>NC_072027.1:13062500-15704772 GCF_027791375.1 Indicator indicator
TTCAGTTTAAGGGTGCAATGCTTCAAGACCAGTTCCTATTTATACATATATGCCCAGCCATTTAATAAAGTCCTGATTTATATAATAAATTCTTGTTGGAAAAAAAATACTTTAAAGCAGCAGTGTTTTATCAAGTGTGTTACAACATGGCTCCTCATCCCCCCAAATAAATATGTTAATAGACACAAACAGGGTACTTGCATAGCAAGAGGGAATATTGCATATGAAACAGATCAGCTATCACTGGAGACAAATTTGTCCCTTTGATTATAAATGGGGCTCAAATAGGGTCACTCCATCTGTAAAGCACTGAAAGATCCTTAAGCCTTTATAAAATCTTTGTACAAACTTTATTTTGTTAGTCACTTGTAGACTTTGTCTCTCTGTCTACATTCCTAACGACAGTGATAGATTCAGGTATAAACACACACAGAAGTACAAAGGTATGTGCATGCCAAGAGAGAGACAGAAGAGATGACAAGCTTGTTGTTAAATGCTTGCCCTAGCTATATTTTTTCCCCGTCAATAATTTCCTTCCATCTAATTGAAACAAACCTACCTTTGCTGCTTCTTGTTCAAAACCACTGTTGAGTATCTGAGTCACACTTTCAAAGGTAATTGTGAGGGGGAGCATGAAATTCTCAAACTCATCCTCGTCTTCACCTACAGGAAAAGAAACCAAAGCAGCAAAAGCATCACATCATATTCACACTGCTGTTCAGAAGGGCCAGTCTCATAGGCTTTTAGAGGAAAATCTCACTGCGAGCATGGGAACTTGGACATGACACACAGGAACCAAAACCTAAGGTTTGACATATTTTTACTGAGCCATAAAGAAGACAAATTGTTGATCACAAACAACTTGTATCTGAGACTAGCACATTTCTGCATTTCTCATCTTTCTCTTTTTCATATTTCTGTTTTCTGTTAATTTGACAGCATTTGTTCAGAACTCTAGAAGAACAGTCTTGTAAGAAAGTCAAAGCTTAATGGTCAGAAAACATTAAATTTAAAACTGCAGCAAGAGAGGAGACCCTCTAGCACATGTATTTCATAGCACAATGTTTAAATCACAACCTTTTTTGATTGTGTGCTTTTTTTTTTTCCTACCTCTGACCTATTTAGTGCACAGAATGAAGCTGCCACGGAAATAAATCTGGACTGTGTTGGAGTTATTCGTGTGACACTGTTGTTTCAGAAGGTGTGAATTTAGAGTAAAATAAACAAGATGCTGTGGGTAGGGAAAGAAGACATTGTCTTGGTAAGACAGCTGAAAGATACTCTGAAAGTCTGCATTGTTTTTGTTTTGTTGTGGTGCTGAATAAGTAACTATAGCCAACAATGTTTTAGAAGTGGCACTTTGGATGAGGGTTGATACTCCTGCTACTTATCTTTAGAGCCTTAATGAGGGTAGCTTGCCTCTCAGATGCAGATTCCCCACAAGAGTAATTCAGAGTAGAAATTTAATTTATGCTCTTTAAAGAGCTCTTTGCTATAAGACTCCTCTCCCTTCTCTCTTTCTTCACAAAGTCTGGAAAACTAAGGTGCAGCTGAAATTAGAAGGAGTCTTCTGTGTGTCAAACTGGTTGTGCTGATCATGCTGAATAGCTTCTGCAAGGTATTTTCTACAGCTTAGATGTACTCCTTTTGATGGTGCAGAAAGAAAAAAATGATGAAAAAGTATTAATCCCAGTAAAACTTTTTATTAAAACATAACTTTTCCTGGTGGTTTTGTATTGTGTATTAGCATCCTTCCTTGAATGCCTACAAGCATCCATAGCATCATCGCAGAATGGTTTGGGTTGGAAGGGACCTTAAAGATCACCTAGTTCCAACTCCCTGACCATAGGCAGGGACAACTTCCACTAGACCAAGTTGCTCAAAGCATCATCTCCCTGGTCTTGAACCACTGCAGGGATGGGTCATCACCCTCACAATACAGAATTTCTTCCAATATCTAACCTACATCTCTCTTCTTTTAAAGCGGTTCTCCCCTAGTTCCATCACTACACTCCATCCTCACAAAAAGCAGCTATAAAGGCAGATCCTCAGCAGAAAAAAGCCACATATCAGAAGAAAGCTCACTGCATTCTGCCAAGGCCAGCTCTTAGCCTCTTCTGTTTAGACAAGAGAGACCTTTATGCCACAGACAGACCTCTTGCTGTATTTTACTGTGGTGGCCAAGGGTGGGGTCTGGATTCTGAGGGACTGAGTCCTTCATAACATCCAGCTAACAGCATTGACTGGGTTTTACATGTGTCTAATCACCCTATTTCCAAAGTACAATTCAAGAAGAAACCCCAGGCACTTGTTTGAGGATTGCTGGTCCAATTCCAGAACTCTTGTCAATGTTTACTAAAACTCAGAGGGTCTTTGTGTATTGGGAACTTTCATGAAGTAGTGAAATAAAAAAAACCTTTCTACTAGAAGCTAGAAGGTTCTGTCATAATCAAAATGCCACCTGGAAACACAAAACACTTACTCAGGAACTTAATGTTGTAAATCCTTACAGCTAATAAAAAACAGTGCTTCTGTGCACAAAATCCCAAATACAGAATTATTCCTTCTCTCCTACGAGGACAGGCTGATGGAGCTGGGGTTATTCAGCCTGGGAGACCTAATAGTGGCCTTCCAGTACCTGAAACACACCTACAAGAGAGAGGGACTGCTTACAATAGCCTGTGGTGATAAGATGAGGGGCAATGGTTTGAAATTAGAGAAGAGATTTAGATTGGATGTTAGGAACATAGAATGGCTTTATGAATTTATTCCCTCTAATTTCTTGGGGTCTTTTTGGACCTGTCTGCTCTGTTTGCAACCTGAAGATGGCATCATCAGAGTTCTAGAGCACAGATTGAAGTAGTGCAGACTTGAAATGGAAGAAGAGTCAAGCGCTATCCATAGCAAGGACAGGTAAATTGGGTTTTGGTGTGCTTGGAGCTATGACATTCGTTCGTCCAATGTAAAATCTCTGTACCTCTGGCATTGACAACCACTTTCATGATTTCCACCCAATTTCCTGCAGCTTTTTGAGATGCTCCTGAAGAAGCACTGATTTTGAAAGCTTCTTCACAGGAGACGTATAAAACCCACCTGAATGCGTTCTTGTGTGACCTACTCTAGGTGATCCTGCTCTGGCAGGAGGGTTGGACTACATGATCTTTCGAGTTCCCTTCCAACCCCTAATGTTCTGTGATTCTGTAATGAGGGTGGTGGAAGTCCGAGAGAGGTTGCCCAAGGAGGTAGTTGAGGCCCCATCCCTGAAGATATTCAAGGCCAGGCTGGACATGTCTCTGAGCAACCTGATCTAGTGGAAAATGTTGCTGCTGACTGCAGGGGGAGTGGACTATATGATGATCTTTGGAGGTCCCTTCCAACCCAAAGCATTCTATGATCTCCAAAGTCAGTAAGTAGTGACTTAAATACTAACCATAACATGTTTACTGTACAATTAAGCTGCTGTATGACTGGTTTAATATCCTTAAAAATTCATAGCCTTACACAAGACAGCAAGGCACCTCAGGGACATGGGGTGTCTTAGGGACCTTACCTAAATCCACCATGAGCAGACGAGTGAGAGCAGTGTAGAATGTTGTCCGGCACCGAAGGTCACCGAGGCTGTAGTTATCACTGACACCCAAGAAGGGGAAGTGCTTACTCTGGTGAAACACAAGGCTATGAAAAGTGAAGCGTTCTATGAAAATTTACTACACACAACATTTGTTGTCGTGGTAGGAAAACTTACTGTGTGATTCTGAAGCATGAATTTCACAGCCTCTATTTTCACAAGCTTTTTCAGGAGACTATAAGTAGCAGAGGTTAAGGAGCCTTGCAGCGTGGCGATGACATCAGCAGGTTGTACAAACTTCCAGGAATTTTTAGTGAGAAAAAAAAATCCTACCTGAAACAAAAGTACATAAATACTGGAAGGCTCCTCTAGGGTCTCCCTAGAGAGAGAGAAGGCTCCATGGAGACCCTAGAGTGGTCTCCCAGTATTTGAAGTGGGCTACCTGAGAGCTGGAGAGGGACTTTTTACAAAGGCCAGGGGTGACAGGGTGAGGAGTGATGGCTTCAAACTGGAAAAAGCTGGATTTAGATTAGACATTAGGAAGAAACACTTCTCATCAGAGTGGTGAGGCACTGGAACAGGCTGTCCAGAGAAACTGTGGTGGTTCCAAACCTGGAAGTGTTCAAAGCCATCTTGGGGCCATGAGTAACCTGATCTAGTGCTAGGTGCTCCTGACCATGGCAGCGGGGGTGGATTAGGTGATCTTTAAGGTCTCTTCCAACGCAAACCATTGTATGTATGAGGCTGTAATCTGAATTTCATCTAGAAATATACATCCTACAGATACTCTTTAGGACACTGAAGACCATAATCTATTATTAATTAAAGCAATTACTTTTCATGGCATATATTCTAGTCACAAAAGAGACAAATGAACTAAATGACGTTTATAATTAAACGGAGAGTTTCTGATAACAAATGGGGCTGGTTTTCCCTCAGATAGACTGGGGTCATCAGCATGTGAAAAAAGCCCAGTGGTTTTGCAGCTGCTTGAACTGAAGACAACTGGCACTTGGCAATGGGACTGGCAGCAGCCCTAAAGCAGTGCTGAAGTAATGGCCTCCAAATCACAAAAGTGATCTTCCAGGCCCATCAAAAAAAAAACCATTTAATTTGTTTCAGTTACAACAGATGAAAATGCAGCTCATACACACTGAGCTATGTTAAAATACAGAAGAACTGAAAGGCTATTACCGAAGAACATACAAGGTCTCTGAGCCAGAACTGAGTCCATAATGGGAATTTTGGATGTATCTATGGCTATACCCAGAGGAATCCTAGTTTCTCCAACTCTATAAATACAAAGCAAAATGAATGGACTACTGCTAAGCAGGAACTGCAATCTCCCAGTCCAACAACTGGCTAAATTCAAGCCAGTGACAGTTCAGATGGTAGGTAACTATAGCAATACTATGCTGGCCTCAGCCACCATGCTCTGCTCTCTGCTCAGGAACAAACCCCAGAAACATTCCTAAGTATTGAAGGCATAAAATGACTGAAATGACTTCTGGGCTTGTATATTCCACGATGAACATTACAAACCCAGCACTCCTTAGTTTACCCAGCACTGTTGATCTCACAGGAGAGCTGGAGAGGGACTTTTCACAAAGGCTGGAATGACTGGACAAGGGGTAATGGTTTCAAACTGGAAGAATATCGATTTATATTAGACCTTAGGAAGAAATTCTTCCCCATGAGAGTGGTGAGGCACTGGAACAGATTGCCCAGAGAAGCTGGGGAGGCTCCAACCTTGGAAGTCTTCAAATCCAGGTCGGATAGGGCCTTGAGCAACCAGGTCTGGTAGGATGTGTCCCAGCCCATTGCAGGGGGATTGGAACTAGATGACCTTTACGATGCCTTCCAACCAAATCCATCCTATGATTCTAATACCCTTGGCATTGATGAATGCCTTTAAGAAATATATGATTTTGTAACTTCAGACAGTGCAGGAATGCCTCCAGTCCTGTCCAAACACAGAATATTTTAGACCCAGAACATTTACTACTGGTATTATTTTTTTTTTGAGTGCTTGCTTCACTCTGCCATTCCTGTACATAATTGATTGAAGAGTTCGATTACTTTTATGGGAATAAACAATTTCCTTTTCGTTTTAAATGGATTAAATTCTTTTTAAACAGCTAAAAGTGTAAGAATAGGTTTTATGGCTGCTATTGGTAAAACTCCTAATCCAGTTTTAATATGACGTTCCTCTGTCAATCTATAACACTTGACATAGCATTACTTGGTTTTATACTGCAAAGCTACAGAGTTGGCATTTTTTTTTCCTCCCCCCTCTGTTAAGAGAGGAAAGCCTTTCATAACACAAGGCTAACAAAGATACGGATAAAGAATCTGAGAGACTAGAAATATTTTATCCCAAAGTTATTGTACAAAACCACAATGAAACCGTAGTTATTTTGCTACAAAAGTAGACAGAGAAAAAGTTAATTATTAGGAAGAACTAAACATGCATGAGGGAGCACTATGGCTTCAAAGACGTAAAGGAATGACTAACATATTCCATTATGTAAATGAATTCAAAGATATTTCACAACTGATCAGCTAGGAGGGACATAATGATTTATAATTCAAATAACTGAGCTTTGAAATCAAATTGGGCTAATATATTTCGAAATATGCAAACCTGGAGTAATTGTGAAAGTAATATAAACCATGACACCAGCTCCAATCATTTGTTGCCTTTGTTGTTAGTATTGTCTTCTGCTTTTTCTTCTTTTCCTGTAATCTAGTACTGTTGCTGAAATTATGGTTTGCTTTTAATTCTAGATTATCCTTTAGAAAAAGGCTATTACATACAGAAAGGAAGAAAATACCAATTTTTAAGACGGTGTAGAAGTTGATTGACATACAGGGAAGCAGTGAAATTAAATAAATTATTATTTTAACCTTTCAGGCTAGCCACAATTTAATCTATATCAAATACTGAAAATTGATCCACTGGATCCAGCATCTTAATAATACACTATTTCTTTCAAATCAATATAGACTTAATGCCTTTTAAAAAAACACTAATATAACATGAAAAGGCCAAAGTTTGCAATGCCAGGAAGTAGTTATAAACTACTTCATATTTTTGAAATAAAAAGTATTTTGGTATTGTTATTAAAAAAAACCCACTATTGGTAGAGTTTTTAATAGGAAAAAATACATATCTTTAAAAGCCAAAATGACCAGTGAAATTGGGTTGTACATCATTTTCTAGGAAAAAGGAAAAACAGCCTCGACAGGTGTAATTTATCATTTTTCTGATTTAATACCAAAGAAATATATTAAAATAATAAAAAGAATCCTGAAATCCTCAAAATTTGTAGTGATAAATAGCACTCCCTGTCTTTATTGCATTATGCCTACTAACAGAAATATTGCATGGTGGATTTTGCCAGACAAGGACGATTATTTTCCAATAAAAAGTTGCATATTAAATTCCAGCACAAAAGTGGGTGTCTAATACTTTTGAAATCTTTTATGGTTTGCCAGGGAACACAATTTTAAACTTAACTAATACAACATCACGGTGAAGAGAAAAGAACCAGCATTAAAGCTGTCTTTGTACAACCCCACCCTTCTAAGCAGCAAAGCTACTGTTCTCATCATTTTTGTTTGAAGTATTTCCACTGAAAAATAATTGCATGTATTTTTTTTTTCAGTTGATCTCTCTTTCTGCTACTCTTTAAGCATTTCACATTGATGTCTAAGATGTAAAGAACCATTGCATTCATAAATATACATCCTGACTATGTACAGGGTGCTCAAACTGCTCTTGTAGCAGTTATCAAGTTGCTGTAAAGAAAAAAAACACAACACAGTTTCATCAGAATTCTACTCTTCAGAACTTAAAAGTGTTCAGCCTGGAGAAGAGAAGGCTCTGGGGAAACCTAATAGTTGGCCTCCAGTCCCTGAAGGTGGCCTACAAGAAGGATGGAGTGGGGTTGTTTCCAAAGGGCTGTAGTAATAAGATGATGGACAATGATTTGGAAACAGAGAAGATTTAGACTGGATGTTAAGAACAAGTTCTTTACCCTGAGAATGGTGGAACACTGGAATAGGTTGCCCAGGGAGGTAAATGAGGCCTCATCCCTGGAGATATTCAATGTCAGGCTGAAAAATACTTTGAGCAACCTGATCTAGAGGAGGATGCCCCCATTGACTGCAGGAGGTTTGGACTAGGTGATGACATTTGGAGGTTCCCTTCCAAGCCAAACCATTCTATGATTAAATATCAACTTTTCATGTTTTCTAGGTCCTGATATTTTTATATCTATTTCACGACCAGAAATCACTCTCAGAACTCCTTAGTAATGTTTTATCTTCAAGCCCTTTCCCATCCTATTGCTGTGATGCCATGAGACCATAAACACATGCATATTGAAAAGATGAAGTTAATGGAAATACCATGCTTAATGGTATTTCAAGTAAACATATAGAAGTATACACTATAATTTTAATTAACCATAATTCACTTATAGAATGGGAAAACCCACACTCATGTTTCAACCAAAGGAAATAGATTCAGATTCTTATATGATTAGAGTTCTACAGAGAAATAAAATTATACCAATTGTCATATTCCAGGTGCCTACCCCTCTGCTTGTCTAACAGTCTCCTCTAGAAAACTGCTGAAAAGTTTTGATTTCAAAATAGTGAAAGATTTCAATACTGAATGCTTTCAGGAGTCCTGGTGGTTTATTATCTGTCATACACCTTTAAGTACTGTGTCACACCAAAATTACTGACTACTTCTTTAAAAACGTCTTGCTCAATGGACTGAAAATTCAATGAGCAAACATGATGAGTTGTGGTTAGTAGGTTGAGAGAGGTTCTCCTTCTCCTCTACTCTGTCCTGGTGAGGCAGCATCTGGACTATTATGTCCAGTTCTGGGCCTCTCAGTTCAAGAAGGACCTCAGGGAACTGCTTGAAAGAGTCCAGAGCAGAGCCACAAAGATGTTGAAGACAGTAGAACATCTCCCTTCTGGGGAAAGGCTGAGGGAGCTGGGGCCCTTTAGCTTGGAGAAGAAAGACTGAGGGGTGACCCCATTCATGTTTATAAAGATGTGAAGGGCAGTGCCAGGAGAACAGAGCCAGGCTCTGCTCAGTGATGTCCAGTGATAAGACAAGGGGCAACAGGTGCAAGCTGGAGCACAGCGGGGTTCCATGTGAACATAAAGAAAAACTTTTTCACTGTGGGGGTGACATAGCACTGGAGCAGGCTGCCCAGAGAGGTCATGGAGTCTCCTTCTCCAGAGACATTCAAAACCTGACTGTATGCCTTCCTGTGTGATCTGCTCTAGGTGATCCTGCTCTCGCAGAGATGTTGGACTTGATCACCAGAGCTCCATTCCAACCCCTAACATTCTGTGATTCTTCTCCAACTCATGAAAAGTAAATGAATATTAGAACAAGATACAAAAGGTCTGCAACAGATAGCAAGGTACCACCCATAATTTGGTGTAAGAATTTCACAAACATACCTGAATACAGACAAGAATCCACATGCAAAGTCACAGGTGTTTGTTCAGTAGTAATGGTGACACTGACACCGTGAGGAACTCAGATTCAGGCAACAATAAAACGTGAAGAGGCTTGAGTTTAAAATCTAATTCATGCTTCCTATCTTGGTTGCCTTATCTTCAAAGTACAACCAAACTGGCTCTCAACTGCTAAGAGAATCAATCTCTTCTCAATATTGCTGAACTCATCAATGATATTGATTTAAAGATTAGGAATAGGATAGATGCCTGTAAGGCAGTGGTTATATGATTTTTCTTTTGTGGTAAGGAGTAGGGGGAAATAAGCACACCTTAAAAAACTATGCATGAAGTATATAAATCAAAATAAATAAATATTAACATCGTAATTAGCTTTATGAAACAATGGAGATCTCACTAATTGTTACCTTACTAATTTCAAACACCATGTTACACCATATATAATAAAAAGGATATCCAACAGAAAGGTCATTTAGAAACTGAAGAGTTCTTGAAATCACAGGCTCACATCTTCCCCGGTATTTAAGATTTGTAACACTAGAATAAACAAAACAAAACAGATGAGATTTTATTATAGATTTTGCTCTTGAGTAGTAACGCATTATAGTACAAATGGTTTTCTGTGCTGTGGCTCAGGATTTTCCATTCAGGAGATAGAAAATGCTATCCAAATGTGCCATGTCTTCTTCCTGAGTGAGGGATTCAAACATTTTTGCAATATTGTTACAAATACATTCATTAAAAAAAATCCATCACCTGTCACAATGAAATGAAGTTAATCCCTATTTGTACATATTTTACTCTTCACCACAGTATCTGTTCTCTTAACTTCCATAGCAGTTATCTGCCCAGATCTTCACAAGAGAAAAACAAATTGCTATAAATTCCCCAGGAATTTCCATAGGAGGCACAGGAAAACTAAAGGCTAATTCAGACACTGACTAATCCAGCCAGTTCCCAAAGAAACTCTACCTTGCACATCTTGTACTAATCCCTATATTATCTCTTCCCTACACCAAACACTTAATTACAGACACAACACATAGGGGAGACCTTATCACAGCCTTCCAGTACCTGAAGGGTGCTACAAGAAAGCTGGGAAAGGAATTTTTACAAGGGCATGTAGTGATAGGATGAGAGGGAATGGATTGAAGTTTGAGAAGGGCAGATTTAGACTGGAGATTAGGAAGAAATTCTTTACAGGGAGGGTGGGGAGACACTAGAACAGGTTGCCAGGGGAGGTCATGGATGCCCCCCAAGACGTGTTCAATGCCAAATTGGATGAGACTTTGAGCAACCTGGTCTAGTGAAAGGTGCCCCTGCCCATGGCAGGGAGGTTGGAACTACATATCTTTAAGACCCCTTCCAACCCAAACCATTCTATGATACTGCATTTCCCTAATGGAAGCCTGATCTGATTAATGAACCAATGTATAAATGATAACACCAGATCTATGATCAATCCTTAGGGAACACCATGTAAACAACTTCCCTCTTTGACAGCAAACTTGTAGAGTTAACCTTTCAGTGGAGGGCGTTTCAGATTTGTATGCCTTCATTTCCTTATCTGTAGAAAATGCATAATGACTCTAAGTTTAAGCTGTCAGAGCTACTGATGAAAGACCATGACGTAAGAGATATATTCAGTACCAGCTATTTATTCTCCAATGCAGTAGGATTTCAGTTTGGGGAATACAAAATCCAAAGAAGAAATGTTAAATGCTTTTAAATCAGCATTGATGATTGCTTTTAAACATTCACAGGCTAAAGAACATGCTACACCACATCGACTAAATCTCTTTTTCAGGAAGTTATAAACTCAAGCAAGCATTTTAAAGCATCTAACTGTTTAGTATTATTTGCTCAGGAAAAGGCAAATAACAATGCAATTAGCAAAGCAGTATTCCTCAATTTAGATTTACCAACAAACATTGATTTACTTCATAAAATCTCTATGAAGAGCTGCAGAGGTTCAGATTGCCTTAAAGAAATAGCCCACACTAGCAAGTCCATAATTCACAGTTTATCCCTACTATGGGGAGTTCTGGAGATGTTTATAGTTGCACTAAATCCTTAACAAGTATATACCATACAAAGCAATAAAAATGAATTTGGAGTACCCAGATTTGACATCAACATCAAAATCATAAAAGGGCTATTTGCAAAAGAGCAAAATATTTGTCATTCAGCAGCCACATAAGACATTTAAAGAAAAAACAAGAAGTCTCAGTGACAGCTTGAAGAGAAAATGAGAACTGTATAAGGAAGACTCTTCATATAGCATGCAAGGTACTTTTGCCTACATCTGTTCTTGCAGTTCCTAGCTGTATTTGGATGCTGAAAGATGGAGTAATGATGGAAAAGCTATGAAGTCCTTGTGAGAACAGATGTTGAAAAACTTCAATTATAATGGCAGTAATTCCCATTTTTGTTTCTGCCTTATCAGTATCAGACAACACGAAAGACATAAAATGTAGTATTTTAACACATACAAAACATTAGATGCATCTGAGAAAATCCGTAAAGATCTACGGAAGTTATATTGCAATAGAAGAAGAAGTTTTGAACTATGCAAGGAAGAGAAGCCAAGGAATGAAAGAGGAGAAAAATCCACGGCTCTTGGAGAAATCTTTGCAAGACAACCCTTAAATCCAAGCATAAGTGTTCTTGACTCTCTCTCAAGTGGCTTATTGATTTAAAATATGAACTACATGAAATGAAGTCAAAGGAACCCATCATAAAGATTCAGATGAGTCACGAAAAATAAGAGCTTCATTAAAAGCTATGCCAATGCCAAATTCACCAGAACATCTATAGGAGACGAATACTGAACAAATTTTAAAAGCAAATACAAAGTATTAATAAAAAATGGCAGAGTATTTTCAATTTTGATAACAATACCAGTATCATAATACTGAACTGCACATAGAGATACAAACCCAAAAGAGCAACAGCAATACTGAAAAGCTGTGAGAATTTGAAAGATTCCAATGAATAGCATTAAGAACTTAGTACACTTTCAAATATTTTGTTTTAGTTTGACATTAGTAAGAAGATAAGAATAAAACCTTAGCTCTAAGAGCTGCACCAAAGAAGCTTCTCAGCTTTCCCTTCTCTAAGCCCTCCAGCTCACTGTAAGACTTTTTTCAGTCACCATGACTGTTACTAATGCAGTTTCACCAGCACAACAAACATCTCTTCCCTTAATACTGTGACTTAAAAGTATTATTTAAAGAATCTGTTTAATTCAGTCTAAAATCTAGAAGGAAAGATAAATACTGATTATGGACACCAATTTACAATTTACAAAAAAATCCAAATTATTTGCAAGTGCTCAAAGAATTTCATAGATTCATAGAATGGTTTAGGTTGGAAAGGATCTTAAAGATCATCTAGTTCCAACCCCCCTTCCGTGGGCAGGGACCCCTTCTACTAGACCAGGTTGCTCAAAGCCTCATCCAACCTGGCCTCTAAGACCTCCAGGCAGGGGGCAATTCACCTGTCCACTTTCTAGGAGGCCTTAAATCCCTTCTCCGAAACATAATGGGCAGTTTTGTTATCATAAGCAAGCTGAGCAATCCCAGAACCCTGCACTACCTGTACAGGTTTAGGGTAGTGTACCTCAGGTACACAGGAGATCTGGGGATGTGGCAAAGCAGCAGTTTTTTAGTAAAAGTCAGGCTGCTACCAGTCAGACAAGATGGTGTCTGGTGTAAATCAGGAAGTTTGGGTCTGGTGGGGTTTCTTTGTTGTTGTTTGTTTGTTTGATTTGTGTTTTGGTTTTAAATAATTAAACCAAGGAGTAATAACTTTTTTTTCTGTATGGATGACATGAAGTAGATAGTCTGAACCAGAATGCAGAGGTGGTCTTGGTCTCAAGCTTACAAATACCCCTGCATTAAAAAAAACATGAAACATAAAATAATACCTTTCAAACTGTGCTATCCAATTACCATCACAGTGCAAGGAAAATGGACATCCAAATCCCTTAAAAAGACTTTGAAAATATCTTTATTCTGTGGTACCTAATTTCAGTAATAATAGGGATAACCATTTGTTGGCAGAAAGCTCTGTACAGCCACATTTTAATTATTTCGTGTAGATTAGCACAATGAAAGCTCTCTGTGGCTCAGTGACACTGATTGGATAAATCCTTTTCATTAGAGCTGGACAAAGGTGAACAGTTAAAAATTTACAGCACATTCTGCTGTAAATAAAAGCAAAAAATTTTAGGTTTTCATTGATTAATGAGTCGTATCAGTATGAGGGTTGAGAAAAATATTGGAGAAATTCAGACTTTTTATGCTTCTTTTGTATTACTTAAAAATAAAGAGACCTTCCATGTGGCAATGTTCATCTATGTGCATCTACCGTAGCCAAATCATTACAGCAGTAACAAAACCCCAAACAACAAAACCCACCCAGCAGCAATGTTTGGATTTTCATCTTTTATTCATGTCAGTCATGACATGAATAAAATAAATTCATTTCATGATAAATCACTACCACATGAATTTGATGATAGTAATTGGAAGGAACCAGAAGAGGTTCACCTGAGTATATGAAGAAAAAGACAAAATAATTACCACACACTTTTGGCCAAATGCTCAGGCTCAAGGAGCAGACAGAACTGAAACTATTTCAGTCTAAATAGTTCCTTTCTTCTTGCCTATACATGGAAGGACTAAGGCAGGTAAACAGCTACTGCTCAAAGGGATGACCAGTGAAAGAAGGGGGCTACTGCTGGTTTTGGGCTTAGTGCCTCACCCCTTGCTTTAAGATGTGTAAGAACACGTGGTGTGGCTGTTTTGGGAGGAAGTAGGAGCAACAAGGACAGAGAACTCCACAGAGACAGAGGAATAACCTCTGCCTGTAAAAATCTCAGGGCAATAGGCTATAGTAGAATAAAGTCTTAAAAAGACAGCCTGAGACCTGAAGTCACAGTCCTTTTCCAGAATCTTGTCATTCACTGAAACCCTACTAGCTCCTACAATATCCCATTGCTCCCTCTTGCCTGTCTTCACTCTCACATAACTCCTGCCAGATTATCCATCCTTCAACCTACTCTACTGTTGCTATGACGCTAAACACAGCTGAGAGGAGTTACCATGTCATGCGTATTAGAAAAAAATGGTTTGAGATGTAGTATTTTTGCATTTGGCCTTTCCCCTCCCACACATACATCCTGTATGGTGATGGTCAAAGCAAGCAAAGGCAATGGAT
This sequence comes from Indicator indicator, assembly GCF_027791375.1. Taxonomy (NCBI): domain Eukaryota; kingdom Metazoa; phylum Chordata; class Aves; order Piciformes; family Indicatoridae; genus Indicator; species Indicator indicator. The sequence continues at coordinate 13,076,800 of NC_072027.1, forward strand.
GCTAAAAGAACCATCCTCTATGTGATGAAATACAGCCATTAATGGATATTGTGAGTACATAAAACTGTCCCTTCAGAAATGGTTTAACAGGAATTCAGTAAAAGGCATATTCATTAACTTCCAATGGAAAGGTGATAAAAGGTCTAGGATCTAATGTGGCAGGAGTACTTTGAACTACAGTCACAAGGTCTAAAGGACACCTATTACAGTGACAAATCTCAAAATAGTTCTGTACATTGATTGAAGAATATCTTTTCCCCCACAACCTTTAATCCATACACTGAACAGTGGCTACTGCAGCTACTAGCAGCTATGACACAAGTATTTCAAACTGTTTGCTGTTAATGAAAGATCACCAATGCCAAGCTGCACTTAACAAATTCAGTAGAACAGATTAAAGCTACAAACATCACTTGCTTAAAACAGAGAGATCTGGGGAAAGACAGCTCAACAGAAAGAGTTGAAAATTAAAAAAAAAAAAGGCAAAAAAAGGCAAAATGTAATTTATCCATTTAAAAATTACTGAGCCTGCTTCAGACACCAGGGAACTAGAAACTCCACGTGTCAACCTCTAAGATATCATTAAAAAGAGGTTAAATTTCTCAGAGCAGAACAAAATAAAAATTATTATGTCCTGGCAGACTACAGCTTGTTTGGCTACCATAAATGCAATTTCTGTGTTTATTCCTCACACCACGCATGAAATGCTTACTGCATGCATCCTTCAGTGGATTCTCTGGTGACAAAGTAGAAAAAAATAACCTGCCATTGCGTTTTGATTCTTCCACACTGCTAATGGCAGATTATGATAAGGTAATTTCTCTACCACTTTGTGATTGGAGAGACTGGTTGTCAGTAGCCAGGCAGCTTTCCTTCAAGCAGAACTCCTTATTTTACAATGCTTGGCATAAGCCAAACTGAAACTATGCTGTCTCAAACGTCCTTATGCAGCTAGTATAGGAGAACACCACCACTCAAACAAGAAAGTGCACACTAAAATTCCCCAGTGTTTCCTTTTAATCAAATGCTAAGGAATAAGAGGAAACCTAATAACAGCCTTCCAGTACCTGAAGGACACCTACAAGAAGGCTGCAGTGGGACTGTTTACAAAGGCCTGGAGTGATAGGATGATGGGCAATGGTTTGAAACTGGGTAAGAGCAGACTTAACAGAATCACAGAATTAACCAGCTTGGAAAAGACCTTCGATATCACCAAGTCCAACCTATCACACAACACCATCTAATCAACTAAACCATGGCACCAAGTGCCTCATCCAGTCTTACTTTAAACACTTCCAAGGATGTCAGCAACAAGTTCTTTCCCACAAGGGTGGTGGAACACTGGAGCAGGTTGCCGAGAGAGAAAGCTGAGGCCCCATTCCTGGAGATACTCCAGGTCAGGCTGGAGAAGTCTCTGAGCAACCTGATTTACTGGAGAATGTCCCTGCTGAGTGAAAGGGGGTTGGATTTGATGACCTTTGAAAGTCCCTTCCAACTCAAACCATTCTATGACTCTATATGAAAAATTTCATCTACTTAAAGAAAAAAAAAAGTATCTGTAGGGTAAGACAGAACAGCAGATTAATGGCTTTCTAAAATAACAGTGTGGTTAAAAATACTGACCATAGCAAGAAGAGAAAAGGTGAGTGGTCTCACAGTTGTGTATCCTGTCCACTCCTGTTACTGCTGTGCTAAGATTATTCTCAATAAGAGCATCAGAACTGCTGCCAGACTGGATTGTTTCTGTTGACTGCAGGGTTTAGATTGTGTAAGTCATGGTTTCACACCCAGATTTTCCAACTGGCACACAGTCACTTGGGAAAAGCTCATTTATTTCAACTGATGCAAACACGAATGTGTTTATACAACAGTTTCACAGCTAACTTTTGAAACTACTGAACTGTCCATTTCACACTGTAACATCCATTCTGTAAAATGAAATTGATCTTCAATCTAATCAATGAACAATTCATGTCTTTAGGAGAACACAGTAACCCACGAGGAAAGAGAAAATAAGAATATATAATGTAGAATCTTTTTATGTACCAAGGTGTTTTTTTTTTAAAGGCTTCCATGCAGCATTAAAATCATAACTATGTTTTTTATTAATTTACAGTCCCTACACAAATACAGCCCTGTCCAATCTAAACACATGTAGCACCTATCATAATACTTGCTAAATGCTGTTGTTTCCTCAGCTGGCAAAGCTAACAGAGATTTCCTTTCAAATGGCAGCAACAGCGGAAAGAGAGAACCAAACTGATGCAGCTGGTCTGTAAACAACAGTCCTCTTTCTCCTCTTGCTTCTCAGTTCAAGTTTCAGTGTAGTTGGAAACAACAAAATGAAGCTGCCTAGTGCCGTGACATGGACTACTTCCAGAAAGTGAGTATCCATCAATACTTTTTCCATTCATCGCCCTCCATTTACCTGCCTCCAAAGTATGCTCCAGATAAATACTGAGGTTTGATGCATACTATTGTTATCCTAAGGCAAGAAATAACACTCAGCTTCTCATCTGGAGGAAGTGAAGCCTTTATGCCTTGTTTTCCACAGCAAAGTTAAGTTGTATTAGAAAATGACCTTGTCTTAATTGCTACTATTTCTCAAGGCTGGGAGTCAGGGTAGTAAAAGACAGGTCATGGTTAATAGTGTTTGAACAGGTCACAGCTAACCTGGCAGCACTAGTACAGAAGTTTATGTACTAGATCAAAGTCTACTGAAAATATTTAAAGGTCTTGTAAGTCAGATTTAGAGGACATGAAGTAAATGACATGATGCAGCATCTTCCTCACTGTAGAGGAAGGAAGAAAAGTACTAGTTTCTCTTTCTCCACACAGAACTTGCCTCCTGGGGACTCCTAGATTTTTTTAGTGGATATTCACAATTTTTCAGAGGGACCATTTTGAACAAAAGTGATTTTAGATGAAACTCTTTTTGAGTCAGGAGAAACTATCAAATCTCATGAAGGACATAAGTAATAAAAGACAAAATCCTGGTCATTTTGCTGGAACTCAAGGAAAGCAGCTGCAGCAGAGGCATGAGGAAAAGGCAGCTTTTCCAAAGTAAATTTCTAGGATTATTCTTAAGAGAAATTATTGCAGTATCTGCCAGAATATCACACCATCTTATTCTGCCAAATGCCAGAGATGAGAAGACAGCTGATAACAATGCCCCTTGTCTCTTCAGGATGGGGCCTTAAAATCCTCCCGGTGAATCCATATTTTTAAGAGAACAACTTTTGCCAGATCCTGCCAAGAAGCAACCCAAAAGTGCCTCCCCCCAAAAAAATTTAGTTTCACTTGGTCAGTTCCCCACTGTAAACTGCCATGAAGCTTTGTAGGCAATTCCACTGATGTCTGCGGGTGCAGGAATGAGAAGTGGGGAGGGACGGAAACTGCTGATGCCATGCTATCACTGAGCAAGAGTCTATGAAACCTCAGCTCTATTCCCCCATAAGCCATTTTGAGAAGGGATGCAGACACTGTGGAGGATTTATCTAGCTGCAGCTGTTTATTCAGGTGCTGGCAGTACCTTAAGAAAATAAGATATGGGTGCTTCTGAAAATGCTTATCCCTTACATTATATATTTACTATTTATGGAAAACATTTTCTAGCAAAGAACACACTTAATGACAAAATAAAACTTGGCTTTTATGTAAACATTAAAGACAAAACAAAATACAAACAGAACAGAACTGACAAACTCACATTTTGGTCATAAATGTTTCCAGAACGTGGTTGTCATCGGTTATTCCCAAGACTTCTGACATTCGAGTGTACACCTGGAAATCAGCATTTCAACATTAACACATTAGAGACATGTACGAGTACCAACATTTTCAGTCATTGTAAAACCTCCCCTATTTTATTTTGAATGTGAGAAGAACAAGCACAAAAATGCCTGTCCCTCCAGCCTAGCTAAAGAACTTGTAAGAGAAAGCCTATACACTTGCTGCTGGTGTTTTGTGAATTTGGGAATGACAGGCTTTCACTTGTCCTTGCATACATTTCCTCCCACAAAGGAGATGTAAATTTACCACATTCAACTCACTCTGCTGAGAAATACACAGTCTCTATTCAAAAAAAACCCTCTGTTTTTCTATAAAAAGGGATGGAGAAAACATTTCTGTTCTTCTGGTCTCTCTGTCCTCAGTGGAGTGATTCAACACTGCCCTTTTGCTTGTGTTTGCAAGTTCTTTCACTACCAGTCATAAAATGCAGTAAAATGTGTTCTTCAGACACTCAGCTTTGTGTTTGTGGAGGGAGAACAAAGGCTTTGGAAGCCAAGTAATTTGTAGCTGTTTACTTTTCCCCTTCATTTCAGCTCCAAGACCTGTATTACCAGCCAGGTTTTCCCAGCACCCTACCTAGCCAATCAAACTGCTGTCAGGATGCAGTAGCAAATGCACAGCACACATCAAGTACACTTTTTTCCCTACCATGCAATCTTCATAACATTTTCTGGTAGTTTTAGTGGTCTAACGTTTAGTTCGGCTAAAAACACTTAGTTGGGTTAAACTAACTTCAGAAACAGAAGGGAGACATGCTGCAAAATTTCTTTACAATCCCCTGCCTACTCACTCCACTCCAAGCTCAAGTAACTCCCCTGTCTGCGTACCACTGGGCTAACAGCAGATTACCGCACAGTGCATTTCCATTCTGCCACTGCAACCCTTAGCGACACTAAACCAAATATTGTGGGTGCTCTGCAATTCTTCCACATGATGTTATCGAGTGAAGCATCACTAACGTCTGCAAGGAGAGCACCCAGTAGCAGGCAGGTACCCAGCAGTGAAAGCCTGGTGCCATCTAGCTGCCAAGTTTGTTCCCTGACATTACTTATTCCACACAAATACCACCGAAGTTCAGCTAACTCAGTACTTCTGTTACTGTATCAAAGTTTGCTTGCAGCAACTTCTTTCTGCTAGGGATGCAATCCCATGACTTTGCTTAAACCCCAAACCAGCAGCATTCTACCTCTGAGAAATAATAATAAGTACCACCACCGGAAATAATAACATTGACAACATAAAAAATAAGACAATAAAAATTGCATTTTCACACCCCAAACTTTTGTTTTAAATCTCAGCATAATATGAGTACAGAGCCTTGCAGCTCTAACCAGTAGTTACACCAAGGTTGAGGACAACCTAACTTCTTCTATAATTGTATGAATGGAATTTGTTGTGAGAAAAATCGGTGTTGAAAGGACAATCTAAACATGAACAAAATTGTAACATCCAATATGATCCTTCAAATGTTGTAAATCATGTTCACACTGTAAATGTAAAGTTATTACAGTAATTAAATACAGCAATAATAATTTCTTCAAATAGAAAAATATTTTAATTTAAAAAATGTATTTCTAAATAGTGCACTGCTGAAATGCTACAGCAGCTGCAGTTTTAGCAAACTATAACAATTTCTGTATTTGATACAAGGAAAAGAAAAGAAGAGAGAGTGCAGAATGTAAATGCATCAGCAAACAGATTTATATTGGGAGCTTTCCTTTCTGCTACTGGAAAACAGTGGGAGAAAGCCAGCATGAGGCATGGTAGCAGCATTGTGCTCTGTTGTCAAACTGGGTTCTCCCCACATCAGAGTTTAACAAATAAAATACTAAACCAGCAGTCAGTGTTGACAAAGAGCAGTGCTTTAATCCACAATTATCCTTGTAACTCTTACTACTCCTTTTATCATCCATTAGCTTTGACTCCCATTATCCCATCAAGAACTGTGTCAACGCTTTTGTCCCTGGGGATTTCCCACAACTACTCGGATCTGACAGCCAAGCTTGAGTGCTAAGCAGGATCATTACCTCTTAAATCCACTTATCTGATCCACTGAATAGTAAATTGAAAAGCTCATTAACAGCAACAATCTGATTTGTTTTCACATGTGACAGGGTCATTCCAAGTCAGCAGGAATACAGTGTTTGTAATAAAAACGACCACCCGCTCCCTAATGTGACAAACTGTTAGCTAAAATAAATGTGATATTTTAAACACCTTCCTCAAAATCATTTCCAAAACCAACACGCCCTCTTAGCATGTAAAAATAGAAAAGCAAACAACCCCCAACTACAACAATGAAAGGCCCTTAGACTTTTAAGCACTATAAAAAATTAATGATAAAGCATTTTGGACGTATAATAGTAAAACACTCTTCAACAAAGAGCGGGCTACATATTCAAAAGGCAGAGAAAACCACAGTTGAGACAGGTCATTAGAGGATGTGGCAGTGCTCTCATCTTGATCTGGGTTCCAATTCTCATGCCATGCTGGTGAAGGCAGCACAGGGGTTTGGGGGGGGCCTGTGGGACCTTATCACCATCACACCACCAGGTCCCCTCCCTTTGAGACCTGTCTTCATTCTTCCAGCAAGAAAAAAAAAAATCATGGCTTATGTTTTTACTTCCCTCCAGACACTTGGAGTAAGGAACAGGATACTGTCAGCAGGAAACAACCAGTTTAAGACTTCTGCAAAGCTGTCACACAAGCACTCCAAAATCCTTCCAACTACAGGATTTATAAATTCCAAATCACGCATCAACACACAGAACTATGTGGCCATACCATGAGACCTTCAAAAATGTGAGCTCAACAGTCAGATACCCTCCCAATTCTCCAATCATCACCATCACCACCTTGTTCTCACAACAGTTATCAATTTAAGTGAAAAAATCTACACAAGTGGTACCATTAAGCCACAATGTTCTATGGGCTTCAGAGGTGCCAGTACATACAGGTCCTTGGGGGAAGCTCGGCTGATACCACCATGCAACCAACACCCTAAGGGCTGTATTCCAAAATGACAGCAATGATCATGACAGAGAAGAGAGAGACCAGCAAAAGAGCCTCAATAACAATCAATAACAATTTCAAAAATGAATAAAGCAAGTGTGAAGGTAAAGAATCCAGGGTTCCTCCTTTATTTCCCTGATTATTCCATTACAACCACTTTGTGGCATCAGGATCTTTAAGGAGAACAGCAGATTCACAAGTTCTGGTGCCAGGGATTTTTTCTTATCATGTAGCAGATTAATAATCATGAAATCAAGGAAAAGACCTTTAAAGGTTATCTAGTCCAACTCCCCTGCAATGAGCAGGGACATCTTCAGGTAGACCAGGTTGCTCCAAGTCCCATCAACCTGACCTTCAACATTTCCAGGGATGGGGCACAGTACTCAAGTGTGGCCTCATCATCAATGTCCAGTACAGGAGGACTTTTGAAGTAAGAAGATTTAGATACAACAAAGTCTGCCTTTAACCTTGAGCGTTCCATCATTTGACAGCATTTCAGATTTTCTCTTTACAAATGCTCAAAGACAAAAGATTGTCACTTGTTTCAATGTTGATGGTTTGTTTTTTGTTGTTGAGGTTTTGTTTTTGCGGTTTTGGTTGTTGTGGGTTTTTGTTTTGTTTTGTTTTGTTTTCCCAGGAGACAGAATAAGGCACCCAAGCAGGAGCAATGTAATTCCTGAAGGAGAAGGAAAAATGATGCATCAGTGCAAGTAAGCTAACCTGTAAGTCTGGTGTTTTGCCATTATTATAGATTTTCAATATTTAGAAGAACAAAGTGTTACAGTCACTTGCTCCTTTTCTTTACCTCTATAGTGGAAGTATTTAGAATGATAGAATGGTTTCAGCTGGAAATCAGTTATCAGTGATTCATATTACGTAATCATATACTTCCCATCTACTTGAACAGTACCTGCTGTGCTTCAAAAAGATGAGGAAAGGAAATTGTGGAAGCCGTGTTTCATAAAGCAAAACACTTGTGTGTAAAACAGTCCAAAGAAATGGAGAAATACTTCAGTAATCATGCTAAAACTTTATTTCTGTGCCTTCTCTACTCTTTGGCCCTGGATATGCTTCACTTTGTTTTGTCTTTTGAGGTCTTCTCTTTTTGATACCATCATTATAACTTTGAAGAAGCTAATTATGTCAATTCTTAAATGTGAGGCAGATTACAGAACTGGGAAGCTCAGAATATGAGTTCCTAAAGGTTGTATGGCTATATAATGACAGTCACAGAAATTCAATAACAGCACTGTATGGAATGTACTCAAACGCACCCCATGAAACAAATTAAAACAGAGCAATGAATCTCTCACACTGTGCAAATAAGAAAACACAAGAAAATGTGGGTTTCTATATGTTTCATAAGGGCTATTATAATGAATTAAGATTTTGGATAATGAATCTTCAGAAAATTACAGCAAAGTTATTACCCGTAGGCACAGCATAAATGCTGAAGATATTAGAACTTCCTTGAAGCTCTCCAGGCCTTGCTGCAGAGAACTACCACCACAACATTAAAGTATTTTGTCATCAACACTGAGAGCAAAAGCAGACCTTAACTGTATTTCTCCCAACTGGACGGGAGCTGAGTGGGGAGAGCTGGGAGCAGCTGGGCTGGAGCACATAAGGCAGGTTGAGGAGAGCTGCTCCATCCTCATGCTCTGCTGGGAATTCATGCGACTACAGCAGATCACTGGAGCTGCCAGCCCACCTTTCTACCATCCCTGTGCATCACCCACAGTTAGGAATTTCCACTGCTTTTTAACATCACACTCAGGCATTTTGAGCTCCATTGCAATACAGCACAATCTAGCTTCCAAATCCCACAGACAACATCTGACAAGCTAAACTGAATGCCCTAATGTGAATGCTAGGATGACAGATCATTAATCTTTACCTCCTGACCAAACTAAGGGCTTAAAAAGCCTTTGCTTTTCTATCCTCTCCATTACAGAGGAAAAAAACCTTGGCTATCTCTACTCCTGACCAGCTGTTTTAAAAAGCTAGTATCTCAAAAAAATCATTAACTCAGAGTCTGAACTAAAAGCATGGGTTAATCCATTTTTTTAATAGTTAGCTCCTTAAAGAAAAAAAACCCTCCCAAACAGGCCATCAGAAATTGCCTCAGTTAGCTTCAAACAAGAGCCCTGAAGATTAAGTTGGGCTTAGTGTTACCAAAAAGTAGGCTACATTCCCATTTACTGCTGCATGTGTTATTAAAGCAACAAGAGGAACTACCCCAATTCTATAAATCATATACTATGGACTGTCTTACCTAGAAATCTAATTGAATATTGCATAAAGTTCTCCTTAGTTGACAGAGATCTATAATAAAATAACCTGTAAAAATTAGGGTATTGTTATTACAACCAAGAGTTAGTTATCTTCTAGGGGAAAGGGTAAATCCGCTGTGTGGCTCAGAGTCATTGATATGAAGGTTACTTCCCTCCCAGTCTGTTGAAACATTCTGTCAGCCCAAGCTCATACACCAAGAGGCATTAGCAGTTCCCTCAAAGGCTGCTTTCCAGGCTCTTTCCCTCACTCCCTTTCCCCTTAGCCAACAAAAGAACGAGTGAACTTGCAGGAGTTGGGGGTGTGGGAGTGAGCAACTTCCCCACCTTCTGCTCCACCAAATGCCCACACAGTGCCAGAAATAAACCTTTTCTTAAATGGAAATTGATCTCTCCTTCAATGGCTTTCTCTCAGCTTTTATTTACTTTTTCATTTCTTCCTTCCTTAATTCCTGTGTTGTGATAATCTTGACTAAGATTTACAATTCTGGTGAACTTACTACAGGAGACCTACATTGAACTGAAGTTATTACTGATGCAGCATGAGAAGCATTCTTGAGGGGGGGAGGAGAGGGGAGGGAGGGAAGAGGGGTTAGCTCATTGCTAAAGAGGTGCTTAGCTTTAAAAGTCTTGCTTAGACTTTCTCTTTTTCGTAAAGCACTGTTAGAGATCTTCAATTCCACTGTCGCTTTTGTTCCCCTCCAGGGCTTCAAGTACAAATATTATAGTGAAAACTGAGAAATACTATTAGCAGCTATTACTTTTTGAGCATCATCTGGAAGGTTTTTAGCCTTAGAAGTGCAGTTCTGGGCTGCACTCTCCATCAGAGCTACTCACTGCACTGCAGAGTAGTGAAGCTACACAGTCAGGTATTTGCCTAACAAGAAGCCAAAACGCAGCTTTAAAATCTTCTGATGATGGAAATGAACCAACACTATATGGATTACATGAGCAGATTTGTGCCAGTTAGAAAACTCCAAAAGATGAAGCATGGTAGGTGTTTCAGCAGCAGTAATGGACACTCTCACTTGCCCCTCAAACTATGTCCACCTTCATTTTATTCAGTTGCTTAACTGTATCTAAATGAGTGGCCCACTCAGCAGGCTTATGTGCAACAAGCCTCAATGCTAAAGCATCGCCATTAGTCTGGCACTTCAAGTAATACAAATCATAGCTACTTATTATAGTTCTAAAATTTCTATATCCCAAACTATTTCATTGCACTAAGACAGCTGCAGGTGCTCAGGATCTCTCAGGATCGAGCCTCGAGCCTAGGAAATGTAGCCATGCACCCATTTTAAACAGGTTTTGCACTGGGGGTTGTACATGAGAGTGCTTTTGCACATTTATCCCACGGCATAAGGAGAGGCGTTTGAGCCACCACAGCTAATACCAGCAATTTGAACAACCCTCTTTGGCAAGCCAGAAATAAGATAATTGTTCAACATAGGCTGGCCCTTCTGAAATACTGGAAGCATTGCCTGTAATTATAGACATCTGTCATTGCTAGCCACTCAGTAGTAACCCTGACATCAATATACAACTATAACACTAAACTGCCTGCAGGCACAGCGATGGAAAGCCAGCTACGAGAGGCGGGCAATCATCTGCCTCATCCAAACTATCTGTCAAAGGTTCCTAACCGCAAATAGCTCTTACGTTTTGTATCCTTAGGATAATATGTTGATTTATTTTAGATCCTCTAATATTTACAGTCTAGGCCATCTACTAAAATAAAGAAACAAACCTTATGGCTAATGGAGGCAGTTACCGTTCAAAACCATCAAGGAAGGTCATAGCTCACCACTCCAATGTTAAATGCTGATCGCTGCCTTGAACATCCACCTGTATATAAGCTTGCCCTCCTCCAAAATATACACATTTCCAGCTATGAGGTACAATGATTGCTATTTTCTCATCAGCCAACGTTTTATCAACCAACCCAATGAAATATTTACCTTTTGAGGGTCGAGAATCTGCACACTAAGTACCAGTCTCCTGGTACAGTCAGTACAGAAACAAGGGGTGCTCTGCAAAGTTATCTTCAACATACAAATGTGAAAAGGAATTGCATTAATGACATAAATTACTCTAATGGCACAAAGTATGGTTACAGATTAAATACTTGAGCAGCTTTTAGCAGGAAGCTGATGTACACCCTTTCTTGAAATTTAAAGCTAAATGTGGATAATTTCCTTCTAATTCTAAGATGACAATCATGCTGAAACCCTCAGTCTCTGCTTTTTTGTCTTCATTGGAAAAAATCAATCTCAGAAAAGGGCAAAAAAGATTGTAGCTTTAAACTAATTAGGAATTAACATCCTTACAATTATCATAATTTGTTATTAACAAAACGGAGATTTCTTACGATGATTCACAACAGCCTCTGCTGAAGAGAAACTATTAATTACTAGACAGACAGTCAGCTTACAAGCGAGCTGCATTTTAAAAACCTCCTTTAAAATACAATTGCTAAATGCCTTACAGTGCTGTAATGTGAGACAGGTTCAAATCTTATTACTTCACCAAAATTAAAACCTAAGTTTTAATACTGTTCAAGTCGAACAATGATTCCACACTTTATTGCTTTTGAAATCCCTTGATGATCATAGGAAAAAATGCCCTCGAGAAAAAGAGACTCTGTTTTCGATAAACAGAAAATACAGTTTGCACTCTTAGCCTCTTTGTCATCACAAAAAAAGGATTTAAAGCCAATTCTTTAAAAAAAGACTTTTTTTTTCACAAAATGTGCACCTTGTGTGCCATTTGTAAAATCAGCTCACTTTCTTTTATTTATTACTGCAGCGCGGCAAGGCAATAAAGCAGCTACTGATAGCTAATAAATTACATGCCTTTTAAAACAATTCTCCAGCTACAAAAACTTGTAACTACAAAGGCTTACATTTACATGGTACATCGTGTGAAATGTCTATATTTATGTTCTACTTAAACACATAAATAAAATCTGACCCTTTATTAAACAACTGAGTAGGATACAGGGGCTATGCACAAGATCAAACAAAAGGAAACTTTTTAAGGCTTTTCTGCAGATTTACATAATTAAATGTAAAATGTAACAAAACCCCTCACCTGGTCTAAGCAGATCAGGTGCAAAGTATTTTTAAAATAAAATGCATTTTTAAGTGTGCTATTCAAGCTACCCTCAGGAAAAAAAGGGATCACTGATTTTTCAATTATTACATGCCAACCCTGATTTACTCTTGAATCTAAAAATTACAGCAGGTTTTCAATAATAATTGCAACATATTACTGCAATATAAACCGATAATTCTCTGTCACATACCATGAAAATCAAAATTTGTATTTTTAATTAAACTAAATATCAGAGCTTTGGGAAAGCAATTTTTGGTTAAAATAGATTTAAAGCAGAAAAACCCTGCAGTCTTATTTCATCATGTACCTCCCCAAGAAATCCTTTAAATCTGTACATATCTCTTGCACTCATTGAACAACTCTTAAATGCTTTTTCTTCATTGCTGGTCTAGCAATCCTTGCTAACCTGCTGAGATGCAGAGTCTCCTACCTCTGTGCTACATTATTTTAAGGCTGATTTGCTGAACTATTTTCATGCATTTGTTCCCTACAATGTGATTGTTTCATAAATCATTGAACTAAGCATTATTTTAACTGTCTCTATGTCATCATAAACCAAAAATCTAAGCTCTCTAGTTCTGATATTCACTTCCTCCACTCGCAGTTATTTTTAGAGTATCTGTGGCTTTGGTTTTGCTTTGCTTACATAACTTTTTCTCATTGCTTAGTTCCAAAATGGCAGTTCCTTAATTGAGCATGAAACTGAACCTTGACTCCCCACTAATAAATAAACCCATTTAAAATATTGCTATTGAATTTTGAGATAACAACCGTGCCATGCCAGTGAAGATGCTGCACGATTCTGAATTCCTCACCAAGCACGCCACCACCACTATCAATCACTTTGAGCAGAGATGCTGTGGGGCAGATCTTTCAGTCTGAACATTGCTTGATGCAAAATGAGATGCGAAATAGTTTTCAGACACTTTTGTACTCCCTCAATCCTAGGGCCACCTTTCCCCATGGTAATCAAAGGTTTACTTTAGTAATATATAAATTTTCTTTTATTTTGTACGTGTCACCTGTGCTTAAAATATCAAGGCAAAACATTTATTATGCAAAGCAGATAAAAAGGAGGCTTAGCAAACCGAGCAGCCAGGACAACAAACAAAGCCAAGCCCATGGTTTCCTAATGCAGGGTAGTCTGTCTACTTGTGGAGATGAAATATAGGCACAATTTTAAGAAGGCAAAGAATAAAAAGTGAATGAAGCCTGTCCCTTATATAGGAAGATGACTGGAAAGCAGTGCTAAGAGCAGAGAGAATTTAACAGGACTCTTGGAAACAAGAGTTCCTTTCAAGAGGAATGACATATTTAAATTAAAAAATAGTGATACTCAGACACTGAAAATTCAACTACTCCTAATTTCACCCAGGAATTTAAACTAAAACATAGGCCACCAAAATCAAGTAAGAGCTGAGGAGAAATGAGTGAAGTGGTCTAACCTATGAACAGAGTATTTGAGAGGTGTACTTTGAAAACAAAGTTGTTAATAGCAAGCTTTTGTTGAAATGAAGCAACTCTAAATGTAGCCAAAATTGACAGAATGTATTGTAAGGTAAGGAATTCCAAACACAAATACATTCTACAGCTAACACAGAAATAGATCCAACTCTGGATCACCAGAAGGGAATGGAATTACAGTTACAGTTACACCAGTATTTACTGTAAAGCTTACAAATTCAGTAAGTTAATAAAACTGGTCAAAACCGGTCAAGAATCTTGATCAATAATTATACTCAGTAACATCTGGGAAGTTTCAGACTTCAGCCTCTGAGGTTAGTCATCTGGACAAAAAGGGTAACACCCTCAAGTTGTGCACAAAAAACCCAAACAGCCTGAACTGTCATGGCTTTGGCTGGAGAAACCCTGACTACTGTGCAGGCTAAGAGGGAAAAATATAGAACAAAATAAACAAAGGCCATCTCATCCAACATTTGAATTGGTTACACAGGAGTGAATACAGCTACAAACTCAAGAAGCAACAGGCAGCACCCATAACAGTCTGGTGTCCCATGCACACACCTACGGGTCACTCTCAGAAGCGTGGCCACATCATTTTCATTTTGCACGTAATGCCAGCTTTTTAAAGTGTGACTGATACTAATGGTCTTTAATAATATACAGAGTAATGTTTTGGTTCATTGGTTCATTTTGCTGACCTCTTAAGCAACCAAGATAATAAAATCTATGCAGAGATAACACTTAACACAATGCACTCAGACATGAGGACTCTCTCCAAAGGATCTGAAGCCCTTCAGAAGCAAAGCAATCTGTAAGGTATATTATCAGATGCTGACTCATGCTTATCTTGGGGAAATATTACAAAACTCATTTTTTAGCTCCAACAGCACACAAAAAATCATAATACATAACACAAATAATATTCATAATGTTATTGCTATATCAGCAGGCTAGATTGAAATTGGTCATTGAAAAAAATGCACAAACTAGAAGTACTTGTGCTGTTAAGAGCTCATTTGAAGATGGTCTGATACATTACTGCTACTTATATCATCAGTTCCTGTGAGTATTCTTACAAAATCTGAAGTAATATGATTTTATATCAACTTACACACAGAAGTTTCTCCATATCTTGCGTAAGCTGCATTATTGTGTAGACGATATCTGTACAAATCATTTAATACTTAAATTGGTATCAACCCCCTGCTTCAGAAATAAAACTTTTGTTCCCAGAAGACTTCTTTCTCAATAGAGCTACATGCCTCAAGAAACAACTCTTCAGTAGTGAGAATGCTCTGGAGAAATAATATGGAACCTTCCTCATGGCCTTCCTAACTGCAGTTCTTTTGATCCAAATTGATGCCAACTACCAACAAAGAATATACAACTGAAAGATATATGGAACAGATCACTGCTTTTCTTTTTATTTTGTTCTTTGCTTCAAGAATGGCAAGTGGCAGAAGACAGACAACTGTTTGCCTTTCTATGATGACTAAAAAAGTGCACTTAAGTCTGAGAAGAGTCCCTTAAAAATCTATTCCTGTATGTGAAACAGATCTGTATCAGGACAGCATTACTAACAAACAATGACTCTGTAAGCACACAAAAGCAAATGTCAGCAAGAGCTCTGAATACTCTGACAAAAAATAATTGTAGGATGTGGGTATATAATGAAATATGACATGGATCCCAAACACTGGATGTTCTGCAAACAGGATTTCAGGATATGGAGGATGGTTATACACAAGATAACGGTCATCACTGAGCAAGCTATTGCATTGGCTGGGTGAGACAGCTCTGTCATTGCTCCTTCACTGGTCTGATCAGAGAATCATAGAATGGTTTGTGTTGGAAGGGACCTCCAAAGGTCATCTAGTCCAACCTCCCTGCAGTCAGCAGCGACATCCTCTACTAGATAGGTTGCTCAGAGCTTTGTCCAGCCAGACCCTGAATACCTCCAGGGATGGGGACTCAACTACCTCCCTTGGCAACCTGTTCCAGTGTTCCACCACCCTCATGGCAAAGAACTTATTCCTAATATCAAATCTAAATCTACTCTTCTCTAATTTCAAACTATTGCCCCTCATCGTATCACTGCAGGCCTTTGCACACAGTCCCTCTGCAGCCTCTTGCAGGCCCCCTTCAGGTACCAGAAGGCTGCTATTAGGTCTCCCTGCAGCCTTCTCTTCTTGAGCTGATGAGCTAGCTCTGCCTTCTAGTAATCCAATTAGATATGAAAGCAATATGCCAGTACTGACAAAGTTTAACACCAACCTGAACTGAATACTCTGGAGAAAATACTCACTTTTTTTTAACTGAAACAAACCTTTTCATAAGAAAAAAATCCCAAACCCTTCCTAGTTCAAACACTCCACATACAAACCCAGGTCATCCATACCAAGGTTGTCAGACTCTCCCCTTTCCTGAAGGCATTACGCGCAAGCTAAGGAAGCCAAGTGCCTCCCACGGTGACTCCAGATACTGTAGAAAGGAACAGTAAGCAATTAATAATGAACTAGCTCTTGACTTTGTTGATGCAAGAAACAAAGCTGTGACAACTTTAGAACATCTGTGACTAAAGGAGACAGTTGGTCGTAAGGTGTTCCACTAAGTCACCATAAATGTCAGAAGTACACAGAAAATGCTTCTCCTTTCTCTTTAATTGAGAAGGAGAGTTTCCTTCTTTTTTGGCCAAAAAAAACCCAAACAAAACAAAACCCAACCCAAAAAACCCCACAAAAACACACAGACTTTTCTCACTCCCCAAATCTCTGTCCAGAGCTACTGTTACATCAAAAATGAGCCAAGACTTGTTCATGAGTAACATCCCAGTAAAACAGGTAGCACAATAATTATCTCAATTCCAGCCTGATAACTCCAATTTCAATTTGCACTGCATTCTAGAAGTAAGAAAAGATGCTGAGTTATGGGATCTGAAGTGGTGGCAATGAACAGTGGTATCATGCCATACTCCATACTGTTATAGCCGATGCCTAATTGTGATTTCAGCCAGAGAAACATCTCTAAGTACTCTCTTCTCCTTCCCATCAACATAACAGTGTAATTTAAGATGATTGTAAAGACACTTCTTACATTAATATCTGAATGCCTTTTAAATGCACCATGCCATACCCACACTGTGCCCTTGCAGCAGTTCTGGGAGGTGAGCCTCAGCCTCTGTTCAGCACTGGTTAGACAGAGCCCTGTTCATTAACATAGAATCACAGAATGTTAGGGGTTGGAACGGACCTCAAAAGACATCCAGTCTGATCCCCCTGCCCAAACAGGATCACCTACAGTAGGTCACACAGGAATACATCCAGGCAGGTTTTGAATGTCTTCAG
The DNA here is from genome assembly GCF_027791375.1 of Indicator indicator. Lineage (NCBI taxonomy): Eukaryota > Metazoa > Chordata > Aves > Piciformes > Indicatoridae > Indicator > Indicator indicator. The sequence continues at coordinate 13,093,817 of NC_072027.1, forward strand.
ACAAGGAGACTCCACAACCCCTCTGGGCAGCCTGTTCCAGGGCTCTGCCACCTGCAGAGTGAAAAAGTTTTCCCTTATGTTCACATGAAACCTCTTGTGCTCCAGCTTACACCCCCTGGCCCCTTGTGTCCTATCATTGGACATCACTGAACAGAGCCTGGATCCATCCTCCTGACACACATCTTTGCAGACATGAATGTGGTCACCCCTCAGTCTCCTCTTCTCCAAGCTAAGGGCCCCAGCTCCCTCAGCCTTTCCTCAGAAGGGAGACGTTCCACTGCCTTCATCATCTTTGTGGCTCTGCTCTGGACTCTTTCAAACAGTTCCCTGAGGTCCTCCTTGAACTGAGGGGCCCAGAACTGGACACAAGATTCCAAGTGTGGCCTCACCAGGGTAGGGTAGGGTAGAGGGGGATGAGAGCCTCTCCTGATCTACTAACCACATGGTAGTTCTGTATTAACTGTTATTCATTTAAAATTTAACTCACTGTTAACTCAAATTTAATTGGATTTTAAATTTTTGCTCTGAGAATTATTTTAATGAGTAATTTATGTGTTGAAACTTTACATTAAAAATTGAGAGACCAAGAAAAAAATGTCAATATGGATTTTTTAGTAATTGAAGATCCACACAAATAAGTAAAAGGTGAGGTTTTTCTCCCTACTTTTCAATGCAGATTCACAAGTAGAAAGATTTTACTGTAGGGTTAAGCTGCATTTTCAGCTTTCTAGCATCACCAGCAGGGCACACTATTTCTGTATCATTTCAAAGGCTGCATTACTAAGAATAAAACAAAATCAAGTAAAAATTGAGAGAGGTCAGTTTTCACATCTCTGTACTTCCAGGACTCCTTCGTATGCCCTTGCTTTAATCCTCCCAGCACTGGTAGCAGGACACAGGAATTAGCATCAGGCCAGAGTGCCAGAGCCCAAGCCAGAACACAGGTATCAGTCCTCAAATGGCACAGTGCAAAGATAGTCCTGTTAATACAAGGTGACACACAACCCTTCATATATCTCTCCCTCTTACTATTCAGTCTTCACAACTGGCAGACTAGTGGCATCCAAATGCAAGTGTGAAGGAAGGAAGACAGGTAGTTAACTCTGACATGCTAGTGAAGCCACATTTAACAGCACTGCCTGGAGCCTGTGCATGCCCAGTAGCTACATTAAATTGCTATGGCTTACTTCAAACCTACTTTTGTCAGCCTCTGTGCAATCATTTTTTAAAAAAAATTACTTTGTGTTTTTTTAAAACCCTTTATAACAGTATCTGCACAGCCAGTGTGGCCATCTTTTAATCCAACTGTGATCAAACTGGGACATGGGTCTTAAAAAGCCACTTACTGAGAACAAAAGACTAAATTACTGGAGCTGGTTAGAAGCTTTACAATTCTTCCCCTTGCAAAATCATCAGTATTAAAAGATTCATTGAATTCATTCATAGATTCGTAGAATTATTTAGGTTGGAAGGAACCTTAAAGGTAATCTAGTTCCAAGCCCTCTGTCACAGACACAGACATCTTCCACTAGACCAGGTCTCTCAAGGCCTCATCCAGTCTGGCCTTGAACACCTCCAGGAAGCAGGCATCCATGACCTCCTTGAGCAACCTGTTCCTGTGTCTCACCACACTCACTGTAAAGATTTCTTCTTAATCTCCAGTCTAAATCAACCCTTCACATGGGAGATGCCACTAGAGGGCTCATGCATTGTCATATAGATACCACATCACTACTGTGCATTACCCAGCTTTACTCAGTTCGATTCATTCCTAAAATTCTGCTAAACACAGGAAAACCATCATTGCCAAATATGTTATTGGGCTATGGTTTAATTGAAAGAACAGACTGAAAATGGGCAAGGATCAATTTGTAGCTGGAGTGTTTAGTCAGCATAGGATATCTGCATTTTCCATGCAAAACAAAGAGCTGCAGCCCTCACCTTGTGTACAGCACCAGTCACCAGTAACTGCAGGCCACAGGCAGTGTCACACTGTGTAATGTCATACTGCAAGGACGTGCTTTGTAGCCAGCCTGACACACTTCACGGTGACTTAATCTTTGTGGGGTTTTTTCAAGCGCAGGTTTTATTGGAATGATTCTATTTAGAAATTACAAACGTGCTAGAGATGCTGTCTCTGAATCACTTCATTAAGTGAGGACTATATAGAACTCCATTCTGCAACATGGTGATCAGTCCCCAGCATCATCAGTTTTCCACTGAAGAGGTCTCCACTCAAACCAACATCAGTGGCTGAGTAACTCCTAGGACTGCGTTAGGTTTCCCCACAGACACAACAAGAGAGGAGATCTAGCTAAAGAGGAATCAACAGGAAGGATTATGTATATGCTGGATACATACAACACAATTTTATTCCTGTTCACATTAAACTGTGCTCCAAGACAGCAAAACCAATGGGAATGAAATAGAACTTATCAATTATTAAAGGAATTAAGTTGAAAATATTTTGAGGCCAAGCGATAGACTCTAAAGAAGTATTTAATTTTAGAGCTAAACACCACTGCTATACATTTTAAACCAAAATATTAGTTGACAATCTAGCTTGACTTAAAAAAAAAATCAACAAAATAAAAATTAACACAACAGCATGAGAACAAAATTAACAGTCTATGGCAGATGAATCCTCTATTGCACCTGTCCTCCACTGTGCAAAAGAACATCAGCCTGCCACTGATTATTTCTTTTTGACATGATTTATCGCCTACTATTCTTTAAACTTGATAAAGCAAATTAATCTTTGATTGCAGGAGCCACTGGAGGTTGTCATTAGTCATGTAGTTTGGTGAGGCTGCATGTGTTTCATTTACCAGTCACAAAGAAATGAAAGCCCAGCAGCCATCACTGGCTGCCTTCAACTGTTTTCCTGACCCACCCAAGAGAAAAGATAATAGAATTCAGTATGTGGGATTTTAAGCAGCTACTCTAGAACTGACCTATATAACCAGAATAGAGAATTTGTTTTTCCAGAAATGCTGATGCCCTAATATTTATGTTCACAGGAAGAAACCAACTGTTAATGAACAACAATTTGATCTCATTAACAAATACCTCAGCTCTCCTGCCCCAGCACGTTTTTAACCATGCTCAACCTCATCCTGACTTTTATGTCCAAATACCTTTCTGCCTAGTTCTCTCCTATAGCTCCAGAGCCACCATCTCCCTCTCTTCAACTGGTGAGAAGGAGGGAACAGCAACAAACAGGAAAAAATGACAAACCAGAGTGATTTTATTGACCAGTCTTCACAGTATTATGAATCATTCCAGATAGAAAACAGCCTTCAGATTTAGTTCTCCACCAGCAGAAGCAGTTTGGTCGCCAATGGGGTGTGCCTGGGAGATTGAAACAGTTCCTGTGCCACTGGAGGGGGTTGGTTCCTCAGTTAAAGCAACCAAAATAAAACAATACAACACTATCTGAGGAGGTCAGTAATCATTTTGGAGGGAGGACGGGGAGGAATCAAGGAAGACAGTCTCCTGCAGATCAGAGAAACTGTCCCAAATCAAAAGGATAATCCTACTTTAAAGCACACAACTGAATGAAGTATGCAGCAAAGGGCTGTTGGTGCAACTCCAGATTATGAAACGATATTTGTCAAACCATAGCAAATTCAGATACCATATGGCAAAAATATTAGAAAGACAACATTCCTGTATTAGACAATAATACTGTGCAGTACCTACATGTTAAAAATTGTTCAAGTAATTTATTTATAGGTCACTGTATTTAATGCAAAACTCAAACCACACAGTGTCTTCCCTTCAGCATTTAACAGCCTGCCCAGGAAAGACACGGTCCCTTGGAGGAATTTAAGTCATGTAGATGTGGTGCTGAGGAACATGGTTTAGTGTGACCTGGTAGTGCTGGGTTAACACTTGAACTTGATGATCTTAAAGGCCTCTTCCAACCAAAACAATTCCATGATCCTATGATCTCTTACAACTGCAAGTTCTACATTTTAAAGAAATTTATTAACCGGTGACATGCAAAACATGCTACTTGTGAAAAAAAAAAAAATCACTATTTTGATGTATCAAAGAATTCTGGGGCTATGCTGCCCACCTTCCTTACATTACATATTCCAAAAAAGTAATCTGCCAAGAAGTCTACAGACTCAGAAAAACAAAAGAACATGATCAAACAACTTGGGGTGCTCCTGAAATGTAGTGCTGCCACTATGATTTATATCAACATTTTATTATTGCTACTTCACAAGCAAAAGAAAAAACTCTTGAGCTTTTTCCCTATCTATCTGTAACCTGAAAGTTAAATAAATATTTACACATTGTTGTGGGGTGCTTAATTTGATGCATTACTGTATCTTTTTTTCATTTTTAAACTATTTGGAAGTGTTTATATGAAAACTACATTTTGCTACCTGAGATGAGATTGATATTCTATAATTAATAGCTGCAAATACAGACAACTGTAGGAAACCCCCTCAAAAATATCACCACAGGATTCTCTAGATATTTGAGAAAGCAAAACCAAAAGAAACAGTCATTGAAGTGTGAATTATGAATAGTAGTTTCCCAAATAAAAATGTGTTTTAAAAAAGGTGAAAACACCTATATTACGTAGATGTTCTGTATTCTTCAGTTGCACAGATAATTCTATGTTTATTTAACAGAAATACAAGTACAATAACTTACTGTTCCTATATAAACACACTTACTGTTTGGCCCCATTGAGAAGCTATAAATTTCATCTATTGAACATTAGCTAAAAAATTACATGTGTTTATCATCTGGATTATTCTCAGATTAATAGAGATAAATGACAAAACATAATCAGCACCAACTCTGCAACTTAATCATTGCATCTGAGCTATAGGAAACACTTAATTACTCTCATTTACTAGGTGCAATCTAATGAGAAGACATTAGCCAAATGAAAAGAATGCAGTACAAACAAACAAAATAGTTATACCATCATTAAAAAGAAACTCTGACAGTGCAGGTGACAGCATATGCAGGATAAATTACCATAATGTCCTAAATGCTGAGCTGTCAGCATGCTAATGCAGTGATCAGATACCCTGGGAATCTCAGCACTATAGCTGTCAGAAACAGGTATCATAAATCACCTCTCTCTACTGTACTGCTCATTATCACAGCTTTCTTAGACATGGTTCTCGGCACAATCTGGTATAGGCAGGGAAGAAACAGTTGCCCTCATTCAACACTTAACACCTAGCTGCTTTCAGCACTCTTCAGACCAGACAGGGAACACTTCCAACACATGGCTCTGCACATTCAAGCATGCCATGCCTACCTGTGCCCTTGGACTCAGTTCACAGTAAGAGACTAAAACATCTTATTGCAGAATCTTGCCTCTTGCTTACAACAAACTAAAACCATCAAACCACAAGGAAGAAAAAGGTATTTTCTCCTACTTACACAGCCACTTCTTTAACATTAAGATCACTATTTGCACACGTCTTTGTCGGAATCTTTAAAGGACTACAGGAATCGGGAAACAGCCATGCTGGAGTGGCACACACAGCACATAGCTATGTTATTTCTACCCACATGCACTCCCCGTCTGTGCCAGCTATGTGAAGACAGGAGCCAGCACGCTCATTTTCTTACAGAACACGTTTTTCCTCCAGTACAACACTAGACAGAATAAAATGAAATTGGAAAACATAAAGGTATTTTGTTTATGTTATCCACATATGATCCTACATTTAGTGCTGGGCAATACACACATCCACTGAAACCATCATCCAGGCTAGGGAACAGCTACAGAATATCTTAAAGCAGGGGGAAAAAAAGAACAAATACAGTACCTTGGGCATAAGTAGGTTAAAATTGGCTGCAGGATCTTTCCCTTTTTTTACTCAGAGATGGGCAGATGTAACATGCTCACAGCTCAAACTGCAGATGATGAGAGATGACTTCACTAGCTGGGATGCTGACTGCTTGCTGTGGGAAGCACGCTGGGCATGACACTGAATCACACCTTTAACCTCAGACACTAGTTACAGGAAATGAGAATATGAGGCTATGAAACAACTTATGGTCATCCTGCACCTATTATCTTGTACCTTTGATGGTAGCAGGACCAGAGTGAAAGAATTTGTTAAGTCCTTCTATACAGCTTTGGAAGATGTGAATGTAATATTAAATCACTACAACACAGACCTTGCAAACAGGGGAACCTGCATATTCAGTCAGAATCTTCTTCCTGATGGGGCTTTATCTGATCTTTGGAAGTAATTGAACCCTCAAAATATTACCTATGATTATACTTTGTTTTGTTTAGGTTATACTAAGCCGGTGTTCCTCTAAATGCACCCTGAACTCAGACACAGTACCAGGAGGGGACACTGACACAGAACTCTCTCACAGTTTTTCCACAGCTGTCTCCTACAACTAGCCACACTAGTAAATATACTTCAAATAATTTCCAAATTATGATTTAGGATTTAAAAGTCCATTGTGAAGGAACAAATAAAGAAAGAACCCAGTGCAGAGTTGCCACTAGTGAGCATGCACAACCCCCTGCCTGGAACACTCCCTGGTCACACTGTGGAAAGTGTGAACAGTTGGGTGGTAGTGAGCAGCGTTCTGCAGAGGTTTGTACAGCTCCCAGCACAGGAATGGTGGATAAAGCCCCTTGGCCATCCTGAATTACTGGTGGACAGTAAATTCTAAGTCCTAGCATCAATGGTTGAGTTTAATGTTTGGGGCTTTTTTTTTCTTTCCCTTTAATCAGATAATGCCACTTGTGACAAGTTTGATTCAGATTGATAAATCTTTGTGTTTTATAAAACAATCATAAATTTTGGGCACAAGAATTTATTTGTTTGGTTGGCTTTTTACCATTAGAGTGATGAAAATCAGTGAAAAAAGAGTGAAATAATACTTCTGTTCTTCATCTGACCTTTCAGATTTCCTATGAGCACTGTAAGCATTCATTAAACTTTGAGAAGTGGAAAGTTTCAGATACCTGTTGGTGGGTCCAATTTAGAGTTCCACTATAAACACACATTCATCTTATCTCGCTTGCATTTTGAGAATCAAAGTCTTAAGTGGTAGAAATGCTAGAGAAAATGCAAAAACGTTTTAAAGATGAAACTATTTGATCTGCAACAGAGGAACCATAAATCACCTTCAGATTGAGGGAAGAAATCAACTTTAAGAGCCTGAAATGATAGATCTGAGAATGAAACAATTTTTAGGTTTCTAAATGCAAGAGATGTGCTCCTATTACTAAGCAATCTGATTTGCGTGTATCTTAAATTCCTTCTGATTTACATGGCATTAATAAGGCTCCTTGCTTCCAAAAATTAGGGCAATGGGCTTTTCTGTTTATGTATCTCCAACACAGAAGCAGAAACATTAGACAGAAAATATCTTTCAGATATAGGAGTCCAGTTTGTATTATGTATTTATACTTGTGGGGAAAAATCTTCCCCTTTTCTAATTCAGATGGGGGAAATGCAGAAAAAAGTGCAGCACATGAAAGAATGCTGTTTATTCAAGATTTTCAGCTTGTGTTTGTACAAGCTAGAGAAGAAACTTGAAGGTTTTTGTTTGCATAATGCAGATATCATTATGTGCAAGTGTCTTTGAGAAGGAGTCATTCATTCACTACAAAGAAGGAGAAGACAAAGACAGATAAAGAAATTCAATAGGTAATAAAATATTTCTAACTTGTTTTTGAAGATTCAGAATTGGATTTGGGTGACATTTAGTGTGCTGGTAATTGCAGGGCAATCAGCTGTGAATGCCCTTCAAAACCAGAAAATCTAAACTAACAAATACCGATTTCCTACAACAGACTTCCAAAACAACAAGATATGTAACATAGTCACAGACTTAATATGCTTGCTTTAAAAAGAGAACCATAACCCCAATTTTACCACTGTCACCTCTCTCCCAACACACACTTTTCACTTGCTCAAGAAATCCTGCAGTCCCTTATGCCCCTTATTCAAGCTGTAGTGCTCTTCCACACAGCAAAGGACTAAGCTGAAGCGGAGAAAATAACACTCAGAGTGGGCAGTGAACTTCTGCAGAGACAGCAGAGTATGAATATTCACATCACTAAATCCTGACTGAAAAGAAAATGAAATAATTTTCTGGGTTTGATTTTTTTTTTTAAGGAAAAACTTCTGCTACTTGAATTTTGGATTTTTCTCCCCCCCCATGTTCAACACAGGTATCAGTATTTTTTTAGAGAACAAAATACATTTTCCCCCTCCAAATATAACAAGGAAAGATACAGAAAGAAATGTAACTATTTGAATTGATGCACCATGGATAGACTACTCTTATCTAAGGTTCATAGTGTCTTTTAATTAAGACTGGTTTTAAACTGTAGGCTGGTGAAAAAAACCCAAACAACTTTATACAGCTTCTTTCTTGTGAGGACAAATGGTCTCCTAAAGGTTCCTCACTTGTTTGTTGATGAACAGCCTTAATTAAAAATATACCCCAAATATCTTTAAATCAGTAAACAAATCCATACTTGTAGAAAATTCAGTAAAGATTAAGGGAAGTTGGAAAAAAAAAAGATTGCTCATGCATGGAATATGGGTATTGTTAGTAAAGACAATAATATGCGAAAGACCAAAAATACGTTACAAGGCTTCTCAGGAAAATAACATTTATTGCCTTTCAAAGATGACATATTCTAGTAATTCTGTGTTTATTTGTTTAAGTGGGTTTTAAAATCAAATTTTCAGTACTAACAAGAGAAAAGGGTGAATAAGAATTATTGAAGCACATGCTAAAACTCTTCTATATATTATGGGCATGTAATAGGATTTTTTCCTCTATTGTAAGATATTGCAGGGGTGGACAGATAAATTACTGTCTATATTCATAGAATAATAATGAAAAACTACTCTTAAAGGGAAATCCTTCCAGATCTGTGAAACACTGGTGACAGCAGCAATCAACCTAAGAAAAAGCAGTCAGTCCTTGACTGATAGCCTCATTCATTTTTATGATGAAGTATATTCCAGAGAAAACAAATCTAATGTTTGTTTAAAAATCCTCTGCATATTCATACAGCACTGTGTTACAACAAAAAATTAAATATCAGTAGAATATGATTTGTTTTAGATATACAAAATAAGTAGTTGTAAAGCACTGTCGAGTACTAGTAGAAATAAATATATAAATTCAGTTTATCTGAGGACGCTTAGAGTCAAAATGACAATAATCTCAAATATTATTTTTAATTCATAATTATGCTGAAAAGTTACAATAAATATGTGGATTCTGAAGCCCTTAAAGCATGAATAACTAGTTTTCCAGAGACCAAAGAGTGAAGCACTCTACAATATGGATCAAAATGTTCATATTATAATCTCAAAACACTGATAAAATCTCTCATTTAAAAATAAGTGGATTTCTTCTTATAAAGCATTGCCTAATTCAGGTTTGAAACAAGTTTATTGGTGAGCCCTGATATCGATAGACACAGTACTGCCCGTGACCTTCTGTGTACAACGCACCAAAATACAGGGATATTAAAGCTATGAATTAAGACATTATTTATATCTATTTAATGAATGGCTGAGTGCTTTTGTTACTTTCTGAGGAAACGAGCAAATTATAATGTCCTTCTCCTCATAAGAAGCCCTCTTTGGGCAACTATCAATTGAGTATGACTGTAATTGATAACCTGAGCTGATTTTACATTCTGTTACAAATCCAGGTTCAAGAGGTTAATGATGGCCTGGCCACAGGGCTGCGGAAGGCGGAGGCGGCGGCTGCTGGCGGCGTGCCTCTGAAATGAAGATGTAGTGCGGGGGCCTCCAGCAGCACGCCCAGCAGCCCGCCCAGCAGCCCCTCCGTCACTTTAACTGCCAACCGCAGACTTTACAGCCCCCTCACTCTTACATTCAGGAAATATATTGCTCCGGTTGGCCTTTCAGGTGCCTTTTGCTACACTTTTTGATTCTATTAAATCCAAGGATCAATAACAGTGTGTCAATCCAAAATGTGTTACCGATTAATATCTATCAAAACTAACATGAGGAAGGGTCAACACTTTGTTACTTTATCAAGCACCTTCCTGTACAACAGTGAATTTAACCATGCATCGAAGTAGTCTCAATGTCTTTTAATGACATATATACACAAAATATATACATTTTAAAGACATTTGAAAATTACCCTAACGAACCTTACAAGGCAAGTGATGACCTAACAAGCATTACACTATAAATTAATACAATAATGAAATTATTCAATCCAGAAGAACAGCAAAAGACAGGAGAAAGGGGCTTGCAACTTAAAGATTTAGGATGATGGAGCATAAAAACCACAGAGCACTGTACCAGATCTCATACTTCCAGCAGCACATCCAACTCCGTTCCTCAAAAAAGGAAGCAAGCAGAAGCGCACTGCAGATGCAGAGCATGATTGTTTTAGTCCTCCTTTCCTCATAAACTGACAATGAGGCAATGCAGTAATCTCAATGAGATCCTTTCCACCACAATTACCTGCTGGGGTACACTGGAGGACAGTTATAGTATTTTCCAAAGTTAACTTGACTTATATTACAGAGCACAAATTAATAAAATCCTCTTTTGATCCGCTGTATTGTACTCCTTATGCAAAACCCAATCCTTGACGGTAGATCAGAAAGTAAAACAGGCAGTGAAAGTATGCCATCCAGCTGCATTTTTCCAGCTAACTTGAGAACCTTCCATCCATAGAAATACAGTCACCTTCTGAAAAAGCCCTGTTTCATTTTTCTCTCCAACCCAAAAATCTTTGATCTGAAGTTTGATTTTCAGATAGAAAAAGGAGACAGAAATTTCATTAGTTATACTCTATATTTATAGCCTCACAAATAGTAACACAATGATTTAAAGGGGCAATCTAAAATTAACTTCTATATGATTCAGTTGTGTTAAAGAACAGTTAAAGTATAGAAAGAGACCTACAATATATAGAGGGGACCTTGTGGATGGTGAGTACAGTTTCTTACCAATACCGGCAAGCACATCACTTAATCCTTTTATAAATCGCTCAAACTTCATTTTAAAATCTGTTAATAATTTTCCCTCCATAATTCCCCCTCTGGGAGGTGGTTCTGGAACCTTGATCTTTAGATGAGTAGAATACATTTTTTAATTTCTAGCCAAAGGATATCGATAGCCATATCCATTTTTTCCTGTGACAACAGCATCTTTAGTTTAAAAAGCTTTTTTACCTCCCCAGCACTTTCAGCCCTGTCCCTTCCCTCCCCCCACACCTATTCATGGTGATCACTCCCATCTCAGTACTCATTTCCAGGGCTAACCTAAGCAGCAAGACAAGGTCTCCATTTCATGTTTACAACCTTTCTGCACACCCCTTCTGCTTCAACAAACCACTCTCAAATAGATATAACTACAGTTACAACAGCATCTCTGATAATCCAATCAAAGGTAGTTAATTTTCACACATTTTGTACTTCATGTTTGCAAATGGGACAGAAAGTTTCAGATAACAGATTGATATACCTCAGGTGCTGAGCAATTAAGACACTAGAACCCAATCTTTTCTCATCATCTCACCATGCCACTATTATAAAGATAAGCCAAATAAAAATTCTGAACCTCCAGGAAGCAAAAATTTTTAAGATAAGATACTCTTCATAAATGGATGCAAAAATGAAAAAATGAATTAAAAAAATCAAAAGTTTGTACCTTGCTGGTGAGACATTCAGTGGCTAACCAATTCACAGAAAGCTGTGGAACTTTAGAACTACATGAAATCATCCAAAAAAAGGCTAGTAAAGAAAAAAATCCATACTAAACATTAATACATTGCAGATACTAAAATGCTCAAAAGTGTATGATGCTGAAAGGTTGAAAAACATTAAGAGAAGTGCTTGCAATCCAAAGAAAACCTCCAAAGAAGTCCAAAATTCTGGCTCTGAAAGAGTCAAGATCTCTCTGGCCCAAAGTTAAATATCTGTGTCTTTCCTCTTAAAATAATGAAAGAGAGCTAAAGACAGAACTCCAGCCTGACATCACAGAGCAAGAATTCCCTGGACAGGTAAAAACCCCCTACAAAGTAGGCAAAATTATCTACATGACAATGGGACACAGAAGGACACAGTCAGTGAACCTACTTCAGGTGAGCTGAAGAGATGGCAGATTATATGCACATTAACCTGTTCTATGCTTCTTTGCTGTTTATTACTAGTTAATAAAAAATGAGTATTTGTACTAAAAGACATGAAAATAATTAGAAAATAAGGTTCTGGTCTTGAAATACCAGTGTAATTTCTATAAGTTTAATTTTATGTTAAATGAAAGCAAAGCTACCTACTGCCATCAAGCTCCACATACTGCAATCCATGTAGGGAAATGTCTACAGAGCTGTCTTATAAGGAAGATTTTCTTTCTCATCCCTGCACTGTTGTCAAATTTGGGTACTCTGCAGCACATTTGCTGGCTAATGAGACAATATAAACACTCACTGTACAAACACATGCTGCTCTTCAAGCAGGCAAACGATGCCAGATATTTCAGCATTACTACAGCTAATGCTTAAAAATAATCACCTGCCTAAGCAGTTTGCCGACCGTGGGCAGATTTCTCAGCACTCTGCAGAAACCGCAGGGGTAGAGCTGCAGTCTGCCTAGATCACAGCTCCACCACTATGCCACACAGGGAAAAGCAAGAGTCAAACGCAATGCAGGCAGGGACAGGCTGCTTCCCAAGAAACGAGGAGAAACTGCTTTAAATGTTTTTTGCCACTCTCTGCTCAATAGGGTAATCAATTGAGACAAACTACTGAAAATATCCCATCAGCTCATATGTAATAACTCCAGTTTAATAATTATTGAACACAGTTGTAGCCAAAGTACTGCAACCTTAAATCAAAGATCACTTCATATCAGGAGGTCTTGAGGGACGGTTTTGTTTAAGAGTATATGTGGCATGCTTAGATATTAGCATAAAACTACAGTTGCTACAGTTATTTCCAATATAAAAGGTTGTCTACAAATCAAAATTAAATCCCCTTCACTTTATTCAGAGTAAATGGCTGCATAAGGATGCAAACAAATTAACTGAAAGCTTGAAAGTCAAGTTCTCAATTACTATTTAACAGCAACTTTACTATATTTGAATATAATTTACTGTATACTTAGCTGTTTTCAAATGGAATCCAATACTATATAATAAAACCCCATAATAGCACAACAAATGATTGATGATGATGCAAATGTCAAAATACTTGGGTCTGGATAGTGCTGTTTGTGGATATATTGCTAAATACTGAACCATCCTAGAATCTCATAAATCATTCATGAAAAGCAAAACTATACAAATTGTTGTGCAACTGCTCCAAAACTGCACCGCTTCCAAATGACTGCAGATGCAATGACTTCAGAGGAGCTTTTATTCTCAGTTATTAAGTGAGAGTTCTCAACTTTTTTTAAAGAAAGCTATTTCTTATTGACATGGAGAAAACAGCTAAAACTGAAAAAGGTACAAACAGCAGACATTAGAATGACAGAAGAAAGAGACAAGTTTATCAGTGTAAATATTATCACACCCATGGAAGGCTCTTTTGCTGACCTGCACCATCCGTTAATTAGCACGTTACAAAGCAGCACCATGCTTCTACGTGTAAAAATACAAAACATCTGCATGATCATAGAGAGACAGATATAACATCATCTTGATAATAATGATGAAGTGTTCCATGCAGAGTGTTCTATTTGCAGCAGTGATTCATTGTGCTAGGGGTAAAAAAATGCTGACACTTTGAGAAGATATTTTCCCGTAAAAGGTTGAAGTCCTTAAGCAGCAAAAAACACCAACGTCCATCATCTTTAAACTCTATTGATTTCTGGTGAAGATTTAAAAGGCTGTTTACTTATTTCCCATCATTTCTGTCAGAGCTGTAACAGTTCTCTTCCCACTGAATAAACCTCTCATGATCCTCTTGGTGATTAAGGTCAGACAAAATGTCAAACTCCTAATGCTAAGTGCTTTCACATTAAAAATTAATACCAAATCACCAAGTAAAATCCAAACAAGAAGTCAGACATGTAAACAGTTCACAACGAGGGTAATACTGACCATTACCAAAAAGAGCTGTAATGCATACACGAAAAAACATTTGGCAACAGGTAAGAGCACATTCTTTCACTTTTGCATCTTTGACCCCCTTACTTATTTTAGAGTTATTGTCCTGTGTTTGACACAATCCTTTTAAAAATCCTTTTTCCATTAAAGCTTGCAGTCATCTCCTCTATTTACCCCCAAATGCCATTTACTATATGACTGAAGTATTAGAAGGATTGTTTTTATTTTATTCAGAAATTCATCCAGGAAGCAAGTAGCATTTTTAAAGACTGCTGAATCCAAAGGCAGTGTACCAGTAACCAAAAGACATCCAAAGGACCCTCTAAACCCAAACCAAATTAACTGCTGATTATTGATACTTCAAACTAGAAAGTATTGCATACATACATACAGAGCAGGTCCAGAGGACGGTCATGAAGATCAGAGGGCTGGAGAACCTCTGCTATGGGGACAGACTGAGATAGTCGGGGTGGTTCAGCCTGGAGAAGAGAAGGCTCTGCAGAGACCTTAGAGCAACCTTCCAGTACCAGAAGGGGGCTACAGGAAAGCTGGGAAGGGACTTTCTACAAGGACTTGTAGTGATATGACAAGAGGGAATGGATTGAAGCTTGAGGAGGGGAGATTTAGACTGGAGACTGGGAAGAAATTCTTTACAGTGAGAGTGGTGACACACTGGAACAGGTTGCCCAGGGAGGTCGTGAATGACCCCTGCCCAGAGGTGTTCCAGGCCAGGCTGGATGAAGCCTTGAGCAATCTGGACTAATGGTATGTATCTTTGCTGTCCTGGGTTGTTGTCCATGGCAGAGAGGGTGGAACTAGATTATCTTTGAAGTCCCTTCCAATCCAAACCATTCTATGAATACATGAACATAGGAATAGAAAACACAGGCTTCGATGAGGCTTCCCACAGCTTTTTATCCCTGCTGCTGCTACTTCAGGCAACCAGACCGTATTACCTCATTCATAAACATACCAACTTCAATCCTAAAACTAATTATTTCTTCAACCTTTTAAAGAGTTACTCATATCCTGAGGAAAAGCATGAAAACAACATAAATAGAGCCAAAATTCCAGGCTGACTGGAAGCCTGCAAGTAACTAAATAATCAGCTGTGAAGGTAAATCTTAAATATGGTGCAAAGACAGTCAAGGGTGAAAGAATAGTTTTGTACAACCAACAGTGAGTTTACTTAAAGCAGATAACCTTAAAGTTTTGGTCTGGCCTGCCTACCTACAAAAGATTGTCCTACTTTAGAATATAGTAACAACATAAATCAGCTATTCAGAAACGTTAGAATGAGGAAAGAATCTCTTTATACTCAGTGGGTTCTAAATGACAAAACTTAAGCCACTTTTTCTATTGTAATGTTGTTTATAAGTGGTAAGGGGCTGTTCAGTCTTGTCATCTTTGAGTTGTATTCCCAGCCTGTAGAGGGAAAGAGCTCATTAAATATACTGCAGAACTAATGGAGATTTTACAGGCTGTTTTGTCAGTGCCATCCCTGCCAGTCCATAAGCATGTTTAATGGTCTGTCATTGTTTTCCTGACTGCCAAACACAGTGTATGAAGTCAACAACTGGTGTTAATGTTGCATTGTACAGTCAGTTATTGTGGCCCTTCGCTGACATCTCTTCTCACAGCAGTGTCTTGTGGGAGCAAGGCAGAACTCCAAAAAGAGTTGGCATGTTGTTTTGGTTTTGAAAGCTAACCAGCTGGTAGTAATTAGAAACATAGAAGGTCATCTAGTCTAGTCTCCCTGCAGACAG
The DNA here is from genome assembly GCF_027791375.1 of Indicator indicator. NCBI lineage: Eukaryota > Metazoa > Chordata > Aves > Piciformes > Indicatoridae > Indicator > Indicator indicator. Next base: position 13,109,658 of record NC_072027.1, read on the forward strand.
CAGAGACATTCTCCACTAGATGAGGTTGTTCAGAGCCTTGTTGAGCTTGACCCTGAATATCTCCAGGTATGGGGCCTCAACTACATCTTTGAGCAGCCTGTACCAGTGTTCCACAACCCTCACAGGAAGACATCCAATTGAAATCTACTCTTCTCTAATTTCTAACCATTGCCCCTCACCCAGGTCAGGTCTTTGTAAATAGTTCCTACCCAGCCTTCTTGTAGGCCCCCTTCAGATACTAGAAAACTGCTATTAGGTCTCCGTGGAGCCTTCTCTTACCCAGGCTGAACCACCCCAGCTCCCTCAGCCTATCCTCTTAGGACATAAATAGACATTTATCTCATCGGAGATATAGAACATCTCCTTGTTCATGATGGCAGGAGAGTTTCTCGTGCCCCAGGAATTCTCTGCTGATTTTGGAGGCCTACAAGTAAACCTTGCTCTCCTAAACTCCAGAAGTGGAAATGCCAGTCCAGCTTCAACGTAGTTTTGAGATTCACACTCACTTTAATGAGATTTAACTGATAAAATTTGATTCGTAACTTGCATTTAGGGATTTGCTAGATTTCACTTTTTAAGTTTATTTTCACTGATCTACAATAAGCCAAAACTTAGTATATGCTTTCAATATCCTGGTCTCAGAATCCTCTTTGAGACTCACAGTGAGTCATACTAGTGATGAGCATACATAGGCTGCTAAAGAAGTACCTTTAGGTGGCTGGATACCCAGAAGATAAAGACAAGTAAAGCAGCTGTAGATCAGAAAGAATTCATGAGAATATGTTAACTGCTAATACCAAAGTTTTTGTTTGATGCCATTTCTGTTCCAAATATATGCCCAACTTGCCATTTTGGAGTAATTTTCTGTCACTCAAATAGATGAGACAGGACAGTCATCTTCACAGCAGAAATTTATGCACATAAATCTTTACTTTGCAAAGCCAGAACACAAAGCTACATTCAACTACTATACACAGCCAAAACAAAAAGGCTTTGAGCAACCTGACATCCCTGCTTAGTGCGGGGGGGGGGTTGGACTAGATGACCTTTGGAGGTCCCTTCCAATCCAAACCATTCTGTGATTCTTTCCTGACTGGATTTGCAGTTACCTGTAATTTCCTACACTAGCTAAAGAAAACTAAGGTAATGGACTGTCTAAATGAAAACTTCATGGGTGAGAAGAAGCAATAAACCAGATTGATTTCTGCTTTTATAAGCCTGAGATTAATCACAAACGAATATAATTAAGAACACCTAAATTACTCTTCACTAATAATATTTTGCTTTCCACACTTATTCAGCTTCAAACAACAGCCCTCTCATGTACATTTTATATTAAAATCTTGTAAACCGTCTACGGATGTTTCAAAATTTTATTCCTTTTTTTTTTTTCTTTTAAGGAAAGAGGAAATAATTTAGACTAAATTACCTTGAAGCCTTTTAGACCAAGTATTCTTAGTTTCAATATCCAGATTTTCATTGACTAATTAAATTAAACATGTCCCTAACCTTGGAAAACTGTGGAATTCAACTGTATTTGTGGTTTATATTATGCATGGGTAATCTGCTGATCTGGAACCTCAGGGAATTATGTTACTTGGTGAGTTATGTCCAGCTTGACCCCATCTCTGAGAAGGAGAAGGTGATTTTTCCTTTACTTGCCAAACACTCAATCAAGAGTTTTGAACTGCATCGACTTTTCCTCGCAAAGGGGACCAGCTCCAGTGTAGGTAAGTCCACACTGGGAGAGGGAATGGCAGTGAAAAGGGCCAAGAAGGAGCTCTTTTGGGTGCTTTTGGAAGCATGCCTGTGCTAAGCACTGGCAGCTTGTGGGCAGGCTGCTCAGGTGGTGTGTGCTTATGGGTAAGGGTTAGGGGAAAGGCCAACCAGCAGATATCCTGTTGGGAGTCTGTTACAGACCACCCAACCAGGCTGAGGAGGCTGATGAAGCATTCTACAGGCAATTGGCAGAAGTATCCAAATGGCCAGCCCTTGCTCTCGTCGGGGAACTTAATTTACCAGATCCCTGTGGGTAATACAACACAGCACAGGAGAAACAGTCTAAGGAGGTTTCTGGAGTGTGTGGAAGAGAACTTCCTGACACAGCTGGTAAACGAGCTTGCCAGGGAAGGTGCCTCACTAGGCATAGTTGGTTTATGGTTGGACTCGATCTTAAAGGTCTTTTCCAACTCTAACAATTCTATAATTTTCAGAAAGAAGTTATTCTTCCTCACATTTCCACAATCATTTTATGCCAAGAATGTCTTCATTATATGAATATTTAGAAAATAGAAATATTGTTTTTCACAGAAGAGTTCACTACGAGCATTACAAAACTGTGGAAACTGTTTAAGTTATATATTCTAATTAGTCTGGCAGAGCTAATACAAATTATGTTTACAGACTAACAATAATAAAATTGAAGTACTAGTTAAATATCTAAAATAATTAAAGGAACCATTTTTAGCCGGGTGTAATTAGCTAATTCACTTTACAAGCATTTATTAAAATGAATTCACATGTTATATTCCATAGGTAGTTACACAATAGTGTTTATACAGGAAAAATATAATGAACCGAACTCTTTGTATCCAGCCCTCCACAATTAAAACGAAGACTCCCCAAGTAATATCAATCTAGGATAGACTAATTAAGTTTGGTTTGATAACCATTCATTTCTTCTATTGCCTCTGAGCAAATTGTTTATTAGAGAAAGTTATTTTACACAAATCAAATCAAACTGGGTAAACCATTATATTTGAGAGAAACCTTAGCCATCAGTCAATTAATCCATCATTTTCTCCAGACACTTTTGTTTAACGAGCAGATCATATTATCAACAATTTAGATATCCTATGATTCAATTATGACAGAAAATTTATTGACAGCTTCTCTAATACTTTTGTTATGAATAAATATTAAATGTTCTCCACTTTTGATGAGCGAACCAAATGCAATCCTGTGTTAAATCTAATAGTCAGAACCTGAGTGATACTTCCAAATGAAATGTTTTTAAAGAGATTTTAAATCAAAATATTTCACATTACTGAAAAAATCCCCACCTAAATGTATCTCTCAGTTTCTGGGAAACAAGCAAACAAGTTATTTGATTTTTCACTAGCTGACTAAATGAAAACTCATATATAAGAAAACTACCAAATATGTATGAAGGGATTGGAATAAAAAAAATCATAGAATGATAGAATGGTTTGGCTTGGAAGGGATCTTCAAGATCATCTAGTTTAAAAACAAACGGCTTGACAAAGTGTTCAGTAAGACAAAAGGCATTACCTATGCAAAACTGACATCACCACAGCATAAAGTTAGAAACTCCTTGTGCAATGACAAGAAGGCATTGCCTAAAACTTAATAGAAACAGACTCACCAAGCCTACTACAAAGATACTTGATGTTAGGAATCATGTCTATTAAAAACAAACAAAAAAAAAGAAACAAAAAACTGTGAGATGTTTTTCTAATGACAGATGTCTTAAAATCAAGAGAAGAATATTGCCTAACAGAGATTACTCCCAGAATATCCAAGCCTCCTGACAGACATGTCTCTGAAGAAATAAGATAGTGACTCATCTTCAGCTGAGCAAACCAATTCATGATGAAAGGACCAGAGGACAACGGAAAAGCTCGATCTAAACTCATGTCCATTAAAGAGATAATGGAATTATTCTATCAATATATTAGAACATCATTATTACTTCAAAGTATTTTTTTCCATGAGACAAGGAAGTTGCTTTTATGTTGAAGGGTCTGTAAGCAGGTTTACAACTGCAAAGGAAAGGTACTGCAGTTGAGTATCAGAGTATCTACATAATGAAAACAGAGTACATGCTTTCTGTCAGCATCAGAACTGTATCAACTGCTCAACAGTAAAGAAAAGGGAAGAGGTGTTCACACGAACCTCACACAAAAGCTCTTCTGCAGGTCAGACAGGTCCAGCACACTCAATTCATAAGCAACAAAACGTTTTTGTATACAGACTCCGTATTAGCAATATGCTCTGGCCATTTCTTAACCTGGAAAGCTCTTACTGTGTATATCCTAGTTAAAAATATCCTAAATACGTCTTTATGGTCAAGCATCTATAAAATACCACAAAGCCATCATTTCCTCCCCTCCCCTTACCTCCATCTATTTGGACTGGTATATAATAAATTATTGTGGTTTACAGACATTACCTCTACCTCTTTAAAAACTGAAATGACATTGTGAATTTATGCCAACTGGAAGCAAAAGAAAGGTCAAATGTACTTTATTAAAAAGCACATATTTCCAAAACCCCTGGCAAATATGATCTCACAGCATGTCACTTGCTGCCTTTCAGTAATTGCGCACTCAAATCTGGGGGTTTCACTGGTACCTATTAAGAAGTTCAAAAGCTATAATGCAGAAATATGAAACACTGCTCTTACGTTCAGAAACCTGAATTGTCAGGACGTTAACTTACCCCAAACATACTGTTTCACAGAACTCAACAGGATTCTGGTTGTCCTTTACTTCCATATAATACAAAGTATTAATGCATCAGATTTTACAGAAAAATCACAGAATGTTAGGAGTTGGAAAGAACCTCTAGAGATCTCTAGGGATCAAGTCCAACTCCACCTGCCAGAGAAGGATCACCTAGAGAAGGTCACACAGAAATGCATCCAGGCAGGTTTTGAATGTCTCCAGACAAGGAGACTCTACAACCTCTCTGGGCAGCCTGTTAACCTCACAGTGAAAAAGTTTTCCCTTATGTGCACATGGAACCTCCTCTGCTCCAGCTTGCACTCCCTGCTCCTTGTCCTATCCGTGGGCATCACTGAGCAGAGACTGGCTCTGTCCTCCTGACACCGCCCTTCACATCTTTTTTAACATGAATGAAGTCACCCCTCAGTCTCCTCTTTTCCAGTCTACAGAGACCCAGCTCCCTCAGCCTTTGCTGGACTCTTTCAAGCAGTTCCCTGAGGTTTTTCTTGAACTTGAGGGGCCCAGAACTGGACAAAATATTCCAGATGCGGCCTCACCAGATCAGAGTAGAGGGGGAGAAAGAATTGCCCAAACTCCCTGCTATATAACTCCCATATACTCCGTAACTCTGTTACTTTAATTGAAACCTGGCAATTAAAATTACAAAGCTCTACAATGGGTGATTATAGTTTAAAAAAAATCCTTTCTGATAGCTGAACATGTGACTGAGAATAGTAGCACAACAGGAATAGATAGTAAAGAAGAATGAATAATCAAGGAGTTCTTCACAACACTGCTTGCTTGAAAGACTGCACATCCACTTGCCTTGTTGCCTGGACATAAGCAATTATGCAACCTGTCCCAAAAGTCAGTTCTAAAAAGAAGAAACTATGAACCCATACCAACAGCAACAACAGTGCAAGGAAGACAGGAAAAGGGCAAAATTACCATTGCAGGAGCACAGTGGTCTTATATCAGCTTAAGTGGACCATGAAACTGTTCTATCAGACTTTATTAAATGTGGTTCCTGGAGCTGTGACATCTGCATTGATTCCTCTACAATAGATCCTATGTCTACTGTAGGTGCACTTCCAGCACAAAATTAGCTTTTTAGGCAAATGAAACCACTTACCAGGACCCAGAACTCCCCACAGGGCAAGGTCCACATAAGTGTCTCACTACAATTGTAAATACAGCCTGTTACTTAAGGATAGGGTTTTTTTTTCTTTTAGTAAACACATTGTGGCTACCAGATTAAACTTCAACCCAACCGATGCATGCACGACAAGACTACATAATGCAAAGTATGGGCAGCAGCATTTCACTGACTGCTAGAGATAAGTGAGATCAAAAAGGGAAGACAGACAGGAAGTAAATGTGCATTTGGACTATGCATCTCAAAGACTCCTTTTACTGGTAATTCATTCTTCTTTTTTTAACTAGTAATTCAGATGGATATTCCTACAGTGAGAAAACACAAGCAGTAACACAGATATTCATATTTATGTTATAGAAAGCTCCAGATAGCTGCTCAGCAGATGAGAAGAATGAAAAAACTTCTCTATGTGTACACAAATGTAGATTTATATCTGGAAAAAGCATTGGGATAAATGGACAGGGCTTCATTCTGATAGCCACTAAGAAGTTTAACCCTGCCTGTTACCCTTCCAGCAATAGCTGCATGGAGATAATCAAGTCCTGAGGAGTCTGCTCTACCAACACCTCAGTATTCATATGCTTACAACCCCTGCTCATGCCAAAGTTCAGCTACTCTTGACTTCCAGAAGCTTGTAGCAATGGGACAAGAGGGAGTGGATAGAAGCTTGAGGAGAGAAGATTTAGACTGAAGATTAGGAAGAAATTCTTTACAGTGAGGGTGGTGAGACACTGGAACAGGTTGTCCAGGGAGGCTGTGGATGCTCCCTCCCTGAAAGTGTTCAAGGCCAGGCTGGACATGGCCTTGAGCAACCTGGTCTAGGGGAAGGTGTGCCTGCCCATGGCAGGAAGGTTGGAACTAGATGATCTTTAAGGTCCTTTCCAACATAAACCATCCTGTGAATCTATGAACATGTTTCTACCTGCCTAAGATGAGAAACAGCTACCACAGCTTGCTGTAATACTCTAAAAAAGTCTAGAAAGGAAGAATTAAATATTGATGAGAGACAGCCTAGACTCTATCACACATTTAGGGTGTGAAGATTTGGATCCTGATGAGGTGAATAAAAAGCATGTCACAACATTGCTAAATGATGTTGACACCTTCCTCAACCTATCTTTGAAAGCTTACAGTATCAAATAGGGGTACAAAGAGAAGCTTCCTTCTCGGAATGTCTCATGGCCAGCCCTAGAAAATTGAAAGTAATTACACATATCTATTCTCATGCACATTTTATATGCTGATATTATGTCAGCAATGCAGATTTAAAAATTAACTCTCCCTGATTCTGCCTTCCAAGTCATTCAGTTCTGTCTAATGGGACATATCTAATAAAACTCTTGGATGAGAGTAAATACTAGCACTGCTCAGTGCAGTGAATTTTACACCTATATTTAGATGATTCCTCCAAAAGAAATATGTTAGACGTCTGTTTTTAATAACAGTTACTAGAGTCAACTCACCTACAGCTACTTGACAATAAAAACAAGAGTGGGGAGCTCACAAGAGAGTCCCTGAGATTCCAGCCGAGCTACAGTAGGGTAAACTTGAACATTTATCATCACTCTAGCAGCCAATCATTCAAGTTTTGTTTTGTATTGAATACTAGTGATTGTATAGGGTGTTTGGGGTATAAATCACTTTCGTATTAGTTTCTCTCTATCTGTGGGTAAGGGATCACATTGGTCTCTACTTATTATATGCTTGACCACAAGCTCTAAAAAACAGTAATTACATTTTCACTGTGGCAAATAATACCAACTGGTAAAGCAATGTGTGCTTCTAAGCACCTTTTCAAAACAGGGCTGACACAGGTACACTGATAGCACCTGAACATAACTAAGGCTTGTAGGTCCTACTGAAACACAATCATAGAATTAGAGAATGTTAGGGGCTGGAAGGGACCTCAAAAGATCATCCAGTCTGACACCCCTGCCAGAGCAGGATCATCTAGATTAGGTCACACAGAAATACATCCAGGCAGGTTTTGAATGTCTCCAGACAAGGAGACTCTACAACCTCTCTGGGCAGCCTGTTCCAGGGCTGTGTCAACCTCACAGTGAAAAAGGTTTCCCTTATGTTCACATGGAACCTCCTCTGCTCCAGGTTGCACCTGTTGCCCCTCGTCCTATCATTGGACATCACTGAGCAGAGCCTGGCTCCATTCTCCTGACACTGCCCTTCACATCTTTACAGACATGAATGTGGTCACCCCTCAGTCTCCTCTTCTCCAAGCTACAGAGACCCAGCTCCCTCAGCCTTTCCTCAGAAGGGAGATGTTCCACTGCCTTCATCATCTTTGTGGCTCTGCTCTGGACTTTTCCAAGCAGTTCCCTCAGGTCCTTCTTGAACACAGTATTCCAGATGTAGTCTAACCAATACAGAAGAGAGGGGAAGAAGAACCTCTCTCAAGCTACTAACCACAGTCCTTCTGATACACCCCAGGATGCTATCAGCCTTCTTGGCCCCACCAGTCCTCAGCCAAACAGTGCCTACCTGGCACAGTCAGAAAAAAATCCTGTTATGGAGTATCTTAAATACTTTAAAGAAAAAAAAAAAAAGAAAATCTCTAGGATTATGAATGAGTTATCTCAAATACCACCTCAAATTCACTGAAAGGAAATGCTTCACAGAAAGAATTCATTGTGGGAAAAAAGCAGGCAAAGTGGGCACAAGCAAGCAGGGAGAGAAAGGTGTGAGCAAGAACATGGGACCAGAACTGGGAGTAAGTACATGAGTGGGGCTGAGGTATCTCCAGAGGATGATACAAAGCTGCTTTGTTGCTGCAGTTCTACCTTCACAAAGTCTTTGGCATTAACACCAGGAAACTTACGGGTCCAAATTCACCTCTCAATTGAAAGCAATTTATTTTCCTAAAATGCAAGCTTTTCTTGTAGCTGGAGAAAATCACACCTTGAACATAGCCTGAGAGTCCCAAGTGTTGTACCATAAACCCCCAGTTCTGTCACAAAAGACTCTTAAATTCTCAAAGTTCAAGACCAGTGTTTTTTCCTCTTTTAAGATCAAGCATTAAAATCTTTCACTACAGCTCTTAAAATTCCTAGTGTTTACATTGCCTTTACTTGGAGAACTGAATTGCTCCTTAAGAGCTGATGTCTGCTGTTGCAGTTTTCTTCTGCTTTGTTTCAGCACAACACAATCTAAGCGTATAATTGCTATGGATGTCCTATCACTGACCCCACCATCTCCACAACCCTACCAGTACTTCAAAAGCTGCCAGTCTGTCTCTGGAGTTGAATCATCATCATAGAATACAATCATCATAGAATAGCCTAGGTTGGAAGGGACCTCAGAGATCATCTACTCCAACATTCTGACCATGGGCAGGGATGCCCCTTAACTAGACTTGATTGCTCAGGGCATTATCCAACTTGGCCTTGAACACCCCCTGGGAAGAAGCATCCACAACCTCCCTGGGCAGCCTATTCCAGAGTCTAACCACCCTCATACGAAAGAATTTCTTCCTAAAATCCAGTCTAAACCTACTCACCCTCAGCTGAAAACCATCCCCTTTTTTCCTGTAGCTAGACACCCTTATGAAAAGTCCCTCTCCAGCCTTCTTCTAGGCTCTACTCAGGTATTGGAAGGCAGCTCTAAGGTCCTGGGTTTTAAATGCTCTAATATAAAAGAAAGCCTATTTGAAATATGAAAAGTATATGATTCATGAAATAAGGAAACAGTAACTCGATCATAACAAATATATTTGACCTTTAAAGTAGTAACAACAAACATTAAAAACACTCAAGTTCTCTTTTGCTGCCAAGTTTATTTTCCTCCTAAGTTGTGCCCCATTATGCTACAATAATCCTTCATTATTCCAGCACAATAATGCACAGTCTATTGTCTACCTATAGTTGTCTGGTGTCTATTTAGTTTTATAGCAAGCAAGCAATTTGAGAATATGGTAATAAAGCCTCAATCACAGTAATGATGTATGATGGGCTGTAATTTCTGTGTGCTAATGGTTTACAAACAGTATCCCGATGATGACGGGAATCTCATTGATTCATTATAGGAGTGCAATAATATCCAAATGGTTTAATATAGATCACTATTTACTCATGCACATACTGATAACAACCTCTATATATTTGTATATACAGATATATATGAAATAAAATTAGTATTAGTCTTTCCACATAAAAGTTCACACGGCACAAAACATTTTGTGTTGAGTTTCCTAAATCAATGTTTAAAGTTGAAATTACTGCATTGAACGGGTTCTTTGAAAAGCAACCCATTGATTTTAATCTGCTTGAAGCAATCAATTACTCCCTGTCCTCTTTATTCCAAACTGTAATGAAAACTAAACTGCGTTGTCTTGAAAACTAAATGTGAAGATGATCATAAACAGAATTTAAACTCCATGGATTATTCATATCTACCCATTTAGATTTGCCATTTCCATTATGAGTACATTTGCCATGAGCATTTAATGGACATCTAAAAGGGAATTCATTAAAGCAGGAGCTGTTGGCAGCACTTATGGGCTTCAGACTGCTTTATGTTTTCCTTTAATAGCTCACTATTATAAAAGTGATATATTGTGTTCATCCCATTAGTAGTTTGCAGAAAGGTCTGTAAGACATAACAAATCCTTTTGAGTATTGTCAGAATCAAAACTAAATCATAGGGTTTGGTTTTTTTTTTTTTTTCAAGCAGCGTATTACAACCCAAACAATGTACCATTTTAGGTCAGCTAAACTTCGATGATCTTAGCCAACTAAGAGTTTAATGACCCTACAAGCAGTTTGTTCTTTCTGTAATGAAACACACATGAATTATTTATGCACAGATTTTTAAAAACTTGTCATAACTATTAAGGTTAAGCATGCTTACAAATGAAACATGTTTTCTCAAAAGCATTTTCTCACTTGTTTTGGGCCAAAGCAGCACCAAGGCAAGTAGGAAACTTAATGCCACCAACCTGTTGGTGAAGACACTCAAGATCAAGCAGCTTCTGCTCACCTGCTTCCCTTGCCCTTGCCCCTGCCCCTCCACAAATGAGCAGAAAGGATTTGGAATGGATTGCATAGGGAGGTTGTGGATGGCTCCTCCCTGGGTGTGTCCAAGGCTAGGCTGGATGAGGCCTTGAGCAGCTGAGTTTACTTAAGAGGTGTCCCAGCCCATGGTGGGGAGGTTGGAGTAGATAATCTCTAAGGTCCCTTTCAGCATAAACCATTCTATGATGATTCTTTGATATCTTTGCACAAGGCACTCGCTTATTGGCAGACAAAGAAAGTAAAAAGCAAACTAGAACAAAGTGAAACTGCCTTTTAAACAACAGTAGAAACACCCCTGCACATCATGGCTCAGTTCTTCTTGACAGTTCTATATGCCTGTAGAAATAACAGTTGATAGTTTCCCATCAAAGTCTATTCAAGCTGGCAGTATGAAAGTGTTACTGTGACTAAATCTTTACCGAATACAACCCAAACAAGTATTGGATAATTCACTACTTGTTCACCAGCACCAGCCCATAGCACTGAATACAACTCGGTTTGTTAACCTGTGCTCCCTCTGACGACCTTCTAGCTCCAACAGTATCTCTTTTCCAACAGATACTTGTAAAGAAAATGGTGGATTACACAACATGTACAATTAAAACTCTCTACTTTTAATAAGATTACCACAAGTACTAATAAATATGAATTGTAAATGGTCTCTCTGATTCTGGGTATTTATTTGATGTTAGTATGCACAAGGTAGGTAGATAATAAGTGATGAAGAAAAAAACCTGGACTGTCCATATTTACATTAATAGTATATGGCAGGAGCAAGCTAAATTCCTCTCAACAGCAGACATCAAGAAACACCTCAGGATTCACCTCTTTTTCCTGTATTTGCAAGCACCTTTCACTGCAACTGTGTCTGGAACATCTTAATTCACTGGAGTATGTCTATAATTTGCTGACAGCACTGGGAAAAGATAATGCAGAATAGAATCATAGAATGGTTTGGGTTGTAAGGGACCTTAAAGATCATCTAGTTCCAACCTCCCTGCAGAGGTCCCTGTAGGGACACGTTCCACTAGACCAGGTTGCTCAAGGCCTCATCCAACCTAAGAAAAAATATAGTTCTCAAAGAGCACTGGCTACAAGTGCTCTCCTTTTGCCCATATTCAAGAACTGCATGTTTTGTACTGGGCATCTCAAAAGAAAATAAAAATACCATACATAGAGGAAGGAGGGATAAACAAGAGGAACAGATGAATTCTTGAGTAAAATGTTTGGATGAGCAATGAATTGAGCCACAAAATGTAAGAGAAATGCATGCTGGAAACCCTTTCTTGACTGAACGAAGTACACCTTCTGCAGAGAACCCTTTCTTGGTAAAGTTACTTTTGTACAGATGCCCAAAAAGAAGGGTATAGGTACATTTCATCTGTCTCAGAGGAAACCTTTCACTTAATTCACCAGGAAGCATTTAGTAGATGGATGTTTTCCTTACTATGGTCATCTCAGCTTAGCAAGCCATTTACATAAGGCACGTGAAGCCAAGGGCAGTTCAAATGAAAAAAAAAACCCAAACAACAAAACAACTTGATTCAGAAATCCAGTGACTTCCTCAACCTGGAAAGTTTCCAGATCAAAAGAACTGCAAAACAGAGGAAGTAGCTGAAGCCTCATTTATAACTCAAACCCCAAAAGGTTTCTTACACGACATCCTGGATATAACTGCTGCTGTTCTGCAGGAAATAGTCCTTAGTGATTTGGCTCCATCGACTTTCTCTCTTCTAGAGTGGAAGTGATGTACTGCTGGTTAGACTGGATGGTTAGGTGACAACAACTCGATGAAAAGAGACAAAGTTTTCTGTACACACAGCTCTCCAAATGTTTGCACTCTTCGTTTTCAGGGGACTGGGTAAACATTGGCCTTTCCATACAAATACTTGTAAGTAAGTCTAAATTTAAAGTGTGCAAACTAATCTGAATAAAGCATCCTAACAGGAATGTAAACTATCCAATCCTGTCCAGTTAAATATCCAGGAGTAGTGATATGAGAGAAAAAGGTGAAAGGAGAAACAGAACGTTTTTTGCAGTTCTGGATTATACCAAACTTTGCGCCTCTAACAACAACCACAAACACTCCAAGAGACTGACTGTTTACATGCAGCATCTAACACAGGTCTGAAACTGCAGTTTTGTAAACCAAATCAACTGACCTAGAGGTCATAAAGAGTGGATAAAGAGTGGAATTTTGTACTTTAGCTACTCAATTATCATACTTATTTCACAGGTAAGAGTAGAAAATATCAGTGCATAAAGCTACCTGGAAAGATAATTACTTGGGTTAATTAATTATTTTCCAAGGGGAAAAAAAAAGACCCCATAAGTCTTTAAAATGAACTTAAGATACTGTTCCAGAACAATTCCTGTTTAAGTACACTGCTACACAAATACATATTCCCCATAAATGAAAAAGCTACAGGATCATCTAGACCACTATTTTAGCAATATACTAGTTGCTGGTAAATAAATTAAATTCTTCAGTAATTTTGAAGGAGATGCTGAACAGCTGATAACCTAAAATAACCCAAACAAAACTCCCTTTTAGCTTTGCTGACCAGTGCAGACTATGAGCACAGTATCTAAACTAAGTGATGTATAATTCAACCAGCATCAACAAGAGTAATTTAACCTCCTAAGATTTTACTGTTTTGTTCTTTTTTTGACAGATGCACTTATCATGTTCTTTTGCATATTTTTCCTTTTGAGTTATACAAATATGCAATAAGCAATTTCATAATTAAATTTAACTTCAGTCGTAAAAATTGCCACAGTCTAATATTAAAGAATTATTCACTCTGCTCTGAACTCTGATGGTTAATTTACTTACTGCAAGGTCTAGGAAATTAATTCATTAAGCTACTCAAATAATGAGGATCTGAGGCCAACATACTGCAACAACCCCAATATATTTTAGATGACTAAGTCAAAATATAGTCTTCCTCTCCCTCTCCCCCTCAAGACGCCTTATCTGTTTATTCATTTTTGCTTAGTTGGTGTGGGATATATGGAACAAGTGGAAAGGTCCAGCAGTTAGAATTTACTCAGAGAAGAGAATCTGCTTGAGTTGAAATGATAGCTGAATTATTTATAAATAAAGAACATAATCAATATAATAAATACAAACAACATAATAAATAGGAAATAGTATTTAATGACTTGGACAGAAGAGCTAATAGTGTCATTTCAGCCAAGGCCAGTCACCAAAGCAGCAGCAGGTAAGCCAAAAAGCAGGCACACATGAAAGCAAAATTTGAAATTCCTTTTTGTATTTTACAAAAGTAGTTGTATTAGGCTGTACCAGATACAAATCACAAGCAATGTAGTAGCTCCTCTGTGCTCGGAAAAAAATTACATACACTTGCATTCAAAATAAGATGAAAAATGCTAGAAGACTGATTCTCTTTGGAAATTCTGCTCCCATCAGCATTCCCAAAATTTCAGTTTCTGAGACAAATAAGTGAACTAAACAAACTAATGGACATCAGTCAAACACCAAGGGAACAGAAAAGAAAATTAATTGATGCAAATACTTAAAAGTCAATTACTACCATACCTTTTTCAACATTAAAGCAACGTCTGGGGAAAAAAGCACCATTTCATTACAGATCCAAACATCTGCACACACGTGGAATTACTTAGAGGTGACTATCCACCTAACTTTACAAGAAATTTCATGTTATTCTGTCAGCAATCTTCAGAAAGCACATCAATGAACAGACTCAATCTCATTCCTCTTTAAAACATCCTTGCTGCATTATTAGGAAAGTCTTTTCTTTAGTCTCAGCGTGCAACAGAGTTTGGGGCTTTTTTTTTGCATTTCATTGCTATACTGAATTGTCTGAAACACAGCTCTACTACAAGTAAAATTAATCCTGTTTGCAGCATGTTGTGACACTGTTTTACCAGCATTCTGCTGTTATCACAGCTTCTCTCTTCTGCCACCCGTTCAATATGTTCTGAGCACTTCAGAGAATCACAGAATCACTTGCTATTAGAAAAGCTACAGTAGTCTCTCTCCAATCACAAATTATACTTGCATCCAAACAATCCAATAATATATTTGCCAAACACTTAAGAAGTCAATAATTTGGAGTGGAAGTAGGATTAGTTTTTAAGTCCACAAGTGATAGCATCAATTCTGAAATGTTTAAATATTAGTTTACAAATACTGCTTATAGCTTAATAGCATCATAGACCTAACTTCACAAAGATATTGGCTCTAGACAGTAATTATATCCTCAGCCTAATGTTGCAGCTAATGGACATACACATTTCAATGATAATTGCAATGCCTGAGCACGATAATGTGCCTTTATTAGCAGCTACAAAATAAAGCTCAGTTACAGCCAAGTGCAGAACTGAACTATGCTAATTATTTATTTTTAAGAATGCCTGATTTGTGTTACAAAATTCTAAAATAAAATATCACAGCACTTAAAGCAGTGCTTTAATTGTAAACGTGATTAAATAATATCTATATAAAGATTCATGCAGGTTTAAGTTGTGAGCAATGAGGCAAAATATAACAAGATAAGACAATGGTATAGGCTTTAAAGAATCTAAAAAGCACTGCAAGAAAAAGATGGAAGCTAGAAGGATATAATGAAAAATTTGGGAAAAGAAAGCAGAAGAAAAATTCTCCAAGCAAACACAGAAAGTGCTTTACAGAGGAAAAAGATATTGATTCCTGCACAAGTAAAAGATGACAGAATTGAGGATATGTAAATTGAAGAATACGTTACAACTCAACCTGATGAGGAAACTGCTGTTTATAAATCTGCAAATTCTTAGTGTTTGTCTTTATGTCTTAATAGGTTCTTTGCTGTATGGAATATCCAAACAATGAAGAAATTCGATACAGGAATTTCTGAAGGTAGCTAAAGAACAGGCAGGGTGCATTGTGATTAGAGTTTGCCAAGGCACTCTAAAATAAGAAACTACTACCCATTCCTCGGAATTAAGATGTCAGATTGTAGCTCACTTGTTAGTGTTTTGGTGGTAGTGCTTTTATAATTTAAAATCAGAAAACCCCAAAATTCTGCACTAAGTACTTAAAGAATCCTTCAAGGTATTAGACTTTTTCAAAGAAAAAGAAAATGTTTTCATGTGGAGCAAAATACTTGTCAGCACTAATCAACCCAGAATTAATTAAGAGTAAGTCTACATCTTTATAAGCAATGTCACAATTAACTTGTCCAATCTTTAGGCAATTAACTAATTTTAAATATTACTTCAGCAATATTGGCTGAAAGTTCTTTTTGCTCATGGCAGGATAGGAACTATGAGAGAAAACATGAAAGATCTGTCTCAGTAGCATTTACTTGAGTAAATCTTCTCTAGCTCCTAAACTTGCTAGGGCCTTCTCTTCCCCAGGCTGAACAACCCCAGCTCCCTCAAAATGTCCTCATGAAAGAGGTGCTCTAGGCCCCCGATCATCTTTGTGGCCCTCCTCTAGACCCACTCCATCAGGTCCATGTCCTTCTTGTATTAGAGAGCTCCAAAGCTGGATGCTGTACTCCAGGTGAGGTCTCAAGAGAGCAAAGTGGCAGAATCACCTCTCTTGACCTACTGGGTACACTGCTTTTGATGCAGCTCAGGATGCCACCGGCCTTCTGAACTGCAAGTCCACAATTTGGAGGCTTTTATGACTACCACTATGCAGCATTCTCCTCCCATCATTTATCTGGAAAAAACACATACCTGTTGTTTTTGATGAAACAGTCCAAGTTCTGCTTGTTCCTGTCCTACACACATGACCAGAGAGAGAAGGCTACACACTGCCTCAAAAGGAAAAGTGTTTTGCAACAGCTGCTGGAGCTTTTCATTAGTACCAGATGGAGCCAAACCTTACTTAAGTCAATCCCTACCATTTTTGCCTACAGGAATTGCAAGGAGATTGGATGAGAACAGTGTGGTAGCTATGAAACTGAGTGAAAATTATTTGGCCCAGTCAAGTGAAAAATACCAGTGACAGATTTTTTTCTTCCGAAACAACTGCTTTTATTCATCTTCAAACATGCCACAGAAAAAAGTTGTACCCAATTCTCACTATGATGCTTCCTTAACAAACTCTAAATGTTAAACTTAAATGAGAGGCATTTCATGCAATCTGAAAAAATATTCAGTTCAATTAAAAATAATTGATGCATGGTGAAATAATTCTTCCCAAAGCTGCTGTAAAATCTTCAAAAAATAAAGCTACTTAATAATTTTCATCTCCTACAGGCTAGAGAGAAGCATTATTGCATATTAAAAATTGGAGTGTGGTTTTCCCAGAGGTAAAAGAAAGTTATTAAAACAACCTATTTATTGTTGATATAACTATCCATTTGTGCTACACAAAAAGTAACAATTTCAGTACATTAAAAGAAAAGCTAATTAAGGCATAATTAGTATTTTCTATGTTTTGATAATTAAGGGTTAGTTGGCTATTTCTTTTCAAATTTCTATTTGATGTACCCCAACAATGCCTTTAATGAGCAACTAACACTATTGAATCCCTGATGGCTGAGGAGTTTAGTGACCACTACTACATTACTTTCATTTATCACTGCCTCTTTACCTATAAATTAAAGTAGCCCTGCAGCTATGCTGATCCACTTTATATCAATTTCTTCCTCCATATCAGCTGAATATGTATGGCATTAACCTCATTTACTAGTTTGGAAAAGCTGAATTAAAATGAGATCTAATTTCTAGTGCACAGAACAATTTCAAAACTGGCTGCTAATTTCCAGCACCTGTCAGTGCTGTGATCTTCACCTCACTGTAATGAAATAAAACAGTATATGTATTTTACAGCTCAGAAAAGAATAATCAGTCATAAATGTTAAGATATCATTAATCATGGTGACGCTAGGACCCAGAATCTTTTATGAGAAGATCCCCATTAAAGTCAGTGGGACTGCTGCAGATCTCTCTGTCTTATACTGAACAGGGGGAAAATAGTCACCTTCTGCACAACTATGCTATTTCTAACTTGCTTCTTTTCTGGTATGTCCTGCTTCTGTGTTTGCAGGCCCAGCAGTCAGAGAAATATGCAGGTACTGAAGAACTATCAAAACAACTTAAGTCACCAGAATACACACTATATGTTAGGAGCCAAGGCTGTGTTCAGTGGTTAGATGATACCTGATTACATATGTTTCAGTTTCAGCTACTGCAAGCAGCACAGAGCAAGAAATGGTATTTCCCCCTCCCCTCTAAACACATTGCATACTGAACTCATAAAGCTGTTTTTTTTATTGTGATGCAGATCTAACTCATATGTCATATAATTTAAATCTTTAAAAACACACAGAGATGCAATCCTAAATGTTACTTATAGTAATTTCTTTCTACTAACCACATAAGCAAACACAACAGATGCAGCATACAGTAAGAAATCCCATTTGCATGTCCCCACGAACACTTCACAGCCATGCTTCAACCTCGTGTTAGCAAAGGCTCTGCACAAAACGTGAATCCACAATCCTACATCCTTCTTCATGCTCACCTACCCTAGACAGCACCAGACCAGAACCCCCAGATTATTCCACTGATGCACCCCTGACAGTTGACAGTTTCTGCATTCATCTGTACATGGTCCCCTTTCCCAGAAACTGAAGAGTCAAAATTTAACTCCTATTCTTCTACCTTGAGTTCCCATCACTTTTAGCAAGGGTTGGGGCAGAAGACAGGCCTGGCTGGCTGGAACACCTTATTGCTGGAGATCTTCACTTCTGGAAGTATCCCTCAAACTAGAGCCATCTGGTAGAGCTTAAAATTCCCTCAAAATTCCCTTAAAACACATTTAGGGCTAGTGTTTGATTAGAAAGAGCAGAACGAGGAACTATTAATTGCTTCAGTGAGGCAAAAGAGGTTACAGTGCATTCAGGTAAACATGAAATTCTCTTTAATACTCAAACCAAACACCCCCTTGGCAGGCACAGATTATTGGTGGGATTTCTTAACAATTACTCTGATTATAGAAGCTGAAAAGACAACTCCAGACATGATATGCAGTCAGGCTCTGCTGGAGAGCACAGCTCAGTCTCACACACTTGCTGTCACTAATATTTTTCACCACATTACCCTCACCTCACATGTGCAGAGGTCCCAGTCTTGACCTCTGTGTCTGGCACAGTGACAGTGAACTAAGTGAGGAACTCTAGTTCAATAGCGCCGCGTGCTGTAGAGAGCACAGATGACAAGAGAAAAACCCTTCATCTCAGCTGCAATGCTACTGAAAACCCAGTGTGCAAAGAAGTGGCATGAGAGATACCCTAATTCTAAACCCTTCTTAATACTAATTAATCACATTCATATTTTTAATGCAGTTTCTTACACACAGAACCACGGTAAGTGTCTACTAAATCTATTTGCAATCACAAATTATTTAACAACTAAAAGTTGTCGAGAGATGCTCCTTGTGCTTAAATGCTTCTTGAGCTGCAGTGTATTTTTTAAAACAAATAAATATGGTTCAACATTTTTGAACTCACAACACTAAATTAGGCTAAACAAGGATAAAGAAGGCAAGACTTGCTAGCCAGGGCCTCTTCCTGCTTTCAGACACACTGGGAATTTAAAACCTTAAGTTATTTCACCATCTTGTGAAGATCATCTTGATTTTAAAATCCTGTCCTTGGTGATCATTTCCTCCCAGGCCAGTGTCACTTGCAAAAATACATAAATAATTGCATTGTTGAAACTATGCAAAGGAAAATTTCATTCAAAACAGCAATGTTTTGTCTAATAAATAACATACCTTTGATGTCAGCAATCAGATTTCCATGCACTATTACCCTACTCAGAACAGTGGCTATCAGTGGGACAAAATGACATCAGAGTCACCACAGATAAGAAGCTGAGACTACTCTACTTTGAGTAAAGCACAGTGCACTGCATTTCCAGCCACCTACTTTGTACTGCACTGTCAGCATCCAAATCAGCTACAAGCCACAAAAATAACTCCATGAAGGCTAAATCATGTCAGCATTAAAACAAACAATGTGTTGTTCTACAAATAGATATTAGGAGTGCTGTACAGTACCAGAGAATCCATATTTATATTCCAGGGTCTATCCCACCCAAAAGACAGTATCTGGATACTTCTGGGCTTGCAGCTGGATGAGGCCTTGAGCAACCTGGTCTAGTGGAAGGTGTCCCAGCACAAGGCATGGGGGGATTGGAACTAGATAATCTTTAACGTCCCTTCCAACCTAAACCATTCTATGAATCTTGATGTCTTGTTTTTGTTTTGGCAATCTAAGGCACTGTAAGCGTAGCATGGAAAAGATCTCTAAGACTTTGCTATTCTTCTGTAGAGATAGCAAGCCCCAGTGGACTGGTTAATAAGTACACATCAATTTACATAGCCAATTATGGGTTAATGAACAAAATTTTTATATTTATATAGAAGACTTGTTCTAGAATTCCACTAGACTACTAAGCCCTCTCTAAGCAGTCTCTTGTTCTGTATGCAAGCACATGATCATATAGAGAAATACCCTCAATTATTTCAGTGTGGCTGAAGCATGCAGAATTTCCATTAGCCATTCTGTAAATAAAACAATCCAAGCAATCCTCAGTATTTATATAAATGTGTATTAACTTAGTCATTTGATATAGGTCTGATTTTTCTGCTTCCAAGTGTGAGCCTTTTTATTGTAGATAGCTGCCAGCAAGACATAGCATCAGAGGATTTACAACTGTGAGGGTAGAATGCCATCTGCTGCTATACTTGCTGCTACAGCAGGATAAACTAAAAGAATCATACAAGTGCTGCCTTCTGCCTTGCACTTAACTATAATATGTACACAAACATCTCATTTGGTTTTATTAAAAATTTAAAAATCCACCAAAACTGAGAGAGCTCAGATGCCTTTACACACAGCTTTTGTTATAAGACCTGGTAAACTAATGTGATATGGACCATGGGATTCTATCAGTGCAATAGAGAGGCTGTTGTATCAGACTTACCAGAACACAACAAAAAGGAAAGGGCAATTTGCCTGCAAACTAAATTATACTGGTAGATAATGTAATGAAATAATTAAAAAAAAAAAAAAAAAGCATTTGCAAGGCACTGTGGAGTTGCTAGACTGGGGCTAGAATTTCCAAACACCCCTTGAACTTTCTGCACCATGGAAGTCTTGCAGCATCCCCACTATTCCAGCATGGTTACTTACAACACCCACGTCATAAGCCAAGGCAATACACAGAATATAATGTGTTACCAGTTTGATTTGTGTCCATTTATTGGGGAAAACCCCCAGACCAATAAACTAACAGAAAGCCATTTTCTTACATTCATCCTACGGTTTTCCCCCATGTCCTTTTGGTAAAATTTAACTCCTTCTGTTCAAAATGCTCTCCAATAAATCAGATGGAAACACTAACCAGCATTTCACTCCCTAATTAACCATTTAATCTTCCTCACACAATGCAATGGCAGGAGCAGCCTTATAGTTATTCAGAATATGTTGCTAGGCTGGCTAAAATGATATTTACTGAATTCTGAGGTAGCTGGCAAATGGTCAAATTTCACATTTTTTTTCCACTGACAAGGAGCTTCAGGTGATTAAATCTAAATAATGCACTCCAGCTTTTGCCTGCTCCTTCAGCCACACACAAAAGCTTCTACCAGTTTTCTGTAAGCAGAGACATAAAAAGCTCAGGTATACAATCTACTCTAACAATCTGTTACAACATTCCATACATTGATAGGGCTTCTCCACACAGTCACACCACCATCAGTCACAATATAAGGTGAAATCAAACCCCTCAAAACCAGAAAGGAAACACAATCTGCGAATTACAGATCAGGACAACCACTGTACAGCCATGTTGCCTTTGAATTGCCACCAGCAGGAGTTTTGCTAATGAAAATACCAGGAGCTGCAGCACATTTTTACACTGTACCTTCTGTTGCTTAGCGTTAGAGCAGTGCACCACATTTAAAAATAACAAATCTGCTCTGACAATTGAAAAGAACACATTGCTTTCATGAAAAAGTCATTCGGTATAGTGTAAAACTTTATTTTTAATATTAAGTGAGGAACCATTCAATAATGTTGAAGTCCAGTTCAAACCTGAAGGGATAAAAGAATCCTTGAGATGGGGACCATTCAGCAAAAAGCAAGGACTGAGTGCTACACAAGTAAAACCAAATCTCAGTCACTGTCACAATTCTTGCTAAAGATTTGCTTGGGGCTCAAACAGAATTCTTTCAGTCTTTCTTGAGATCAATTGATCTCATCTTACTGACATTCTCTTTATAACATCTATACTATGACTGTCCCCTACAGTTAAGGTAAATTAACTGCTGCTTCTTAAAAAATGCATCTTACTTTTCCCTCTTCCCTATTTAAAATGCAGAAAAGCCAAGTAATGCGAGAAATACAGTGGAAACCACATAAATGAGTAACTGTCAAAAGAACAGAACTATTAAAAGAATAAATCTTGTGTACCCAGCTGTGAAATATAACACAATATAGCAGAACCCAGCTAAATGTTTGAAATAAAAAATTGAAATGCAAAGTAACTGAAAATTGTTTAATGAACAGAGCTGTTGTTAAAGGATTAACTGTTTGCATGCCAAAACTCAAATGCACACATGGTAGGAAGCCCACTCAGATCAACACCTCATTCAGAAGTTAGCCATCCACCATCCATTAATCTCTCCAGCTAGGCAGTCAGCCACCAGCTAAGCTCAACAGCTTTTATGTTCAAGACGTATTGGCAGGTCAATTTCTGCAGAGGCTTTTTTATTTCAGACTTTGTGGTTTAAAGCAAATGTTTACCTTTGAGGTATGCTGAAGCTGGTCTCCCACATAGGTTTTTCGGAACTGATCCAAGAACCACAGGATCGCCAGTTCTACTTTTTCATTACTAGACTCTGGTAACTGGGCATCCATCAAAGTTATCAGCTGAAAAACGCTTCATGACAGAAAAAAGAAACCCAAACATTTTCAGGAAGAATTCTCAAATTAAATGCTACTGTCACAGCTAATTTCTTTAGGAATCCATCAGCCATTTTTGGCTTACCTAGGTTTCTTCTAGGATTTTGTTTTGTTTAGATGCTAATTATGCTAATTGACCACTAATAAACATCAACATAACGCTTTTCTAATTACTTTGTCACTTGAAATTTTCCCAGATACATATGTTATACTGTGGTGAAACTGAAAAATGTTTTTTCATTTCTTAGAGTATCAATTCCATGATGAAAGACCCTCAGAGCTGCTTTCCAATACCTGAATGGAGTCTACAAGTAAGGCTGGAGAGGGACTTCTCATAAGGGTGTATAGTGAAAGGGGTGATGGTTTTATACTGAGGAAGAGCAGGTTTAGACTGGATCTTAGGAAGAAGTTCTTCAGGACGAGGCTGGTGGGAGTCTGGAATAGGGTGCTCAGAGAGGCTGTGGATGCCTCCTCCCTGGAGGTGTTCAAGACCAAGTTGGAAGAGGCCTCAAACAACCTATTGAGAGGCATCCCAGCCCATGGCAGGTAGGTTGGAGTAGATGATCTCTGAGGTCCCTTCAAACCTAAGCCATTTAATGATTCTATGAAACTTGAGAATTACAGGTCTCAGACTGAAAGTGCAAGAGGCATTCAAGTTCTCTGGGAACTGCAACAACTGGCCTTCAAAATAATTTTCTATACGCAGTATATAATGCACTGTTTGCCTCACTTCTTCCCACTTCACTCTCTCCTAAAACACCTGAGTGAACATTTATCTTCTGACCTAAATTCTTATTTGGTGTGTGTCTCCATATTATCAGGACTGATTCAATGAATCAATTTCAGCTTAAGCCAGCTAAAAAAATGTACTTTTTTTAAAATTAATTTTCCATATTCTTCTGCCATTTATTCTTTGAAAGCCTAATTACTCAGCAATTAAAAAAAATGTCACCTTTTGCCAATTCTGAGATATGCAGTCACTGGATTAGAAGTCAGTAGCTACTTCATCTGTAAGCCTGTATATTAAAACCTCTCACTTCTAATAAAAACACAGTGGAAGATTGCTAACACCACAAAGCCCCAGGGTAGATTAGAAAGGCAAGAAACAAAAGAGAAAATGTAAAGCTCTTTATCTAATTCTAAGTTGAATGTCCTTTTTTCATGTGTTAGCTAGTGGATGTGCAGAACAAGATCAAATATGCATGCCTTGCACACAGTAGTGAGTGCAAAACAAGGATTAAGGCAGTGTTTGCCACAAGGAATATTGTCATTCACAATAATCTTTAGCTTGCCCCTTGCCCTAAAGCTTGCAGAAAGATCACAGAATTGTTAGGGATTGGAAGGGACCTCAAAGGATGAGTCCAACACTCCTGCCAGAGCAAGATCACCTGAAGTAGGTAACACTGGAACACATCCAGGCAGGTTTTGAATGTCTCTCGACAAGGAGACTCCACAACCTCTCCCAGCAGCCTGTTCCAGGGCTCTGTCACCCACACAGTGAAAAAGTTTTCCGTTATGTTCACATGGAACCCCCTATGGTCCAGCTTGCACCTGTTGCCCATTGTCCTATCATTGGACATCACTGAGCAGAGCCTGGCTCCATACTCCTGACACTGCCCTTCATATCTTTATAAACATGAATGAGGTCAACCCTCAGTCTCCTCCAAGATAAAGAGACCCAGGTCCCTCAGTCTTTCCTCATAAGGGAGATGTTCCACTCCCTTCAGCATTTGTGGCTCTGTGCTGGACTCTTGCAAGCATTTCCCTATCCTTCTAACATGGACTAACATCTAGAGCCTCCTTTTGATTCCAAGCTCAACTGTACAAGTTCTAACCTTCAGCTGTGGCCAGCAGTTCCACTGTGAAGACACCTGCAAGAACTAATGCATAGGAAGTTGTGCAGCAAGTAATAGCCACAGCTCACGAATAAGAAAATTAACACTTGCATGCAAGTGTAACGCACAGATGAAAAGAGGGTGGCTCCAGGGGCATATCTAAACACTGCTTATAGTCAGAGACGTGTTGGCCATTAATCTTCTTCCCTTCCTCTGAAATCTAGTTCTGCAATGAGAGCCTTAATGCTTCCTGTACTGTTAAGGATGAAGACTGAGGAAAGACTAGAGCCAGTGGGATGGTCTCAATCCACAGAAAGTCAGTACAGTCCTTGAGCACCCACCATCCAAGAACTGGCCAAAACCTGAGATGTTAAAATTCAAAATACCTGCTGATACTAAATGTCAGTAAGTGTTAAAAAAAAGCATCAAAATCAAGAACTCCAAAGCAGCAATACTTACCGACAGGATAACTCTCCATCCATGGCATCATGTTCATCAGTACTGGTGTATGTTAATCGTCCTCCCACAAAAGTACCCACAAAATAGACAAGCCATGCCAGCCGTCCTAACAGTAAAAAAAGGAAGACCATCAGTTAATGACTGTAAGCCACTGTGCCAGCACAATACACTGCCATAAGGTTTCAGCAGTTCCGTAAGGGATCGGACTACGGAATGCTGTCAAGAGAACAGTTAGCTTCTCCCTTTACCAGACTGAAAACCTACACAGACAAACCAACTACCACAAAATTCTGAGCAGAACTGACAGATAAACTAGAGCAGCCTATTAACCTGGACATGCTTATAAATAAAACACAAAAGAATTAACCTAAAGTACAAATTAAGCAAGCTCAGCCTGGTAAGATTAGATATACAATTAATCTAGTTTCCTTAATTGCCTGCCTCAAGTTACTTCAAGGCATAGAACAATTTTATCTACCGTGGGGCTGTTACATCAACTTACTGTAGCATTAGGAATTAATTTGAGCTCCCTACAACCTATTTAGTTTCTTGGTTCTAATTCAAATAAAGAATGCTTTGCAATATTCCACTACTACCTGAAGTGATTTTCACATAAGAGAATATTTCTGTCACAAGTCAGATATATTCTTCAAGAAAAGAGCTTGTGAACTATCAGAGTTTTGTTTTCTAAAACGGTTTGTAAGGCAGAGCTCATCCATTTCAAGCCATGCTGCCATGCTTTCCATCCTCCAGATTATTTAGCTGCCAGTCTCTACCAGGATCCACAGGCAAAGTCCTTATCAAGTAAAGGACAATGTAAGGATCAGAATTGCTGTAAAGCTAAAGGTTCCATAAAACACTCCTTAAGGTTGTGTATGCAGTGTATTTTGTACAAGTATTAAAATCCTGCCTTAAATATGCAACTCAGGAGTTTACAAACACACACACACAGAACTCAGCAAAATTCTTTTGGCCTGCTAGAAAATCATTTCTATGTCGCAAAACCTAGATTGTTTTGGTCTCTCTGGCACATAATGGCGGACTAGCTTTCAATATGACCTACTGATATGTACTGAAGGCATGTACGCTCCTGCTTCAGCTTAAGCTGTGAGTCCAGTAACTAATTGTATCCTCTCTCAGGAAAGATGCAGTCCTTTTCCCTCAGGTAAGCTCAAAACTAAGACTTGAACAACAAAGTAACACACAGTCCTGTTTGAACTTCAGGATACTTCAAGGTTTCTTCCTCATCTGAAATGCCCTGAGACTGTAGGACAATAAAGCTACTTTCAGGCTCCCATCTTTGTTGGCAAAATAGACTTTATAATACATTAAAATTAACTGGCTGAAAATAACAGCACAGCAAAGACAACTTGGAAGAATTTCCATTTAAATTAAATCAAGTTACAAACAAGACTTCTTAGTAAGTGAGACAAATCACATAAACAAGGTGTCTTGCCCTCATTACTAAGATTTCACCAAGTGATGATAGCATAACTTACAGATTCACGGATTGCATTGGGTTGAAAGGGACCCTCAAAGGCCATCTTGTCTAACCCCCAGGCATTCAGCAGGGAGATCTCCAACTAGATCAGGCTATCCAGGGCCACACCAAGTCTGATCTTGAATGTCTTCAAGGATGGGACAACCTGTTCTAGTATTTCACCACTCTCATTGTGAAGAACTTTTTCCTAATGTCCAACATAAAACTACGCTGCTCCAGTTTCCAGCCACTGCCCCTCATTCTATCACTGCAAACCCTTCCCTGTCTTCCTGTAGGTCCCCTTCAGATACTGAAATGCAGCTCTAAAGTTTCCCTGGAGCCCTCTCTTCTCCAGGATGAATGGCCTCAATTCCAGTTCTTTCAGCCTGTCTTCACAGCAGAGGTGCCCCAGCCCTCTGATCATCTTTGTGGCCCTCCTCTGGACTAGCTCCAGCATGTCTATGTCTCTCTTGCGTTGGGGGTCCTAGAACTGGACACAGTACTGCATGTGAGGTCTCACCAGAGCAGAGAAGAGTGCTAAACCAGGACACTAAAAGACTGCACCATCACTACCACAACACCAGAGAGATGAAGTGTCTAAGAGAACAGACACTGCTCAATCGAATTTAGCATTAACAGCTACCAAAGAATGGCTGTTTGAAGATGGTACCCAAAAGCAATTGTAAAGCTGTGCCAGCTGGTTCAAAGAGCAGAGTCACCACTTTGGCCAAACGCCTTTTTAAAAATAAAAACCACTCTTCATTTTTCCAAACTTCAGTAGCTCATTTCTGAGCACATAGTTATTTTTCTGACGAGAGTCCTCTACTCTTATCACAATCCCAGTTAATAGGTGTGACTTTTTCTTTCCCTTTTTCATACCTTCACTACTTAAAATTTTCAGATCATTTGCATTTGCAATTACTGAGACAGACCACATCTTTTCTTTTAGAAAATAATTATGGCTGTAATAATCTGTAATTATGGTTTATACCAGCAATAATCCCAAAGAAATCAGTCATTACCATAGATCACAAGTAATCATTAACTGCTGTTAATGACCCATTTCTTAGGGATTATTGTTTTAGTAAACCATGACCACATCACTATTGATACAGAGAGCAAGGCAGCATAATAAAATGAGATCTTAATATTACATTAATTTACTTTGCAACATTAAAAGCCATTAAACATCTAAATTTAACTGTATATATCTAGGGGATATAACAGTTATTGTTCAATATGAGCACAAATGTTTAGTTTGCAGAAAAGAAACACAGTATTTAAGCTGAATCAAATGTTTTCTAAGGTGTAACAGCATTCCCCAGAGCACTGCCACTGACAGACTCTGGCTGATTGTTCCCTTCTTGCCCCCATGACTGGGGAATGGAATATAAATTCAGACTGCAGCTGGTCAATGAAATCAGGTCATTAACGACCATTCTCCCAAATAAAAGTTGATAGGTGCATGGAAGAAAGTGGAATTAATAAAAAAGATAAAAGTAGGAGGTCTCATATAAATCACTGGAAAAAATGGCTCCTCCATAGAGGAAAATCAGCATATTCAAACTCAAAAAAAGAACAGCAAAATAAATCACAGACGTTTAATAGCATGCAAAGAAACAGCTGTATTATGCAGTAACCTGTCTCACCTTTTCACAACAACACCATTTATCCATGTAAAGATGCAACAGCCATTAGATAACTATATTAGGAAAGAGCCAGTAGTTATAAAGATAAATTGTGAGACAGAGAGGACCGAAACAGGCATATGAAAAGATACATTCAAAGTAACTCTGATTTTTACAACTTACAATACAATAACTAACTTGAGTTGCTTGAAAATTAGGGGATTCATTTTAACAGAGCTGTATAAAGTAAATTAAAGTTTCTAATGTTATGTTAATTTTTACAGACAGATAAATGCAAAAAAGAATGAAAGTTAACATCTTCATTTTCAAAAAATATTCATCAAGTTGCAGCTGGTTCCCATGAGGGCACCTGAGGCACTAAAATGTTAATTTTCAGAAATTAAAAGTTTTTACAGCTCTCCTGTCTATATTCTAAAGATGTACCAAGATGTTAAAACAAACACATGAACTGTTAACGTATTCTATTTGGTACAAAGACAACTAGTGAAAATGTAGTGCAAGGTGACTGGGATCATTAATTCCTAGTTTGAGAAAAGGTTTAATTACATCTGAGGTAAGATCACCGCTCTTTTTCGTATACAAGTATATATTTACTGGCACATAAAACAGTCTAAAAATTAAATTAAATACTAACCTTCCTGAACTGTGATTTCTAATGGATTCCTACTAGATGCGTGTAATAGTTTTTGGTAGTTTTGTGCATTTTGGTCAAACAACTGTACAAGAAGTGTACAGGTCTTTTCGTATTCACACCTGCTAACTGTGCACAGTTGCTCCAGCTGTTGGAAAACTGTAGCTGTATCATCCAGGGGATCTTCTAAGCCATCTCTGGAACAGAGATAAAAAGTACCCACTTAGCCACGCTATTGCTTGAAAGCTTTTTTCCCCATGCAGCTCTTGCGCCACTGTCACTGAACTGTTGAACTACCAAAGCCTTAGCAGCTGGTGAATACACCAAGACAGATCTCATTGTACGTACACACCCCCCCAGACATATCTGCACAAACAGAACAGAATTCTACATGGGTCTTCCTCTTCACAGATATTTTAAAGAGCAAAGAGGAGAGGAGATGAGGTTGGCAGTATGACCACAAAAAGGTAAATCCTGAAGAACTAAGGTCCACTGTGCCTGAACAGAATATTCAAAAGCACTGCCTTTCTCAGAGGATAATGAAAGAATGGAACACCTAGTTGGAATGGATTTTGCACAATCATCAAATTCAGCACACCACCATGATACCAAAGCCGACAAGCAAGTAAAATTCCATGCCAAGTACTATATAAATCTCCTATAAACGAGCTGTGACCTACATGGAACGCCTCTAGTAGAGACCAGCAACTCTTACGATACAGTTAAACTACACTCATCACACAAAACACAACAGGAAAGGGCTATCCATCAGGCTACATTTTTGTTGCACAGGCAACCAACAATTTACAGCTCAAGACAACATCCCAAAAGCTAGCAAAGCTAACATCCAAACTTTGGACAATACACAGCAGCTGAAAATGCTAACAAGATGGGCTGACACAGATCTTGCGTATCTACAAGTACTTGTAATAAAAGTTTTCCTTCTGGTCTGCAGAAAAAGCATCCCCCTCTAGACCCTTTGTAGAAGATTAATTAACTTCTCGCTCCCCCTCAAACTTCTCCCAGAATGGGCAGAAGTGACTTTCCTTCCATTGTTCCAAGTTACTTCTTTCACTGTCTGAAGGACCATTTGGATGGCTCCTGAACAGAGAGTGATGTTATGGTGTTTCAGCTATACTAGTTTGTAAGACAAATGGGCATTCCAGAGAACAACATTTATTTAAAAGAAATCAATTTATCTCCTTGGAGCAAATGGATGAAGACTTGTGACATCAGCTCCCAGATAGCCATATTTCTCCAGAATGGTCTGGACATTTGATATTAAAGTTTACATTTGATACTGCTGTCCACAGAAAAGCCACAACTGAGAACCTTAATCATGTAAGAGAATCAGACAGTGTAACAGTGGTACACAAACCACTTTGAGGTAGGAATGGATACACATCAACATCATTACTGAGACTGTCTTAAGAATGGTAGAAGAGAAGGTCAATACTCTCCTCACCTATCCTCACTGGCTTTTTTCACAGATTATAAAACTTACTCCTCCACAACATAATGAGGACATGCAGAAGAATCTCTCATTGCTACCAAGCAAAGAAATAGAATTTTCAGTGCTGATGGTTATGTTGATGAAGATAGCAGCGTATTTCAACGGAGCAGGTCACAACAGATGGCTTAACCCAGAAAATCATCCCTATTAAGTGCCTTAACTCTGGAAGCTGATTGGAATGTACCACTCAGAGAAGAAAGCTGAGACATGAAGGTTCCACCCTGAGGTTCCATTACAGAAAAGCTGAACACAGAAGATAAATATGCCACAAGAAGTGTATGCTGGTTAAGAGAAGGCCCATGAAAACTTACTCTATCTGCAATCAGCTGCTTCTCCTTCCCTGTCCTAGCACTGGAACACTGGAAGCTCCCCTAGGTGCTATTAATTCTTGTTCACGAGAATGATATACAAACTCACAATTCTGAACCATAAGGAAATCAGTCCTTAACACACTTATTGTGATAATATAAAGCAAATAATACCAATTGTAGCTTGGTCACTAAACAGTAAAGTGACAAACACAAGTTTTTGGCTAAGATGTGACAAAAAGACAACAATGGTGAAGTTCAATGCACTTTCTCACACAAACTGAACAAATGACATCATCTCAGTAATGTAAAATTGAAAAGGAAGAGCAGATGTGGCTTGCTGTACAGTCCCATAGGCCCTACCATCAGGGATTCATAAAAGCCCTTGGCGAAAATTAAATCCTTTCAGCAATCTAAACACTTCCTTCTTATTAGTTATATTATAGTGTAGGGTATATGGTCATTTCACTTAAACTATTAAAAAGAAGATGTGAACTAAAACATCTTAAATTGGCCAGTTTCAATCTTGACATTCTCTAGCTTGCTCTGCTTGGTCTCACCCTTTCTTGCACATGGAGTTTGTTCTGCTTTCCACCATTCCTACCCTCCATGGCCCTACAAAGTGATTCACTAAGAAAACATGTCACAGCTAAACAATACAGTTAATTTAGATTGTCTTAAAAAAACCAAGGAGAGGGGAAATAGGGTTTCTTCAAAACACAAAACCTCAGGAGAGAAAAACCAATTAGAATTTGATTTAGTCCTGGACTTAATAAGCAAAAGGAGTAAAATGATATTAGTCAATTGAGATAATTTTAAGAAATCACCATGGTAATCAGAAACAGTATACTCAGATCTTAAACCAAAAGATAATATGCC
Source organism: Indicator indicator (assembly GCF_027791375.1). Classification (NCBI taxonomy): domain Eukaryota; kingdom Metazoa; phylum Chordata; class Aves; order Piciformes; family Indicatoridae; genus Indicator; species Indicator indicator. Next base: position 13,141,012 of record NC_072027.1, read on the forward strand.
AACAAATCAGAAAATTAAACATTTCCGTATTACAGTTTTAAAGTTGCAATTACAGGTTTACCTTATAACTACAGGAACACATTCCAGTCTAGAAGTAATATAAGCTTTTGTTATCTCAGGTGCATATGTATCTAAGAGGTGGGGTTCTGCCGATTTCACAAAAGGCACAGACGCTACCATTCTTTGCCAGAGAGTTAGCAAATAATGAACACTATTTGGAGCAAACTCCCAGTGCTATAAGAAAACAAAACACACTTCTGTTAAAGCATCCCAAAGTGAAACTTCAGTTGTGAAACATGATGCTTTTATCTTAAGTAGTCTTACTCATTCACGTAACTACTGAAGGAGCCAGTCAGAACTGAGACATCCTATGGCACACATTACAGAATAAACCCAGAAACATTTGTAGGCATTCTTGCCTCCTTCCAGTGATATCCATGATTCAAAACTCAGAGCTAGGCCTACAATCCTATGCAGTGCATGATTGAAGGGCTGTAAAAGCGCCATTCAAAAATCCTAAATGTTGAGTAGGAAGTTGCCTAGAGCCACTCAACAGGACATCACAGAATCACAGAATGTTAGAGTTTGGAAGAGACCTCCAGAGATCAAGGCCAATCCCCCTGTCAAAGCAGGATCACCGAAGGCAGGTCACACAGGAACACATCCAGGTGGGTTTTGAAGGTCTCCAAAGAAGGAGACTCCACAACTTCTCTGGGCAGCCTGTTCCAGTGCTCTGTCACCCTCACCATAAATGTCTCCTTGTGTTGAGGTAGAACATCCTGTGCTCTAGCTTGTACCTGTTGTTCCTTGTCCTATCTCATCTTTGGTTTTGCTTCCAAGTTTATGATGTGGCCACTGGCAACTCCAGAATGTAAAGGTCAAAATCTTCTAAAGATCACTATTTTCAGCTGTGATTCTGAAGACCAGAGAAAGACTCAGGAAGAAATGCTACAGTAATAGGTATAGTACCACTTAAGAAATATGCACACCTTTACTTAGTGTGTTTCAAAACTACATCTGTAAAATTTTTAACACTGTGCAATTCTTGATCCTGTGACATGTGTCCTTCTCATACAGATGTAGGCCACTCAAAAATGTAGACATTATTCCACCTAACTACTGGATCCTGTTTCAATGGGAGCTTTGCATTCAGCAGCTAGGCAACTCTGTGTGTGTGTGTATATATATACAGGCACAAAAGCAGAACCCAACAGCCTATTCAATATTGGCCATTCAAAGTTTAGATGGGAGCACAGATGTCAGTATTTTAGGGTTAGATAAGAGGGTTTGGTTTGATGGATTTTTTATTCTTTTTTTTTTTTGAGATTGAGGACTAAGGCTGGAAGATTAACATCTATCTCCTACTTCAGTTGGCATTTTTCTTCTTTACATCTGCTCCCATTGTAAAACTTCCTAAGAAGAGTGGGAACCAGTTCTAGATAATTTAGAAACCTGAGTTACATCACAGACAAAAAGTATTTTTACATAAAGATAAGCCTCACCACCTCCTTAAAAACACCAACGCTGAGAACCAGGATCAGTTCTCTGTCACTCAGGAGTTGACGAAAAGACAACACTTCTGTATATATTCTTACCTGTAGGCTAGTAATAGTAAAATTTGCTATAAGTTGCATGACTTCTGGGTAATCTTTCACCATTACTAGTTCTCCTAGTTGATAGTTTGTCTTTAGTCGAGCCAAAAACCGACAGAATTCATGGTAATTACCCGGATCAGATAAACCCTAAATTTGAAGAAGCAAATGTTTCGAAGTTAACAGCTTAATCAAAAAGAAATTTTATGAGCACTACTGAAAATTGGGTGGCAATTTTATTTGCATAAGGCTTTTGCTTAGTTTTGAATTAAAAAACAAAGCAAACAGATTCACAGGTTCCATTGGGTTGGAAGGGACCCTCAAAGGTTACCTTGTCCAACCTGCCTGCAGTCAGCAGTGACACTTCCCTGTGCCCAGGGCCACATCAACTCTGACCCTAAATGTCTTCAGGGATGGGGCTTCAACCATATCTCTGGGGAACCTGTTCCAGTGTCTCACCACCCTCACTGTGAAGAACTTCCTCTGAACGTCCAACCTAAATCTACCATGCTCCAGTTTCAAACCACTGCCCCTCATCCTATCACCACAAGCCCTTCTAAAAAGTCCCTCCCCAGCCTTCCTGTAGGTCCCTTTCAGACACTGAAATGCACACAGATGTCTGGCTGAAAGTGGTTTTGATAGATTCAGTAGATAAATGAAGACTTTAAGTGGAAAAATAAATCCACAGGTGGTTTAGCATTTCAAGTAAATAAAAAAATAAAGAGATACCTGTGGATTTTCAAGTATTTGTTTCACTCCTTTGATTAGATTACCAAGATATTTGGCACGTTCTGGATTGTTGAATAAAGATCTCCTTGCAGAAGCGAACTGAACTAAACAAGAAAGTGCCTAAGAATAAAAAAATACTGTAAGATTAAAAGAAATTTAAATCTTCTGAATAATCATCTCTTAATGTCTGGAGAAATTCAAGCTACTCCCATCTCATGTAACACATTCTGTGGCTCAAGACTACTTTTGCGTCAATCTTTATATGATCATTGAACACAAATATGGCTCAGTTTTAAAACTCCCTTTTATAACAGTTTTTGACTTCATTGAAATAATTAGGTGAATGTTATCTGTGTGGCTGAGTAGTGCTTAGTGGGAAGAGGAAGGATTTGCATGCTTTCAGGTTCAGAAACTAAATTGGAGATGAAGTTCAAAGAAAAGACATTGTGACTGGGCCCTGAGCCAGGGGACTCATAACATGCTAATGCAGAAAATAAAACAAGGTCTTTGGGACAAAGCATAGATGTAAAAAGACTATTTTCTGTAATTACTTGAGCATAAATAACTGCATGTCACTTACTAACTGAGACAGCATTGGAGGAAGGGAATGATACAAATCAAAGAACAGGTCCAAGGTCTCTGGCTCCAGGAAGACTGGAAAAAGATAAGTTGGTTTTACCACTCTTCACAAGCAATAATTAAGTACCTTTATTTTAATAGAACCATCTTTTTTTAACAAACACATTAAGAGTGTGATATCACTGAAGTTGAGAATAAAATGTGAATAGATGCATGAATTTGTTCATTGCACAATATCAAACCAAGTATTATTCTCTTTTTTACCACAGTTAAGATACCCTATAGCTCATAAAGAACACCTCCCTTAAACTGCAGATGCTGCAATACTCTGTTAGTTGCTTAGAGAACACTGTTTTGTCATAGATGTGGGTAAACGGGGATTAGTACAGTAGTAAACTAAGACACGGGTTCCAGATTAGCTTAGTCAGTACTCAAACAAAGCAAATTTCTAACAAAAAATCCCTAAGTCTGCAGACTGATAAATAGGAAAAAAAAAAACCAAATCAACTTTCAAACACCAAGTAACCAACTCACTGTGGAACTACATAAAATGAACTATAATCCTACCTTATTTTATGAAGGGGGAACAACAGGGTAGAAAAAGTTCACCAATAATTCATAATTAACTAATCCCACCAATTAAGTAACATTTCAAAGTTTTTCAACCTGTAAGCATTATTTACAGATTCACAGAATGCTATGGGTTGGAAGGACCTTAAGGATCACCCAGTTCCAACCCTGCTGCCATGGGCAGGGACACCTTCCACTAGACCAGGTCTCTCAATGCCTCATCCAACCTGGCCTTGAACACCTCCAGGGAGGAGGCATCCACGACCTCCCTGGGCAACCTGTTCCAGTGTCTCACCACCCTCCCTCTAAAGAATTTCTTCCTAATCTCCAGTCTCAATCTCCCTTCTTCCAGTTTAATCCATTCCCTCTCATTCAAGCACCTACAAGCCCTCGTAAAAAGTCCCTTTCCCGCATTCTTGTAGCCCCCTTCAGGTACTGGAATGCTGCTTTAAGGTTTCCTTGGAGCCCTCTCTTCTCCAGGCTGAGCAACCCCAGCTCTCTCTGCCTGTCCCCACAGGGGAGGTTCTCCAGCACTCTGCTCATCTTTCCTTATGTGTTTAATGACTAAAGAGAGATCTCTCTAAGGACAATTCAAAGTATCGATCCTAAAATCCTGGGAAAAATCTAACCCCTTCTCTTTGCTAGGGGATCTTGGGAAATTCCTGTCACTTAGCCAAATTCAGCCTTTGTCAGTATTCTCCTGCTTGCCATATATCATCGCTCTTCATCCCCCGCACTGCAATGTGAGGCTACCGGACATTAATGGAGAAGCAATGGAGTTCTGCATGGAAACTAATGGAGAATTTTATTCTTGAAAGAAGAAGGAATATCAAACACCACTTGATGCCATGGGCTACAGGTAAGGCAGATTTAAAATCCCCAACCTGGACATGGGAAACTGTTTAGCTGCTTTAAGCTAGACAGTGCAAGTATCATGACAAAAGAAGTTGAACGATCCACTGGTTATAGACTTCAGACTGCCAAGAGTTATGATCCTTTCTTACTTGTTCTCCAGTTTGTTGGAATCTGCACAGTGCACAGGTCATCTGCAGATTCATCAGCTGAATTTCCAATGAAATCAAAATTAAGACAATTTAGTACAAGCTTCAAAAGCTGCATTGCTAGACTTTGCTGTTGTTGGTCCTGAAGGGTTAAAGGTTTCGCCAAGAGCTAAGGAGAAAAGAAATTTTGTTAGGGCACCTGCACAGAACAGAAAATAATTTTGAAAAGGGAAATGTTTGCATATAAAACTGCAAAGTTGAGATCAAGGGAACAGATACTAAGAGGGAAAAAATCTCTTAACAGTAAAAGGTGCAAGCACTCCTTAAAGGCAAGTGGAAAATCATTACAATCACCTCAGAGTCATCTGAGTTGACAGAGACCATGCCAAGCTAAAGCTCCCAGACTTACAAACAGTTTCTAAAAGCCTGGTGAAATAAATAATCCTTTTGCATAAAACACTCATAGGTAAAAGTCAGCATGTCATGGATACTGTTTGTTTAAACAGTACTAATGTTCACAGAAATAATACAACTGTAAGGTTGCAGGTTTTCCTCTTTTGCTTACTGCAGACCAATGTGGATTACACATCACATACATCATACAGGTAAAACACCCCTCACGAATTGGCTATATTTCAGTTTGATGTTCATGCTGATAAACAGTACAAGTTTCACAGCATGCACATACGCTGCTCCTCTGGTAAGTCTAAAAAAAACTGGAATTAAGGAACAATGAAATGAGCAGTTTGTGATCTGAATGTAGCTATTTAAAACACCTGTATAAATAAATAAATAAATAAATGAGCAGTTTGTGATCTGAATGTAGCTATTTAAAACACCTGTATAAATACAGCTGTCAGTGTCTCTGCTGCTTTGTAACCCAGGCAGAGTCAGGATAAAATTAAATAACATTTCATCTTAAAGAAGGTAGTACTTCAAGATTACACATGCAATACGAAACGGCTGAAAACAAAGCTCAAATACATAGATTCATAGAACGGTTTAGGTTGGAAGAGATCTTAAAAGATCACCTAGTTCCAACCTTCCTGCAATGGGCAGTGACACATTCCACTTAGACCAGGTCACTCAAGGCCTCATCCAACCTGGCCTTGGACACCTCTAGGGAGATGGCATCCACAACCTTCCTGGGCAACCTGTTCCAGTGTCTCACCACCCTCACTCTGAAGAATTTCTTCCTAATCTCCAGTCTCAATCTGCCCTCCTCAAGCTTCAATCCATTATCTCATCCTATCACTACAAGCCCTTGTAAAAGGTCCCTCCACAGCTCTCCTGTAGCCCCCTTCAGGTACTGGAGGGCTGCTCTAAGGTCTCTCCAGAGCCTTCTCTTCTCCAGTTTGAACAGCCCTAGCTCTTTCAGTCTGTCCCCACAGGGGAGATTCTCCAGCCCTGTGATCATCTTTGTGGCCTCCTCTGGACCAACTTCAGCAGTTTCATGTCCCTCTTATGCTGTGGGCACCAGGACTGGGTGCAGTGCTTCAGGTGGGGTCTCACAAGAGGGGCAGAATAACCTCCCTCGTCCTGCTGGTCACACTGCTTTTGATGCAACCAGGACATGGTTGGCCGCCTAAGGTGCAGTTCATTTGGTTTTCAAAAAAACTGAATATACAAGTATTGCCAAGTAAGCAGAAGAAAGCAGAAACAAGAGAGACAATACAATGGCAACATTTTAAAGCACATAAAAATAAGCTGCTCTCAAAAAGCAGTTAGTTGAGTCCACCTCATGGCACCACTTCCAATGCTATGGAATGCCTTAACCAGCACAAAACAGAAAGTGCAAATTTCAGCTCTGACCTCAGTTCATCCTGCCTGGTCCTGAGACACCTTGCTAACAGCAAATGTTTCTTCGCCACCTCCTATCCAGCCTCTTGAGAGACTGCAGCCTTAATTCCCCCAAAATGTTACAGAGAGGGTAAGGGAACTATTGAAGGAGAAAAGCACCTTGGCCAGATTTGACTGAGCTATCACACCACAAGACAGAGAACTGATCTTTCTTCTTCTCACTGCTAGTTTAATAAATAATTATTTTAGTAAATATTGAGATGATAAGTCCAACAAAACTGAGATATAATTAAATTAAGAAAAACCTCAAAAAAAAAAGATAAGCTGAGAATTTAGATAGTTCATCCTTTATGGCAAGGCACAAAGAGAGATGGCACAGAGAAACACAGACAGCAAGAGTGACATGGAGTGAGGAGATTGGGAATTTTGTCTTTGAATGTTTTTGGTCACTTTCGCTTAATTGGGTGTTATGTAACCATTTAATTACAGAATTGATCAGCTCACAAAATATTCAACTCGAACTGGGACAATTATGATGTGAAGAGTTTAGTTTCCATTATAAAGAGGCTCACCTCCTTCAAAAGGGAGCACGCAAGCATCAGTATGTCCTTCAGAGAGGTGTCACGGAATGAGGTGGCTATTTTACGATGTTTTGCTGAAGGTCTTGAATAATCAACCTAAAAAACAGTTAGGACAGAATAAACAAGACTCCCTTCTTTGCTAAAACTGCAGGATAATCTGGCACATTATCTGACATGAGAAATTAAAATTATGGTCCAGCACAAAACACAGATCTTGACAGCTTCCTGAAGCACATTCTTTTTCCCCTTCAAGGAATGGAAAGGTCTGAGGCACCTCCCCACCTTAAGATGCAGGCAAAGGAAAATCATTAGCAGAAATACAACTGAGAAAGTTCACCCCCATTTTGCTTTACCAGTTCTAGTGACTGTGAAGATAGAAACCTTACCCTGTATCACATATGGTATGTGTCTGGTAGAGGTGGACACCCTGCAGTAAGAAGTGAGGAGAGCAATGTGTGTTTATCCCTTCACATCTAAGAATCACAGGATGATTTGGGTTGGAAGGGACCTCTAAACGTCATCTAGTCCAACCCTCCTGTAGTAAGCAGGGACATCCTCCACTAGATGAGGTTGCTCAAGAGCCTGGTCGAGCCTGATGTTGAATATCTCCAGGGAAGGTGCCCCAACTATGACCCGTTGCAGTGTTCCACCACCTTCATGGTAAAGAACTTATTCCTAATATCCAATCTAAATCTGCTCTTCTCTAATTTCAAGCCATTGCCCCTTGTCCTATCACTACAGGCCTTTGTAAACAGTCCCTCTGCAGCCTTCTTGTAGGCACCCTTCGGGTACTATTAGGCTTCCCCAGAGCCTTCTCTTCTCCAGGTTGGACAACCTCAACTCCCTCAGCCTGTCCTCGTAGGAGAGGTGCTCCAGCCCCCTGACCATGCCCATGGTCCTCCTCTGGACCCACATCAAGTGTGTGTCCTTCCTGTGTTGAGGGCTCCAGAGCTGGAGAAATGTTTCTCCAACCAATTTTATAAAGGGGAGCAACATTCAACACACTGTTTCACCAGCAATACATCCATCCCTTGCAGAAGGAAGAAAAACATGCTTACTAGATTCATTTCTTGAGTCAGCTCTGAGAGAATCATTACTCCTATTATATAATGATCCACAGTGCCCTACAGAAAAAGAAAACAGACAGGATTGCTCAAACATCACAGCTTGTAGTTAGTATTTTCCCACATTTCTAGAATCTGATTGCATGTAATTTCCCAATATTTCTAGAATCAATAGGAATTTTTGGGCTGAGATATCCTAAATTGTTCAGAAAGCTTTCATGCCAAATTCTATCACCATTGACAGAACCAAAGCTTCAAACACACCAAATAGCATTAAAACAACTCCTCATCATTTTTTGAGATTTGTGTGAGAACAAATACACATCTGGAAATAGACTCTAAGTAACTACAATCTAGACATTCACAATTACACACTTCTCAAAGGTCTGTTTTCTATTCACAAATTGGTAAGGCAAGCTGCATGAAATTCACACCATTAAAAAAACATGAAGGCAGGCATGGATAATAAAGAGCACAAGAGTCTCAGGGAAAAAAAAGAAAAAAGTTTTGAAATACTACCTAATACTACACCCCCCCCCCCCCCAAATTCTCTTTTCTCCACAGTAGTATACAATGCATCTGTTTGAAGTGAATGACATTTCATCCTGAGAACGTGTCTAAAAAGTGAGGCAGCAGGTGTCAAATATTTGCATCCGAGGGTGTGATCTGCTCATCAGCATTCAGGTTCCTTGGAATGGTTTGAAATTCAGACACAATGCAGAATTTTGCATTTACTAAAATTTAGCTGTCTTCACTGAGCTACTACTACAAAGCATTTATAGAAAAATTAAATCTGCTTTGTTATAAACAATTAAAATCAACTGCAATTAGGCCCTGCCATTGAGTCAGGGTGAAGATCTTTATGTGTGCTTTCACAGCTGCAGTTTGCAGCCTCAGCTCCCCTGGTATCCAAAGAGTAATGTCATCCCTGTAATTTTTTTTCTCATTATCTCTCATAACCACACTCATTTTTGCAACTCTGAAGGTCACTTAAAGTTGAACTAATGAAGACTCTGGGTACTTATCAAGGGGACTCATTTGTCACTGCCATTTATTTTGTGTTATCCACTGCACTACCAAAGTAAATCAGAAAGAGAAAATTTCAGACAACTCTCAGGAAAAATGGATATTGCCACCCTATCTGCATTAAGGAAGAGTAAACACAGAACTTAGGTTGGAAGGGACTTCAGAGCTCATCTACTCCAACTTCCCTACCACAGGCGAGGACACCTCTCAACTAGACTCAGCTGCTCAAGGCCTCATCCAACCTGGCCTTGGCCACCTCCAGGGAGGGGGCATCCACCACCTCCCTAGGCAGCCTATACCACTCCTGTACTGAAGAACTTCTTCCTAAGATCCAGGCTAAATCTACTCTCTCCCAGCTTAAAACCATTCCCCCTTGTCCTCTCACAAGACATCCTTCCTCCCCAGCCTTCCTGTAGGATCCTTTTCAGGTACTGGAAGGCAGCTCTAAGGTCCCCCAGAAGTCTTGTCTTCTCTAGGCTGAACAACCCCACCTTCCTCAGCCTATCCTCATAGCAGAGGTGTTCCAGCCCTTGGACCGTATTTGTCGCCCTCCTCTGGACTCTCTGCACCAGCTGTGTGTCCTTCTTATGATGGGGACACCAGAACTAGATGCAGTATTTGACATGAGGTCTCACGAGATCAGAGTAAAGGGGCAGAATCCCCTATCTTGAGACCTGCTGGCCACACTCCTCTTGATTCAGCCCAGGATACAATTTACCTTCTATGATGAATCTTCTACTGTAATCTGAACACAACTTGTATCTTTCAACTTCTTAAAACAGTTTATGTAAGTGTTGCTTAGATCACACAAACCTGCAAAAATGGAAAATGCAACCTCCCCTTTTTCAAGGGTGTGAAAAGCTGAGTGGTTATGGAGGAGGTAGGAAGAGAACTGTAGACCTAGCTGCCAGTCCCTTTTCCTGTCTTAAATCACACACTAATTCACAATGGATGAACTCAATCTGGAATGCTAATGCATAAGTATTTGAAACTACCATATGCTAATTATTAACATATATTACTATTGTTTGGGGATTTTTTTTTTCAATTTTTATCTAAAATTTAATTTGCTAGTAGATCTATGGCTTAATTTTCTTTTCTACAGGAATTTTTAATTTAAATAAAGAAACCTCTTAAGAAGCTAAATTTTGTATTTAAATCTCTATTTTTAATGAGCCACACACTGAAGAGCCACACTGCAATCATTTTAATAATAAATGCAAAATCCAATTACAGTACATTCATAAAAATAACTCCAAAATGGTGGAGAAGTAGACTTGAGTTGGTTTTTAATAAACAGAAGATGGCAACTTATCTTTTATTAGATATTCCTAATGTAACTCAGAAAGTACATTAACTTGAATGCTATGATGAACAAAGTAAGACTGGAAAACAAATAAGAAACTCATCTGTAAGAAACAAACTGCTAGCTTTGTGTTTCCTAGCTGAATTACCAGGATCCACCACACACAATGAATTATTTTGGAAGTAAATCTTCAAATAGCTTAAATTCCCAGATTATTTTTTCTTAAAATAAGTACTAGGCTTTAGATTCAGATGTTCAAAAAGATTAATCTGTATTAACTTTTAAAGCAGATGAGCTACTTCCTAGAAAACTTTTTAAGAACCCTTTTACACATGTTAAATGTATGAAATATACAAAAATGGCTAGGAAAGCAAAACATCCAAGGACTTGTATATCCTGTATCCTCAGCCACTGTCTGACAGTACTCATTCTAGATTTGACATAGTGCACACTCCATTGCAAATGACTCCACTTTGAGATTGGGAGAAATTACTTCCAGTTTTCAAACACTACCTACCATGATCATCTCTCTATCCTATACCACATCTTTCTTTGTAATAGTGACCAGTGAAGTGGGGAACAGGAAATAGTGTGGAAGGAAATATAAACCAAAAACATTTCTTCCTCATCCAATGCTGGAGAATAAAGCCAACTGATCTTCCCTCCCAACTTCCCCACATCCCTACTTAGAATTCGTAATTTTGGTGATATGTTAAGTTTTAATATGTTCAAACAGGTAAAGATAAAAACACACTAAATTCAGGATTTATGTTCCTGTATTGTACACCATAACCCTAGGACAGACAGATTCTTTTTATTTATTTTTTTTCTTTCACTCCTCTTTAAATGTCTGGAGAGAGAACATACAGGTATGCAGGTGTACCCATTCACACAAATATATGGAAACATAGAATGGTTTGGGTTGGAAGGGACCTCCAAAGGTCATATAGTCCAACCCCCCTGCCGTCAGCAGGGACATCCTCCACTAGATCAGGTTCCTCAGAGCCTTGTCAAACCTGACCTTGAATATCTCCAGAGATGGAGCCTCAACTACCTCCCTGGGAAAACTATTCCAGTGTTCCACCACCAATTTCTCATAAAGTGAAAAAGGAATAGGGCAAGAAAAAAACCACAACCACATAACAAATATATACAAGTGTCTTGTAATTTTGTGTACCACAGTTCTATCTTTATACAATTTCTTCAGCAACTTCAGAGGTAGAGGTATCTAGTGATTTCTGCTAAAAATTAAAGTGCAGGTGAAGTCCTACTGCTTATACAGTAAAGCAATATAAGACTGTAAAAGCAAGCAGTCCAACAAACAGTCTATAAAGGTGTCTTTTTGATCAACCTTCCATGACAGGTACTTGAAAATAACATTTGAACTAGTTCTAGAACTGAATGGTTCAGCACAATTTTAACAGTCATTAAAAGAATCACAACCAAACTTGTGTTTTAAAACACTCAACAATTTACTCAACAGTCTTACTCATCAGATGGGGCAGGACGAGTGTTTCTAACCACACAACTTACCAGCAATGTATTTCCACATCAGCTGAAAAAAAATAAGGCACTAAATAAAGGGTTTGCTGACAGGGGTTATCACACCACCACTATGAAAAAGCACTTTTTAAAAAGAAACCAAACAACAAACCATGACAGCACTATGAATACTGTGAGGCATCAAACCCCACAACTCACACAAGCATCAATCCCACCCTGGTTTTTTACTGTAGGGTGATCTTCTGTTTTAAGCAACGCTCTTCACATTTTTTTGCACCCAAATGTGTAACAACTAAGTGACATAACATGCCAATCACTAAAAATGAAGAGGTTCAAACAGAAAAAATGACAAAAGTGTAATTGTTTCCTACCTGCAAAAATTTTTGAACATCAGCAATAATGTCTCTGAAGACAAGCTGATCTTTTAGTACCTCAAACCATCCTAATTTCGTAATTTTAGCAATGACTTGAACGAGAGCCTGGATGACAAATGGAGCCAGTTTAGGTTGAGATGCAACGTAGTTCAGAATGTAATTTCCTGGAAAGAAGCATTTTAAAATCAACAATACAAATCCTCTGTAAAAAAAAAGTCATGATTCTAATAGAAATGTAAGGCATGGATTTTTTTCAAAAAGGCCTGTATTCTTACAGTAAGTACAATAACTAAGGTATGTTAAATCATTAGATTCAGCCACAAAGCACATTACATACATGATCACTGTTCTAAGACAAATATGACAACAGTTCAGAGAAGAGTGTCAGGTAAAGCAGAGTAATTTCTCATTACAGCCCCCTATATGGGGCACTGATTACTTCCCTATTTAACAGCAGCTCTCACAGCCAATTTAAAATAGACAAGAGATTTTTCCGACAAGAGTCCCTGCTGAATGTCCTCAGTCCAATCTAAACTGTCTCTTTGGGTAATCATAGAATCACAGAATGGCTTAGGTTGGAAGGGACCTTAGAGATCATCTCCTCCAACCTCCCTGCCATGGACAGGAACACCTCTCCACTAGCCTTGGCTGCTCACAGCCTTATACAATCTGTTCCTGAACATTCTTTTGCAAAATCTGTTGAAATGTAGAAAATGAAAGGTGATTAAAGCTATTTTTTACCTAAAAGAACACTGAAATCTTTTATCATAAGCAAGGGATTCTCAGCCATGCATGTCAGAGTACTGCTATCCAGAGAAACCACACAACACTGCAGCTCTAGAAATCCAAATTGAATTACAGGCCTCCTGTGCAAAGCCTTCCACTATAAAAGACCTAACACATCTCTGCTTACTCTTTTAGGATATAGCAAGGACTTAAAAGTTGATCCCAAAAGTAAGGGAAATTTTGTAGGATCTTAATTTTCCAAGTAGAACCTACCTTGGCAGGACTTCTGCAACCATGAAATGCTGCTCAAGAGTAATGTTCTATGCATATGACAGGTGGGCAGGCTAACAGTGTCTGCAATTTTCATCCTTTACAAACATCAACTAAATCTCTTGTGGGAGAGGTACAAAATCTATCTTGAAAAAATGAGTATGATTTTAAAAGATGAAATAATCTAAGCTAAAAATTTATTTAATGTTGAAATTAGAAAATGTTATTTGTGAGTTAATTGCAGAGAAACAATGAAAAAGCTCAAGATCACCTTTATGTTCACATAACAAGTCTGGGAAATGAAGAGAACTAGAGGAAAAACAGACAGGTCACTGTGCTGACTTTAAGTTTTAGACAGAATGGGTATAATGAAACTTTAACTACAAATGTTACTTACGAATGTCAATCCTTTGTTCAATAGGTAGTGGAGATGCCCTGCTTACCAGCTTAGACAGGCATGTTGCTGCTAGAAGCTGAGCATAGGATGTCTACAAAAACACAGCAGATGATGTTATTCAAAAATAGGCTGATTAAAGGCAGGGCCAATGAGTCAAAATCTGATAAAAACCAGACTGGTTATCAGGTTTTGGTTAAGTGTACCAACAAATTTCTTTTCTTTCTGAATATTATTTGAAAAATTCAGAAAGATTATACTAGACTCAACTTGGATTACCAAATAAGAATCAATTCCCATATCACTTTATCTAGAGTTAACGATGAAATAAACCACCAAAAATTAAATTGAGTTCGAACCATTTTCTTATCATTACTAACAGACAACAGATAAGCAGTTAAGGGAGTAAAGATTTTTTTTCTCAGAGGCTAACAGAAACAAGAACAAGGTGATATTCAAACACTGGGTTACACCAGAGTGTCCCAACACTGCTCTACACATGACACAGCTCCTGAATACACCCCTTCTGAAAGTACTGAAAGCCAAGATGCTTTTCCTTTTTGTCCCTGACATCTCCAATGCAAGGTACTGTCACTTCTACAAAGACCACCTCCACATGAAAAAATTTATTCTAACTCATATCTGAAACAGTATGTACGAAAGAGAAAGGTGTTTTGCCTTTGTTGTACTAACATGGTAATGGCCTATGCCTAAGGAACCTATGTGAGCTTCCAGAAGCATGATTACATTTATGGATTACACAGCTTTCAGATACTTACTGTTCCTTGTTCTAATAGAAGCTGGCATTGGCTAAGACATTCTGGGCTATCGATAAGCTCCAAGAGTACCTTCTCAGCTTGCATGCGCTGTGCTAGATCCGTTCCTTCATAGAGGTGGTTACATAGCACTTCTAGTTCTGCCAGACTCTGTTCAGAGAGAACACAACTGAAGCTGGAATGAAGACTTTTCAACCAGGTAAGATTTCTTGTTTATAAACCCAGACACTGTACTAGTAACATGAACCTATGCTCCACCTCCAGTGATTCACATCTAAATTATCCCCAAAATAAGAGACTTTCTGTCACAAGAAGCCAAAAATAACTCTGAAAATTGTTATTTCTTATTCCCAGCTAAGTAAGTATTTTTAATACAGTTACTTCCATCTATTTTTTCAGAGTCTTCAGATTGGAAATCCATAGCTTTTTCAAAGACAGATGAAATTATAAAGAAGAGTGAACAGTATGAGCTATGCTACTTGAACAAGTTCTGGGCAATTTAATTTTAAAAGCTGTAATTACTCAACCAGTTACTACACCTGGATAAAATCGGCATTGTCTATATGTGTTATTGTAAATATCAGTGAAAGATAGGATAATTTAGAAGCTATAGCACCAACAGTAGAGCTAAATTTCCTCTCCAATTAGACACTGAAAAATTCTCTTTGGAAGCATGGCAAGAAAATGCTCAGGATTTTCAGACTGCCAAGCAACTTGTTGGATGGTCTCTGAGTTTTATGTATGTAGTACTGAGGAACTGTGTTGATTTTCCTTGATTCATATACTGAAACCAAAAGCCACAACTTACAATCAGCAAGTACAACCACCTGGTGTACAATGGTAACTCAGATGATCAATGAGGATGAGCAGTAAGAATAAGCAATGAGAAATGCTGACTTTGTTAAGAAAAAACCTCAGAGACACCAATGAGAAGTCATAGATTCATAGAACAGTTTAGTTTGGAAGGGACCTGAAAGATCGTCTAGTTCCAACCCACCACCATGGGCAGGGATACCTTCCACTAGCCCATGTCACTCAACGCCTCATACTGCCTGGCCTGGAACACCTCCAGGGAGGGAGCAGCTATAACCTCCCTGGGCAACCTGTTCCAGTGTCTCACAACCCTCACTGTAAAGAATTTCTTTCTAATCTCCAATCTAAATCTCCCCTCCTCAAGCTTCAATCCATTCCCTCTAGTCCTATCACTACAAGCCCTTGTAAAAAGTCCCTTCCCAGGTTTCTCGTAACCCCGTTCAGGTACTGGATGGCCGCTATATGGTCTCCCTGGAGCTCCCCAAGCTCTTTATATCAGGTAACTATTTTGGTCAATAAAACAGAAAATAAAAAAAAAGATTGCCACAGTTCCTTTTTCATACTATTTAGTCTAAACCTCTCCTGGTACAACTTGTGGCCATTTCTCACCTGATACTAGGGAGCAGAAACCAACACCCACCTGGCTCCAACCTCCCTTCTGGGAGTTGTGGGGAGCAATGAGGTCTCCCCTCAGCCTCTTCTTCTCCACACTAAACAATCCCAGTTCCTTCAGCTACTCCTCACCAGCCCTGTTCTCCAAACCCTCAGCAGCTTTGTTGCAATTCTCTGGACATGCTCCAGCAAATCACTGTCCTTCTTGCAGTAAGGGGCCCAAAACCGAACCTGGTATTCAAGATGTTCACACCAAATTATTCACCACTGCCCAGTACAGGGGGACAATCACTGCCCTGCTCCTGCTGGCCACATTATTCCTGATCCAGCACAGGATGCTGTTGGCCTTCTTGGCCACCCGGGCATGCTGTTGGCTCATGTTCAGCTGCTGTCCACCAGCACCCCCAAGGCCTTTTCTACCACTTTTCTGCCAGCTTTGCAACCACTCTTCCCCAAGTCTGTAGCATTGCATGGGGTTGTTGTGACCCAGGTGCAGTAGTAACAGACCTGCATAAGAAGTGGCATTTTCCATCGCAAAGAAGCACAACCTTTTCCAAGAAACAGATTCACATCCTAATGCGAAAGTTAGTGTAATTTATTTATTTTTCTGCTTGTCAGACTTCCATAATATTCAAGAAACAGCTAAATAAAGTTCTCCAGATAATTCTGGTCCCACCACTCCAGCTCTCAGAAGTCCCTGGCAGCTCTCCTACGAGCCTGTGAAAGAACCAAGGGCCAGATATGATGGGGGTCTGGCTCCGCAGCAGCCCACCAGGCTGGCAGCCAAGGAGCCAAGCAAACTGGCAAGAAACCAGGTAGGTTCCCGATTAAAGTTTTGCTGAGATTGACAAATTCCCACAGACATTTTGATTTCAATCAGCATTTTCTGACTGAAAACATTCTATTAAGAAAGTTCTACCAGCTCTATGCAAGTACAGCAGGAGAGATGTAACTGCTGAAATGCTACCATTAAAACAAAACAAAAAACAAAACCAAAACAACCACAAACAAACAAGAAAAAGTCATTTGAGTATGTTAACAAAAGATACTTGAGCAATCCTTTTATGTGGCATACCTGGTACCCAACTAGTTAAACAAACACCTAAAATGGCCTCTCTAACACTGCCAAAGCCTTCTGCCACCAGCCCAGCAACAAGAACAAGGGATTTGGGATGAATCCTGAACACCTCGGCAAGTGGCTTCAGGCCCTCTTCTCGCCCCCTTTTCCTCCTCCGTTGTTTGAGTCAGTTTGAGCTGTCGTTCATCTTGGCCAACTCCTGGAGCGGCACGGCCCCTGGTTTTCGGGGAGAGACTGGAGCCGGGAGCCCACCAATGTCCTCAAGAAGGAGCGGCAGGAGGACAGCAGGTGCGGCGGGCACGGAGCAGCCGTGCAAGGAGGGAGTCCCGAGCGAGCACACGGTCGTGACATGGAAGCACGAAAACCACCCACTGCAGGACAGCGTCCGCCACCGCCATCCCGCCCCGCACGCCACGGACACAAGTGACAGGACCGCCTCAGCCTCCCGAAGGAGGCCAGTACCGTCCGAGTGCCAGATCTGCAGCCGCACACCAACCTCCCACTGCCCCTGGTCCTGCCCGCCGCCCCCGCCCGACCGCAGCCCACCCGAGATCGCGACCATGGGTGCGCAGCCCTAACGGAGCCTGCAAGCTCCCGCTCGCCTTCGCACCACCCACAGCTTTCCTGGCAGCTTACGGGCACCCTTCTCCCCTTCGCCGAGGCGAACCTCCGCACCCTGCGGTCCTCTGCACCGCTCGGCAACGCGGTCGCAGTCGCCCCGCACCACTTCGAGGGCTCCCCCGCGTTTTACACTCCTCACCCGCGTACCTCAGCACCTCCTACCCCATGCTCCCACAGCCCGCTGCCTCCTCACGGCGTCCCAACCGCAGCCCTGCACGGCCCTTCGGCCAGGTCTCAGTGGCCCCAGCCGCTCCGCACGCCCTGCCGTGCCGTGTCGTGACCGGTGCACTGACCTGGACGCGCAGCGCCATCTTCCCGTGCGGCGCCGGGAGCAGATCGTGGGGAGGGGCCGCAGGCCCTGTCGGGGCTAGGGGGCAGTGCCGAGCCGAGCCGCCCCGGCGTCGGGCCCGTGCAGGGGGCGGCCAGCGGGGCGGGACCGCAACGGCGGCGGGAGGAGCGGGGTGGGGCCGAGCGGGGCGCGGCCGAGCGCGGCGTGCAGGGCCGCGGGGCAGCGTGGTGCGGCCCCAGCCCCACCTGGGTCAGGGCTAAGACCAAGGCCGGGGGCAGGGACCCGGGCCGCCTGAGATAGGGCGCCATTTTGTCCCTGCAGCTTCTTTTGCTTACCCTCCTGGTGCCAGCTGCCAAGCGGAGGAGTTTCGCCTGACTGAAAGCACCACGGGTTTCAGGAGCTACCGCGTCTCAGTGCAGCTCTAAATCTATATTTGGCTTTGCACAATGATTAATTTACAATTTCAAACAAAAGTGGTCTTGGATTGTGACATCCCCAGCGACAGGAAAGCTTTCCTCCGCGAACGTGGGAGCTTCAGGTCACACAGCCCACAAGAGATTCTAATAATATTCCTATTTAAAGACAGCAATTCTAAAGTTGCATGGATGCAATTCAATGTAGCATTTACTTCATAGAATCATAGCATCGTTTCAGTTTGAAAAGATCTTTAAGATGATGCATCAAGTCCAACCATTCTCTAACTCTACTAAGTCTGGTGTTAAACCGTGTCCTTCAGCACCCTATCTCTGCATCTTTGAAACACCTTCAGGTCTGGGGATTCAACCACCTGCCTGAAATACGTGTACAGTGTTTGAGAACCCTTTCAGTGAAGACTCTTAAATCTCCCTTGGTGCAACCTGAGGCCTTTTCCTGTCATCCTATCACTTGTTACTAAGGAGAACAGACCAACACATCACTCTAACCTCCTTTCAGGAAGTTCCAGAGGTGAGGTGGTCTCCCCTTGGCCTCCTCCAAGCAGAACAACCCCAGTTGCCTCAGCTGCTCCTCACAAGATTTGTTAACTCCAGCCCTTTCACCAGTTTTGTTGCCCTCTTCTGGACACACTGCAGCAATTTCCTTAGAAAAGTTAACTCCCTACTACAGGTGTGGCCTCACCAGTGCTGAGTACAGAAGGGCAACTATTTCCTTAGTCCTGCCTGTCATGCTGTTCCCTACCTTTATAAATCATTAGTCAGTAAACATGGGCCAAGCCATCTTTTGCTGCAGGGATCAGCAAAACCAGGAGCAGAATGTAGGGGCTGATGATACACAGAGAAGAATGGGAACCCAAAGGAGAGCAGAGGGACAGATCAAAACAGGAGTTCCCAGGATTGAGGAATAGGGAATGAAATGATGACTCAGGGATGGAAAAAGTCAGGCATAAATTACATTGCAGATTTTTTGGGAGGCTTTCTGATGCAACAGAGTTAGAAACTGTCTGGAGAACCGGAAGCAGCTTGCCAGTACAGGTCAAAAAGGTAAGACGAAGCACTTGCATATCCTTCAAAGACCTTGACACTGGGAGCAAAGCCTCAGGTCTAGCTATGACTCTGAATCCTGCTCCAGGTGACGGGCCATAGCTGTGCTACTAAGCTATGCAAAGACATGCAGAAATGAGGTTAGCAAGTTAAACAGTTCAAGAGCTGAGCATAATCTGTGGACAATGCACGTAGTGAAACGTGAACGAGAGCTGGTGGTTCTGCAGCCAATTTCCAGCTTGTCTGTAGTGGGTATGTTTCTTGGTACCCAGGAACGCTCCTTCCCCTCTAGTCTGAGTCTCTATTCTGTGTTGACAGATGAGCAGGGACAGAAGTTGAGAGCACAAAGCTCGTACTGGGAGTCAGGCAGGCAGGGAGCACTTCCTCAGCTGTGTGCTCAGCTGCACAGTGCAGCCATGTGATTGTGCCTCATTTAATCATCACTTGAATCATTTTAACCTGTGAGACACAGGCAGTTGCATTTCTATGTCCGATTTCTGTCAGCTACAGCCTGGTTATTTTAAGGGGGGAAAAAATCGGTCTAGCTAAAGAATTAAGGGATTCCTAGACTATACTTGACAAAACTTCTGAGATTTAACACAGCAAGGAAGAATGTTAGATTGTAAAATTACCCCAGACTGCATCTGACTCCCAACCCAAAGGACAAAGCTCCATTAACGAATGCAATTTACTTAGGAATTTTTATACAATCTCTTTACCTTTACATGAGAGAGCAAAGTGACAGTGAAACAAGCAAGCATCAACAGGAAGAAGTTGTGCCATGAAATTTAGACTAGATTCCAGGGAGAATAACAACAAAATTCTTGCAGTGGTCAGTGGAAGCTGAATTAAAGAAGAGGTTTCAGTCTGGGGCTTCCCTGTAGTGTTCATATATACATTCCAGCTCAAGTCTGTCTCATTTTCTGCTAAGTGGAATAAAACCAACTTCCTGACTTTGCTGTTACTTTGGATTAGGTGAACAGATCTGTTGCTACAGGCAATGCATACACAATTAGATCCATTCATTTTCCACACTGCTTAGAAAGGGCTGAGTCTTCTCCATGCTTTTTTTATTTAGTTCTAAGTAATTTGATTAAAGTATATAAACAAAACCAGCCATTTCTGTCCTATCCCCGTCCCAAAAAAACAAATCTAACAGGCATTCAAGGTATCAGTGTTCCTTCTGGTTTTGCATCACACCAGAATTTTTGCTAAAATGCAGTTTTCGTACTGAAGGGAATGGCTGGTAATTTACAAGATGTTATTAAATACATACAGAGACAAATGCAGTATATTTATTTTAGAACCCTTTGTTCTGCCAAGGTTAGTTTTTTAAAAATAGACATAGTCCATCAGGCTGAACACTCACAGACTTGTATTTAGGCTGCACTTTTTCTCATCCAAACATTTTTTTCCTGTTTTTCGTTTTACATTAACAACAGCAAAAGACCCTGAAGAATTCTAATTTATTTCTCTGGCTAATGATTTCCAGATTATTTCCTCTGCCATGTACTAGTCTATGCCAGTATATATTGCCACAATTTAGTGATTGCCTTAGTAATCTAATTAATTCATTTGCAATGCAGATCACAATTGATCTGGAATATATGTCTGCGGATTAAATAGTTCCATAAAAAAACACCCACTTAATAAAAAAAAGTCAGTAATTTCTACCAGACAATTTTATGTTCAGGTTAATATATAGTGGATAAGCTCAAATAATTATTAGACATATCACTAAGAAGACCAGGAAGGGAAGAGCCCATAACAACAAAATCAGTAGTTGAATATGAAGCTGTTTCATATAGCTAATTAAAACTAGTTAATCTTTTCAATGACACAATGGCATGCTTTCTGCTCATAAGTTAACAATACTCCAGGAAATCTGAACTAAAATGAATTATTCTTTGCTTGTTTGCTAGCTGGACAAAGATCAATAATACCTCAGGGCAAACACAGTCTACAGCCAATCTCTTTGTGTAATTCAAATTGAAAGGGAAAATCTGCCTAATGGCAAAAAAAGCACAAAGCAGCTCCTTAAAGGAAGGATTTGGGATGCAGTGTATGTACATTAAAAAAATCTATGCAGTATATGTGTGCATACAGTAAGATTGGCCTTAAAGTTTCCGTATCACCACTCACCTTCAAATTTCCTCAGTGTGTGCAGTAATCACTACATGGGCTTGCGCACTGGGTAAAGAAGACTGCAAATCCTGAGGCTTTACTCAGGCAGATGCCTAAACTTTTGCTTCCTTCGTCATTAATGCTGTTCAGTAATTTACTGCTATTCATCTGTCCTCAGGCAGCGGGAGCCAATAGGTGTAACTGCCTCCCAAAAGTGCTGGCCATAGTTTAGTGTCTTCCATCAGGCAGTAACTTGGAGCCCTTTGTGTAATTTGTTAACAAAAGCAACTGAAGAAATTTTTCAGGTTAATCACGTCACACTTTGAAGCTTTGTGGTTTTGCATTGCCTTTCATTTGCTATCTGGTGGGTGAGACCATTTAAAAACTCTATGTTCTAGTGGTTTTCAGAACAAAACCGATGCCTATTTTTCTCCCTGGCGTTGCCAGAAGTGTGGACATCATGCAGATGGACCAGAGATAGTAAAACGTCTTGAACAGTCCAAGATAAGGACAAATACTGGCTCTGTTGTGCAGGGTGTTGCTGGGAAAACAGCACTTACTTGCTTTAGACTGTAATTGATTCAGGTATCTATTCAAAGTAAACAAAATAACACCTCAAAGACAGATAATTTACCCTTGATGAGACTAACTGTGGAAGATTTCAAATAAGAAGGAAAATCTTGCTGAAACTTAGGAGAAAACATGAACTAAGGAGATTAAAAACTGGTTTGCAACCTTCATACTTAGGTTTGTTGCCATGTGAACAATCTCTTGATATTTCTTAGCACATTATAGAAGAAAGGAAATGGTTACAAAGTAAAAATGTTCTCTAGCTATGGACATTTTTGCTAGACAAATTAGAACGGTTGAAAGAAATTACAACATAATTTACATTTCAAAAATTGCTCTAAGATTTGATCCCTTTGGTATACGGGGCAGACACATGCATGTTTAACATTATATTAAAGAGTCTGGATGTATGGATTTACAACTGTTTCTAGTGAGTAGCATGATAAACTTCAGCCAAAGCTGAACTGCAGGAAGATAGATGTACAAGTCAGTGTGTGTTATCAGAGGAGCCATTTACAGCATAGAGACTTCTAGTAAATATAGCAGTGTGAAAGGTATTGGACAACAGATGCATAAAAATTATTATTCAGAGTTGTCTCAGTTTTCATAGTCCCCAGATTCATTTTCTTCCTCATCTTCATCGTCAGAATGGTCGTAATATTCCCCATATTCAACGCTGTAGCTTGCACTTCTACTGCCTTCAGTAAATGCAAATGCAGGAGATGAGCCTGCAAGACATAATTGGATCCAGATTAAATTAGTTGTGGATAGAAACAAAGAGGAAGGTAGGGGTATGGATCTGTACAGTAAGCTCAGTGTTTCTGAATCTTGTTAAACCCTGTTCGAAGGGGAGGGGTTTTATCCCATGTCTTGACTCATACGACTGAAGCTCACGATATATGAGCGGATTTCTATATCATTCACATTTTAGAAAATACATTTAGTTCCCAATACTGTCAATTTGTGAGTTCAGTCCTTCGCAGTTCGTCTGCACCTGAAAGTATGACCAGAGCCAGTAAAGCATTGAAAACCCCTTGGCAGAAGGAAGGTGAGTGACAAGCTAGACCAGTGACAAACCCCTCTAGACCAGGAGGCACATAGAAGACAATGCATTGTTATCCAGCATTTGCCCGGAAAGCCCGTTCTCCCTGGAGGAAGAAGGATGTTATTCTGCAGGACTTGGCCCAATGCAAAACAATAGTAAAGCTCTTTCTTACATACTTCCAAACACTCATTAAGGAGCAACAACTGTTTCCTTCCTAATTTTTGGAAAAGTAAACAACTAAGTAGAGCTGCCATGGTTCAAAGATTGTCAGCTACAGCAGCTGTTGTTCTGGGTGCAGTGTTCCTACTAACATCAAAGGACTTCTGAAGGATGAGGGAGAGTGGAATAACATGGATCAGCTGTGTGGCTGTAATCCACGCCATTCTGCTTTCTGGAAGGTGATTTAATTTGCAGCAAAATATGACAATACTAACCCAGTAAGGGAAAAAGTAAAAGAAAAGCACACAAATGAGTTAAAATATGGACATCTTTAAGTGTAGCTAGTAGGTCAAGAGAGGTTCTCCTCCCTCTGTTCTCTGCCCTGGTGAGACTCCCTCTGGAATATTGTGTCCAGTTCTGGGCCTCTGAGTTCAAGAAAGACCTCAGGGAACTGCTTGAAAGAGTCCAGTGCAGAGCCGTAAAGATGATGAAGGGAGTGGAACATCTTTCTTATGAGGAAGGGCTGAGGGAGTTGGGTCCTTGTAGCTTGGAGAAGAGGAGACTGTGGGGTGACCACATTCATGTTTATAAAGATGTGAAGGGCAGTGTCAGGAGAATGGAGCCAGGCCCTGCTCAATGATGTCCAATAATAGGACAAGGGGCCAGGGGTGCAAGCTGGAGCAGAGGAGGTTCCACATGAACACAAGGAAAAACTTCATTGTGAGGGTGACAGAACCCTGGGATAGGCTGCCCAGAGAGGTTATGGAGTCTCCTTGTCTGGAGACATTCAAAACCTGCCTGGATGTATTCCTGTGTGATGTACCCT
The DNA here is from genome assembly GCF_027791375.1 of Indicator indicator. Classification (NCBI taxonomy): domain Eukaryota; kingdom Metazoa; phylum Chordata; class Aves; order Piciformes; family Indicatoridae; genus Indicator; species Indicator indicator. The sequence goes on from NC_072027.1 coordinate 13,164,918, forward strand.
AGGTGATCCTGCTCTGGCAGGGTTGTTGGACTGGATCTTTCGAAGTCCCTTCCAACCTTTAACATTCTGTGATTCAGTGATACCTTTTATTTGCATTCTGACAAACCTATCCTTTCCAGCCTGTTTATATGCATTTTTATATTATTTACATCCCAATTAAAAAAATCAAATACCGTCAATGACTTTCAGTCTTGCAGAGGCATATGTTGCACCATGCTTGTTTTTGGTGTGGCAGATATAAACACCTTCATCTGATTTTTTGAGGCCTTGAATCTGCAGCCATCCTGTCACACCGTACTTCTGAGGCCCACCTCTTGACTTTGAGAAGAGAAAAAAATAGTTGAAATTAAGTAACTAGGAGACACCATGCTATTTGTCAAAATAACTGTGGATGGATTAAACATTGTTCCAGCCTTTCCTTTTTGTTTACTGGTGTCATACTTCAAATCTGTTTGTTTCTGCTGTCCTGTGTTCTGACTTCTTACTGTGCAGTGCCTGTTAGTTCATGCTTTCCCATCTCTGCTCTTTAAACTTCATTGCCCTTCATAGAACTCTGTTCCTTCTCCCACCTCTTGTCCTAGCATCACTTTTTGCTGCTGCTTCAAAGCATTGCCAGCTGTTCTCAAGATCAGACATTTCTTCAGGATGAGAGTGGCAGGTGTGTCTGGGTGAGTTGTTGGGGGCTGAAGAGCCTGACCAAGCTCAGCACCCACCCTTGGAGACATTCAAGATCAGACTTGATGTGGCCCTCGGCAGCCTGATCTAGTTGGTGTCCCTGCTGACTGAAGAAGGGTTGGACAAGATGACCTTTGAGGGTCCCTCACAACCCAATGCAATCTGTGAGTCTGTTTTAATAGATTGGCATGACACCTCATGATAATCAGTCTCAACTGACTTGACCTAAAGCCTCTTGAAGGGCTGAGCTTTCTTTTCCAAACAAATAACACAAATCCATTAACAGATGTTAACAGAGATACTGAATCTGTTGATGAGATGGGTTAGCAACCATGGGTGACCAGCCTTGACATGGCTCTTTGCACCATTGTTTCTGAGCAACTTTTAAGTCCACTAATCCCACTTGTGTTCATGCTCCCTCTGGAAACATTTATAAATAACTTAGACTCTTAGTACTTTTTGGAACTTTAAGTAGCTTTTTCAGTGCTTTTCCTGTCTGCCTTCGTGTTCATGTTGTGTGTCATGTCCATTGGATCTTATGGCTTCTGAGTTGTGTATCCAGAAAGCTGGATCTGCCATGCAGTTCTTTCCACAGCCTCTGTCTGTGGGAGAAGGTCTGCAGATGCAGGCTTCAGCCTTGCTGCAGTCAGCCCCCACATCTGGCTCTGTTAGATCGTTCCCCCAGAACGTTATTTCTGTTTCAAACAGTTAGCATTCTGAGTGATTTAATTTTAGCTAAAACGTTCAGGCTATTTCTAGATTTGCCTGAAGCCTATACTAATGCTGCTCTACTCTCCCCCTCAGATTAAAACACAGTGTCCTCCATAAAACAAGTTTCTGTGCTTTACTTTTGAACACCTCAGGGACCGAACCCAAATGGCAGGACTCCAGAAACAGCAGCTTGCAAAGGAGAAGTTTAGATACCTGCCAGAATTGTGCTTCTGCATCAAGAGCAGAAAAAGCATTGCCAACAGCCATCTTTTCCCAGAATGTGCCTTCTTTTAGGTAGCAGCCAAACCAGTTCCATTTACATGCTCATTGAGTTTTTCAAGATTCTTACTGCATAAAGAGAATCTTCCATCTTTTATTTCCCTGAAGAGGGCCAGATGGGTACCATGGCTACTTGGACTGCCAAAGCAATGATCCTTGTGCTAACTGAAATCATCATTCTTTAGGTAGCCAGTGAAACCCCTTTGATTATCTATTTATTGCAACACTGTTCTGTAGGAGGAATTGATTAATCCCCCTGCCTCCTCCCAAACCAAATGGCATGGAAAACTCAAATTTTACCTGTACAGAGATGTGGGCATCGTCTCCTGGCAGGAAAATTTTATTCCCCTTTTTTTTCCATTCCAGCTGTGGCATAGGATAGGCTGAGACCTCACAGCTGAAAATGACATCATTGCCTGTGAAATTCTGGGCATCCTGAGGTGGCACTGAAATAACAGGAGCTGCAAAGAACCAACAGAGCACTGCTTTAGAAGAGAACGACCAAAGACCAACACAAGCACAACAGCATGTCATACTAATTCCTGCTTTGCATGGGAAAACTAGTTTGCCTTTTGCCATCTCACAGATTCTGAAGAGCCGCATGACTCCAGGCAGCTTTTAAAGTTCAGAACACCTTGCATCCCATTAAAGGCTGAACAGGCTCTTTATAAATTCTACTTTTGAAGGATCTACCTGTCCCTCTCCCTGTGCAGTATAGTGAGGCTTCAGCTGAAATGGAAAGTTTAATTTGTGGCCGATTAGCCGTGGACTAGACTCAAGGCCCCCAGTTGAGCAGCCAGTACTTGTCTGGACCTTTAGAGGAAAGCACTCAAAATTCTGCAGCAGACAGTCACAGAGTGGCTTGGTTGTGTATGGTCATTCTTAATTTCTGTTACATTTTGGTCAGCTTGAAAGCTGAGATTGCTTGCTTGTCAGAATTGTGTTTTCTGAGGACATCATTGCCTGGAATCTTGTCCTCCTCTCTTACCCATGGAACTCTTGGCAGCAGATTCCAGAATAGCAGCATTAACACATTTTGTATTTATCCTCAATAACAGCAATATCAGTTTCATCTGATGTTTTTGGTATGAGGTGAGTAATGAAAGTGATGGAAATCCACTTATTTTTATAATGGTTTATGTTATGATTTCCAGTTACTTGTTTCCTATTGTTCTCTTACCCTCATTCCCCTCTACTGTTTATTTATTGCCTTTGAATTATCCTTTTCCCACTTTCTCTCAAAGAAAAAGCTGATGCTAACCACGAGAGGGAGCTAGTTCAGGGCTTTGGAAACACTGACAAAAATAAACTAGCACCTGATGCGTTCAGACGTGATGTAAATATATTTTCCTCTATTTTAACAGAAAACTGAAGCAATGATGTGTGATATTAAAAGACATTTACAAACTTAATTTTCAAGTCTTCAGCCAAATTATCCTGTGCCTATCTGTGTGAACTTGTTTTGCATTAACTGTGTCCTTAGAAACAGACCTTTACTGTTAGGATAAGCTGTGATTTTGATTCCTCAAGTGGGTACATTTTTCTTGAAAGCTTTGGAAAGCTTTCTGATGTCTCACTGTCCACAGATAAGTGTGCAGTAGTTGCTCCTTTCCTTTTACAGTCCCAGTTATGAATTCTCCTCATGTTTCACAGAAGACAGAAGCCAGGAGCCAAGAAGAATCAAAATACTGCTTCACCTTTCACAATCAAAAGTAACTCAATATCACTTCAGACTAATGAATTAGATAATATTTTTTCCCTTTAAATAATTTTTGCTAATCTATATGTGATTTGAGGAAAACAGTAGAAAAATTCATAGCTTCTGTATTTATTTTTCTATTTTACTCCAAAATGTACATTTAAAACAATGTGACATAGCTTAAATATAAAGAGAATCACTACTAGATTGTTCTGTTACTTCCTTAAATCATCAACAAGAGAGGTCTGAATGGGAACAGGGGTGGATTAAGTGTGGAGAATCTGTATATAATCGATGTACTTAGTAACCTTGGTAAATTATTAGATAAACTGATCAAAACTAGCTTTCAGAAAATAAAAGCTTTTTCAATGCTCCTTTAGGGAGACAGGCCTTTATCTTCGGTTTTTTTTCTGGTGCTAGATGAAAGATAAAAGGCTATGCTCTTCTGATGAAAGGAGTTTATTGTTACTTATTTATTCATTGGGTGCTGTATACAATTAATCCATTTGGCATCAATAGGAAACAGCAGATGCTTTGAAGGAGAAATAACAAAACAAAGTACTTTGAGCTGAGTGAAGGTTATATTTATAGCTTGGGACCAAAACCCCACAGTGTTCACTGTTTGTTTCTCATGCAAATTGGAGTCAGCAGAAAGCGAGTGCCGCAGTGAGGTTGCTGCTCTTAGAGCCAGACTCCCTGTTGCTTTTATCAGCAGTTGCAGCCATGAAAACCAGTCTAAATCATGGTGCACATTCACATGCACACTGGGCTGCTTCAGATAGCTGCTGTGGCACAGAGGGGGCTTACTTGCAAACTCTTACGGGGACTGAGGCATGGCAGAATCTCTATGCCCTGCTGCTTGGTGAAATGTATGGGCTCCTTCCAGGGTCTAAATCACTATCTGCAAAACCAGCATGGTCAGCTGCTGCTCAGAGAGGCTGAGAAAAGGGGCAATTTTGCTCCCCTTCCCTGTGAGCCCAGCACCCACCTCAGGTTCTAGTGCTCTGCTGCAGCTGGGTGCATATACCAGCTGGGTACTTTCCTCAGCAAGAGCCAAGGAGACAGGCCCCCATTTTTCTTAACTAAACTTTGTACAGCACTGACATGGCTGTGAACTTTCCCCCCAGGCTTCTGTGCAATCCAGTGCGCTGAGCCATCCTAGGAAGTGTCTCTGCATTTCTGGAGAGAGGGTCCAGCCTTGCTGGGGACGCAAGGAAGCTGTGTGGATGCACTGGGGGTGAAGATTTCATGCTGAGCAGCTGAGCTCATTCCTTCTGCACACCTCAGGGATGCTGCAAGGCCTTGTGGATGTCAACATCAGCAATTAAAAGTGGTAGTACTTCCAAATCAGAGCTCTTTGTACGTGGCCTGTTGTGTTTAATTAATTAGCTCAGACCATTGCTTTAAGCCTGTGTTCCTGAATATCTCTGCTGCAAAGTTACCAGCAGGTGCTACTAGAGCAGCACTTGTAACTGCAGTCTTCCCAAAGGGCTTGGGCTGCAAGACCTAGTGCTGTTTAATGTCAGATTAAACAGCTACCTGAGGGCTGACAGGCTTTCAGTCGTGCTGTGGGCTGCTACACATTGAGTTTCCTGAGTCTCTCTTTACTGACAAGCCTCATTTCCCAGGTTAATACCCTAATGGCAAATAAGGGATTCTTTAATGGATCTTTCTCTTGCAGCTGTTCAGCCTAGAAAAAAGAAGGCTCTGGGGAGACTTTATAGCAGCCTGAAGGGGCTACAGGAGAGCTGGGGAGGGACTTTTTACAAGGTCTTGTAGTGATAGGATAAGAAGGAATGGATTAAACTGGAAGAGGGGAGATCAAGACTGGAGATTAGGAAGAAATTATTTATAGTGAGAATGAAGAGACACTAGAACAGTTTGCCCAGGGAGGCTGTGAATGACCTCTCACTGGAAGTGTTCAAGGCCAGGCTGGATGAGGCCTTGAGCTACTTGTTCTAGTGGAAGATGTCCCAGTTCATGGCATGGAGGTTGGAACTAGATGACCTTTAAGGTCCCTTCTGACCTAAACCATTCTATGAATCTATGAACTACAGAAAGAAGAAAGAAGGCTGGTATTAGCTGTTCATCACGTTTCCTTTTAAGTATTCAATACCTTGTGTTCATTCAGCAGGAAAGTAGAGCGTGCAGTCTGAAATGGAGGCAGCAGAGGTGAGGAGTGAGTGAAAAGTACCTGAGTTACTCTCATACGTGGGCCTTTGCTAGAGATGCAATTTCAGATTCTCACAACTGTGACCCATTTGTGGCCCAGAGAACACTTACTTCATTTGAGAAAAGATTTCATTAACTTAAAAAACCCCACAAAGCTTCTCATTCAGAAAACAAAAGCCTGTTCACTTTTCCATTTTCACTTTGTGTTCATGTGACTGAAATGCAAGGTGCTCAGGAGTAAAGCTTTGTAATGCTGTGAACATGAATGAGAAGAGCACACAAGCAGGATTCCCCTGTACAAACCAGCTGAGAACCATTCCCCAGAAAACTGTTCATGCAACCTGAGTGTCCTTAGGGAAATTGTTCTTGTTGGATTTTGGTTTAATATTTAGATATCTCTTTCATGGGTTAGCTAAATTTTATGATAGACTTCTTTGTGAACAGAGCAGACCTGTTAATTAAGCCTTGTCCTCTTCTCTTGCCTCTGCTTCACTGCTTACCATATATGCAGACAGATGGACAGGCACATGCACACACATCTATATACGTGTGTACATCCACAGATATATGACTGAGATCTGCCTTGCTGTCACCACTTTAATATCAGCTCAGCCCTCATACAATAATAGTTATTTGCCCAGACTACCCTTACCTTTCCCCAGTACACATACAATTGTAGAAAATACCTTGTTCTCTGCTGATTCAGAGTAGAGCCAGTCTGTAGATCTATGGCTTATTAGTCACCATGTGATGTAATCCACCAGTCTAATATAGAGGCTTAGAACATACAAGATCAAGTACCGGCTGCTGAACGATGTTTAACGCAAAGTATATTAGAACAGAAAAATGGTAATCATAACAAAAATGCAGCATTAGTTCAATGAAGTTAGACTAAAGCATCTGGTGACACATCTGAAAATAAGACTCAGATCTTTCTCCAGTTTGGAGGTTACCTGATTCACATGGTCCTTTATGCTTCATGCTGACATTCCTCTTCTCAGCATAAGCCTTGCTGAATTGACAGATGTTCTCATAGGTTTTCCCATCAGATCCACAGATGCTGTCTTGATACTTGCACACACACTGGGGTTCAGGGACTTCTCCAAACTTTGCTTCATCGGCGTCCAGCTTGCACTCAAGGTTGTCTCCACACTGTCCATAAAAATGATTGCCCTGGTCCAAGTCACAGATCTGACCTTCCACGTTTCCACACTCAGAACAGCAGCCGCAGCGGTCCAGTACAGTCCCAGCCAGGCAGTCTTTAGGCTCAGAGCAAAGTGCCAAATCACATTTTCCACAACTCTCTCCTTCTTTTAACAGCCTCCACCACCCTCGGTGGTACAAGGCAGGGAAACTCTGAGAAACCTGCACCAGTGCTACCAGCACTGCTGTGACCATCGGGTGCTTCATCTTGAGAATGTAATGAACAAGCAGAAAAGGTCCTTGGAGTAAAGCCAGGAGGGGGAAAAAAGAAAATGAAAAAAAAAAAAAAGAGTGAGCTAGTGAGAGGAAAACATCACAATCCTTTTTTGTTTTAGAACAGAAATTCTGCTGCAAACACAGTCTTTAAGAAGAAATTAGCATCAAATTCCTAATCTGGAACTGATAATAAAAACACACACATACCCACTGGCTTTTCTCTGCTGCAGTTTGGAATGTGAGTATTGCCTGCACAGAAACCAAACTGCCCCTTCTGACAGCTCAGTTGAAGCTCTCTGAAAAGCTCTTTGCTCAGTGTCTCCTTCAGCCAAATTTGCAAAGCAGTGTTCTACCGCAACATTATATCGCATCTATTGTGGAAACAGGAAAAGAGTAAATTAGTACAAAATGAAGAAATTAATTGCTATGAACTGCCACCCCACCCCCATCCTCATCAGCTGAAAGAGACAGGCACAGAAAGATAAACATCGGTACAAAGTAGGACCAGAGATAGCAGCACCCTAGAGCTGAGCCAGTGCTCTAGAGACTGAGTAAGGTTTAACACCACATTCCTTCCATTAATGATCACAGTTAGGGGCTTCCAAATGAACAATTTACTTACAGGTTCTGTACAAGCAAGGGACAATCCAAGACGACTGGAACTGACTTTTAAACTCCTGGATTTAAGATGAGATGTGCCTAGACCCATTAAAGAATTCATTGTTGTCTCTAGGTTCAGCTTCTTTTCAGTGTTTATGGATGTCTGTGGTTTGCAATCCAAAATAACATGATGCACATTTGGCTGTAAGAACAAAGTGCAAGAGGTTTAGAACATAAACATGAGCAAGCCACCACAGCATCCTTGGCCACCCCAAAAGGAGGTTTTGCTGAAGTATCCATCATCACTCATCTTTTAATTTCTGCCCTCGCTTCTTAAGTTACACTGTGAGTTATGAAGATGGAGGAAAGAGGTAGCTATGATTTCTTTTTCTGCTTTTTTTGTGCATAAATCCCTGCCATTTCTGGGAGATGGGTTTGCAGGGTCATTTCTCACCAGGTGTTTTGCTTTTCCTTGTACATCTCAGGATTTAAACATGCTCCCTCATCCTATGTCATACCAGAAAACTCCTGTGCCTTGCAGTACTAAGATTTCTTGTCTATAGACCACAGGCAGCTGTGACCTCTATTCAAACCATGTGCAGCTCAGCAGGAATGCATCTGACTGTCTGCTGGAGGTAGAACTGAAGCATGATGGACTTAGAGACCCTGCAATTACAGCTCAATAGCATGGGTCAAGGATCACCACTCCCTACAAATGAAACATCTTTGTGTGCCAGCTTAAAATAACTGCTGGCATCATATTTTCAAGGCATACATTTGAGACACTGTTAGCAAGATTAAATAAAAGACAAATCATGCTTGTGCCTACTTGTCCTGAAACCATTCATGGTGCTTAGCTGCTTACCTAAGCTCAGTGAAGGATGCATTTTTGTTGTACCAACCTTACATCCTGGGATCACATCCATATAGACAAATCTTCTGGAGATGTATGTTTACTTTCCATCCCAGCCATCTTTACTTTACATCCCAGCTTTTCCCAAGTTCAGCCTCATACCTTCTGCATCAACTGAGATTACCTCTTGCTTTAAATGAGGTGGCAGGCTGCTTGGAAAGCACTTCCTCTCCCAAGTTGCATATCATGCAATTGGTTTGCATTATGTTGTCAGAGCACCTCTTTTAGCCAGCCAGGAGAGACCTACAGGGCTTAGTTCCACATGCTGGCTGGGTTAATTCATACTCTGTAAAGCCTGGTTTTGCTTTCAACATAGAATCAGACTGTAAAGGAGTAAATTACGTGTGTATTTGATGCTTTTAACGTTGAGAGCTGGATCACAAGTAACCACTGAATTTAATGGGAAATTGATTTCTTGTCCCACCTTTTTATTCTGTTTAATGTGTTTTATTTCACACTTCCTCATCAAATTCTAATTGGACATTTAGTTTTGCATTACAGGGTGTACTCATCAGTGTCTTTATTATTTGTACCTGCAGCTGTAAAGGACAAGGATTTTCTGGGCTCATATAAATTTTAAAAAAAAAAAAAAAAAAAAAAAGGCTTACATGAGGAAACCATATGTACAAAGTGGAGCCAAAGCAGGGAAGGGTTGCTCTGCCCCTTCTAAGGCTGAGCTTTGCTTGTTGTCTTCCAGGAAATATGCAACTTAAGGGTTGTAAAACAGAAGTACATGAGAAAGTACCTCCTCTGTCCTTGTACTGAGGAAACTTGAGGGGAGCTTTCTACCATCATCTATGAAAGAATATTTTGGTGAATCATTTCTTTAGCAGGCAGGTTGAACAGCATTAGTGCACCTCAGTCTCAGCAGGCAGGCTGATGCTGGCTATGCAGCAATTTCTAAGGCTATTTTTTGCTATTTCCATATGGTGTGATCAGCACAAGGAGTTCTATCACCATTTCCTGGAAGGGGGAGTACCCAAGTTGGATGATGGGCAGCAAGGGGATGTGATCTCTTCTCCCAAGTAACTATAGGACAAGAAAAAATGGGTTTAAGTTGTGCCAGAGGAGGTTTAGATTGGATATTAGGAATATCTTCTTTACTGAGAGAGTGGTGAGGCATTGGAACAGGCTACCCAGGGAGGTGGTGGAGTCACCATCCCTGGAGGCATTCAAGAAGCCTGTAGGCGTGGTGCTTCAGTGTATATAGTTTAGTGATCATGGTAGTTGGGTTACAGTTAGACTTGATGATCTTAAAAGTCTTTTACAACCTTAATGATTATATGAGTCTATAAAAATGGCCTGGCACTTCCTGTAGCCTCAGACTGCATCTTCCACCAGGACATGGATGTCTTGTGCAGTAATTCCTGTAAGTGAATTGTTAAGGAAATTGTATTCATTTCCTGCCTTCTTCTTGGGGCCCACTGTTATGCTAAGATGCTGACTTGTACTTCATGGTTCTGCTTTGCATGGTAATGGATAAGGTACATGGCTGATGCAATTTGAAATTCTATTGCTAGCGATTCCTGAGGTGCTGCTCCTTCAGACAAGACATGGTTCAACTCTTTGTTTTGTTTTTGTCTCTGTGGATATGCATTTTACATGAGTAAAAGTTTCTGAACCTGGCTCTTCATGGACATACAGATCTGGTTCTTAAACAGACAGGCACAGAAGCCCTGTAAGGCAAAACACAAAAAAATTCAAAGTATCCCTTCTGCCTTCTATTTCCTGCATTGGTTCCTCTGCTTGAATAGGTGAAGTCAAGTTTAGAAGCTATAGCTTCTGTCTCTTAGGTTCTATTAAGTACCTGGTCCTAAGAGTCCTTTAAGGGGAGTAAATCTGGGCTGATTCAAGGTGTTTCCATCCAAGAAACATGATATTTGCATTATGTGCACAAAAGAGGCATTAAAGACAGTTACTGGATAGCCTGTTGTACTGGGTGATAGCAGACTGCAGGTGGCTGTGCCTGTTTGGTATATGCTTTACCCGATACTGTACCAGTCTCCTAGGATGAATTTTCCCCTCACAGTATCTAGAACTGAGCTTCAGTTGAGGTGCTCAGCTGACCTGAAAACAGTATTTGATTTTGAAGAAACAAGAGGCAAGCAGTGGAGACTAATGACAGATGAGGCAAAAATGGTTGGGTGCCATTTGTGGGTTCCTGAAGGAACTGCTGGCTGGCAGTGATAAGGTACTGGCAGTCCTGGGACCTCCAAACATTGCCTTTTCTGGTGCCAGTCCTATCTGCTGACACATTGCTTTCATGAATCTCATCATTAGTGCTGTTAGCACGAGGTATAAGTTAATTCTACTGTAACGTGATTATTAAAACCATTAATCAACGGCAGGAGATCCGTAATTAACTTATTCTCGAGCATCAAGTAAATGATTCTGCTGTGAGCTTTAAGAAAGCAATTGTTCACTAATATGCAAAATACAGTGGGGCTATTAGACTGTAAGGCTCTGTAACTGTGTAATTAAATTATAAATTTTGCATATTTTAATAACATATATTTTAATTATTTTGTTTGTAAAGTTAAAATGGAGGCTCATTAATTTGGGCTTTTTTTTTTTTTTTTTTTAAGGTGTTACACATAATTGTCTGTCTCCTGCCTGTAAGTTGGCTGTTTTTATGTGAGGATCTGGTTGGGCTTTTGGTGACTCAGCTTGGACCTGCCTCCAGCATTGGCGACTATAGATTTCTCCTGTTTCACCTTTCATCATCATCTTTGTTGGTGGCTGTAGGCATTCTGATTTTAACTTGCAAAGACAAAAGAGAAGGGCCTGCTAGCACTGTGCTAGCCCTGAGTACTTGGGTTAGGATCCACATAGGCTTACTGGTTCCTTTTCACACAAATCAGTCTAAAAATCTTTTCACAAGCTAGTATTTCCTTCCAAGGGACCAGGTATTTCAAAAGTTCTTTTCAAGCATGCTTCACATCTCTGCTATTTTTAAGTAGCCCAGATTTCTGAAAGCTTTGTAGTTTTACTCAGAAACACCTGAGCCTCCTGTCCCATAACAGGGAGGAGATTCTGGAAACAGTTTGGGAGTCAGCAGTAGGTAATAAAATGTTTCTATAAAATGATTCTTTTGACAGGTGAGAGTTATAGTGAGGAGACTTCCACAGAAAGTATCACAGGAACATTTCCCCCATGTATCCTGCCTGCATTTTTAGCCTGGCACATCTTAGTTCATAGAATCACAGAATCATAGATTCATAGAATGTTTTGGGTTGGAAGGGACCCGAAGGATCATCTAAATCCAACCCCCTTGCCATGGGCAGGGACACCTTCCACTAGCCCAGGTTGCTCAAGGCCTCATCCAACCTGGCCTTGAACACCTCCAGGGAGGGGGCATCCACAACCTCCCTGGGCAACCTGTTCCAGTGTCTCACTACCCTCATTGTAAAGAATTTCTTTGTAATATCCAATCTAAATCTGCCCTCCTGAAGCTTAAGTCACTCATTTTAACCTTTCTTTATACATGTTAATCAAAGCATCATTTTGCTGCTTCTTGAGGGAGGGAGCGTGTTTGTCTGCTTTCTGCCTTGATTTTAGAAAGGTGATGGAAACGCATGCTCACATTTTGCACAGACAACAGTATTTTCAGGTGTTCTGTTTTACCGCAGCAGATGCTGCAGAGTGAAACAATTTGTGTGTCAATGGCAGTTTCTGTCTACATCAACAGTACTGTTGTCAGGTACAGCAGGGCTTCAAAGACAATGGAGCTTGGGGAAAACACATCAAACCTTGCCACATAAAACCAGACAAAAAATCAAGAGCACAAGAAAGTGTGTCTTGCATATGCTTCCAGCTTCTAGCAACAGAACAGAAACAGAGCAATGGGCACAAAGGGGTGGGAAATATGGGTAAGGCCCTGGGGTCCCCAGCCTGTTCCCAGGGCTGTGGGTGGCATCCACTTACTGTATCAGCAAGGGATGGATGGTGTGAGTGTGAGAGTAGCTAACAATGTCTGTGTACCCCTTGCTATTCTCAGCTCCTCATGGCTGGCCTGGGTCTTACTGCACTCTCACAACAAACATGCTCTAAGCATTTAGAGAGGGGCTGGAAGGAAAAAAAAAAAAGAAGCAGCCACAAAACCCAGACCATAATAACCCAAACCAAAACCTCCAAACCAACATGGCTCTGGGTCTGCCAGTGTTTTTGAGGTGCTTCCACCTAACAGACTGAAAAGTGATGCTAGCTCTGATTAGTGACTACAGAGAGCCAAGTGTTCTTATGTGTATCCGCCCATTTCCTGTCAAAGAGAGGGACAGGAGGTGGACAAGAGGCAGAGGGTAGGTTTGCACCTGAACATGACACTGGTGGTGCTACTAATTGCCTATATCAGCAAAGGTCTTGGAAAGAGCAAACCACAGTGATTCCTAGGAAAGCCAAACAGAGAGAGAAAGACCTCTGAAACTTGCAGATTGAATATAGAGTCATTTTTCCTGGCAACCTTGATGTTGATGGATAGGACAGTTTGCCTTGTCCAGTTTATAGAAGAGCAACTGATATAAAATGACTTTATAGCTGGATATTTATGAGAAGTTTCATTTCAAATAATACAGTTTTTGCCTCTGGCAGTGTGCTGTGGTTTAGCCCTGTTATTACTGGGAACTAAATCTTTAGGTTATTCTAACTGTAACTGCAGGGCCCGTTTGATCTACCCAGCAGAGTTAATATTTTCCAAACCAATGGAAACTTTATAATGGAAAGTCTCATTAGCAAAAACTACCTATCCCAGAAAGCAGCCAGGAAACCAGGCAGTGAGAGGGAACTTGGGGGGATTTTCCTTTGGCTTCACTTGCTTTCTGTCACACAGCAACACTGAAGGAAGTAGTGTTGCCAATACAGTGGATGCACAGGAAGATTGTAACAACCCTCATCTAGAAAAGCAGCTAGAAACCAGTTTCTGATAGAAAGCAAAATTTGCTCAGCTTGTTTCTGTTGCACAGGGATTTTCCATAAAATACTCTTATCTCTTGAGGATATGCATATCTCTTGAGGGAAATAGGACTCACTTCCAGTTCCAGACTCTCCTGAAGGCCAGCACTGCTCTGAGATCTGTACTAGCCCCCCCAATTAGAACGTAGAGTTAATCTTTCCTGTTTAATGCCAGAGCAAGCAGTGGTGTGAGTGGGATCTTCTTAAATGATTCACTTTCCCCTTTGGAGCCTGCAGAGCCAAGGGCTGCAGTCAGTGAGGCCCACAGACCACATGGCGCTGGTAGGGCCACTGTAGTCCTGCAACAGTTTGGAAAGGTGAAGTGGGAACTCCTGGAGCTGCCATCTGGGTTGAAGCCTCCCTTTCCTCAGGTCAAACTTTAAATCAGACTCTACCCCTTCTTCCTATGTCTCCTTCAAAGAAAGAAATAGCTCTGACTGTTGTAACAAAGGGAACAACTCTGCACCAGCCATAGGTTCAGGTCATGAGATCTGGTAAAAGGCTATTGTCTGGACACTGTGGCCAGATCAAAGTGACCCAGCAAAGAAGCTTGGAGAAGAGCCCTCCTGTCACTATGCTTTGGTTGGAATTGTTCCAGAATTAACACACTTCTGACAAACATTTATCTGTGACCAGAGGGCTTAAAAGAGATGCACTGTGCTGCCCAGTGGAGGGGAGTGTGGGAGAGTGGAGGCTTTGTGTTGCCTATGGACAAAGAGGACTCCATCAAAGAATCTTGCGGATTGACACCTCTGGGCTTTCAAGCTGGTGCCTCTGGTCCAAAGAAGTAATTTCCAGAGAAGATCATTCATATAAATACTGGGAGATTAAAAACCCAAACAAATTAATGATTGATCTCTGTCACAAATGCAGAAGACCACATTGTGGCTCTGGGGAGCTGTGGCTTATCTAGGGATATTTGCAACTCCTGTCTTGGGGTTAGGATGGAGCAGGGATCTGGGTTGGGTTTGTCAGTTTCCAGTAGCCCAGTGCTAGTCCTGGCCCCTTTACTATCCTGTTGTTTCTGAGGATCACAGTCATGTGGTGGCTCTTAGCTTTGCAAGTTTATTCCTAATAAAAGGCGTGGAAACTAGAAAGAACATAAAGTGAAGGAATATGAATGAAAAAGGTGCGTGAGTATGTTTGAATTAAAGGCCTGAGTCCATTTAAATCAGTAGCCTGACTCCCACTACCTTAAGTGGGCTCAGGATTTCACTATGTGCTTTTAGCTTGGCTGGCTTCCTGTTTGAGTTGGCAGGGCAAATGTGTTTGTCCCTGTCCAGCAAGGAATACCTGAGATTATTGTGCTGTCCAGGCTGATGAAACACTCTTAAAAGTCTCAGTCAATTCCAGGCAGAGTGTAGCTAGAGATTCCAAACATAAACATCTTGCATGCACTGAAAGTCATAATGGTTTTGCATTGAATGTTGACCTACTTGTGCTGCAGCCCATGTCTGGAAGTGCAGGCTGTCTTGAGGAGCTGTTCTGATCTTAGATTTGTCATTACATTTCATGACAGCTGACACAAACCTAAATTTTCACTAAAGAGACCGAGACTTTTATACCTCAGCTTGTAGAAAATAGCAGTTAAACGGTATCCGTTGGTGCTGTAGGAGTGGATTGCCTACATTACATCATCAGAGTGCAAGGCTGCTGCTGTCTTGCTGCTCTCCTGTACTGCAGCAGCTTGCAAAGGGTGACCCACTTGTGTTTGTGCTTTTGAGCTGGGGGTTGTGAGCTGCAGGGAAAGACAATGGCAGGACATTGCTGGGAAAATCTGAACTGATCATATAAACCCCCAAGTTTCTGTTGCCATGGGGGGGGGGGTCAGGGGCAGAGGTAATTTCTGTATCTAAAACAAGGTACTGCACGTGGGCATATGTCTCAAACTGGATAAACTGAAAATTCTGGACTGGTGGGAGTACTTGGTCCTCCTACAGCAGTGATAAGAGCCACCTGCATGGTCTGACCCCGCCTGTGGAGCTTTAAGTCTGTGTTCTCTGAAGTTTAAGAATTTGTTTTCAGGAGGTCTCAATCCAATAAAAAAACTACCAGATTAAGAAAACTCTACATGTTTTGTAATTTAGTGGGACTGAAAAAACACTCATACACATACATGCCATTTCCACCCAAATCCCTCTTCTGGTGGAGGTTTGGATAAATGGAGGGACTCTTCAGCATGACTGAAAATAAAACCCCTACAACATACTGGAAAAACCAATACCAGATGACTACTGAATTCATGGCCTTTTGGAGGGCCAAGTTCCCAGGTCATGCCTCCAGACAATTCAGTGCTAAGCAGATGCAGCTGCTCAGCAGACCCAGCTGAAGCCATTTCTCTGTAAATACAGGAGTCAGAACCGCACACCAGGGTGCTGGTACACCCTGAACCTGAAAGTGTTTCAAAGCTGCTAATATACATGTACCCACCCCAACCCACCACACTCTGCTTAAGATCTAGGATCTCCCTGTAGGGTACACTGACATTAGACAACCCTCTTTCTTTCTGAACTCTGCTGTTCATTTAGCCTAACTAGCAGGGATGGTCACCCAAATGATGTCTCCCAAAATATGGATTCCTTGCTTGCAGTCATAAGTACCTGCAATAATCCAATGAAGAAGAGAAGACATAATGCAGATTGTTGTGTCCAACAAAGCAGCTTGCAGTTCAATACTGAATCCTGACAGAGAATTGCTAAGGAAGCAAGTTTCAAACCACAGGAACTTTGAGGAAAAGGGCTAAGACACATCTCAAAAGGGAAAAGAGAAAGAAAGGCATCACATTATTCATTACAAGTTTACCACCTCAGATTATTAAGCAGCTAATTGTCTGATCCCAAGTGTAACACAAGTTGTAATTTAAAGCAGCTTTTGTTCATTAATGAAGAAAAAGTTATGTCAGTGAGAATTTGGAGATAACCTGTGCCAATTACCAGCACTAAACAGCCTTTCCCTGTAAAGACCTGGCTTGCTGGCTGGCTGCATGTTGTGACACTAAATACAGCAAGCAAACGAGAGTGGTTTCTGCTACCAATTCAATCGGTTGGTTTGAAATGGAATTAGCCTTTTAAAATGCCTTTTAAAGATGCAAAGTATTCCTTAGAGCAGATGGTAGTGTTTGCATGTACAAATACCTTTTGGAAATCATAATGTAAACCATATGCTCTGAGACAATAGGATTCCTGAGCTGAACCCTTCATCCTCCTGAAAATGAAAAATAACATGCTCTAAAGCTCAGACTGGCTGCTGCTGCAGTAGGACCAGCTCCTCCTTATGCTGGGGTGAAGTGGGCATGAGTTAGGGAAGAAGCCTGGGGAGGGGCATAGAAGGAAGCAGAGGGATGTTGGGATCTACTAAAATGTGACATTTCTCTATCACTCACTGCTACACTCTTAGACATACGTGAATTAGCTCTAGAGAAGGGCTGCAAATGGGCTGAGTTAGCCTGCTTTACCTCTCCTCTATAGTGCAGCTCCTTCATATTTTAAACTGGATAAATTAATCTTCAAACTGCTTGATGCTGCTGTGGCTGGACTGCGTTTTGTTCCTGTGCTAGCTAGGGTGATTCTCCATAGCACATTATGAGGCTTTCTATTCTCCGGTTTGCATCAGATCCAAGCATTTGCCTCTCCTGAGAGCTCCTCAAGTTACCCGTGTTCCCTGACTGCTGCTTACCGTCCTTTGTGCTTTTCCATGCTAACATACATCCACAAGCATTCATCCACAAAAGCTTAAGTAAGTGCAGATGTTCTAAAAAGAGAGACATTCCAGAAGCTGCAGCATTAGGAAGTACATGCAGTAAGGACAGGTTGCAGCAGACCAGAACATCACTGCAAAGCAGAACTACCTCAAAAGGCAAGCCGGTCTCTTCCTCCATGCATTTACATCCTGCCAAGAGCACAAACGACCTGCCACTGTGATGGAACAGTAAATGTTAGGGGTAACTGTCCTGTGCTGTGGCCAGATTCATGGTGCCAAGTTCCCTCAGCTATGCAGCAGATGTGGTCAGTGGGAGGTGAAACAGCTCCCAGCTCAGGAACCATCAGCCTAGAGGCTCTCTCAGAGGGTGAGCTGCTGCTCAAAACACCTCCCTCTCCCAGTAGAGCCTGTGCAAGACTGAACCCTTGGCAAAGCAGAGCTGTGTGCAGTGCTTACCTGTGGCTTAGTTCTTACCTGCAGTTTATGTGTTATACACTAGTCCTTTGTGGGAAAGCCTACTTTTCAGCTGGTATTGGGTATTATCTTTACAAACCAGTAAACACAGAAGCTGTGCTGCTCCACACCTCTCACGCTATGAAAGTCTCATCTTGAATTCAGTGGTGCTTCTAGTTTGTGGTGGACACAAGACACCTGAAAGAGACAGGAAGGGTCATGCAATGCATCATCCTGGCTGCTCTGGGCTCACAGTGCTTATCAGTCATTGCCCTCTGCCCAGCATGATGTGTGGGATGACAGCAGCACCAGTAAAACGATACCAGGCTGCCCCAGGACATGAGGGCAGCTAAGCTGACTTGCTTCACTGTAGGATGTAGTAGCAACATTAATTTTGGTCCTTCTGACTTGCCTAATGTACCTGCAAGAGGATCAAGGCTAGGTGGCTTGCTTGGTTTGTCTCTTAGTTTCCATATCTGGTCCTTGCTGAGCGTCAGTTTGACCACCGAAATGGCTTTAGGACCATTCTGTGTGCACCCCACTGAGGTCAGAGTTAATATCCCATGTTACAGAAGAGCTGTACAGGGAGCCAGTCATGTGTGAGGTGTAGTGAAGTGGTGAGATCCATCAATGACAGAGAAAATGATATGTAGCAGCAAATAAAACTAGAGTCTATACTTTCTAGATTTTAAGAGTTTCCAAAGTTTCCCCCGGCCAAGCCAATAACTGTCTAATATTACCCTGAGAGAGATGAGAAAACCCCTCCTTGCCCTACTACCTTCTGCCCCTCACTTCCTTCTTAAAGGTAACAAAATCAGCAATAAATGAGACTAGACAGAGTGGAGGCTTTTCAAGACAACACAAAGTTCACTAGGCTGGGCCAATAAAAACCATTTTGCTGCAGAGAGGCTTAACTTAGAACAAGTCCTGAGCAACTTCAGAGCAGCAAAATTGTAAGGAGAGGTGCATCTAATGAAAGCAAGCCCTCTGAGTGGTAGGCTGCTACAGTACACAGAGAAACTCCTTTTGTTAACACTCATGTTTGGCCAACATATTAGGGTGGTTTAGTTGTGTTTTAAAGAAAGAAATTGACACAGAAAGAAGGTAATGATTTTTTTTAATAGAGGATCTCTCCAGGGGGTTGTGTTCATATCACTAACATTCACTTTATTACATTTTATGGAGTGGACTTTAAATGCCAGCATATACACGGCAACATTTCATTATTGGAGTTGGTGTTTATTCACTTGCCATTGCCAGTCTGTTCCCCTTTGTCTTCTCGTGCTACTCTCTGTAAAATCTATGATTTATGAATACGTGCTTTAGATCCTTCCCAATACAGCATAGTGAAGTGGTTCGATAAAAAGTTATTAAAGTAAAAAAAAAAAAGAAATCTATAGCTTCACATGCTTTACCCACCTTCTGGAAGAGCCCCCAGGAAGAGCCACACACCAAGCAGACACCGTGTGCATGAGGCTGTAATATAAGCTAGATGCTGAGAGGCCTCCCTCAGCCAGAGCTCCTGCTGAATGGCAGCCACTGCAGGCCATTAGTTTTGCCTACATAACTGCAAGATTACACCTTCAAAATCTCAGAGCTGCATAGACCAAAAGTGTGGGGGGTGGGCAACATGCCATAAAATGTTGATTCTAAAATCAGGAAAGAAAGACTTCGAGTAGCCTTAAGTACACAGTACTAAATGGCATTTTATCCTCAAACCTAAGTTTATGCATGTCACATTTCATGTATTTTTAAAACAAAGCTCTCACTCCTGCTGATTGCAAGAGAAACAAAGCTGACTGGCAGCCTCCAGAGCCCACCTGAAATCTGAATTTCAGCCTAAAACAGAGAGTGAAGGCTGATCTGGATCATTGTACCTCAGCCCACACATGGGCTTCTCACCCAGCAGCACTGCTGACTGGCCACAGCTGCACAGCCATACAAAAGAGGGGATGGCAAATTTGCCACACTTGCATATGGCTGGCAAGAAACCAGAGCAGTAAAAGGTGAAGGAGGTACTCTCCAGGGTGCAGAATAATCTGTTTTTGAGGAACTAATGGAAGGTGGTACAATCTGTTCAACTGCAGCTTGACAGGGAAAGTGTAGGGATGGGTCACAGAACAGTTTTGCTGCCTGTATTTCATGTTCTCAAATCTCAGAAAAAATGCAACTCTATAAATAAAGAGTCCTCCATCTCCCTGTGGGTCTGACAAATGTTAGCAGTGACCCCCCAGCTGATGTGCCAGGGCCAGTAGTACTGCAATTCCCAGTCTGGCACCACATCAGACCTGAGACAAGGTGTCCTGTGGGAGCCATTCCTCTGTGCAGGCATGCTGCTGCCTTCAGGATCCCCTGCTTCAACATAGAACTATTGAGACAGCAATCACAGTTCCTCTCTTCCTGTTATCTCTGGCAAATAAGGAATGACAGCTACAATCCTGCATCCTCTTGCAGCTGTAAACTAGAAGGTTCCAGCCTGCTTCAGACTACCCAGATTGTTTTGCTGCCGGTAGTGCTCTGTGGCCTACCACATGCACTCATGCACACATGCTCTGTGGCCTACCACACTCATCTCCAGTCAGGCAAGAGGGCGGGTGCTGGAATGAAAAGCAGGAACATGCACAAGAGCCCAGCACAGCCACTCAGCTGAACAAGCAGTTGTCCAGAGTCAGCGTTGCTAACACTGAGGCACCAAGGCTTTGCATCGTGCATACCTCACGCACACTTCTGCTTCGTACCTCAGGACACAGAACAAAGCAGTTTACCCACATTGGATTCACTGAGGTTAGATACCATGCCCACTGCAAGATTCCTCTTCTGCTGACGTGGGAGAAGGAAGCAACTCATTTCTACTAGAAATATAGATAATAAGCCCAATAAAATACATTGACCAGCATGAAAAGCAAAGGGAAAAGAAGTTTGGAGTAGTGGTCTACATTGCTGGGGTTCTGAATTGTGAAATAACCAATAATCCTGTGGATTTTGTTTCTCAAGACACATTTGATTTTCTCACGAGTTTTCATGGTCAGGTCACTGCAGTTAATGTTATCGCTGGAGATCTCAATGCTTGAGAAGCTTATTTTCTGTTTATAGCTGGAGAGGGAGCTGTTGAGAATGTTGGCTATGTTGACTTCTTCCATTTCCTTAGTGAGGTCATTTGCAGGCCCCTAGGAAACAAGAATGTACAGTTAGTTGTAGGGTTTGTCTTCTGCAGAGGAAGAGTGCTTTAAGGAGACTGTAAGGATAAAGATCAAAGAACAGGGCTTCACATGTATCCCTGCCAGTATTCAGACATGCCCTTCAGCTGCTGCCTGGTTTTAAGAGTCACAAAGCTGCCTGCTTCCACCACTGTATTTCTACAGGTGTTCTGAGATCTCTGAGCAAGCCTCATTCTATGTCACTGAGCAACCCAACATCCTTCTCCAAGACATCCATCTCTTCATCTCTACACTGTAACTTAGTGGCTGCGTAACTCAGCACTGATGTGAGAAACCTTTTTTCCCCTCTAGAGAAGGGTATTGGATGACCACTGGACTACAGTCATACTTAATTTCTCACACTGAAATGGAACACTTTTTCCCAACATCTACAAAACACTGCAAGACTGATGGCTGGTACTGTAGGGGCCAGCTTTCCTCTGGCAGAGGAAATGACCTTCCAGATGGGTGTCTCAGGCAGAGTTATTCCATCGAAGAGCAAGGAGGAGTGTTATGCTGCTCTTTGGCTGCATTTTGGAAGAAACAGAGGTGCTTCATGCTCCCACAGGAGCCCAGCTCAGGGCTACAGACCCAATTCTAGTTGTAGGCCAAAGGACTTTCCTGGATGTGGTCCTCTGACTCTAATGTGACTGTCAGCTAAAGCTGCTCTGTAGAAGTCTGTGTCAGGGACACAGCAGTCAAATGCAATTCATCTATTTGTGGTACACAAATGGAGGACTCATTATTGTTGAACCACGAGAACCAGGCTTATGAAGATAAAAAAGGCTTTACCTCCTGAAGTGTCTTAGCTGCACAATTTTGTGATGAGCTGTAGTGAGCCACTGCATATTCCACAAGGGCACCAAAGATGAAGCTGAAGCAGATGCCAAGGTAAACATCAATGGCCTTGATGAAACAGTTGGTTTTTGAAAGTGAACTTCGTGAGCCAATCATCAGAGTTGTCATGGAAAGCACTGTTGTTACTCCTGGAAAGCAGAAAAGGAAAGACCACCTCTTGTGGACATTCTGAAGGAGGCTGCACATTTTATCACTCTGTTGCTAGCCAGACAGAGCACTTCTTACCAAATCCAGAACACCAGCTGCAATGTTATTGTAGCCCTAGCTATTAGCTTCATACAAGCTCTCCCTGCCTTTGACAACTTTGCTCCAATAGGCACTTGGCTTTTATTTTTCTTACTTTTGGTAAAAAAAAAACAAAACCCCCCCCCCCCCCCCCCCCCAAGCACAGCACAAAGAATATGTGCTCTGTCCTCTTCTCTGCTGTGAATCTGATGGCAGCCTTGGCTATACGAAGCTCTGTGGGTGAACAAGAGTAACAGCTAGCTGAGCTCTGCCACAAGATAAAGCAGAACCTGAGCAGACCTTTTGTCACTGAGCAGAGAGCTCAAGAAAACCACTGTCTACCATCCCTCTTCTCTCTTCTCTGGGCAATAACTGACCAATGCAAGTTCTTGCAGGCACTGAATCCAATGTGATCCAAAAAGAAACCCAGGACAACATGACAAGCAGAGTGGAGGGTACATAGGTCTCCAAAATGAAGTAAAGGACATTTCTTCTCAGCTCAAACTGCAGTATCAGTCGTGGGTAACTGCCTGTTCATGGAAGGAAGAAACACAGTGAACATGAGATACCAATGACATTTGAACTTAAACTGGAACAGCCCAACACTAGCCCTTCAGCTGATATCTGTCCTGGAGAGGTGTTACTTACACAACCTTGACATCTTGCCTTGAAGGTCATGCTTACCTAAGATGTCCTAGACGAGAGACACATACGCATACAGCATTGCTCGGCAAAAGACATCTAAAAGAGCGTGTGGTTTGCAAAGAGGCTCCTGAACTTAATCCACAGCAGAAGTATTTTATAGCAGTATCTTAGAGCAGAGGAGGGCTGATGGTTCCATCTGCTCTCTCATACTCAGCACAGCACTTAACTCGCCGCTCTGAAGGGGCACTGCCAAGTTCACCCTTATCTGATGGCTGAGAAATAAACAGATGATTTTTCTCCCTATTTCAGCAGGCTCTGGCTCACATCCCAAAGCATCCCAATATTTTAGTATTGCATGGAGTTAGCCCCTCTGTAGTAATTAGTTATTGGTGATCTTTGATAGCTGTTTCTTTTTGTGCTCAAAAAAATGCAGTGAGTTTTTAAAAATCAATTTGTTGTAGCACTGCCGTAAGGGTTGTGGGGCTGGACTGCAAGTGTTTGCAGGAAAGATTTCTGCTGGGCAAACAATAGTTCCCTTTGAAATGTAGAAACAAACCCTATGTTGTCCCAGGGCTGTGTACACTGCAGCAAACAACAAAACATTGTTATTTTTAAAAACCTGGTCATTCTAAGGAAGTGTTGCCCCTTTCATAGTGTTGGTGACTGCAGAGAAGAGTCTGTACATGGATAATGAAAAAGACATTGAATTCTGATGTACAAAGACACTGAATTTGAATGATCTTATCGTGATGGAATTGTAATTTACAAACAAAAGTATGTTTTAAAAGTTAATTTTACTCCCAGTTACTGTAAATGTGGCTCTCCACAGTATTTATAGTTTGCATTAAGTGAAAATAGTGTATCAAAAGCCTCATCTGTCAGTGGATTTCTGTCTTACACAAGTTGCCACTAACCAGATTTCACCAGCTTTCTGTCCATCTCTAAGATTTGCTAAAGACTTGCTGCTTCAGGCTTGAGTCAAGAGCTCTGGGCCCATAGAAGGGAAGGGGCGTGGGAGAAGAAATACTCAAGATCTTTTCTTGCTACTCTCTTTCACTATTTACCTGTTTCCTGCTGTGACTTCGAGACCAGGGTATAGTAACGCTCCACTGCGTACTGTGAGAGCCGCAGCTTTTCTATGCCGTGGACGGAGTCATTTCCTCTCAGCCACGTGAAGGTGACATCGTTTTCATCATACCCCCCTGAGAAGAACATACAGACCTGTATTACTGTGGTGTAACCAGCAAAAGCTATTGCCCTGCCTTGTCTCCTGAGCGGGGAACACGAATGTGATCCAGGCATTGCGGGCTGGCCGAAGCCCCTCTGGACTGTGTCAGACTACAGGTGGACATTGGGTGCCCTTTACCTCCTGGACTTTGACTCTACTGGTTCAGTGGGGGCACATGCCACTGTGAGTGATGCACGAGATGCAAGGCTGCTGAGAACCTGCTTCAAGCATTTACATGCGGTATTTTTATTATTAAATATCAAAACATTTGAAAAGATAATATAGTCCTGCCATCCAGGGTTTGATTAAGTGCAGCAAGGTGCAAGTACGGCAGCAACAAACCCTCAAACATAGTCTCTTCAGTCATGGGAAGGGAGCAGGAGAAACACAGCAGTTAAAAAAGAGAATACAGAACCCATTGAGCCCAGACCAGGTAGCAGAAGCAGATTTCACTGAATTGTCTATTCAAGTGCTTGAAAGTATCAGAAAAGGTGTTTTCAGTTAGTCGAGTGCCTGGAGCTGAGAGCGCTGTGTGATTACCAACCAGGCTCTTCTGACTGAGTATAGAATCATAGAATCATAGAATCAAGAAGGCTGGAAGAGACCTCAAAGATCATCGAGTCCAACCTGTCACCCTAAACCTCATGACTATCTAAACCATGGCACCAAGTGCCACGTCCAATCCCCTCTTGAACACCTCCAGGGATGGTGACTCCACCACCTCCCTGGGCAGCACATTCCAATGGCCAACCACTCTCTCTGTGAAGAACTTTCTCCTCACCTCCAGCCTAAACCTCCCCTGGCGCAGCTTGAGACCTCTTGTTCTGGTGCTGGTTGCCTGGGAGAAGAGACCAAACCCCTCCTGGCTACAACCTCCCTTCAGGTAGTTGTAGACAGCAATGAGGTCACCCCTGAGCCTCCTCTTCTCCAGGCTAAACAGTCCCAGCTTCCTCAGCCTCTCCTTGTAGGGCTTGTGCTCAAGGCCTCTCCCCAGCCTCGTTGCCCTTCTCTGGACATGCTCCAGCAATTCAACATCTTTCCTAAACTGAGGGGCCCAGAACTGGACACAGTACTCAAGGTGTGGCCTAACCAGTGCTGTGTACAGGGGTACAATGACCTCCCTGCTCCTGCTGGCCACACTATTCCTGATGCAGGCCAGGATGCCATTGCTCTCTTGGCTCTCTTGGCCACCTGGGCACACTGCTGGCTCATGTTCAGCTGCTGTCAACCAGCACCCCCAGGTCCCTTTCTGCCTGGCTGCTCTCCAGCCACTCTGACCCCAGCCTGTAGCTCTGCATGGGGTTGTTGTGGCCAAAGTGGAGCACCCGGCACTTGGATTTGTTGAATGTTGAGTATGCATTGTCCAGAAAACTCACCCATAAAAGCAGCTTTTTCTACAAATCATTCCTCCTGTTCCCAAAGGCTGAGGTCAAATAAGCACATCCAACATATACTGAATACTGAATTACTGCCTCAAACTGGTGGGACAGATGAGATCAACGATTCAAGTAGTTATCAGTAAACTCCACATATGCCAGCTGAGTAGCTGCCTCCAGGAATGTAAATGATGGCAGAAAATGACCTCAAGTTGGACCGAGGGAGACCTCAGTCTGCAGGATAAAGCTTGTACTGAGTCACCAGCCTGCCATTCACTTCAACCACGTCGCTTAATTTAGGAAACAGGCCCATCAATCTCACTAATTTGATTCTTTTATTAAGTGCCCTTCTTTGTGAAAATGAGTAGGGACGCTTTGATTCGGGTAATAGCCTGTCTCTCCTGGTAGGAGGAATAAGATGCAGTTGCAACTCTGTGTTTATCTAATTGTGTTTTCTTATTAGACACAAATTACCAGGGCTTGAGTGTGATGAACTCCTAAATTAGGTGTCCAGGGTATGAATCCCTGTGTAGAGGCCTAAGCATGTGGCTTTGCAAAGTTTCTAAGCAGTTTTATAAATGGTGGTTACAGAAGAAGATTTTATAATGAATGATAGATTACTGTTAATTTATCTGGCATATATTGAAGTAGCATTTTTTCTGGGCACTTATCCTAATGAAATCTCCAGCGGGCAATGTGCCTGTAATTTCATTGGAATTATACAGCAACTGAGCATGATGTAGGACCCAATCACTTCTACAACTGGCCCAAACAAGCTGCGCTTTAGCAGAAGAGGCCAATCATTATTATTTCAGGAGCTATTCTTTGTAATAAAGTTAACCATGGTGAGCTAATACGATTTTAATGTGAAAATAATATGTGCTTCCCAAGGTGCTTCCTGCTGCAAAACCCCAGAAGTTAAAACTTGGTCTTTCCAGTACTGAGATTTCAGACATTACTTTCTGTGACATGAAGTGGGAGATGGTTACTTGATTCTTGTGGAGCTTGAGAGCTACAGAACAGCACTGCTGCTCTTGCTGAGCTCCTGGCTAAGAGCCCTGTAGCATCCCAAATTTTCCTGGAGTCTTTCCCAGCCAGCTTTGCTATGGATGAGCTTTTAATATAATTGAGAGCAGAACTTCCTGACTAATCCTTTTCTTGAGACTCCCAAAGCTGAGACTCCTCTTTTTGTCAAGGGTCTCACCATCTGCATCACTGAAACAGACAGCCCTCATGGAGAGGCATATACCACAAAGCTGCGTTTGCTCTTATTTTCAGTCCATGAGTTGAAGAGGCATGCTCAACTCAAGAACTACCCTTGACATTGTCATGTTACAGTGGAGGTTTGTGAGGTGCAATTTGTTGTAGATATCTCAAAATGTGAAAAGTTGTTTCTCCATCACATGCACTTAACTCAGAAGTTAGCTTTGAAGCAGCTATGCAAAAAGGACTGAATTTTGAAAATGAGCTGCTTTTACTTCATCTTTTCCGCACAAAATTGAACTATCTATATTTTAATAAAAGTATTTATTGTCACCCTTGTTATATACATTGCATGGTGGCAGGAATCCTCTAAACTGTGGACACCACAACCAGCTTTTATTTTCTTTTGAACATTAACATTAGTAGCAGAATAAAAGTCTACTCCATAAGGCCACTGTGATAAATCCAAATATTCAAGATGCATATTTACATCTAAAGAAACAAATTTAAAGGAAAGTTATGATTTTTTCCTAGAATGTTCTACTTACAACTTTCGAGCTGCAGCCTGCACGTTTGTGTGTCCATGGGGTATTTTGACAGGTCCATGTTACAAGCAACAGTGGTCGTGATTCTGAAGGAAAAGAACCATAGAATGGCTGAGGTTGGAAGGCATCTCAGAGATCATCTACTCCAATCCTCATGTCATGGGCAGGGACACCTCTTCACTAGAATTAGTTGTTCAAGGCCTCATCCAACCTGGCTTTGACCACCTCCAAGGAGAGGGCATCCACAATGTTCCTGGGCAACCATAACAGAGTTTCACCAACCTCGCACTGAAGAACTTCTTCCTAAGATCCACTCTAAACCTACTATCCCTCACCTTAAAACCATTCCTGTTGTCCTATCATTAGATACCTTTATGAAAAGTCCCTCTCCATCCTTCCTGTAGGATCCCTTCAGCTATTGGAAGGCAGCTCTAAGGTTCCTCCAGAGACATCTCTTCTCTAGTCTGAACCTTCAGCCTATCCTCATAGCAGAGGTGTTCCAGACCTTGGATCATCTCACTGCAACAGCTCTGTGTCCTTCTTATGATGGGGACATCAGAACTGGACACAGTGTTTGAGGTAGAGTCTCACCAGAGTAAGGGGCAGAATCTCTTCTCTTACCCTGCTGGCCACACTCTTCTTGATGCAGCCTAGGACATGCTTCCCTTCTGGGCTGCATGGGTGCACTGCCCACTCCTGGGGAGCATCTCCTCTATCAGCACCTGTGGCAGTTTAGGCTGGGTGCCCCCTGCCACTGCCGCATGAGATACACCTCTGGTGTCCTGGGTGCCCACCCACAGGGGTGGACACAGGAAACGGCGTATTTCTACCCATAAATCCTGCGCCCTATAAGGCCATCTGCAAAGTCATTCTCTTCCTCTTTCTTCCCTCTCTGCTCCCATGGGAGATGTCCTCTCTTATCGGGTAATGCCAGGGGAGTATCCTCAAGGCTTCTTAGGCCTGTCTAGGCCTAATGCCAGGAGAAGAATGGAGGGGGAGGGCAGTCTCAGACCTGGCCAGCCTGAGACTTGCCTAGCAGCGGGAGGGAGAAGAAAGAGCCCTGGGGGGTTTGGGTTTACCCTCAGGTGGGAAGAAGAGAAGGATTGGGAAGCCTCTGGGAATTCTGTGAGGGGTTCTGTACGCTTTGGGATACTCTTTGTCACTATGCTTTGTGGTTTGTAGTTCTCTGTAGCTTCACCAATTGCTTTTCCGTTTAAACTTTCCATCACTCCCCAATCCGTTTGTGTGAGTCTCATTCTTTTGTCCCTTTTGGGGCAAGAGACGATCTGTCTGGCCCCAAACCAGCACAGCACCCCAAAGCCTTCTTAAGCTGCAGTAAATGTTTGCAATGAAATATCTGTTTTCCAAAGCAAAGTAGAACACAAAGGCTCTGCTCTGACTTATGACATAAATGGACTGATAAACTACAGAGAGCCCTCCTTAACAAGGCAAGTTCTCTGTAGCCACCCTGACGAAAGTGTAACTGAAGCAGGAATTTGGCTTTGCTGTGGTAGGAGATTTGGTGTAGATTTCCCTGTTTTCCAGTGCTACTGTTTGCACATCCTAAGAAGTCGCCACTTGTCACCCAAGGCACACTAACTGCACACACAATCTGGGTTCCTGTGCTGTGGAGGGTAAATGAGTTCTGCTGTGCAGTGCAGGCTACTGGGACAGTTTCTGCAAGCCAAGAAGAGGCAACACAGGTGGTGTGAATTGCTAACATGATTACAGCACCCATTTCTGCAGCACAGCTACAAGCAGCCTCTTTGCTAAAAAGCAGAAATTGTGGTCACATGGCACCAGATAAGCAAAGAGTTCCCCACTTTTTGTTAAACTCTTACTGTTGTGATGTCCTCTCTCCATTCCTCCCCTGACTCCACCTGACTCAGCTTGCCTTGGGTGACACCTAAAGTCCTGAGCTTTCTAAGCAGGCACTATGGTCAGGATGTAGCATATGCTATGATGGGGAATCCTGATTGTTGACTAGTATTTCCAGGTGGCCAGCACAGGGCATAATGGATCATAAAAGCATGGTCACCATTGGCTTGTTGACCCCAGTCTTGTTCCCTGTGACAGTTGTCATCTGCTCCCGTCCAGCCCAGTTCTGGATCTCTATTCTGAACTTCATCATCTGCAAAGCCAGAAGCTGATTTACCTTAGGGCATACAGGATAGTGCCATTAGAGAACAACCTTATGAGGCGGTTGCCCACAGTGACGTCGTGCAGGAAGGACCTTTTCGACTCCACGATGTAGGTGTCTGGTACCCAGAGCAGTTCCACCAGGCGAGCATCAACTGTGAAGCTCTTGTTGCCATGAAAGACCAGCCGGGGGTCTGTCCAGCGCTGCCGCAAGTATATAGTGGCTGTGTAATCCTGGAGAGGAGAGGACACCTCTGAGCACGCAGGCCCAGAGCATCTGCACAGCATCACTGAGGCTGTACCACCTGCAGCAAGAGGCAGGACATGCGTTTGTTCAACCTGCCAAAGCTTCAGATGCATGCAGTAAATCTGAGAAAACGACAGTGAAAAATCTATTTACTGTATTACATTCCTCGCACACTTGCACTCTGAGGGGTGGTGTTTGAGGACTAAAGATTATTCATTCATTCACAGAATAGTTTAGGTTGGAAGGGACCTTAAAGATCATCTAGTTCCAGCCCCCCCCTGCCATGGGCAGGGACACCTTCCTCTAGACCAGGTTGCTCAAGGCCTCATCCAGCTTGGCCTGGAACACCTCCAGGGAGAGGGCATCCACAACCTCCCTGGGCAACCTGTTCCAGTGTCTCACTATCCTTGCTGTAAAGAATTTCTTCCCAGTCTCCAGTCTAAATCTGCCCTCCTCAAGCTTTAATCCATTCTCTCTCCTCCTATCACTACAAGCCCTTGTAAAATGTCCCTCCCCAGCTTTCTTGTAGTCCCCTTCAGGTACTGGAAGGCTGCTCTAAGTTCTCTCTGGAGGCTTCTTCTCTCCAAGATGAACAGTCCCAATTCTCACAGTTTGTCCCTATAGAGGAGGTGCTCCAGCCTCAGTACTTTTTTCTTTCTTAAATGAGCAGTTAGTACTGTGTATGTGAATAATTGAACTTGCTTAGTTTTTGGAGAGGAGAGGAAAAAGAAAGTCAGTGGCTTCTTGAAAATGAAATCAAGTGTTGAGATTGTTCCTGACTGAACTTCTTATGCTTTCTGCTGCCTGTTTGCCTGCTGTTTGGACTGAAGCTATTTGCTGAATTTATTGAAGTTGCCTGCAGCTTTGGTCAACCTGAAACAGGAATTTTCAGTAATCAGTGTCTGAAATCCAGTTGTTGTCAGAAGTGGAAGGAACCAGACTCATCAGTGGTGGAAAGATGGTCTTTGGGGTTTTGAGAATGGTTTTGTTTTATTTGTGTGTTGGTTTGGTTTTACTTTTTTGTTATCTTGGGGTGACCAGTCCTTTAAGCCTCAGACTGTCACAGCTCAAAACCTCCTTGAGAAAAAACAAGAAACCCTGTCTGTGGCACCCCTACGCTGCACTGAGGAAAGCCAGGGGAGAGGAAGTGCCACAAAGGATTGATTGCTTCCATTTCCAAGGGGCCTGGTTTCCAGGAGGTTCTGAGTTTTTGAGCAGTAAGGCCTTTGGAGCCATCTATGTACCTACAAGCCCACATTACTATGGCATCTATATAGTCTGCAGTAATAAGCAAGCCCTGTTCTCCTCACACCTTTGAAAGTGGTCAGCAGGCACAGAAAAGCAAAGCAGCTTGAGCATGCCAGTTTGCGTCTGTGCTGAATCCATGGGAATGTGCAGGTCTCAGGCAGATGCTGCTCTTCTCTCTTATCAAATGAAGCCTTTCACTCACCATGTCACTCTCAGATATACTGGAGATGCTGGCGATGTCCAGGCTCATTGCGATTTGAACAGGCTCTCCTGTGCAGGGAGAGAAGAGAGAAGGAAAGAGTGAAAGGCACTGCAATCAAATTGCTCAGGGTGCTGTGTAGTCTGGGCACTGCTCACAGAATCCCACACTTCTTCTAACACTGCAGAAGCCCAAGGGGTTAGACACAGACTCAGAGCATTGGACTCACAAATGACACTGTGATCCAAAATAAAGTTGTCACTATTAGGGACCTGGAGTTAGGTATTTGGTGATGGTACCAGAGATCCCCCAGCATTAGCTGCAAGGATGAGCAGTTCCAGTAAGCAGAATTTCCATGGTATTTGCCAAAGGGCTGGCAGTCAGGGTCAGTGTGCCCCTCGACACCTGCACAGTGGCAGGAGGGTGTAAATCTGTACAATGTTCCCCCCACAGCTCTCCCAGGACCCTCCACAAGCAGGCAGCGATCAGCATCTCTGCTTCTGAGAGAGCAAAAACTAAGGCAGAAAAATCAGAGATTCCTGACTCCATGCACTGGCTTAACAACCAGAAGTTCAACAACCTTTGCCTGCTTTTAGTCCTTACATTACTGCTCTATTTATAAGCAAATTTTCAGCACTCAATTCTTCGTCTCTCATTTTCAAATGCTAACTCTTAAAATCTACCACGAGAGGGCAGCTCCTGCTCAGGAAATGTCAGAGCTCAGCGGGTCCTGCACGGGCAAGCTGGCTCCAAAGAAATTCTGCAAACCTTCCCTTGGCCTGTGATGGTTTATCTGATCTCCAGTATGAATCCGGGGCTCTGAGTAGGGCACAGCCCTCTCTGCCTAGGTGACAACACAGCAATGCCTTCCCTCCTGGGACATGCTGAAACAACTTTTCATCATCTAAACCTTGAGGAAAGTCCAGGGGACACAATTTCTGTATTTCCTCCCAGGTGGTTCTTGTTTGGGTTTTTTAACTGTTCCAAAATTGATTTAATTTGCAAGAAGTGTGTGTGTGTGTCTATATACACATATATATATATTTTCTTTTTTTAAAGTAGCTGTCATTCACATCCTCTGTCATGGTTTAGATGTTCAGATACTTGAGCTCACTCAAAGTAATGACCAAAGGCTAGATCTGTGAGGACTGAGGGCTTCTGGAGGAAGCCAAACTAGAGTCCTGATCATTTCTGTTTGACATTTATGGTTCTAATAGGCATAGGCAGGTGTAGATGCACCTTTGTTAGGTAATTCAGAAGCATCTGTTCACTGATGTGAGAGGATCTTTACTGTTGCTGCATGAGATCAGACATTCTAGGCAGAACAAGCTGGTAAATTCTGAATTGTTCCAGAAATTTATCACTATGGTCAGAAAAAGGAAGCTCAAAAATTCCAGTAGCAGGTGGTCAGTCTGCAGGAGCTACAGTGGGAAACATTGACATCCTGGTGAAAGCTGATGGGGAATTTTTATGTTGAGCATCGTTTCACTAATGGGGTCTGGCAAACCCCCAAAATTAATAATAAGAAAAATTTTCATGGCTGTTTTTTAAGCTTCCATTGATTATTTTCAGGTGTTGAATGGTACTCTGAGGAACTCTTTCCTCATGAGTTCCTACAGCACTCACCTGGAAGGAGGGGGACCTGACTCCCAAATTGGTCAAAAGCTTCAGGGGGGTTTCTACCTGACTGTCCTTCAGGTGTTTCATGAGGGTTTAAGCAGGGTTACTTTGTGTCTAAGTGTGAAGTGAAAGCAGCTGTCAAAGGTCAGTATTTCTGGCAAGGAGAGTAGCTTTTTTCCTCTATAACCATCATCTACTAAATAGATATACATGAACAAAACCAAAGCACTAAATCACAAGGGTCAGACTCTGAACAACGCAGAATTTAGTTACTCTCTCAGGTCTTTCAGAAAGATCCTGAGGTTTATAAATTACCTGTTCTTAACCCCATAGATGGACATGTTCTCCTGCCTCACAGGTGCACACACAATCTATTCAAGACAAGAGGGGTTGCACAGGAAGGACAGCAGCCTTGGCTACTATCTCCCTTAAAAAACCCACAACCTTATAAACTGGGGCATCCTAAAGAAAGCTGAAAGCATGCTCTCCCCTCCACACAAGCTTACAGACTTTTCTTCAAACGGTCAAATGCACAAAGCCAACATACCACCAAAGTAGGGCCTGAGGTATTTGTTGTATCCCATGGTGAGGTTCTCAAATCCAGGGAGGGATGTTGTGTCACTGCTGTGTGAGCTGGATACATGGCCCAGGGAGCACCTTCTGGGAACACAAATAGGTTCTGTTATGTGTGGACAGCCATGCTGGGCACACCTGGTGTGCAGCCCCAGCTGTGTTTCCAGCTTGTGCTCAAACAAGCAAACAAACTGCATAAAATTCTTAAGAAATAGATCACTGAGGTCAGGAGCTCAGTTTTCTTGTCTTGGCTGAATAGCTTTTTCCCACCTTTTGAAAAGGTGGGAAAATAGCAAAGCACTTCACTTGGAAGCTACAGGTGTGCACACACGGTAACTTAAGGACATTCTTAGAATGTTGCAGACAAATGAAGCAAGTTCTAGACATCCCATAATCTCTCCCTTCCCACTCCTTCTTGTACAGTCTATATAAGGAACAGACATTTTATTTTCCTCCTGCTTCTGACAAATCTTACTGACCAACAGCTCCTCCTCTCTCATCACTAGTCTCTGTCAGCGGCTTTCACCCTCCTGTGTTAGGGTCAGGCAGTGTCCCTACAGCTACTGCAAGGAGTAAAACCTCTGAGTAGACTGGGAAGGGAAAGGTGGAACAGTGAGAACTTCAGAGACACCAACAAAGCCTTGTGGGCTGGACCAGCCCGAGCTGCTGCGCTACAGAGGGGTCAGCTCTGAAATACAGTGTCAGAATCAATGTCTTGTGGGTTTTAGACCTAAAAGGTACTTTGTAGCAGAACAGAACCAGTTTGTGCACAGCATAAACATAAACCATTCAAGGAATGTAGGACTTGTGGTTGCAGGACTGGTGATAACCCAGCTGGGACCCCCATGGGAAGCATTTCCAGTGAAAACTGCACTGTTGTGGCACTCAACAGGAAATAAGGGTTGCACTGGTAATGTACATACTGTACTTTGGGGACCTATGCAGGTTGCTGTCTTCTGTCCCTCATCCCTTCCCACACCTGGCTTTCTTTGGATGGGCTGGACCATTAGAAGGGTAATTTCCTTTTGACCCACATTATCTGTATGAAACACAATTCAGACATTCCCTGTAAAACAAAGCAAACACCCTGCTTACCTTTGTGTTGGAAGGAAAAGACACAGACTGAAGAAGTAAAAATATCTGCAAAACATCTCTGGAGATTATTTCTGTATTTGCTCTGCTTGCCTGTGAAGCACAAAAGAAAGGCAAAGTTCAGTGGTTTAAGAAAAACTATTTGAAGGGAAGGCAACAGGGGAAAAAAAATCCTGTGCAGTCAGAACTCCACTCTGTGATGTTTAACACTTCCAGCTCATAGTGGCTCCTGCCCTTTTTTCTGGCTTGTGTCATTTTTCAGCACTGTGCTATCTTAACACTTCCACATAAAAAACACTAGTGACAACTCAGTCCTGAAGTCCTTGACAAGGTCACCAAATTGTAGCTGCCACTTTGTTTTAGATAGGGCTTTTCTTCTTTCAGCATGGGATAATCGCAGAATCGACCAGGTTGGAAAAGACCTCAGAGATGATCAAGTCCAACCTGATGATTAGCTGCTGTAGAGAATGCCACCATGAGAAGGGATTTATTAAACAGAAAATATTTAGGCAGATTGTAGAGGCAGTCAGACTGAAGCCAAAGGAGATCCTGCCTGCATCTTCAGCATCTTTTAGTCCAGGACTCCACTAACCAACTCCACAGAAGTGCTTCAGTTCTGTGCTCCATTATCTTGTACCTGGGATAAACCCATGCTATTAACAGTGATGGTGCCAAGTCAGTCAGCATGCAGTACAGGATGAAATCATTCTACTTTAAATGGGTTTCGTTGACTTTTCTGGGAGTGGAACCAAATCTTGGCATCTGGCCCAAGGCTTCTGCTGGCTTTGGAGCAGGTGCCATGATGGGCAGCTCTTACCTGTGCCTGCTCTGCATTTTTGCTCCCTGCCTGAAAGGCTGCACCAGCTGCACAGCTTTCCCTGAGCATGCCACTGGCACTCTGCCACACAGCCCGTGTGTGCTGGCACAGGAGCTGCTGCAGGATGGGTGGTAAGTATGGCACTGCTAAGAGGAAGTTGTTACTCAGCCACCATTAGTCTGAGATGGACACAGTACTGCTCTACCTGCTCCACGGCACTCTTTGAAGTGTGTCACAGATTTCCTGCAGCTACCAGCAAGGCAACCTCCTTCTAGTATGGAGTCTTCCTCTCAATTATACTGTTACAAATTGGGAATAACTGTGCAAATCTTTAGTCCCTGTGCCTTGGCCTCAGATTTGGTGCCTTTCTCACCACGCATGGCAGTTAGGGACTCAACTTCAAACCTGGACATTCCACTGTGTCTTCAGTTAAAGTGAAATGAACACTGCAGTGTGTGCTACTGCTGCCTAGTGAGGACAGCTGAAACAAATCAGCTTGGATCCATTCATAGC
The DNA here is from genome assembly GCF_027791375.1 of Indicator indicator. Lineage (NCBI taxonomy): Eukaryota > Metazoa > Chordata > Aves > Piciformes > Indicatoridae > Indicator > Indicator indicator. The sequence goes on from NC_072027.1 coordinate 13,200,210, forward strand.
TGCTGCTGCCACAGACCTGAGTGAACTTCAGAGTTTCCATTTCTCTGACTCTGCTAATTCTTTGCAAAGCAAGGAAAATCTTGTTTTCATTTTTCAGAGGATGGCCATGAAGATAATAAATACATCAAAGACTGCAGGACAGTGAAAAGGGGATCTTCAAGAGCTGGAAATGAGACATAACAAAGAACTTATGGGCAAGAAAAAGGTGATACCAATGCCCAGAGCTGAATATAACCGAAGCATTTATTTATCATTCAGTGTATCAATGCAATTGCAATTCTGCTTCTGTAGTGCAGGAGCTTTCATCAGAGGTTACCAGTTTCATTAGCACACTACACTGCAAAGAAATTGTTACAAGATTTTGTATGTATGCTTCTCTGCCTAATAAAGGACTTAACTTTATTCTAACAGGAAAAACAAAACTAAATGCAAAATCCCAAAACAAGAAACAAAAAACCCCAAACCAGACAAAGACAAAACCACTTTAAACACTGTTTAATCTGGCCATTTTTCTGAGATTCTGTGAAAGTACAGTACAGGACGTACCAGAACAGCAGTATTCATGAAGGCAGTTCTAGTACAACTGGTGTAACCCACAGTGACATGCTCCTTCATCTCCACCAGTGCTGAGCTGGGAGGGAAGCTGGCAAGCACCACTGCGGTCCTTCCTTACCTCCCAATTACTGTCTGTGTCTCATTGCACAGAGCAGTGGGTAGCATATTCTCTGATTTTTCTGCTGGCTGATGACATCCCAGTGCTAGGCAATGCCAGGAGCATTTAGCAGAGTCTAAAAAGTCTTTAAACCTGGCTCCTAGACTAGTTGACTAAGCTTAAGGTAATAATTCACCAGGTGATTTTACTAGACCCAAATTGCTCTGAGTGCAGAACAAGCAACACAGGCACGTGTGCACCTCAGAGTAAAACCTGCCTAGGGATAGAGAAGACAAAATAACTGCTGAAATAAAACCAGAATGAGTTGAATTTGCTGATTTAGGTGCTGTCTCTATTTATTACACAAAGTTAGGATTTTCATAATGAACTCAGGCATAATTTATCTATTTCCCTCACACTGGCAGTGAAGCTCTGCAGGAGGCACCACAGACTGCTTGTGCTGCAGGCAGCAATGGTTCGTAAGCAGTCCAGGAGATATCCTGTGTCCCACAGGCCCAGTCCTCATGCAAACCTCATGACACCTAGGATACCCTCACACCTGGAACCTTAGCCCACCTGAATCAAACACCAGTAAGAACACCTGTGAAAATTTTAGGCAGCCATTTTCAGCAAGCTGTTTTCACAAGTGTTTTGATTCGCAGGACAAGGTTTGATGGATGTTAGAACAAGGGGCAATGGTTTAAAACTGGAGCAGGGTAGATTTAGGTTGGTCATTAGAAAGAAGTTCTTTGCAATGAGAGTGGTAAAATCCTGGAACAGGTTACCCAGGGATGTGGTTGAGGCCCCGTCCTTGGAGACATTCAAGATCAGGCTCAATATGGCCTTGTGCAGCCTGATTCAGTTGGAGGTGTCCCTGCTGAGTGCAGAGGGCTTGGACAAGATGACCTTTGAAGGTCCCTTCCAAGCCAATGCAATCTGTGAATCTGTGATGTCACATGAAGGCACTCATCTTAACCTCAGATATGGTGACAGTGGATTGTTTGGATCTGCTGTGTCTTGGCTTTGCATTCTGCAGGAATGGTGCTGCACAGAGAAGGGTGGACAGAGCCAGAGATTCCCCTTTTGCTCCTTGTATTCAATCCTGTGGAATAACTTTTCAAGAGAACATAGCTACACCATCACCAGGAGTTTCCAGCTTCATGACTGCTTCTTGGCTACGCCATTCTGTGCTAAGCTTTCTTTGGCTACCGATCTGAAGGCAACAGTTGCCAAACACAATTAAAAATGATGGATGCAAAAAACATCATACAGCCTGGCATCAGACTTTGCTGCCTTTGCCAAAACGTCACTTCAAGGGCAACATATTTGTTTATCTAGAAGAGGTTTTGATTGATTTAAGGCAGATATAATTTGTCTGCCCTTTTGGAATGTTTCTTCTTTTCCCCCTGCCCAGCCTGAGCAGTTGTCTGGATATGAAAGAGACTCCTCTGAGGGTTTCATTCATAGCCAGAAGAGCTGCAGTCAAAGAATCAGGAGTTCTGACCTCTCAGTTCTGGCAGCAGCAGGCATGGCTGAGGTGACTTGCTGAGGCTATGGCACCTGCTTGCTGGAGGCAGCCCTGACTGTTTTGGTGCAGGGCTGACCCTCAGCCCCCACAGTAGGTGACAGAGCAGCACCTGCACTCATGAGGAGTGCCTGGCTGTGTGGGACAAATCGACATCAGGTACATATAGTCACTGAGCATATTGCTGATTTCATGTGCACCAGTACTGCGTATGCCACGTACATTTATAGAGACAGAGTTTATACCTGGGACTACTCTTAGCAAGAGGAAGGGAACCAGGCCTGTTATTTGACACCCCACAAACTGCAGGCCCGGTTCCCATCTCTGTTATTCCAATGACAGTCAGAAGCAGCTTTAGGACACAAAAAGGGTTTACATAAAACTAGATCACATCCTCACATAAGGATGCTCAAACCATGCCTGAGCATGCATTTATGTTTTCAAGATGCAGACTCTTGTCCTTCTATCTGCTGGTGGGAAGTTATAGCTTGAGCTCACATCTGCCCACCCACAGTACCCAGGTTTGCCTCCAGCTTGCACTCCTGAGTTCTTTCAAAGTATACTGAAAGTCTGGAGTTATATCAAAAAGAAAGTTTCTGAGATTTACTTACGTGAAGTGAATTCCTCCTCCAAAATGTCAGCTTGGACTTCTGTTTGGTCAATTCATAGAGTCTGTTTAAGCAAACACAATGTACAAAACATTTAGAACCGATTACAATTTTATGCAGAAGTGTGGTGTACTGCAGGCAGCTCGCTCTCTCCTGCACTAGATACCTTCTGCCTATCTCTGATCTTCACTTGCCTGCAATTGCCAGTCTCCAGTGACTGCAGATCTGTGAGCTTACAGCTGTCTGCTTGGTCATGTTGGGCAATGATTTCAGGTTTCATTCACCCAGCAGCCCTGCCCCTCACAGCAAGCAGCGATCCAGGGCTGGGTGCAGAAGGTTTAGCTTCCCTCCTCCAACAGGCAGGCAGGTCACAAGCACAGCAACACTGCTTTCTATGATTTTGCTCTCTACTTGCAAGCCCTGTAATTGTAACCCTATATATATGGTCCCTCCCACCTCAGCAGTTCTGCTCCCTGAGTTTCCTCCATTGTGTGTGCAGGTATTTTACCTAATTATTCATGTTCCTATCAGATGAGATAAGCACACACAAGATTAACTCCCTCACGGGACACAAAGTGGTGTCCCCCGAGGACCTTCTGACCTGTGGGTGTAATCAGGAGGATAATGACTGCAGGTACTTGTTACATTAACATTAAATAAAGCAAGGGTGGTTAACTGAGGATCTCTTCTGAGTACTCTGCTCAGTTCTGGGAGTGCTAGAGAAGAAAATGGAGAACAGAAGTTAATTATTATAGAAAGTCTTATGTAAGCAGAATTTGGAGAGAATGAATGAGTGTGTGTCATTTAAACTGAGTGGAATTAAAGGGCACAAAAATAAAGGAATACATAGATCCAATACTTATCAGATATTTTGGTTCTGATTGTTCTCACATTATGGTCAATATACCAAAAGACTCCAGCAGACACATGGCCACAAAGTCGTCAGCGAACATGTGGAAATTGTTTCCAAGCTTCCAAGTGACAGGATAATGTATGGTAGAAATGCACTGGGTAATTTGGGATTGATTTCCTTGTTCATCTTTGCTGGCTATGACAAGGGGAAGCAGTTTCCCCTGTAGCCTGGTGCTGGGTCATCACAGCAGTTCTGTTCTGTCTCTGAAGTGTGCTGTGCAGGCAGACCCCTAGGGCTGTTAAGCAACCCTGTGATTTAGTCGAGCAATTATTATGTACCCTGGCCCACCCCTCCGGGAGGAACTTGTTGACCTCTCAGAGGAGGAAGGCAGTGATGGACAGAATCACTTTATTTTGTTATTGTTCTCACTGAGCATCTGCCTCCTTTGAGCAGATGGGTGTCATGGTGTGGCAGCCTCAGCAGTGCCTTGCCGAGGAGGGGAAAGGACCCAGCCTGGCTGAAGGGAAGGGTAAGGATGAAGAGAGCTGCCAGCAACTCATTAATTGGAGGCTTGACAACACACTGACAAATGAGTGTGTAAGAAAGGAATATCAGGTGGGGCCCCAAGGAGCACAGTTCAGACATCATCATTCATCTTACACATCTATTAGTCTGAATTTCTGTAGGGCAGGGAAAGTCTCCTCACCACAGCAAGTTTTAGGGAAAACCCAGCCACGTAATGTCTGGAATGCCTCCACAGCCCTTGTTTCTTCAACACATTTTTTTGCTTTTGCAGGCACAGCAGCTGTGCGTCCTTCCGCACGAACATTCGTTTCTCCTCTATAAGTCCTCAACCCCACCATAAAGTCTGTGCCTTGTGCCATGTAGCAAAGGAGATGTGTGCCAGTGTTCAGGGGGTCCTGGGAGCAGAGCTGTGGCCCAGCACTGAGCCCCATCCAGATGCTCTTAAGTTTACTCAAGTTCCTGCATTTAATGCTTCCCACCAACTAGGTGCCTCTGTGGGTTCCAAGAAAACTTAAAGGCTAGTCTACCCAAAACACCAGACAGGAGGTGACAGCCTTTGAAGGCACCTCCATATCCTTTCAGGTTTTTCAGGTCTCACCAACAGTGTGGTGGCAGCTTTGCACTGTGTGCTCACGTTGTCCCCTTTCTTAGGCCACTGCATTGCCATGGCTGGGTACCCTTAGCCTGGATTGGCAGACTTCGAATGTGCCCCATCAGACTCTGCCTGGGCTCCAGCAGTCCTGTCACCTCTTCTCTGAGGCAGGCTTTACCTAAAGGTATTTAATCTGGATCTAGTTTGATGTTCCCATTCAGGACCACCTTGTATAGAGCAATGTGGCATTTCAGAGCAGGAAAACAAGCCAGAATGTTTGTGCTTTATTTAGACATCTCTGTTTTTTTAAAAATCACTGTGGAAAGAGCATAAATATTCCCCATTTCTGAGAATAGAGACATTTGAGTACTCAGAGGTCAAGTTATTTGTTTCTTAAGCGTTATCAGTAACAGACTATATGCCAAGATGAGCCAGCCTCCTGCAGCACACCTGCCAACACCTCCTTGCTCAGACCAGTACTAATTTCATCTCCTCAGTACCTGCTGATCACAGCCAGCCTCCCACACACAGCCACAGGCTCCCCCACACTGTTCTCTGAGCTCAGGGAGCAGCACCAACCCTGCAGATTTGCACTGCATTGTTTTTTCTCCTCAGTTCATTTGCACTCATTTACCCAGAGCCTGAGCCCCCTCCCAGCCGGCCTGGGAGAGGCACTGCTCTGCTCAGCACCACCTCGTCTGAGACAACCCTTCCTATGAGTGCTCCTCAACAACTGCTAACCTAACTCCTGAAAGACACAGATCAATTGACAGAGTAGTATAACCCCTTAAAATATTAATGCCCTATCAGGGAGACAATTTCACTGGGCCTAGGGACTCTCCATTATTAGAAATTATGCCCCAGCCTTAAATAAATTAACTCAATAAATGTCTTACCATGAATACAAATTCCTGCTTAGGGCTTGCAAATGAAATGATTTAGAGCTGTTCTCCAAGGAAAGATGAGGTGTTTAAACTTGCAAAAGAGGAAGGGCTCCCATATTCATTGGTCTTTTGTTTTAAATGGACTTCTGTCTTGGACTGAAGGCATCCCTTTCGGAAGGCAGAGGGAGATCTTTGGAAAATTAACTCGTTAGGTTTCCTTATGCGGGGCTGCAGTTTCGGTTCTGCAAGTACAGAGACCTCTGCTTGACTCCAGAGGCAGCTCTGGGGCTGAGAGCACTCCAGCCTCAGGCTGGGCTACCCAGCACTATCAGCTCCACACCCCTGTGGATTGCAAGGGGCATGGCAAGGGGCACAAAGAGGAGCAGGCTGGTGTCCCTAGCCAGCAGCACTGCATTACTGCCTGCTTGTGTGGGTGCTGGCAGCTGGACACGAGTGCCATGTTCTAAGAAAATTCCTCTGGATCCAGGAGGCTGGAGGGAGATATTCTGACATTGCCCCCAGACTGAATTTTGGCAAACTGGAGTTTTTTAATTGCTTTCTGCAACCATGACCGTGTGCTGCCTGCACTGGGAGGGCGTCCGAATTGCCAATCAGAGGAAACCGAGCCAGAGAGGTGAACCTGGAGTTCAGAACTCACTTTGCAAAGACACACAGCAGAGTGCTGGCTGTGCTGAAGAGGAGCTGTGAGCTGCACTGGGGGCACAGAGTGCAGCAGCCTTCCAAACCTGAAAACCTGCTTTTCTGCTGCAGCTAGCACAGTTGGTCATTACTCATGCAGGCTCAGATAACATGAGCAATGTTTTCTGTAACTTTCCTGTATTACACCCTAAATGCTGAGAAGAGATACCAGGCCAGACCACTGTGCTACTCTGCACTGAAGCTTCAGCCAAGGCCATACCACATAAGGGCCATGAGGCCTGATGTGGCACTGGGTCATTCAGTGAGAGTCTTTCAGCCTGCAACCCCCCAGTTTTTACTCACATATGCCTAAAATACCCCAACAGTTCATAGGGTGTCTGTTAATAAAGCCTCAGCCAGTATTTGTAGTTTCAGCCAAACATCAAGCCTGCACAAGCCCCTGTCAAAGAGTTTGCCCCCTTCATATCAATGAATGAACTGTGAATTGTGGAAGCCACACTCACCTGTAAGAAGAGCTGCAGTTCACAGCAGAGGCCCTTGGTGCCTGAGACAGACATTCCAACAAAAGCCACCCAAGGAAACACTTATACACAGGGAATTTGACAAGAGACTCAGGGAGATAACCTTGGCAGTAGCCTTCTCTCCTGTTTCTTCCCTTTGTGACTGGGCTCTGCAATGATCCTGGCTGGGGCCAGCTGGTGCTTTGGGTAATCATCTTAACAGGGTGATCTCTGTGCTAGCAGAGGGCTGCAGAAGGGAGGAACATGTTGTCAGCTCTCAGCTGGCACTACAGCCTGCCTGCTGCTTCAGTTCTGCCTCCCAAAAGCCGAATTCACTGCTGGGCTAGAAAATAAAGTTAAATCAATCAGCTCATACCACATTTAATTTCTGTGGCTATGTGTTGGGCTTCTGGCAGTTTAAAACAGCAGTGGCTGCAAAAGAGCAGTGGCATCCCTGCCACAAAAGGATATAAAGGTTGGGCTCTTGCTGGGCACTACCTGCAGAAAGCAATGGCTGCCCAGGGTGCAGCAGGGCAAGATGATGGCACTGCCAGAGCAGTGGCCTGGAGGCAAACACCATCATACCAGCCATATTTCTGCCCCCTTTCAGCATTTAAGATGACTGTCAGTCCAGAGTCATTGCATAATTCACCTTTATGAAATAAATGCCTGAAAGACAGGATGGAAAGAAGAGGCTGAGAACCGAAGTGCCATCTTATACTGTGGAATTACTTACAACCTGACAACGATGTCTATGGCAGCAAAACAAATAAACCACTTGGTCCTTACCAGTATGCTCCTTTTGGGTGGAATGATAAAGCACCCACAATTCTCAAACCAGGCTCCACAGGCTCCAGTCTCTGCATCACCTCTGCTCTGGAGTTTCATCCTGCACTAGGAAAGGGGCTTTAGTGTAGCAGGTACCTGCTTGCAGCTCAGAAACCCAGGGGCCTGGAAGATGTAATTAATTAACATGGCAAATTTTATCTGTGTGCATGTTAGCACCCACTGTTCATGCCTGGACTCTTGCACAGCTTTCTGACTTTGCTTTAATGAAAAAGGATAGACTCTAAAAGTAAAAAGAGGTCAGTGTAACCTCATGTCAGGCACAGGAATGAGTCTGGGAGCAGACCATTAATCGGATACTCATTTTTAGGTGCACACCATTTTGTTGTTATCTCAGATAAATGCATAGCTGTGGTTTGATCTTTATCCGGAACTTTCACCTGACATGACATCATTCCTTTCTGCTCCCTAACTTCTTAAATGTACATTTCATCCATGTAAGTGACTTCAGATGTCAAAAGCCTGACAGGTATTCTATAGCTGGTGCTAGGTTAGGATTTCTTGGGAATGATTGCTTGTTTTTACGCTAACAGTCTGAAATGCACCCTGAGACAGCAGGTCAGATCCAGATGCACTTATCTAATAAGCTGCAGTAAGTCCTGGTTTGCATGTTGATGAGAAGGGAAGTTCTCTCTGCTGGTATTTCATGTGGTTTTGGAAGTGTTCCGAACACTATCAACATAAAAGAAGTGTAAAATTAATTTTAAATTTAATTAATTTTAAAATTAATTAAGAACTTTCCCCCAAAGGATCTAGGCTTATCCTGCTACATTGGCTTTGTTTGGGGTGCATGTGATATGTTTAAGAAAAATACTTGGGTGAACACTTCAAATTAGTACATGAATACATGTGATGGCTCTTCCTGGTGGGATTCAGCCCCTCTGCAGCATGGCAGTGTCTCTATTGGAGCAGCCATAATGCCTCGGGGAGGTGACAGTGCAGCAAGGACCCCCCAGCAGCTCTGTGCAGCCCACGAAGCACTGCAGCAATGTTCCCAGTACCAGATCTTCTGTTTTTCCCATGTCCCAGACAGTCACAGAGAGCTGATAGGGACACACTCCAGGGCTTTGCTTCTGCGTGGCTGGATGTTGGTTATAAGTGACACTTCATGTTGTTCTTGTCACTGTCCAAGAATACTTGATGTTATTTTTGAGCTGAGGAGTTCTGGGTAGTGGAAAATGTTAGAGACCTGTCATCCATCTGCACTACCAGCAGATGAGTAAAAGGGAGCAGACCAAGGTCTTACTTGAAGTCCTTGCTGTCCATTCCACACCAGGTCCCAATCCCACAGCTGCTCACCCAAGAGAAGCTCCAGCATGGCAGGCACAGGACTGCTCCTTGGGGACAAATCGCTCAGGTACACACTGAGCACATTTGTCAGCTGCACTGGGCCCAGATGTGCATGTGTTTGGTATCTCTACTGGAAAGGACATCTGTGAAAAGTTTACTCCTAGAGAACTTCAGTAATTCTCAAGATTCATTTCCAAGGAAAAAATATTTTCTGCTTTTGGGTGAAACAAAATGAGGTGGAAATGCCACCTTGAGGTTTGCACGGGTTTAGCTTTACACTTAGCTTGCAAAATAGTAGTGAGGGGTTTGCCACCAGAAAACCATATCTCATCACCTAGAATAGGCTGAGCCTTAGTAGTCTTACACTGCCTCAGCAATAGGCAATTCAGTACAGAGACACATTTTGTGCTTAAAAATAGTCTCAGCTGTTGTTAGAGGGATTATGCAATGGGTTTTTCCTTTATCAGCACAACAGTGCAGTATGGACAAAGTAAAAGGCTAACTGTTGTTACTCTGTGAATGAGGAAATACTGTTTATTCTCATTTACTGCAGCCCAAGGTGAAACATTAACCTGGCTTTGAGTTATGATGTGATGTAAAATAGCCTGAACAAAAACATTTCTGAGCTTTCTTTTGAGGGCATGAACTCCTGAGGTCATCAAAATGAGTTTGAATGGTATCACAACACACACATTTCATTTTATGGAAGTATTCACTGAGGTGTTTACCTTTGGAGTAGATAATTTTGAGCACTGTGGAAAGAATGATAAAGAAGAAAATTTTACATGGTAGAGGTTTCCCCAAAGGACTATGAAAACATTTTAAAGGGATAAGAAGAAATTATTGCAGATTTGCTTTTAGTTTTGCAATTCAAAATATAAAGGAATGGTCTTAAAAGCACTTACTCAGTTCAGTCTGTGCTACCTGCAGAGTTCTCTGCCCCTTCTGTGTGTGATGGAGCTGGGGCTGGCTTCTGACAGGCTCTGGGCCAGAGCCAGACGGACGTTCCTGTGCATCTGGGATAAAGTGCTCCTCAGGGTCATTCTTCATTGTTAAAATGTGCCAGGGCTCTATACCTGCCCGCCAGGGATGCACACACTAAACCAAAAGGAAAATCACAAATAGAGGGAGACCCCTGACATCTTTGCATTGCACTATTCACATTTGTTACAATGTAAAGTACCTGCAGCCTGGCACAAACGCAGTAACAAGTTCCTCTTACCAAAACCATTTGTGAGGTGCTGGAGAACGTGATCTTTGGTGTGACACTGATAACAATCTGACAGAGAGAAAATGTCTGGTGTCCTTAAAGGCCCTATAGCCTCTTTCCTGCTGCATCTGTGGTCATGTCAGATCATCACACACCCCTGAAGAAGTTACGCAGCATCTGGAAAAGTACTGACCAGTGTAACCCCATGGGACTGTTGGTACCCAGGTGCCCTGGCAGAGCTTCAGCACAATCAGTAAAAGGAACTCGCCTGTCTGGGGGCCATAGCTTGCACTGTATGAAAAGGGAGATTGCTGAGAGCAGGAGTAGAGCTGGCACTGCCCCTCCTGCAGTTGTTAATAGCTTACTGCTCTGGCCAAGTTGGAGTGGTTATTGCTCAAACAGAAATAGCTAACAGGAGAAGCTACCTCTCCGTACAAACCACACCGTGTGGTTTTTGTTTCAGCCTGGCAGCCCTGGTGAATTGCTGGTAGCCATGGTTCATTGCTGCTGGCATGAAGAACAGTGACAGCAGTGTCCCCACCCGCTGCTGGCTCAGGTGCCACCCTGGCTGGGGGGAACTGGTGCTCTGCAGCCGCGTCTGCTAAAAGTGCTTTAGGGAAATTAATAGCTGCTTTGGGAACACTGCACACTGCTCCTGTAATGTCCCACAAAGCACACTCTGGAGACACAAACCTGATGGCATGCCACATTTGCAAGCGAAAATGTAACTCTAATAAAGATTAATATGTGGGGACTCACCAGCACATTTCTTCTAATTGCCTTTCATTAACATTCTCAGCAACCTTGAACAAACACCACAGCCTTTTGTTTCCTGTTTGCCAGGCAGGTGCTGTGTGAGGCACAGCCAGCACAAAACAATTCCACTGCAGACCCCTGTATGGAGGTTAACTTCCAAATCCTTGATCCCCAAATGCCCTCTAGCCGTCTCTGCCTAGAGAAAATCTGCTTCAGAAAGCTGGAGCAATGCAGTGTAAAATACTTGTGGGTGAAACGAGAAGAACAATTATCCTTTCTCCTCTGTGAAAACCCTCTAGCACTGGAGCCATCCTCACAGCATTCTACTGCCTGGGACCTGGCACCAGGGTCAGTTTTGTGCTTTGCAAGCACAGCACCTCACCAGGGTACTCCCTGGCCAGCTCAGCTCTCCGCAGTTTCACTGAGATCCCTTGAAGATATTTTTTGGGATGTGTCTCCTCCTCAGGGAACAAGCAGAGTGTGTAGTACATTTGTGACGATTAAATAATAGTATGTAGAAAGGAAAGAACCTATGAAAGGCCAGATGGACTTAGGGTCTGATTCCCAGATTGTTAAATCATTCCCCTACAACTTTCAGCAAAAGCCTTATAATTTCTTCTTACACTGGTTTGCTCTTGCTCTTCAGATTTTCTCTAATCTACTGCACTAAAAGCCAAAATTCATTTTCCTAACTGCCTAAGAGCCCCTCTTCATGGTCAGAGATGCCACTGCTCTAGGATGCCTCAGGTCCTTTGGCTGGCTATTGAACACCAACAATATCCCAAAATATCCCTGAACCTTGGGCAACTCAGCTGCAGGTGCCAGATGGCTGTTCCTCTAAACTCAACATGAGCAGTGCAAGTAAAGGAGCCTTTATGAAGGTTTTTAATGTTTTATTGCAATGATTCACATTTTGGTGTTAAGGAAAAAACACTGTACTGGGAAATCCAGACCCTGCTGACACATGAGGTACTATTTTCTGGACAATGTTTGTGACTCTAAATCTATCACAGCATCACAATATTGACAGTGCTGGGTATTTTGCCCAGCTCCATGCAGGGAGTGGGGGAGCAGTCAAAGGTGTCTTGAGTCATGGGAAGGGTACAGCTTATTTCCAGGAAGGTCTCAGACCATTTACTTGTTTCTGTGCTAGTTCCCCAATATCTGAATGCCAACTGCCTTCTGGGTTAACTCCTAATGCTGCAAGTGCTGTGGGTGAAAGCTGGGGCTTGGGAGACCTGCAGTGCTGCCTCTTGCTGAACCCACACAGCCAAAACCCAGGTGCCCACATGCCAGTGCACTACAAATACCTCGAGAGCAACACCACAGAAGACCAGCCAAACAACATCTATTTCTCCCCTCTTTGCCAAGGGCTAAAAAAAAGCCAAAGGAGAAAAAAAATCCCAGTGTGGGGAACAGGTTTGACCAGCTTTGTCACATTTCTGTCTTCTCTCTGCTCTCTAACACAGACCTGGGCAGGGCTTTGTTTATCCCTTCCAGACTTTGTCAGTCCCATGAGGCACCTCAGGCCCCTTCCCTAAGGGAGCTCTAGGCCACTGCCCTTCACTTTCTCCAAACCCTACAACTGGACATCTCCTTACTTTGTGGACTTTTTCCTAGAGAAAAGGAATAGCTAACGCACAAGGACTCATCTAGCATGTGAAAGCTTGGCTTAGCTCCCAGCCCTGTCAAAATGACCTCCACAATCATCTGGCTTTTCTCATCTCCTACACAAACACAGGTACAAGGCTGCACCTCCCAGCCTCACCAGGGGCTCTAGAAGCATGCACAGGAGATGATGGCAAGCTGTGGAGATGCCTATCAACAGAGAGGTCATACATAAACACTGTACCAAACCCATAGTAAAACTACAGTAAAGGAACTTCTCTATTAAATTTTGCAAGGTGACCTACCTGTCTCTGCAATGTCACCCCCATTCCTGCAATAGTCTCTTTCTGCCCTGCTGACTGGGGCTGCTCAAGCCCTGGAATATCCTCCTCACAGGCTGTAATGAGATTTCTCTGCAGATGGGGATTAAAGGTACTCTCAGAAATGCGAATTCTCATGTTCTGAAATTCTGCTTTTGGACTCTGAAGCTGCCAAAATCTATTTTCCTGGTTTTGCGTTCTTACATGACTTTATAGCATGCACTAAATATTCACTGCCACACTAAGCCATAAACTAAAAGCTTAAACATTCTGTTCATTTTATTTCACAGTCAAATCACTGCAAGACTCTGACTGAAATCTCTTACCTCTGTTCATTTCAAAGTTTGTTGTTTGCTTGTATCCAGCTGTTTCATTTGAATACAAAAGGAGAATGATCTAGAAACCAGTTCAGTAAGTTGTAACAGATATCCTTTTTTTACTGTTATGATATCAAAGCACAGTGCAAAATAAAACAAGCATAAAGCAAATTAACAATTTGAAGGTAAATTTAAAAAAAAGCCAACCAAACAACAACCTTGAAAGAAAAATTGAGAACAACTTAGAAGTATTTTTGCAGCTTAGTTTGTCATAGAAACACAGAGGTTTGCAAATCAGAAAGAGCTTTACTAATTACCAATTACAGCACAGATAGTTCTTCTCTCCCACCAGTCCCATGCTCACCTGCTGAAAATTGTATTCTTTTTCTTAAATACAACTGGTTGGTAACATAATGGTGAATGGTTTCCCACAGCAGCTCATGCCATGTGAAGGAAAATCTATACTTCCTCATGTTTTCTCAAATTCACAATGTCTGTCCAGACAGAAAACATTGTGTTGACTTCTACCTCCTTGTATACTTACATGATTATACAGTTTCAATTTATATTGATTTCTACATAGATCAATAAATTAATTAGAATGCAAAGGTGGATTGGATAAGTTTCTGTGAAAATGTCAACAAAATCAGACCTAACCCTGGGACTGTACAATCAACCTTTGATTTTGTCAAATCAATGCTTTCCAGTAACTCCCTATGCTTCTGGAAGGTTCTGGATCAGCACTAGCTTTACAGAGACATTGTAACAGCAGTCCTTTCACCTCCCTCCTTTGCAACATCAGTTTACAGGCTCTTTAGCTTTCCCTGCAAATATAAGGACTACATACTCTAAAAAAACAGGAAAATGACAAATATACCTTTATCATTCTTACACTCCTTCAGTTGCAAGCAGAGGAACCTCGGCTGTGGCTTACATTTCAGAGGCAGTGGGACAAGGTCACGAAAAAGCCTGTGGCATAGAGAAGAATGGTCAGAGGGTTGTGTGAGTGGTCAGGCCGACCAGAGTTGTCTCATACTTACACATTTTTATCCAGTTTCCTGGCCCTGTGTGAGGGCAGTAACCATTCAGGCTGAATTTCTTCTGCAGCTAGACTTCAGATCAGAAGCGATCTGGATAACGTCTGCTCGTGCAGAGAAGTATGTCTTCGTGTGCCAATATGTCCAAGCCTCTTCCCTTTTCCAGCTTTTCTAGACCTGCATGGTTAAACAGGGATTACAGAACTGATCTCACAGTAAGGAAAAGCTATTATTGCATTCCAAAGCAACCTTTATCACATGCTGAGTTGCAGCTTATGGTCTCCTGGAAAATGTTCCCAGAGATGGTGTGGGGACGGCCCTCACTTCCAATGCACACCTACTGTCTTTCTCCACTGTTCCTTCAAACCAGGGACCACACAGGCAGTGGGATGAAATACTCAGCCTGCAATAGTGGTGGACAGAGACTAAAATCAGAAGTGTCCTGTATCCCGCAGCAGTAACTAAGACTTCAGACAAGCATTTGAGCAAAGCTGGTGCTGAGAAGTGAGCAGAAAGCATACGTACGTGCTGGTGGGGCAGCATCCTTTGCCCAGCAGCAGCTGGGTGCCCTTTGAGCAAGTGACAGGTGCTAAACAGGCAGCTTCACAACCTTTTCCTTGGAAGGACAGCAACAAGCTGGGTCTGGCCTTTTCCACAGAGAACTGCTCTCTTTTCTGAGTGGGCTGATGTCTGGGTGGCAGAAGTACCTGTCCCCCAGGCTTCTCACTCCATGTCTGTGAAGCTGAGAGCAGACCGGGGGCAGTGGGCAGCTGGGCAACATGACCTGTTCAGGCACTGGAGTGACACTGATACCAGGTTTCACACAGACATCTTTATTTGCACATTTCTGCATGTATGCAAGAGAAGGTTCTTTTACCTGGGATGTGCTGGCAGATGTATCATACCCTACAGAATGGAGCTTAGCAGTTTGGTTTCATATATATATATATGTACACACATATATATAGTCTTGCGAAATGCCTTCTGCATTTCTCCCTGTGTCAGAAGGGATGTTTACAACAGATCAGAGCTAAAGGGACACTGCAAGGTTTTGGGTTGTTTTTCTTATCTTTAAAATAAAACAGTGTTTGCACTTTTCACCAACTCAATTGCTTGTTCTCCTGGTTTTTCTTAAGCAAAAATGCTGAAGAGACATGACTACAAGCTCTCAATGTTTGCTACTCTGAGATACTATCAGTGATGCAGGGAGAACATTTTTGAACTCAGATTTACCCAGATTATCAGTTAGGTGTCAGTGCACCAAGTATAAGAGCACCCTTTAGTCAGTGCTGCAAATTAATTGTTAGCATGTAAATGTTACACTACCAGCACAGTTCTGCAGTTGAACAGCCTCTGGACAGGCAGATGTGTGTATGAGTCTTGCTTTTGAAACTTCCACAGTATGTTTTTAACCTGACAGTGTCCCTGAAGAAAAAAAAAAAAAAGTAGTACATACTGGGTTTAAGAAATTACACCCCCCTACAGATATTTGCTTTTTATTGTTAAAACCAACATTTTGAAACCATTCAATGAAATATAATACAAAGGGCTGCTGAAGAATAGCATTTGTAAGAGTGAAGCTATGCTTTGCTGCTCCATTAACATGGCTTTGGTCATCACATTTCATAGTGTTTGGACATTTTCTTAGGTCTTTCCCGGCACTTCCATGAAGAAGGATAAAAAAGGTTGTTACATTACTGCTACCATGTTCTCAGAGGTCATACACAGGCACAAAGATGTTTGTTCTCAACACCTGTGGCAGTCAGGCTAGGCTAAATTTCTGCCCACAACGCTTGCCCCTCAGGGCTACAGCCTGACTGGTGGTTATTCACAGCACTGCAACAGGGAAGCAAACACTAACAGTAACAGGCACCGTACCTCTTTTTTGCATTATCATTAATCACATTCCTATTTTTCATCAGATTGTTGCTTAAAATGCATGTTAGAAAGGCTTTTTTTTAAGAAAATGCTGGCATGGAGATGCAGACAAATGTTTGTAACTAATGAAACAGTCGGACTAATGATTCAGATATTATTTAAACATTCACATCTCTGGGAAAATTTGCACAGCTGATAGCACTGACAAATAGTCTAACTGTAACTTGGAAGCCAACACAGCAACTACCTTCCACATCCTGGCAGCAGGATTTATGATGGCATGAGATTAGAACAGCAGACTATGTTTTATTTAGAAAGCTTTAGTAGTATTCACCATAAATATTGCAAGCCCCATTTATGAGTAACGGGAGGCTTTGCAAGTTTACAAAGGAACATTCACAGAAAACATAAAAAACAACCCCAAAGACATTTCCATGCAGAGCACAACTCTCTCACAGTCACTGGATCTCTCATCTGTTGGCTGGAGCACACATGCTGTTACATGTGCTGCTCACTGAAAACCCAGAGGCTTTTTCTCTACTGATATCAGGGGGGTCAGAGACAAACGGGATAATAAATGGCTCTGTGATAGCAATGACTCTGCCACAGAGAGAATGTACAGTCAGGGCTATAGGAGAATGCAACTGTTGTGTGTCACTTTGCAAACCTCCCTGTCAGCCTCAACCGGCTTCAAGTAGAAGAGAGAGACAGCAACCCAGGGCTGAACATCAGGTACGTGCAGGAGGGGAATGGACTCCTATGAGGCCAAAATCAAAGCCTCAAGGGTGGAATCAGACCAGTGAGGCTCTCAGCATCTCCCTCGCTGCCTAAAGCATCTCCATTGATAGTGGGTGCTGAAAACTGACACAGAGGAGCAGAAAATGAGATGCCAAAATGTACAGGGCCACTAATGGCAGCCTGGTTTCAGCAATATACTTAAGCACATACTAACATCCAAATGTATGCTTGAAGTATGTTGCCAAACTAGGGCTATGCTCAACAGAAAGCAGCTTACAACCCCTAGGACATGGGCACCCCGATGGCATTTCTGCCAGTGGAGACACAGACCATAGCTGAGCCCAAACTCAGCGCAATGACTCCAGAAATTCCTTCAGTTTCAGGGACTATGGTATCATGCAGCTCATAAGGTTTCCTTCTGTAAGGGCCTGTTCCAAACTGCTCAGGCTGTGTGTGCCAGTTCATGGGCACATTTGGAGCAGCACTGCTAGAGGAGGAAGGCACTGTGCCAGCCCAGTGCAAATGCTTGTTTGTCATCACCCTGACCACTTTTCACTCAGCTGAACTTAACTGCTTAGACTGATAATAGACAGATGGTCTTCCGTTGTAGGAAAAAAAACCCAAAAAGCAGGTTGTTCATCGCATGAAATTCTGTCATTTGCTAAAGTGTTTGCAAGAATCAACAAGGGACAGTGTAAACACGGTTCATGATTTCACCTACAACTGACATCTTTATCAAGTGCCTATTAAATAAGAACTAAACAGACAATACTGGACAACTGGAGGACAAGGCTATGCTGACACAGCACTGCATCAATTCTGGAAATCACAGCACATTATTGGAGCTGCCACACTTTGGATCATTGCTAGGAAGGGATTAATTAATGGTATGTGTATGAAAAGCAATGAAGAAGATAGAATAGGTGTCATTCCCTCATACTTGTGACTTCCCTCACTTGAATATTGCTTTTGATAACAAGTGGGCAACCAGAAGAAGTCAAGTTCAGACTACACAGAAGTGCATGGATGAGTAACAAGGAAAATGTCCCATCATGGGGAATTATCATTCATTACACTAGTACTGATCAGACTTATTTCTACACTCAGCAATACTTCAATAGATTTTAATAAAATACAGGGCTACAGAAATGAGGCATTCTAGATACTTTGTATTATAAAAAGCTTCCGCTTAGATAATTTTTAAAATATATCTTGACTGCTAACAGTATATTTGCAATATAGTATCTGATATAATAAAAATATATGCTGGCTGTGAGCGATGTAGCAGTATGGCAGGGACTCTCAGTGTGGTTTGAGCAGCTGGAAAAGTTGACTGTTCCCTCCTTCCCTTGGTTTCTCAGCTCTCAGCTGCCTGGAGACTGCAATGGCACTCTGGTGCATTGCTTTTCTTAAAGGTCTTCTGCAAAGCAGGCTCTGACATGTTCCTCAGCTGCCAAATAATCTACTTGGCAAAATCCAACATTGGTGTAAATTCTCTACATGATTCTTTCTCCTTTACTAATTAAAAACTCCAAACCCTTAAACCAATGCTCTTTTTGGCATTAGTAAGGAAACGGGGCTTGTACAAGCCATGCAACTGCCTTGTAAGAAGAAATATTTCACTGCAGAAAATGTTAAACTCCCCAAAGGGAGGTGTGCACTCAGCAACTGATTCTGAGACTAATAACAACTAAGTAGCTCCCAATTAAACTTACAGGGCACTTTATAGGTAACCAGGATCTGTGTGCAGAAATACAGCTGCATCATCTGGGCCCTTTCCTGCACTAAGTAAAATTGAAAAGATTAAATAAATCCACAAAGTGGGCAACACTTCACTGTAGCATCCGGTGGAAAAATACTAATGTTCAAATGATGAATCTGGGAAGCGTGTGCCAAACTACATCAAAAGGACCATAGCACATGACCATGGTGCTGCTGAGATGCACACTGGAGAATCATTTGGTGTCCTAACACATGCTGGGACTGCAGAAGGTGGCTGAGACCACAGCAGGCATTCATCTTCCTGAACCAGCCCTTGTAAACCTGCCTGGTCTTGCGAGAGCTTACCACCACTGAACAGGATTTGTTTTGTAGTTTGATATTTATATGTGCAACAGAGATTTTGCTCCTTTCTGGTTCACTCTGGCATGAAGATCCTCTGGTTAATGTGTTCAGGAATAACTCCACCAAACGCAGTGTGGTGACACCAGTGCATGTGAGAGGAGAAGCGGGATCTCTGCAGAAATGGGGATATTGGCTGCACAGGCTGCCTGCTTCATGTCCCAGGTACATTCTCTGTTAATTTCTTACAGACTGCCCTGGCAGGTTTGACTTTTGTCGAAGCAGATTGAATGGCAAGGCATTCATAAAGTGTTTTGCCGTGTGAGAGCACAGGCTGAGCTTTTCACTTGCAATAGATGGCTGAGTAAGCTATCGACATGTGCTATCATATGTAATCAAGCTTGCTGGATTAAAAGCAGAACTTGTGCCTAGCAAACAATGCTCTATATTACTCATTGAACTTTGAGCAGCAGTTCTGTCTCGTCAGGATTTATTAAAATATTCACATGCTTCCAAAATGAAACAAAGGTCCACCGGCGTCTCTCGGCGAGAAGAGGTGGGATCGGTTGCATTCGGTTGCCATTTGGTTGGAGATGTCATACAAAATCCTCACACATGGCTGTATTGTAAAAAGCTTTCACCCAGAAAGGAGATCTTTGTTACACACAAAGTCTCTGACTCCTCCAGTGCTCACCAGGCATGGCTACATCACATTCTCAAAGAGCTGTAAGGATCGCATGATGTTGTCGTCCTGAAAGCAACGAGAAGATACTTTCATAAACCAGTACTGACAAGCACAACTCGAAACTGCACAGCACAGGAGGGGTACAGCAGCTGCTACAGCAGGCAGCAGCCTTGCTTTCATCATGCTTTTCATCCTTGACGAGCTGGAATTGATTCAGGTATCAAGTCTTGGTTCAGCAAAGCAGTTATGAGCTTTCTCTAGAGTTTTCTGCTTGTCTACAGAACCAGGTAGTGCAGTTTGCACAGCAAAATAAAAGCACTGGTCACTAGCACTGGAATGAAGAGGTCCTCTCCTGTGGTTGGCCTGACCCTACTTTGCTATTAAGTGACAGGCTTCACAGAGAATTACCAGAAACTCAGTCTTGAAGCTGTTTTTTCACAGAGAGCAAAGGAAACCTGGGATCCTGAGCAGCATCATATTTCAAAGTGAATTTGTTCAAAGAGAAGGCAAATGCTGTGGCATGAGCTAGACCTTTCATTGTAGTTATGATTTTGTCCTTACCTCCTGACACGATTCAATAAACTCATCTAAAGTTACAACTCCATCCTTGTTCTTATCCATTTTCTGCAAAATAAAATAAAAAAAGAACTGTTTCCAGAGGAAGCACTGCAGTTATAGTATAATATCTTAGTTGATGGAACCTGAATAAACTTAGGGCATGTTTCAAGCCTAGGCTATAGTCTTGGTGTCATTGGTTAAATTTGTCGACTGCTAGGGACTTGTTTAGTCTGATATTTTAAGCAATTTTGAGGTCATCTGCATCTACTCCCTCCTTTGCACACACAGCAACCTCTAACCTCATTACATCATTTATTTATTCACTGCCTCGACAACCAGTGCCCACATTCCTACCTCTATGAGCAGCTGAGAGAAGAAGCACAGAAGGGCTGCAACATATACAAAGGCTTCAGACTTGCTGAATGTGACACATCCCAGTGCAAAGGGTTTGGCTAAGACGTAAATGAAATGCCTTTGGATCCAGGAAATCAGCAGACACTGTAGTGTCAGGGTGAATGGTTGCTAGAGGTTGTTTTGGAGTATATTCTGTGGCATGGGGCTGAACACAGGGCTAACTGTACAGTAAAGTATAACAGTGCATAGCTCAAGTGTTGAGAAATACACATCACAGTCAAGTACCTGGAAGAATACTTCTACATGCTGCCGTGGTGCATCTTCCTTGAGCACTGGATACGTGTACTTTCCCATCATGTCATAGATTGCCTTTACAATGTCCATCATTTCCTTCAGTGGTGGCATGCCAGCACAGACATAGAAGGGAAATTCAGAGAAATGCTAGCACCTTTCTTCCTTTTACTGCCCTTTTCCTCACCCTCCTTCTCCCATTACTGAAGAGCACAGAGAATTCCTATATACATTCATGAAGACAGATCTGCCATCAGGTAGAAGTTCATCTACAAACTCAAGTGCTCCTGACTCTGCCATGACTGTGTCACAGCTGTGCTGGAGGCTCTGCAGTGGTCACCTCCCTCCGCTGGCCAGGCAGCATTGTGGGACATGTCCTCTGACACACAGGTACTGGGAATGGTGCTGGGCTCCAAGTGGTGTGCTTGATCCTAAGCACTGCAGCAGCAACCTTGTCCTGGAGTCTCCTCTGGAGCCAGGGATCTGCTTGGCAGTCACTGGGAACCCAGTCCTTCCCAACACAATACACAAACTGCCACACAACCCCATGACCAGAGCAGTAAACACAAAGCCTCCAGGTATGCACAGTAGTCCTCCAGGTATGCACAGTAGTTTTGAGAACCCAAAATGTATTTGCAAAATGTTCAAGGTCACCATGCTCAAAACCAAGGATTCCCACAAAGGGAACAAGCAATACTAGATAAAAAGACAAAACCAGATGATACTGCAGGTTTTGGAGTGGTGCTGGGAGCTTCTAGTGGTTTGGGTGAGCCCACACCATAGCTCACAGTGCACCCAGAAAGTCCTTGTACTTCAGTACACTGTTGAGTAGCTACTGTCACCATCACCCTCCCCTTTGCAAAGGCTGTGCTGCTCATAGCTGTAACTAGGATTTTGCTCCTGTCTAAAGCAATCCATTGAAGGCAGTATAGAAAATGTCTATGGAATCATGCAATACAAGGTCACCATGTGCTTAGACAAAGAAAAATACTCAACTCCAGTCTGATTTGCATTTAATTAGCTACATGTAGAATTAATTGTGCTCTGCAACAGTAACCAGCTGGCTCTCTCCAGAAATCAAACACCAGAACCAGGCTTACCTCCTTGTTTATGTAGCCATCCTTATTGATATCATACAAGTTAAACGTCCATCTTAGCTTTTCATGAACTGTTCCCCGCAGCAGAATGGACAATGCCATCACAAAATCCTGGGACAAGGCAGACAGAAGTATGAATTTTCATTGCATCCTTTTCCGAGTTACCTTCTTTACATACGGCCAATCAAAATACTTATCTTTTTAGGATAGAGCAAATGATATCAATCTCTTCTGACTTGCTCTTCCTCTTCTGACTGAACTTAGTGGACACAGCATCCACTATGATGATCTGAATGCTGTCACACTAGTAAATGTGCATGAGGTAACCAGGAGAATCAGAAAAGTTCTGACAGACTCAACTGCAGGCATTGCAAAAGCCAAGCTTTTAATATGGGCTAGGCAGCTCAGCAAGGTTGAAAGGGCAGGAAGACCTGACGGATGCCTCCTCCCTGGGGGGGGTGTTCAAGACCAGGTTGGATGAGGCCTTGAGCAGCCAAGTCTAGTTGAGAGGTGTCCCTGCCCATGGCAGGGAGGTTAGAGTAGATGATCTCTAAGGTCCCTTCCGACCTAAGCAATTCCATGATTCTATGATGCTGTAGCCTTTAACTCTCCTAGTCCAGAGGTGAGGGCATGGGACTAAGAGCACCACCAGTCCAAGACAGGCAGACTTAGATCTTAAAGTTTATAGGACAGTGGTTGCTCTGGCTCCTTGGACTTGACAGGAGCAGCACAGCATGCTGCTGAAGTAGTGCTGGGGCAAAATACATATCTGGTTTTTAGAGCACTGTCATATGCTCCAGTCGTTACTCACCTCCTAGAAATAGTCTGTTGCAAGGAGGACTCACTCAGATTGCTACCACCTGGTTAAACAGAGCTGGCCTTTGACTGTGCTAGTGCTTTTGTACCTCTGGTGAAGAAGGAAGAAAATCCAACTTTTTTTTGGTGCTCACCTTGACAGAAATGGAAAGATCCTAAACTCCTCTAACAGAGGGAACCTCAAGTTTCGTTTTCTGACAAAATCTGCCAGACTTGACCAGATGCAATTCCCACCACTAATTACTCAGTCTGGGACAGCATTTTTTTGCTTAGAGAAAAGCTATTGCTTGCAATACCTTTATTGTTTATAGTGCCCAGTGGCTCAGGCACTGTATGTAGCATCACTACAGGGATTTATTAGTACAGGCAGAGCTTCAAGCTACAGAGCTCTACAGTTCCTGATACCTCATTTAATGTACTTAGTCCTTCCTATATTATCTCCATTAGCTCTGTATGGGGCAGTGCATCGCTTCTTAAAAACCTTTGCTGCTTTTTCCTAAGGCTCAGAGGAATTTGAATTTGCTGAACAATACAAAAAAGGGGATAAAATGCTTATGTTTGACAATCACTAGAGAGACAGGTTTGCCAGGAAGGAAAGCTCAGCACTTTTGGGGGTGTGGTGTTTTTTTTAATACTTATCTAAGCATTTTCCTGTGTCCCACTCTGCTTTAGTTTCTGAAAGCCTCTAACTACTGAGTAGATGGCACATGCAAAACTTCCATTGCAGCCAGTGCTACAGAGACACACAGCCACATACAGTAACATTCCCATTCTACATCTGATAAACAGATTTCTCAGTCTTACCTGGGAACTACCAAATTGACAGCAAAGGCAAAACTACCTGTGATTTCTAGTTGTCTACTCACAGTAAACTGTCTTCAAAACAATGAAATTCAACCTTCACAAGTCTATGACTTAACGTATCCCTTTGCTGCTCTCCTACAACAGTATGTGTGAGCTTAGAGTATGGATATTTGTAGCTGTAAGAACAGGCCCTGTACTTAAAGGGTGGATTTAGTTTCCACTGAGTACCAAGCACTTGAGATGCTTGTTCAATGTATCAAATAAGCTTAAACCCCCATATTTCAGAAACATAGAAATATAACAATTCACTCATGCAAGGCATGATGAGTGCAGAAGGTACATGAGGCCCTGACTTTTCTTTACATCCAGATTACCTGTGCTACTCATCTCTTATCAGACGGGACTGCCCTTGATCACTCCTGTCTACTCTGAAAATCTCTGCACTTTCTCCCTGTGACACTAACACAATCCATAGGTTTCTTTTACAGAATCACAGAATGTCAGAATATGTGTCTTTAGTGAAAGGAAACATGCAACTCCATCAGCACAAAGTGAACCATGTTTTAAAATACCAACTGGTTGCAGACTGAAACCTTTAACCCATGATCCAGTAAGTCCTACTAGCTTACAATGAGGAATTAAAGGAAAAGCTTAAAAGCATGGAATTGAGAAAGGGGCATCAAAAGGAGGTTGTAGAACAGTTACCTCAAATTTCACTGAGCCATTTTGTGCAGTGTCAAATGCATTGAAGAGATAATGTGCATACATGCTAGCATCTGAAAAACACAAAGGGCAACAAGAGGAACAACAGTTCATTATACACTGATGGTTCCTAACAGCGTTCTTGACCTTATTTTCCTTTGGTATAAAACCCAACCTTGTAACCGTTTAGTCTTGAGAAGACTGAGAGGGGATCTGATCAATGTTTATAAACATCTGAGGGGTGGGTGTCAGGAGGAGGGGGCCAGGCTCTTTTCAGTGGTACACAGTGATAGGACAAGGAACAATGAGTTCAAACTAGAACACAGAAGATTTCACCTCAACATGAGGAGAAACTTCTTTCCAGTGAGGATGACAGAGCACTGGAACAGGCTCCCCAGGGGGGTTGTGTAGTCTCCTTCTGTAGAGACTTTCAAAACCCACCTGGATGCGTTCCTGTGTAGACTACCCTAAGTGATCCTGCTTTGGCAGGGTGGTTGGACCTGATGATCTCTTGAGTTCCCTTCCAACCTCTGATATACTGTGAGACTGTGTAACACATCAGATATTCTATGAACCAGTAAATGTTACCATGGACCTGCACAATCCTCATGTCCTCCCTTAAAACAGCCTTGTAACATAAAAGCTTTTATTATATCAGAAACAATTGATTATGGAGCTGTACTTGAAAGAATGAGCAAAAAACCCAAACCATCCAGAACTGATCTGGGGCAAATGGAATATTAGCTCTGGTGGGAAATGCAACATGAGCACCAAAGAGTGCTGGCAGCACATGGGCCTCCTTCCTCTGCTGTTTTGTGTTGTGAGAGATGCAGCAGAGATCCCCAGGGACTGTCCAGCATTAGAAGGGGATAATTCCAGTACCTCCAGTTTGGCCCATTGCTGTTAAGGAGAAATCTCATCCCAAGCATATTTTTGAATCTTAAACTGCTGGTTCTATAAAATCTCTTCTATAGAGAAGAACAATACAGCCACTGGAAAAATCAGTGATGTTATACAGAAAATAATCAAGTAGTGTACGACCTTAGACCTTCACAGGCCTGTTTGCTGCTCCAGAGGCAATTCACACTGCTCTCTGTATTGCCAGAGGCCAGCTTTGCAAGACGGAAGCAAGTGACATTAAATTACAGTAATTAATTAATTGCTGTTCTAACAGCCACACACTTTTTGTCTCTTCTAGTCTTTGCCTCTAGAACACAGAATTAGTCAAACCTAAGTCTTCATACTCATTGTCTGGGTATTCAGGTGAGGCCAGGTGCCCCGTGTCATGCAGGCAGTGAGGTGGAACGACCCAGCATCTTTTTACTCTGATCTCTATGGAATGATTAAATATTTTCACATTATTCTAATCCAGGAAAGTGTAAAAGTATGCAAAAAATTCAAATACTTAAGCTACTGTCATCCATAAGGATAAAATACACTGGACTGTAGGAAAAAAAAGTCTATTATTCTTTTAAGATAAAGATTCTGAATGAAATAGTTCCAGAAAGAAACCACATAATTACTTTATGGGGCAGGTCTAATAAAAGCTCCTATTCAGCTAAATTAAACAATGAACTAAAAATGCTGAAATGGAGGTTTTATTTCAGTCAAGTATGATGCACATCAAGAAATACTAGATTATCAGTATCATCTGATGGCAGATTAGCAAAAATGAAAACCTGTCATGGACAGGATCCCTGTGTAACAAAAATATCACAAGTCTGGGATGACACTGCACAGTTTTTATAATTTAGAGTTACTTTACTATCTCTGGGGTGTACAAGTTTATCCGAGCAGAGAGCCATAAAAGTGAAAAAATTCTCTGAGGAATCTGAAATCTCACAATTTATGATGCTAAGGCTATATAGTTTGGAAAGCAAGTGAAAGAAAACAGTGTAAAATATGAAGTCACATCTGTTGTTAAAGTGATTTATTATTAAGCATGGTTGTACTACCCGCATCATTATCCAAGGAAGAATCACATTTCAAGGAAATGGGGGACATACACAACAAAGGCAAGAGTTTGTCAGCTTCAGCAGAGAAAAAGAAAAGTTATCTGTCCATGGAAAGATGAGGTTTCTTTGCCTGGCTGTTTTTCACACATGGAAAGGAAGCAGTCACCTGAGGTGTTTTATTTAAAAGGAGTTAGTGCAGTTACTTAGGATAACTGGAGTTCCCAGGACTTAATGCAACTTAGGTTGAAAAGCCAAAACATATCTAGAAATACCTTAAGGTTATAAATGCCTATTTTTTTTTTTAAATTAGTTTTTAAAAAAAATCAATCTGTGGCTTTTTATAACAAAACCAAAAGCAACCACCATAGGAAATCAAGTCCATGCTGAAATACAATGTCAACTTTGTCTAGGTGCACCTCTCTGAGGTTGCCTGCAGTGTAAAACACAGTGTATTTTAGCTTGACATTTACTTGAAAAGCCACTTGTTAACCCCCACTTAAAGTAAATGCACAATGCACATGTATATGCTGCAGAAATTTCAGACCTCAGTCCACAGTGAGTGTTCTCTGCAGCTGGTAGAGGGTGGAATGTATTTGGAAAACCTCAAATACTGAATCCTTTTCTAAAACCTTAAGCCTATAATTAATTTCCTTCAAATTGAGAGTGGTATCCTCACAGCATGTAGCCAGTTAGAAAAAGTTTAATACAATCCTTTAATATTCCAATGCATGACACGACCTTGTCTTAGTCACACGAGCACCAAAAATGATCATTTCAGGTAGTTATCGTTCACACATCAACTGAAAACTGCTCTAAGAATTGTGGGGAGGTTTTGATTAAATTACAGGCCAAAATGAGGTCTGGGACTCCTCTGTACTAGATACTACATGGAGAGCAGACCAGCAGCAGGAAAGCAAAGACTCACTGAGGGGAAGTGATTTAGCTTTCTGCCATCCAGAAAGTCAGTACCAAAAAAGCATGGCTCCCCAGTTTCTATTTTGGACTCAGGGAACAAAGAGCTGACGACAAGAGCAGGGTTTGTCTATATTCTTGTGAAATAACTGTTTCAAAGAGCCTAACTTTATTCTGTTATCTTGATGCTTGTGTTTCTCTTTAAGATCCTGCAAAGCTGAAGACCAGCTCACGCTTCTTGCCTAGATGATGTGGAGCAGTTTTGCAGCCAGCTGGCAGTAATGAATGTCAAGGCATGCTTCAATGAAGCTGACAGACACAAAGTACTCCACTTACCTCCATGAGGGAAAAACTGTGCATAGATCTGTTTGAACGTTTCTTCATTAACAACCCCACTAGGACATTCCTGTGGAAAACCAAAAAAAGAAAAAAAGAATTAAAAAAAAAAAAAGAATTAAGGAAAAACCCCAGCTCTGTAAAGATCCATTGGCAAAACTCTACAAACCTGATAAGAGTGATTAAATAAATCACATCCCTGTCCTCACAGTGCTCTGGATTCATAGGCTGTGCAGCTGAAGAATTAAAGTAATTCAGACTGAAATTTCATCTTAAGCATCTCATAGACTTGGTTCACACTAATAATATTTCTAACAGTGTTTTCAGCAGTGTTTAATCGATGCTTTGCAGGATGACCTAGAAAAGCAGCTCATGCCTTCTGTCATATGAAGCTTTCATTTCGTAATTACAAATGCTAGTGCCAGCTAACACTTCCCTGTCCAATGCCTCCACATATATGAATTCATTAATCCTCAGCAGAAGACTGTAGCCAGATACCTGACACGAGCTCCATGGATGCTAACAGTACATAATATACTAGCAAGTCCTTACAAACAAGCATTAACATTAGACTGAGAAAGGTTAGATCATTTTAAAGCCATTTATCTGCTCAGTATTCTGTAAGCTTCTGAGAAGCCAGACTATGGTCATGCACATTTTCTATCCTGGCAACCTGTGGGGTTACTTATTTCTAAGCTCTAGTATTGGATTTTAAAGCATTTGACTTTTGACTGCTTCAAATATGGGCAAGCACTCAGGTAAAGGGTGGCAGATTTTCTGCCCTGAACTTCCTGACCTAACTAACTAGCCCCATAGGGTGGCATTCAGGGAGGGAAAAGTGGATCAGTGCCTGGAGAGCTCACACTTGCTTTGCTACTTTGGGTTAGAGCTGCTACCTAGACACATCTGCAGGATCTGGGTGATACCCATGGAAAGGGGGACATGGTAGGTACGAGGAACTCGGCCCCCAGGTGCTTTACCCTCTAAGTGATATCTGAACTGAGGTCTTCAGATCTTACCCAGCAGGATGCAGGACCACAGACTATGGAGGGTGAAAAACAACAGTACAGGAACTTAGTTTTGTGAATTCTGTTTTCTTAGTCTCACTACTGGCAGCCTGGATGCTCCATAGGTGCACACGCTCACTGTGTTGCAACCACTCTGCAGGGCCAAGACAGAAAAATGTTTATTTTGGTACCATCACAGGTTGTTGAATTGGAGATGAATAAACTTAGGAAGTCTAAGAAACCCCCTTTGAATTGGTGACACAAAAAGCTAGAGGAAGATTCAAGTCTATGACTTATTTATTGATGAGTTCTTTAGATATCTTCTAAGAACAAAAAGGACTTTGACAAGAAATTCTTCCACTATGAAAAGCCTATAAAGAAAAAAAGGCATTTTTTCCAAGTCTTTGATCTGCCACCATCATCTGCTGCTGATGTGCATTCACTAACCATGAGGAAGGACAGAATGAACAAGAGAAATCACTTTATCCTGCACAAGCCAGGGAAGGAGAGCAAGGAGTGGTACTTCAGATGACAATGAGGCAGGTCTTCAATCACATACCTGCTTGCTACTGAAATTAGGATGAATAGATCTGGGTTCCTTCCTCCAACGCAGAAGAAATTCTGACGTCTTCTACCTGCTATTCACCTCCATAAGTGATTGGGGAGAAATTGGAACTAAATAAAGGATAATTTGTTGCTTGGAAAACCCTGAAAGTATTTTTTACTCTGTGTCTTCATGTCCTGGTGTAGTGAAGGCATCACATGCCCAGAATTATGCCCCCAGATACTAGCTAACTTGTCCCAACATGTTCTGGAAAGTCCCCCCTTCCACCAGGAGGAACAAAAGGTTCAGGCACCAGCCTGTCTCCTAAGGGAATAAACAACTGTAGGTACCCATCTCAATGGCATGCCTATGCTCTGTCCATCTAAGGGCATGATTCTAGCTTCACCTTTTCTATAGGTGGAAGCAGGTTGCTGGCAAGTGTCCCCATTGGCTAGTTCCAGCCTCGAGTATCTATAAGTATTGCTCCGTTTGTTACCACGTTGCTCTCTCCTTTTGCTTTCACTCGTTATGTGACTCACGATGTGTCAGCTGTAAGTCTTCACACACACGCGTACTGGAAGCTTCTGCGAATACAGAAGCCAGCCCACCTGGAACCCGCAAAGGATGACCCCTTCACCGATCGGCGTCGTAGACCCAGTCAAAAGGGACTGAGGGAAGCCCCAAGAGAGGGTAAGCTGTAACCCGGAAGGGGAAGGACTAAGCCTAGCCAGCTAGTCCAGCTTTGCTGCAAGCTAATTAAGTAGCCATAAGAAGCTGTAAGCAGAAATGCATCTTGTGTGGCCCCTGCCGTCCATGGGAGAGAAAGGGAGCTGCCCACTGTAGCCGCTCCACAGCCCGTATCAGGGTGAAGCACCCGGGATTTCCCCAAGGGAAAGAGAGAGCAAAAGATTAGCCTCTCCATTGAAGTTAAGGCAATGACTGTACCATTACAATTTAAATGGAAAGCAGTTGCTGAGAGAAGCGGCAGTCAGCTCACCTCAAACCGAGCTGAGGGGGGGAAGCATCGCATCACCGCACCCCCACCGAAACCCACCTACAGAAACCGCCCTCGACCACGAGGGCTGACCACCGAAAGGACCTGGCCCTGCTGAGCCGATCCTCTGGTCAGGGAGCCAGCTCCTCCCTGCAGACCACGGGAGGACAAAGAAGCCAACTGCCCCTTCCCGCAGACCATGGGAGAAGAAAGCAAACCCTTGCCCCACCCCCACCCCCCCCAGAGCCGGGAGGGAGAAAGAAAGTTGCCGCCCGAAGGGGGCCAGCCTCGGGCAGAAAGCAGATACCCAGTGAACCTGCATGATCCGGCAACTTGTCTCGCTGCATAGAAAGAATGTATCTTTCATGTGTATAACATTCAGCAACCTTCTATCCAAAGCGCCCGCGCATAGCCGCGTGATATTTCCAGCTTAACCTGCCGCGTGATAGCATTATAAATATCTCTATACCTAGCTAGCAGCTGCAAGCGTCTTGTCAAGTCTCCATCTAGTGGACAAGCGGTGGAACTGCACCCTTTCGTTCCATTAATTAGAAATTTACTGTAAATATTATAATTGGGTATAATTTTAAATACTAAATCAGTTATGGTCTATATTATTACAACCGTGCATCCAAATCAATATATAGAAAGTTATTAATAGAATATTCATAATAATAATAAAAATAATTTTCATAACTCATATTTTCATAATTCATAACTAATATTCACCATCCTCCATCCCTATTCCCCCTCTCTACGACACCTGGCAACATCCTTCCACTGGTTATGTTTCAGTGTTCCAATTAAAACCCAAACCTGGCACTGTGTTGACTTTGCCAGGACCATTCCTTCTCCAGCATCAGTGTTCAAGGCCTATTCCACAATAAGGGGATAAAAGGACCAAGTGGTCTATCTAAAGCTGTGGCTACAGGACCAGATCTTGTTTATTCACTTATTAACAAAACTTTCTAGATCTGTATGGCAAAGTTCCTGGTTTGATGAGTATCCTCAAAATGTTGTGAAGCCCCTAATAAAATAGCCATAGCCTGGTTTCTTTGTCATGAGAAAAAGGGTTACTTTTTCCTCTCTTTGTGCCTCTTCTAATAAGCTAGAAATCATTAAAAGAAGAATAATTAATAGGAGGTAACAGCTACCATAAATGTATTCTCCTCAAGTTCGTGTTTCCCAAAGCTTGTAATTTAATGGACATTCAATAATAATCTGATATTTATTTATGATATCTTTTAGTCATAGCTCAGACACAGTAGCCTATCAACAGCCATTCTTAGGTATACATTTTCCCATTGGTCACTGGAGTGCTGATACTCCAAGACCCACATTGGGCCTTTGCACAACTTCAGACCAAATTGACCAAATTATTTTAAAAACTAAGCCTAGCACAGCACTTTCCAGCTGTAGCAGATCTTCCACATCCTTTCCAGCATACTGGTGAGAAACACTAAGTGAAAATGTATTTCAAGGGAAATTCAACCATTATATTCACCAAGAACCATCACCTCACATGCTAAACTATCTTGATTTATAAATGTAGGTGCTGAGCATTATTTTCTGTATACTTTCCACAACTACAGAGTTCCTTGTATCTCTTCCATGCTGTAGTAGTAGCCTGTGTTTACTAAAAGCCCCAGCTCACCACTGTGAATGACCCCAAGAATGAAGTTTAAGGGTGCAAAGAGAAGGCTACTCCTGCATGCACTCTCCCTGCAGTGGCAAGGTTTCCACTGGCAGTTTTAGCCATTGTGCCTGATTAAGTTTTCTGAATTTCCACATGATCCTTATTGCTTTTGATGCTTCATCTGGAAGCCAAATGAAAGTTTGCCTCAAACCTGCAGGAGTGCCAGGCAAAGGCAGTGCTGGCATTGATCAGCCTGTTTAGCTCTCTATAACTGGATTGCTTTCAGACACATATGCTACTACCAATTCATTTGCACTTAATTGATCACAATTTTGTTTTCATAAGAGTCAAATAATGCTCAAGAGGCCTCATTAGTGCTCCAGTACTACTTAATTCAGCTGACTTGAAAGAAATCTCTCCTGTGAAAAGGAGCAGGTAAGCTTCCTCTAAGTTTAAATTCTGCTGAAGATAACAAAGGTTTACTCATTTAAGAAAAATTTCTTGTCAATATGAAAAGGCACATGGTCCTTCACCATAACATGTGTATCATAGAAACATAGAATGGTTTGGGTTAGAAGGCACCTCTCCAAAGGTCTTTTAGTCCAGCACCCCAGCAGTTAGCAGGGACATCCTCCACTAGATCAGGCTTCTCCAGCCTGACCTTGAAAATGCCCAGGGATGGGGCTTCAACTCACATAAACTACTCCTCATCTTCAAAAAGCAAACTATCAAGCACTGGCATTGACAGCATGAGTTAGGCATTTGAATCTACTCTCTCAGCCTTCTTTTAAACCACTAATTCACAAAGGGGCTCAATCCACACTTAAAAAAAAAAACAAAAAGAAAAGCAAACAGAAGCTGCTCTTGCTCTTCTTCTGCTGGACTCGGAAACTATCTCCATTGATTGCTTTCAGAGATGCACAATGCAGACTAGCAGGGATCAGCAGCAGACCTGAAGCAGGGCTAAAGATAGCCTGACCAAGAATGTTCTAACTTGGCCAGACCATGAAAAAGAGTATTTAGGGTTGGGGAAGGCTTACATTTTGCCAAACTAGAGGTAACAAATTAGGTAGCTACAGAAACACTAAAATATTCTCCCTTAGGAACCATAATCCAGGTTTACATCTCTGAGCATTCAGACATCCCATGTATTTTGTTGCTCTGTGTTCTCCTAGTTTGGAGGTATTTTGGGGATTATTACAGTATGGGAACATTTCTATCTTGCTCATTCTATGATTCTATACTGCTTACTTTAGTCCCAAATCCTGGGTTTGTTACAGATGATTGTATTTTACACTACGCTTCATTAAAGGCTTGCTAAAATGTTCACAGTAAAGCAAGGCAGGAATGTCTCCAGCAGCCCCTCAGTTATTTGGGTTGTCTGTTTTCTGATTTAGTATTAGAAAATTCTCCCTTGCAGCCAACAACCATTTTCCCTAACAGCACACAACCCCCAAACCAAGCAAAAAATCCCATACAATCCCAATCCTTTTAAATGCATGGACTCAATTCCAAAGAAGGTAACTTGTTAGAAATATGGCCTAAATAGGAGGTATTGAATTACTGAGTTCGAGCCTCTGTCATGCTTAGCCACTTCATTAGTCATTAATTCATCAATTTTAATCTTAAAAAGAGTTTTTCATTCTTCGCCTTCCCATTCCATAGCTGTTCCTTAAACTTCACTCCTCTGAGGAGTGGAAACTTTCTTCTTATTCCAGCTTATTCATGGCTATTTTGTTGCCATGCAAGTATGACCTTTTAGCTCGAATCATTCTCTTCTTGTGTAGGTATCACATCCTGTTTTCTAGAACTAAACCAAGGCACGACCCACCAGAGGTTCTGTGTCTGCTACCTTGCTTTTGCAGAACCTGAGCCAAAGAAATCAAACCAAAGACTTTAGTATGACAGCAGCTAACTCCAAGGTGCAAACCTGACTATTCCACATAGCACAGAATACATCTTTAAGGGAGAGGTAACTGCTAAGGTGAAAGTGGAGTTTTGGTCCTGGCATCAAGAAATAGTGCACAGCACCCTTTCAAAAGTGGAAAAGAAACTGAAGGCAAAAAGTGAGTGGACATTTGGCCCCACAGCAAGGACACTGCCTGGTTAGTTTGGTCTGCTGATCTGGAGTGAAAAAGGATCTGAGTTTAGTGGAAGCTTCCATCAGTCTGATGCAGAAACACCAGGCCTGAGTAGTGACATGCTGGGAAAATAATGGGAATGTTTGCAGGGAGTGGAGAAACAGATTTTGGAGATGAAGAAAGCATGGGACTAAAAGAACTGAGAATTAGAACCCTAGTCAGCCAGGGTTCCAGTCCAGAGGCTACTCCAGGCTGCACTGAATTGGCTTTGGTCAAAAGTCATCCATGTTGATGAGCACGGAACCCCCAGCCCTGGTGACTGCAGCTGTGCTAAGCAGGGCCTCCTTCTCTCCATGTCTATTAGAAGTGCCTGCAAATGGCTCTGTGATGGTCCAGATGTTGCCTCCAGACTAAACAGGACCTGGGCATTCACTAGGCACAAGCAGTTAAGTAGAAGCCAGAGAGAGGAAAATGAGTGTATTTCCACAGGGATTTTGAGTCTCCAGATGGCACTGTAGCATCATTCCCCAAAACAGACATTTGGTACAACAGCATATATGGTCACAGCTGAGTCAGTTTGCCTGCTGTGCATAATTACTCATCCCATTGAAATCATGATTTACAGACCACAAATGCTAAGGCAGCTCTGTCGTTGCAGTTGAAACCTTAAATATTAAAGCTTCATGTACACTGTGTGCACAGCAGCTGGAGAACAACAGACAGCTTTATCCTAACAACCTGATGCCAAATAAGATCTTGCAGCACTGCCAATTAATATCAAGACCATTGCTGAGATCTTAGGAAAGGGTTTAGGTCACAAATTAAACAATCTTGTCTATCGTTCTTGCCCTGGGAGGTAATGCCTCTGTACTGCAAAGCAACAACAATACTGGGAGGGGCCAGGGGCAGATGTCAGATCTGCCCGGAGAAGCTGTACAAATACAACATATGCAGCAAACAGAAAAATACAGAAACCTGAGCTGTGCCTTGGCCTGCTTAAGAGTGTGGTGAAACAAAGGACGAAACCCTAGGCTCCTTAAACAGGTCAAGTATACATCAGAGAAGTGAGTCAATCAAACTTCAAGAACCTATCAAAAAGAAAGGCCCTTCTCAATCTCCAGCAGGTTTTCCTTCAACACTACCTGTATTTAAGGTAGCTCAGCTTTTCTTTGGCAAGTTTTTACCCAATAGCCTTGACATTCTCTTCCAAGAAATTCCAGCATTTCACTGTGACAGGATATGAAATGCTGGAGCTGTCCTTCAAGACAGCTTAAAAACCACACTGTGTTTATTCAGCCAGCTTAATACTGATCTATTAATCACCATGAAAACATCAGCTGGTGTGAACCACCTGGGTGACTAAATCCAGACCCTCAGGCAACCATGTAATGAGTATTCATTTTTCAAGGTTCATAAAACATCTGCTCCATGTAGCCTCAAAATTCCCTATCTATGTCTATTTATTATGATGAGTCCCTCCGAGGTAGCAGGTGACCTAGAGGCTGAGGCTCATGGAGTCACAGACTCCCTGATAGAAGGGAGCACATGGCTGGGAAGGTGGTTCACAAGGAGGAGCATGGCACTGTTTTGTGCACAGAGCCATGTCCCTGGACACATTTCCTGCTTTCATCTGCAGCCTCTCTTGTTTCCTCAGTCTTGATACTTGTTTATTTTTTATTTCTTTTTGACTCCTGCCATTCCAGCCTTATTCCTTACTTATGCAGGACCTTATAGTCGTAGCATGCTCTAATAACATCCTACAAGAGCAAGATTTCTCCAGCTAGAGAAAGGATAAAACCCCCAACATCCTGGGCAGCTCATATTTGTACTGCTCATATTTGAGCATGAGGAACTGACAGCAAGAGTTAAATAAGTAACCATAAAAACATTTCCAGCTTATCCTGAAGTACTGTCAGAGTGGAGGAAATTGCAGTGTGCTTACTGACATTTGGGGACCAAATTTAATGAGAATATTATGTGCTGAATATTCATCCAAACCTAGTTTTGGGCAGATTATGGTGTCATAAATATTAGATGGAGAGGCAGATTGTGCTCATTTTGCTGTGGTAGGGGAGATCTAGCACAACACTACTAATGTTTAACAGGGGAATGATACAAAATGAAGCCAAGTAGTGGAGGCTGGGGGAGACATACACACTAGGCTCTGTTCAATGCAGTATTGTTCTTACATTTTTAAATCCTCTGTAAAGCACTTGAAGTTCTCTTTTAGTGAAATTGGTTTGTGCTTCAAGTTGTTCCAGCCCTTCGGGTCTATGGCACACTGTAGTCATTTCTAATTCATCTTCAATTTTGTCTGAAAGAGAAGACAGGGAAATATTTATTTTGCTTGCTACCTTTCCTCTATTAACATGATGGATAAGACAGACTGGACTTCAAGAGCAACAAAGAAAAAAGTCATCAACAGAACTGAGTTGTATAAGTGTTTTCAACCTCTTGAAAGCAAAAGAAAAGCTGTATGAGTAAAAGCAATAGCTCAAGTTTCTTCCTGGGCTGCCAGTTAGGTCCCCATTCACAAAGCTGAAAGTGGTGGTGAGAACAGAAGGGCAGGCAGCAGACATGTTGCTCCAAAAAGCAACACCAGATCTTTCTTATCTAAATATTGAAAAACAACGTGGAGGAAGAGGCCTTTCAAAGGCCCAGCTTTACAGAAAGCTGTGCAAGTTCAAGTAAAAGCAGACACACATTAAGCACATTAGACAGTACCATTATGCCAAGGGTAGACAGTGAAGGAAACTCTTCTGTGTGCTAACCAAAAACCTGCTGAAAGTCACTGCAACCCTAGAAGAAATTCAAGTGGTGTCT
This sequence comes from Indicator indicator, assembly GCF_027791375.1. Taxonomy (NCBI): domain Eukaryota; kingdom Metazoa; phylum Chordata; class Aves; order Piciformes; family Indicatoridae; genus Indicator; species Indicator indicator. The sequence goes on from NC_072027.1 coordinate 13,236,665, forward strand.
GCAGCTGTGAGTCTGGAATGATTCCAGCCTGCATTTGGATGAACATTTTTTTGGGAAACAAGTAAGAAAGGAAAAATACTTATGTGCTTATTATTCAAGAGAATGTTCACCCACAGAGAAGAAAAGCTCTTGAGACATATCACACCCTGTATTACTGTGATCTCACCTCCTTACTGCTGCATGCTTTTACCTGTCAAGCCCTTTTCCCCAGCAGTGCAGGTAATGCCTGACTATATACACATGCTGTACACTATATGTCAGTCTGGGATTCTCTCAACTCCAAGGACTAGACACAGGTTTCAGCAGACAAGAAGATCTCATCTACATCCCAAAATTGCTAGGCATAAAAGATAACTCCCTCCTTGTTATCAAACCCACACAATTTATGACCCATTAAAATGTTTTAGGTTGTTGGGTTCAAGCATAATATAGCTAAATTCCTCCTGAAAAAGAAAGATTTCATGAGAAATGTGCAAGGAAATGGGAACACTTCAAATAAGGAGAAGGCATGAATTCAAAGCAGACAGGCTCAGTGAAAGAACAGAACAGACTAAAGATATCTAGTTAATTAAGGTAAATTAATTAATTCTATATGTATACATGAAACTGCTAAGGGAGGACACACATCAGTGAGTGACAATGGTTAATTAACATTGGTTCACTGTTAAGAAATCATTTTGAAATGGTGGTGAATTCAGCCATCCTCCTAATCCTGACAGAGACAATCCACACCTAAATGCTGTGCTCAAGGTCCCTGACACAGCAAAGGAATAAAAGTAAGAGAGTTGTCATAGCATGGAACAGGAGAAGAGTATCACAGCTGTTCATGATGCAGAAAAAAAATGTTGAACATTGGCAAGTGGCCAGAAGCCCAAAGGAGACGCCTTCTCCACACAAAGGGACATGAAGTCTAGAATTGATGGTTCCTGTTTGAAGAAAAGATGGAAAAACATACCTGCTACAGGAAAAAGAAAATATAATGTGAAATAAGGAGGGGAAAACAATTTCTTTGAAAGAGAAATGCAGATGGAGCTGTATACTACGATAGGAAAAAAAGTGGGAAAGAAATTCCTTAAAATGAGGGAAGGGAAATGAATGATTGAAAAATGGAAAGGAAATCCATTTAGAAGGGAGCCAGGTTAGGGAGACTTGTCACTAATCCATATTTAGTATAGGAAATACCTTTTTGTTTGCCTTTGGCTAACTGTAAGTCATCTAAAACCCTTTACCAAATGCACACAACCTCAGGTATTTCCCTGCTGTCCCCCAATGCAGTAGGCAGTTTCCACTGCCCTTCACAGGCATTCTGTGCTGTGCACTACATAGGCAAGTTAGGCTCTGAGCCTGTCTCTGCTCTGGAAGCAGTTAAGCATGCCCAGTTTTTCACTGACATTTCCCATGGATAGAGTCACTCTAAACTTCCTTAGGACTTCAGTCAGTATAAAATATCAGTGCTCCATACTGGGAATCTAGTTGTTGCATCTTCTAGCATAATTCAGTAAAGGGAGGAAAAGAAATCTGTGTAACCTCGTGTAAGTGGTGAGGCTAATGAGGGAAGCCAGCCTGTTGGATTAATCTCCTACTTGGTTTTATTCATGCTCCTATGGTGTGGAGGCTCATGGGGTTTCTACAGAGGCAGGAAAGGTCTAGGTAAGAAAAGTCACTGTTTGTAGAAGGATTTTGACATGACTAATATTTTTGGGTAGGTATTTTCTTTGCCATATATATTCCCATCTTCTTCTAAAGGGACCACTTCCCCCAAAATTTGTTGGAATTTGTTGTAGCATTCTAAAAATCAAAACATTAAAGAAAAGGTCTCACCCATGGAAAACTTCCTCTAGAGCTCCAAGGGAGCTTAAAAAAAAAATCTATAGAATTACAGCTCAAATCCTGTTCTTCTGTGTCTGATGTAGATGTCATTTTACATGGGCATATTCAAAACTAGGATCTTGCAATTGTTTTTCAGAATATTCTGGAATAAAATATTACTTAGTGAATTTAATAATGATATATTGTCTTTTGGCAATACTGGCCTCATTCAGGGAATTGTTATTTCAAGAGAATGCAATTCATCTTCAGTTTGTCCTGCAAGAACAGGTTTTTCCAACAATCAGTGTGTGAGCTTTGGTCCCACGGGGCAGATATTTCTATGTTAAAAATAAACCAGATTACTGTTGTGGATTTGATTCTATTTCTCATGCTGAGAAACGTGGCTCTTTTCTTTAGAACAAACTGCAGAAAGGAAATCATGAAAAATCCATCCCTTCCAAAGCAATGCTCTATTTTTTCCTTCCATTCTCTATTCTGGAACCAGCATCAGTCTCTGTCTCTAAAGAGGACCTGATGCCTCCCTGTGGGTTAATCCTTTCACCTGCTTCCTTTTCCTTTCCCAAGGGAAATGTGTTGAAACAGCAAAAAACCCCAAACAAACAAACAAAAACTTGTGAAGCTTTAGGTCTGGTCAAGAGTGCATTCAAAATGACACCAGACCACCTTTTCAGTAAACACACTAAAAATGGTGACAATTGCTGCTTCAGTGAAACATGCAACAAAGCAGTTCTGGGCGTTTCTTGGAGCCTTGCTGTTAAAATAAATACAGGAGAGACATATTAGGTTATTTTACCTATCACTCACCAACAAAAAGCTATTTTCCATGAAACACCAAGAGGTGTTTCATGATACCTGTTTTAAAACATAAAACTTACTCTAGAAGTAGCTACTTCATATTAATAGGCCTTACAGATCAAATATCCCCTCCCTTATGTTCATCAGACATTTACATTTAAACTTTCCTCAGTTGTCAGCCCATATGCACAGATTCCCTTTAACCTCTGCTCATCCTTTCTCTCTTCTCTGCTAACGTCCAGGGGGGCACAGCTCAGACCTCAGAGGAGGAGGCACCTGGAGCAGAAGGACACAAATTGCTCTTTTGTGCACATTGATTGGTTCCAACTCAGTTGTCCACCCCACCCACTTGTTTTTTGGTCATTATTTGTTTCCTTTCAGTGATTTCTCTCAAGTCAGCTCCTTTGAACCTTTTTCTTCCATTCGCTGATTCTCCATAAATTAACCACAGTAACTCTAGCGGTGAAAAGGGAGACGGCTCTCTTCCTCATCTGCCCTTGCCTTTTGTCATGGAGATTGTATTTCCTCTTATTTACATTTTCATTATCTCACTGGCTCAGTCCCTCCCAGCTCTTCAGGGATGTCACTGTATGAAACATGAGCTCCTGCATTTGTAACAACTGCAGTTTTATTAAACCAAAGCTCACTTTGCAGCGGTGAGTGCAGGCGGAGGCACACACAGACAGCTCCACAGGCGAATGTACAGCTGTATTAGGGAAGCAGGACGTTAAGGTATTTTATCTAATATCATGTTACTCCTCAGTTTGCCTTGCTTACAGCTTGCTGAACATCCCAAGAGATTTGGCTGTGAGAAACAACAATGCCACTGGTTTAAAGTTAATTTTCTTCTCTTTTAATTCGCAATAGACTGTGAATAGACTTAGGGCCTGACTAGAGACACTGCAAAGGGTCTTTGTGGTCACCTGCTCAGCTCAGGTGACATGTTGACCTTACAGCATCCATGAGCTCCTGTCCTGCTCAGTGGAGACACTCACCTTGATGTCTGGGTAGCATACCACTTGTGAGAGCTTGAACCTTAGCAAATGGATCCAAATCTATGATCCTGGATCTCAGAGCATACCTTTTTTTTTTTTTTTTGGTTGTTCTTGGGTTATCTGTGCTTACCAATGAGATGGACCCAGTAATTAAACCAGGAGCTTTCTCCAACTCCAGCACTTGCTGAAATCATCCCTGGATTAATCCTGTTTGCAGCAGATGGTTGCAGTAAATTGTGTCCTAGGCTGAAGGTGGTCTGGACTGTTCAGCTGGTGCAGGACATGCTTTTCTGGCAAAGTGTTTAAAACTTTAAAACTGGAGGAAGTGGAAGTAGTGGTTGCTGATTCAGAATTTTTCTCTGGCCATGCTTTTATGGCTGATTTAATATGAAGCCTAGGGTTGATGGAAGCACCTGTCATAATCTTACACCGAAGTAAATCCAGGTTATGACAATGACTTCATTTTGCACTTTTTGTGCAAAACACCATCTCTATTTGCTTAGCATGTGGGATAGGCACGTTCTGTCCATCAGACAAAATAAGTAGTGGCTTCACTTTACAAAGACAAGTAATCCTGACAGACTTGCCAGTACATGCATATTTTATGGATTGTTGCTAATGAAAGATATTGTATTTAATTTCTCTGCTGCTTGCTCAAGAGCAAAGAATAAATTTTCATTAGAGCAGATCAATATTTTAACTGAACATACTTTGGAAATTACTTAACGTGGCTTGGTTTATACACCCTTGTGTGTCTGTTCTAATTTCACCTTTTCTTATCTGTAGAATTTGAAGTTTTCCAGACTTGGACTGCCTGCAAATGACTGTTTCACTGCTGTAAGCTTTGCTAAATGGAATTTGCATTTCCCCCAGTGTTAAACTGGTGTAATTTAAGGATATTTACGTTAAGAGCTGTCTTGTACATCTACATACCTATGGACAAAATTGTTTCATCATCAAGGAAGAGAGATTTTCCACCACAGCTGACTACTGCTTTCCATCACAGAACCAGGCAGATGGACTCAGCCCTCCCCTTTCCCATTGTAAAGGCAAGAAATCTCTTGATTTGGAGGGAAAACAACCTGCTCCAATATTTCAGTTTTCCAGATCTTTCTGTTCCATTTGACACAGGCACATCTGTCTGCCAGGCTATGGAAAACACTCTTTCATTGTCAATTTATCTTAAACATGCACAGGTAAGGTAATGCACATCCAAGACACCTACATGAACTGAGGCACAGCCCAAACTCAATTTCTAAATGTACAGAGACCCAGTCAGTCACCAGTAGCACAGAACAAGTGATGTCAGCACAGGAGTCAAGTCCTAAACTGTTGTCCTAAACAGCACATTTTCTACTGTTCTCTTTGGTGAGCAATCCATACATTCCTCACATCCAGCAATCATTTCCTCACAAGCGGAACAGCTTACACTGACCACAGACCATGCTGGAGATGATGTGGGGTTTCCTTCTCTAAAGATCTTCAAAACCCACCTGCACTCATTCCTGTGTGACCTGTCCTAGGTGATCCTGCTTTGAAGGGGGAGTTTGACTCAATGACCTCTGGAGGTGCCTTCCAACCCCCAGCATTCTGTGATTCTGTGAAACAATAGTGTGTTATTTTCAGCTGCTTTCTGGGCTCTGCTGCTGGACAGTCGTTGGGCTCACATGTATTCACAGGATCACAGGATGTTAGGGGTTGGAAGGCACCTCTGGAGATCTTTGGGTCCAACCCCGCTGCCAGAGCAGGACCATGTAATCTCTCACAGGTTGCACAGGTCTTGATTAACCTGCTCCTTCTTCCTCTTGCTGACAGCTGCCTCTGCACAAAGAAGTACCTTGCACAAAAGCACAGGGTTTGTTTTGCTGGGCCAAACTCTCTTGTGAAACCTTTCCCACAGCAACCACCTAAAATGTTGGAGTGTTTCCAGCCCTCCATCCTATGTGCCTGGCAAGCAAGCAATAGCAGTGTCTCATGACATTGTTAGGGCTGGCCAAGGGCGACCCAAGGCCTCAACCACAGCTTAAGGGGGGGTGTGTAAATGATGGTTTAATAAAAATGCAAATGGCCCTGTCCCTTCCTTCCAACAGCTGCAAGGTGAAACTGTAATGCCAGGCTCCACGGCTAATGGGAGAATTCTGAAAACGTGTTGCTTATAATAAATTCACTTTTTGTTAAAGAAAGAAGTCAAGATGTGAAATGCAGCTAATGTGCCCTGTGTTAATTGTAAAACTGACAAGCAGTAGATGAAATGGGTAATCTTACCAATACAGCATAAGGGGATTAAATTATGCGCAAGAATTATTAGACTGCATCTTATTTTTATTAAAAAAAACATTAGCTATATTTTAGGAGCAAGGACCTGAAGAAAAAATTAACTCTAGTTTATCCATGACATCTTTGAAATTAATCTCCAGACAGAATACTTGCTTGGGCAGATCTCACAGGAAATAGATCCTGCCTGTGGGAAACCAGTTGCAAATACTTGAAAATTTCATGAAGAAAAATAACTCAGGGCCTGAGTCCATAAACACTCATTAAGGCAGAAAGCTAAGGGGAAGGGAGTCAGACAACAGTTGCATTACTGATGCAGACCCTGCATGCTGGTGTAAGTGGCGTCTGTAGGAAATCCTACTTTTGTGAAGTCCTTTGAGGTCTGTGGTTGGGGCAGAGGCAGCTCCCAAATACAGCTCCACTAATGGGGACAGTCAAAATGTTCTTGTGCAGTTTTGGGTGCTTCCACCAGGAGAAAAATTCAAGTTTTAGCCTTTAAGCCACCCCATATGGCAAATACCTGCAGACCAAGAAGTCTAGGATGGCACACTGACAGCTGAGCTACCACTTAAGAGCATGGCTATGCTCATCTGTGAGTCTTAAAAAACCCTAAAGTAAAATCAGCTAATGGAAAACATCAATAGAATGGCACTAAGATATGTACTGATCTATCAAATATTAAACACATGTAATTAAAGTGGAACAGCCCTTTATTAATAAATTATTATTATTAATATTATTTTGCCTGGCTGAAGAAAACTATTTTCAAACCAAAGGGATCTCTCCATCCAATGAAACAAGAAGGAGCTTGTGGTGTGTCCTTACTTGCCCACTCCCTTTTCCTGAAGTAATTTTTTGACTCCATTTCACCACTAAATCATCAATATCAAATTCATTACAGGTTGTTCTACCTGGATGAAGCTGCAAAACCACCAGTTGCAGAGAAAAACTGCACAACAGACCAACCATTACTAATTCTTGCAATGTTCTATGCAAAATATCATCGATAAACACTTTACCTTTCTACTCACAGTGGTACACAGGAAGCTAGAACAAGGTTATACTCTGAAAGAGGAGGTGCAGGAATAATCAGAGGCCACAGGTCCCTTCCAAAATATCTTTCTGGCACACAAGCAAGACCAGGTACAGTGATTTGAACACGAACTACACAATGTCAGGCTTGACTCTGTGTTTCTGCAGACACTGTGTGAAGTCTGCTCATCATTAGAAACATCTTTGTGGCTGTGGCCATTCCCAGGGTAGGAGGCAACAGAGTGTGCTACCACTGCACTGGACCTTACCTGGGACAGCACTAGCTTTTCAATTTTCCTTGCACATTCCCACCTGTCTGTAGCAACATTCATATGGGAAGCAACTTGTCAAAACAGGTGGAAAAGCCTGCTGGGTGTTTTACTGCAGAAAAGGTGCTTTTGGGACAAGTACTTTTCTCCAAGCAGCTGTTCAAAGGTGAATTTGCAAAAAGCACTCACTGGAAACGTTACGAAGTCAATTCCCTCTGATGATTTTTTTGAAAATTCCCACTAACACCATCTCAAAACTTTACATGGAGAGTACCTGACCTGCTAAATACTTGACTTAGCATGTCATGATAAAGCACTTCACACAGAAGAGCTTGGAGGTTGAGTACAAGATGGGACTGCCTTCATCAGAGAGGACTTGGCTGCTCTGCCGCTGCAGCCTTATCCAACCCTATAATTTTCAAGCACCTTTGATTTTGTTTGCTGCCAGCACTGAAACTGAGAATAAACTCAGCCAGGGGGAACTTGTTTCTAGCTTAAGAAAACCTTTGCTACAAAAATGATATGACCAATAGAGTCAAACTGGTTTAAATTTTACCTCTCTGATACAGGTAAAACTATCGGGCAGGGTCTAGGAAAAAGTAAGAAAAGAATTTAACAAAAAGAAAGTGACAACCATACACAGCTTTGTCTTTTCTTAATTTTAGGGTGACACTGGATTGTCCTGTAAGTGCCATAGGGTCCCCTTTCACAGAGACTGCAGGATTTTTTCTAGGTGTATTTTACCAATTTTTTTCTCCCTGAAATCCCTCTTTCCCTTAACCCAAGGAGCATGAAAACAAGGCAGACCTTGCTGTCCCCTGCATGACCATCAAACTCTAGGCAGTGAGTGAAAGGAAGCACACATGCAGTCATGCACCCATGCAAACATCCATGCATGCAACAAGACAGCAATGCAGCAATCATCCTAGCAGCTCTGAGAAGGCATAAGGACTTTGCATGCAACAAGAGGGGTCCATGGCCACAGCCTTCCTCTCCACAACTTAGCATTTTGACAGCTGTAGAAATAAAGAAGTGATTAGTAAGGGTGAAGAAGTCCCAAGTGGTCTGAAAGACTCTTAGCTGCTGTTCTTTGAAAACACTTCACTTGCAACATGGTCATTTTGTGCTATCCTCACATTCCCTGGGAGAAAATTTCATTAGCAAATTAGACTAAAAGTTACAAAATTATATAATTATTTTGAAGATTTTTATATAGCTTCTCATGACATCACTTTCTCTTTGCTGGGGAATTGGGTACACAGTATGACCTGCAAGAACCTGTAAAAGGAACAAGAATTTTGTTCAGAATGTTACTGTTTGTGGCTCCCTTGCCTTGCCTTCAACCTGAGCAGCTCCTGCCCTCAGGCCATCTGCCTGCCATCTATTTCCTTCATTTCCATGTAGTGTGTGCCTCCAGCTGCCCAAACATCCAGAACACCTTCTCACCATGCCTTTGACTCCACAGTATCTCACTTCCTGTTGCTGCTGCCTAAGAAGCATTAGTGAGCCCACCTAGTTTCATGCTCAATACTTTCCCATTAACTAAAATACATCAAACCCCACACATGTATATAAGTGAGAATGAATTTCCACCTGGTGCACATGAGAAGAAGGTTTAAACACATTGCACACATTGCAACAGCATTAAACTGTTTGAGAGATTGAACTTCCTTTCATTATTCTCTTTCTGAGCTTTTTACTTTCAGCTTGCCCTTGACAGAGGCATAGCTACATGAAACGAAAATGTCTTTGGGATGGATCTTAACCTGGTGCAGGAACTGAAAGAATTTACTCTCCATTAGAGTGTTTAATACAGTATTTGGCTGCAGACAAAACTAGCAGAAGCGAAGATTAGAAGATGGCTTCCCACCAGCATCAATGACATGAGAAAATGCCTGGTGCTTAGCCTTGCTAACTGGATCAGCTGTTCTCTGAGAAATGAACAACTAAAAGAAAAACACATAAAACCCAAGAACAAGAAACCAGCACAAGAAAACCACAGTAGCAGCTCCAGTTGGTTGCTGCTGTGCAAGAGCAATGGAGATACTAAGGAGATGAATAACAGAAGTGAATCCTGAACAACTCAAGGCAGAGATAGCATTCACCGATTAATGACTACAGGTACCTCCACACTTCCCCCTACAGAACTGAAACTTCAAGAATACTTCCAAGGGAATCTGGTCTCAGGAGTAAAATGCTTACAACCAACCATGGATTTAAAGGGCCTGCCTAGCCCCCAACACACGCTAGACAGCAGTGCATACCGGGAGCTTTACTGAAAGCAAATGAACTCCACTCTGCCACATGCAGTTTAAGCACATGACTTTGAACCTTCTTGATCCACCAAGACAGGTTTGCAATAATGAGCTGTTGCTTAAAGAGGTCCTGAATCTCTGCAGAAGCAAAGGGTGTTGAGCCGTTAGCCATAAAATCACTCACTGCCAGTAAAATTCTGCTTTACTGGGTAACCTAAGGACAGCATAAAACTCCCATCCCACTTCAAGTCTAGTAAGGAAGGATCTCAATTTGCATTCTAACACTAGCTGCAAACTAACTTCTCTCTGTGAGAACAAAGAAATGTAAATATAGTCATTAGAGAAAGCATGATAATAATGTCCCAAGTTAGTGAGGGTGAAATCAATTAATAGGAAGAGCTAAGCATACGGAGAGGTCCCACTGTAACTATTGGGCTTGAAAAGATGAAGGTGCATCAGAGATGATTAACAGATAGCAGGAAGACAATAAATGTGCTGCAAAAAAAGAGAAAGTTGAGCTCTTTTTCTGTATTGGGTAACCTTGTGGGTTATCAGAAGTTTACAGTGTAGATAATACTTTCTGGATATAAATAATATTCTTTGCTTCTTTACAGAGATAGGAAAAAAAAGCCATTAAAGAGAAATAGAAAAAAAGCTTCTTGTAACAATAAGGTTTACTTCACTGTACAAAAACTGTCTCAGAGCCACCTTTCAAGGGTTCAGCTGGAAATTAATTCCCTTCTAGATTATTCAAATTCTTATGAAGAGTTTTAGGTTCACAGTCTGTATTTTTTTATTCAACACTGAATTGCTCTCTTTTGAAAATAGCACTTTTCAATGAGCACCACAGAAAATTTCTTAATAAGCACCTCAAATGCATAGGCTTATGCCTGCTTAACACAATGAATAGTACAAATAAGAGATACTACAGTGGTGGTGCCACCACTTGCAAAACTTCTTCCTAAAAAATCAGAAGCACTTACTGAAGACTTTATTAGTTGTCATCTCTTCCAAAAGGAGTCTTAGGATTTTTTTTCCCCTCTAAACCCCTTAGGTTATGGATTATTCTCTAGGCAAGGTAATGAAGCAGTTTCTGAGCAACTATGGATCAATGAAAAAGAAGACCAAAAAGCATAAATTCAGTTCATTGTTTCTGATGATTGACCCTGTTCCTATTTTCTGAGAAAATAGACATGGCAGAGAGCACTGATCTCAATGCAAACCCCACTCCTGTCATAGAGCAGAGTTTGTTACACAGTGGAGAGATTTTCCTTTCTGCCCCACTTTTAAGCAACCAGAGTACTAGAGTGCTGTAGAGTGTGATGGGACATTGAACTGGCCAGAGGCATATCTGCCTCAGGCTCTTGAGTATCAAGAAGACTTAAAAAAAAAAAATAAAAAAATCAGAAGGCAGGTTTTCAGACCCCAGTCCAGACTGTTTTATTGAATGAATTTCAAGAAACTCAACAGAAGAGATATAAAAATGGCTTTATACACGAATCCCTCACTGCCAAACACGCAAAGGGGATGGGTCCTTAGCCCCAGGATTGTTTTCAGCCAGTTCTGTTGTTTTCTCAGTTACAAGATTACCAACACAACCTCACTGCCCTCAGGCAGAAGTAAATTTATTTCATAAACATCCTAGAGCCAGTGGAAAAAACACTGTCCTGCAGTTGTCACAGCTGTTAGGAAGTGGCAAATCAAAGCATTCAACAGGATCTTCTTTACCCTTGGAAGTCTCTAATTAGGACTGTTGAAAAATCTCTTCACACTACGTGACCTGCTGCTTCTCAGTGTAGTTATGGGGAGAAAAATTAACTACTAAAGATCTCAGTACTTCCTCAGCAGCAATAGATGAAGCTGCATACTTGCTGCTGCACGAGAAGGAATGAAGGTTCATCTCACTGCTTGCTCCCAGGCAGAGCTGCTCCAGCTCTACACATCTCACAGAGAGGAATTTCTCTCTCTACAGGCCTGAGCAGAACTACCTTTGTGTCTGCCTAAGGTATCACTGGATGTCCCTGGTTCTTAGAGAAGAAGGAGAAGAGGTTTTCTCTTCCTTATGCCAAGGCTGTGGCATGCCTGGGCTGCCCTAGCTTCTGAGTATTTGGTTTTAGAGCTGCCCCTCTGTCAGAAGATTTGCTCAGTCACACAGTGAGCATGGGACAGAGCTCAGGTCACTCCGAGATACTCACAGGCACACCTAGGCAGAGGAAGAAATCTGCTGGTAAAGGTCATTGCTTGTAATTTATTCTTTTTCAAATTGGTTCTGTGTGGAGATAAAGAGCAGAAAATAGAAAAATGTTCATGCAAATCCTATTTCCTGAAAGCTTACTGCCTGGCTAACTACAATGAAACATTCCTTTCCCCTGACAATCTAATGGCTGAAGACATGACAGGCAGCAGCAGAGAGCATCTCTGGCCTCCAGAGAGGGGCAAACCCTGACAAAGATCAGTTTTGCAGAAGACCTGTTTCTTATTAATGGATAACCACCCTTGCAAAAAGATCCTATCACAGCTACTCACAGCATTAACCTAACAGCTTAAACATACCACTAGACTTTTACTATAGTTTAGAGCAGTAATTACTGCTTGGAAAACAATAAGTTAAGTTGTGGAAGTCTCCCACACATGCTTTGGTAAGGTACAGAGAGTGCAAACAACGAATAATAGACGCAGAGAGCTCCTCAAAAACGTGGTACCAAGCCTCTGGCCTTAGAAGTGGTTCCCCCAGCCTGGGAACTGCAGGATGAGCCAGGATCAAGGCAAGATTCTGATTCCAAAGCAGCAACAGAAAGGAAAACCAGGATAATATGTCAAGCCATCAAGCTGTGATGCTTTATCAGAAGAAATATCAGAAAGTCTTCCGAGGGCAGTTAATAAATTAAATAGTCATAGGAGACATCTGAATTATAAATGAAGCAATGGAAATTTTTCTATTTTTTGGACTAGGTTATTCATCACAAAACCTCTGATGAGCCAAGACAACACATTACAAATGGACTTATTCTCTCTGAGAATTATTGCTGCCAGTGGTTTGTTTTTTTTCTTACTGAAAAGCAAAGCAGGCACTCCAAGTCCCAGATTTATTACTGTGCTGGTTTCCATCAACATTGGCGTACTCTAGCTCTGAGTTAGAAAAAGGCTTGTGGAAGAACAATAATCAATGAATACATAGTGTGGGAGAATCAAACTATCAGAAAGAATAATTAGTTCAGTGCCTAATTCAAGGATGGGCTATCCTTGGCTTATTAGAAGGGAAAACATAACTTGATATTTGGGCATTAAGATAGTTTGTGCACTGTAGTTAAAACCTATAGTTATTTTTGCCCTCAAAGGTGGGATTTTGAACAGGTGGGACTCCATACCCTTGGCTCTGGCTGCAGAACTGACATGAGGATGAAGCAGACATTTGGAAGATGAAGGTAAATAAACAATGATGAAAGGACAAACACAACTTGAACAACACAAAACCCTTATAATGGACACTCTCAATCACATATATAGTGTTTAAGGCCATGACTGCAGGGGATCACAAAGCTGCAGCCTCACTTGAGATTTCTTTATTCTGGGCTAGGACTTGTCACCTGGAGATGGAGAATGTGTGCATGTGTGTGTGCATCATCTTCTCATCAACAGCTTCACTGAGCCTTCCAAAGCTGTGCCTCTGCTCCAGTGCCGCAGGCTGCTGCTGGGAGTACCTAACTGCAGCCACAGCCCAGAGGACAGCCCAGACACACTGGGGCCATCATGGGCCAGATGCTGCTGCAGGCTGCTGCTGCCACCTGATAGGTGCCCCACAGCCATAAACATGTCAGTAGGGGCTGAAGGTCCCTGTGTCTGAGCCATCCTTGGGTGCAGGAACAGGAACAGCTTGGGCTGAGCTCCCAAACAGGGCACTGAAGCTCAGAGTTCAGATTGTTTTGTGGGAGATGTCATGCTTCCAAAGGTGATGGATCCAGAATGGAAAGGTAAATTAAAAAAAAAAAAAAAAAAACAACAAAAAACCACCCACAAAAAAACCCCACAAACCCCCCCCACCAAACAAACAAATAAACCCCCCCCAACACCAAACAAAAAACCAATCCAACAAAACCCCCCAACTTATATTCCACAAAATGGCAGTTTTGACTGTGATCTAGAAAACTTCCTTTTGAAAAATCTTTCAAATTTCCCTTCTCACAAATGTTCAGATTTCATTGCAATATAGGCAGAAGTCATCTCTACTTGCAGAATGTTTGTAGTCAGTTTGTCTCAGTTCCTTCACAGTGCAAAGGCTCTGGGTAGCTCTCTTCTCTGTTAAGTTACCCAGCTCCATGAAGTGTTACTTCATTACTGGGGAACTACAGAACAAGTGAAATACAGATGCTCACAGCTAAGCAACTACACTGGAATTCTGCACAACGCAAACTCCACATTATTCACTGCTTCTGCTTTATACTTAAGTTTCAGTTTCTTAAAATCAGCTTTTGCCTTTTTTCTCTCTCTCTTTTTTTTTTTTTTAAATACGCTTTCTTAGGTTTTGTTTTGTTTGGGTGGTTTTCATTTTGTTTTGTTTGGGTAGGCTGGTGTTTGTTTTAACAGAAAGAGAAGGATTTATTTTTGTCAGGCTGAAAATGTGTGGGTTTGCTCACACATGTTAAAAAGAAAGGAAAAAGAAATTATGTTTTGTTTATTAAACACAGTTAACCCTGCTTGGAAACAGCAGTGTGTGAACCAGAATGTGCTGTGTAAACCAGAATTCGCTGTGTAACTATCAGGCAATGCTAGCATCTGCAGGGGGAGTGAATTTGGGAGCAACTTTCCTCCTATAATAGCAGACTGGTCAGCTCACCACCATGATGTGACAATTCACCAAAAGACTAGAAGAAGTACAATTTGTTTGGTCCAGGGAGAACTGATGAATTAAACACTGCTATTAAATAAGCACACTACAGATTCCACTTAGACAGAATTATCCAAAAGGTTTCTTCTTCCCATGTCACAGACCTGGTGTTTAAGTTGAGGAAAATGTGAAGTGTAATTCAGCAGAATGTAAGTACCAATTAAGCTCTATTTGTGCAGAAGAAATCTCTCCAAAACTATTGTTCCAATACAGATCCAGATTTTCGAACAGGACATGAGCAAATGTGCTGAAATGTGTTTGCCCATGTATGAGGCTTTCTGCTGAAGTACACAGTACCTAGCTGACGGCACCAAACCTGGGATCCAGCTCCAGAAAGGAGCTGGCAGTGGGCACAGGTTGTATTTCTGTAGAGAGGTGGAGGGCAACACCTACACCTCAAGCGTTTCAGTGGATCTGATCACCCAGATCTGGGACAACAATCTCAGGCAACACATGGAAACAACGAACAATGCCTGCATTTCTTGTTCACAGAAAAGAAACCCCCACTGTCCTGATTTCTCATTTTTCAAGCTGAGCAAATGGGCACTGCCTCAAACAACCTTTTGCCATTAGTGTCTCTTTAAATACAGCCAGCACTTCTTCCTGACTCTAAAGCAGAGCTGCTTTAGTACTGCTGTGCTCATTCAAATTCTTCAGCCACATCTGTAGCTGTGCTTAAGCATTTTGAATGCATACAGCTATAAACCAGGTACTGCTTTTTTATGGACGTCCCACTGCCCAGGACTGAGGACAGCTGACTGAGACTCTTCATCCAAATAAATGTTGGCTGCTGATGTTAACTGAAAAAAAAAAAAAAAGAGAGAAAAACCCATCCAGCACAGCAGATTCGTTGGAGTTAGTAAGATGGCGCTGTGAAAGCAATCATTTGTTTCAAGACACTTAACAGAGATTTTATTTCCTTACAAGGAATCTTTTTGCCCTTTCACCAGGACTGTACCTGGCCCATGGTGACACTCCCAAAAGCAACTCCCTTCCTATCCTCCCAGTTGCTTTACTGCCCTCCCCTTCCTCTGTGTGCCTTACTCCTAAGAGTGGCATGGACAATCTCCAGGCTAAGGACAGGCTGCTGCTTGTTGTAACCAGCTCTGAGTTGCTCTACAAGAGAGGAAGGGATTCAGACCAGCATCACATGCCAACTCCTCCCAAGGATGGTGAACACAGGCTGGGCTGCTCTGCAAAGCCTCCTTAATCCACAACCGTGGGTACAGCAAGCAGTCTCCAGTTGAGTATGGAGGAAGACCAGTTCTCACTGGAGCATTTTGATCCAGTTATAAGTGTCAAAGAATAAGCAGATCAGTTAAAGCATCTTCCCCAGGAAGAAGAGTGAAGCTCTACTAAGAATTACTAAGAAGTGATTTCTTTTCATGAAAAGCCAACACTTCATTAAGAGGTAGCACTCAGGGATGCAAACCCCTTCCAGCTAAACCTTTCCTTCAGTCAGGAGTTCAGGTCTCCTTCCCTTTGCTTGGCAGTCCATAAAGGCCTGCTGAGTACACATCAAGTGGTTCAACACAGAGAAGAGATTCCTTCTGGCACCACCATTAGCCACTTGTGCCTTTGTTAGAACCATCAAACAGAAATACAGACAGTGTCAAGTTGTAAAGATTTCTCACATGGGTTTCTATGTTCTACTTAGAAGCATAAAAATCAGGAGACAGGGACAAAAGACCAAGTACATTGGTACCTAACAGTAAGCAACCCTATAACAGAGGAGCTAAAACCCAAGCTTGCCAGGCATATCCTGACAGATCACTAATTTGTCTAAGAATCTTTCTGCTTCTGAAACACTACCTTTCAGGCTGGAACAGGAAGGCAGTAAGGTTTCTAGCTTTCCAGGCTTTCTCTGGCGAGTCCAGAGATCTGCTCTGTTTTCAGAATACCACCACCAGAGACTGATTTGAGTTTAATAAACATCAGTGCCTGTAAACACTGGGGCTGTTCTGGTTCACAATGGCTGAGGACTTTTGCAGACAGAAAACAAATACACAGCTGAGAACATGACCAATGCCAGAGCCAGCTTATTAAATTTTCATGCTAATTCTGATTACTTTCATTTACCAACACAGATGTGCAACCAGGATGAGGAGATACAGTGCCCACGAGTACTGGGAAATGGCTGGCAATACGAGTGAGATTTGGAAACCAGCCACTTGGTGCAAATGCCACTCACATGTGCTTATCAGCTCTTACCAGTGACTTGCTTTTAAAGAAGCCAGCAAAATATTTGAATATATTACATTTCATAATCCTGATTGTTCCATTCTCTTTCAAGGAAGTCACGTAGTAGTCCACACAAGAGAATGAAACAAAGATAGGAAAGCATTGCTAGGAACAGTTAGATATATAAAAAAAATAAGGAATAATAAAACCACTCCATACATCACTAGGATTAAATTAGAGGGTTTTGTCTGATATGTCATCAACATTAGCTGAGCAGCAGGTTCAACCTAGGCTGTATGAGCAAAACTGCAACAAATCAAAAGCTGCAAGAAGGACATTTAGCTGGACATGCCAGAATGGGCAAGCTCAGCCCAGTATTAAGTGAAAAGCTGCTTGGGCAGGTGAGCTCTTTGGCTCTTTTCCTTCTGCTGTGGGCTCTGACATCAAGAAGCTGCACGACCACCGAGAAAGGAAAGAGGTAACCAAGATCCACAACCTGTGTGCTAATGGAAACCTGTGATCTAGTATCTACCTCAGAAAGTCTGAACTGTCTGTGCAAGTGCTCACTGCTTTATTTTAGAGAGGAAGCAACCTGATCTAGTGTGAGGTATCCCTGCCCAAGGCAGCGGGGTGGAACCAGATGGTCTCTGAGGTCCCTTCCAACCCCGATGATTCTGTGATATGGCTTGAAATATTTTAACTGGATCATGTGAAGAATAGAGAAGAAGAATTCCCCTTTCTGAATGCTTCAGATTTCAACTTGTAGTATTAATTCCCCTTTTAATCATCTACAAGAAATTTGAAATTTAATAATGCTTTGGTATAATCCCAGAATAATAGAAAAAAGGAAGCTTTTCACATACAAAGACATGTAAAGGGAGCCCCTGCACAACTGCCCCTCCCAGCCTTAGTGAGGAATCTGCAGCTTCACCTTTGTTTTCTACTGTTTGTGCCTAACTCCCCCCACTTCCACGCACTGCCAGAGAACCAGCTGCAAATGCATGGCACTGCGACAGCCTTGTTTGGAGCTAAGCTCAGGGCTGTGGGTACAGCCACAGTCCCTCAGCATTGGCAGACACCACAAGTAGCTTCTTCACTCCCCCATCTTCCTGCTGAGTGGGATCATGGACTGGTACAGCACTGTTGTGGACATAAAATGGGCAAATTAAACGTTTTACTCTTTCTACAGTGTGAAATCTCCTTTTAAGAGAGAAAGGATTAACTGTTTAAGTAGTTAAATTAATTAGGACTTAATTAAGATACATTTGGACATGCATCTTCAATTCAAGGTTCCCATGAGTGGATTTAAGAATCATGGGAGAGGGATTAAGGTAATGTTAATTATGTTCCATTTATACTGACTATTTAAATAGCTATCCCTTTCCAATTATGAACACCTCTAACTCAATTTCTTCAAGGAAAGCAGCCTTACACTGATATTCTCAAGGATGTTCTTCAGCCAAAAGAAATGCCTCCCTCTACAACTGTAAATTTATTCAAGTTAACTGAAATGATTTTGGGTTTCAAAACATGTAATATTAGAGTTGCTCTCACATGGTCCTTGCAAGAATTTGAAAACACAGAGACAACCAGGCATAAAGGTTACTGTTTGGACAAATGGTGCTTCAGTGAGAAGAGGTTCAGCAGCCAAGAGAGAAGCTGGGGCACAACTCCCGTTTTGAGACTTGCTAATACAGTGTGTCTGTGGTAAGTGGACAAATCAGTGAAAAATGTGAGCAAGCTTTAACAGCACACCAGAGCAAAGCCATCTTCAAGACTGCCCTTGGGGCCAGTGCAGGGATGTATCCTCAAAATCCAGCTAGACTCTGACAGAGTTCAGATTATCAGCTTCAGGTCACACTTTTCTTGTTTCTGGCTCCTTAATGCCTCCCCTTCCCTCCCACTGCAGATAAGGTAAATCTCTGCCAGGGCTGCAGAAATGGATTTGGGACTCCTCACCCGCTCTCGGGAGAGCAGCAGAGGCTGATACTGCTCACAGGTGCTCACTTCAGGGATGGGAGCAGAGAGCACAACTGGCAGCTCTTTACTGATGGTATTAAAAACGATTTTAAAAAACTGTTTACAAAATTCCAAACACTTTTTGTATAATGATGATCTAAGTTATCCATTAATGGCATAAGTCAAAGAACTTGAGTTGTTAAACTGGCCATGTCTCTTTAAAACGAATGCTGCTTTCACACTAGTTAATGACTGTAATTTGAAGATGCATGGTGGGAGGGAAGACTTATTTTTCTTCCTGCTGCAAGGAGAAACTACATTTATTTCATAGAAAAAAAATATCGCCATTATTTATTAGCAGGCAGAAAGCTTCTGGGTATAAGAAAAATTTGGTGCATAAAGCTGCAGCTGCTGGAGGAGAGGGGGAATTAACTGTAATGAAACTGGTTTAAAGAGCCTTGTAATATCACTTTAAAAATACCAAAAAGAGGAGAGTAAAAGCAAGAGGAAAAAAGAAACGAATTTTTTTTTTTTGTAAATCACAAAATATTGTCTGTTCTTTAAGCTAAACTCTTATACAGGAAGAAAATACGAGCTTGCTTATCTTTACATTTAAGATATATACCTGGAAAGAACATTTTCTTCTCTACATATGCTAGTTTCTGTGGATGATATCTGGCTGTATTTAGTTATTGTGGGTGCTCTGGCCATCTGAACTCAGCATTTGGTGAACAGCTTCGGTGTAACCAACACACGTGCATTGGAAGGCAGTGTAATAACTATGTAATTATGCAAGATTTTAGGAAGATTTACTCAGTTACATATGAAAAACTTCTGCACTTGATTCAGAAAAAAAATACTTGTTTCACCTGCTGAACTAATGGTGAACAGTCGGTGTCTGTAAGCTCAGACGTTTGTCTTGCCTGGTCTGACAACCTCTGCAAGCAGATTCTGCTGTGCAGCTCTACTGTGCCCAGTCTGCTATGTGGCCTCAAGGAACAAGGAAACCCTGGCACAAGTTATTCAGCTTGACCTTTTTAATCTGTACAATTCAGGTCACAGCCAAAATACACTATTCATTACACCTTTGACTCAAATTGCTGGTTTCTTGCTTGGTTATTCAGCAGCTAGCCAGAGCTTTGCATTATAGGATCACCTTTTAAGACTGAAAGACAAGCTGACAAACTTGAAATATATCTGCACAGCTGAATTATAAATTACTACCCAAACTCACCAGTCAGAATCTTCCATGTTTCTGTATTTTTATTCCTCAGCAATCTTTCTCCTCCACTCTTTCCCTGTGGAAAACTTCTGAGGTTCACAGCAGATAAGTCAAAAAAAAACAAGTATGGATTCTGTACATGAACTTCAGCAATATCCCAGCTGACAAAGCTGGAAGCAAAGTGTTCAAAAGAAAGGTGAGCTTGGAAAAAAAATAAATTTAAAGATCAGTACATTGTGATGAATGTTGGTGCATGATACTACTGCACAGCACTATGATTATGTGTCAAGCAAGAGAGTATTTAGATTGTTGTTGCAAATGACATCCATTAACCATGGCTAGCCTGGATCCTAATATTCTTCAAGGTAAGCTGCATTTTATTTCCTAATTCTTTATTATAATTAATATTAGACTTTTGCATTTAGTCCATCATGCATCCCAGATGTGACTACTGGCAGCAATAGTCGGAACCTGTCTCAAACAGTACAAACTGTTACACAGTAGGAAAGACTCTAGGAAAGAGGCAAACCTCATCCATAGCTGTTTTGGTTAGAATTTCCCCCCCCAGAATCTAAGAAGCTGAAACACAAAATACAGACTCTAGAGATTTCATTAGAAGTACAGAGAACACCTGCAAACCGTACAATGAAACGCCATGAGACACAAAACTAAGCCAAATCCTACTAAGCCAAATCCTTCCTCCAGGATTTCATATTAATCAAAAAGGTTTCATACTAAACTACTTGTTATCAGCATTGGAAAGATATATGGACAAAAGGTGGGCACCATTTAACATGCTGTGCACTGTGACCTTCGTTTACACTTTCTATAAGGCTAATTATGTGTCTTTGGTTGCTGTTCTCCATCAGGAGACACTGCCTCAGAAGTCAACAGGCAGGTTTATGGTTGAGAAAGCTGCAGAATTTGAGAATGAAGTAGCAGGAGAGCTTTGTCCAAACTACTACACAGTGCCTAGCTATGAGCAGCACTAACCCAGCTGACACTCTCCAACACCTCTCTCAACAAAAACTGTGTGTTTAGGAGGTAGAGAGAGCTCCTGGGGATTGGTACTCTTCTCATTAACATAGATCAGAAACAAGCAGAAGTCAGACAACTTCAGCTAGAGCCAATGACATGTGAAGCAGGTTTTAAATTAAGACCACATCATTTTACAGTCATCCAGCAGCACTGTGATTCCTGTTGCGGCTGGCTGAAGGACAGCAAAAATGATAAGCTGGTATTGCAAGAGAGCAATCCCCTCTTCTCAGGGGTGCAGCACTCTTCACTGCTCTCACCATTTCTGGACCTGAATGGATGAGGCACGTGGAATCAAGAGTGGTGAAGCCACCACCTACCCAGCATTTTGAAGTGACTGCTTTGGTAAGTACTGTGTGCAGCAATGTAGTCCTCAACACAGGAAGGACATGGACTTGATGGAGTGGGTCCAGAGGAGGGCCAAGAAAACGATGAGGGGGCTGGAACACCTCTCCTACAAGGACAAGCTGAGTGAGCTGGAGTTGTTCAGCCTCAAGAAGAGAAGGCTCTGGGGAGACTTAATAGCAGCCTTCCTGAAGGGGGCCTACAAGAAGGCTGCCGAGGAACTGTTTCCAAAGGTCTGAAGCGATAAGACAAGGGGCAATAGATTGAAATTAGAGAAGAGTAGATTTAGATTGGATGTTAGGAACAAGTTCTTTACATTGTGGATGGTGGAACACTGCCCAAAAAGGTAGTTGAGGTCCCATCCCTGGAGATATTCAAGGTCAGGCTGGACAAGACTCTGAGCAACCTAATATAGTGGAAGATATCCCTGATGACTGATAAGGGTTGGACTAGGTGACCTTTGGAGGTGCCTTCCAACCCAAACCATTTTATGATCCTGTGACTCTGACTCTCTGATTCTGTGCCCCGCAAGTGCAGAGCCTTACAAACAGAATCTGTTTGCTGTAGTATTAACTACCTGAGAAAGTTTATAATGTTATTGATGGTGTAGCCTGCTTTAATTTAATTCTGGAGGAGGTACAATTTCAGGGTTGGTGAAATGAATGTCTTTTGGCATCTTCCAGACAGCTAATTGGTACATATACATTATTGAAATTGTTACAGGGTTGCGGGAATATGAATTAAGTTTTCAGCACAAGCAGATAACAGTGGGGGAGAACTCTGGAAGAGCAGATGTATATGCTGGATCACACGTAGTCTACATCAACACCATCACACCTGCTAGAGAGCTTACTAAGTTTTCAATCATTTATATATTAAACCATAACCAAACACTAGCTCCTTCTGTGCTGTATATACCCAACCTGCATAGCTGCCATGCTTCTCAAACTCTGTTTCGTTTCAATTCCATGACAAGAGCCTGGATTTTCATCATGCAGTTCTATATAAATGCAAAAAACCGTATCTGACACAACAGAAAAGAGCTTCTGTCTGAAAAGTACTGTGCAAGTACTTTTGCAAGTCTTGCATAGATACAATCCTTTTTACTATTTCTCCTGTAAAACTGCAGGTGCAAGGGAAAGTACTAGGCTGTAAACAGTGCTCTGAGAAAACGTTGCTGGTGAAAAGTACAATAATCCAACTGGAAGGCATTATCAAAGTATTGCACCTCTAGAACAGGATGAGAGGAAAATTGAAACAAGCTCTACTTTGGCTTCAGACAAATAATTCTGTGAACACTTTTATCAGACAAAGTGGTTGCATTAGAAATTTGTCTTCATTACCCAGACCTTACTGAGGGGACTGACCTCATGACACATCACCCAGTAGGACAGTAGCCAGACAGGATTAACACCCACGTATTTTCAAATTCACCCCAAATTTACACTATGAGACAGCATTTAAACTTCTGTGTCCCATCAGAAGGTAGGCAAACACCATAAACAGCTAGAGCAGATATATTCTGCTAGTTTGTTTGGATTTCTAGATTTGAGAAAAAAAGTATTTTAGTGTTCCTTCAGTGATGGAGTTCTTCCCTACTCCAATGCCTGCTGTGCAGAAGGAAGTCACCACATTAGATATATTAAAGCAGACAGAACACAATATTGTACCATCAGTACATGCACTGAATTACCTCCAAATGCACCATAATAAGATCAGTGTATTGTTACAGGAGCCTCTAAGGCGTACAAGTGAGAGCCCATTTGAAAGGAAGAGAAAAATGACATTGCTCTGCCAAAGCCTATGTGTTGCAAACCTGTAGGCATCTTTAGTAGCTCAGGGAGCTGGGAGGATCAGACATATACAAATTCCTAAAAAAAACCAAAAAGCAGAACAAAACAAAACAAAACAAAACCCAAAGCACAACTTCCTGGCATATCAGCCCCTTCGTAAATATTCTGAAGTCTTCTCCACAGCCACATCTGACCAGAGTTTTGCAAAAGGATATATAGACAGATTTTAGTGTCACAAGAAAGCTTCCTCGGAAAGCTTGCCCTTGCCTGGTGCTCTCCATATACTCCAGCAATATTCCACAACTTCTTCCTCATCTTCACCAGTCAAAAGATGGCTACATTCAGACGTAGTTCAAAACTCAGACATCCATTCTAACCCTCTGCCATGTGACAGCTCTGACTGCAAGGTAACAAAACCTCTGAGCATCCAGATAGACATAGCTTTTAATTCAAACCATCTTCAACTTGTGTCTCTAAATTGCCAGTACATTTTAATTAAACTTCTCAGCAAAGATGTGCTTCACAGAAAATTGTATCTGTCCCTCTGAGGATTAGTTGATAAGGACAATTAGAGATTAGACTGGATCCTTCACATCTGTTGACACAACACAACTTTGCTGCTGTGATACATTTGGAAGTAGAAGAAGAATAATCTTCCTGTGAAAATGAAATCCCTCCAGATTACATTGAAAAACTCTGCTTTTTAACCTTCAGGAGGTTGTTGTTTTATTTTTTATTACATTGTTTTGGAAGCACCTTGCCTGCTAAACAAAGTAAAACCTGCATGGGACCCATACACAATCCTGCCTGAATTCCCCATCATTGAACTGCTCTTCCATTCCCAAATACATGGGAGAATGGGCTTGAAGGGAAGAGACAATAAGCAGTGAGAGAATAGAAAAATGGGCTCGCCAAGTGTACCCAATTTGATCTGTACCCATCAGTTACAGACACTGAACATCAGCCAAGCAGCCTGACATTGTTAACTACCATGGCTAACTTCCATAGGTTATAAATTAAGATAGCTCTCAGAAATAAGCTTTGCACTAGGACATCTCCAATGTTGCTGCCATTCACTTCAGAAAATGCTGTGCATATATTTTCTGTAACACACACGCACACACACACTAACTTTTCCTTCAAACAAGCATCTGCTTGAAGGTACTACATGCCCTAAAGACCCAAAACTTTCTCTGCCCTGACTGCATTTCCTTTCATTCCAATCTGTTATGATGTGGATCCATATCTGCAAGTGCATTGCATAGCATTAAATCTTGTCTTTTGTGCACTGCATCCTGGAGCTTGCTATTGCAAGGTGGATTTGAGGCCAGCTTCTTCTCTTGCAGCTCTAGAATACAGGCAAAACATAAGTTTCTCCTCTTTAAAAATATGCTAGAACAGCTTATCTTGGGAAAAAAAAAAGTATTTTAAAAACTGCCCACATAGTCCCCTTTGAAGTTATGCTTAGTAAAATAACTAATTAAGATAGTTAGTGCGCTGATTCATCACTATCACAAAGGTCTGCACTTTTCAAACCATTAACAAACTTCTAAGTCAGCTCAACGTCCAAGTTTTTCAAACACTTAGGCACAAAGCACAATAAGCACTTCAACTTCACACAGTAGTTTACTTTTCAGCTTCCTCTCCAGCACTCGGTCCATCTCACTGGAAACACCCCTCTCTTCTGGTCATCTGCTGCAGAAGTTTGTGAAGGACACTTCTATATTTTAATCCATGCTCACCCCTCCAAAACACTTACATGGAGACTCCTATGCTTGGGCTTTCTGTTGATGGCATTTATCTTGATTTATTAAAACATGTGGTTTGTGCTTTCACAAGGAGGTTGTTGCTGCTGTTTTTGTACAGTCCTACATCACTCCTGTGTTTTTCATCACCACATCCTGATGAACCCTCTTCACCAGAATATGAATGACAATTAAAATAGTAATTCTTGGCTTCCGTGCTCACACAGCTAAGTATTATGCAAATGCTACCTTTTCCCTGCAAGCTTTCACTAGAAAGGGTCTAGGGATGCTGAGGCATTTTTGGAGAAGGAAAGCTTGTCATGCTGCACAGGGAACAACTGTATTGATCAGAGTTTCTAAAAGATAATCCAAAACACAGGGCTGTGTGGGATATCTCCCATCATATTATCCTGTTTTCCTTCTTACCTTTCTAGGACTGGCAATCACTGTGTTTTCCCTACTCTCAGGAAACAAGAGGCCAAAGGCAGGACCTTCTATTTTGTCCTAGAAGGAACAAACAGCTAAGGAGATGGAAGGATTACAAGAGTATGTAACTTTCCAAATTCCATTCCAGTTCTCAGGAGATACTGGAACAACCAATGATGCATGCTTACAAGTATGGGTCACTGAATTGTCAAAACTGCACCAGAATAAAACTAAAATGATATAGCAAATCCTTCATCCGAGTAACGCTTTTTGGCCCTGCCTCACATACTGTTCTCTTCTGGCAGGTAGGGAACAGTCTGCAAAACTGCCCTGCAGTAGATGACACTCTCTGGGTAGCTATTCAGAGGGCAGCTCACAAGGGGGATCATCAGCAAAATGACAGGAGGGATCATGTGTGACTCTACTGAGGTCTTTCCTGGGTCTAATCAAGGTCAATGTATTTACTACCAAGCTGGATGATCAAACAGGACAGGTATCATCCCATTGGAAAGGGCTACAGGAGACTTCACAAATCTAAGAAAAGGCCTGAAGGTAACTTGATGGAATTCAGTAAAGACAAATGGAAACAGCTACAAGTTCCCCAGCAGAATAAACCACAAAAATACAGCTGGCCAGGCTGCAGAGCTGCGCATTATGATGGGTCAGAAGCCAAATAAAAACCAGCTGCCTTCCTGTGGCTGCAAAGACAACAAGCACTTCTCCAGAAGTACAAACAGGAATACACTCTGCCAGCCATGTGAAATAATCCCTCCTCTGGGCTCAGTGGCAGCTCCCAGAAAGGCCTGCATTAGCAACAAATACTTCAGGTAAGAGCAAGGGAAATGATCTGAGGCTAAATCACGTAATAAGGAAAGACCAAAAGAATTAGAGTTATTTAGACTGGTAAAGAGGAACCTGAAAGAGTGTAACACCAGTGGTGCACTGAAGACTGAATTGCCAACTTTTCTGTACTAATTTGGGCACAAACCTGGTTAGAAAGAAGAAGCTGCTAGTCTGTAATTCAGGATCAATTCCATACTTTGTTTCATTCTCCCTTCCCCTTCAGAATTAAGAAAATGCAATACTGTCACTTGGGAATTGGGAAAATAAGATTCTGTCTGGAGATATCTTACAATTTTTAGCAGTAGCTTTAATAATCTTTTTGATAAAGATCAACATCTGCTAATATGGTTTAGGAGACATGATGATCTGCCATCATCTGAATGCTTAACTGTCCACTCTAGAGTGACAGACAGATAACGTGAACACTAACCAAGGTAGAATGGAGTTATTGTATTGATTAGTTATCACTAAGAGGAAGAATTAAACAAAAGTAAGCTCCTGATTGCTTAAACAGGAAAACACTAAAGCAAGCAAGGAGATACTAAATATCTGCAGGGAAGTCGCTGACCCAGACTAGATGCTAAAGACAGAGTACATGTTCAGGAAAACCCACACGGGAAAGTAGCAGCTTGGATGGGCAATCTGATCTCGTTGAGGATGCCCCTGCTTACTGCAGAGAGGATTGGACTGGATGACATTTGGAGGTCCCTTCCAACCCAGACCATTCTGTGATTCTACATAACCATTCTCAGACACAAAGTTTGTGCTAATCTTGAACACAGAAATTCAAGTAAGAAAAACGCACAGGTTTTAGCGACTAAGCTGCAAGGACAGCATAGCCCCAGAGAAGAGACTGGAAGAGCAGAACTTCAGGTCTGATCACAGGTTCTCTAAAGCAATGACATTTAGAACCTTTGGGTAAAACACAGGAGGACATTAACCTAACAAACTCCAAAAGAAAGGGTGGCATTTCAGATGAACAGAGACAGTCTGTCCAGCTTTGGCCCCTGCAGGGCTGTACCCTGCTGCCATGTAAACACTGGGATGTGAGCTCCACAGCTCTGATCATGCTGCAAGGATGCTGAGGGACGAAACATTACAAGAGCATAATGGAGGCAAAGCAGCAGCTGCAGTAGCAATGGGAACAGACTATGTCTCTAGATTAAATCTGAAAGCCAGGCAAGTGTGACATGAAGAGCAGAGGTGAGTGGATAAGCCACCAGAAAAATAAACATCCAAGAAAAATAAACATACCAGGCAGTTTTACACACACAAGGGAACACAGGACAAAGAGCTGTGAAACAAAGGAAGCTTTACTACAACATGAACACAAATGAATAAGAAATTACTATTTCAAGAAAAAGGTTAGCAGGAGAGTGACTATGACAAACACCAAAGTATAAACAGCAGAGCAGTGCAATGTACTCTGGTAAACACACAGCCATGAGTAATTGCAGCTACTAACTGAATCACTCCATAGATTCAGAGAGCTGAGGCTGCTAAAATGAATCCCCTCTAGTTAAAAGGTTAGAATTGCCTGTCTGAAAGAGTGCTGGACACTAAAGGCTTCACTGTTAAGACAGAACAACTCAAATTAAGTTCCTTGGGGAGCAGAATGACTGCAATTAATCCACAATGTCAAAACCTCTCTCACTCCTTAGCAGAGCTGAAGCTGAGAGAAAAGCCATAGAACATCAGAAGCAGCTGTCAGAAGCTAATTTAGAGAGACTCCTTAAGCACTAGCAAATGCCACGAGGCCTGGGAAATCAGATGATGTGCAGCAAACAAAATTCACTTCATCCCCAGTTGAAAGCCAACAGCTTGGGCTGCATCAAGATTACCAATCTTCAGGAGCTCCTGTGACAAACCCTGTAAAGAAGTCTAGGGGCTATCTAATTGTGTGATAAGAGAAGCTTTGAAAGCCGAAAGTGCTGCAACAAATTCAGAGATCTAATTACAGGGAACCTGCAATAATTAGTTGAAAAGAAAAAGTTAACCAGAAATAGAGTATAACTGCATATAATACACTTCCTCAGATTTACATGGAGAAAACACTATACAGGGAAAGCACAGACAAGATATCAAAACCCAGGAACCCTCAAGTCAATTTTGGCTACACAGCCCAAGTTCTGTCTCCTCACAGGTATAGATCATGCAGTGTTGTTCTGCCATATGAACACGAATGATATCCTCATGAAGCAAGACCATGCACAGAAATACCAAGAATAAGCAGTGCCAATAGTTTAGGCATTTATATTCTGACTGCTTGCTTTGTAATGTGGGACTTTGTCTTGAAAGCTGGACATTTGGAAGTGTGCTACACCTATGCAAACATGGATATATGAACACAATCTTATCACCATGGTTGAAAAACTCTGTGATGTTCTGAAATTTATAATCCGCTACATGTTTTTTTGGAGATTTTAACACTTATCTTTACTGCCATATCTCAGACTCAGGATCTTGCTATCTCTAGCTGAATAATAACTAATTGTGTAAACCCTCTCAGATCAATATCCCATAAAAACCCTGAGATCTAGTGGAAATGCTGGCATTCAATAGTTGCAGTAAGAACTGGAGCCTGAAGTGTTGATCTGCCAAACAGACCCAGCTCCCTGCACTCTCATGAGCAGTGCCATGAAGACACAGCCCTGCTTATCCCTGGCTAGTGGCAAAGGCTCAGCATAACTGAAAAGAAATCACTGGGATAGCTATAAAAAGAAATGCTCTAATTCAGCCATGACATAGCCTCTGCACCATGCAGCATTAATAGGCTGAAGGTAACTTTTTCAGTCTCTATTGCCTCATAGCTGGGCACCTTCACAGGTGTTACATTGGAGAAGAGTGATTCCAGCTTTCAGTTTGCTCAAACCTCTTCCTCTCTCTAAAGTGGGTTTGAAGTTCCCATCTGATGCTAGAGAAAGAATATGCTCTCACAAGAGCTTTCATATATGAATTCCACATTTGGGTTAACCAATACCTTATCAAATTATAAGGACAACTAGAATGTACTTTTCACTGTAGACTGGTTAGCACCTCTAACAGATGGGCAAAACCTGTTTTGTAGAGGTGAGCTCAGAGAGTCCCTTATGCAGAACTGATCTCTTCAAAGGCTTTAGTGTTTACATACTATTGCTTCAAAGCATACAGCATCACATGAATCAAATCACTATCAGGTATGATTTATCTTTGACTATTCCCAACCCCAGAACTTGCAACAGAGTCACAGGCAATAATAATACAGTTTGAAGTGACTGGTAACCAGATGATAAATCTTCCCTCTTTGTGGTTTCTTAGGATCCAAACTTGAGCAGAGTTCCTGCTTTGGGATTCGGCTGGTTGTGTTTCAAACTAGGCTGCTGACAAGTAAAGGCACTATGAGGAACAAGCCTCTACTGAGGTCTGGATCACCCCAAGGGTTACTTGCTACAGATGTCTATCTCCTCTCTCCATATACCATTGTGTACTGCACACACCACATGAAAATGAGTGCACTGAGAAAGACCTGGAAGCACTCACTTTAGTGATGTTAGAGGGAAGTGGCTTTAAGATCTCATCTCCATTGGAAATCATACTAAAATTATTTCTCTCAGAGGCAACTGAGATCTACCAGCCAGCAGTGCATTTTGACATACTGTTGAATTATGTAGAGACATACAGGATCAACCTCTGAAGCATCTGAGATAGCTGATTTGTAAATCTATTTCTTCAATCATGAAAAAAAATAGTCAAGCATCTTCTTCTAATCTTCTGTCATAAAATAAGTGACTACAACTAAAGAAAGCAGGTTTTCCTGCATTAAAAAGCTAAATCTCTGACAACATGCTTGATGGTATATTTTACTCATTTTCAGGGTTTTGTACCCTGCTGTAGGTATTACTGAACTGATAAAGAACTAGTCCAAAACCACAATCCATATTTGCTCTGGATCCCTTTAATCAGAAGAAATATGATTTATGAAAGCTTCGAGGGTACCTGGAAGATGGATGGATGTTCTGCAGAAAAGCTAAGCTAAAGCCAAACTCATAAAACAAATGTACAGCCAGAATTTACTCTCAGTGTAAAGAGGCAGCTTTTGGTCTCCAGTGAGAAACCTCCAGCAGGACGTTTCATGGAATTTTTTCCCAAATTATATGCAATACATAGGTAGTGGATGCTTTGTTGCACTAAAGAAAAGCAATCTTCATCTCTTAGCTTGCCCTTTTGGGTGCAATGTGTGCAGCTCTGAGGAGCTGGGCACTAGCCTCTCAAGCTTTGTGTCAAAGTATTGAATGGAAGCGAGGACACAGCCAGACAGAAAACTCTAGAAGACAAATCAGCAGGAGAAGAGTAAAGTGACAAGTCATCAACATTTCTATATTTACTAGGGTCATCAAAAAATTGCCCTATGTTTTGCAGAACCTTTCTCTTAAGCTAAGCAAAATTTGCCTCTTAATTATATCTAGACACTACTCTTCCCACCACCACCACCCCCTTGTTTGGAGAATATTTTAATGAGGAATTCTGGAAACACAAACAGTGCAGTTGGCAAAATCTGATCTCCCTGGAGCTCTTCTGTTTGGCTGAGTTTTAGGGGATCATTTCACACAGACTTCTTCCACAAATGAAAATAATAATAATAAAAAAAGATTATTTCCTATTGGTTGGATGTTTTATTAAAGAAAGGTCAACAGTTTTAGGTTGTGCTCAAAGATAAAAGCTGCCACTGGTATCGGACTTTTCTAGTCAAACATTTGAATGAACTAATAGCAAGAGCAAGACCTCACCTCTGGAGTGTAATGAACAGAGAAAGTGGAACTGAGCAAACATTCAGCAAATTCTAAACTGGCACATTTTCTGAATGACTGTCTACACCATTTCCCTCTTCATAATAGTTGCTTCTTCTGTTAGACTAATGGAGAGTCTGCACTCAGGTTTTAGGTGGGTTTAATTTTGTTCCCCCCCATCCCCCCTTTAAACAGGACAAAGGAACAGTGTGTAAGTCAGCCTGTTCCATGGACAGGAGACAGACTCATTCTAGTTCTAATAACAAGAATATAGCCAATTCCAGTGAGTTTTTTCGTGTTATTTCACAAAGCTCTGAGAAAGCACATGAAATTTCTAGAGCTTTATAAATAAAAAGTAGTGATCTTTCTTAGTGACTACAAAGATGTTAGAAATACTTGTGTTGAAATATAAGCACCCACTGTACTTTACCCATCACTGCTTCCTAGCACATCAAAGAAATTGGTTTAATGCTGCCTTTAAAGATTTCCAAGTGATGGCAGCTGCACTGCATTAATGACCACCTGCACTACATTAATGTTACTACTTACATATGTAAGTAATTCTTAGCACAGTTTACAGAATCAGAAGGAAAGCCACAGGCTCATATAGAATTATAGAATGGTTTGGGTTGGAAGAGACCTCCAAAGGTCATGTAGTCCAACCCACCTGCAGTCAGCAAAGACATTCTCCACTAGATCAGGTTGCTCAGAGCCTTGTCCAGCCTCACCTTGAATATAGAATTAATGAGCACCAAGTAAACATATCTTGGTTTCCAAGTGAACTATTTTACAACCAGAAAAAACAAATTCCTAGAATGATTATCCAAAGATAAAAAGTTTTATAGTATCATGCTCCTATAGACTGTCAGTTATTCCCTCAGCAATCAGGAACCAGGGGTATCTGTAATTCTGACTGGTCCCTTACAAAGAGTGAAAAGAAAATGCTCTACCTTCCATATTTGTATGTTCTGAGTGATTAGTGACTGATGTCCACAATCAAAATGCAGCTGGACCTGTCCAGTGAACACAAGTTGGGACCACTTGTTCACTTCTGCTCATTTAATCCTTCAACAGACAAGTTTCTCACTTGTCATGTATTTGGCTTTGCTGGGGAAACACTGGGGAAACTCTTCTGGGGAAAGCAATTGCTTGGAAAAGAGCAGACACTGGAGTTACAGTAATTAGGTCTGGGAAAAAGGTATAAAAATTGTCTTGCAGTTAAACAGGTAGCAAGACAATTGCCCCAGCATTTGACATGACAACTTATTTTTTAACATTAACACTTCTGATGCCATTATTGGAGATTAATTGTCACTGTCAGAGATCTTAATTTATTTGTAATTATATAATTGAACTCCAGTGACATTCTAGGAGTAAACAAAAAGCTCCCATGATATTCATTTTGTAATGAGGAATAGCAACATTCATGTAGTGCCAAATACATGCCAATTTACATCTTAGTCTAAATAAAATAACTTTTAATTTAGGCTATTTTTCATATTTGTTCCTTATCCTGCAGGAGGATTTCTAGGATTATGTGACAGCACTGATTTTACAGTAGCAAGGTTAAAATTCCATCTGTTTTTCTTGCTTTTCATACTATTCAGTAAAGCACATTTTATAAATAAATGTCCTCTACATCTACTCAATACTTTGTCAGCCTCAGCTTAGGCATATTTTAAAGACATCATCTGAATAAAGTAATGGAAGTGTTTATGCTAATATTTTATCGTTGCTGATTTCTTTGCTAGATAAACTTGGCAGTTAGTGATCGAAGCAAGGATACACTCAGTGACTTGGGGGTTTTGTTATTTTTAAAAAGTGCTTCATTTGCCTCATCAAGAAGTTATTTTATTTCACAATTCAGTGAATACCTACACACCTTTATGAATAGACAACATGATCCCCAAAGCTCACTTAATTGTTAAAACACATCTGGCTTTATTCAGCCGTGAAAACCTCTAAGGAAAAAAAAGTTCATTATGTTGGCAAGATGAAGAGAGACCAAATCTTCCAGTTCAATAGGTAAAACCAGAAATACTTCTCCCTAGTTTTTTTTTCTCTTCTGGTTACTTTGCT
This sequence comes from Indicator indicator, assembly GCF_027791375.1. NCBI lineage: Eukaryota > Metazoa > Chordata > Aves > Piciformes > Indicatoridae > Indicator > Indicator indicator. The sequence continues at coordinate 13,269,394 of NC_072027.1, forward strand.
GAAGTGTCTGGAATAGCAAATACAAAGAGTTTTGTTTAATTCACTTTTTTTTTCCATCATATCTTTAATCTACAAATGTCACAACGGATTGTTTTAGGTAGCCATATGAAATCATGCACCTCTCCTTTTGTCACATTAATATTAATCTATTTTCAAGAGAGAAAAATAATTAAGAGTAAGAAAAACAAAGAAAATTTCATAAAATAATACACAAGGAAAGTAAAGGGAAAAAAAGGAAGAAGAAATTAAATAATCACACCTTTAGATTCTCTCTGGCTATGGTAACATACCAAAGGCAAACAAAAGTCCTCAATAAAGCATAAAGCATAATTCCCTCCTTGCAGCCAGTATGATTCTTAACAAAGATGAAGACAACATTGAGAGTCAGTGTCCTGACAGACAATGCTTTCCTTCCCACAGCCTATCTGCTAGCTACAGTGGCTTTCCTGAAACAGATTAAAACAAAAGTAAACAGGAGCTGGAAAACTTGGAAGTTCTCTTACCATCTGACAAGTCAATTAGCCCGAGGTAGTGCAAAAGTTTCAGAGAGGAGCACACCACCACCACAATTCCTAAAGTCTGGAGTCCCTCCGACTCGCCTTTAGTCCACATCCTTTAAGGCACCACACAGACAGGGGCTGGTGTGCCTGCAAGTAACTGGCAGACATCTAAAGCTGAGAAATCCTCCGCTGGAAGCTTTTCCTCTGGCTGCTCAGCTAAGTGTACAGCACATCTCCCTCTCCCCCCCCCGCCCCTCATTCTCACACTCCCTCCTTTTCTCAATCTCTTCCCCTGTTTCTAGTTCACCTCTTCCCCACTCTCTCACTTGCCTTTTTTTTTTTTATTTTGCCTTCCCAAACATGCAGGCAGCTTCTGCCCCTGACCAGCTCAGCACTCTGCTGCTAACCTCAGCAACATCTCACGCTCTTTATTTTTTTTAAATATCTGTGATACCAGCCAATGTCTGCAGTTAGGATTTTCCTCAGTAATTTTGCCCATGCAGATGCTTTTTGTCAATGCCTCCTCTGTACTAAGAGAACATGATATGTTGTAGGGAGGAAAGGAAGGGCTTTCCCTTTCTTAAATCCTCCCGCCACCCCCATACTAGGATATACATAAACACACTTCCCATGTGTGTGCACATATAGAGCCAGGACCTACACAGCAATTCTGTTTGTTAGCAACACGTCCAAACTCTCTTCCTCTGAGTTAGTTTGTTGTACAGCAAAGTGTGCTTTTGCTGACATTTAACATCACCCAGGCACCAGTGTTGGCCTGGAATAAAAATTCTTTGCATCCTAAATAAAACGGACAGCTGTACTTTATACTCGTTCATCTTTGCAATCTTTCACTAGGCTGCTGGCATGGGGTAGCACTGCAGGCTGCTCTCAAGTTAAATCAGTTACGTATTTCTCCATTATCACCACAGATAAGTAAACACTTGGCAGATTCAGTGCTTTATCAGAGTGGCAGATGCAAGATTGCAACACCAGTAAAAGAAGGATTTTTCAAGTTAAAGATGCTGATATGCCCCATACGGGACGTTCAGGAGAACTGAGATAGTTAATACCTTCTATTTTACAGGACTCAGAGGCTGTCATTTCCCCACACTGCCCTCCAGACAAGCAGGAACTCTTTTCCCCCAGTCCCAAAGCATCAGTGCAGGCTTGCCTTCATCCTACCACATCACTCCAGAACCTCTTCTGATGTTCCTCGGCCTTAAACACTGCTGAACAACGACATCAGGTGCAGAACCTCAAAGGGATTTTTTTGTATCACCTTAACTAAGTAATGCACTTGAATTGCTTAGAGATGTTCACATTAAAGGCAGGTTGGAGGTGCAGAATACTTTTACATAGTTGATCAAGTCAACAACGAATGAACACTTCAGCTGAATTTGAGCTTTGTTTCTGCTTGCAGGTGGCCAAGGAAGTAATTACACTTGAAAAACCTGTTATTCATGATGGTTCTCTGTCATTAGCATCTACATATCCAGAGCTCAGCTTCTACTGATGAATACTTGGAACTAATTTTTTTTTTTTTTTTTTTTAATTCTAGCATCTGCCACATTAGGTTTTCATTGCCTCAGCTTTGTGACTGGCTATGGTACCACATTGTGGTTCATATTTCCCAGTTTAACACATTCAGCTCTAAAACTATCAAAAAACTCCAAACAGAGCACTATCAAATCTTGCCCAGACAAGGAGAGGAGAAATTGGAGGAAATTCATGTGATGAACAGAGCTCAAAATATTTAGAATATTCCTTGGTTTATCATGTTCTGTTTCCATTAAAAACAAACAACAAACAGTACCATCACCAAAAAAACAAAACAAAACAAAACAAAAAAACACCAAAGAAAAAAAAAAAAGGCAAACACCACTACATTGTTTGGCCAGGTATATTGACCACAAAAAGAATCAGGTTCCTCCTGTCTACAGAAGAGACAGAGAAGAGTCTGTCTGTCTGTCTGACAGACTCTCTGGCTGCCTGGCAGATTTGCGCTGTTTTCTCAGATGTCTGAGTTAATGGATCATAAAGAGTGCACAGATTTAAAGAGCCCTCCTTACCCACCCACTCACTCCCAGGCACACCATTCACTTGCAGGTACAGCCTATCATTTTCTTCCCAGCAATGCATGAACCTCCTGAATCTTCTGACTGCCACAAGAAAGCAAGGCTTAAAAAAAAACCCAAAAAACAAAAAACAAGGATGATATGATAAACCATTAAATTCAAAAAACTTGGCTTCCTATAGGTCTGCCTTGCAGTTCTCCCATCATAATGTCAACCTCTGCATCTTCTAAAGCCTTGCAGCAGCACCTTAACTGAAGGCATGGGACAGAGCATAAAAAGCTGATAGTTTCATTGTTTGTGTTACTGCAATTTATGCCAAGTCTAACATTTTGTGTTCTTTAGATGTTCCTGATACACTCCAAAAGAACATTTGGTTTTGGTCCCTAGATTTCTTGCTGCTTGAAGATTACATGCATGCCAGGAACTCAGAATCCATTAGACACAGATTTTTGTGAGGCTGACTCAGTTGTTTAACAGGTTTGGAGAGAATATTGAAGGCGAATTTTCCCATTCAGAACCTTTAGGCTGATTTGGGATCACCTTGAAGCCAGCAGTACTTCCTGGACACCTCTTCTTCTCCCTCATTCCCCAAACCAGCCAATCAGTTCACTATTCACTTGGTCATTACTGCCTCAAGCACTAGGGTTCCTTATTCTAGGGACATGTTGATGTCATGCTGTACTTATTTTCTATAGAAATTGCTGCAGTTGCCTGACAGGCAGAACACCAGGTCCCTCCATCCATCCAACTTGGAAGCCACAAGCTGACCTACTTTTATGCTATACAATTAATTAAAACAAATCAGCTTTCTGCTGCTACTTAACATTCACATTGAGGTGACTGACGAAAGAGTTGGCAATTGATGTCTTATGGCAGGCAAATCCTATGGACCCAAATACTCATCTATGTTTTCCACACTATAAGAACTAATTTAAGTAAAAGACAGCATCTGTCTTCAGAAACTCACCTCCAGCTTGGCCAAGTAGTTACAGCAGCTCTCATTCTTTACTTTAGGATTGAGCTCTGTGATTTAAACCAAATAAAGGCTACTCAGTTTAGCTCTCCACTAGAAATCTGTGTAGAAACAGATGATCAGCTGCTCATCGGCAGAAATACTAATCAAGAGTTTATTAGGTATTTTACCTGAGACACTCCTGGAATAATGAAGAAAAGCCCAAACCAGTGCCAGATAAACAGTGGGATCCAGAATTTTTTATTTTACACAAGAAATATTCTACACCCTAAAAAAACATTCTACAGATCTGCAGCAGCTTTTGGATCGATGCTTCCCAAACATCCATAAATCTGCTGCAAAATACATACTGTTATCCTCAGAGAGGGGAGCTCAAGGGACTAAATTATTTTAACTGGAATCACACATAAAATAAATAGCACAAACTGCAGTGCCTGGTTTTCTTCCACAGCCACTGAACAATAGCTTTTGCAGAACAGCAACTGGAAGAACACTTTTGTAGTTACACACATGAGGTTAAGCTCACCAGTGAAGCTGTAAGCTTTATTTTTGCCCAATCCTAGAAGAGAGGAATGTAAAAAGCCAAACATTTAAAATACCAGATGCCTTGGTAATGGAGATAGATGTTCTTGCTAATGCCTAGAGTACACATATCTCTCCCATGCAGCAAAAGGGGTTGAATGCCTCAATTAACTGTGAAAAAGGTTTATGCCAGCTATGCACAATGTGTGCCCTCTGGGAACATAAGTAGGAACTTTAGAAAGATCAATCAAAATAACATGTAATGAAAAGGATTCTCTGGTAATAAAAGAATTGCTATGATGAATCATATCAGTGATTTATGTAATCTCTAATCAGCTCTTAAAATTGGTTGGGGGGAAAAAATACATCTTGTGAAGGTGCAATAATCACAGCAAAAGAGAAACTCCTATTCCGCACAGCAGAAGCTTCTCCCTGGGACCAAGCTATCTGGAACACATTTTTGCTTTCAAAGAGGAGGATTTTTCTCCTCACCTTGTTTTAAAACAAATGCCGCATGACGTGTTCTCATTACCCACACCTTTCAGAAAGCCCCAGTGGTATTCTGTGATTAGCCTGGTGTAAACCCCTAAATATTAAAATTTTGTCATTTTGATTGACTATTCCCTTGCTCTGAGTTATGATAAAGAATAAACAGGAACATCTGATTGATTCTTCTTGTACAGTTCATTATTTCAAATATCTCTAGGACACTGTTTATGAGTCTCCTGGTACTTAGCAATCCTGCACAGTCTTGTCTCACAGCTATTGTCCATAAATCCATTTTCATTGCAGATCTCTGAAGCCCTTCCACTTCTGTGGTATTTTAGAAATGCTATAATGAGATCATTCATATCATTGCACGTGGCTACAGCAGCAAGAATATGAAATTACTGTTCCATACATATTTACCCAACATGATTTCTTTTGTGCACGCATAAAGTCAGTGGGTTTTATTTCCATTTTGATTTTAAGCAAACCAAAAGGAAAACTAGGCCTTTCTCATGAGTGATTTAAACTTACCTCATCCCAAGCAATGATACGAAGTTCTTAAACTGCAGCTTTTGATTAGCTTGCCTTGATCAAGAGTCATTATCTGTCCTGGTCATCACAGGTGATTAAGTCCCTTTGGTGTTTTTCAGATTTCTCTGGATCTGACTAGCCCTAAATAATTTGTGCCATCTGCACATGGCGTGGACAGAAAACCTTTGATTGATAACTGCTGACTAATTTCAAAACCATTACGCCCCAAGTAAATTCACAAATTGGATATTTAAGCAGTTGATGGTTTAGGGCTCCCCATCTAAAGTCTGAGCAATCTCCAGTTAAACTAACAGCAATTCGGTGACAATGAGCTCAGGTCATTTCCCATTTATACCACTACAATTCCACCCTGAACCCTTTGCCTGCAAATTAATTTGGCTTCATATCAGACTTGAGTTTCCCAGCCAGAAGGGGTTTTGAAAGTCCAGGCTAATTACCAGTTATTGGTCTTGTCACTAGAGATACATTCTGTATAATGATAGGTGAACCACAAACATCTCATTAGTTGGCTTGGATAACACAGAAACTTGGATGCTTTTCTATTAATGCTGCACAGGGAGCTGGCAATAAGGAGCTGAGCTCAGTCTGCCATTTCTTCACTGTGTGAGCACAGGGAAGTAACCAGTGGATGAGTCCTTGTCCTGACAGAACAGAAGCTGTTCTGCTATAACAAAACCAGCTATAATTCTGTCACAATTTCCCCTCTTAGTTCAGTTATTCAGATACATGTGAAGGAGTCTTTGCTTTATCACTGTCTTCCAGCATGTTGGCAATGGTAGGATGTTGATTTAAGGGGCCATGGGCAATCTCCTGCAGATAAGCAGAAGGATCCCACACCTTTTTCCCCTTAAGAGGGGCTGCCTTGAGCTGGTGATTCCCAGCCCTCCATGAGCCTGTTAGCACAACCCACATCACCACTTAGAAGCATGCAGCGACTCCAGAAATCCAGTGCATCATCACTGACTTTTTCCAGACCAGCTGGAGGTTCACACAAGCACATCTTACCTTGAAGTTTCCAGAAACTGCTGAATGGAGGCCTTGGCTTTACTCTGAACTTCATGATGGAGAAAGTGGCTATATGTTAATGTTGCACACACAAGTCAAGGCTAAAGCAGGCTTCCTGCCAAACTACAAACTGTGAGAAGATCAGCAACTAATGAGTAACTCATGCAGTCTTGAAGGACTAACTCAAGCCACAGTTTATATGCACACTGAAGCTGGAATTCACAGATTGCATTGGGTTGGAAAGGACTCTCGAAGGTCATCTTGTCCAACCCCACTGCAGTGGAGAAGGGACACCTCCAATTAGATCAGGCTGCCCAGGGATAATCAACAACTGTGAAAATACATAATTAAAGGATAATAAGAACCTCTCCCAACTGTTAGGTATCATTGACAGGAATCCAGAAAGGCTTTAGTGCACTTTTGCCTTCTGTTTAACAGGCTTTCACCTATTCATCTAGATTTTTATTTGTAAACAGACATAGTTGTACAAACCACAGCAGCAAGCCCAAACCCAGCACCCTCCTCTCAGACCACAGATCACTATCAGACTTGCAGAAGTGCAATGGCTGCTCTCAGAAGTGATCCAAGGAAGTTCTCCACTAGCATACTTGCTCTCTTTTCAGTGCTGTTTAGGTTGAATAACTGTTGAATAACAATAACAATTGCTTGATGGCCTCAGCTGCACTAGGAAGGGACCTAGGGAAAGGCTCAGGAGTTCTCAACGTCCTACTTTTTAAACAACCAATGAACGTTGAGGAGGACACATGCTGTGAGGGAAAGAAAAGCAGAGGAGAGGAAACTAAAATCTAAAAGGAGAAACAGCACAAGAGAGTATTTCAAGTCTGAAAAAAAGGAACATAGAATTGGGGGATATAATATGAAGAATGGATCTGGAGGGACTGAGATGGGGCTGTGCACATCCTGAATCTCTGCACAAAAATATAAACTCTGTTCTTTCAGTTAAACAGTAGGTTCCTTCCCCAAATAGGGACAATGTCACTGCACCAGGCCATGCTGCCAACCTGCAAGGAACCCCATGTGCAGCTGAGCAATTTCCCTGGAACCTGTACTCAGAGGTGAGCACTCTTCTCATCAGCAAGTACACAACTGAGAGAAGTAAAATAGCCAAAAGAAGCTGTTAAAACCCAGAGTCACCAGTGTCAGATGCACTTGGCAGGGGCAGCTTCTTGCTCGCTGGATTTCTGCCACAATCCAGAGGAGAAATGACCCCTGCCTCATGGCACTGGTGATGACTGCCTCCAGAACCTGAACAGTAAAAGGCATAAAGCTAAAAGCTTCTGCTGTCAAGTTGGGCTGCAGTGATTTTTCTCAGCACAGGTAGATTTCCCCTCCACATTATGTATTTCCCATGGGCATCAGCTTGTCACAGCTTCATTTTCAGTTTTAATAAAAGTGATAATTAACAATGCAGAATCTCTGGTCTCAGACTTTTTTTCCCCTAATGGGCTTTGTTTTTCCAGATTCATATTGTGTTAGGCATATGAGAGCAGCAATGAACAGGTAGGTTATTCTCCCCCCAAAGACATAGAAGATCATAAGTTCACATTGGAGAAAACTGATGAAGGATGGATCACAGGCTAAAACCAAAATTAAATGTGCTTAACATCAATCCTACCCAGTTGTTTGACATCATTATCATTGTAGAAAGTGTAAATAATAAATACAATTATCTTGCCTTCCCAATACATGTGAGCTTGGTGGTAACTGCTAAGACTGGACTAGATGATCCTTGAGGTACCTTCACAGAATCACAGAGTGGCCTGGGTTGGAAGGGACCTCCAAAGATCATCTAGTCCAGCCCCCTCTGCAATAAGCAGGGAAATCCTCAACTAGATCAGGTTGCCCAGAGCAACCTGGTGTTCTATAAAGACTCTCCTTCTGACCAGGTCTTTTGCTTATTTCAATCTTACCAGTAGAAGAAGGGATAAAAATAGTGAAACCATCCAGCATCACATATGTTCTACTCATGATACTACTCTCTCTGATGGAACTTCTCCTGACATCAGCCACAGCAAGAGATTAGGCAGATTGTTATTGGGGGGTTTCACCAACGTTATGTGAATCTAGTGGTGTCTCCAGGTACTTCATAATTTTAAAGACAGCTCAATTGGAAGGAATACAAGATAGCATGAATTCCAACCTGCTGCACAGAGTAAGAGATGCCTCTACCTGCACAGCATGTGCTAGACTAGTCAAGACTCTAAGACCTCTAAGAAGAGCAAGCCCATCACCACTCTGAGACAACTGCTTACTCCAGTGCTGCATTACTCTGCTGAAGAAGAGGTTTCTTCTTTCACGCTAAATTTGCAAAGCTGCCATTTTTTGTCACTGCCTCTTCTGTTATGACCACACATCTTTTAACAGTGCATGTACAGGGTTACCTATAAGCCACAAGCCTTGCTCCAAGTTGTCCAACTGTTGCCATTAGGAAGAAAAAATACAGGATGCTAATGACAAGGCAGTGTTTAAAGCCAAAGCTTTTGATTATGTTCTCCAGAAAAGCCCTTGAGCATAGACAAAAAACATTTTTCTGCAGTCTGTTCTGCTCCATTGCTGGACATTTTAACTACCCCAAGCCCTACAGGCCAATGCCACAGGCTCTCCCCCACCTCATCAAAGCACTTAGAACTAAGATGCAGAGAGCAGTTTCCTAGATCAGTAGGCTGGTCATGAACTCATCTGTTATTTTAAAGTTCAGACTGTAAAGTGCATATAGGAGGGAGCATTTTCTGAGGTGGAAACATCAAGGCTATCTCCAATGTGGTCTAATCAGCAAGCAAGGATAGCACTGGTTTGGATCATAAGCTCTGAAGGCTACACGTCTGACTGCAGAATAGGATGAGAAATATCAGGAGCTGTAAAATACATTTTGGCAATGTTTTACACATTGCCTGGCTACTCAAGACTTCATCTGTGACTCAGTCCACAGGAACACACAGGAGGGTAGCTTTGCACATCCATGATCAGCGGAATTTCGCTCTAGTCTTGAGGGAAACAGAATCCTAGCAATCATGGAAAGACAAGAATGAAAAGTTTTGAAACTTTAAGAGGTTTGTGGGAACAGTGGTGGGTTTGGAGAAGGAAGAATGCCATAAAGCCTTCACAAGCAGTTTGCATCCCTCTGTAGCCACAGAACTACACTGAGTGCCAGAAGGCACGTCTCTATTCATATCACCTGTGCCAGACAGATGATCAGCAACTTGCTTCTTTGTCTCATTATAGGTCTATGCAGTTATTTAAGGATCTTACAAAGGAATTGGATTATGTTTCCCTCTTTTCCAGCTGTTCTGGATTTCCTACTTTGAAAGTGACCTCAAGTAATAAATAACTGAACAGGGTTTTCTAAATAAGCCTGTATATCTTCAACTTACTGATCAATCATATAAGGAAATAGCTTTGAACGTGCTTGTTGACTCTTTACTGGCATCTCATCTTCGTTGTACTATCTATGCGTTACTTACACTTAAGTTTTTATTTTATCATCTGTAATTCCTATTCCTGTTCTACCCTGAGCTTGAAAGATTTAATTAGTTATTTGCATAATTATTCTGCAAAAGACAGTGCCACAAAAATTAAGGCTACTTCTAGGAGATCAGAGCAATAAATTAATGAAGGAATTATGAAACTGTACAAAACTAACTGTATGTTAGATACATCACAGTGAATTATAAAATAGTACCATGATAACTATTTTAGATAAATCATAGTCTGAAATCACACCATCCTGAAATAGTTTGGAAACCTGGGCCAAGTAGCAAAACTCTGAGAAACAAATGCTTTGCAGTGAAACAGAAACAAGGAACAAAAAGGCCAAGTTAGAAAGCCCATGTCTAAAGTTAAAACATGCAAAGAATTTTGTAAAGTATGATACAGGGAACAAAACCTAAAGGAGCAGTTTACGCTGTAGTTCTGAATACACAGAGAGTAGGGGCATGGTTTTGCTTCTGCCAGAACAGCTCCACCTATTAAATGCACAAGAGCAGTTTGATGAATTTACACTCAGCAGAGGGGTCAGCTCTCCAGAGTTTTCCAGATCACCTCCAATTAATGACCCATAGACTAACTGCTCCTCTTGTGGCACCACTATTGGGATCCTGCTTCTCAGCACACTGCAGATTGTTTGACTCACAGAAACATGAAGGTCTGACCAAGAAAGCTCTTGGAAAGCTGCAATGCAGCTACATGTGACAGGATGTTAAAGCTAAGCAGAACCTGAGATAATCAATCTCCTTCGGGTCTCCTTCCTTTTGTGTATCTAAAGATATTCCACTGCAAGCAAGATAGACACTGGTGATGGAGCCACCATCCTCACTGCCACATTGCTGCTCCTGGTCACACAGCAGAGAACAGAAGAAAAACAATATGGAAACAGCATCTGCTGTTTGCAGAGGGGAATTGCAAGGACAAGTAGGCAAAAAGAGTCAAGTCTCAGAGATAACCCCTTCAAGAGGGCCAGGAAATGAAGAAAGATAAAATGCTGAAAGTACATCAAAAGATATGAGAAGCACAGGAAAAAACAAACAGTAAGGAAAATGAAGGTGCCAGGGTTTTACTAAGAGTAGATTTACATTCAGAATTTAAGCTGAAATTCAAGGGCAACAGCAAACTGAAGTAGATTGATGGTTATAATGCCATATCTGGGAAAGGGTAGCATAGGTAGAAGAGTGATTTGTACACAGCACATCCCAGCTCTGTAACTATTCATAGCTGGGACACACTATGTATCTAACACACTTCAGCAGTCAGAATGCTCCCCCAATACCCCACAGCCCTCTTGAATAACTATGCATTACAGTTGCATTCCCATGGTCAAAGACACCAGAAACAGAGCTAGAAGGAAAAGGAAATTAATTTCCTCAAAGTCCTCAACACACACAACTCAAAGCCCAAATTTTTTGCAAGATAAGATGTGAGACCCAGCTCTTGAAAAAAAGATACATTTATCTACATGTGTTTGTTGGACCTTATTGCAGAGGTCCTCTGTAGCAAAAGAGCTGCACATCTCTTGGGCTAATCCCAGTGTCAAACAGGACACACAATGGCAATCAGATTCCTGGCACAGAGCTTTGCAGGGACTGACCTGATGGAGAGCAGTGTAGGGAAAAGGGACCTGGGGTCCTGGTAGACAGAAGGATGATGATGACCCACCAATGTGCCCTTGTGGCAAAGAAGACCAATAGCATCCTGGGGTGTATCAGAAGAGGTGTGGTTAGTAGATTGAGAGATGTTCTCCTCCTCCTCTACTCTGGCGAGGCTGCATCTGGAATGTTGTGTCCAGTTCTGGGCCCCTCAGTTCAAGAAGGGCCTCAGGGAACTGCTAGAAAGAGTCCAGCACAGAGCCACAAAGGTGCTGAAGGGAGTGAAACATTTGCTGTATGCGGAAAGGCTGAGGGAGCTGGGTCTCTCTAGTCTGGAGGGGAGAAGACTGAAGGGTGACCTCATTCATGTTTATAAAAAAGTGAAGGGTGAGTGTCAGGACAGAGCCAGGCTCTTCTCAGTGATGTCCAATGATAGAACAAAGGGGTAGTGGGTGCAAGCTGGGGCATAGGAGGCTCCACGTGAACAAAAGAATGGCACAGTTTTTCCCTAACAAAAATCAAACACAGCATGCAAGGTATGAAGAGGAAAGGCCAAATCCTGTTGCGTTGTCAATTGTGCTGGTCCATTTCCAGCACCAATCTAAATTTTGGTTGAATCAAACACAGGAAGATCTGCAGAACATCAAAACCGACTATCCAAAAAGGTTTTTAGGGAAAAAAAGTTGATTAAATACATCCATACCAATTGACTAGACATTTTCATCATGGTCCATAGTATTGATTGGACATTTTAATAAACCTTTGTCTCTACTTAAATATTCCTGTCAATTTGTTGACAGGAACACATTCTAATTAAAGAAAAAGAGTGTGATGGAGGATACTAATTTCCCCTCCCTCCTTGCAATTTAATTAAAGTACAGCTTATTAATTGCAAGGTACATTATTCTCATTTAAAAAAAAAAGTGCAATGCTTAACTGCCATTATTAAACTAAGCACCAGTTTGGATTCATCACCGGACACTTCGCTGCTGCTCAAATATACGATAGCTCAGGCCTGGAGGGTAACGTGTTGAGATGAAATGAAAGGATATTTCAGTTGTGGGTACTTATTCTGCTCAGAGTTCTTTCAAGCACAGAGCAAACTCAAAATCCAACAAATGATACCAAATTATGTCCAGAGGTATTAAAAATGATAGTTTAGTTAATCTAAATCACAAAACACGCTTCAAGTACAATGAAAAATACTTGTCTGAAGCTTTCTCTGTCCTTAAGCATTTTACATTCACAGCAAGTAGCTAATTACTATTAACTCCTAACTATAAACCATGCATTACAATAAACTTCTATTACGATTTGTCCTCCAGTTACAACTTAAAAATTTTGACCACAAGTATTAATATAAATTCTAAAGATGTACCTCTAGACTTATCTGCCACTTCCAGAGAGAAAAGAGATGACAACACCTGAGCGCTTAACTCTACTCAGAAAGGAAGTATGGAACACTACCTTGTTTCCAGTGCCTTCAAAACTGAAGAAGGTTTCTCTGCAGAAGGCAAGCACGCAGGAAAAATATTTAGGAAAGTAAGGAAGGCAGAAGTTCTTTCAATTCTGTCAGATCATGAAATCATTCTACCAGTTTAGGCTTCTTAGAGATGATGATAGTACTTTGGTGATGTATGTTTAACAATTTCAGCAACTCTAGAAAGCTTCAGACTGCTTGAGGGAAGCTGAATGACCTATGCTGGGGAAACACCTTATTGTCTGCCCTCCACTCCCAGTGTAGTACCTAACATTTGGTTATCAGGACGGCAGTCTGCAAGCTGGCCATCATCTACAAAAGACCTGGAACAGAGACTCAACTGGCATGATGGGCAGCTTTTGGCATAGTTTTCCATTTCAGCTGTGTGGGTACTTACAAGAAGGGCTGGGTTTAGATAGAAAAAATAAAAAGTGCCTTTGTATTTTAAGACATCATGGAAAAAACAATCATGATTATTTTTCTGAAGGAAAAAAACCCTACCCATAAATATATTTGTGAATGTGTGAAGCTTTGTGAGCCTGAAAACTCTTTTCAAGACTCTCAAATCATCCAGCTTCGCAGAGTGCACTAATCCCAATTCAGTTGCTAGCTCTGATATCATCAAAACCTGAAAGTGGAAAATCATTTCATTTCAGAGCTAAAGCACATAGACAAATTAGCATGGTTTCTGCTAAATCACTGACCTAAACAGAAAGGAATTTTCGAGTGTCTAGTTTGGAGTTTTGCAATCCAGGCAGCAACATTTTTTTGCTAACTAGCACAAAAATTTAATGTCTGTGTATTCCTCCTGAATAGTGAGCATCTAATCTGTAGCTGTTAGGATACAAACACCACCAAGTGTTAATATTTAGGTTTCTTCAGACCTGGGTAACAGCTATTTTCCAGCATGAGATATATCACAGAATGCCAGGTTGGAAGGGACCTTAAGGATCACTTGGTCCAACTTTTCTTGGCAGAAGCACAGTCCAGATAGGCTCTATCCATCTTCCTGAACAAAAGAAGAGTGTCTGGAGAGTCACTTAAGAGAGAAATAGCATCTTCACAAATAACATCATCTCCACTGTTCTAAACATTTCACTGTTATAACTCTAGAAAGAGAAGGTGAAGTTAGCATATTTATTCAATACATTCAGTTCAGTTTATGCAGTAATTGTGCTCAGAGGGGGCATTAGGCAGCACACAGAATTGGAAATGCCACGCAACAGCCTTCAGCTTTAAGTGTCACCTGAGGATTCTGGTTATGGCTTGTTTATGGAGGTGTTTAACAGCACAGACATCCAGCTGTCTTTAACAGCACAATGTCATCTCAGGCTTTGCTTCGGTTTCTGCTACAACTCCAAAGCACAGAGACAGGGTAATTAACTATGTCCCAAAAGCCAAACCAAAAAAATTAAACAGGGACTTTATTGAAAGGAAGTCTGTGCTGTACACAGGTGAAGGACTGCACCTTGCATTGTCATGAATTGTCAAAGCTGAGCTTGAGCCTTCACAGGAGCAACTTCTTCAATGCCCTTACATCTCTTATGATTTAAAACAACAAGGAACTTTATTCTGCTCTGGTGAGAACTGACCTGGAATACCTTGTCCAGCTCTGGAGCCCTCAACACAGGAAGGACATGGACCTGATGGAGCAGGTCCAGAAGAGGGCCAAGAAAACGATTGGGGGGCTGGACCACCTCCCCTACAGGGACAGGTGAGGGAGCTGGGGTTGTTCAGACAGGAGAAGAGATGTGTTCAAGGAGACCTAATAGCAGCCTTCCAGTACCTGAGGAAAGCCTACAAGAAAGCTGCAGAGGGACTGTTTCCAAAGGGCTGGAGCGTTAGGACAAGGGGCAATGGTTTGAAACTAGAGAAGAGTAGATTTAGATCGGATGTTAGGAAGAAGTTCTTTATGGGTGGGTGGTGGAACACAGGAACAGGTTGCTCAGGGAGGGAATTGAGGCCTCATCACTGGAGATATTCAAGCTCAGGCTCAACAAGGCTCTGAGCAACCTGATCTAGTAGTGGATGTCCCTGCTCACTGCAGGGGGTTGGATTGGATGACCTTTGGAGGTCCCTTTCAACCTAAACCATTTTATGATTCTATGCTACTTTTAGCTTACTCTATTTCAGAGACTGCCCAGACTGGAGTCTCCTTTATGTAATGGTGCTCAGTCAGACATCATGCTGGGCAGGTCACACGGGTTTGCTGTAACTGTAGGGGAGGTGCAGACCAACATTTCCATTTTAATAAAGAAATCCATTACCAAAGATGCCATTGGGGGAAGGTAGTTCCAGTAATGGGGAATTAACAAGTTCATGTAATTAGTCAATTAATTATCTTGAATCTAATTCATTAAGAGGTTGCTTGTTCTTGTTTCATTCATTTCTCCTCCCAGTTAATTCTAATTGCAGAATAAAGTTGGAAAGGTAAGACCCAGCAAAAGATGTCTAGTTCAGCTGCCACACGGCCTCCAAGCACACGCCAAAGCTGACCCATACTGCAGTCATTCCTGATCCACAGAAAGCTGGAGGGACTCAGCAGCTGGCAGGCTTGCCCAGAGCCAGCTCTCAGTACACAGCATCAAGACAGTTAAAAGCAGTAGTTTGAAGATAACATTGAATAGGCCCAGATCAAGGCAACGCTCAGCAGCACAAATCCCTGCAAAGTAACTGTGGTGTATCAGAATGCTCAGGATGCACTATTCAGAGGTGCTTTGAAAAGCTTCTCCACAACCCTGCTCTGCCAGCACAGCATATACTCAACACTTAGCAGAAATAAGCAGAGTCAAAGGGACACATCCAGGAAGCCTCAAGTCACACCTTTCTATCTGCCTGTTGCTGAACCCAAGCACAAGTATTGAGGCCTAATGTTTCCAAGGAGTACATGGAGAGCCACACTTAGCCTGAAAACTACTGATGGAAAGGGAGTGCTGAACTCCCTTTCATTTTTTTCAAGTTGTCAGCTCAGCTTTCTTAGCATTAAAGAGAAGAAAGAACACAAAATTCTGGATTCCCCCCCCCCCCCTTTCATTTCTGCTTATAAATCAAGCCACAAAATCTGCCTCAGCCTCTGTTAGTCAGGAAAGCATTTCACTGGCTGCATTCTAAGCAAGCACTGCAGTTCAGTCTCCTATTACTGCAGAATTATTCCTTGAGAAGCAAAGCTGACAGAAGGGCCTGCATTTCCCAGGTCTAAGGAAATGGAATTAAGTCCTGAGAACCTCCCTTTCCCTGTAAGTTTGTTGTTATTTTTTCTAGTTCTAGATGACAGTTTGTATAGAATGGTGCTTAAACAGGCTTTAAGTGTACGTAGCACAGAAAAAAAAAAAGTAGCAAGTTACTAAGAAATGGGAGGAAATATTCATACAACCTGTGAAATAAATAGCTGCAAAAGGGAGGAAAAATAATGGGTAAATGGTTTCAGCAGAAGTTCACCTTATGTAAACTCCACCCAGTAGGTAATTGCTACTACTGTTACAGAGCTTTCCCCTGCAGAACTGGAATATTTTACAAAGAAAACCCAAACAAGGAAATTGAGAGAAAGCAAGAGGATGCTTCTCAGACCTCTGAAGGGAAGCTAGGACCAGAGGTCACATTTCCAGAGCTTTGAAGCAGTTTGGTTTGATACTCTGCTTTCTTCACTTACATGAACCCCTTAATTCAAATTATTCAGGCTCAGGTTCATACATGACTTGGCCTTCACTTTGCTCACTAGTAATTTTAATGCTGTTTTCAGACTTGTTTACTAAACTAAATTTTCCTTTTGTTCTAAAATCCACTCAAAATCACTGATTTAAAACCTTCACTATTCCTTAGGTACTGCTGGACAGTTTTATCCTTTAGAAAGCTTCAAAACAGATAAGAATACACAGCAGGAGGAATGCCATATCTGCTACTCAGCCTTATGTTGATTATTCTTGTAATATTAAATTGAGATGCCTGCCTTTGTTAGGAGAAATGTAGCCCATTCTTGAGGCTTCAATAAGCAGCTCAAAAGCATAAGCACAGCCTTGTTTAAAACTGCAGTTACCCAAAAAGAACAGTTGTTACCCCTGCAGATGATACTGGGCATAGACAAAGACAGGTTCTCCCAGTAGGATTTAATTTCAAGGAGTAATTTTATAAATCTATTTGAAATGCAGCTGAACAAAGATCACTCTTGGGCACAAACCTGAGCAAGACTCAGGCAGACTGCAGCTCATTAAAACTTAGAGAGCAGTTCTTGAGAACCTTTGCTTTTACTCAAGCAAACAGCCATGAAACCATTCTGACTTTGCAGAGAGAAAAACATGACAATCATGGGGAAAAAAAAAAAAAAAAAAAAAAAAAGACCATCACCTAACTAAATAAAAATCCCACAGAAGCACTATGGCTGTAGGCTCTTGAAATAAAAAGAAAAATGTGGTGTTATAGCTCATGGCTGAGCATGTTGGCTTTGGAGCTAATGCAAAACCCACAAATTCTCCTCTGAACAATGAAAGGTTTAGCTTCACTGGGAAGCTACTTGTTTGAGTGAAAAAAAGTAAATAGAATCTGCAAATTCTATTTTCTTTTTCAGAAGACTCTTTTTGGAATAAATTCTGATATAATAGAGGAAAAGCACATGTAAGTGGATTAGCAATAACGATTCCTTCAGCAGTAACAACAAGCAAATAACGTGTTTGTGCCAAGAACTGTACCAACACATCACCCAGAGAGAGAGTAACAAACTCCCTTCACATACAGAATCACACAGAATGTTAGGGGTTACACGCAGGTGAGTTTTGAATGTCTCTAAAGGAGACTCTACAACCTCTCTGGGCAGCCTGCTCCAGGGCTCTGTCACCACTCAGAGGAAGATCAAGAGAGCTAACAGAAACTTCAGCAGAAGAAAGGGGTTATCTTAAAAGACAAACTTTTGCCCAAACTACTGGATATTACATCCCCATTGGTTTCTTTTCTTTCCTTGGAATCAGCAACAAGGGCAGGCAGAAGGTGAAACCTACAGACAGGGAGCCCTTAGTGTGTGAGGTGGGAAGCATGCATGAGACACCAGTGAGACAGCACAAAGTGTATGTGTGAGCACAGGCCAAAGGGGATTTTACCTCCCATCTCACACATCCTGAGTCAGTTTTCTAACCACGAAGGTGCTGTTTAGGAAAGCTGTCATGTTTTGTACCAAATGTACCAGACTAGTCATGCCTGTGGGGTTTAAACTGGCAGATTTGAACTGGAAGAAATTAGGCAGAAACCCTACAAATGTACTTGTTAAGCACATTAACAGAGTTTTTGTTTTCTGCTTTATATTAAATAAGAATATGAGTGGGAGAGAAAACACACACAGCAGGAAGAATTTAAAGTTACTTATAAATATAATCCAATTGGGTGTTTTCAGCACAGTTAAAGTCTAAAAACTGGTTGCTTTGTTTATATTGATTCTGAATCTCCTGTCTCCCAGACTATCTGTACACATTGAGGTGGGAGAGTTAATTCTACTCTGACATTGATTACAACCATTCACTGCAGAAGTGCAATAAGGTGTTCTGAAAGGAGTAAGTCACCACTGGGACAGAAGAATAGACTTCTCTTGCCATCATTCTCAAAACTGCATTTATTCTTGGGTACTTCCAAGGAATTTTTTTTAAAATATGCATGTAAACAGATTTATTTTTTTCCTTAAAATTAGTCAGACCTAGTCTCCCAGGCTAGGCCCCCCTCACAAATCTGGATTTTAAGTGAAATCTATTCCACAGTCCAGTAGTTTTTACCACTGAATTTAAACCAGAGTTTCGGAAACATGCTGTAAAGTTATAGACATACCTATAACCACACTGCTTAAATCAGAGGAATTTTAGGCCAGTTTCACTGGTCCCTTGCCTCACACCAGCTAGATACACAAAGACATTTTGTGTCTCTTTCCAACAGTTTTTCCTGTACCATAGTAGAGACTTTGAAGATCCATGCATAAGACACTTGGATATTGCTCCATTGGAATTTCATAGATTAGCTTAGGCTGGAAGGGACTTTGAAGATCATCTAGTTCCAACCCCCCTGGCCATGGGCAGGGACACCTTCCACTAGACCAGGTTGCTCAAGGCCTTATCCGACCTGACCTTGAACACCTCCAGGAAGGGGGCATCCACAGCCTCCCCAGGCAACCTGTTCCAGTGCCTCCCCCCCCCACAACTGTAAAGAATTTCTTCCTAATCTCCAGTCTAAATCTCCCCTCCTCAAGCTCAAAGCCATTGCCCCTTGTCCCATCACTACAAGTCCCTGTAAAAGTCTCTTCCAGGCTTTCTTATAGGTCTCCGTCAGGTACTGGAAGGCTGCTATAAGGTTTCCCTGGTAATAAGACAGGAATTTTTTATACATCTTGGCTCTCAGAATGCTGCTGGATCTCTTCTCTAAGGTCATGTGTAATCATTATATGCAATGACTGCCATGCCTGCAGAGTTTCTCCTTCCATGTCATAACACAAGTCATTCTCTCATGTTTTCCTTCACTATCCTAGGGAAAAAAAAAAAAAAAAGTTTGGTGTGCTTCAAGAAGAGTTTCTTTCACCAGTACATCCTATGCTAAATCCTCAGGCAACAATATTTTACTTCAGCAGCTTTAAAGCAACCTATAAACCCATAAAATTTATTCTGAACTCTTGAGTTACAATCAAGAACATAAAAAGGCAGGTTACAAATAGACAAGGGTGCTCACATTTCTGAAGTGATGAGGTTTGGAGGAAGTAATTTGAAGTACATAATTTCTCACTGCTCAGGAGAAAGCAACAATTTTACACTGACACAGAGGGAGGCAATCTGTAACAATAAGGAAGCATTTACATTTGGTGGTCTAGCCAGAAAACCATTCAAGGGCAGGCACTTATAAGAATTTGTCATGAATGATGTGCAGCATCAGTACAAGTGGACAATTAATTAACATGCATTTGGAAAGCAATACTTCTCTTTTTCCATGGAGAATTTTTACAGTTCTATGAAGAGAGAGAATAAAAAAGCTGTAGCTGAAATGCTCAGTATAGCAGATTTAATAGCCTTCACTTGGATACATTATAAGCTATTAAATGTCTGTCATTCAGGTAATTATTGGAGCTTTGCCATATCTTTTTACTGTCTCCAGGCCAAGACACTAAGAAAAGGATAGGGGGGGAAAGGCGAGCTGGGGGAACTAAATGGATCCAGCAAAGGAGCATTTCTCAGTAATTATGCCTGATTGGAAAATTGTCTGCTTCAAAGAACAGAAACCTGAAGCTTTATTAGTAATGAGAGATCTCAAGTTTCTAATTAACTGAAAACAAAAGTACCACACATTTCACATTGTACGTTCCTGTCACATGTAAGCCTCTGTTTTCAAATTACTCTCTGAAGGACTAATTTGCACATGGCATGCTGGAGAGAGAGAAGAGGAATCTTAGAAATAAAATAAAATAAATCCAGTGCTTCAGGAAATAGTTTGGTTGTCTTCAAATCAGGCTGTTTAACTGACCACCTAACTACCCTGAACCTGTCCAAAGCCAAGTGCAGATAGAATCGTAGAATCAACCAGCTTGGAAGAGACCTCTCCAAGACCATCCAATCCAACCTATCACCCAGCCCTATCCAATCAACTAGACTATGGCACTAAGTGCCCCATCCAGTCTTCTCTTGAAGATCTCCAAGGATGGTGACTCTACCACTTCCCTGGGCAGCTCATTCCAATGGCAAATCACTCTCTCTGTGAAGAACTTCCTCCTAATATCCAGCCTATACCTCCCCTGGCGCAACTTGAGACTGTGTCCCCTTTTTCTGTTGCTGGTTGCCTGGGAGAAGAGACCACCCTTTTGCATACCTTCATGTGAGAGAGGGAATAAATCCAGGCTTCCTGGGAAGCAAACTAGGGAAGCTATTTGAACTATTTGTTTTTCTACATGAGTGATAAACTGGAGCTTCACAAAGCTAGGGAAGGTACCTGCAATGCAGAGGGCTAACTCCTGTGTAGGTTATTTTTGCCTGCACATCAACACCCCTTCTTGTCCTGTTTCTGGAAGAACATAAACATAACCTTCTGTAAGCAGCAATTCTGTTCTTACAGTTTTCCTCTCCGTGCATTGGGAATAAGTATTGGGAGTTTCCAGCTGAAGTCAGAATTCCCATAGGTGAGAGACCTACTGCAAACACCACCATAAAGAGTCTCTGCCCACAAGTCCAATCCAGAACAAAAATCAATCACTGTTCTTGACTTCTGTGTGCCAAGAGCTATTCCTTGCTTTCACTGAGGCTGCCAAGGTAGAGCTAACAGGTAGGACCTGGAAGTCTCCACAGACTTAAGGTAATTGAAGACACCTGATGTCAGTGGAGACTGGCTATTGTGTCGACAAGAACTATTTCCTAGTACCTGGTTGTGAAAGTCTGTATTTAGTGGTCAATTTGCATTTGGCAGCCATCACCTTAACTGAAACAGCACTTCAGAAGAGCAACAGTCCTTGCACTGATTCACACAATGTCTTAACTTGAGCTACCTCCCAATTTCTCAGTTTCTAGTCTGTTTTTTGTAGATTATTAGAATATTGTCTACCAGCGTTAGAAATGGCAGAAGAGACATTGCTTTCTGCATGACGTCTTATCTAACAAATATATAAGTAATCTCATCACAAGGAATTGAGAGGAAATGAAGGTAGGAAATATTTACTACTGAGCTAGGCTGCTCACTACATCCCAAGTGGTGAGTTTAGCCCACCAGCAAGGACAGGAGAAATGTCCTAGGCTGCTTCCAGTTAATGACTCATGCTAATAGGCCAGGTACCTGTTTCAAAGTCAAAAAGTTCATGCTGTTGCAGATGAAAACAAAACCTTCCCATGGCATCCCCCTGCAGCCTGGTCTAACAGGGCACACACACTCTGCTAGTGATGATGGCACACCAGTATCCAGTTACTCAGGCTCTGCACAGAACTGGTCACACATGGCTGGATGTGCTAGATAGCTGCCTTGAGGTTTTCAGAGATGTTGCACCTATTTGTTGCTGATGCTGGCAGCAGAAACTGATTGAAAATTGATTGCAGAGTCACTGCAAACTTGGGAGACAGAGACAAAGCAAAGTAAATGTGTTGGAGCACTGGGCTGACACCACTGCTGAAGCAACATGCTACATCCCTGTGGTACAAAACAACATGGGGAAAAAATGGTGTGAAAGAGGTGGCACCAAGGTCATCCAAATTCCAAAACCACAACTGGATACCAATAAAAAGATAGATAACACTGTTTTGAATCCCCAAAGGGGAGATAAACACCTACTCCTACCCCTTTAGAGCAGAGGAATAAAACAACAATAAAAATCAGGATGAAAAAACTGAACCCAAGACAAGGCATAAATGAGGATTATATGGATTTACCCCAGATGAAAACAAGACTGCTGTTTTCTGCAAATCCATGCAAGAGGGTGAACTATGTCAAAGACTATCAGAATGTGACTGGATTTTGATTAGAAATTTCCATGTACATTGGAAGTTGTGGATTACATTAACAATTGAAATTGTAATTGCAGTGTTTGCTGGGGAAGGAAATCACGAGCTGCATTTTCTAGAACATTCAGAAATAGCAGAGGTGTGCACAGGCTCTTGTAACATGACTCTGAGAAGGAAACCTCTGCAAGACTCCAGGGCTCCAAGTGATCACTGAAGGGAACAATTCTTCCACTGTCCTAAAAAAACATCTGACAGCTCGCTCTTGAAGGGGTAATTGCCTGTCCTTTCAGAGACTGTCAGTGACCTGCCACTGGGACACAAGCAATTCTTTTTGTTTGGAGAGAAGCTGTAACATTCAATTTCTCCTTCAAGCTAGGCAGTATTGTTACTTAGATATGATACTTTTCCAGTTTTTCAGATCACAAGCAATAACTCTGAGGGGACCATAAACCAAAGGGACACCAGCTTAAGCCGAACTTTACAAGGTTTACAGCAATAAACATAAATCTTCCATACTGTTGAAGGTTGTTGGAGAATGGCTTGAATCCCAGGGATGGTTCTGTGGAACAACTATTTGAGCAAAATGTGTAGGCCGTATTCCTTTCTTTTGCTTACCATTTGTAGATAGCTTTTATGCTGATATGGCAAGGTCACTATGCCCTTGTGGCTGTGCTTGCAGCTGTGTTGTTAATTTACAGGGTGTAACAGAGAACTAGTCAGATAGAAGCCTGTGAAATGGCACGTAGGCTTAACCGCAAGCGGGCTGGATATTATAATGTAGCTTCTTACCAGAAACCTATCGAATGATGACACTTGTGCATATTCACCTGAGTTGTACCAATAGAATAGTGACATTTGTGCATATTTAGCTGAAGATGTTATATGCACTGTGTATTCAAACAATAAAGTTGAAGCTTGCTTATCAATCACATTGATTGCCGCTTGTCTTCCCTCGTGGTTCACCAGTAAATCATATTGATTTCTGCCCGTCTCCCTCGCGTTCGACAACAGAAGGTGGCACTGTTAAACATTTTCAAAGAACCTCTCCGAAACACCTAGCAAAGTCTGGGGCAGGATATTTCCCTGCTTGATCTCTTTGCTGATATTATCAGCCAGAACACACATTACATCCAGCTGTGGAAGCAGGCAGAGAAGAGCTCCCATGGCCAGTGACAACTGGAGTGAGACTACCTTATTTCACAGATGGTAAATCCAACTGTTATTATCTGGTAATGATAAAGCCAACGTTTAATCTATCACCTACAAGGATAATCAAAACCAGGATGCCTATCTCTACTATGTGTCCAATGGAAACAATAATTGCATGCAGAGAGGCCAAATCTCATTCCCCATTATACGCAGCACACAGCATAATAGAAGTTTGTAGTTTCTTTACCCCCCTACTGGAACGATCTTGAAGTCATTCCTACACTTCCCATTTCATCAGAATAAATCAGGAAAGCTTAATTTATACCAAGAAAAAATATAGCATTCACTTTAAGAGACACAAGTTCCTTCTCTGCTCTGTTAAATATTTGACTTTGCAATTTGACTTTGCAACATAACCTTGCAATTTGTTATTGTAGTGCAAGTTCGAGACATTATTTTTTTTCCTTTCCTTATAAGAATCACAGAGCAGTTGATGTTAGAAATGTTGGGAGGCACCGCTCAGAGAAGTGTTAACTACAGCAGGTTGCTCAGGTTAGTTTACAGATAGGTTTTGACCGTTTTCAGGGATGGCAGCTCCACCACCTCTCAGAGTACCCTGTTCCAGTGTTTGACCTAAAACATGTTGGAGTTAACAAGCAGCCTTCCATTGATTTCACACTTTGCACAGTCCCACACCCTCTCATGGTGTTTGTGGATGCCCCCTTGCTGGAGGTACTCAAGGCAAGGCTGAATAAGGCTTTGAGCAATCAAGTCTAGTTGAGAGAGGTGTCCCTGCCCATGCCAGGCAGGTTGGAGTGGATGATCACTAAAGTCTCTTCCAACCATTCTATGGCCATTCTATGATATTAACTAGTGAGAGCTGGCCCTTCTATTGGTAAGTTCAACACAGCTGGCAATGCTTTAAATCACACCCTACTGCAGATGTAGCTTGGAAGGAAACAAAGTGCTTCCATTCCTTGGGCTGTCCATGTTTTGCAAGGCAATTGTGTCCATAACTTGCAGAAAGGATTTGTCCAGACCATTCCCCCATGTATGGTATGTTCGTC
Source organism: Indicator indicator (assembly GCF_027791375.1). Classification (NCBI taxonomy): domain Eukaryota; kingdom Metazoa; phylum Chordata; class Aves; order Piciformes; family Indicatoridae; genus Indicator; species Indicator indicator. The sequence continues at coordinate 13,293,736 of NC_072027.1, forward strand.
CACACTCCTCTTTTACTGGGTAATTTCAGGTGAAATATGAAATCTTGTCTGTCTTAATAAATTAAACTTATCTAATAGACCTTATAACCATAAGAACTGCAGCATGGATACAACATGAGTAAAGGAGCAAGATTTGGGGAAGAGGATGATGGGGGCACACCAACAAGCTTTGACAGTCTGTTTGGGCAGTTCTTTATTATTCACTTGATATCCTGTGAGGGCTAAGCAATGCACAGCATTAGTTCTTTCCCTAATTACAAACCAAATGAAAATGGTGTTTACTAGAGGGGTGATGGTTTAATTAAAAGGAAGACATTTCACAACTAAGATAACAGCCATGAGAAGCAATTTCACCAGCCTTCAGAGCCTGCTGAAAGCAGTGGTCAGCTTCTTAGCAGGGAGACTCAATTTTGGAGTCCTTCAGCCTTTTCTATTAATCAACATACACTTTCTTACACAAGGCAAACTTTTTCACTCACAAAGGACCTCTACAACGAAGTCAACATTAATCTCATCCTTTCAGTCTGGACAGCTGGTCTATCCTCTGCTCTTAGCAGATAACATAAGCAGCTAATAAATACACAAGATTTTTTGGAAAAGTTTTTGGTTTTTAAAGAAAAGTTTTCTGCCTCAGCATTTTCCAGTTAATTATTCCATAACAGTCAGGACTCAGAAACATGCCCACAAGTAGCATGATTAAAAGTCAACATGATAATAGTGCCCTGCAAGTAGTAGTGTTAATTGGATTTCTTAATTGCATTGGATTTAAAGGCTGCAGTGTTATTTTTGCTGAGGGAAAAAGAAATGAGACAAAATGAGAAGACAAAGATTGATTCCCATGCCTATGTATTAGGTTAGTTTTTACTCTCAGTTTGCCTACTCATCTCACAAGCAGCACTGGACAAGTTACCGGTGTCCCCAAGCAGCTCAAACAGATTCTGACAAGTACTTAATGATTACTCTTGGACTGATTTTGGCACTGTACAGAAATGAAAATGGACTTTGGTTTGCCACAAGCAAACCACAAAACCCAAAATGAGTCCAGATGCAATAACTATTGCCCATCAATGTGAGGAGAAGAGTACAAGGAAAAGCAAGGTGCTGCTTTAATACAGTGAGTACCAGCTACTGTGGTCACAGCCACTATAGCAAAACTCTGAAAACAGGCTGCTTGATAACTCTTTTCTGATCATTATCATCATAAAGTTGATCTACACTTGATTTTTTTATGGCTCTTTATCCAAAAGTGCAGGGCCCCAAGTTGGAAGAACAGGAACTTGTTTCTCTCAGCAGGTCTTAGCTGCATGCCTTGAACCTGCAAGACCTAAACTTCTATGGTCCTTCTGTAGGTCTTTATTATCTACATGGTAAAGGAAAAACCTAGCAAGGATGTAACAGGACATGAGTCCATCTACAAGGACACAGGTACTACACATCTGCCATCAATGAACTGCTGCCAGCAACCTCCCTGAGCAATAAATTAGCTTCACATTGCAAAGGTGAAAGATTGACATTTAGAAGAAGTTTTAAAAAGAACATAGAGTCTGCAACTGCTCAAATGCAGGATACTGGGTGCTTTTCCCAAACCCTGAGGAAAGGTCCAGTCATCCCACTTTGTAGCATTAGCAGCTAGCCTCTACTTGAGGTCTTTTTAGAACTGAACTGGTATCCAAAAACTGTGGGATGGAAACAGCATAGCACATTCTTGGACAACAGGATTTGGAGATGAAAATCCTACACCCTGCTCTCAGGTTGCTGAGCTATCTCTCCCACAGAAGGAAAATAAATATGTATTATCAAGCAGGCTGACTATTAAAGCTGTACTAAATCAGAATATACAAGAAATGAGTTGGCTCAGTTGAATAGAAGCCATTCTTTATTTCATGCAGAGTTATATTATTGATTTTCCTTTGGTCTATGATTAATTTGAATACTGAATTATTTAATGGCACTGAAATGAGAGATTTTAAATTATTAGGTAGTTTGGCTCTTTTGACAACAGCTGAATTGAGATTTGGGAATGTTCCCATCCACTGCTACAAACAGAATAAGCTTTGATTTGCCTTCTGATTAAATTTGTACAAAACATGCATTGAACAAAGGAACTTGCATCTTTTGAGGCAAAAGGGAAGGCATGTGAACTGCTAAGAGAAAACAGAAGTGAAAGCTCTAGAGATTAAAGGTCTTTTATTTATCCTCAGAGCAGGCACAACAGCATGTCTGTGCAATGTGTCCATCCACAGCTGCTACACCTGTGGCAGCCCTGCTCTGCAGTGCCCATTGTGGCATTTATGTGCCTGCTGTCTGAGCAATTTGTTATGTGATATGGGGAAGAGGCTTTGGTGACCTTCACTCAGATGCAGGCGTTTCATAAAATAATTCCATATTCACTAAACTGCCTAAGAAAATATAGGACAGATTTAAGACAGCTGTCAGGTCACTGAAATCCACTTCCCACTCCACTGCACAGACAGATATGGGATTTGGTCACTTTCCTTTCCCTCTTCAGTAAAATCTCCATGTTTCCTTCTCAGCTTTTCTAGTACCACTTGGCTACATCACACAGGGGTTTTATGTCCATTGCTGTGCCAACAGGAAAACAGCAATCCACACAGATCACCCCTCACTTGATCCTCAACTAATACTTTCCAAGTGATGAACCAGGCTCTGTGCCCAGACATTCATCACAGCCCTTAAAAATGGCGTTTGGTAGACAGTGATAACTGGTGTTTGCACCATGTAAACCCCTCCAGGATTTGCTACTCTCATCCAGTACAACATGTATAGAGCATTGACACATGCAGCTCAACCACAAACCATGCTAGAACCACCACAGTGGGTAAGGACTGACCCTTTTTGCCTCCCATAGCATCCCTCTGGGTGGGTGCAGCAGCAAGCCTGGCTTCCCAAGCTGGCTGTTCTCCCTCTTGCTCTCCTTCCACATGCCCCTTATTCCAGGACCAAAGAAATTAGAGGCTGCTTAGGCAGACTATCTGTTCCTTCCCAGATAAGAAGGGCAAACTCATATACAGAATACCCAGCTGTTTCCCCTTCTTCCCCTTCAAAATACATAAATCTTTTTTCAATGACATCTACCTGTTCAGCAGAATTCTGAGAGCAGCTCAGCGTTTCATTCCCTGATGGGCATCCTAATCCCTTCCAACTCTGTCAGCCCTGAGAAATCACCACCTTGAAAACATTTCCTGCATATCTAACACACCAGTTCGATATGCACAGCATTCCTAGCATTAGTCACTGCTTTGTAGCCGGATCTGTGCAGTAGGGCATTAGCACTGGGATAGCAGGGATGGCACACTGATGCCTGCAAACCAGGATGCATTGGGAGAGCACGGTTCTGCTGGGCATTTGCCCTGTACCTGCAGAAGTTTCAATAATGACAGGAGAAGCTGCTAGTCAGCAGCTGTAAACCTGCATGGCCACTTCCTAGGGCAGAGGTTCCCAGTCCACAGAGCCTGGAGAGCAGTCTGTACCTTGCCAGTTCATGCTGACTGTGCTGTTCCCCAAGGATGAGCTGAGGGACAGATGAGATACTGAGGGACATGAAGTTTATCCTAGTATTTTCCCAGCTATACCAGATCTAATGATAAACAAAAACCAGACTGAAGCAGTGAGGCTTTAAGATGTTCCTCATAGGGGGAGGCAGGTGGTGAGCGTTATGGGCACAGTAAGATTTGAGAAATGAGAGCACAGTGATGGACATCATGGGATCAGACTCTACAAAAGTTGGGAATAGTGCTTCCTCATAATGGTACCTCCATTTTTCTGGCTACTCCAGAGCTGGAATAATTCTGTAATCTGCTTGATAGGTATTTAATGCAAGAAGGAAGACAGATGTCCAGTGAGAGAAGTTGTGAGGGGATGCTGGCATCCATCCTCTGAGCACTTACAAGAAGTGTAAGAAAAGAAGGTCCAGTATACATTGTTCTTTTACACACACACACATGCAAACTGTAATCCACAAAATTATTATTTCTTGAAAGGTTCCTGAAAATGAACCAGAGCACATGCAGAAGAATTCTATTATATATTTCTGATAGGAAATGAAATAATTCAACTATCACAGTTAAATGCCACCAGTGCTTCTGAAGGTTCTTACACCCGAGAGCTTATGTTTTGTGCCCTGATGTCAGCTGAACTTTTTCAGTTTCTTTAAATGCTAAATCTGACCTCTAAGAACAGGAACTGAGTGCCTCAAGGAAACTTGTTTTGGTAATGTGTGCTTATACTGTGTCAGAATTTCACTCAATTCCTGGATACAACTCATTTTACACACTTACTAGAAGAAGTACCTCTCAGGTACTCATGCAAACACGTACAGGCCATAGCGAGCTGTGTATTACAGTGTTCATGTTGTGTGTGTCTTGGCTAGAGAAGCAGTTCTACTGTTGTACTCATCTCGATGTTCAGCAGGACTTATCACACCGAGTAACCAAGAAAGACTTTTGCTTGGAGACATTGCTGCAGTGATTCCAATGCCATTTCCAGGAACACTTTCCTTATTTTGCTGAGACAAATCATCTAAGACCCTAAAACTGATATATAACATTCTGAAAGGGCATTTGCATAAAAATAGTCAAGGGTTATTATACCTGCAGCAGGGAAAATCCAAGAAAAGAGGATTTTACCCACTACACAGTAGGGGGGGGGAAGGTTCAAATACCAATTGCCACTAAAATATAAATTAAAAAAACCCACATTTGTTCAGTATGAGTCTGAAATTCCAAAGATAAGACTTACTTCTCTGTGGGAATAAACAGCATGATAGATTTTTTAAATGGAAGTTTGGAGGTTTTTTGATGTAAATTCTCATCAGAAGCTTCATTCTCAAATACATTTCACAATTCATTCATGCTGAGAAGCACTTCTTATCTTCTAAGCCTCCAGACTGCTGTGCTGAACAAAATGTGCACCATTTGCTTTTAACTCTTTCATAAAATCATAGAATCACTATGGCTGGAAAAGACCTTTAAGATCAAGTCCAACCATAACCCAAATACCATGACCACTAAACCACGTCCTGAAGCACCTCATCTACAGACTTATTGAACACCACCAGGAATTGTGACAGATGCCTCCCTAAGCAGCCTGTTCCAATGCCTCACCATTGTGAATAAAGAAGTTTTTCCTAATGTCCAACCTAAACCACCCCCTGCACAACTTAAAGTGCAGGACCTGGCACTTGGTTGTGTTAAAGTTCATCCCATTCAGTGCATTGTACAGGGAGGAAAGCAGAGTGTCAGAGGGATTTCCTTGGTGTCAGCAGCAGACATTTAAGCTGGAAAATACAGTAAAAATCCAAGTCATTCCACCTTCACTGCTATTTTAAACTAAGTTAATCAGCTCAGTTTGGCCACTGTTAATTAAGACTCTTTTCTTTCTGGAAACGCATCTAGCAGCTGTATTAGCATTTCAGCTGTGCTTTAAAAAAGTTAAATGACTCACTGTAAAGCAGAGACCATAAAGCATATTACTGCTTTACCTGCTAGGAAGTGTAAAAACAGGATCTGGATACTGTAGAGAAGAGGGATAATGAAAGACTTGAAGCAGATACAAAGGCAAGAACTTTCTCTTATCCTATTCAAATTCCTCAATCTTACAGAAAATCTGGCTAGTTTTACAAAAGCAGTGGGTCTTGGGGGATTAAGAAACTAAATCTATTTTTACCACACAAGCTTTTTCTAAACAAAATATCTTTTTTCCCCCCGCAAGGTAGCTCCCCTGCCTTTATACCCCTGCTACATTCTTTACATGATTTACAGAACAGCTTCTTCAGCTTTGCTTTCTCTCCCTGGCACAACCCATTATATTTTTTTTTTTGCTAGAGGCAATGCATTAAGAAGAGTTTCCCAATCAGCTGTTCTCTGCACCATCTAGATTCTTTAATTAAATAATTAAGAAATCATTAATTTCCTTATGACTGAAACCATGTGGCTTCCTTCAATTGACACCATCTTGTGAGTATAAATGAATACAGACAACTCAGAGATCCATCTGGTTAGTCACAGAATCATCAGTTCATGATCATAAGGTAGTCAGAAGACAAGAGGTGGCAAATACCCATCTATCCCAGCACTTTGTTTACACATGCTAGGAGCTTTAATAACTGAAGCACCTTACCAAGTGAATATAATTGCTAGTTCCTCTATTAAAACATGTAAAATGTGACTCTAGCACAAAATGTTAATGAAACAATGGACAAAACCAAAACAGACATAAACTTCAGAAAAAAATAAGGGAAGGGAATAAATCCTGAGCACTTTTCCTGGTAAATGCTGAGATGCTTAGCCTGTTTATTTAAAGCAGTCAGATGCTACAAGAACCTTAAACAACAAAGAAAGAAAAAAGTCATTTTTGTTGAGAATGGGATTTTGTCAGGTGCCTGGATAAAAATAAACACTACTAAAACACTAGCTTCTTTATAGTGTTTTAAGAGACCACTACAACAGAAGTTAAGCTTTTAAATAAGCACTGATGAGAAGGACTCAGATTTCTTTCAAGTGAATGCTTCCTCCACAGGTGATGCTGTCCTGGCAGTCTCCAGCCAGCTTCTGTCCCATCAGCTGCTGGCATAGGTAAACCCCTAGCCCTGTGATAGGGTTGTCCCCATCTCAACAACATTTGGGACACAAGCCAAACCCAGGCTTGACCTACATCTGCCACAAGCTCAAAGACTTAATCTGGTTCTTGAGCAGCACCAAAGAAGAAAACCATAGGCCCATTTTACCATGCTCCTGGGGAAGGGCTTATGAAACAAAGGTAGGGTGGTTATTTTTTGCAGTGTAAGTTAACATCTCTCAGCTCCAAAAGTAACACCACTCTCTTTAGAGCTCTACAAAGGACCTCTACAAAGGCATGCCCTGGGCCTGCAAAAGTGAATATTCTGTTTACTAGAACTAAGAAACTTCAATGCATTTGGGGTGTACTTCAATTTTAAGAGCTCTTATTTAACTAAACCTCTCATTTAAAATCCCTTTCTCTTTAACACACCACATGGACACTAAGACCATGCACCTCTTCCGTTTACATCCACTCAAGAACCCTCTCCATTGTATTATTCACCTACCATTGCACAGTATTCCTGTTATCTGCATACATCTGTTTACACGCTCTGCAAACAGTTTATGAAGTTCTTTTACTTTTTAAAGAATATTTATTTCTCCTTCCCTCTAACAAGACACAAGGAACTCTTCCTAACCAAGATGTCAGTCTTTCAAAAAAATAAATCTTGCTCTCCGTAAATTCGATTCCTCTCTTTCCGCTTGAGAGAGAAGGTTTAGCAGCTACTTATTCCTGTGGACTGTTTTGCCATGGCAGTCTGTTTTTCCCTTATCACCCTTTACATTCCCTGCTTTCGTTTCACAGCCGGAAGCCTCTGTCTGCACGCTAACATTTCCCCAGGAATTCTTCTTTTAATCTGTAAAATGGAGGTGACTTGAAAGCAAATTCAAAATGACAAAAACTCATTCCACACTCCCTGTAAAAAGTAGCCACAAGAATGCAGATTTAAATGCTTTGGAAGCAGGAGCTGGATTTGCTCCAAGGGCTGTCCTGCACTAGGGCTCTGCTTTGGAGTATGTGCTGGCACTGGTGGTACTGCAACCCACCACTATCTGCACACTGCTACTAGAACCAACTGATATGGTCCCTGTGTCCCAAACCCATCCTTTCACTAACAGTTCCACCAGGACATGCTCTAAACTCATTACATAGCCAAGCCATGGTCAGTGTCATGAATCAGGTCCTTTCATAGGGCTCTCTATAACCATCTGCTCTTTCCAATGAGACTTTCTCCATCGTGGACAGCTGTTCTCCTCAGAGGTGACAGGCCGACTGCAGCACACAGAGATTTGGGAGATCAAGAGAGGACTAATACATATTTTGGAGTATAGCTTTCCTAAATTAAAGAACCATATAATTTTCATGCTCTCTCCCTTCAGTTCCATTTTCCTCCTTTCCTTTACAGAAGTGCCAAAGGAATAAAAAAAGCCTTATTCGGTATGGAAAAGACAATTCCAAGAGTTTGTTTTTGCTCCTGCTGTGTTATCCTCAGCACTGACCAAGGATTACATCTTAAGCAGAAAACAAATGTCCCCAAAGCTAGTTTCTGTGGTCTTCTGACCAAATACCTGCTTTCTAAAGACCACATCCTGAGTCACTACACTTTTAATAACATAAAGAATACTCTGTAGCTCTATTTTTAGAGAGTGAAAGATCGGTCTTAGGTCATTTTGTTGTAGTCTGCTTTTGGCTATGATATTACTTGGCTGAAAGCAATTAACTAAGGTCAGCAATATAATTTGCCCCTTTGTAAATTACAGCGTAGAAACATTGGATAGAGGAGCAGATAAAGCATGTAGATTTAGCAGTGACCTGGCAGCTCTGTCGTTAAGCACACAAGGGGGTACATTCTCTTCACTCCCAGTGCACTTCCCAGTCATGTGAATAGCACATTGAGAAGAAAACATACTCCATAAACTTTCATTACTTACTTTCTCCCTTGCTCTATGACAAATGAGTTGCTGATGTAGATTCAGAGGTAGGTAATACATCCACTTCTTCCTGTACCAGTGCTACAGAAAACTGAAAAGGTTTTTCCGTGCAAGTGCAGACATGCTGTGGATTCAATTAATTCTGCTTTTAAGCCATGCAATTCCAGTCAGTGTTTGAGTGAGGCTCACAGGTACACTAACAGAAACTGCCAGAAAGGACTCCTTCCCTTCTCACCTGCTGTCCTCACACTCTTGCTCTCTGCGTTGCAGTCCTGGTACCTTGGAGAGCCAATTCGCCTCATTAACCCAGCAGAAAAATAAGAATTTCTCTTCTAGCTTAGCAGAAGATCTGAGTATCTCTAAACTCCCCATTCTCAAAGAGGCTGCTTTTTCCAGACAGCAGATATCCTGATGACATTCCAAGTAATTACTTTCTGGCTGCTCACACTCCCATGACACTCTTCTGCAAGATACAGTTTTTCTTATTTTGTGTCCTAACCTGCCTGTGAAAGAGCTGCCACATGTCACTTTGTCAGCAGCCATATGTTGCTGATGAACAAGGCAGTTCTGAGTAAGCAAAAATATTGCTCCAAGAAAAGAAAGCATTGCAGATGTTGAAACATCTGCTTTGTGCATCATCAGACAAGTCACACGCAAAAAGGAAAGCTTGTCTGTTTTCATACGTATGAGGGACCCACAATGGAGAAGCTGCAACAACCTCTCATGAAGGAGCATTCAAAAGTGAGAGCAGTTAGGAGACAAGACAATCACCTCAGGTGTGCACAGAGCTGTAGTCCCTGCTAGCAGGGGAAGAAAAGGCAATTTTGGGAGGAAGGAAGAAGACATTATGTCTCCTGCAGCTCTCTGCTATGCGAACAGCTGTCTTCAGAGCTCAGGGCTGACTCTCTTCATGCTCTGTTCTTGTGGCCCAGTGCTGGGCAGGATATCGGTGACGGCATAGGTGTCCTGTTTGCCCCAGAGGAATGGCCAGTTCCTGCTCCATGACTGGAATGGGAGGAGCAGAGAGAGGTAATTTGCTCCATGGTGCTCCTGCCATTTCTGCTCCTCACCTCCCCATATCCATTCTTGGCCTCAGCCTCACTTCTTTTTTTCCCTTCTCAGCTGCTAAAAGGATTTGTTGGGGGAAAAGAGAGGTGGAAAGAGTACACCTGGACTAGATGCTCATCAGAATGTTCTTTATAGAAGTGTTTGCTTTTGTTAGGGTTCAAATAACATCTTTATTTCTTTGGCTGCTGGATTTTGCTTGGGGAGGAGAAGAGAATTTTTTTTTAATTAACTGAAAATAAAAGGTTACATGGGCAAGTGTGGGTACATGGAAGTCACAACAAGCAGAGGGAAAAACAAGGCTCTTGATGGGGTGGACAATCTCTCCACATCACAAGGAGAGGCATGCAGAGTGAGGTGTGCACAGAGGTAAAGCTCCAGCACAATGTCTACCATTGGCCTTGGGTTTAAAATAAAGAAAGAGGGGATTCCTGCCTCCATAGAAATTATCTCTTTTCATGGTTATGTCATTCTGTCAGACCAGCAGCTCTCCTCCAGAGATATTAAAGGCTATAACAAAAAACATCACCCTATCTATTTAGACAGGCATGTCATGCATTGTTTTGAGACAATAGTGTCATTGGGCTCTCACAACTTGAACACTCCCTCACCCTGTATCACCACCCCTCACCCTCTAAAACGGTGAGATACAGAAGGAAATCCCACCCTCTCCCAGAATTTGCCTCTGAAACCCCATACAGCCATGCCACTCCTGTAAGCTCCAACTCATAAACCACACCTGACTCCTTGGCACAGTGCATCTGCCTCCAATAAAACAAAGCAATGGGAGGGAACACAAGATTCCTTACTATCAACACATGTACAAGCTGGCTTTTCAAAGCCTTCTTGGCTCCTTTTGAGAGCTGAGAAAAGTTTAAATCAAGAATTCAATATTTTAAACATGTAAGTTTAAAAGAACTCCAGAGTCTTAGAAGATCAATTTTTACCTTACATAATGTCCAAAATCCACCAGGATTTTGTGCCAGACTGAAGTCTAGGAGGGAATCAAAAATAAGCAAGGCATTTAGTTCAGCTTGGATGCTCCTGTTTTCTGCAAGCTTGATCTACCTGTGCAGTTCCACAAGCTCTCTGGCACACAACCCCACATTTTTGCCAGACTAAAACAATTGGCAAGTCTATTTACTACTACACAAGCTGCTAAAGAAAAAGCATTATACAAAAAAAGAGTTCAGAAGCATTCAGTATACTTAAAAAGGTTTTGAAACTCAAACATGAAAAATCTTTAGTTTAAAGACATACAGAGAAATAAACAGATTACTAAATAAAGATCTTGGGGCTAAGACAAACATACCTGAAACATCTCTGCTGCATCTGAGCATTTCTCCAAGCCATTCGAGGGTGCCAGGTTGGCAAGACATTGCACTTACCCCTTTGAGCCTTTTCTTTTCTCGCCTGGTATTCAGCTTTCCCTGCATTAGCACTCAGCTCAGGTACTCACCTAGCTGCAAGAGCCACTCCTAACAAGGGGCCATGTTTCACACAACACATGTTTTTTTCAAGTGGGAATGTTGCATAACAAACAGATCTCAATAATAAGACTAACACCATGTTAGTAAACATAACTCTAGCATTCAGCAGAGGAATCCATATGCCCCCACACCACCTCACACTGAGACACACTGCCACACAGTCATTTAATAACCTGGAACACCTCTCACATGCTTAATGGAAACAGCTGCAAATAAACTACAGACAGGTGGGCTGAGTTTTGAGAGGTTTGCTCATAGGCACAGCAGCTTCCACTGAAACTGAAGATAGCCAGAGGCAGGGCTGGGGTGCAGAGCTGGGGTAGCTGGTGAGAGGCACTCTCTGATTACCCGCTCCTTTCTCCAGCCATGGTCCTTGCAAGCAGAGGCTGACAGTCACTCTGTTTTGCTTTAAGGCAGAACCTCTGCCTCTCCATGAAGGCAGAGACGCTCTGCTCTCCCTTCTTACCCAGAAAACTCCAGTCTCCATGACCCCGAGCTCCTGGCAGTGTGCACACTCATCGCCTTTTCATTTTAGCAGGGCTTGGGACATCTAAGGGCAAAATAGGTTCCTTTGAATCCAAACCTTTCTACACCACACACATAAATACTGAAAAGGAGAGCTTTTTGGAGGTAACAACTGCTCCTTTATTACAAACAGATTCCTCTTCAAATTCACCTGCTCTGCATGAACTGGAAGGAAGTGCTGACAATCCTGTGAAGCCAATGCCTACTGTGGCAGGTAAAAGCTGGCCCTACTCCAAGCACCAAGGACCAAGGCTTGCTAGAAGCTGATAAAGATCAGCTTGATGTCCCCAGAGGTTAGCTGGCACCTCAAGGCCCAGGAGTTCTTTTGTTACCTGGAGAGCTCTGACTAATTAAGCAGTTGGCTACTGCCAAATTCGAAAAGAGTATAAATGGAGTCCTGCTCTCTCCACACAGAAGCAGTCCCATTAGAACGGGACCTCGTGTCAGGAGTCCTCACCCCTGCCTTGGTGAATGTATATATTTTGGATATCTGTGGGGAGATTTTCATTTTCTGAATGACTGTGTGCACCCTCCCTAGACAGTTCAATTAGTTGTGCAACAATATTTCCACCTGGCATCTGAATCTGTAGTTTTATTGTGTGAGAAGGAGAGCAGATTAATTGCAATAAATTCACAGCTTTTGGGTGGCTGCTGCTGGCTGTTTTGTGGGTGCCTCTTGAACACCTGCATGAGTGGTTTTCATATTGAGCAGGTCCTCAGAAATCCCCAGTAAATTAAAAGGAGCTGTTGCTGTCTGGATTGGGGTTGGCCTTTTTTTGTTGTTTTAAGGGGATTATTTTTCCCCTCTAACTGCAGGCCAAAATAAGGTCACTCCTTCCTCCAGTTGTGGTCCTTGTTACTCTGAGGCCACCAGTCACTCTGTTTTGCACGCAGGCAGAACCATACAGATATATCACTTTCAGAGGTACTGAATTTACTAGAAACTCTGAAAAGTTCAGGACTTGAGATAACCAGGTTATTCATGACAGGCCTAGCTATTAACATGGGTAATTAAATTTAAAAAACAAAAAAAGTTTGAGTTTCTTCAGCAGCTATTTTAGGAGACATTTAATATTCTGTCTTGACACTTGATCAATTCAAATTAGTGCTAAACCTATCACTTTTGAGCAACAGTACATTTATGCCAAGCTGGGAAGTGAGCATCTGATATCTGTAATCACTGAGAAAAGTTCTTGTAAGGTGATGTTTTGACTTGTGATACAACGTGTGCTAAAGATTAACTGGAAACTACTTTTAAATATTCAGTATTCCCTGTGATAGTATCAGTGATCAAAGATGCAGAGAAATTCTCTTTATTAATTAATAAACCAGGCTTTAAACCACAGATATGGGGCACCCAGAAATAGGAGGCTGTCATTCCTGCAACATAATTCAACATTTTCCATTTCTTTTTCCACTTAGCTAATCACAAATGGTAATGAACCATGGACAAAAGACATAATGTCTTCTTGGGGAGAAAAATCAATGCCAAAATAGTCTACTTAACCAATTGATAGTAATTGTTTAAAGAGCATTACCTAAGCTTTTGTTTTCTTACTAATTGCTGCAACAAGGAAGGCATGGAAACCAGGAAAGAAAATAGAAGAGACTTGTGATATTATTAATGGTAAAACCTGCAAAGCAAATTGAAAATCATGGTCATATTTACAGTGATGTTGGTATTCACAGTAGATTTTCCAAACTGTATGAATTTTTATCACAGATCACTCACACACAAATATTTACTTTCTTAATGGGCACTTTCCCTTGAATCAATACTAAAATGTGTGCTGAAGCAGAAGGTTATAAGTTAATTGCTATTGTCATTTCTACTCAATTACTGCCTACACTAAAAGCTGTCAGGCAGTAAAGGCAAGAGAGGGAGAAACGCCACCACTAATGGTGAATTTCCTGGCTTTTGTCACTGTGTCAAAACATTATCATTCTGTAATCACAGGCTTTCAGCTAAATAGCTCAAATGGCAGCAAAATTCCAATGCAATGCACTTTAAACTATCAGTTTAATGAATGCAAGGAGCAGGATTAAGCTCTTAAACACTGCTTAACATTTTAGTAAGTAGTACTCAGAGGAACTCCCAACCTGGGCACAGGCCAGCCCTTCCAGTGCAGAAGCTCCTTCGAGGGGCTTTTCAACGGCTACACTCTGTAGGCAGCAGAAGGTGGTGGCAATGGCAGAGGACTGATCCTGTAATGCAGGGAATTGGGCACTTCCTTATGACAGGCATTCACCACCATGAAGCCTTTCCTAGAACTCAGCGCCAAAGTTGGGGAACCAGGGACCCCGATGTTCATCAAGAACACACAAACCCGAGTTTCTAATGCTTTCCTGTGCCTTAGGTTTCTGAACACAGTTATCCTTGGAGTGCTCTTGCCAACAGAAATCAATGTTGCTCTATGGCTTACATCATGAGCCCCAACCAAAGATGCTGGAAGAGATCTAGACCAGAGTACCTCTCATGGGAAAGGGGAACACATGCTCAAATCTTAATTGATAAAGGGGGAATTTCACCCCTAGACCAGACCAGTGCTCCAGTTTCTTGGGATAGGAGTTTTTTCCTCAGACCTCACAAATCTATTTTATGGTTTCCTTAGCACCTGCTTAGAAACAGTTCTTACTATTTGTGAACTACTTTAACTTCTAAAATAAGATCAGATGAAATGTGTTGTGTGTATGCCACTTCAGTAGTTTATTTTTGGCTAAAACCAGTTATTTAAAGGTGTCAAATTTATGAATGAATGTAACCATTCTGCTGAATAAAAATTTCAACAGAAAAAAATCAACACCAGTTCCACAGCTGAATTAATCAACTCCTTCCAGCCCCAGTGTAATGGTTCCCTCTCCATAAGAGTCCAGCCCTGAAACTGAGTCATGTCAGACATACAGAGAGCACAGAGAAGACATTAGAGTCTTAATAGATTATGACAGCACATCACATCAGTATATTATCATATTAAGAGAGCCACAGCTCCCCAAAAGCTGCCATCAGTAACAGTAGCTGAATTTACCTGCCCAACTGTGCATAGATTGGATGCTCTCAGATAGAGCCATTTTGGGATGGCATGTGCAGTTCCCCCAGATGGAAAGTCAGATTAGCATTTGTTATTTTTATTCATATTAGGGAAGCACACACACTTGCCATGCTCTGCTCACGTGTAACCTTCATTCCAAACAGGAGTCTCTGCAGAAGCTGTCTCCTTTAGATTTGCTTTCTTCAGAAACCACTAGTGCTCACAGCAAAACTCCAAGACACAGGCCCACTTCTAAGAAGCGGTGTTTATTAGAGATGCATTTATGTGCTTCAGCAGCTCTTCCCCCTTAAGGCACTCAGAAGTGATTCTTTCCCTGGAAATGAAGCATCAAAGTGTGGGAAACTATTCATAGCTTGATGACTGCGTTTTCTTAAGTCTGTGAGCCAAATTACTTGGAATGTGTGAATACACAGAAAGCTCATTTACAAATGAGGCTGTTAGAAAATTTGGATCCAGAAAGAGGCATCCCTGTGTTCTCTGCATTACGAGTAAGTTAGGTTGCCTAAAACTGCTTGTTTCTTTGGGTACTGGGTGATATTAATTTATGAAGATGATTTCTTAGACGCTTGTATCTGAACAAACAGCTCAGCAATTTACAAGTAATAATTTCTTCTGCTTTTGGTTGGAAAAGACCTTGAAGATCATCAGGTCCAACCATTATCTAACTCTACCAAGCCTGGTGCTAAACCATGTCCTTCAGCATCACATCTCTGCGTCTTTTAAACTCTTACAAGGAATACCACTGGGTAAAATAATGAAGCCATTACCAGACTCTCTGGGTATGGAAAGCAGAACAGGAGGGGAGAGCATACAGTACAGCTCCCAAATCAGGTGTTAGAGCATGCCCAGCATTGACCATTTCTCCTCCACATTTCAGAATGAGTTTCTTCATCCTCAACTAAAAGGCAACAATATCAGAAGTGTGCAACTGATGTATTCCTCCACTGATCTTAGAAGCATCACTACAATTTAAATAATATTTACTCTAGCCCCAAAGAGAAACAAACCTCACAAACCTTAAAGACTGCAGCCAAATGGCTGAAGTCTTGCATAAAATTCAGCTAAGGAGCAAACTTCCAGCAAGTGTTAATTTATAGTGCTTTTAACAGTGACAACCAAATCCTCTGAGTACTCTACAAACAGGCACCTAAAGCCTGCCAAGCTAACTGGAGTTAGGGTTTAGTCACTGACTCATTAAAATACATGGAACTGACATGGATGAATTTCCTTGCCTGCTTGCATAATCCCAGCTTTTATGTTTGTGCTACACAAATTTAACACATGACTAAACAAACATCAAGTCTAAAATCCAAGTTTTCAGACTTTTTTCTTCACTTAGGATAGATTTTGTTACCAATACTGCATGTATTACAGATCATGGCATGATGAGTGACTAGAAATTTTATAGTAAGAACCACTTCTTTGTTTGAATTAATTCTTGGACTAATGAGTAATTTACTTACAAGGGATGACAGGAACCAGAATTTAGAGCAAATTATAATTTGAAACAACAGATGTTTTGCTCACACCATAGAAGAAAATTTAAGCCTGATGTATCTGGGTAAAAGCCAGACTTTCACCGGGAAAATAGTAAAATTATTCTTTAATTGAGTGGGTTCCTAGGATTTTACAGGTATATGCTGCTGACATGCACTTCCCCAAATTAAGACTAATCTTCAGAGATAAAGAACAACTGAAAAATCCCAGGGAGAACTAACAGCAATCTTCCGGTACCTGAAGGGGGCCTGCAAGAAGGTTGCAGAGGGACTGTTTACAAAGGCAAAAGTGGAGCTGTGCCTTCCACCTAGCCCTGTCTCACTACTTCACTAAGAGGGAATGTGGTCCAGTTACACCAAATTTATAGGACCCTGAAAGTGCCAGAAGTCTCTTTGCCTCTGAGAGAGAAAAGCTATGAGATGTGTGGGTAAAACAACCAGGCAGAGGCTATCAGGACTGTGCAGAGAACAGATTTGGCATTTTACCAGCTAAAATGCAAAACCTCAGATTAGCTAGGGATTAATCTAAAATCCTTGGCCTGAGTTAAAAGGAAGTGGTTTGGTTTTTTGTTGGGGTTTGTTTGGTTTTTTTGGGGGTGTGTGGGTGGGGAAGGTATTTTTAATATGCACTGGAAAATGTTACTTAGAAAATTTCAAAGGTGACAAACACTTTGTTAGCCTACAATAAGATAGCAAATTAACTGGAAAAAATATGCAATCAGACAGTAATTTGAGGAAGGCTTTCTGGAAAATCTACTCTAGAAGAATAAAAGCATCTGTGGAAATGAAAGTTTCTTGTCCCAGCCTACACTTGAAACCAAGCCTGATTACATCACATCAGACACAACAGTCTCACAGTATATCAGAGGCTGGAAGGGACCTCAAGAGATCATGAGGTCCAACCCCCCTGCCAGAGCAGGATCACTTAGGGTAGTCTACACAGGAATGCATCCAGGTGGGTTCTGAAATTCTCCAGAGAAGGAAACTCCACAACCCCCCTGGGCAGCCTGTTCCAGTGCTCTGTCACCCTCACTGGAAAGAAGTTTCTCCTCATGTTGAGGTGAAGTCTTATATGTTCTAGTTTGAACCCATTGTTCCTTGGCTTATCACTGTGAACCACCCAAAAGAGCCTGGCCCCCTCCTCCTGACACCCACCCCTCAGATATTGATAGACATTGATCAGATCCCCTCTCAGTCTTCTCTTCTGAAGACTAAATAGCCCCAGGGATCTCAGTCTCTCTTCATAGGGGAGATGCCCAAGTCCCCTAATCATCCTAGTGGCTCTCTGTTGGATTCTCTCCAGCAGGTCTCTGTCTCTCTTGAACTGGGGAGCCTAAAACAGGACACAGTATTCCAGGTGTGGTCTCACCAGGGCAGAGTAGAGAGGTAGAAGAACTTCCCTAGACCTGCTGGACACAGCTTTCTTGATACATCCCAGGATCCCATTGGCTCTCTTGGCCACAAGAACACATCGTTTTTCCATGGAGATCTTGCTGCCCACCAGCACTCCAAGGTCTTTCTCTGAGGAGCTGCTTTCCAGGGAACTAGTTTGAGGAGTCCCCATTTTACAACATGTTATGGTCAGTTTAAAACTCAGCTGAACATTAACTGAATGCCTGAAATGTCTAGAATATATGATAGCTGACAAATTACTTCAGCAACTTCTGCACAGGACTGCATGATGCCAGTTGAATCATTGCAAATGATGTGAGAGCTCAAAAGACACAGGAGTTTTGTTAACAATTTGTTCAAAATGATATTTAAAGAAAAAAACTCAAGACTTTCATGGGACCAATTAACTGTATTATGCACAATGTCTTCCTAAAAACACAAACCAAATTCCTTAGTTGATTTTAATATTTGCATGCAACTTACATTTGAGAGGCTATTTTAATTTAATTATGCTCTTCACCATAGAGAGATGTTGGAGTAATCTTAATGATCTAGCCATGAAACTGGAAATGGAATGCAAATGCAGCCACAGACTGTCAAACACATTTAATGGAATAAACTGTGATTCCCGTGATTTCAGTTGGAAACAAACCTTTAGCTGCAGCATTGTATTTCTTTACTTCTAACCTGACAATCAATAGTAGCTTAGAAGAAGGCCATCCTATTTAGGAGTGCCCTGCATCCTTCAACTTGTCTGACATTCTCCCTTATCAAACCACTTTTAATTGCCAGCATCTGGAATTTTTAAGGATATGAGTCTGCAGCAAGGTGTTGTAATAAAACCAGAAGCTGAGGAAAAGTCTCCAAACAAAAAAAGGCCAATATGATTCTGACCATGGGGAAGGTTAATGTACATTGTTCTCTCTGTAAGAAGACCTGGAAATTGAAGAGGCAACATCTTGCTGTGTGATAAAAGAAACACAGCTGCATGGGGAAGAAAGAGTAGGTTTGCTTATGAAGCATTTGTGCAGGGCACTAAATTAAAGCTCTGCTAGTGAATTTGATTGTTTTATGTTCTACCTTTCAGAGATCCTGGTTTTACAGTTTATGTAACTTTCCACTGCATCACACACCACATATTCACAAAGATGCTAAAGGTTCTCAGCAGCCAAGTTCAGAAATCAAACATCTTCTGAGGGTGCTGTAGTCTTTCTTCTGTCTTGTGTTTATGGAGTCTTTAACTGCTGGATGACACAGATTTCCCCATGTCCACCCCAGCAGGTCCCCTGCTTTCCCTTGTTTCCTCACACAGTGAGTTTTCCCTCCATCTCTGCAAGGTGAGCCTTCTGGCTCCCCGACCAGATTCTTCTCTATCAGGTCTTCTTACCTGAGAGTTCCTTCTAAATTCTTACTTTGATACTGCCTCCAGTTTATCTCCTCAATTTATCTGCTGTCTAGATCTTACCAATTTAAATTCTCAATCTACCTCTGCCACTCCCCTCATAGCTTTAAGGGAACCTCAGCCCAGAATCCCTTTTCCCCTTGTGGGTTGCACAGGCTTTCCTTCTCTCCGGTTCATGCTGTGCATCTATACTTTTTGCAGCCGAAGCCAGAAGCTTTGCCTTCTGTCCAAACTGGCTATGGTCACAGCAGTACTGAGCCCAAGATAAAGGGCAACGTCTAATGATTTAGACTCAGAGCTATGCTACCCCTACAGCTACTCCCTGAATTGTAGGAGCCAAGCCCTGCTGCTAATACAACTTCACTGAAAGTCAACTTTTGCACCCATCTTGAGGTGGATATCCTCGCTGTTTCTGAAACGCAAGCCTGAAGAAATCTCAGCTCAGACAACCCAGAAATAACCCACCTTGGAAGACAGCACCTTTGTCTTCACTTTTAAAAAGCTTAAGTGGCTTAAGGTTTTTCAAAATGGAATTGCTATCTAGCTTCATGACTAATTTCCTGAGCCTAAGTATATCAGTTTGCAGTGAGTGAAATGAGTGACAGGATTTACAAAGAATGCTAGCTCTGGAGTACTGCACTGTCCAGGGTTGGAAGAAACAATTAAACTTGAAATAGTTGGGAGAACAAATAATCCCAAAGTGGAAAGCACACTTTCAGTTCTCAATATAAACAAACAAAAAACCTCTCAGGAATGATGTGCTAACATACAGATTTAAACCATATCTACTGTTTCTGCTTCTGTATAATGGTGCTGCATGGCTTAACAGGAAACATTCAAAAGGAAGAGCTGTCACCAGCTGTCACTCAACTTGCATCCCATCCTTTCTCATAAATTAGTGCAACTGTAAAGATGAAACCATTACAAGCTTTTCAAACACTTAAAATAGGCCATTCTTTATTCTTCCCCTTTGGCTGGGAAGTTAGTTTGCAAATAATGCAGACCGATTGCAGTAAAGAAAGGGGTTGGTTCTTCATTGGTGTGACCTTTCCTATTCTGTCTGCAGCAAAATTTGTCATCACAACACTTGTTACAGTTACTGTGCCAGAATATCCCATTTCCAGCCAAAGCATCACATCTGTACCTTTGCATTAACTATCTTTGCTTAACTCAAGACAACTTCATTTACTCTTTGGCATCATTTAGCCACTTTCCCCCACAATCCCCAGAACCTCATGGTACTTACAATTCCTGCCATGTTTTACTTCCTGTTATTCTTCCTCACATGGCCCTTTCTGTCTTTTTATATTTCTAGTTAATTCTCTCGTAACTTGTCTGGTGTCTGGTTCTTATTGGCCTTGACTGAGGTTTTTCTTCTGCTGAAAATATTTCATGCTGCAGATGGCTGAGCAAGCTCTTCTCTACCATTGCAGAACCATTCCTGGAACAAGCCCATGCATAAAGGCTGCACCTCAGATCTGCACATAGCCTGAGAGTGAGACACCCAAAAATGCATTGCTTGCTGTGTTCCCTGAGAGCAGGCTTCCATGCCAGCCTCTGCCACAAACTGACTGTTGTGGCGGAGCCCGGGGGTGCCTTTTCTGTTATCTTCCCTGACAAATCTCCAGAGACCATGAGGACACCACAGACTTTATCCAAGAGACCTTATCTGCTCTTCTGTTACAGGCCAGAATACAGGGAATTAAACCAAGAGTTTTATTTTACATTTTATTAAATGAAGAAAATCACCTGGTTTTGTATTCTACCCTTTTTTGTTTGGCATCTTCTTTCAGAACAGAAAGTTCTGCCAAAAACTTTTTTTCAGATAGAAGCACCTATTGACTTCTAACTTTTTATGGTACAGGATGGCAGGTCTGATACAAAATTTGAATGCTGGCTAATGGACTATTTCAAAGTAAAGGAAAGACTTGCTAAAGATATTCCCAAAATAATTTTGGATTTGCTTATTTTCTTTTACCTCAAATAAAAGCAAGCTGTTACAGTGAAGTGTTGCAGAGCTTACAAGTAAATGCCAGCAGATCCTGTAATGAAGCCTGCTGAATTTGCATATGCAATTAGTAGTGCATATGGTAGCATCCAGCTTGCTAGTTATCTCTTTAAACAGTGTTCAGTAATCTGCACTTCAAGAAGTACCACACCATGCAAAGCTTTTAAAGCTCTTTATGAACACAGTTCATTAATCTTCAGGAAGTTCTCAAAGGTGCACATTATCATCCCTACTCTAATGATAGATAAAACTTTGTATAAAAAATTAATACGCAATTTTTCAAAGGCATTTGGTGCTTAACCCTTTATAAGGCTCAAAAGCCTGGTCAAAGTCCTAGAAGAAGACTGAAAAGGTCCAAAGGTCACACAATCACGGAATCAACCAGGTTGGAAAAGACCTCAGAGATCATCAAGTCCAACCTATTACCTAATACCTAACACCATGACAACTAAACCATGGCTCCAAGTGCCACATCCAATCTTTTTTTTAACACCTCAGGGACGGTGACTCCACCACCTCCCCAGGCAGCCCATTCCACTGGCCAATTACTCTTTCTGTGAAGAACTTTCTCCTCACCTCGAGCCCAAACACTAGCAATGGAAACAACTAAGGCACGGGAATATTTCCACATGAGGAGATGCTAAATAGAGTAGGGTTAGATAAAAGAGAATGAATATATGGCAAAGGAGGCATAAGCAACCAGAGCACAACTTGCCAGTCCCTCTTCACCATAGCTTAAGAGCAGGCTGCAAGTGGAGATGGACTGAAATTCAAAGGCAGGTCATTTAAAAAGGAAACTACTGTGTACAGCTAACAAAAACGCATCTCCATAATGCCTTTGTAGGGCAGGAAGGGGTAAAGGTCTGGGCCAGACTTGGGAAGACAGTGCCAGGCACAGTGCTCAGCCACAGTAACTCTCCTCCCAAGGCTGCAGCTCTGGCTCAACCTCTCAATGGACTATGGGAGACGTCAGCATGAGCAGCAGCCTTCAGGGAGCTCCCCTCATCACCCTGAACACGGCTGTTCCCTTCAGAAGCACTTGTACTTCATGACCTGCATGCTGCAGCATGTCTTCCTCCTCCATCATAAAAATACAAACAAATATTGACCATTCTGTTGGGAAGGATTTTATAATTTTATTTTTTTTTCAGTCCTACCACCTAACTTCCACTGAGATTTCCTGCTCCTGTCTCTGCAGCTGTCACTGTAAGAGTCATAAGGTCACCAAGGATCAAAACACGAAATGGCTGACTGCATCTGTGCCTTTCAGAACAACAGTAGGAGCAAACCAGGCTTGCAGCCAGGGCTGAGTTGCTTGCACTTTACATGCAACTTTTCCAAGTGCTCTGAAGAAGGTAATCTGATCTGCTGTCATGGTAGCTGAAAGTATTTGGTTTCTGAAATCAGCAGGAAGGCTACCTCAGAGATGAACATCTGAAATCCATGCTGAAGGAGAAGGTGCTAGGTGGGAGGAAAAAAAAAAAAGGAACTGTGGCTTCCATCATAGTAGAGAAGTTAGTAATTCAGCCGAATCAAGATTCTTGATTCCTGTCAGGAAGATAAGGGCCATGCAGCTTGCCCACCTGTGTGAGCAGGTGAAAAAATGACCTTTAGCAACTGAGGCCTCCAGGAGGTGATAACAGAGACGTGCTTGGAAAAAACCTGATATTATTAACAAGGCTGTTGAATTCAGTAATTTTTTCACATAGTATGTAAGAAAAATCATCTAGAAAAGGGGTCAACCAGACTGGATTCTAACCAGAAGTGTGGAAACTGATAAAATTAATGACATGAGACTAAGGAAGAGGTTAGAGGATACCTAGATAAGATAGAGGTTCTGAAATTGGCTGGGCCTGCTATCCATCCTCAACTGATGAAATCTCAGGGCTGTTAGCAGTTACCAGCAGCCCAGGGTTAAAGTACAGGGATGAGGTGTGGAATACTGGAACAAGATAATTACACTTCCTGTCTTTACAAAAGGCAAGAGGATGAGGAGATAGGGAATTAGACATCTATCAACTTAGCTGAGGTTCCTAGAAACAAATAAAACCAAACTATTGGTAAGCAGAGAGAAGATCACAAGGAAAGGAGTGACTGCCTAACTGGATCTGTTCAGAGTAATTGGTGTCAAACCAATCTCATTTTTTTCAATAGTAACACAATAGACTGTGTCACATCTTGATTTCTCTAAAGTTTTCCATGAGAGATTTCACTTTCTTGTATGCAAGCCAAGAAAACACAGTCTGGAGGAAAATACCAGGGAGTGGATGCAGAACTACCTGAAAAACTACTCAGAGTAGTGCCAAAGGTTCATTCTCAGAAGATACAAAAATCCTGAGCATTATGGGCAGCTGTCTTAGGTCTGGTATCAGTCATTATGAATGGCAGATGAAGTAATGTGTGTACCAGATTTGCAATAACACCAAGCTGGAAAAGGGGGGAAATAAGTTGAAGATCAAATGGAGATGTAAAAAAATATCTTAAAAGTTGAAGTCTGAAAAGAAACCAAATCAGGTCTCTATGCAATAAGAACAAATGTAGGAATCTATGTCTATCTTGGGATAATCATCTGCACAAATGTAGAGCAGGAAAGAATTTTACTTCTATAATGAAATTCAGGAGCTATAAAGGATCAAAATCCACGTTATATAAACCAGGTAAATGCTTTTCTAGAAGTACAAGCACACAGATAGTTTACAAGATGAATGAAGTAACCCTTCTACTCTTCTCCAAACTATCAAGGCCTCAGCTGGACTGCAAGATTCAATTTTGGGTGAGGCACACCCAGAAAGATATAAGCCAATTAAAGAAAGGTCCAGAGCAGTGAGAATGATCAATAGTCTAATAAACAAGATCTAAACAAATTGAGGTTGCTCAGGAAAGGAGAGTGTAAAAGATGATAAGTACACTAGTGCAGAGGAAGAGGTTAATCTATTCTATGTCCTCGCTGGATGAGAGAAGTAGCAAGCTTCAAGTTTAGCAAGGAACAATCAATTTGGTATGAGGAAAAAGCTGTCCACTGGAGTAGATAACAAAACACTGATATAAATTGCCTAGAGAGACTGTTGAACCTCTGTGCTGGGAGGGTTTTCAAGAACAAGTCAGAAAACAGCTGCCAGAAGCTGCCTTGGGGCAGATGGATGGATCAAATTTGGTCTGTGTAAGTCTCTGCCATCCCAGTGCCTCTGCTGCCTTATACCCACTCTGCAGTCTGCCAGCTCACTTTCATACAAACCATGAGAAAAGAAACAAAAGCAACCAGATACTCTGTTTTGGTGTGGAAACCACCCAAAAAAGGCCAGCCCAAGAAAGGGATGGACTTTTCACAGCATCGTCCCCCTCTCAGGTCCCTTCAGCTGTGCTCCTAGCTAAATCTGCAGTTAGGCTGCTTGTCTGCTCCTCCCACCTCTCTTTTCCAATTCCATCACTCATGTCCTGGTTTGTGGTGAAGGGTAGCTGTCATGTTGTTTCACTTCCCTGAGAGATTTCTTTAGCATCTGCATGCATGTGTACTTGTGCAATGGCATGCTGTGGAGTTCAAATCTTATTCTTTCCTACTGAAGCCCTTCCATGCCTTAATGCCTTGCATATCTATAATGCCTTAAGCTAAAGCTCTATACATAGCTGTAGGTATGAACAGACACTAGGAGATGTGATAGAGTTCCCAGAAAGAATATGGAAGGTCACACCAAAAGGCAGACACAGAAAAACTAAGCTTCCTCTGGCTCAGGCACCCTTACTCTCGCCAGCTGCTCACTCTCCCCTCAGCTGTTTTGATAGAATGTACAACATTCATTAACCTTTCTCACCAGACCAGAAAACTAAAATTCAGCTCCACTTTCTTGAGTTGCTCAGGAAGTTATTGTGATCTTGTTCCCATGCATAAATTTAGAACCAGTTTAATTTTCTGGACAGTAAATTGGTAATTATCAGAGTTCAGGCAGTGGAGTTAGGTGTTACAGGATGATAGGCTCTGTATCAGTTGCCGTGGTGTGGGACAGGTCTACCCTGACTACACTCTGCTGGAAATAGCACTCAGTTTACAGTACAGGAAATAAAGAAATGCAGAGTACCTATCTGCACTCCTCTGGGCCCACTTCCCTACATAAAAGCAAGCTCAGTGATGAATTGAGGTCTGTCTCTGTTCCTACTGGTGCAGCCTGGGACACTCGTGGTTCACACCTGTAGGTAACTTCTCCTGCAGCATGGGCTGTGGACTGCTTTCTGAAAGCATCATTTGTTAACAACCACCCTGCTACTTCACAGACCCAGAGTTCAATGCAGTTGTAGCTTTTTGCTGCTTTCCTGGCTTTGGTGCCTTACTACGTTTGCTAAAGCGGGTCTTGCAAGTATTCTGGAGGGTAAATGTTCTATGGGGTACCCGATGGCCTGTCACTAGAAAGGGCTGGACTTGACACAGCATCGTCCCCTTCTCAGGTCCCTTCAGCTGTGCTCCTAGCTAAATCTGCAGTCAGGCTGCTTGTCTGCTCCTCCCACCTCCCTTTTCTAATTCCATCACCCGTGTCCTGGTTTATGGTGGAGGGTGGCTGTCATATTGTTTCACTTCCCTGAGAGATTTCTTTAGAATTTGCATGCATGTGTATTTGTGCAATGGCACTCTGTGGAGTTCAAAGCTGTTTTCTCTTTCAAAACAGTCCTTGTGTGTAAGCTCTCCCAAGTATGATGTGCATCAGGTTTGTATTTTTGTTCTTGATTGAATACTGCTGCACTATATTCTTTTTAAAACTCTAGCTATTCTGGGAGAGGTGTATAATTTAATATGTTCAATAGATTTCTTGTCAGGCATTCACATACAACTTTTCATCCTGCACTCAGATGTTTGATTTTCCACAGTAATTGGAGTTGCAGCTCTTATGTTTACTTTTGCAGCCTATGGTAAATGCTGCTTTTTTAGCCAAAGACTATTAAAGGGTTTGCTGAAACCTACAGCAGCCTACCATGTAGGTTGTCTAAACCTACAACACTAGTTTACAGGCAGTTCAGACTCTTTTTTACATAATATACAAATTAATATGGCCTGATCACTATGCTAAGCAAAAGCTCTTCTGTGCAGCAGTGGTTGTGGGCATGCACTGTAACATCATTAAATTGCTCTATGCTTAGCTGCACAGCATTTCAGGGTATCTGCAGCGGGCCAGCCTCACCCATCCAAGCAGAGACCAGGAATTAAAACTTATCTCACAGCCTGGATGCCATCCTGTGCAGCCTGCGCTAGGTGAACCTGCTCTGGCAGGGAGGTTGGACTAACTTATCTCCAGATGTCCCCACCATTCTGTGATTCTGTATTGCCTACAGTCCATTCACAGGCAGAACTGACATACCACCCCCCCACACGCCCTGGAAGCAAAATGAGAAATAAGGGAGGATCTCAAGCTCTTCTGCAGGGATAGAGCCAAAGTCCCAAAGAACTCAGAGCCATGAAGCTGATTTAGGACTGTAGAAAATAAAAGCTGTGAAGATGAGAGCTGTATGACATTTGAAGCTTACTCACCATGTCTGCCTGACAAACCAAAATCAAGATCTCTGTTGCAGGCACTGAGAGACCAGCCAAGGAAGCCTATTATTATTGGGATGGGGGGCTGCCATCCCATAACTAAGCAAGCAGGCTCTTTGCTTCCACTGGCTTGATTAGTACATTACCCAGTTCTTTATCTTGGGACCAATTTAATTTCCTGTTGAATAGCTGTGGGAGAGACATAGCTGCAGGGATGAAGGCAAGCAAGAGGAGAGGCCAGGAGTAATGATGGCTTAAAAGACAGGGCTTCAGGAAATCACTCACAGGGCACACTGTAATTTGTCTCTGATGGTGGTCCTCAAGTTTCTCCTCAAGGCCCATCACATTTGTTTTCATTCTTCTTCTCAACAACATGTTCTTGTTCTTTCCAGAGTTGTCATTTGCACGCATGCTAACTGCTTTCAACCTTTTCCTTTTGTATTTAAAAAGCCCAGCTGGGAGTTCTAGGCAGCTGGTCTCCAAAAGATGCTTTTAAAATGAAAAAGTGAAAGTGCCAACAGCTTCAGGGAGCCCTACTGAAGCCTTCAAAAGGTGGAAAGGCCTGCTGATTCACTGCTTGCTCCAGCAGGATATGAACCTGCCAGCAGTGGTGTGCTCTCTACAGCCATCCTGACCAGTTTGTGCTGAGCAGAACTCACCACAGGTTTTTCCTGAACCCTTTGCAGGGAGAAGGTGGTGGTAAGAAAGGTCTCTTTGCAGCATTCCTCCCTATTCATCAAACTCTTTGGCCTGCAGGGAGTCTCAGTGTAGGATCCTCCAGTTTTATAAACGTGGTGATGAAAATCAAGGAAAGTAAATGTCCAACAGTATGTAAGGGACAGGAGATGGTTAGCAGATGACCAGTGACAGCCAATGCTCTTGATAACAAGAAACAAGCCAGAACACAATCCTACTTGGAAAAAAAAAACAGGTCTATGGGAAGCAAGCGGCATATTCTTGGGAAAGAAAAGCAGAGAAAGTAATCACTGGGGTTATGCTTAACTGCAAAAAGGGAGAACAGATAATCACAGGGTGTGGCAAAGGAAGCAATAAGTAACAGCATGGGCAACAGATTTAAGTCTCCCAAGAACCAGTACTGTTTAATGGTTTCTTTCATCATCTTAGTAAGTGTTCAAGTTACAGTAGAGCAGCTTGCTTGCTGTGCTAGACTTGATACCCTTTGAGTTGCAAGGTATCCCTCCCTGCTAAAAGAAAGCCTCAAGGTGTGTCTACCAGCTACTGCTCATACAGACACCATCCTACCTTTTGCATGAGCATTGGTCCCATACAGGGAGTCCCTTGAGGACTGGCCACTGACAAAGTGTGAGTGCAGAAGGAGCTCTCTGGTCCGTAACTTTTCTTTGATCCACTGTCCATCCCCTGATCTGTATTTAACCTCCCGAAATGCCACAGAAGTCTTACTCTTCAGACTCTTTCATTCCTGTGAGGTCCCTTTCTCCTTTTTTTTTTTTTTTCAGTGTGGGAAGATACCTCTGGAAATGGGATCCTTGAGGTCTTCCTCTAGCTTTCATTTCTGCCTCTTTGTCCTATGCTTTTTTGGTTCATACAAGGCAATGATCCTCCATGCTCAAAAGACAACTCCAATTCTCCTACAGCGTGGGACAATGTGACCTCAAAGCATTGAAAAATGTGCTACAGGAAGCACAGTATTTTGAACTATATGATAAATGAAAACTATGATGCATCACACTTTTATGGAGTACCTATTCTTTTTACCCCTCCTAAAAGATTAATATTGTGCAGTAAAATTTTCACAAGAACAAAATGGAGAGACAAAACCCAACCACTTTCTGTCAGAAATTAGGTCATCTCAACATTGTTGGGATGTTTATTGAATTCATATTTTTTCACTTCATCAAATGGCACAGAAGAAGAAATTCTTTAAGAATAGTAACAATTCAGAGGTCAGGACAAAAGGTGAAAAAAAAAAAAAGGAGGATGATTTCAACAACTAGCAAAATCCTTTGAATCCAAGAGAACTGAACTAGGAAGCAATTTTAAGCACAGAAGCATCGAGTTAGGACAAAAGTGGGTCAGGTGTTTAATAGAAGAGAACAGACTAAAGAAAAGTCTTTTTTTCCACTTCACAGTACAGCAAACTTGGATTAAATAACAAGCCCAAAGTGAGAGGCTTTTGAGATACAAAAATAAAATTGACATTCAGTTGCTATGAACTTGGTATTAGTTAGTAAATGGCATTCTGAGAGGGCCACAGAGAGATGATGCCCACCACAATGGACTCTATGGAAATCATGGGGCCATAGAAGCTCCCCTCACCCTTCAGAAAGATCTGAGATGATGAAGCTGTAAATGGAGGCAAGCTTTCCTATCAGCTCACTCTGTCTTGCATCCAGTTTCCACCTGCATTGTCCTGTGGTGAATAGAGGTTCAATGTTGATGTGTAGCCATGCACCATTAGTGACACATTAACAGTAGCTCCACCAGCACAAGAGCTGGAATTGACACTCATTGCCCACCCTTTCCCCTGAGGACATACATATACTAGCAGTTCCTGCCTGAGAAAAGAAGTCTCCTAACTTTTTGTTGACCGATTAAGACAATAAAACCCATGTTACTCCTCTCGAGCTTTAAAATGTCTCTCTAGAATCTCCCAGTCTCCAGTACCTGAAGGGGGTCTACAGGAGCGCTGGAGAGGAACTGTTTCCAAAGGCCTGTAGTGATAGGGTGAGGGGCAATGGTTTGAAATTAGAGAAGAATAGATTTAGATTGGATGTTATGAATAAGTTCTTTCCCCTGAGGGTGGTGGAACACTGGAACATGTTGCCCAAGGAGACAGTTGAGGCCCCATCCCTGGGCAGGGCTGGCAAGGCTTTGTGCAACCTGATCTAGTGGAGGATTTCCCTGATGACTGCAGGGGACTAGATGACCTTTAGAGGTCCCTTCCAACCCAAACCATTCTATGATTATCTCAAGAGATAAGAATATAAAGTAGGTATACATGTATAAAGTGGGATTTTTGAGGCCACAGAAACTCTTCAAAATATTATTTTGAGGGCTAATAAGTTAATCTTATATAGTACAAAAGCTGGCTCTGTGCTCCACAAATAGCTCAACTGAACAACTGGACTTTCTGTGCAGCCCCCCTTTGTATGTACACAGATCACTTTCCTGACAAAATTATTGATGAAACAACACTTGACACAAGGGCAGCCACCCTTAAATGCAAGTGAAGGCAAAGCTGTGTGCGCACTGTGTTTTGAAACTGTGGAAATATGTTCACAAAAACCCAGGGCCATAACATAGCATTTGTGGGTTCAGGAGAAAAATCTGTGTGAAGAACAGCAAGAGAATTCTGTTTATTTCCTTGCTATTCACAACGTGCTGGATGGGCTAACTTCTGCCTCAGCTTCTCTAGCTAAGAAACAAATGGAAACATGATCACCCAGAGCACCACTGGCATGTGGGCTGTTCTGTACTTTCCCACTGGACTGAGATCCTCAGCAGAGAATAAGGAGGTGTGAAAAATGAAGGAAAAGGCCTTGGAATTCTGTTTTAAAAAGAGCCTTGATGAATGGGACAGAAAGGATGCAGTACCAGAGGGCCTTCAGGCTCTGTCTCAGAGACTGGTGCTGACAGCTGCAGCAGCCCGGTGCATTCATTAACCTGGGTCTTTAACTGAGAGGCTCTGCAGGTGAATACTGCATTCCTGAGAGAGTCAGCTGTTTACAAATGCCCTCAATGGAGAAGACTCTTGTAGGGAAGTAAAAAAACCTTTCCAACTAAAGGATCCAAGGGAAGAAGTGATAGTGCTGACACCTGGTGCTGTTGGATCCTCCCTAGAACACCCAGTCCGGCTGCACCCTGTGTCTGCTGTGGGTCTCAGCTGCATGCTGCAGCTTCTGACAGCACAAGTGAGGTGCATGATCACAGTGTGAGATTCACAGCTCAAAGAGATTTCCAAGGTAAGATAGAATTTAGCATAGATTTACCATTGCCTTTTGGGAGGAAAGAACATTCAGTACTGCTTAAAATACCTGCCTTCTATTTGTTCTGCTGAGATTCGAGTTTGTCTTGTTACCACATTTAGCTTTCAGCTACAACTTACCCTTTGGTCTCCTCTGACACGTGAAGCAGGTTAGCCCCACTTACCTGTTTTCTCCCTCCACTCTCTGAGCTGCCTGATGAGAAGATATCAGGCATATGTGTAAAAACCTGAACTTATCTGTCCCCAGAAGTCAATCCCACTCCTATCAGAGCAATCAAATCCTCTCATCCTCCTTGTTGATGTCCTCTATCTAGGATGTTTGGTAAACTGAAATAGCAGCTGATCTAAACACAAACTGCCTGCCAGAATAAAAATAACCTTTTTGCTTGATACAGAGGAGGACCAGGAATGACAGCAGTGTGCCAGTGGGGGAAATTGATTCCACACAGCCAGTGTGATACGATATGGTACGATACGAAACAATACTAAAAAGTGTATGTCGGACACAGAATTTTTATAATGTTTTTAGAAGTCCTGTTATCTTGTGTAGTAGTGGGAGTCAGAAAGGCTACTCTTGCCCATCCTGCTCTGTCTGCAGTGTGTGCTCCTTCCCACCTGAGCAGAGAGACACATTCTTCTGCTTTAACGTTCTTTGCTACCTTCATCTTGACATCTTATCAAGAATTATACACTAGGACAAAAGTATTTTGTTACTTTTGACATCTGAAGGAGGTGTGTATGCCTGAGGAGTAAACTGAATATGAGAAAGGTGCAGTGTATATTTACCTGGAAAGCACCAAGCACTTTCAGTGGAAAGATTTTTCAAGTGCCGGTTATAAGCTGAGATGTAAAATACCCAACTGGTATTACAAACCAAGAACAATGTCAGATCAGTGGAAAAAAAGTTAGGATCCTGATTCTGCATTACACCCACCAAGGCTTCTGTGACAATCTCTCACCCAACTTCTAAGAAGTGAATTAGATGATCATTGTGATGAGTCTGTCAGTGGTGGCAGAGAGAAGACAGAAGTTTATTATGTACACAGCAGTACATAATAGCACACAGTTAGCAGATTCTTAGAGTTTAAAATATACTGATTTAGTACCTTTCTACTGTGCTGAAGAATAGTGGCACAGTCCTCCATCAGTGTGCACAAGGGCTTTGCAGGCCAGAGCTCCTCTGTAGGTAATGATTCTTTCTAAAGGTTTTACCAGCCACTCAGAAAGCCAAGAACATGCAACACTTAAGCCAAAGGTGGGTCAGAAAACTGAGTACTTCTACAGACAGCTCATGCTGAGCAAATACATTCATTAATGACACCAGATAACAACCTGGAAACTGCCCGATTTTAGGAAATTGCAATAACATGCTGCTGCCCAAAGTAGAGGTGCTGACCAAGACCCAGATGCTCTCTTGAAGGCAGGTTGTGAGTCATCCTGTGGGCAAAGGAGTCAGAGTGAAGCCAGAGTGTACCAAGTACCCACACAGCGAACAACTGTGCTGTAACTCCTGGGTTAGCAACAAAGTGTTACAGCTCTGGAAATTATTTCCTTTCAGCCAGCAAGCTTGCAACAGCTGGCCAGCACTGTCGCCTTTTGCAGTACAGGATGTATCTTGCAGTTCATAAAGGCAAATGCATACACAAGGTTGTCTTGTTTGTTATTCTGGAAGATGCTGTTCTGGCTCAGTCTACCCACAGCCAGTCCTGTACACTCAAGGACAGCTCTCAGAGCTCATTCAGGGGCATTGGCATGACAGATTTGATTTTTTTTTTTTTTTTTTAAAGAGGAAGAACCATCACAGATGGGCCAGAAACAGCATTAACAAAGGGAGAAACCTGAGAGTGGGCACCAGAAAATACAAAATCAGGCCTTTCAATCTATTCTGTGACCATATATTTATAGCAGTGCTCTTGCCTTGTGCTGTGCAAAAGTGCTAAGTGCAGCTCTGGATGTTCCTGCCCGAGTTCACACCCTCCATCCAGTCAGGCACAAACAGAGCCATGAATACTGCAGCAGTGTCACTTGTGCCACTGCCTCAGGACCACTGAAGCTGGCTTTTGTGAAAAACCTTTGTCCAATGCCAAGAGCTGCAAACAGCCAGGTGAGAGCAAGGCAATAGATGGGAAGGTATCCAGGGCTTAGACTTAAGAAGGCACCTTCGTAAAGAACATAATAGAAGAAAATGAGAAGAAGATGAGAGATTTGAGGATCAGACTGTTACAAGCTCAAGATTACATGCTACTGACTCCCCAAAAGGTGGGAATTAATTAACAGATGTTCAAACCAAACTAAGATTGCAAGGTCCACATGTCAGTTAAATAATTATTACAAATAATTACTGTAGTGGTGGTCAGGAGGACAGAGCATGCTGGAGACGCAAGGCACAAATTATTCTGGGAGAATACTGGGTGATATTTCAGACCTGCCACTGTGCTGATTCTTGGTGCAGGTTACTCACATTTGGCCCAGACTGGCCTGTAATGAGCTTCTTTCATCTTTAACAAAGGTGATTTCTGAACCTGAATTCAGTAGCTGAGAAGTAAGATTAATCAGTCACACCATCAGATCACTGTGCTTTCCAGGGGCTCAAGAGATGCACGAATCAAAGAGAAAGTGCAAATATGGCTTGTGACAACCTGGAGTCAAATATCAGTTTGATCCTCCCTGCTAAGTCATGGTGACTACAAGAGTCTTTCGAGAGAAACTATGGCTCCTCATCACTAAGAAAAAGGGAATCTCGTATCTCACAGAAGCTGGAAGATTCCCCCAGTCTACCAGGGGAAACGTCACTGCTTCCATTTACCCCGTTACAAATTCCAGCACCTCATGAACCACAGGCTGAAGGGGAAAGACAGTATTTTTCCTCAGGAACTTCTAGTGCTGAGCAGCTGCTGCAAAAACTGTTTTCCACGATATTTTAATACAAATGGAGCAGATGGGAAATGGCATGGAAGGATTTATTTTTTGTGAATTTTGTATATTGTTTTAAACAAAAGCTCAGAAAAATTCTGACGTCCTCCCCGTCAGTCAGTTAAGGACAGATGGTTTGGGCTAATGCTTTTGCTAAGCAATTTTTAAGTTTGAGTACTCCACACAATGTTTAGACACTTTCTCAGAAGCACAAAGTCTTCTGAGCTGGCTCTCCTGTCGAAGTGCCCACAAATATTAGGCTAAGAGTGAAAGGCCAGCCAGAGCTGAGAACTCAGACTCCAAGACTAGCATTCCTTTTTAGTGACAAGGACCTTCAGAACAGCCTATTCCTTACTGGTTGGAAGGCTGCAGAGTTTCAAGAAGCTTAGCTGGTCTCTGCCCATGGCAATTCTGGTCCTCTTCTATCATTTAAAAATGTATAGATTTTAGATTTCATATTTGTAGAAGTCACTTTAAAAGACCCTAGACAGGTAGTAGTGATGAGTTTAAATAATAATTACAGTGGTTTCAACGTGTGGGCTGTATGTTAGTAGTGTACTTCCATAAGCTGTTGAGTATAAACAAGGTCTACAAGTGTTTAGGCAAGTTGGAACTGCAGCCATGAGTTACTGGGCCAAAGGCACCTTCCAGCTATTTCAGCTGTTATTTGCTAGCACTCCATATGCTGTGCTTGGAATCTAGTATGCACTGTTGTGCTGCTGCACATAACCAACACCCATTTTCTTTATGCATAAAAAGATGTGGCCACAGACATTTGTTTTCTTGCTGAGATAACCCACACTTGAGAAAAATGTGCTACATGGGCAGTGTTGATTCCCATGTGGCCACAATCATCTGCAAGTTCTACAGGATTAAGCAGGGCTACTAACATTAATAGAATAATAGTGGAAGCTTTTTCTCACTAGAATATTAACTATAATTCCTTTGAATAACAACCAGCATACAGGCATTAAGAACCAACCTATTGTAACAAACATTCAATAGTCTCTGCTGGAAAATCATGAGTGCCAACCTCCCTGAAGACATCTCATCATTAAAACAAAGCAAGCAGCAGATTTCAAAAGGACAAGAGCTTCCTCAAGGTATGGGTGGGCATTGCAGGAGCAGCTGCAATGAAGCCATAATTGCGTATGGGTTCAAACTACAGAGTCTGAGTTCATCAACTTTACCTGAAGTTCTAACATCTAAAAGTAAAACTTTCTTGATCTCTTTTCAGCATAATTTAGAACGTTACTTCAGTCTCCTGCTCAATATTTTAAACTATTATGAAATTGCTTCCTGCTTCAGTGCTCTTTGTCTTGTCTTGGTTCGGTTTTGTCATTTGTTTGGCTATCTTTTGGTTGTTGTTTGTTTGTTGTTGTTTTTGTTTTGGTTTTGTATTTTTTAACCCAAGCTGTTAAATAGCATCAGCCCTTTGGATGCATCAAGGCACGACACAAAAAGATTTAAAAAAACCCCAAACAAACAGGTACTTACATGGACCAATTCATAATGGACTTCACTACAGCTGGAGAAAGGAATTTAACTGGACATCAGGTACCATGTAATAGTTTTCTATAATAGGAGCACACAGACTCCTGAAAGCTCACAAAAGTCAGAAAAAGTGAATTTTTCTGTTGGCAGTCTGTTTTGCTTGCACAATTTGATCATTTCAATAGACATTGCAAAGCTGGAGCTGATAGGTAAAGCAATTTCTAATCAATCTGTATTACTGCCCTAGCTTCAAAATGCTGTGTGACAATTATCACCAGGCACCTCTTAATTAATCCAAACACACAGGAGGTCAGGAAAAAATAATCAAAGCAGCAGGAAGTAAGAGAACTGAGTACATGCATGAGAACTAAAAGAAGGCAAACTAAAAATGAACTGAAAGTTTTATAACTTTCCTCCAGTGAAGTACTTGCTGCTAGTGTCCAAGGTTCTTTAAACTAAATGTACTAAATGTTGTTGTTTAATATGGGGCCAGCAACCTCACCTTTTTCAGGCTGTCTTACCTGAAGGAAAAAGGAACAGTTGTGCACTATCTGAGGGTTATTTTAATACCTGCATACTTCTAGCTTACTGTGAAAAATGACCCTTGAGCTTGTATAAAAAGCAGCTGTTCAATGTATATCATAATCAGAAACATTTAGTAACACTCTAAATCTACTCTTCCTATTAAACTGTGAAGCTATCTGCACAGACATGTTTTGATTTATAGAGCTCACTGTCTAAAATTCACCCTTTCTGACTCTAATATTTCCATGTTTCTACATGAATTACACTGTTTACTAAACCAGAGAGCTAACAGAAATTAAAGTATCTTTAGCAGTCAGCTCCCTCATGCTGTCTTCTAGAAAGCATATTTACATTTCAATCGGTAGTGTCTTCCTAAAACATACATGAGACTAGAGAACGAGACCAGGCAGATTTGTTAAAGATAAACATTCTGAAAGAGGGCTAAACTGATTACAACAGAAATATTCATCCAAATAAACTCAGTAAGGGTTGGGAATTTTCTGATAAGAACAGCCAATGCCTAAAAATAAGCCGTGGTGTTACTGGTAATTAGAACAAACTGAGAAGTTACAATAATAATAAAATATAAAGCTTTCTTTCATGCAGAGCTCTGGGATACAAGCTGCTGTTTACTAAAGCATACAAAGTTCTTGAAACAATCTTAAACATAGACAGAGAATGGTTTATGATTATGTCACCTTTTTTTTTTCTGAGCTGCAATGAGAGCTACAATACTATGCTGATATTTAAATACATTTCATTTGTCTAAAGAAAGCACTTAAAGTTATTTCAGCTACTATTCAGCTCCTCTGATACTCAAGCACTGCACATGCACATACAGATTAAAGTATAAGGCTCTGCAGCAAATAGGTTTCAGAATAAAATATTTTCTATTTCTTAACATCCTACCTTCAAAATTGTCTTCTAGGAGACCCATATGCTCAAGTGCCTTCACAAATCCGACAATTATCACCAGTACAACAATCATTTCAAGTCCCTCCAAGTTCATCTTGAAAAATTATTCATGTAAAAGCATCTTTTCTTAGGGAGCGTCCTGACTTCAGAGTTAGACTTTAATTAAAAAGCCCTCCTAGTCCAAGATATGCCACACAACCAGATAAATACAATGCTAAAGAAGCCCAGCATATTCCCACCATAAAACATTTCCATTGACAGCAAGATGAACACAGGAATGTAAGGAAGTCAAATCTTACCATGTCTGCATCACTTGCCTGCATGGATACAGATGTTTCAGTCTCTAAGGCAACAGAATATACAGTAACCACTTTGTTTAGCATTTCCTCTCTGTCACAGCCAAAATTCACCAAATCTGTCTGATACCTAGTAAAAAGTGATGCTCCTTTTTCACACTGAATTACAGTTTTAGAGAGATTCCATAGTTTAACAACACGGAGGAAAAACTCCAAACACATTCTTTGCTTGATACTAAAGTGAACTTCAGAAAACTCAAAATAATTTCCTTTATGGAATGACCTGGTGCTGTATTTCTGTGTCAAGGAAACACAGCTACAGAACATTAGCTACATATTAGAGTACCTTGTTTTCCTACACTGGACGCACATGGTACACTAAATATGGGTATCTAGTAAACTAGTAAATATGCTAATAAGAGGCTTGTTAGAGGGGACTCAGTGTGGAAGTTGGAGGGACATATGAGAAACAGCAGCCTTTTTTTTTGCTGCACAGCCCTGGGGGCTCTGCAGATGGTGGAAAACTGCCCTTGCTGCTGATCAGATGCTGTTCCCAGGGCTGTTTCCAGATGAGGAAAGAAATGGTGTCAAGGACACACCATGCCCATAGCCAGAATGGTGTGTGCTTATTGCTCTGTCTCAGGAAACACTTTCCCAAGTATTTAAAAAAAACTGAAAGGGTTTCCAAGACCTTGGACCTGACTGGAACAGATTCTCTTAGGACCTTATTCCACCTGAGCACATTAATAACAAATATTAGCAAGTGTTTGTCTGTCCTTCCTAATTACCTTAACTCAGCTCTCCAGATTTGCACCCAGTTTCAGACTTCAGAAAATCCCTCCACTTGCCGTGTTAATTTTTGATCATTTCTCCTGCCATGGTGCAGTGGCTGCCACTTCTGTGGATGGAGCCACCCACCCCGCTCAGCGTTAACTCCTTTTGGGGACAATCTGATTTCAAAAGCAAGATAGATATACAGGTCAAAGCTTACATTAATATTGCAATTGATATAATATTATATCAATAATACTCATCTGAAAGCCTAGTATCAGACTCACTGTTTTCTGTTATTGTTTTTTCACTATTTGTATACTTCCTGTCTTTAGCTGATGTTTCATGTTAATGTCTCTCAGGATATTCTTATCCAGTTGCTTTAAGGACTGAAATGATATTACAAGGACTTGAGAAGCCACACTCCAATCTATTAATATTTTTGAAGTATTAGTTCATTATCAATATTAATTAACATCAAGAGCATCTGCAGCTTTTCTTAGTTTTCCTTAACCCCCTTCAAAAAATAAATCTTATACTTTTCATTATTGAACTTCATTGGAGGATCTCACAGCTCCTTACCAAATTTCTCACTGAGGCTGAACACTCCCAAGGGGAGGTTAAAAATTCAGGGAAGTATCAAATCCAATTACCATTGAAATGAAACCACCTTTGGGACAGCCCAGACATGAGTGATTATAATTTACAACAATAGACAATGGTTTAGTACAGAAAGAAAAAAAAAACA
Source organism: Indicator indicator (assembly GCF_027791375.1). Lineage (NCBI taxonomy): Eukaryota > Metazoa > Chordata > Aves > Piciformes > Indicatoridae > Indicator > Indicator indicator. The sequence goes on from NC_072027.1 coordinate 13,331,818, forward strand.
ACATAACACAATACCTAACGGAAATGGACTGAGTTACAGGGTAAAAAGAAGTAAGCAACTTAAGCTTAATTCTGGTCAAGTTAACAACCTCTGTTCCTACTAAAAGTGACATGAAGTGGGTGATTCCAGTAAGCATTAAAAATTAACTATATTTCTGTTTGTAAATGGGATTTCTCACTGTCCATTGCACTTATACCTCTCCTCTGGTTTGCTGCTGCTCTCAGCTGAGGCACCAAAGTAGAAAGCAAAAGTGTTGCACAGAAATGGACTATTTTTACAAAAGCTGGACTTCCAGAGCAGCCCAGATCATTGCCATTTGAGGCATCCTCCCTCCCTACTTGGATTTGAGGGGTAAGGGCCAAGTTCTGTTGTAGCTGGTGCAGAGCAGAGATCTGCCTTTGCTCAGTGCCAGAGCTCCAACCAAGAAGGGTGTCTCTCACCCACAAAGGGTAGAAATGAGACTTCCACAGACCAAATCTTCCTCTTGTAACACTTCTGTTCTTGAATTATTGGTTAATCTATCCTCTGCTTCATGAAAGCTCTTTGAAAAAAAGGTCTTTTTTTTTTTTCCTCCCCAGAGGAAAAAAGCAATTTTTAAAGCTCAGACTACTTCCCAGCTGTTTTCTGGCCAGCCCAAGTCACCAGTAATAGTGTCTTTGGGGAGAGAGAGAGAGAAGAGGAGCCTACTCAAATCTACTCCAATCCAAACTTATTTAGCTTGGGTGAGCCAACAGAACAAAGCTGCAGGCTGTGCATTTCCTACTGGTTACTTCCTCATAGCAATGGATCAGATTTGTAACAAGCTCTCAATATAATTTTCTCTTGTTCTTTTTCGAGCCTCAGTAGTTCACTGTGAGGGAAAACACTGCTGTCAACAGAGAAATACAGGAGTGGTCTGGGAGAAAAATATCCAGTTACCACAGGCTGCAGCATTGCTTATCCCCTCACCTGTCTCCAGACAGTGAGACAGCAGGCATTGGCACCTTGAGCCCTCCTGTCCAGGGAGGAAGGCTGAGTGCCTGCAACGACTGGGGGCAAACGACTCATCATCTGGACTTTCAGGTCATCACAGAGCACAGGTGGGACACAGACCACAAGAAATCTCACTCTCTTTATCACTACAATATGCACACAGAATCCTGCATTCCTGGGAGTTCATTACTTATAGATGCTATCCCTAAGTAACTGCTTAATTAGCATTTGCTTTGCAGTTAATTTTCACAGCATGAGATAAAAATTATGGTGCATGAAAGACAGAAAAAAAAGGAGAGAGAAGGAGGAGAAAGACATGAGTAAAAGAAAATAGAACAGAGAGCTTTTCTTTAGGCAGATTCTCTGGGAGATGCTCAAATACAGTGCTCTGATGGTGGATGAAGTCTGAACTGGTGCAGAACGGGCATCCAGATGGGGCTGGTGGGTAATGTGTTGGGTGTAAGGCTGGGGACCACAGAGACAAAACTCTTGTGCTAGTGTTCTTACCATGTTTGGGAGAAACATCACCCTTCCAGTCTCGGCAAACAAGGAGAGCTTTCTAAACTAACTCACATGTGCATCAAAGAGCAGGAATCAGGAAAGAATCCGGAGAGCACCAAGACACTATTTGTTAGTTAAATTTTCCTGTACAGCTACCCTTCAGGGCACATTCACCGTTTCACCCCTCTGTGTCAGTTCACAGTCCAGATCCACTGTTTCTCCCACTTCCACCTATCATTCCTCCCTTACACAAACCTCTTCTTGTCTTTTTGTCTTTAAACCTTGGAAATGTCCAGCTCTAAAGAATACCCATTCAGCATCACAGCAGCACTCTGATCAGGGTAGTAATAGATAGCAAAGTCCCTGAGAGTGCCCTGCTCTGATCAAGCCCAACCCTTCCTGATGGCCTCAGAATTACATCTACCAGTAGCTAAGAACAAGGCAGATCACTGCAGAAAGTCCCTTCAGCCCTTTTGGGGATCCATCCAGGGACGGCATCAGCACAAGTAGAACCGCAGACCTTCCCTCTGCTTCCTGGACTCTTCTCCCCAGCCCTTCACTTCATGCAAGAAATAAAGAAGAGGACAATGCCAGCTGCAACATGAGACCATTTTGCAGTCAGTGTATTACACAATTGCATGGCTAATTCAGGACCGGGATTCCCAAGCTATTCCATGTGCTTCTGCTCCTCAGTCCCTACATTGCTTCGCTCCTCTAGACAGTACCCATCCTCTCGGCTGAGTTTTGTTGCAGCAGACACTGGCTGATCCATCACTTTATTAATAGCATGATTACAGTATAAATATTTCATTCTGTGGTGTGTGTAGGAGGTTTCATTATGCCTCAGTATCTCCGCATGCACATCTTTTGTAAATAGAGTTCTGTTAAACTTACGGCAAATGTGTCAGCTCCAGCTCTTTCAGAAGTCCTTTAATGCTCTCTGTATTTTTCTCGAATGCTAATAATGTTAAATTCCAGGCTAATTTATTCAGTGAATATAATTCACACCCAGTAATATAATTTGTTTTCTAGTATGGTCATACAGAAAGGTGCAGTGAGAATCTAATGCAAATGGAAATTAAGTCTTGGGAAGAGAGCTGTTATTTTCCTACTTTATATACTGTATAATAAAAAAATACAGTGAGGATTGGTTAGGTGGTCAGGGCAGTGCTCCCACATTTCAGTGTTTCACAGACAAACTTTGCCAAATTCTTGGGTTTTTCTAAAGCCTCCTGTTCATATCCTTAATCTGGACAACATCAGCTTACCTTTTTTTTCAGGCTACTAGCCATGTTCTCAGTACAGACACTATAAGCAGCACTCAGTGATTTAATCCAGGAGCAATCAGTGGTACGGACACCAAATTATGCTTCTAACACAAGCAATTGCCATGTTTCTGCATGCTGCTCCATCCCAGAACAGGCAGTGCAAAACACTTGCAGTATGTCCCCAGCCCCTAGGGCCTGTAAGCAGGTCACACTTTAGTTTTACAGTTCTGATTTCAGAAGCAATGGGGGACTTTCTCAGATTAAATAAATGACAAGATATTACATTAAGATATCTAAGATATAGATTGATTTTTCAGATGAATGCTGGGGGTAAATTCCAGCTTGTGTCACTGAAAAAATGACACTTTGATTGTGGTTCAGTCATACCAGTGATCCCCAGAGTGACCATAAGGCACAGGTTTTATTCCAAGGTAACAGCATCCCTACTAGTTACAGCATGGTCCAATTTTAAACAAGATTATTCAAAAGTTACTTAGAAACAAAAGTTCATGGTTCCATATACTTGCTTGTTGGATGCTTGCACTCTTTGCAAGAGGGTCTAAAATCGGTTATGAGCAAACCAGCACCAAGAGCTGCTGTGAGAGAAAAAGATGAGAAACAACAGCAGCAGCATCCAGTGCTCAATGGTGCTGTTCATGAACCATATCCAAGGGTGTGGGCACATTGTAGACTCAGCTTACAAGTAAAGAATGGGACGTGTGATATGATAAAGGGACTTGACTGAGGTCACTGAGACTGTCCTAGCAGAGCCACCAGCAGAAAACAAGGCTCCTAAATCTTCTCAACTATATGAAGCCATTCTGCTCTCATGAATGTAGCCAGGAGGACAGACAACACCAGGAATGGAAAGCAGCTGAACCTCTCACATTAAAACAAATGAATGTGTGAAGGTGACACAAATGCCTCCTTGTGTAAAATCCTGTCCTTTCAGACAGAGCATGAAATTTGGGTTAAAACAGAGTGCTACCACAGGCTTGCACAGCTGTCAGGGCTATGTGCTGTTTGCAAAGGCACTGCTTGCAGATTCTCATTTCCTTCCAGAAGGAAGCCTTACTCAAATTGGCTACATTGTACTGATATGGCTTTAGAGAAGCCTCAGCATCATCAGCTGAATGACAGTGGAAAATGATCCAGGCACCCAACAATGTGAATGCTATCACTTCTTTTGTCTGCTATAAAAAGGAAGTAGAGGGTGCTAATGATATGAGAGATGAAACAACTTATGATGCATAGCAAAGCAGGGGCAAAATAAAGCAAGTTTTCAGACTTTTGGTGAAATTTCAGTTTGAAGAATATTTCCTCACAATAGAGAACAAGGCTTAATGACAGGACCTGCCAACAGGAAGCACCTGTAAATTCCATCATCTGAGCAGGCACTCACCTGTTTTGTGACAAATCCATGTTGAGTATGCAGTGCATAAACCCCTGCTCTGACAAGGCTCAAAAGTGTTACTGTTGTCATTGGCAAATGTTTGCAAAAACCTGTGAGAAGGATCTCCTCCACTGAAAAATCTGGACTAGGAAAACAAGTCAGGAGACAGGCAATTCCTTTGGCTTTCTTCTACACCTTTTTAAAACGCTTTTAAAAAAGTGTAATAGCGACTCCTACATATACAACAAGGATTTCCTAGGGAAGAGGGTCAGCAAACCAGGAGTCTGCTCAAACACAAAGAGGTACCATTAGACTGAACCAGCTCTGCCTCAACAGGCTGCATACAACACCCAAGAAAGGAGGTGTTTTCCCTTTCTTACTTTTTACTCCCAGCTTACAATTATCATAGAAGGCGGCTTTCCAAGGAGCTTTGAGGAAGAAAACCCTCTTTTACCACAACAAAATGACTTACCAAAATACATCAAGATGTATTTTTAATCTAACTTAATTACATGAAGTTCTCACTTGTCTGATTTTACTTTAGAGAATGAACAGCTCAGCAGCTCCCTCTCATACAGGATTGCAGCTGGAACATGCAGCAGTCTGGGTGACTACTGAAGCACTACATCTGCTGATAGCTGCAGGGACACTGCCATTTTCTCACCTCAAGTACATTTTGCAGCCTGGCCATGATGCCTGACCTGCAGCTTTTCTCCCTAATTTTTAAAATCCAAGGCAGCATTAGTAGGCCAGTTGCCCTCATTTTCTGAATATAATGAAAAAAAAGCCTCTCCAGATCACCAGGATGATCTAGAGGGCTGGAGCATCTCTCCCTATCAAGACAGACTGGAAGAATTGGGGCTGTTAGCTTCCAGAAGAGAAGGCTCCAGGGAGACCTCAGAGTGACATTTCCTTGTCTGGAAGGCTGGGGAAGGACTGTTTAAAAGGGCTTGTAGTGATAGGATGAGGGGCAAGATGATCTTTGAGGGTCTTCTCCTACTCGATGCAATCAGTGAAACTTCTCCTCTCTCCCAGGCTTTAGGTGGGAGGTAACTACAGTTTAGCCATGCTTGTGGTGGTGGGACAGGAAGGAGCTCTCTTCCACCACCATTATCTCTGCTGGGCACATCCTGGACACTCTCCCCAGGATACAACATCAGATTAATGTGGTTTTGCTTGGAAGTCTCTACTCTCAGATTCATAACTAATTCACTTTGCATCCTTCAGAAATCTTTGACATTTGACAAACCCTTGAAAAGCCTCCTTTATGCTGTACTTTATTGACTCATTTAGTATCTACAGCTGCTGATGTCAGAGGATGGAATTGAGCTACCCACCAACATCACTAATGAGCTGTGAAAACACTCTGCTATCAATCACCCACCCAGCTAGCTGTTTAATTTAATGTTTAAAATATGTATTCAAATGATATATTCAGCCCTAGTATTCCATCAATGGCTTGAAAACAGATGTAACTTCAGCATTCTCATTAGAGAAACTAGCCCATAACATAAAGCATTTCTCAGCGGTGTCTAATGGCATAGCACTCCCTTTCCAGTGATTTAAGCAAACAGATTTTGGGTGGAAAGAGTTTTTGCTTCAACCATGACTGGCAGATTTTTTAAATAATGCAAGTTGACACTTCAAACATCTGCAATGAACCTTAATGCAAAAGGAACAACACAGAAGATTCAAAAGGAAATTAAATGTATGATTCCTCAAAGCTGACAATTATTTTTACAAAGCACTCTGCATTTGATTAAAGTTTGTCCAGTTCACAAAAGAAGCCCAAAGACTGCTGGAAACTGTGGGATTGTGCTGCCCTAGCCAAAGACATCTGGGAAGTGCAGTTTGCCCAGTGAGAATGGTATTCTGGACATACTGGTGTTGGGAAAATAATGACAGGATAAACCACTGAGTGTCTGGGAATCTCTTGGTTCAGCACATCTCAAAACATATATTGCTTTTGGTGTAATTTTAAACTGGTACCAAAATCAGGACTCAGAAAAGACCCTGAGAACCACCACGTTTGTATTGCTTTCAGACTTACGGCAAGTCCTCAGTGATTCAATTCTCTCAGAGAATCCAAAGTAACAGTTCTTTTTGAAGGAGCCAAATCATACACTTAATTACTGCTCTCTGAAATAGAAAGTTTAGTCAATAACATGCTAGGTATCATATATGAAGAGCTTAGCAAAAGTTATCTATTCAGGGCAAAAAATACTGTATTTGTTTGAAAGAAGTGCTCTGAAAGGTGTATCTCACATTTGAAGGCAGCCTGTAACATTAGCAGATATATTCGTTTTATCATAGCTCTGAATGGGACACTTAAGAAATGAAGATACAACATGGTGCTTGACAGAGAGTGCACTGGAAGTTACTCAGCCTGTCTGGCTTGCATGGAAGTGCTCATTTCTCTTACAGCTCTTTCTATGAGAGCTGCTGAATAATAAAACCATTTCAGTTACTTAATGATGGATTTTGACTTTCTCCCTTTCTCTTTTCAGAAATTAGAGCAATACATTGAGATCTGCAGAAGATATTAAAGATATGCCCTCTGCACTTGGCAGGTCACAGAAATTCACATCTCAGGCTCACATGTCACATGCCAGTAATTGCAGCACTAAGGCCCTGGGCAATTTCCAACAGCTCAAAGCCAGGCTGGAGCTGAGTGCCTGAGCCTGTACTTCAGCAGGAATCATAAGGTTGTGTGCATAGGTCTGCCACAGATGACATAGAGATAGATTAAAAAACTAAATATTTATAACTTGACTCAGGAAAAGGTGCCAGCTGTCCATTTATATTTAAATGACAGAAGTATTAAGGAGGGAGAGGAATTGTTGTGGAAGTATACAGAGCATAACTGAAAATAATGGGATGAAGCAGGGCCAAAGGAAAGTGCAAGTCTGACCTGGATTTCCATGGACAGGCAATATTCCCACTCAGACTGCTTGAGCACTTGGTGTCTGAGTTAATGATGAGCTCCTGAAATATTCACTGAAATCTCTGTTTACTGACAAAGAGCATCAAGAATGCATTTCACTGAGATCATTCGTGCTCTGCGAGCCTTTTTAAAGGGCTGACTCATCTCTTCTTGTCTTGTCCCAATCTGTGCTGGCTGTGCTTTGAAACATGGAAGCATGCAATGGAGGTGCTCTCTCTTCTGCAGATGTCTGAGCAGAAACCCAGGGAAATGAAATGACAGACTTCATTCCACGCAGTGAATATCAACACATGTCCCTGTGGTATGGGGGAACTCTGAATGTGGTGTTTGATCATCTTCAACACAGAGTAGTGGATAACCTACTGGCAGTAACACCTGGTCTCTATGAACGTGAAAAAAAAAAGGTGTGCAAAGACAGTCAGCAACCATGTTTTAGAATGGAACTGTAGTTGGATCTCTACCTGTAAGAAGATAGCTGAAAAGAAAAGGGATGTTGACCTCCAGAACTGCTGACGTGCCCAGTTTTCAGGCTCACTGCATCCCATAAGGGGAACTGTGAGACATGGTTTAATGGCTATAGTGGTCTTCAGATGATGATTGGACTCAATGATCTCAGAAGTCTTTTCGAACTGAAACAATTCTATGATTCTATATGTGACGTTATCCAATTTCCCCAAATTTGTCCTTAACAAAGAATGGTCACTCTAAAAAGAAAACAGCAGCATTTATTTGATTCAAACTAGACTATAGAATCAGAAAGCTTTATAAGGACCCAGGTGACAGGAAATGAACAACAACCAAATTTTATTTTCTCATCCACACAATCAAAATCAAGAGGCTTTGAAGACCTGGCAGACTTGCAACTGTTGTGTAATCCCAAAATGATCAGCTCAGCACAGGAAACAGAATCACTGGGATGCTTCAGCTTCACTTTTATGACACAAAGTTTTTCTTGGTGATACTCTTACCTTCAAACTCTCTCAATTCCTTTTGAATTAATTAATCGTTAACTAATTCAAAAGAGGATTCAACTTTCTCTTTTGTTTGGTTCCCAAAACACTATTTGGTTTCAACTCTTTAAAGATGATAATAGCTAAATTATTAATGGCTGTATACTCAGTGAGAATATGCTTTGGAATTTGATGAGGCTTCCATACACTGTGCTTACATTTAAGACAACAAATCACTTTCCTGATGCATTTGTGAATCCATGAGGTTCATTGATGCTTCTTAACTCAGATCAAATACTATAAAATCCAATCACTTTAAGGCAACCACCTCTGAGAGATACAGTCAGACATCCAGAAGATCTGGAAAAGCTCTACAGAATTAGGAACTAATGTTTTGTCATGGTAATTGCATAATAGTGTCAATTTATTCACCTGCTAAATTGCTTATGGCCCTACCAATATCTATATAGAACTGTAGAATGGTTTGGGTTGGAAAAGACCCCCAATGGTCATCTAATCCACCCCTGCAGTCAGCAGGGACATCCTCCACTGCATCAGGTTGCTCAGAGCCTTATCAATCCTGACCTTAAATATCTCCAGAGATGGGGCCTCAACTACCTCCCTGGACAACCTGTTTCCCTCATGGGAATTTGTTTCTAACACCCAATCTTACTCTACACTTTTCTAATTCCAAACCATTGTCCTTCGTCCTACCACTCCAGGCTTTGGTAAACAGTCCTTCCCCAGCCCTCTTGTAGGTCCCCTTCAGGTACTGGGAGGTCACTATTAGGTCTCTCCAGAGCCTTATCTACTCAAGGCTGAACAATCCCAACTCTCTCAGCCTGTCCTCACAGGAGAGGTGTTCCAGCCCCTGATCATTTTTGTGGCCCTCCAAAGACCTGCACGTTGGAGTACCATAGGGAGGTGGTTACACCAAGAAACAATTGCTGAGACGCTTGAACACATAAAAGACAATGCACTCCTGCCATGGAATAGAGCAGATGCATCCTCTCTTAAGGCTCTTCTGCTTAAGGAAAGGAAAAAAAATGACTGAATTTTGGGGGTGAAGTCAACCGGGAGGAAGTTGAAAGCAGGAAAAAGAAGTTGATGTTTTACATGCATGAATCTATCTGGAACCGAGGAATTTACCTATTGTGTGAGACTTCACAGAGAGGCTGCCATAGAGCAATACTTCCCAGCCACAAGACACGCTTTGCTTGAGGCATTCTATTTGTCCTTTCACCACCAAACATTTTCCAAATAGCAAAATACTGCATTTATTGAGAGCACAGCACTGTCGAGCAAGACTCTCCTAACAGCTTGAGCGCAGGAGGGAATGGGGAGCAATGCTCACTGCTTTCCATTTGCACAGGGTGTAACATTATGCCTGAACTAGAAAGCAGATGGGCAGTAATCTGACTGTTTTCAAACATCACAGATATGTAACTGTTGGTTGCATGGATGTTGCCTTGCTTTGGCATACAGGAGGCAGCACCACAGAAACCATTTTTTTACACACACTGTTTTCCACCTTATTAACTAGTGATAACTTCAGACAACAAAGATGAAGAAATACTGAAAGACACCTGAAATACAGGAACCCACTTGAAAATCACTCCGAGCTAGCAGGATTAGTGAATCTAACAGAACCAGAGACTACTTGATTTTGCATTCCTGGGGGGAATTTATGTTCTCCATCGGAAAGGAAGGCCCAGTCATAAGATGTGTAGCAGGTTTATGTTCTTGTGTCTTACCATCATGAGAGAAAGTTGCACCAGGAGCACAAGGTACCAGTTTCATTCTCCTCAGAAGACTAGAAGTGATTCTGTGAACTAAATGTATGTAATCCCACCATAGGAAGCCTTTTAACCTTTGAAACTTTGGTGTATCCCTGGGTCCCTTGGGAACAGGACTAAAGTTCCATAAAATCTAAATGATGCTTGAGAAGGCCACAGATATTTGCAATTTTATATTACCACAAACACCAGAAAAAGTGTTTCAGAACAAAACATGTTTGTCTCTGGCTTTAGCAAGAACTGAGCTGTGCCTGTGTTTGTGATGTGCCCCTTAATATACACCTGTGACAATATTTTAAAAGCCTGTATGCTCCTTAATATAAAAATGACTACTGAGCAGACAATTTCCACCACAGGGAAGAAAATGTTTGGAGAACCTGTGGTAAAATGGGGTTCCCATATAAAGCTTCAATTTTTAAGCTGCTTAACAAAGCTTAAGACGTGCCCTGTCTTTCAGACACTCCTTATTTGCCAGATCCATTTGGCATGCTTTGGAAATATGTGGGTTCCCCAGGCACCCTGTTGATGTACCACTTTCCATCATTGGTACAAGCACCAGCAATACAGAGAAACAAGACTCCTGGAAAATTCTTTCATCAGGATATTTTTCTGACACAAGGGAGAGGTTATAGGAAAAGGAACACTCAATAAAAGACAAAAGCAAATCTTTAGCAAATGAGGAAAAGAAAAAAAAACCCTGCTTTTCTCCTCCACAGAGTGTTTCACAATAAATTGAAGCCATTTATCTCCAAAGCACTAATCACCTCTACTTCAGGTGGTAAGACTTTTGCTCCCAGATAGCTGTTTTGTTTCAGGGAACGCAAGCTTCTTTCTCACCAGAAAACCAAGAGCAACCTGAGGTTTCCTCTGGGTTTTACTGAAGCTGGTTACTTTATATTTCAACTTAAGATTACAGGCTAAAACATTTCCACTGCTGCATTACTGTTCATGTATTGACCATGAGAGTGGTATCAATATGATTTTTCACCTAGAAAGGCCTCAGGGTGTTGACTGGCATTTCAAGGACCAGAATGGCTGAGCCTGCTTAGAGGAGATTTAAAGCATTCTGTTCTTCAGCATCTTGCACCATATCAGTGCTTTCAAGCCCATGCCTGCTAAGTATATAAATCTACAGCAGGAAAAGCATGAAATTCTGACTCAGTGGCTAAAGCTGAGCAAACAGTTCTAGCCATTAAACACAGAAGTCATGTTTTATTTAATTCAAAATCATAGAAGTCTTTATACATGAACATAAGCACAGTCAGTTCCCTAGCCCACAGATATTTAGAGAACTACAGCAAGAGAAGAAGCGTATTAAACAGAATTATGGTTAAACTACCATTGGTGCTTTGTCTGGCCTGCTGAGTACCATTTGGGTTTCAGAAATGCAAGGTTTAAAGAAAAGTAAGCATACTTTTAATCTTACCACCTTTATTTTCTTTCCATCCCAGCCATATTAGCAATTTCTTTTGCAAAATTGCCTAGTCAAGCTCAATTAAGCATTAAAAATATCTTTGAGGTCATGTTGCACTTAGTGAAATAGCTTTCACTGTGCTGTGCCTAATCAAATAGGCAAGACTGAAACTGAAGGTAGCCTCTGCACCCTGCAAGGCTCCTTTGCATATCCCAGGACCCCAAACAAATACATTTATGAATACATTTTAAAGGGTATCTTTTAGTGTGTTATAGATCTGTTCTCTATTCCCCCATGAATGGAGCAAGGACCCTGAACTACCAGACTTGTCTTTAAAAATAAACATATCCTAGCCTTTATAAATACTGATTTGATAATAAACATAATAAACTTACTAATTTTTCATACTAAAATTGAAAACGTCTCAAAAATAGGAATCCTCCCTGCCCCTTCTCTCTGCTGAATTTCCTTGTGGCTTTTCCACTGGTGGTATCCCAATAACCTGCCTGATCAAAAGTCTAATCACAAGCCTGTTCTTCCTACATTTTCCATGAGCAACAGGCTCTGTCTTCTTCTCTACTATAACAATGACAAGGTGGATTTAAATATCAACATAAAGGTATAAATCACAATAAAGACTGTCACAGTAGATTTCAGGCTGCAAGACTGCAATCAATCCTCGGACCACAGCCCACCAGGTGAGCTGGAGTAGGTGCTTTCCATAACAATTCTCTTTGATAAAAGGACTCTGACACATAGGTCCCAACACACCTTGTCTTACAGCCTACCAAAGTCTAAATCGACAACTCAGCTTTCTATAGATACCACACAACCTAGTTACTGCTGAAGAGAACTGCCAGTCCTAGTCTTCTGGGTTTTGGGATTCATTTTGTTTTAAGGCAGAATATTTTTCTTTGTGTATTATCATTAGCCTGAGGGCAACAAAGGAATACTGCTTGTTATGTGGGGCTTAGGGAAGAGGTGTAGTTTTTAAAATGAAATTCAAAAGCCCGATGAAATCTCCTGTAGTGCTGAGTTCTGAGATATGTTGGGGTAAAAATGGCTATCCATGGACAGCATTTGCAAAAGCATTCATTTTTTAACTCGTCTTTTAACCCCCCTGCCCCACAGCGTTGTTTTAGCAACAGTGTAAGGAACATATGACCTGAATATTAATTTGGAATTCTGTGGATCTGCAGAATGTTGGGTTTTGTTTATTTCTTTAAACCGAAGCTCCCTTTCAAAACACTGTTTTTACATTAGACTACACAAGATGTTTATTTTTAAGGCTTTAGTTTTGATTTGTCAGTGTTCATATTCACATCTAATAACTTTTCATCTGCTTACATCTAAAATCCCTTGAAAGAGACGTTTATACATTTCAAACAGAAACGCTGAAGTACAAACATGCTTTTTATAGCACTGAGATATTAAGAAAGGTATTTTCACATCCAGCTCAACTCTTCCATTAATAGTTTCAGAGTTCCTTAAAATATGAGAAATACTAGACAACATTGTTATGCTACAGCATATTTATTCCATTGATAATGTGGGGTGTGCCTGTTTCAAAATGGTGCTTATTGCTCTTGGAAGCAGTGAATAAATCGTGTAAAGAGTGTGGAAACACGCTCCTTGTGCAGAATTCCCCAATCCAAGGCTGATGAGGGCATCTCAGGATTGTGGAGGAAGAGCACAGCTGTGTAACTAATGTGTGAGCTCAGTACATCATGTATGAAAAGGCACAGAAGTATCATAAGTCATGATAGAGTCCACGGTACACACATGCATTACAGGCTGATCAGCCTCTGGAATAGGAGGAAAAGAGTCTTTTCATCCAGGTTTTGAAAAATAAAAAATTTTAAAAACCAGAAAATGGAAAGCTGGAATCAAAAGGCTTTGAGACTGTCTAGCTTGAGCTGTAACCCTTCTGTGGTGAATTAATTACCAAGTGCAGGATACTGGCTATGGTATAAAACCAGTAGTCAGAAGGTGTTCAGAAGTAGATGTGAATGTATATGGAAGATCTTAGATTTAGTACATCCAAAGAGGCAGGTGAGCATGACTAAAACCATTGCAATCTTTCAAAAGAAAAGTAGCTACTACAAAACCGTGGGTCATTGTACCTAGTGACACATTTTGATCTCACCTTGAATCTCAGCTTCACTCCAGAATCAAGGCCCTCACTAGCATATGAAAATATGCCCTTGTTATTTAATTCTCAAAATGGTAGTGGTGATAAGGCTATGAAGAACATATGGCCCTTTTCTCAGCTGATAAAAAAAACATCCTAATATCAGTCACTGGGAGTGAAAAGGAAATGAAGAAAGCCAAGCATGAGAAGTTTCTGAACATTCACATAAAATTTTGCTGGCTGTTCTGAATACAAATTGAAATGAGATAACCCAGTGCATTGAATCTAGAATGGTACAGAACTCACCAATGAGTTTGAGGACACCTTTTAGTGTCCAGACGAAGTATGAAAAAGAAATCTGTATTTGGAAAGTGAAAAAAATTAAGCCTCACAACTGACTACAAGAGAATGTACCTTGTGTACCATTTTCTACATGTTGATCATCAGTGTCTGCCCTGCATTTAGCATTCCAGTAACACTGATCTGAACAGGTACCACAACAGGGACACACAGACATATTGCAAAAAAAAAGGCTTGTAAATGGTACATGACTAGGAATCAAACATTGGGACAACAGAATCCTTCAGGGCATGGGCTCCTAAAGAAGCCTCAATTTGATTTACACAGACAATGCTTCAAAAGAAACAACCCCAGAATTTGACAAGAGGTGAACTTAATTGTTCCTAGAGATTATGAGAGAAGAGAGGGAAAAAAAATTGAAGGAAAAAATTTTCAACTGAGACACATTTAACATAACACCATCTCAATGGATTCTGCTCATTCCAATGCAAGGAAGCTTGCAAGGTTAAGAGATTTCTTAGTGCTAGCAGGAGTTGTCAGGGAGCAAGGGCTAGGTAGGAAGCATAGCATGCCAGTCCAACAGCAGTATCTTATTGGTTTATAGCAAGATCCTACTGTCAGGTGATTAATAAAAGCTAATAATTTCTCAGTGATCCACAAAGTAAGTTTTTCAGCCTGTGACCTGTTAACTCGGCCCTGTTCAAGAGGAGGCAATGAAATGCTTATATCTGGGAATCAATCACAACTAGAGAATCCCTTTCAATGATTAAAAAAAAAAAAAGTTACTAAAAGTTGTATTACCCTTTAGAATATCAGTAATGTGAATATTTTAGAGTATCTCCACCCAGTCTTGGTTTAAAGATAAGCCAGAGAAACAGCAGACTGCATTAACAGTTCTCAGTAGCAGGTATTTGTTCTGTGATGTTCACGTCGGATAGAGGAAGATCGCTTTGTGTCTGCATAGCACATCAACCTGCAAATCTGCTACCCTTTCCAGTTTTGGTTTACTTTAAACTGTTAGAGATCAAAACTAAAGACAACACTCTGACCTTGTTAACAGGCTGGGACAGCTTGAAGGAGGCTTACTTTGTTCGCTTACATTCCCAAACTGCACAGTTCAAACAGACCGATCCAGACTTACCTGCAAGAAAACAGAATACAAATTTTGGGTTAAAGCTTCAAGCTTAATGAAAGTCTGTCACTGAGAAGAGAATACAAATAATGGGTCCCTGAAAAATTGCACAGAACTTAGACTTAAAATAATGTTTTGAGGTATGATGAATTATTCGTTTGCCTGTAATTTTTTTCCCTAGCCCTTAAATAATTACGATAATCTTTTTCATCCTGCTAATTTAATTACAAAAGGATGACTTGCCAAAGGGCAAAACATAATATCTGTTAACTTTCTCTTATTACAGAGTACTATTTTCTCTGTTCATTCAGGCATACCCCTGACACCCAGCTCTCCCCTGGGTGCTTCACAACACAACAGAGTATGTCACTATTGATTAAAACAACATGGGCAAGGATGGGCAAGTTAGGAAAGACAGGGTTTGTACACTTTTAATTGAGCTTTTAAATAGAAGAAAGGTAATAAGCCACCAGCCACACGGTGAACTTCTTCTACAAAGGAAGCAGCAAGTCCTTGGACCCCAAATTTTTGAGTGAAGTCAGCTGAGCTTTATAGCAATGTCCTTACATCAGTCTCCCAGCAGTTTTCTTTACGGAAGGAGATCTGAGTGAAAAACTTTGCAGAGAAACTTTTTTTCCTTTTGCCAAAGCATGGTAAACTCATTAATGGTGGGTTAATAAGCACCATGGGAAAAGCCTCTCCCACTGTTGGTGACTGCTATTCCCACTCAAAGTGCTCCATGTGGCATACCCCATCCCGGTTTTCTAACACCACTGGCTGCCCAATGCATCAATATGACCCAGACACCAAAGCATAGTGTGATCCTGTATAAATCACAAGGATGATAACAGTACAAACAGCCACCCTAAGTTCTTCAAGCTTTTTTCACAGCACAGCCCTATCAGGAGATAAGATTCAAAGATTCATAGAATGGTTTATGTTGGAAGGGACCTTAAAGATCCTCTAGTTCCAAGTCTCCTGTCACAGGCAGGGACATCTTTCACCAGATCAGGTTGCTCAGAACCTTGTCAAACCTGACTTTGCATATCTCCAAGGATGGGGCCTCAGCTGTCTCCCTGGGCAACCTGTTCCAGAGTCTAACCACACTCACTGCAAAGAGTTTCTTCCTCATCTCCAGTCTAAATCTACCATTCTCAAGCTTCAATCCATTCCCTCTCATCCTATCACTACAAGCCCTTGTACAAAGTCCCTTCCTGGCTTCAGGTATCCTTCAGGTACTGGAAGGCTGCTTTAAGGTCTCCCTGGAGCCTTTTCTTGTTCAGGCTGAACAGCCTCAACTTTCTCAGCCTGTCCCAATAGGAATAGTTCTTCAGCTGTCTGATGATCTTCATGGCCCACTGTGGTGGTTTGAGCTCTGACTGGAGTTTAGGAGCTTGAATAATAACAGATTGAGATTCCTCCCCCTACCCCTCTCCCTTTCTCTCGGCAGGGTGGAGAGAGAGAAGAAAGAAAAAAAAAAAGGGTAGGGGAGAGGGGAAGTAAATTTGTGAAAGAAATAGTCTGAAGTTGGTTTGGAAGTAGGAGAAGTAAATTTTTCCTTTTTTTTTTTTTTTTTTTTTACAAAAGGGAAAGAAAGAATAATTTTGTATATATATATATATATATATATATATATATATATATATATATATATATATATCAGTAACAGGGGGGTTCACAGAGGTGAGGGATGAGGGTAAGTGGGAAAGATATACAAAACCAAGCCTGGATGGCCTTGGTTCCCTTGGATATCAGCGGATTCAGCTGGGAGAAAGGAGGCCCCAGCCATGTGGTCAAGTGCAGGAGGCAGTGGCAGCAGCAAGTGATCTTTTCGAGCAGATGAAGCAGGAAAGAGGAGAGCAGTGAGATGTCTGCCCTTTTTATAGGCTTGCTGGACAGGAAGGGGGGGTGGAATAGAACACTTTCGAGTCAGGGGACCTCCCTTCTCCCAGCAGGGGAGGGACCAAGTCCCCCCCCCGGATTAAGTTTCTTTTGTCCACCTGGGGGCTGGGTTCTTTTCAACCCCATCCAGAATGGGTGTAACCCAGCACACCCACCTCTGGACCCACTCCAGCAGCTCCATGTCCCATGGAAGGGAAACTACTCTTTCACTAAGCATCATGGCACTCTGAGCTGTGAGGAAGCATTGTCTGTTGACTGGGCTGGCAGGGGCTTGCCACATGCTTCTGATGTGAATTTGGGCAAGTACAAGTTGCTAAGGTTATCATCATCAGTGCTTCACACATGATGAAGATGGTACTTCCCTGTCACAGGTATTCTGAGCCAGTCAGCCCAGTGATGAAAGTTAAACACAGAGAAATTGCTCTTATCCTTTTGCCCTCTCCAACCATCAATTAGGTTTAATTTATCTATGTTGAAATGTTACTGCTACACTGATTCAGGCTCTACTTTCCAGAGGCTGCTGGAAGATGCTCGCTGGCACCTGTCTCTCAGACCAATTACTTCTGGCAGAGCTATGCTGCAACAGGGACGGCACTGCTGGACACGAACCAACACACCACCACTGCTGCAGGACCTAACGCCTGTAAGGAACCGGGAAGAAAAATCCAATAGAAATCTAAGAAGAGTCTTGTCCCCACCTGGTGGCATTACTATGACTGTCAAGAAGCAAAAGCAAAGAGCAGCAGTCAGCCCGAGCCTGCAAATACCATTTTCTCCCAATTGCACTTCAGTCCTGCTGCACTGGGAATGCACCGATCAGTATCTGTCACACATTGACAGCGCAGATATAGCTGAAACATCTCCAGGCCCCTGGCGTCCAAGGACAGCGAAGGACTCGGCAGTCTTCTAAAGAGAGCAGCTGGCACTGGGTACTCGCACCTTGAACACGCTGCCGAAGCTTGCAGCCGCTCTCTTGTCCCTGCTCTCTTGATTTAGTGTGGGGAGCTGGTGGGACACTGCTGCCCTCTGCTGTCACCACTGCGCAGCGACAGGCACCTGCGCCCTGCCACCACTGCACAGTGCACCTGCACCCTGCCACCACTGCACAGAAGCAGGGCTAGTGAGTATTGCTGGAGAAAACAAAACAATGATGACTTCCCGGGGGCTCCTTGCACAAAGCGAGTCTTCGTCTTCTTTACAGCCACCGTTTATATACGGATCGTGGTGATACAATCTCCCAAGCCTTCTTTTCTCCAGGCTGAATAAACCCAGTTCTCTCAAGCTTTCCTCATATGTCAGCTTCTCAGTCCTTGGACCATCTTTGTGGCCCTTCTCTGAACTGTCTCCAGCTCTTCCACATACTTTATGCCTCAGTGTTTGACAGCAAACAGAAATGTGAGATAGGTTTCTAGTGGTCTGCACCTCCTGGAGCAGGAGCAGTGGCAGCATGCTTGCCCAGCCCAGCCTGGGGTGACACCAGTGTGCTGGTTTGGGGCCAGACAGATCCTCTCGGGGGGGGGGGGGGTGGGGGGGGGGGGGGGGGGGGGCACCCATCCTAAACTGCCACACATCAGTGATCAGCATCCTTCTGAACCTCACTGGAAGGCTACTCTGCCCCTGTGCAGTGGGCTCAGCAGTCAGCAACAGGCTGAACTCAGAGAGAGGAATGTGGAAGCCAGAACCAAAGCAGCAGCAGGTAGAAGCAGCCAAGGCCTCTCTTTTTCTGTCATTTTCTTTTATTTATGTCCCCACTTGCCAGCGAGTGTAATCCCAGATAACAGCAGGAGACAGCCAAAAGGCAGAGAGCTCAGCCCCAGCATAGCTCTGGGTGCCACCAAGCTGACACAGCCAAGACTGGCTAGCCTGTGGCTCAGGAGATGCCAGCTCCAGCCAAGAGCATCCTTTAAGACTTGTTTTGTACCACAACCTTGCTGGGCTCAAAGTATTTATAACTTTCATTCAAATGAAGTCAATACACGTTAAACCATGCAAATATAGTATTAAACATTCCATCTCATTTGCCTTATTGAATTTCTGCCCTTAAAAGTGACTACTTGCAAAAAGGTGCTGAGAGATGATGAGAACATCACAGTGCCTGTACCAGCCACAGGACATCTCCTGGCCCATGCTTATCCCTAGCCTCCTCTAGTGAGAACAGAGTGGTAATGGTTACAAAGAAAAAAGGACTAGAGAAAAGAGGAGAGGGGTATAATGCAATGAAATGTAAGAACTGTTGATGTGGATGTGTACTAGATCAGGCTGCAAGGAGATGAAAGGACAGCTCTTGAAAACATAGATGTAGGGAGAAAATAAAGATACGAATTTCAGACTGAAAACAGAGAAATATACTAAGAGCCCATTTGTGCCAGCAGCTGGCAGCATTCACAAGGTACCTGTATGGCTTTTGCTCCTTGTTCTTTTTTGTCTAGCACAGGACTGGAATGACATCCAAGTCAGAACTATTAAAAATATTCATTGAACCCTTACTAAGGAGCATTCCTAAGAAATTATTTTTCTTCCCTTTTGGGAAAGTGGAAGATTATGTGAAGTAAGAACAAGGTGCTTAAGCACAACAGTTACCTGCAGACCAATTACTGAGTAAGAAACAGACCTTTTAGCCTGAAGTCAGAGGATGGTGTCACATTGTCTTCCAGCTAACACCAGTGACAGCAGATATCCTGGTCTTCCCTTCTTACATACCACGAAGCATATACTGAGAGTCAGCACTGACTCCCTGCTAACTGCAAAAACTGTAGGCCCTGCACTGCTTAATGTTGCCTCTTGGGAAATTGCACACTTAAGGGTTTAAGGCTGAAGCCTTCTGTCTGTTTTACACCAGTTTAGGAAAGCACCTCAAACCCAAAGCAACAAGTCAGACACACATATCTCCTGCACAGTGGGGTCTTTCTGACAGCAGCACTTGGATATATACTGTGACTGCATGTCACAGTTTTTGGGAGGGAAGCAAGAAAAGCAAAACCTCCTCATTATTAGAAAGCCTGCTCTACAGACTGCTAAAATATCTTCCAGGTACAAAGTTAGTATTTGGAAAGGGCTCATTTTTTTTCACCATGTAATCCACTTTGTAGGTGCTTTCTTAACAGCTTCTGTCTATTTACAACTACATTGAAAATCCCATAAAAGAAATCATAACCCGAAGCTAAAGCAGCTTTGCATTCTCATGGTTGTTTATGAGAAAAACAATAGCAATATAGACACCTTTCAGAGGAAATCACCAAACCCTTGCCAGTGGCATGGGCAGGCACCAGACCTCCAGACCACAGAAACTATATAAATAGTTAATCTGCAGCAAACACATTAAATACTTGGCCAATATTTTTATTTCCACTTTCAGTTTCATTGCATTTCCCAACAAAACTTGTTATCCTGTGACCATTTCCTTTCCCTATCCCTCATAAGGATAGAAAATTGTTACCTTAGCTATAGGTGCAGATAACAACGTGCTGGTTTAGTGCTGTGTGTGAATATGTAACCCATGCTTGGCCATTGTCGCAAGGACCAAAGGCTGTGACGCTGCTCTGACACATGAAGAAAGAAGCAGATGTCAGCTAGATAGCCCATCTCAGAGAGCCTTGTGCCACATGAGAGACAGGAATCTACAGCTGATCCCTCACAGGTCCACCATGATGTCCCCTTTGATGCCAGTTACTGCACAGTAAGGTTAGCTACCCAGAGCCCCCAGATACCCACTGCCTGTCTATTGTAAGCTCAGAACAAGGCAGCAAGGATCACAGCCAGCAAATCCCAGCTCTTATGCAAGCACAGCAAAGTATCTACTTCCTTGTCTGACTCCTTTGGAATTAAGTACTCGAAAGTTACAGGAAAGGAGGGAAATTTTGTTGTTTGTGTTGTATCTCTAACACAGTCAAAGAACTAATTATCTTTAGCTTTGAAAGCACCCTGAAGAGCAAAAATGGAGAAAACATATCCTAGAGTTCAGGAATTAACCAGCTGAAAGTGCATAGACAGCGTGATGAACACACAGTTCATCTTAGCACTGCTGATAGCCCACTGCATCAAAGACAAATGTTCACAGTGCAGATACTACAGGATGGGTTATATTCCACATGGTTAACTCCATTTAGAAAGGCATTCAGGCATATGGCTATTCCCATCTCTACTCAGGGTGCTCAAAGATGTAGTTCACTTTCTAGCTGATGAGATCTAAGCACATGCCTAATTACTGATTTGAGAAAGGTCTGGAGATGCTGCAATGATGGATAACTCAGAAAACCCTAAGTGAAAGTAAGATCTTCTGAAAACTGAGTGGCTAAATTGAATGAGCTACACCCCTTGTAACAGCTAGTTCAGAAGATTTTGCAGCCTACCCATCTGTAAATTAACACATTTCAAGCAAAGCCATACAGCTCCCAGCTTTATGGTACTAAAGGTTGTCCTTAATGTTGCTTTTATTCAACTAACCCAACATACAAACCCAGTCTTTTCATTATCAGTCAACAGTCTACAACCAGGACAGATGTGATTGGAAACTACAACCTGGAAACATTATCTTTTCACCTCTTCTTCTCCATTCAGTGGAGAGGGGTGAAGGAGGAGTGACTATACCAAACAAAATTCCCACAAGCCTAGTGAAATCTGTGTAAGTGAACTGTGCCTGCAACACCAAACTATCGTCAACATCAAACATCACAGTATGAAACACTTTGTAAAAGCATGAAGATGCATCTGGGGAGCTCTGGAGAAGGAATACATCAGGACTTTAGCTGTACTAAAGAATAGACAGGGCAAGACTGAACTTCTAACACCAAATTTTCTTTCATTCTAGTCCTCTCACAATGTAGATGGCAACAGCTGCTTTTAAAAACCACCCAAGCAACGTGACTTCTTGCTACAGATGTGAGAAAAAACATTACAGGTACACTTTGTCAGATATTATTTTTGCCATTATGCAACTGAGGAGACTCCAGTCAGAGAGACAAGAAAGAAAGAAAAAATAGTTACCTGATGGTTTTCACCACTGTCCACCTTTCATGTGAACCTGAGCCTACTTTTAGTACCTTTTTCCCCTGACAGCCCTTGGGAACAGTCTAGTATCTAGAGGAACTGGATGCCCACCTGCTGCATGACCAAAGAGGGTTGTTCACCTAGTGTGCACAGCCCACTAGCCTTCTTGTCCACCTCTGAAAGACCCTCAATAAAGAGGAAAAATTGAACAAACCTACCACTAGAACAGGTCTTCTGCCTCCTAACAGAGCTGGTGGGACACTGCTGTTCTAGTTCTTCAGGTCAGCTTTGGAGTGTTTTAAACTGCAACACAGCTGTTGCAGAGCTAGGGCAACGCTGCTGTCTCATTCAGGTGGTGAGAAGAGCAGAGACTGGTCTTCCTCCTCCAGCGCTAGTGTGATAGCTGGCAGCAGCAGATCTGCTTCTCTCATTCCACACATCCAGCTGTGCCACAAGCTCTTCTGATAGAAAGATTCCTAGAGCCTGAGAGCTGTTCTTTGGGTGCTGAGTTCCATGAATGATGATTATAAAGTACCTCAGGCTCTCCTTGGATTTCATCTCAGGGTATATCCATTTTTCTCTCCAGAGAAGGAGACTATTAGGGTGTTCAGTAGATTACAGTTAAGAGTCCTGCCTTTTGCAGGGGCCTCTGCAGGTTGCCTCTGTTGTCCTGATGACATGAGGAAACATCACATGCTTCCCAGTGACGTTGGAAGTGCTACCACTCTATCAGAGATAGAAACCAGCCCATGGTGCAGTAAAGATCACTGCTTGTGATTAAGAATGGTTGAGCACTGCTGGACTAAACTGAGGCCTCTGGCTCATGCAGGAGCAAGTGCTCTTATCTGAGCTACATTTAGCCCAAGGGCTGGCTAGGCTGTACACAGACACTGGTATTTAAATCTGCAGAGCTGTTGCCTTTGGAAAAGAGGAGTACTCTGCTCAGGTATTTAATTTTCTTTCAGAGATTAAAAACATTAACAGTATACTAAAAGTGTATTTTTATTTATGTATAGAATTCATTGCCTTAGACTGCTGAATTGAATCATAGACTGCTAAGTGCTCTTGGCATCCATATTTGTGGGTACAGCTCCCTGCATGAATTAGAGGGTGTTTCACTGGCAAAGACAGGTGGGGGGACTGGAATGGGGCATTAGTCACAGTGGAAAAATAACACTGTGAGACGTGATCATCTCCTGCGCATTTTGAGGAGCATACATTGTACTACTGGCTGTTACTGTTCAGTGGGAGGTATTTCTGCCTCCAAAGCCAAGCTGTCTTATGCTACACAGAGACTTTTGCATAAGCCCAACCACGTTTTAAATGCAAATAGCTGAAATGGGATTTATATAAACTAGAAGCATTGGGATTTGCAAGCTGAATACCTCTGAAACAAGAAGAGCTAAATGTAGAGATCTGGGCAGAGCATTTAAACTTAAAACACTGTTTCAGATGCTAAGTATAGAATGATGTCCCTCCACAGGAGAAAGACAGTCTATGCAAAACTGGTGACTTGATATCACCCATTAAAAAGAATTGTCACTTCATATTAAGGATAAGGTAGTCAAAACCACTGGTGTTTTAAGTGCAGTCCTTCTAAATTATTCCTCAGAGTCTCTCAGAGTAGAGTTTTGCCCATGCTGATCCCAGATCAATATTTTCATGGCAAGAAAAGAACTCATGAGAACAGAGGAAAAAAATAAGACAACCATTTTTTTGTTAAGTTAGAGATATGTTTGGCTAAAGCAAATTAAGGAGAATCATTCCCAACGGCAGCCTAAGATGAAGCTAGATGCTAGTGATTCCCACTTCAGGCAGACTGGTACAGAGAAGCATATATAGAAATCCTCTCAAATCCAAGGCTGCCAGAGATATGTTTCTGCCACAGACCACGCTGCAGAGCTATCCTATGAGTATCCAAAGGCCCCTGAGGTTTCCTAACCCAGCACCAGAATGTATCTCTTCCTTTCATGCTATGAGCTGCTGAAACAGCCTGTGTGGCCAAGTAGGCACAAATCCTTCTATCTTCTGGAAGCAATATGCCACTGTCCTGGGCTCTTTATGAGCAAATGTGTCAGTTCTAAACAGTACTACAGGCATCACAACAGAGCCCTCCTGTTACTTCAAAGTCACCTTTCAACCTTTAAAACAACTTGAGGCAGTTTCTTTAAAAAATATAAGATCTATATTTAGATCACACACAGTAGGTCCAGTTAGAGACAAAGCTGAAAAACACGGGTAGTAAAAACAAAAGAAAAATAATAGCTGAGCTGCTTCAAACAGCCTCATACTCAGAAATCTGCCTTTTCTTCTCATCCATCAGCCCCAGAACTGTAGGCACATACCTCACCCCTGGATGCATCCTGGCCATCAGCCTGCACACCTTCCCAAGAGGCTGGTTTCTCTACTCCATCTCTTTTCAGGGTCTGTTTACCTTGTCATCCAAACATCTCAAGGGTTCCTGAGCCTTCAACACATCAGGAATTGTTTTTGACACTCCTCCCTCCACAAGTACTATCTCCCTTCAGAAATAAGAATATCCCTTTGGTGGACAGTCACCAAGTGCAGGAGTCCCACCTGCTAGTACCTTTCTTTTGCATCAAGGGACTGGAAATTCTTACTTATTCCATGCAGCAATAAGTAAGTGCAGACAACCTTTTCCTACATTGGATTTATACTTTGGATCAACACGCAAACAGAAACTATAGTTGGTATTTAACATATGCAGTTCATCACCTGCTCTTGACTGAGATGAGACAATGGCAATCAACAGCTCAGGGGAGGGGGGAAGGGAAGGAGAGGGACAGAATTTGATTTGAAATGATCCCCATCAGGCCCTTCACTACATTTACATATGTACACTACATGTACATATGTAAACTCCGCAGCATAATTAGCAAACATTTTCCCAGTTTAAACTATTCTGGTCTGTCTTTGGAAGTATTCTCTGACCTGCTTTAATCGGGCAGAGGCACCACTCGTTTGTCACTGTATTTCAAGCAAACCTTGGTCTGCTGAGATGGATAAACCCTTGCTGCTGCTGTTGAAGCAGAAGGGAAACACATACCCATCCACATGAGGTGAATGGTACATGGAGTTTTCCAAAGCATTCCATGTATTTGTGGGTGGGTCTGTGACCTTCCCTTGTAAGCAGCCTCATAAAGACCCAGCCTTGAATGGGAAGTGTTGCCAAATTAGTTCTGTAATGCCATGGATGGTACTACAAGCTACACACATTATTGAGTTAAATTAATTTCTGCTGTACCTAACCTGTAGCTGAGGAATGTTGTTTACTGGACTGGGAATAGCTTGTTTGTTGGATCTATAAAACATTGTTATTTAAACAGTCCAGTGATCTCTCTAACACAAGTTCTCTTTCCCCTGAAGGGTTTTGTTTCTAACTGGAGTTATTGATTGTTTTGGCTTCAGACAGGAAATCATCACTGCATTAGCAACCACAAAAATGGTCGTCAGTCCCTAGGGTCTGCTTCCCAACATGCCATCAATTGAATTTTTTGATCTGGGAATGTTGGAGTTTCAAAGTGTGTGCTGCTAAATTCTGCTACAACACAGTGCTACTCTATTTAATGCAGAGGAAAACACAGTCAGTACACAATAGACATCTCCAGCTCCAATGTGCTGGGTCACTTTCTTAACTGCTGCAGTAAAGAGGATCATAGCAGTTCATGGGTTGATGTTAGCTTTATGTCACTGTCTGCTCCTTCATGTAGATGTCTATCTTCAGCAGGTCAAAAGATCAGAAGTTCCTGGTAAAATTTGTCATTTCCAACACACTGCTCTATAAGATTAAATTTCTCTATTTGTCACATAAATACAAAATAATCATTCCTGAAATTTTTTCATGGTGCTTACACATTCATACATTAATCTAAACCTGGCTTCACTGCCTGGTGATGCACCCATAACAGCCTGCTCTGAGATGAACATGTTATCTACTCTCATTCAACTCAGATACAAGTCAGGATCTATGTTTAACTGATGGTGCAAACAGGCACTACCAAACCTTGTGCTCTCCTTCTCATCCCTGGAATGCAGGAGCCCCCTCCTAGCAGTATCTCTCAGTACAGTGCCAGAGCCAAGAGAAATGTGGATGTGTTTGATAAATGAACCTGTAACTGACATCTTACCAAATACTGCTGTGCCACCTTTATATAAAGTGCTGAGACTGTCGATGACAGCACAACATGCCAGTGTTCAAGGGTGTTTGCAGATGTCTAGGAGTGCCTCAGGGTTGCAGGATGTGGCTTGTGCACTGTGGGGAGTGTGGTGCCCACATTACCTATTCAGCAAAGCCATCTTGCTTGGTTTGGATTCTGCTGCTGTATGCAAAGGCAGAACAAAGCACAAGAGTTGTGCCAATCTGCCTGAAGAATTAAACCAGCTCTAAGGGTTCTCTGATGAGTATCTCCAATCTAAACCAAGATGATGTTCAGAGGGTTGTTTTGTAAGAAATAACATTACCGTTTTTTAAAATGCCTTTGCAAAATGGTGATGTTAGCTATACAAAGCGAACTGAGGAAGCAGAGAAGGCACAAGGAAGAATCAAATTGTCTTTATCACAGGCAATCAAACTGAGAACAGATTCCCAACTAATCAGGTGAAAGCAAGGGTTCTCATTTGAGAGAGAGAGAACACCAGGGGTGCAGAATATTCTTGGCTAGGAGGAGACGAATCCCACAGGTGTCTAGCTAAAACTGCTAACAAAAAGACTAGCAATAACTATGAGTTTTAAAGATCTGTCCTAAACAGATTATTTACCAATTTGCTGATGTTTGCAGAATCAGCAAATTTGCCACTATTTTCCAATCTCCATATTATGTATGGGAAGTAATGTGAACTTTTTGAGTATCCACTGGTCAAACGGAGTTCCTGGTGAAAGAGTAGTAAGTGGGCTACAGTGCAATTCTCCAGATATGTTGATATGTGAACATTCTCAGTGATTTATTTTAAAACAGAAAGGAATAACTTCATGAAAATAAGACCAAATCTTGTTTTAATCTAAATTTCAAAATGCCTGTTTCCACTTGCCAGCTGCTGTGACTATATCTGCTATAAACTTTTAAAAATTTTTCTTACTATCCTCAGTTTATTTTAACATTTCAATAAGCAAATATGAATTCAAGTCAGCAAATGAAAAAAGAGGTATTATCACAATATGCCACCTCCATCAATAAGCAATGAAGTGCTATTAAAATCCAACCTAAACTTCAGCATCCTCCAAGATCAAAGTGTCCAGTGTAGCTTCAGACATGCACAACAGTAGACAGCAATTCCCACACCTCTCTTTTTCAATACATGCATGATTTTAAATCCACTTATTGCTGAGCAGTTCGTTTCCACAAGTGCTTGATTTATAACCCTTGTCAGCAGGCTTTACAAGCTAAAGTCAAGACCCCATTAAACCCCCACTGCATGTTCCTCAGGTTTACACAGTACACCTCAGCAGCCATAGTTTGTTTTCACCTCTTAATCAATTGATACAAATTCAAGAGTACTTTCCATTTGTGCTGCACTATGGGGTTGTAAACATTCATGGCAATGTGAAGAACTGGCATGCAGTGGCCATGTAAAGTCTCATGGGAGAGCTGGAAAGCCCTGCATCAATCCACCCCACTACTAACCTCCATGTAAGGCCCCGACAGCAGCCCCCAGAGAGGCAATTATCCTGCAAACTGACATTTTTCACTTCCTGCTCCTGAAGTGTAAATGATGTCTCATGTGAACGATGTGCCACATAGGTGTTGCACTGCTCAGTGACGGCAGAGAAGGGATGTGAGAGCACATGCCTTGTGGTGGCCACCCCTCCCCTCAGGGGCCACAGGCACCGCTGAGCTCTTGGGAGAGGCATGGCCAAAGCAGCCAAGGCTGTGGGTGCTGGACAGGACCACACAGTTTCAACCACTTGCAGTTTCAACAAGAAACTTGAAAAAGACTTTATCTTCTCATACAGCAGTCTAGAGTGGGGGTGATGGTGCAGACACTCAAGTCCACACACAGAGAGCCTCAGTCTCCCACACTACTGCAGTGTTTTTTGGGTCTACATGTCAGAACGAGGCTTTGCTGCCTGTCCGTCTGTCCGTCCCACATGGGACCACTTGCTACAGCTTGCCACAGCCATCTTGTTTCCTCTGATTTTCTGCTCACAGGAATGAGAAACTCTGGCACTTCCTGAGAACATCAAGCAGCCTGCTCTGGGAGAAGCTGCTTGGAACAGTTACCAGGGATCTATAAGGGTCCCCCCACAAGACACATGTAAAATTAGCCTCTAGCAACCAGGTCCTTCTGCCCTGGCCAGTCACACCTGTGTCATGCAGCTATAGCAGTGGTCTCTGTGAGCCCACTCTCACCAAGACAGCCACTGTGTTTCCAGACAAAATGAGCTCCTCCCCATGCAACATTCTAGAGGTGAGCAGGACAGCTCACAGAGGAGTTTCATTTCTGAAAACTTTTTAAACTGCTGGTCTGAAACCAGTGGGGAAGAGAGGAAGCCATTAATTTTCCTTTCAGATTTATTTTTCTGCCTAACTGAGTTATCAGAGGTGAAAATCTCAGCACCTAATGGAGGAGGAACTGGAAATTAAGCCAGCTGTCCTGTGTTACTGCTGTTGATTTTGGGTTTATTTGGAACAGTCATCTCTTTCCAAAATAAAATACCATTGTATTCCTCAAGAAAGATCTAAAGGTTCCTTTTTAGGTTTGTATAGGGGGTGAAGCATGGAAAATTTGATGATCATTACATGAAAGAGATGATTTTGTCTTCAGCTAGCATAACCCTTTCTTATTCTGAGCCTTTTTAGACAGGTATAACATGTAAAGGACTTTAAAAGCTTTGGGCAACTCTTCAAAATTACCTAATCAGTTAACCATCCATAAAGTCTAGTGATGCCTCAGCAGGCCCCAGAAGTGCAAGATATCTGGTGATCCCCAAAGATTAAGAGTCACCCAGAAGAATAGGAGTTTAAAACTTGTGCATAAACAAGATTTTTAAAAACCTTGCCACTTGGTTAAACACTGCACAACTGCATGATGAGATTATGACATTCATTCCAAGCACAGAAGAGCAGACATCATCAAACTCACTGCCTTTAGATACAATTAAAAGGCATTACTGCTCTTGCATTGCCTGACAAACTGTATGGCACCCACAAGCATGACTCACAGTTTATACATTACATATAAGATTTTCTAAATTATTTTGATGTAAAAATGAATCTGCACTGAGAGTTGTTAGCGTGACCCTCAGCCAAGTGGATGCATACACAGTAGTTTGATGAGGAGAAAATACAGCTAGAAAGCAACCCCATAACCCAACAGATATGTTCTCAAACTGTGTTTTGAAGAATTAAAGAACCTGACAGCAAGTTGCTTCCTCTTTTCAGGCTTTTTAGCTCTTCCTATGCAATTAAACAGGCAGTTATATCCTGCTCTGATAAATACAGATTGGTGTAAAAAACACTGTTGAAAGGCTGCTGGCTCTGATTAAACTCTACAGGACTTTTAAAGGTTAAGACCTAACTTCAGCTCCTCTCAGCTCATAAGCTCCAATGAGGAGTTTGCAGCAACATTAATCAGCTTGAAATAATGAGGCTGTGAGAGGCAGCATGTGATTTCTTTATTTCATCTTAATTATAATTTAAAATTTTAATGTCAGGAACTTAACAAGCATTCGAGCAAGAAGAATTATTGCCTCAACAGCAGTTAAGGTCAGGCAGAGAAATGTGCTCAATACCAAAGAAAAGCAATGAATTTTTCCTGTAACAGTTATGCAATTAAAATTGTTCTGCTGGCAGTTCTTGACAGCAAAGAGGTTGGTTCAGAAGCCCAATAGTAATTCTAAAACATGTGCCTCTGTTGTCCAGGACCTTACCACATGGGCAGTGTTAGCAAATGCCAGGTTTCTGGAAAAGAGGCATCTGACCCTACCAAAAGGCAATATAGTCCTGTGACATGAGCAGATATAATTAGGTTGTGTTGCAACCTACATGCTCCTACAGCAGGTCATGACACTGGTCTTGCTGGTAAGGAAGAGGCAGGGAAGGCACTCTTGGACCTAGTACTGGGATTTTCTCCCTTAGATGGAGATGTCTCCATTAGATTGGAGATGTCTCAGCCCCTGTGGGAGATCATGCCGGTGGGTGATCAGCTTGGGCAGTAAGGACAGCACTGGGTCATGGTGTGGGTCATTCACAGGACTTGGACTCTTGTTCTTGTTCATGAGACCATTACATGTGTGTGAAGCTATGTTCCCTAAATCATGGGATACTTGGAGCATGGCTCAAGTTCAGTACTTCTCTTTGGACACAGGTGGACTGAGAGCCAGTTGCAGCATTGTCTGCTTTTCAGACTTGCAGCACATCACACTCCCTAAGCAATGTATAACATCTTACAAAGCCTCTTATTGTGACCTTTAAGATTCCAGGACAGTTACAGTAAGCCCACATCCATTCTCTTGACATCCTACACAACAATAAATACATTTTTAGTTACGGAGGTGAAACTATATAGGACATCTTAGGCTGTTGGGCAGAAGGACCATGCAATAATCGATCCAAGGCATTTAAAAGAATTAGCAGAAATTAAGATGAACACTAGAATCTAGGTAAATGGTTTACATGAGAAGATCACCACAGCTTTCTAAAGGGGAAGTCATGAGTTGAGGTTGTTACACGTGACAGGGGAAAAAAACCCTCAAAACAACCTGTAAAGCACTAAAAGAAAGAAAACGGTCATATGATAACAAGATGTTTTTTTGCACAGCAGAAGAGCTTTCCGTTCCTTTGGCAGCAGATCTGTTTTCCATATAATATCACCTTTTTGAAATGAATTTTTATAGGCATGGTAATTAATAATCTAGGCTGGAGCAGAGCAGAGTTATTCCCTGGTAGAGCTAAATGAGCAGCTGCCACAGGAGATAGGCATTATTGTGTGTACTTAACCAGAGCTAATAAATGGGACTTTTAAGAAAAAAAACTTCTCATAGTGAGTTCTTTCTAGAATGAATAGGAACAGGCTGCTAACAAGTGATTGTAGCTGTGTATGGAATTTTTACACTACTAACACAAGAAAAACAGCCTTTGCTTTGATGGAAACAGGGTTCTTATCACAACAGCTGGCATGATGCCAGGCAGGGACAACAGAAGCTCATGCAAGCAGCAGGATACCTGTCTGGCAGGAACTAGGAGAAGAACTCTAAACTGCTTGCATACAACCAGCAGAACCACAAAAAATCTAATTCTCCACTCAATAATAAAAAGAAAATCTCAAATAGATAAGACTATGATAAAGATGTAGCTGGAAATCATTCTTGAAATTCTTTCAACAGAAGTTGTACAAACCTAATGAAATCATACAGGGGTTTTGTGTATTTTCAAATCACTTAAGTGAGATTTCCATCACATTGATTGCAGCAAGCATTGTAAATAGTGTAAGGATCTTACTCCTTATTTGCCTAGTTAAGTCCACTCTCTGTGTGCCCAGTAGCATGTAATAAACAATGTTTTAACAATCTAATTCCCAAAGACATGTATTTCATCTTTCTTAATATTTTTAACTAAGGCTGTACTTCACAGTGAGCCATGTTCCCGTGTTACCTAAAAACCTGGCTGTAACTCTTAGGAGCAGGGAGTGAGCCATATTTGAACAGCCCTCTCGTGTTTTATCTAAGGGCAGTGCCCAGGGTCCATGCTGGGGTGTGAGACAGCAATGTGGAGTAAGCATGGCCATGGTTTGGACACTGGCCACCTCTCAAGTTTGGGAGGTGTGAGGCGTGGCAGGGAAGGAGGACTGTACACATGACTTGGGGACTTGTCTGCAGGGATGTTGAGCAGGTGTAGATGCAGAGAGGGTGGTACTTAGCATCATATGAAAAATTTAGAAAGCATCTCCAAAAGCCAGAAGTTCAACCTCTCACAATACAGTGCAACCCACAGCATATCAGAGCAATCCTTGTGGGTTATGACCTTTGGTCCTGTTAGGGCTCTCCTGTTATTTTAAAATCATTACCCATGAGATCAAAGGGTCATCATTTAAATAGGAAATGACTAGCCCCCTCATAGCAGGAACATATGGAAGACAAGGTTTGCAGGGCTGATTGAATTTGAGGTATTAAAACGATTGCAGATTTACTGATGACAGACTAGTATGTGCTGGCAATAAAGAAAAAAAATTCCATTGAGACTGACTTGTTAAGGATATGAGTTAACAACCTTGGTATTCAATTATATATTTTACATTTTTAAATGCATTTGGTTCTTGGCCTAAGCTGCAGCAGTGAGATGCCTGCAAATAAATTAGTAGGTGTCTTTGTGACAAATTACTTACATTGTCTGCATTTCGAGATTGAGATAGGAGACTGAAAAGTGCAGGAAATGAATCACTGAATTTCCCTCTCTGTATTCTCTGTAGTGAAAAACATTGAAGGAAGTTACTGACAGGTGTATATCTAACTTGGTGGGGAACAACTTCTGTGCAGAATCATAATACAGAAACTAGTGAGCAGAGTGTGAGAATAAAGCCACACTGCAGCACCTCTTACCCTGCAGCACCATAACTGAACCCAATATTCAAGGTGCAGCCAGCCTCACCAGTGCTGAGTCTAATGGGACAATCACTGCTCTATTCCAGATGCCCTGTGCTTCAGAGACCCTGGCAGTTGTATGGACATGACTTTTAACATAATAGGCAGATATAAAGTCAACCCAAACTGGGCACAGCCTAGAATAATCACAGTTTGGTTATTTTCAAGACTAGAAGTTGAGTTGTGGGACAAGGAAAGACTTAGAGTGGTGCCTGCTGAAGTGATACATGAGAGAACAGAGATACATGTGTAAATACATTTTGCACATAGAAAGGGTTATAAAAAATAGGGGAATATAGAACTATTTTGGCACGATGTACATGATATTTTGTGAAGCTGCTCTGATAATTTAGCCCTTCCCTTTTCTGTACGCTGCATACATGAATGTGGATGAAATGTAGTTACTTCCCAAGGAAGGTTAAAGCATAGATTTAAATAACTTAAGAAGAAACTAGAGATCCTGTCAATTTGTTTAAAATGGCATGAAAATGACTGGCCCAATTGATGTGTGGAAAAGCCTTATGCTCTTTCAAAAGATCCCTTTCTAAGAGCAGGGCACTGTGCAGCTCCAAAGCTCTCTACTGACCACAGCAGGGAGAGCTCAGGCCTGGTGAACACTTTTATCTAAATTATCAGCCAGCAGTCTCAGCTTTGGGAATCTTGAATGCTCCCACCGATAGGGAAATAACTCCTGTGCTTGTATAGATGCCAGGACAGTGAGGGCAGCTGCCTTCCCTGGGTGTCTGCCTGCATCTTGCCAGATGAGGTCAGCAGCACCCAGCTGTGCTGGAGTTTCTGAGCAGCATCCATGCGTAGCAGAGCAAGCAAATCCACACAAACACAAACTCCTTTTTGCCAGTTCATTGTATGTGTTATAGATCATCCTTATATTATCCAGACTTATCAATATACCAGCTCTGCAGGAAGAACAGTTTTTGCAATCTAGCTTGTGTCATTGACCATGTGAAAGAGCAATAAGATTCACCTACCTGAGCACCCTTAAAAACTACTTAATTTTGTCCAGAATCTCTTTCTGTGAGTTTGATCCTGCTGGAGTGTTGGTTAATGCTCTACAAGCACAGAGCTGTAGGCAAAAGGAAGCACAGGGGTGTTGGGGAGGCAAAGTAGTTTTAGAGCTGTATAATTGTTTCTGATGTGTGTTTACATTTCAACAGCTGAGTGCATTTAAAGAGCTGTTTGTGCTGGGCCTTCAAATCTGATGATTTTATACCATAAGGCACAGTTTTAAAAGCCTTTCCCATTTACCTCGTACTGTTGCTCCTGTTAGCAAATATTGCACCTTTTGTCACTTGCCCTGAAATGCACTCAATGTGCTTTTCTCCACAATTTTAAGACAGCAGTTCTATTTTAAAGATATTTTCCCTAAAACAAATAATTTAAGGCCACTGTAACTAAGTTCAAGTACCACTGTCATGTCACTGCACAACACACCTGGAGAAACTGGCCTGCCTTGACCTGCTGATTTTGTTCTTCTAGAGCCTGTCGTCTTCTACCATTGCACCAGAAGTGCTGAGTTTCCTCCAGAGGGATGACAGCTCCCTGCAAGACCATCACTGACACAGGCAAAACAGTGTGACACAGCTCTAGGACACTTCTGCCTGCTAAATGGTTTGATTCCTTAGCTCTGCCCCTTGCTGTGCACGCAGGCACACACATAATGAGCATCCTGAAACAGCCACTGAAGTAACCAAAGCATTTCCCTTAGTGCTGGTGTAATGCTGTGGTTCAGCTGTGCAAGTAATTTGTCTTTGGCTTGCTGCCAGGGAAGAAAAAAAGCAAAGGTTTCAGCTCGATCTCAGCTTAGGTGAAGTTAAAATGTCCCATTCACTCAGGCTGGAAAAATCACTTTCAAGCACCTAAGAGTGGCTGGAGGAATGGGACAAGCCAAGACCTGATCTAGTTAAAGATGTCCCTGCTCACTGCAGGAGAGTTGTGCAAGATGACCTTCAAGGGTCTCTTCTAACTTGATGCATTCTATGAAAACCACACTTGCAGCTCCACTTCCAGAGGAAGTTTTGTCCCTGTATCCCTGACACCCTGAGCAAGTGCCCAGACCAGAAGAGTTTGCATTCTCCCTCCGACCAACTATTTCAGTAGCTGACAGGTATGGCTAAGACACTCACACTAGTGAGTGGAAAAGCATTGGTGTGGCTTTTAAATGGTATAGATTATGCTATAAAATGTGAATTATAGATCCCCATGCTGCTGCTGAAATTAAGCACTGCCTCATCCTAAGCAATGTGATTGCTTTGACAAGTTACCAGTGCTCATAAATACTTAGAGGGTTGGTGGCAGGAGGATAGGACCAGTGTTTTTACAGTGATGCCCAGTGACAGGACAAGAGGTAATGGGCACACACCTGAACATCGGAAGCTCCATCTAAACATGAAAAGGAATTCCTTTACTTTGAGAATGGTGGAGCACTGGAACAGGCTGCCCAGAGAGGTGGTAGAATCTCCATCTCTGAATCATTCAAAACCCTCCTGGATGACATCCTGTGCAACCTGCCTTAGGTAAACCTGCTCTAGGAAGGGGTTTGGACTGGGTGATCTCAAGAGGTTCCTTCTGACCACTATTGTTCTGTGAGGTTAATTTTCAGGTTTTTTCACTGCCCTTTACTTTCAGTTACGTTTATGTGAAAGAAAAAAAAAATGTGCACACACAAACATTTCAAGTACTATAAATTTCTTACAGTAGACAGTGAACATTTTCTGCCTATACAGACCAAGTTAACAAGTTAAGGAAAAGACCAGGGACTGTGACTTATGTGCCATGAAAGAACACATCATCTCAGATTGAGACTGCTCCAACCCAGTTCTGATATCTGTCCTCTCCAAAGGCAGGTTTAATGTCCCACTGGCAAACCAAATCAAATATCTATATGACAACTTCTCAGCCCAATGCCAGCATTCCAGCAGCTGTCTGGAGCCCTCAGAGTCCCTGCACACACCAGCATAGCCATCACCTTGGGCTGCACAGGAGCTGTTTGCTGCCCTGGCATCACAGACCACTCCTGCATATCCTTAAAAATGCTTTTACAGGTGTGGCTTTTGTAATAGGCTGTACATGAGAGGAACAAGGGCCTACAAGAAAGCCGGAGAAGGACTTTTTACAGTGATAGAACATGAGGAAATGGACTGAAACGTGATGAAAGCAGATTTAGACTGTATGTTAGAAGGAAATTCTTTACAGTGAGGGTAGTGAGACACTAGAACAAGTTGCCTAGGGGGGTCATGAGTGCCCTCTCCCTGGAGGTGTTCAAGGCCACGTTGTATGAGGCCTTGAGCAACATGGTTTAGTGGAGGTGCTCCTGCCGATGGCAGAGGGGTCAGAACTGATGATCTCTAAGGTCGCTTCCAACCCAAACCATTCTATGAATCTGTGGGTGGAAAGACTAAGTAAGGAGCCACAAGAATTTAGCCTCCTAACACCTTTGAATGGTTTTCAAAATGTTGCCTGCACAGCATCATCTCAGAGAAACAAACTTTCCCATCTCTCCTGCCTGGCAGGCACTGCCAGATGTTGGTGTCTCAGGAGTTCAAGTGGAACAAATTGAATTGCTCCACTTCCCCATAGTGTCTATCACACTAATTTCCATACATGTGTTTTGTCTTTCCATCCTTTACTGACCTGCACATCACACCCCATGCTGCTGAGCCTTTTATCTTACTCTGAAACACAAATTTCTAGTAATTGGGCCAAAGTGCCACAATGTTCCCTGAAGCTGCTGCTCTCTTCCTTATGCCCCTGCCAATAATAAAAATTATTTTCACAGTACATTTTTTTCCACTGCATGAAGCCATAGATTTAACCTTGTTAAAGGCAACTAGCTGCCTTTGAAGGATACTGTTTGATGCAGTTCAGACCAAACGACTTGGGACTTATTAACAATATTATCAGCGAGTGCAGGAAGCTAGGCTGCTGCTTCCACTGGGAGGCACAACCCTGAGAATTTTCTTGTGAACCATCAGCCAAAGAATTAAACACCAAAATGCAGACTAGGCTATTGAAATGCCAGTGGAAAACTGGAAAATGTGGTGTGCAAGTTGTCAGTCATCACTGGAGCAGTAAAATAGGAAAGGGTTTGACCGTTCTGATTTGCTCCATATGTGCTGCCAATATGGCTGACACTGAGAGAGAGAGGAGGGGGTGCTCTGCCTCCCTGCTTTTACAAAACAGAGACAGCAAAAAAAAAAAAAATAAATACAATCAGAGGAGACACCCACACAGCAGGAGATCTCTTCCTTGTAAACTGCAAAAGTAACCACGTGACATATGCAGATTAGTACTTGTGAGCCTCAGAACAAATGGATTTTCAGAAGGGATTTGACTAATGAGTAAATGAAAGAAATTAATGCCTAAAAATCAGCAGTTTAATACCTTTTAAACCACTGAATTCCTTTTATTTGTTACTGTGTAAAGTCTTTGGCATTTTTGGTGTCTGCAGTTAATAGTAAAGGCTGATCTGAAGCTGCTGACAGCTGGCTGGAAGGTGTAGTGGGTGCTCTCTGCTCTGGCACGACACAGGTGGATGAAGATGAGGGAACACAGTGCTGGGTCCATATGGCACTATTGGTTCAAACCTGGTAGAAGAGGGAGGATTAAACCCTCCAGCAGCCCATGGGCAGCCTCTGGGGCTGCTGCACAGCTGCAGGCAGGGTTACACCTGTAGTTACACCTGCCCTGGGAACAGGGGAGTTGGAGTTTGCCCATGGCTGTACTACACAGCATCTTCACTCTCAGAGTTAATAAAGCCTTGTTTAACTATCAGATTTATGAGAGCACATAATTTGTAAAGCTTAATGGGGTTGTAAACAAGGAATATGTTTGCACCATATGGCAGGGGACCTGGTAGTAGTCTTTTCCAAACCTGCAGCTGGAGTTAGCTGGAGCATTGTGGTCTCATAGTTCAGTTTGGTTCTTCACGTTTCTTACTTCGAAATAGCTTTATTTTTTTTCAGTCTTCCATGCATACAGCAAAGATACTAGCACTAGAGACTTTGCCCCTAATAATTGGTCATGACAAATAATTACGTTTATTTCTTCTGAGAACAGAGGCAGAACAAATTCTGCTTGTTTATAAGTGGGCTGAGGATTTTTTTGTATGTCTGGTTTTTTGGAAAGGGCATAGCTGAAGAGGATTTTGAGACAGGTAGAGTGTGATTTAGCATACATAAAGAATAAGCCACACACATAGGCATTTCCCAAGTGTGAGTAGCAGAGCAGATGGTGGCTTGAAGTACTTCCTTCACCTTTGTGCCAGTAGAAATCTACACAAAACCTCCAGTGGTTCCCTCTTTGCATTCCACACGTGTGGAGACAGAAAGTGGTGATGTTCCCTGCGTTAAGGCAGTAGCAAATACTAAATCACAAAAGGTCAGAAGCTGCTGTGGCTGGGGTACCTGCTGAGGTGTTACAAGTCCATGTGGCATAGTCACCCTGAGGTGAAGCATACCAAGGATGCAAGCAAAGCTGGACTCCACTAGCAGGAATTGGACCAGGCCTGACAACACCATCAGAGTCTGCAAGATCTGGGAAAAAGCTGAAATAAGGTCTGCCAGGAAAGTGTGAGGCAGCACACAAGAGTTGGTGAAGTCCCTAGTGAGTGCTTGGCCTGTCATCCACTCATCTCCCTGTGGGGATCTCTGTCCTGCCCAGAGCAGCAGCAGGTGGGTCGCTGGAGTTTTATGGCAGGTGCATTTCCCCAGAACTCACAGTTTTTATCATCTCGGCTTGCTGTAAATCCCTCTGTCTCACAAAGCCTGGATGTGGATACAACTCCTTTAGGAGCCTGGTTTTGCCCATCTTTTGGACAGGAAAACCAACCTCTGTAACATGCATAAACCTTGCATTCAAGCACTAAACCTCAGTGATATTCAACTTCTCTTACTCCCATTGCATATTGCTTTCCCTTCTCCTACCACCTGGAGATGGCCAAGGAGATGAGGCAGAAGCATCAGTTGCTGGGAAGGAGCCAGCATTGGAGCTTATATCAGCTAAAGGAGGGCAATGCAATTAGTCAACAGCACACAGCAGGGCCACCGTGCTTTAACTACCACCCCCCAGTGCACACAGCTATTTTAGAAAGAAATTTTTAAAAGCTCATCTGTGAAGCCAACAGAATGTGGTTTGAGATGGCTCCCTCATGGGGCAGTGCTTGGATTCTTCAAACAGAAGCAGAGCAGATGATTTTCTCTTTCACCACATGATGTTACATCCCCTTCTGCATTCAGGTCTTGGGTAGATCAATGGTGCTTGCAGTCACACTAGCAGAAAGAGTCACACCACACTACACATGAAAGACCAGGAAGAATCCAAGAGACAGGCTCCAGGAGACACAATTCTCTAAATAAAAATCCTTTGGCAGAAGGCTGTGAAGTCCTGCATCTAAGATGTCAGTTTTATACCTTAAACTGTAAAGACGTATTATATCTGTCTAAAAGAAATCAGTGTTGTGCTACTGAAATCTAGTCAGCTAATGGCCTCATAACATGTCTCTATTCTAACTGTCCTATGCTCCAGTCTCCTGCTCCATCCCCATTGGTGGCTGTAAGGTCATAACAGGGAGGAGATGAATTCTCCCTCTGCTGTCACTACTGCCTCTGCCAAGAAGGATGCCAAGGACATGTGGACATGTAGTTTCCAACAGAGGTTGGATATACATTGCTAACTAGCTTTTCATAAATCACAGAATCAATAAGGTTGGAAAAGATCTCAAGGATCATCAAAGTCCAACCTGTCACCCAAGACCTCATGACTACTAAACCATGGCACCAAGTGCCACGTCCAATCCCCTCTTGAACACCTCCAGGGATGGTGACTCCACCATCTCTCTAGGCAGCATATTCCAATGTCTAACAACTCTCTCCGTGAAGAACTTTCTCCTCACCTCAAGCCTAAACTTTCCCTGGTGCAGCTTGAGACTGTGTCCTCTTGTTCTGGTGGACCTTCCAGTGCAAAATGTTAAACATTCAAGCAGGTGACTGCAGGTACTGTTCTCTCTAAACATAAAGTAAACACCATATGGAACTGTAGCCAGATCATCAGCTTGCAACTAGAAGTAGGGTTGGTAGGAAATCTTTGCCACAATAAATGCCAATTTATCATGCTCTCCAGACCTGCTGCTGCTGAGCAGCTCTGAAAGCTGGGACATGAGGAGGTCTTTGCAACTCTCACTCACACTCACATTCATCCAGAGTGTGTCCAGAGGCTTTGAGGCTTCTGAAAATCTGGATTCAGTGTGGCACAACTAAAATTAATCAACTCCTTTACCCCAAATTCTGAGAGCTTGCTTTAAAATGGAAAACTTGCTAATTGATCATTGCTACCTGTAGCTATCATCAACTGAAACATTATACAACCAGTATGAAGCCTGCTGTGAACACAGATGGAAAATACAAAAAGATGGAAATGTGGGTATCTAAATTATTTACAGAACTCTGCTTCTGTTTGACTAAGCTGTGACACCCAGAAAAGAATGGGAGGAAGGACTGTGAGAGCAAGGCTGTGCTGTGTCTGCAGCACATGGGCCACAGGTGGGGGCATGGCTCCAGCCCCATGGTGAGCACACACTAATTATTGCAGCAGCATGTGCCTGTGTTAATCGTGGCAGCCAACTGGGCCACAGTGATCCTCTGCTCTTCACTGAGCAACCGTCACTGGCAGACCAGGAAAGCCTGGAGCCGTGGACTGAAAGAAGCTCTTGATACAGGTTGATGCTTTCAGAGACATTTCAGAACAAAGTCCCTGTCAAGCTAAGAGTAATTTATTTTCTCTCTGACATGGGCAAACCTTTTTCATTAAGACACGGGTGTTAATGCCATCTTGCAAGCATGGCTCAGAATCCAAACAAGGCTCTTAATCATTTCAGAGAGGGTGGAAGGGATGGAGCTATATTAAAAATATTTATTCTATAGGGTAGCACAGAGATTTCCTTCAGCCCAGCAGTTACATGATACATCTTTAGTCTGGTTGTAGAAGGAAGAAAAGCAGAAGTCCTTTAAAAAATGCCCATATTTCCAGGTAAACAGCTGCAGAATGCAATCAAAGTGGGATGGAAAACATGAAAGAAATGACAGCAATCATAATACACCATCCTCCATCTGCAGATTTAAGTTTTAGGTCATAAAGTTTACATTGGCTTGTGAATGATTATTTTGTTTCACTTTTTGTATCTTTTTATCATAACCAACTTATTAAAAGCCGGAGACAGAAGCTTTGTGGGCAGATGACCCTGATGTGATTCACACCTGGAAGTGGCCAGGCTGCAGAAGCAGTGCCCAGGAGCCTGGCACCCATAACAGGATCTGTGTCGCTTAGCCTCGCTGCCCCACACCTTGCTCGGCATTCTCCCTGCTTGGGAGGCATTTTGCAAGAAGGAGCGTTTGGGATGCAACACCCTGCTTTGCCTCTTGGGCTGTGCCACAGGTCTAGCCATTTCAGAAGGGCAGCTGAACCCCAGTTTTAGGTAGAAGAGTTGATTTCCTTGGCTTTCTGCCTCAGCCTGCCATAGATCCACTTGCAGGTCTCCCCAGAGCCTCACTGGTGAGTGCATCCTGTACCTTAAAGACTTCAGTGAACTGGTTTCTGAAGTTTCCTTGCAATTAAGATTTGTGCAGAAGGAGTTGCATGTCCTGTGATTTCTATTCATGGCATGTCTTAGTAGCAGCCAAATTAAAATCTTTACCATTAAGGAGCTGATAGCTCCTGTAATTGCAAGCATCATTCTGTATTAGCTGGAGGCAGCAGAATGACTCACTGGCTAACAGAAGCAGATCTGTTCATAAAACAGGAAAACTTCTAACCAAAGAGAATTTCCTGAGCCATGAATTACTTTAGAGAAAGTACTAATTTCAAACAAATTACTTATATAATTTGAGCTGTCAATACAGGAACTTTCTTGCTGTTCAACTCTTTTTGCTCTGAATTATCTACCTGGCTGCCCTACACTGCATCAATTCATGATTCAAAAGAAAAATTTTCCCTGAGGGATGAGTCACAGCTCCCTACTATTCTTCAGGTTAAACTACGTTTCCCTTTACTTTCCACAGAATATATGTTTTAAGTCAATGAGTTCAACAATTGATATGTTGATCTATTTGCCCAGAATAATCTTAAACCAAATAATAGAATATTCTCGTTTTAGGCACCTGTCCCCTGTGTGGCTGTCTATGAAAGTATGAGGAAGAAAATCCAACAGGACACAAAGCTAGTGCAGGATTAAACAGGATTTTTCATGTCTTGTAAGGTCAGACAAATAAAATGGAAAGGTAGAGATAATTGCAGCATGCACTAAGAGATTGGTTTGTCTCACAGAGTTCATTACATGAAGACTGCAGTGCTAAAATAGGGTGGTTTCGGTCTAGGAAGA
Organism: Indicator indicator; assembly: GCF_027791375.1. Taxonomy (NCBI): domain Eukaryota; kingdom Metazoa; phylum Chordata; class Aves; order Piciformes; family Indicatoridae; genus Indicator; species Indicator indicator. The sequence goes on from NC_072027.1 coordinate 13,373,495, forward strand.
GGCTGCAACATGCAGCCAGCCAGAGGAATGTGAGTGGTGACAGGTCAAAGTCCTGCAGGAGAGCAGCTAAGTCACTGGCAAGCCTGTTGCAGATTCAGAAAAAGCTACATTTAGTTACACACTTGGTCCAATTTGGAAAATTTTGCTCCAGACTTCTGCTTAGACTGAAGTTTAATACTAACCTCAGATCTCTCATTCAAAAGATTTATTCTAACACCAGGGATTTTTCATGTAGCTGTGAGCTGAAGCGTCCAGTGTCCACACCAGAATTTCAATACTTTCTCTCACCCCCCATAGGGTTCCATATTAGAGAAAGTAGATTTTTTAACGTTCTAGAGTCTTCAGATGTCTTTCTCCTTAGCAGTCTGTGAGCATGCAGCAGCATATAGGGAGGAACACAGTCCGAACATGAGTGAAAAGGAGAAATCCCCCAGGTCTGTGATGGGGCAAGAGCAAGACTGTGACCTGGTGCGTGATAGGATGGATACCCAGGCAGCCCCATGGCCCCACCATACAGCAGCCACAGCAGCATCCAATGGAAATAATGGAGAAAGATGAGTGGCAGGACCAGCTCTGGTGATGGAGTTTGATCTTGGAAAGCACCTAAGAAGGGAGAAGATAAATGCAAACCCTGCCAGCATGGCCAGGAGAACCCCAAGACTGAGAGCAGTGGGATGGTGGCCAATGGTGCAACAAGAAAGAGAACATCCATCTCTTGTTGCAGTCCTCTTACAATCAGCATCTATCAGTGCTTGATGAAATCTTTGAAGTCCTTTGAAAGAGATTTTTCTGGTACTGCACATGGTCTTTCAATTGGAATTTAATAGAAGAGCCCGATGGATTGCTGTTGAGCACTGTTTTACTTGAGAAAGGGAACACCATAAGCAGATTAACAAAACCATTCTTAACATTGAGGTGAGTCCTAGTGCTCTTACTAGCATGAAGAAGCCAGAAATAAAAGCACTTTGTGTGAAACACAAAAAATTACACCAAGAGGAAAAAAGTAGCTCTCAAAGTACAAAGCAAATGAAAGCAGTGAAGAAGCAGCAAACAAAATTAGAGAACCGGATTTTTACACACAAAACCTGAAAACAGAGGGTATGTTTTTCTGAACAATTTGCCTCATCAGACTGCTACTAACTGGAGCTGTGGGAAAGCCAGGCATTCCAGCTGTGTACAGATGTGTGTTGCCAGCATTCTATCCTGTTTGTTCACTTTGACTATTGTTTTTCCCTTTTATATATGATATTTCACCTTTTTCACAAAGGATGTGGGAGATCCAGAGCAGGAGCAGTACCCTGGGTCTCATTCCTACAGCTATTGCCATGCTGGCAGCAATGTTGTTACCTCAGGAAGTTCTCCCTGAAGAAGGAATGGCCTCCTTAAAGACAGTTCTCACACAGAATATAAAAGGTGACATATCTGGCTTAGGCTCAGTGAGCCAGATGTTCAACATTAACCCTGAATGTCAGACTTACTCTAATATAATCAGAAATACTGAAGTACAAATGCCTGGGGAGCTCCTGAAGAGCCACAGCTTGTGGACTGCTTCCATGGAAAACTCAGAGAAATCTGAAGAAAAAGGATAATTGAAAGATTTGGTGATAAGATCTGAACTGACATCTTTAGTTGGGCATCCCTGCTGACAGAGCTTAACTCCAGCAGCTACCACAATCAAGTATCCCATGTGAGAGCTGTACAGAACAGATGTGCCCAATAAAAGAGTAGAAACTTGGTAAAAAAATACCAATATGCCAGGAAAAAAAGGCATAATTTGATGGAAAGTGAAAAACATATGCTATTTTACACCACTATGTACTTGAGCTCTGCAATTTCCGTATAATATGTGGTTTACTTCCCACAACTTACAGAAATTTCATTGTCATGAAATAATCTTGAATAGTATTTGGAATAGTAGCAACAAAAGAAGACACTAAAATGACTCCTTTTTAGACTGCTTTGATGCTGTTTTGTTGTGCATAGTAAGGTTTGGTTAAGCCTATATTTTAAAAAACATGAACTAAATACAACAAACCACCTAGAGCTGTACGGTCTCAGGGACTGCATGTCAAGACTTGTAGCTTTATGTTGTGTTTTCTGCTTCCAAAGGCTCTATCTGAGCTAAAAATTCCCTCCTGGTGTCATTTCATATCAGCTTGCTTTTAAAAATGCTCCTGCTCAAGGGACATGCTAAAGATCTGCCAAACATGCTAAACTCCCAAAAGAGGGGGTAGCCTGAGGAAAGAGGCTTGCATGAAAACCCAGACTTGCCAGAGGAGAGTGGCTGCACAGCAGCAAAACACAGCAGCCACCCTTTGGGAAGCAGCATCCAAAAAAAAAAAAAAAAAAAAAAGAGAGACAAAATGCTTCAGGAAAGCATTTGGAAGTGGTTCCCATTATGGTGCACTCACTGATGGCAGCTATCAGTATTACTGCTGGAATGCCAAGCTCCATGCAGGAGGATGGATGTGGATTTAGCTTACATGCACAATCATATCTCTCAAAGCCAAAGAGGCATCATGCCATGGCTGACAAAGTCAATGAGCAAAACATAACCCTTGAGTAGATCAAGTATTTTGTGCCCATAGAGGCACATTAAGGACTAAGTGTCACTCTGGAACTCCAACCTGAAATGTGTCACCCAGAAGTCACTCAGGGACTGCTTTCTATTTGGTCTTCACAAATTCAGGGGTTTAATTTCAACCCCCACCCTCCAGCTCACAGTGGAGCTGCATGATTTATCACAATGGGGTGGACAGGATATTTTTCTCCCCATCTGCTTTGGTGAAGATATTGTCTCCTGCACTGTTAATGTGGAGTGGGGACCAGCTGCCTGTGCTACCACACAGTGATATCACTAAAATTATTTTCCAAGTTTTAAAACATAATTCAAAATAGGACACAAGAGCCCTTGGGCTCTCTGTGCTCTCCTGGCAGCCATGGCAGCTGTGCCTGCTGTCAGAAGAGACCACCTGAACCATGCCAGGGCTGGCAGGAAGTATGGGGTCTGGAGGCTAAACAGAGTCTGGCTGTCCAGGACCCTGGAATGAGGGAAATCCCAGGAATGATCAATATCTCTGCAAATTTCAGTGCTAGACACTAGCCCCTTACTCCTATATCTGCCAGTACATCTGTAAAATTGATCACAGCCAGGCAGGACCAGCAGTCCCTCTCAATGCACATGAACAGCCTACAAATGTACCAGGACTTCTACACATACACAAAATGATTTGTTCCAATCCTGCTAATAAATTCTGTACAACCAAGCATCAATCTGAATGTGCTGTACTGTTAATGAATGGGGAGAAACACCATGAGAACACTGTGATTGAAAATAAGAGGTCAAACTGAAACGTGAAACCTTTTGACCAGATTTCAAGCAATCTGCTGGAGACAGTCCAAAGTAGAGCTATAGGGGTGATTGTGAGACTTGAACGTCTCTCCTGTGAAGAAAGACTGAGAGACCTGAGGCTGTTTATTCTGGAGAAGAGAAGGCTGAGAGGGGATCTTATCAATGTCTATAAATATCTGAAGGGTGGGTGCCAAGATGAAGGTGTCATGCTCTTTTTGGTGGTGCCCAGTGATAGGACAAGGAACAAGGAGTATAAGCCCGAACCCAGGAGGTTCTACCTCAGCATGAGAAGACACTTCTTTACTGTGACGGTGATGGAGCCCTGGAACAGGCTGCCCAGAGAAGTTGTGGAGTCTCCTTCTCTGTTCAAGACCCTTCTGGATACCTTCCTGTGTGACCTATCCTAGGTCACCCTGCTTTGGCAGGGAGATTGGACTCGATCTGTAGAGGCCTCTTCCAACCTCTAACATTCTGCGATTCTGTGATTTCCGGTTTTGAAAAATCCTTTGCAATTACTGTGACGCCGATGAAATCATACAATAATTGGATGCTAAAACCCAACACTACAGGAGTGTTCTTACTCACAGGAGTGTTAGTCACCAGTTGGGTAGTCTGAAGAGCATGTGTAGAAAAACCCATGAATTTCAGTTCACACTGTAAACTGCTTTGTTGTTACTTCTCCACTCCTGCAGCCTGAGGTTTCAGAGATCCACGCACCAAGACCAGACATCACCAGGTAACAAAATGACCCAACATTGCAGCCAAGAGTCAAAAGAAATAATTTACCCACTAAGGATTTCTCTTCTACAAACACTTAGTAACAATCAACTAACTGCACTGAAATCAGAACTGGTTCACAAACTAACATGGAAACCAAAGAGAAGCGGCTACAACTGAAACAAATAATTGGAGCAGCTCCCTTTCACCACAACCATTAGACATGTAATAACATTTTGTACCATCACAAATACTTAGTTTGCTTGTTTAATTCACATCCAGACCTGCTGCGGGGCACATGCAAAGAGAGAACATTTGGGCTTTTTTCCCCAGTTTTTAGGGAAACAGGTATTATAATGAAGAATATTCAAAGAAGCACAATGAAAAACAACCACGAAGTGTTATATGCTACCTTTTGGAATGCATGTTTGATTCCATAAAATGAAAAATGTTTTTTATTTGCTGCAAACAAAATCTGATATAGAAGCCTATGTATCCAAACAAACAGTAAGAAGCTCCTCAGACAGCAGTCTACAGTGACAGAATGAGACTACAGCAGGAACTGAGCACATGTGTTGTAGCCCAGAGATGCTGCCAGAATGCTGGTGTCACACGGGGTAAAGGAACAGCGTAAGTCTGGGGGAATAAAGCAGAAAGAGGAGGGATTGGTTGCACAAAAGACACCATGACTGCATTCACTCTGGATTTCCAGATAACGTGGGTCTGGGGATTACAGATGAAAGCATTTCTTTTTACATTTCAAATCAATTATTCTGAAACCTGTGCTTTCCACACATTTCAGCTGGGTGTTTCTGATAGTGTGATTTACAGTGAGGGTGATGGAGTGCTGGAACAGGCAGCCTGGAGAGGTCGTGGAGTCTCCTTCTCTGGAAGTTTTCACAACCTGCCGGGATGCGTTCCTGTGTGACCTGCCCTAGGTGACCCTGCTTTGGCAGGGGGATTGGACTTGATCTGTAGTGATCCTTTCCAACCTCTAACCTTTTGTGATTTACCTTTAATCAAAAGCCAGTAAAACACAGTGAGAAGGTGTAAACCTGGATGCAGAGGAGTCTCCACAGCAGCTCCATAAGCCATGTCCCAGCAGGAACTGCCCCGTGCTAGGCAGTGATGGGAGCTGGGACTTGCCCTGGCTGTGCACCTCCAGCCCCTGAAGAATGAGCATGGTTGCCTGCAGGCACGTCTAGCCCCTCTGCAGCCTTTAAACTGGGCAGATGGTACAGATCAGACACAAACCATGCAATATATACCAGGAATTACAGGCACATTATCTAAATACAGACTTCAAACCCTTCCTCTTAGCATAGTTCAGTGAGCAGCAGTACAAATTGAGGTGTACCAGGGTTAACTGAAGATTAAACACTCCCAAGCAGAACCTACGTGGAACATTAAACTTCTCTATTACTAGATCATTACAGAATGGTCTTTATCTACAGAAAAAGGGAGAAGCAACCAGGCAAGCAGCACCAGGTCCTGTGCAGTGGTCAGTCAGGGATAACCAATGCAGGTGAGCAGGTTACAAAAAGTTCTTTAATAAACTGAAAAATAGTTCTACTCAAAAAAGCTGTGCTTTAAGTGGCTTTTCTTGAAGGTGAAAAATAAGCTGTTAGCAGAAGTAAAAGTAACAGGGTCTATAGGTAAAAGTAACATCTTTTGGTACACTAAATGAAATAATCCATCTAAAACAGACACAGGATCTGAAGTGCTTGAGCCTCCAGGTTTTGCCTTGCCTGTTGGTGACATTGGCTGATCTAATAAAACATGAGACTCCTCTTTCAAACCTTGCCATACTGGGTCATCTTAGGCAATGAGATGTAGAAGGTGCTTTTGTACTGTTTGCTGTTCTGATTGTCCAGGATGTTCAATTTCTGTTCTCATTTTATTCTAAAGAGAGTAATAACAACAGCTTATTTAATCTATAGATTTTTGTCCAGAACAGAAGTCCAGGTTTTCATTAGAGTTTGGATGCCACATTGTATATGTAGCAAAAAATTAGTGGTTTATTGGTTAGACTCACTTGTCCTCCCCTTCCACATGTACTAGGGTAGCAACAGTGGTGGGGAACTCCAGCCAAATCAGAAGGGTAGCACTGTGGGTTCCATCAAAGCAGGAAGAAAAAAGGGGTTTAAATCTTGAAGAGGTCTGCATACCTCAGACGGTGTACAGATACACTAATAAAGTTCAGCACAGCTATGTCTGGCAGGGCTGAGCTCAGCAGTGCCCTCCTTATGGAGCAGAGGAAAAGGATGGATCCTTCTGGATGATCAGGTTAAGCATCACCTATAGAAAACAGAATCCTGTCACGGCCTTTAATAATGATCCATTTGAACCACCATCAATCTTTACTACTCTTTAACTGAATTTGCTGTTTAGCTGACAGCATGCTGGTGAGCCTGTGTGCAACACAACCCTTCTTCATGTCTTCTTTAAAGCCACAGACACTTGACATTAAAACCACAGCATTACAGATTACCCCTGGGACTACAGATTACCCCTGGGACCATGCTCTTTGTGCCACTGATGATAGAAGACCAAAGAGGAGATGAAGGAAAGGTGCAAAGGAATGGATGAGAGCAAAGACAGGTGATTCTGCCTGCACACCGGCACCACAGAAGTGTTTGATACTGCCTGTGACTGCTGAGGCATCCCCTAGAGACCAAAGAACTGCACACCCCCCATCCTGAGCCTTTCATTTAAGCTCACAAAGCAAAGAAAGCCTCTGCAGACATTACACAGGGTAAAATTTAATGGCACTTGTCAGAAAGGAGACATTTCAGCAGGCTGAATGGTGTGCAGTATTTCAGCCTCTCACTAGAGCGTGGGTCTGCCAACCAGGCTGATGTCAATGGGAAGTGGTTGGAAGACCTGATTCCAGGATGTGGGGACCACATGCTACCAAGTGTGCAATACTGTAAGTCCCAATGGTTTCAAGGCAAAGGCTCAGTGATGCTGAGTGCCTAAGTTGGGTGGTGAAGAAGGACCAAAGTTCTGTGGATGCTGGTAAGAAACATTTACGTTTGAAACCTTTCCCAAATGCACAGCACAATGAGATTCAGGAGCTGCACCACCTACATGCACAATGCAGGTGTAGGCGGTGAAAATGGATTTTAACTCATCAGGAAAACACACTTTTGTGAATGAAACAGGAGCTTCCATGGAGTGGCTCCATCTTCTATAGCTCCTCAGAGATACAAGTAAAACACAAGATTGCCAGTTTTCAGATCAGAAAATGGGGATTCCTTTTTGCTTTGCTTTCTACAGAAGACAGAGATTTCCCTAGGAAGAAAATAAACAAATGTTGAGAAAACATTTCCAAAATATTTCTTGCTATAACCCTATGCCAGGAAAAGAGCCAGCTATTTCAAATCCTCTCTAGCAGAACATTAGGGGTAAAACTTACTAAATGCACATGGAATTTGCTATTCACAGGCATTTCATAGAAGAGTGAAAGAAGAGAGAATGTAGCCAGTTGGACACCTCCATAAGGCATGCAGGCTTTCTTTGGAGAGGCAATTCCCCAACCTCTGCATTCACTGCTCCTTGCTGCTGCTTCCCTCCCCTGTTCCTACAGTCCCCTCTCCCTGAGCTATCATCTGCAACCTGGTATTCTGCTTTGCTTCTAACCAGGCTTCCCACCACAACTAAATGGAGAATACAGCATGATTTCCAGCAACTGCTCTTCTATAATTGACTCCATATAGAAGGAATTAGGGAACAAATCCCATCACACTTAACCTTGTAGTTTCCTCAGCACTAACCAATGTGGTTCAAGGCCAATACCTTCAAAAAAACACCCCCAAAAGAAAACACCCTACAGGAATCCAACATAAGGAAATCTCCTACAACTAGTGTCCCAAATAACTCACAGAATCCTAACATGGGGGCATGGAAGGGACCTCTGGAGATCATCTAGTCCAACTCCCCTGCCAGAAGAATTTCCCCCTCATGTTTAGACGGAACTTCCTACGTTCAAGTTTGTGCCCGTTACCCCCTGTCCTGTTACTGGGAACCACTGAAAAAAGGCTGTCCCACATCCTCCTGCCACTCACCCCTTAAGTATTGATAAGCATTGCTAAAATCCCCCCTCAGTCTTCTCTTCTCTAGGCTAAAAAGCCCCAAGTTGCTCAGCCTTTCTTCACAAGATGGATGTTCTAGTTCCCAAGTCACCTTCGCAGATCACGTTTACACAAGTCATATGGTAACCCAACACATTGCTATGTGAGGTGGGGTGATGCTTAAACCTTTGCACAGCAGCAAAGCTCTCCTCTCTTTTGTCACTAAAGGGGAAAAAAAATATCATTTTTATGGTATGACAGCAGGAATAGCAAATATTAACCCTGACTGCATGCAGCTCACTGTGAACAACCCTAACACAAGCCATCAGCTCAGTGTGAACAACCCTAACACAAGCCATCAGCTCAGTGTGAACAACCCTAACACAAGCCATCAGCTCACTGTGAACAACCCTAACACAAGCCATCAGCTCACTGTGAACAACCCTAACACAAGCCATCAGCTCACTGTGAACAACCCTAACACAAGCCATCAGCTCACTGTGAACAACCCTAACACAAGCCATCAGCTCACTGTGAACAACCCTAACACAAGCCATCAGCTCACTGTGAACAACCCTAACACAAGCCATCAGCTCACTGTGAACAACCCTAACACAAGCCATCAGCTCACTGTGAACAACCCTAACACAAGCCATCAGCTCACTGTGAACAACCCTAACACAAGCCATCAGCTCACTGTGAACAACCCTAACACAAGCCATCAGCTCACTGTGAACAACCCTAACACAAGCCATCAGCTCACTGTGAACAACCCTAACACAAGCCATCAGCTCACTGTGAACAACCCTAACACAAGCCATCAGCTCACTGTGAACAACCCTAACACAAGCCATCAGCTCACTGTGAACAACCCTAACACAAGCCATCAGCTCACTGTGAACAACCCTAACACAAGCCATCAGCTCACTGTGAACAACCCTAACACAAGCCATCAGCTCACTGTGAACAACCCTAACACAAGCCATCAGCTCACTGTGAACAACCCTAACACAAGCCATCAGCTCACTGTGAACAACCCTAACACAAGCCATCAGCTCACTGTGAACAACCCTAACACAATCCATCAGCTCACTGTGAACAACCCTAACACAAGCCATCAGCTCACTGTGAACAACCCTAACACAAGCCATCAGCTCAGTGTGAACAACCCTAACACAAGCCATCAGCTCAGTGTGAACAACCCTAACACAATCCATCAGCTCACTGTGAACAACCCTAACACAATCCATCAGCTCACTGTGAACAACCCTAACACAATCCATCAGCTCACTGTGAACAACCCTAACACAATCCATCAGCTCACTGTGAACAACCCTAACACAATCCATCAGCTCACTGTGAACAACCCTAACACAAGCCATCAGCTCACTGTGAACAACCCTAACACAATCCATCAGCTCACTGTGAACAACCCTAACACAATCCATCAGCTCACTGTGAACAACCCTAACACAATCCATCAGCTCACTGTGAACAACCCTAACACAATCCATCAGCTCACTGTGAACAACCCTAACACAAGCCATCAGCTCACTGTGAACAATCCTAACACAAGCCATCAGCTCACTGTGAACAACCCTAACACAATCCATCAGCTCAGTGTGAACAACCCTAACACAATCCATCAGCTCAGTGTGAACAATCCTAACACAAGCCATCAGCTCACTGTGAACAACCCTAACACAAGCCATCAGCTCACTGTGAACAACCCTAACACAAGCCATCAGCTCACTGTGAACAACCCTAACACAAGCCATCAGCTCACTGTGAACAACCCTAACACAAGCCATCAGCTCAGTGTGAACAATCCTAACACAATCCATCAGCTCACTGTGAACAACCCTAACACAATCCATCAGCTCACTGTGAACAACCCTAACACAAGCCATCAGCTCACTGTGAACAACCCTAACACAAGCCATCAGCTCACTGTGAACAATCCTAACACAAGCCATCAGCTCAGTGTGAACAACCCTAACACAAGCCATCAGCTCACTGTGAACAATCCTAACACAAGCCATCAGCTCAGTGTGAACAACCCTAACACAAGCCATCAGCTCACTGTGAACAACCCTAACACAACCCATCCTTTCTACACAAGGTTAATCGTGCTGCAGGTCTCTGGCCTTCCCTAGCCTGGAATATCATTAAACATGTTTCCCTTTAGCAGGGGTGGTTTTTCATGAATATAGTGTGCTGAAGTAAACTTATGGCTGCATCCTGTAGCTCAAAGTGAAATTAGAAGAGTGTCCTGAAGGATGTGTTCAAGGCCTGTAAATGTTAATACTGTATTTTCCAAGGACTGGGCTTGATAAACTTCTCTATGAATATTCTAGGCATGATTTCCATTACAGCCACGTTTCCCTGCTTGCTCGCTGGGTTTCATTTCACTATGAATAAGTAACTATCCAGGGATTTTTGGCAGCTTAGTGTTGTTCTAATCCACTGGTCTTGTAATTAGCTCCAAATGTTGTTTTTGTGAAGCTGTATTCGTCTCGATGTACCCTAAAAATCCCCAGCTATCTTCTATACTTAGCCTATTATATTAGTGCTAGGGAACATTAATATATAAATAGCATTAAAATTGCAAAAATCTGCTGCCTGGATGTTTTCCAGGGAAGTTTTTAAAATGTTCTATACCTGAGGATGCATCAGATCTTACGTCTTTTGGAATGTATTTGTAGCTTGGCATTTAAAACCACTGAGTTTGCTCCAGAAGCCTTTTGAGCTGGTGGAGCTCCTGGCACAAACATTGATGAAATCTTGCATAAATGGGCTCTTCCTGAGTGCCTGTTGGTGGGCATAGCATTCCACTTGGAGAACCCTTTGTAGTTCACATCCTGTTTTACCACCTAAATATCCTGCTGATGTAAAGACATTTTAAGAGTTATGCTGGGACTGAAGTATCTGGGGGTACGATTTCATCCTTGGTATGGAAACAAGAGCCCCAGAGGCTGGGCCAAATGCTAGGGGAAGCTATTTGTGGAACAGGACTTGACCACCACTCAAGGTCATCAAAAGGGTTCTTCAGACTAAACACCTATGGATTCTTTTAATACATTTGTGTTGTGTACATGCTTGTAGACATGTATGTGTTCTCCAGACCGCAGCAGCCTGCAAAGCTGGTTTGCCAGAAAGGAGGGCTAACCATTAATGAGTGCTTACTTTGGCTTTTGTCTTTATTGCCATCTTATTAGGTGACATCAGGCAAGTAGTGTGCTTGCTGGCTCTATGCTCAAAAGGGAAAACACCACAGACAGAAATTAGACTGTGGGGTGGTGAGATAGGTGGGAAAGGATCTCTCCATTACTTCCAGGGGCAGTGAGAAAAAGGTTGCTTTGGACAAATCCAGTCCTGACTGTGACTTCCTTTTATGAAATCACATGAAATGATTACTTAAGGACTAATTAGGATTACTTTCATGAGTGCAGCTCTGATCTTTCCTGGTGCTCCACACTGGAAAAGCCCTACAGCCAAGGAGAGATGGAAAAACAGCATCCTCCCAGATTTTAGCACCAAGTTACCAGCAGCAACACACAGCCACCAAGGAGCTTTCTTCCTGATTCCATCTATTCTTGCAGGGATGAGGAAAAGCATTTTATCAGTTAAATACTGGTTTACAGCTTTGTTTAGGTTTTGGTTTCAAAAATGTAGGTAATAAATGTGCATGAACGGATTAATTTTAAAGCAAGAACAATTCCAGTACCCCCTGGGGTTGCTGCTGGACAAGTGTACTGAGTCAGCAAAAAGCCTGGTGCAGTCCCTGCCACTGTAAACTGCCATGTTCTGACACTCCAGAGGCTGACTGACTCTCTCCTTGTCTTTTGGCAGCTGCCTGAAGTCATTGGAAGGTTGTTAGACCACTTTAATTTGTAAACCTATTGATGAGCATTTAATGGTAATGAAATGTTACTGCTGAGTAATTCTGGCAGACAAAAGTCACTTAGTTCATTGTGCATCTCATTAATTTAGTGCTAAATGTTTGCCCTTATTTTCTTTACATTGGAAAGTCAGATTTGGATAAAATCTTTGCATCCCAAATAAGACAATTTAGAAGGTTAGGCAAATTTCTATGTAAATGCTTGCCTTTGTGCTTCACATAAAATTCTGCTCCAACGCATCTATACTGCCAGGATGGAAATGGAAGGTGTAAAAGCAATGGCTGCAAACAACTGGAAGAGAGGAAAGGTGCTGGCTGTGCCAATGGATCAGAAGGAAATTAATTTTGTCATCTCTCACTGCATGAAGGACATTTTTGTGCTTGAGTATATCCAGAGAAGGACAGTGAAGCTGGTGAAGAGTCTGGAGAACTGGTCTGGTGAGGAGCAGCTGAGGGAAGTGAGTTTGTTTAGTCTGGAGAAGAGCAGGCTAAGGGGAGATCTCATTGTTCTCTACAACTCCTGAAAGGAGGCTGTAGTGAGGTGGGGATCAGTCTCTTTTCCCTAGTAGTAAGACAAAAGAAAACAGCCTCAAATTGCACCACGGGAGGTTTAGGTTCGATATTAGAAAAGGTTCTTGACTGAAATGGTTCTCAAACACTGGAACAGGCTCCTCAGGTAGGTGGTTGAATCCCCATCCCTGAAGGCATTTAAAAGATACAGAGATGTGGTGATGAGGGACATGGTTTAGAACCAGATGTGGTAGAATTAAGTAATGGTTGGATTCCATGATCTTAAAGGTCTTTTCTACCTGAGACAATGCTCTGATTCTATGGTTCTGTGTTTGGATAACAAATGCAGGGCATCTGTAGCATTCTGTACCATGGCCACCACAACATTCTAACCGACCATCAGTTTGTAATGCTACACACAACACTAATTGTGGTAGCTATCAGCAAGAACTGAGAACCTCAGTGCAAACAGGGAGGTACATCATGTCCTGGTGTGCAGCACAGGGCACCTCTGCATGGGCAGAAGGGACAGAAGCTGCCCTGCTCACACATGCTGCTCCCCACATGCTTTACTGCTGTGTGTGGCTTTTGACACACAACAAAGTAGGTGAAGACAATCTGATGGAGCATCATTTAGCTGCCTTTTTCTAAGAACTGTGACTAAAATAGGACAACTTTTCTGTTTTCCCTGTTCAAGAAAAACAAATCAGTTTTTGCTAGCACACTGTACCACAACTCTGGGGGGGGGAGGGGGGGGTCCAATACTTTCTCCACCTTTGACTAGTAAACATAATCCTGAGCTAAAGAGATTTTCCAATTATGCTAATTTCAAAGTGACTGACTAAATCAAGAAAAAAATAGAAGAGGGAAAACCTGCCCTAGCACAGATCCCTGCACAGCTGTATAAAAAGCGTTTTTGGGTTTGGGGTGTCCCTGCCTGACCATGCTGACCCCCATTTGGAGGCTGGCAGCAGAGGTAGCTGCTGTGGCTGGTGGCTCAGCTCCTCCAGTCCCTCATTCCTATTCCTGGGCTTTTATAAAGCTGTCAGGACACAGCTCCATGGTACAAACTTCACCTAGGGTAAGCAGAAAGCTGCACTTGGGGGAGGAGGGAGGCAGCTGAAGGGAGGTATAGCTGTAATTTAATTGTTGCCTGTTGATTTGCCAGCTAATCACTACATGATGATAAGTCACTGCACCGTGTGCCAGCCATTAGCTCATCCCTCTGCTTTGCAGGGTGAGGAAAAGCATTGAGAATCCCACCAGAGGGAAAGCTGCATCAGAGGGCTCAGCACCTTTAACCACTGAGCTCAGCACACAACAAGAAGCCATCAAGTCCAATTCCTACTCCCCGGTGCCATGGAGCTTCTGCCAATGTGCCAGCCCTGGCCTGGCAAACAGCTCACACGCAAACCATCAGAGCTTGGGTGAGCACCAGCACAACAGCAGGTCAGTCTGTCAGAGGATACAGGGTGAGAAAGCCAATGCTGAGGATGTTTTAGTACTGTGGGGATAGGATTTTGCTACAGCTCCACCTCTCAAAATGTGGCCTTTTCCTTTTCTTTCTCTTTAATGGAATCATTTCATGCAGAATGGCTGGAAGACTTACAAGGAGAGATGGACATCGAGGCAGAATGTCTTTTCACCATAAAGGGCAGGAAAAAGGAATAACAAGTAGTAAAGTGCTATTTGTTTCTTTTTCCTCAGGTTGGCCAAGGTCATGCCTTAGAGAGCTCAGACACTGTGGAGGAGACAGAGCTGTGGAGCACAGGTGCTTCCCCAGCCTCTGCTAGATTGAGCATGGACTCAAGCAGGTGGCTGATCCCTGCAATGTTAGTGGAACATTTAGCAGCAGCTAAGATGAAATCAAGGCAATAAACAATAGCTCTGCAAATAAAGCTGTCTGTGCTGGTGTGTGAGTGAGCAGAAAGGAATGGGGTGATAGGACGCAGAGAACCTGTGCTGTAAGTGCTCTATGGGATCAAGGGGAATATTCGTCTTACTATTTCTGATGTTGAACAGATGTGCACAAAACAGAGACAACAGACAAAAATCAGATTTGCTCCTCTGAGGTTCCTTTCACAGTCTTCTGAATGCAGATACCTGACATACCACCTTTTCTGTTTGGCATAGCTGTGAAATGAAAACAAGGCTTTCTTCAAGTTTCCATTCTCATTCTTTTCTGCTTTTCCCTCTGCTGTGAATGTTTCTGAATGGAAGGTAACAAGTTACAGTGCTGCAGAGAACGCAGCTAACACCCGTTCCCTCTGAACAGGCAAATAAACAGAGCTTTTGCATAGAGAAGGAAAGAAAACGAGGAGAAAGGAGGCTTTGCACTTGCATTCCTCTCATACCTAATCCTCTAGTGAACTTCAGACAACATTTGGTACCAGTTTGCCAATCCTTTGTTTTTTTTTGTTGACTGATAAATTCTTAGATTTATCTGATGCCTAGCAACTAGCAATTAACACTTTGAGGCTACATTGATGGATGTGCCTTAATTTCTCTGTTGTTTTCTTCTAGACAACAGGCCTTCTGAGATCTGAACCCCCTCCTGCTCAGAATGAGTAATGCTCTTCCTCTCTGCTCTTGCCACACTACACAGTGGGGTGGATGTTTTGGCAACGCATTTGTATTCATTCAGATCGTCACAACAGCATTCTGCCTCTGAGACAGCCTGAGGTACATGATTGATGGGCCTGTCCTTTAAAACATGATCAGTTTTGTGAAATCAATCAATGGAACCTACTATGGCAGAGGAAACAAGGCAGACCTTTCTTCAAAGCAGTCTGTGCACTGCCATTTTGTTAATGTTTTGCTACCAGCAAAGCAATTCTGACAAGTCTCTGTGCTGAGCACTACCCGGCTATAGCTCATCTGCTTGCCAAACTAAACTCAAAGTGATGTCCACAGGATTAACTACAGAATTAGCAACTATAAAACCACTAGATACAAGACGTATGTTGTGCAAATATAAACCACACCAACATGCCACTACTCATGGCTTAAATCTTTGTGGAAGGCATGGAGCAGTCAGTGCTGCTGCTACCACTGCTCACTACAAGGTCCTCTGCTCACTGCTTTTAGTTAAAAATGTACAGAATTTGAAAAACACATCAGCCTAATAAGTTTGATTGGTTTGGGGTGTTTTTGGTGTTGTTTTGGAAATTCAGTCATAGAAGCTCAGCTGGTTTTGTAGGTGAAGCTAATGAAAATCACCTGCTTTTTATTTATTAAAGGAATTGGCCATTCACTCTGGTCTCTCAGCCTGGGATTTTCCTTCCCCTTGGATCCTGATGTGTTTCTCCCCACTGGACCTGTATTTCCAGGACTTAATTGCTAGGACTGCAGGTTAATTTTGTACAAAAGACTTTCATTCTGGCATTGCTACATTGTGGGTGATAAACTTGGCACTGTTTGTGTTCTGCTGATGGGAAGTACCTGCCTGCATACAATGGAGGATCAATGTGAAGCCAGTGTCCCTGTTAGTAGAACCACCATGTAAAAGGGAACATCACTCACACTTTTTATTCAGCTATTACAGCTAAAGTGCAGCTCACAATAAAAAAGGGAGAGCACTTTCCCAGAAAAACCAAGGATAAGTGAGGATAGGCAAGGGCTGAGAGACTGCTGAGTCAACACAAACACAGACTGTCCTTTCCTTCAGATGAACCGCATCCAGCCCAGCAAGACCAAGCTGCAGAGCAGCTCAGTGGAAGTACCACAGGAATCTCTTTATAGACACTGTTGGCCTCAAAAGAGGACTGGTTAGGAAAACTGGTGTGAGTGCTTCCCTTTGTATTCATATCTGTCACATTGGCAACCTCTGTGCTGTGCTCTCTCTGGGTACCCTTTCCTTAACAGAAGGAACCTTCATAGCAAGGGGAATATATAAATATATATCTGTTCATCTGTACTGAGATACACACACAGCAATGTAAGAGGTCTTTTGAACTTCTATGCCCACAGCTGCAGACAGATACGTGCCTTCTGTGGCTGATCCCCTCCCCACTGCCCAGGGCCAGGAGAAGGTACAGGTTGAACACAGTAAACATCACCCTAGGAACCACTCTGAAGCAAAGTGTAACCAAAGCAACAAGGTAAGCTACATAAATAACCATCTTCAAGGTCCGTGTTTACTAGCAATCACAACCTAATTACTTCTCATATGGCAAAGCAAACCACCATAAACTTTCAAAACATCCTTCTTTTCCACACTACCACCCAAATGTGATCCATCCATTAGCATGCAAGTTCCTGGCAGAGATAATATCTGAGGAAGATAGAGGATTGCTAGGCACGAATATCTCCTTTTCTTCTAGGTGCTGTTCTTCATTCTCAGGAGACAGAGTTTGCCTAGTGGCCCTGCTAAGGCCATCAATAGCCCAGCCCTGGTAGGGGCTGCAGCAGAGTCATCCCACTATCCTGGCCCAGAGAAACTGTTTCATGCTTTTTCCCTGTTCACAAACAAACAATAAGGAGGTGTGGAAGAAGCATTGCTGAGCAGCAGATTGCAGAACTGTGAATGAGATTCATGGCTGTGTTGCTCACAGTCATCTTACTTTGCCTTCAATATTTTAATTCAACGGCATAAACACAATTTTATTCATTGCAAAAAGCCATTTGGGGGGATGCTGAATTATTTATTGTTTGAGGAAGCCAAACTGCTTGTTAAAACAGATTTTAAATCTTAGAATCTCAAGCCAAGAAATGTAGTTTAAAAGACACAGGGTGTAGCCTCCACATTTTTAACTCCTCTCAGAAAAAATGGGCAAAAGAGCTACCTTTTAACATTTAAATCCCAGATGCCGTTTTTTCTCAGAGCAGGCATGTGGCCACACACTCTGCAGAGCTCCCAGCTTCTCCTGTCCTGTGCTGAGAAATGAGGGCTCTACAAAATCCCTGACAAGTTCCCACAAGGCACATCTGAAACCTGTGCTGAAACCAGGGACAAGATTTTCTGCTTGACCCATCCACAGTCTATGACTTTGCAAAACTCATGAAGTATCTTAAATGCTGATTGAGTGGGCTGCAGAATCTGGCTTTGCATATGAGCTGCCTGAGCAATTTGTAGTGTGTTAGAGTCAAACACAAATCTGCTGGGCTGGGAACCCCAGTACCTCACTAATAAGATTTAAGAAAAAAATAAATCTTTCACTGTTTCTTTCCCTGACTGATTTTCCCATCTAAACATGGGTAAAGCACATTCCAGTCAGGATTCCTACTGGAAGGCTTCACACCCACTGAGGGAAGCTGCTGCCCTTCTCAAGGCTGCTGCAGGGCACAGCCAGCCATAGCCATTGTCCCAGCTCCTGGTGTTCCTCAGCAGAGGAACAGGACACCAGGCAGTGGTTGGAGATAGGGCAGAGATGAACAGTGCAGCTGGCCCAGGGCACAGCCTCCTTGGGACATGGTGTTGCTAGTGGGCATCAGCTGCCTCCAGAAAACACCTGGCTCTAGGGCAGCCCCAGATAAGCCCCTACTCACATGTACCACACCACTGGTACACAAGTGACTCACTGACAGCTGCTTTAGTTGTCTCAGATCTTCTTAGAGAAGCTAACATAAACCACAGCTAATCCTTATTGCTTGCTATGGGCTTGAACCAAATGAGTGTAACAGAGACTAATGCAAAATGAAAGCAAGCAAAAGGAGAACTGTCACAGAATTTTGCATAAACTATGCTGGAACATACTGCTCAGCTTCTTAATTTTGCCAAATTAGATAAACATGCTACTGCTTAAAACCCAAGCTGGAGAAAGCCCCCAAAGGACCAGTAAGGTCATGCAGATAGTAGTTGCTTATCCAACTCCCACATCGAGAAAATACCAGAGCAAATATGTTGGCTGCCTATAGTGCTTTAGACAGCTTCTGTGTGGCTTAGGGCACACTGCACACACCATCGTGAACCTGAATCATGGCTCTCATCCCCTTCATACTGAGATGAGACACAGAGAAACTGGATGGGGAAACACTTGACAGCAACCAGGATCAGCCATGGGTCTCTTTTTCTTTTTTTTTTTTACTTTTGAGACTGTCCAGAAGCTGTATGTGGCTTTGCAGTGCCATTCTGCCTAATGCTCATATCTGTAACATGTGTGTTTTTTTGTTCTTACTCCTGATGTCTCTACATGTTCAGCTTTATGACTTTTTAAATTTCAGAGAATCAACCAAACCTGCTGGCAGAGCATCTGCTCAGAGAGTGGGATGGATGGTGGGAGTCTTTCCCACATAACTCACATGTGGAGAAGGCTGAAAATCTGTCCCCAGAGCATGAAACCAACAAGAAGCCCATCAAGAGCTGCCCTGAGGATGTCTGATATAATAACTGAAGACCAGGAAATCTGCACCTTTGTCCTATTTACTCTCAGTGGCTTCTAGCACCCTGATGAGTGAGTCTGCAGTATCCCCACTACCAAGGATGTTTCTTGCAGCCACTGCTGGACATCAGCACCGTATGGGAGACCCAAGATGCTCTTACAGCGGCATTAAATTCTACATCCTTGCCTAAGCATTCATAGGATGATGATCTTTTTAAAGCACATTCCAGGTCAATGTCTATGAGTCTGTCCAAAATACGAGAAACCTGGATATAAGGTATCAAGTGAAGCACAGAAACCTGTCCCAAGAAAAATCCCAGGATCAGCATCAAATCCATTACCAGCTTTTTACCCTGAGAGCAATTATTCTGCAAGCTTTCACATCTGTCATTTTACATTTTCTTCACAGTTAAGATTGCCAGAACCATAAAAGAAACAGGAAAGCTTTATCATGAAACTGATTCCTGATGTTTAAAGACTGGTCAGGTAGTAGAGACTTCATTAGACAACAGCTCTTCTGTGTTTTCCCATTTCCCTCTTGTTACCTAGCTAATATTTAAACATTATTCTTAAAAAAAACCAACAAAATACCCCCCCCAAAAAAAAAAAGTATACAAGAAAGCAGCATAAGAGGTATTGCCCTGAATTTCATTATCAAATAATTTACTTTTCTTCTACGAAGTGATCGTGTTGACTTTTCCTTTGTACCATGAGAGAATAAGTATTGAGGGAAAAGAGTTTCAAAGAGGTTTTTTTTTCAGAACACAAAATATTATTATATCAAATCTGTGCATGGAAATACAAAATTACAAACCTCTCCATCAAGAGGCTTTCACACCTGAGAAATCACGAAGCAAGCAGTAAAAGATCTGTAGGTATCTTAAGAGGTATGTAAAATTGAAAATAAATTAGTAAAAACCATTTTGCTTCATCTCCTGCATGCAGGAAGAAATTGTGATCTTGCAGAATGTGTATTTAGCTGGATGTAAAGTTTCCTGTGCTCTACAGATATAGTCTGTGCAGTAGGGGCTTTGTGGATTGAAAATAACAGCCATGGTTCAGTATTGCCTTTATACACAAAGAAAACACTTCACCAGTGTGGTTTCAACATCTCAGCTGTGAGCCTGTGTCACCATTCACTGTGAGATATGGCAAAGAGCACACATTATGCCTGGGAGTAACTTTCTTCCAATTTGTTTCAGACCATTTTGCCAAGTCACAGAATACCATTGGGTTCAATTATTGTCCAAAAAAGAGCTGGAGGTGGCAGGAATGCATTTTAGGGTCTATGAAAGAGTATGGAAAATGTTTGGTTTAACTCCCCAGATCAAAAGACATTTCTTTTTTTAAGCCTGAATATCAGAAACTATAAGCTCTTCAGCAATGGTGGGGAATAGTAAAACAAAGGACAACACAGAGATGTTGGAGAGAGTCCAGAGGAGGGTCACAAAGATGATCCAAGGGCTGGAGTACCTCAGCTATGAGGATAGGCTGAGGGAGCTGGGGTTGTTCTGCTTGGAGAAGACTCCTAGGGGACTTTATAGCTGCCTTCCAATGCCTGAAGGGATCCTACAGGAAGGATGAAGAGGGATTTTCATAAGGGTGTCTAGCAATAGACAAGGGGGAATGGTTTTAAGCAAAGGAAAGCAGGTTCTCAGGATGGTGGGACTCTGAAGTAGGCTGCCCATGGAGGCTGTGGATGCCTTCTCCCTGGAGGCATTGAAGGCCAGGTTGGATGAGGCCTTGTGCAGCTGAGTCCAGTTGAAAGGGGTTGGAGTAGATGACCCCTTCCAACCTAAGCCATTCTATGAAAGAGCAGTCTCAGATTGTGAGACAAATTCCAGAACCATTTTAGAAGCTTTGAGGGGACATACAAGTACATCCTACACCTAGAGGAGAAACTGTTCATTGACAGCCCAGTTTGGAGTGAGTAAGTACAAGAAGCTCTCCTGCATCTCCAGGAGCAGGCTGGGTCAGCTGGGCTGTCTGGTCTCACAAGCTGTTCTTGGAAACTGGACGTGTCAAGAGGAAGAAATAAAATGCAGAGAGCCAGAAGTGAGGGCATGCTTCTGGAGAATGGTATTACAGGGAAGAGATCTGAATAAGGCTTTCCCACACCTGCTAAGTGCTCTGATCATTTGGCTAATGGACATTCATAGGGCAGAGGTTACTGCCACCACATGCTAACACTGCCTCCCTACTAAGCTGGGTTTATTCTAAGAGCTTGAAAATTAAACTTTGTTTACATGAGCAATGAATAATTCCAGCATTTTCAGTAAAAAAGCCTGACAACAACCACTCCTGTGCTCTGCCCATCTTTGTCTCCCTACTTTCAAGCACTTCTGCCCTTCTCTGCCCACTTTCTTACATCTAGAGTTCCCATGAAGTGCAATTCCTTGAATTCACTGTAGTTCAGCCACCTGGAACCAGCCAGGAATTTAGTCTCTGGACCAGGATTTTGTCCTTTACCGGAGTTAGTAAAAACTCCAGTCTCTGGGAGGTACCAGAATCTCCTCTAAAATATTTCCTGCTCTTGGTTGCTTATTGCTCACTCCTCTCCCTGGCTGCCTAGTTGATGAATTTCAAAGCCAAACCCAGCCCATTATGTATGGGGAGAGGGTGCTAGAGTATCATCTCACAATGACACTGGATGGAAAAAAAAGCCATTAGCATTAAATTATCTGCTCTCAGATAATTTCCCAGATGAATCACCATAAAAGGCTCTGAAATGGTCTCTTGCTGTTTTTCTTTGCATAACGTTTCATTGTACTCAAGACTTGAGGAGCTGTAATTTACCACGCTTTTATCTGCATTGGGGCATTGTTTTCAGCAGAACCACTGATTATGGGAGAGGTGGCAAGGCCAAGTTTGCCAGGCTGGAGGACTGACCTGTCAGTGGCAGAGCACAGGTCATGAATCTCCTGCGAGAAGAGGGGTTTGTAAGAGACAGTAGAGTGTATCTGGGTGCTAGTGATACCCCTCATCATCTCATCTGGGCAGCACTCAAGGTTTTTAATTTGTGGATTCATTTTAATTTTAATTCATCAGGAAAAGTCATGCCATGGCATAAAATTGTAGAATCATTTTGGATGGAAAAGACCTTTAAGAGCATCAAGTCCAACCGTTTTCTAACGCTTACAAGTGTGGTGCTACACCATGTCCCTCAGTATTACATCTTTGTGTCTTTTAAACACCTCTAAGGATGGGGATTGAACCATCTCTCTGAGGAACCTGTTCCAGTATTTAAGAATGCTTTCAGTAAAGAAGTATTCCTAATGGCACTGGAGCCCAAATCAACTTACTTAATACCGTGTGACAAATCCTCCCTATATCCCCAAGGCCACTCTGAGCTGCAACTGCTTACAGATACAGCTGTCTGCTCCCTGTTCACCCACTGCTACTGGGGACACCTTCCAAAACCACAATGTTGTGCTGAAACAGCTCCAGGTCCATTTTGACTGGTAGAAAGGAATTAAGAAAACAAGGCCTTACCATCCATAGACAAGCATGAAAATAATTAGAGATAGGAACAGCCATGACAGCAGGCTTCACATCACACAAAGGGAACAGGCCTAATTATAATCTCCAAGGCAATGCTGAGCACTGCTTGCTAAATACACCCTGTGAAACCCAGCTGCTGCCTCAACAAACAGATACAGGCACAACATCATCTGCTCCAGCTACACTTGTTCAGGATAACAAGATTGCTGCAAAGTTTTCGTTTTCCTGTTTATTGAAAAAAATTGGCCAAATGAATAGCTTGTGACAAAAGAAAGTAACAAAACTTGTAATAAGTGGATATTTGTTAAAGAAGAAAAGCTTTGCGGAGTTCATTATCTCAAACGTTCTCAAATCTAAGTTGATTTTTGGTTGGGAGTGGTGACAAGGTGACAACAATCAAAAGAGGACTTAGCAGGTATTTTCTTTTTCAGTGTCCAAACCATGTTGGTTGGCTTCTGTGCGGACAGCACAGCCAGCCTCACAAAGCCAGGGTGGCCCATCTTCAGCCTCAGCCCACAAACCACCAGCAGGGAATTTGGGTCCCTGATGATCATAGAATCATAGAATCAGTCAGGGTTGGAAGGGACCACAAGGATCATCTAGTTCCAACCCCCCTGCCATGGGCAGGGACACCTCACACTAGATCAGGCTGGCCAGAGCCTCATCCAGCCTGGCCTTAAATACCTCCAGGGATGGGGCCCCAACCACCTCCCTGGACAACCCATTCCAGGCTCTCACCACTCTCATGCTGAACAACTTCTTCCTCACTTCCAGCCTGAATCTCCCCACTTCCAGCTTCATTCCATTCCCCCTAGTCCTATCACTACCTGATAGCCTAAAAAGTCCCTCCCCAGCTTTCTTGTAGGCCCCTTTCAGATACTGAAAGGCCACAATAAGGTTACCTCAGAGCCTTCTCTTCTCCAGACTGAACAGCCCTAACTCTCTCAGTCTGTCCTCATAGGAGAGGTGCTCCAGCCCTCTGCTCATCCTGGTGGCCCTTCTCTGGACACATTCCAGCATGTCCATATCCCTCTTGTAATAGGGGCTCCAGAACTGGACAGCTCACAGCTCACTGGATAGCTCACAGCCCCTACACCTGCTGGCCACCCAGCACTGGGTGGTTCGCTGCATGGTGCTGCTGAGTTTTGCCACTTTATCCCTTGTGTAGTGCCAGTGCCATCTGGCAGCAGCTCCTGTGCTCCAGTTTCCATGCAGTTATAAATGGATCAGAGACCTGACAGGCTGCCAAGTGAACCATCATTATCATTCAAGACATCATTTAGCACACTCCACATGGCAGTCAATTGCTTGCGTTATAATCACCTCGTAAAACTGTGACTCCATAGATGTAATATCCCTGCGAGACAGTCTTTACCTGTTACATTAAACTTACAGATATTTAAAATGTCAGATAATCTTTTATCTGAATTGCACTGCTGTCTAATACAGTCAATCAGGCAGCTCTGGCACGCAGGTTCTGCTTCTCAAGGAAGAGGCAGGAGCAAGCAGCTTTTCTGCATTTGCTCACAAATGTCTCATTTGTCTCTGGAAACGAGAAACTAATTTTGTTATGTGTAACCCTGAGTCCTTGGGCTACTACACAGCTAAATTTGAAAGATCATCTTTCAAAAACAAGGTGGCTTGTCACAGTGCAATATCTTCTCTTTTATCTTACCTTTGTTTTAAGCGTTGTGTGATTTAAAAGTAAAATTAGCATAGATTCATGGAATGGTTTGGGTTGGAAGGGATCTCAAAGATCATCTAGTTCCAACCTCATGCTATGAGCAGGGACACCTCCCAGTACACCGGGTTGCTCAGAAACCTGTCTAACTTGGCCCTGAACACTCCCAGGAATGAGGCATCTACAAGTTCTCTGGGCAACCTGTCCCAGTGCTTCACCACCATCACAGTGAAGGATTTTTTCTTTATATTTAATCTAATCTACCTTCTAAACTTTCTCACTGTGAAGGTGATGGAGCACTTCAACAGGCTGCCCAAGGAGGCTGCAGAGTCTCCTTCACTGGAGACATTCAAACCCCACCAGGATGCATTCCTGTGTGACCTGCTCTAGGGTGGTCCTGCTTTAGCAGGTGGGTTGGAATTGATGACCTTTCAAGCTCATTTCGAAATCCTAACATTCTGTAATCATTATACTCCCTGAGAAGGATTCCCATCTTTCCTGTAGGCCACCTTTAAACACTAGAAGGGTGCTATAAATATTATGCTAAAAGATAAAATAATTGTCTGTGCATTTTTATAAAAAGTGGTTTTCACTCTTAGTATTTAGACTACCAGAACTAGTGCAGTTGTAAGCTGAAAAGCATGGTTTATTATCTACACTAGCTTCCAGAGAAGACAGAGCAATTTCTCTTGCCCTTTTCCCCAAGGGAAGATGATGGAGTAGACAAGATGAGAAGCATGGCTCACCCCTCCTCCAGAGCCTCTCGCTTCCTTCAGCCAGGATTGCTGTCTGGTACATTGGCCTGTTCTGCTACAACTGCCACTGTGTTTGCTCAAATGTTCCAGCCTTGCCACTCCGGGGTCTCTCTGCTCTCTGGTAGCACCGTTGGCAGAGCCATCATGCTGCCAGAGAGCAGAGCCTGGATACACAATCTGCTGATACAGGCAACACTCCACAAGCCATGCTCCCCATTACCTACCAGCATTCACACAAAACTGCTTCTGCCCTTTTGGACTCTGTGGCCCTGGTGAGGTCACCCCATGTCTGAGCCTCCCTCTGATTACTGGGTAGTCACTATTTTCAGATCAGCTACTCTCACCAAGCCTACACAGGAGCTGCGAACCCCTTCCCCTCCTTGCTTTCAGGAGCTTTACCTGACTCCACTCCCTCACCAGGCTACTAGCCAGAACCAAGCTGACCGCCATATTGGAGCCTGGTGGAAGGCCAGGGTCAATTCCTTTGCCCTGTTCAAGCAGAGGAAACAGCCAAGCAGCAAGATAAACAGTCTCAGAAGCAATGCTTGTATTTACAAGAGCTCATCTCAAGGTGCACCTTTGCTAGCCAGGTCCTGTGCAGCATATTGCAAACTTTGACAATGTGCTCTGCAAGCAGCAGTAGCAGCAGGGTCCCCTACCACAGCCAGGGCCACCTATTTACTGGGCACTGTCAGGGGGCAGCCATGAGCCAGGCATATGATTGCTGATACCTAGAGGAGTTAGAAACACAGGGAGGAGTTGAAGCGCAGCAGGGTTCTGAGCATGCCCACAGTGTGCTCAGGGGCTCTCTGGAAACCAGGGCAGGCTCTGGGAGCAGCAAGGGTTCTGTGCACACACCCTACCCCCACTGACACATGCAGGCATTTCATTTATGTTCCTAAGAAATGATGACAGGTGTCACCACTGCCTCATCTCTGCCTCCTCTGGGAAACTGGAGCCGTCTCAGGGGCTGTGCTCAATGCTACAGAGGAAAAGAAGCAACTCCTGGGGAAACCAAGAAAGCTTCCCCATCCTGGGAGTCTAGAACACTTTACTGTCCCTAGATATGCAGCCCAAGGGCCACCTTTTTGTACAGCACAAGAAGCAAGCACCTGGCCAGAATGTCCCAAAGGAGGCCTGGGCAAAGGCCTATGCTCAGTGCTGCAGAGGAAGGCAAAAATCCCCCGGGGACACTGACTAGCCCATCATGGTCAAAAAAAAGCCTCCTCCCCTAGCTGCAGGGCATGAGACGACACCTTCCTGGTTCATGAGTGTCAGGCCAAAATGAACCAGAGGAGCCCTGGCAAATGGTCATGCTCAGTGCTGCAGAGAAGGCAAAAAAATCCCTGCGGACCAGTGCCAATCTGTCCCAGGGGAAAAATTCCTTCCTGACCCCAAGGCATTGGCAATTGGCTATTCCCTGAGCATGTGAGCAAGACCTGCTTCCTCCTCCCACAGCCTGCTCATGCCTCCCAGGAGATTCCCAAGCCCTATTCATCCTCAGCCTGAAGCCATCTCAGGGGCTTCCCAGATTGGCAAAATGCCAACCTTGGGAGCAAGAACCCTTGCTGTGCCTGGCAGCATACCAATGGGTGCTCCAAAGTACTGGTACCTCCTTGCAATATTTCTGCATCCCATTTTTTATGACTGCTGACCTTGCTGCCACTGCCTCTGCAGGGAATGAAGATGGTGACTCCTGCAGGGCTTTCTCAAGAACACATTCCCCAGGTCTTGCCATTGTTATCCAACTGAAGAAGCCTCAGGCAGCTCCAGGAATTACTGTTATAATCTCCACCAGCCTGGTCTTGCCTCTGGTCTTCCTCTCTCAGCCCTCACCAGGCAATTCTACTGGCTCCTCAGTGACTTCCCCTGGGATGCTCCCAGGTCGGGTCTGGCAGCAGACACTAGAGGATGCTCCCTTTTATACTGTCCCTGGGCAACCTGCCGTTGCCAGGTGATGGCACTGTGACATCAGGGTGATGAGCTCCCCATGCACTGGCTGCTGCCACTACCGTGCCTACTGCCCTGCCCTCTGCCCAGGGGACTTTGTGGTTTTGTTATGCAAAGCATTTCCTGTGGGCTACAATCTATTAGGGCAGAGCATCATTAAGCAAGAAAGAATGGCAGTGATGAACTGCTTTTAATACTTGTCTATATTGGCTATGGAGAAGTCATCCTCAGCTAAAATAGTTGGCAACTGCCACAATTCTGGTTGGTGAGCTTTCTCCAGACTGTTTTAATCTTACTGATGTCCTTGGCACATGCTGCAGAGCTCTTGTCCTTGGCTTTCCCCTTGGGATATCTCTAATTATTATTACACTTACTTATGGTGTTCCTGAAGGAAGACATATGTAGACTGAAATAGCAACGTACCAAAAAAATTATTGCAAAGATCTATAAAGTAGATTGGATTTTTATGATAACTGGATTTTGGCACAGGGTGAACACTGAATTAACTTCACTGCCAGAATGACCAGAGCACAGAGCTGAGACACCAGCCTTGGGCCCCAGCTCTGAGAGCAGCCCAGCCCTGCACAGGGCAGAGTCCTGTCACTGGTTGGAGGATCAAGATGCAAACATTTCTCATCACAGCAATAACCACAAGGGTTTCACATATTTAGTTTCATTCATTGTGAAAACCCTGTTCTGTGATGACCTCTCCCTCAGAAGAACACTACCTCACACTGCAATAACCACCTGCTGAGCCTACCAGCATCATCCTCCAGGCATGCTCAGCAAAACCTTGGCTTCTCCAGGTATTTGAATCTGGTTTTCCTCATCCAACCAACATCCCCTGGACAATCAAAACGTCCACACTGTGGGGGTTTCAGGGAGCACAGATACCTGCACACCACCTCACACTGGCCTCCATCCATGAGGGATCTGCACTAGCAGCAGTTCAATGACAGGAGCTAGAAGCACACAATAGTGGAACTATTCCTTCTGCAGAAACAATTAGCAGTGTGGTGTTGATCCCTCCAAAGCAAGGGCTTGTCTTGGGAGCACCTCAGTGAAACCAGCCTGCCTAGCTGCAAGCAGCAAGGCTGGGGAGTGTGTACCCACAGATGAAAACTATGCAGCGCTTGAGCTCCTGAGGAAGTTGATATCCTATATGCTCCCATTTCACTTCCTATTGACAACAGAGTTCATGGCTTCTGCACTGTTTCTGTGATAAGTCAAGCTGTTGGGAAAGAAATGGGCCATGCTAAATCTCTTATTACCCGTAGAAAGAAATGATCCAGCATCACTAAAATGGATAGCAAATTTCCTTATGCACAGAAAATGATCATTGCCTCAAATCAGGGCAGCAACAAGTCTAAAACTACACGAAATTATTGGTTCTGAAGTGCTCATTATGGGAAGAAGGTCTAATAAGGTACTGCAGACATAATGAGGAGGTACACAGCTCTTGAACTGCGGACTCATTTAGACAGAGCAGCCTGAGAGGGGAGGGAGGAAGCAAAAAGGTGTTGGCATGGTACAGGAGCACCATGCTCTGGCTGCACGCTAAGTAGCTGTTTGGTATCAAAGGGAATCAAGTACCAGCAAACAATAGTTGTTTGTTTTTTTTTTTTTTAATTCTGTCAAAGACAGTCTTTTGCAAAATCAGAGGCTTTCCAAGAATTAGAATATGTTTCTCTTTTTATCCACTTTCTCCCATTCTCACTTATTTCATGTTTTTCATTTTGGTCTTCCCTTTTTTGGACTGTTTTATCTTTTGTAATTGCTTTAGGAAGCAGAGGAGCCTGAGGCATGATTTGCTGCTCTTTCCATTTAAGCACAAGGACTCACATAGGGATGTGTTCTGACAGATAAAATAAATTTTAAAAGAAAAAGAAAGGGAGGAAAAGTCTGAACAAGTGTTTTCCAAAAGGCAAGAAAAAAGCATCATGCTTTATCTCCAAGAGTGTCTCAGGTGCCCTGTCTGTAAGGCTGTAGCACACAGGACAGGATACCTGTGCTCTGGATAAATGTCCTGGTTTTGGCTGGGATAGAGCTACTTTTTCTTAGCAGCTAGAACAGTACTGTGTTTTGGCTTCAGTTTGGGAACTGGTATGAGAAGAATGCTGATAATACACTAATGTTTTTAGTAGTTGCCATGAAATTAAGGACTTTCCAACTTCCCACATTTTTCAGGTACACACAAAGCTGGGAGAGAGCATGGTCAGGGCAATGTTCAGTTACCACTCATGGTCTACATCATGACATATCTGGCACAGCAACTTGCACAAGGAACCACTGCAGAGGTGGGTATATTGCTTCTTTACCCAAGTCTTTGTGATGCTTTGAGCCTGCTGGTTTGTTCTCCTTAACCTTCTTAATTTCTCTTTTAAAATAAAACTCTACCTTCTGCAGGGCTATGCATGCTGATTTTGTCACTAAGCAACTGAAAGAAGAAATGCTGTGCATCCCACTGCTGCCCTGGGCTCTGCAGGAGCTGCCTGGGACAGTGGAGAAGCCCTGGAGCACTTGATGCTCTGGGGACAGTGGCAACCACACCATTGCTGAACCTCCCAGGTAAAGGAAACCCCAAGTCCCTCCAGAACCCCAGCATATGCTTTGCACTGGGTGCTCTCCTCAACACCAAGAAGCTGAAGCAAAGACAGGGCATTTTCTAGGTTCCAAATGTTCCATGTCCCAAAACTTGTCAGGGGGACTCAAACCCCTCTGAAAAGAGACTTGATTGCAGCTTTGTGAAAGGATTTACCTACTTAAAGCTGCAGCCAGGTAACCTCATAGCCCCTGACACAGGCCCATGCTTATGCCTTGCAGGTAGGGCTCTCACCTTCCAGCTGTGTTTGTCCATCATTTTACAAGCACACTTTCAGACTTGACAAAATCTCCCCATCTTCATAGGGAAATGCAAGAAGCAGGATCCTTTTAACTTAGAAACATCACCAATGGTTCTGTGCTTTTCAGATGGGAAAGTAACCAAAAGGATAGTCCTGCCTGCATCAAGTGGAAGGATTCTGAAGTGTCAAAAGCCTTTCTGTGCATTACTAGGATCATTTTCCCTGAGCTGGACCTTCTCCATCTCTGCTGCCAGCTCAGCTGTGTGGACTGATTTCTGTAGATCTGGGAGTGGTAGAAGATAAACCCTGCTTCAGCACTCCCTCCAGCATGTGCAACCTACCTCCTCCAGATAGCATAACTCAGAAGTGGCTCTTGCCACTGAAAGCTGTCCCCCAGGGAGCCAGAGTGGGAGCCTGGCTGTGACACGCAACATCAGATCCCACTGACAGCAACATCTGCCGTGTCTGGGTCCGTGTCTCCATTCCCATGAGTAATGCTGAAATGCTTTCAGTGGGAAGAGAGGGAATTAGTAATGGAAGCACTAACACTCTTTTATCTGCCTGAGCTGGAAACAGCAGGTCTGGTCTATAAGGGCCATTTAGCCTACCACATAGATTAAAACATTTTGGTCAAAAATAACATCTAGAGTTGGAAACAACATCTTGGCTTATCTGCCATGATAAGAAAAATGCATTCTTCACGTTTGCCTTCCTAACCTCTAGTAAATTATTGGGAAAAGAGTTACACAGGCATCATGAAGTCAGTGCTTGTGCTTTGCAGGCTGCCCAGCTTCCCAGGGCAGGCAGAGGAGTGCACTCCTCTTCCTGGAGCAAGGGGTAGCTGCAGGCTAACCACTCTTTTCCTCCCGAGAGGCAACAAGCACTCTTGGTAGCACAGTCACAGTCCCCAGATAAATTCCAATAATAAAAAAGTAACAACATCAGAAGAGAACTGCCTCCCTGGTCACAGGGGAGATAAACTAGATGGGAGCAGCAGAGGTGTAAATCAATGCAAGCAGTTTGACAGAGAACTTACAGACAGCAAATCCTGAGTTGCAGTGCATAGGTGATCAGAGTATAGTGGCCAAGGTAAAATAAGCAAAACATCTTGGGAATTGAAATTCAATATTTTGTTTTGTTTTGGGTTGTTTTTTTTTTGTTTATTTGTTTTTTTAACACACTGAAATTAATTAACTTTGTCATCCTGAGGGACTGCGGATTACTATTGTGCAGCTTTTGTACCCCCTTCTCTCCCCTCTCCCCAACCAGAAGATATCCCTTCCCAAGCCTGGAAATGATGCTGCTAATCTGGTGCAACAGATTTTGTGCTATTGTGAGTACATCCTCCGAAGGTATGAGAAACCTGACCCATTGGAAAAGTTTCAATATCTGACCGCTCTAGCTTTGAGCCTGATCCTGATGGTTTTCTACCTTACTGAGAGTGCAACATGCTTGCTCAGCACATAGGAGATAGCATCAAACCCTTGAAGACTCCACTGCTCCTGCCCTGCTGTGGGTCATGGACTTGTCCCAGGCCCTTCTCTAGAACAAATGACAGATGCTGGCCAGAAAGCAATGTATGACTGCGGAATGTATCAACCTTCCAGCTGCCAAACACGGGGAGTCCTGAGTTCAGCGAGCCAATGCACGGCATTGGGACTTCCAGCTAATACCAAAGCAATATTAAATGCCTCAGGCTGGCAAAAGTGTTAACATTCGGGTCAAAATTACTCTAAAATATGTAATTTTTATTTTTCATGATAAAAAGGAACTTCTGGGAAATTATTTTCTGGGAACTGCATCTTCTCTGAAGAAAATTGCTCGAAGGGGGAATTCTCAGCAAGCTCTCCCAAAGTATCCTTATTAAATAGCACCTTGGTGAGGCTCTTCACAAGCTGTAAGGGCACCATCTTTACAATGACATGTAAATAATGTCTTCCATTTCCTAAATTAATTTGTTATATTTTAAATTCATTTTCAATTGCTCCCTTGAAGACACAGACTATTGTGTTTGCATTAGAAGCTGTTTCCTGCCTTTTCCATCTGCTGAGAGCTACTCATGCAGAATGATGGTTATTCCAAAGGCAAATGGAGGAAAAGTAATGAAGGGCATAAAGTAGACAAGCACAAAGCATGTAACCCTCCATGGCAAATATCAATTTATTTATCCAGCCACCCAGCTGATGAAGATATATTTCAGGCCTGGGAAGAAGCTGAAGAGCTTGGCTTGGAGTCCTCAGTAAGCTGAGAAGAATGCAACAGGTCTTACCCAGGGGAGGTTGGGCATCTGTCAGCAGCAGCACTATTGAATGCTCTTATTTCTTTCAATGCTCAGATACTTCTTCTGAGCTCTTAAATTTTTTAAAAGCAAGTGTGGGCTGTAAAAGGAGCAATTATCTTGACTATATTTGTAAGAGAAAGGAATTTATTGTAATGAGAAGCACTGGAATAGAAATCATCCAAAGAGCAGGCAGTTTCAGCAGAATATACTTACAACCCATGAGGCCATAAGAATAGGAACAGATGCATAGAGGAGAATTTTGGGGTTCCAGCAAATTTATGACATACAGAACAAATTCTATGATGAAAACACAACCTGGGATTGGAAACATCCTTATGCTGCTAGCTAACTCTATAAGAACAACAAGGCCTCCAGAGGGGTGCCAACACAACCTACCCCACTGCCATGCTGCACCAGCCTCACAGTGGGATCCACCATTCCCCGGTGCCCCTGCTTGGTAAAGCACTCTGAAATGTGCTGTGGAGTCATAGCATCAGTGAGATTGAAACATGTTCAAAAGCATTGCTGAAGTGGGACTTCATGGTACCTATGTGGAAAACACAGCCTCAAACATCCTTTATATTGATAAAATCATTTGGTAGGCAATAAATGAAGCAAACAGTTTATGCTCCTCCCTGAAGAGGGTTTTACAAGATGGGGCTGAAGAGAAAGAAAACCATAATCCCATTATGCAGTATCACCATCTTGTGCAACCCAGCAGCCACTCACAAGCCTTCCTTAGGGCTTGAGGTTGTGCTTAACTAGAGCTGTACCAGACTCAGGTATGAGGCCACTGTAGCCTAGGGCTCACAGCTTGTGCTCTGGTTCACAACCACAACCTCCTGCTACATACAGCCAAAGGCCAGAGTATGGTCCAATGTTGCCCTGACACTGACACCTGCCAGAGGCAACACTTCCCCTGGGTTCTCCTCCAGAATACTCCACCCCAGCTGAAAATTGTTTCTGAAGGAGCTTTCAGGGATGAGCTTAACCAGGAAATGTAACACTTAATCTATTGCTAGTGTCTGTGACTCATCTAGGTTCTTTCTGCTCAAAGCAAGTGTTTAATTTCTCGCTGAAATAAGTGCCCACGGGAGGTGGGATGGTGATTTGCGTGGAGCTGCCTCTCTTCCAGGGAGCACCAAGAGCACCTGTCTCATCAGCCCAGTCACAGCTCAGAACTTCTACATGCCCAATTTATATAGGATTATTTATACAGAATGAATTAGTACTGCTAACTTGAGCCTTCACAAGTTATTGAACAGCATGGGGAACCAGGAGTGAAATGACCAAAGAACAAAGCAATTAAAAATCTGCCTGTGATTTAGAGGGGAAAGGGGGAAAGTTTATCAGACCTTCCTCTGTTTCTGAAAATCTCCCAAGACTTTTGACACTGCCTTCTGGCTCTAGAAGTGTCAGAAGTCTTGTTATTGATAGCATCTGTTTCTGAAGCACCTGGTATTCTGGCTGCTTTTTGAGCTAAATTTGGTAGAAGAGCTCAAACCTCAAGTTTCAGTAGAAAGCTATGAAAGAGAAGCAATGGGATGGGGAGGGACAGACTCAGAACCAAAGTTAATTTAGTCATAGTCCAGAGGTGCAAATTTTGTGCATATCTCTGAACTCCATTAACACTGCTGGATGGTTACAGCAAAATGCTTTCTTGGTCCTTGTCTTGCTTCCATGATGGATTAACTCCTGGATTAGCATTACCACGTCTTCTCCAGAGCTAAATATTTAAGGTACTGGTTTGATGGCTGACAGAATCACAGAATCATGGGGGCTGAATGGGATCTCAGGAGATCATCTTGTCCAACCCTTCCACCAGAGCAGGTTCACCTAGAGCAGGTTGCATAGGACAGCATCCAGGTGGGTTTTGAATGAGTCCAGAGATGGAGACTCCACAACATCTCTGGGCAGCCTGTTCCAGTGCTCTACTACTCTCAAAGTCAAGTTCTTCCTCATGTTTAAATGGAACTTCCTGTGTTCAAGTGTTCAACTTCCCTTTCCTCTTGTCCTGTCACTGGGCACCATTGAAAAAAGACTGGCTGCACCTTCCTGACACCTACCCTTTAAGTATTGATAAGATCCCCCCTCAGTCTTCTCCAGGCTAAAAAGCCCCAAGTCCCTCAGCCCTTCTTCATAAGACAGATGTTGTAGTACCCTAACGATCTTTGTAGCCTTTTGCTGTACCCTCTCAAGCAGTTCCCCTCTTGAACTGGGGAGCCTAGAATTGGACCCAGTACTACAGATGAATCTCCCATGACCTGCTAGTCACATTCTTCTTGACACACCCCAGAACATCATTTGTCTTCTTGGCCACAAGGGCACATTGCTGGCGCATGGTCACCCTGTTGTCCACCAGCACTCCTAGGTCTTTTTCCACATACCTGCCTTCCAGCAGGCCAGTCCCTCAACTGTTATTCTTTCTTAGGTGCAGGATCCTACACTCCAGCCACAAATCAAATCCTGGGGCAAATCAAGCAGAACCAGATTCATGCCCATTACATTCTTCCAATGAACAATCTTCCATGCTGCTCACTCTGCCTTTCATAAGAATATCTCAATCCCATCCCACCACAAAATTAATTAAAATGCTGAAACCTCATTGCTCTTTTCACACAGTCACTCCTATGTTTCTAAATCCTGCACCCCAACCCTTTCCCTCCCAGCAGTGGATATTGCCAAATTAAAACCACACAGTGTTGTTGCTAATGGTACTGATTATTACTGCTGACAGTAAAAGAAACAAGAAGATGATTAAAACATATACAGCACTCGGTGTTCCTCTGGATTGCCTTTAGGATAGTGATTTGCATTTCTATTTAGTGTAGCTGGCACCAGAGTGAATAGCTGTGTTTTAATGGTGCTTATGCAAAACAGAATATGGACAAAGAAAGTTGCAGAAGACCTAGTCACTTGCATTGTGACTGAGAAGAGAGTGAGTATATCACATACAACATCTATGACACTGCTTAGAATGACTGCCCAAGTGGAATGAACAATGAATAAATAAACAACAGAAATTAAAACTCTTGTCTTACTTTCCTCAAATATTCTGATCATTGCCTGCCTTCCTTTCCTTTCCCCTTGTCCCTGTGATAACAGCTTATCTCTTAGGGTGATTTTGTTCAGTAGCTCTTGGTTTGATATTAATACTGTCCTTTACAGGGGAAGATTTGCAAATGAGAGACCCCTTTTACCTCCTGCAATCATTCTTAGGATCCAGCCATACCTTAGGATCTAATATCAAGCAAGTTCTATATGAACGTAACATCCAAAAAGCTTAATGAATTGAAAGCAAACATTCCCTCCCTGTCCCCTGCCCTCAAATAAACCAGAGAATTTATTTACTTGATAAACTGAGGAAAGGTAATAACTGGCATAGGTTGGAAAGAACCCAACTGTTTTATACTTTGCCATCATGTAGAGGAGATTAAAAAAAAAGGGGAATAACAGTATGAGTAAGGTAAGGTATTTACTTTGAGATGTCAAACCACCGTGGTCTCAGACAGATAATTCTTATTTCCTAATTACCTTGATCCTCCAAGAGCAGGGAGTGCAGCACAGTGTGCTGAAAAAAAAAAAAAAAATGCAGGGAGTGTCTCCTCAGAACACCTACACCTCTAACTTGCCAGAGTGTGCCAATGACTCGGTGCAGAATTCCTTACAGAAACATTTTT
Source organism: Indicator indicator (assembly GCF_027791375.1). Taxonomy (NCBI): domain Eukaryota; kingdom Metazoa; phylum Chordata; class Aves; order Piciformes; family Indicatoridae; genus Indicator; species Indicator indicator. Next base: position 13,409,059 of record NC_072027.1, read on the forward strand.
AAACAAGAACAGGTGAAAGTTGCCCCTGGAAGGCACATGTAAATTGGGCTTTTTAGAGGTATATTTGAATCAGGGTGAAAAGAATTCTTAGTCATGTGGTAGCAGGCATTCAAGGACAGACAGACTGAAACTAAGAAACCATCTATTCAATTTTTTGAGAACCCTTTTCAGCAAGCAGAAAGCAATCTTCAGAATTGTACTTTTAACATTAATTAATTCACAGTGAATTTGGCTTGGTGCAGTACCCCAGCAGGAAGTGATCCCTGATCAACTGACTGGAACTCTCAGCATAACAGCAGATTTAACCCAGCAGCAAAGTTACCCCAGCAGAAGCACAGAAGCAGAGTCTCCCACTAAGTGTACAATTAGTGATTGTACTAGCTGATGTGGTCATAGCAATTCACTTGAAGTGAACTTCAATCAAAGTCGGTTTTGGAAGTTCTTGGTAAATTTCCTTGCTTTGTCTGCTTTCATTTTATGTCAGGTGGCTTCTCAACACTACCCAGCTGCCCTCCTATGGAAAGGGAACCCAAGATCCTCCTGAGATGAAAAAAGCTGTCAGAAACAGGAGTTCCCACCTATGCTCATTTTTTTAGTTCCCAAATTTGATTCCAGACCTCAAATAATGAAATTAACAACTGTATTATTATCTGACTTATTACCTCATAAAGGAACAGCTTGATCAAGTACAGCCAATTCTTTCTACATGTTACAAAGCAATTTAATTCATTTTGAAAGGATTTCAAACTGTCAGTATCACACCTAATGTTATAATCCCAGAGTTTAAAAAGACAGATGACATCACTTGTTCCCTACAAAATGTGCATACATTATTGGTTATTCCAAAGCCTCATGAATAAGGTAATTTGTAATCATTAAAAATTAAAAAGAATGCTGCTGAATGGAAAACAAGAAGGACAAATTTTGCCCTTGGCTCTATTGCCATTCCCCTGCAGTTAAGCTGGAACCATTTTATTACACAAGAGAAGTAGAAATAAGGAACATTGCCTGTCTGCATGGCAGATGACTGCTCAGAGCTGCTCAGGTGGTTCAGCCCAGAGAAACCACAGAGGCAAAAGAGGTGTCAAGCCCAGCTGAAGAACCACTGAAACACAGCCTCTTGTGCTCAAGTGCAAAGCCCTACAGACTCTCTATGAGCCATGTTGGTTTCTGGGTTTCCTCAGCCATCCTTTCTGCCCTCCTTTTGCCTCAGAACAAGGATGAAGGTAAAACAGCTGCCAATGCACAGGACAAATATAGCCTGTGGTCACTAAGGAGGTTCATTCTGCAGTCAGGGCATAAACTGCTGTGGTCCTTTATTACCTTCAAGCAGATTTTTGTTCAGTAGCATTTCAGGTGTTTGGAAAATAAATGTAATTTACAAAATTACTCCTGACAGTATTTCGTAAGAGCGTTCTCCAACACAGTCAGTCAAACCTTCCCAGTGCCTGGCTGTGCACACAGCAGCTGCTGTACCAGTCATTACCAGCTCCAGAAGTTATGTCGTCCTGGGAATAATTAATTTTAAATACTCTTTTTGTAGAACAAAACTGTGGCAAGGACCTGAAATCGCAATCACATTATCCAGCTATTTGCAAGGCCATCCCAATAATGAAACACATGTCCCTCTGGAAGTGGTACCAGCTCAAGAAAAGGCTTTTAACTGACATTTAAATGTCAAGCTACTATATTAAATATTATGGGCATTTCATTGCTCAGCCCAGGAAAAGCATGAACACATCAAAAGCTCCTTAACAATCAACCACATTAAAAAGTGATGGGCTTTGGCACCTGGAAAGACAACTACTGATGATACGTTTAACTGGGGCTGATGAATATCTACCTGATTCAGCTACATGAATGAAAACACAAAGACCTCTTCATTAGACCACAGGGACTCTAACAAAACAATAATTTCAAGGACAATACATTCATTCTTTCTGACAAAGTCTTACTCTTAGAGTCACACTGATTTTTTTCTGCTTTACTTACTATGAGCCTGCCTTTGTCCTACTGGTATCCTACTGGAAGCCTTAAAGGCTAAACCCAAGCACTCTGTTCATCCTAAGAGAGCGTAGTAACTCACTGTCCACAGCTATGCGCTTGACTCGGTGCCTGTCAGCAGTGTTGTTTCATTTACAATCTACATTGATCTGGAATGATCCATTAGCCTTGCACATGCAATTAAAAAAAGGATATTAGCAATAATCACTCTAAATTGAAGCATTACATTGCAGTCCAATCAATCCTTTAAAAGGCAGAAGAGGAATTGATTGCATATAGCAAACCCAACAATGGGTCTTTCAAAGTTGCAAAAATAGGATAAATAAAGTTTAGATAACAGGCATAAAGTGCCAAAGCCACCAAGGGAATAGTGAAAGATTTAGTTCCATATTTGATATTCACAAAGTCATCTCCAGAGAGCCTACCACGGCTAGTGGATCACTAGAAGTCATACACGTGGTGTTTGCTAACATTTGTTAATACTGCAGTCACTTCCAGCAGTGTATGCGATGTGTCACATTTGAATTTTCCTTATTCAGAATGGCATTACCACAACCACTGCCCAAATATTATCTATTTCTTGAGCCCACTGGAACTCAAGGGCACTCCCTTGGCTACAGCAGAGGTTCAAAATACAGCCACTGGCGTGGGAGATAGAGAGCGAGCTCAAGAAAGGCCAGGCTGTGCAGCACAGTGTTCTGCAGTCTCCCGCCTCGCAGATGGGCTACCAGTGTCAGGGGACATCACAGAGAAACGACCACCAGCCAGTTTGCACTTCTCTGATTACCTTCTGACACCTGCTGTTGAAAGAGGTTATACCCAAGAAATAACCTTTGCCCATGCCTCTTCAGCTTGATGGCTAGAGGACATGAAAACACACCATGATCTGCATCCAGCCCAGACCTTTGAGTCTCTAAGGCAGTGGCTGTGTGACACAAATATCTTGGTTTCTTCCCTCCATTCTGATGCTCCCCACCTCAACAATGTCTGCAGGTTCATTAAAAACATATTAAAAAATACCGAAGTTTGGATGTTACCTGAGAAAATAAGCTGTTTTTATCCTCCCAGCCCCTAAAGTACAAAAAATAATGAAAATATGGACTATAATTAGGACATCTAATCTTCTAAGCTTCACTGCTATGCAAATGTCTCTCCTTTCAAACAAACGGGAGCCATCTATGCATGTGTTATTGGGTAAGGGTCTGGGTGAAGATTACATAATAATTAAATAACTTAGTTGGACTTGTTTAAAAACAGGCTGAACTGATATTAAGAGTTATGAAAGAATGTAACTAATGGCTTGGTACCAATAAGTTGACAGTTCTCCCAGCAACCCCTGATGCTCAGCCCTAGAGATGCTGGATTTAAAACCTGCCCCAGTATTGTCACTGATAGGTGGTCATAGCACAACGAGCGCAGAACCATACATCACTGGGGGTGTGAACTGCAGGATTCTCTGCTCCTTGTGATAACCAAATGACTTATTTCTATATATTGTATAGCATTGAAAAGTTATGGAATAGTCTTTATGGTAGAGATCACTAGGCTCCTGGGAGTCATTAAAATAACCTTAAAATATCCTTGCATTATAACACACCTGAGTAACAGCATGAGCCAAGGAATCTAGCAAATTTCCCACAGAGTTTCTGTCAATAGCAGGACTTGGCAGTTGTCACACTGGCAGAGATGATGAATTCATGGCTGGGACAGAGAGAATCACATGGCTGCCATCAGCCATCATCTCCGCTTTGACAAGTGAGGCAGTATTATTATTTTGTACCTGTGCCCAAGTGGATAATTAAGCTGTAATTTTCATGAGGCAGAAATGCCCAGGAGATTTATTCAATCCATGCATGCACACCACTAGCTTTCTACGTTCTGGCTTTCTTATGGAAATATCCTATACTGGGTAGAGGGTATGGAAATATGGAAATCTATATGTAGTCATATCTGTCTCCTCTATGAATCTGCCTACAAAGTCCCTGCATAAACACTTGTAGCACTCCTCCAGACTTGCCTTTAGACCTAGCTGGTGCCCTCCTTCTTATATCCTGGGCAGCCAAATAAAGTGGCCCTGTCTCGTTCTACCGCCGATTGTCAGGCCCAAGGAAGTTGATGGGGTGCTTCCTCATACACAGAAAGTGAAAGGACAGGGCAATGCACAAAGCCTTCAAGCCCTTGCCAGCTTTGGGCCAGGGTGGCTCCTGTGAAGAGCTGGTAGAGGACAGGCTTTTCTCCCTTGCAAGAAATAGGAAGTGAGGAAGTACAGGAGCTTTCTGCATGCACTGCAGAATAGCTGCCCAGGTATGCATTTGCTGCTTTATGTATTTCAAACTTTGAGAAAGAAATAGACTCTGAAGAACAATATTGCTCTCATCCCTAGCAGCTAGAGTAAGAGAAGCAGGACCTGTGTGTCAATCAAGCTTTTGGGGATTCATTTTTGTCCAGATTAGGGCCAGTGTGCATTTAAGCTCTTGATGCTGCGACTGCTACCTTCTCATTCTTAGCTGGCTTTCCATTAAAATCACCACAATACATTTCAAACCTGTGCCAGTGGAGCACAGAAACACCTAACACAGTGGGAGCTAAAGACTTCCCTGCCTGCAGGATGCCTTTCTATGCTTTGTGCAGTAATTCATGCTCCTCTCTCTAAAACCTTAGTGGTGAAAGTATGTGAAAGGAGATGACAGAGAACCCTTCTCCTGACACTGCCTGCAAGACCTGTGACTTGTGCATGGCCCCTCTGAAGTGAGTTGGGATCTGGTTGGAGCAGGAGCATGCAACATCTCTCCTCCAGCCACCTTCCTGACCAGCCAAACCGGGTAGGAAGCGGCCATTTGCCAGACTTAATAAATAAATTCAGTAAAACTCAGAGATATTCCTGTTTCTTTTTCTCTTGGTCAGCTTAATTTTCATCACACTAATTTTCTTAATGCTTATTAGCACTCTTATTTCTTTTCACGGGAAGAGGCTTGCTCTTAAATGGCAGTTTGAGACTGTAATTTTCCCAAATTACCTTTTACCATGGCTATGTGGATGCCTGGCATATGGACAACCTTTCTCTATTTTATTTCACAGCAGTAAAATGATACTACAGAGATGCTATGGTGCTGGCCATACAACATCACAAGGAGGACACAGAGCTGTTGGACCGAGTCCAGAGGAAATCCACAAAGATGATCCAAAGGCTGGAACGTCTCTGCTATGAGGATAGGCTGAAGGAGCCACTGTTGTTCAGCCTAGAGAAGAAAAGACTCCCAGGGGACCTTTGAGATGCCTTCCAATACCTGAAGAGATCCTACAGGAAAGCTGGAGAGGGAATTTTCATAAGGGTGTCTAGCAACAGGACAAGGGCAAAAGGTTTGAAATTGAGGGAGAGTAGTTTTAAACTGGATCTTGGGAAGAATTTCTTCAGTACAAAGGTGGTGTGACTCTAGAATAGGTTGCCCCAGGAGGTTGTGGATGTCTCCTCTCTGGGGGTGTTCATCCCTTGAGTAGCTGAGTGTAGTTGAGAGCGGTCCCTGCTCATGGCAAGAGTAGATGATCTCTAAGGTACCTTCCATCCTAAGCCATTATATGGTTTATGATGATTCTCTGGTGCTGAATACCCACTGGCTTTTGGAAATGCCTCATTTTAGAAGGAAAGCCTTTGAATAGCATTGGAAAGTCCTGTTCAAAACAAGAAAAAGAAGCCTAGCTCTTTTAAGAAAAGACAACTGACATTTTCCCTTTGTTTGTCTATACAAGACTACCTCAGAACTAATTTATTCAGGATTAACATGGTTTGAGAGAATAAAAAGGATCTGAAAAATGAAAAGGAACATAGTTTGCTTAACATTAGCATATATAATGAAACCTAGAAATGATACGAACCAGTCCCAATGCTGACTGCATACATCTTTCTTGGTTTCTGAGAACTATATACCTTTGAGTATAGAAATGCAGGCAGAAATATTTCAGGCATATAACAAGTTTATATATAACTAGATTTGATTAAAACCTTCTGTATCCAGGCAATAAGGCTGTGATGAAGAGGCACAACATCCAGCATGCAAAAAAATTTTGGTATTCTCATGAAGCCACAATTTCAGCTAGGTAAACGTGATAATTAATTCTATCAACAACAGAATATCTATAATGATTGTAGTATTTTAACAGAGCATTTTAATTAATGGTTAAAAATTAACTCCAGCACTGTAAACATTTAAGCTTCACATACAGGGAGCACTTAGCTTCTGCTGAAGACAACACTGTTTGAGTCACAGTATATCAGAGGTTGGAAGGGACCTCAACAGATCATCAGGTCCAACCCCCCTGCCAGAGCAGGATCACTTAGGGTAGTCCACACAGGAATGCATCCAGGTGGGTTTTGAAAGTCTCCAGAGAAAGAGATTCCACAACCCCCTGGGCAGCCTGTTCCAGTGCTCCATCACCCTCACTGTAAAGAAGTTTCTTCTCATGTTGAGGTAAAATCTTCTATGTTCAAATTTGTGTCCTGTCAGCAGAATTTAGAGCCATTAAGAGTTTGACCAAAACTTTGAATTATATTGTCCTTTCCTTCTAATCTTACACGATATAGTGATTGAAACAAATTGAAAATATCTGTCCAGAGTATACAGTGAAGACACCTGATGGAAGCTCTGAGAAGTAATCAGTGCTTGCATCACACTTATAATCAGAGCAAAAAATCAGAGTCTTTAAGTCTAAGATCAGTTTTGTACCCACAGTAACTTGTCCCTGGTTTAATTCTGCTTATTTCTCTCTCCAGGAATGGGAGGAAAAAGCACTGATCACAGGCTGTGCTGTCTCTGTTAATCCAGTAATTTATCTGTTGTTCCAGTTTCTGCACGTTCAGTAGTTTTTTAGCAGCATGAGACCAGAGCGCAGTGTGTAGAAGGGAACAGAGAAGTTGTTTGCTGTGTGGGCACCAGGTCACTTACTGAGACATTGCTAAAGGCACTGGGAAAAAAAAACAGTCTGCCAGTGGTGGACAAAACCATTAGATGCATGGATTATACTATTGAAAAGGGGAAGAACTGATGTGCAACACTACTTTTGTATTAGTACAGTGTAGAGTTCCTCCATCAGCAATCACACCAGCTCCCAGGTAGAGCTGTTCAGCTGCTAGGTTTCCCTACAGCATGATAGGTGGGATAGAGGGAACTGCTCCATCAAGGCTCAACCCTTATTTTTGACTGCATCTTCCCACCTTGGAAATATTCATCTTTTCAGTCTTCAGACATTGCAAATGACCAGGAAAAAAAAAAAAAAAAGGGGGGACTGATTTCCTCTGGAAACAAACCTTCCAGGAGATACCTTTCTGTGTACCTCCTTGTCACCCCTCTTTAACTTCTGCACATTCCAGTTCGGTCCAACTAACTTTATCTGCTCGTGAGGAAAAGAGGAACAGAGCCTCCAGGGCAGTTAAACTCCTAAAACAGGTTATTTATGAGCAGTACACAGAGGAGAAGCTTCCTACAAGTATCTCCACAGAAAGAAAAGCTCCATCATCAGAATCCATTAGAGACTGTGAGAAACGTATGGTAAAAATGCTGTGTCGAAAAGCAAAGCTCTGCTCCTACCAGTGCTTGCAGGTCACAGCCTGAGCAGCTTTTTAACCTGCCACAGGCTGGCATGGCCCTCAAACAAACAGCAATCTCACATGTCCTGAGCACCAGTTCCTGCTTTGTCACCAGCTGCTCCTCTGGGCTGGCAAAAGCCCTTCTGCAGGTGGATCCTGCTTTTCTTCAGGGAAATGCAGATACACACCCAAGCTAAAGTTTAATATAGAAGAGAAAATTACTGCTGCGGCTTTAGCTCCAAACTAAGAATTATAGGGAGCACTGGAGGTAAATAACACTCATCTGTACTTCAGGTTTAGTTTTCAGTCAATTCCATTCAAATTTTTAAGGCACCCTGAGCTGCACTGCAGAGTTAATGAATTTGGCAGATAACAATGTCAGCACGAAAAGCCAAACTCCAAGTACACCTCTCCTCCTCAGCCTGATGAATGGAAGTGAGAGTCCTTCACACACACTAACCTCCCACTGCTCCTAGTGCAGCAAAGGCGCCTGCAATGAGGCTGCAGGCCCCAGGTGCCAGCTCAGGAGAGAGTGGCACAGCGAGGCAGTGGAGATGGGAGGGCTGCCAGCCCTTACAGAGCTGCTGAAATGGAGTGTGTCTGGGGATCAAAGACAACCTGAGCGGTGAAAGCCACTCTCCTGTATTGTTCACCACTGAGTAAGGCTTTCTCCCGAGCTCCCTCCTAAAACTAATAAGGTTAATGACCAAATCTAAGGAGCTAATGATTAATCTGAGTCATCAAAAAGGCAAGGAGCTTGTCGTTAGAAAGTCAAGCAGCCTGTCTGGTGAGTGAGATGGACACCAGTAAATCACCTTTCTGCACACCCCTACACTACCACACAGCACCATTTGAAGCTCACAAGAAGGTCACTATTTTCTGACATTAATATCTTTAAAGCTTTCAGAAACAATTCAAATCAATCTCAGGCTCACTCTGCTAGAAGTTAAAGAGACCTTCCACATACTTCTTGATTGGTAAAAGCAGTCACAGCTCCTTGGGGCTGTACTCAATGAAGACCTAACTGTTGACAGCAGCTGGATATTTCTCCTCTTGACTCTAAAATCTAAAACAAGAGAGAGAGAGTAAATTACTCTCGAAATTGGAGTTGCTGAAACCTGTCCAGAGAATGACAATGAAGCTGGTGAAGGGTCTGCAGAACAGGTTTTATGAGGAGCAGATTAGGAAGCTGGGATTGTTTAGTCTAGAGGCTGAGGGGAGACCTCATTGCTCTCTACAACTCCCTGAAAGGAGGTTGGAGTGAGGTAGGGGTTGGTCTCTTTGCCCGACTATCAAAACAAGAAGAAATGGCCCGAAATTGCACCAAGGAGGTGGGGGGGGGGTGGGGTGGGGTCACCATCCCTGAAGGTTTAGACATGGCGCTTCAGGACATAGTTTAGTAGGCATGGTGGTGTTGGGTTGATGGCTGGACTTGATGAACTCAGAGGTCTTTTCAAACATAAGCAATTCTACGATTCTGTGAAAGGTAGTATCGGGCTGCTGCACTCCAAAACAGAGAGACAACTATTCCTGACACAGCACATGCCTCTGCTCTTTCAGTATTCATGTAATTATAGCCAAGTCTTTTGAACATTCAATGCATCTCACAGAAAATGAGACATCCACATATTGTGGCTTAATGAAAAGAACTGAAGGAAATGTACCAAATTATTGGTTAACAGGCAGCTGCTTCATAAATGCTTTCTCCCATCTGTTTTCTCCTTCTCCTTATATCAGCTGATTCAGCCTAATGCCTATAAAATGCTGAGCCCAATATTTCAGGGCTTCTCTAAACTGTCCTGTCAGTGCTCATGGGTGGCTTCAGAAACTGTGTCCTCGATTTGGCAGCTCCCACCACTGCACACAGTCTGGGCATGGCCAGGATATGTGCTCTTGTGCAAACACACTTCATCGGGCAGGGGTGTGTTGAGAGCAGGGACAGACAGCACTGCAGTCAACACCAGCTAACACCTATTTTAAACACACGCATACACATATACATATTTCTGTTAACTGAGATCCTAATGCTAACAAATCTGTCAACAGTGCATTTAGTTTTCCCACCTTTCACTTAAGCTCCCTCATTTCCATGGAGTCAGTGAGTGATTAGATGGAACTCTGCTAAGCAAATGCTGCATTCACAAATGCCTCTCCTGGGAGAGACATTGGACTAAATACTTTGTTTTGCAGAGTGGTAACACACAGAAGATTCTCAGCAGCACAGTCAGAACAGGTCCTTCTGCTCTCCTGTGAGACAAAGAGAGGATTGCAGCTGGACTTGAAGGATTCATGACCTGATCCAATAAGACTTATACACGTACAGCTTTTTGAGCAACATGAGCAGCAGCAAATGGATGCATGCCGTGTCCCAAGCCATCCAAAAGGTCTGCCATGGGAGATCTCCTGGATGGAGATCCTGCTATGGATCTGCTTGTGCAGGAGCAGCTTGGTAGCCTGCTCTCTGTCTACTCTGCTCTCCAAATTGGTGTTTGTCTTCTCTCATACCACCTTCCTTCTGACACACGTGGTATTAAGACCAACAAACATTGATAAGAGCCAAGTTTTCTCAGGTATGGGGATGGCTCATGGATCAGTAGATAGCAGCTACACTGGGTAAAACCTCTTCTGATATGAAGAAAATTCTTGAATATCATGTCCAAACAAGTATTGTGTTGCCTGAGATGTAGAAGGCACTTTTCTTTTCCAGCTCTACATCTTGTCCTGCTGATCCCATTTAATCTAACCTAAGAGCAGACAATAGAAATGAAATCCCCCTGGCTCCCCATGGAGCACAAAAGAGCAGGTGTCTGCAGAAGTGGAAGCAGTGAGAGCCATCAGCCCAATCCCCTGCTCCCTGCTGTGGAGCTCAGCCCAGTAATACTGATAATATCAACACTAATTCCTTCCTAATTTAGCAAGCTAGCAAAACTGCAGAAGCAAACAGGTGTGTGTACTTGTCTGATTTTTTTTCCCTAGCAAAGAGAGTGATTACATTTCTCTTCATTACAACTAGACCTGATATCATAAAATATTCAGCTCAAGCCATCCAGTTCTACATTATAATTACCTGCCAAAATCACTAACAGATCTGCTTCTGCCATCAACATGAAGCTGGCTAATCCTCTGGGAACCTCTTTTTAATTAAACACCTAATACAGTATGATAAACATCGAAAATATGCACTGCTCCGCTATTAAGACCGTGGCTTGATTTCTGAAGTGCACCTAATCAATTCAAGTGTAATATTTACTGTGGCAGCAAATCTTTGGGGCTTAATATTTCAGGTAAAGGTTGTTTTAGTGATTCTATTAAGAGAAGGAATGAGTGAGCACAAATAAAACACAAAATCCCAGTTCAGCTTGATTATTTACTCCAGCTTTGAGTTTCTTTTCTCAGCTGTTTGCAAAGTTTGGTGGGCTCAGCTCCAGGCATCTCCTTTCCCCTCCTTGTCTGGACAGATATTTCTAAATGGTAACATTCACCTAATCTGTAAATGCATCTTCCATCCTTCACACAATATGGCAGGGACTGTGAATAATTTCATGTAAAGCAAACTAATGTTCATTAAACTCTGGCTCTGTAGCATCCCCATCACCTCCTTTCTTCAGTCCATCTCCCACCTCCATCTCAGTCTCACAAAGAGCCCATCCTGTTACCTTCAACCTCAGTGTCACCAAAATGTCCTTGGGGATCTTCCATCATGACTGAATTGTTATTATCTGTTTACCTGAGGAGTGCACCTCTCTGCCTAGTACATCAGAAGAGCTTCATAACTCTTTTGACAGCAGGAATTTTACCAGGGAAGCTGCTGCCAAGCATTCTTTGCAATACCTAGGGGTGCACACAGGTTCAGGGGTCACCCTTGATGTCCAGCTGAGCACGGATGTTAGGAGCCAGACCTGCTTACCCTCCCAAAGCAAGATATGAACATGGTTCTAGGGAGCTTTTCTCCACAGGCATTCCTGGTATTATTATTGAATTCAAAATTCCCAGAAAGAAAACAGAGATAAAAGATTTTAAGGATCAAATAACACAACCACTGATGATAAGGGATAGCTACCATAATTAAGACGTATCATCAATCAGAATTGTTACAGGAAAATCCTGTTTTCTGGTGAAGAATAGAACCCAGTGCAAAGCCATGAATTATTTAAAAGCATGCAAGCTGATCTGGTTATTACTACAGTAAGGATTTGAACAAATAGCAGTGTCACAGGAACTCCCTGTGTTTGGAAGGCGATTCCCCCATTGCAATAAAACTTACTTTTGAATGGAAAGGACGTACAGCATGAGCATACTGATCTGAGCTCCTTGAAAGGAGGCACATTCATGGCACTGAATGTGTTACTGTTAGTTTTCAGGCCCTGAGATAGATGGAGTGAGATTAACACTTGTCCTCCATTTAGGAAACCCAGCTCCCAGCCGTGAGATGGAATTCTCCCCACGCAGGCTGATTTCAGAAACCATATTGTCCTGGTGTTTGGTAATGCAGCTTTTCATGCACCTGGAGACAGGGAAACAAATGAGGCTGAGAATTCCCTTTACTCCCAGCTATTCCAGAGCATCCTCCACACTGAGTGCTTTATGGAGTGTGGCAAAGGCAGGTGCTCCTTCTGTCAGAATACCAAATTTCCAGGGCTAAGCCATAGCTGTGATGGTTTATCTGGAATAGGATGTTCAGTTATAATGTGGCAAACACTCATGTAATAGGCAGGATCTTTGTTCACTCATCTGGAAGAATGAATTGCAGAAACAAATCAAGCTGTCAGGGAAATGAGAACATCTCCCCTCTGCCAATAGCTTAAGCCCCTTATTTCTGATTCAGTTCACAGGTGCACTCATGCATCTGCCACTGAAATCAATGAGACTTGAACTTATAGATCCCAGTGTAAGTTTATGGATTGCAAAGATTCTGAAAAAGCATTAAAATACCATGAAGCCAAAGGTTGTCTGCAATCAAGTTCACGTGTTTTTCTGTAACCACGTCAAGCAGCAAGCATAGCCTAAAACACAACAAATATGAGTACCAAAAAAAAAAAAAAAAAGTCAAGGGGAAATATATTCTAATGGCATTTACGTGCATTTCTTTTAATCCAGACCTCAACTTTTACACGATTTCTCCTAAGTAAGTCCAAGATGCTGGCTTGCAATCCGAAAGGCATTGGTGACTGCATTCAATGCAGACCACTTCAACTCCTCAGACAGTAGATAAAACTGATTAATAAATGGATGTGCTTGAGTCAGTATGGAACCAACCTATGGGGTGTGCAACAAATAATTGCATCTATACTGGGTGTTACCTTGGTTGATTGAGACTGCACACCCTACCACTCTGCTTTAATCTCTGTAAGAAGAACCACACTGTTCACAGATGCCTGCCAGGACTTCAGAGAGAAGCAAATCACCCATTTGGCTAAGAGAGTTGTGCTAGTTGTCTGAAAAATGGAGTGCTTCATGGCAGAGAAAGATGCTCTATCAGTCCTTTGTAAATCCAGAAAAACCTTTGGAATTCCTCTGGTATTTATAGCAAAGAGCATGCAGGGAAAATGTACATGCAGATAAATTACATCTAAATGAATTAACAACAACAACAAAACCAACCAACAACCACAACAAACCCCAAAAAAATGTAGGTCATGAATATAAACTTCCTTGCTCTCAACCCACTGAAATCTCTATTATCTTTCTTTTAAGTCTCAGCAAAACAAGGGGATTGATACCTATTTTTCCAAACCTATCAGCTTCACTAATATATTACAGTCCAATAAGAACTATGAAACACTTGCAGAAATCATCCTGTTGCTGAGTTTGCCATGAGAGGCAGCAGTTCTTTCATATGCTGTGGTAAACCCTGGGCACCCGTGACTCTTGGAGATTGTTTCTCTGATGCTAGGGGAGCTCACGCTGAACCGCAGCCATTTTTAACAGCCAGACATTGGCGGAGGGCAATGATACAATTATTCCAAACCCCAGTAATATTTCAAGGAGAGTTGCTTACTAACATCTGTACTTCCAGTGCTTTTTCAAGCTTTAGTGGGAGCAGATTTTTAACAGGAAAACACAAGGAAAGCCAGTCTATTACCTGAGCCCTTGTGTGTCTCAAGAATGGCCATCATCCGTGTGGGGTAATGCCCCCAGAAATAATGGATAAATTATGCATAGATTGATACTCCCAGATTTGGCCTGGGAAAGTGTGATGGATTTCCTGGTAAATAATGCTGACTCCTCCATAGTCAAATGATACAATGTTTAAATCCTTTGCCAAAACCAACACATCAGCATAAAACCAACTAGGGTGAGGGAATACACCAGCCTGGGTCTAATCAACAGCAGTCAAGAAAAGACAGCTGAGATTTTTCCAGCAGTGGTAATATTAATTCCATCCTTGGACCCTATAAATGATGACTTAATTCATGTTACACTTATACCTGGACATCAAGGTATAACCTGCAGAATAACACCATCTGCAAACTGTGAGACAAATGCAGATGTGACTAGAAGACCTCTGGATCCTGAATCCAAACAGTTACATGAGCATGGAAACTGCTGCCAGAGCAGTTAACCACATGAAAAAAACCAATGGTCCTTTGCCCAACTACAGGGCTAATGCCTGCTTCCCCCGTCCTCTTAAAGCCACTTTGGATACCCTCACAGACACATGTGAAGTACTCTAGTTTCCTATAGTTCAGGGGAAATGGTTTACCTGGAGACAGCAGTTCTGAGGGGGTATATTCTGACCCATACAGCCCAGTCCTTGCATTCCAGTGTAGCATGGCACCTATGTCACCCACCAGCTGACCCAATACAAAGGAGAACTCCTCAAGTTCCCTTTTTGGTTGCTCATTCTCATTAAACATTTTGAAGTGCTCATTCTAAGTCTTTCATCAATTTAGCTTTGGAAGATGAAAGTTTCTTCCTACTTCGGCTTTTGTGCCAACAAAAAATTGCACTGAATCCACTTCAGATGGATTCAATCCTACCACCATGACCATAAAGTACCATAACTGACGTTTTATGCTAAGGGATTTGATGAACTCTCTTTTCCACTGACCTCCCTTCACTGAACACTGTTGGGATACAAATCAGGCTTTGGTCTCTCCACCAAAAATAAAGTTGTGACTTCCCCCTGCCTCTGCCTTCCACACAATTTGCTAAGGTGGTAACTTCTAACTGGTGCACTCCATCAGTCCTTCCCAGGGCAATCATGACACAGACATCACTGTGTCCCATTTGTAGCCCAAGCCTTGTGTTTTGTTTCTTGGCAGAAATTAAAAATATGGGGCACTATAAAGATTTTAAGCACCACTCTTCAATCAAATGAAATATTAAAGCCGAAGGTAATTCAGTGACAGGCAGTAAGCATTGGGGGACCTTATCTAATTTTCTGTCATCTGCAGTAATCTCCACGATTAATGTTACTGTGAAGAACATGTCAAAAGCTTGAATTCATCACCTCACCATGGTCACTCAGGGAATGTGTGCCAGCAGAAGTGATTGCTCCTCCTGTCTTCTAAGCCTCCGGTCTGAATATTGAACCCTCAACTGTATTGCATCAACCAACACAAGAATAACCACCCCAAAGGCTGTGCAAGATGCATGGCCATCAGAGGCTGGTGATCAATACGCAACAGAGCTCAAGGAATATATGAGCATGTAAGGCCTTCCAGGAGCAGCTACCCATTATCAAATGTGGGATATGAAATGTCAGTGGTTCTCAGTACAGACACAAAGGACAGGGAAAGACCACCCATTGTTCCTTATCTGATGCATAAATTGCCTTTTTAGTTTCTAGTAATAAAAACAATTAAAAGATGAAGAGACTGAGGGGTTGCTAAACTCACACAATGTGGTGAATTGCTGCTTCCCTGGGGGTGTATTCTCCACTAGAGTCACAAAGATCACACAACTGGGGAAGAGCAAGGAAGAGAGAAGACCCAGGTCAGGAAAGATTTGGTGGCACAAAACCAGCTATCTTAGAGAAGGTCTGACTAGCTATAATCTGATGAGACCAAATCCAGATGTCACACCAGCTCAGCTGACAGAATCTCCCTTCACCTGTACGAAGAGTGAAGGTTCATGTTCAGGTAGGAGATGGCTGGAGGGCATCACAGGTATATCTGCATATCATGTGAAGGTGTATGTTGTGCCAGGAAAGCCACCTACCCTGCCTTTACTCTGGCAGCACAGATGGGAATAACAGAAATGGTAGCAACCCAGATGCCAGCACATGCTGCAAGAGCTTTCCAGAGGCTCTCCCTGACTCCCCTTCACCATTTCTCTGCTGTTGCTGGAGTCATGCTAACGAAGCTGCACCTGCACACACCACAACAACCTCTGTTTGCTCTACTGACACACTGACAGTGTTTCAAACCAGACACTTCTGTCTTACCCCACACCTTTCCATGTATTAAACTGCTCTGTATGTCCTGACATCTCCTCCCAGTTAGGCCTTCCTTCCTACAAAGTAAATTTTTCATTTGATCTAATTTAATATTTCTATTCCTTATTGAATTTCCTGCCCTAATAAAATAGCAGAACCTTAGAAAGCTGAAAACAGCAAACAGCTAAATAATATTTTTGTTACATCAAGGAGAACTGAAACACAGAGAAAACACTTGCATGACATAAGTAGAATGTGTCTAAATCTGTCTCTGCAGCAGAGTCACATGTTGCATGTCACCTGTCTCAGACAGGATACCCCTTGCTGGGGTGACTGAGGGAGGACTTTTTCCTAGACCAGTTGCAATCAGAAGCATCCCCTGCCAACTTGGGCAATAGTGCTGACAGATGGTACATGATGCTCTTCAGTGCTAACATAGCTGATGTAGGTTTAGAACAAGGGATGGGAAATCCAGTTCAGCATTACTCTGCTACCTTTGGATAGAAACCAAGAGAAATAACCCCATGCTTATCTCATGGTGAAACAGCACCACTGTGCAGTAACCCTATCTTCATCTCACCAATTTCATGAGGCAAGAAAATCCCCAGCAGAATCCCAGCTACAATTAATTGACATATAAAGGCCTCTGCAAATTGTACTTGATGCTCACTGTCCCCTCATTAGTACCTTGTGTTATTAGCTATGGTCACTGATTTGTTGCTGTTACTCAGGCTAATAAATTGTATAAAATATTTTATTCCTTCAGCCAGAACTGGAAACCACTCAAGTGTAGGAGATCAGAGTTACGTGGCAGAGTGGCAAAACATGGATCTGCTGACAGAAGAGTTGTTGGAATATGGAGAGAGCCCCAGCAGTGCCTGGGCATCCATTAACCCTTCTGATGCCCATGACAACTTAACTTTCACCACCAACCCCAGATCTTGTGTTTTATTGGCAGGCTTGGGCCCTGCTAGAACCAATACAGAGTCTGATCACTAGTCCAGGAAGATCTTAAAAGTATTGTGTAAAGGAAAGGCTGAACCCTCTTATGGGGCATACAGCAAGCTGATCATCAATCTGTCAAACCTGGCACTGATTAACTACTTGGAGGTATTTTTGCTGCTTGCTCTCCACTAGGACAGTGTAGACCAAAGTACCTCTTTTTCCAATGTTTCCAAGACAGAACATATTAGTTGTAAGAAGGGAAAATATGAAGAAAAGATCTCCTCAAAAATATTCACACCTGAGAAATGGATATTACATACTCACTGATGGCAGACTTGCTGAGATGAAGGAGAGACATGGTGGATTGAGCACCTGCCCAGCTCCCTTCTCCTGGTCAGGCTGGACCAAAGACACTCCTGCCAGCTGCCTGCATGGGCTGCTCAGCTCTTCTGGCAAGGAAAGCAACTGGGGGGAAACCAGCATGGAACAAACAATCTGGAAGGAGATAACTGATATTAACTGTGAGCTGCATTCAGAAACATTTGAGAGACTATAGCACTGCACAGTAAGTGGTTTGTGTGTATCCAGGAAGGCGTCTCCCACAGTACAGCCTTTTCCCTTTCTACAGAACTGCCAGAGATTTCAATATGTTTTTCATTCAGTCCTTTCTGTGATATGCAATACACTTGATTTGCTGGTGGTGTTACTGGCTCATACATTACATTCTGTAGGGCTCTCAGCACTGCAGGATTTAGGTACACAGATGCCAACAGGTAAGCTGTGGGCTTGAGCAAGCCAGCCACGTGCCAGGGAAGGGCAGTGTTTGACCCCCTCATTATTGTTTCATATTCTCTCCCACAGAAACAGCAATTCACCAGAGAGAGGACAATCATTTTTCTGATACCACATGAAAGAAATACCAGCCTGGTCTGCACTAGATTACATGGGGCAATATATAATACATTGCTAGCAAGTTATGATATTGATTCATTCCTAGTATTGAATTTGTTCAAAGTAATGAATGCATTACTTGCACCCCGAAGGCCCCAGTCTTTTCTTTCCCCTTTATTGATCACTGCTTTATAACTTTGCAACTATTTGCAAAAAGTGATTAATAGAACATACTTCCTTGTCTTAAAAAAAAGCATATGCAATTTGGGTTTGTAGAGCAAGCCTCTGCCTACAGGAGTAAAACTGCTGGCACTGGGTAGCATTATCTGATACATTAGCCCATATTTCAGCACTGAAAACAGTAAGAGGTTGCATTAACACTAAACTGAAGCACATTCATCTCTCCAAAATCACTCTGTAAAACATGGATGATGGGCTAAGAAGAGTTAATGACTACGGCAAAAAATCTCTTTAGAAGGAGTGTATGGAAATAACTTGGAAAATGTGATTCTTAGTCAAAAGCAATGGCAGAATTCTTGGCTTCTGCAAGACAACCAGAGAATTAATAAAAACCTGTTGGGGTGGGAGGACAAAGGAAGGTGAGCTGAACAGGACTTCACAATACAGATGTGAAGGTAAAGAAGGAATTGAAGGATGTACAGTGATTCAAATAATCACCACTCTGGAACATTACAGTAATTCTTTTAAACAAAATGGTTAATTGGGTTTCAGTCTGTAATAGAGATTTGTACAACCTAGTCCTTCATCTAAGCT
This sequence comes from Indicator indicator, assembly GCF_027791375.1. Classification (NCBI taxonomy): domain Eukaryota; kingdom Metazoa; phylum Chordata; class Aves; order Piciformes; family Indicatoridae; genus Indicator; species Indicator indicator. The sequence continues at coordinate 13,427,634 of NC_072027.1, forward strand.
CTAGGCCATATGTAAGTGGCAAAAAATCTTCAAAAGAACTCACATAGATAACTTCTTGGTAAAGCTGGCAGCTACTGGAAGAACCTGGACAAAGGGAGAGGGAGGGAGCATTTGATTGCATGTGTCATACATTCAGCTTGCCCCCAAGTCTGGATGGTCTCAGTTCCTCCAGGGCTCTGGGGGAGATGATTCCAGTCTGGAGGCAGGCAGACTTTTGCAAAAGTTTCCTGCATGGGTTGTTTCTCCTAAATTTGTAAATGCTTTTTAGTGAAAATGCTTCCTAATAATATTCTAGTTATTTAGGGGGCAATTGCCAAAATTTGGCACTGTGTGTAGGGAATGGATCTCAAGACATTGTCCTGAAAGCCCTGAATCTGTACTGCACGGATCTTGTAACACTCTGAGATAATCCCCAGGAGAAAAAGCAGCAGGCTTGATGAAATTATGCCAAAAATTCTTGTGAAGTCTGGGAATCCCAGCAGTGGATTGTGAATGTTTTGAAATCTTTGACATTTTATCTCCCCCATCTCTGAACACAGTGTGCTGTCAGAGCAGAGCTGCAGTGCCACATGCTTTCAGAGAGCAAGCACAGAAAATGAAGGGTTTAAGTGGGAAGGAGAAATAGAAAATTTGGGGATGATACTTAATTAGGAAAAGACATATTTTGATAGCGGTTACATTGGAAATGCTTCACCTAGACACAGTATTATTTTTTTTTTCCTCAAGGAAATGCTGCCCAACATGAGGAGCATGCCTGTAGCACAGAGCTGACCTCTCGTTCTAACAGCAGCAAACAACGTTGTGAAACCAGGAGTTCTCCTACATGTCTAAATTCATTTTAGCAATGTGTTAGCCTGACCTAGGGGCTGCACTGCCCCATGTTTTCCCTAGGTATGCCTAGAGCAACTGAAGTGGCCAGGCTCACTCAGCAGCCCCACCTAGGCTTCCTCCTGCAAAGTGTAGCCAATTCGGCCAGCAAGATGTATCACTGCTTTGTGGGTCTCCTGGAGAAGACAACCCAGATGCTGTATGCCAGGAGCATGAAAACTGGGCTTGGGCTTTGCCCAGCCAAAACCCTCAAGAAACATGAGATGCTCCCACTAATACTAGGACCTCTTTTTGCCTTTTTCTCTCTGAGATGCTGCTCAGATCATCTCCATGCTACAGCCTTGTCCCTGAAGATACACACCTACAGGAACAGTATTTTTGCATTTATATTCATTATACTTAGTAATTATCACTCAGTGAATAAAAATACTCATATCTCCCAGGCTCTGTATGTGCCAGTAGAAGGAGGTCTCTTACCCCAGGGCTCCTTCTCTGATAAACCTACATTATGATGTAGTTTAAAAGCAGAAACAAAACCAAAAATCAATCCAGTGCCTGTAGGAAAAAATGTTGTGGTCTGCTCTCACAGATGGTATGAAGGCATAATGTAACCATCATTGATTGAGGAGAATACAATGTAAGATACTGCTCAGAAGAACAAGATTTCTGTTGATTTTTTTCAGTGTAAGTGCAAGCAGACGATACAGCATATTATCTCCCTGCAACAGCCTCATCTTTCTGGTGCTTTCATACATCAGAAAAAGTCCAGTGCTAAATATATTTCCCTGACAGGTATTTCCAAATCCTCACAGGGCAAATTAGTCATTAGCATATTTTGCTGTGTCTTATGAGAATTACCCCTTGATGAATAATCCCCACAGTCTCTCTAGAAAAGCAATGTTACTGGAGGAAAAGGCTCATCCAAACAGAAGCATTTGGCATGTTGCATGCAGTAAAAAAAGGCTGCCTGAAACCACTCCTCCTGCAGTGGTGTGTAGGGCTTACTGCAATATGGACCCTTTGCAAGAAATCTAAAATGATTTACCAAAAACAAGTTGTAAGGTTAGAAAAATGTTTTCCAAAGCAGTGGGCTCATCAGGTCCAGAGCTTTGTCCATTGCCAGGCTGTAACCACATCCATTTTGCTAGTCCATGAGCTATTAAACTGAGAGAAGCAACAGCAGTATTGTCCACGTGCAGAAATCCTACAAACTGAGATCTGGAGTCCAGAAAAGAAGTGACTGCAGTCAAGGCAGCTGATAAGGATGTTAAGATGGCTGGAGCACATTTTACAGTGGAGTTGAAGATCATCATCACCAGATAATACAATTGCAGATACTGAAGACAAGTGGGAGAGCTGAGCTGAAGGCAAAAGTGAGGAGCAGAAGGATGTGCTGGAGAGTTACTACTCATGCACAGGAGATTTATTTCTTTGTTTGGTGGTGATGTGTGGCCTAAAAAGCCAGCTCAGATCACAGATGTGCCATGATGATTTCCTAACAGCATCCTAGTGCAAGTCACAACACAAGTCAACAGGAGGGACTGATCATAATGTATGCAGTTGGAGGCAAGGCAACTCATTAAAAAAACCCCAAAACCTCCGTTTAATACAAAGTTAGAAACTGAGATCTGAACATTGCCTTTACTGACACACACAAATATATATAAGAGCTCCCTTCTCACCATGTATGCCATGGCTTTTAACATGATCCTTCGTAAGACTGAGGTGCATGCAAGGATCAGAGGACAGCCAGCTGCAGTAATAAATGGGACTGGCTTGGCTGCCATTTTTAAAGACATTTAACACTACAGCTTGGTCAGCTGACTATAGGGTCATTGCCAGGGCATACAGGTCATGGCATTTCCATGGGATTTTCTTGTCTCCTGTTCACAAGAATGCACTAATTGCAATGGTAAAACACACTGCTCCTAGGGAACATCCCTAAACCAGGAGTTACGGAGTCTTTGGGACTACTGCATCCTTTTCACGAAGAGCAGATGCTTCTTAAAATTCTTAAATCTTAAAATTATTAAAATTCTTAATTCTTAAAAACATGCTTCTTTCTTTTTTTTTTTCATGTTTTCAGAACTGAGATCAGCTTGAGCCTTCACACCAGACTGCAAGAAAATATCCATTCTCTGAGGCTAGCATTTCACATGTAAAAGGTGTTTCTGGATAGAAATCCATACTTGAGAGGCACCTTCATACTCCATGTCTTAACTGTGAATCAGTTCCCACTTTGGTAAAGCAGTTGCTAAGTAAGGAATCACATGCAAGAGAACCAGTGGTTTAAACAGATGCAGAATGACATAGAACTCAGTAATAAGCACAGTACTGAGCAAAAACTACATCAAACCATTAGCTTGACCCAGGTTTTTTAGTTTTGGTTTGGGATTTTTTTTTCTTTGCTTTTAAAGATGCTCCAGGTCAAGTTGTTCTGATTTTTTTTTTTTCCCCCAAAGCCTCTCAAAGGTTAACGCCTCCAGACTGGTCTGTAGCTCACTTTGCTTTGCAAATGAAGTCTGTGATGTGAGTTACAACCTGAACACCCAACCCAGCTGAATTACGTTGGATTTGGAATGAGTCAGCAAGCAATCACCAGTTGAACAAATAATTGAGACTTAGCTGCCTCCAGAGAGCTGATTTGATTTCCCTACACATGGGTAAAGGAGCTGCCTGCCACTCCAGCACATGGTCCTGCAGTGCAATTAGTAGCTGCTGCAATTACTAAACAAGGTCCTAGGCAAGACATTCCACCTCACAGGGACAGTGACAAAGAGAATTGGTTTCAATTTGAATCTCTAATTCATCAGGAACTCTAAAACTCTGTACTGGCCACAAAAGACGACTCCTGAAGCCTAATGTTAGACACTGCTTTAAAAAAGGGAAGTAAAAGCAATGGCCGCATTTAGCAGCACGCAGAACAGCTTTAGAGACAGGGAGATACATTTCCATACTTGCTAACCACTGGTCACAGAGTGGGGCCACAAACATCCCATTTTGTTTGGGACTCATCTTTGCTATTTTGCCCATCAAAATTTTAGACATTGAGTGTAAAGAACAGTCAGTGAAGAGCAATAAGCAATTTATTCTGTTTTCCTTTTGATGGACAAATTGTCCTTTGGAGAGGTAGATCACTCCCCATTGACTGTAACTGGGCCCCAGAGAAAAAGCTGATCTCAACATCTACCTTTCAGCCAGCTGGAGGTAGGAAAAATGAATCCTACCGTAGGTACTCATACAAATACTACAGAGATAAAAAGGGAAAAAGGACCGAATGGCTGCCACTTAGAGGTAATAATCACTGGGGGCTGCTGCAGCTGCACACTCTATGTTCAAGTGATAGACACTTGTCTGAAATTAGTACCTAACATTCAAATATAATCCTGAATGGATAATACTTCCCAGATGCTACAGACTCTATGAGTTTGGACAGGAAGGGTAATTCTTATCTAAACCCTAGAGATCAAAAGGCCCTAAGGCTCACGTTTAAATGACACTTACTCTAAAAGACAGGAATGGCATGGATGCAGTCAACTGCATTTTGCATTTTCTAAGGGGGATTGCCCCCCAGGTTTGCTGGTGCATAAGTGACCAAACAAGCAGCCCTGGGCAGCACACATGGAGAGTAAACCCTGTCCTGAAGAAAGGAGGGACTGGGCAGTGTACCCCAACTTCCACTCACTGGTAATGGGCTATACAGAGGGCACCTGGAAAGGGTCGGCTCTGCACACTTCACCATTCTGATGTGCAATGACAAGCTAATAAAACAAGATATGAAAGGGAGGTAAACACAATAAGTACAGAGAAGAGAAAGTAGAATCTATACTAATACTGAATCAAACTACTTGGGCAGTGCAAATTAGGCCCAACTAGCAGTCAAAACAAAGAAAAAAGGTCTTTTAGATCCACTGGGATTCTCAGCACTAATGTACCACGAGAGAACTCCAAATACCCCCCCAAAAGGTCAATAACTCCTGTTCTACCACATGGGCTCTGTTCCTCTTTGTTAAGTTTCCCAGTTTTGGCCACTGAAGCATAACCAAAAGCAGAAAGTAGCTCTCCCTTCTCTTCTCTCTGTTCTCTTTCTTCTATATGAGGTCTATCTCAGGAGATTTCTGTGCTTCAAAGGGCTGATGAGAAAGTGAGACCTTTTTATTTTTTTTTGTCACCAGGGAACAAATCAAAGTACAGAGCAAGAGCTGTTGCAGCTGAGCTACGCCACAGTCTTTACTTGTTACTGATGATCTTTCACCGCAGGAGCTTTGAGAGAAATAAAGTCTCTAGTTTACTCATCTCCTCAACTGCTACCCTCCCAGATCATCAAAAGCAGAAGAACAAGTATTGTTCTTGGCCATCCAAAAAATCAACTACAGAATCAAACCTTTCTTCATAATGGGAATGGCAGCTGAAGCAGACAGGCAAGAGGTAGCTGCTGACTGGTGCCAAGAACAGAAGAAAAGCTGTCTTACTGCTGTCAATCCATGGAGTTCAAATGATCTATTACATACAGGTTCAAACAGCATCTAAGTACCAAGCAATTCAGCAAGAAAGGCTTCCTAGCTGCCAGATCATTTGGCTTTAAAGAAATGCAGATGCAAAGCACATTTCAGTGAGTATAATTCTTGATTTTAGATCAAAATTTGTTTCTGATAAGATATTTTCAACTCATAATTTAGATCCTGATGTGGCTTTTGAGCTCTGCATTGATATAAGCAATAACTAAAGCACAGGAGAAATAACTAAAGAATTCACAGCAGTCAGTTCTGCAGATTACAGCTTGTCTAGCAATTAAACAACACATGAAACTACAGGAATTTAAAAGCAGCAGCATCTCCTGGAGCCCTATGCAACAGCTCACCCCCAAATGCAAGTCATTAAAATGATGAGTCAAATAGGATTAAACAAGACTCACATGTCTGTTCTGCACTGATTACCAGCTCACTCCATCAATCCCAGGGCATTTTGATTGGCAGCTCACAAAATGAGGGATATTCAGGACTGACTTGATTGTCTTTGTTGACGTACCTGTTATGACATTTCTTCGTTACCAACCCAACCTTTGCTTTCTTCTCTTGGACACAGTAATGAGAGATCAATGCAGTTCAGAAGAGTTTAAGTAAGAAGCAAAGTATGGCAGGATTCCACCTCTATCTCACTTCTAAAATATAATCCCCAATTATTTACAGGAAACAACAATTTAAGCCATAACCAAATCACATCACCTTTACCAGCAACCACAAACCAACTCCAGAGCAGGGAAATGACACATCTTATCTGAACCAGGAGAAAGCAGGCAGGCTGTGCACCCCTGTGCCCAAGCCCTGCCAATCACAAATTGGGCCAGAGATGAAGCTAATCCCACCAGTTTAGAGCTTTCCCAGTCACTGCTAAATAGGGTGGTCTCTGGCATTCCAGGTGATTGTCTGTAACACTTATTAACCAGTCATGAACAGGGTAAGAACCTGCAAAGTCTTTGGTGGTGTATTTTGTGTTCAGAAACTCTCCATGAACTGAACACATTTATGTTTAAATTGCCATTCGCCCTTGGGTGCTTTAGTATGTGACATAAAAACATTAGCTCTTTTGATTACCATCAAAGGATGCCTGAAACATTTGTTTCTCTGTTCAGTTTTGTAACCAAGGGGTTTTATGGATTAAAAACGTTCTTCTTGAATATACTTAAGTTTTCTTCAGTCTACTGGGTGCATCACTTACATGGTCGTGTTCAAATGCAATTCACCTGAAGTCCTTATCTGCCTATGTTTCTTCATTTGTATGAGGGGAAAAAAAGAAGAAGAAAAAAGATAATATTGTGCCATCTCTTGGTGCAGCCTGGCCCCCTGAGCTCTATCTCCTCCAGGGACATGAACACTGAAGTGCTCAGTGTAGCTGTTCACTCGTGACCACCTGCCCTAAGAGTTACACAGAAGTGTAACTCTTGCACATCAACTTTACTCCTGATGTGAATGACTTGAGTTTTTCTGAATGTCCCCAAGCACAAGGCTGTCCCTCACCTTGGGCTAAGGCACAGCCACACAGGCAGACAAAGTTTAGGCTGCTCTCCAGCTGAGATTTTTCAAAGCTGCAGCCTGCAGGTGGAATGATGTGTCATCTACAGGGCTTGGGAGCTGCCTGTTTATGTGGGACAGTGCTTGAACAGGAATGCTTCTGACCCTCAGCTCACAGAGCATAGGTGACGTGGGGACGTGAGTAGAGCCAGCAACTTGCCATAGCTGGGTTTCTTTCCCACACAGCCAGTGATACCAGGATGCTTGAACAGCCCTACAGTAACAGTTTAGATAGAAGAAACTTAAAAAATGAGATCTATCTAAATACCTGTACAACCACAGAAATGTTATCATAGATAGGGCAACAAAAGAGTTCTTAATAACACTGTAGGCTCTGAAATTAAAGACAGCTACAAAGAAAGTGTTTGAAGACCTGAGAGTGGAAAGGCTATCTTCCTGCAAATAAAAAAACCTGGAAGGTTATATACCCTCAAGGTATAGAGGGCATAGTTTTTTGTCATCATTTCAGGCTTAACCCAAACACATGATAAAATTCTACAGGTTTATGTGAACCTACAACATACAAATATCAAAGTCATAAATGTTCCTACTTTTTATTGTTGCTTTTAGGGTAGGTTTTTTTCCTGTTTGCTTATTTGCCTATTGTTTTGGGGATGTTTTGTTGTTGTGTTGTTTTGTTTGTTTGTGTGTGTGTGCGGGTTGTTTGGTTGGGCTTTTGTTAAGTGAAGTCTTTGGAAAAGGTTTTCTGGTATCAACAGCTTTATTTATAGTTCCAAGAGCAAAAGAGCATATGGTGACTTTTGATAGATGCATTCTGAAATGAGAAAGCCCTAGGGAGCCACAAGGGTAACACAGCCACAGGGAAAGACCTGGTTTGCTGATTTTAGTGGGCACCAGCTCTGTAGACTGACAGTTTGAGATATTTGTCTAAAAGGCTTGTGGCCACCAGAACTTGAAAAATTCCATCAAAGCTTTCCATTTTCACCAGGGCAAAAGTGGCAGGAAAGATGTTCAGTAAGGAGCCTACTGAATAGTTTGCATCAGTGGACCAAAACTCTGTTCTCTTGAGTAGATGAAGAGTGAAGGAGCATCTGAATGGCTTCAGGGGAGTATTGGGAGGTTATTGTTCCAAACATTAAGTTTTGATGTTGCCACAGAAGTCATACTAGAGGTGAGATTATACCAATCTCTAGGATTTGATTCTGAGTGTTACTATGGGCTGGCTTCTTTCCTAAATCCATAGATTAGTTGCCATCTTTGTGCTGCTGCTGAACTCACCTGCTATCAAGCTATCCTTCAGCAGCAGTTACCTTTACATAACCAGGAGTCACAGCATATGGCAGCAACAGAGTTGCAGGCAGAAGAAAGATGCCTGTAGCAGTCACTGAGCACCTTACCTGGGTAAAAGGCTTCAGAGCAGTCTCATATGCATGGTCCTTCTTTGCTCCCAAAGAGCCCTTATACCTCTCCTTGCTGTCAGAAATTAACCTCATCCTTTCTGAACCATACGTTTCAAGAGGAACACAGAGTGTCCTGTAAGCCAATCTTTTAAAGGTATGTAAGTGTCTGAAAAGGCAGATAGGCACCTGCTTGGGTTTTAAGATGTGGCAGAGCTGTTAGGTATTCAAATGAGATAAAAGGCAACTGCTTGAATCCTTTCAGGGGAAAAAAAAACCCCAAAACACCACCTTCTTGTCCAGAGCCTGTCTATCTTATAAAACCTTTTTTTGCATCTAAATCTCTTTGATCATGAAGACCTCAAAGGACTTGTCCATACTCTCAAGGCAGGTCAGTAGCTCCTTGGAGGTCAAAGTCCCAACCCCTGCTCTCCAAGACCATCCATTCACAGCTGTGGGTCACACCTCACTGCTGTAACCCCATGGCTCTTCTGAGGCAGCCCCAGCCAAGGAAGGCTGTCTCAAACTGGGGTGATCCATCAGGGAGCAGAGGTAGCTGGGGACAGATGAAAAGGATGTTTCCTTCAGGGGACATTTAAACTAAGATCAGAGTTTCCACAGGCAGCAAATTTGCTCTAAACTATGTCTCAGCTTTTTCTTTTTTTTTTTTTTTTCTCTCTTGAAAAATAGAAAGAGAAGAAAGGCAGCCGGAGCCTTCTGTCATTGCCATGGCAACACCTAGACACAGCAGGACTTTAGGAGTAGCACCAGTGGGAATCCTTGCACAGAAGATTAATTAGCTCAGGCATGGGATGTTACCTACCTCTTTCAAACCCCAGCCCCAAAGACAAATAGGAGCTTCTGCCGGAGACCCCTGATAAAGTTGCTGGCTCAAAACATTGAGATGCACTGGGCTGGAGCTGCCATCAGTCACAGCTGTCAGAGAATAATTTGCTATAAATTGAGCAACTGACCACAGACTAGCTGCACTATTTTATTTTATTAAGATATCATATTTGAAACATCTCTTTTTCTGGAGATGAGGTTCTGCAAAAGTATACCAAATAATTTAATGAATTCCAGCTGCTGAAAGCTTTGATTTGCAGCCCAGCTCTTTTCTGTGAAGGGCTGAGGCAAGCTGGGAAGTTAGAAGAGAGATAATAATTTACTAGGGGGGATAGGGAAAAACGATGCAGACATTTTAAAAGCAGTGGCTGTGAGCTGCCAAGCTTCCAGGAGTCAAGGTCTCACCTGCATCCTCTTTTGCTCCAGGAGGAATGCAGGAGGCTCCAGGGTGAGCACTGCCTCACCCTCTGCTGTGCTGGGAACCTGAAGGCATTCTTCTCCATGTATTCAGATACTTTTTTCCATCATTAGTGCACACAGCAAGAAATGTAGTTGGCCTGCCATGTATTCAGTTGAATTTCAAATTCTAACACCAAATGACCAGGCTGTTGGGAGTCAATCACCTCCTAAGAGGAAGCATTGGAAGAGAGCTCTGCAAAGAGCTCCTGTATTTATCAACCAACCACAAACCAACCAGTCACTTTAGTACAGCAGGTGAGAAACCCTACAATGAATCAAATTGGAAGCACAGGTTTTTTCCACATTAGTTCACAACATGTGCCCACCACAGGTGTACCCTTCCTTCTTCTCCCTCCAGGGCCACTCAACTGATGTGCTAGAGGGTGACCCAGCATCAGCACAGTAAAAAAGCTAGCAGGGCAAACTCCTCCCCACAGCACCCTGAACTCTATTTGTGGAGGCAAAATACTGTGATAAACATGAACAAGAATGATGGTGAGTATCATATTGAAGAACCAACAGGATAAATCAGACTGGAGGGAAAAAGCTGAGGCTGGCAGCATCAAGGTGTTGTGGGAATCACTCAAGCACTGCAACATTGAGGTGGCCTAACAAGATACACAGGTGCCAGACCAGTAGGTGAAACAAGCTCTGCAGGGAATATCTCAAAGAAAGGAACAATGTGAATAAAGAGTCACACAACTGACAATGCAGATGTCATTAGTGCTGACTGGCCACATTAGATGTATTACAAAAATCCACACTATTAATTGATTGAAATCTGTTTGATTTCACATTATTCTTGGTAAGCTCTTCCAGTTTTTACCACTAACAACTACAGAATACAAACAATAAAATTGCATCAGTTTGTATGATCATGATATCTAAGCTTTCAAGTTTTGTTTATCCCCAACCCCCAAATTAAAAACAGAGCCTGAGAAAACATTCCAGATTGTAACTGGACCACTTTCTGTCCATGTCTACATACGTGTTGCAGCCCTGGTTCTGCTCTCACTTCAAGAATCCTTCAGTCAAAACTAATAGAGTTCAGGGGGGAAAAAAGTGTTCTGATCAGTTCCCTCCACTCTTAAATGTTTCAGCTGGCTATAGAGAATTTGAAAATAAATCCCAGAATCACAGAATGGTAGGGGCTGGAAGTATGAAAAGTAAGAAAGTTTAAAAGGCAGCCATTCCTGGGACAGTAGAAATAGAAACTGAAGATTTGTTAAAAATAACCCATATTGCAAGATAATTAGGAGTAGTAGCTTGGACATAATGGTGGATGCTTCGATGACAGCCACATTTTTGTATCAGGAAGTTAAAAATTTTGGCTTTGTTGTTCAAAAACACTGTTCAAATCCTGGGCACTGTAGCGTCATTTAGAATATCTTTCTCTAGAGTATCTTTTATTGTGGCTGTCCTATCACTCCTTTTTATTTTATCATCCAAGTATAAAATTGCAATTTGATGCCAAAAGAATTGAGGATACTAAACTCTATTTACCTGTCAGCCTGAAATCTCTACAAAAAAGAATGCTCAAGAAACCACCCTTTTGCAAACATCTGTTTTATTCTACAGGTAAAATAAACAATTCTCAGTATATTCTAACCTCTCCTAGATTTAAAACATATACCACATGGTTTCAGAATGGTGTAGAAGGTGAACACAAAGCTCACTATTGAGTACCTAATCCTCTGACAGAGGGGCTGAACACAGGTTCTGCCTCATACACCATGCAGGAAATCCCTTGTAGTCTTCTGATGAATACATACAAAACAGAAAATGATCTTTCAGTTGATTAAAACTCAGTTCCAGCCTGGGAGGGCTCCCAGACAGCCCCAGCGTTAACTAAGATGGAGGCTTCCCCTTGTTCTCCAGCACTGATGCTACAATCAGCACACATCTCCAAACACTCTTCTTTAGCATGCAGCAGAAAACAAGCTTAGTATTCTCCATAACTGTGACAGGCAGACAGAATTTCTGAGACAGCCATTTTTGGCTCCAGTTACATTTTTCCTTATGAAGTATCTCCCTGTAGTGCCAGCAAAGACATCCCACAGTTAATTAGCAGCTCTTCAAAACATCAGCTTTATGAAAAATTGCTAATATACCATTATTATTATATTGCACTAGCTGCAGCAGATTTTTAATTCTAAACATTCTTGGAGTGTAGAAGATTTGTTTTTAAATAGATGCTCTGGAACATCTCAGTCATCCAGGTAGCTCTGCCTACAGGTCTGTAAGCCCCTGGGAAAGGGGAGAAGAGCTCCACAGTCAGAAGAGACAACTCAGGCACTAAACACTCAGAGCATAATCTGCCAGGGGAGGAAATCATTCAGAAATACTTTCAATATTTTCAGGATATATGAGTGACTGGTAAGAAGAGAATAGAATGAAAGTATTTTTCTGGTTTGACTAATTGTGGATGTAGTAATGTTTCCCCGTTTTAGGACAAAATATAAAGCTACCTTGCTGAAGGTGTTATTTGTAAACTATAAAATGCTACAGCAAACAGGCAGTACATAATCACTGCATAAGGATTTCCTAGCAAATGTATGCCTCGTGCCCTGAGTTCAAGAACACCAAAGGGAACCATCTCATGCTGCTCCTTGCCCTCACTATGCTCTCCTCTGTTCACTCCTCACACACTTCCATGTCTGTTGTGAAACAAGACAAGATCTAACCACTGTGAGGCATTGAAGACCACTGTTGTTTCTGGCTACAGCATTATTCTGAACTCTGCAGTCTTTTCTAGATATAAATCACTCTTTTCCTAGGTTCGCAAGCTCAGTCAATGTTCAAGATCAAATACCTGCCTGGCACACGTTGGCGCTCTGACAGGTATATTTATAACCTCAGGAGCAAACTATCAACTACAAGTGGTCTTTGTCAATGCTAATTGAGCAATTTACTAGCTTTGGGTATTTAAATGTAATTAGAATGCTTCCTAAAGATGCAGCTAGTGTGAACTCATTGTATCATCTCTGTGGAAAGTAATACTATTTAAGAAGCAGCATGAGAAAACTTGAGTACTGTTAAAAAGAAAGAAAAAAAAGGCAAAAGAGAAAAGGGAGAAGCAGATTGAGAGTCTATCAGACAAGACATGGTTTCAAACCACAGGTCTGGATTCCTCACATTGCTGGAACATTATACAGAAAAAATAGAACTGGAGAGGTAGAAAGGTCTCAAGCAAACTGAAACATGACTGGAAAGATGTCCTTCAGAAAGCAGCAAGCTGGAGCAGAGATGCTAGTGGTGACAGATGTGGGTCCCTGCCAGGACCACATGAGCTTGGGCTTTTCCCACCACAGCTTGGGCAGGCCCCTGCTGCACAGCTCCTGTGGGGGTTTGCCAAGAGCACCAGTGAGGTGCCACTGTATCCCCATGGCCTGGTACCCCCCATGCCTCAGTACACTGGCAGGTGAGTACAGTGGAAAATGCAGGTCTGGGTAATAACTGTGAGGGATGGGCTGCTCAGTATCACCACCACCTTCCCACTACCAGCAGAATGAAAACAACCTGGGATTTCCCTGGTCTTTCATCCAGAATTTAAGATCAAAGGAAACACATAGTGAAGATAGTTCAGATCTCTTCTGATATTCTGTAAACTTTTGAAAGTTTTTTAATAGTTTGGATGAAAATTCAGCTTCGTCTCAGTACACCTGTGGTGGAGATAAACTCAGGATGTTGGATGCAAGTGAAGGCATTCACAGACACTCTCCTGAGCAGATCCTGGACCTCAGACATGACACTATGGATCAGGTGAAACAAGAAGGAAAAACGAGATGTGAGCTGTGTGAGGTGGTACATCTCAAATACCACTGCCATTTCCCATGACACTACACAAAGTCAGGCCTGGCCAGGAGTGCAAGAGGACAGAGAGTCACAGAAATGTAGCTCCTGTAGAGCCCTGCACAGCTGCCGAGCAGCATGGCACTCAGGGGAGCACTGCTGAGGACACAGACAGCATTTTGTTTTGACCCCTTTGCAGCCTCTAAAACGTTCCAGAGAGCAAAACACACAATTCCAGCAATAAAAAACGGCCCTAATGTCCTGTTTCTTTATTTCAAAATAACAAATGTAAACTCTTTCAAAACTGTTGAAGGGCTCTGGGACTGCCTTAGTAAGCTGGCTAGCCCAGTGGGATGGGAAGGCACAGTCCACATCAGCTGACAGAAAGAGTCCCTTTGGCTTCAGTGGGCTGGTTCCAGTCCTTTATATAAATAAGCAGTAGCACCGTTAATTGTGATGGAGTCGAAAACACCACCCAGGAGTGGGGAGCAGACTGCCTGGAATATAATTAAAATAATTTCAATTCAGCAGTTAAAGCAACCAGATAACTTCTTATAGAAGGGAGGGAGGACTGAGTGCCCGTTTTTTTGTATGTGCAAGGATTACTTTGCTCATGTGTTTGCTCTGTGTAACAGTGGAGTTTCCATTAGCAGCCACCTCCTATTCAATTTCAAAGGGTTTCTACAGTCTAATCAGTCTGCAAAATGTTCCCCAGCCCAGGACAGAGGCACGATTACAGTCGGTGTATTGCTCTCAATTACATCTTTATGATTCTGGCAAGCCAAACTGTCATTTGTGGAGCAAAGAAAATTCAAAAGTGTTTCCATTTGCTTATATAAAGTTCAGAGGAATCTGAATTACTGCACCAGACATGAATGTTAATAGAGAGTCATGAACTTTTGTAGGAGGCTGGTGACACAATGCACCATGGCAAACCCTGCTATATTTGAGCACGAGTGAGAAAGATAAGCTTGAAGCTATATAATAGTCTGAATAGTCTGTCTCTACTTTTATTTGTGGCTTCACTAGTGAAGAACCTGAAAATGAGGCTGTCCTGGAGGGGAAAACCTCATTCTTTCTAGCAGCTATCTTGTTTGCTCTTTGGACAGAATCCAGGGTTGTGATATTGAAGAAAGGTTGATTCTCCATCTTATGAATGACAATGCATTGCCACATAACAGACTTTGTCTTTTCTGCTTGAAGTTAGTAGTTTAGGATAACTTAGGTATGATAAGAAAACAATTGCTACACAGCCATTTGATCAGCAGTTCCAGAAATACCAGGGGAAAAGTGTCTGTGGCAATACTATTTGGAATGTGCACATGCCTCATGGAGTAAACAGGGTTATTCTTAAGCAAGGCCTTGGTTCTATCCATACCAAGAGGATGGAAGAACTTTGGGAATAGCCCCCTGGGCTGTAACCAGTGAGATTACTATCTGCAGGAATGTTGGGTTCTTCTGTTCAGGAGTGAAAGGTAGAGAGGGAAGGAGGGACCTGCAGGAAGAGGAATGGATGATGGTAGGAACAAGTTCTATACCATGAGGGTGGTGGAACACTGTAACAGGTTGCCTAGGGAAATGGTTGGGGCCCAATCCCTGGAGATATTCAAGGTGAGGCTTGACATGGCTCTACACAACCTGATCTAGTTGAGGATGCCTCTGCTTACTGCAGAGGGGACTGGACTAGATGACCTTTGGAGATCCCTTGCAACCCAGACCATTCTATGGTTCTATGATTCTATGTCAAAACTGGGTAACGTTCTTCTGGAGAAGGGGGTACACCTCTGCTATGGATTTTTTTTTTTTTTAATCACTAATTACACACTCATCATTTTGTGCTCAGAACAAGAGGCTGGGGCTTGGCTAGCTCTTGATTTGTGAAGTGCTGAGCACTCAAGAGTTTCAACTGAAATCGAAGTGAGCTTTGCTTTGATCCTCTAAAGCACCATAAATCAGGGAATACCTTGCAAAGTGAGGCCACAGGTATTACCCAGCATAGCTGAGCCAAATGTGCTGATGGTCCTCATGAACACAACCTCCTGAGCTGGAGGGCTGCCAGCATGGAGGCATTTGGGTCTGCATGGCTGATGGACAGCTAAGGACAGAGGATCCATCAATTGTCCACATACACTTCTGGAAAACGGTTTTCTATGGCATTTGTGAGACTTGAAACCGATCATCCACCTTGGAGGATGTGCTACACAGACATACACATTAACCATATCAAAGATTTTTATCCCCAAAGAGAGTATCTCCAGCATCCTGTGAGGGTAACAAGCCTCTTATAGGAGTTCTAATGGTCTACAGAAATCAGCATTAATCCCTGTCTGGAACCTGCTCCAGGTTAACCCTTGGCTGGTAGATGCTGCAGATGGGAAGAAACACCCTTCTCTGTCACTTTCTGCTCAGCAGCACAGCAATCTCACCAAGATTTTTACTAAATTTTGCAGACTTCTTTCCCCACCCACTACCAACATATCTATTTTTGTTGCCATATAGATGCATCTCAGGATTTTTGGAATATGCTTCTATCCTTCAGGCACATTTTTCAGACAGGAACAGTAAACACAGCTCTTTCCAACCTCAGCCAGCAGTAATGTTCTTCCCAGTCTCCAAAAATATCCACCATATTTCTCAGCTCTTTGCTTTGTTCCTTTATTTAAAATATAGCCACAATAAATAACAAAATGTTATCAAAGTTACGGTGAGTACCTGGGAGAGAGCCCTGTTGTCATGGCACCTCAGGGACTTGACACAGTAAGGGCAGGGATGCTCCTGCTGAGCAAAGAGAACTCATGTTTAACAGATGAAAATGTCTTAAAGCATCTCTGCCCCATAGTGTATGAAGCCTAGATTGAGATGCAACATACAGTTTCAGGCTGAAATATAGCAGAACAAGCCTAACCTATTGGCAGAGAAGGCAATAGGTGAAAACTGATTTTGTCACTTGGGCAAGAGAAAATTCAGGCCCAGACATTGCCAGGCCATTTCTCTCATTGCATCACACACTCCTCTTTCTCCTTTAAAAAAAACCTGGTTTGTCTCAGTTTCATCCTTGTGTGAATTAAAAGAAAATGCTGAAATACTCTCAATTCCTGCTCTATGGCTGAAGAAGTTTCCCACCAACTGTCTCTGCTTTACAGGTCTTTTGAGATGAGATGGTTTTTATATGGAGATTTACAGAAGTCAGGAAGCCACTACATGATGGCAAGTAGAGCCTTCAGAAGAGCCCAACAGGCAGGGCATAGCCATGCCCACCAGCCAATGCCATAAGCTCCACCAAAGAAAGAAGTACTCATCGCCTGCTGCATCCTCTGCCTCCTCTTCCAGAGCTCCCAGCAGAAACTCAGACACTCTCAAGCTGTGGGACTGAAACCTGGTACTGAAGAGCATGTCCACATGCTTGAGAAAGTGGATTTCACACTTTCCCAGTGGCAAGCTAACAAACTTGTATCAGTAAGGCAAAATAATCGTGTTGATATAACCTGCTCCTCTCTAGTGCAACTGGAGGCAGCCCAGCAGGCTCACCAGCCTGAGCCTGGCTCCTGCCCAGCAGGCTGGTACCAGCAGCACAGCTTCAGGACTATTGCAGAGCTACTGGTGAAATACATCAGAACTAAGAAGCAAGCAGCTTTTTAGACACAGTGCAGGTTACAGGAGACGAGCCCCAGCAGCTACACAGGCAGCTGCACCACTGGCATTTCCCTGGGTTCCCCTGATACAAGCAACTTCTGATTCTCATACAGAGATGTACAACTACAAACATTTTCTGAAATAAATAAATAAATATGCTATTAGAGACAGGAAGAGATATAACTGTCACGGTACCACACAAATTGCACAGAAAGAGAAAAAAAAAAAAAAATTTAGTACATATCTCTGAAACTTTCAACAATTCCAAGTCCACCGGTACTACTGGCAGCAAATTTATCAGCACCAAAGTCTCTGAAGGACTTCGTTTCTTGGCAGAACTCAAACACTGCAGCGTTCTCCTTACACCCACCTACTGTCATGTTTCAGGCTTAAGATTTTCCTTAGTACTTGCCACAGGGTCCCAAATGCAGAAGGTTTGTGCACTTCCAACCCATCTAAAAGCACCACAAACCTGTTTCAAAGGCTGCACTTTCTGGATGACTAGACACACCATCATGTTCCTAGACTTCTCCCAGTTGCACCTAAAATCCTAGCCAACAAATTCCAAGTCTGCTTGGTATTCTATTATTTACAGAGCAAGATGTGTTATCCAAACTTCCCCTGATACCACCTGAATTTTTTGCCCCTCCGATGTTTGGAGAACACCACAATATTTGCACTGCTTTTGGAGGAAACACTTAAACCCAGTTCAAGAGAAGATAAATTACATAGGAACACATTTACTAGATCAGACAACAGTGGGGTTGGGAAATGCTTTGGGAATAGTCTAAGAACAAAGGAAATACAGAAATATGTCCCTGTGATCCAGGGACTTCCTGACCTAGGAATTACTGTCTTTGTATTTAAGAAAGCTTATTCAAACAGCTAGTGCACTTGGAGTTTCAGTCTACTGTGGAAAATGATCACCTAAAGCAGCAGCTGGGGTTTTATGGAGAGCAGGAAGACATGAAGTGTCATGCAGTCTCCTTGAAGCTCTCCTTTACTCTCACACAGTATCCCCCACGTTACATGAACTAGACACTCAGCACTGAAATTTTTTCAGGCTAGACATCATCTCTGGACATCACAAGCCAGTTTGGTAAGACAAGGCAAAAGGAAAAGTCTCTCTCATGCTCAGAATGCTAAATTAAGCACGTAAGAAACTGTTAAATTAAGGAATCAATCATTAGTATGGGCAATGTCAATGTATCTATGGAGAGTGAAGTTGTCCAATCCTGGACAAAGCAGGAACAGCATGTTCCTCTACTGCAGTTTCAGACCAAGTCTCAAAGGCACATTTGCAAAACACTCATAAGGGATAAAATCCAGCACCCCTAACAGCCAGAGTATGAGGTTTTTATACCAAGCACAAACTGCTTAAGTCCCTTTGCCAGGTTTAGGTGATCCAAAGTCTTTACACTGGCACCCAACTGACTCCCTTCAGGATGGCCCAGTGCTTTAAACTCAAGCAGCACAGAAAATTCTTTTCAATAGGTTGTGACAGAAAGAGGTTTTGTAGGAGGAATTAGTCTCTAGTTCATTGCCAAGTTTTGCTAAATACTTAAAATCCCATTTAAGAAGTAGAGTTCCTGCAGTGAGGAAGAAACCAAATCTGCACAAAGGTGAACTTAGAAGTCATCTGAATAGTGCACAAAGGGAAAATGTGGAAGGAAGCGAGAATAAGAGTGTGAGCAAGGAGGAGAATCTTGGTGTTGAAGGGAAGCACAGGAGTTACTGCAGATGTCTGTTGAGGGGTTGACAGTGCCTCGAACCCACAAGCCGCTCAGTTATGGCCCGTGGAGAGAACTGCAAGGGCAGCCAGGGTCAGAAAGACTCTGCAACAGTTTTGGCAATTGCTGTGCTTTGAGGAAAACAGAAATGTCAAAGCCAAGAGGGACTGGGAGCTGAGAAGTGGGATCCCAGGGTGACCCACCCTGTTTCTTCCAAATCACTCACCTCTGAAGGAAATCCCTGCTCTCCTGAGCAGCTGCACAGCACCAGAGCTATGAGAAGGAGTCAGAAATGACCTCACCACTGCAGGAACAGGGAGGTGGAAAGAGGCAAAGGAGGCAGAAAAATATCCAGAGAAAGAAGACAAGGTCAAGAATACAAAAGGGAAGGAGGAAAATCACTGGCAGGAAAAAGCAGAAATTCAAAAAGGTTTAGAAAAGAGTAGGATGTTCAATTTAAGAAACAAAATAATCAGGGCCAAAATGCCTGGAGACCAGGCCAGAAGCTCTGGCAGCAAGACAGCACAATGGCAGAATCTACATCAGGAATAACTGCTTTTCCAGGGCCCTTTTATTATTCAAAATACAGCAATCTTGAAGCTGGAAGAGTAGAAGGTACTTAAGTGTTTTGTTAAAGGCCTCTAGAGATGATCAGTGTAGATTCAAGCTCTCTGATCCTTTGGAAAAACTACAAAGGCCCACCTGAAAGGTGACACTGAGCATTTGCCACACCAAGGAAACATTCCATCACCTGAAACATTCCCTGTGTCCACATGGACAATGGCATAACACTGTCATCCTCCACAACACCCAAACAGAAGTTTCCTTCAGTTATTTTTAGCTTAGTGAGAAAAACTGTGAGCTCTGATGACTGCAATATCTCTCTCACTCTGAGCTGCTGAGGACATCCTCCAGTTCCCAGGACTTGGCTACTCCTCTCTTTGGGTGAGAGACAGCGAGAGGAGGGAGATGGTGCTGCACACATTGCACACCAAGTTGAGCACTGAAGGTGTACATCTCTGAAGCATCACTGTTTAAGGTACCTGTTCTGTATCCTGAACTTGGTGCACAGGAAGGGAATAAAGCAGCAGCAGAGGAGAGCTGGGAGCTCTGCACAACTACTCCAGGAAGTCCTAACTGACTCATCCTACCTTTGAGACTTTGGACAAGAAGCAAGTGAGATTAAAAGAGATGTATCTGAAGGACACACAGCGGAGGCTGAGTTGAGCAACAAAGTTCAGGTTTGTGTTGCCAGTCACTCAGCACCTAAGATTCTTTTCTTCAGCATACACTTACACAGGAATGAGATAGGACACCAGACTTCAGAGTTTCCCATTCCAGCCTGAATATGTGGCGGAAACTCCAATGCCTGCTGTTTCTTGAGCTATTTCAGCCTGACTGCCTTCAGTAACAGCTCAGGCACAGAGCCCAGCCTGTGAACAGCTTTTGATCCCGTTCCTACACTTTAGAGACCATCTCCTCACCTCCTCAGGTGCCAGCTGTAGCAATAGCTATAACTCAGCAGCTCGGTGATGTGATTTAACTGCTGAAAACGAGATGCAGAAGCCATGCTCCACAGCCTGCCAGTGATCCAAAACTGAGGGGTTTAGATTACAGGTTGGTTTTTTTTTTTTCCCACTAGCCCAAGGATGGGCTGTATAACATGAGCTAAGTTTTCCTATATATTATAAACAGACTTAATCAGCAAGCCATGGAAAAGGGATTAGCGTCTAGAAGGAGCACAGGTCATTCCTGTGCCCAGGCAGCTGATGATGCTGCAAAGCTTCTGCTGCCATCAGTCTTTGTCCTCACCTGTCCCATCTCACGTGGCTTGTGACAATAATAGACCTCAAGGTTTCCGAGATCCAAACTCTCCCTTGATGTAGGTGTAATACAATAGCCCAGGCTGCAGCAGTCACTGCCTTTCCAGAGAGTTCCTCATTTCTGGTGCATGAGACACAGCTCTAAGAATAACACAGAGTAGATAGTAACAATAAGCAAAATTCCAGTCAGAAGGTCACTTCCTCCTCCAGCTGAAACCAAGATCTCAAAGCAGCTTTAGAGCAGGTGGTTTGTTAGGGCCCTATCCAAAGGCTCTCTCTGACTGCTCTGGGATGTGTCCTACCTGCCTGCATACCTTGATAAACAGAAACAAAATGTTTCCTTGCTTTTTCTTGGCTGAGCTAGATGAACCTTTGAATTCCCTTTGCCACTTGGATGTTACCTACTTTCCTCCTTTTTTCCTTTATGCATTTTCCTGTTACACAAAAAAGTCGTCTCTTGACTGAGACTATGGAACATACAGAAATGATGTTGACACTAGAAATTCACATCATTCTCAAAGAAAAAAGCCTTCATCCTTGGAACAATTTTGCATGTATTCATATAAAGCTACTAAGCTGGCTTTGTATAACACTTGTTTGTTATACTGTATTTAGGTTCGCAAACATTTATGAGCTCTGGTGAGGGAATCTGGACTGTCCTAGCAAGGGGTTAAGGTCCTACCTGAAAAAATAAATGTGTGGGCTCCTGTACACTCCTGCTCACAGAAACGCAGGCCCTTCACAGTTTTCATGAACCTTTCTTTATTCTGGCCCTAACCTCTCAGCATATTCCTTAAGACAACACCAACACCCCAAGGATACAGAGGCTGGAACTCAGGCTGTTACTTCTTGATTTTCTTCTCAATCATTTCAGTCCCAGCTCCTGAGGCAGGTTAGCTCCAGGCATGGCAGTGAGGCAATGTAAAAATGCCTTTTCTGAAGGACAAAAGCCTCATTCCCTTCTATACCTTTCCTAGCTTGTCCCTGAAGCTCAGGAAGTATTGAAAGAGAAAACAGCCCATCATACAAAGTAGGAGTTAGGACTAGACCTTGGACTTCTTTTTAAGAGCTTAATAAAGCAAACCTTCAACTTTTGAAGGCTTAATGGCTCGAGTTCAGCCAAAATCTAATCTGCTTATTTGAAAGGATGAAAAGAGAAAAAGAATACTCAGAGATAGGATGTGTAATTCTGAAGTTGGGTGGCTGCAAATTTTTCTCTGTATCAATCACTCCTATTCCTGCCACGCTTGATCAGAATAAAAGAAAAAGCCTCAAACTAGGACAAAAATTACAGAAATCTGCCGCCACAAAGGCTGTATTGCAGCTAGACAGGATCTTTGGATGAAGGCAATAGGGTGGGATTTTAAAACAAACAAAACCCCTGCTTTTGACTTCATAACTTTCTGACCTTAATTCAATAATCTTTCTCTGTAACAAAGATGTAGTTTCTGAGTAGCACATACACAGCTTTCTGAGCTGTATGCTCAGGGATATCACCAACCTGGCAGTGGTAGCAGGAAACTCACACCGTGCCTGTATCCTAAGGCCGCTAAGAGAGGAGATGGTATTTCCAGCCTCAGGCAACACAGTTGCTTGGCTAAAGGTGAAACTTGGGCTGCATCTCAGTTTTGCTAACAAGGGGAAACCTGTACCCATACATCCTGCCATTTGGGAGGCTTTATCTACAGCATGCTGCTCACAGCTCTGCTGCTGAGTTGTAATCTGTTTAGGGAGGCAGCCTACAATTTATACCACAATTATTTATTAAGCGTAGGCAATGATTACATTTGGTACAACCTGTACATGAAAACAACAAAGCAGCTGGAGGTACCAAATCCCCACACATCCCCAAAGGTCAATGGGGACAGCAGAGAGCTTTCAGCATGTTTACCAGAACAGCAAAGTGCAGACAAAGCCTGCAATAACAGCACAGAAGAGCAGAGCCCATAATGAAGTGGCATGGATCCTGCAGAGGGCAAGTGAACAAACAAGCTGTGAGGGGAGACATGGGTGTGCACAGAGAGGCAGGGCAGGAGCCCTCTTGAAGAAGATGGCTAGATACTGGACAAGTTCAAGACAGATTTTGTTTAGTGGTTTGATGACTTTTGTCTTTAATGCAATTTGCCTGAACAGAGGCTGAATCTCTACAGGCTACTGCAGGAAATTGGAAAACCTTCCCTCTACAAACTTGGCAGAAGGTCTGGAGCAGTGGGCAGCACCACCCCTCTGGTTCCTGTGGGTCTTGGTGAGCCTGCAAGGTTCTGTTCAAAGCTTTCTCTGAGAAACATCCATCTGTATTTCACACATGCATGCAGCACAGCTGCCTTCACCAGCTAGAAACTCACTATTGAACTCGACTCCAAGTATCTGCTGCTACTGGGTTTAATGACTCCTGTCCAACACTTGGCTTTTAAAGATATCCAGTTGTTTGTTTGTCACTTGCCAAAACAGTGGCTCCCTCCCACTCTGCTACAATAAAACAATCCAAACTGTTGCTGCTGACAATAAAGATAATATTGACAATTATTTACTGTAAATATTTAAAATGTTGTGGATCCTTCAGTGAAAGATGACAATGACAGACAAATTATCAATATAAGAAATGAGTCACAATACACAAAATTCCTTGGAGACATGGCATCTACAGATATTGAAATCATTCTGTAAATGACATAGACATTGTATATGCAGAAGCTCTTTTAAAATAGATGTTGGGTTGATTTCTGCCTCATAAATGAGAAAGCAGATACAGAGTGGAGCTGTATTCCACTTCAACCCTGCCCAGGCCCCAAGGCTAATGTTGGATGATTTATCATCCCACACACTTGCTAAAACTCCTTCAAAGGACAGTATCAGCGTGTGCTCCGTTGGGCTGGCCACACTTTCCTTTTTCCTTTGGGCTTCAGAAATGAAAAATGTCTTTTTGAACAGTACTCTTCAGGAAAAAAATGGATCTAGGGTTCAAGAGGTTTTAATGTAGAGTGAGTTTGGATTCTCTTTGCCTTCTTTTCTATCAGGTAAAGGAAAAGTATCAAAACATGCTTTGTGTTCTACACCAAACACAATATTAGTTCAAATAAAAATAAATTATCTTCAAATTTTCATTGAATTTTAGAAGTTTTCGTATCCTTTGGTACATTTCTGTGATCTGTATTAACAGTTCAAATGGACAAAACCCTGTCCTACTTCTCCCTGCCACCCCTCACAGAAGGACATGTCCTATTTGGCTTTAAAAGAAACTTGTGGAGGCAGCTAGAAGGGAAGCTCTTAAAATATGTTTCTGCTCAGAGAGCAAGGACCACATCATTTACTGTTAGACAAGCCTTTTCCTTGTTTTCCAACTACTGTTATTGTACATCCCTGAAAGATAGATGCGTGGGGCCCCACTCATCCCCCTTGAGCAAAAATTCCACATTTCCTATATACCCCTAAGTGACAGTAGGGTCACACAAATCTCTATAGTCAGGCCAGCCAATGGAGAACAGGGCACTGCTTGCCAGGGCAGGTACCCAGAGCCTGGGGCAGCCCTTGGTGGGTGCTGCACAGCTGTGCAGTGGGGTCTGGGGGAGCAGCAGCAGAAGAGCCCCCTGTGTGGTGGGGTCTGGGAGAGCAGCAGCAGCAGGACAGCTTCCATGGGCAGGAACTGCAACCATCCTTCTGCACTGCAGGCCCCCTTCCAGTGAGAAGCAAAAGAACATCCCTTCCCAGCCCTCCATAAACACTTAGAGGAACCTGCACACAGACTTTGCTTCAACTCCTTTAAGTAGGTTATTGCCACCAAGGGACCAAGAGCCTGTAAACAAACCTGTACTTCCACATCCTTCCTGCCCACCCGCAGTACCAAAGCGCAGCTCCAGAGTGAAAGCAAAGGGACTCACTGAATAGAGCTGCATCAGCAGCAGATCCAGCCCCAAACTTCCAGGATGAATCAAGCTCAGCAAGACTTCACATGTTCCAAGGCAATTAGTTCATGCCTTCAAACTTTTTTCCTAGGCTCAGAGGATGCTGTAAAAGGAAGGCTAATATTTTGCTATACTTACTGAAATCTAAAAACAGGCTCAGGGAAAGCTAGATATGTACCAGCTTGAGATGTTCAAACTGAGAATCCTGCATATGCTCCAGCTGGGAAACAAGGAGATTTTGGGGGCTGGGTTTTACAAATCTCCTTGTCTATTTGATGAAGGTGTTAAGGGTGACTAATGCTGCAAAAAGAATGCTATCCAACTGACAGTGTTCCCCTACACTGCCATGTGTCAACAGGTTTAGCACCCAGGACTATTCACAAATATATCCTTTCTAAAATGTGATGTCAACAGCAAATTGCATTACAGTGTACGTCAACTGAAAACAACAACATGTGATTTTCCTCACATTTCTGAACAGTTTCATTCTGTAAATATCTGCTTTCCTATTCCAGGTCAATAAACATCTCTAAGATGAAAGCAGAAGGCAGCTGAAAACTCATCTCTGGTTTTGAGATGGAACTTATTTACAGGAATTTTAAATCTCTCCTGTAGTTTCTCTAAATTGTCTCTAATTCTGCAGATATCTTACTTATGCTTTAGGTTCTCTGCTTCAAAGATGCACAAGCCAGCAGAGACTCCAGGCACGTGAACTTAGCTGCATGCTCCAGGAGCATGTGTCCCAGAAATACATATGTATGAAACCAAGAGCCAAACAGCAGTGAAAAATGTTTTGCTCCATTTTCTGGAATGCTCTCAAAGAAGACAGAGGAGGGAAAGAGATGGTTTTGGCAGTGTCTTCACATTCATGTGGACCAGAAAATGCAAATCAATTTGAGGCTTTCTTACTAGTACAATAAATATTCGATTAACAAATGTGTTCTCTGGGAACCGCACCAAGAAACCACCTTAATATGAACTCTGTTAGAATCTAAGTTGTACTCTGTTGTCTTTTCCAGCACACACCCTCACATCTCCAGCTCTCCTTGAGCTGCTCTCTCCACACTCCGGGTTCCTTCACACCACTTTTCCCAGCAGCAAAGAAGTTAAAATCCAAAATGCTATTCACTGAAAGATTAGACACAGAAAAATCTAGGAAATGAGAAAAATAGAAAATGCAGTCTGCCCTGTCACTTAGCTTAAGGTAACTTGACAAAGGGTACATTGCCCTGAATTGGAATAAGGCCATGTTTCAAAATGCATGAAGAGTTTAAAACACAGGGACCTGAGCAGTTGCTGCTGAGTCCTGTTCCCTCTGCACAGTGTTTTATGGCAAACAACACAGAGATCACACGAAGGTGATACTGATTTCATGCACACACAGGCCACCCTGCCTCTGTGGGTTCCCAAATTTCCCTGTCTGGGAAACTAAGGACACACTCAATCATTCCCACTTGTTGAAGACCACAAATATTCTCAGCGGTGCTCTGCATCCACAGTCCAAAACTACTCCTCATCTCAAAATATCACTGCAAAAAAATCTCTTCCTCCAGCTACTCAACATGCTGTGGAAGCCTCTCTTACCCAACCCTTGAGGACATGTCACTTGCCCTTCCAGATATGATACAGGAGAGCATAGACCTTTACCACACCTGAGATGTAGCAATGGGAGGTGACCAATCTGCTGCACTGCAATAGTGCTTAATCCACCAGTATTACACGAACGACCCACAGTCCTGAGCTCCTTCAGCCCCAAAGGATAAAAATAGTTTGTTCTCTTCTGTCCACATATCCAGTAAAGATAACAGCAGGGGTGCAGAGGAAATACTCCCTGAACTGTTGGAAAGCATCATATTTCCCATCATGGCCTGAAGAACAAACATTTCCCTGCTTACGCTGGGGTGTAGCCCTGAAACTACCAGCACCATCAAATCTAGTAGTCGCCTGCACAGAGTGAAGCAGTGGTGACACTACAAAAGACAGTGACATGGTCTTCAAATGTGGCATTTGTTATTCCAGCCATCCTGTCCCGGCCACACAGTATCAGCAACTACTAGAGAAAAGCTTCTGCAGGTGAATGCTGTGTCAGATTAGCTGCTTAGTGTCATCCTGGCCATTTGCTGCTGGCAATGGTCACAGTGAGCTCCTGAGCTAAATACCTGATCCCCAAAGTCTACCTCTCATGGTACTTGGCACGGTGGTCTGTGTGCTGTCTGACTGGAGAACAGCACTCACAGTGTGAGTAATGATGCCTTAGCTTTGACCTCCCACTCTCCTAAATCCCACATGGTGGGAGGTATAATGCTTAACAAAATACAATAAAACTAAATCAGAGCAAGCAGGCAAGTGACAAGCAATTAACTTAGGCAAAACTCCACAGCAGAAATAGTTCTGGCACAGGAAAGGAACACAGGCTGGGGAGGATGACCAAGGGCACGAATGCTCTGCAGCTTGGCAGCATCACATTCCCAAACTGCAGACCAGCAAACTCAAAGCAGTGGGTGCTGTGGAGACGCAGAGCAGGCACCTTGCACCACGTGCCCAGGAATGCACAGAGCGATCAGATCTCCTGCAGCATTGTCCCCATGTCATCCTGCCCCAGAAGTTTAATTTATAGTGAAGTGAAACTCTTTAAATGGATTGGTTTGTGCTCATGGCTAACAAGAGAGAAATGCACCCATGAAGTAACTAAGCATGGGTTTTGTGGGCTTCTGCAGGGTAGCATCTCTTCACAAAAACACAGGGAAATGATCAAAGTCTTGCTTTTTGCTCTTTCAGGAAATCAATAATTTGAAACATTCTTGCTGGCAGAAAACATTATCAGGTACTCACAAGCCTCTAGTATCTGCTTATCTCTTTTTCCATGTATAGCCCAGGGCTTGACCACAAGCTGCAACAAGCATCTTAGAGCACTGGTGTCCAAGCAGAAGCATGTCCCTCAGAAATGCCAGATTCAACACTACAGCAGAGAAGCAAAGCTGCACATGTGCTTCCCAGCTCTGCCAGAGCCATTAGCCTGGCCTCTGCTCAGGCACTGCTGGAGCCCCAGTGGGAGAAGTGGCAAAAGCAGCCAAGGTAGAAGTGAGGCTCTGTGTTTTCTGAGTGATCAGAGCCCAAGATGTCAGTGTTAGAGTGGGGATCATGGGGTTGGGTTCACACCCCAGCAGCTTCTAACACCTGTCTGTCTGGTTTTGATCTGGATGAAAGTTAAGAACCTTCACCAGCTAATTCCCACTCTCAATTTCCAGGCCACAGCTATAAAGACACATAGATTTGTTAAAAACAAACAATGCAAAGATGTGACAAAATTCATTTCATATTTCCAGTTTCACAACATCTCACAAACTCCTCACAGTAAAGGGAAGTTCTGGTCTGAACCAAACTTTTAGTGTAAGAACGAATGTGTTTTGTAGGTTTTACAAGCCAGTAGTAAGCACAAAATGACAGTGCACTTGCTCCAACCTTACACACTGCTCACCAGGACCTGAGCTGGGCTGTGGAGGACATTCAGAATTGGACACTTGCATGTTCTCTGCTGCTACTCCCCAGCAATGCACGGAGAGCATGTAGCACTCTGATTTTCTGAACTGCAAGTACTTTGCCTCCACCAATAGTCAAGACGGAAGAAAGAGAAAAGGCAACATCAGCTAAAATAAATGCAAATGTAACCATGTAAAGAGTTACAGCTGATGGCCAGAAAACGTCTGATCCGAAAATTCCCTTTGTTTGACAGCATACGTTCCTGGAGGACTGCAGGGAGCTCCGTGCAGCCCAGTGCTCCACCACACAGGTGATTAGAAATGCTAGGGTAGGAGGCTCAGCTGTAAAGTCCTCAACTCCTGGCAATAAGAGGATTCCAAACTGTTACTGTAAATAGCTCCTTTTGATGCCCTAAAGTCCTGGAAATGAAAAGCACATTCCTGACAGATCAGTCTCTCCTTGGCTTTCCTGCTCCGTGTGCAGGTCCAGTTGCTTCCTACACAAACAAGAAAGGACCTCCTGGGACCAGAGTTCCCTTGCAGTACTGCACACACTTGCCTTTGCCCATCAATTCAATACATACAAATGTCCACCCAGGAAGGATTTTCCCCATGCAGCTCTTTGTGCAGCTGCATGCAGCCTGGCTAATTCTGTATGCAAAAGACTGCAAACTAACCTTCTGTCAACTCACAAGTTAAAAAAAGGATAGAAACAAACACCAGGTTACAGAGACTCCCATCCACACAAGGACATGCTTTCAATTCCTGGGGTGCTGCTGTCACAACTGGGAGTCATGCCTGGCTCTCCCAGCAAAGCATATAAACTGGTGTGCAATTCAATTACACTGGCTGATTAGGACTAGCAGCAATCTTCTCTGCACTGACACAAAAGTTTCCTGTTTCCCATTTCTTCTTTTCATGCACTAATCCTAGTTCAGACAGCAACATGAACATCCTTTGACCTGTGCAACTTAGGAGCATAAAGGGGTGCTGAGGCTTCCCCACTGCATCAAGGTCTTCACCTGCATGGAGTGAAACAGCTTCCCCTAATGGAAACCATCCTTCCCTAAGGAAAATCATCCCTCCCTGAGGATGCTAGGCTGGCTTCTGACGTTCTGCAGCCAGGGAACTAACAGCGTTATCCTTCACAGGGCTGTAGGCAAGTCTTGGCTCATGCAGCTTGATGTGCTAGATCAGGGGTCTTGCCTGAGGTTTCAGCTGATAATCAAAAAATCCATGGGGCTGATGTGAAGCATCACTCAGTAGAAGAAACACCATCAACCTAGGAAGGAATACTGGGAGCTCAGCCCTGAGCTGCAGACAGGCAAAGTTACAATTGTCAAAACATTTAAGCTCTGAATCTGAAGCCATGCTCTAACTGGCTAAGTCTTCTGAACACGGCTTGTTTCATCTGTATTTTCCTGCATTTAAATTTGACAGGCAGAAACACTTGTTTTGTCAGAGCACTGAAATCCCCTGATGTTCAGCACTGATCTCTGGCACGCTGTAATTCACTCCCCCTTCTCGAGGTGACACTCTCCCTTCAGCCCTTCAGCAGGATGCAGGAGTATCTCAGGTTTCCTGGAAACCTGTCTGCAGCAGCACAACTTGTATCCTCACAATCATGTGCTCCACTAGCTGTCCTCAGCCACAATATGAAATGTCCTGAGCCTGTACATTGGCTTTTGGAGACCATAGCTGTGGCCATCTAGGGAAATTCTGGGCACTTCCCAACTTGCCACCCACAGGATGAGCCTGGAGAAGGAAGGCTTGTGTGGATCAAGAGAAAAGCAAACACTGGTGTGTGTGAAGGGCTGCAGCTGTTGAATGTGTCAAGACAGTAATGTTTGCATTGAGGAAAGACAAACAGATGTAGCAGAGCTCTGCAAGGAAAGGATGGCTCTGTTAGCCAGTTCATGTCTTCCTTAAACCTTCCCCACACCAGGGGCTGGGCCAGCTCCCTCTGCCTGGGCTGCCTCCCTCAGCACACGCCACAGATACTGTCAGCATCCCAGGCATCTCTGCTGTCCTCTGTCTGTCTGTCCCCTGGCACTCAGTCTTTCCCTGCCTTCCTGCCAGCTACACCGAGTCCCTGAGAAATTTGCTTCGTTTCAGCCATGGTTTGCTTGAACTCTTCAGACTCACCCCACCACACCTTTCCTATCCTGAGCATGCCAGCACAAGTTACATCCTCAGGGGTTTAATAAAGCATAAATAAGTACCAAAATTAACAATTTGGCTGTGGGTTTATAAGTGACAAAATTAAATAATTTTACTTTTCCCTTCACATTTGGCCAAAATCAACATGAGTTTAGAACTTGCTTTATTTGATCTCTGGCTGCTTTTTGTAGATAAGTTTTTCTTCAAAAGACACATATAGCCCTAACTGACTCTTGTTCACGTACTGGATGACATTAACCACTGTATAGCTGGGAACTGACCAGAGCCAACACTCTGAGTACTAAGGTCCAAGCTTTTCACTTCTACAGTGTTAAATATTTTCAGCTCCAAAAATCCAACTGCTTCCTAGGGCCCATTCCAAACATCAAATAACCAGCAACTCACACTGGAAGAGCTGCTGCTGATTAAGGCTGGAAGTTTACCAGGGTTGGAAGTTAAAAGTTGGGAAAATATTTTCTGTTTTACCCTTTTGCAGAACAAAAAGAAACTTCAAAGTGCTGCAGCCTAGTGTAACACAAAGCTGAAGTCTCTAATCTCCTCCTCTGTGGTGGGAATTCATGGCTCCGTGTGAACGTGCTGCACTCAGAATGGCACACAGTACTTGTTCCCAGGGGCAGGAAATAAGCACATACATATGCTAACACAACATAACTTATAACACACTATATAATTTACTTTCCTCCATTGATTTTTCTTTATTCCAAACCTCCAAGCCAGGCTTGACAACAGCACCTGAGGCAGACTGCGTGCCTGTGGGAAGTAATCAGGGACACACGTAGCTTATTCTAATTTAATCAGTGCCATCCACTCTTAAGACTAGGTATTTGAGATCCTTCTGCCTTACTGCCAGGAGATGTATTTACAGGGAAGCAAGCAGGAAGTGAAGCAAGAGGCACGGGATGAAATTTAGAGTTAGCAACTGCACAGAGGCTAAGGAATTTTTGCCTGAGAGATGGGAGTGGAGAACGGAAACAATCACAGGCCCCTAAGTCCCACCCACCCCTAAGCAACCACCACACCAATGCAAGCTCTGGCACAGGGTTGCTGAGGACACAAGAAAGCAAGATGCAAACAGCTCCTGCACTCGTGTACTACCCATAGCAGGCATGTCCCAGCCATGGGGCTGGGATACCTGGCTACTGTGGCACTGAGTATCCTCCCTCATGCCACTTGGCACTTTAGAGAAACCCAAGTGTTTGGCATATTCTGACAAACACTTTTTGGCCATTGTAATTTTGCCAAATTTCTTCTGACTGACTGCTTACATCCAAGGGTTTGCTGCTGAGTACTACTCTGCACACCTGTTACAAAGACACTTCTCTGGCAAAATCTGCCTGTCAAACCCTCCGCTTCTAGTGCGGGCAGCTGACCATGTACCTGCCCTTCCAGACTGTGCCAAGTGACAATCAGAAAAGACTAAGGATAGAAAACGAAATGTCAGTGCTGTGCATTGGCTCTTGGCACAGCCAGAAGAAACTAGATCAGATGTTTCTTCCACTCCCTCACATACCTTCAGGCTCAGGTCTCAGAGCGAGGGGAAGGATGATCTCTTTGTTCCAGAGGGAAAACAAGCAGAGACCAGGGATCCTTTCTCTATTCACAAAACACTCAGTACATGGGGCTGTACAGTGTAAGTCCTGAGGACACACATTCATTCTCAACAGTGGCAGACTGTCAAGTCTCTCTGAGAAGCAGAAGCAAAAAAGAAGGGCAATTTTCAAAGTTTTTCTTTACACCAAACCTGACCAAATTTTTGAGGGATAAAGACAAGTCTGCTGCTCTTCCTAGATGCATTTTAAAGGCCTCTTGAGAATAAATCTGCCCTAAGCAGTTTACAGAAAGCTATTTTATAACAGTGAAGACTGGGCAAAGTAAGCACCCAGATATCTCCCCTGCTCGTATCTAACCCCTCCACTCTGCAGCAACAGGTTTAGGGCTGAGCAGGATCAATTCCTTGAAACACTACTGAACCAGTTTTTCTCCTTTTAAACAAAGAAGCAGATTGTTCTAGTGCAGGGAACTGAAAGGACACAGCCATGACCAGCAGTCTTGAACATCAGACTGACATGAGCTTGTATGAAGACTTACCAGTCAAGCAACATTGATTTGAAAATCAGGCTGGTCAGACACAAAATCTGATGCCTTTGTGCAATAAGCCATTTCAAAGCAAACTTTCCTTCAGAACAAAGTCTTGACAATCTTGGTCACCATAAAAATGGCACAACTAAGGTTTTAGGCAGAGTGAACTCCTGATGTTAACTCCTTCACAGCTGTGCCAGGCTCCTCTGGATAGCTTAGATCTGGGTGGTCTCAGACCAAAATACAATTATGTTCAGGAAACTCAGATTGCTGACAAAGTGGTTCTGCTTTCTGTTGGTGCATTCAGGGCAAGAGTTGGGACCTGTAGCTCTAAGGTCAAGAAGATTCAGGTATTGAGAAATATTTGACACTTTCATTGGTGGGGGGAGAAGGTTAGAGAAAAGACAGAGCAAATGCAGCTAATCCCTTATTCTTCAATTAGCCTTTTCTACTGTGATTGAGTTTGCCCACAGCTGGCAGCACAGCCAGCCACTGCACACCAGCACAGAGGTACAGCAACCAGTTAAAACTAGAAATTCCCCTGTTTTTGCAAGCTGCTAATCGTAAGATTTCTGTGACAAATATGGAAATGGCTGATTCTATCCACAAATTTGGTCATGATTTGTTGCAGACTGAAAAAAAAAAACATTTAAAAATTTCTATTTCTGCAGCTGGTTGAAGACAAAGATGCATTTGTGTGTGCATTATCTGCAGCGCTGGCCTTCTGCCTGTTCATGTTGTTGTGGGTTTAATTGTTTTTATTTTATCCCTAGTTCATTTATTGTTTTATTGCTGACATTTCCTGGAGAATATACAAGAAGCAACTTGAAATTCTCAAGTCCATTCTAATCTTGTATCTAAGCAGTAACTGCCAACCTACTAAGAGAAGACCAAGTGTTCCTCTTGGTTTAGCTGCCACTTGGTCCCTATGAGCTTTCAATGTTTCCTACTGTTGCCAGCACCCCCCTCCAGTCATTACATCTTTAGGGTTTTTACAGTGACAGTAAACCCAGAGCCAGAGGGTAGATAAGGCTGGATGGTACCTTGGAAGACAATCTCATCCAATTCCTTCCTCAAAGCAGAGTTAACTACAGCAGGTTGCTCAGGACTGTATACTGTTTGGCTTGGTTTTGAGCATCTCCAAGAATGGAGACTTCACATTCCTTCTGGGCAGCCTGCTCTTAATGTTCAGTCACCATCACAGTAATATTATTTTTTTATTCTCTTTAAGTGGAATTCCTTGTATTTCAATTTATGCTCATTGGTCCTTGTCTGTCATTGGACATCACTGAGAAAAGCCTGGCTCCATCGCCCCTATTCCCCCCATCAGGTATTTACATGCTCTAAGATGCCCTGAGCCTTCTCTGTTGTGGGCTGGACAGTCCCAACTCTCAGCCTCTCACCATCTGATGATCCAGTTGCTCTATATTGCTCATTGGCCCTCAGCCCAGTAAGTCTCCATCTGTACTGGGAAGCCCAGCTCCATTTACAGCACTGTGGATGCCTCACCAGTGCTGGGCAGAGGAGAAGCATCACCTCCCTCAGTCTGCTAGAGATGCTCTGTCTAGGGCAGCCCAGGAGGATAATGTCTATCTTTGCTGCAGGGGACATTGATGGCTTATGGTCAGCTTGTCCCCCAGGACCTCAGCCACACTCCACCAAGAGCCCAATAATACTGCTCATCTTTGCTGGTTTGAGGTAGAGGCAAATCAAACACGGTAGAAGGACAGATTGTCTTTTACTAGGCCAACTCAGGATGATAGAGAAGGCAGACAAGAAGAATCCCAACAGTGATTGGAGTTAAAATGACATCAGTTGGATCAAAGGAAATAATTTCTAACTAAGCTCACAGATCACCTTTGGAACTTCCCCCAGCCAGTACCAAAGCAAATGGCACAAATTTCATCAACTATCCAGGGATACCCCAGTGAACCAGGAAAGCTTCTGTAGCTGTTTGGCTAGGACTGCAAATCTGTGAAGCCTTTATCCCACAGAACAGGGGATGTGGCTTGTAACATGCCCAGACAAAACGCCCAGTTATTTTGAATTAACTTTTCACATTCAAGCCAAATAAATTATCTCCTCCTCTACAAATCCACAACACTGTCCCTTTCCAGAGACAAGGTCTTGGCACTTGATGGACCACTGCTCTCAACTTGAAGGCAATTTCTGCGTTACTCTTGTCTTTATTGATTTAGGCTCTCCTTTTTCATTAGAACAAGGAATTAAATCTTGTACTCTTGAACAGTGCCACAACACATCTGTCAACATTGGTGCCCATAGCTGGAACAATGGAGCCAGTCACCAGTCCCATTGCCAGTGCCCCAGACCCAGCCACTCTGCCAGGATCAGCTATGTGGTTACTGATTTTAACCCATCTCTGGAAACTCCTCACTTCAGACATGACCTGTTGCTTTTACCTCTTAAAACAAATACTTGCATGGCATTTGCTTTTAATTTATTACACAAGGATACTCAGCTTCAGATATACACATATATACACAGCAGTGTAAGTTGCCTAGCTAAGGGCTACAAAAGTTGTCTTCAGACTGCTTGGATTAGTACATTGGCCAAGGTGTACTGCAGACATGTGGATCTAGCCATGTTTTGAACTCTTTCTTCCAGATCTCATAGCAGCAGTATTTAACCCCTGCATAAATCCTGAAATACTCAGATAAACACACAGATAAATCTAATAAAAAATAGTAGATTATAATCTAATAATAAAATAGGTAATAAACGCTTTGCCCAACAGAAGACAGACAGTTATATCAAATGGAGCAATTCCACCTGGGCATAATTAGCAAGCTGCCCTTGGGCAGAGAAAGCCACCCCCACAGCAGGCTGCCACAACCACCATGCAACCACGAGCAATCCTTCTCCTCTGCTCAGCACTTGTGTGAGCACACAAGAACATTGTCACCAGTTCTGGGCTCTGCCATACATGGATACACTAGGGCATGGGCCAGCAGAGACTAGCAGGATGGTCAGGAGCTGCAGCAGATGCTGGGGGAACAGGAGGGCAAGGAATCCACCATGTAGCACTGACTGATTTCTACTGTTTAGCTCACAAAGAACAATTTCAGACTTTTGAGTGGTTTATTGATGAGAAGGTGAAGTGAACACCAAGCAGCCCAGAAGCACATGTAGCAAACATTCTGCCACTCTTGTTTGGAGAACTGGGCATCAGTCTAGAGGAACATCTTCAACTGGCTGAAGTCAGCTGAAACCAGCAGCATTGTTCGGTAATGCCATTTCCTATCAGGTAAATAGTGACTAAAACGTCTGAAACTCTGTACTGGCTTTGAAAATAACCAAGAAAATCCAAGGAATTTCTTCCAACTTGCTCTTTCCAACTGGGTCCATACTAACTCGCAAGACGACATGGATACCACCCCAGAGCCAAGAGGTCATAACTCTGGGAACACTAATTTCGACAAATATATCTCAACGGCCACTGTCAGCAGGCATCAACAAGACTGAATCCCACTGTAAATGTTGCAATGTGTAAGCAGATGCTGGATTTTTACTGCTCATGAACTTCAACTAAAAACAATTTCTTCTATCCACAAGAGGGCTGAGCCAACAAAACAGTGAGAACAGATATATTTCAGCCAAAAGTTATCTACATTTAATGGCAATTAGAAACAGCTTCCAGATTTCTGGCTGGTAGATAAGTCACCCCTTCATGTCACAGCAGCCACCACATCCAGCACTCCATGTTCAGCTCTCATATACTTCACAGTGCTGAAGAACGACTCTTGAAGCTTCAGGTGTGACTCAGTGCTCAGACAATTACAGTGGTGCTTGCATTATAAATAATATCAGATACAGCCAGATGGATGTACGGTTATGGCTGTGTTGTAACACAAATAGTTGAACTCTACACCCCTACACACACTCCAGTATAAAATTTTGCCCTGCTCTACCTTTCTGGTACCAGGAACACAGACTTCTGCACTTGCTCACCAACTTGCCACAATCAAATCCCTTGTGCAGCCCATCCCCATTTCTCTGCAGAACGATTACTTGTTGTTTGATATCTCCCAAGTCAATTTTTAATTGAAATTTTTAGAAATATATGAACCAAGCAAAAGATCCAGTGGAGAAAGAGACCTACTCTAGAAATAGAAAGTCTTAAATGCAGAGGTTCTGGTAGGGAGTATTTCTAAGCAGCAAAAAGACTTGTCCAAGTTACAGAGTCTCTCTTTTTGTTTCTTAAACAATACTTATTCTGTGTGGTATGGATGTGCCCCTGACAGTGATTTCAACTTTCTGCTCAGCAGCACCCTGGAATTTTTTAATTAACCCTGAAGGAAATTGAGCAAAGCTTAAGCAAACACTACACGAATCAGACTCCCTGAAAAATCAGCGTTTCACAGCCAATATTTATGGATTTAAAGATTAAACTCCCCAGGATTACTGCTGACTTTCTCATTTTTCATAAGCTTCTCCTCCTCTCCTTCTTTATGGAAACATCCTGATTTTTTTTCCTCCACTTGACCATCTTTTTAAAGCACATAGTACTGCACACTTGCTCTTGGAATACTGAATATGCAACACTGACTCTAACCATACTTTCCCAGAAAGAAGCCACAAGATACTGGGAAGAATTTTCCATGTAGCTACATTCTATCCCCTCCTCAAAGGGTTTATAAAGCACGAGATTTGGAAATAAACAGGTCTCTTCTGCAAGTGCTCTGCATATGGAGCTACTGAGTTTCTCCTCCTGGTACACGACTGTATGAAGGGTTACAGTATTTCAGATGTTTTTCACCCCCCCAAGCCCCTCCACATCAATTTCCTCATGCCCACACGTTTCCTCCATCACCGCGCATCCCACTCTCCTTTGCAAATTACACCTCAGATAAACATTGCTGGGTTACTCACAAGTGGCACATGTTCATTTTCCCCTCCCTTTCTAATACAAATTTCTCTCCTAGCAAACACACAGGAGGGACAGGAAAAGCAAAACAGGAGGTCTTACCTTTTGATGGTCTTCTTTGTTTCGTTTGTAGAGAAGAGAACGTACCCATTACAGCACCCATTGCAAAAGCTACTTGTGAGTTTCTGGGGAGGATTTCTTTTAGCTGTTTTTTTGTTGGTGGTGGTTTCGTGGTTGTTGTTGGTTTTTTTTTTGTTTGGTTGGTGTTCTTTTAAATTATTATTCGCATTGCACCCCACCCACCCCACCCCCAGCCAGTGAACAAAATCTCTGTGGAATGCCCCCAGGAACAAAATAAAATCAGAGGAAGTCAAGAGAAGAAAGAAAAGAAGGAGGAGGGAAGAAGCAAAGCACTGCAGCTCAGCGTTCAGCAAGCGTTAAGCTTTGAGGGTTGGTTTTTTTTAAGTCAACACACATGCACTGACTCACAGCCGGCTGCACTGTTATTATTCAAAACAGCTCCCCATCAAAATTTAAATGCTAGGTAGATTCCCTCAGACCAGAGCTGGCAGCAGATGCATCAAAATATTTACTGGAGCACAGCCACATAAACACACAGGCTAATTCTTCCTCCCGCTCCCTTATGGCTCCAACCAGCAGCCTGGAGGTCTAGCGAGGGAGCAGTAGCGCATCTCTCCCAGTGCATGCTAAACTGGAGTCCTGTAGACATGCTGAGGGTGTCGGGGGGAAGCCAGGGCTTTGGACTGGCCACCAATTCGGAATGAATGAAAAGCTTCTGTGTGGGAAAGGATAGTGAGGGAGGCAGCAGAGCCCCAGCTGTGCAGACTGCATGCTCCTGCTAATTAAGAGTCTGACAGAAAGGTAGGAAGCAGCAATCCCTAATAGTCTTCCTAAACAGAGAAGTCAAGGGAAAATAAGTGCGACAGGGGGGATAGAAAATTTCACCTCAATCCTTTTCCTTCTCATCCTTTCTCAGACACCAGAAGCTTGTGGAAGACTGCTGTTAATAACTTATTTTTCTGCAAAGCATATGCACCTGCTTTGTAAAGAGATTGAAACAACAAACTGTTGAAACCAAATCTTGCAAACTTTTGGTGCTCGGAGGAGGAGCTAGGACAATTCCCAACATCTTATTCAGTTCTGTCATATTAAAAAAAAAAAAAAAAAAAAAAAAATCAGCTACACATCTTGTTTTCTCAAAACGTGAAATGGCAAATGCTCAGGTACAGAGAGAGTTAAATACACGGAGAGGTCATCAGAACCAGAATTATTTTGCTGTTTGTACACTGACTGAGAGGAAGGCAGTATCTGTGCAAATACTGCACTTCTCTGAAGCAGTTCATTCCTCCACCAGAGGCCAAAGCACCTTCTCTCAACAGGTTTCCTCAGCTTCCCTGTAACTTTGCAGTAAAGATTTTGTCAAACACAGATGCCAGGGTCCCCAGAATGAGAAGCTGCACAGTAGCACTGTCCCTGCAGGTAAAGACCTGTGCCTCTGCTCACATGCTGCTAGCAGTGCCATCTCCTCATACACAGGTGTGCTTGCATCCCCAGAGCACACCAGCAAAGAGCCTTCCAGTTACAGGTTAGTTACACAAAATAACTAGTGTTTGGATTTTTTGCCTTGTTTAAAAGCACAGCAATTGAACTTTTTTTCAAAGAATGTCTGAAGTAAGGTCCTGTGCAGATACCAACGTCCTGAACTGAAACACATCCATTTGTAGGTGGATGCAATGTGCCTGGGACTTGGAGGTACCTTTGGGGGAGCCTGGCCTGGCTTGTTCCACACTTTCTGTCTCCCAACACTTTCTCCCACAGGATAGCCATACCTGTGGTCCCACAACCCTTGGACTAAACAGGTTTCTCCAGCCACCCAGATCCAGATGTGGGTCCTTCAGACTAATGTAGAACTCCACAAGGCACTGAAAAGCAGTGTGAGATTCTTAAGCTCTTTTATTTTTAAATATTTATGTTTTATGAATATTTTATTTACATTTACACATTAAAATATGATATAGGCTGCAGTATGAATGTGGAAAAACACTGCTCTTGGTATTTGGGCACACAACAAAGGTGACCAAAGGCCACGGCAGATGTGACCTCATGCAGTGGTGGCTGCTTCATGCCATGTTTGCCAAGATGGGAACCTGGGAGATAAGAACATACCTTGTTGTGTCATTTATCATGGAAACAGGGATCAAAGAGAGATGGTGGGGCTCCTGTCTGGCAGGCTGAGTTTACCCTCCCTTACCACCTTAGTGATATGTCACTACCCTTTACTGTACACAGGTGCCATGACAGAGTCTCTATGGGTCTTGTGGCAGGAGCTGTGCTTCTTCAACTGAGTGGCCACCTCTGGATCACATCTTCACCTGATGGTTCCTGCCTCCCTGCAACAAGAGGTCTCACTGCCATCCCTGGACTCCTCTGTTAACATCTAGACAGCTAAAAATATCCTACCATGACAAGCAAGGGCTGCCAGGGGACGCTCTGCTCCCCTGTCCTCTGCCCCCAGGATTGATGTTTCCAAGATGTTAAAATTGGGAACCTCAAATCTAGGCAAAGCTGTCCCTGACAGAAGTCAAGGAGCTGCAGCTCTTGAATGTTGTTCACTTGTAAAAACACACATCATTTGACTCATGTACTGAGAAAAGCAATGTTATGAACCTAGGAGCTCCAAAGGAAATGGCTGCAAAGAACTACATGGCTTATCGTAGAAGCATTTAGGTAGGAAAGGACCTTTAACACCATCAAGTCCAACCATTAATCCAGCACTCTTAGGTCCACCACTTAACCATAACCCTCAGCACCACATCTACAGGTCTTTTAAATCCCTCCAGGGATGGTGACTGCATCATTTCCTCAGGGTAGCCTGTTCCAGGGCTTGAAAACCCTTTTGGGGAAGAAATTTTTCCTAATATCCAACTTACCCTGGAACAGCTTGAGGCCATTTCCTTTTCTTCTGTTGCCTGTTACTTGTGAGAAGAGATTGATATACACCTTGCTACAACCTTTTTTTCAGCGAAAAGCACCTAGAAATCACCTGGATTCAGGGTTCTTCCTGACATAGGCTTCATCCCAGCTGCACAGAAAGAGCTCAGCCTGGGAGCAGCAGATTAGGCTGCCCATATGGTAAGACACCCTAGAAAAAAGTAATTGAGGAAGATAAAATTGCACCCAATGCTGCATTCTGGTTTACTTGAAATAGCATGGTGCATGAAGGCGGAGGGCAAATGTGAATACTCAGTTTTCTTTGAAACTTGAAAGCAAAAAAGATTTATCTTGGCTGGAAAGCTGTATTGACAGATCTCTATGAAATCATGAGAATAAATGGTTACATAGATTTGCTTGTGTAGCTCAGATAGAGAAACAGGGACAAGAGAAGGGACCATGTTTGTGCCTGGGCAGACAAGCACAGAATCCTAGCTCACCAGCTCAAAAGCAGCTGCTTTCTCTGACAGCCCAAAATCAAGACCTCAAAGGAACAGAAGCACCATAAACACTATTGAATTAGAGTATTTGCCATAGCAGGCAGGAATTGTCTTCTTCCGAAGACGATCACCCAACTTTACCAATGTAGGAGACAACTCTCAAGACATAACAAGCACTGATGGCCACCCTCTATCTGAGGAGCTGAATATTTTTAGAGACAAGATGAAGACTGAGCCCTGACTGACGGTGCAGCGAACAGTTCTTAACTGTGCGAGTACCTAAGCCAGCATCCTGGGTGAAGCTGCTATCAGAGGATCAAAAGTACCTTGGCAAAATGAGATACTGTGTTGTGTCAAACCTGACTGCAGCTGTGGTGTGATATGCAGTGCTCCAGAGCCTGGTCTCTGCTCACTTTCCAGTGCAGTGAGAAATCTCACCTGCATGCCTTGGGGCTGTCTCAGCACAGCACTTAGACAGCTCTCAAGCCTTTGCTTGCAGAACTGAAGGTCTGTACTGCTTCATGATACCTGCACCATGCCTAAACGCAGTCACTTCCTTGCAGAAATTTCACCCAGCCAATGACTTAGGTTACAGTCCCAGAACATCCCAACAGTTACTGCCAAGGAGGAGAGAGGCTTCTGTAGGAAAGGGTCATGATTGCTTCATCCAGATGGTGGGCGGGCACATGCTGGGCACAAATGGATACAGCAACAGCTGAAAAGTGTCCCTCAGGGCATGCATCTGCCCCAAGAAAAGCCTGTACACATAACTCAGCCAAGCACTCAACTGAGGGCTGATATCCTGAGCTAGATCAGCAGGCAGATGTGACCCCACAGGCCACCACAAATCCATCATTATTGCCTGCCAGCAATTAAACCCCATTCCATCCTTTCACCACCACCACATACCATATTGCAATAAATTCTGTCTACCAACAAAACCTTCCTGATTTCTTTCCACTTCCTAACTCTACGCTTTTGCTTTAAATAAGTATCTGTGAGACTTTGAAACATCAGAGCAAAGCAGACAGACACTGGTAGCGATGGAAGTAATTATTTATTGGTTGCGCCAGAAGGTTTGGACAGAATAAGTAGTTCATTACTTTTAATAAATGCAAATACAACATCTTCAATTAGGGATCATATCACAGCTAACAGATATTGGTTTGAGATGAAAATCTCCTGGGAGCAGGGTCACAGGACTGGCACAGCTCTGCTCCCTGGGGTCAGATCAGGTCCTCTTCCCAGTGGAGACAACAACTGGTGTGAAATGGATCCAGACCACACTTGTATTATGTCTGTCCTGAACTACGCATTTGTGGTGTTTTTGTCAGCCTATACAGGGAAGTAGAGGGGGAGGATGGCTTTTTCATCATGTAGAAATGTGGACCACTGCCAAAGAAGCCACCCTCCCTAAGCACAGTATCTAAGGACGTAATCTCTTGTTGATCAGCATTCCCTCCTACAAGGTAAAGCTGGTTGTCCATCTGTAGGACTAACAAGGGGATGCCTCAGGCATACCCGGATTTCAAAGCTTAGGGCATTGGTGAAATTCCATGTGATATGTTATTTTTGTCTCCCCAAGTACAGCAATGAGCATCTGAATAACAGGAACACAAATAAAACCTGAACACTGCCTGTTTATAGCAAGCCCTTGTCAATCACCCTATCACATAGCAGCTCCAGGAAAGTTCTGCTTTAAGAAGCCTAAATAGAGCTGGAAGTGACTGATTCCGTTTCCCTTATGGCTATTTTAGGAATAAGATAGAGGCAGCATTTGCCAGAGCTTCGTTCTATGTGCTTAAAACTAAAGGAATTTAATTTTTTCATATTACAGTAACTTTTTTTCAGGCAAACATTTTACTGTCACCCAACAAGGAATGCTTCAGTTTAAGGCAGAGGTGATCTTCTGCTCACCTGAGCAGCTACTGTTTTTCTGAGTCTGACTGTAAACTCAGTCCTTATGACAAGCAACTGAGAGCATACCAGAAACAGAACTAGGATGATGTCGTGTGAGCAGTGGCATAGAAATGCCAGGACTTCACTTTCAGCTGCGTCCACTCAAATGTAGCTTTTTAATTTTTGATTGGGACCCACTGACACCAGCCCAGTGGTCTGGCACAAAACCACCTCCAGCCATGGCTACAAGCTAGGTCCTCTCATCAGCAGGAATACAGTTGCTCCTGCAATACTCTGGGCATGGATTCGGCCATGAGAGAAGGCAGGCAGGGGGGAGCAGGAGACAGAAATCAAATACACAAGCAACGATACAACAGCCCCTTTGCAGGTGCTGCCTGTACACCACAAAATCTGTCCACAGGATCCTGCCCTCTCTTCCAGTGCTCAGACTTTTAAAGCAGTTTATGAGACACTGAGACTTGGCTATCTGGAAAAAAAAAAAAAAATCAAAATGAAAAAGGAAAATGTTCATTTTCTAAGAGAATGAAATGAGAGTTTCTGTTGCTTAGCAAATTTTTAACCAGTTGTAGCCTTACACTGTGTCAGAACAGTCTCTGACAAGCACTTTGCATGACCCTAAGCCCAAGGCTTTGCAAATGACCCATCAGAAGCCTTTTTGAGCCATGATCTGCCTGACTGCAGGAGCCACTGCCTGCATGGATGAGAAGTTACAGGGATCAAATTTACCCTGCTATATTGGAGTATCAGACGTTCCCCCCCAGCACCACTAAAGGACCTTCAGGTCAGATGGGTGCTGAGGCTTCAGGCAGTAGCACTCCACAATCACAGACCAGCTAAGGAAGACCAAGGTGAAAAAGCATGATAGGAAATGAATAAAACTAGCTCCGTCTGGAGCTAGTTCTTCCTGAGAAGAGGAGGAAGAAGTTGCCACCATTGTGACCACATTCATAGAGCTTGGGATGCTGAGTATCCTCTGTAGTGCAACTCCCAAAAGACTGAATATACAGGACCCTGAGAAGCATGAGAAGGGTGAGAGCACCATTTCTCTTGCAGTAGTAGTCAACATTTTCCTTTTCTTATCTGCTATTATTAAAACTAAAAATAATTCTTTGATTAGACTGCTAAGGTTTCATGTACACTAACCAATACACTCAAGGTATGTTTCTTTACTACAAATCTGTATCATTAACTTACTAAAATCATCCCAGTTCCAAGCAGGAAGCAGAGTGCTAAGTCCGCCGACAGCAGTATGCACAGCCACTGCAATGACCTACAGGGATAGACTGAAGCAGCCTTGGAACAATCTACTCTGGTACTGGAAACCAGCTTGATCAAGATAAGGCAGCTTTTTGTTGCTCAGTATCTGTAAAAATTGCTTGGGGTCCTTTGTAGGCCACCATTTACCTTTTTATCAATGTAAGGACATAGTAGGTCTTCCTACTCTAGGTTTTTGCAAGGTCAGAAGTCACACAATACTATTTTTTTTCCCCAGCACCAATTTTTTTTGCAAGGCTTTCTTTCACCAAAGCAACAACAGACAAGAGCCTGATTTCATCCTCTTTTTTTCTCTCCACTCATGAGCCATTACAATAAACAGGGAAGTTTTCAAAGACATCTTTTGCACTCTGTGAGGACAAGGGAACAGAACAGGAGCTATTAAAAGATTCATTACTGCACCTCTCCAGGCCCAAAGCAAATTCTCATGCTATCTGGCTTTGTGAGAGCTTAAAAGCTAGAGGTCCTCCCTTCCATTTTGATGGAAATATATTTATCATTATATTAAAGCCAGTGAATAATAATGCTGAGAAATCAGATGAGGCTCAAAGCTTTGGGATCATCTGAATGTTCATGATAAGCCACTTGCATTCCAGTCTGTAGCAAATACAGCTATGCAAATACTAACAAAATAAAGGCAATGGTCACTTATTGTCACCAAACAAGGAAGAAAAATCTAGGCATTGAGGTCTGAGAGAGAAGGGGTGCTCCTCTACTTAAAACCCTGAGAAGGAAAGCAGAGAATGGATCTGGCATTTTGCATACTACTGCTCAGATCAAGCAGACAAACACTGGTGTCCTGAAACCAAGATCAAATGTCCCTGCTCTGGTCTTTTTTCTTGAGAATACCAGAACAGATCACTGCTGCAGCTGCACACAGGTAAACATGGGCATACACATTTGTGTACTTAAAGGGAACAAGAAAAAGAATAA
The DNA here is from genome assembly GCF_027791375.1 of Indicator indicator. Taxonomy (NCBI): domain Eukaryota; kingdom Metazoa; phylum Chordata; class Aves; order Piciformes; family Indicatoridae; genus Indicator; species Indicator indicator. Next base: position 13,472,280 of record NC_072027.1, read on the forward strand.
GTCCTTGTTCATCCTATGTGAGTTAAGACAGTGAGAGCTGAAAACAAAACTACTTTATTGTCTACTGGTTCTTCTTTGTCACAGTAACAAACTAGGCAGAACTCCGCAGAGCGGACTTAATATTTGCCCTAAGGGTGCCACACTCCAAAATAGGTAGCTGAGAGCTCATGAAGGGAATACTTCACATCTCTAGTGACAACTTCAACAAAACACAAGGTAGATATTGGTTTATATCTTTGGTTGGAGTATTTTTTTCTGTAAATAGGGGCAGACTATTTCCACATGTAAAATTGAAAAGAGAGACACAAAGCCCAGGCAGAGCACTTGCCCAAAGGGTTGCATGGAAAAACACCTGAGGGCAGGAGAAAAGGGATGCTGGGAGGTCTTGATTCTGGCACACCACTGACAATGGGAGAGAGCAAAGGCTGAGAGAGGGGCAGCGGGACATAGTGCTGAGCCCTGTAAAGTTGACAAGAAATTTCAGCTAGGCATAAAGCAAGAGAGCCAGGAGCGATCAGAGCAGACTGACAGTATTTGTGTGTCAGAACAAAAAGTAAGGTGGCAAAAAACAGTGATGTGAACCTGTCTGGTAAAGGGAAGGAGCAGAGAGGGGCCAGAAAGCAGGAATAGTAAAGGGGTGCACAGCTCCCCAGAACACAAGACTTGGACAAGGAAACTTATTTAGAAGTGGGATTTAGTGACAAGGAAACAGAAAACCTGGAATAATTTCATAAAAACTTCAACTGGAGAGGGGAAAAAGGACAGGGTGGTCAGCCCTAAAACCAGGCTTCAGAGCCAGAGGGCTCCAAAGAAGAGAGTGCCTGGCAGAGGCAAGGATGCCTGGGAGGAGGTGGCACAGCAATCAAGAGTTGGAACCTCATGTTCTCAAGATACCATTACAGTAATGCCTGAGGATGAAAACACTCACATTACAGTAATGAAAACCATCTATTACCCCATGAAATATGCTTGAAGATTGTGTCAAGTGAAATCTGACCTTTCAAAATCATCAAATTTTTACATGGGAAAATTCAAGGTGGTTTGAAGCAAGAAACCCTAAGGAGTATAAGCTAGAACCATCAGGCCACACAGAAGGCTGAGAAGCCAGACCCCATTGCTACATGTGGCAACCATACCAAAAAGAGCAGTATTAAGGCATCTCTTACATACAGAATCAGGAGAGGTTTTAAGGGAAGTTTGGCAGCCAGTGGTAACAGAAGATGTCCAAAGCCTTCACTCTTTGCAGGAAGAGAGGTCTGGGGCAGAGATGCAGCATGACACCATGTCCCACAAAGCCCGACTAAGACTAGACTGCATAAGGGGAATATGATACCTTGGCTGCCAGGCAAGCATTTAGTCCTTGTCCCCATGATAGCAATGTCAGGAATGATGGAAATACGCACAAAACAGGCATTTAGTTGCTAAAAACACCACAGGGGACATCAAGCAGCCAACACCAAGTATTAGGTACGTACCACTCACCCAAATCTCAGTAAGACACCTTTTTGTCTTAATACATAAGCATTTCTGTTGCACCCCCAGCCTCTCTGAACAGAGAAAGAGCCCTGCTACGTTAGCAGGCTCAGCATGACATATATTGCAAACAAGCATAGAAAAAGATCTTAGGGAAACGTGTCCTGGTATTGTGCATGATGACAAGGACATCTCTCCCAACAGCTGAGAGAGGTTGTGCCAGAGTATGGCATGTACTTGCTCCCTGGCTCACACCCCCAACAGCAGCGCAGCACTGTCTGAACTTGCAAACCTAGCACGCTGAGCGACAGACAGGAATTCAATCGGGTTTTGTTCCCAGAAGCACTAAAGAGAATATGTCAAAACTATATAAGGAACGTGAACAATATATGTCAATCCAGGCTAAAAAGCCAGTTTCATTTCTGTCTTCTGATAGTGGTCAAAGAGGCCTCATCAGGAAAGAAAAAGCAATTTTTTCATCATTAAATATTTCCATGGATGACTGATAAATTGACTCCAAAAGATTCTACAGTCAGTAACTTTGTTTCAGGGAGAAAAGAGCAGAAGACATTCAGATGATCTTGGATCTCTCCTTTCCTTTTGCTTTACTGCACTTCAAAGAAATGTGCCAGACTAACCACATTTAATTCAGGTCATTGAACAGATGCACACACCACTGGGTAACTAATGTGGAGAGTTAACCAGCTATTTTTGTTTCACATTTCACTTCTTACTATAGGGTCTTGTGAAAAAGAACAAGAGCAGCCATTAGACACCTCTAGGTAAATTCAGTTGGTGTCAGGTTAAATCACATCAGGTGAAAAACATGATAAATAAGAGAATATTCGATTTGTACATAGAATCATAGGATCATCAAGGTTGGGAAAGACTTCTAAGAACATGGAGTCCAACTATCAACTTCACAAAGCTAAGTCTACCACTAAACCATGTCACTCAGCACCACATCTAAATTCCCCCAGGGATGGTAACTTCACCACTTCCCTAGGCAGCCTGTTCCAGGGCTTAGCATCCTTTCACGAAAGAATTTTTTCCTATTACTCAATCCAAACTTCCCCTGACACAAGTTGAGACCATTTTCTCTTGTTCTGTACTTGTTCCTTGGAAGAACAGACCAATCTCCACCTCTCTACAATCTACAATCTCCCTTCAGGTAGTTGTAAAGAGCGAAGAGGTCTCCCCTCAGCCTCCTTTTCTGCAGGCTCAGAAGTTCCCTCAGCTGGTCCACAGAAGACTCATGCTCTAGACTCTTCACCAGCTTCTTTACCCCTCTCTGGATCTGTTCCAGCACCTCAATGTCCCTCTCATAACAATGGGCCCAAAACTGAAGCCGGTATTCGAGGTGCACCTCATCAGTTCTAATCACAGAAAGACAATCACCTCCCCACTATTGCTGATACAAGCCAGGATGCTGCTGGCCGCCTTGGCCATCTGGGCAAGTACTTTGGTACTGGTTTGTTCTGAATGTGCTAGGAACATGTGCCAGGCAGGGATGATGCTCTCCTGGTTAGCTTCTGCTAAAAACTGTTCCAGAAAAGTCAGAGTTTTCAGTTTCCTTGTCATTAATGGCACCATGCCTTAACTGAAACAACATGCAACATTCATTGCATCATTTCATAACTTCCAAAACAAGCATGACTTTCTCAAGGAAGATTCATAATTACATGTTTATATTCTATGTAATATTTCCTGTGAGGAAAAACAAACAAACAAAAAAGAATTATTCCACTAAAATGTTTGCTGTTTGAAACTGGATGAAGCAACTAAACCAGAGATTAGCTTGGCAGGTTTAATTCAGATAATATAAGCATCATCACCTCCCAAGCTCATAACATCCTGCTCACCAAACAGCCAGGTCTTTCTGCATTTTCTGTGCTACAAATGCACATCATCTGGTGCCTGCACAACCTGCCTACAGTGAATTAAGAGTCTTGAGTTTCACACAGAGGTATATTAGCATCAGCCCAGCATACTGCCTGGGAAAACTTCAACTGGCTGTTAATGTTCACTGACCTGTGCTACTGGTGTTCAAGGTGGAGCAGGCTTCCTGCTGTGGACTGGAGAGGAAGAGGCTTTGAAGTTAAGATGTGTCACCTGTCCTAAATATCCAGCTAAACCTCATTATAACTACAGCAACCCCAGACAAAAGCAAGCTTAGGAACAACAAGTGTTCAATGGGCTCAGGAGAGGTGTTTGGCAGCACCTATGAAACAGTCGTGGGAATCCCATTCTCCCTATGGAAATTTCAAGGTATGACCCTGTTCAATGATTGCTGCCAGCAGTTAGTGTTCTGAAGTCATTCACCAAATAAAAACAAAGACTAAACTGCAGCAGTATGAGCATACTCCACCTTATATAGACAAGTAAACACAAAGTAAGTGGGATTTGGGATGGCTGGAAAAGCAGTGTAACAGTGTGAGCTTTAAACTGAAGCCCCCTTACCATGGGAATCCGTGGGACAAAATAAAGCTTGTTCTATGATTGTTTTAACAGGGAAAAAACAAACCTAAAAAAGGGAAAAAATAATTTTAAAAAGGTAATAAAAAATCAGTTCAGGTAATTCAGAAGTAGTTAAAATCAGTAACATTTTCAAGAAATGTTTTCAAGATTGCTGAAAACCTGAAATCATAATGAGGACCAAATCCTACCTTTCTTTGGCCAAGAAAAAAGGGTTGGATAAGGATTTTTCTGCCAGGAAAACAAGGGTTGGAACATCTGCATCTTAAACAGATAGCATCTATCTAGATTCAGTTGCATTATTAAACAGCAGAACTACCAAGATAGGATATAAAAAAATTCACTAAGACAATCAAAAATCTTGACAGATTTGGAAGTCCCTACGCTTTGCAGTGTGTCCCTGTAGTGTGTTTCTCTCAACAGAACCAGTGAGTATTTTCATCTGTAACTCCATCTTAACTTCATTTATGTGAGACAATTCCCATTAAGGTCTCAGCAGATGAGGGATGTTTCCAATAAACGGGATAGATGCCATTCCTGTAGTGCTAGCTGTTGGGCTGAATTATTATTATTACAATTATATAATAACTTTCATCTGATGCTGAAGTGCTCCCCAAATCACACCATCCCTGACAGTTATTTCCAAATTCTGTCCAATACACCAATCCAGATAATCTCTGGAGTTATTAACTAATTAAAAATATTCCATTTCAAAATGTACCAATGACAGGGTGTAGACAGCTCTGAGACAAACTGTGACACTACTTCCAGTGCTGGCAGCTCACTGATGTGTGCAATAATCCAAAGTAAAACAAATAGACTCAAAACACCAATGCAGATATTCAGGTCAGAATAGTTATGTTATTTTTAATTTACCCAGTCAAAGGTGTTTTCAGAAGACATTTTGGAACACATTGCCATTAAGACATGATCTGAAGAAGACATGATCAGAAGGCATGCTGGTGCACTACAATTTCTCTTTGCACAGAAAGGCTGAGAAGACAGCAATGTCCCTGCTGTGCTACCAAGGCTGAACTCTCAGCTGGAAGAAGGACACTGCTGCTTCAGGAAGCCAGGCTGATTTCACACATGCAGAGGGAGAGGAGTCATCAAATTCTTTCACAGGTCATGCATATCCTCCCAAACAGATATATATTGCCTAAAGAATTTTTTATTTTTATTTTTCTGAATAAAATGCTCATTTTAAATAGAAATTGTCTCTTGTCCATGAGGTGCTTTTTGCACAATTAAAATGGTACTGTTGTTTTTGCCTTCCCCCCAACCTCCAGAGCAGCACCAATAGCATACCTTCCTGTAGCCTAAGAAGCTGACCCATACTACATTAGTGCAAGTAGTATGTAAACCTCCAGTGTTTGTTAAGGGAGACTCATTTCAGAGACTGCACATACAGCAGGAACAGGGAAACCAAATAGCTACCACAGCATATACAGTTAGCTAGCTGCTGACTGGCTGTGTGGTGCTCCTGCAAGGTGGACAGCCTTTTACTCATAGCTGGACAGTGGGTGAGCAATTATTCTTCCCCTCCTCAGCAAAGTTCTGCTGCAAATCCATAACTGTTACATCTCTGCAGGTGGTCAGGATGTAACTGGGAATGCCTCTCAGTGGAATAAACCCAGACCTCTGTCATAGCATGGAGCATACATTAAATAGCTGGACAACTACAGCATTGGCAATTTCCTCATAAAGTTGATGAATAACTTCTCATAAGGCACAAATCTGTAAATTCCAGTCAGCACTTTGTTTTTTTTCCAGGTCCCCACCATTTGGCTTCTGCAGAAAACTCGTTCCTTGATTTAGATTTAATTCTTGCCAAAGGAATGACAGCAACAAGATTAATAGCAAACTTATACAAAACAAATCTTCAGCAATCCTATTCTGTGAGCTCTGAAGACTGTCATCAAGATTTCATTAATCTAGTGAGAAGAGCCCTGGCATAAACCAGCTGTTGGGAAGCTGAAAGGTGCAGGTCGGTCCACAATTGTGTCTGCTGCATGCCCATCCCTGGGAAACAGGTTCTGCAGGACCCCAGGGGCAGGAGGTCCAGGCCCTTACTTCTGTCTGTGCCTCCAACTCTCCAGGCTTACAAAAGCCTCTGGTGATCAACTGCCCCCCCTGCACAGCCACTTAATACAAACTGCAGGTCATATGTATGTGCATGGGGGCAGAAAGACACAGGGAGGAATCAGCCCCAAGTTAAAGCTACAAACCCTAAATGGGCAAATACAGAAAATGTTATGCATGTGGTTATCCTTATCCCTGTGACACTCAGGCTACAGAACCCTTTAAAAATGTAAACGCACATCATCTTCTCTCCTTAATGCATCTAAATGAGAAAGTCTAGTATTTTCTGGTCCCTCAACAGGAAAAGATTAAAAAAGATTCCAGATTCACCAAGCAGCACCAGAAAAAGGGAATAAAGGTTCACTGCTTCTGATCTTAGTGAATGTCACTGGCTTCATTGCTTTAAGATATACCAGTTAAAAATACACAAATAAAGTAATTATTTGTTCCCAATATCCAAACACTCCAAGAACATAAATCCAAGGTTTACCTAACAATTTACAATAAAACACCTACTGGGAAGCTCTGACCTTTCCTAGCCTTCTAATAAGGGCCTGGAAACATAACCAAAACATGTTCTGTAATAACTATGAATAATTTCCAATGACAAGAGAAGAAAAAGAACAAATGAAGGAGAAAAGAGATCACTATTGCACCAGCATTGGCCCAACTCTACCATACACATTCTGGGGATACTAAAAGTGCTAATTTCCAAAAAAAGCTGAAATTTGGGCAAGTGTCACACAGAAGTTGAGCACGAGTCTTCAACATTCACTCTAGATACACATTTGCACTTAACAAAAGGATGTCCTATATCTCTCAGCTAGCTTTCTCCTTGCTGCCTTTTCTGTGAAGATAAAGACTTAAAATTAAATTTAATCCAAATTTAGATTATGCTTTGCCAAAAGCTTAAGCTATACCTAAACACATGCATAGTCATTGTTTTAGAAACAGGACACAGAAGAGCCAAACCCAGTACAGCCCAGATGCTCATAGGACCAGACAGTGGACATACAGCTCTGCTTAGTGCTTACATATCCACAACACTGCATGAGGTGCATACATGGAGTTAGTTCCTAATCCAAAGTATCTGAAACAGCTGTCTGCAATTTTGTATTGAATTTAAAGTTTAACTAGCCTGGGATCTGAATGCTGTATAGATCCCAAGAATGGTTCTTTCAGCACTGAGTGCTGGAAAAGTGCTTGTGTCAGGGCTAAGCTTGATCTTACAGCTGAACTGTGTTTGAAAGAAGAGCCAAGTGCCAAGGGCTTTTCCACTCGTCTCTGTTTTGCATATTGGCTTAAAGGGAAAGATGTTGTAAAGCTGCACCACGATACTTTTTCAGGACAGGAAAAAAAGCAACAATAAAAACGAGTTATGAAAAGCATTCCTCATCATTTAATTTCTTTTCATTTTGGCAAATAGGAAAACCTTTCAAGTTGCAAATCCATGCAGGTCAGAGAACTGAAGCATTTGGAATCGTATTCTGTTTGTTTCACAGCCATTCGAGAGCAATTTCTCCCTTGTTTCTTGATTGCAAATATTTGTTAACATTATTTTTCATACCTTCCTGTCATGGGCAAAATAGCTGTGCCTAGCATTTACATTACAGTATTCAGCAAACTTGCTTATGCTAATTGATACTAACTATATTAGCAAGGCATGGATTAGCATCGTGTAAGCATTCACACATGAAAATGGCTGATCCAGACAGGAGTAGCAAGAGCAGCAGCAACACATACATTTCAAATGGTTCCATCATTACACCCAGTCCAACAAGAATAAAATTTAAAAAGGGATGTCATATACAAAAATATCCTCTGCCTTGTCTCAGACTTGAAAAAGAGCTCATGAGCAAGGAGTCTCTCCTTTGGGTAAAGTGACAGGAGTTCATAGGCAGTGAGAATGAATTCTAACTATTGCTGAGAAAAGCTGTTTTTCACAAAGAGCTCATGTGCCCTGTCCCTACAAGATGCTGACTTGAGCTCAGGAGCAGGGAAAGGAAGAGGTCTGGCTCTAGAAAGCAAACCTCGTAAGTGAATGAACCACTACAGTCAACAAACTTGAAACCATTTTTGATAAATTCTACTCATGAATAAATGCCTCCACATTTCACATGCACCAATAGCAAATCTTTCTTCCTTTTCTAATCAGCATCCAGATATCTGACACTCACTTTTTGTCTTGGGCTCAGTCTAGAGGACAAGGTCTGAGTTACCTACTCTCTGTATTCCTGGTGTTTATTATGCCTTGGTTACACTTTGTGTCCAGGGTCACACTGGAAGAAAAGTGGAATTCAACACCGAAGGCAGATGGAAGGAGAAGCATGGGCCTGGCCTGTAGGGCATCAGGTGGAAGGACTAGTGTCACAAAACATCCAACATGTTGGCCAAAGCCAACATGGCAGCCTCTTCCAATCAGACTTGCCCACAAAGGGTAACAGCACATTAAATATTGAATTGGGGCAGGAAGAGTGAGTGCACTCAGAGAAAGAGAGAAAACAAACAAACCACCCCCCCCCAAAAAAAAAAAAAAAAAAAAAAAACAGGAGAGGAGAGTAATAAAATCTTTCTTTTTCTGAAATTATGTAACTCTTGGCCCATTTGAAATTCATTAGGCAATGACTTCATGAAAGCTGCCTTCCTGGAGCGTCAGGAGGCTTCACAGGGCCATCACATTTTGGCTAACCCTAGGTGGGCACGATTTCCTCCAGCATTTACTCCCCTTATGGCAGGTTTCCATCTTCCTGGTGCCTGACCTCCACCTTGCCAGGGGAATACTAGGCTGAAAATTCATCAAACCCCTCTGAGAAATGCCTGTTGCTTTTCTCAATAAATTGCTTGAAGTCCTGCAGAGTTTTTCAGTGACCTCTTGTTCCTTTTGTAACTCAAAAATTTTGAGTTTAACTTTTTCTGCAGTTGTCTTTTTTTCCTTTCAGCTTTGCTTTGCAGTCTTCTCCTGCATTGTGCTCAGTGTTGTCCTTCCTTCGTAATTATATCTGATGCCTCCACTCGTTCAAACCTTTTTGAAGCTGTTTTGGGAGGTTGATTTTGAAGCATTACCAGGCAGAAGCATTTCACTTGCCTGTGAACAGAATCCTGAGCAACAGTAATGCTATTTTCCCTCCAATTTCATTCACTTTCACTTTCAGTTTAATGATGGTGACTCCAAAGAACTCAGAGAGCTGTTTTGGTTGTTATAATTTTCTAATTGTTCCCCTTGGGAGGTCAAAAGACTTTAGTTAGATGTTGTATCACAGCTTCATTGCTATTTTGAGGTCAAAAATATGCAACTTCAGATGTACCACAAATATTCATTGCAATTAATACTTCCCTTTAATTTTTTGTCATTAATATAATTTTCCTACAGCTTAGTTAAGTGCTGTAAGCCTGAATTTATCACATTGCTGATGAGCTCATGAACAAAAACCAGACCAACATCACTTATCTTTTCTGTACTATTAGAGCTTATTGATGATTTAATTGCAAAATATCTGGACTTGTTGATTATGAGGTAGAAAGCATTACAGACCCAGGAATGCTGGGATCAGTACATGTGATATAGCACGACTGCTGCTGCACAGGGTTGTTAACTTTGTTTATATGTTTTTCATGTTGCTCCTTGCTTTTTCTCCACCTTGACTTTCAGTGTAGTAGTTTTATATTGGTTTGTTACTTAGATCACTTACCAGACCAAACTGAAAGCACGAACAAGTAAAATAACAGACATGGCTTTGCTTTTTTCTGTTCACAAATGACAACAACAAAGCCTGTCATGTTTACCGAAACTAACCCCACCTTTACCTCTGTGATAATTTGTCACAAAGTAAAAGCCACTGTGTCTTACCACCCAAAACCTCAGGTGGTCACTTTGCTATCCTTTTGTCTTTATGGCATCAGCTTTTAGGCAGTTAAAAATTTTTTGGCTTATTACATAGGAATGGATGTAGAAAAGCTCAGCTGTTCAAGACAACATCTTGGGGAGCCACCTGTATCAGAACTGTAGGTTCTGCTTCAAAATCAGTCCTGTGGTAGTGTTTCTTAAAAACTATTAACGTGGAGCACTTGAGACTCAGAACATCATTTACTTTTAACCTGTGTTCTGCATCTTCAGAGGACAATGAGAAAAGAGAGAAAAGCATATCAGAACCACAATGCCTTCAACTACACCATCAGTATTTGATATGGTAGCTGAGTGTGAAAACTCCACCAAAACATCTCACTATTCACCCCATTTCTCCACTTAACTTTCCCTGCCCTTATGCAGTTATTTCCATGAGAGATGACCAAATATTTTATTGTGCTGAATTCAGAAGCACAGCTGTGAGAGGGGCAGCATTGCCATGGCATACACACAGCCTGGCTGCAGGCAGCAGTTGCAGCTCTGCTGAAGACATTTCTGCCCCTCAGCCCTTTTTCCCCAAACCCTCCTCTCCTTTCTGGCTGTGGGCATCTCTGCAGCAAGGCTCTACAGAGCAGTGTCCATCTCCGGAGGTCTAATGTGAGGGCACTGCACAGGGACAGCCTCGGGCTCTGGCACTCAGCATGAGCATTATTTTTATGTAGCTGCTTCTCTGTAATTATCAAAATGTCAGCTCAAAACCACATGGCAGAATTTCAATTCTTTTTTAGTTCTGTGGAAGATGATTGTGGCTTTTAAAAAGTTCACTTGATATCAAAACAGCCTAGGAAAAGCAAATGTAATTAAAATCTTCCAGGAACATTGTGGTTGATTAGAAGTTTAATTACCAGCAGCCAGTGAAGGAAACTGAAAATACCACCTCCACTGCCATCAGAAAAACACCTTGGCTGCTCCCAGGGCACAGCCATCCAGCTCCTGATTTGATAATGGTTGCATTTGTACTGGTTATTTAATATTGCTACAAGCACAGAGATTCCACCACCTGCCCATAAGTACATCATAAAGCACAAGAAACAGGACATGCCTAACTTCAAATATTTTTTTGTGTTTCCACTGAATTCCTCATGAGGTGTTGGTGCTCCGAAGTTTTCAACTCATATAGAAACTTACACCATAGCTGATGCTGATCAAGATAAGAGTTTACAACCAGCCAGAGACAGACATTTGTATTACCTTAGCATTATGTACATCTCTAGTCACTCTTGCATTAGAAAGATTGAGAGGTGATTGAGGACCTCAGGAGCAGTACTGTTTTCAAGTTATGTAGGAACATTTCTAGCCACTAAGTAGCTTGAAGAAGCCAGAAATAAAAAAATTGTTGTGGTTTTCCCATTCTTAAAAAATAAATAATACAGTCACTGAACTACTCAAGCTTCAGTAAACAAAAACTCAAGTTCCACATGCAGTACATGAAGGAAGCAGAGGGAGATCAAAATCATGTCAGAGTGTATAATCCAACCACTTCACAAATACATGTTTCGTTTCAAGGTCAGGCTCCACGCAATCTGATCTAGTGATGTCCCTGCCCACTGCAGCGGGGTTGGACTAGACGACTTTTGGAAGTCCTTTCCAATCAAAACCATTCTATGATTCTACGAATTCTCCCCCTCCTGATTTTTGTGTAAGCTTGCAGAATGTGAGCACTGCCTTAAAATATTTGGAAGTCACTAAAGATAACACAGGTTCTTGGTTGAGTTATGCTCTGAATGACCAAGAAAGACTGACAAAACAAAAAAGAATTCTAAAGCAGAGTTAGCTCCATGTCTATCAGTGTTTCAATAAGCACAACTGCCACACACTGGTTCCTGACAGCAAGAAACGTTCCTTGCTCTGACATTGGTTCCAGATGAAGCAGAAGAAAGTTTGTCTTGAAGACAGAGAGAAGAAAATATATGAAATAAGACCAATACACTTTATGGTTTTCAGTGAAAAAAAAGCCAGGCCCACCCTATATGTAACACTTGTCACTTATGGGTGACAGAAAGCATTACTTATGGGAGAATGTGTGCTGCAAGTCTGCAGACTTAGTTCCATGTTGCTCCATTCTATACAAGCAGAGAACTAACAGAACTAAACCTGAATTTTCCCTAGGCACAGAGCAAGGCTTGATCTTTTCTGCAGAGCAGCAGGAAAGAGAACTATTGATTAAAACGTAACTTCCTAATCAGAGACATCAATAACTGATAGCATTCTTTGCAATCAACTATTTAATTAGTGTCACTTTTTGACAGTCTGATTGTCACAAACTTCATATACAGCCTTGCCTTAAAGCCTGTACAATTTGTAACCAATTTGCATGTCATTGCCTTTCAATAGATGGGAATCTTGGCAAAGATGCCAAACAGAGAGGAACAAATCAAGCACCTGCTCTTGGTGTGCTCCTGGCACTGGGACTGTCCTAGCTACTGTTTAAAAGGAGTTAATCCCCTGCTCAGACAAGAGTTTTCAGACACAGCCCCAAGAATTACAGCTTTTTGATGGCTGAAATCCACAGAAATAGAGTATTTGATGTGCAGTGAGACATCCAGTGGCAGTATTTCCAAGATTTCTTTTCCCTTTTCAGTGTTTCATGGGCTAATTTTCCTTTAGAAATACTAACTTGCTCTTGTCTTTCCTAAAACAAATCAATTCTTAGCAGATATTCCACTCATTTTTTCTAATGGCCATTGATGCCTTCTACATTTCTCTCTCTTCATTGGTGTTCCGATGCCTTCCAATTTAGTATCAGCTGCAAATTTCATTAACGTTCTGTTTATCTTCCCAATCAGCAATGAACTTGTATAAAGTCCTGCAATTGATTCTGGCAGCTCTCCACCAGAAGCCTTCCCCATGTCAATGTACTGGCTTTATGCAAAATGTTTCAGTCAGCTGCCAATCCACATGGCCATGGCCCTATTTAAACCAGAAGGGACTTTTGGGGTTTAAACAGAAATTTGTATGAAGTTGTATCAACTGAGTTATTAAAATCCAAATGTATCACATTAGGTGCATTCTCCTAATCCACTGAAGCAGTTATGACAATAATTAAGTGAAAGTAAATTTACAGTTAAAACTTTGAGACAAAGCACTGGGGACCCTTAAAGTGAGTATCTGAGGGGAGGAAATATTTTTCAAATGCAGTACAAACCAGTTAAACTGCTTCAGCAGCAATCACTCAGCTGTGCTAGACTAATTATCTTTTAAAATAAAGAACTAAGAGAGACACAAATATTATTAACTAGACAACTATGTAAAGACTCAAGGTGGATCTGGGAAGGCTGATCCTCTGCTTCAAGCAGTGACTGTGGCAGACCAGGTAGAGGTGATTACAGGATGGTCTTTGTTGGTGGAAAACCCAGATTATGTAGCCTCCTCAGACATGGCTTGTACATAACACCAAGATCTAGAGCCATTTCTCATTGTCTAGAAAATTTTAGTATGACCCTTAGCTCCTCATTTAAATTCTTTAGGGCTTGTTTACATCCCAGTTGGATGTTTACCCTTTGTATTTGCATGTTCATGCAGGCTATGAGCTCACTAGGCAGGGTCACAAGCCACGAGAAGAACCAACTTTGACACAGTCCAACACAAATGCATCAAACTGAAGCCTGAAAATTCATCAGCATTCACATACCAAGCACAAAGGCATCATTTCTGCTAGTTCTGCTTACCTAGGCTGCCCTTCTGGGAGAGCACAGCAAAGAGGTGAGAGCAGAGGTAGTGTGGCTCTGGACAGCCTGTTGGCTCCAGAGCTCTGGTTTGACAGCCTTTACCTAGCCTCAGGACCTCAGGATGCTGCAACTGATTTCTGGGAAGTGCTGTGTGACCACAACTCTTAATCACAAAGAGCCATGATAAGGCCCTTGAGTAGCCACATTTAATAAACATCCTAAAATAGTTAACAAAACTTTTCCAGAACATGGGAATTCCCAGAACATGAAGTCAGAACACCAAACCAGCAGTCAGGCTCACAAATGAAAGACTGCAAATGGAAACATGATTGTGCCACATAGAGTCCCTTACTTGGGGCACTAACTTTGAAATTCCTCGAGTTCTGCATTGTCCCCTCTGCAACAAGTACTTGATAAATTACACTGTTTTAGCAACTCCCTGCTTGTTTCCAGCACTTAAAGCATGTTCTGCTTTACTGGAGTGTGCTTTCACTCAGAGCAAGCACTGAATACTGATCATCAAACAATACCTAACAATAAATAGTACCCAGGCTGTCAAGATATGCAAACAAGTACTGATTTTGCATCAGCTTCCTCAGAAGTTGGACTTAGCTTTTGAATTGTGTCACTATGCATACTACACTGGTATTAGCAGAGTTGTGAAATCATCAAGCTTCAGGGAAGACTTACAGCCAGTTGCTTGTATTAATCACTTTCAGACCTGAAGTGGGTGCAGTCCAGGCTTTTATTATTTACTACTGACATATACTTAGCTGAATTTCTTCTAACATTTCTTCCTGATTCATAAGGAGTCCATCAAGAATATTAAATATGAGCCATTAAATTTATTTTGACTTGACTAGGTTGTCTTAATTATTAAGAATTCTATCTGGATTAATACAAGGAAATCTCTTGACATACATTGCCTTGCAGCACTGAGAAGATTATGGGAAATGACTGTGTGTAAAAAGGCTTCTCTTTGAAGTACAGTATTGGGATAGAGACAGCTCGAGTCATGCCTGTTAGGCAAGCTTCACATCCCACTGGCTCAGGGGGGCATGTTAAAGACACAAAGGCTCAAGTGTCTAATGTACCATGAGTTCAAGTGTCTGAAAAATGACAGCATTGCCATTGTGCTACCAGTCCAGCAACACTGTGCTGGATAGAAGAGGTGGAAGCTCTTCATTTCCACTGGCTCAAGTACTGGCAGTAGATTCATCACTGCCCATGAAGAAGCTCAGAGACTTCGCATCTATACAAATGCAAGAACAGAAGTAAATTATTTCCATTAGGATGATTTTAAATCCTGTTGAAAACTTTATGACATTTTAAATCAAGAATGAAAAATGCCCTCTGGGCCAGCTGGCAATTTTTTCTGAAACCATCTTCAGCAGTGAAGATCCACTGAGGTTCCACGTCTTGTTTAGACTGGATACAAAATACAAATGGTTCACGGGTCTTTTTCTAAACCTGCTTAATGTTAAACATTTTGCCCAGTAAGATATATTGAAGATCTATTACTGCACTTTGAACATTGACCTCTGTTCCTAGGTTCTAAACATCACATTCCTATTCTCTTTGACCAATATTTTCTGCCCCCTGCAGCAAATCTCACTGGTTTGAATATACACATCTTCATCACACAGTCCCTCCCACACCCAGGGATCCACAGGGGTGTCTGGGAGAAGGCAGAACAGGCACTGGAAACTGCAGTCTTTACAGCATCATCTGCTGCTGGGTGTCTCCTCCAGCCATCAGCACACACAGATTTCTTAACACGTTTGGTAGGGTGGTCCTGCACATACCCCACCCCACTAGTCTCCCACCTCAGCGGGTGCACCTTCCTCTAACTGGCACCAGGGACCTCCGCAGGCACACTACCGACCCTACTGGAACTCTGTGCAGTTCAGGAGATGCACTTTCTTATTTATCACACTTCTTTCTGCAGTAGAGCTGCTGCAGTCCCTTAATGGAACTAATCAGTATCAAACCCAATTAAGTTGTTTAATAATTCAGCCTCTTGCTGTTTATTAACCCAAGGATGGATTGTATTTATTAATAACATTAAAGATTGCTTAGCATAAAAACTATTCCTATTGCTCAGTGTGCCTACAGAGCATTACATGTGCTCCCCGAGCACAGCAGGTGAGCTTAACTCTGATGCAGTTCTCATAGCCTCAACACATCCAAAACACAGGGATTTCATCCGCCTCAAAGTGCCAAGATGTTTATTGGTTACTGGAGACCAGCTTCTAAAACAATTCAGCACACCTTTCCCATACCTTCCCTGCTCTGCTACCCCAGTCAAGGGTTTCTAAAATGTTAATTAAAATGCTGATCTGCAGTTGCACAGGTGGACACATCCTCTGTGTCTTGTAACAGTTTTCAACCTACAGCAGAAAGAGGCTGGCACTGAAGTTGTTTACAAGACATCATGCTTTTTACACTGCTCCAAGGATAAGAGCATTGAACCCAAAGCACACATAAAATCCAACAGTCATTGAAAAAGTATACCAGAAAAGCTTCAGAAAGTAGTGAGAAGTGTGCAGCACAGATGCTTTTCAACAGCACACACACCTCACTGCTGAAATCAGATCTATGAGGCAGAGGCTTGGAAAATTACCAATGTTTCTTTCCAAGCCATTACATAGTTGAAAATCAAAATATTAACATGGGAAATTTCTTTTCCCTAAGCGAAGCTCAAGGCACGTGAACCAACTACAAAGAGCTTCATGAGTTACGCAGGCAGTGGAGGGGTAGCTCAGCATGTTTCTCTTCTGTCTGGTTTTACTTTTCTTTAATTAAACCCTTCAGATGTGCAGAGAGATGTCGCTTGGCTCCCACGCTAAAGCAGGCTCTGTCTGGCTCTGGGGTATTGATATTATCCTCAAATCCTAGTTTTCAAGTGACTTTTTCTGTTTCTTATAAAGATTTTTCAGTGTCCCCAGAAATGAAAAATTTCCATGGAAACACACCCCCCTGAGATGCACGTGACTTGGCTTCCGTGCTGATATATAAGACACTTGGCTGCTGTAGTCCTGCTCTGCAGAACAGAATCATTGGCTTGGTCATTAAGGGCTCTTTTCTCCTTGCTATCATTTAAGCTTCTAATGGATTTGGACTAATTACACAATTGGGTCAGCTTATATTTCAGCCTTCCATAGACATTTTGTTTAAAACAACCAGTACTACACCAAAAAGCTCAGACACCTCTTATAACCATTTTCTCAACGTTGTTTTTAAGATCGTAGTTGAGTTTTACTGGGCCTGTTTCCTTGGGCAAATTTGCTCCTCTCCTTTTACTCTAAAGCTGTGCAATCACAGGTGTGTGCTGTGACCAGGCAAATCTCCCTCTGCCTGCATTTTATCCTGGCTGGCTGCAGCCTGAGTCAGAATGAAAAAGCACTCATCACCAGTGCAACCCTACTCTTTTCTGCTGCTGTTCAGGTCCAGCAGATCTTAAAAAGGGTAAGAAGAGCAAGCAAGAGAGCAGACAGGGAGCATGAGGGAAAGATGAGAAAAGAGCAACAGAATGGCTTCAACCTCAATCTAGAAGACCCTGTTTGTGCAAGGACATGCAGCTGCTCTCACAGTCCCGACTTCATCCTCTCTTTTTGAGCAAGAGCCCAGCTGGCAGCACAAATTCAAACTTGTTGCAGCTAAACTGCTTCTTTTATCTGCAATTTTAGGTTTTGTTTCTAAAATGAACACATTTAATTAGGGAGGGAAAAATAACCCAAAGCCCTTCCATCTTCCTCCTAACATGGGTGTCTTGACAGCACGTCCCCAGAATTGAGGCACTCTGGGACAGAGGCCAGGCAGCCATTCTGAATCCACACACTTCTCAGGTAACTCCATGTGAAAATTCACATCTCAACCTGCCATATGTTCACTACCTGAGGGGTTTGCAGAAACAGCTTGATCATATTCTGTGGGATCTCCAAGCTGCAAACAGCAGCTCTGAAAAATACTTGGCCACTTCTGAGTCTAAACCACAGCAGCTCAAGCACAGCAGAAGTAAAATAGAGGGAAAGACGGCACCCTTGGGAGCCACACTGACTTTTTTTTTCCCCCCAACTGTAGCAGAGGACTATGGCTTGGGTTTGTTTTAATATATTAATTTTACAGGCAATTAAAAAAAAAAATCTCCACCAAACAAAGGAGTATTTCTTAATTCTGATTAACATCACAGCATTTGTCACAATCATGACATATAAATAAACACTGCACTAGACTGAGCATTTGAAAGAAAGGACACAGGGTCCCCATTCTGCCTTTCTAACAATCTCAGGAAGAAATACTTTCCTCCGAAGTACTTTTTTTGCTCTGTTTCAGCCTGGAAATGTTTTTCTTCTGGAGGTAGAAGAAACCTTTTTCTTAAATCTCCATGATCCAACTGTATAAGATTATTTTATAAGTAACATTTTTTTGGTAAGGTTACTCATGAAAACAGGTTTCTTGATTAACCCTGTTATAGGGTTGAGATGACCCTAAATTATTAGTTGCATTTAAATAAGACATTTAATATTTAAAGGAAAAAACCTCTGTTATTTTACTGATGACCCACCAGGCTACAGACAAATGAACTTAACTGCCCTCCATTCCTTTCTGAATTGCTTGACAATACTCAGTTAAAACTTTTCTAAAACTGAAAGAGAGAAAACTCCTGCCTTACTGATAAGCAAATTGTGAGAGTGCAGGTTTGAGAGCATTTGGGGGGAAAAAATGGTCCAAGTCAGCAAGGCTAGGCAACTGGCTTGCCAAGTGACACATACAAACACACACAGTACCTGCAAACCAACACAGTGCATGTTTGCAAAACTCTTTCCTATTTTGAAAGGCTTTGAAGAAAGAAGCAGGGCTGACAGGACTACACTGAAGTACAGAGGTAGGAGTCTTTGTTAACACCTCTGTGAGAGACAGGAGCCTGGATAGATAGGAGCAACAGGCATCCTCTCTGGGGGTTACAAGTGATGGGACTCTTACTTCAACTTTCTTTTTGGCTGTTGTGTTGGGTGAAAGGAGCACAATTTTAATTAAAACAAACAATAACCCAACAACAATGAAAGAAAATCAATCCACAAACATTCCATTTGATACTCTAAAAGGGTCATAATTTCATGCTGTCAAACCTATAATTGATGCTAGAATCTGAAACAGCTGAGATGCATTCTTGGCTGGACTTCGGGAATTAAAATAGATCTAGGACTGTACTGACATTACACGTGGTGGGGTGAGCTAACAGAGGGTGATGTCAGATGGCTGTCTGCACCTCCTTCTCATTAGGAACCACAGAAAGTGGTTTGTCCTAAACAAAGGCATGTGGCAGAGTCAATCGTTGACTTTGCACAGGACTAACAGGTATGGTGTTCTTCATGGGTGGGCAACAAAAGGCCAGAGTAATAGCTGAATTAATCATATCCCAAATTCTAATGACATACTTAATATAAGACTTTAAATAACATTTTCATTTAACATCTAAATATAGAGTGGATTTTACAATGAAGTTGTTGCAAAAAAAAACATATGTAACTGTCACCAGACCTCTACTCACAAAAAAATTATGTGGTGATATTGATGATATCACATACCAAACATGTTGAAAGATTTATGAGACACCCCTTATTACTTTTCTCACACAGCTCCCTGTCTGTGTTGCCTGCAGTGGGAGCCTCCTGTATACACTTTCTGGGAAGCTGAGGAGGAGGAGGTGACAGCAGCTCACAGCTCAGAGCAGAGGATATGCAGGAATCAGATGAAGGGAACACATGGTAAGAGCCAAACACAAAGAGAAATATTCAACAAGCTCGAGCTGCCATTCACTCAGCAGTGGCCTGTGGAAAAAATCCTGTGTAATCATGTAACTGAAGGCTGTGTCATAATGCAGGCTCACAAGGGAGGGAAGCAGCATTGCACAAACACCATTAATTCTGTCCTTTTACTTCAGAGTGCTTGACAGTTAGAAAAAAAAAAAAAACACAAGTGACTGCTCACAGTGTATTGCATAAAATTTCCTCTTTCCCCAAAAGAGAAAAAATGCCATTCTCTGTGCCCTGAGGAGGGGAGGATTGGCACACCACAGCACACATCTCTATCACTTGGGCTGAAGGTCAGACTACAGAAGCAGGCTTGAGAGGCAGGCAGTTATGCCTCTGTGGACTGGCTGGTCTGAAGATGATATAATAGCAGGTTAAATGTGTTTGAATAGTTCCATCTTCCATACACAACAGATATGGATTCAGGCACAGGGGATTTTTTTTTTTCTAAGAGAAAGATGGTATTGACAGAGATTATCTTTAGCCTAACAAGGAGGCTCTATCCAGACTCATCTCCATAGTGAACGGTTGGAGGGTGATTCACACTAGCTAAACTGGCTTTCAGTCCCTCCCCAGTGGAAATGTTTGTGCCTTAGGCCCTTTACAAAGGCCCCTGGAGAGCTGAGCCCCACTAGGCTGAAATACCTTTCTGTATCTAAGCAGCAGTCATACCCAGCACCAAATCTGTTGCCAGCAGCGATTGTTTTCATTGTATGATGCTGGCAGGGAGCATGGATTTATTGCTTTCCTCAACTAGTGGAAACAGTCATATCTCATCTGTTCTTTGCTATGTCAGGATCCCCAAACACAGGCAGCTCCTGGTCTTACCTGGTTCCAGCATGTGGCACATTAAGTAGGCCAGTCTCTTGTTGACCAAAGTATTTCTGGTTCTCTCTACCCACTTTGGACAATGAAAACTGTCTTCCTAGACATGACAATGCTCATATCAGCCTCTAGTTTTGAGCTTGCTACATTCTTAGTTTAAAGGCCTCCAGAGATCAGAAACGGAGATTTTAGTTATTTCTGCCTTAAAGACCATGCAAGGGATAGAATCCCCTCTCTGGTCCAGTGCCCTACAGTGAGTAATGAAAAAGAACACAAGCCAATGTGCATGGACACTGTTTGCTCGAGGCTGGGTCTACTCAGTGATTCAGGGCAGTCTAATGTGCCATTCACCTCATAAGATTCGTATTCATGGGTTTGTTACAATCTTCATTTAAATTTGACCAGCAGGTTGGTTCCACCCACCCTCCACCTTTGTTGTACTTCTACCCCTCAGCCCTCCAGCTTAGTCAGGAAAACAATAGTTACATCACTACTAGACTCAGGTTAAAAAAAGACAAAAGAAACTGCAGTCTTACTGTAACTATTTGATACTCTCACATGAGGAAACAGAGCTTGGTTCCAAAAGATGCTCAGCTGGTTTAAGCTGCTCCCTTCATAAGAGCCAAAACATTTCATTTGGCAGTGAAAGGTATAAAATGCAGTTCTGTTAGGAAAGTTAATGAGAGTTCACAGGCAATAACTCATTTGTATAGCCCCAAACAAGTCTGAGAAATCAAAATATTTTTGCTGTAAACAGTGGAAACTATCAAAAATCCTATGCTCCTCTCTCAACTTCTAAAAATTCAGAGGTACCACACTACAGACAGCAGAATATGTATTTCAAACACAAATATTCTAGTCCTGCATTGCTCATAGGAAAGGCAACATGTTTTATTATGCAGCAAAACCAACGTGCAATGGAGTTTCAAAGAAGAAAAAGTAACAGTTTCTTTCCTCCTGGCTCAGCAGCAGCAGCTATAGCAAAGGAAAAACTAAGCTCCATGAGAGGGTCCACAGTCTGTCTTTTAAAGGCCAGCACTGGACATGACTGCCTGAGGTTTGGGGGTTCATGAGTTTAAGTTGATGCTCTGCTTTCACAGATGCCACAGGAAACCGCCACGTTTCTGTCAGCAGATGTCTGTCTAGCACAGAGAGCTACAGAATTTCTGGTGGGCAATGCTTTATCACTCAGCTAAGATTTCCCCACACAGAGAGGCATATGTTGGCTGCCTAAGATGAGACTAGTAGAACAAACCAAACATACCCTGGATTTTTAAGAAAAGAGAAAGCATTCTTTAAATGAAAACCATGAAATCACTCTGAAGCAGTGCTATGCCTGTGTAGATGAATTGATTCATTACTACTGAACAAACAGCTGGAAGGTTGTTTAACTTAGCTGTGCTATTAAATAATCAAACACAACCTTCACCCAACTGCTTGCTGCAGGTTCCAGCTTCTAGCAGTTTTTGACAAGGGAAGCTGACAAGGAGCCTTACACCAGACTAGATCTGTAACTCTGAAAAGTACCTTCCCTGCTGCCATGCCAATACGATCATGGCATGACAGCAGTAAACAGCCCTTCTCACAGGTATGGCTGTGGTTTGGCTGCCACTGTGTGCCCCAGCCACAACCATCAACACAAATTATGACAGTATTGATTTTTCTCTATCACTTAAAGTATGATTTGTCTCCAAAATTATTTGCAAAGATGGCATCCCCAGATACTCCCAGAGCCTATTGTTCATAGCCCTTCACAGACGTTCAGTTACTAGAAATGCATGAACAAGCACAAGGGAAGGTAGGCTAGACTGGGAAAGGAAAGAATTTGCTTTTCCTCTTTGAAATTCACCTGCCACCATTACTACATGAATAAATAACAGATATAACAATTACCTTTAGGGATTTTCTAGCACAATTTAGTCTGTCGCTCTAAGAAACTACACAGATCTTTTCTGAAGCTCTCTCTTTACTGATATTCCATGACTGCTAGGAGGAAACACTGTTCAGTGGCATGTCATCTCATGATATAACTTATCCCACTTACTACTGTTTATCCTTAACTGGCTCTTTTACTTGCCTTAATTGCACATTAACAGTTGACCAGCTCATTCATTCACAAGGTAATTTCTAATATCAAGAATTCTTCATGGGTAAAACTGTCACATTGTTTGTTCACCCACTGTAAACCAACTCAGCAAAAATGAATGTTGAAACATGAAGAACATCACATAACCTGAAAGCTTGGCATCTTACTACTGCCAAAATCTAAGCAAATCTAGAAACAACACTGAGAAGAAAACAAGAAATGAACACCAACTAACAGGATACAAAACCGTACAACATACAACTATCCTCTTACCAGGCTCATTAAATAACCCCACAATTACTGGCAAACAAAAGATTTCTAGCATGACAGTCTGCAGGTGCATCATATTTTCTCTTGTTGCACTTCCCCCAGCAACAATGAAGCAGCAAAAACTGACACATTGACTCTGCATGCCTGCACGTATTTCCATACCCTCACCATTGCCAGCATTTCCAGAAGAAAATGAGCAATGGATTTTGCTCGAGAGACCTGGCCACACTGCATAAAGAATGGTAAGACAGCTAAAAAGTAAAAACGAGCTTTAGTTGCGTGAAGGGTCCCCCCTGTATTCAGGCAACCCAGCAACACAGGCAGGTGGGGATCTCCTCTTGGCCTCAGGATGGCCTGGCTTCATGGAAAGGAAGAAATGGATCTTTCCTTACCTATAAACCATCAACCTGTTTCCTTTATAGAAGAACAAGATGATTATGAAAAATCAGGTAGTTTATCCTCTCAGCTACACCAATTTGCTCTGTAGCAGCACCATGTCCCGGGAAGCCAAAGTTCCTTCTGCGGTGCAATGCATTCACAGAGTTTTTAATCACAACTTATCCCTCCCCCCAAGCCAGATCGCTGCCAAAGAGTGGGGGGAGGGGAAGAATTCTTTGTGAAGCATAAAAGCAGCTCATCAGAATCTTTCTTTTAGAAGGAAAAACTGCTGAAGTCCACTCAGAAAGTACTTCTCTGAAACAGTGACCATCAGAGGCGAGTGCACACTTAATTATTCAGCAACAAAGGCTTGTGATAAAACCTCATCTCCAGATGGATGCTGACCACTTAGCACAGCTCCTAGCATGCTGTTCAAACCTATGACTCCTCTGACCTCAATTACTAACACCCTCTTTCAAGTTACTTCTGAGAAACTATTCCAGAGTTCTGATGGACCTGTGAACAAAGGGTTGTAATAATAAATGTTCAGATTTATATAATCCTCTGCACAGCCAAAGTGACCTTAACAAGTCAGGAAAACTACTTCGAAGGTACCAGAATGTTCATGTAAAGGTTTAAACGCTGCTGCAGCTCCTGTGTCCACGCCAGCAGCTCTGCATCTGTTGTAGAGGTGGCTTCTGAAATTTGGCATTTCCAGCCATGCAGAATTGAACTGGGCACAGCAGCAACTACAAAACAAAATGCAATTTCTACTGATAAATCAGGGCTTTAGGGTTTCACAGCTCTCCTCCCAGCATGTACCAACCAGAGCAGATAGTTTGACAAGTCCATAGCACACTGCAGCAAGACAGGCAGGATCCAACAACTTTAAGGCTAACAATATATATATATATCTTTTTTTTCCATTTATTTATCTACTCCATAGATCTATGGTATATGAAAAGTGGCTCAGCTGCCACCCTCTGTCCCTTCTCCTGCTATTCATTACACCAGCAGGTATGGTCTATCAGCTGACTTTCTGACCCTGTGGCCTTTTACAGACCATCCAATTCACAAAGTGGTTCAGACTTTTTGGCAGCAGCTGCGGACAAAGCCTGCATTTCATTCCCTACTTTTCATTCCTTACACCTTGCCCTCAAGCTTCATTTCCCCCTTATTTCCTTGCAACAGGTTACTATCACCACCTTTCTCACACCTACCTTCACACCCCTCCACTTGCTGATGCAAGGAGCAATGAAGAGCAATGACGGCTTGTTACAGCCTTTTATCGATGCCATTCTCAGCCAAAACTCTGGGAGCTTGCTGACAGCTTTCTGTGTCAGCACAAGCATGCTGGGCAGCCACACCAGCCCATGTGGACCCACAACCCATCTGGCCCTGCCGTGAGGCTGCCTTGCTGCATGCCAGCCAGGTGCCAGCTTCACTGTTCATCCAGCCCTAACCAGGCTGGGCTGGCAGCCCGCTGTTATTTGCACATCTGCACAGATACCTTCCTTTTATTTATTTATTTTAGGAACACACAGCCAAGTAAATCTCTCTGAGATGAGTCAGGAACCAAAAAAAACTTAAAATACAACACATAAGATTGCCCCTGTGGTTCCACAGATATGAAATAGGGCAGGTTTCCTCTGCAAGATCTAACCATGTATTGGATTGAAGCTCAGAAATGAGCTCACCACAGCTGCACAAGCAAGCAGCACACAGCCTGGTAATGCCTGCCTTGGCAGGAGGAGAGATGAGACAACACTGCTTACACATCTGCAGAAAGAGCACACTTCTGGTCTGAAGGAGCTGCAGCACAAAACACAATCAAAAAGCACGTTTGGCGAGGAAAAAAAGAAAAATTAGAAAAACTAAGACATTTTATGAATTCTAAGTTGTTTTGGTATTCTGAATGAAAAACAATTCTAAGATAGAAAGATTGCTTCTCACCGTTCTAGGGAAATATCCACACTTTTCTCCCTGCAACTAGTGTTTCCATATTTCCTGGTATTTTAACCAATGTGTAAGGAAAAAAAAAAAAAAGGAAAAAGATGAAAAAAAAAATAAAACAAAACAAAAAAAAAAAAAGAGAAGAAAAAGATTTAAAACACTAAAACAACAAAGAGAGCAGCACAAACCCAGGCCATCATCCAATCATCACTTCCAACTTTCCCCCACATACTTTCCAAGGGCCACTCCATCAGAAAATCCATTATTCCCTATCCTTGACCCAGGGACAGCTGCTTTGGGTGAGGCATCCAGTGCACCCCTTGTTCTCAGCTCTCAAAAGAACCCTCAGAGAATCAAAAGTTGCACACAACAGGGGCATCTGGGAACTCATCACCACAGCTGGCTTGACTGAAAAGGTAAGCTGCCTACAAGTGACTGCCCCAATGTTTTGTGTCTTAGCACGAGGAAAAGCTGCATGAGGTTAGGGATTTATCCTTAAGGAAAGGAAAACACACACCCAATCACAAAATTGTTTCCAGCTTGTGCCCTTTATCAGTCAGTTCTCTTGGCTGTTATGCATTGTTGTAACACCACCGGTTTTAGAGCCCATCTTCTCTAGTTAAGAATACAACCATATGATCTGACAATGTTGACTTCCCACCATCTGCTAAAGCTTTATATTTCTACCTATAAATACAGTGGCAATAGCAGTATTTTCCTTTTGGTAGGATACTGAAAATGGACAGGTATTTGCCCATATAGCATGTCAAGAACTCAGAAACAAGTATAGCCACTTCTGTTTCCCACTGCCAGACTAACAGGTTCCTGCCACACCAGGCTTCCTTCTGTGTCACCTACTGACCTGTGCTTAACTAGCACTGTTGTTCAGTGCCACTTCCCTCTTTTCTTCATATGTTCAGCACTGATGACTGTCCCAAATAGCCTCAGAATCTATTTCTCAACAGAACTTGGGGGGCTTGAATACGCACCGAGGCTCAGGGACTACTCATGTCACAATTGCCAGACCAAGACAGTCAGGAAGGTGGCAACATTTTTGATGAGAAGATCCATCCCCACAGCTCATGCATTCATCACTGCCATCAATATCTTTCCCTTTAAAATCAGATAGTAACAAATTTTTACTTGAGACTTCAACATCTTACACCACAAACTTGTTCTCTCACATGCCCATGACATTTTGTTTAAGAGCAATATTCTGCTTTTCATGGCCTTTTGGTCAAAGCCTGCCCTATGCACTACCTGAGCTGCATAGTGTGCACTTTGCAGAGGGACACTTAGACTGTTGGAGGAGTACTGGACTTCATATCTCAACCTCAGCCACAACTCCATGCAAACATTAGGTCCTCTATTTCAGGAGATTTGGAGAGAAGTCATGTCATCATCATCTTGCTGCAGAAAGGTTAGAGTAAGAAGGATAGAACTGAACTAGATCTCAAGAAATAATCAACATTAAAAAAAAAAAATCAAGACATCTGAGTGGAGTTTTATTTCTGTTCTATGTCCTTGTCAAGATAATTTACTCAGTTATTTAAAATAGATCACCCTCAAATTCTGCATTCATCTCCTAATCTTGCTGTTCTCCAAAGGATTAAAAAATTCATTATCATGCCTATTGAAACCAATCCTGTAGATGCAGAATTTCAAAAGCACTGAGTAACTGTGGGTATGACTAGTTATGCAAGTTGAAGTAATGAGGTCAAAGTCTCGTGCTTGAAGGCATATGTTAGAGGGGTCAGGAAGGAATTACACTCTGTATGGCTTTGCAAACCTGGCTACCATTGTTTTCCTGTGAGACAGAAGATACTGCCTTCTGTAGGAGAAAACACTAGAGTTTGACGTTCCTACACATTATTCTTTTGAGAGTCAACTAACCACTAAATCCCATTAGGTTTAGGAAGCAACACAAGGAAGAAGAAGAGATCTCCAGCTGGTGAGGTCCTTTGTTAAGGAGAAGCTGAATTACAGAAATATATTTAAGACCACTTCAATATAGTTCTATTTTTTTTTTTCTGCTGTAAGACATCCCACCAAGGATTGCTAGATATCATCTAAAGTTTAAAGAAAACTTCTTAAAGTCCATTCCATGGACCTTTCCTGCTCCTTGTAGTGTTGTGTTAGTGGCTGTGATTGTGCTGATATTTTTGTGCTTGGGAATGTTAAAATGATGAGTACAAACCATGTGCCTTTGCCCCACACAGCTACCACAGGGCTGGGTACAGCACTGGAGAAGTGTCCCACTGTGCTGCTTCTTATGTGGGGGACACCTGCTCCACATCCAGGGACAGCAAGATTTTTTTATGTATACATATACCTTCATATAATACATATACCTGTGTAATATACACAGGCTTCCATGTAATTTACCTTTTCTTTGTCCTCAGCTGTAACTGACCTTACACAATCCTTAACTGAGAATGTTTTGGTCACAATGTGATTTTCTAAGAAATATTTATAAGGCTTCAAACAGACTTCATAACTTGTCAAAGATGTCTTTCTTAGAGCAAACGGCTACATAAGGATTTATTTAAACACAGACAATAAATGACAGTGAGCCAAGCCATGTGTTTATCTGCAGATTCACTCGCTCTGCTAGTCTACTTGGGGGTAGTAAGTCAGCTCCGGTTCTTTCAAGTGCTACCTAAACTTTCTGGAATAATCACAGCAGCTCTGCAGCTGCTCTGTCCTGCTGTGCTAGAACAGATTTACAAATGATAAAGGCTTTCCATAGAAGGCTATTAAAGCAGCCTTTATCTTCAAAAGCAAAATTGACTAACAACTTTGCATCTTTTGTAGAACAAAATTATTTGTCTCTTTCTTCCACTGAGCAAAATGCAAGGATGCAAAACAAGGGGAAAACAAGTAGTACACACCAAATAAAAAAGGTCAAAATTCAGATGCATATGTTTGGCCACAGACCTTCCTAGTGAAAGATTCTCCTAGCTTTGAAAAATATATTTTAGAGGAGAGAGAAAGAAGAGAGAAGAAGCAGCAGCATTTTCTGATCTGCTCAATAAAAAAGAAACTACTCTGCACAGAGAAAAGCCCCTTCAGCTCAGTGCTGCTTCTCCTCTGGACAAGACCCCCCCTATGGCACGATTTGCTAAACTAGAGCCCTTCCTCAGCACAACCTTCGTGTGTAGGAGTAAACCCTTGTGTACAGCTATGCAGTACAGGTACAAGGCTTAACCTTGGTCTTGAATGGAAACTTGCATCCATGCTCCCCTGGCACACACCACCCAGCGGTCATGCTGCTTCCCTGTGTCAGGCAGCATAAGGGGCCAGCACTGCCCACCACTGCAATAAACTCTGCTTCGTGTCACTCAGCTATGAGAGAGATTAACCTCATCCCAGCTGATCTTATTTGTATTCTCCTAGCAGACTCTCTAGCCCCACCATTACAAAGCTATCGTTTTCAGTTTGGTCAGCCCTCTTGGGCACCTGCAGGCATTTATACTCCAGGCTATGCTGCCTTTGTTGGGCATATGTAGCAGCAGCACTCATTACTCTGCTTCAGAGAACATGGCTGGGTGTTGGCATGTGGATTGTGGGCTTTCCGTATCTCATCTCAAGCAAGGCAAGCACTTCACATCCTTCTGGCAGGCAGGGATATTTGATGGTAATCTATTTCAGTAACAGAAACATGAGTTTTTAAACACTTACTGAGCAGAAGGAAAAAGAACACACAGTTCCAGCCCTGACAACAGGTAAGTCACATTAGACATCAGCTGGCTTCACAGCCCCATCCCAACTACTGCAGACCAAATACCTCTAGTCCCTGTCACTGTGGGAGGATCCCTCACACTTACTGGGTAGTTCACCGTGTACAACCGAAGTGCAGCAGTGCTGTCCCTTATCCACATGGAATACACTAGTTAGGAATCTATTTTACTAACTTCTTTGTTGAGTACTCTGTACTAATTTAATCTATTCATCCATTCTGCTTCAATTCTGAGTACCAAATGGAATGCAATATCATGATGGGTATAGAGTATGTCAGTCACTGTATAAATAACAGTAACATTAAGGTAAAGAAAAGATTTAAATGCCCACGTGACTTCCCCCGCCTTCCTCCTTCTCCACCGAGATGGTCTTTCAATGGTTTTATACAATCTTTCAGAACCATCCTGAAAGACAATTTCACTCCTTTCTTGCCTACTTGGAACTTCAAAGAGAATATAACAGCAGCAGAGAAAAAAAGATTTTGATACCAGTAAGAGTTTTGCCTTCACGGATTTATAATTTAAATTGCCAGACTTCTGGAACATTTATAATACAAAACATAGTCAGTCAGTAATAATCGAGTCCCTCAAGACATCTACTAATTTGTTTTATTGCCTTTTTATTTTTGTCCCTTTTCACTTTCTGAAATATAATCATAGTTCAGTAACTTTGTCTGCAAGGAATCCAGCTACAAAGCTATTGCTGTAATGATGTACAACAAATGAATCACAATTCCTTAATCATCCTGTTCCCTTTATTGTTGTTTCATTTGAATTCATGGATTTGTAAAAAAAAAAAAAAAATAAAATTGTATTTGCAATTTCTACACAAAAATTACGCAGATAAAAGGATTGAAAAGATAATGGTCCCTACACTTCTGAAAAATAAAGCAAAATAAATATAATCTTCAGTTACTGCAAAAACAGAGAGTAAGTTTTCCGACATCAAAGTTTTCTGTATCATCAGAAGGAGAAGAAATGGCACTGAAGCATGACAACTTTTTTTATCTGCCACACAATGTATATGGTGCACAAAACCAACCTCCCCCACTGGAGGAAGACCAAAGGCGCCATTAGAAAAGAATCATGAGATGAGACTGGAATTACAGCAGGCTTTTTTTATTCCCAGTTAAGACATCACAGGAGCTAACAGCATCATCTGTAGCCAAAGGAATCAACACCCAGGCTGTAGAATTGCTGCACAAGCAGCCAGACTTATGTGGCTGCAGGGCCTCGTTACTGGCTGAAGAATCATCTTGAAAGCAATTTCTTAGTATTTGCATGAAGGGAAACACTTGTACAGGTGACTTGTTTGTCTGCTTGCTTTCTTATTTTCTCTTGTTGCGGTGATGAGAACACTAATGAAATTCCCCTGTGCTGTACCTCAGAAACTGCTTTTTCTCTTGAAGGACACACTTATGCCTTATACCTTTGATCTTCCTTGTGAATGTTTTTGCTTTAGAACATGTCCCATGCTTTGTTTACCTCAATATTCTCATGAGATCCCTAGATAAAAGGCCAACTTCTGTCATACCCTGCAAAAGACTTTCTGCAAGCTTCACAAGACAGTTTCTTAGCATTTTTAATGGATCTACTATCCCACGGACTTTCAGGTGTGAGCAGAGATCCAGCCCTCTGGCCCATCCCAAAGCAAATCACTCAAGAGAGAAGCTGAACAGGCTCAGCATAACCCAGAAAGCCTCTCAAAGGTTTGAGAGGTAAGACCTTGGTTCTAGAGCACAAGCAAATGCCATATAGCAAACTACCTCAATCAGCTCAAAAGGTAAAATGAGATAAACTGCTACATACCTGTTCTTCATTTGAAACAATCATCTTCAATTTCAACCAGTCCATTTTCATATTTTGAGTTTCCAGTCCACATTCCCAAAAGTAATTTGCACATAAAAACTGGGCAAACAGCTGTCATTACATGTGATCAGAGCATACAAATGCTGTTTGTGCATATAAATTACATTTTTCTATCCCCAGAAAATTGGCATGCTAAAAGGAAAATTATTTATCTCAGGGCAAGTTGAGAGACAAAGAATAAATATTTAATCATGAAACTAAAAACAAGGGGATTTTACAAAGTTTATCACTTCAAAAAGAATCTTTAGCTGAATTAGGACCACTGCACTTAAATTGGATGCTAGTATTCAACTCTTACACTGAGGCCACATGAAAATTTGGCCAAGGTGCCAAATGTAATCTTATTGATATTTTCTTAAATCCACTGACACCAGAGAAGTTACTCTAGATTTTCATCCAATCAGTAGTAGTTTTGACCCATAATTGTGTGAGTTTTCTTGGAAGACATGACGACTTGATGCTTTTTTTTTTTGGGGGGGGGTGGAGGGGGAGGAAGAGGAAATAGTGTCAAATCCTACCAGTCTGAATTGCAAGATATTCTCTTCCTCTTAGGAGAGGAGAAGAATTGATACATATTGACATAATGATTTCCCATAACTTCTATGCAAATCCAAAGCTTTTATTTATGGAAGGTGAGAAAATGTTGTGCTAACAAAGCAACCAGCCCAGATTTATTTTTTGCAGAGGGAATTAGTTTTAAACTGGAGAGCAAGAGAATTTAATTCTTCTCCTAAGAGACAGTAACGCTCCTTTAAATATATGCATAGGCATTTAGATGTTGTATGTGCACTAGAATAACGGTAACTAATGAATAATAATCTGCAGTTTGCTCTCATCTTTCCTGTGGCTTTGGCTTTTAATCCCATGGGGACTGACTGCAGTCCTGAGGCCAGAGGCAAAGCCACAGAAGCTATGCTCTGACTCTGAACACTGTCCAGTTTCTCATTCTACAAACCATCAATACATCCATCTCCAGCAGCTTCATATAGAACCAAAATTCAAAGGCACAAATTAAATCCTGGAAGACTGGTGCACAAAATTCCCAGATTTATAACTAAGCCTTTTTAATATTCGAATTCATGACAAGAAAAGGTATGATGATATACAAGCTATCAAGAAAATGACAAGCTGGCAGAATTTAGTCAAGGAAGGATCTGGAAGAGCCAGACTTCCTGCCCAAGAAGCTTCAAACTGATGGCAAAAGTAGAAGCCAGTCCCAGGCCTGCGTAGCAGCAGTTACCTCAGGCTCAGTGATGATTACCTCGCTTCAAAACATGCACAAGGACTGCCAGCCCAGTAGGATAACAAATTCTTCAATTCTACTTATTTAAACCATTGTGGATAAAGCAAAATGATTTGACATTGCATCTTGGAGAAAACCTCAATGGCTCATTCAAACACATGCAAGTAACTTTGCTCTTATTTTCAGCTTTCTAAGAATGTAGCTGTTTCTCAATGGGCTGGATCTCCATGGTCCTTAATGTCAGTGGTAGTAGCCCATGTCTACCTCTGTCCTACTCCTGAGGACCACCAGCTCCTGCTGTGAGCAGGTTCACAAAGGTCAAGAAATAAGGAACTCTGATTCTATACCCACAATTTACTGAGAGGATAACAGGGTGGAGATGGAGAAGGGTACCCCAAAACCAGAAGGCAATAGATGTGGATGAGTGGGTGAGAAACACCGTGACACCTTGTCATATATACAGGGGTTACAAAACAGTGTTTTGTCCAAGATTAACTTGCATGACGGAAATCAGATTTCATCAACCCTTTCCCTTTCCTTTCCCCTGTCACAATGCTGGCGATATCCTGGCTCCATTCTGGTGCTCAGACCAGCTTGACTAAGAAATTTTCTGTCAAGTTAAAAAAAAAAAAAAAAAAAAAAAAAAAAAAAGGGTCCTGGAAGCAGATGGTAACTGCCCATCTTTTCCTTACTTCTCAGGGAACTTTATCCTTCTGCCTTCATCTACTGCAGAATATACTGAGCACCTTCATCTTCAGAGTGTATTCAATTCCCAGATGTCAGACAAGGATTCAGAATAGCTCAGATGTCAGCAACAATTTGCATGTAACCTGCTCACTTAGGTGACCAGCAGACTTCCAGATACAGAAAAACCCATTTTGAGAGTCTTATTAGATGAAACTGATTTCAAACACAATACCAATTCTGACACTAAGATGCAAAAAAGGGAATCAAACACAGAAGTAGCTCTTTTTACATGCAGGAGTATCCAGTCAGGTAGATTTATCCTAAAGTGCACTTAAATAAGAAAAGTTAGGTCTTTGTATCTTGTAACAAGATAAAAGTATAAAACTATAAAAATTCACAGGCTTCTGGGTCTGAAACATCAGCAAAAATATTTAATACACACAAATGTGTGATTTTTGCAAAAACCTGCAAAAGAGAAGACCTCTTCTGTGTAGGATTACTTTTTGTGCCTCTTTTGGCTCAGCTGTGTCAGTTTAAGGTGTTTGACTGGAAGACTACACATTCACACTAATGATCTGAAATAGTGTGAATATTTGCAGCAGCAGCTTCTCATGTGCAAGATTTTGTTCTTTCTTGTGCACAAAAAGCACATGTACAGACAAGCAGAAAGCCTGTAAACCACCAAAGAGGTTTAAAACCCCTGAATCCCTGGTCCAGTACATCTGCTTTTAAAGACTTAAACACAATATAACAGCAGTCAAGCCATTTTGTTGTTATTTCCATCATTCCACTTAGATTTCAAAGTGTTATTATTTAAAGTTGCCCATTTGTCACTTAAGCCCCAAATACTGCTTAATAGCAGATTAGACTTAAAATTGCTCTAGCAGGTCTGACTCACACACAATGAACATTGCAACACAGAACAGGAGCCCTGGGGGGATTTGGTTCTCAGGTAGTAGAGTTTAGATTGTGAAACTACACAAAGAAAGAGAACAACCCAGCTTTTGCACAAACAAAAAGTCTACTTAAGGAGTAGTCTACTGGAAAGAGGTAGGGGAATAACCTGTGCACTTCAATTTCTACTTTGTCGTGAGCAGACTGTTTTCTTCTTAGCTGACTATTCTCTGGCACCATGGAAATTCAGGGCAGCAGGATAAGCGGCACACACAAAAAAAAAAAAGCCCAAACAAGCTGACAGCTAGCCCATCCAAACTGTCCTGGGACTTCTCTATTGTGCTGCTTCTGGGCCATTTCTGAAGGTTTTAATCTTCAATGTTGCTTTTACATCAAAGTCAAATCATTAACACTGTTTACTTCCCCTCTTTTTGCTACCATGCCTTCCATACATGTAAATAGGCACATACATTTCCCCAGTCACCTCTGTCTCTTACTGCTTTCTGCTTTGATTCCCTTTCCTCTATGCTTTTTTACCAAATGAGGACTATACTTTTGTATGACTCTTCATAAAAACTTAGCATAGAAATATATTTTTCCAAAAGTGACCTTTGACAAGTTTACTTAAGTTGTTCTTGTCCACATGAAATCACCCCTCGAGAGTTATTTCTATCATTTTTTTTTTTTAACCTCAGGAAAATACCATTTCTAAAAATACCATGAAAATAGCAGCAAAATTATCAATATTTCCTGTATGCTGTACAATATGGGAAAATGAATATCTGCTCCTGAAACCTACAGTTATCTATGCTGGCACCTGAGACACTACATCCCTTCATTTCATCCACCACAACTGCCATAACTTAAGGTTATATTGAAGTAATTACTAGATAATAACTAGACAAGAGAAAAACTGAAATAAAACATTTTGGCATATCCATTTCCCCATAGGTAAGAGAGGAACAGCAACTGTTTACTAAAAACATTTGCAAAGCGTAATCATCCTGTGTTACCATGCCTCCCCTGAGTGCTCACTGGACTGTTTCCATGCAGGCAATTCTCAATAATACATGGCCTGATTCAGTTCAACCCCTCCAAGGCGGCTTATCCCCCAGGTTTATGTAAGCTCCTTCCCTTCACAGCACACTCTATTCTTTCAGAAATCCCAAAGAGTCCCCAGGTTTGGTGTGTTTGACTCAGGAGGCTAAAATAAATTATTGCAGCCTAAATATCATTGCACTCGCTCTGTGGGCACCTGCCTGGCATGGTGCTAATACAAATGCACACTGCAAACCCTGCTAGGACATTCTCTAATTCTCAAATCTCATTTTACTTGCTGCATGCAGACTCCTCAGCAGTAAAAATGACACTTTTCAGAAATGTTGTTCTTCTACTGTTTATACAGGGAATATTTTTTTCCTCACTCATGAGTTCTTTGCTATCCTTGCCTTCACCACTGTCGTCGTCCCACCCTCCCCCCCCGCCCTGCTTCTTGCTCTAAAGCCCTACCAATCTGTCAATTCATTGTCCAAACTCCAGCGTCACTTCTATGGCACAGGCATTGCCACTCAGGGCAGCTCTGACAGCTTCTGCTGATGGAGAAGGCTTAACTCCTCTCCGGGAGCCCTACACTTTGCACATTAGGTGGCAATTCTCAGACATCCTGTACTTCAAAGTAAAATTCATCTGCTCCAGTGTACACTGGTATAGCACTTCAGCCAGGACGAGTAGAGATCCAGATAAATATTTGAATATCATTTACAAGAAAGACTTTAAAGCATTACCCGTCACCTGAGGCAGGAACATTCTGACAATCTGACCCAAACAGTTCTAAGGAAGTGTTTCTGAGCCATTAAAAAAAAAAAAAAAAAAAAAAAAAATCAGTTTTTACCATCTTACATATGAATTCACATTTTAATTTGAAGCTTTAGAGAGACTACTTTAAAAAAAAAAGATGCATGAAATAAAACCTGAAGGCAAAAATGGTTCAGAACTAATCTCAACCTATGAATTTTGGAAGCCTTGGATTTGAGGTTTGCTCATATATAATATGCCAGTAGAAAAAAATACATTTGCTTTACAATTTAGTGTCATGGGCTATCAATAGCACATCCTGGGCTACAAAAGGAAAAAAGACATGAGCTAGAAATAGTTACAGAATTGTCTGCACTGTTGAGTGGAGCCTTTTTTCTTTCTTCTCTGCAGTGATGAACTCTGCGTTAGCATGAGGAAACACAGGAGTTTCGAAAGCAATTATCTGAATATGAAAGGAATGTCATGACATTAGGAAGAATAAAAGTTGCAGAAACTACCCAACAAAGGTTGATATTCTTTACAACACACAAAACTCCTACTATTTACCTCAGTAAATCTTCTTACTATTTGCCATGTGCCAAGAATGGCTTGCACTATATTGTCTCAAACACAGACATCTCTCTTGCCATGATGGAAGCTTACACTGCATTCCATGGAAGGTGGAAGATAATTACAAATTACAGAACTACACTAGTGACTGATTGTTCCAACCAGAAATCATCCCAGAGAGAAAAGTTTCACCTTTCTTTCAAGAGGACAGAATGCAATTTGCCATTAGTCACCAACAAACTTCCACAATACAATAAAAATTCACAACTAATAGTTTAGTAACTGAAAAATAATCTGGCTCATCACTGCTTTCATTTGGGATGAGTTAAGCTGTAACCAGACACACATTCAGCCAGGTTGGGTTGTTGTGTATCTACAATCTCTCTCCAAATGCAAGTCTCTTAAGGTCTGAAAAGACACCAGCAGTATATTGCCCTTCCCATCTGTCCCACTCTTAAGTTCAAACAAATAATTCTGTTACTTTCTAGAAAAGGTGAAACAAATACACTAGCGGATATGAGCTGATCACTAACTAAACTCACAACCTATGCTCTGGAGGGAAGAACTCACCCCCAACCTGCTCATGGTTGAGCTTGTCAACTTTTTCCACTCCACTACACAATGAGTGTTCACATTCACTATAGCCCAGAAAGAGCCCAGCACATGAGAGTGGACAGCAGCAGCAGTATGCATAACACCATCTCCCTGAGGTGGAAGAGCTACTCCATAGCTACACAGGTATGAACACAAACTCTAACACAACTTTAGGCATGAAAGAGAACAAACCTTGGATTGTCATTAGAGACAAGCTATGTGAATACCCAAAGTACTTTCTTGATGACAGTTTTGTGAAAGCTGAAATCACCTTCAGAAAATATTTTCCTGTGAGTGCTTGCAACACCCTATTTGTTCTCTAACCAAAAGGTGAGAGTTTATTTCCAAAGTCAAAGCCGGAAGAAAAGCAAGGCTAAACAAGCAATTTACAGGAGGAGGAAGATTGTTACATTTCTTTTGCTCATAATTACCGAAGGTTTCAGAGACAAAAAATAATTTTTTCTTCATATTTTGCCCAGAAATTTGCTGAGATTTAAAATATCTAGCTTCCTTCCTGACACATCTAAAAGAAAAGAGAGAGTTCATAAGGAGATAATAATTTACAGTAGTTGTATTTTAGCACTGTTATGTCCTCCTCTGAAGAAACCCTTCCTGGTTTTACCAGAACATAGCTATGCTACACTGAGGCATCATGTTATATGCTGTAATGTTCCTGTAGGTAGCTGCTGTGCTGTTAAACTCCTGTAAGATGTAGATAAGCTTCAGTATTGGAAGGAAAGATTCAGACACTGCCACACATTGAGGCATTTGCCTTTTATGTCAGTCAATGTCTGTGTATCAGAGAACATCATGCATATGATGAATCTCAATAATCAAGGCTTTGCTGTTTCCAGCATTCCTAATACACAGTAACAGGCAAATAAAGAAGGATTTTTAATGCTTACTTTAAAACCTCTGAAAATGCTGACATTTGAGGTGTAAATGAGCAGGATGAGAGACACCTGCCCTCATACAGAACATTTTCTTGGCAACCACTAAGAAAGGCCATTCAGGCTGCACTGCAGTACAGGGCAGGAAAACTGCATCACCACCACCACTGAGCAATTCTTGACATCTGTTCAGATGAGGCATCATTGCAGCTCTGTACTTTGTTAAAGGGAATTACAAATCTGCAACCAGGTAGTTTCCATCCAAGTTATAAATGTTCAAAAATGTCATCTTGTACATGCTCAGTAGAGACTAGTTACATCTAATTAATGTCTGTGTTTATGTGTTCTTCCACACCAGATGGCTTGGGGAGCTACTCAAACACTCCCAAATAGGGCATTTTTTGGCAAGTTCCTTATGGAGACTGGACACCACTGGCAGTTTGGCAACGTCTTTGTACCGCTGTGAACAATGAATAAATAACGCTGAAAGGCTCAGCTGTTCCTCTGCTCCAGGAAATGTGCTTCTGCCTTGATAAACCAGCTTAGTGAGCACAATAAAAATGCAGCTCCAAATAGGGTTAGACTGGACATTTACCCACACCTCAGAACATGCAGACCTAATCCAAAAGAAGCCATTGCCATGGAAATTCCAGCAAGACACCATTACAAATGAATGCTTTGGGTTTAGACCTAACTACAATTCAAAGTGAGAAATCACTTTGGTGTGTGTGACTTCTGTAGATTCCACAGGAAAATGAGGCATCCATTTTGCAGACGAAATGGCAGACACCAGATTTATACTAAACCTTTATAAAATGCTCTTGGCAAAGGTGACTAACAGCTAAACTTAGAGAGCACGTAAAGGTAAAATGGGTCAGAAGATTCTACTGTCAAAAAGTCAGTGTTCTGCAATTTTTCTGCAGAGAAGTCCAATCTAAGTCAAGGGGGGGAAAGGACCATTTATGCAAATAACCATTGAAAATACTCAGGAATTTTTAAAAAGAAGGGCAATTATTAAAAAGAAATTCAGTTCAATGAAGCCATGCATTCTGCAGGTTTCTTGCATTCCTCTACTTGCAGTCTCTTCTCAGATGTTTTTCTTTTTATCTTTAAACTGAAAACATCTACTTATTTCCAGTCCTCTGCCACACAATTCTATACACTGCTTTACATTCAGAGGCCACAGGGGAGATGGTAAATTATATTCCTGGATTTTGTTACATTTTGTGAGTAGAAAGAAGAATACTCACCAAAAAAATATTTTTTCAGTATTCGGAACCTAGAGCTTCATGGAACTTCCTTTGAAGTTAGAGTGACCTTCTCCATTAAGTTTAAGTAAAGATAGATCCAGCCTCTTTTGAACACAAGCAAAAGTCTGCCCCAGGTGGTTTCCAAACACATGTGAAAGGGGTTTCCATGCTGAAACTGTACCTTCAAATAAAAGCACCTTGAACAACAGCCCCCTGCAGCAGACCTAACAGGCTGACCTTGTTAAGAAGAACCTCAGAGCAGTGCAGTGGAAAACTCTGCATTCTTACAGCCAGAGTTGGCTAAATATTTATTGCCTGGCAATTTTAACTCTACCCACTAAAAGAGCATAATTATCACAAATACATTTATAGCTTATTGTCTTCATGTATGTATGCATGTGGCATTTCAACAAGCTGAAAAACCCCACATTCAGAGTCACTGTCTGTGTTTAGACCAGTTTTATACAGGTTAATTGTAGGGACTCCCAAGAGGTACCTCTGATTTTGTCACTGTCTGTGAGATGGACTGAGCACAGCTCCCAAACTATCCCATACAGAGAATGCATGGATGCTACTGCAGAATCAACATCAGTCACAACCATGTTCTTGTGGCCATAACCTCATCTCTTAAGCATTAAGAGATTGCCTTTTCCTAAAGCAGTTTTTTGATATCTTACAACATATTCAAGAAGCAGCAGGAGATAAAGCAGGAACAACCAATTACAGAATAGTTTAAGCCTTCCTGCTGCCAGTATTCCACATTAACTGTTTTCAGGATGTCTATTATCTCCAAATGAAAAAGACTTCAACCATAACCATGCTGTGCTCCCAGCTAACCATCCACTAGGAAGAAGAATGACAACCTTGGCTAGCTGGATGCTGCAATATTCAGCCTAGAAAAGGCAGCTCCTGCTGCAATGCTGAAACCCTGCTGGACTGTTAAGAAGGCAGTCCCTCCATGAGGATCATCTGGACCACACTCCTCCTTGTGGGAAAGGTGAAGGCTCTGATTTTCTTTAATCTGTAAAATCATCAGTGAGCCCCACCAGACCTATCTGTGGTGAGACAAGGATGTCCCAGACCAGTGGTCCTAATGAAGGACAGAGAAGGATAAGGACAGACATCCAACAGAGTATCAGATGTTGGAGAAGCAGAACTAACTGGTTCTCTAGGACAAAAGCAGGTTTGCACTAGCAGAAATCGATTTCCCTAAAGCATACATACCATACACAGCCAGCAAACCATTTCACCTTCACAGAAAATGGAAACGTGATTTTATTCCCTAAGCTGAACTCTGAAGGAAATACCATGTCCCTGGCAGACAGTGTCAGTCAGCAACTCCAGTCTCAAGGAACTCTCCCCTGATGAAATCTGTGAAGACTATAGCCCTACATTACAATTTTTATTCTTCCAGCTTCCCCTCAAAAATAATAGATGAGCTTTGTGGCAGACAAAAACTCCCTTCTTTTAAAAGGAGTCACATACCCTTCTGTAGCGGGTACAGAATGCACTGAAACGGGTCCTTTGGTTCACTTCTTAGAACATGCACATCATACACATATCTCTTGACACATGAATAACTAAATCATGCATAATTATGATGTTTGATTACTGGATTCACTTAAAAGAATATGAGATGCTGGGAGCACAAAAATCTCCACAGCATCACCTTGCTCCTCTGTTACTGCCTGAAACTGGAATAGACTTGTTGCTTTTGAGAAATTGAAGCCTCAAAGCAGAATTTGGAAAAGTAAAAAGCAGAGAGAGGAAAAAACAAAAAGACAAACACTTGAGCCTGAAAGGAAAAACACAAGACATGGAAGAATTAAAGCTTCTAAATAGGTAACAACCACTGCTGAAATTTAAAAATCCTGGAACATTTAAACAGAGCTCTGGCATCCCCAAGGAAGGAGACACAGAAAACAGCAATTTTTCTGAAATGTGCCCTGAAGCCCTGAAAATATTGATCTCCTCAGTATCAGTCAAATAAAGCAGGATGAGAGAGCAAGCTATTAACCTCAAGTTTGTGAGTCTGAAGAATATCACAATACAAAATAAACCTGTTGGGAGATATGAATATTAAAGATGCCTGTGAAAGGAAGAAGAGCCTGCTGAAGCTTTTTTACTGCTCTGAATGAGCCAAAACAATACTGTGATACTTTGGTAATTTTTAAGACAGAGATTGTACTCACAGAGAAGACTGCTGACAAATACAGATCTAATGGCAAGGCTGATTCTGCCTTCAGAAACCTGTATTGTGTTGAATGAAAATGTTGCAGTGAAAACATGGTGAAACTAGACTAGAGACTCACCATTTAGGGAGAAAACTAAACATCAAAAGATCATAAAGGTAAGAATTTAGAAGAGTTTTCACAGGGCAAAACTCAAGAGAAGTGCAAAAGAAAGCTTTGCAAAGGATATACCAAAAGTACAGCTGGAAATAAATTCCAGCGTTGTGCCAAAGCTACGGAAATAAGAAAAAGCATGGAGCCCACTTAGTAGAAGATGTAAAAAAGCAGCCAGAAAGACTGCCTTCAACAGGAGCTGAAAACCAGATGCAAAACAATGCCTCAGAACTCTCAGAACATACTGATACATTCAAGAATATAACTCTTTAAATTACATATCAGTGCTCATGGTTCATCTTAAAAATGCTGTGGAAATCTGAATGAAAAACCTTATAAACTAAAAATTGAACAAAAAGACAGTTACTACTGAAAGACTGGATTGAATATGAGCTACAATGGAACGTAGATGTATAGAGAGGTTTGTTATAATTACTGGGAATAGTTTTGGGTTTGATTCAGTGAATAGACACTATGAGACAAAACAATTATCCAGTCCTCCAAACAACATGGAATACATTTACAAAGTCACAGGAAAATAAATAACACCACAGAACTCCATGAAGGTTGGCAAAGCAAGACAAAGCCAGCCCACTCTAATTCCATCTGGAGCTACACACATGGTCACAGAGTGCTGCTGCTGGTGCTGGAATTACTGTCTATGCTAAGAGAGTTTATGTTATTTGTTTAAAAAGGAATATGGCCTCAAAGTCCTGCAAGCAGTTCTGAACATGCAGGACATGATTTCGTCACCCTAAGTACACACGTTTCAAATTTACCAACCACAGAGCAACTCATGCTCTGTACAGTTCTCCAAGGCCCAAGGAGCAGCACATCAGGTCATCCTGTTTGCAATTTGACAATTGTGCTGATACATATAAGCTTTGGAAAACTCAGGCCAGAGATCTGTAGGTTCAAATGAACATAAACCATTGATTTTATGGGAGAAATTGAATTTACACAAACAGGACATCTGATGCAATCCTTTCAAACATGGCTGTGTTGTTACAGCACAAAATGACATCTCTATAGCTATGAGAACATGGGCTGCAGAAGGATGTGACCATACACAGTCATTCAAAAAGAAGCTTTTTGTGGGTTTAATTGGTGTTGGCTTTGTACTTTGTTTTCCATTATGAGAGTAAATGAACCCCAAACTTCAAAACAAAATTTCACTGAAATTAATGAGTTCTGCATGTAAAAAAATAAAACAAACCAAAACAAAAAAAACACACCACTGCTCAGCTGATATAAAAGGTCAGCAAAAATCGTTGGAAATTACTCTGAAGTTCAGTTGAAAAGTTAATGAATTTCAGTGACCCCAATTATTATAACAGGTTATGAGTATCATGGTCAAACAGAAGCACAAGCAGAATTTTTCACAGTGAAGTATCCTGAAATTTAGGGAGTACAAGACTGGAGGAGGCTGTGGAAATGATGTGTAAATGATGGCATAACTGTGCCTCCTCATTACATGAAGGAGGACTCTGACTACCTTCCATACAATCCTTGATTTCACTTGTTTATGACTTCTCAATTAAAGGAGTACCAAGTGTAGTACTTGGCATCCTTCTTCATTGCAGCCTAACAGTGGAGGATAATTACTGGGGCTAAATAGAAGAAAACGTGTACTCATGTGCAGAAGAGAGTGAAAAATAAAATAAATGTGGAAAGTCATGAGGAAATCATCCCAGAAACAAAGTACACACACAAATCAACAGAAATCTGAATCCAGTTAGGCACGTTGCTGCTTTCGTGGAGAAGTAGGACAATCTTTTCCCTGCTGTTCTGGCAGAAGGCAACCATGAAGATTTTCCATCAGCAATTTTCCACAGAACATGTCATTCGGACAATTTTTTTATGCTCTAGAAACACAGGGAGAGGTTGTGGCTGCAATACACCACTGGATGCCTACATTTGGCTGCAAGGCACAGGATCTCCTGCTGTCTCTAGCTGTAATGGAGCAACTCATTCCTTGAGGAGTCAGGGTTTATGCAGAGCATGCTCAGCTGTTCCCTGTGGTAAAGCTTCAAAACTACAGAGCTGTCTGCAGTGTTTGCTGTAAGTAAATAAACATCTAGCTCCAAATGATTACATGATAGGTACAGACAGGTGTTATTTGCATGCTCAGCAATATTTCCAACTTCTAAGTACCCTTTAGAAAACAACAAACAAATTCCAGCAAACCAGGCCATATATTGCTGCGCCACCTGCATTTGTGTTCATTAGTCACCTCATTTCAAGCATCTCAGACCTCCTGAACCAGCAGCACAGTTCTATTGCTGCAGTAAGGATGAAAACATCCTTCACTAAACAAAGTTTTACTGAGAGATGCAACATACGGTGGGGTTTCCTGTTAAAATAACAGATTAACTATATTTTTTTTTTTACAGGACATGACACAGAAAACCAAATACACTGAAATAAAACCCCTACAAAAACAGCTCCCACTTAAGACCTCAATGCAAGAACATTTAAACCTTACACATTCTAAGTCATAAAATCAGAGAAAAACATCTCCCTTCTCTTGCAGGGTCAAAAAGAAATATAAGTGTGCATGTGTGCTCATGTTTATGGGGGTTGGAACGAAAAGGGTATCCAAACTCAACCTCTCTT
This sequence comes from Indicator indicator, assembly GCF_027791375.1. Lineage (NCBI taxonomy): Eukaryota > Metazoa > Chordata > Aves > Piciformes > Indicatoridae > Indicator > Indicator indicator. Next base: position 13,515,702 of record NC_072027.1, read on the forward strand.
TGGATGCAGCAGTTGAAATGTACTTCTCTGATTTCATCTGGGACCAAATTAGACCTCCTATCCAATGTCTCCAGGCTTCCAGTAGATCTAAATCCAAACTGAAAGGTCTGCTTTTAGAAACTTTGCATAAAGAACTCATGATCCTGGAATCTGAGAGATCTACAGATCCTCAAAACTTTGGTAGGGATGATGCTCAACCCTGCAACTTTCACTTAACTTTCTCACTGTCACAGACTGAAGCTTGAGTAAGAGGAACAGGAGTGGACTTGAACTGCCAGGTCAGAACAGTGTGGCAATCATCACCTGTTCTTTCCTCCCCAGAGCTACAACCAGGCCCTGATGAGCAGCCCACATCCAGCTACAGTCAAAACCAGTTCACATCTCTCTGGGAACAAAGAGCTATTGCAAACCATTCCATATAAAAAGGTCGTTTGCAACTCAGTAAGTATTGCAGTGTAGCTATACTTGTCTGTAACCATGTGCGCAATAAAAGAAGTGTACCTCTGCTGATAAGGACAACGTACAGCTATATTTGATCATTTGAGCATTCACTTAATAGTTTCAGCATTTCTAGTTGCCTGTGTGCTGTTGGAGAACAGATCCTATCTTTGTTCCTGTCACTGCAGGAAGTGATGATTATTTGCACCTCTATCTCCCCTGAAGCTGCATGCTCCTTCGCTACTTCATGGAGCCATATACTTGAGAAAATGCTTCATATACAGTGGTCATGAATCTTAACACCAAGCTATGCAAACAAGCTTCAAAGAAACCAGCACTTCAAAGTGATGGAAAAAGACAGAAACAAGCCAAAACAGAAAGCAACACTTCCACAAACACAGTTCCACAACTGACAAATACTTCGATAATATGTAACCTGAAGAATTTTGGTGTTCTATTCAGCAGAATAAAAATGGTTTCTTTTAGGAAGGTGAAGTTACTCGACTCTGATTCTGCAACTCGCCTTTTATCAAAAGAATTGGTTAGTCAGAATGTGGTGGTCTCCCAAAGGAAAAGGCAAATTTTACCCTTTAAGAACTTGCAACAGAGAAGATGGTCAAGCGCTCAATGCCCTGCATGGAAAAGGTCCAGGAATATTGGTCTCCCCCATCTACAAGCAGAGACAACCTATCAACTGAATTCTCAGCCAGGACACAGAAGTGTAAAATTTCCCTTCTCATCCCCTGTCATCTCCTGCCAACTATGAAGTCTAGGAAATTTCAACATGCAGAACTACATATTTCATCTCTAAGCTATTAAGCTGGTTTCACTTTCCTTTAGTATTACTTTCAGAAATCTGACCTTCAGTTTTGCTATTTCACAGAAACATGGAATGTTAGAGGTTGGAAGGGACCTCCAGGGATCGAGTCCAACCCCCCTGCCAAAAGCAGGATCACCTAGGGTCGTTCACACAAGAATGCATCCAGGTGTGTTTTGAAATTCTATAGAGAAGGAGACTCCACAACCTCTCTGGGCTGCCTGCTCCAGTGCCCCATCACCCTCACTCTAAAGAAGTTTCTCCTCATGCTGAGGTGAAACCTTCTATGTCCAAGTTTGCATTCATTGTTCCTTGTGCACCACTGAACACCACTGAAAAGAGATTGGTCCTCCAATTGATATCCACCCCTTAGATATTTATAGACAAGTCTTCTCAAGGCTACACAGCCCCAGATCCTCCTACCTTGACAATATCCTGTTCCTGTCAGCCCACTGAGGAGATGGCTGGTGCTGAAGGCACACAAGATGGACACAGCACGCAGATCAGTTCAAGGATTTTAGTTATCAGCTGGCCAGGAGCCATCGCTGCCTCTCCAGAGGCCAACAACCAGCTTGAGCTCCTGTGCTACTACACCTCCAGCCAGTTCTGTCCTCAGCACTGCCCAAGGACTTGCAGAATGGGAGCTCCTGTCCATGGTGCCACATCAGGATGGAGATCCCAGAATGGCCCACCAGTAGTGCTGAGCAACTGGGAACGGTTATTATATGGTCATCTTGGACTCGGTTTTGCTGCATATCCGATCTCATGCACCTGGGAGGCAGTGTTGTGAGAGGCACTGCCATCAGAGAAAATGTATTTCTGTAAAAGTTGTGACATTTCAAATAATAAAATTTTGCTAAGAATAAAGCAGTCAGACAAAACACTAGCAGAGGAAGCAATTACAGGTGAAAAGGAATGCTGTCAGAAATCAGGAGCCTGGTAAGCTATATGCACTGTGCTACAGTTAGAGAGCTAATGGCTTGTATATTTACTTCACAGAAAAAAATATTTTCAGTAAATTAGCAAAGACGCATATATATGTCTACTATAAATATTTAACGACTTCACTTCAGCTGGAAACAAGCAGATTAAATACAGCCATGGTTCTGAGCCCAGCTCTGCTTCCAGTGGTGCAGACACAGGTAACACCACCCTCTGCTGTAGGAAACCACAAAGTGCTGCCCAGACAGCACTGCTAGCACAGTCACCAGCCTCAGGAAAGACTCTGGACCCTGTGCCCTCCTCACCTAGGGGGAAAGCACAACTGCTTTCCTCAGCTGCTCACCCTTGGCCCATCCTGGTTGCTGCCCTGAAGCCCTGTGCAGGGTCCAATGGTGCAGGGAGCTCCAATGTATCCACAGCTCTGGCACATGCTGTGCCCTTCATTGGCCTCTCAACCACCATGCTGCCTCTGGCCCTGAAAGTAGGAGATGGCTCTTTAGGTTTGACATCAGAGGTTTTATATTTATAAATGCACTGAATTAAGCTTTCGACACTGTCCCATACTACATCCTGGTCTCCAAACTGGTGACTCATGGGTTTGATGGGTGGACCACGAGATGGATAAAGAACTGGCTTGATGGCTGCACCCAAAGAGTGGCTGTCAATGGCTCCATGTCCCAGTGGAGTCCCTCAGGGATCAGTCCTGGGACCAGTCTTGTTCAACATCTTTGTTGGTGACATGGACAGAGGCATTGAGTGCACCCCCAGCAAGTTTGCTGATGACACCAAGCTGTGTGGTGCAGCAGACAGGCTGGAGGGAAGGGATCCATCCAGAGGGACCTTGACAGGCTGGAGAGGTGGGCACAAGCCAACCTCATGAGGTAACAAGACCAAGTGCAGGGTCCTGCATCTGGGTGGAGGCAATCCCAAGCACAAATACAGGCTGGGCAGTGACTGGATGGAGAGCAGCCCTGAGGAGAGGGACTTGGGAGTACTGGTGGACAAGAAGCTCAACATGAGCTGTCAGTGTGCACTTGCAGCCCACAAAGCCAACCATATCCTGGGCTGCATCAAGAGAAGTGTGGCCAGCAGGTCAAGGGAGGTGATTCTCCCCCTCTGCTCAGCTCTGGTGTGACCCCACCTGGAGTACTGTGTCCAGTTCTGGAGCCCCTATTACAAGAGGGATATGGACATGCTGGAAGGTGTCCAGAGAAGGGCCACCAGGATGATCAGAGGGCTGGAGCACCTCTGCTATGAGGAGAGACTGAAAGAGTTGGGGCTGTTCAGTCTGGAGAAAAGAAGGCTCTGAGGTGACCTTATTGTGGCCTTCCAATATCTGAAGGGGGCCTACAAGAAAGCTGGGGAGGGACTTTTTAGGCTATCAGGTAGTGATAGGACTAGGGGGAATGGAATAAAGCTGGAAGTGGGGAGATTCAGGCTGGATGTGAGGAAGAAGTTCTTCCCCATGAGAGTGGTGAGAGCCTGGAATGGGTTGTGCAGGGCTGAGGCTCCATCCCTGGAGGTGTTTAAGGCCAGGCTGGATGAGGCTCTGGTCAGCCTGATGTAGTGTGAGGTGTCCCTGCCCATGGCAGGGGGGTTGGAACTAGATGATCCTTGTGGTCCCTTCCAACCCTGACTGATTCTATGATTTACATCATTTAGAGTGTGTCCATACTGGAACATACTCACTTAACTCTTTGTTTTTCTTTATATTCACTCATAATTTATATTACATATAAATGACTTTGAAGTTACATTGAGTCTTTTATTACCCTTTCCCCATGCCACATGCTGTTCCCTGTTCAAATTCCAAAGTGATCTAACCCAAATATTTACCTCCTAGAAGGCTGAAAAAGAAATATAGTTGCTGTGCTGCAACCAACACTAAAATCAGAGCTCCTAGTTCAGCCTTTGCCCTGAAGAGCAAAGGTCAGGACTGATGGAAGAATCAGTACTTGCAGTGTACCTCACCTTGTATTGAAGGACTCCTAACCCCTTAGGCACTTTATCTTCTCCATCAGGGTGGCATACAGCACACAGACCACAGAGAGCACTGTTACCTGCCTTTTAAACCTGACAAAGTCTGAGAATTCTTGACTCCCAGCCTTAGCTCAGGCAAAGAAGGGGTAGCTGAGAGCCAGGTCCTACATTATGGTGGGATGAGGAAAAAAAACATCTAAAAAAAGGGAGACATGGTTTTAGCCCCTGGAGCTCTTCTGCTTGGAATTGAGACTATATACTTGCACTCCTGGAGAAGTTTGAGATAAGGAAGACCATCTCACACTGCACTAATGGAGAAAAGCTGGCTCAAATGTGTAGTCACCTCAGGTATTTACACCTCCCTGGTAGCATGGCAAGGATGCAGACCAGCTCCCTTTGCTCCACAAGAGAGCACAACTCAATCTCACAACAGATTTGCTCATGAAGAGGTGAAACAAGAGAGATTTGAATCTGGTTTCAGCCTATTAACCCTCTGAAATTCAACAACAGTCCCCTGGATACTCCTGCTGCCAGTTTAGCAAGAGAGAAACAGAAGTGCCAAGGACCAGTTTATGGGAGGAGTGAGGTGCTTTCAGGTTCAGACATTTCAGGAAATATTGCAAAGGCAGATAGCACAGGTGAATTTACAGCACCCCTGACTGCGCTTCTCACCAGACAGCGAGGCAGACTGACAGTACAAGGCTGAGGTTTTTTAGTCAGAAGATGAATTTATACATTTCAAATTGCATCAACATAACTTCAAGTTTTGTTTTGCAAAGACCAGATTAAATAGAGCAATAACTCCTCACAGGATGGTATACATGGACTTTTTCTGTACCACGTGAACATCTTTAACCAAGGACAGAGACACTTCAGAGCTGAAACTGGTGGGGATGCTGGAACAACACCTGTAGGGAAGGCCAGGAATGATAGCAGTCATGTATCAGTGTCAAAAGAAAACATGGCATGTATGACAGTTCTTGCTTGCCTTGATCTATGTCTAAGCCCCAGAGAAGGAATGTACACCACTGAGGTAACTAAACAGCTGAGAAATACAGACTGACTTCAGACATTTGATCAGTGTGCCATAAGCAGAGTTAATCTAAGATGGAGAGCTGAGGCAAAACTCTAGAAAGCAGCTGCTTCAGAGCCTGAATTAACAGAAGAACTATGTCTGTGGGAACAGAGAATTTCTCAGCAATGAGAACAAAGGTCCAACAAGTTGGTAGGACCAAGTTGTCCTTCTCAGGAACACAAATGCTATATGAATGCTTTGATTTTCCATCTATAATGAAGAAACAACAGACTTCCTTTTTCACTCACCATTGTGGACTGATGAGTGTGCTAAAGACAGACTCAAGAGCTATGGCTACAAAGATCACAAATGCCTGAGGTAATCTGCTAAACTTCAAAGAGGATTTGGGGAATTTTTTTTTCCTGCTACCAGGTGAAGAATAGGTTGTCTGAAAGGTTATAAAGAAGATAATTCAGACTCAAGCAAGAAGTCTTCAGACAGGCAATTATCACCAGGAAGGAAAGGGTAATTTTGAGTAGATAGCTACATTACCAGAGTGTGCTCCTTTCAGCAACTGCTACTTACTAGGCTACTCCTGTCTTTTAGTAAGAAACTAGGCTCCCAAAACTCACAGGCCAGGCTGTATAGAGAATCATGGCTCAATCGATTCTTAAACACCCTTAAAACAAAGCTACAAAGAGAAGTACATCTAGAATCTCATCCAGAGTTTGTAAAATTAACCAAAGTCCAGAATGCTGGTCAAATCACACTTCAGCTCTGCTCCAAGAGACCAAATCCGAGCTCCACATTGTGGAGCTTGAACTTTAATTCAAAGATGTGGCACACCACTGCCGCTACTACAGCTTTTTTGCTTATGAGTAAGGCATAAACTAATAACACCCTCAAATGATTGCTGTGTCTGACTGTGGGAGTGCTTTTTAATTCCCTTATTTTTCATACAAGTTTCATTAGTGAACGAAGAGGGGGAAGAAAAGCAATTAACGGGAAAAGATAATAAACAAAGCTGATGTAGATAAAGAATCGCTCATACTCACTTGATCCATTGCTGCAGGCAAATTAGATAAGAGGAAAGGCAGGCAGAGTTTTCTGAGCAAGATGTTCTATTGCCAGCTCAAAATCTTAAAAATCAGACCTTGAATATATTGAAACAGTTACTGTAGTAAATAATATTAATTATTGCAAACACACCACAGTGCAGCATGCTGTTCTTCTGCCCACCTACACCCAGTGAGAGACAAACAAAGGTTATTAAAGTTACTTGAGCCTGACTGCAGGATTTGGGTCTTTTTGTCAGAGATTTACACCTAGCTTCACCACTTTTTGGCCTTGGGCTCATTGCCTTTGCTCTGTTCCTCAGCTTCTACATCTATGAAATAAGAGTGACAGGCCAAGAGTCCCCTTTGGAAATCAGCCCAATTCCACTAGCCAAATGGTAGAGCTGAGGATGAGCTTTTCCAAAGCAACACGTCAAGCAATGCAGAGCTGTGAGACCATTAACTATTCCAGCTGGGCCATGGCTGTACTCCCACCTACATAATTAAAACAACAAAGGCCCCACTTGACTTCTTGCATGACGCACAAGGCACTGTCCCCTGTTTAAGGTTTTCCTGTCACCACACAGCTTTTCTCATTTCTCTCATTTCCTTGGTACCTTCTCATTTTAAGGCACATATTTGCTTACATTCTGAAACCTAAATGCTAAAGTTATCCCCCTTCTTAGTCTGCACAGGAATGGTGAGTTTGGTACTGAGATTCCTGGGAAAAAAAACATCAAAAGTCAATATGCAAGAAATCCTTTTGGGTTTTGTCCTGGACGCAAATACAGCTTCACCTCCTGTGTAGTCCCTTAATCAGCATATATGTAAATGGTGAGGGACTGCAAACTTCTGAACACAGCTCTCCAATTAAAACAAACAAACAAACAAACAAAAAAACCCAACATATTTTGAGACCATAGATTCCTCTTAAGGTGAGGAAGGAATGACATTAATGGCTTTATGGAGAATCAAGAACACATTCTCTTTTCTAAAGGAAACCAGAGCAAGAATAGTAGCATATGAGAAAAATCCACTAATTCTATATACTGCTTTGTGTTCCTACGTTTCAAAGCACCCCTCCAAAGACAGTAAGCACCATGGTCCCTTTACACACCGAGAACCAAAACACAGAGGAACCAAAATGATCTTGGGGTCGGCAGCATGCCTGCAGCAGGAAAAGAGCATCTCTTGAGACAAACTCTACTGGACTGTACCACCACCATGTGGCACAAGTGTTATGGCTTCAGTGGTTACTGATAGGACAATACAGCCTGGTGCAGTTATTAAGCTGGTCAAATTAATTTTTTAGCACATACAAGTAGGACACATGCAACATCCAAAGCCTATCGTTGGTTATTGTGAAATATATTTTCATTCATGACTGACCATTCCTTTGCTTCAAGTTATTAGGGTGGTTTGATAGTTCACTAAGGTAACACTAATGCAGATATTGCACCCATTGCCACATGGTCTCAACATAAAAAAAAAAAAAAAAAAACAAACAAAAACCCACAAACATTTTTTTCTTCATTAAACTCTACTACTACCAAGAAGCAAATACAGAACAAAAGCAAAAGTGTCCCCAGACAAATAAAGGTCAGCATTCACACACATCATCCATAATAAGTCAGATTTATTCATTAGACATTCACAAGCAACCTGATCACTTCCGGGAATGAATTTACCAGAAACAAATTCTTATCACTGTGGAATTTCTCACTTTTTATTCTTAAAACAATTTTTAGAAATTATTTTTATGCAATGCTCCATCATGAAAACACAAGTAGAAATTTGACTGTGACTGTCACAAATGACATCAACTGTTTATTTCCTATGCAATGGTTACAGAAGTGACTGCTGTACTTTGTAAGGATCACACAGACAACATGAAACATTCATTTAAGTGACTACATACTGCAGAAAACTTGATTTAAGCACACCTTATTGCACTCTTCACTAGAATGAAGACTGGCAGTTTGATTGTCAGCACTTTTCATGGAAACTTAAGCTGATTCAGAGACAGTGAACACAAAAGTTTTAGCCTGGCAATTAAACAAGTATGCAGCTTGGCAAGCATGACACAGCCAGCTGTATGCCAACCTCAGAAAAAAGACCACTTCTGCGTAAGAACCAGGATGTGCTCAGAGGTAACACAAAAATTCCAAAACCCAAACTACAGATAAAGAGAAAAGACAGAGCAAAAATCCTATCTCACAGTCAAGTATTTCAGCTCTCGAGTGCTAAGTATCAGTGACCCATTTGACTTTGCAATCCAAAGGGAAAATCTGTGGGGTATGCAAGAACACACTTCTACAGCCAGACAACATGCAAGTTTTGCTCAGGACTTCTACCTTCAATTCTGGATACCTTCAGCGTGATTTTTTTTTTTTTTTCTCTCTGCAGTCAAAGTAACTTCTCAGCATACACGGTTTTCTTTGTGCAGGCATCATCTAGAGCACCCAGGAAGAATAACTCTAAGATCAAATTGGAAACACATTCTGCAGGTGACACATGCTCATCAGCTGGAAGATACAGCATCCCAGAAAGGAAGGAGACACTTCTGTCCGCCTGAAGACTCCACCAAGACAACCTGCCATGATGTCACCTGGTGCTGCTCAGTTATCATATACAATAATCTCATCAGAGGCAGGGAGAAAGCATGTTTTTGCTGTGGTTTTCAAACACACTCACAATTAAGTTGCTATTTAAGATAAAGAGGCCCCAGGTCACCCATTAAGTTGGGGATGAGCACAGCACAACACCCTTATGTCAATTGTTTTACCAGTATACAAGATGAAAATAGAAGAATGACATGTGTGAAACAGGCTGCAAAAGCAGAAACTCAGGTTGTGCTCAGCAATCAAAGTAAAGAGGCAATGCACTCCATTTGCATTGCAGTCCTTCCCTCTGTCTTTACAAAGACAGCACAAAAGGAACAGAACCACCTGCAACTGCATTGGTTTAGACAAAGCAAGTGGCAATGAACAGACAGAACCGAATTGCTTTTGGAGAGTTAAATATTGCTTAAAAGAGAGACACACTGACTGCCTCGGGCAGGCCAGTGGCCGCCTGAGTAAAAGTTTAGAAAACCCAAGGGTTTTGGCAGGTTCCCGCTCTGGGAGCGGACCCAGTACCCTCTCTCTCCACTGGAGTGTGCTGTTGGTTTGCAATAGGAGCAGCAACTTTTCCGTGCTCCGTCCCTTCGCTCCCAGTAGCAGCTCCCGCTCCGCCGTGGCGTGCTGCAGATGTTGGCAGGACTCAGACTGCTGGAGATGTTGGCTGAACTCAGACAGCTGCTCCACTGGCAGGAGCCCGGAGCAGCAGCGCAAAGGCAGCTGCTCCAGCTACTGCTCCTTTCACAGCAAACGTTACCTGAGACTCATCCCAGTGTGTCCCCTGGCTCTGAGCTCAGCCAGCCTGGAGGCCAGCAGAGCTGGTGAGTGCTGTGACTGCTGCAAATACAGACCTGTCCCTTTTCTTGCTTATTCAGTTGTTGCGTGTTTATAACACATTCATTAGACATCGTGCAGGTTAATGAAAAAAGAAAGCAAAGAGGGCAACGATATTCTATATGTTGAGAAGTGTAAAGAGTCTCAAGTTTGATTGCTTTCAGGGGATAAAAGTAAGGAGACAGATCAATACTGCTGCAGACATTTAATGCTTGAATATCTTTGCCTCCCACAGCAAATACTGAGAGACAAGCCTCCAGGAGGGTAAACCTGCTCATGATTCAATGAACACAGCCCAGGCTTTGACCCTCAGGACCTAGTTTATAGCAGCAGCTCATGCAGAACACAATTAATGAGTGGGAAATCAGTGAAAAGGAGTGAACTCTAGAACTAGATACCTGAACCTTTTATTCTCGTTCTATAGTAGACATTAATAGGAACTGCTCTGTATAGTAGGTGGGAACTTAGGGAAGCACATTTAAGTTAAGAAGAAATCCTTACACCAACCCTCCTCATTCTTTCACCTATTACTGATATAAAATAATCACACTCTGGCAGGCATCAGAAAGAAAAAGGACCAGTGTGGTTAACTTGCAAAATTTTGTTCCTGTGACTTGAGAGCATCCTCTTAACAGACTTTCAAATTAAAAAAAAAAAAAAAAAAAAAAAAGTAGTTGAGTTTAAGCTTCAAGAGCTGCTGTGGAGCCAGGACACTGAAGTAAAACCAGGACAGAGACAGTGAAGTTTCAGATTTCCACTTGCAAATTATTACATGACAAGAGAAAACAAAAACGACTTTGCACAGTAGAGTACAAAAATCATAGTTAGCTCTTATTTCAAATGAGATAGGAAAAGTAGTCAGGGAAGTCCAGGCCTTTAAGCAAAGATGCCTGATGGATTTTTGAAAGAGAATGTGGAACAGCAGTGGGATGGAGACATGGATTTAACCAAACCCTGCAATAAGATTCTGTATCTACTTGTTACCTTCTTTTACTTGTTCAGTCCCCACTTTTCAAACCCATCTCAGCTTAGCCTCACCCTGGAGAATAAGGATGAGTCCTACATATTTGAGAGCCTCTACCTTCACTCTGAAACAGCTGTGACTTTTCTGATCCTCACAGCTACAAGGACAGGCACTGCACGCTATGTAGTGCCCAGGTCTGCAGAAAAGGAGCCACATGTCTGTCAAGGACACCTTGCAGAACTAGTACTCTCCCTTGGAGATAATGCTGGAAAGCAGCCTAACTCACTTGCCTAGGGTGCTGAGTGTGTCCAGAGATCCCTCCCTACCACTGCCACTGCCGGATGTGCAGGGAACCTGGCCACCTCCTCTTTGACATGGGCAGGGATGGGGAGTTTCTGCTTCACAGGAGAATGGAACAACAGGGGAGGCTCTGGTCCTTTCAAGAGAAGACAACCACATCCCCTCTTCCCAGCAGGTGTACAGGTGTCACAGCCATGTGTAAGAGAAGACATATTCAGTCGTAGCTGAATGAGTTCAAATCAAGCTGACAGGACCCCAGCTTCATCTTTAGAACTACCCAGTAGTGTGCCATGTGGCTGTAAACCAGGCTGACTGCCATCAGTCTGCACCACACTCTATACAGTGCATATGTAATGAAAACCCAGTCCACTGTCCTAGCTTTGCAGGAGGGGGCAATTTGTTTCTAAGATGAAGTTTGCTCACTAATAACAGCTGGCAGCAACTGCTGCTGCTGTCATAAAGACAGTGCTTTCTTATTTTTATGTCTCTATTCCCTGCAACAATCTAGGTGCCTCGCTGTGAACTGATGCTGCCATCCAATAAAACATTAAAAAAGGCGTTAAGTGCAGCACCATGCCAAAAGCTACTGCAGCTACAAACAGAACTGTCTGAATGACCCTGCCAAAGAGTCTAGAGCACACTAAGGGAAATGTTTTTTCTTGCTTGCATGGTGACGTTCACCAAACATTCCTCACTGAAAGCCCAGGTTGATGAGGTCAGGAGCAGGTCCCCAAGATATAGGGACGGAGACAGAATATTAATCATTGTATCAATACAAAGAGCCAGGGACTGCTCTAGTTAAAGTGCTGCTACAGATCATGTGTCCTTCCCTGTGGTCCCTGTGCTGCACTCCCAGAGCAAATGAAAGAGCAGCTCTTTAAAACTGCTGCTATAAACGATCATTTGGATCTATGGACTCCTGAAACATACAACTGAAAGGGAAAATTAATTTCCCTTTTGGGACATAAGAGCAGTCGCTATGCTGAGAACAGTAATGAAGGAAGAAGACATTCCTTTAAATAAAGAGCAGATGCATCCAGGAAACTGACTTTGCACTGACCATCCTCTGAGCTGGAGTACTGGTCTGGGCACTGTGTAGCCAAACCAGAGCAGAACTGATCCCACTATCCCATGGTACATTGTTAGGATACAGCACACAGACGTTTCTACCGATCGATATTCTTTGCACACTGTCCCACATTTATCAGTTATTACAGAACAAACATTTGCATCTTTTTTTTTTTTGTTTTTTGTTTTTTTTAGAAAAGAATGCTTAGGGGAGACCTCATAAACATGTACAAGTACATAAAGGGTGTCTGTCATGAGGAGGGAGGTTCCCTTTTTGCAAACAGTCACATGGCAAAGAGAAGGGGTAAGGGGAACAAGTTGCTACTGGGGAGAGTCAGACTGGATGCCAGAAGTTTTTTTTCACCATTCAAACTATTAGACATGGAATAAACTCCCAAGGGACATGGTGGATTCCCCTACATTAGATGGTTTCAAGGTACCAGCTTGACATTAAACTTGTTCTTAGCACGACAGGTTGGACACGAAGTCCCTTCCTACCTGGCATTCTATGAATCTATGAATGCCATGGGATCTTAAAGCTTCTGAGGAGAGTTTTTAGCCCACATACCCCAAAAGTCAGCAGATACAAGTTTCCAAACTGAAAAAAACAGCCCAATTCAGTCCAACCTCCAACCACCTGCAATAGCCCCCCTGTGAAGTTTCAAGCTCACCCTGTGTAGGGGCTCCCCAGCATTCTGAGGGATTTTTCCATCCTCAGGGTGAAGCTCCACTATTTGGTTAGGACAGCCTACGAGTCAGGAACGGCTCACCAGTCACACATAGCCCTGAAGCACAAAAGGCAAAGCCCATGCCGTAGCTTTTCACACAATTAATGGTGTGGCTGTGCTGGATAATCCCTGCTGCCATCTGTCAAATGGCTGAAGCCAGCAAAGCCAGCTTGGTTTTAAACAGACATTCCAGCATCATCCTGACATAGAGCACTGGGTCTATTGCAATCATCTGCCAGAGCCTTTCTAGGGTACATGAAAATGGAATTATACTGTTCACCACACAAAGATTGTGGTGTGCTAGTCATAACCTAGAGGCTACTGACCAGGAACTTCACTGACTAGCAGCACATGAAGCACTAAGCTCTTTCAGCATCTGAAAATCCTGTTCTTTTCCTATCCAGTCTCAGTCCAAGCAGAAAGTGCAGCTCCTTGTAAAGTCAGCTGCTGATAAAGCAACTTTTTGAAGAGCTGTTTTAGCTCTGTGCAGAAGATCAAGCAGTGAGGAGCTGGGATACGAGAAATGCCTTCCCAGCCATAATCTCAACTCACTGCAGTTCTGGCTCTCTCCAAGCCCAGGGCACACAAACATCAAATGTAAGTGGCAGCATAGACAAGCTGAACAGAAAACAGAAAGTGTGTTTTATTTTGCTTAGTAGTTCTAGTCTTTTCTGTGGATGGGTAGTTGAAACAGGTAAATAAAAAGAATGGCATCTGGCAAAATAGAGCAACTGACAAGTTGGACCACACAACTGGAGCCTCAGGCTGCTTCCCTTAGTTAAGGGCAGAGTGTTCAGCCAGAAGCAAATGCTGCAACCTCAGCACTTCTCTTTTTCCCCAAACAAATATTGAAATTGAACATTCAAATTCCCTAGTGTGGCTAAAGGGATACATTATTTCAGCAGAATAATAATTACCATTTTTTTTCCCTGCACTGATACATTATTACAAGTTTTAGAAATACATAAGATTGGGGAAATTTCCCTAAGGCTGTATTAAATACCAAATCCGTTCATTTTAATAGATCACCCTTTTTATTACAGACTGCACTTGGCAGCAGCTTGCAGTTGTGTTCAGGTTAAGATACCATCTCTTCAGAAGCAGAAGGAGTTTCTTTAGAGGACATATTAAAAGACAGAGTTCCAGAGTAAAGAAAAAAGATAAATCTCAGAGTACTAAACTCCATTGCCCCGTACTCAGAAGCATCTATTAAAAGCCATGAGATGTGGTTATTTTAAGAACAGAAAGATTATTTCCACACTATTGCTAATGGCCCTCCAATATTCTGACATCTCCCTGTCTCCAGAGAGCTCCTGCCCTCTCTGGAGGGGCTATCAGAAAAAGCAACTTCAGAGCTAAGAGTTCCTGTGTTCCATTTGTATTTGGAGATCAGCATCCACAGAACACCTGAAAAATATTTTCCTTAAGAAACTGGGTGAATATTTTGGATTGGCTCAAAACATTTATCTCAAGTTCCTGAGAATGATACAACATACATTGGTACTCTTTTAAGATATGCCATTTATCTGCTCACATTTCTTTTTATCACTTTTATAATTAGAGTATAGATGTTTAACAAAGTATTTCTTTGCTTGACTGCAGACACTAGCTGTTGATTAAAACAATTGGGCTACGTTTTTAGGAACTAGATTTGTCACAAGTAAAGGGAGGAAAATTATCAGACATCCTTGATAGAACAGCACACAGTTCCTAAGGAAGTGTCAATAAACTGGAAAAAAAAAAAAACAAAACACAAAAACAAACCAAGAACTGTCCCTATGGTTTTAGATCCCCTGGTCTAATTTCCATTAGAACCTATAGATAGCTCTTGCTATTAAAGAATATTCCTCTCAAGAGGCTGAGATGAGCTGGTCAGGAAGGCATTATAAGAAATCAAAGCAGGAGCTCAGGATGAACTGGGAGAATTTCCACAAACAAGCTTAACGGGAAAAGTGGCTACTGCAGACTTCCCAAATCAGACTATTGGGAATTTCAGACAACACTGACACAGGAGACATACAACCTTCTTTAAGGTTTACTGGGCTCTTCAAACTTTCTGCACTGGGGCAAGGCCAAGGAAGACAAGCAAGCCAATGCTGCTCCCAAGGGCTTTCACCAAAGTGGTGTGGGCTCAGGAAGTGGAATACCTGGCCACATCTTTTGCAGAGCCATTGTGCGTGGCTCATTAGAGTGTCACAGTTTTGCCTGTGCAAATATGAGGGAAAGTCGAGGGAAAGTGGTAGCCTGACTTAAGTTTGTAGCAAAAGATAGAGTTTCTTGGAAAGAAAAGAAAACCCGTAGAATGTTTTGGCTGAGGAAATAAGCTTTGTAAAATTGTAGTAGCTCATCCTAGATCTCTTGCCCCATGTGGTCAGTTTCAACTGCATTTGATAAAGTGGTAGTAATTCCCAAAATAATCATCACCTTCCAAACCCAAGAAAATGGACAAGCAGGCAGAGGTGAAGTGCCACATTAATGCCACCACATGGGGTTTGGTTATTGTCATGAATTCTGATTAACGACATAAATTTTCTGAAATCCACAAAACAGAGGATATGAACGCTCCAGGCACAGGAAAAACTTAACTTTCAAGTTAGACACCACACAGCTCAAATGCAAGAGGCAAAACTAAATGAAAGCAGGAGATGTCTGCCACTCAAGGAACTACTTCTCTGGTTTCGCACTGAGATAGGGTCTGTGGGGGAATAAAACTGTACCAAGCTCAGCAGACTTAAACTCCAGCAGTACAGAGTCGCCAGAAGCAAGTATAAAATGTTAAAACTATTTTAGCTCCTACTCAGAGGGTTTGTGCTTTCCATAATGCAGTGATGCTGTGAAGCACAAGGTGAATGAACACATAATGAGACTGACTATATCAGTGGCCAAGAGTGTTAAAGCATTGGGATTCACAATAGGAGACCTAAATCTATCGTCTTAATATTGGCATTCCAGCAGCAGCACAATAGTGCCTGCGGTACCCATCTGTGGAAAGGAGGCCAAATACCCTAAGCTGGCACTGGTCTCCCAGGTGCAGATAACCAGGACAGGAGCTGGACACAGGCAGTGGTCACCCACACACTAAGGTGCAGACGAGCTGAAACTTTTGGTAAAAACTGTAGATGGCATCCAAAACCTCTGCACTGTACCACAGGCAAGCAAAACCTCTCTGAATCTTGTTTCAGAGACTGTGTACCATTGCATGGGTCACTTCTGCCAGTGCTATGTTGCTTCTCCAGTGATTCACTTTTCTACCCAAGTCTGGCAGCATTTAAATGGCATGTTAGAATAAGGGCTACAATCCAGACACCAGCTGTTCAGTGGTTTTTCTGTTTACAACAGTGGTATTCATGTTTTCCTGACAGGGTATTTAAAACAAGGGAAAAAAGAAGCCTGAAGTGAAGCAAACTTCTATTGAGTGTGGAAAAAAAAAAAAAGAAAAAAAAGAAAAAGCACACACCCGAGCAGCTAATTGCTCTGTACATCTTCTGCCTGCTGGGGGAAATAATCTTCAAATATTTACCATGCAGAATATGCTAACAAGGAACTGCCTGCTACTTTTGCTCACCATATCCTTAAAATAGATGTCACATATTTCTTCATATTATAAAAGCAGTGAAATATTTATTTTAGAAACATGCAGATTCCTCTGGCTTGCAGACGCTTGCATTTGTGTCTCTGTTGCAGATGACAGAAAATTTCTCTGAGATATTATGGTTGTAACAACACTTCTTTCTCATCTCCTATGTAATTACAGCAGTAATAACTTGGTCAGCTAGGTGACAAAAAAAAAAAAAACACAAACCCTCAACAAACCCACAAATATTTTCCTGTAGATGTTAGCCTGTACACAGAAATAAGGTTAAGGTTTTTTGGGAAACTGAAGTTAAGTCAAATTCAGTACAAAGTTTCAGCTGAAACAGCCCCATTGACTGTTAGGAACAGCCTGAAAAGACACATCAAGAAGCTGGTGGTGCCTCTCCCTGTACCCAGCTCTGTTTTGCACAAATATCAGCATTCATGACACCAACCCAGGAAAACAGATTCCTGGGTCCCAGTCCCTGTTCTGATAAAGACTTCCTCAAACAAAAGCACATTTAGTAATCAGGGGCACACAGAGAACATGGCCTCCTGTCTCCCTGTCTAACAAAGTTTGATTCCTGGCTGCTCTAAAAAGCAAAAGAGGAGGGTTCAGGCACTCAAAAATATATCTAATTGCACCTGGACCTCTCCACCATAAGCATGTGCTGGCACCCTGTACATTATTTGGTAGCCTCCCTTTCAAAATGTTTTGCTTCATTTTTGTCATTTATTCTCTGCGTGTCCACAGTAATACTCTTTATTCTGAAACAAAGGAAGATTTCCATTTAAAAGCAGATTTTTTTTCCCCAGCATTATATTTGGCAAGTAAATACAAAAATCATATGTTCATTCCAGTCTAAAACGATTCCCCTTTTGCCAGTCCCAGCTACAGCTGTGAAACTGAAAAGCCTTTACAGGGCCCTAAGAATGGCATCTCCAACATCGTGGTAGAGCTGGAACCAAAACCAGAAGCACATCCCAGGATTACTGCAATGAGGAACAATTACAGGAATTATTTGGTTTGTTTAAGCCCTGTTTCTCTGTAAGAGCTCAATAGTTTTGGTAACTGACAAGCTCCAGTGATATATCCTTTTCTCTCACTCAGGGTTGCTCATGTGTTTCTCAGAAAATAGTTAATAAAATAGAAGGCAGTTGGAAACTTGGTCTAAGCATTCTTTCAGCAGTGCTTGGGTCAGATACTTCAGTTATAAAAGATACTAGATTAAGAATGAAAAAACTTGACGCTGCCTTGTTTTCTTTTTTTCATTCTTATAGCTGACATTTCCCATGTAATACTTCCTTGAGAGCCATTCATCTCAAAAAACATGTTTTTTCTTGACCTATTAACTATGAACTTCAAACCCAAGTACTCACTTATTTCAGGAATTAAAAAGCAACAGAAGTTCACGATCTGTTCCTATTTGGCTCTCTTTAAAGGTGCAGCATATTCTAAGTGGTGACTGCTGTCTTGCTTGCTTGGACAAAGCCAGAGGGCATCATGCCCATCCACAGCAGGCAGGAGGGAATCACATGCAGAATTGTCCTCTGGTTCTCCCCCTGTTCCCAAGGACTCAAAATTTTGCAGGCATTAAGCCACAGATGATATCCTTGAGTGACCTACATGCCAACTGTATCAGCACCACAAGTAAACAATGTCCAAGTTGCTTAACTTTTCCTTCATGATTCAAGAACACAGGCAGTCTTTGCTGGATGCTGATAGCACAGGAATCCCCATGCCAAACAGCACTCTGGAATCCAAACTTAATCACAATTCCAACAGTGTAACATTTTCCACTGCTCTCAGGACAACAGCCAATAGAAATGGTGATGGCCCAAGGAAAGAAGAGGGGAATAGACAAAACACTACAAAGAACCTGGGGCAAGGGGTACTTGTTGCTTCAGAAGTGTCTGAACAATAAACAGGTGGCAACACTTGACAGCTTCTTTCCTACCAGTCTCACTTACATGGGCCACCTTCAGCTGTTGTGCCTTATCTCTTAGAAGATGTGAGCTGCCACTATCGTATTTGAGTCATAACCTGTTTTTGTCTTGTGACCATTAACCACACTTTAAAGACAAAAATGGTGAAAAGGCAAAAAGTGTTGTGTGACCTGTAAGAGCAAAGCAAAGCTAGCTAATGCCTCACTGCCTCCACTCTCAGTACCTAGAATTTATTTCAATGGTTTCCAACAAAATAGTATTTTAGCAAGTGTGTAGATCAGTGTTCTCCTAAATCTTACCACAAAAGGCTAAAGCAACCCTGGAACAGATTTCCTCAGGAAATTGGCTAGGGGAACTTATTTAGGAAATACGATTATTTTCAGCTCCTACTTGCCCTGATTTCCAATGCAGCAGGATCTGATCCACCAGACTTTACAAGTTTTGCTACTCTGAACAAAGAATGAAAGTAACAACAGCCATTTGGAAGAGCATAAAACTCAAAGAAAGTGCTGGGGTCTGCAGAACTATTTCTACGTAGCATCTGGCTCTTTGCAAAGTTTGACATTAAGTCTGCAGCTGGACAATATTTCAGTTTATTGCTCTGTGCAAAGCATCCTATGAAGCTCTCTGGAAAAGGCAGCTATTAATTAGTCCTAATGAGGATACAATTTGCTTTCAGCATGGTTACTTTATTGAAAACAGCAGAAACAATTGAGCTGAACAACAAAACAAGCTGCAATTAGAAGCTGAATGTCCACTGGCCCTAGAGTAACATACACAGCTGACAGCTAGCGACAAATTAATCTTCAACTCCCATGCTAAATTTTGACCATAATGCAGAGCATGGATGAGGTATGGTATGTATCCTACCAGGCCTGAACTTCTCAACTGATAGTTGATAGGGACAAAACCCCTCAGAGTTATTTTTATTCCCTGACAACATTTCATGAAGAGCCAAAACACACAGAAACCACAGCAGCAGATCTGAAAAAGAATCAAAGGAGACTTACCTCTTCAACATCCTCTGACACCCTGAGAAGTCAATGCATTTCTAAATGCTGCACTCCATGCTGTGGGTGGAGAGGAATCAGATTAGATGAACTACTGCTATCTGCATATGCAAATTCCTGAAATGTTGAAGATGACCATAGCAGAAAGGAACAGGGAAATGGCAGAGAGGAATATTTTAGATTGATAGTGATGATTAGTAGATCAGAAAGATTCCACAAAATATTAGGTCTTAGAAGCTGACAATTTTTTCCAGTTTTCTGATGTCCAGACCTGTTTTCAGATACCGTTCTCCTCTACTTCCCACTACAGAAAATGACATCAAACTAGAACTGCCTGTGGGGTGCAGGGATATGGATGATTCTCAGCAGTGTGTGGGCAACTACACTTCATTGTCCTGGGACTCAAACCCAGGAAAGTGAAAGTGCATCTATTCTTCCTCCTCTCAGTATGTAAAACATGTTCTTCTGAACTTACACATCCTATTTGCTGTTTTTCATTTTTCCTCCATCTCTACAGACTTGCACTGTCTGCACTTCTCTTAAACACTTATCTTGTATGCAACCATTTTTATTGTATTTTGATAGGCATGGGAGCATGCATGCTTCTGTGTTAAAAAAAAAAAAAAAAAAAAAAGAGTGGAGAACAAAAGCTGAAAACATACCTAGACCCTTTCCCAAGAGCCTTAGATGGTTAGTGATGAAAAAAAAGAAATAGATTAAACCTGAGAAGGGAGGAAGGAAGATGAGAGATTCGAGAGCTCTGAGAGGTGGGGGGAATAGGATGGGACATAATTGTTGAGCTGGGACTCTTACTCACCCATCCTCCTATTCAACAGCCTGTACTGTTTTGTCAATTTTTACTTTCAAGGAATGAGCCAATTTAACGCTCCACGTATATATTACTATTTGTTACCCTCACTGATCTCCTCTAAACCAGTCTTGTTTAAAGCTATTTCTAGAGTTGGCTTAGAAATTGCGTTTTACTTTGCAGTTATTTTCTTTTCCACACTTCAGTAGCTCAAAACACAGAAACTACTCTTTTTCATCCTAGGATGCCTTCCACTGTAATTGAATTTTGAAAAATCTTTTGAAACATACAGTTATCTCAGAATTCTTATCTCCTGGAATACCTCAGAATCATGCCTGTACACTGATCCAGCTTAGTTTCTTTGGCCGCTAAACATCCCTTGTACCCCCAGCTGATTCTGCTTGCATCTGGAAAGGCAGCAGAAGAGACTCCAACAGAAAAAGTTTGACAGGTGTCACCAAGGCTGTAATCTGATGTAATGGGGTTCTACAGGAAATTTAGGAAAAAAAGGAAAAGAAAAAAAAAGAAATCTTATTCCAGCAATTTCCACATGCTTTTTCTTCATAATCTTTATTTTGCTTCACAGAGTGATGTTTCCTATATTTCCAGTAGAAGCTAATCTACCAAGCTAATAAGAAAAAGGCTTTTTCAGTATCTCTTGACCTTAGATCATGACCACTGAGTTGAATGCAGCAGCAATTTCTATTCTTTTTCCAAATTCTTTAATGCAGCGAGAATGACTCTAACATTCGTTTACTGAACCGTGGTTAATTGTGGTACTCTGTGCTCAGGGAATACCTTAAGAACTATAGTCAATATAACTTCTACATACAATCAATATTAAGATTTTAAATAGCTTCTTCTGCACCAAAGTAACCTTATGTAATTAAAAAAAAACAGACAAAAAAAAAAAGAAAAAAATTAAATAGAAAAAAATAAGCAGGATTGAACAAAGATAGAAAGCTATCTAGGTAGCTGAATATGCCTGCTTCAGTGAATAAAAGAAATGTTACACATCAGACCCCAAGCAATAGCGAAGAATATTCAAACTTCCTCTGTACCAATGAACCAACCTGTCCTCACACTCTTTTTTTTCTTTGATTCAGAAATAATTGATGCATATATTTATTCGAAGCTAAAGGAACTGGGGCTTGACCAGTCTCTCCAAGTTTAGCTACAAGGGTGTCCTTGAGCTAGCCCAACACACCAAACCCAGCCTCCCCTCTGTATCACAACCTACCACTTGCCTTCTCTTAATCTAAGAGAGCACAGAAGCCAGACAGTGAATCCTGTAGTTTACTGATTTGGCTGAAGATTAACCCTGCAATAAAACAATGAACTGGAGAGATCCCCAACTTGCAGTGTGCTCACAGGACCTTTGGATCCAATGCAGAGGAATAACAGTAACATCCCTGTTACTTCAAAGGGAAATCTTGTCTGTTGTCCTTCACTGCTCATATAGTTTGCATCAACTTGCAGGACTGAGTGCAGACTGAGCTTTGAAGGAGATTAGATATAAGGTGCAAAGATGGGGGCGGGGTGCAGAGTTCCCAGGTGACCAAGGGCCACTGGGTTCTACTAAGATCTACTGGGTTCTTTATGTTATTTGAATCAAAGCTTCAGCCTAATGTGAATCTATGAAGTCCAGTCTGTCCACATATAATGCTCTCTGTTCTTTTGAAGGGTTTGACATTAAGAAATAAAATTGTTTTTTTTTTTTTTTTAAAAAAAAGCTGCCAAGAAAACCCACAGAACACAACCTTTGAGAATCTGAATACCCAATACCACTTTTCACTTAAATGTTTAAGGAAATGACTAAAAAATACAAAGTACACAGGAGATGATTCCTAGTTTTCACCACAAAACATGAATGTTAGGAGGGCAAATCTTTTCATTCTAAAGAACTAATGAAAACTCTTCCAGTGTTCTGCAACACATACTTAAGTAAAACTTCACATAAGGGTTGTCAGCATTGTTTTCTGCTTCATGGTTCTACAAAAGCTTTGTCTTACAATAGATGCAAAAATGAAAACTAATGAGTGTAATTAGTCTGTGAACCCCATTTCCAAAATGTCTTTGTCACAATTCTTATGCATTTTTTTATGGTATAATATCAGTGAAATGGAAACTCCCACCAGTTTACAAGTTTTGGAAACTCAAGACAGTGTCTAAGGAAAAGTATTTGTGCATAAAATTAAACTACATATAAAATTGTTACACTTGAAATATTTGAGTATGACGTTTTATTTGTGATAATGCAGTTTGATCACATTTGCAGCAAAATAAATAACTGGTCAAAGAACAAAAGGTGTGAAACCCTGAGATTACTGACATTTCCAGATATCCAAACAGAAATCCTTCATTCAAATACTTGCCAAAATGATTTGTTCAGGTTAGCCACAATTTCTTCAACAGCCAGTCTCCAACTAAACTAAACAACCAATTACAATTTTTGGATACAGAATTCAACAGACATCAGCTGAAGTTTGGTCCAGTGAGTTCACTGCATCTGTTTCAACCAGCACAACCCAGTCCATCTTTCTGAACCCTAAGAGCAATGACATTTCCACTTTAACTTATTCATAAGCAGCAGCAGTCTACACTGATGTGAATTTAAGATGTGTTGTATTGTTAATTTACTCTACTACATTTCTGCCTTAACCTGTTGACTGACAGTTTACCTGATCTAATTTAAAAGAAAATCAGAAAAAATCCAACAAATAAATGCATTGTCAGAAGAGAAAACAAATAAGAATGAATAGCGGCCATGACTTTTAGAGGACTGGAGTCAAATAGCTTGGTACTCAGTTCCAAATAATGTAACACAATGTCTGAACACTAAGATTTCCCCCTTCCACATCAAATACCATTTTATCATTGTGATTTATGTCATGAATACATGTTTTTCCTCTTTCTCCCTCTCCTCAGAAATCTGCCTTCTGATAATGGATATGTTATACATTCATGCTTTTCTGTAGCAGTTTCTAGCTGACAAGAACCATGAAAGGCATTTGGTTACAAAAATTACAAGGTCTTTCTGACCTTTTCCTCCTTTCTGATTAGTTAGGCTAAGCTGCTTCAATCCTGTAGAAACCAGAGCTTTAAGAAGATGCAGAAGTACAGGTCCAGGGAACTCAGAAACCTGACACTACCCAGCCCTGGAGCTTACACATCTCCAAGCTCAGCAGGAGACAAGGAGTTATTTTATGGCTGCAAATGAGTACATGGGCTTTTAGCATATTACAATCTTTCCTTGAATCTGACACTAAATAAGACCTTGCTGCGGGGGGGAGAAAAGGGGGTGGCAGTATTTGGCTTCATGGGGTGTTTACAGGCCAGGTCCTGAAGGGAATTGCCATAACTGCTACATTATTAACACAGTATAGCTGGCAGCTGACACTACAATCAGCCAACTCTGTTTCATGAGCCCAAGCACACTGCTTTCATCTGGCATCAAACAGATGGGTTCATTTGCTAACTTAAACCTAAACAGTGCCTGTAACTTCATGTGCTTATTTCGTTTGGAATTGAGCTGAAGGACCACCAGAATGTTTTTCAGACTACTCCAGCCACATCAGCATAAAAACTCTCCTCTCTGTGAGCTCTTGAACTTGGAGAACAAGTCCTTGCCCTTTCAAACCAAAAAGTTCCTTATACAGCTCCAGAATATCCATCTACAGCAACTGGAGATAGATCAAGGTCAAACACAGAACAGATTTTTTGCCTCTATGTAACAGGCTCTCCAGGAAGCTTATCCCTTCCAATAGCCTCTCTCATTTAAAGCACAGATTTGGCAACATGCAAATGTTCAATCAGGTGCTGAATCCACCAATTTTCTGACCACACACTCATAAGCACCTTAGGAAACATACAAAATTATGCCATTTTGAAAATGCCATATTTGATGTCTGTCTTTCAAACAACTTTCCATTGCATAACTGTAGAAAGTTCTACTTCTTGAATCAAACAAATAATTCAACATTTCTTTGTTCTGCAACATATTGAAAAGCATACAGTATCACTCCATCAGCTAATAGTATCCCATATTTCTTCAACCAGGAGAGTAATAGCTTCCCACCATGGTTTGCTTTTGCAACGGTGTGAATGATTGCAAGTAATGCTCTGAAGCAAAAGAATTCAGACATGAGGACTGAGCTCAGTATGCAGCCCTGTTGGAAAGTCAGAACAGAACAGAATAGGAATTTATTATCTGTTCGTTTCATCTCCTGTAGTAAATCTAATAATACTTTCACTCTCCCATCTCAGCTTTCAAGATTTATTTTCTGATAAATTTCCAACATTCTGTATGTCATGGACTGGTACAGTGATGGTGCAATACCAAAAGCTCAGATGAGTGATACCTATACAATATATACAGCACACTTGCTATACAAAATAGCTGAGAGGCAGATTAATAAGCTAATGCAAAATCTAAAGCTTATGCAACAGTTTGAGGCATAGGAAAAGATGCAGCACACTAACAAGTAGACTGAATAAGACAATAACACAGCACAGCTCTCCCTCATCCTTCAAATTTATCACACACCGCTGGGAGCTTTTCCTGAACGCATTGAAATGAGGAAGGTTTTCCACTTAGTAGCTGTCCCAGCTCCCAACGTGTACAAATCTACTAGGCAGCAGAAAAGAGCAAAGCATACCTAAACAAATTTCTCCTAACAGACTGTTCACACAAGTTTGATTTACCTCAGCAAAAGCTATATCTCTCCCACTCATCATACCCTACTGGAACATCTACCATGCTATATTTGAATCTTCTGCCACAAACAAATGCAGTTATATGGGATGATACAATTCCAATTACTAAAAATAGGCTAAAAAGCTTAAAAATGAAATTAAATACACTAAAGCGATCCCTTTCTGATGTCTCTGCTCAGAGGCCCTTATCTCCTTGCTTTAACACAGGCATATTGCTGCATGCAAAGGTGTGTTATTAGATGACATTTTAAAAGGAAAATATTTGAAATGCAGAACAAAGATGATCTTTGCATGCCTTAGATATAAGAAGACAAAGAAATGTAAATAAGTAATGATAACATTTGCAAACAATGTCTTACAGTACTGACTTAAAACAGTGGCTGAGCAATAGCTTGGCTTTTTTCTATAAAACTGAAAAAAAATTAAAAAGAAAAAGAAAAAGCAGCTGTCCCTTTCAAATACCATTTGAGATTTATTGTTTTAAGTTATCAAACTTTTAATATATGCTAAAGCTGAGTTTCTGAAAAAAGCATAAGAGCACCCAGAAGATTTTTAGAGCCTTCACTGTCTGCTGAGGAAACAGTCATGTCTCAGTGGGTAAACACATCCCCATAAAGCAACAACAGAAAAGTCATTTACAGCATGCTCCAGATCTGCACGCTCTACTACATGTAACTCTCACCACATGCAACATTGTACTTTCAGCGATATTTACTGTTCATCAGCCTCCTGGTTTAACAGCAAGTAAGAAGTCGATTAAAAGAATACAAAGCAAAAGTCCATCAGAAGCTTTGTGTTCAGGCAGTGTCCTCTCACAATGGCAAATATGCCAGAAACTGAGACAAAAAACATATGGGTATTTAAAAAATTGTTTCATGGTTACTTGCACTTTCTTGCATGCAAGCAGCAACACTACTTTAAAATTCCTCTTCTGTTCACATTTAGCTTGACTGTGAGTTGCTATGTGTAGTACTATATCATCATACCAGAATTTCATCTTGGGATAAGAAAAGTGATTTAGCTCAGTGCTGTACAAACTTTAAGTCAGTCACAATTATGCTTCTGTCTCCCCCTTCAATTTTTATTCAAAGCATCTTTTTATTCATTCAGCCAGCGATTACTCTGTGCATATTCAGCAGTGTTTTAAAGTATCTAGCACAGATTCAAAGCCATTTGGCTTACACTACCCTACCATACTGATGTAATATTAAAACTGAAATACTTCATCAGCAGAGAATGTAGATGTTGCTTTAAAAGATGCTAACAGATAATAGTATACACTAATAAGATTAAAATTAAGTTATAACTGCATGAATATTTATGAGCCTTTGCTGCTCATTAATTATGTATGTCAAAGCTTTAGAACAACAAGACTTAATGGAAGTTTGTCCTCACAGACTGACGACAGGCCTTCAGCTGAGCACATTCTCACAAAAAAATACTTCCAAACAACCCATTAAACAAAGCAAAACCCCAAATACTCCCACACATTGGTGATTTTTTTTTTTCCACCCTCAGTGTGAGGTTGATGGGCAAAACACAAGCTCAGGACTTAAGTAAATTTTCAGTATTTGGCTTTTAGAAGTAATCTGTCTATTTTACATTTATCTTCCTATTCCCATGCACCAATACTAAATGCAATTTGTAAATATTAAAAATTCATACAGAAAAAGTAATCACTATAAAAATTGTATTAAGCCTGAAAGCATTAATTCAAGACATTAGCCACTCAGCAAGAGAACAGTAGACGGTCCATCTTTTTCTCTCTTTCAGTTCTTTTAAACAGGCAAAGGACCCAAAGCACAAGAGGGAAAAACAGCCAATTTCTTGAAATTAAAATCAAGTACAAGAAGAAAAACTCCTGACTGCTGAAGTCCTATCCATTCCTCTCTTACAAGGAAATGTTGAGAGACCTGGGGCCAGGCTCTTCAGTGGTTCCCAGCAACAGGGCAGGAGATGACAGACAAATCCAGGAACGCAGAAGGTTTTATCTGAACATGAGGAAAAACTTTCCTGTGAAGGTGCTGGAGCCCTGGTACAGGCTGCCCAGAGAAGTTGTGGAGTCTACTTCTCTATAGAGATTCCAAACCTGCCAGGAGGCAATCCCTAGGCTCTGGATGACCCTGCTGTAGCAGAAGGTTGGACTAGACAATCTCCATAGTTCTTGTAAATCCCTACCAACCTGTGATTCTGTGAATTTAAACCAATCCCACCAAGGGCAAACACCTAATCTATTCCACCCTGAAGAACTAGTTTTGTCACCAAAATGAAGGACAGGTTAAGTGAAGTCTAAGGCTGCTCACAGCATACTGCTTTCTATATAACACAGAAGACTCTAGGTCCCATTGCAATCATTAAGTACTAGTGGTTCCTTCAAAACAGAGCCATATCTTCACACAGTACAGGAATAACATTGCTTATATGAAACAGGATCAGTGGTGTTCAATGGCAAAACAAAGAGGAAAGTGATAGATCCCACACCATGCATCATAACTGCTCTGCAAGAGCATGGGTCACTACATGCACAAACCCACTGCTTGCCCTCTTCTCTGTGCAGCTGGACTCTTCATTTCTGCTGGAACTCCCCTATCTCTACTGATAATTTATAATTCTGTTTGTTTTCAAACAATTCATTTGCTGACTCTTCTTTCCATTTGGTATAAAGTGACAGAATAAAGCTAGGCATGTTTTCAGACATACTTGGAAATACTGACAAATCACTGAAAAAAAAAGATCTATTCCTGCTTCTTTTGATCATCAATAAATAAACTGTTCTTCGAAATAAAGTGCCAGTGTAATTAGCTAGGCTAATTTTAGAAATGTTGGCTAGCAGGCTATTTATTTCAGAAATCATTCTCAAGTAACACAGATGGTTAAAATAACAGCAACTAAGAATGTGTGAACCAAATCATATAGAGCTCAAACTTAAAAGCTAACAACCCTGAAAAATATTACTTTGAGCAATTTGATTGCACAAGAAAGCATTATCTCCACAATCCTGGGGCTAACCTAGTTTCAAATTTCAAAAGCTGTAAAACTTGCAGGATCAGGAGATCGGTGAGCCATGTTTACCTACAAGAAGCTGCACAGGTTTCTCCTTTCATCAAAAGACCAGTACTCCTAAAATGATGGCAATTTCCATCTAAGTTATATGAACCAGTCAGGTTTAAGATCCCATAACTAAGTCAAATGGTCATGACAGTAATTTACAACCCTTGTGACATTTAACCATGGTTTCATTTAGCAGCTCATCACTAGTCTAGGCTGTGCTCACAGAAAGACACCATACTTCCCAGAATGCGAAAGGTTCTGTGCTGTTCTAGATATAACATAACAGATATAAGCAGATATTCTTCTAATCTTCCTATGCTGCATGTCTTGTCCTACCTTATTTTTTAAGCCACTTAAGATTTGCCAGTCTTAGTCATTGATAAAAATACCATCAACATCCCTCGGTGAACTTGGTATTCAAACCCCCCTGCTCCATCCTCATTACAGTTGTCAGTTTGGTTCAGTAACACTCATCCTGCAAGTCAAGACCGTTGTTACAAACCAGGAGGAATTAAAAACTAAGGTTGTAATTTTCTCAGGGAAAAGTTAAGTCAATAATGGACAGGGCAGGGAAGCTGCGATATTTTTTAGTTGACATGTTAGGGAGAAGAGTAACCAAACAATACATTTCAGAGTACTCTCAAAAACTCAGATCTCTGTCCCACATAGGTTTTGGAAAATTTCCCCCATATGGCTTTACTATTTTCTAAGAGATAAAATAGGTCTTTAAAGCAAACAGTGTGCAAATCTAAACACTAGTTAGAATTTACTACTACTGGTCATCTGTACAACACACCAGTTCCACTTAGCTGTGGCCTAAGATGTGATCTCAGTTTACCCTTGTCACAGTGCCTGTCCACAGCTACGCATATCTTGCCATTACACAGACTGGATTTCTGAGACAAAGACTTCCCACCAAGGCCTGTAGCAGGCAGTTTGCCTTGCAATTGAAACAGTTACAAAGAAAGTTTAAAAGGTTACACATATCAAGACAATTCCTGAATTCACGCTGCTCCTCACACAAAAAAAAAAAAAAAAAAAAGAGGAACTGAGAGTGTCTCTTAAAGTTTAGCTGTACAGCACAGCTGAGAGGGATCAGGGATGTGTGCTAAGCTCCAAAGCAGATGGAGTGATGGATGACAAAGAAGTTTTAAAGTCTTTCTGCTTCTTATCTATCTCTTTGCAGTATACTGGTTAATAAAAATTAAAAAAAACCCAGCTTTTTCCAAAAGCCGTTCACAGTCTTGGAGATAAGCAAAGCTCAGCCTGAACACGTACTTAAGGAAACATCAGCTTTCTGCAATGTCTTATGACAGATTTTGGGTCTTGTTACTAATCTTCCTAGCTGGATATCATCCCCATGGAGTCACGATTACTGAGCTCCACAACTGTCACAGGCATGACAAAAGAAGCTGAATATTGCTCCTCATTTTTTCTGATCTTTCTTATCGTCCTCTATTTCCTTTTTCAAGTAAACTCTTATAATTCTCTTCTTTCTCATTTTTCCTTTTCCTTTAGTCTTCTTTCAGTTTCTCATCAGAATAAGCAGGGGCCTCTAATGACATAAGAGAAAAACTCTTGCACTGTTGCCATTCTGCTTCCCATATAACTGCAAGTCTTACGTTTAACGTGACACATATTCAAGCATTAAAAAAACCCAACAAACTAAACAAAAACACCAAAATGAAAAGACCCCCAAGCAACCAAAGGAAAGACCCCCAAGCAACCAAAGGAAAGACCCCCAAGCAACCAAAGGAAAGACCCCCAAGCAACCAAAGGAAAGACCCCCAAGCAACCAAAGGAAAGACCCCCAAGCAACCAAAAAAAACCCACAGCCCAAAAGCTGACTTCTAGTAGAAGAAAGAAGCAAGCTATTTTTCCCAGTTTGAAGTCTGTTGTCATCAGAGAGGGTATGGATGTAACAATACCAATACTGCTGTATTTCAATGTGGAAATGACCCTTCCTTACTGAGGTCAGTACTATCTTACTGCTGCACACTCTCTCTCTTCAGGTTTAAAAGTATGTGTGCTGTTAAAGAAAGGTGTCACAGCACATTTACGTGCAGTTGACAGGCTTAGTAGGCATAATGGATATCAACACTCTCTCTCAATCCTACCTTGAAGCCATCACCTCTTTTAGAACTTGAGCACAGGTATTATTTTGCTGAACTACTATGCTAAATGTAAGAGGGCCTTCCCCATGCTTATAACTGTTGTCTGCAAAAGACAAGGGAACCAGGAAGTTACCTCTAGAGTTTCTCTAAGTCTTAGTATTCCATACTAACCCCAAAATTTCATGCTTTCTCTTACTAGCCTGTTTGTGGTGTTTTCAGCATCCCACCAAGATCCTAAAAGAGAAGATGATAAAGAACTCAGGTTGTTTTCCATTTAAGTTAGTTTCAAGAGAAGCATCACAAGATCTGGTCTATTTTCAAGTTGGCTGCTGTCACTAAGAAAAGTGTCAATTTTTCGCCCTCCTCCCTTTCCCATTTTAGAAATTGAAGAATTGCATCAAAGTGGAGCAGTCCAAAATTGTTAGAAGAGCTGCATTACTAAGCTCTATGAACTGTTAAGTACATTCAGAAAAGCCAGAACTTGGCCTGGAAACCGAAGTGCAACAAAAGGCAAAATGGTGACTCCTGAGATTGTACAAGGTGTAAGAAAGCTCTGAGGGACTTGGGAGGCTGGCTTCAGTCTCAGAAGCAAGCCAACAACCTCAGCATATATCTGGAACTATCCAAGAGTTTGTAACGTCAAAAGCAATGAAGAAGGATAAAGGAAACAGCAGTATTTACTGCAAAACAAACTGCCCAGTATGTCCAACAAAACGTCTAGACCTGAAGTAGTTAATTACATGAAGTCTGCTTGCCAATGCTTCGGAACAGTCTTCCTCTCTACAAGTAAAAAGGAAAATAGTGGTAATTAGAAAAGACTCCAGAGCACCTGCTAAGGGTACCCAATATGGTCTCAGCACCCCTGCTGTAAGTGGAGCATAAGGTAACTGGGAGGGGTTAGGACACCTCTCACGGTAACATAATGCAGGCAAATATGGCAATATGTTAGAGCAGCTGGATAGGGTGTCATCATAAATTCTTGGCATGCACTCTATCCTAGTCCCTGTGCTATCTCAGCTCTCCAGCACTGATCCAAGGAGCACAGCAGAGTTCTGATTTTCAAGTTTGGATATATTTGCTTTTTGGTCTGTGAAAGGAATCAGCAGGGCATTCTGAGACAAATTCATGCCATTTTCTTATTTGGGCATCAGAGGTCTTATCAGGTGAATGACAGGCTATGTGCTTCGTGTTCTGTGTCACAGGCCCACAGTATTCACGGTGTAACTGTTCTCCTATTTAAGTTCTTGTTAAAATGATCCATAAGTGATTGTAATTTCCAACAGGATTTTAAAGCCAAGTTAACAACATTTTGCAAATCCTAAAAAAAAATCTGGTCAATTCTCTTGCCTCTTCCCACAGACAGATCCTTGCAAACTTCTGCAGATTTTGAAGAGGTTTTGGCTAGCATGTCCTTAGCTATTTCCAAAATATTTTAATGAAGAAATTGTGGAGATGTTCCCATGTACAGTAGTTATGCTGGTATGATTACCTTTGCAGAAATCTGGTCTTGTCGATTCAAAGGCAAGACACAAAATACTTTAAAGGGCCCCTTGTACACACAACGATTTAGTACATGACAAAAAAACCCAAACCAAAACAAATTATGTAGAAGAAACTTAACACGCTCCTCCACCTACCATGTCAGTGCCAGCAACCTGGAAGGCTTTTGGAAAGGATCCCCACCTACCCTCAAAAAAATATCTGAAAGTCAAGACCACTGACCAGAATCAAGACCGAGTTCAAAGCCTGCTACAGAAGAGGTCCCTTGTATCTCTCACAATCCCCATAACACAGCAGTTTTCCATAACTGATCACACACATTCAAAGTTCAGGAAACAGTTTTCACATTTTCTTTCCCTCAACATGAAAAAAAGCTTATTCATCCAGAAACTGAATGAGAAAAGCAACAGACTGAAAGAACCTGAGGGGGATAAAACAATTTTGCTAAGACAGAAATCCATGGGGAGTGTAGAACTGCTGAACAAGTACAACAAAGATAACAAAGTTTAAACATCGCCACTGTTTATGCCCTCAAGTAGTGAGCCATAGCATTTCATTTAGAGGTTTCCAAAGCCTGTAAAGTGTCTCAGAAGTTCCTATTAAAGTGCATAGCACCATTATTGCAGCTTACTACAGAAGGGTAGGGTTTGAATGGAAACTGTGTGGAGACTAGTGAAAAATTTAACATAAAATGATTGCATTTTCATATGTCGTCTTAAAACAAACTCTTTTGAGCTTAGTCACATACAAACAGTTGATGTTTTAGTTTGGAGGTTGAAATAATATGTTTCATTTAGATTTATTTCCCAAAATCTTTCTTAATTCAAAACAAAGTTTTGAACAGAAGTCTTGGAGTTTTTCCTACCAAGTCCACACACATCCTCCTCCAATTCTACAATGTGGTAAACAGGCCTCTTAAATTCTCATTTGTGATGGACCTTTCCTACTTCACACACAAACCTACAGCAGACAGGGATAATTGTCTTCAGAAAGTGGAAATCATCCATATTCTGAAATAACAGATTTGAGACTGGGACAGCAGATTTCTGGTCTCTTGCCCAAAACATCTCTTATTACTTTATATTACAAAAAACCTTCTATTGGGATACTGTGAGGAATAACTGATTCCAGCATACTCTATAGGCTAGGGCACTGTCTTAAAATGGTTTTTGGTTTCAACATCAACTTTGGTTTAGGCAGTCAGGACCATGACCAGAAACTAGTTTTTGTATATTCTTGTTTAGTGATCCTAATTACAACACTATGAGATATAAAAGGTGATAAAAAGGATAAGAAAAGTAACTTTTCAGTGTTCAATTTCCTTCCTCTGCAAGCAAAAGCAAAATACACACTGTTTGGATCCAGTTCTCCAAGTACTCGTTTTTAAATGCAACAGAAATATTTCAGAGTCTACAGGGGACTCTGCTCAGCTACAAAAGTCTTCCTTCTCATAATCCCCTTCATTACAAGGAATTAAGTCTACAAACCATTCAAGCATCAGCACTCACTGCATTTGAGACTGGAAAAAACATTCACTCTGCATTTACTGAAACAGAAAACATGTCCTTAATGTAGTCACACTTGCACTCATAGTTAAGGACAAGGTAAAGCAGAGCAAAGCCCACATGCTGGGTCAGATGTCCTTCTTGGAGGCTTGTTAAAAAACAGTCCAGCCCTCCAGAGAACAGAACATCCCTTCCTGAAGAAAAAGATACCCTGAAACATTTAGGTCCTGATAAGTCAGTAGTTTGTTGTTCACATCTGAAGTTTTAGACAATCAGAAATCCCTATCGTACCGTCTAAACAAAGCACTCATTCCTTTCACTTCTAGCAAAGCCCCCTGGTATTGCAAAGCCTCCTTTTTTCCCCTACAAGTGCCAGTTCCTGCAGATGTACATGCAATTCCTCCCAATGGCCACCGGTTCCTACTTTGGTTTATCAGTCTATTCCTTCTCATAACACTGCACAGTCAGCAGCAAGCAAGAAAGAACACAGAACCCAAGAAACTAAACATCAGCAGTGAAAAAAGCAGGGTTCAAGGGAGAAAAATCCAGCTGAAGTCAGGAAAGCTGACAGTTGCAGAGCAAAATCTGCTGTTCTCCCCACAAAAAGAATTAGTACCATTTCCTCTAACAGCACACATTTTATTTGTGGTTTTGAATACTGACAATTCAACCCCAGAATTCAGGTTAACAAAACTAAAACAAATTTCAATTGATTTTCTCTACATTTGCACATAATCATTAAGAGGAAAAATTTACATATTAAGGTGCGTTCCTATTAGTGAATGCAAAGCCAGTGTGGTGTAATCAAACCTATTCAAGCTGCATCAGGTCCATGCATTTGTACTCTCAAACTTTCCTGAGGGGCTGAAGAACTCCAGGCAGAAATTCCTATAGAGATATGTCCAACAGGATACATGTCCTATGAGTCCAAAGAATTTAGTTTGCTCACCTTTCCCTCCTCTTTTCCTTTTGAGAACTCCTTTTCTTTCTTTGTGGTGAAGTACACGGGCGTTTGTGTCTCAGGGAAAGTGGAAAAAAAAAGATGTTGGAAATACCAAACACATACATGGGGCACAAGAAACATTTTTTTCACCACTGCTTCTAGTAACCAGGACCTCAGAGCCAACTGGCTACAGCAGCAGGAGAACACAGACCTGGAGTAGAACTCGGGCAGAAGTGACTGAAATGACCAGGAATCACAGAATCTTTGCCTGCCATGAAGAATTACTCCACCTGCTCAGTATCCATGCCTCACTTTGATATTTCAGTCTTCAGTTAGCAACAAAGAAACCGGGCAGAAAACTCCATACTAGAAACAAAGATCAAGACTGCAGAATAAAAATTCTCCTAACCCAAAAGCACAGCCAGTTGGAAAAGGTGGAGAAATCTGAAAATTATCTTTGTCTACCCTATTGCTGTGTCAAGATTGGAAATTAGGGCTCGGATGTGTGGAAAAAAAAAAAACACACTCAAAAAAAAAAAAAAAAAAAAAAACAACAAACAAACACACAAACCAAACCCAAAAAACCCAACCAACATTTCCCAGCAATTCTCTACACCCAGTTCTTGCTACACACCTCCCTCCAGCACTCCCCTCCCACAAAGTGCAGCTGAGGCTTTTATTTCCCTGAATCAGCAGAGAGCAAATGGGCTTCAAGAAGGCAATCTGCAAAAACACTAATCACAACCCCCCTGATCTGCCATGAGTGACAGGCACTTTCAGCCATGCCCTGTCACAAGAACTGGTGAAGTCCACTACCAGGTTGCCGCAGTAATAGCCTCTAAGGCAAAATTGAGGAGATCTGCTATCAGTGGCTCAAATGAGTTTTTAATCACAATGGAAATTGTTCCATGAGCCTAAAACTTACTTGCCATTAAATTCTTGGGGCAATGTTACTTTGAAACACATTAGAATTCCCCGGGTAAAGGAACAGTTCAAAGTAATCACCTTACTTTCATGAAAGGTGTATAGTAAAGGACATGAAATGCCTAGATGTTGGGACTCCTCTCCAAAAGGAAATTTTACTTCTTCAAGGAACACGAGATCAATGCTATTAATTATAGACAACAATCCCACTTACAGTAATTTCCTGCAACAAAAGAATAGTATTAGTTTAATTCTTTGTATTAATCTAGCTTTGGGCAAAAGAAAGAAAAAAAAAAACAAATCGTGAATTTTTCTATAGAGAACAGGTGTGCAATAAACACAATGGGCATTTCCTAACGTATTTTCATCTGATATAGGCTGGGGTTTTTGTTTTGGGGGTTTTGTTTTGTTTAGTTTTTCTGTTTGTTGGTTTGTGGTTCGTTTTGAAATCCTGATTTTAAGCAATTTAATTCTGGGAAAATAAGAAACATCACCCTTTCCACTATTGTTTTGGATCTCTTTTCTGGAGACTTCTTACCTCACTGCAACAAGGCAGATACAGTATTGTGTATTTTGGGAGGATAGAAAGATGGAGGTTAACCCATGCCTCACAATCCCATTTTCCCAATACAGGAGAGCAGTAAAGTTGTCACAGCACTAAGGGGTGCCCGTGGTGAAGACATGGAAGTAGCATGCCAGGGAGCAGAGCTCCCAGCAAAAGAAACAACATCAGGGATCATAGCAGGCAGCAACAGGCTTCTCCAACCATGAGATTTCAACAGGCAGTTCACATAAACCATACCAAATGCCCTGAATTCAAAGTATTCTTTGCTAAGCAATAACAAAATAATACCTATGGTACCTTGTACTCAGGTTATCAACATCCAGGCTCCCTGAAACACAGAGGTTGTCCCTAAAGCCAGTAAAAAGCTTTTATGATTTCTATGTGACTTGCTATAACCAGACTGTCTAATGTCCACAACTTTGGCAGTAAATTAATTATAGATTCGTAAAGTTGTTTCAGTTGGAAAAGACCTCTAAGATCATTGACTCCAACTATCAACCTAAGAGCATCATGGCCATTAAACCATGTCCCAAATTACTATGTCCATACATTTTTTTAACACCTCCAGGGATGGGGACTCCACCATCCATGTGAGCAGCCTTTTCCAACACCTCACCACTCTTTCAGGAAATAAATTTCGCCTACTATCCAACCTAAATCTCCCCTTGCACACTATCAGGCCATTTCCTCTCTTCCTATTCACCTGATACTAGGTGATAGGTTTTCATGCAGAACAGGCTAGATTTGTTCGACTGCAGGTGTCAATTTGTTTATTGTGGGTGTACATGCAGCAGGTCTGACATTTCTAGAACCTGTTAGACTGCACAGAGCCATGATGCTGCCTGGCCAGGGGTAGACTGAAACATCAGCTCTAGTTGGTTTGGAAAAAGAAGGAAGTCACAACAGCTCTGATCTCTTCTGCTAGACAGTACTAGACAATCTTATCTGCACAGAAATAACATTCCCATGGGCTTCCTTAATATCACAGACTGTCATGTCTAAGTACCTCATTTTGTGAAAGTTTCTTTACATTTCTCCTCTTTTTTTGCCTGCATTTTGTCATCATGGTGAACTATCCAATACAGGGAAAAAGAACAATTTTCCTTTTATTGGCCAAATTACACACTGAGTTATACTCAGCTAATATACTGAGTGGCTTCCATTATGAAATTACATTTCATTAATGTGTTTGGCCTTAGGCTACTAAGAAAGTGTGATGGTTTGAAACTGTCTTTTTAATTTTTCCTTGCAAAGTTCCCATTCTGTATATGAGGACTTGAAAGCCCTTCTTTCAGATAAGCTACCAACACTGAGCAGATGAGGTTTCAAAACCAGAAACTTACCCCTTTGCACTGCAGGAACCAACTTCACAGATGACAAGAGAGACTATTAGCCACAACACTACCAGAGTCAACCCTCCATTCTCTCTCAGACAGGCATCTGCCCTGATCATGTAACAATGCTCTAGGTCTCCCAACATGGGCACATGGCACCTGTATACTATATTTCATTCTTCATTGTATCAGAATTGAAGTACTAAGTTTGCAGGTTCAGGAAAGACCTTATCTTTGCTCCATGTCATAGTTAACTGAATGTGTGAAGTCGAACACAAGTCTATGCTCCTAGCATCTTCTGTTTGTGCCCATATTCTCTGAAATTGGTTAATAGGTACCCACAGAGGGTTAGATAGAGCAAACAGTTAAACATCCTCTCTCATTTCAGTTTCAAGATACCATACTAGGAGAGTTCTCAGTAACTGCAAAGAGAAACAAAGTCTGACAAGAATGTTGTGC
The DNA here is from genome assembly GCF_027791375.1 of Indicator indicator. Classification (NCBI taxonomy): domain Eukaryota; kingdom Metazoa; phylum Chordata; class Aves; order Piciformes; family Indicatoridae; genus Indicator; species Indicator indicator. Next base: position 13,552,910 of record NC_072027.1, read on the forward strand.
TCTACTACAGGTACAATGCATCACAGGGAATCATTACAAACACACAAAAACCACTCTGTGAAGTTGGAGGGCAAACAAAAAAATTGAAATCCCTGCTGGTCTCTCTGTGTGACAAGGTCTGAGGACTCCCTCAAACCTCGTGAAACTGGTGGTCTATCAGCAAGCCCAGACAACTGTTTGTTAGTTACTTAAAAGGAAGCAGCTGAGTCCTAAAGTTTGCTTGTGCCCGATTCACACATGCCAATACTTAGGACATCCTCTGCCTCCTCCCAACTCACATCACTTTTACTATGTAACCATTCTTGTTCAAGAACCACATCTTCTCTTTATGACACCCATTAAAAATGACAATGTACTACACTATGAATATGTTTCAATTAGGAAGGAAAGGGGAGCTAATAACTTTGCAGGGCTCTCTGCAGATCTAAACAACTGTTCTCATTTCACAGCTCACTGATTCTTTAGAAGCACCAGAAAGTCCTGGAAATAAAATGGTAATTCTTATTAAACTGGCTCTGTCTCACAGCCATTAAGTTTTTCTTATGCCCTAATACAAAAACAAACCTTAAGGATGATCAACTTAGAAAAATGGAATAAGCAGTTCTGACCAACTAAAAGACACTGCTCTTTTTTATGTTCGTTTTGTTAATTTCCTTTTTTTTCTTTTTAGTTCCTGAACTGCTCTTTATGTTACAGTTGAGAGGGAGTTCAGTTTGCAAATTCCTATCACTTTTGTTTACATAAAGACATTATTTCTATATTCTAAGACTTCTAGCAAGATGCACTTGTTACGTAAGACAGCCTACTGTGTGGCATGTCACTTGCAAACACATCAATAAGCTGTTCAATAGCATGTGAGATTCCACCAGACTCTACTGAGCTTCCTTGAAGCCTCAGAATCCCAGCAAAGCTAGTCCAGTTCCTTGGGAGGGCAAGGGTCCTTAACCCACACGTGCGATGACCAGGCACTAGCAGAAACAAAAGGGAGCTGGAACAAAGCATTCTAATGCAGATGGAGCACAGAGGGCCAGTTTCAGTACTCATTACAGGGCACTACAGCAAATAAACACCAAAAACTCTTTTCCCCTGACACTTAAAATGTTCACAGTCTTTGTGTTTTTACGTACAAACAGAGCTACAATTCTTGCATGCTAATGTGTATACAGTTTCTCTTTCAGACCCACATGCCTTCTCCCCCTTGTTTTTTCCTTTACTAGCACTTAGAGAGAAAGTAACTCCTGCAAAATACTTATCTTGGTTCTTTTTAATTTGTCTGATAGTTTCTTGGAGACTAGCAATTGTTGGTGTACATACTTCACTAATTTACAGACATGTTAGTTTTTTCCAACTTGAAACCTTGCTCATTTTTTAAAGAATCATGGGAAATTATCCCTCAAATTTAATTTATTTTGGCCTTAGCCAAAAGGTTTAATACATAGCAATAAAGTAAGTGGGAAGGAAAACACTGAAAAGAAACTTGTCCAGAAACGAATTGGAATATTTGAAGTTCAGAGAAACCTACTCTGACATTGTTTTCTTCCCCCAGTTAAAGTCAGAGGTCAAATATTAAAACAGCACCTCAAAGTAAAGCCTGAGAAAACCCCTGCAATTTTGTAGCTAAAGCTAGTATTTGAAAAATGGATTACAGACCAAAAGAGGCTACTGCCTTTTGCTATAACTATCCCTAACTGGCTTCAATTTGCTCTGCCACACATACTCAAAAGAGCACTTTTGGGAACATGGCCTCTACAGCAGTAACCCCACACTGCCTGTCTGGGTCACTTTAAGTCCACTGTGGATCACCACTTAAATGGCTTACAAATAAGCAATAAATTAGTGCCCCTGAAGCAGATCTTTATACAGAGGCTACCACTGGTCCTGCTCTCCCCTGAGACCAGGGAAATCCTGCCTTGAATGAGTAGATGACTTGGTTCATTGTGTCCAATCATGGCAGCCTGAAGTAAGGCTAGAGAAGGAGTGAGCACTGCAGCTCCTGCAAGGACAGGGAGCACCAGGGCCAAAGCACATGGTGATTTTCTCCCTTCCCTCAAGTAGAAGGGAAAAAAAAAAAAAAAAAATCACACACAAAAACCAAACCCACAACAACAACAACAACAAAATCTATGTGATTTTAATAAAACAGAAGCTATTTTAGACTGGAACACAGAATTAGAGTTTGCAATATAACACATATTTGGCTTGCCACTGATATAGCACACATATCACTTGGTATGGGTCAGTGACACAGGGAGTATCTCAAGTTTGGAAACTGGTATCAGCACAGCACTTCCCTTGACCACATTCATGTTAATTTTATTGGGTTAGTTCTCTAAAACTCAGTGGCTATCTGGACTTGCACATCTGCAGTATAGCAAAAGGAAAAGAAACAAGCAAAAGATAACATGCAGCACCAGACTTGGATCACGGCTTCTGTCTAGTCGAATGAAACCCTGATGCACCTCAAACTAAGCAAAAGTGTTTTGTCACTGCCTCCTTCAGCACAATGAGAAACTCTGAAAATGCAGTTTCTCTTTTGCCTGTGGAATCTACAAGTTTTGTGGTGATTTTTCAGTAGAATCCCTTAGTGTAGCAGTTAAAAATCCGTCTGTATGGTACTAGACATTTGGGTTAAGGAGAGCAGGCAGAAGAGACAGCCAGAGTTGGTGATTCATGAATGTCAGTCAGCCCTTGTTTTCTACCTTGACTTCTGAATCACACAGCCTAAAAATAACTTGCAATAAATTTCTCATTAAAAGCATGACTTCTGCTTGGGCCAGAACCTGCATCTTTGAAATACCCAGTCTTGTTTTCTAAATACCAAAGAAATCATAGAAAGCTCCACTCAGTCAGATCACATTTTATCTGGGAATAAATATTGTTCATAAGGTTCTTTTTCCAACTTTCAAATGTCATTCTTTAAATTTAGCTGCATCACTTCTCAAAATATAGAAAAAAACCAAACCAAAACAAAAACTATGACCATAAATCTTTCCAATCTAGATGATAGGAGCAGGCTCCATATCCTTAGCTTTAAGTGTCTAACAGACAGTTATCTAAATCCAAATTAGCTTTGTGCACTCTCTTCTGCATCAATAATAATAAAAAAGATCCTTTTGGGAGAGATTCATCTGTTATTATTAGACAGCATGAAGTCTCTGAACACGTCAAATTCAAATCCTTCAACAAAGCAAATGCAGACGACCAGCTGAAACAGTTAATTCTTAGATACCTAAAGCAGCCTGGAAGCGCTCTGACCTTTGGTTACAGTGCTCAGAACATTCAATGCTTTTAGTGAATTAAGTCATTTCAGTTTCTTTATTTCCCCAACAGAAGAGTAGTCTTCTCAAAAAAAAAAAAAAAAATTACCTCTTCTCTGAAGCCTGGTGCTAGGAGTCATCTGTGAACATGTCTCAGAATCAGACTTGGCTTTTGGCAAAAGGACCATGCTGGACATGAATATATATATATATATATGGCATGAGAGATGCTTTTTTTTTTTCTTTAGGATTCTGATATACAATCAAAAATCTTACCATGTGATGCATCCAAACTGATCAAAACTAGTGGCAACTAAACCTTTCACACAAAGCCATTAATAGCTTAGGTATTAAGAATTAAGCATCAATTCTGTACCCACTGGTCATTGATACATTAATTCCTTAAACCTTACTCAAAATGCCTGTATCAGATTTCTAAACTACAGAGCTGTACATAAGGATTAGCACCATAGCTTAGAAAAAAAATCCACCAGGATAGATGGCAAAAGAGCCCTAGGACATGAGGAAACTTCATCTCCTAAGCTGTAGCTGGTCTCAGTATTGTGGCTTCCTGGTTTTCAGCAATTAATCTCAAAAAGGACAGTGCTCTTTCATACCTTACCATTTATGGTTACAGAAAACTTTGTAATAGGGGAACTAAGTTAGGAGTTCAGTCACAGCAAAAGAAAACCAGAGAAGAACAGGAAAGGAAAATAAATATGAAAAACTCTTTCAGCTTTAAATTCCACCACCATCCCCAGCTTGTCATGTAACAGAAGATTTTTCACCTGAAAAAGAACGATTTCCTCAAAAACAGTAAGTATATATCTAAGCAACCCTTTTTCAGTCAGTTTGGGGTTTGAGAAGTGCTGTGGTCTTAGAAACAATCTTTCTAACTCTGCAGCACTACAGCATATGGGTTCAGTTATTCTCCCTTTTGTAACTGGATGCAATCTGCTAATTCCTCATAAATATTTGTAAAGATAACAGTAGTGTTTTTGCAAATTAGGAGTCTGCAGCCCATATGAGATCAGGGCATTTCTTCATTTTAATGGTAAATAAGCTTCATGGCTTTAAGAGTCCAGCACTCCATTAGAAGCCTTGTCTACCTCTAATTATGTTAGAATGGAAGCAGGCACATGCAGGAGCAGGCTTCCCTGAAGTATGCCCTTAAATTGATTCCTTGTGTGCAGCCCTGTACAGCACTGAATCCAGAAGAAGCACTCTAGAAATATTTCAGAGCTGCTGAACTGAGCAACTTTTTTTTTCCTTTAAGAAACATCAGGGTAAAAGTAAACAGAACCACTCATCATCAACTGCATACATGTTTAAACTAAAAAGCTGCCTTTCTTCATTCACTCTAGTTTCAGATCAGGTAAACAGTTCTTTAATAAAGCAAAATGAAACATCCCATTTCATAAAATAAACATAGCAGTCTTCAATGACAGTCAAAATGTTGCTGCTTCAGGTTTCCAAGACAGCTGCACAAGCACACGGCAGAATCTTCTTTTCTTGCCCCATTTCCATGGAGGTTTCACCATCACCTGAATCTGTTACACAGTTATTTGTGGTACCAAATGCTCAGGGTTCTTACCAATTTGCAATGAATAAAATGGGCGTTCCCTGGCCACAGCACCCTGGAAAATGCAGACTTATTACCAGTAAGGAATGAATGTAAATGATGGAGTAGGAAACAGAATGAGGGGATATGGGGAGCAAATAACAATACAAATGTATTTTTGACTTCAAGCCTGTTGTCTGTGTAAGTAGTGGGGCAGGAGGTGAAAAAAAGGATGAAGGCAGGATTCAAATAGAAAGGAAAAAGAATCCAAGTGGTGTTAAAATACTGATGGAAACAAGTGGATAATTATGAGTGATCAAACTTACTCTACTTGCAGGCAGTAGTATAACCTGTGCAGCTCTGCCATGGCAGCATAACCAGTACAGAGCTCAGATTTTAGATCTTCTGGTTCCCACACAAGGTACTTACCCAATAAAGTGGCAACAAACAGCGTGCTCCTCTTACCCACATAATCAACATTTTTTTGTGTTGCCTACACAAGTTATTTTGAGAATAAAACAAGGTAACTATTAAGCTGGCCCTTGACAGCAGAAAGCAAATTACTATTTTGTTTTTAGAGGTGCTAAAGACCAAGAAGTCCATGCCTGTTTGAAACTCCTCATCACTTTAGAGATGCTGATGACACAAATCTCTCTTCTTGGTGTGATGCAGTATTAGCACTTGATGCTCATCTGACAGCAGTACATAAATGCTCACTGGAAATTCACCATATGGTGCAGGATAAACCAGCTCCAAAAAATGACTAGCACACTGTTAATATTTATTCCAGGCTGTAATTTGAGGGAAGGGTTTAGCACCCTTTCTTCTGCAAGCAAGCAAGATTAATTTATCAGTGCTACCTCTGATGCCATACCCAAGGCAAGAGCAGCCTGGAATAGCTTGAGAAGGAGATGGTGTTTGAACTCAGAGGTCACAGCACTGGAAACTTCTCAAAGGATGGAGAGGAGGAGTCAGAGATGTCCCACTGAATATCAGACACATCTACTGATCAAAACAAGGGACTCTATTCCACACTGGAGCAGATGGCATCCCCAGAATTATCACCAGCAGCTGTCAATGCAGTGATTATACATTGAAATTGCACAGCTAATGTACTGTATAATTTAACCAGACTGAAGAAGAAGATTAGGGAGAGGGAACATTAGAAAAAGCTTTGGAGCTTATATTTTCCTAATAATTAGAAGCACCCCACAATTTTCAGTTCAGATGATACATTTAGGTTTGCTCTTGAAGGCCAGACTAAAACCCATGTTACACACCTCAACATCTCCCAATTCAAACTCAATAGACACTTCCTGAACCAGTCAAGTCCTTTGCATGGCTTTTTCAGAGGAAATACTTAATTATCTCTTCCAACATTCCTCTTAATATACATTGTCGGAGCTAGAAGATGGCACACAATTTTCAATCTGAAAAAAAAAAAAGACCTTTTTAACAATGGGGAAATTCCAAAGATATGTGGCTTTCTACATGCATGCAGCATTGCTTTGTCTGAAAAGCCAGAAAATGCAGGATTTTCAACACAAGAACATAGCAATATTTATGTATATGGGGTTTCCTTCACCTGTGTTTCCTCTTAAATTATTCTGCACATGCATGAAATAGTTTTACAGATTGTTCTGGTCTTCTAAATTTTCAAGCATAAAAAGAATGCAGCAGGAAGTATGTATTTCATTTTTCAGGACCACATTTATAGCTAATCTGGTTCAGCAATACAACAGTGATGTGAGGACCTCTGATTTACTCTGCCTGAAGACCTAGATGGTTATTTTCTATGTTTGTAGAAGCACTCAGTGAGATATTTTTAGATTAATCTTTCTTGTTAACATTCTCTTCATAATTTACATGTTCTTATTCTCTTTGGGGCAGGGCATAGATCTGAACAGGGGGGGGCAGAAGCAGACAGCATCACCTAGCAGCCCCACAGAGAGCCAGGGTAAAGGCAGCCCAGCTGGTGCCAGGATGGGGAACAACACTGCTCATAACAATGAGAATACCTCTTGGCTACTTGGAAACATTTCCAATTTGCAGACAAATTCCTTAGGTGTTCCAAAGATGTAGTCTGACAGTTTGAGATGATTAGGAAGGATGAGCTTACCTGGGAAGTATGTGGCTGACAATGAAGCAGACTGATGGGGCAATTATATTTCTTATTTGGTTAATGGTCACAGGAGTTGTTGTTTGTCATGTAATAAAGGGTCTGATACACTACCATTTCCCAGCATAACTAGGACAGCTGTGTAAACACCATGGTTCATCTAAAACTCAACAATAGAACACTAGTCTAGCACTAGACCATTTGAAGTTTTCCACAAGTCATGGCAGCAGTACCAATCTTTCAATTTTTCATTTTCCCACAAAAGTGATAAAAGAAGAATCGTTGTTACTTCATGTGAGAATTTGTTAACAGCATGGGTTCTTGTGGTGGTTTAACTAATTGTCTGTATTTAACTTCTCAGTGTGTTACAAGGAACTGCTACTTAGGTACCACATGCTCTGGGGCCCATGCTCAAGGACTGATGATGTTCCTCAATTTCATTTTCCCATCCAATCAAAGCTGAACAATAGGCAGAGTCAGTTTTTAACATCAGTCGGTCTTAAGACGCTGTGTTGTGTACTGTTCCAGCATTATTTTGGAATTCTTTGGGGTTTGAAAATGTTATTTCCATTCCACACATACACCCTTCCCTGCCCCCCACATCCTCTCAACTACAAGAAATGTCAGAACCTTCAGAAGAACTCTCCTTACTGACACTTCCCCAGGTTTCCTGGTAGGATGCATGTGCCTCTGTGCATGGCTATACACAAGTAAGCAGGCACAGAACAAGCACACTGGCAGTGTGTGATGCCACATATGTGATTTATAGCCCCACAGAACAAGAAACACTCAGTACTGCCTCATTTAAAAGCGTTAACTCTCTATTAAATTCAAAAGCCAGTAAACAGGTAAGGTTCATCTTATGGCCATTTCCAAAGGCAGTAAATCATACAAGAACATAAGAAAAACAATTCCCCTCAAAGTGTCATACACAAAGTTCACAGGAGATATTAATGATCATTTAAAGTGGAATTAAATAGGGGACTGGACAAATTCAGTATTCTAACAACAATGACATCCCTGAATGGATGAGACCAAACAGCAAACATGCAGAAATCAGAACTGGGCATTTCTATTTCTAAATTTTATAATTTTTCAGCTCTTCCGGAAGAAGCCAACCACATTTCAGACTAATACAAAACCAAAGGCAGAGCGTAAAAAGAATCCCACTTTGGGAAGATTGTCCCTTCAAGCAGCCTTTACCAACACACAACACAACATTTCTTACTTCAAAGAAGCAACAACACAGACTGAATTAAGGCAAATTACAACTGGGGTGTGAACAGCACTCTCCTGAAAAGTAATCAGGTATTCCTACCCTACACAAACACATACATGCTTTGTAAAGGGTTTATATGGTAAAACTCAAAATACAGAAGGAGTCTCCTACTAATGAAAGATCTACTTTTCTGCAAAAACAGGGCCGTTCCTCCATGAGATACATCATATTTCAGAAACTTGTTACACAACTGCAATACCTGTAGCCAATCCTAGTTGCATTTCCCCTCTTCATTTTATTTTACATCAGAAAGAAGTTATTCAGATTTCACAACTCTGAATCATGTTGGCGAAAAAGCTGGTGACTGCACAGAAACGAGGGGAGACAAGAGCCTTGTGTTTGGGACTAGGAATGGTTGTGTGCTCCATGATGATGTACTTTTTTATTGGGATCACCATTGTGCCATTCTACACTAAAAGGTAAGAACAGTCATTTGTTCACAAATAAAAATTTGTTTGTTTGTTTTTTCCCTATCAGCATCAAATGTAATTATTTTAAAAGTGCTAAAATATACATTGTGCAATAAGTAATATGTTCTTGAATAGCTCATAAGAATTTAGGACAGAAGAAAGAAAAAAAAAAAAAAAAAAGAGAGCCAAGAAGTCAACCAGCACAAGGAGGAGGGAACAATCATCATCAGAGCTAGAATGAGAAAGACTAAACAAAACACTTACTATGAACACATGTTTAAAAAAAAAAAAAAAAGAAAAAAGAACAACCATGCTTATCAAAGCTTGATAATGGAAAATTAAGTCTTGCATAAATGGAAGGGGGAAAAAAGCTTTTCCATATTCAGGAAGGTGTGTTGTTTTATAATAAAGTTATAAAAACTTGAACAACAGAATCCGTATCTTATTTCCAAATTAACCATCATGACAATGTGGGCTCTTTAACAGTCTGGTCTACCACAGGAAATGTTGCAGAATAAAATGACTGCTGAAGAAGTTGCTATTACCTGGGGTTTTATTAAATTTTGCAAGCACTGCTTCCACACACAAAATTGATTTCCAAAAAAAATCAAAGTAACAAGACAGAGTGCAGCTGAGTTTTTCATGCATGAAGATTTTGACAAGAGAAAGCACATACATCCACCTCATTATTCTTACCAATACCACTTAAGGTTCCCAAACATGTCTGAAAAACATTCCCTTTAAAACAGTAATTCACATTTTAGTTATTTTCTACGCTTCTAAATACGTTACAAAAAACATTTGCGTGTAAAAAGATCTGTTTAAAAACTGGAGTGAGACTTTTTTACATTTTTTGTCAAAGTGTATTATTGTAAACAAAAGTTTACTCTCTTATCACTAATAAAAGATTAACTCTTGAGAAAAAGTGATAAATAATAGCAAAAAAAAAGGAAATTTTGTCAGACAAAATCCTAATGGTTTATTCATGCAAAGGTCCTGGAATGAAGAAAAGAAGAAAGGGGGGAAAAAACCCATGGAATTCAGTAATTCTCAGAACATAGATTAAATTATTCAAAATATTTTAAAGACTTCAAGTGTGCTCCGTTTCCAATTCTTAATACCACACTAAAATCCATAAGAACTGTTCTTTCTTGAATAACACATGAAGCTGATTACAGATGGGGTTAGAATCCAACTTCAAAGAATAGAATGCATAAAACCCCTCAACCATAACAGTCACAAAAACACTTTCCCATGGCAACGTTTCTCCAGGTGCAGCCATTGTTCTGGGCTGGGCAATGTTCACCACACCAGGACAGATCAGCCACAACCTCCCACCATGGGCAGACACTACTGATGCATTTTAAAACAATATCTTGTTTTGTTAATTTGTAGTGTTTGGACAACAGAAACCGTGTGCAAGGTACTCAAAGTCAGCATCAAGGACCAAGCTCCCTGCCCAAACAGTGACGGCTCAGAAGATGAGGATGTTTTTCCCTATCCCTGCCTACAGGTGCGGGTTAACCTGACAGCCTCAGGACAAGAGGTTATGCTGTATGCCACTGAAGATACACTGGACTTAAATCCTAAGGTACTTGCAACACAGCCTGAATAATCACTCTGCTTTAACACCTTTGAGAAAAAGAGGTAATTATTTTTAAAGTAAGCAGTAGAGTAAAAGGAAGATTTGTTTATCTTTTACATGTTAATGTCCATGCTTAAACCAAGGCATTTTAAAAATACTTCAGAAATTGCACAGGTCTGGGCTCTGTTTTAATCATTAAACACTAAGTTCGTATTTTATTCCTTGTCAAGGAATTACACCAACTAAAAAAACGTATTTAACATTTCTGAACATGAAAAACATGTAGGTAACCAGGTTGAAGACTTGTAGCAAGAAACAGTTTACAAGCTGTGGCTTGCTCAGTTACTTGAATTCTCAGAGGAGAGACCGAGAGTTTAAAACAAAACAACAACAAAACAACACCCCTGCAAGTCATAGAATAATAGAATAGCCTAGGTTGGAAGGGACCTTAGAAATCATCTACTCAAACCTCCCTGCCATGGGCAAGGGACACCTCTCAACTAGACTCAGCTGCTCAGGGCCTCATCCAACCTGGCCTTGAACATCCCCCCACAGAGAGGAGGCACCCACTGAGTCCTAAACACCCTTAAAAAAAGTCCCTCTTCCACCCTTCCTGGAGTATCCCTTCAGGTATGGGAAGACAGCTATAAAAGGACAAACAAGAAGGTTCCAACAGCCATGCTTTCCTCTTATTTTTCTGCTAGTCACAAGCAGGAGGTGCACAGTGAAGTAATTTCATTTTCCTGCGCACTGACAAGCCACTTGTGAATTTCTGAACAGCTAAAACATCTCTGCTGTGATGGTGCCTAGAAGCTCTGCTAAGAATCCAAGCTTGGCACTGCAATAAAAGCACTAATCACAAAGACTGCAAGTTTTATTTCAATCACAGATGTGTTATTGGTTTCAAATAACATTATTCCAATCTGTAAACCTACAGACTTCAGGCATGGACACATACTGACAGAGTCAGAGAAGCATGGCAAGTGGGGTATGGACATGAGGAAATCAGAATGATCTCCAGGAATTCCAGCCTAACCACAGAAGTATTATCTATGCTGACATGATTGTTTCATTCAATCTGACTTAGCTATAAACCTTGTATTAGAGTATCTGTTATAATGAATCACCTTGATTTCTTATTCCAGTGCTCATACGTCCCAGACAAGTCTGAGAAGGAAGCTAAAGCAAAAATAGAAAAGATTGCAAGCAATTTCAAAAACCACCAGACTGTGTCATGCTACTACAACCCAGGAGGAATGCAGACCAATGTCATTCACAGCAGACTTTATCCCCCAAAAGGCCTCCTCTTTGTTTTTCTTTGGCCTACACTCATGTTTACTGGTGGATGTCTGATTATTTTTCTTGTAAAAATTAGTCAGTACGTCTCTGTTCTTTCTGCTTGGCAGTAGAAAATAGAACAACGATCTAACACAGACTGTTGCAAAATATCAAAGCACCTTTGTTCTGCCTCTATCTGCATTTTGTGACTTTTAATATACCAGGTGTCAATCCAAGGGCAAGCATTCCAGAAAACTTTTCATTGTGATCAGCAAATCAAAATGAGAGCAGGATAGTACAAAACAGCAATTAACAACAGCAACACTGGTCAACATGCAAAGTCTAGATGGTTAACTATTAGAAATCCATAGAAGGTAAAGTGACCTGCTTTAGCACTTAAGAGTCATACTGTGTGTCAGCTGTTAAAAACAAAACAAACAACAGAAAAACCTAGAAGCAAGCAAACAAAACAAAAACAAACAGCAAACCCACTAAAAACCCAAGCAAACAAACAAAACCAAAACCAACAAAAAAACCCAAAAATTTATAGAGGAGGAAAATTATTTCCAGAAGAAAAAGTATTTACATCTTCCTATAACACTTCCATGAAAGTCATCACTTTGTATATAGGATTCCAATCAATCATTCTGATTCAGGAAAATGCAGCTGGCATAGGTACTGGTGTTTAGAGTGACGAAAAGCATTTGCTTATTGGGATGGGAAAGGGAAGAGAGCCTATTTTGTTAGTTCACCACAAGCTGAGGCAGGAGGACGACAATTGCTTGAAAAGACAGTAATGTGAGCAGGAGGATAGCTGTTGAAGCTAATGTACCATAGTGGTACTGTACTGGAGGTGAACAAGCTAGCTGAACATGGAGAGATTTATTGAACAGGCTCTTGGACAGCTTTTCTCCAAAGGTATGTTCCTTATTCTCTTTGATCACATACCTCTTCCTATAATAAATCCAAAATCTGATGTTATCTTTTCTAGGTGCACATTACCCTAATTGCCTCGTCTCAGAAAAATTTTTGAAGATGCACTTTCTACTTCTTACCTCTTACAATTCCAGGCAGACTTTCAGAAAGGCGTAGCATGCTAAACAATTTATTCTACATTCAGCACCAAGTGCAAATACAGAGAGCACCTGAAAACACTTCAGAAAAAAGAGAACACAAGATTAAGATTATAGATGGGGGCAGAAGAGAGAGTTATTTGTAAGGCTCCATCTCTTCACTAAAGTATTTGTGCCACACTCTGAACAAGACAACCTGAATGAAGGATAGGCCAACAAACTCAAAGCCTTTCTTCTATAATTTCATTTGTGTGCTTTAAAGTCTAATGAGACTATACAATATATGAAAGAGGTGTCTCCAAAAAAAACCCTCAGTGATTGAGGTTAAGCAAAAGAATCATGTTTAACACATGGATTTCTTTATAGTTGTTAATGCCTTGCATACTTTTCTCTCTGCTGGAGCGTTTCAAAGCATAGAGGTACTGTAGTGTGAGTAAACACTTGCTGTCTTTATTTAAACATGCTGTTGTTTATGATACCAAAGCCAATGATAGGAGTAGGGGACCCGATGATCTTTTATCTATATCTGTCAAGGGCTGTAAAACCAAGGAATTACAATAGCAAATCCTAGACATCTAGGTAGCCAAGGAATTGAACTAAAAATGAGGGAATGGAGATGATGCAATGCTGACACACAGATCGCAGCAACAGCTGATCAAGATTCCTTTCTTCTGCTCTGACCTTATCACAAACTTTTCACCTTAGACTTGACAAGAAAGAGTAGTTAGCCCTTTAAAGGAGTACTTGCATCATTGTTTTGGTGGGTATTGGTCTTGGTTTATTAAGCTTTCCACAAACACGTTTATCAAACTGTGACAAGAGAAATGAAACCTTCATGAGAAATTCTGCCAAGCAATTCATTCACAATACACACTGAGGCAGCTGCATAAAGATACAAATTAAAAGAAACTTTAAAACAGCTTCTAAAAGTTTTAGTCTGCCTTTCCACATAAAAACTTGAAAAGTCTTTGTTGTTCCTTTTATAGCTATTGACGTTCCCCTCTATAGCCTCCAAAATGGTTCTTCATGCCTCAATAGTGGTTCCTCATGCCCCACTATTGAGCAGGAAATAATTCATTGCTTTCTCAACTGCTTTCAGTAGGGCAATGAAATAGCACCAATGAATAGAACTTTTGAAGGTGTTAAAGTATGGTATATTCAATCAAATTACCTGAACTTGAATTACGTATCACTTACTCTTCAGGAGTACCATGTTAACATCGAGTCTCAGACTATAAGTAAAATTCAAGTACATCCCTACACCTCAAGAAAAGAACTTGGTATTCTTTATGGTCAGGTAAAAGCACTAACCATGATTTGATTCTTGTCCAAAGAATTCTGTACAAGCAAACCCTTTCATCTGGAAGAATCAAGTCATGCTAATGGGGCTGAAGTTATGAACCTGCGCTGTTATGCCCTCCCTGGATCCAAAGAGCATTCCAGTATTTCCAATATTCTTGCAGTGTACTTAGGGGCAGATTAACTGGCCTGGGAACAGGAACAGTAACGGTTCCTGGCAGTTCTTGTTCTGTGAAGCTGTAACAGTGCTGATCTCAGACATCTTTTCCAGAACAGCCAAATACACTGCCAGCGTCCCTCAAACACTCAGCAAAAACTTAGGAGCAGATTTATATAAGATGGATTTACTCCCCCTCCAAATAGCCGCCTTCTTGAGTGACTAAGATTGGGTCTGCCACTGGACATGAGGAATGTGAGGTGAATTTTTGGCTCAGATGTGAGCTATAGGTTCAAGCTGAGCCGCTGCACTGAACAGCTTTTCTCAGCACTAGCTCAGGAAAAGTCATCCCTTGTACAACACAGGAATGAGAAATAACAGCAGCAGCTGTGCTACTACTGATGATTCCAGCAGAAAAATCAAGTATTTAATTGACTCAGTGGCTGCTTCAGGCCAAGGCTGCTGAGTGACACCTCCTTTTTGCCAGAGGTCAAGGAGACATTGAATATGGATGATCAAAACTCCAGTCTTGGTGACATCTACCTCCCAGAAGTCATAACCTCAATTGGATTCAGAAAACCACAAAATATTTAGTCTTTTTCATAGTTAAAACATATGTTGCTTCTTCAAGGCATTTAGATATGCACTATATAACTATCAATAGAGAAACTTGCAAATAGAATGGAGATAAGAACAAGAGTTACAGATTACACTGAACTGGTAAGGCAGACCAAAGCTGAGAAACAGGATTTAAGTAGTGGAGTCCAGGAACTGTTGCAATAATGTTACGCTATTAGTCCCATACATTAAGCTTAATGGAAAAGGATAAACCCCCAGATGTTTTACCAGTAGATATTACTACAGTATATATGAAATAATGTAAAGAGAGTCAGCAATATGCTTGAGTTATTGACTGTGTTGAAAAAGCCAAATTTTTTCCAGAATGACAATTATCAGGTTTGCTTGAAGATACTAAAAATCCTAGATATTTCAGTTAGTTCTAAAGAACAGATAAAATGCTCTTAATGTCAGTAAAGATACAACACTTGCGTATGAAAACTGTTGTGGTGTTTCATTTTTTGTTTGGGGGGGTTGGGTTTTTTGTTTGTTTGGGTTGGGTTTTTTGTTTTATTTTGATGCGGTTTTTTTGTTTGGTTGGTTTTGGATGGTTGTTTTTCCTAAACATTCTCTACACAACGCTTTGCCCAGCGGCTTGATGCTTGAAAAAGTATCAAAATAATTTGCCTGGACTAAAAGAGCAGGTAAGCGCTGCAGAGCTTCTGGAACTCTTCACGAGAAATTCGAGAATCATAGGTCTGACAGTAAAGGTCATCTACCACTTTCACCAATACAATTCCAACCTCAGAAATGTGCTCTTTCACAGATGAAAAAAGTATTGCATGAATCTGTCAAAATTAAAGAGGTCAAAAGGCAAAGAAGAGATCTCTTAAAAAAATACAAGAGAGTTTTTTTTCCAAGAGACAACAAAAAATATCAGCTGACCACAAAAAAGCCCCCTGCTGGTGATATTTGTATGTGAGAGATTTGGGAATGGGAAACTTAGGCAAGTTTAAAGCAAGCAGTGGTTTTTGGAGGTGGTAGTTTTGTTTTCAAAGGAGAAAAAAAAACCAAAACAAAACAAAACACAAACAAACAAACAAAAAAAAAAACAAAAAACAAACCAACCACCTTTTGGGGAGCCAAGTCGTAAAAATACATATCTCTTGTTACATAATAGACACATCCAGTCACACGTTATGAAGGCAATCAGCAGGCCACTGGCACAACTGATGCAGACAGCCTGCTCTTCGAGGAAGCCACAGGCTTTGGGTTAGATAGTTTACACACAAGAGGGTCCAAACTCCAGATTAGAGCATGGAAACACATGGTTGTCAGCAGAAACTCTCAGTCCCTGGCCACTAGAAACATTCCTGATAAATGGGGAGCTCCTGTAGTCTCACAGCCTCTTTAAAAGTTCAACAAATGGATCAAAACAGGAAGCCTGATACCCAGCTGATTTTTCACTGGATAGCAGGAATTTTTTAAAACTCATAAATAAAAACCTACAGTAGCTGTTTTGGAGCACGATTAATAACATGTTTGTTCATTATTTCATATGCTGAAAATCAGCACTCTTTAGGTGCATGTTTGCACAGCATTTTGATACATGGAAATTCAGCTGACATTTTAGTCCCTCAGATGATGTTCAGAGGAAGTATTTTATGCAGTTTTAAAATATCAAGACTCTACAGGAAGGTAGTATAAAAAAAGAATGAAATTTGAAGACTCAGACTGATGACACTCCATGATCTCAAATCATATCAATGTACAGGAATGTGCTTGTGCCTATTAAGATTAGAAAAATTTTCTCAGGGGATAAAAATGAATTCAAAACAAGAACTGACAGATAAAGCACAGTTCTATTGTCTCTGTCTTCTCAGCTGAGCCAAAATCCATGTCAAAACCAGATTCTGGCACCTGACTACAGTAGTCGGAAATATGAGTTCAGAAATTAAGAATTCAAGCTCTGAGAATTAAGCAATGCTTTCTCTTGCATTCAAGGGTTAAGTGGCTAAGACACGCAATGATTTCTTCATGAGACCATTCCTATGTGTCTCAATGTGGTTGAAAGAAATTATTCCATACAGGAGACCAGCAGCATTTAACAGTCTACATTTGCCCTCTGTTTCCTAGTAGCTGGAGATTCAAGAAAAAAGGGTGCCCATCTAAGTTGCTACTGCAGCTTGGTTGGGCTTCCTCCCAAGTCCTACCATGGTTTCACTATATCATAACACTAACTAGAAGAGAGTTTGCAACAGAATAAGAACAGAAAAAAAGAAAAGAACAAATTTGCTTTGCCAGAAAAAGCATTTGGGAGATATTTCCACAGGAAAACAAACAAACAAAAAACCCTCACTGAAAGAAAACCAAATAAAAATACCGCAAGCAAACACAAAACCAACCAACCCACCCACCCCCAAACAAACAAACCCCAAACCTCCTAAAATGAAAACCATAAACTCACCAGACACTTCACCAGTGTGTTCCACATAATCACTAACAAAGTGTAAACAAGGAAAGATTAGGGAAAGGATTAATTATATGAAAGTAAACCATTGAGATAATAGCATTTCAGAAAGCTGGTCATAAGAGCTCAGACATCACCAACAAGAAGAAAATTATCTAGAACCCTCCATCCTGCAATTTTTGTATGATACTAAATAATAAAACTTATTCTATAAAGCTATTCAGAGCAGTATATCACCAGCTTCAGCTGACACCAGATCTGGGTTATGTCTTCAAATGGATTTTTAAAAATGGACTTTCAACTCCAGGATATTTCCTTACTATGGTTATCAAATATCAGGCATGGCAGTATCAAAACAAACTGTTATAAAGCAGCACTGCATCTCCTATTCCCAACACTCCTGGCAAAGAAGTTTTGCTAATGAAAGCATAAGCAGGAAGGTTTGTTGTTTGTGGCTTTTGGCATGTTCAATTTTTGACAAAGAAAGGCTGACTAGCGGAAAGGGGGCAGTGTATTGGGTTTTGTGTAGGCAGAGGATGGTGAAGAAGGAATAATTTCAAAGCTGACTCAGCTCTCAAACAGTGGGATTCCCTCCCCCCCACCCCGGAGTTGATTCTATTCTCTTTCCATTCAGGAAAGTTGGGCTGGTTGTCTTCTACACTCTTTTGCCTAACACCATGATACAGATAAAAACAATCACTCTTGTGAAGTTTCCCCTGTTTTCAGAAATAAATTCACCTAGAAGATGGCACAGATTTAGTCCTCAGTAGTGACTTTCATCAGGCACTATGAATTCAATCATGTTGACTTATCTAAATGTTTTTTAGCCATTGTTCCCCATCTGTGCTTCTCTTTTCTTGTGGCAATTAATTGTGCAAAGTAACAAGTTACAGGAATTGTTCTCTGAAGGCTAAAGGAAGAATGAACCGTTACTTCAGCCCTGAGCCACTCAGCACTCATAATCCTTGTCTTTTGTCTTTATCATTTCCAGTGTATTTTTAGAATCTTCTATTGCAATTTCCCAAGCTTCTTGCCAGTTGTAATAACTCATTTTACACCTTGATCTTTCTGCTCTTATCCCAATACAGTTCCACTATTGCATCTGTATTAGTCTTACAGTGCTTAGCTTCACGTAGAATCAGGATCATTGCCTGCCCTTTCCAGTAGTGACCAGCTTTCTTAATATGATCTTCCCAGACAGCCACATATCAGCTTCCCATATCTGCTGAAATCACTTTCCTAGGCAGCAGGTTTGGGCTATTTTTTTTGCGTTTATTTTCTTTCTGCTCCAATTTATCTTTCTCATTTGTGAGGTTAGCTGTTGCACTGATTTGTTCTGTTCCCCACGTTTTCTCACTTCAATGACCTCCCTCCTGCACAACTCATTTCATAAGGAGATTCAGGCCATAATTTCAAAAGAAACATCATTCAACTGTTTGCAATGAAACTAGATGAACAAAGAGGGTGTGCAAAAATAAAACTGCAGTGAGAGAAGTTTGTGTTTATGACTGTTCTTCGGGGAACTTGGCAGAAATACATAATTTAAAATTTATAACAAATCCACTTCAGTTTTTCCTTGTTGATCTTTTGTTTAAGAGAAGACTGGATGAGGCACTTAGTGCCATGGTCTACTTGATTGAATAGGGCTGAGTGATAGGTTGGACTGGATGATCTTGGAGGTCTCTTCCAATTTGCTTGATTCTATTCTATTCTTAATTAAAAGGAAAAAATCACTCAAAGAGAACAGTCAACGAGTTTGGCTTGAAGAATGTTGTACAGTTCAAATTAAATCTAGAAAAAAATCTGCTGCACTGAATTCAGATAATAAGAATGGTTTACTTTTTTTATAGCTTTTAAGTACATATTGCCATTTTAAGAGGACCCACTTCAATTTACTTTTGATTATAGCACTAGTGAATCCCTGTGAACTACCCTAACAACTTTTTAATAGGATGAGGAGTCAGCCATGTGTGTCAGTCAAGAAATGCAGCCTCCTGCAATATGACTGGAATGATTTTTCTTTTGTAATTCAGATCATTCCCCTTACACTCTCTTCCCCCAAAGAGAAAACCAACAGCTACTGGACCTGCTCCATGGTTGATGAGACTAATCAACTCAGCCAATTCAAGTGCACTTCTCACTGAAGCAAACCTTGATACCTACTATTAATCACAACTATTTCCACAAAAATTTCCAACTTTCATTTCTAATCTTCTCTGCATTGTTGCTGCAGTGTCATTTAAAACATGATATTGCTGCATGGGTTTAAATTTTTAGTGTGATATAGCTAATAGGATTTTATTTATTTCAGCGGTCTTTTTCTAAAAATGCTTATGTATGCTATTAAATCAACATGCAACACAGGAAAAAAAAACAACCAAAAACACACACACACAAAAAAATTAGGAACCAAAACAAACAAAACCCAAGCAAACAAACAAAAACACAAACCGAATGAAAAACACCCAAAATTTTACTTTTCCAAGTGAATAATTTATATAATTTATCCCTGGGAAGTGAAGATGATATAAATCTCTTCTTCCATAATAGGAGCCATAACATTTCCATTTTCCACTTTTATATCCCATCAGACTCTCAGATATATTACATCTTACTGGTCCTGTACTCAAGAAATCCAAGCTACTCTGAGAACAATTTACTGTGTTAACAGTCTGTAACCTGTACTTCTTAAACAGTCAGACAATTATTGCCTTATCAAGAGATTTGGGCCTCAGAGTCAATTGCTATCTAATCCCAAGAAACATGTCAATAAGGGCACTATCATCCAGGCTGCTGAAGCACCCCCAGATCTGAAACAGTTCCAAAATGTTTGAGTATATCAACAAGTTGAAAGTTATCTGTCCCAAAATACCTAAGAGACTGGTCACTGGAGTGGTCTGATGGCTAAATCAGCATTATGTCAATTTGATCAAGCCATTTTTTTCTGAAGGGACAGACATCTCTCCCCTCTTCCTATGTGTGCAATGTTCCCTTTGATCCAGACACCAGCTTTCACCTCTTCTCTGGGACCTGGCTCACTGAAAAGCAGGATTTTCCTTATGTGATTAGTTGTAGGCCAGTCCAGCTGGCTTAACAGAAGCGTGTCACGACATTTGGGCTTAACACAAACGGAAGGTTAGCTTTCTGAATGTACTTAAAACACCTGCTGGCACTAAAAGTGAGGTTAATACTTTCTATGCAAGCCTGGGGATTTCTATATTCATGCAGAACATCACCTCTCACCCTGAGGTAGGTTAATTAGGGAAGCAAGACCCTGCTGATCTTCCCATCCCAACAGGCACATATTGCCAAAAACTCAATTAGTTTAAATTAGCAGAAGACACTATTTATTATTAATCAAATGGATGACTAGGAAAAGGCAATCAATCAAGTCCTGGGCAAGACTAGAGTAAAGATTTGATTCAGACATTAGTCAGCTCCCTTCACCCTTCTGCACCCCAGCAGAACATTATCTGTTCAACAACTACATCACTGGGGTTTGCGACACCCAGTGATCAAAAGGCAGCCATTAGCCTTCATTTCTCAAATCAGCTCTTGCCGGCTGGTGTCTCTCACTGTTTACTTAATCTGTTCTGAAAAGCATCATGTAATAAGCCATCCTGACATATATTTATTGGGTTTTCTTCACAGCACTTAAGTGCTGTTAAATTGCTTCCTACACACTAAACTTTTCACCATCAATATTTCCGAACTGCAAACTTGAAGGTCCCTTAGCTCTTAATCTCTGAGTTTGTACAATGTATATTGTGTACCCTGCAATATAGTCCTACTGTGATATAAGGGAAATAGGAAAGCCTTCTTCTCAACTCAAGTTATGGCAGATATAAAAAAAAGAGATGTAATCCTTAGTCCTGTTACTATGGTTAAGAAACTTCATCTTCAACTACAGTTTATGCTCAACTCAAACGCTTCCTGAGGGGAACTCATTCAAACTCTGGTAGGTTAAAGAACAGCAATGACGCCAGAACTCCCATGTAAAAAACATGTGTAGTCATGGCTAAAAGTAAAAATAATAATTCACATAGCGCTTGTTCATGGAATAACGGAAAACACATGAAAGGATAAAGCAAAACTGAAGCAGTTAACCATGAAGCCAGAGCTCTAAAAGGACTGTGACTCTAGAATCAGATGAGACACAGCACTAAGTTCTTCAATCCCAGATGAACCTCTTCCTCCAAAACTACTGCTATTAAGTGACTTCATCTGCAATTTGATATTGTGAACAAATAGATCTCAGCTGCCTAACCTCCTACCTGAGAACCATGATGCACTTTTGTACCCTCCATAGCTCTAATGAAAGTGGTCTAGGGTAGGTGGGAAATGGCACTTACTCAACTTGCACTTCTCTAATTGATGTAAGAGGAAGTTAGTTCTTAATGTACAGCAAACAAATTAAAAACAGTCAATACTCTTTACAGTTAAGCATTGTATTTTCCTTGCCAAGTGGCATGACAGGTTTTTGTATAAAGCCTTCTTACCAAATGAAGTCGTGCTAATAGAAAATCATTAAGAGAAATGTCTCCAGCAGACACTTTTTCTGGCTTTCCCACATTACATTACTGGAAACACAACAAGAAACAAGGGAAAAAAATAATGAGAACACACACATAGGTTGATAGGAAGTTACATCACAGGTAAGAGGTTTTGCTATTTCAAACTGAAGGATGGAGAATAATAGGCAGGTTAAATTATTGCTGATACCTTACCTGGAAGATTTCAAACAAGACAATTCTGTACTTTGAGGACTTGAAACTAAGCATAAATTTCAGGCATTCTTTAGTTATGACAGAGTCTTTTCCATTAAAATGTAGACATCAGCACCTACATTTTTTTGTTCCACTAACCTCCTTCTTCAATATCTCGACAATGAAGTATCTATTTTGTAATTTTAACAGCTTAACACCTCATACAATTTCAACATTCATATTGAAAATCAAAAAGTTTGATATTGTGCAAACTGAAAAACCAAGGACATGACACAGTATTTTCAGTGTGATATAACACTAGAGCAAACAAAGTAATAAAAAAAAAAAAAAAAAAAGCCCAAAACAAACACCATTTTGTGGTTGTTTTCCTGGAACCAGGACTAAAACAAAGCTCCTTTTTGAGATTTCATTCCATGCTCTGGCTGCTTTCATTAAAAAAAAAAAACAAAAAACAAAAAACAAAAAACAAAACAACCCCCAAAAAACCAAAAACCCCACACCACCACAAAGAATCCCCCCAACAAAACAAAAAATAATTCCCACACAGAAAAGAGAATGGAGAAGTCTGCACTACTGAGCTTCCATATGGAAAAAAACCAGTTGATTTAAGATGAAAAAATGGCTTTACATGAAGAACTTCTGAAAGCATAGTAAAAGTACATTACCTTAATTGTTTTATAGTTCGGTAGGACTACTCAATCACCTGGAAACAACTCTGATGGTTTTCCTATAGAAACTGTATTCTTCTCCTGAACGTGGAGCAACAAAGTTACTCCAGAGGATTAAAATCTTACCTAAAAGCTGCTTCACGTGGTTTTATGTGGCTGAGGCAGTTTTGGGGCTTTTGGTGTGGATTTTATTATTTCTGTTGCTTAAGGGAAGCCTTTTTATCTCTGCAATGCATTGTTTAATATTAGTGTAATACTGGAGCAGGGAAAAGATGCATGCTAGTAAAGTTGTGGCATAACAGCAGCTTGCATAGACTATTCCTTTGCCTGAGTTCTCTGCCATTTCAAACTCACATTCCTTCCTCCTCAGTCCCTTATGCAACTTCATTCTTTGTCTTCTCACACTGCAATGTCATTACACTATAGTTCATCATTTAGAGCTTGAACGACTTTCACTTAGGTCAACTAGTATAGATATACCAACAGCCCAACACTTCCACTGGGAAGAGGAGCAAAAACTAGAAAGATTGCCAGCAAGTACATTTCTAGCCCTCAATAATCTGCACCCTAAGTAAGCATTTTAGCTGTGCTACATTACAAAATGAAAGATGTTTGTGATAAGAGATGGTCAAATCAAGAAGTGTATCAGTAGTCTGTTAGTAGCTTAATGTCTATATTTTCTCCTTTAGCAGTCTGATGCTGGGTGTGTGCAACCCTGTATGGTTTAGGGACAGGGTGGCACAGAAAGCTGGATGCACAGCATGCTCACCTTTCAAAAACTGTTACCAAATGTGCATTTACTTCATCACAGCTCTATTGAAACACGTCAAGACAATAGCTTCTAATGCTACTCCACTGAGTTCTTGTAAACACACCAGTGCTCTTGAGTACCAGTCTGAGTGTCTTCAGCCCAAGAAGCTCAGTTTGTGTAGAGAAGGTTACATTTTGGTTCTAGCTTGTTGAAGCTGCAGTTTCAAAAAGAGTTGTTTTTCAAAACTTGTTTAGCTACTTGGGTAAGTCAAAGGGAAGTGTTCTAAGAGGTTTATGGCTGCTAGCAAAAGCCAACATTTAGAAATGAGGAAGCATTATTTTATTGGATTCAATTATATTATAACAGTAGTGTAATGCAATTTCACTTAATCCTCTGCATTTACAGCTCTGTATTAATGCCAAGCACCATGAAATGAAAGGGGTTTTAATGTAAGATAGCTTATGAGAAGATGTTTTAGAGCCACATACAGTTTTCCAATTTCTGTGCCACAACTCGATATATCTCTTTTTACTTCTTTATACTTCAGGCATCAAGTTCAGAATTCAGGGCCTAGAATCTGAGGTCTTGGACAGCTGTTCTATTTGTACTCTTAAAAATGCCATATTGAAAATAAAAATCAGATTTTACTTCTTGGTTTGCACACTACAAGACATTCTTATGGCAGCGTTAGCAAGTTCTGCTCCTAAGGAGAGATGAGTCATTGTGTAAGTGCTTTTGTATGAACAATACCAGAGCTCTTTGTATGAACTCTATCAGTAGTTTGGCTTTATCCAACTGCCAACTAGTCTGTGTTTTAAATATACACTAATCCTATAGACAAGTATTTGTTGCCAAGAGGTTACTGTCAACATTTGTCATAAAAAGTGTGCTAATATAATACATATTAGACATTTTTAGAAATATCTGTTTATAAAGTAAGAGGGAAGATGAAAACACAGACTACATCAGAACACTCCTGCAGCGTTACAAAGGGATGTCGATAGGAACAGAGAAGATACTGACTGCAAAAGTACAGACAAAAGCAAGAAAACCCATGGAGAACTTGGTTCTCCCAGTTTCAGACATTAAAGGTCCAGTCCGGTTTTGTAAAGAAAAGTTTAGGAATTTAGCTAAAAACACAAATACTTATAGAAATAAAATAATTAATAGGAAGACTTAACCAGAGCAATGTCTCACAACCTCCTGCAGAAATATGCTTTCTACTAATTTTCTGCTTCTCAAGTGACTTCCAAATCAGACTCTAAGGCATGAACTCTAAGGAGTGGTTTGATGCAAGAGGACTAAACCCCTCCAGTACATAGACATGTGGCTTATTTATAAAAGACGTACACCTAACCTCTTGCCATGGACTTACAAAGTGCAATGAATACATAAGGAAGTAGACTGTCTAAACCCAAGGGATGTTCTGCCTTAAATGGAGTCGGAAGTGCAACCTCTGAAAGCAGCTGCTGTTTGATAGGATACAATATTTTGGAAAGAAAAATTAGAGTGTTTTTTTCCTTACTCTATCAGCATTGGAAACCTGTGGGATGAAAAGAGTCCTCCAAGTGGAAGTACAGCCTGAGGTTTAGTTATTTATAGCCTAATTTATTCCATTTGCTTTCAGAACTAAGATGTTTCATCTTAGCTTTAGCCCAGAAAGGAACATTTCACACAAGTTGAAGAAGGTGGGAAACAAATATTATTTTTTTTTTTCACTTGGGCCATTTCTCAGGTTTTATTCTCATTTTGTCACTTAACTGATGAAGGGTAGAATGGGGTTAAATTATAGCTCAGCAACTGGAAGAGAAAGAAGTGAAAAGGGGGAATAGATGGAAAAGGCAGTTAAGTACTCAGCACACTGGAAGGAAACATTTCAATTTATAGAAAAAGAAGATTTATTGCATACATCAGAAAGTGGTGGTAAGCACAGGCAAAAAGCACTTGTGGCCTCTTCACCACTTGATCCAGCTTAATATACCCTGGCTAGAAGGCAAAGAATGGAGATTTGACTTAAGTCTGTCTCTACCAGGCATGATCTGGAAAGCAGCATTGGTCAATTTTATGAACAAAGACAAAGGAACCCAATATTTAAATATGTTTTTTATGACAGGAACATTTTCTGTGTGCTATTCTACAGATTTCCTCCACAACCATGAGCTGGGTACCTCCTGTTTTAATGCAATGAGCAATAAAGGCTTCATTTTATAAAACTGCTAGGAGAGCCACATATCAAACTATTCCACACTAATTTCTTTAAAGAGTGGTTATGGTAGTTAGTTCTTTATTAAAGTAAACATTCCTAAGCTTTGTTGCCACACTGCAATATTTACAGTGTTTCTTGAAACATACCAGATTTTTTTTTCATCCTTTGAAACAAGGGAACAAAGGCTTTATTAAAAATAAAACAACAAAACTCCTACACATAAATTACAGAATGTCTTGCCCAGCATGAACAGTGCTCACTGCATCCTTTTCTGCAGCTTCTTACTGGGATCTGGGACTATTTTCAGATAATTTGGAACATTTAAACCAATCCAAATAGTCATGAATTTACCACAAGAAAATAACTTATTTTAAAGTGCAATTCACCGGTTTATTTCATCTTGGGAAACACTACTTCAGACAGCAGCATTGAGTAACTCTAGAGAATATATTAGGGATTTGAAACATAGTGCTAAGTTCTATATTATTTTCTTCAGTGAATTCAGTGGATTCTTCATCTGGCATTAACTGCAGAAATGTGTGTGGTTTTTAAAATCTACTTTATATAACTCTACATGGAGAGGGTCAGAAATTTTGGTCAAACAGAAGCTTGAAATAAACAGAATCATATTCAAAATAATCTAGAAACTGTTTTGAAATGTCTTATTCTTTCTCTTCCTAAAATAACTGAGACACTCTGCAGTTAGACTTATGAAATTATTTACCTGAACAGGCTAGTTTTTCAAATGCTGCCTGACATCTATTCCTAAGGACATATAACAGTGAACAAAGGCTTTTAAAATACTTCTGAAATGTAAACCCAAGGTTCCTGTACTTGGGAAATATATATACTTAGCAAGCATGCTATGTCTTCCCTAGGATGTCATTTACAAAACCTCACCACCTGGAAATGGCAAGTTATCTTTACCAAAGGCAACAGAGTTGTACCACTTCATGTGTGCTGGGTATTGGAATACAGGTTCTTAATTTAGAATCACTCTTCCAATAAAAAAATGGTACAATATTTGTGTTGCTCCCAAACAGAAGAAATTTAGACCTCCAGTAAGCATTTACCTGAGTATGAAACCTAAATATCAATTATTTATTGCTGGAACAGATTTTATAATGCAGTAACATCCAGCTTGAAATACAACAGCCATGAAGGACATCAAAAAACACACAACCCAGTAAGAAGATCATAATTACCAACAAATTACTAACAAAAGTAACAAAAGATGTAGCATGAAAATTTGTTGTAATTTGAGTGGTATGGGGGCTGTGGCTCACTGCAGTTGCCATAAATTCTAATTTTGCCCCTGGCATGGGGTCACTGATTGCTAAGTCAGTTACTGCATAATGGGAAAAGGATGGTCTTTCATAAACATATTTTTCTCCTGTTTCTGACTCCTTGTAAAGGGGTTTACCCTCCAACTTGTAAAAATCCAATAGGACTTGGAAAGCCAGTGTCAAAATAAACAAATCCTGAAATGAATGTTTCCCAAATAAGCTTTA
The DNA here is from genome assembly GCF_027791375.1 of Indicator indicator. Taxonomy (NCBI): domain Eukaryota; kingdom Metazoa; phylum Chordata; class Aves; order Piciformes; family Indicatoridae; genus Indicator; species Indicator indicator. The sequence continues at coordinate 13,579,819 of NC_072027.1, forward strand.
TGCTAATTTTATGCCTAGCAGTCCACTTTTGGTATATTGACTTGTGCTGGTTTGAGGCCAGCCAGAACATCTCTTGCCCCGAAAGGGACAAAAGAATGAGACTCACACAAACGTATTGGAGAGTGATGGAAAGTTTAAATGGAAAAAGCGACTGGTGAAAATACAGAAAAAAACTACACAGCGTAGTGGCAAAGAACATCCTAAAGCATACAGAGTCCCTTACATAGTACCCAGAGGCTTCCCAATCCTTCCCTCCTCCCACCTGAGGGTCTACCCAAACCCCCAGGGCTCTTCCTTCCACCCCTCCCACTGCTAGGCAAGTCTCAGGCTGGCCAGGTCTGAGACTGCACCCCCCTCTGCATTCTCCTCCTGGCATTAGGCCTAGTCAGGCCTAAGAGGCCTGAGATACCCCCCCGGCATTACCCGATAAGAGAGAGCATCTCCCACGGGGGCAGAGAGGGAAGAAAGAGGAAGAGAAAGACTCTGCAGATGGCTTTATAGGGCGCAGGATTTATGGGTAGAAATACGTCGTTTCCTGTGTCCACCCCTATTGGACGGGCACCCAGGACACCAGAGGTGTATCTCATGCAGCAGTGGCAGGGGGCACCCAGCCCAAACTGCCACATGACTATAAGAAGATAGATAGAAGACACAAATAGAACATTTGCTGGAGATTTTGTTCTATAGAAGCTGATCCAGACCCTCATCCTTGCAAGTGAAGATACCCACAAAAAAAACAGAGTGTTTCTTCCATTACCTGCTGTTATCCAAACTGCAGATGATATGCTGTGGAAAATTCAAACTACACCGTAACAAGAAGACATCAAGTTCATTCTGCTTCTCACTCTCAATATATTGCATCTCAATTTTTATACCTACAGTGTAGAAACCTCCTTTTGTCACACAAGAGCAAAGTCACATAAGTCTGAAGATGAAGTCCACCAATTAAACTTCTATCAAAGCATTTAAAAGATGCTAAATAAGGTTCTGTAAGACTGGCAGCACACTGTCTCTGAAAAAAAAAAACAGAGACAGGTGCTAGTTTCAAGCAGGCTCCAGCTTTCCAAACCACATCCTTACGATGAAGAGCTAATTCCTACAGATCTACATCCACATCACCCCTTATGGTACAATTTGCTCTACTCCATCTGAAGCAATTCTTCGTTAAAATAGCATTTCCCTCCTTGTGCTATTTACTGCATGACAGTTAGACACAAAAATATTTAATAAACATTTCAAGATAAATTCCTCTCTCCCCAACTTTCCCAGAGGATGTGAAAAGTAATCTTTGCTCTGTGCTTTCTTTTTCCTGCTTTTAGAAAGTTTATTTCTATACTATAAATTGTCAAATAAGTTTGTCTAATATTGTTGTTTCTTCCTGTATTAAGGACAAATGCACAGCTTGTTTATCACAGCTGCCTTCAGAAGACAGCTATCGTACTCTCCGTGAAACATTGTCAATACATTCAGCATGTAACGGTGATTTCGCAGAAGTAATGTTCATAATGCAAATGTTTCCTGTTTTTTCCTGTATTTATAAGAAGACAAATCTCACATTGAGCAGAAGTGTTTAAGATGAACACAGGGCACAGCACAACGTATTACCCCAATAAATTCAAATGCCAGCCCCTGATGCAAACAGCACTTCTGTCAATTTCTGACATGATTAGCATCACCACAATTACATGAGTGAGACCTTTCAAAAACTGAAAGGTCATTAGTTACCACAACTCACCATGCTGCCAGTAACAATCCCTGCAGAATCCTGAGTTACCTTGTCTGCAGGATGGATCACATTCATACAACGCTTTTATTCATTGAATCTCAAATTGCTTCTCATATAACAAGGAATAAAATTCCTTTCAAGGCATCAGCATAATCACAGTTCAACAACTGGGGAGCTTGCAAACATTTTCATTTGAAAGACAAGTTAAAAACTCCCTGACACTTATGAATTTCCCTGAAACACACAACTTGAGAGAAATGCTGCTCTCCATATGCCTAGGGTGTGACAGGAGTAGCAGTAAAAACACAACTAAAAATAAATAAATAATCACAGAAAACATACTATAAGTTAGACATCGAGAAGTATATTTCACTTCTTATGCCTTTGCCAGCTTCAAGTTTACTTAACTCCTCCCTGGTTTTATGTTTGGAAATGGGTTTTTCATTTCTGTTGGCCTCCTCTTAGACTGAATCCAGATGGTTCATACTCAGTTTTTAACAACAGTCAGCTGCAGTTTGAGTACTTCAGCTTGGCATGACTAGAGCCATATTTTACAATATTAGGCTGAGCATTTTGATGTAGAACATCTCAAGTTTATTCCTCTAAAGTAATATGTTTCTCCCTAATTTTTATTCCCAGGCTCTTCCAAGAGCCTCATGCAGCTGCTAGAATGTTGATGAACTATCAGAGGCTCCTGTTGCTGAAAATTATCATTATCATTGCTACACAGTAATACTCTTTTCAGAAATAACCACAAGGAATCATGAATGCAAAAGGCAAAAACTAGACCGCTTCTCTCAAAGTATTGTTATGTATGATTTCGTTATTCTTTGAAAGACAAAATGATCTATTGTGTTCATTATTTACTCTGTTTATTATCACTAGAGCAAAAACTCAAAGTAGCAGCTATTCATGTTTCTGAACAGTGTGCACACTTCACAGAGAACCTATTCAGATCAAGCTTTTATTCTACTCATTTTCTCTTCCAGTTCCCCACATCACATGGTAACTTTGGGAATTTGTTGCCTAGCTAAATAAAACCTTCAAAGTTCCCTTGTACTTCCTTAGAGGACACCTAAAAAAAAATCTAAGAAGTAAGATCACAGGGCCCTCACAATCCTTTCTGAGCACCACTACCATAGGAACAATGAAAACTGCTATTTGTGAACTAGTGGGAAGAGTGGAAAAAAAAAAAAAACAAAACAAACAACAAACAAACAAAAAAAAAAATCACATTAGGAACATTTTCTTGACTGGAATAGAGCCCCTCCATTATCATCTTTCCAATTGAACACACAACTGTGAAGGTACTGACACAAAATAAAAAATAATATTAAAAACTTTCAACCAAAAAAAAGAAAAACCCCAACAGAACACCTCTCAACAGCAGATCTTACAAAAATACAGTCAATGTAGAGACATTTTTAAAACCAGATTTGTCTGATGAAGACCAACAACTTTATTTACCTAAAAACACCACAGAACAATTACTTGCATTGCTTTCAGGTGTGTTTCTATGCAAGCAGAGCTGGAGTCACAGATTCAAATGAGTAATGCACTTCACTTGATCTTTAGCTTGAAGTCCGCTCCTGCTAATTACCTTGCATCCAATCATCCAGTGTGTATTTTGGATATGTGATAATCAGAAGCCCATCAATAAAAGGAAAATAGCCCAACCTCATTAACAGGAAAGCTGCAAGAGGGGCAGCAAAAGGCAGAGCAGTCCACATGGTACATCAATCACACACATTCCAGACCTCTACCATTGCTACCACAGCTCTGTAAACAGGAGCAGCTTCAGCAGAACAACTCCTGAAACAAGGTTACCCCTAACTGGCCTAATTCCATAGAGAACTTTGGCTGTTGAGGTGTGCAATACTTTCTGGGATTCAGATTTGGACTATGGCACGAAGAATCTTTGTTTGGATTTCACATCATTTTCTTCACATTTCCCAGCAGCTTTGGCTTAACTTCTTGCTGAAGTAGTACAGAAAAAACAAAACTATCTGATCTCCTAGCTACAGGAATTTACAAATGGCAAAAGTAAACACCATCATATCATACAACATAAAGAAGTATTAGAAAGATGTCATGCCATTATGGCACATCCGAAAGAATTTTACCTAAAAGTTGAAGTTGCCACTGAAAACTTAAACGGGAAAGATAAACACTTCTCTTTAGTAGACTTTTAAATGCTAGGAACAATTTTCAGATTTCAATGTATTAAAATGGTATTAACTTTTCCTACATGTAATTATGTAAATTATATAACAAGGTTTCATTTTTACATGCTCAAAACTCTGTTTTGGCTTTACAAGAGGAGCATCTCATCAAGCCTGTGGCAGCAATTTCTCTCTCTCTGTAATATAACTGCAACAAGTCTCCCATTTATGAAAGATAGCATTAATCACTCTTATTTTAAACCTCAGACTACTTCTACTTATCAGCATTAAATGTACTCCACCCACATGTCCTGCAAGCCAAATGTTGTGAAACAGTCATTACAAAGAATGAAGTTAGAAGTTAAAGACAGCTGAGAAGTGAAAGTCAAATTACATATGCATGCTAATTGTTTTTAGCAAAGCCATGCAAGTGTGGAAGAAGTTGGCCATGAATATTAACCTTCATTCCATCATGAGCTTAAATGCAGCCACAGTTAAACCCTTCTCATGTCTGCTTTCAGTGACATTACAATTTATGAGCTTTACTAATCGTGTTAAAACAACAAAAACAAAGGTGTGAGAACAAGAATGGCACAAATACTGCCATAGGACAAGTCAGACCAGAATTTCATTATCATCCTTAAGAATGGGATTCCTGCTCAGGAAGACAGTTAGCTTTATCAGGCACTCAGCATGGAGCAGAAACACCACTGCATGTTTGGCTGCTAGCACCAAGGTGGTCAGCGTTTGAAAACACTCTGCAGACTATAACAATACTTACAGAATAGCACACACAGAGTTTATCTGTCACTCAAGGATAGTTTCTGAATGTAGAAAAGACACACAAGTGTTACCTTATCATCACCATTTAGTATTGTGCTATTGGAGATAAAACTACAATTACACTTCATTATTTAAGCTAATTTTAGGATGATTTAATACATGCTACTATCCACTTACATTGAGCCATCTTCAAAGGTTAGCCATTTACACTTACTTTTATTCATTAGGAGGATAGTAATAGGATCCATTAGGTTAAAATATACTCTGTCATGTTCATTACACACCCTTTTAAATGACAAAAGCTACATGGCAAATTATCATATCAACTAGCATATCAATAAAATTACAGTATGGCACTAAACCACCTGCTGGGAGATTACCTTCTGTCTAGCCCACTGGTTACAAAAGAAAAACCAAAATCAGAAAACCCCTCACCAAAACTAACCTGAGACCCTCCACACACAGCATGGTACCAAATTTTCCTAAGTTGTTCCAATGTATAAAATTTAACATGATTTCTACCTTATTGCTTTTTATTTTTTTTTTTTATTAGAGATTCTGCACACTAATCCATCAGACTGGAAAAAAACAAGTATGTATATTTTCTCTGAAGAAACTGTCTATTAGTATAGTCCTGAACACAGGCCTGTATAGTTAGACTGGTATGCCTTGTATAGCTCTAACCCATTCAGAATATCTGTCTAATCCTCTATTGTTTTCAAAGGCACTACTTTCTAGAAGCAGAAGTTTATGAAGAATGTTAAAAAGGAAGACCAGAGTATTACCACTACCCTCTGACAGTTCTTAAAATCCACCTTTCTCCTGGTGGAAGACAGAAGTGGAATCCATGGACACTTGTTCACAGCTGATTTCATTTTTCATAGATATACCTACGTGAGTAACACAGTGGCTCGAAGATTCATCACTATGGAGAAAACATAGCTAGATATGGTGGATTTTTAAAAAGCAGAAAAAAACCCACAGACACACCATGCAAGAGCTCCTACGAGCCATTCAATGAAATAGGAGAGCTTCACTAGAGGGTTAGGATCAGGTACTGAACTGTGAAGCTTTGGCAGTTGGGGACTCTTCTCTTAAGTGCACAGTACAGACTGTGCAGTTATTGCACTCCTCACAGCAGCCGCCCCTCTAGCTGCTGGCTTTCCACAAGCAATTTCCCTACAGAAACTTTCACCTTTCATTTCACATTTGGAAAACATGGACAGGCTTTAGCCCTACTCTATAAATCACAGTGTTCATCTGCCTTCTGTAACCACTTTCCTTATTTAAGAACATTTAAAATACTCAGAAATTTTTTATCAAGAGGGAACTAACATGGAAGAGTTTTTACAAAAGCCCAGGAATCAAACCTCTGCACTTGAGGGCAGCAGCCAAAATTCAAGGGGTGAGGGTGAGCTACACAGCAGCAGAAGAATCAAAATAGATTTTCATGTCACAGAGGTGCAGGAACCCTGGCATCACTGAAACAACCACAATGATCCTTCCTCTGTCTTTTGGGTATTTGGTAACATTTACTCTACCCTTGCATTTTCAGAGGCTGGAGTCAAAAGATAAACCTAATGCAGTGCCAGTATGCTCTGAAGGAATGAGATGAACTTCCACTGAGAGAAGGCCTGTGTATGATTAAAAGGGACCATGAACTTTCCTTACCACTTCACATCACATCTCAGAAGACCAGCTGTAATTTGAATTCACAAAGAAGCAGCAAACCAGACCATGTATCTGTGAAACACTTGGAATACTTTTCTTTCATGCTGGGGGAGGCTGTGAAGAGAGCAAAATGTTTAATGGCTTTATCACTGCAGTGGAACAGATAATTAGGCAATTAAAACTATGAAAAGTGGACAAATTAGTAGTTCCAGATGAGTTGCATTGCAGAACAGTGATGGGAGCAGCAAGAAAACAGAAATGAGAGCCTTTGGCAAGCATTTTAATAGCACGACTAAAAGAGGGGCAGCTCAGGAACAAAGGTGAAAGGATAGTTAATTTGCAGAAGCCTATCTGCTTTGGTAAAGGAACATTTGGAAGGAGTCAGCCCTTAAAATAATCTCACTTTTCTTATGTTGATAATTAGAACACATTAATAGAAATCCAAGGGTTCCCATTCCAGCTTCATTTCTCATCACCCAGCAAGGTCCTCCTGTACTAGGTTTTTAATGACATTAGCAAAATCTTTGCACAGAGGCTTGTTGTTTAATCATTCTGCTCAATAGGAATCCCCCCAAAAAAATAATTCTTACCACCCATATTTTGCTCATGGGGCATGGAAGGTTAGCCAGCATTTCAGACACTGCAGTAGAGTGAAATAGCAAAACCTTACACAAAGCATTCTCCTCCCAACTTTGGTGAAGGTGCTGCTGATCACACAAAATAAATCACCACAGTATCTCACTTCCAGAAGTCTCTTTGAGAGTCTTCCCTACAGGTGCTGGACCCCTATCCAAGCCAAGGAGGAGACTATTCTGCTCACAGCAGCTGTAAAAGGGTATACTTATCCAGACATGTTTTCTTTAATGCATACATCTTGCTATGCAAAGCTCTTGCTGGAAGAGGCCTTCTGTGGCACCAGAGCAGAGACCACTGATCTGCTACTAAGATTTTCCAAATGAGAACACACTAATAGGGAAGCTGGTAAAAATCTGCAGAGGTACTACCTATGAACTTTGTGACTTAAATCTTGTAGCTTGTAGTAAAGGAGGACATACTGAACAGGCTGGTGACTGCACAGTAGTACCAGGTGTGTCTGCTTCTTTAGTGTATGCTGCACGGAGAGGCTGCTGTCTCATCACACGCTCTTTCGGAAGGAAGGACTTAGTAGCTGCAGCTCAGACCATCTCATTTTATTATTGTAAATCATCATGGAGAAAGATAAATGCTATTATTAAGACAAGCAGAAGCCATAGAGCTTCTGCCAAGAGCCACAAGGATTATATCTCATGGACCTGTGGAGTATCTCCCACCACAGTCACCCTGAGAAAGATGCCAGTATAAGAAGGAAACTATTCTTGAGCATTACAAAATATTTTTCTTGTAAAAAGTCTTTAAAGTAACAATATTTATTTAAAAAAAATAAAGACTATGAAGAAAATGAGGCAAGAGTGCAATGAAGAACACAGGATATTGCTTGAATATTCAAGAGTATATATATGGTGGAGACTAAAGACCCCATAATAACATCAATATACAGCAATTTCTATTTCTTTACTTGACATGTGGACATTTAAATAAGAAAAATACTAAACAATAAGCTCTGGGATAAATGTACAAACAAACTTGACCACTTTTTTTTTTTTTTTTTTAAATCAACACTCCTGAGCAAGACTTTTAATTACTTTCTTTGTAGTTATGAGTTTCATAGGTAATGATAGAGAAACATTTATTTTAATTATAGCAGGTTTTTGATATCTATGCAACAAATTCTTTCACACTGTTTATTTGTTCCTGAATCTGGTTCCTCCAGTTCAAAATGAAAGGGAAAAAAACCCAAACAAAGAAAAACCCAAACAGTTTGACAGTTTTAAATTCTTTGAATCCTAGGAAGCCACTCTTATCTAATCCTAGCAGCTTGAAAGAGACATTGCCATAGGAAAGATGTATTGGCTGCAATGACAATGATAGCACAACACTGGCATCTTTCAGAAGCAAAGAGAGGGGAGAAAGCAAGCTTAGGACGCTTTATACTCTCAATACTCTCATTTCTAGCTCTCTACATAATGTTATTCTACTGTCAGACTCAGTGTTAACTCTTTGTCAAAGCAAGACAAGCAGGAAATGCACAAGGGCTGCTTGAAAACTCCCCATTAGATGAACTGCTCTAGATGACACATGGGAAAGCTGACCAGAACATGTTTCCTCCTCTTTTCTTAAGGTGATCTCAAACAAACAGCACAAAGTTTTTTTGCCAATCACTTGTGAATATAGCCTTATACACCCTATGTTCCATTATCTCCTGAAAAAAAAAAAAAAAACAAACAACAAAACCCACAAATAAAGTCCACCAAATAAACCATACTGACATACTGCAGAGGCCAAGATCCTTCAGACAGTATCCTACTACTACTTTTCTTTCCTACCATGATAATAAGTAATTTCTTTCAGTATGTTGTATTTTTTTTTTTACAGTGAATTTCACTTTTATTTTTAAAAGACAACATCTCAGCATTAATCATGAGCTATAACCAACATGTGAGAGCTCTTTTCTGTGACAGACCTTCACAAGTTTTTAATTTTTGCCCTGTTGTTATTTGACAACCTATAGGTGAAGGGGGAGAAAGAGTGGAAGAATAATTAATACAAGAAGATGCAATTTTAAGCCATTCTTGATTTTAAAAGCAACCAACCTGTCCGGTATTCTTAATGTGAAAAAGGCATTTTCTCATGCAGATTTCTTTTGAAACCAATAAGGTTAATATGAGAATTCTGTCTTTGAATGTATTTCTTTTCTAGAGAGACAGACTGAATGATTTTTCCCAGTTTCTACAAAAGGAATCTGAACTTAACAGTTCTTGGCACTTCCACGTTTATTATTTTAGAAGTCACCTCAGACTGCTTCAGTTCATCCTAAAAAAACAACTTAAACATTAAAATTCATGCAAGAGCACATGTATCCAGACAGCCAATAGAGTCACACACCTCTGAAAAAGAAATGCTTCTTTTTTGACCCTTGACTGTGAACACATGAAAAAAAACCCCTTCAGATTTCGCATTAAAAAAGAATACAAAAAATCCAACTAAACAAACAAAAAAAGCATCATAACAGGGACTCTTCAGCCTTATACAAATCTATCTCCTAACAATTTAGTGTGACTGTGTTCTCAGTTCTAGAAATCACACCCTCTCCAACCAAGCACACACGCAAAACTTTGAGAAGTCTGACCCTCACCTAAACATTGTGCACATTTCCACAGGCACACAGCAGTCAAACATGACATTGTATACTACTGTCAGAAGTTCCCAAACAGATTATCAATACTCATTGAGTCAGCTGCTGTAAGTGGTGCTGAGAAATGTCATCACAAACAGAAGCACCAACAGAAGTAATGCAACAACTTACCTCAGTGCACCATCAGGGAAACTACTAGTTTTACAAAGAATAGAGGATTTACTTTTCTTATTGCTTTATTTTTAGTGAAAAGAACAGTATAAATACATTAGGTGTTGTTCCACCTGCACATGGTAAGGCACACAGGCTGTAGTTGACAAGCAAAACTCAGATAAACTAAAAGTATTTAAATGCATGTGATAAGCAGCGACCTAGATTTGGAAGCAAGGTACACACATTTCAAACAGAAACAGTAGCAAAAGACACAGTGAAGAAGCACTGATTACTGACAGTTATGAAGTCTTCAGATTTTTTTGAAGCAGCACATCAATTGCTTTAGGAAACACATCTCCAAACACACTGAAATAGTCTGCTACAATTGGGAAGTATCGACAGATTGACAAATAGAGGTTACAAACTACAGGAGTTAGAAACAGTTACATAAGTCTTTACAGCATAGCTCCAACCTTCACGCAGCAACTTCTTTCAGAGCAGCCAGTTTCCAGAATTAAACCAGAACACCTCTGAAGAGACAATACAAACTGTACCATAAGCCTCCTTAAAGGCTACAACTCTACCCTTACAAAGGTAACAACACAGAAGAATAATATGAACTAAAATATTTACTCTTACCTTTGCTGAGGGTTCCTGTGATGAGCTTGAAAATAGTCTGAGCAAATTTGACAATCCCATGCTTGCACCTCTTTGAACAACCACTCATGGCTCAAACGGGTTTGAAAGGCTCTTCGTACACAGTTCAAGAAAAACAAAAAATAAAACCCCAAGTCCTTTACAAAGTTGAGATGACAATTTGTGCAACAGCAGAGAACTCTGTCCTCACACAGTGAGCTCCAGCCTCTGCACTGAGGTTTGCTCTCGGAAGCTCCTATGAAAGCTGGCAGCAGAGTAGCCTGCCTGCCCTGGCTGTTAAAGGCATAGCTCTGGCCCCAGCCGCAGCTGTGTCTGTGTGCTACACCCACGGTGATGCCCTGATGAAAGTTGCTAAGCACAAGCAACCAGGGGAGGAGGAGGAGGGTTTGCTTCACCAGGCTTTGCAGACTGCCACGCTGGACACTGCTAGTGCAGCTGGAGGCACAGGGTGCTGACTACTGCAAACAAAAGAAGCTGTTGCTTGAAGACCATTTTCTTGGCTCTTTTTTCCAAATGATTGCATTAAGTTGTCAATTTTACTCTTATCAGTCCCACCGGAACTAGAAAATAATGCTTTTTTTTCTTTTATCCTACCGACACTGTACTCATAGTTTTCATGTAGAACGCTGCTGAGTATTCCTTTGCAAAACCTGCTAGAAGCAGAACAGCAAAGCTGTGCCCAGAAAAAAAGTCTCTTTTAATTTTAGATGCTGCTCAGCTGGTTATTTGCTCAGCACTGGTGAAGTGCCAGTCAGCCTCCAAGAGCTGGCAGAGCTGCTGCTCACACTCTATCCAGACCAGGGCTGTCTCACACCGGTACTTTTTGCACATGCCTCACCTTGTGGTCCTCCAGTGCTCACAAGCCTCTCTCTTACTGTACTGTGAGTTTATCCCCTAGCAACAGCCACAGCTCTGGCTTCTCCAGTTCAGTCAATTATTTCTGCGTGCCTGGAATACTTTGAACAAAAGGATGATAGATCCAGCAGCAAAAGAGAAATGCCTCAGATCTTCTGAGCCCCACCTGAACACTGGGTCACCAGGTGGCTTTAATTCATGCTGAAGTCCTCTCAGGCATTTTTAATAAACCCCCTAATGCATCATTTGCTTGTCCCAGGGTGAGTTACAAAGCAGATTACCTCAGGCTGTCACTCGTTAGATGACTTGATCAGCCCTGTCTATAGCAAAGCACAACAAACAGCTTCTCACTTTAGGGAGCAATGCTAATCCCCTTCACTGCAGAGGCACTGAACTGCTTTACAGTGTAACTTACATCCTCCTTAGGCAAAACTCAGACCTTGGTGAAACAGTACACTGCACTGTGAGACTGGTGATTGTCCGTCCTTCCCGCCAGGCCCTCCACTGCCTCCCCTCAGACTGGCACCGCTGTCTTCCTGCCCCTCTCACCCTACTCACCTGCTCCTCAGGCAGGGAACTGGGGAGTACTGCTTGGAAAGGCTTCATGTCTCCTCTTTTTACCTCAGAAAAAGATACTTTGGCAGGTAAAAATTGATACACAGGTAAAATTACTTCAGTGATATCCACAGTGTTAGTGCCTGAACTGTTAACCCCTACCTGTGCTGCCCACTGACTTCCACCCAGTTGCCTCTAGCCTTAAACATCTAACATGCAATTTTGTGCCTCTTTGTATTTAATAATCCCTTGTTCTGGAAAAATTCCTAATAACATCAAAGGAAATGTTCTATAGAAAGCAGTTACAAGCTTTTGAAGATGTCTGATTCTGGCTAGTGGAGGTAGCAGAAGTCTCCAGGGCTGCTGCCAGCCTGCATGGACATCCCCTGTGGCTGTGGCCTTCACCCTGGGATTGTGTTCCCACACAGGTTTGCAGGCGGGTACATTTTTCCAACGCCGAGATGCTGCAGGCAGAGGAGAGGAGCAGGGTGCCTTGTGCCAGCAAATCCTGCCCACCTGGATTTCCACAAATACCCAAAGGCCTTGTGCCCTTGTGGCCAAGAAGACAAATGGCAGCCTGGGATGCATCAAGAAGAGTGTGGCCAGCAAACCCACGGGGGTGGATCTCCCTGTACTCTGACCTAGCGAGGCTCATCTGGAGGAGTGTGTCTGGTTTTGGGCCCTCAGCTCATGAAGACAGGAAACTGGGCTACAAAAGCGATGGACTAGAATATCTGTCATAGGAGGAAAGGCTGAAGGACTTGGGGCTTTTTAGCCTGGAGAAAACTGAAGGGGGATCTTATTAAGGCTTATATAAATACTTAAAGGGTGGCTGTCAGGAGAATGGGGCCAGTCTTTTTGCAGTGGTGCCCAGTAACAGAAGAGATAATGGGCACAAACTTGAACATAGAAATTCAGTCCCATCTAAACATGGGGAGGTGATTGAGCACTAGAACAGGCTGCCCAGAGAGATGGTGGAGTCTCCATCTCTGGAGTCATTCAAAGTCCACCTGGATACCATCCTGTTCAACCTGCTCTAGGTGAGCCCACTTTAGCACCAGGCTTGAGATCTCCAGAGGTCCCTTCCAATCTTTACCATCCTATGATTGTCTTGTGGTTCCTGCCATCATCAACTCCACACAGACCAAGTCTTTATTATATATAATATCACTTCCTTGTTTCACAAATTATTACATTTTCATGTATCCTTTATCCTCAGCCAAAGGTTATGAATGGGAATCTGAGGCAGAGATTAAATACATTTCTGAACATTGTGAGAAACATGCTGAACAGAGAGTGATGCATGAGTTTCTGGTGTAAAATAGTATTTCTGCTCCTTACACCACAGATTTCCAAACAGGAAGGCAAGCAGTACAGAGTGATGTGAAGCTGGAGGGTGGGAAAGGAGAGCCAGGTATTGAAAAAGCTGAGAGTCAATTTGTCTGGACCATTCTTGGCTTGATAACCTCAGCTGAGTACACAAAATAAATGGTAGATTTGGTTGAATGAATGGTAGAAAACACACTGCTAAGTAAATCCTTCATGAAGCCATCTCTAAGCCTTGTTATTCCCAGAGATCTAATTCAGAGTTGAAAATATGATTCTTCAAAAGAAAAAATAAATTGTAATAAGGCAGTAAAATGTCGATAGGGAAATCAAGGAATCAGCAGGTTGTTAATTAGTGTGTCTCTGTATCAAAGTTTGCAGCATGTTTAATTGCATTTATATATACATCATGATATAATTGGAGGGAGAGAGGAATGTAGGACAATGGATGTAAGTGTTAGGAGCTGTATTAAAGGAAGTTATGAAGAGGAGAGAAGGAAGCTGGCACATCCCAGATAGCACAGTAAGCCTCCCTGGCACTCTAGTTTACACATAGAATGAGATTTCTTCTGGAATATCCATTTGCCTCTTTTGGCCCATACCATATGGTTTAACCCCAGCTGGCAAGTAAGTCCCACCCAGCCACTCGCTCACTCCCCCTGCAGCAGGATAGGGGAGAGAATTGCAAGAATAAAACTGAGAAACTCATGAGTTGAGATAAAGATAGTTCAATAGAAAAAAGTCATACATGCAAGCAAAGCAAAACAAGGCATTCAGTTACCACGTCTCACTGGCAGGCAGGTGGTCAGCTATCCCCAGGAAAACAAGGCTCCAACATGTATAATAGTTATCTGGGAAGACAAACACAACATCCTTCCTCCTTTTTTTGTTCCCCCAGCTTTTACTGCTGACCATAACATCATATGGTATGGATGGGATGAGAAGCAGGAAAGGCCTTGGTTCTGTGCAAGTGATATTCATCAATAACTAAAACATTCCTGTGTTATCAACATTATTTCCAACACAAATCCAAATCATAACCCATACCAGCTACTATAAAGAAAATTAACTCTACCCCAGCCAAAACCATAGGGGGAAATGGGTCAAAAGGAATATAAAACATCCATTAATCATGGATCATTTTAACCACAGGGTTGCTTGAAACCTGTGACAGGTTCAGCAGTGTGGTGGAGATTTGTAGCTCAGTAAGGTGGAGTTACCCAGGTTTCCAGCAGAAATTATAGCAACAAAAACACTCTTGAAATGTAGCCCCAAACAGTGACAATCAAAAAAAACCCACCTGGGCATAAAGACACTGATCATGAAGGGCCTCAAATTACTCACTGCTGTTACCTATGGGAAAGAACAAAGGCAGCTTATTCTGGTTGCAGGCAAATATAGACAGTCTTCAGTAAATGACTACTAATGTCTCTGAGAAATAAAGACATTATGTCCCTGTTTCAGCATTTTTATAACAGACTCAGACAATAAGGTGAGTGTAGACAGATGGTATTTCTGTACATTGCTGTATGTTAAATTTCTCTGTATTACTAGACAGCTAAGGAGGTCAGTTAAAGGTAGGAAAGCATACAAAAGTAAAGTAATTTGAAAGGAAAGTAGGAGAAAGTATTTTTCTCTGAAGATTTTGATATAATAAACCCCAAAACAAGACAGAATATGCCCTCTAATTTATTTTATGTTGATTTCCATCGTGCCTAATAACAGACTACAGTAGTTACACAGCATTCAGAAACCTAACTGCTTCACTTACACCTATGCTTAGTTTAAGTTCCTGCACATAACATCTGAGAACACTATATAACAAGTTAATTGCCATCTCAAGGAGATATAGAAGTGCATTGTAGGAAACTGTTCTTTCCTAATTTGCCGTTCAGGAAGTAAAAATATTCTCCAAGTAGGTAAGACTCACATGAGCTAAGTTCAACCAGGAGTTCAGTCAGTACAGTTTTTACTCACATCAAAGACACATAAACCTATTTGCATCAGGATAAAGTTTAATCCCTTCACTTGAAACCACACAGCAAATGCTCAAGAATAATCTCTAGGATAGGTATGACAAACAGACTCTGAACTTGGATGCCCTGCTTTCTTACAGCCTTCTCCAGTGTAAGTGGAATATCTTGATTTTTCTGTGGGAATACTGAGTTTAGAAAGAGCAATTTCAGAGCTAACTGCTCCCGAGGGTTTCAGGGTATAACATTCATGTTACCCAATTCATTCCACAGATATTGTCATCCTGCTCTGGAGGCCAAAAAAGCCAAAGGAGGTGATGGCTGCCAGAGAATATACTCTGCTATTTGAAGACTTTGTATTATTTTCCTTAAGTTTCTCTTCTTGGCATTGCGGGAGACAAATGTCAACTGGTTGGGTATTGTATTTGATGTGTTCCATTCTTACATCGGGCTGCAGAAAGACTTTTGCACAGAAGGCAGAAAGTTCTCACCCTAAGAAGGATAATCCAAGTAACTCCTTTTCTCTATGATTTGGAGAAGCATCTTATTGCAGATCTCCTTTCAACCTCCTTTCCAGAATTTTTCTCTTCATAAGTTTTGTTGGTTTTTATTTGTGTTGGTATGATGAGCTGTTACTTTAATCCAGTATAAGAGAATGAGATTTTTTCCTCCTGAACCAGAAATTGTTTTCAACCTCTGTCTATTCATCTTGAGCCTGGTTGTCCCGTATGTTAGAGATGGAAACTTGGACCATGCCACACATTCCTGCTCAGTCTGTACACCCAACTCTCCTTCCCAGAGAATAAAGATGTGGGAACAGATGCTGTGCACTGAGTTTCATTCAAACATGGACACATAGAAGTGCTGTCCATTCTTCATTGCCCTCCCATGAGAACAGCTGTCTCAGGATAGACCATAAATGAAACTTTAATGTTCTCTGTGGAAGCAAATCTAGCAAGCATAAGCAATTGTTCCTCCTTGCCATGTAGGAACCTCAAATATAGAGGTAATTAACACTCAAGAATCACAGTTTCATTGGCCCCTAAATAAAACATAGCTTCAAAGAACAGCTTTGAAAATTGATCTGCTTGCAATGAAGAATTAACATCTGACTTGTACGCATGCAGCCAGCGTGGGTAGAGCTCTCAGCAAGCCATACACCATGCCATTATTAACTGCAATGATACCACCATTAATAGTGAGCTTTTTTTATGTATAGAAATCCATCTACATTGTGCACAAATATCTATTTTTCAAATGTGGCAAACTGATGTACAACCAGATGGCCTCACTTGCTTATGATTAGCAGGAGCAAAGCAGCAGCAAATTTAGAATCATCTTCTAGCACTTCAGCAGCAGCATTCCAGCCCTGATACTATCTTCTCCTTGCTGCTAGGAAGACAATGGCCACACTGCATTTTTATTCACTTTGTAATTCCAGTCAGTATCATCATAGCCTCTGGAACCTCACGTGGAGATTTCCTCATCATTATAGACCTCAGTTGTTTTTATGGCACAGTAGTTACATCTAGACTCAGGCAGCATTCCCCGTGGGAGAGGAATGTATATAGATAGTGACACATCAGTATTTCCATAAACTGTCCACTCAGACTGGATCATCTGTTTATTTAATATCCCATCAGTCAGTCATGACCAATTATTTATACAGAAAGTCAGGGAAAGAATGGGTGATTATGAAAAAGCATATACCCTTAAGTCAGGCCTTTTGAAGTAAAGTAAGAAACTAAGAGAATCAAGGTTTGGGTAGGAAGATTTTTGCCTGAAGCACAACCATATGTGTAGATATGCACAGAAATTGAAGTTATAATACTGTGAGGGTTTTTTGGGGGTTTGGTTTGGTTTGGTTGGTTTGTTGTTGACAGCAGCAGCCCAATGCCTTGGACTTGGAAGTGGCTTGAAGCAGGTGGTTCATCTCTGCCTGTGGAAAACTTCACTGACTCTGGAACTTTGTGCAGACAGAGATTTTCCCCATAGAAAAGGCTGAGGCCAATGCCTAGATGCTTCTTTCCAAGCCAAGCACAGTACTTGCCATGCAAGCTTCCTGCAGAGAAATTGGCAGACGATCGAGCACTCATGATATTCCAGCAGTATTCCAGCACCTTCTCTTGAGGTAGCTTGTCATTCTTCTTAAAATACACTGGTAATGTCATTTTTCAGACTGGAATGAGACAGAGCACTTTTTCAGATGCTTTAATAGATTTGAATACATGCAAAGGCTAAAGCAGAAGGGTGCTACACCACATTCCTGAAAATTACACAAAACCTCCCTCAAAATGCACCCAAAAAAAAAAAAAATCTAGCCAAACACTTCACAGTTTCACAGATCCCGGCTATGAGAACCCAGGAAACACTTTAGTGACATGTCTTACCTTTCATGGTGTCTGCCCTTATCACAAGTCAGTAGGAGATTCAAAGCAGCAGGAGAAGCAGAGCCATATGCAAGCTCTAAATAAATTTTCCATGGGGAGTTAATTCTGCTCAGTGGATAGAAACTTGATGGGTGAGCCTGAAATGCACACTTGCTGCCATGTTTCCAGCAGTGAGATGATGTCACTATTTCAATGAGGTCCTGCTTAACTTCCACCTTAGCCCTGGATTCTCAGGATAGTTTTGCTATGAAAAGAGGTTAGACACAATCTCATTCAAACTCAGTTACAGACTTCTTCACTGACTGAGATGCTACCCAGCAAATACAAGGCTTCTGCGAGCACAAAAAGCTTATACTGAGTGAAGTGACCATAGACAGTTTGCAAAGCTGGAAGTGTGGAAAGGGTGGTACTGACCTTGCCCTTGTATGCAGGGAGGTAAAGGCAGCTTCCCCAGAAAGATATCTGGAAAATTTGGTCTAGTCCAAAGGAAAGAGATTTACTTTTCACACGTCTGTAAGCTCCATGGATATGTCAGCTGGGCAGAGGTGATTATGAGCACCAAAGGAGGACTAAAAATAAAATATATAAAAATTAAAAATTAAACTATGCTTCCCTTCATTTTGGTGGCAATAATTTGTCACGGGGATCTCTGAGCTTGTAGTCTGGGAATGTTTACATTTAATCAATATCTACTCTTAGACATCCCAACATTAATGATGCGCAAGAATGCATGCATTCATTTTAATTTATAATAGTATCAGGGCATGCATGAACCTGAGCTGTCTCTGAATAAAGAAGGAAGGTGGCAATGGCTAATATGTTAGCTGTGCTTCAGTGGCTTGGTAGGACAGGTCAGAACAAAAAATGAAATAACTCTGCTGAGAATATCAGTTGGAAGAACTATGGCAGTAAGAACACAGCTCCAGAGGCACTATGTCATGGGGTATCCAAAATGAAATTTCCTCAGCATTTCAATTTCAGGGGAAATTAGAAATATATTTCCTTCACTCCCCATTCCTCACCTATTAGGTTTTCACTCAACTTTTAGTTGGTTTACTGATGCATTCATTCGTCTGGTCCTGGTATACACCTTGTCTAGACAAAGTATTTTCTTTAAGTTTCAGTAATTATCTCAGGCAGAATTGATTGAAAATACTCTCTTTTATCTTGTCATGTAATCTATCTCATACCATGTATCAACCTCATACTTATTTTTGGCATTCCAGGAATCATCTCAACAAAATAAGGTTTAATGACTTGGCACTTGACAGCATTATGAAAAAAATGTCTTCAGCTTGGTGCAAGAATTGTGAAGCAAAGCAGAAAGAAGACTGGCTGAAGGTGAAGTCAGGAATCTTGTGCTACTTTTTGCATCTTCTTCACTTTTGAGGTGTAGGTGCATTAATTTATGCAGCAAGCACTGAACTCAGAAAGCAAGAGAGATTATACACTTAGACATTTTAATGAGTTTTAACAACTTGTTCTAGTTCAGAAAAACAAATTCCAAGACTTACATAAAAGAAGTCATGAAGGATAGGGAAGCACAGGTTATACTGCCTCCCTCACCTCCTTTTACCTTCACCAATTATTATTTTTTTAGGCACAAGAGAGGCTGAAGCTTTTAGCAAACAGTTAAGACCTTTCCCAGTTAAAGAACAATTAAAGTAAATGAAACTCATCTACAATTTTGAAGCTATCGTTCTTCAGTTAAATGCAACAAAAGATTTGTAAAACTAATGTTGTAACTGACCAAAAAACTGAAGCAAGACTGTTAACAGCAATCCAAACCTATTGATCCAAACAGAACTGTCACAACGGTTAGCCTTTTGTTGTTTTCTTCTCAGGAGAACATGCCCAAAATATTATGACGATCTCATAATAGTTACAAAGTGAAAATTTGAAAAGGTTTCCTTGAGGTTAAAAAGTTATTTGAACTCTTATGGAAATATTTCATTGATTTGAAAATTGCAATGTCTGGTTTTCTAAACAGGTTTATACCCTTTGCAACTACACTTTTTGCAGATGTAAGATTGTACACATACCCAAATGTGGCTGTTAACAGCCTGACTCTGATAATGGCTAAATGGTAACTCTGTATTAGATGGCAAGCTGACATAGGCTTTTGGACACAACTAGCATCTGAAGAAGTATATCATAGCTGCCCTGTGAATAAAAGCCTTGAGGCACTGTTATGATACAGAGCAATAGAATTTAATACAGCCTACAATAACCTGATTATATAGTTTGTGAATTTGTCAACACCTGTACAAATTGATTTTCCTTCAGATTTCCAAGACTTTTGAAAGTTCCACTAATAAAAATAATAGTTGTATTATTATCTTGTTTAAAATTAATCAGCAACCACAAGAGAGTAGACATAACATCCTGGAATCAGCAGATTTACCATATGTGCAATCAAACCAAACAGTCTTTAAATTACCCTCAGGTGAAGTCTGTTCATTCGGGCAACTCCACAAACATTTATAAATACCCAGTGTTTTGATTAATTCTAAAATAAATAAAAATCAATTGTTAATTTAATTAATACTATTCAAATTTGGTTTACCTTGATCCTTTTGAAGTACATGTCTCAACTACAGTGCTTTAGGAAAATACATCAGGGGAAGAAGTCCTGACTCAGCTAACAATGACCAAGTATCAACTTGAATGAACGTAAGGGTTTGTTCCTGATACTGAAGCAATAAGAGAAGGAGCCTGCTGGTTTCTAATTACTGCAATTCATCTTTCTGCACAAATGGTGCAAAAGGCTTGGTAGCCTTTGTCCATAAACCCCACACAACAGGTGCCCTTTGCTCCTCTGACTCCAATGAATAGTAAAGCCTTGTTTAGTTGTAAATTCACTGAATCACAGAATAAATAAGGTTGGAAAAGACCTCAAGGATCATCGAGTCCAACCTGTCACCCAAGACCTCATGACTACTAAACCATGGCACCAAGTGCCACATACAATCCTCTCTTGAACACCTCCAGGGATGGTGACTCCACCACCTCCCTGGGCCGTACATTCCAACGTCTAACAACTCTCTCCATGAAGAACTTTCTCCTCACCTCCAGCCTAAACCTCCCCTGGTGCAGCTTGAGACTGCGTCTTCTTGTTCTGGTGTTGGTTGCCTGGGAGAAGAGACCAATGCCCTCCTGGCTACAACCTCCCTTCAGGTAGTTGTAGACAGCAGTGAGGTCACTCCTGAGCCTTCTCTTCTCCAGGCTAAAAAATTCCACACTAGACAGAGGTGACAGTGAACCAGCATCCCTTTCCAAACAGCTCACCAATGTATTATGCCAACTGGGTCATGGACTGAGGATAATTTCCCCCCACTTTTCTTTGTACTGCTTTATTCTACATGTGCACTTTCAGGCACTCCAGCACATGTAGATGCTTGGTGAGATTATGAATGTAGATGGTAACTGCTTACTTCCTTGAGTAGCTCCATGATCTTCTAGTTTTCCATCCATTGCAGCTAAAACCCAATCAGAGGAAGGAGTGGGATGTTTATCTAGTTTTCCCTGAGGATGCTCAGCAGCAGTATTCTGAATTGCTAAGCACCATGATCCTTAACAGTACCACTTACACGGTCTCAAGCTCAAAAATTGATGGGTAAACTCTTTCCATAAGCATTGCTGTTGGCTGCTCTGAAAGTTAATTATGAAATGCTAAACAGGAAAAGCAATGGGTGATACATTTTTGTTTTCATCTTAATTTGTCATTTCTATTTTTAAAATCATTTAAAGCTGTTGAGATTCATCGAAGAGGTAATAAAATGACAGACACTGCAGCAGCAGGAGAAGACTGATAGAATACCTACCTCTCCAGCAGCTGTACAATCATCTTGAAGACAGACTAAAAGAAGAGCCAGAGGAGCTAGGGTAGAACTTTACTGATGCAATGTGAAAAAAGCTCAGGAAGTTTTGGGTACTGTAAAAAGGACAACCTGAAGAGAGGAAGGATATTTTTCTCCATTTTTGGTTCTACAATGAACAGGCAAGCCTCAGCAGATCAAATTCTTCTACTGCCCTCTGACATCTCTACCATTATCTTACTATTTTTATGAATTATTAATAAGTTTGTTCTCCCATGATTTTCAATGTCATTTACAAATCTCCTTTTGTGTCTCTCCATTCTTTAAAAGTTTGCTTTGAACATTGGAGGTGATTACACATCTGCTTAACAAAATTATACATTTTCCCAGTTTGGCTATGAATTTCCCAGACAATGAAGAGCATTTAAGTGTTTTGGATTTTTTTTTCAGCTTCTCATGTCTTCTAGAACTGTGTACACAGCCTGACCTTAGCCACCATGTCAGTGTTGTCACTGCTACAAAATTGTGCAGATGCATTCCCAGACCACCAGAAAGAGAAAAACAACATGGTTTTGATTACCCTGTGCTCTTACACCTAACAGGATTAAGGGAAGGTTGATGGCTTGTGGAGCTATCAGAGCCATCAAAGAAAAAGCAATAGTGCTTTTAAAAATTCAGCACCAATGGGTAATGTTTGTGAATCACTTATTTTCAAAATTCAAAACCAAATGAAAAAAGGCACACAAAAATCATCCCACCACTCAAAAGATTTGCTTTGTTCTTCCTTACAAGACAACCCCCTCATTATAATATTTTTATGAGTGACTATACAATGACATATCAAAAGATTTGCCTTGGTCTTGATGACTCTTAGTATCTGAGCCTGAGGTATTGTACTGTCAGGAATGAACCTGAAAAATGCAATGGGCTTACTATAAATTATATAGCAACTTCACTCTGATCTGTGCCAAGCTAGCCAGACATCTGCTATGTTTTTGTTAAAAGATGTAGGAAACACATTAAAATGTCAATATTTCCACCTGAAAGCCAAATTAGTTGAGATCAATAGGAATCTGTGGCCACGATATTCCTAATTCAATCGCCAAGCTTTCAGATCAGTTGAGGTAGGCAATGGGGTGAAATCTGAGAGCTGCTGCCAAGCAGGAAAATATTCAGAAGGCGAGAACTTGTGGACTAAACAGCAAACATACTTAACTGGCAAAGACATACTTGCACTGGCAAAGCAATTAGAACAAAAACAATTGCTGGAAGACTTCTGACTGCAGGAAGTCTGAGCCTCACTGACAAAATTTGCCCTACATCTACTTCTCTAAAAGCACTTTCCCTTTAGAAAAAGGGGGATTATTGACAATGCAGAAACAGTTTTCAAACAGTTTTCACTAGTTGTATTTAATTTTGATGTTAAATATAATTTTAAGGCAGAGAAGCTGGTATTTTCATCATAAACTAAATAAGATATTTAGATATTAACTTTTACGTTATAAATGTTTTCTGAAATGAAATTAATGGCTTTTAAATTGCCCCTAAGGTGTACTTTCTTCTAGCAAATAGATAGGCCTTTAAAATTGTCTATTTCCTGGTTAATTTTTATGGAAGAAAACTGTCAGTGAGATTAATATAAGGTTTGAGTAATGTCAAACTTGACCTCATGCCCTGTACTGTTTGACTATCCCCAAACTGATTCTAAAGTACCCTCAGATCAGGATAGTAACAACATCACACTTACAGTGGCTTAAACAGTCTAATGCCAGTAACACTACAAAACCAAGTTTTCTGCATGAACTGAGGAAAAAGCACATGGAAAATTGTCACTGATTTGAGGATCTTGCTATTAAGTTTCTCAGACAAGGGAAGGCAAGACTGACTAACCAGTCCCTACAAGGTGGACCCATGGCATCTCTAGGTCTCTGTCCTTTTCAAAAACCCGGCAGAATGTTTGCCAGATCTGGCAGTAAACTAGAAGTTCACACTTGCACACCTGCTATTCTTTCAGTTATCTTCATTCACTCAGCTAACTAGATACTCACCAGGATATTCATTTTCATATTAAAAGTGTAAGCCTCCAGTTACATTAAGAGATACCAAGCTGAATATTGATTTTTAATCAGAACTTGTAGACTTTTGTAGGCCTTTCACCATACTGGATCAGAAATACATGATCACTCAGGTCTGCTGGCTATGGCCTTTACAATTCATAGTCTTGAATTGCACACCACTTGAAGTGCAACACAGTATTTGGTGCCTGATGATTCATCTTTTTCTAGGAACACAGGAGTAGGTGTAGTCCCAAGATGCATTCTTGAACTCTGAAATCTTTGAAGGTGAAGACACAAAACATCAGATCTGTGGGGGAAAAAAAGAAAAAAAAAAAAGTCTGTTTTTTATTGCCCCTCTCAATCATGTTTGAGGGGTTAGAATCCAATTTCTGGCACTCTTCTCTATGGGTCTTAACATAGCAATAGACACTGGGTGACCAGCACTGTGGCACTTAGGCACAGGCAGGTGGCAGCAGTCCTTCAGTATCACCTTCTCCCTTGCAGATGTGGTAGCTGGCTGCAGCACAGTTCAGCTGTCAGGATATTGCACATGTTGCCCAAGGAACAGAAGGTGAGAATTCTGTGGAGAGGCACTGTGCTGATTAGATCTAGCAAACTAATTGGCTGTTGAGGGAAAAGCTGATAACTGTATAAAAATATCATTCTGAACAGACGAGAGAGATAGGTAGGTATAAAAGCAGAGGAACTCATGCCTTTTCATGGTCCTGACATATTTCAGAGTAATGGATCTAGTCATGATATACTGCTTTAATCTGACACATGATATGAAAAGACCTCTCTTCCAGAAAGGAATGATTCTGAGCTGGCCTGATACAAGATATGGTACAAATACTTGTAAGAAAGGATTGCAAGTCTGTTATGTGCTCTTGAAAAACTCCTGAGTTTTTTCCTGCTGGATGTTCCCCCTTCCTGAAAATTCATAAAAAGACTGTGTGTCTGTACCAAATCAGCTCTGTGCTTTCAGCCACTAAGTGCTTCATACACCCTATCTTTTTTTAAGTATTTCTTGAGAGCAGTTTAAACCCACACAGAGGGACTGTCAAATAAGTGTTTGTGCAGTGTAAAACATCCTTTGGTTTGCCAATGGCTTTGCAGTCTTTAAGCTAGCCATGTTCACCAAACAGAACCAGTCTCCAGCAACCTGCTGCCAGATATTATCTTTTATTTCAGTAGTAAATTTACTTTTGCACCAAACCTAGTATTATGTGATCTAAAAGTCAGGGAAGGCATTTTAATTTAAAAATAAAATAATAACTGTTTGTCAGTAACACCTATGAGCAACATGCCCTATTTTGACAAAGCAAATTCTGGCAACTCCTCCCTTCCTACACAGCAGGCCAAGAGATACAACTGTCTGCAGCTGCCCTGACTTGCAGTTGGAAAACTGGTGAAGTGACAAAGAGTAAAATTGTTTCCAATGGAATCAAAAGCAAATTTCCAGTTAGCTTTAAGTGCTTAAGTACTTCACTGCAGTTTTACTACTTTGGTATTACAGTGGCCTAGTCTGCCTAAGTTAAAGATTTGTTTCTCAGGGTAACTAGCACAGGGAAAGAAATATTTCTATGACTGTAAGTCATTCCCGCTGTCACCATTTCTCCTAAACACAAATGTGACTCTATAAGATAAACTAGTTGTATTCATCACTCTCTAGATGTTTTGTAAAACATCTCAGATGTCTGCAGAAGGAAAGGTATCTTTCTTCGGATCCTGATTTACTTAGGTCCTTCCTACTTAGTTATAGTTTTGACATGTTACATGTAGCTGGTACATTGGTTTGTAAAGCCCTTACATACGATCCACCTGGATGAAGCTCACTCACCTCTCTGTGCTTTCATATGGTGATGAAGGACTGCTAAACAGATTCCACTGCTTCTGTCCTCCCATCAATACCAGATGCTTGCACCAAATGGAAAGGTCAGAGAAAGGAAAAAAAGCATTACATTGCCAGTCAAAACTGTTATGGTTTTAACTGAAAAGAGGGTAGACTCAGATTTCAGGAAGAAAATCACCATGAGGGTTGTGAGGCACTGGAACAGGTTGCCCAAAGAGAAGGTTGATGCCTCGTCCCTGAACCGTTCAAGGACAGGAAGTTCAGGACTCTTAGCAACCTCATCTGGAGGAGGGTATCCCTGATCATGGTAGGAGTGTTGGAATTAGATGGTCTTTAAGGTCCCTTCCAACCCAAACCATCCAGTGATTCAGGATATTTTCTACGTAAAGATACAACTATCCATAGTGATTGTTTTAAGCTTCAGACTATCATTCACTTTATCAGCTATGCTTATAAGGATTTGTCAAGGCTGTCCAAACTCTTCTAGTTTTGTTGAATTTATATATGAATTTATAATCTGTCATTGTTTTCAGAGTGTCACATAGAAGACATCACCATAAAAAAGTGTAAGGAAAAAAAATTACAAAGGTTTTTTAGTAGTTCTCTAAAGATTTATAAAATGATAATTAGTTCCTTTGTTCTGTTTCCTTCTTGGTTCTTACAGAGGCTCAATCATAAGACAGATCTGAGGGGGAGGATGTTTCAAGATGGAAAGTACACTTATTTTCAAGAATCCACTGCTCATTCTGGGAGCACCATGGTATTGTACTCAAAAGCTTTTAAGCACCACTAAAGAACTACTATGATAAACCCATTGTCTAGAAGGTTGTCTAAAAGGAATTGGTCTGCAGACAAAGGAGCAGTTTTGGAATGATATGTCATGTCATTATAAGTACCTCACCTTGATCTGTATAGTCTCCAAAAAGTAAAGTTAAATTTAGCAGTTGTGGTAACAGCTGGTCTTTGCATCCTCTGCTGCACACTGCCAAATCCCTCTAAAAATAACAGGCACTGAGGAATTCCCATATCTAGCTCCTATTATACAATTTCCTAATATTATTCAGGTGGGAAGATACAATTACATTAAAGACATTTTCCCTAAAACTAAGGTCAAGGGTGGGATTGTTACAATAGCAACAATTGTAGTCACTAGAAAAGGGAAAAACCCAAAGACCCTCTGTCGGGTTTCAGAAGCATGTGTAAAGGCTGTAGGACTAGATATGGCCATGGCAGCTGAGGTCAGAAAGTTTTACACTGGTACCATGTGTGACGACCCAGTATCCCGAGCCAGCCCTGGTCAGCAAGGCGTGGTCCTACTAAGATTCAAAAATTCCTTTGAAGTAAATGTGTTAAGCCATCTGCTGAGCCAGCGTCTCTCCTCCAGAGCCATTAAGGCCATCACTCTGTTTATTCAAGATCGGGTATGTCAAACTTTGAGACAACAGTCATTAAGGGCTATCAGCCCTGCCCTGCCACATGCATTGTTTCGAGTAGAGGATTGGGCTATCACACCATGACAGCCCTAAAAGTAGGTTCTTCTGGCGTTTTGAAAGTTGTATTAGTTTCATCAAGTACGGACAAACGACATGGAAGACAAAGCTGGGTTTGCTTCCCCCTCCCCCCCCCCCCCCCCCCCCCCCCAGAATTTAGCCTTTAGTTTTGAAGAAAGAACAGCAGATTTTAGAATCCGAAAACCCAAAAGCACTGCAGCAAGGGAGTGATACAATTGCTCTTTATGCAATTCTGTTTGCAACTACTGACAGGGTGATTAAAAGCAAGGAAGGTGTCTAGTATTTTCGCAGATACCTGTGGGAAGGAACTACACAGTCCCAGACGACGGTGTAGCAGAAACAGCAGGAGGAAGCCTAAATGTAGGAAAACACACCTACCTTAGGCAAAGGCTGACAAAGTTCTTGATGTATTTACAGGTTTGAGTGCAATTTCTGAGATATTGCATGGACCCCCCAAGAGGAAAGCACACTACACAACATCACTCACCCTCAATAGAGAAAGAGCAACATCTCAAAGCAAAGTGCCAGCTGCAGAGTGTGTGGGAACAAGCACAGGGACAATATCTGCTGCTTTTAGAGACCTGCAGTGTACAGGGAATTAAATGTCCTATAACAGTAAATCACACTGCATCAGGAAACTGGTTCTGCAGCCACCTTCCCTTCCTAACTAGCAGAACTGTTTTGGCTAATAGCTTGGATCAGCTTTGCAACTGAGAGCTGCAGGGTAGCTCACTCCCTAGCTTTGTAGGAATACAAGACTAGCAATAGTCTTCCTAAGTACCAATTGGATAATTTATACTGTAAATAAATGAGGGCCTGACTCCATCACTCAAACAAAACACTGTTTGTTCTGATGTTTCCACTCTAGATGTACCCATTGGTCAGAAATAACACAGCTACTGAAGAACCCACAAACACCCCCACAAGAACACACATTCACATTGTTACTCTAAGAGACATCACTGCAGGGGAAGCTGCTAATTAGATCATAGGACTGTTAGTACATCTTTAAAGCACAGAGCAAATTTATGACTGAAATAAGCATACTTTGAGCCAATCTAGGACAATACTGTACATTAATGCCATGAGATCTGTGAAACCTTTAAGACTTTGAATGGAATTAAGAACAGACCTTACAGATTTCAAATAAAGTCTCCCCATAATCTGGACTGCTCAGTATGTTCACCATCTTCTGTATTAGTAAAACAGCCTCTGAGCTTGTTTTGGAAAAATAACCAACTCAATAACAAAAAAGTTCACTGAATTTATGTAAGTTCAAACTAAATGCTTTAAGCACTGGCAACTAAAGCATCATACCATCACATCTCCCAAGAGAGTTCTGAGGCAGAAATCAGTGGAACTGCATCCAAAAAAGGAAAATTTAAATTAAAAATACAAAAACTACTTCTTTGTAAGATGAACACTAAGATCTCCTGGTGCCTATTTGCAGCATTTAACTTTATTCTCCAGGCTAAGCTGGGCACCTCAACATTCTTGAGAATCTCTAAAGAGAACTGCACATTTCCAGGGGACAAATGAATCCAGATACCTTCATATGACTGCATTTTAGACAGGGGTTATTAAATAAAGAAACAAATAAGAAATGCCTCTCTCTCCCCATTTGCTAGATGCCACCTTGATGATTAGGTAAAACAGATGACTAAAGACAAGTGAGCTAAAGCCAGTCCGTCTTGATTCATTATTGAATAGGATTATTTCAACCTTAATTTACACAGTGGAATCCTTATAGTTTACTATATGTGACATACACACCCCAGGTCAGCACAGGCAGAGCATATGCATGTAAAAGATTCATTAACATGTTGCTCAGTGTTTTTCAGCAAGTGCCTACCTGCACAGCTGAACAACACTGCTATTCACAAGCCATCTTACAACAGAGCAGTCTTCTTTTGGCTGTGCTCTCACTGACTAGGGAATCAACTGCAGATAGTTATTGCCTATTGGCTTTCTTTCTTGCAAAGAGGCTGGGCATCCATCAACTGCTACCATCTCGATACTTAACTCACAGGCTCCCCTCTGAACTGTCCGTTTTGAAAGATTTCTTCTGAAGATCTCCATTTTTTCACCTTCTTTTTTTTTTCCTCAGCATGTCATTCCCTTGGCTTTCCCTTTTACTTCATAATTTTTCCCCTTTGCTCTTTGAAATAGTGCCTTCCTTGAGTACAATACTATTTCTCTTCTCATTTCAGATGTCACTCCTTATTTGGATCCTTTCTTAATCACAACAACAAGATCTGTTTAACAAATGGATTTTGAACTGTGATCTGAAATGTTCACTTGGGTTTCTCTCATGCTATGTTTCCTTCTTTACTCAGGAGCCTGGAAATGAGAACATATTACCTGTGACTCAGGTAAGGAGAAACCATACGCTGCTGGATGCTGTAGAATGATGAATGCTGGCAAGCATTACCACTACACACCCCAAAGTGTTGCGAGTCAGAATTCATAGTGTCAAGGAAAAAATAATTTTATTTACCTTGTTTTAAACACAAATAATTTAGATTATTAAGGAACAAATGTATACAGGCTCATTCCAATTCTGAGTTAAGTTTTCTCAGTTTTTTTCTATTGATTTTTGGAAGAACAGGACAAAGTCATACCCTAGAAGAGATTGATTCTGTAATCAGCATTTTCAGGTTAAAAATAACTAAAATGAAGCTGAACATATAGTGATAAGAACTGCTTGGAACAAATAAGTTAGAAATGGCACATATAGCAGTTGTGATACCCTGAATTTTTAACTCCTACAAGACAGTAATGGCAAAGACAAAGAAAGAACGAGCATAATTTGAGTACTTGAATTCCTGTTCAGAATGAATACTGGCAGCCTTTTAACAAAATTCATTACAAGATAATTCATCCCTTTATAGCTTCCAGCACCTGCTAATAACAAGGTGTGTTCCAAAGCTGTTAATGGGAGGACAGAAGGGCCAAGTAAAATTCTGGATACAAGT
Source organism: Indicator indicator (assembly GCF_027791375.1). Lineage (NCBI taxonomy): Eukaryota > Metazoa > Chordata > Aves > Piciformes > Indicatoridae > Indicator > Indicator indicator. Next base: position 13,609,515 of record NC_072027.1, read on the forward strand.
GGTGATATGCGGTTTATTCATGTCCTTAGAATTGAGAATTCTAATCTAGGAAAGCTCACTTAAATTTTTAACAACTTGTTATAATGTAGAATCTTAAATCTAGGGAGTGATGCAAAGACAGTCACTTGGGTAAAAACCCCAAAAGACTTTACTGCATAACTTCAGCCCCTGAGACTGCCAAGTCAAAGCTTTGTATTCTTCTACTTCCACTAAACTTTCAAAGTAAATCCTTCTCTCTCCTTTCTTGGAAGTGTAGACTAGTAATTTTCATTAGCTAAAACATACCTGCCAAGCCTAGCCTGTTACTGTCTTGCTGAGATTATAATTAGGAGTAAGTTTTACAAGAAAAGGTTCATTACTTCTTACACAACCTCATTTGATTTCAGCGTTTCACTTGCAAATTTCCAATGCATTATTTTCTTAGTGACAACATGCTGTTGCAACAGACGTAGTATCTTACGTCTGAATAATATGTTCACATCACTGTGTGCTTACTCCTATATCAATCATTTAAAATTGCATACAGAAATCTTGAATCTTCTCAGAATCTCTGGCTTTTAAAAGAAGAAAAATTAGACATCCCTTTCCCTGCCATTAGTAGAAGAGCATATTTGTCTCATTGTTGTCCTCCTCAGAAAATGTTTTTTGCAGGTCTGCTTCCAGTCTAGGGTCACTATAAACAACCCTTGCTGATGAGACTCTTCTGTTGATTATGGTTATTCTGGAAAAAAATGTTACAGTGATTACTAAACATTATTGTGCCCAATGATAGGTGTACTAATGAGCAAAGCTTCCATGGAAAGCTAATTCTTCTACGTCGGCATCTTGAACCATGAACCTCATTTCCAGCACCTCCTCCTTCACAGATGCATTGCTACCTGTTTACAGCCAGACAACTGCAGTAATCAATCAGGAACCTAGGCAGCAAAATTTCAGTGTTGTTTGAGCTGATCTATTAGTACAGTACATAGTACAACTCTACAGAGGTTACTTCCTCTGCTGCAAGAAGGTCAATACCTACATAAAGTCAAAACAAACTGTGAGCCACTCAGTGTGCTTCCCACCACCTACACAAGTAACAGACACTGTAGCTACTTCTACTCCCATAAGACAATTGGTGATCTAGAGGACCAGAATAAGTCAAAAACTAGGAAAGAAGTCATGCAAAGTCACCCCCCCTCAGCCTCATAGCACAATAAGCACAACAGGATGGCATGAATGCTTTGCTCATATGAATTTGCAAAGACAAACAGCAAATCTTCAACTGTTTCCATCAGGAAATGATTGCAGCCATTTAGCCACTGGCAGAAAAATATAGAGCCTCAAATCAAGACTAGCTGACATGTTCACATTTTTTGACTACGTTTGATAGATTTGGCAATTTTTGATTATGTTCTTACTATTGGTAAATGTTTAAAATTCTTTTGTGCAGGCTGGAGGTTGTAACAAACTATGGCTTTACTCCACATTTCAAGTGAAGCTTGTCATTGTCTCCAGTCACCAATCAACCCCCTAAGTATTGTTAGTCATCTCCTCTGTAGTTTTTAAGGATTTTTTCTGTTATACTCTCTTTAAATTGTGCCTCCTGTCTCCAGCCAGTTGAATTTTGAATGACATAAAAAAACAATATTCCAAGTCCTCAAGGGGAATAACTAAGCAAGGGACCAAGGCCTAGAAATCATCTCTGGTTTTAGAGCCAGTTTAAGTGTTAGAGGTATATAGGGTCTAATTTTACTTATTAGAGAGATCTGTTTTTAACCTAGAGAAAGATTCAATTCATCACAACACTTTTAAGAGTTACTGAAGATGGAGCAAGTATAAATTTGTATAACTCCTCCATGTGTTCGTATTTCAGAAATCTTTAGTGACTGTTCATAGTTGACTTCCACCATTCTGGATATCTTCATGAAAATGTTTCTGTTGTACAAAGTTCCACAGCTTTGAATAGCTTCAGCAAATACCAATAAGAGAGCTATGATACCAAATTGTGAAAATACTGAGCAATGACTTAGCATCCTCAGTGTTTAAAGCTTGAGGTGTTTTTAGTTGTTTTAAATATAGAATGAACACTCTCCCGTTCTATACGATAAGCACTTTGTACTTGCATGCTCAACATGGATCAGACATACTGATACAGATTTTCAGTCCAAAGCCCACAATACCATGACTCAGTGTTACTCGTAAGACTTTAGTCCAGCAAATAAAAAGCCAATGTAAAATATCCAAGTACATTAAGTGCGGGTTCAAGTTCTGTTATTTGAGTTCTTTCAGTTCTCAACTCTACCTCACAGTTCAGAAATTGGTGTGGTGTTTGTGTTTGGTGTTTTTTTTTTCTTTAGGAAAATCTAAGCACTCCAAACATTAGAGATTTAGAAAGGAAAAATTAGTATTGTAAGGTTCATAATAAAATTGCAAACAACCTTACCATACAGTTTTTACCTCTTCAGAACAAACTGTACACTGGAAGAGTACAGTGTTAAGAAGGGAGAAGAGGAAATAGACTTCCTGGATAGGATTTATGAAAGATTCCAAGTTCAGAGCACAAGTCCTGCTGATTTGCATTTGAAATCACAGTGGGTTTTTTCTAAATGCAAAAACTGAACTCTTGGTACAACATGATCAGCCATCATTCAGGGAACTCATAACTGAATTAGTCACAGCATACATCTCCAACAAATACATATTTATATGTTAGTGTTCCCAAACAATGAGTAGTAATGAAGTGTTCTGTACACGTCCTTCATGCTGATTATCAGCCAGAGCCAAGGTCCTAAGCATCACCAAGACACTCGGTGTTTCAGTGAGGAAACTCCACAGCAGCTGGGGAACTGAAGAATCTAGCAGGATCAATCCTGGAAACTTAGTCCTTCCACAATGAGGACACATTGGTAGAACCATTTCACAAATGGCTTATGGGAGGCAAGATATTTGTCTGATTTCATCCATGTTTATTGTCCTGCCCTTATCACTAGGTTAACCAGTTTACCACTATAGTAAGTCTAGAACGTTTTGGAAGAGGCCTATGGAAGGCGGCATGACAGGTGCTTGGGTTCCCAAAGTTACCATCCTTCTCAACTAATGGGAGAGTAGAGCAGTGATCAACTCCCAGCAGTCTGACTTCCAGTGCAATCCATGGTCTATTATCAGACCTTAACTCACTGCTAAAGTTATAACCACCCAGTCCTGTCCAACTTCAGCAATCATAGGGGCTCATGCATATTCAAAAGAGAGCCTCAACTTCTAGGCTTCTTTATTAAACCAGTGCCTTCTACCACTGACCTCTTCAGAACAAAATTTCTCACTTCATCTCCAGCTTTGAAATGTTGGAACCAAATCACTCTCTACACTTTACATGTAGATCAAGAATCCCATTTATCTCACAAGAGATATGTTGAGTACATACAGGCATTTCATGAGGAAGTCTGATCTCCAGAGATTGCTGTGCTTTCTTCCTTTCAAATGTTAAAAAAAAAAAAAAAAAGTATGGCTTCCACTGGCATGGAATATATGGAACTCAAATATGTTTCCTTTCGAATATGTTAAAAAAAAAAAAGTGTGGCTTCCACTGGCATGGAATATATGGAACTCAAATATGCCCTCATCACATGGGGAATTGCATTCCAGAGCAGATAGTAACCTAGCTTATTTGGCTATACTTGCAAGGAAACTTAACATTAATACAGAGCAGGTGAATGATGAACATTATTACACTTGTTGCAGAAGTGACCATGTGTTATGCTAATAAGAAAAATGTTCAGCTGCATGAAAATAACCTTCCCTCTGAGATTATTCCATTACAGTTTAATGTTTGCTCTTATACTTCCCTTTGAATACACATCATTTGTTCACAACACCATGGTCCCATGGAATCATCTGTTTTTTCCCTTTGATGTCAAGGCCTTGCTAACGCTCCACTCCATCTTCATTATCAGACTTAGTGCATTAAGCTGCTGTTCATAAGCTTTCAACAGTGGGAAATCTAATTCAATTTCTTACCATATTTTCCTCTTCAGAACTGTTCTTTTGTGAAGGGTGAAGATAAATTTAGATGAATGATGTGTCACTTGTAGCTCCTTTTAAACACAGCTCATCAGAAGCCACCTACAAGCAGGTTCAAAATACTTCTGAAGTGGGCCTCTCCTACTGCATTCAGCCTAACAAAGGCTGCTGGTTCCAAGTCATCTGACCTGACAGTGAATTCATGCCCACTGAAAGCAAACTCTCGTTTACAGATAACAGAGGGTAAAAACAGAATAGGACTTGAATGAGAGAAGAGAATGGCTCTCCCTCAAGCCAAAGACAACTATGGCTGTACAAAGCTGTCTCTAAGTCTTCTTTACATTCTCCCACTCTACATGGTGCTGCTCTTCACACAACTCAAAGCAGCCACACTTACCTGTGCTGTCACAAGTCTATTGACAGGTGCTGTAGCAGTAAATGGGTGTGCACACAAAAGATACTTACTAAAGAGAAGTAATAGCAAAATGGCTTTCTGATTAAACATGCACTGGATGCCACCATAGTGCAAGAAATAGCTGGCTTAATAACTAACAACTCTGTACCATGCAATTGTTAAGGTTTCTGCCAAGTGATGACTAATTCTGGAAGACAATGCATTGGGCTACAACTCAGATTTCATACATTAATGCTGCTGCTGTGCTACTTACTTTCTGTGTGACCTTGGTTATACTCCATGCTATACAAGTTATCATGCCATGCTCATCAACCAAGCACCTCCAGCCCATCCACACCTGCATATTTATGTTAGTAAAAGGGAAAGGCTAAAGTAGCAGATCTTACAGCCACACAGGAAGATGTTGTCTGTGATGAGAGTCATTTCTAGAAAATTGAATTGCTCTGGAGAATTTTTCATTCCCTCATTTGTGAACTATAAATGACCTTCCTTTCTCTTTGAATTTCCCTAGCCATACATGTGCCAAGGTTCTACAAAAGGACAATGCAGTGAGGGTGTAGTCTCACAACACTTTGCAGTAGGCAACTGTGAAGAATGCAAATTTACATCACCCTAGCCAGCACAGGAACAGCAGTGCTTCTAGCAATACTCAAGTACTTCAGAAAGGTGTAACACATCTAAGCAGACAGAAATACCTAAAAATTAGTTATTGGGCTTTTTGGATCTCAGGATCATGAGAAGCTTTTCTAACTCCTGAAGTATCTTTCCATAAAATCTCACCCCATCTGGGGTAAAAACTGTAGCTTTAGGAAGTAGCTGCTCCTGTAAGGCCCATATCTTAGTGCAGCAAAGCAGCACTCTCAGAGATATTTAAAGTATCAGTGTGGTCTACATGAAAATAAACACTGTTTTCTTTCCTGCCACACTTTACATATGGGTCCTTTCTATGTGCAGAGCTTAAAGAGGAAAGTAAATGTAGCAAAAACATGCATTGCAGAGACCTCCACTCCCCATGCAAGATACCCTTCCTCTGAGCTCTGACCAGTAACTTATTCAGCAAATTAGCTTTCTCTGTTACAAGACTCAAAGGATGTGATTTACTGCTTTTCACACACAAAAAAAAAACCAAAAAAACCCCAAAAAACCCCAAAAAACCCCAACACCCCCCCCCAAAAAAAAAAAAAAAAAAAAAAACAAACCAAACAAAAACAAAACCAAAAAACCCCCAAACCTTTAGAAATCATTAAATGGACAAACATTACATTCTATAACCCTTACTCTCAGGCTGGAAAGCTGGAATCTTTCTGTCAAAGATCCGTGTTTAGACCTGCTTTAAGTTCATGAATAATTCTGGTATAATAAACACTGGGAATTGGAAACACTGTGGCTCCAGACATGAATATAACTAACTCTGCCTCAGAAAGCTCTGTGCTTAAAACATGATTTGAATTCTTTCCCAGCCCTATGCACAGTTTTTGCCTGCTTACTATTGCTTCATAAATAAAAGCATTTACACCTTAAACTACATAGTAGCCATGATAAAACTGCTACCTTAGGGCAGAGTACAGAATTTACAGCTATTAACAGCTTTCTTTCCAGAAAAATAGCAAGCATTGTCTCATTGTGAACAGGCACCTAAAACCTGTCTATATATAAAAAAACCAAACAAACAAAAAAGGGAAAAACTCACTCCCCCCCAAAAAAAAAAAACCACAAACCAACCATATAAAACAAACCAAACAAACCAAAACCACCACAAATTATTTTGTATTTCTGCCAGAAAATGCTGCTGTAAAAGGAATACCAATAATTTTTATGATCAACCTTTTCCCCTTCCCACTTTTTATATACTTCCCACCTGGGACTGGCTCCTAACATTTAAGAAATCTCAGGTGAATTTTCCTTCTTTCATCACCCTTTCAAACTATAAATATCCAAAGCCACAAGGAAAGTGGATCATGCCCAGCCTCCACCTCGGTGTTTTTCCTAGCCTGCTTCTCCCAACAGTTTCTTACTGCAATCTTTTACCCTATGAATTTGGCAGGAGAACTGCTGGAACCAAAGTGTTTTTTAAAGTCTGCACAGTACTTTTCTTAAGAGCAAAGCAAGGATACTGTAGCTGCAGCCAAACTGCCCTCCACCTGTATTTGCATGAGGCCTCTGTCTCCTGTCAGTGACCCATAAGCAAAAGGCTCAGACCAACATCTAGCACTTGAAGTATTTTAGAAGAACTGAAAAAAGAGTACATCAAACTGAAGATCTGAACTCACAATGACTGCAATCATTTCATCTTTCTTACTGCTTATGATTCTGCAGACATTTGCTTCAGCAGTGCTTTATTTTCTTATCACTGCAAGCAGTAACTGTACACTCCTGTAATTTTATATTACCCCTAAGAAGACAGGGTATAAAGGTTATCATGTTTTCTCAGAAAAGTATTTTGTATGTCATTAAGGCACATTTCCAACAGATCGCATTTTTCTGAAACTCACACAGCTTTGTGCTTTGCATACGGCTGCAGACTGGCACACCTTATCCAGCAGCAGAGCCTACGTGGAGACCAGATCAGCCTGTCATGCCCCTTTTTTGCACTCGTCAGAGCCCGGGCCTTGTGTAAGAATCACTGAGAGTCTTCAGAATGAGTAAATGGGCAGATCATGGCTCATATAACCCCATAACAGATCTGCCCCTGAGCTTACCACCTCCAGTTCCACTCCTCATAATTCAGTTTCACTTCCTTGTGTGAACTACTCCTGGGGACTTCTCCCTCAGTAACCTTACTAACACTGAGTGGACAAGGCGTCCTTGCTACTCTCATCACCTCAAACACTATCCTCAGCACATATCCCTTTTCCCCACCAACACCTTCACATTGCTTCTGACACACATGCCAGCTCCTTCTCATATAGGTTTAAATGACACTAATCCCAGCCCTGACATCCATCCCAGGGTAATAGAGCTTGATTAGCTTCACACTCACAGAAACAAACCATTGCTTTTACTTATTTAAAATTAATTTCTGCACTTACCAAAAATTGTTTCCTTAAATTTCAAGATTTAAGAAACTGGAGCCTGAAGCCATGAGTACCCTAGAGAGAATTGACTTTTATTGATACATGCTCTGCTGAAAAGAAAATGTGGTAACACCTGCAGCTGCAGTAAGACAGATGTATTGCCGCAGTGCTGAGCACAAAGGGGAACCTGAGCTCCCCCTCCACAAACAGCTTCTCTTGTTCACCTGGCCACCTGCCAACATGGGTAGCCAAAGCATGGAACTACCCTGCCCATTAGGTTCTCCACATTATCCAGAAGCAGTTTGCAACTGGCAGTTGTTTATTTGATTGAGCAGCACAAGCACTTAGCTTATCAAGTTGTTTGCATGGGTTATGTGCCAGGGAAGATGTCCCCTCTTCCCTCCTGTTTATAGATATTTTACTTTAGAAATGGTATCTGATGAAAGGACAAGTAAATTCAAGATTTATATACAGATCCATTTCTAGGAGCCTTAACACACTTATCTCTTTACAGAACTTCAAGCTGATCAATAATGATTGTGTCTTGGCTGGATTAAGATAAAAACCCCTTCGATTCACTGATAACCTCGGGAGGGCTGCATTCATAAGACAGAACACATTAAAGCACAAAGGGAAGCCTTTTGCTGCAGAAGTACACAAAGATGAAAAGAGAGGCTTTCTGTGTATTTCCTAGAAAGGGGGAAAATGGCTCCAGATTTTACTTGCAGGACAATAGCTTTGGGGCAGGGGAATAAAGGAGATGTCTCACTATGCTCTTGAGAAGTTTTACGAAAGGGGTTAAACTCACTCTTTTCACTGGAGGTAGCAGTGTCTCATTTTGCAAGAATCATTTAACTTGCTTCTGACCTATAAACACTCAAACTAGTAGGCAAGAGCAAGCCTAGGTAAATGAGTTCCTGGTTCTACCAGATCAAACCACATATGCTGCTGACACCCCATCTCACTTTGACTGGTCTTAAGAGCAGCAGCAGCAGTCACAACAGCATAAAAAAATTCCAAGTTCCTTAGGAAGTTCACCTGTTAATTGAGGGACTGCAAAAAATTGCTGTAGCTGGTGTGCATAAACTGATGTGGACAGCCCTTAATGGAACTGCACACACATTCAGGCAGCCTGGATTAACCAGACTGGACACTGCTTAAGAAATTCAGTAGGAGTGTTCTTGCAGATGTTCAGAGTAGGCCTATCTATGTTCTATGAAAGAGAAGAAATACAGCCCTCTTTCTTATGGCCACATCAGCCAGGAGAGTGAAAACTGCAAAGCAGAACTGTTACAAGTTGCAGAGCTGTGACACAGAAGACGTGGAATCCCTTTCCCCATCAGGAGTAAACAGCCTGTGGTCGACTGGCAGCTATGATAGCTACACAGCTTCTTAACTGGAGTCACACCACCAGTGTGCAGCTTGCATGCACCCAGCTGCATAGGGGCATGCTTGACCTCTGTCAGCTTTCTCCTCTGCTATTTATACATTTTACGCAGCAAGGAACTTCATACAACTTCTTACTTACATCTCCTCAAATCTCCAGGAGAACTAGTTCAGCTCCCCAGCTCCATTAAGTCAGAGTCAACGCTGGGAAAGAGAAAGCATTCAGCAGTCCCCCACACACATCAGAACAGCAGGAGGAAACATATCCTTAAGTTCACCCTCCAGAAACTGCCAACATTAGAAAGTCATTTATTCTCAAGACCATCCTAAAGTAGCAGGGCAACCTAAATAAGAGCACTGAGCAACCCACATCTTCAGGTAACTGTAATTAGAGCAGTCATCACCCCCACTTACATCTATGTCAAGTCTCTTCCTTAGAAGCAAAGGTTTTATTGGAGTGAAAATACTACCTCCTCTGAGGAGATGCCTCTCTAACCCATTGAAGTCTTCAGTGGCAAACAGCTTATCAGCCTCCTCAGCTGAGCTTAAACAGAGTCCCAAACCACAGGCAGGGGGTGGGTGAAAGCCTCTAATAGGCTGTTAGAGTCTATTAGTCTTTCATACTAGCCTACAAGAGAGACTTTTGCTGGCAGAGCAGGTGCTTGCAGTCTCCTGATACCCACTTATAACTTCTGCTTCCAGACATGCTATATCATGAACAAAATTAATTTGTGAGTGACATAATGGCTTGGAAAATCTAGTGGCTTACAACTACTGTTTGAGATCAGCAGAAGACTGCAAACATCTTTTCAAATATGGGGCTCACCTGCATTCTCTTTAATTTTTGTGCTACAGAACCCAGATGCAGTAGCATAGGGTGACAACAGAGGACAGCCAAATCTATAGGCCATATCCATAAAGAAGGTCCTTGGATGAAGAGCTGCTACTACTGAAGGCAAACCAGCCTCTCACGTAGAGAATCACAGCTGTTTTGGTTGGAAAAGACATCTAAGACCATTGAATCCAGCCATCAACCTAACACCAGCATGGCCATTAAACCATAGTGCTGCATCCACAAGTTTCTTGAACACGTCTGGGAACGGTGACTCCACTATGCTCCTGGGCAGCCTGTTCCAATTTCTTTCAAGAAAGAAATTTTTTCCTAATATCTAACCTAAACCTCCCCTGGCAGAATTTCAGGCCATTTCCTTTCATCCTATCACCTGGTACTAGAGAGAAGGGACTGACCCCCACCTCATTCCAACCTCCTTTTGGGTATTTGTAGAGAACAATAAGGTCTTCAACTCAGCCTCCTCTTCTCCAGACCAAACAACCCCAGTTCCCTCAGACATTCCTTGTAAGACTTGCACTGCAGGCCCTTCACCAATTTGCTGCTCTTGTCAGCATGCTCCAGCACCTCAATGTCCTTATGTAGTGAGGCAGCCCAACTCTGAACCCAGTATTTGAGATGAGGCCTCACCAGAGCCAAGTACAGGGGCATGAGCACTCTGCTACTCCTGCTGGCCATGCTAATCCTGATACAGGCCAGGATATCTTTGGCCTTTGTGGCCACCTGAGTACACTTCTGGGTCATGATCAGATGGCTGTCAACCAGCACACCCAGGTCCTTTTCCACCAAGCAACTTTCCAGCTGCTCTGCCCCAAACCTGTAGCACTGATTGGGGTTGTTGTGCAGGACCCTGCCCTTGGCTTCATTAAACATAAAACTGACCTTGGCCCATCAATCCAGCCTGTCCAGATCTCTTTGCAGAGCCTTCCTGCCCCCAGGCAGATCAACACTTCCACCCAATTTAGTGTCATTGGCAACTGATCTGAATTTGTGAAAGCCAGACCACATAGGCCATAAATAACATCTAAATGTGAGACTTCTGTAATCACCAGACCTTCATCACAACCCACTGTGGTTGAGCAGAAGTGCCCAGCAAAGATAGTATTTGGACACTAGGAAAGGAAATCTGTTCACAGAATCTAGGATCAGTTACAAATTGTGACTTTCTATAGCAAAAATCTCCACATAAAAGACAAATGAAAAACAACAATTCTATTTCTTCACAGACTTGGGAATCATATATCAAGTTCACACCAATATCCAGGAGCTTAATGCAGAATCTTCTTTATTGAACCTGAATAACTTAGAAGTGTTATCAGATGAGAAACAAGTGGGAGTTTACAGAATAGTTAAAAATAGACAATTGTAGGAAAATTTCAACACTTACTCTGCTAAGCAGCAGACAGTTCAGCACTTCAGTGTCTGCCTTCAGCTTTCTCTCTGTGTCACAGCCTGTTATTTATAAAACACAATAAAATAACCTGAAATTAAAGTCTAAATTCTGCAACGTATTAAACTATACAAAGGATAAGAGGATAACAGTCAAATAAAAAGAAGCACGTAACAAACTGCTCACCTTTCTCTGGAAAATAGGAATTTCATTTTGAAAGTTTAAACACTAAACAAAACGCCTGCCTTAACAGCCATAACAAGAGGATGAAATGAGATTGACACGTAGTCAAATAAAAAAGAGTTCCCATTTTCTTCTGGGCAATCACTTTGCCTATGTTATAATTTAATGCAGAGCCTGAACTGGCATTGCTGCTGAAAGGAACAGCCCGCAGACTTGCCCACAGACCCAGCACTAAAATTTTGGTTTTGCTACGGTACATCTCCTACTTTGTGCAGGTATAATCCCATGCACAGTCATACAGCAAAGCCACAGCAGGAAAGAGCTACAGTCTGGAACTAACCATCACATCACTATTTTTTTTGTCAGATCAACTGGCACAGCCAGAGCTGTGATCCTGTGCTTATGCTGGCACAAGCAAGAGCACCACAGAGAGCCCAGAGGTTGGGAAAGGACCTTGTCTCGCAGCACAAGCTAATGCTGTCATGATTTGTGTCACATTCAGCAGTCACAAGACTTCTTTCTGAGGTTTTGAGTTTTACAGCACTGTAATCAATGAGGGAAGCCTAAATCACATCCCTGCATTGTTCTGGGCAATGGACACTCCTGTCCTTGGGGACAGAATGTATTGTATCACTCAACAACAAGCAACAGTGAGATCCTACTCTGACACTGCTTTAAGCTACAACTTGGATGCGAGACCTAACTCTTAGATGAGGGACCTAACTGTTCAGAACTGCCCCAACTGGATAGTTACTTTAGATCTGTGCATAGCTCTTTTATAATGAGCTACAGGATCCAAAAGAATGGTTTCTAGGCCCCCTCGTAGTACAACACGTGTGCAGGTTAAGATACATGCAAAATGCTCGCTTATGAGAAAAACTTGTCTCTCGTTATGAACATAGTTTATTTTGAACATAAGGTGTTACTGAAAATTGGAAAAGCTTGTGGTGATCAAGCATTCATCTCCTTGGAAACTCTGAGACAGATAAATATAAATATTTAAACCAAAACTAACACTAAATTTAAAACGAAACTCAAGACTATGTTGGTTAGCAGCAACTTTTTTTTCTTTTTTTTCTCCTAGACATCTGTGCCTCCAGACCGTGATGATCTAGATGCATCTAAACTGCTGGTTTGGAGGAAATGTTCTGGCATCCATGGGATGGTATCTCCCCTGTCTGCAAGAAAAAAAATCTGTGCTGCAAAGATGAGCATGCTGAGCATTTCTTTTGAGTCCAGCTTCTTGCTTTGCCTGCTAGGAACACAGCAGGAATAAACGAAAGTGCTGACAGCATCATTGGGTTGCAAGTGTAACTAAGAAGCTCAAATATCGTTATTTTCATCAAAATGATCTCACAAGTACTATATTTTCTGATCTGGCATGAAATTTACTCTCAACAACGTTCAGGATTTACAAAAAAAGTTCCCCATGAAGGTGTGAAATGAACATGTGTCAGTGCCTAAGATGTTGAAGCTCTTTTTCTCAGCATTGCAAAACCACTAGTGGTTCTCTTATGGCTCAGTATGTTGTTAAAAATATTTAGAGAATTTGAAATGTACAAGGATCAAAATCCAGTTCTGAGTTTGTGTATGGGCAGGGTGCTCTGCAGCTGCAACATACACTCCAGATTTGGACTTTGAATTTAACAACAATACTTTTCTTCTTTATCAAGTTATCAAGCCTGAATGCAATGATCAAAACTTGATATTGCTCAGCATCAGAGACCTGAGATGAAGGCAGTGTGAGCTCTGCAAGTCCTGCAGAGTTAGCTTGATTTAGGTTAAGGGAAGAACTGCTTGTCTAAGTAAAAAAGAGGTCACTTACAATCTGAGTGTCAGAGCCAATAAGCTGTTTATTGGTGTCAGTAGCAGAATGGGCTCAGTTAAAATAATCATCACCTAATGTAGCTGTCAGAATAGTTGGATAAAATAAAGACACTGCTGCTTAAAAATCTTTGAGGAAAGAAAACTTGCATTTCGTATTACTGTTCAGTCATTTCTATTGAAAAAAGATTTGATTGTTGCCTTTTTTTTTTTTTAACTGAACATGTGCAAAGCAAATGGAAAGCCAACAAAGCACGAAGGGGAATACCTCAATACCTCAGGATTCAGCACCATCTATGGATAAAGAGATAACAGCTCTCACCGACCCAAATTTCCAGCCCTAAAGGTGAACACAGAAGCCCAAACTCATCATGGTTCTCACACATTTCTTCTCTTACATTTGCACTTTCAAAGCCAGACTCTCAGTAAAAACAAAATAACCAAAACCCCAACCAAAACAAACAAACCAACCAACCAACCAAAACACAAAAGCAGCTATGTCTTCCCTGTATTTTACACAACTGAAGTGAAAGCTTCTCCATCTTGCAGCTTTTACCTTCGAAAGCACTCTTTGCGACAGAATACTGCAGTTGGGTTCCTAGGGCCTGCAGCGAGCCCTGGGATTGTATGTCCTCAGCCTGAGTGCAGGCCACTGCTCAGTCAGCAGCCAGTTAACAAGCTGTGTGTGACTCCAGATAAACTGCATAATTACAGAGCCACACAGTCATTAGCAGCTGCTGTTGCAGAGTAAGGAAGTTAAATTACCTGAAACAAATTCCTTCAGCTCTGTACAAGGAGCAGGACTAGTCCACTCACAAACACTGATTCAAAGACCTTTAAAACAACTTTTTTTTTTTTTTTTTTCCCCCTTTCAGGGAAAGAAGAGACCACACACAAACCAATCTGGTAAATCCAGTAGTAGGCAATACTATCATTCTTTAGGGCACACTTTATCAACACACCTAAACCCAGGCTTTTTTTTTCACCATCCTTCTAAGTAGCTGCAAAGGTGGACACTTTTCTTTTGCCTCTAATGGCCATTGCTTCATACCTCCATCTGCACATTGCTGATCATGGCACAGCAGTTCCTGCCCTGTTTGAGCTCTTCAGAAGCAAACCAGAGCATACAGGACCCAACACACAGAAAGGAACCGTACATAGTTTGCTTCTTCCTTAGACAAAAGATTCCCTTTTGTCCTTTTTGATCCCTTTCCCAGCTTTTATCACTGTGTTCACCCCTTTTGACTACAGCACTGATAAAAGTAATTTGAGCCTGATACCCCCTCTCATAGTCAGAGGCTTTGACTCACCATAACAGAAACATTTAGCTTTGTTTTAAATTTTCTTTTTAAGAATTCCCCAAATACTCAAAACAATTACCACTGGATGAGGTCTGGCTGTATATTTGGCAGGTTCCCACAGCCCAGTTCTGCAGTGGTACAGAGGAGCCGGGAGTGTCAGGGACCAGGAGGGAGCTAGAGCAGGAGCTCCGCAAGGAGATGATGGGAGAGGGGGAACCAAAGTCCTGCAGAGCTAAGGTCTTGGCAACAGCCATCTCGGCAGCAGGCTTGTCTTGAGCTGATGGGAGGAAACTGTGCTCTTTCAGAGCACAAGTGGGAAGGATCTGAGCAGTTACCCCACATTAAATAGCATGTTTCTAATTTTCATCATCTTCACCTGAAATAACTTTCATATTCAACTACAATATCTGTGTGTTTGCTGGTGAAGTTCTGTACCTGGAATGAACATCACCAAACTCCTTTCCAGTTGTCCTTTTGGCCCGGTTAGTTTCCTTCCCTCTAGGCACAGCTGGGATTTTTTGGCAGTCTATGAACAGAGCTGTTAAACTGCATCAAACTCTTAAGTACTGGGCAGAAGAATTCTTCAACCTGCAACCCCTGCTTTTCAAGCTTGCAGCTGCTTTTCTTGTTAGCAGACCTTTCACTGGTCAGGAGAACAACTGATTGCATGGGAACAACTCAAAGAAAGTTACCAAATTCATCTCCTTTTTCCTTCCTTTTTTTCCAACTTATCTTTCTAGACTAAGGAAAACATGTTTCTGTCTCTTTCCTCAGTAGCTATCTTGTCTAGAGTCTTCTAGGTGTTCTCCTCTGTATTTGTCTGCAGCATGTCTGGACAAACTAGACTCTTTAAGCACTTATGATCCTAACAAAGTGCAACAAAATATGTTGCTGAAAAACAGTACTCCTGCTAGAATATCTCTAACTACTTGCCTGGCTTTTACAGAACCTTAATAGATAGCTGATTTTCTCTGTTTTCTGCATAGAGCTCAGCTGCACTCTAGTGGCTGTTTTCTAGGATTTCAGGCGTTTTGGAACATCCTAAACTCCGTATTTCCACATACTTAAAGTAACACAATTCAGTAGCAATGGAAAATGCACTTAAAGTATACACATTTGTTTTCTATCAATGAAAATCATTACTGAAGGTTAAGTTGAGAAGGAGCTCATAACTGAAATCCTTCTTTGGTAAAGATAGATTTGAAACCAGCGTCTCAGTCATGGGTTTATTCAGATGCAGCTAGGTTGGTTGTCAGCTACCCAGACTGCTGGGCCTATGTCACACGTTTAACCCAAGTATCAAACTTATGTCTGCAACTCAGTGTCCATACCTTCTCCAGACAGAAGTCCCTGGTCACAGTTTGCTGTCTCATTGTCACTTGGCCACCAGATGGTGAGGAAGAGTCATAGTTCCCTTCATAGAGCTTTTTAAAGCTGGCAAGGACTCAGGTTTGGATATCTGTTAATGCACATGCATTGCAAAGTCACAGTTAATGCTTGACTACAACAAGAAATCATAGACAAGGAAACCTGAGGAGTAGAAGGTGTAGCTGAATGATTGTTAAAGACAGAAAGGAATAGATAATGATACTGTGGGGATTGTTAAGGGGTATAAAAATGAAAGCATTTTTCCATGTGTTATAGGTAGGTATATAGGTAGAGAGGGAGTAAGACATGCAGTGTTAAAAGAGGAAATACAGGCCAGCAATGGGAAATATTCCCAGGATAAAAGCAAGAAAGTATCTTAAAAACAAAACTGAGCAGGACATAAGAAAATCATGTGGTAAAGATCCTATTTACCTGGGACTGAGAGGAACACAAAGACTAAATTCTCACACAATTGAACTTTTTTTGCTTGACTTTAGGCAAACTGCCATGTAAACTGAGTTCGTCTAGAAAAATAAGTTTTTCTGAAAGCTGTTCACAGGGACCCTTTTCTTCACTTAAACAAGGGTGCTGGAGGACAGACTACCAGAAAGAGGTGAGAGAAAACAGATGCTCTTTGAAGGAAGCAGCACGTGTGTATTGTGAGCCACCCTCCTGCACTGCCTAACACAGTTAGACTCACACGTTTTTAAGTATCAGTCACCATCACTACATCTGAAAGAACTGTACCATTGGCAGCTGTTACTTGAAGGGAGACATTTTTTCTGTGAAGGTTGTGTCACTGCAGGCTTCAACTATGAAAGACTTCATTCTTCAAAGAGAGGGAAAAAGGTCACATGGAAAAGGTACACACCAGGCAGTAGGTGCAACATCAATGTTTCTCAGCATCGGAAAATCTAAGAGCTTATAACCCGTTTCCAGGAAGACGGAAAAATGAAGCATATAATACGTTGTATTATGGAACAGAGGTACTTTGTTCTGCCTACTTACTGTGCCTTCATTTCTTGCAATGTGAGATTCAACAGCTAAGGTGCAGAGCATGTAATCATTCCTAGCACACAGTTAGGATTGTCACCTCTGAAATGTGTTTAGTTATCAACCAATTTTCTGTGTATAGCCTGTCAAACTTCACATTCTGCCCCAGGAACTCGTTGTGGCCATGTCCATTGGCTGCAGTTCATTTAACTGCTCCAATGCTGTCCCTGATTCCTCATTCCATCTTCCTCCATAAAAATCAGATGTGTTTTCTTGCCCTTACACTCCTACCAAACTCTGACTAGATGTTCTGGTATGTGGGCTTGCAAAAGGGTGGACATTCAACTTTGGTGCTCTAGATTTCATTTCTTTGGTGACCATTAGTTGAAATTGCCTCTGTGAGCCCCTGGAGTAATTAGGAGCAAGTGCTAATTACTTAGCAGCAAGTGCTAATTACTGGAGTAATATAGGAGAAAGTGCTAATTCTGGAAGCAACCACCATGACTCTGAAGAGAGAAACAGAAATAACAGGCAAGTGGGAAAACATGGGAAGAGTGAAAAGAAGAACAATGAAGAGATTTTCCTTTTGTGGAATATGGGATTTGCCACATTGCATTTCTGGGCCACACAGGCATTTAAAATCTTCTTCCAAAACACCTCTCTGCAGCCTGGTTGGGATTGGGGGCCATGACTTACACATGGTTATTTGTGAGCTGAATAATATCTTCCACTGGCTTGTTCAATGCACGCATAAGTTGGAAATGCAGTTTAAAGTTGTTACACTAACCTAGAAGTGTAACTGAAGGTTCAAATGCAGAAAATAAAAAGTGTGAGGAGCAAGCTTCACGTGGCCACTACATCCTATCTCACAGCACAAAAGAAATTGTAGGCAAAGCCAAAGCTCAAGTATGAGGGCAGGTGGGTTTTGCAAAATATCTGAAGAGCATGCACGTAGCTGTAATGTACTTACAGTGACAAAGACAGGATCCAAGCAAATACTAATGATTAGATAAATGGGTTAGAACTGCTGTATGAGTTGCCTCTAGACTAGGAGACTAATTCTAAGAGTGACTGCTTTTCTCCTACCTCAGCAGCAGAATTAACAATGACACGATTTTTCTATAACACTACCAGAATATATTTTGACCAGAGTAATTAGTTTTATATTAGTACAAACAAGGAATAACACTATTGAAATTAGAGCTGCTGAACTGGATTTGAGATAGAAATTAGATTAGAAGGTAATGAAATACTGTAATAGAATGAATAATTAGGAATTTTAGCACAGGCTTCTTCCTGTCTCTGAACTGAAGGAAACTTGCTAAAAGGCATGGTGTGTGATGGGGTGTCTGATATGCTTGCTGTGTCATCTCCCCTTCACCACTGCTGATAACGCACCATCAAAACAACTTGCCCCTGGGGGATTCTTTGTCACAAGTTAATTTACTCCTATTTTGTACCTAAAACCAGATTTACAATGTCAAGGTGACAATATTTCCATGGTACTCACAGTACAAGCCTCAGATGATCCATATAGGTATTTTCTAATATGAACCTATAAACCAGAGGTACATCATGTATTTGATAAATGCCACACTGTTTAGAACGGCTGTTAAAGCAGTTTAGTTTTAGAGTTTTAAATGCACTGCTGCAATCGTTTACCAAAATACCTCCATCAAAAGGAAGCTCCTTTAAGCCAGACTGTGAATTTCAAAAGGACAATTCTTATAGGCAGTACTCTATAGACCTGCAAATATAATCTCAAATACATGCATTCATATGCAGTGCACTTGCAAATTACAAACTCAAGGTTAGAAGCTCTGCAGAGGTCAGAAATAGTGAGAGTGATGCATTTCAGTAGAAAGAAAAGAAACTTTCCAGTGCTTCAGAACTACATATCTATTCTTACTAACATAGGAAGGTCACAAAATACCACCCTTTGTGCAGTCTGCTGGAGGCAATGTGAGCAGTGAGCCCAAGCACTCATGACAACTCAGCCCCAGGAGGAAGCTCCAGGTCAAGGGAGGATAGATGTGATAGCTTTTGTTAAAAACAGACACATTTAGAGTTACTAAACATAGCCTCACCAAAGGGACATACTGACAGGATAGTGCCTGAACTGGCTATAGATGGCAGGTGTGGTCAGTTATGTCCCACGAAACATTATGGGTCTGTGGACACAGGAATTCTCTTTCTAGGTAACTGAACAAGAGAGCACTGAAACTAGGAAAAAGTAATAGTTTCTATCTGAGCTTGTCTGCTTCTTACTTTCACTGAGCAATTCCTTATTTGAAGGAATATTGACTGCAATTCCATCCCTAATTTTTGAGTACCTCCTCGTGTACACGTCCACCAATAATCTTTTATTGTTGTACAAATCAAAGAAAGATGTCGTGCTCCAGGTAGTGAGGTAAGTTGAAGTTTCTCTTAAGTGACTATTTTGTTCTTCGGAGGGGGGCTTGTCTGGGCTCCAGCTACAGAAGCAGAAATCAGTGTCTATGCAGATAGCACAGCAATTTATACTGCACAGCATGCAAATATATCAATATTTCTATACGTAATTACAAGCAAATAGGGTTTGCAGGAGCTTACTGATGAGTAGCAGACAGAACATTTTCAACACTTTGCTGTGCTTCCTTGTTTACTTATTTATGTTCAGACAAAGGAAGTGGTAAGGCTGACTAGCTGACGGCTTTTCTCAGAAGAGACCATTTTGTGTTAGAGGAAGCAGTATCTCTCTTGGATGTCCTAACAGTGTAGTTCTAAAGTGAAAAAAGCCTCAGGTTTTAAACAGAAGCAGCTGGGTATCAGGCAAGGAATTACTGGACAGACTGGAGGTGGTGGAAGGCAGGGAATATATGGCTATTCCATCCATGTGCTGCCGTGAACCTTCTCTAACTGCCTAGAGGAGAAAACTCAATGGATTCACGAAACATTCCCTACCGTTCTGATGTGGTCACCTGGAACCCAGAGGACTTGGCAGGATATTTTAGGACGGTAAGCTTGTGTTTCATCTCTGTATGATGGAGGAACATGCCACTGCAATGCTGTTTGTGCTAAATTTGTATTTGTGTAATGGGCGAAGATTGTTGCAAAACTAAAAGCAAAATTGCTGACAGGTAGGAAGCTGAGCTAAACTGCTCAGTGAAATCTAGAAGTGAATCTTTTGAGTGTGTTTCAAATTGGGTGTAAGAGAAACCATACAAATGTACTACAACTGTTGATATACCATATATTGACAGTAGAAGGCATTAATGTGTGAAGATCATGAGTTTTCTAGGTCTTCTTCAGTGACTTTTAGAAAATAGATTTTTTTTTTTAAATTGTTGTTCACAAATGAACCTCTGGGTGTCTTTTCTGATCCCACTCATGGGAACTCAGCGAGGATTTAACAGCTCATGGACACACAGACTTCTGCTATTTTTAAGTTCAGTTGGAAAACCCTTTTGCCTTTTGGTCTGGCTTTCCTATTCTAAAACTTCTTGGGCAAAGCTCGTGGGCCCAAGACTACCAGCTACCTCTTCCTTCTGTTCCTGGTATGTTTTCTGATGTCATCTTGTGTGACTAGCTAGGAATTCTGGTTCTTTTGACATCTCATTTGTGAAAATCTACGAATCTCATTCTACAATATAGAGGAGTTTCTACACTGAAGAAATACTTTGAAAGACAATACAGAAATTCATTGCCGATCTATATCCTACACATCAATACTGACACCTTTGTAATTGCCCAGGCATGTGTAACTTAGCCAGTTTTACTGAACTTTCATTTCTGTGCCTGTGTGTTCTCTGTAAATTGCTCATTTTCCAATTCATATTAGAAATAGTACTTGCACCATCTCACTTGCAAGTGAGTTATATTCTTCCTAGAGCCCAGAACTGTCAGACTGAAATGTAACATTCAGATTAATCAAAAGATTTAGGAAGCTTTTCAAGTAATGTCACCACCGCTGGTTAATTTTCAAGTGATCTTTCTGACTAAACTTGTAAAACCTGGAACAGCTGGAGCTTCATTTTGAAATCATGCAAAATTTTGTGTACCAGTGACTCCTATAAATGTATGAGCTTTTTCTATCAGTTCTTTCTGGAGAGTTGAAGAAAGTTTGATACTAGAGTGCAAAACTAGCTAACAAACACAAGTAGATCAAATGCAAGGTCTATGTATCTCCAGAGAAGTGAAACTGCCAGCTACTTGCAAACCTCTGATCTTATGGTACAAGCGTTAGTGGCACAGAAACATGAAATGAAGAATTTGAGATGACACCGACGAGATCATTATCAGCAGGCAAGTTCAGACAAATGTCAAAAACATTACAATACTGGTGCATGGTGGTTTGGATCACCACTTCCAAGAGAGTAAGAGGGACATGGCTTTCTGGAAGTTTTGATAATATTCTTAACAGTGATAAAAGAATTAGCTGTAAATTCTGTCATAATTATGCAGCACCTCCCCTCTACCAATCTAGATACCTCCCTCCACACAGAGATAGTCTTGACATCCCATTTTTTTGGGAGGATAATCGGGGAAAAATCTTCTTAAAGTTATTTAAGAAATCTGTGTGAGACAATAATGTCATCATAAGCCATCCAGGCCTGAGCAGCTGCCATAAGTGACTAGACCTTGTCCCCGAGTAACCCATACAATTTCCCTCATACATATCTCTTAAGGGCCAGTTGTTGTAGCTTAGGACTTCTTTATTTGTCTCTGGCTAATATATTTTGCCTGCAGCCATATGTTCAAAGTCTGGGATTCAAGTCCAAGAGGGAGAACCAATTTTTTCCCCCTCCTAAACAGAGATAACTGTGTGATGATTTTCAAAGGACAATCACATTCGAATCTCTCACCTGAAGTAATTGGCCATGCCACAGGGCAGTGGGAAGGGTTTCAGCAATTTTAGACTTGGTGATCCTGAGGGGCTTTTCCAACCTGAATGTTTCTGTGATTATGTGATTCATTGTTACCTTACACTTCAGCAAAATTCAGCCTGCAAACACATCAGTAACTTATGGAACATTACTATGATGTATTATTGGTATGAACAAAGTCCTCAGTTTCTGTCAAATAAGAATTCTTCATAATTACCAGTAATAACATCTAATTTATGATTCTAGGATTCTATGATTTTAACTTAAAGCCTACATTAACTTAAACCACGCATTCAAAATGGGAAGGACCAGTGGAGAGCCAAACTTTCAAATAATTTCTAAAGACTTCACTTTTTTTGGTGTTTGTTTTTTGGTTCTTTTTTTTGGGTTTTTTTTTGGGGGGTTTTTTTTTGTTTGTTTGTTTTTTTGGTTGGTTGGGGTTTTTTTTTTAGAAAATGCAAAGGTGTTTGTATTTGTAATATCTCAGGGGTCATTGCTAACAGTTGCCAGTGTTTTCCATCAGTTACTTTAAGAATGAGATTAGGTCTCAGTCACACTTGTGTTCTAACAAGTAGAACAGTTGCTTACTGCTGCATACAAATCTGTGCTGGTAATGTCCTGACAGCACTCACTATATGAGAGAGACATTATTGATAGGTCTCAGTTTCCAGTCTGCATTAAAGTCTTAATCTGCATCCTAAAATATTTAGCAGAGTTCAGCCTCTTTCTGCATAGGAGTTACTGAACGTGGCTCCTCAAAATATTCTCTCAGCTGTTCAGATGTTTTCAGGATCTGTTCTGATATAACACCAAGTTACAAGCTCACTCCTTAAAATGAATAAATAGGCTAAAACTAAGAAAGGACATAATGCTTCTATAAGATGTTCTTTGCTTTAGGGGAATTATTCCAGCAGATCAGGATCATTTGTCTGCATTACTTTCAGTACCTAAAGTTTCAGGCAGGACCAAAGCCATTCTTCTGCCCTAAAGGCTTCCAAAAAGTCACGTTTTGTCTCTGCTCTTCAGGTTCCTTCTGGTATGGATTTGGACAACTTAGAACACATGCATTCCAGCCAGTTGAAAAATATAAGCATGTTCTCACATCATGCTATTACTGCTCTAACACAAAGAAAACCCTTAAGATACTCACCAAAATATTTCAGAGTCATGTTTTGCTAAATGTGGCCAGTTCTTTTTCTACGTCTCCCAAATTACTGTTAAATTTTTGCCTGGAAAGACCAAGAGCTTTCTTTCCTCATGTACATGACCAACCTATAAAATGCATGTCCTTGTCCTAGATGCTACTGTATTACATAACATTGTGGAAAAGCTTTCCAAACATTATAGATAATTTCCAGACATTATTTCTACCCATAAGAGGAAGATTTTTGAATGCACCATTGAATTCAGCTACAGTTTTTGGTCTACTTCCTGTTTTTCACCATTTTTCACCCCACAGTCAGTACCACAACTACCTATTTTCCAAATATTTCTTTGGGCCAGACAACCATGAGGTGGTTTATAAATGTGAGGAATTACATATTCCTATATGGATGAAAATCCTCAAGTCCACAGAAGACTCTGTCTTAATCCATGTTTACAGAACAAAAGGAATCATTTAGGCAGGCTCCAGCATGTAAAAGTTGAAGCATCTACCCCAGGGTACTTGTATATCTAAATGTCTTCATCCATTCTTACAATTCAGGGTGCAAAAATCATCTCCTTTTCATTGACAGCTAAAGTATAAGGACTGTGAGAAAGTCGTGAGGAAGCACAGCATAAATGGACAAAGGTTCTTGGTAAGTAGAGATGTAAAATTCCTTCCTGTAAAATCCCAGTCAAGTGGTTATTTTGACTCCTGTTTGCTTTGCATTGGCAGATGCAAAGCACTTGGCTCACAGGTGGTTACTGAGGTCTGAGAAGTAAAAACCTTTGCTAAAATCAGCCAGACATCTTGCTTTAAATATGGAGTGCTGGGAACCCAAGCATGTTGTTTAATATCCATATATTTTAGCATTTTTTTTAAACAGACAGGGAAGTTTTAAACCACAAGCTTGTCCTATATTCATCTCTTCTTTTATAGCAATTGCTTGTTTTCAAATACTAACTACAGAAAACTCCCATTTAGTGATTGTTCTCTCCTACTGAAGAAGACAAACCTGATCAGAATGACTGCCCTGCTACTGTAGTCACTATTTCATGCCTATCTAGTTAAAATTAATTTTTTTTTTCTTCAGTAATAGACAAAATCAGTGAACTTTATGAGCACCAAAACTAGTAAGCAAAGCTCCAGTGGTTTCTATCAACATGGCTCTAGGCTTTACCAACAGCTTTGGCTTCACTTCAGGAAAGCTGACAACTTCCACCAACATAGCTTCTGTTTTCAGGTCTTAAATTACAACCAGGGAGATGTGTAAGGGCTTTTATTATGATTTCATTTCACTTTTACTTTGGTTTCCAAATATTAGCTACTCTGTCTTCCTCCAAACTGGTCATTTTGATTATTTGTATAATTAACCATAGTGGGAAACCTATGCATACTTCTTCTAAAGGCTTCTTAATTTTTATTCACTTGTCCTAATATATCAAGATTTTGACATTTCACTGAAATGCAACACAAAAACTAGCACCTTTTATAGGAGCATGATACAGCAACTCCTTCCTACTGGGTGAAATCACAATTATTCAGATGTATGTCATAGGATTTATCCTACTAATCCTCAGGAGAATATCCTTATCTCAGGCACTAAGGATCTGAGGCTGGAGCAGGAGTTCTGCCTCTGGAAGCACTATTAAATTCTGGAATTTTGTGAGATACAAATAACAAGATCAAGAACTGAGTGATCGTTGTACTTTTTTGTTATTTCCAGAGTGTTTCCTTAAATATCTAGCTCAGAGTGCAGAATGTCTTCAGAAGCAAATTAGGAGGTTCAATGGATACTTCTCTATTAAGTAAACAAGCAGCTATTTATATCTGCTGAGACTTTCTTAAGCTTTTGACCTACTTTTCAACTGTATAATTCACAACAGGTTCGCCTGTTAAACAGAACACCATCTCAGCTCAGGTCAGGAGTAATCTGCAATCTAATTGCTATGTTAAGGTTGAAGGGTGAAGAAACATTCTCCTCCCATCCCAGTTTCTGAAGAGTTTTGTTAGGTGGCCTTCAGCCCAAGTTTTCTAGCTATACGACCATCAGAACATGTGATTTTACATATACTGTGATGTTACAGATAAGGTTCCTAGCATGTAACACCAGCAAATGATGCTCTGTTATAAAACTTACAGTTTTACCTTGAAACTTTACAGTCAGGCATAAGTTTGCCTGGATTCACTATCGAGGCAGGAGGAAGGAACTTAATATGTAATTTCATAGCTTCTGAAATCACTTAAATACCAGATTTTTTTTAGTTGTACTGAAAAGACGTGAGACAAAAGAGTGTAAAATTAGTATCTGTGGTAGAAGTTTTCCATTCTTACCAGGAACATTGCACATTGCCTTAAAACAACAAGTGTTTAAAAAGGCATTTGAAATATTCTGTCCTTTTGTTATTTACTGCAAGAAGCCTAATTCCAAAATTGCTAGGAAGAATAACACTGATGATTTCAAGCAGACTGTGCATGTTCTGTGGAGCTCACAGCTATCATCACAAAAAAGTTTTACCAGGGTGTAGCTCTCTTAATTTTTTCACACTCTCTACTGAGATGAATTATTGTATCTCCAGAATTCTTTAATAAAAAATACAGACAGAATATATTTTCCTATATGCGAGGTGATGGCACTCTCAATGAGCAGCAATATCGAGAAAGCTAGAGAAGAAAAAGGTCAGGGACAGGGAGAAGACTTAAAAAATAGTTCTGGAAATTTCTGATTTACTATCAGTTCATCTGCTCTACCTTATGCATGTCTGACAACCTCTGTGGAGAAAGCTGTTGCAAAGAGGGTTTTTGTTTCCAGTTCTTCTGAGAAATAGAGTAGGGATGGATTTTAATCTTGCCTGTAACACAATGTGACAATGTAACACCAATGAAGAACTGAGTTAAAACCTAAATCAGAAAAGCAAATGACTGTAACTTTGCACAAATGTCATTAATTTGAATTAATCCTGGAAAACATGGCTTGTGTCCTGTAAACAAACAAAGGTACCCAACTCTCACCTGGTGAGAGCTGGTTTTCCTACAAAACTATTTAACAAGATATCATTAAAACATTCTAGCTACAGAACTGCTCCTCTGTGAAGTCAGATGTGATTATTTTGTTGAAATCAAACAAATACACATGATGGTTATTAGCTTCCTAGCTAGTTCAATACAGCTGGTAGCAACAGGAAGTAAAACCTGACATGCACCGAAGCAGAAAAAAATATATAGGGGATTTTTAATGGAAAAGGGTTCACTTCTCTGATGAGCCACGGGATGGGCAGGGTGCGATCTTGCATTGCTTTTCTATGTACTTTATATTACCACCTGTTGAAACTTCATGCCATGCTATTGAACATGCAAATTTCTGTCAGTCACAGCGTGTTCCACGGACAATTTTGTGATATATGCCATGTGTTTCCTTTTCAGAACATGTCTGAAAATGATATTCAGAAATTTCCCAAGCTCAGAGTGCCGTAAGTAAAGTCAGATCAATTTAACATTAAAAATACCTCAGTTGCTTTACAGAGAAATCTCATAGGAAATATCAGGCAGATGATTTGCAAGTGATTACTTAGAGACCTCTTTATTGCAGTCTACTGAAAGAGAAAGAAAAGTGATCTAAATTCAAAGGAGTGTTGTCATGACTGCTCAAGTACAATGATACAATATAAAAAAATAATTATCTGGGGGATATTCAAAAGAAGTGATCCATAAATTCTTTGAGTGACAGCATCTACATAAAGGTTTAAGTCTTTTATGCAAGTATTAAGTTCCAAGGATGATTTAACTGTTCATTGCTTAACTGTTGGCTTCAGCTCAGAGGAAAACATCTGTCAGCTATGTGTGCAACAGCTGAGGAGTTCAAGCAATTTTCTCACATGCTTTTACTTTAGGTAGGCATTATAGATAAATCAGACTGGAACATTTGATTCAGTGTTAAAGTGCTTTCCCTAGCCCCTGTGGATTAGGCCCTTAAAAACTTTTACATTTATCTGAATAACTTTCATAATTTCATAGAAGTTACTAAATGAAGAACAATAATCTCATTACGTCAATAAGAAACAGAACAAAACCCAACAGAATAAAATTCACGGGCAGAAGAACCTGTACATTTTTTGTAACCTCAGTTTCACTACTTCAGAACCTCCACAGTCACAGAAAGTGCTTGCTGTTGACTTCCAGTGGGGTACATTCACACTTTACTTTTCTATCATAATGCACCTAGTAGGAATAATTTTTCTGCAAGCTGAAAGACACATTAACACATTATAGTTTCAGTAGCTGATGATTCCCAAGAGTGCTAAACCCTGAATATATTCTATGAAAATACTTAATGTAAGTAGCCAGCATGACACTTAGAGCATTGGCCAGTGGATCTAATAAAAAGCACTGATAGAAGAGATTGTTCTCCAGTAACTTTAGTGGAGTTACACTTATCAGCATCTGCAGTCGTACAAGGTTTGCAAACCACAACCTACATATATACAGACCTCAGGAGATGAGGGTGTGGTTTTACTAAATATATACATTTGAGCAAATCAACTGATCAAGTTTAGCATAGAACTGTGTCATTACATGAGCCAACAGCGTGCACTTGCAGCCCAGAAGGCTAGTCACGTTCAGAAGTGGGGCCAGCAAATGGAGAGAGGTGATTCCACTACTTTGCTCTGCTCTGGTCAGACCTCACCTGTAGTACTCTATCCAGCTCTGGAGCCCTCAACACAGGAAGGACAATGACCTGATGGATTGGGTCCAAAGAAGGGCCATGAAATGATCAGGGGGCTGGAACAGCTCTGCTGTGATGACAGGCTGAGGGAGCTGGGATTGTTCAGCCTGGAGAAGAGAAAGCTCCTGGCAGACCTAGGGGGAGCCTTCCAGTACCTGAAGGGAGCCTACAAGAAGGCTACACAGGGACTGTTTACAAAGGCCTGCAGTGATAGGATGAGGGGCAATGGGTTGATATTAGAGAGGAGTAGACTTTGTTTGGATATTAGGAACAAGTTCTTTCCCATGAGGGTGGTGGAACACTGGAACAGGTTGCCCAGGGAGGCAGTCGACGCCCCATCCCTGGAGATATTCAAGGTCAGGTTCAACCAGGATCTGAGTTACCCAGTCTAGTGGAGGATGTCCCTGCTGACTGCAAGGGAGTTGGACTAGATGACCTTTGAAGGTCTCTTCCAACCCAAATCTTTCTATGATTCTACAATTACTTGGGGGTGAGTCTGGGGCTTTTATCAAAAACTTCAAGTAGGTAGCAGTTGTCATTACAAAGTGTGATAGGCCATGTCCTGTGATATACATAAAAACATCACCATCTGTTATTATTTTGAAAGTTAATCTCCACAAGCCATGTTATAGGTGCACTGTTTAGAAAATTAAAATCCTCCATAGAATCTTTACAATTCTCTATCAAAAGAGAGTAATTTTCTCATCCTAGAGGACTTTTCCTTTGTCTCTCTCACCCATCCTAAGTCCTTTATCCCAACAGAGGTAGAATGGATTGAGGAACACCTGCAGTAAAGTGAACAAAATCCTGTTTGCAGTACTGCTTTGGAAGTTGCTTGGGTTGGATTTTCAACTTCCTGCCAGTTTTAAGCTGAGGGGCTGGTGAAGAAGGTAGAAAGAGAAAGAGAACTCTGAGTAATATTTTCTGCAAGTGTTGTTGCCTTATCCTCTCCTATCACCCACTCCCACAGCTCAGGAAGCAGTGTGGTTTTGGTACTTCCTTCCTCACAGGGCTACAGGCTCACTGCTCAGCACCGACCTTCTGTCACAAATTGCTTGCAAAGTGTTACCATTTTAAACTAAACTTTCTTCTAATAACCTCCCTGAGGTGTTGATTTGAAGCATTTTAACTAAACTTGAAGCTTATACACTGGATTTTAAGCAGAAAATTATTAATTTTTTGGCAGCAAGATAAGATGAACAACGCCTTCCATACAGTTTTTCCTCAAAACCCAGATGGTGTAAACTCTCACAGCAGCCAGCCCAGGTTTAGTCCATAAAGCCTCCAAATACTCAGGTCTCGTTCACACCCATAGGTGTCTGAACTAAAAGAATTATTAGCTCTAAAACCAGTGATCTGCATTTTACTTTTTTTAGAATAATGAAAATAAACACAATACTATGAAAAACCCTTCCTCTGTCTCTTCTACAACAGAGAGTTTCATACACAAGTTCTGCAATCCACTGCTCAACCAAAGCACTGTTCATGCAGTGCTCACTACAGAATGGTTCCTGATGTTTCGCTTGAAAATTATTCACACAACAACTTCCTTATCACCTGCAGCAGAAGGAAGTTACTTTCTAGAGGAGGCACAGGCAAGAAAAGCAAGAGAAGTCCTATGGCTATAATTTGGCATTTCTCTTGTTTTCTGCATTGTGCTTGGGTAACAAGGTCAGATTTAGACATCTGTAATCCTCCTGAAATTATGACCATTTTTGCCTCTGCCTGTTTCAAAAGGGGCAAGGATAACAATATTTGCTTCAAATCAGGAAATTGCAAAGTAGTATCCTAATAAAAAAGCAAAATAATAATAAAAAAAATCTTCCTATGCCTTTCTGTTTTCATACTTGGATCCTTGAGTACACATTCTTAACTTCAAAGTGCCCATCTTCATCCTTTTCAGGCAGCACACCCACACTGATCTGAAATTGCTTGTTATCTGATATTTACTGGCAGTCTGATCTGTCTCAATAGCACTTGTCATAATCTAATAGAGCCATCCTGTGCCAGAAATTTATCTCTTAATCTGAATTGCAGTTAAGGTTAGCATTAGGAAAGAAGCAAGGGCAAAAGAAGGGATATTCAAAATAAGAGAAAGATGTTTAACACGGTTCAGGAAGAAAAATAAATAGCATGGTTGTGTTGGATTTTTTTCTAGGTATTGGATCTCTTGAAAACTTGCTTTCCTCAGGTCCCAGCCCAGGGAAGAAACTAATTGCCATTACTAAAGCAATAACAAAGTGCATAATTACTGCCTCCTCCCTGGGGGTGTTCCAAGCCAGGTTGGATTAGGCCTTGGTCAGACAAGTCTAGTTGAGAGGCATCCCTGCCCATGGTGGGGAGGTTGGAGCAGATGATTTCTAAGGTCCCTTCCAACCTAAGCCATTCTATGATTCTATGTCTACTACCTCAAAAGTTTCCAAGGCTTAATGTTTATTTTTAAATTTGATCCAACAACACAGGATCTTATCTATGGAAAAAACAAACAAACAAACAAACAAAAAAGTCTAGTTTACTATTGGATATGCTATAGCGCAGCTTTGCACATGGTAAATACTATTTCTGGATTACCAGCTTTAATTTAGTAAATATTGAGGGAAATCAACTAAGGAAATGACCAAGAAGTGTTGAGGAGATTTTTTTAAAACTTTGTGTTTCTTTTAAATAGAATTGTAAGTAAACTAAGTCAAGAAATAAACCGAAATGAAGGGAGGCTCTCTTTCTTGCCAAAATGGTAAGTACAACACTTGAGTTTTCCTTCTCAAAGCTTTCAGATGTATCTTTTCCGGACTGTTTCCAGATTGATCAATAATATCTGGGTCACAGGGACAGCCTGGAAATTGTATAAAATAACACTCTTTTTTTTTTGTTAATGTCATTCTTTAAGTACAGCAAAGCCTGAGCCCATGAACACCATAGATGCTTCTGCCATGTCTGGAACCAAGTAACGCAGACATTTCATACCACTTTTTCACCTGAGTAAATTAATCTTGAGGAACTCTATAAAGCCTAGGCACATTTTATTGCATAAGTCATCATTAATGCATTTCACAGACCTATACTTTTTAATACTTCATGAATTATCATCGAATTTAATATTCTTGCTATAGAAAAAGAGCAAAAAAATGCAAGAATATTGCATGAGTTTATATTCATATGCAATGAAAATCCATGTGTTCCACCTAACATAATTTTACATCATCTGAGAGCATGATTTTACACCTTTCCGTTTGCTAGGATTCAAAACTAGAACTGAAAACACAAAAATATTTATCAACCCTACCAATACTTCTGAACATAACTTTCAGCAGCGTTAGTGGAATTAGTAAAGAAAGTTTCTATTTTCAGGATTTGGGCTCCTGGTAGATTTATTTCGTGAGTCCCCTTGTTTCTAGTCACTCAGTCTTGCTGGCTTGGATTTTTTTTTCAAGCCAGTTTAGCTTACATTAGGATCCTGTATGTGAAATATAAAGAGTGTGGTTTAGGTACTTTGTGCAGAGTTAAGCTCTTCTATATATCCTTCATTCTACTGTTAAAGCCAACTATTACCTTTATTTGTAACAAATGTTGGTATTCTTCAAACATTAAAGGATTGCAAATGGAAGGAACTTATTTTATTTTCTATTTTTGTTGTAGGGCCCAAATACAAAAATCTCCTGAAAATCCAGGTAAGTGTGCACTGGCAGATAGTCTCTAATCACAAAAAGTGTTGTTTAAAAATATTAAAATATTATGTTAATCTTTGCAGGGCAGAGAAAAAGGGAAGGGGAGGGGAAGCCAAAACAATAAAAAGGAAAAGACAAGAGGACATAGAAGTTGCAGAAAGAATAAAGAGTAGTTACAGGAGAATAAGTAATCAAAACTAATTTTAAAATAGAATAGGTGGTGAAGAAAGGCAAGAGCAGAGACTTTTATAAGAGCATCCTAAAACTGCCATTCTCTAACCCCGTGACATGAGTCTGTGCTTACGCTGAGAGCATTTTACTTAAACTGGAAGTGCAGGACAACACTTACATCATCTCACAGAAAGATAGATGTATTCTTTGTTTTGAATCAGAACATTATTTGTAGCACCTCTCATGCCTGCCTACCTTTGACAGACCTACCTTGTTCCTGTGACACAGCATTGTATTTCAAAACCAATCTGGGATTTGCTGTGTCAGTTTTGTCAAGTTATGTCTTGCTGGTTTAAAGCTTTACATGCTAAGAGGCCTGTGGTTGTGCTTCTTTACACAGGATACAGTCAAGACGATGATGGCTGGTCTTCCTTTGTGAGTATCAGGATTAACAAAACCTACTGGCTGGGCAGATCACCTCTTCTGTAAGGTCCATTATTTCTTGCATTATCTACTCTAGGCAGTACAGATGATGTCAGCAGTGACAAGGGGTGTTAGGATGAGGAGAAAGAGAAGCAGGAGTAGCATGATTGGAGTAGCAGCACACAAATCTCTTCACTGAGAAATGCAGTAGTGCAAGGCAGAGCTTCAGAATGGCAGCCCTATGACACTGGCTCAAGTAGAAGCTTACAGCTTAGGATCAGGTCTCCACAGAATCTTTGATGAAATTTATGTATCTGTTTCAAGCTCTTGAAAGAGGTGGCTGGTAAAGGGAAGGCTGCTATGCATTCAATGGCAAAACCTTGCCATTTTATCCTCTAGAGTTGATCCATTGAAGAATCTAATTATTTGAAACCAACGAGACTGCAAAAGTTCCTTTTGCCTTTTGGCACAGAAAATGCATTGGTAAACATGGTTGGAAGAAGCATACACAGCTCAGGTAGCTAAAGGAACAGGCTGACTGATGCACAATCTGGGTTTATGAAGTTCTCTTACACTGACCAGTGCCAATGGTTTTTGCAAAAAATGGAGAAGGATTTTTACAAATCACTTTTAGCATAGTTTGCAGGGCACTCATGGCTATCTTAGGGGAACAAAAAGCCAAAGTAATCACCTACAGAGAACCTGGACTCTATGGCAGTACAGAGCGAGTCTAGAACTCTCAGTCAAGATCCCAATGACAACTTGAGTGTTCTTTTTCTTGTAAGGCCAGAAGATATGTGCAATGATAAAAATATGTGCATATTTTCACTTCATCTTATAATGTCCTGCAGCTTGCAGAAAGCTGGTCAGCAGAGGGCACCGAGACCCATATCAAATACTTCATTTTTTCTGAAGCATTTCTAAAAAATTGAGTTGCAGTCTATAAAGTACCTGCTGTTGAGTAAGAATAAATACCAACAGGCATCAGCTGCTGCTCCAATTGGTTTCTAGGAAGCATTGAATTGTTTGGTGGTGCTTTGTCTGTTCCCTAAAACAAGACACTACTTCACAATAAGTTAACACCTTATCTTGACCTTCCACTACAGTTACTGTGTTAAAATGCTACTCGTTTCCTTTTCTGAGCTGTTGAGTGCTGTATGCATTAATAAAATGCTGCCTTCTTTCCTCATCTTATTTCAACTGCGTTTTTTTTTCACTCAATCTAGTTGTAAAACCCTAATATCCTCTGGAGTGACAAATACTACAGGGAAAGGCCACAAGAAATTTGCATTGAATTGTTTAGTGTCCTGTGACAGCACCCATATTTTATGTACATTTGCCAGGATGAAGATGATGACTATGAAAGCCCTGATGATGACCAGGAACAGGAAGATGAGGCTGACTATGAATCACCTACAGAAGAACCCGAGGAAGCAGAACATGACAGTGATGGCTATGAGCCACCTCCTTCCAATAATGATGAGGCACACCACAATGTCATATTTCCTGCCAAGTCTCTTGCAAACAACACAGATTATATAGGTAATTACTGAAAATTAATACTTATTAATAATTTCTTAATTAGATTTTCACACCTTATCAGCCACATTTTAGCTCTATGGTAATGAACTATAGAAGATTTTTCCTTGATGTCAACAGCGTAGCTCATGAACAAAATTTAATGGCAGAGATTTACAGCTTGCTGGTGGCTTTGTGACTTTTAAAGCTAAATTTTCTGCTTCAGACAAGCTCTGTTGGAGTAAGAATTTTTCATGTGATGTGTGCATTATTTGACCTTTGATTTGAATCTGCATGGAGTTAAACATGTGCATACTCTTTTATCTTTAGTGGCAAAACTGAAACAAAGTAGTCATGATAGTAGCCAAAAAAAAGGTGAAAAATGAGGAAAAAGAAAATATCTCTGCCTGCCACTTTTTCTGTCTGCTTTCTCAGCATCCTGCAGCTGTGGAGACAAATACAGTCAAATACAAACATGCTATTTGGATTAGCTGGTGTTTCACACTACAGTGCATGAAAATACAAAGTGCAGGCCAGCAGGCTGGCAGGTGGAGGCACCTCACAACCAAAAAGGAGTCTGCAACTCCCAGTACAACACTGATCATAAAGCAGCTGTCCATTATACACTAAAAAAAAATGTACTTATGATGTATTAACTTCGGTATGCAGGTCATTGTGACAGCTCTTTTTCATAAGATCTGATGAGAAGAAAATAACAGAACTCTGTGTGATGGTTTAGTTTGTGATTTTTGTTTTCTTTAGACAGACCTCCAACAACTAGATCATCACATCAGCCTCCAGTACCACCCCAGCGACCTGGCCCATTCCCAGTACCATCCTCATTTGGGGGAAGAGCTGCTTCAGTACGTTTCTTTCTCAATATTTCATCAATTTCCCTTGCAGCACCTTCTCAGAAGCCCAGGTGTAATGCCAGAGGGAGAATTTTATCTACCAAAATATATTTGAACACTTGTACAGGACGAGCATTTTTTCCTGGAATACTTAAATTTCATGGGAGAAACAAATTATTTCACATTTCTTGGTTGTTTCTTACACTGGAAATCTGCACTTACATGTAAATGACTCTTCCATATATAGATCTATAGTAGATCTCTCTTTGTTTCTTTAATGATATTTGTAAAAAGAAACAAAGGCTAAGTCATTCTAAGCTGTACTTCTTTCCGTTGTCCAACAGAATTAAGAAAACATCAAAGTATAAGGGAGTGTAGAACAAGAACCCTGATGACACAGATGCTTTCACCCTCTACAGAGAAAAATTAATATCTGTCATGTTATGGACAGGGTCCTGCTGTCCACCTGTCTCAGAGCCTCAGGACTCTTAGAGGAACTGTTTGGCAAAATTAATGTTTCCCTCTTTTCCAGTGCCCCAGTAACAACTTGCACTTAAACAGATTCAGAAAGTATGCTTTCTTTCCTTTGAAAATACCCTTGCCATCCCCAAAGAGGACATCCCACTAGAGTATTCATTATGAGCTGAAATAGATGGAAGCAATTCTGTATTTAAAACCCCATGGAGGTTGTTCCTCAGGAGTATTAATGGCTTCTAGCCTCCTGTGTTGAACAGAGACCTATTCCTTGTACTGTACCAGAGACACAGATTAGCAGATGTGGTGTGGTGGAGTTAATATACTAAAATGAAAAGATAAAAGTCACTTTAACCACATGTAAAATGTTTGCTGCTTCTTATTTTTTGTTTTTCTTTTAGCTGCCAACTTTTCCTCCTCCACCAAGCAACAATGATTTAAGTAGAGACAGAAATACCAAGCCCTTGAAACGTAAGTGCAGCTGGATTTCCTTTGTAAAGCTTTCCCACAGGCTATGCAGCACTTCACATTTGTCTGCTATTTACACAGAAGTAATACCAGTTCATGGCTATGCAAATTAAAGATATATTGATCTGCACTAATAAATTATCCTTCACAACTTTTGTGTTTAGCTCCACCTCCTTCCATAGACAGAAGTACAAAACCCCCACTGGATCGTCCTGCTCCACCCTTTGACAGAGAAAGCCCCATATCAGGTCAGTATTTTAAGCTAATATCAGTGGGGGTGTTATGTATTAAAAAATACCAGTTTGAATATCATTCAGGCAAAGGACCAGTGCTCAGCCAAAAGTGCTGTAATCCAAACACACACAAGATGATCTGTTTATAAATAAAAAATGTGAGTGGTACTTAAAACATGGGAGACATCATATCTGGAAAGTAGGAGCCCTTTCTCAGGGCTAGTTGAACAGAAAGACCTTATGAGATCCCTGTGCAATAAAGGTTTGGCATAATCTTCAGTGAAGGAGCAAGGAAAGCTTTAGCAGGTTCAAAGAGGAAATAATGTTTGCATACGAAGCTAACAAAACTCTGCATCCACTACTGTGTGCAATTTGACACCCAGACTTAAAAGAATGCTGAGAACTGAAAAGACAAACAAAATACGTTTGGTTTAGACCTGAAAACCGTATCTTACAAGAATCTGAAGATACTATTCTACAATTTTTATTCATTATCTAAAGACTTCCCTCTGCTGTACAATGGCAAAAACGTATCCAGTAATTCAAAGCTGAACCACAGAAAATATGATTGTAAGACTGACACATCGAAAATGTTATTTTCTTGCAGTAAGAGATACTGCAACTCTGACATCTCTTGCAAAGCAAAAATATTTTTCTGGCTTATACCTAAGGAGGCTGAGTGCTACAATCTGCAAAATTCACTATCAATGCTAGTCAAAATATGTTTGTTTCATATGAAGTTTAATTAAAAATCTTACCTTTCATTTTGACTAAATGTGAGCTTTTCCTGTTTTCAGGGCGGAAGCCAAGCCTTCCTGAAAAGGTAAGGTCTATTTGGTTTGGTGCTTATTCATGTTTTCCACTTTTATACATTTACACAGTCTTTTGTTGTTTTACAGCCTCTAACTTTGCAGTTAAGGTAAGAATTTTGCCTCTACAGATGAGACTTTTGATGCTAGTATTATCTGGTCATTTCTTAGTAAGCAGCTTTTGGCCTTGATTTCATCATCTTGCTCCTGCTTTAGATCCTTGGGGGAGCAACTAGCAATGATGCCAAAGCCTCCTGTCCCACCAAGTGACAGGTATGAACGAGGCAATCCACCTCCTCTGAGGAAGCAAACACCTGTAAAGTAAGTGTTCCATTAATTGAAATTTAATAAAAGGATAAATGAAATTTAACAAAAATACAGATAAACCACAGGATAGTATACCTTACTGCTACTGCATGACAGCAGGGCCTGGGAATATCAAAGTTTTGCTTCATAAATATGCTTGGGGTGTGCTGTAAGCTATGGAGATCTGTGAATGCAGAAAAAGACTGTCCAGTCATATCTAAAACAGCCATTATACTGGGCATCACTCACTTCCAAGGTACACAAAGAAATGTATGATCCATGCTTTTTCCATCAGATAAGTTTTTGCACCAGGGAACTTTAATGAGTTCTAGTACTATGTGGTTTTTTTGTTTGGTTGGTTGGTTGGGGTTTTTTTTTAGGATGTTAGGAAAAACGAGCTTTACTTTCCTACCACGGATTTTAACCAGCCTGCAGAATTCCTTAATAGCAAATAGCATTCTCTAGCAGAACTGGATCACTATCCAGAATTTTCTAGCTGAGTGGTATCTGAGCAGTGTACTGATCTTGAAACAAATCAAAAAAGTAATTGGGATCTCCAGTTCACCCAGGATCGTTTATCACAGAAACAAAAACTGGAAGGTTTTATCAAGTGCTCCAGCAATGTTGCTTAGTACTCTAAATTAGTTCTAGACTTGAAGCCTAATGTTCCATCACTGATAAAACTTGTTTTAAGCTTTAATCTGACCATCAATTCATTGTACATTTTCCTTGTTCACAGAACGAAAATAGGCTAAGGACTAGCACAATGTCTTAGAGTATGGCTGAAAATTATAATCTTAGATATTTTTATATCTAAGACAAAAAAAAAAAAAAAAAAAAAGAAAAAAACCTGCATTCATTTGGTCTGTAAAACCTGCTATAAATTTATGTCTCATGGCCTAACACACAAAAAGTGAATGAGTAATATTCCACCTATGATTCATGCTTTTTTTCTTGTTTCATTACAGACAGGGTCGGCCACCACATAAAAGAAATGGAGTAAGTATAGTCTTAAAGCAAATATTTAAAGGTATAGGGACTATAACAAAACCTGCTCCCCATATAAACTAGTAATTCTGGAAAAGGCGAACTTGTTTCTTTTATCCATTACAATGAATTCTGATTAATCTTCCACAGCATGTGGTTGCTTTCTAAAGAGTTCTCTGTCAAGCTCAGTGTATTCTCCGAGTACTTTGTCTTACGTAACAAAAAGGGTAAATCCAGAACTTGTTTGTGACATGGAAGAAGTGATTTTGCTTACACTAGGGTTTGGGTTTTTGTGGGCTTTTTCAGCTTCAGCTGACACAAGTATTTCATTTGCAGATAACTGTGAGAACTTTATACTTACTGCTGGGATTTTCTGACTACTTTGGGTCAAGATCCCTTATGAGACATACACCTCACAGATTATTTGTAAATAACAACTACACGTTAGCTCAAGAG
This sequence comes from Indicator indicator, assembly GCF_027791375.1. Lineage (NCBI taxonomy): Eukaryota > Metazoa > Chordata > Aves > Piciformes > Indicatoridae > Indicator > Indicator indicator. The sequence goes on from NC_072027.1 coordinate 13,647,331, forward strand.
CTTTAAAAATTGTTTGTTATTGCACAAAGAGGGAAACCCCCGCATTTTAGATGAAAGAAACAGTATAGATTTTTAGAGTCCTTGTATACACAAAATTCAACAACTTCCAAGTTACTGTTTTGTAAACTATTTCTCATAAGACTGCTATAATGTGGTGCTAATGTGTATTTTCTCTTGGCTCCCCAGGAAGAAGATGACAGTAAGTATTTATATAGTGATTTTTAAAATTTCAAAGTATTTTTTTTTTTTTGGTTCTAAAAAACCAAAAATATCCAAATGATTACAGAGCTGTTTCTTTAGAGCCATTTAACACAGTCAAGTGGTATCTTGAAAGGTAGTAGAATGCTTATAAAGTACCTCCTGAAGTTTTATATATTAAACCTCAAAACCCAAGAACATAGGAAATCAATAGCTAATAGCTTTTTTCAGTCAGCCAGTTACAAGACAGCAGGATTTCTTATTTAGAAACACGTTACATTTCAAGGATGTGTGATCTGCACACAGCATCAAACAGCTGGGCATGCAAACCTGGAATCCTCTCCCTTTTTAACAGAAGCCACAGTCAAAGCCTGCTGGTATTAGTCTTCTGTGCAATGTTATTTTCTCAAAGAACAGAAGCAGAGATTGTTTCATGAAGTAATAGTATTTATAAATTGCTTCAGAATCCTGAAGTAAGTTGGTAAAGTAACCCTATAACAGAAGCAGAACATGGGGCCAAGCTCTACAGATTATCATTGTCTCCGAGACTCCATAAAGAATATTAACACTGTGCAGAGCACAGTTAATCTGTTCCACTCTTACCAGTAGTTGAGGACACTGCAGAAAAACAGGTAAATTGGTTTATGTTGTTTATGATGATATGGGAAAAATCTCACAAAGGAGTGAAGTTCAAGAAGGTAACCTCAAATCTGTTATTTAGAAGCAATGTATCAAACAACACGTTTATCGTACTATCTTGAGCTCTACTCCAGTTGAAGTGCCTAAATTGTGGCTTAACCAAAACAGAAATTAGAAAATGTAAATGCTGCTCAAGCCTGTTCCAGTTTATTTTTCTGTAATGAGCATCTCTTCATTCTAGCTCACTTAAGAATGTCTCACACAAGTGTTAAATATCCTTCTCTTCCTCTCCGCAGCACCCCAAAGACCAGTGCCACAGCTGTCTTTGCCCCCATACAGCTCCAATACATTCCCATCCAAATCTATCAAGCCTCCACCTAAGCCAGGATCCAACACTTTGCCTGGTGCAGAAAGGTTTGTTTCACCCATAATTGTGGTCAGTCCTGAATCTCAATCTCTCTGCAATTCAGCAGATAATAGTATGTATGTGGATACAGGGTTCTCAGATGAACAGTCCATTATTTTTCAGCCTATACCCTTGCTAATCTGTGGTGTTTTTGTCATCAATGAGAATCTTTCATAGAATTAAAGGATTTTTTTCTAATTTCCAAATATTAGATCATTACATCTTCTTTTGCTAGATGGAAGAGCTCTTTTTTTTTTTTTTATTTCTGATGTAGACTTAGCCTTTGATGAGTTAGAGTGGGCTCCTTGAGTCTAAGCCTGAAATACATTTTCTAATCTCTGTATATTTTGATGGCTCTTTGATGAATTCCTCCCATTTACCACTACCCACTGGAACTGCTGACACTCCAGTAGAACAAATATTGCAGTAGCAATATCAAGGTCATATGCAAATACAAACTATTCCTAAGATGAACACTTCTGCTTATGTTCAAACAGCACTGCCCAATTTTGTTATAGCAGAGGCCCCCATTTGGCTGATTATCTACCATGAATCACATCATGATGAGGTGGTTTTGTTCTGCAACCATAACTCACATATTCATTCCAGAGCTTTTTGACCAGTTCATTTAAGCAGAATAGAAATATAAACTGTAAAGAAAAAGCATGCAGGGAGTTTGTACCCAGCTAGGTGAAGAAATTAAAAAAACAAACGAACAAACAACTAAAATTAATGATCAGACCTTTCATTTTGAGAAGTTTTGGATGTAGGTTCTGGGATAAGACCATTAATGGAAACTGTAGAATTTCTAACAAAAAGACAGGAAACTGAACAGAGGAGGGAAAGGGTAAGCACATGGAAGTTTTACGGTGCTGTGAGTATGAGCTCCGAGCTACTGTCAGATCATAACTCACAGAATCACAGAAAGGTTGCACTGGAAAGGGCCCTCTGGACATCATCCAGTCCAACCCGTCCACTAAAGCAGAGACACCTTGATCAGGCAGCCCAGTTCCATCTTCAGACAGCTTTTGAATATCTCCAAGATGGGAGACTCCACAACGTTTCTCAGCAAACTGCTTCTATGCTCAGTTGTCCTCACAGTAAAAGTGTTTCGTGAGGATCAGAGGGAACCTTCTGTGTTCATTTATCCAGGCTAAATTGTCCCAGCTCCCTCAGCCTTTCCTCCTATGTGAGATGCTCCAGACACTTACCATGTTAGTGGCCCTTCACTGGGCTCTATCCAGTAGCTCCACATACATAGTTACAACACTAATGATGAGAAACTGTGTTTTCACCATCAGTGTTAGAGACCACATGAAAAATGACTCTACAAGTAGAACTCCATAGACAGAAACATCTAGCAAACTGTTGCCTGCTGTAGGGGATTCAAGTAGTCATTCTCTGTGGAAATAAGCTTTCCGCACTGATCCTGATACAAAAGTCTCGGTGGCTCGTTATTGATTCTCCCTCTACTTATTCCCAGATACTGAGCTTTGAGTAACAGTGGGTATACTTACATGAAAAGAAAGAAAGAGTAAAACAAGAAGGAGGAGGCTCTCCTCATCCTGCATAGGTCTTGAGAGGACCTCACATTCTGTAAAACAAGCACAAAATTCCAGATCAGTTCTTCAGAGCACAGTCATGTTCTAGTGCAATTTTGCATTTGTCCTGACTACTTAATCTTTTTTCTTTTAACAGTGCTAGAAACCTGTCTTCAAGTGGCTCACTACCACCACACTTACATCTAGGTTTGTATCCTGCATTCCTATATTTTTTTGTACAAAATACTTGTACAAGTATTTTTTTTGCATATGGGAACAGCTGCCAGTGTCAGTGACTTTTTTTTTTAGTTTCCACATGCTAAGAAAGGGAGGTACACAAAGAGACAAGGCTACTTCTAACTGTCTCTATAGAAACTGGAGGTGCCCTCAACTGAGTAATTGTGGTACAGAAACTAAAAAGGTGTAACCTTCAAGTTCATCTGATTGCAGGGAAACATGAACAACAAGAGTTCAGTTAAAGCTCCTGTGCACCAAGGATGAATTTACTTAAAGAGCCTGTTTTTCAAACTAGCCTAAATCTGATTTCAAACCAATTCAAAATGTCTCATTGGAAGGGACCTCAAGAGATCATTTGTATCATGGTATAAATTCTTCATGCCTCACAAAATAAAGACTGCACACCCTGTACGCACTCCGCAGTTGAAATTGTTTTCCTGGGTTTAATTTCTTTTTTTCCATTTCATCTTTGAAGGCAACAACAGCAGATCCCCTTCAAGAGGCACAGCTGACATAAGACCTCTATTGCCAATTCCTCGCAGACAGACTGTTCACCAGACAAACACAGAGGAAGATGAGGTATAAAGCATTGCAAGTAATACCTATAACTTCTAAACACAGCAAAATTTCCAGTTTTGAGAAAGAGCATTTCTCAAAGTTGTTTTTCTAGTTTTCAGTCACTGTCAGGATGTTAGTAGGTGCTTTCAGTTTCCTTTTCTGTGTCAAATTTTAATGCCTTATTCTGTTTTCACCAAGAAAAACAACAAAAGCAAAACACCGGTAGAACAGAATAAGATAAAATATTTGTTTACTGGATTATCTATTTTGCAGAATTGCCTTCCACTAACATCACATTTTCATTTCTCTTTCTATAAAGCTTTGGTGAGTAAAGAATTCATGCCCTTTAAGTGCAGTTTTGTTTCACATTTCTTTAGATATGACAAGTTTAGAGCAAACCACTCCTGTTGATAACAATGCATGGGATGTTCACAGGAAGTCTGCATTATTGTCTCAGATGATAGTTTAAAAAGAATAAACAATATCATTATGAAAAACCCACAGAGAAATGAAGGCAAAAGATACTAACATCTGAGGGCAGACAAAAGAAACATAGCAGTTAAAATCCATCTTTTACTGAAAATGTTCATGAGTAACTGGTTTCCTACATTGCCTGCACACATATAACAATGTCTGTAAGATTTTTAAATGCATCAAAGTGACAAATAATTTCAGAGTCGTTTAGTGCCACTTACCATACAGCAACAAGTGCTAGTATGATTCCTGAGCACCTACTTTCAGAGGTTCTGTACATAAACCCAAATATCTCTCATATTCAAATCTCTCTTGACTTCTCTGGATGTTGTTACCATCACAAACTGACTCACTGACAGCTGACTTTCTCCTTTCTGCTCTCTCACCAACACACAGACCTCACTGAGTGATGAATGGTATGTTGCTGATGTTAGCCGGCCAGAAGCAGAAGCAGCTCTTCGAAGAATAAACAAGGTACTCTTTAAACCCTTGGTGGCTCTCACCATCTCTAGCCATGTGTCCTTGCAGTCACAGGGGAAGAGAGCAGGTACATAATGTGGTAAGATTGTAGCCCCAATACAGATATTTAGAGAGAGGGATTCACCTTGGATATCTTTACTTGTATACAAGTTACACATCTAGTCTAAACCTGCCATGAAGGCTTAAGTTTTCCATAGCCCAAGAAGACAAAGCAGTTTCACCTCACCTCTCTTAGGAGTGACTTGTTCTCTGGAAATAGTTCTCTGGCACCACTGAGGAATTTGTTGCAAACTCCAAATTTTAGATGGCTTGAATAAGAGGAGATGAAAAACACACTTTCCAGGCTGCGTTTACCAGCACAATGCATTACAGAATCAAACAGATGAAACCCAGACCTGACTGCACATGTGGAGACAAATCAGACTGTACCCCACCACTGTGAGGAGTCTGTCTACTCCATGCTGCTTCAGAACATATGCAATGCATGATGCGTACAGCATTTCTATTTCTTGTACTAAGGTACAGCTGATGAGACCACATTCAATGGCTTTAAGAATGGGTGTTTCAATGGAGGACTTTTTAAAACTGATCTGAAATAAAGAGATATCATTGCCGTTACCAAAATTGCACAGACATTGTCATCATTTTAGGCCGACAATCAATCTCATAGAAACCTTGACTAGCATGTAGAAGACCAGAAATAAACTTCTCTTCTGGGTAAGGTGATGTGAGGTTTGGCTGTTGGTGTTTTGCTTTCTCCTTTAATGGAATCTCCTAATTTATCACCTCTCCTCCTTTCCCTAAAAATCTGCATTTGTATAAGACAGGAAAGTTTTAAGTCACAAATTGGAAGATAAAACATTTGAAAAAATGACCTAAACTCTTTATAAGTGCAGTTTCTCTCACCAGGTGGAAAAAGATTTCAGAAAGAAAAAAAAAACCACACTTTTTAAAGTGCATGAATGCTCCAGTTAAGATTTTTATGCCAACCAAACCCAGAAGTGACCTTTAATTGTCATCTTTCATCTGTTCATCTTTCAGGATGGAACATTCTTGGTAAGAGACAGCTCAAGGAAAACAGCTACTCATCCATATGTACTGATGGTGCTATACAGAGATAAAGTGTACAACATCCAGATTCGCTACCAGGAGGAAGATCACATATATTTGTTAGGAACTGGCTTAAAAGGAAAAGAGGTACTATGTGTTTTTCACATTACTCCCCTTCACTACTGTCCCATTCCTAAGCATCAGGCTACTTAACCTAGCAGCTGGTTTACTCTAGTGGAATTCTGTTTATTGTCTTAGAGTTGTTCCTGATAGAATATGTTACTGTAGGAAGTAAAATCTCCTGTTTGCCTTAGAATACAGCTATGAGAAATCCTTATGCCTGGTTATGGAATGCTTGTTAAGATATCTGAAAAAGGAAATATACATCTGAGCACAAATCCACATCTGCCAGCTTTACTGCTTTGCTCACAGACTGCTGCTTTACCTATGAGCGGTTGGATTTACTGGCACCAGACAGAGCAGTCAGCACACATACTGCAGTTCTGACTGAGTCAGAAATCTGTGAATTTACCAGTCAACTCGTTGAGGGGGGAGCATTGTGTCAAGCAGAATGACAACAGCACATACCAAACAGGCCAAGACTGCATAAATTAACCACACGCAGTCAGTTGGACACACACTAGATTGACAGTTATTGAGCTACAAGATTATGGCAGGAATGAAAACAGCTGATCTGAGAGCATTTACTGGACCTTGTAAGACAGCTAAATATTTAAGGGTTTTTTGGAAAGTTATGTTTGTTTGTTTAGAAAGAAACAAAACATTTTGTTTGTACTAAGTGCTAATAATTCTGAGGTTTCTGATGTAGCCTTCTTTTATTTACCTTCCACAGGATTTTTCTTCTGTAGCAGATATGATTGATTACTTCCAAAGAACACCTCTTCTTTTAATTGACGGGAAAGACAGAGGTTCCAGAAACCAGTGTATGTTAAAATATGCTGCAGGACATATTTAATGAAACCTCAATGAAGATTCCATATAGAATCAAAGACTACTGAAACTTATAAACTTAAAGATATTTCCATTTTCTGCAAACCAAAATAATGAAGTCAGTACAAACTCTTTCAATTTTAAGGAAAAAAAAATGAATATGCTTGGGGGGCAAGTGGGGTAGGTGGTGTTAAATTATGCCTTAAATGCAATTAAAACTCTATAAATATGGTTCTCCTATATCTGGTTTTTAACTGTCCACTAATCATATGGTGCATGAGAATATTTTTTCCAGCATACATTTTCTTGAAATGACTTCCACACTGAACTAGAGGAACCAGAAACAAATACCACTAACAGATCATATCTGAGCTGCAGCAGTATTTATGTTACTTAAGGTCATAGAGTAGACTCAAACCTTGCCAAAACTGAGGATTAGACAAAAGACAAAATCCCATTTCTGCCGTCCCACAGTGCATTTCCCAACAAATCTAACTGTGGTCATCACATTATCATCATGTGGTTGTTAGTTGGCAGCACACTCTCAAACCTCTTAGAAAGCAGACAGTCACAGTCAGGCTGAGCTTAGTTCCTCTTACTCCACTGTTTTCTGGGTTTCTGTATTTTTTCAAGAGAAACAGGAGCAGTCTCAGTTCTAAAACATAAGCTGAGCTGAGGACCACTGAATACTACTACATCAAGACTTTTTCCCTCTCCTTTGCCAAATCTTTGCCTCAGTTTTGTAGTATCTTTTGTTTTCTGGCAAGACCTTGGTTTGATAGCTATGTTAGCCTTGGTCACTTGACCATTTGTGTGTTTCAAATGATACATAAAAACCAAAATTCAGGGCAGAAAAATATCTTCTGTGTAATCTGAATAGCTGCTCAGGTAAGACAATCAGATTTCATAAAGACTTTAAGCATGTTTTTGTAAATGTTATCTTCCTTTCTAATATATGAGCTGGAATTCAAAACTAACAAATTTTATTTCCATATCTGAAAAAAAGATGAAAAATCAAATGTTAAAACCTCTTCAGTTGACAAACCCTGTCATTTTCAGTCACATTTTTTTTGAAATCTCACTATTAATCTTGGGAGGAAAAAAATGTATCTTTTCCAAACAATGCTAAAATTAAGGACACCATCCCCTGTATTACCTGCCATCTTGTGAGCTGGAGCTCATAATTCTGTTTCACAGCACTGCTTGAAAAGGTTGACAACACAGAAATACCTACTGTGGAGTTGTGGTTTATTTCTTTGAGATCATCTCACTAGTGAAAGAGGAATAAATGGTAAAGTAGGCACAACAAATTATAACACTGTGGGGTTTTTTTTCAGCAGGGTACATCTGTATTGGATTCTTCAAATAAATGTATTTTGTATATGAATAAACCCACACAACTCAATAGTCAAATGTGTCCACAAATAAAGTATGTTTGAATATTAATAGCAATGATCTACATAAAAATGGTGACTACTCAAAGTTTGGACCAAGAAAATTTCAGGACAGAGTGTTCAGAACACTAACTCTAGAAAGTCACTACAGAAACTAGAATGAAAGTACTTGTGGTTTTCCAGAAGCAATTTGCTCTTTGTCCTCATTCCTCAGCAATACTTTTAGAATCAGGAAGGCAGACCAAATGACAGGTTGTAGTTCCTACTTCACTGTCTGTTTCTTATCCTATGTCCCAGAGCACAAATGAGATAAAAGACGAATGACTTGAGCTGAAATAACTTTAAATCTTTTATTGCTGTTCCATTGTTTTTGTTTAATATGAGATAGCCACATGTGAAAAATGTCACTTTTCTGACCTTTCTCATTAATTATATGAATCTTTCCAGGCCTAATAGGCAATAACCTACTTACAAGAATTTTCCACTACATGTTTTTAGTTTAAAATAGTCTAGCTGCAGGAAACAATACTATCATTTAGAGTTCAAGCTGAAGTAGTATTAATGGAAAACAATGCATGAAAACAGATATCATTATTTAATCTATCAAACTCCAAGATTTTTCTTCAGCTTCTCTTAAATCTTTGGCCTTCACAGGATGGTTGAAATTCAAAATCAGGTCACAAAGCAGTAGTTGACTCTCCACTGAAAGACAAAGAGCAGTGCAACATGAAGGTATTTATTGAATGGTAGATGTTAATTGAATGGCAGCTGATCTACAGCACTTGTTGAAGTGTCCATGTATGAGCTCTTTAGAAAATGTGAAGAGTTGCCTTGCTTTGTTGACTTCAAGACAGCTACAATAAACTTTGGAATCAACATACTGGCAATATTTCTATTAGGAGACAGTGTTCCCACAATGCCATGATTTTATCTAACAGATTTTTGCCATGGTCAGTTACCAGGTTCCCCTTTCTATGTAACTACTCTTCCATTTATTTCTCAAAACAAAAGCACAACTGTATTTTTTCATTAGATTAAAACTCAGAAGACCAAGCCATTATCAGCTGCATACTTTTTAAAACAATGCCTTAAGCAGCTTCTTGTTTAGCTGAATGATGAAATCAGAATTACCATTTAGTTTCTTCAGCTCACTGGACATTTCCTCAACATTTTTAATTGCAGCTTCAAGGTTAAACTGCCTATCAATAGAAGCATTTTTGAACACCTGCATGAAACAGAAAGAAAACATAACTGGCAGTGTATATATGACTCAAACTCAATGATCCAGCAAGTCATCATCTTTCTAATTTTTTTTTCTTTGATTTTCTAAAATAATGTTTTTAATTAAAATCACACATGGCAAATTGCAGCTACTGAAGGCAACTACCAAACCATCAAGCTCTATTTTTGTTTACCCACTTTTTATAAACAACTACAATGAAGTCAATCATATCTAAAATTTCCTCTCCTCACTAGCATTTTTTTTTTCATTTTTGTTTTCCTCCTCACTTTCTAGAGAATCGAAGGGGAAATTAAGCTCAAGTAATATTCAGTCAACCACGAGATGGAGCTATGGTGACATCAACGTGTAGAAGACATTAACGTTACTGTTAATACTACCCAACAAAATTTATGTCTGTTTAGGTAATTATTTAATAATCAAAGTATTTTTGCCTCCTTTAGTGATTATATTATCTTGCTTTAACGTTTAATTAAAAAAAAAAAAACAACCTTCCCCCTTCTCAAAAAAAAAACCCAAAAACCCAAACAATAAAAACTGGGAGACAACTAAACCTAGAAACCATTTGAAATCAGATGTAATTTAAAACTTTCAATTTATACTACCCATTAGGATTTTCTTTCCCTTAGGAAAAATACTAAAGAAAATTTCACAGGTTATGTTTCCTGGCCCAATTATAAGTTCTTTAATAATCATATAGAACTTCATAAACAACATTCACTATGTAGAACATCTCAGCACACCGAGAAATATGACCAAAAAAAAAAAAAATAACATACATTTGACAAAGATTCTTTCTCCAAGTCTCTCTTCCCTTCAGACAGTGACTTTGCATGGAGGTCATCAGCCAGAGACAAAGATCCTAAAAGGACAAACCTCAAATGATTATGGTGTTTTATATATATATTTACACGCATCTATAAAACACAGAATAATGCTTCATAAGTGTAATGACTAGGCCTTGCTTCCATTAATGCTATTTAAAAGAAGAATCTAAGTGATGACACAGTTTCAATTCTTCTTGAGGAAGAATAAAATCTTGCTTTTTATTTATTTTACTTTCTTTTAGAGACAATGTTTCAGAAAATGTTTAGGAGTTAAACATAGAATTACAACTAGTGAATAAACATATTTGTAACAACGATGAAGAATTAATCAATCAAAATTCTATTTTTTGAAATTAAAAATTTTGTACAAGATCTACAAAGGCACTGCAACTGGTGTCTGTCATCAAATTATGGGGGGAGAATCTCAAGCACAAACACAGGAGAAGCCAAGTGTTGAATGTCTGTCATTAACAGAGATGTGATTAAATACCAGATCCCTGGGCTCCTTCTTCCCCCATTCTCCTCTTCCTTCCTTGTACTTTAGGATACCCTCAAGGAAGTCTAAGTGTATGACTGGAAAGCGGTTTCAGCACTAAAAATGGAGAGGAAAAAAAAAAAAGAAGAGTGATTGTGCATGTTCAGAAAGGGTGCAATGAAATTCAAAAGACCCTGCCCTTAGCTAGAAGGGCAGACCAAAGAGAGTGCTCCAGAAACACTCTGCAGTGGGAGCTGGTAGTGGGACTAGTGTGCTGCTCGAGGTGAAGCAGCTCCCCAGGAGTGCAACAGCTCCCTTGTCCATCATGGAGTGTGCAATGAGATGCCTCATAAGGCTTGAGGATCTCCCAGTTACCAGAAGCTGTCCTGAACCAGCAGCAGTCAGAAGAGGTGCCTCACAGGAAGGCCTATGAACTGTAGTGGGGCAACGGCAGCTACCCCACAGATTCATCAGGCTGTGGCAACAGCACACTCCTGTCCTTGGGGGTGCTTCCTGGGCAGGTATGCTTGCTAACAGACCGAGCCATTGGCACCAGCCTCTTAGTGTGTAGGCATAAAAAGGTTCACATCTCCTCTGGAGCTGGTGCCCAAGACCCTCCTTCCAGGTGTGGCCTGCCTGGATGGCCCATCTGCTGTGGGTGGCTTTCTAGGGCGGTAGTGCAGCCTGGCCTTCCCTCCTGGCTGCCCCATCTCCAGTATGCACAGTGGGTGCTTGTGGCAAAACCTATGGGCTGACCCTGGTACCTCACAGGCTCCGGTGGGGTTTGCAGAAGGCAGCAGAACAGCCACTTCCACAAAAGATGAGGAACCTGCCATTACCTCAGCCTGGCTGCACATTGGTTATTCCACAGCAGCAGAATGGTCGCTCCAGGTCAGCCCTGGGAGGCAGCAGACCCGAGGCACTTCCACTGTATCACCCAGCTGAGGGCAGACAGCAGCCCAGACAGATAGAAAGAAGCACATGGCCCAGTGCAGGAGCTGCCTTCTGCGTCTCTCTGCAAGGAAAGCCCCACAATGTGTCCATCTTCCCGAACATGAAACGTCAGTAGGTTGCGAGAGTCCTACTGAAATTGTGATTTTAGGAGTGGAAGGTAAAAAATAACCACAAATACAGTAAGAGCTGAAGAAGAAATTGAGAAGGCTGAGGTGTCAACAGTGGAGTAGTGAATGATGATTTCCTCTTGTCCTTTGAGGCTCTGGCTGTGGAGCCCTTACTGCGTGTTGCAGCAACTAATTTGTTAGCAGGCGGTTCCTTCTTTTCATCAATTTAAATTCACATGGAGTAAGACTAATTTATGACAAGTAAACCTCAAATAACGAACCTAAGTTCCTATAAGACAAGAGACACATTTTGCTGCATGGATTTATCAAGTTAGACTGCAACCATGAGTGCTGCCCTTAGATCCACATATCTGAGATGAGTTGAAAGCAAGAAAACCTGCTAAGCAATGACCTGGAGCTGGGAACTATTCATTTCTTTCCCAGTGTGTGCTCTGTAGTACTTAAAGACAGGGATACCAAGCAAGCGAATGGTTGTCAGCACTTTTATTTAATTTACTGCAACCACTTTTCCTGTTGCTCAGCGTTCATCTGCTGTTTGGCACCAGTGAGGGAATCTTTCTAGTACCTCAGAAAGAGTGAAGTACAGTGGATAGATGGACAGAGGAGTCAGCTACCTGCCATTTATTTACTCCTCCATGCTCCAAATTTTTCAAGGTTTTTACAAATCACTTTATTTTAAAGACTTTTGGCTGTAGTGCTGTGTGACTGCTTAATTGCAACCCAGAAGAGCATTTTTTTGTAAAGGCAGAATTAAACTGTGATTTGAAGAGAAAATGTGATACACTGCTTAGATTGTGGGGCTTTTCTCAAGATATGAAAGGAAACACTTTACGTGTGCACTAATTCCTGTACCCCAGTCTTTCAGTTTATAAGGTCTTGCAAAGACCTCAGTGCAAACAAGTTAGCTGTGCCCCTTCTGCATGCCTCTGAGCAAAAAGTTCTCTGTGGTTTGCAGAAGCTTGTGATTTGCTGGCAGAATACCAGAGTATAGATGCGTGCAAAGAAAAGATACAACCAAGTGCTTTTATATACCTCCTATATAGAAAAGAATATGTAAAGTGTATATAAAATGTATGTGCAAAAAAGTAGAACAGTAGCCTAGCAAGTTCCTGAAAACAGTTTTGTCAGTAGAAGCAGAAGTTATTTTCTTCAATAAGCTGTAAAGCAGAACGCTTAAATGTCTGCCAGGCAAGAGGTTAGCAGAGGAAGCTAGAAGAAGGAAAAAAGGCATCTACTTTGCTGCAGAGACTGCTTGGAAAAACAGTTGTAGTGTCCTTGTGTGGAACTAGGAAAGGGGCATGATATAGCTGACATCAAGAGAAGTATATTAGTGAGTAATGGGGAATTTCTCGAGACAGGGGAGGCAGTTCCACATTGACCTCTGTTCGAATATTTTATTTAAGTTTACTTTCTGAATTTGGGAGTTTTCCATATCCTAAAAATAATCTCTCACATTGTGCTTAAATTCTTCCATCAACCAACTGTAGAAGCAAAACCAGAATATTATAACGACCTGAAAAATTAAATTCAAAATATGTCCAAGAAATAGAGTTACTAACTGGAGGAAGCAAGTAGGGTGGTTTTTAAAGGCAAGGCCTTTCTAAAAACAAACCTCAATAATTTGTGTTATTAACAAGCAAGATGACCAAGGAGGTTGATTATACAAAGCATTTTCTTTTAAGAAGAAAGAGAGCAAGAGATATTTAATTTCTACACCAAATTTACTTGGAACTGAAATACTTTCTGGGTTTCATTGTAAGGTAATATTCCAAAATGAAAAACTGAAAATAGTTATTTAAATTATTAAGTTATACCTCTGTGTGAGGGATGTTCTCGTAAGTGCTGCTAGCAATTTCATATCAGCATGTCAGTTTATGAACTGCAGTTTCATCTTCACCTGAAATAAACCTACAGGTTTATGTTCAAAGATCCACACAGTTGGAGCTGATGGCCACTCTCTTTAATCAGCTTTGGCTCTGTGTGCTCCTGTACCACATGAAGCTGCTGTGCCCCTGGAGTCTTTCTGAGAACATTTTCAGTTAGGGAGGGAGAAGCTCTTCAGCCACCTTTATGAATCTCAGATAAAGACAGAATTACTACCAATGCAGTTCTCTAAGGAGGGAAAAAGGCCAAGAGGGCTAGAAATATATCTCAGGTCTTGAATTTAGGATTATGACGTAAATCAGCAAGAACTGCTGGCAACTAAAACTGCACCGATTGCTTTACATAACTGCCTTCCTCACCTTTGCAGTAAAATGACTTTGACTATAATTTCAGGCAAACCCAGAGCAATTAAAAATCACAACCACTGAACAAGAGGATTTCAGATTAAAGGGAATCTAAATTTGTTTTCTGATATAATCAAAAGATGACATAAAAGAGAAAGACCATAATCTCATCTTGCATCTTACCACTACAAAATTTAAATAAATTGGTCTAATAGGTAATAGAAAATAATCTATTCAAAGACAGTAATTTAGTGAGTGAGCTAATAAACATTAACAGGATTTGATTTTTAAGGAAATTGTATTTACAAACACTGCAATACACAGGAAATGAGATATGAAAAGTAAACTTCTCCTGGAAATATAACCATTTGATGTTACTTTGAAAGGTTTAGCTTCCATAATTTCCAAGTGGATCTAGTAGGAGAATTATTAAACTTGCACATGAAAAGCTCTAGCAATAGAGAAACTGCTTTTTTACCATTGCCTCAGTATAAAAAAAGTTAACCCAAATTGCAAGGAAAGTCAAATAGAAAACAAAACAAAAAACTGCACACTCAACTTCTGACAGTTGGTTCTGATGAAACAGTGTTTCACAATCTTTAGAGCATGTGTCGGATTTCACCACAGAAAACTGGTAAATGCTGAAAGCCGAAGAAAGTCTGACCAGCTCATGGTGCAAAATAGTACAGCAAAAGCCAGACTTTGACTTGAAAAATTGACAGTCCAATTCGATGAGGCAAAGAGTGACCAGCAGAAAAGATTGCTAAGTGAACTGACTCACTTAATGCTCGTGAACCAGGAGGAGTAAACCATGAGTTAAAACACAGATCGTTGATGTGGTGTATTGGGTGGTGGAAGTTTTCAGCCTGAGAAGTTTTCAGCCAGAACATTTCGAGAAACTACCTAAAACATAATACACTTTCCTGAGAATGCAATTTAGTAATACTTGTCTAAGAAAACATTCAAAACACTGTTGTGCACCTACAGAATGAAAACTGTCACACCACTTCACAGCAGTGACATAACTAAGTCCGTGTTGCTCTAAGAAACTGATTATACTAAATGCATACATGTAAAACACCAAACTGCTCAGACGACATCAAATCTTGCACTTCATTTACCAACTGCTTGTCTGCATATTCAAGTTTGCTGATTGCTGTATGCATACTACTAACAGAAAGGCAAAGGTCATTGCCTTCCACTTCAGATACTAGTTTTCATGTAAGGAGACACTGAACAGCATCATATTCTAGAAGGCACTACATGAGGCAGTCTGCCTAAGCAGCTGCTTTGATACATTCCCTGCAGTAGGCAAAGAGCTAAGAAAACACAAAATGGCATCTGAGTGGAAGACAGACCTCACTGTAGAGAGCCCTATTCCCTTCTGTTGCTTTGACAGTAAATATTTCTCTAAGTTTTTCAAGCTCATAGCACATCAGGTTTCAGCACCTCAGATGTTCTTGTCATTTGTTTTCATGGACAGTTTAAATTCTACTATTAAGTCTTCAAGATGCTTCCTACTGATATGAAATATTTTTCTGAAAAAGATTTTTAAACAATAGGCAGCATAAGTTTATGGTTTTTGGATATTCTGGAAGATCTGCACTCGGTGATCTGGAAAATTCTTTTACGTGGTAATAGACTTTAAAATACAATATTTAAGTTAATTATATAGGATGCTAAAGATGTGAGTATTTGCATATATAATGGTGAACCAGATGGAACCATCTGTTAAAACTGTTTGATTGGTTTTAATAACTTTATGTAAAAATAAAGGCATGTTTCCTGCAGCTCTTTCATCTAGAACATTTGTACTGTTCAGTCTTTTAGCAAAGCCAGGCATTTAGGTGGTGAGTTTTTGAAGAAACAAGAGGTAAATAGCAATTAGGTACTAGTGAGATAATTTTGGCAATTCATCATAAACTTTCTGCTTAATGGAACTTTGGGATATCCACAAATATTTTTGCTTTCTTTATTGTCTATATACCATGGAAAAGGAGAACTACTCCTGAAAGCAGAAGTCGTGCTTGCCACGCATAATCCGAGTTAATGTAATTTGGAACCACAACTAGTCCTGCAAAGCTTTTTAAAATGAAGTTCAGATGTATCCAGGGGCAGAGCAGAATATTTTTAAGAAGCAATCAGGAATTCATCATGCTTTTTTTGGGTTTCACAATAGAAGTGACTTCAGATATTGTCATATAGTTTTCCCATTCATAATAAAACCATTTAAATTACCCAGGAGTTTGGTATGAACCTTTACTCATTAGCATGTAGCTAGCTAGAGCTATAAACCTATAGCTACTTCTAGCCCTTGCAGACACTCACTTCTCTATATCCTTTCATACACCAAACGCTATTCAGTAAAATTTCTCTCATCTGCACTGGGAAAGTAAGTTTATAACACAAGGAACTGTGAAATTGTCTCCAGATACTACAAAACTAGTGATTCCACATTGCCTTTTGGAAAATGACTGAGATGACATTGCTTAATATCTTATGGATGTCTTAACATACAGCTCCCTTATCTTCCTACATCTACTAACAGCAGACAGGCTGAAATACTGCAGAGAGAAGTAAGGGAGTATGCCAGTATCAGTAAATCAGGTTTATCATTTGCTACACGGCAGATTATCCCTTCTTCACTTAAGTTCATATACTACAAACTGTAGTGGTTAGAGACACAATGTATGTATTACAACTTCTACTAGCTGTTTCCATTGTAATTATCTACATTACATTTCACGTGTCAATTTGAAAATCAAAACAGAAATGAGAAAAAAAGAAAAAAGAACAACTTGCTCATGGAAATCCTCTTTCATTGCTTTTGTTGCTTTACCAGAAGACTTTGTTTGATTAACTCATGAAACAGCAAGAGCCAAAATGAAAGCTGTCAAAGCTGTTCAGCTAGGGCATTTCTCTGTAACTGAGACATTTTATAAATTTGGCTTTCTGGAATAAAAAGAAACACAGAAGTGTTAATTTTTGCAATGATGTTTGTGCTGTAAAAGTAAAAAAAAAAAAAAATAAAATCCATATAACACACTCTCATTAAGTACTACAATCTCTGGAAAACAGAATGGTAGAACTCCAGAGCAACAACAGAGCAGTCACTACAGGCCTCCTTCCCAACTTAAAATGCATTAGCTAAGAGCACCAATATGCTTGGCTGAAAAGGTTGCTTATTTGGTCCAATGTGAAATTGACAAGGATGTAGTAGCTGTCAGATAATCAATGCCTTAATAGCATGTTGTATTAGCTTCCTACTCAGTGACACTGCAGTTCCAGGAGGAAGGGTTCTAGCAAGAGCAAGGCAGACACAGGAGGTTTCATACTATGTTCTCTCTATGCTGTCAGAGTGATTATCTGTCACAGTGCCGTCCATCCACTGGGGGTAATTCAGGCTTGGTCAAATAAGCCAAAAAGAAGCCTTTTCTCTTCTGTTGACTACAGTGGCAGTTGAGAGAACTGGACCTCCGCTTAGTGAAGTCAGCTTTTGATGAATAAGTAACTCTTTCAGGTCTTATTTTACACAAAAATGTGCTTTGTTGTGTTTTATCTGTGTTCATGGTGTGGAAAAAATATTAAAGATCTCATATTTAGATATGCTGGCTGTGTCTGCACCAAAATCATTATGTTTCTGCTTGGATGAGCTGCCATACTCTAAGTGCAGCCATGGACAAAGTTGCATTATCTTCTAACAGAAATAAACTGAAATACCAGCATCTTGTTCAGATTCTTTTATCAGAGATGAGAATGCATGAAATCTGGTATTTCAGGTGGAGTTTAACAGTCTCTCAAATATGAGCAAGACTGCTCTGAAATAACTATGACATAAGGTAGCAAGTTACTAGCTGTGATCATTTTGTGGTAGCTATTTAACATCAGAGACATCAGAGATGATGACCTCATCATGCATTTGCATGTCCTGGCTCAGATTTCTCACAGCATGACAATGGTGACATTGTGCTCAATGAGTTAGGACAGGCACGAACATTAGCTTGAGCACAAACAGAACAGAGCACAAAAATAAAACTTAACAGAAATATAAGTCAATATTTATGTTATAAGTACTTGCAGTGAGAGAGAGGAAGTGGATACGTGACAAGTGAAGAAGGAAGTGTAACACACCTATACAAAAGCAATGGACACAACATTTTTCTGCACCACTGTTAGGGTTAGGATAAGTGCTAAGGTTAGAACAACTGGGGTTTGGCTTACAGTTAGTGCTTGCAGCTGCTGCAGAAGAAAATTAAACTTCCACCTGCCCATGTACTTCAGTCTAAGTGAAGGTTGATTGTAAGAGCCCAAGTGCCTCATGGATTCACACGTCACTCCGCAGAGCTTTCCAGCCTAGCAAGTCTGCCACTAGTACCACAGAGTACAGGATACAGTAGCTGGAGGAGAGGTTCTTTAAATAAAGCTCTGTACAGCAGTCAGATGGAAACCATTCTGGGCAGTGCAGAACAGCTGATGATGTGAACAGTAACCTGCTTAATATGCCTAGCCACAACGCACTGATTGGTTTTCAGAAGGAATCAGTTACTGCAGCAGTGTTGGTAACCTCTCAGTAAAACGGGATTCTGCATTTGAGGTCAAAGAAAGGCTGAGCTGTATTAGAAATAACTGAACTACACAGTATAGAAATAACTATACTACACAGTATCTGAGGAAAAAACTGTCCATATTTAACTATGATATGGATATAATACGGACAGCAGAACAAGATAGTTTGAAGATCATATTTCAAATTATCTTGTTGTGTTTTCATTTTGTATGTATGCACGTTACTGAGGAATACATGTGCCAGGACACATGATGCTTTAACAATTAGCAATTCCATTGTTCCTATTAATTTGTGTAACCCTTAATGGTGTGACCAGTAAAAATGGAAGCACTTTGGACTCAGTTGTTTGTGTCTAGAACTATTCACTCTAATACTATGATGTGGTAGCTTCACAAACAGTAAGACTTTGGGATAGAAAGTGGGATACAATATGGCACTCTGCCTCACTGACTCTCACACAGGAAGGAAAAGGGGTCTCTTTTTTGATTTAATTTTTTTCAGGGATTTCAGGGAGAAAATACTTTTTTCATGATTACATTCCGATGCAAGAAAGGCCACCCATTTATTCCAGCATTCCGCATTTTTCAAAGCGTGTTCACAATGGTGATTAGCAAGAAAGAATGAGAAGCAAGTATTGTCCTTTGTGACAGCTTCAGTTAATTAATTATACTTTTTAAACCTCTTTAAATCAGTGCATCCAAGCTATTTAAAATAAAGTGAAACCTCCTTTAAAGCAAGGGTACCATCTGAAAGGAGATATATAAAGAGCATACTTCTTCAACCAACAAGTTGCTCCTTGTTTAAACTTCGAATCACCTCAACTCTTTGCCCATTTTTTTCTATTTTCTGTTCCCTGCAAAACCAGCATGTAAAGGGGATTCTGTATCAGCTTCTGCATCACCAATATAATAATGATTTCAAGAAAACATTTGTACCGTAGTGTCTTTATTGTTCATTATTTACAAGCTGAGAACTCACTGTAGCTCTTAAATCTCATGTTGGCAGGCATAAAACGGTCCTGTTTGGGTGCTGATGAGACAAGCAGTCTGGATTCCTGTGTCACAGTGTGGACAGAACCCCATACTGCTGCCTAGGACTCAGTTTTGCAGGTGTATGTTTTGACAGATCTAACGTGTGCTTGTGAATGTGGGACATCAAAACGTCACTGAAAATACTATTTCCTTCCATTCCCAATCTTCTCTACCTCTTTCTATAGCAGGTACTAAAACAGCCCAGTGACATAAGCAAGGTGGTGCTTATTGTCTGCAGCAATCTGCTTATAATATTCCCTCCATGGATGAAGTCATTACACAAGAAATTGATGTCTGCATGGACTTTCAAACCCGAGGTAATCAGGATCAATAATGAAAGTTCCCAGCAAGGGGCACTGTTTTCCTAAACGTGCCTCAACATTCAATTAGCACAGAAAAAAATTCATGTACAACTCATCTATTTAACATGAACCACACACCCTCCACAAAAATGCTGAAACTCTGATCACTTTCAGTTGAAGGAAATCACCTCCATTAAAGCATTTCTGCTTATTTTATTCCCCAGTCAATAGCTTGTCAGGTATAGGACTTGCAGTTTGACTAAATTAAGAGACACTTTTGAGATGGAATTTGCTTAAATCACAAATGGTTGGATACTTCGCAGAGAGAAATAGAGATTTTTATATAAAGGATGAACTATATAAAAGATGAACTATCAAGAAACTTGTGGACGACACCAGAAGGCATTTGGAGACAGGATTCCACATAAAGCGTGATATGCAAGGAAGTAACAAATCCTTTCTATGTTCAACAACAAAAAAATTAGGAAATATTCAGAAAATCCCACTTTGGAGCATCTGAAAACAAAAGTAAGAACATATCTGAAGCAGTGTGCTATCACGAAAAGAATTCCTTTGGAATGTTGGTCTTTTCCAAGACTAAGAGGGAAAAAATTAAAACTTCAGTCATTAAAATAACAGCTTTTTCGGGAAGGCACTTATAAAATTTAAAAGTGAGGCATGTTTCATAACAATTCATTTACAAACAAAATGTCAGTAGTAGATTTGGCATCGTTGTTGTGCCTGACTGCTGAAGCCTTGCCAATACATAGACATTGTTTCCAGACCAGACCAGCTGCTGCAAGGAGGGCAACACAATTGAATTTACAAAGTTTTAGGTAGAACAAGGTTGTTAGAGGAGCACACGAGTGCAGTGCTATCGAGGAGCTGATGTTTTATCTCACGTTTTTCTTACCTTGTGTTATCTCTGGCTAGCGTAGTCTAGCTCACTCTCCTTTAAAGCAGTATTATATTTCCAAATAAATGTCCTCCTGAGAACTTCAGAAGTTCCTGAAAATATGGTTATCTTATTTTTATGCTACGTGTTTTTCCTTTCTTTATGGTGTTTCTTTGCTGTTTTTCATTTATTGTTTTGCAAACATATTTGTGAGAAAACACTGGATAAGGAATCACTTCTCCTTGTGTCTTATTTAACAAACTCGAAAATGTGGGGGTTACTCTGAAGAATAAATTAGAATGTTAAACTAATCAAAGTGCCTCTTCAGTAGTTAAACACGGCAGACTTCAAAGGTTCTTGCCCAGACATCAGCTGGGAAATGAATCATGACCTTGTTTCTTCAAGCATTTACAATATTTTAAGCTTTTTGAGTGTTTTGCTTTTGAAACAAGGAAGATGTAGTAAGTAAAATGACTGCCCTCTTACCTCTGTTAGTCTGAGCAGCCATCCAGTGCCCTGCAGATTATTTATTCCTGGACAACGAGGGAATGATGTGGTTGTGTCATCCTTTGCAAAGACATAATGCAAAAGAAATGTTAGTTTCTTTGCCACCAATTTTAATCTACTTCATATCTGGCTGTAAGTACCCCCCTTCTATACTCTGCTTTTGCTGTGATGTAGAGCTATACTGCCAGTAGTTACCAGCTACCTGTAAGACTTCTTTAGCACCTTCTCTAAGTGTCTTCTCACAAGCTGTGACAAGTCAGGTTAAGAAAGAAGGACATGCCTTAGACAGATATAATTTATTCTTCGAAGAGGCATTATGGTTTATTTACTTCTGCAACACTGTGGTGTGGTCACAGGTGAAGTGACACCTAGGCACTCTGAAAGGGCTACAGAAGGAAGTGGCTTTAAAAACTCCTTAAATGGTCAGAATTTAATCAGGTGTGGGCCTGAAAGGCAGATTGGGCGAGGAAGCAAAAGACTAGCTGCTTTATACAAAAGAAAATGACATTTTAATGAGCTCTTATATTTATTTTACCCTCCCACCCTCCTTCTTCTCTATTTTTGCATTATGAGATGATTAGTCTGGATGTCTGACATCCTCACAATTTAGGATGTTTCTCCTCATTCTACAAGGAGCTTCCGTACTACATGCAGTCAAGAAGTATCCTCATGGCTGCAAGCATATAGCAACCCTTGTCCCTTTCTGAGATGTGTCCTGATTTTGAGTGTCTTGCACGGGCACTGCCACAAGCCAATGTGAGGGCATGCTGTTAAAGTGATTAAAGCACAGTAACCCAGTGATTCTTATGTTGCTTTTTCTTCAGCTATTCCTATGTAAAAGTACACATGAAAATTAATGCTATTTTTTGCTTGTTTACTTTTACAGCTCTCTTTACTACATAAATTCAAAGAACTGAAACTGTGCTATACTTTTCTCATATTCAACTCTATGCAAATCCTAGACAACATTTAAAAGACTACAAAAACTGCAGAAATAAATCTATTGTTTCTCAACTACCTCCTCATCTAATATGCTGAGGCAGAGCATGATGTGAATTTGTGACACACTAACTCAGCAACCATTCCTCATAAGGATTTATCATTGTAGCTCACCTTCTGCATGCTTGCACGTACCTCTTCAGCAAGACTGTAATTTGTTTTTTATTACAAATGGATTGCCTGAGATAAATACATGACTCTTATTTTGTAGGCAGAGAAGGTCAATAACAGTCTCTGCAGAATCTCTCCATAAACTGTGAAAATAAATAACAGTTTAACCTCTAGTCTCTATTAACAGACTGCCTTTATTTATTGTTTGACTTGTGTAAAGACAGAGACAGGCAATCCAAAAGAAGCAGCCACAGTAGACTCTAATGACCTTCTTTTACAGGAATGTAGATACCAGTGGCAAAAGCCATTCCAGCCTCAGCATCATGCAAAGGGCTATTTTGCAAAGAAACATTGTGTGTTAGTTGTTGAAACTTTTTGGTGCATTCCCCGAAACAAATTACACTATTCTGAATATTTTTATTTCTGTGCAGTAAATAAAGTCTTTCATGTTGACAATGCTAATATTATATTTTAAAATATATTTGCATTTTTGCCTTTTTTTTTTTTTTGGTCATTTTTTTTATTGCATTGTATAAATCCCAGAGCAGAGATCCACTAAGCTCACTTTGAGAAAGACCTGTTTCTTGGGATAGCAGCATGCAGTGACACAGGTGATCATATGGTATTTCAGTATGATTTACTGGCTGAATCTATGGGAAAGTTATTTCAACAATAATTGTGGATGTGAGTTTGCAGTACAAGTCAGGAAGGTTATTTTTAAGTGATTATTTTAGTTGGATTATTTCCTAATATTCATAATGCAAAGTATTCTTAATATATTTTACTTTAATTAGTGTTTTAAATCTACTATATAATCATAGGAAGGTGGGAGGGACGCAAGAAAATACTTTAATACTACTTGTAATCCTGAGATTTAGCAAAGCCGTGGGGACACTGGGAGGGCAGAATAAGAAAATTTCTAGTAAACATTTATTTTAAGGAAGAGCTATGAACTTCCTTAAGCATGAAGATATGTGTGTAATTAACTTGGTTTTACTTACTTCTACATCTTAGTGATGCATCAGACAGGCTGAAAATTCTCTTCAATCTTCATCTACCTAGAAATAAGAAGTTGATTTTTGTTTACAGATATACTGATCCACATCTGCTGGTTGTTCATTCATTTCAGTTTTTAGTCTCGTTTTTCACTAAAAGAATTAATCATTGCTAGATAATTTAAAAATATTTTTTCTTCCTCTTCCTTCATGATGAAAGCTATTTCTAACACCAAATGGTAAAAATCCATCAAAAGGTTTATCAGAGCTGTATTAATGTGAGAGGCATTTCCCAAAGGTATTGAATGTAAGTTCTGGGACAGTTTGTCTTAGTGTACAAAGTACGGAAAGAAAGCCACAATCTTTCTGAGAATTGAAGATTGTAAGTTTCTTCTCACTTAGTCAAGGGGCTTGATACTGGTTCTGTAAATGTGCAGAATGTGTTTTTCAGACTTACTCTGATTAGTAAGAAATTATGACAGATCTTCTCAGCACTGTGGGAAACTTCAATGACTCTTTTCAAAAGTGAGGCTTTTGAAACATATTGGCCTCCCAAAATGGAGTCACCCAGAAGTGCTAGTCCTTTCATCCTCCACTGTTGGCTTGGCAGTTTCGCTTTCTCTTTTTCATATTTTCCTTTTGCGCAGTGTATCCATTCTAATAAACCCTATTGCTTGAAACAATAAGTCTGACCATAATTCAAATCTTGAATTAAATGCAAATCTAGTAGCAGAAGAAATGGATTAAGTAGTATGATAAGATTTGACATGTAAATATTGTGTTTTCTGAAACAAATTTTCTGAACATAAAGTTTAATGAAAGTAAATGAATACTTGTAAGGACTGACAAACCCAAACTAGGACTTGCATCTGTAAGAGACTAACAGAACGTGTGCACCATGAGAACAACGTGGAGACTGAACATTGGTGCCTTTGGAAGTAACATACAGCTGCCTTTCTAAACATTTTTTTACTCTTTTTTGAACAAGTGGTCAACTGGAGGAACAGGAGAAGAGAAATGTCCTCTTCGCAGGGCCAGCAATGCCCCTTTTTCTTTTATTTTTCTTTTTTTTTTTAATATAGCAATGCACAAGTGTGTGCAATTGTGACTGAAATAGTGAAGCCTTTCTACCCTGTGGATTTATGGACCAACTACTGGATTATTTATTTGTGTTCTGAAACAGAAGAAGAAAAGATTTCCAATCATATCAGGAGCCAGATAAGTGCAACCTTGATTGTCACATATATGCAGTATCAGTATGGAACAACATTGAAGATTTATGGCTGTGTAGTCCTTTATGATAACATGCGGCTCAGAGCAACACAGAGACAAGTTTGGCTGTGAACTCAGGACAAGATGCCCAGATCTCTGCTCAGGAATTATTCTTATTTCCAGAAAAAAAGGAAAAAAAATTAAGATGGTAAGGTTTCCCCATCTTTCTGTGCAGGAGCAGCTGAAAGAACTGGAGTTGTTCAGCCTAGAGAAAAGAAGTCTGAGGGGAGACCTCATTGCTCTCTACAACTCCCTGAAAGGGTGTTGGAGTGAGGCAGAAGCCAGTCTCTTCTTCCAAGAAACAAGCGACAGAATAAGAGGAAATGGCCTCTACTTGTACCAGGAGATGTTTACTTTGGATATTAGGTTGGCCATTGGAATGTGCTGCCCAGGGAGGTGGTGGAGTCACCATCCCTGGAGGTGTTCAAGAGGGGACTGGACGTGGCACTTGGTGCCATGGTTTAGGTAGGCATGAGGTGTAGGGTGACAGGTTGGACTTGATGATCCTTGAGGTCTCTTCCAACCTTCTTGATTCTTGATTCTTCTTGATATTAGGAACAATTTTTTTTGCTGCAAGAGTGATGTTCTCTCTAGCTTTTGGGAACTTCCACAACATGATGTAGTCTCTGAGAAGATAATGTGCAGCACACAGCAAAACCTGAACCTATTTCTATGCTATTTCACGGAGCACCTATTTAATAATCAAAGCCCATTTTTGCTGAATTCAAAATATAAAGATTATGCTGTTTGAAAAGACAGAAAGGTGTAAGTCTTGCACTTATCAATGTAATAATAAGATTTCCTTTAAAAACAGATTAACTTCAGTTGTCTTTATGACTAGCATACTGGTATTTTCCATTATTTGCATTTTCTAGCAACCTTTTTGTCCTTCCAGGAGAAAATGCTTGTGCTTATTTACACAAAATAAAGATGTCTTCACTTTATAAGTTCAATATTTTGGGCAAGCGATAATATACCAGTCTGCTAGCCAGTCTTAGCAGGAAATCATCCTAGCACTGATCACAGGGAGATGACTTGTGGTATCAGCTCATTCTGAAAAGTTTAGCAAACATGTTATCTCTAGCAACAAGTCTGATGTAATGTTTATAAGTTCAACCTGTCCTGTTTTGCCATTGTTGGTAATACACTCATTACCAAAACAATCTAAAAGTCTTTTCTCCGTCATGACCTTCGGGAGGTCACATACAGATGAGATTTCCTCATGAACTAATATTGAAAACATGTTTTCCTAAATTTAAAACATTAAATCTTACTTATAATGAAACTTGAACAACTTTCTAGTGCAGAAAGATTTTAACAGATGATCTCCTCTTAATGTAAGTGGGTTCCATTTTGTCCACATCCTGAATATGCCAAGTTGTGTGGTGGATTATGTATATGACTACAAATGCTTACTTAAAATTATGGTTAGATTGCCATCTCTGTTTGTTTAGTTAAGGACCACTACATGGTCATGACAGTTGAGCCAAGGCTGACTCATAATCACAGAGGGAAAACTGTATGGAGTTAGAAGGAAAGAGAAAAATATTCAGCATTTCTTTAAGATTCTGAAAAGGCATTGAGTTTGTTAGCACTTGAACCCTTAGTGCTTAAACAGTTATGGTCCTGTCTCAGACTTTTTTCTCTTTAATTTCCAGTGTTTTGCACTGTCAGTTCAAAGGAAATCTTTCTAATCCTCACGCTACCAACACCAGGAGCAATTTGCAGGCTGCAATGATCCCATCACCCCTGTGCTGACAAGGGAGTCTTTTCTTGTATGCCACAATCTAGAATCTCATAAATTCTTCTGGTGTAATGAAAAATTAATCCAGCTGCCTAATTCTTACCTAAGTTGGACCAGGAGCCTTATTTTTAAAAGCAATATTTCTTTAATCCTTTTTTTTTCATCAGAAGTAAGAAGCTGTAAGTGAATATGCACACCATGAAGACCTGGTTAATAAGTAAAATAGGTAGTCATTTTCAGAGTAAAGCAACACCTACAATTTCTCAGCTTTTATATATACATGATATTTACTGTATGGAAACTCACAACTACTCCTCTCATGCCTCAGTGCAGCAGGAATGAATAAGAAGCCAGAGGGCAAATTCTTGATTCAAAATCTCAGCAACTTCTCTCTGACACAGACCTTTTAGGACTGTGCAAATGTCTTTTGGTTCTTCCTAACTTTTGCATATGGTCAAGATACTCATAAACTTCCTTAATTACTTCACTAGGAATATGCTCATAACAGCTTGAGGGGAACATAAAATACTTTCAATTTGCTACACACATAAGTTTTCATAATTTTTGTCTCAGCTGTCTGAAAAGTAGATGTTCCAGGTCTACATATAAACCAAGAGAACTTTGGATATCTGGAGAGGTTAGTGTTGGGCCACCTCAGAAGCAACAAGTAGCAGGATGAAATGAAGTCAAACAAAATGCTCCATTGCTAAGAAACTGAATCTGAGTTGTCAAATTGATTAGCTTCTTATTATTAATTATACTTCTCTAAGGACTACTATAGCAGTGTAAAATGTTTTCCTTTACCAAAAAAAAAAAAAAAAAAAGGCAGCTAAAGTAACAGCTGCATAATCAGTTCCAAGTATGTAATACATTAGCTGCTTAAAAGTCTATAATATCTTTGGACACTTCTTTTATCATAAGACCTCTGGAACATGTGACAAACCCAGACAACCTGCTGAAGTCACATTACATTTTCTTTTCAGCTCCATACAGCTTCATCGATGTGTGCTTTTAAAGGAACTTGTGCTGAAAATGAGAATTCTGCTCTCACAGGATCTCTATAATACAAAGATTTAATCCAAACATATATTTGGCTCTACCAAGATCAAATTTCTTGTTGTTTACAGTCCTCAAATTCTGAGAAACATCTTGTCACTCCTTAATAATGCAATAACACTTTACATAGCATATTAGAATAAATTTCTCTAGTTTGGATATAGAAATGCAAGAATAGACAGAAAGATTTTACTTATAATGTTAAATAAAAGTGACTATGCAAGGTTTTGATGAAAATTGTACTGTGGCCAGCACTTCAAATAACAACACTTGGCCTCCCACTTTGTTCAACACCAACTCAGGAAAAAATTGTGTCCTTGCTGAATGGTCACATGTCCCCTCTGAACCAGCAGTAAGGATTGTTACTGAAGGTCATTTCCTGTTCCTTCACAGGTTAGTACTGATCCAGACCAACCTTGTTTAGCCTGAAATCAGACAGCGCTGATGTCCAGGGTCATATGGCTGCAGGCAAAATGAACTGGGCCTAGTCATCAAGATGAATGTTATCTATAATTTCAGTTTTAAAAGAGTAACATATAAAACAGAATAGGTTATAGATGCTGAGGTCACAGCTGATGCTTTTGTTTACTGATGCATATTTCTACTGCATACAAAAACTTGAACTTTCCTGTATTAAGGCTGTAACCCACTAATTCAGGAAAATAAGGTATAGATGGAGGTTAGCAATGAAAAGTGGATGAAAAATTTCTTCTCCAAAAGGGTTGTAAAGCCGTGGAATAGGCTGTCCAGGGAAGCTGTGGAATGTGCATCCATGGAGAGGTTTAAAAGATGTGTGAGGGACATGGTTTAGTGATGACATGGCAGTACTAGGTCAATGGTTGAACTCAATAATCAGAGAAGCAAAGAAAGTTAGGGATTGGAATGCACCTCACAAGATGATTGAGTCCAATCCTCCTGGCAGAGCAGGCTCACCTTTTCCAACCTAATCTTATCTATTACTCCCCTTTCCAGAAACAGACCTTTAAAGAAAGGTGATATAGGAGTGCAACATCACAAGAGAGATAAGAGGCAGATGAACATAAATCTTCCCTCTAGTCAATATTTATCTTGATATAACTATGCATCGGTATCCTGAGGCATGAGGACCGATGTCAGTATTCTCAATGTGCAGGGCTCTAGGACGTTACGAGCAATATAAGAGGAAAGACAGGGTCTGTCAGCAGGAAAGCTGCTGAAGAGACACTGCCTTGAGGAACAAGGTGTCCCTATTTTGCATCAGGGAAAGGAAAGACTGTACTCGGTTAAGCTCTCTCCATATAAAAATAAGGTTTGAGAAAAATGACAGTGTCAGGAAACAGGATAAATTTTCAAGAAGAAATTGATGGGGTTTGTGTCAGCAGTCCTGCTTTGCAAATTATTTCTAAATACGTTATTCTGTACTTGAAATAAAATCCTGTCAAGCTCTTGGGCTCCTTTGGGTTTCATTGGTTTGTTGTTTTATTTGCATGGTTGCTGCCCTTATCAAGTATATCCTGATCTGAAAACAAGCATTTGGTCATTTAAAATTGAATGTAAATGTTTGGCTTTCAACCAGGCAAACTGTGAAAAAGGAAGTTCTTTTTCATAGTCAGCTATAAACACTTTAGCTCATTTTAAACTTGTTTATTCATTATATGTGCAAATCACTACAGAAAAAAAAAAAAGACAAGAATAGTTGAAAATAGATATGAGGAAGTACAATACTGAAGGCCTGGAAATTTTGCATACGAAAAGACTGACTAAGAAGCATTTAGACCTGCTCTTGGAAAAATAAATACACAGACCACTGTTTATTTTTCAGGATTTTTTGAATATACCAGAAAAGGGCATTGGTTTTCCTTTTATATGATATTAAGAACACATACTTCTCCTATATTTAGTAACACTACTCCCTGTAATAGGGGTGGTTTTGACATTCGCTGGCATTAGTAATTCCATGGATATTTGCTCAGTGAAGAACAATCACTAGTTCTAGTCAAGGCAGGCAGGCTGGGATGCACTACAGGAAGCCACAATCCTTGTTTGAGCAGCTGAAATGGAAATTTCTAGTGCAAAGGCTAGTGCTCATTTTGACAGTGCTGTACCAACTGCCATTCAGCCTCACCCTCATGACCCACAAAGTGCTGTCTGCCAAGCATGGAACTGTTTGAAACAAGCTTCACCAAACACTGCATTGGCTCCTAGTTCTGCATAGCTGAGCTGTGAAAAGAACCCTTAAGGACTGGCAGCAAATAGTTTACAAGTAGATGGACAAATGAAAACCTTTGCCTCTCAACTCAAGGCAGTAGAAGCTCTGTCATGCTTTCTGCCACTAGAAATCACTCTCAGCACATCTCTGCTTCATCTTCTCTGGGAACCCCATGAAATGGCACAGGCACTGTGGAGCAGAAGGGGAGAAGACAGATGGCTAAAATGTCTTCTCATATCCTGTCAAATCCAAGCCTTATGGTGGCACAGAAACACATGGGACCTAACCAGCTCCGACCTCCTTTGTTCCAGTCTGTTTGTCTCTGATGAACGCACTGTACCATAAACTGATTCCCAGAGTAATGAATAAAAAATAAGCAATTAGGGGACCTACTTCACCGAACTGTATTCCCACCATTGTCCATCTGGTCTCATGCTAAACAATTCATTTAAGAGAGACTATTACACAGAGTAACTCAAGTAACTTTCCTTTTCTTTAATGTTAAGAATATCCAAACTATGAGAGTCAATTTCTGTCACACTATCTTCCTGTTCTGTGCTTAAACTTTGCATGTGCTTTACAACTGCTTGTTCTAAGCACTTGCATTCCTCATTTTGCCACTATAGACACATTCAGTTCTCTCAAGTGATCATTTTGAAGGAGACACCAGAGCTGAAGGAAATATCAGGCAGGCAGAAGTTGTATCAATGACTGTAGCAGAAGGATCAAACTCATGCAAGACTGCTGGACAATGCCAGAGTACTAGAATTCCTCCTATTGCTGCAAATTATCTTGGTGTTCAAATCTAAATAGAATGTTTACAACCAAGCAATCTTATTCTTGCTGCCAGGAGCTGGCACTTTTGCACACGATCCTCTAGAACTTTTGAGAAGTTAGAGAAATTATGACAGAGACATTTTCAATGACTTGCTTGCCCAGGTCCTTTTATAACATCCAGACCATGGAGATGGCTTTGAAACGCTCATGCTTAATCTGCTTATTTCCATAAAAAATGGATTTTAACCAAAATGTCATTTTCCTTCCAGTGACTGAAAAAAAAAAAAAAACAACCCCAAAGCATACATTATGCAAACTCCAGAGGGCAGCATGGTATTTCAAGAGTCACTAAAAGGCAATGATGCCTTAGCTAACAGCAGATTCTGACGACAGCAGAGAATTGTTGTTGTAAGCAACCAAAAAATAGAAGTCAAGTTCCTGGCAAAATCATTAGCTCACCTAGTTTGCTGCTTTCCACATAGTGCCACATGACTTAGAGCAGCAGATAATGCAGGATTGTAGTTTACGCATATGCATGCCTTATGCTGGAGCAGCTACATCAGCATAGCCCTCTGCACCAGTTCTTGCTTAACCAGTACCTCTCATGAGCCATCTCTTCAAACTGTGACAGCACTGTGTCTAGGGCAAGGAACAGCCTCGTTCAGTGAGAACAAAACTCCTTCCTGTGAGCAGTGGTAATTCTGTTCATGCTTTCAAACAGTATGTAGAAATTTAGGATTCTAAGAACACTGACTGCAAGGTGATCTCATGAGCACCAGAGTACAATTGCCTTTAATGGCAATCCATCGTTCCATCCTTTCATAAAAGTATCATGCTCCCTCTTAAAAGCAGACGATTTCTCCTTCTCAGTACTCTTGGAAGACTATTTCAGAATTTCTTCTAATTGTTCTTCCATAAAAATTCCACTCCAGGTTTATTTTTGGACAACTGTCTCTTGGTTCTTGTGTCAGCATTATCTGTTAGCCTCTACACTGCCTCTGTTTTGCTTATTAAACATGTTTCTATCTTTTATGCTGTGACAAACCTCTCCAATTCCTTACTCAATTCAATAACAATTCTCAAGTCACCGCCTTAATACTTCTCTAAGCCCATTGGAAATTGATCATGTCTCCACACATGCCTCTTATAGCAGTAATGGGTCTGCAATGGCAACATTAGCATGTGTTCTGGAGACTTGGAGGAGGAATAAACTTGAGAATGATCTGCAGGTACAACCTCCAACTCTACCATTTCTGTGCAACAGTTCAAGACAAATAAGACTGTGTCTCAGGTACCTGATTTTAGAATGGGGATAATATCCACCCTGATACTAGAAAACTGATACCACAACTACAAGATTGTACAGTAATGTAATACATACTCATACATCTTAACAGTTTACTTCTCAGCTCACTGAAGTAGTTTATCTGCAGTAGTTCTCACAGTGGTCTGTCCAAGGTCAGCTAAGAGATTTCACACTGGTACATCACTCACAGTACTTCACGTATTATGATAATTTCTTTTTTCAGTTGAATTTTCCAAAATATCTCTTTTGTTCCAGAAAAATGGCTTCTGGAGTTATTCTTCACAACACTGCCATTAGTTTCATCATAACGCCTGTGTATTAAGGAGAAAATTTGTAACAGCACTTTTAAGACTGCTGCTTCTCAACATGTTTCTCTCTCCCAGTTGTAGTACATTGCAAAATAAAACTTCTTCCTGATTTCTTTGCAGGTTAATTTGGTTGGTCAGTTTGGTTTGCACTTTTTTTTTTTTTTCAGTTTTGGCTTTGTTTCTGAGAAAGCATTTGACCTGAAATATATAGGACTACAGCCTAAACAAATGCAACATACAGCTTTGCTAACATTTAGCTGACTTCTCCCAGAATCCTGATTCAGAGATCAGTTTTCTTGCAGAGAAGGATGAGTACACTCACAACTATGGATTAGTCCTGGCAGCTTTTCTTTCCAGTTCAGAAAGCAAAAGAGAAAAAGGAACAGACTGTGACTTTTCAGAGTAAATCACTAGCTCACACCTGCAAGGCTGGAACAGCTCTTCTGGTATGAATCCATGAAGCTGGGGAAACTTCAGCTGTCAAATTTTCTGGTATCTTTTTTCTCTAGCTGATCTCTGTATTTCATTGTCCCAGGTACCTCACAATATTCAATTGCACACAGAAAGGCGACACATAGGATGCCATCTGCACACATGCAGCTACATTATGGCAGTAAAAGAACACTGGATGGGATTACCCAGTACTGGGTTACATCACCTACCCTGTTGAGAAACATCGTAGCATGAGTTTAGGCCTGCACTTCTTAACTTCCCTGAACTCCTCCTGAGATAGATTCAGAGCACAAGCATTTTCTGTTGGATGATGACAGGCATAGCAAGGCTGTCAAGTGGCAAGCTATGGCTCCTTGCATCTCTTCCCCAAGACCCAAACCCAGAGAAGGTCAAAGGAGATGGAAATCTGCTTTGACATTTGTCACATGGTAAACCTTAAAATTATATCCTCTGAAAAGATCCAGCAGAAACATGTCTCCAGTCACATTTTCCTCCATCCCAATACACATGCTATACCAAGACTAGTGTTTCTTGGAGGCTGAGTACACACATTCAGCAGGAGAATCCCTGGTCAGTATGCACTATTTTAAACCTTCATTTGAAGCAGAAGACAGCCAGATCAGCCCTTGTATTCATACTTCATATCAAGTGCCTAGGCTACACATTGATCTGTGCCCCACAGTTCCGTCCCCTGGACCCCTTGCATGACTGGAGTGCTCACTTTGCTAGCAGTTAGCAGGTTTTACACTGCATTATTTATTGCACCGAGAAAAAGCAAAGCATTGTCACTGGGTCTGAAATTAACTGAAGATACATTTTGTGAGCCAAACAAAAAAGCTTTTCACACTCAGGGCAGATAGTCAATTACTTCCTTAATACATATAAAAATGTTTTTGATGTAAGAGTTCAACTAAGTCACTTAGTTGTGTCTACTGTCCTCTGGGGGTTTTGCTTGGGTTTTTTTTGGTTTTTTTTTGGTTTTTTTTTTAATTTGGTGGTATTATTAGGTAAAATTAAGTCATAAACAGAAGGTTTATATATGATGAACAAGATTTTTGTCTGGAGGGTGAAATAAATAGTAAACACTTTTTGCACACTGTTCTCCAAAGACTAAAAGCAATATATGAGCCCAAAATACCCCAGTTGTGAGGGCACATTGGAAAAGAGATGGAGAAAGGCAGCTTCCAAAAGAAATATCACAGGACAAAATAATAGAGATTAACAAAATAATTTTGTAGGAGTCCTGTTTCTTAACATGTTTTAAGATTTCTATCATTGCTGATGTTAATAATTGACATGAAGTACAGTGAGAGTTAGATAACAGCAGGAACGTTCAGGCTAGGAACTAATTTCATTACCCAGTGCCTCACACCACTGGAAAATAGGCAAATGCATAACCTCATTTCAGAGATGATCTTACTTCACTGTGTTACATCTGGAGGAATTTTATTCTGTCTAGAAAGAGATTTCTGCTTGTGGCATGTAATAGGAGGTGTCCTCCAGAGAGCAAAGAAAGAACAGGATGTGAATTTTGTCTTCATGAAAGTGAGGGATTAATAGCAAAGCCCTGAGCCAGATACAAGCTGTGTGGGTATTGTGCAAGCCTCATCACACAGCACTGCCATCTCACCTTAATTTATGACCTGGAACACAGCAACTTTTACAGCTTTAAGATGGAACTGCAAGTTGCACCAAAGCTTACAATGATTTTTAAATACAAGGGAAAGAGGTAAAAACTCCAAATCTCTTTTGCTTCTCAGCCTAGCTCAGGTATAGACTGGACAAATTATGCCGACTCACTGTACCCCCTGAGCCTGCAGATTTCATTACTGGCATTTGAGTTCAAGATTTAAATATGGTCATTGTATTTCCTGAACTGTGATTGCATATATGAGCCAAGATCTGTTTGCTAGCACAGGCAAGTACAAGTAAAGGAGTAGGATCAGCTTGAGCATGGGTATGATCTTATGCTCATGTAGACAGGCCATATTATAATTTTCACCATTATATCTACTAGGGGTAAAATCTTTAGTGGCCTCAGAGTGCTAGAAAATCACAACCCAGATTGCTGAGATCAGTGTCCCCTTCATACAGCTTGCCAGCCCTTAGAATTCACCAGAGAGGGAATTCAGGCTTTTTCTTCTCTTTACTCAGCCAGAGTCCCTGCTTTCTGGTTTATACCACCAAAAGCCAGCTTAAACCAGAGATGAATCTACTACATGATATAACAAACGGCTATTGCTCTTATTTGTCCTGTATGTTCTTATCTTACAGCTGCAATTAATCACCACCCTGGAAATCAAACACTAAGGTATTTGTACATTCTCTTTGAAAATACATTTCAATTTCCTTTTACTTGAACTGCCCTGTCCTTTGTCACACCTGCTCAATGCATCATTCTGCAGAGCATATACTGTACACACCTGAAGAGTCTGATGACTCATCGTTGAGAAGACCATAATCACCACAGAAAGAACATAAGATTGAAAAGTGTGATGCAATTAAATATAGAGAGATGTCTGTTCATTAGCAAGTAATCATACTTGTGTGCTGATAATAGTTACAGCACGTCATGACTAAGGACTAGGTTTTGTTCCCAGTAACATGAAATTTTCTTCCATGTGTGACTGTAGAAGCTGCATGAGTACCAAGTTTGGACTAAGCACCAAAGTGAGGGAAATCTGTAAATCTAATTCCATCTCTTTGGTGTGCACACATTTTGTGATGCACGTTAGCTTAGCCTTTGTGGTTTTTGAAATCTAGCTTATTATATCTGAAAATATTTTACTCTGCACAGAGAAGATAATTGGGAGAGGCTGATTTTATGGGAACAGCAGTGCAGATGAACTGGTCTCCAATCTAGCATTTATAAGGAAAAGGTTTTCTTGGTTTCAGCATAGTTCACAGGTACAGATGAAGGTGCAGCTAGTTTGTCTGTACTGCCATTAAACTTAGAGTACTCATCAGGGTTTGGAACAAATACCCTAAGCAGCCCTTGTCCCCCATCATAAACTCTGCAGGGACTGCTCCATTATCTCCCTCAGGTCATGATGGATTTGTATCTTTTGGTTTTAGGAATGAAATGGTTTTGCCATTCTGGGACGTATTTCCGTTATGAGATGAAATGAAATTTCTATTTTACCAATACACAAGCAGATGGTTCTGGAAATTGCTAGGCTTCCATGACTCTGAAGGACAGCCAAATTGTTGCTGGAAATAGTCTCTGCTTATCAGTTTAAAAGAACACCTTTTCTATAAAAAGTAAAAAAAAAAAAAAATCCTGAAAGATCTGTAAACAGTGAAAACAATAGTCCAGTCAGTACACATCTTGAGAATGATTCAATTAACTTCTTGTCACAGGTGCAAAGTCATGTCTAGTCTGAGAGTCTCAGTCTCAAAATTCCAAGCAGGAAAGTAGTGCTAGCAGTACCAGAGCTGAGAAAGATCAGCTTCTTAAAATTTCGTGGACTGACTTCTGTGAGGATGGCATACTCAAAAGGGTTCTCTGAGGTGTGGATTCTGAGATGCCTGTATGTAGGCACTGTGACCTTCTCCTGTGCTGAGAAACAGTTGTATGTAAACCTTTCTTCCCTTTTTCTTCTGTCAAAGAGGGTGGAACTGGCCAATATGTGGAACTGGCCAATATGCTTCAGAAATTACAGGAACAAAACGTGGAGGAGGAAGACATCACGATCAAACAAACATTGTTTCCACAGAAAATAAGGCCAAAATTAAAGCTACTTATTGGTTTTCAGTCTACTTTTTTGAGAGACAGCTAAAAAAGCAGCTAAAAAACACCCTATGTACAGTCTTACATTTATATGCATTACTCATACTAATGTGGTGTGAAATACCACATCTCATAAACTAATACAAGGACTGACCTCTGAGTCTGCTGAATTTCTGTTATGAAAGAAGGAAAATGAACTAAGACTTTACTTTATTCAAAGTTTTACTGGCAGCTGGTCTGTTCTGAGGATTTAACTGTTATTTACACTGAAATCAACATGCAAGAAAATTGTAGCCTATGACTCCCAAGGGAGTAGCTATGGAATTTTTGCATTCTACAGAATGTTACGGGTTGGCAACTGCTCCTGTGTGCTACACAGATCACTTCAATCCCATGTGTTTATCCTATAAACAAGAAAGTGCTCCACACTGTTGTGCTAAAGAAAATAGCTGAAGTCTAAAGCAGCTCAGTCCTGTTTAAGCTGTCCCCAGATACACTGCCTGGCACGAGGGTTTGTTTTTCATTTATTTGTTAATGAAAGCTGGCAGCAGATGCTACACTTTTATTGAGCACATTAATCATTGAAAGAAAACAATATTTCTGCTGCTCTGGCAATTCCTGGGCTACACATAAATAAGGCTTGCTGCTTTCCTGTTAACCCCATACGTAACAGAGAATCCCCTGAAGCACTGGGTTTCCTTGCAATAGGGTATATTTCTGCTGTGAGACTAAGTGTCTAGTGTAGATTCAAGTAAGATCTGAAGTCATCCATCTGGCTTCTGACTCAAAATTC
The DNA here is from genome assembly GCF_027791375.1 of Indicator indicator. Classification (NCBI taxonomy): domain Eukaryota; kingdom Metazoa; phylum Chordata; class Aves; order Piciformes; family Indicatoridae; genus Indicator; species Indicator indicator. The sequence goes on from NC_072027.1 coordinate 13,684,145, forward strand.
TACCTGTGGCAGTAAGTACAATGCATGACAAATGCTTGGGTGCTTTTGACAAATAAGGATGCAGCCTCAATCCAGTTGCTAGCTTTCACAGAATGGCAGTAGGAACAACAACAGCTCAGCACTGCTGATTCCTCTCCCTCAGAGCTCTGTTACAGCACTCACAACAGAAAGTGCTCAAAGCCTGTAAGGCCTTAGGGAACTCCCTCTACATGTGCCATATACATCCTTCATAAATGTAGAGCCACTAGCACAGTCACTGGATCATCTTGCTCTAGAGTAACATGAGGAGCACCAAATGTGTCCCTTAAGCAGGCCTTTTCTTCTCCTAGTTGATCTCCTACTTATTGTTACTAATGGCTATCTTGGGACAACCTCTCTTAGGATCAAGCTGGCCTGCACACACTGTTTGGACAGAAACTATTTACAGCTCAGTACTTTACTTAAGAGCTCCAAGCACTTCTGCTAATATATGTGCCTTGCAGCAGAATCACAGCACACTACCTGTGGGGACCTCTCCAAAAGGTAGAATGGCATTGTTTAAGTGGGATAATGGGACTTAAACTAATTACTAACAAACATGGCCTACTATCTTGAACAAAGCTGCACTACTGAAGATGATAATCATAACCTTTCTAACCTCATAGCCCAACATTTAAAGCTTTGACCATATTTCTGAGAATGAAAAGGAATTCAGAAGGAAGAGGAATTCATGCAGCTGTGGAAATAACAATCAAGGACTGAAAGTGCCATCAAGTACAGGCTCCTTCAAAAACACTTTACTGATCAAATAACCCTTGATTCATATAGTTTCTTTATCTCCTGCAATGGAAAAAATACTTGAGGTCAATATCAAAGTCAGTGAGGACACCAATTATAAAACGAATCCTCCTTGTGTCTCTTTTATTTCACACTTTAGACTACATAGAAGGACATACCTGCCTGATGACCAAATCATTTGTGCTTCAAAATTATGAAAAACTATTCTAAGAGATAACAAAGATGACAAGCAGTCTGTACATGCCAGTCCACAAAGAACAAATTACCACAAGTCTCTATGACACAGAATAATTTTCTGTGCTGAATTAGGCATTTCTTTTCTACTCTCCTTTAAGCCTAGCTTCCAAACTGCTTTATCAAGTCATGTGTAGGAGAAATCATATGAATGCACATCTTCATTAATCTGTGTAATGAATTCAGAGCAAATTACAAATATACCAGGTAAATTAGTTTTACTCTGGCTCACTTGGAACAGGTCTCTTAGCAATACCCAGTTCTGTTCACAATTCTTCCATCTTTGCCCGCATGAGTAGAGCGACAGAGAATAGCCGGGCTTTAGAAACAATGGTGAGATGTCACAGAAACAGCACAATGTTAGCAGGAATTCTTCAGTTCTCATGACACTTACAGTAAGCACAATTTTCAGTTTCTGGGTTTCAACACCTTGACTATAGATTTCCTGATACATGGAAAATGCAGAAATTGTTAATTGTACTTAATTACCAAGTAAGTTCCTATCTCTCCAGTAGATACTGCATTCTCCAGCCTGAAACAGGTATTTTCTGATAAGAACTAGAGTAGTCCAGCTAGGTGTTTACACGAATTTGCATGCAATCTCTAAATTCATTATTCTTCAAGTTATCTTTGAGTTTTCCTCTGTCCTGCAGGTTCTCCCTAAAGGTACAAGTTTATTGTGAACAGTATTTATAAAATGAAAGATAGGTACAGCTGCAGCTCCTAGAATAATAAATAATACTTGATTTTGTTACTTCTTTGTACTTGAATGTTTTAATGCACACAAAATATCCCAGATGAATACAAATGCTAGAATACGATTTCCCTTTCTCTTTAGCTCCTCTCATCTCTGGCAAAGGAAAATAGGAACCATTAGAAAGCTAATTTTAAACTATATTTAAACCACATTAAACTAATTTTGCCACATTTCCCTCTAAAACCAAACTTCCTGGTTTACTAATGTCAGTGCTAAAGAAAATCCTTTGTATTTGATCACAAAATGTTGTTATTATTTGCCTAAATTGTTACCTCAAAAGCTTAAATACCCTGTTGGAAAAGGGTCAGTGAATTAGATTTTAGGCTAACAAAAGCATTACAAAGACTTTAACACTGTGCCTGCTGTAGTTTCTCTTCACTTGTCTGAAGCAGGTAAATCAATTTTCGGTGATACCAATGTATCACCAATACTATATTAATGTACCTCAGGTAGTAACACTTTAAAAATATGTGATCATTCCGCATGGTTGAGGAGTGGCTACACAGCTGAACGTGTTTTATAGGAGTCTGACCATTGCAAAAATCAATTACCATCTAAGTGTCTTTTGAATGCTAAAAGTGTTTTGCTGCTCCTCACAGTGTTAGCTCTACTACTGCTACATCTTCTTGGGAGATTTGAGGTTTCAACTTTTATTTATGACTTCCAGAGATCTGCAAAGGTAATGAAAGGAGCTGAAAACTGTGTGATGAATAGGTAAACACTGCATCCAGCTCACCACACACTGTTCCTTCACATAACACTTTTTGAAGTAGTAAGTTTTTTTCTCACCTAAATAGATATGAAACATTGACAGAGAAGAAACAGGAGTATGAAATAAGGAGGTACTGCTTTACAGAGTTATCTTTTCTAGTGAAACTTCTTCATTAACTTTTGGGGTTACACCTACATTTCTGGCTACATCCCTAACTGGAAAAAACACATACTCCTGTACCCATGACTGTAGGTGACATGAGGCTCTTCATAAACTTTCCAGTCTATATAAAAGAAAAATAATTCTTGTAAAGTCATTAGTTAACAACACAGAGCACTTTAACATAGCACCATACATTTCCAATTCTCCTTGTCTGTTCTTAATCACTTTTAATATTACTGTCTATTTATATGGAAGCAATAGCATGGTAATGCTTTGCACTGTAAATGGTCCTGTTCTGATGACTGTGCAAGACATTAAAGAAACGGTCTAGCAAGAAATGACAGTAAATTACAAGGAAGGAAGATGGCAAGAAAAAAATTATAAGAAGATATGTTTACAATAAGTGATATGTTTTACAGTCTACCATGATATATATTCATCAGCCTGTAAATACAAAGGGTACATTATGCATACAGGGTGCATTTAAGGCCATTCTAATCAATAGAATTTATCCTTAGCATAAGCCAGGGTATGTTCAGGCTAAAAGATGTGGGTTAATAGTTTCTGTGCATGTTGGACTACAACTGGGAGATCATTCAAGCTTGACCTCTCTGTTAAATTCCATGTAAGTAGATGTATTATTTTATAAAACATACTGAGAACAAAAATACATTGTTAACAAAATTACAAAATAAGCAAGTCTATTATTTTACAGGTTTGGAGTCCTTGGATATAATTTCAGTCCTCTAATATGTTTGGAGAAGGGGAAGAAGGATGAGAGGTCAGGCAGAAAGAGTGAAATTAGGACATTCACATGCCTTCCAAATCAGTTTAGAATATTTGCTTTCTTTTCCAGTTAGTAAATAAAAGCTTTTCTTTTTTTAATACTCCTTTGTACTATGTCTTTAAGTATTGTGTCTAACTATTGCAGTGTGCACTTAAAAAGTACTTCCTCACTGAATTTCCTGATCTTTATATGGTAGATCTGTTTAATTACTCACCCCCACCCACCCCCCCCCCCCTTTCTTTTTTAGCATTTGCTTTGATGCAGATAGATACAGCTGGGAAACTCCACTGTTGGTGGAATTAATTTCTAGTCAAAATGCAGGGCAGCTGAATCAGTAAATAGGTGAGAATGTGACTATGCTTTATGAGTTGCAACTGCAGCACTGCTAGGTTATCATGATCTCGAACTACTGAAGACTTTTGAAGGTAAGGTGATCTAGTGGTCTTGTACACATCAAAGTAGTAAATCAGCAAACAGATACCAACAACAAATTAATAAATAAAATAAGAATAAAGGAATGGCCAGAAAAAAAAAAATTACTGAGCAGACCATCACAAGCATTTGCTTTTACAGCAGTCCTTGACAAAAGCTGTCAAGGAACACATTGCTCTGCAGCATTTCAACCATTCATTCTGAATCAAAAAGCACAAGCACGTATCAGGCTGACAGTCTACAGGAAGTCATCCTTCCTTTTGTAATGCCATGCTTTGATATTGCTTCAGCAGTGATGCTCAAATTCTGAATGACAATTTACAGCAATACCACCTAGAAGCTTTTATACCATAACCTCAAGACAATACCTAGAAACACCAGTCAATTTGTAAATGTATAGATATTTGAATGTATATCAGAAAAATTTGTTCCAGGAGCATGACACTAAAGGTCTCAATTTGGTGCCATTCACACTCAGAGAAATATGCAGTGTCATTCTTTCTGAACCTTTCCCTAAATATGTCATGCACATCAGAGGCTGCCAGTGTACACATGGATCCAGAACGAGTCAGCCTCTTAATAAAAAAAAAAAAAAAAAAAACGCAAAAGAAACAAACTTGTAAAAACACTGAAGCGATTTTTAGTAAATCAGACAAGGTTATACAAATAAAAGTAATAGCCATGTGATTTCACTAAAGCCTCTTACAGCCAAGTAACTACAATACAGAGGTGTGAACTGTTCTTTGCCAGTTACTCATTAACCAATTTTCATTAATCATAAAAAATGTTATTCATGATTACGGATTCTATAACTGCAACCTCCCAATCAGTGTTTTGCTCAGATGGCCTTGGTCCAACGTAATCTTTCTTACGTTGCTAAGGTATTTTGCAATAGCAACTGATGACTGGAGTTACTGAAAGAGGTTCTAGGTTTACACTACAGATGACAACTCTTCAAAATTAATCTCAATGTTTCTGGGGGATTTTAATCTTAAATTTTACAATAAAAGTTGAGAAAAGTTCTCAATTATGAATGAAGAAATCAAAAGACTTTTTTACACTTTTCATCACATTGACAGCAACTCATTAGAAGAGGAGGATTAGGGGAGATCTCATCACTCTCTACAACTACCTGACTAGAGCTTGCAGTGAGGAGGAGGCCAGCCTCTTCTCTTTGGTGTCAAGTAACGGGACTAGAGGAAATAGTTACAAGCTGCACCAGGGGAGATTTAGGTTGGATATTAGGAAATATTTCTTCACTGAAAGGGTTCTCAAACACTGGAATGGTCTGCCCAGGGCAGCAGTGGAGTCACCGTCCCTGGGGGTGTTTAAAGTTGTGTGTGGACCCGATGCTTAGGGACGTGGTTTAGTGTTGACCCTTCAGTGCTTGGTTGAAGATCTCTTCCAACCACATATATTCTGTAATTATCTGTGGGAATGTGTTTGATAATACTTTCCATGGTAAGTACAAAATGAAAACAAATGGAAAAGCAATTCAATATCTTTCACTTGTTGCAAGGACTGGCAAACAAAACTGAGCAAATGAAAAAATTCAAACTCCACATTAAGCTTTCCCCCACTTTTCAGATCTAATTCACAGTTCTGTACATCATATGCCAGAATAAAAGTGGAAAAAAGTATTAACATTGAAAATACAGCAATCAAAACACTGTTAATTCCATAACTGCAATACCATTGTGTCTGTAGCAGATAGATTCCAACTGTGTGCTAGGTTAGTCTTTTCAGTACCATGATACTGTTCAAACCTTGTTATGTGCAATGGATCAATACTCCTGAGAGACACACAAAAAATGTGTACTATTAATCAAAACCAAACCAAGAGTAAAGGCTGCACATGCTAAGTCTGCATGCAAATTACAAATGTGTTCAGTGCTCATGCTCCAGATGCCATTTTTATCTTTGTCTACATCCTGCTCCTTGCAATGCTTTTGCAGCTGCATCTGTCTATGAAAATAATGGTTAAAAACCGTGGAAGATAAATCCTAGCAGGTGGCATAACTAGTAATTTCTTAGGTTTCAGGATGAAAAACTGTATGTCTTATATGTGATTCATTCTAGACATAATTACACTAAATTGAGACAGGTATAATGATGTAACCTGGGCAGGCTATAGTCTCTCTGAAGAAATATCTAGAAGGAAAAATCAAATGGAAAGAATAATTCTGGATTATGTCAGATATTCCTTCCTTGGCCTCATGCTCCCCTGCTCAGACAACAGAAGAGGCTTCAGCCCCAAGATGTCCTACATCTCAGAGCTGTTGAAGACAATCAGCATCAGAAACTTCACACATTTGAATTACTTCCTGGCAGCTTTTGGAAAAGTGTTTCAAGTCACTAACACCCTCTCCCAAAGGGTGGGAAGGTTTAAACCTCACAGAGGGTAAAATTTTCCAACTTTGACAACCATGATGATGAGAGACTTGGAGCTGGGCTAAAAGGCTGCACATAGAACACCATAAAGTCAGGCTGGTCAGTGTTCCAATGCCAGCAGTTATATCAACATGTATGACCTCACTTGTGTCATTCCCACTCATTTTTGCTTGTCCACGGTGTTATATTATGTAGCTGAGTACAGAATCTGGTACAGAAAAACCAGACATTTATTCCAAGAAACCTGCCTTGCTGCTCAGAAATGCTGTAGATAAAAGATTCGAGATCTAATGAGAAATAGTGGAAATAGCCCTACAATGCTAATATTAATACAGTGCTGAACTGATTAGTGTTTACATCAATGTCTGTTCATGTCAGAGCTGATTGATCATTTCTGTAATAACTAAAGATCACATAAGTGAAAGGCCAGACTGTGTTAATGACAGATAACTAATTAAGATTACCTGCATGGTTCATAGTAGAACCTGACTCATCAACCTAATCAACTTGTATCAATCACTAATCACTTTGCATTAACATTTCTAATGAAGTTAGATTCAAATCACAACTTTCCTGAGAGCTGTTAAGGCAACCAAAATAGGCCACCGAAATATACTCCTCAAATCCAGCACCTGAAGCCTGAAAAACCTATAGGTGATCTTCTCCTCCACACAGACACACTCTTTGTCAAAACCAGGAATGCCAGAAGCTCAGCTTCAAAGGTAACTTAAACTATCCTGCCCTTTTCCTCTGTATCCACAGCCTTTGGCTTGCTGCTCTTAACCTTGCAGCTAGGCACAGATAACACGATGCTAATCTTACAGGCAGGAGACTCGGCAAGCTGCTTTTCAGAGTCCAAAACAGAGAGTCCTCTGTGGATTGGTCAGCAGGACACTGGAGTATAAAGCTTGCTTGGTCCCTTCCTGTGTCTCAGTATATCAAGATTTAAGCTTCACTGACTCCAGTATAGCAAACTTAAAATTTTTCATGCCTCAGAGAACTTTCTCTAATAAGTGTTTAGTAGCTGGGAAAGCGCAACAGGAATTAGCTGAAAGAGATGACTTATTTCTGGCCTTATTAAGCAGCAATTTGTTCTAGCTCAAGCTATAACAATTTTTTTGCTCTAACATGAAAGAGGAATGCTGGTTTAAGTGATTTAGTTAAGTCATTCCCTTCATTTTTTCTTGCAGTATGGGTTTCCTTCAAATTCAGGAAGCCAAATGCACTGTGGTATTTCTGAGGACTAAGTCCTATGTTTCTAATTTCCCATCAAGTAAAGCAGGCACACCAAGACCTCCATTTCTGTTAGGCATTATAACTCCTCATGTCAGTCTTCCTACTTAAAGCCCCAAAGTTAAAAATCTTACAAAATCTGTTTGTAACGAAAATATATAATTTCTCTTGCAAACTGCTCATTAAGACTATTCCCACTGTTAGCAGGACCTATTGTTGGCGAATACTGGGTCAAGAAGCTAATTCCCTTACAGTTCTTTTACTGTATTTAATGATTACTGAGAGTCTGCTGGAAATGAGAGCAAAAGAATTTTATTCTTTATTCAATATGACATCACCTTGATTTATATTCTGGGAAAATTAATAAAGGGTCTCTGAGACAGACTATCTGTGCTGCCAGGCTTGCATAATGTATCTGCTTTATCTGCTGACCTGTGCAGAAATGTATCAGAGACTAATATTTCTACTTTCAGTGCTGCATTTACTGTAAATTTGCATTCTTCCAGGAAAATTCTGACAGACATATTTAGCATCTCAGATCTAACTTCAACAGGGGCACTTAGCTGGTACGGGTTCCACTAATCTTTTTTGAAAACTTAGCAGCTGAATTTGATCCCAGGACTGAAGACACAGATAGGACTTATGCAAGATGCTGTAAAAGCAGGGAAAAGATTTTCTGCCCCTAAGCTGCAGATCCCTATAAGCCATCCCTGCTTCCAAGCTCACAACAGAGGCAGTGCCTAAGATGCTGCTTCTATTCCAGGGTTCCTCTTTCCATAAATCACAGCACTCCCACACACAGGTAGAAGCACTTACTCTCCTGTGCGAAGTTTAACCGGCCATCTTCTGATGGACAGAACTGCATACAACAAGCATCATCCTAATTATCCTGCATTTTGTTACATGCCACGAATATTCTGTAAAAGCTAGTTAAATTCTGAGTTACTCTTGCTGATGGCAGAGCCTTCACTTTCAGTCACAGACTACATGACATGGTTGATAGGGCCCTTCATGAGGGTGCCAACAAGAGAAAATGTAGACTATGCTACTTTCAGGCTTCAATACCTTAGGCAAATGTTCATTCATTTATTGCTCTGCTTTATCGTGTTTCCTTATGATCCTTCTTATCTCTTCTGTGAAAGCTTATTGTGTCCTACCAAAGAGGAAGCATTGCCACAAACATCTACATGCACACAGTTGAGAAAGGTGATTTACATCCAAGGTGCTATTAACACAAATGCGAAAAGCCACCATTCTTCTAAGGTAGAATGTTGGCAACTTCAAGATATTAGAGATGATCAAATACAAACTCTGGGAGACTGGAGCTGCTGTTTAAATGGAGAAAGCATCTCCCATACCATCCTATCCACTCCTATGTTACTGATGAATTTTTTTATACTCAGAGAAAATCTTTGTTTGCAGACTTTCAAATAACCACTGAATAAGTTAATCAGTAGCCAGTAAGAACATAGAGATTCTAGAATGAGGCACTGACAGAGAGAAAAGAAGTCAAACAATTGCTGCACCATCTCTTGTATCCTTACCTTTATAAAGTCTAAGACCTTAAAGCTTGAAATGTTATTTGCTGCTTGTCATGTAATGGCTGTATTGGTGAGTCAGAAACTTTTTTGCTAGTATCTCATTCATTTCCATGTACTGAAAGGAAAAAAAAAAAAAGAGCCAAAATAAAGGAATGATTGAAAAATTAATGAGTTAATGAGAAATAAACTTATCTTACTTTACAACAAAATTCTTGCAAATGGTTCTTCAAATGGCTCTCAAATCTAGATAAAATCACAGATTGCATTAGGTTGGAAGGGACCCTCAAAGGTCATCTTGTCCAATGCCCTTGCAGTCATCAGGGACACCAACTAGATCAGGCTGCCCAGCAACACATCGAGTCTCACCCTGATTGTCTCCAGGGAAGGGGCCTCAACCACACCCCTGGGCAGCCTCCTCCAGTATTTCACCATTCTTATTGTGAAGAACCTTTTCCTTATGTCCAGCGTAAATCTACTCTGCTCCAGTTTCAAACCATTGCCCCTCATCCTATCACCACAGGCCCTTCTAAACAGTCCCTCTGCAGCCTTGCTGTAGATCCCCTTCAAATATTGAAATGTAGTTCTATCGTCTCCTCAGATTCTTTTCTTCCCCAGGCTGAACAGCCCCAATTCTTTCAGCCTGTCTTCATAGACGAGGTGCTCCAGCCTTCATGCACACACACAATAACAAACACTGTCTCTGCATGTTTGCAGATCAGTTCAATGCTGCCTGATTTTTATCATGTTATGAAATGTCTTTGCAGACATGCCTGTGACACAGTTCAGAAGCTGCTGAAATAGGTTTCTGGTTGCTAGAAGGATTATCTTTTACCTCTGAATAACAGAGCAGAGAGTCAGTATTTTTCACAGTTTGATTTTTTTTTTTTTTAAAGTACTGTTTTGGGTGGCCAAGATATAAAGCAAATTCTTCTGTCTTTTTTATTTCTCTAAAATAACTGCACCTTCTCCTTGGAGTTCATCTGAAAGCTTGAAATTGAAATAATGCATATCTCAGGAGCAAACACAGGATTAACAATAAAACACATTAAAAAAAAAAAAAAAGGATCTGAGCATCCTCAATGTAATGCACCATTGAAAGAAATTGAAATGAAAATCTTTTTAACTTCCTCACCTGCCTGCACAAATAAATGTTACACATGCATCAACATCAGCATATCATGTAACTTAGCTTCAGGTGCTCCATCAGATGAATGTTTCTCTTCCTAAGTGAAGAACTGATTTCAGAGAAGAAAAGATATCCAGCTCTTGCCACTTGTAAGCTAGGGGCAGAGAAGCAGGGTCTAACAAGATTCCACAGCGGCACAGAGGCCTGATGGCTCCAGATGCCCAGCTCCATGCAGAGCTTGCTGCTGCACATTGACCAGAGCTGCACTGAGCAAGCAGCCAGCTAGGTGTGCTTGAGCGTGAGATACTACTGTGTTCCACAGACCTCAGTGTGTCAGAAAAGGTTCAGAATGTGCAGTGACCTCTGAAGATCATGTTTAACATATTCAATATTTCTAGTGTCTCATAAAACTTCAAACCATTTCACAAATTGCTTTCAATGTCTGTAAGCTCTTTGCTGTGATTTCAGCACCTTACAGCAAGGGCAAGCCCTATGATACACGGGTTTTGTGAATAAGCCCTGAGTGTTAATTGGAAGATAACCTTCTTTTCTGGGAACACACTTGTGCTTTCCTTTTGAATAAGAAGTTTTCTAATGACTAAATAAACTTCTAAACCCATCCACGCCCTTGAATGTGAATACAACAGAAAACCAAACCACAAAGTGGCATTTTTGGTATTTCAGAACTATTAAATTGGATACAAGCAATATAATTTTTAATGTACGTGTTTTCGTTTACAAGACTTCCACAGATATTGCAGGCAAATATTTGATCATGACAAATCAAAATTCACCAGTTAATTGATTTTCAAAGGTGTGAAGCACTCTGTAGCTTGCTTTGGCCGACTGTAACTGTCTTCAGTGTAAAGTAAGATATAATTCTGACTCTATCAGTTCATTACACTGTAAACCAGAAAAAGAAGAAATAGAAGAGACCAGCTAGAGAAGCAAATATTATCAAGGCTGACAGGAATGTTAAATGAGTTTTCTCCAAACATTCTGTTCAAGATCCAATCATTTTAGTAATAGGAATTAAATAAATTCTAGAGATTTTGTCCTTTAAGTGGTAGGTTACCATTTTAGTATTCTAAAGAAGCTTCATAAAGAAAGGAAAGAATAGTTGCCAAAAATTCTTAATTCTGAAAGACTCCCTAGGGAGGATAAAAGCACTACACATCCAAGATCTTGGCATTTATTATCATAACTCCTGTCAAGAAAGGAACAAACTATTAAGCAGTATTGCATAAGTTTCTACTATACAATGCATTCAAATCGATTCACAGAATAAATCTCTTGTACTTAACTAGAAAGCATTTGCCAACTAATTTCCAGATTGGTGATCTTGTTTTCTAGGTAATTACATTCTTAAACTATGCTTTTTCTCAATATTGCTTCTGAATGCCTCCTTTTTTATAGATCAGTACATAAACCAGGCTTCTTAATTGTTCTGATATAAATTTTTATCCTTATTTAATTATTTCAGTTTCTCTCAACTGCAAGTGACCATATTATAAAGTTTTATACCAACTTTCATTATGGCTGTCACTCAGATTCCACTGAGCCTTTTCTCAACATCTACAGCAAATCAAATCAGATTATCAGATTTTTCCTTTAGTCAGGCAAAAAGGCAGGGGACTTTCTTCTCCTTGTTGCCAAGGCATGCCTAAAAGCTGTGATACTCACTAACTGGGGCAAGTTTGGAGCTGAAACCCAGACAAGACCCTTATCCGTATTCACACTGCCAGCCAAGAAACACAACACAAAGGAATAAAGTTGTGACAGGCCACAGTTGAACACTTTCATGCTTTTTTAGACCAGATATTCTTCCATGTGCTGAACTGCTAACAGAAACTAAAATGCTAAGCATCATAGAATCATTTGTCACCAGAAACATTGGACGGAAAATACAAACACACTACTATATGCAGAAATATCCTGCTAGTGCCTAAGGATAATAAAATACCAGACTTCAGACAGGTCTGTACAGCCAAACAGCCTTGGCATTCATGTATGACTATGGAGGGGCTCCTGGCCACTCTGGCACTGAGGTGACCTCTCTTGTGAATGTTCATCTCCATTGGAGATCACCACTCTTAACCTCTATGTCAAACATTTAAAGAAAAAAATAATGAGTTTGTGAACTTTAAAGTTCATTACTGAATAAATATGTAACTAGAGAGAACAGAGGTGGATTTGTCTTATTTGACTAAAAATTCAAACAGCTATCACGATCTCCAGTCATGAGTGTAGATAACTAGAATTACTGGACACACAGTAAAATATGTAGAATACAAGATGAGACTTGAAATCTTATCTCACTTCCATTGACATGCAGGGATGCCCACTGGCTTTAACAAGAGTAGGCTTGGCTCCTAAAAGGCTTTTTTAAAACATGAATGACTACATGTCACAGGCTGAATACAACCCCATTACAATACTGTTCCTACAGCCCATGGAGCTTCAGTGTCAACACTAGGCAAGAAAGGGAGCTCTTACCAAGAAAAAAGAATAATCATGCAGCCCGCTCCCTTTAAGTGCCAGGTAAGAAAAAAGTGTCCAAATACAGTCAGCATGACATATGTTGATGATGGGTGCCATTTGGGATATGTCAGACCAGCTGAGGGTCTGGTTAAGCAGTAAGGAAAAGACAAATATGTCTCTTCTCACCACTAGCATAAGACAAGTCATCTGTCAAGATGGATAAGAATGGGTAGATTATTTCAAAACAAGCTGCAGAATACTTTATTCCAGCAAAGTCCCTAATTATCTTGCTGCAATCCCAGCTGTCAGGAAATATAAACAACAATGCTACTGAAGGCAGTTTCTGATAGTTTGTTCTTTTCAGAACTCAGTGCAGCCCCACAGAGATAGGAGTGTAACTACAGAATGGATGAATCTTAGCCATAATTAACCTACTGCAGCAAATACAAAGAAGTTACCATTTCAAATGTGCTTTTTCATGAAAGATTTTAACATTTCTTAGAAGTAAGCACAACAGCAGTTTCTTTTTTTTTCAGCTCTCCAGTGCCATATGTAAAAGTTACATCAACCTCACAATTATCCCTTGTTATTTGGTTTTGAACTTTTTCATTATCTCTTCTCTGCCTTTTCAGAAGTTCAATTTTTAAATTACTGTTCTCAGTGAAAGCCTTAATCTTGCACTGGCTTCTCCTACCCAAATCTTCCATTTATTGTACCACCTTTCTTTCTAATGAAGATTTCAATCATGTTACTGTTTGCTTTACTGTCAAACACTTTGACTATCTGTAAGCATAATGAATTCTCTGAACCTCGGAGGAAGGAACTGTAAACCTGTCAAGGTTAATGGTCTTACAGGCTGGTGATTTCACTCCACGCTCTCTGAAAGGCACTAGGAGAGTCCTGCAGCCTGACCTCCACAGCCAGACTGCCTGCCAGGGAGCGAGAGGGAGGGAAGGCTGAGGGAGCCAGGCACGCTCCTATGTTTTCAGTAAACACTGCCTGGAAAATGGGCCTGCTTTATAGCACAGATTAGAGACTAAGATAGATAGGAGCTGGCTGGGATGGAGTAGCCTTCTGAAGGGAACTGTAGCTTTGCCTGGGGAGCAGTGTGCCAGAAAATCACATAGAACTTGATGCAGAGAGATGTAAAGCAATGTTGGCCCTTATGTGGTAGCTGAAGGTTGTAGTATGGGTAGGAGAACTAAATTAATGACATCCTCTGCTACCATCACAGCTGTGCAGCTGCTCAGTTACTTCAGAAACCTTCCTTGCTGCCTTCCTGCAAAGCTAATCAGAGTTAGAAATTAAACTGGCCGCTTCCGTGAAGGACAACAAAAAGCATTTTTATAAATGTATTAATGCTAAAAAGAGGGGCAAGAGGAGCCTCCACTCTTTATTGGACATGGAGGGTAACATTGTAACTAAGGATGAGGAGAAGGCTGAGATTCTAAATACCTTCTTTGCCTCCATTTTCAACAGTAAGGCAGGAGGACTTCAGGATAACTGGCCTCCTGAGCTGGTTGATGGGGTCAAGGAGCAGTGTTGTACTCCTGAAATCCATGTGGAATTAGTTCGAGACTTGTTGAATCACTTGGATATTCACAAGTCCATGGGACCTGATGGGATTCATCCTAGGGTGCTGAAAGAGCTGGCAGATGAGCTGGCCAAACCTCTCTCCATCATTTTCCATCAGTCCTGGCTCACTGGAGAGGTCCCAGAAGACTGGAAACTGGCCAATGTGACACCCATCCACAAGAAGGGACGGACAGAAGAACCTGGGAACTACAGGCCTGTCAGCCTGACCTCAGTGCCAGGGAAAATCATGGAGCAGATTGTCTTGGGGGCAATCATTGCGCACCTGAAGCGCGGCCAAGGAATCAGGCCCAGCCAACATGGATTTAGGAAGGGCAGGTCCTGCCTCACCAACCTGATCTCCTTCTATGATCAGGTGACCCGCCTGGTGGACGTAGGAAAGGCTGTGGATGTAGTCTACCTGGACTTCAGCAAGGCCTTTGACACTGTCCCCCACAGCAAACTCCTGGCCAAGCTGGCAGCCTGTGGCTTGGACAGCAGCACTCTGCGCTGGGTTAGGAACTGGCTGGAGGGCCGAGCCCAGAGAGTGGTGGTGAATGGTGCCACATCCAGCTGGCAGCCTGTCACTAGTGGTGTCCCCCAGGGATCAGTGCTGGGCCCCATCCTGTTCAATATCTTTATTGATGATCTGGATGAGGGGATTGAGTCCATAATAAGTAAATTTGCAGATGAAACCAAGCTGGGAGCAGGTGTTGATCTGTTAGAAGGTAGAAGGGCTCTGCAGAGGGACCTTGACAGGCTGGACAGATGGGCAGAGTCCAACATGATGGCATTCAACAAGTCCAAGTGCCGGGTGCTGCACTTCGGCCACAACAACCCCATGCAGAGCTACAGGCTGGGGTCAGAGTGGCTGGAGAGCAGCCAGGCAGAAAGGGACCCGGGGGTACTGGTTGACAGCCGCCTGAACATGAGCCAGCAGTGTGCCCAGGTGGCCAAGAGAGCCAATGGCATCCTGGCCTGCATCAGGAATAGTGTGGCCAGCAGGAGCAGGGAGGTCATTGTACCCCTGTACACAGCACTGGTTAGGCCACACCTTGAGTACTGTGTCCAGCTCTGGGCCCCTCAGTTTAGGAAAGATGTTGAATTGCTGGAGCATGTCCAGAGAAGGGCAACGAGGCTGGGGAGAGGCCTTGAGCACAAGCCCTATGAGGAGAGGCTGAGGGAGCTGGGACTGTTTAGCCTGGAGAAGAGGAGGCTCAGGGGTGACCTCATTGCTGTCTACAACTACCTGAAGGGAGGTTGTAGCCAGGAGGGGGTTGGTCTCTTCTCCCAGGCAACCAGCACCAGAACAAGAGGACACAGTCTCAAGCTGCGCCAGGGGAGGTTTAGGCTGGAGGTGAGGAGAAAGTTCTTCACAGAGAGAGTGGTTGGCCATTGGAATGTGCTGCCCAGGGAGGTGGTGGAGTCACCATCCCTGGAGGTGTTCAAGAGGGGATTGGACGTGGCACTTGGTGCCATGGTTTAGATAGTCATGAGGTTCAGGGTGACAGGTTGGACTCGATGATCTTTGAGGTCTCTTCCAGCCTTCTTGATTCTTGATTCTATGATTAACTAATTCTATGATCACAGCTGCCTTCCTGCAAAGCTAATCACACATCTGAGCCCCAGTTGTAGTTTCAGCTCCCTCCCTAAATATTATTTGTGGGGGCATACATGGATAGCTGGAAAGGTTTGCACAACCTCCAGCACCAAATACCTCCTGTCCCCACCATGAAAACAGCCTGACTCAAACCAAAATCACCATTCCCAGAGGTGTTCAAAAACATGGCACTACAGGACATAGTTTAATGGTCATGGTAGTGTTAAGTCAATGGTTGGACTTATTTTCTTTTTATTTAATATTGTACTGCAGACACAATGCACTGTATTCTTTAAGGTCAGTACCCTTGAACTTCCTACCTCCAGAAATTTTGTTTCTGAAAGCAACAGAATCAGTCTGACATGAAATTCCTGTGCAGCATGAACCCCAAACATGACCTGGCTCTCAATATATCTGAGAGACAAAGGCATTTTAACTTTGTTTGGTTTTGGAATTCCCATAACAAGAAACTAATTTCTTATGCAGGGTCAGATACGACATACTGGTCAGTCATGACAGCCAGAAATGAAACTTAGGTCAGGAATCTCTTAGCTGAGATACTGGTAATTAGATTTCACTTTTCAATAGCATACCATTCTTTATAGGCCCTGAATTCTGCACTCCTAGGTGCCAAGGCAGTACCTACCTACTGTGATTCTGAGTAATAATATACTAGTAGTTTCCAACTTTTAATATCATATGCAGAGAGTATCTTATGTGAGGTTGATACTTGAAAGACAGCTGTTTGCCCAGGTTAAACATTAAGTACGTTTAAAAAAAAAAAAAAAAAAGGAAATCCAAAAACCTGAAAACCCCAAACCAACAAACAAAAAACAATAAAAAAAAAAAAAAAAAACAAATACATAAACAACCTGTGAGTAATGAATGATATTTTCAGTGAGTAGCAGAAATGTAACCACGGTGTGGTTCCACTCTGTGGAACTATTCACTGCATACACAAGTAACTGCTTTTGTTTGGGGGGCATTATGCTTACACCTCTGTAGGGCTTTATTACCTGTCCTAGAATCACTGAATTTTTTGGGTTGGAAAAGACTTTTAAGATCATCAAGTCCAACTGTTAACCTAGCACTGCCAAATCCACCACTAACCATCTCCCTCAGCACCACATCTACATATCATTTAAGTAATTTATATAATTACAGGATAAATCTGTGTTTTTCACTGAGGGGATAAAGAGTTGTGGGTGAAGTATCTATCAGGTATCCAATATATTACAGACAAACATTCATTATATCTTGTGGAGGAAATAAACATGAATGTGAAGAGTCTGTTGCTCTGTTTGAGAACAAAGTTTTGGAAAGCATGCAAAGCTAGTTGAACAAATATCCAAGGAACAGAAAAAAAAACACAATAATTTCTGGGATACTTAGGCACATCTGGGTAGAATCACACAGGATTATGACTTTTTTTCTCACTGAATTCATAAAGACTTGACATTCCACTGCAAAGAATGGTCTTTTCATAGATAGATTTTAAAGGAAATAGCCTTGAGATTGCTATAATCCTGCCAGGGAAATTCAGTACAATTAAGTATCAGATCCACACCACTTGATAGGATAGCAGCTAAGACAACTGGTTCAGAAAAAGCAATCAGTGGAAGATGTGACCTCCAGTGGACTCATGGGCCAGGTCCTCAGCTACTCTAAATAGAGGTGCTTGAGTAGTTTACCTGCAAATATGATCCTTCTTCCCTTGGTTAAGACACTGTATGAGAGAGAAGTAGATGAAAGGGTCGATTCCTCCCAATATTACATTTCTTCATACTATTGTTTTTCCCAGGGACCTTTTTATAATTTCTATATAAAATGCTGGATTAAATCTATATCTCACAGATGTCTTTTTTCTTTAATGTCCATAGCTAACTGAAATAGTAAAGTTCAAGTCCCTTAAAGGCTAAATTAACATAATTACCATCATTAAGGCAACTGGGTTTTTTCAGTCTGTTATATCTTAGCTTTTTCTGAAGGCAGACTCTTTATCTGCAGGCCAGTTTTTATCTATCAGTGAAAGATTTATTGAAATTGCTACCATTAATATTCACTAAGATATGCACATAATCACTTAATACTACTGATTTCTCTAATGACTGCCTAGTGACCAGATGTATGGCTCATTAGAAAGATCAAGTATTAATTAAAACAACTTATCTTAAACAGAGGTGAAAGAGAAAAGGTTGTGTTGGCAGCATTAAAAGAAAATTACAGAAATCTTTAACATGGATTGAAAATGTCAGTGGTCAAAGCCATGAAGTCAAAGCTCAAATCTCACTGTGTTTCCATGTCAAAATTTACTTATTCTACAGAAAAGAGGAACAAAAGATCACAAAGAGACATTTTAAAGCTACTCAAGTAGGATACCATTAAGAGATTTGCAGCATAATTTTTCTCACTGACTGTATTTAAGCCCCCCTCAACCACCACCATGGCCTTGCCTTCTTGGCAATAGACATGGGGATACCTTGACTATGTCTCTTTCTAGGCTGCTGACAGAAACACAAGTAATTCAAAGCATGAAGTTCTTCTCCAAAGCAGTAGCACAATGCCTCTTCACCCACAGCCACTCCTTCACCGTACTCTCAAGTAATCAGCTACCTGGAATACCCTTGCAGTTAATAACACACAATCTGACAGCTTTTATCCTTCAAAAGAAATAAAATCCAGTTAAACTCTTCTTTTTGGTTGATCACTCATATCATAGTGTGCTCTCATAAAAGCAGAGCTATTTTCTTTAAATATGATGCCTCAGTTACGGTAGCAGCAATATAAACTTTACTGAATGTTTTATTGTTACATACCATTCCTTGCAATAAAGGCATTTCAGTCACTCTTTACTCTCCTGGAAAGGACTGCTCTCTTGTAAGATCAATCTGGCAGCAAGCATACCTCAGTATGCCATTTTCCTTAAGATAAGAAAGTCCTTTTTATGTTGCACTGCATTTTTTCTTCCTTATAAGAATATTGAGTAACCGCTCAGAGGCCAGGGCAGTGAAATAATTTGTACTGAAAAAAAAAAAAAGGGGGTAGGGGGTGAAACAAAGAAAAAAAATAGAATTGTTTCATTGCAGATAGCAAATTCTTTTTCATCCAAAAAAGTACAGTATAAGCACCAGCTCCCTGCTATCACACCTCAGCTCTCCCTTCCATGAAGCCCATAAGAGAGCAACTAATTTCCTAAGACTCTTCTGCACTTTGTGGTGAGGACAGCAGTACAAAGGAACATAGTAAAGGGTTCACTGCATTACCACTGTCCCAATGCACCTCCAAGACTTTTAGGTTTCCTGACTGCAAGGGTACACTTCTTGCAAACAACTCATCATGCCTGCAAACCTGACTCCTGGCCATCAGATACCTAGAGATCAACTCAGGTACCAAACCTGGCATTTTACTACAAGCTGAAAACCCAGATTCCACTGTCACTGGCTGCCCACTGTCTTCTCTGACAGATCAGAAACATTCTTCTTTAGCAAAACTCACTATACATGCAAAACTGTATTTATACAAGTTTGTATTTATATAGAGTCCTCTACCCAAGCAGAAAATTATTTGATTGATCCTTTTACTTTGTAAACATCCAAAACACCAGCTCTCTTTATTCCACCATTTAGACCAAGAGGGCCTACTTAGCAGCAGCTGTTCAAACATTTGTTAAATCACTTCTCAGCAAATACCATGGTACAGTGTGCCTGTTCCTGATTGCAACTTTATAGCAGTATTTAACATGCACTAAAAAACATATGCCACACACAGAGATATTCACCAAAAAATATTTCATCTCAATCAGCAACATCTTGCAAGTCTCAGAGAAACCTGGAAACTTCCATAGTTAAGGAGGTGCTAAAAGACTGTGAGAGGTGAATGGATTCATTCATCCTGAAACCTAAGAATGTGCACAGAGAAGTCCAAACAATCTGTCTTTACACATTGGTGCCCAAAGGCTTGGCCTGATTCTGTATTTAATAATTGTAACATAACACCCTATATTCTAAAAATACCAAGGTCCTGTTGTGGTGGACAGATGACAGTGACAAATAATGTCCAGATCTAACATGTTAATGTGAGAAAAGAGACATGAAGCAACCTGGTGAGAGAAAATCATCTATGAAACCAGGGAGAAAACTCCAAATTTCCTGACTTTTCCATTAATGTCCAAGCCCCTGGACCTTTCTGCCTTCCCAATGTGTTCTAATCTCAAGAGAATATCTTGGTACTGCACCCTTGAAGTTTAGACAGGCAAGTTTGAAAATGTCTTAAGTACTGAGCTCTGAGTAAGGAAATCTTTATTTTCATGCATCTCTCACTTTCCTACAGGAAGTTCAGCAAGAAATTTATCAATTAAACAAGAATAAAATTGTTGTCTTAACTTACTGCTGCCTATTCCAATGCTCCTGCTCCAAGACTCCAGAACCATACCATTCCGCCTGGTATTTGCTAGCCTCTTGGTTTGCCTTTTTTTTTTTTTTTTTTTTTTTGGCAAAGCCACGTCCAGACTCATTGATAATAACTAATGCAACCTGCTTCAGCTATAAGGAAAAAGTAGCGATACCTTCACCTAGCAGCCTGGTACTACAGCTCCTTGCTCAGAACTGTTTTGACTACTCACTTGGTGTCTTTGGAGAGTCCATCCCCACTGGTTTTCCCCTTTTGGGGAATTTTGTTTCCTCCTTATACCCTTACTATCAACGACAGAACCCCTGCAGAACATCTAGCTGGAAAACTGGGCCTCACTGGACTGCAAGATTAGCCAGGAATTGCTGAAAAAAAATTTAAAAAAGAGAGAGAGCACTAATTTCAGTTTGAAAGGCTGAACCCTCAACTCCAAGCAGGTTCATCAGGAACCTCTAGGTCTTATGCTACTTTGGCACAAGGCAAGCATTGTCAAGTGGCTGGAGGAACACTCTCTTTGGTTGGAATGAAGATTTAGGATTAAGTTTTGACCTTTGCTGATAAATTTCAGGGAAATTATAAATGTTGTACAGTGACTAGACCTGCAACTAGTGAGGCTCTGTGAAAACCTGTACTGATACAATGATGCAATTATCAAGCTGTTCAGGTATCAACAGTTTAAAGGAAAACAAAAATTTAAGATCTTCAGGTAGTAGATTGCATTGAATCCTAACACAATATTAATGCACCAGTCCAAAAGCAAGAAATTACATGTGAGAGGAGAATGTGCAGTGGCTTAGTCATGATTCTGAATCTCAGCGAAGGAAAAAAATAATAAGTGCTGATGGACAAACATACGATAGCAAACCACAAGTTATTCCCCCAACATTTAATAGCTCTTTAATCTTGCTGATTGGTAACTCTTTCTCTCAGAATCTACAAGAAAGGTAGACAATCAGAAAAGCACCCAGTACAGAAGACTCCAGGAAGGTGAGGAAGCCTTGAAAACCAGCCTAGCTGTTATTTAAACTCCCTTCAGTGTGGCTTCCACAGCTTTAAATAGAATCTATAAAGTAGCAAAACCCCTAAAATCCAAAGGAGCTCAAGACTATGCATTTTATATCAGGATTTACTTATTGTTTGTTTTCTCTCTGGCTGCTTCACTATACCCATCATTTGTCAAATTGCTGATGTCATGGAATCATGACTTTTTTTTATGCCTTCTCGTAAAAGATGACCTATAAAAATCTCTGAGGTTGAATCACATTAAAAAGTAAATGGCAAAAGGGTAAAGGAAAGCACAAACCCTTCTAAGCCACGTGTCATTCTCACAGATATCTACTGTGTTTGCAGACATGATGCTGGGAAGTTCTGTGAGATCCTCACAGGCACTTCCAGAAGAAAAGCGGTTTTAACAGTTCTGCATCTACAACCATATTTCATGAAGCCAAATGCCACAGGATCTCCTTTCTTGTTTTGTACTTAGTCTCATTGGTTATACCCATGTTGGCTTTCCCCATCACAGCATTCTGTCTTTGAGCTGAAGACTTCAGCACACTGTTTAGCATTCCCTGGAGAATATTGCTACTGCCTCAACTTGTAAAAAAATATTGGTGCCCTTGCAGAAGTTTTCTGATGGAAGTACAGTATCACTGACACATAGGCTGCTGAAAATGGATCACACAACTAGCATATACAAACCCCAAAACCATATAAGACACTGCAAATGGGGTTAAGAGTCTTTGAAACACACCAGTTCCCTGAGAGATGGACACAAGGAAGTAAAATTACAGAGTTAATTAGAAACTGAGGATGTAGATCTGCTAAACTAGGAGCTCTGCTTAAAACAAAGCAAAATCCCTCAGAGAAAGAGAGGTTGTGAAGAGATTAGTGAAAAGTCAGAGTGTCAGCAAAGGGAAGCTTTCTTAAGAAGGCTTGTGGGAATAACTTCCTGAAAGTCTGAATCTCTTGGGTTTGTTTTGTGCTCTGAAAGAGAAGATATTGATGTAATAGAGAGTATTGTGTTGAAAGAGGGCTATGCCAATCAAATAATGGCTCCTTTGTTTTGCTAAGCTAATGCTTTACACACAGTCTCTCTCCAACACTTGCTGGTCTAGTCCAAAAGCTATTAAGAATAAATGAAAAGAGCACTCTGAGGTTTTGGTGGGTGGATTTTTTTCCACAGAGTAGTTTTACCATGGAGTGCTAAGAACCCATTCTGTTTAGGAGCACTCTACAATGTCTTCCTGTAAGAATGGAATCTGATATCAAAGCAAAGACCAATCTTTTAATTGGCACTTAAAAAAACAAACAAACAAAAAAACCCAATAAAACAACGAATGTATGAATTTATTCTGTTCAGAACTCTGAGTTTGAGTGATCTATGATTTGTTTCAAATTTTGCCCACAACAATTTAGAATATTTCATTACATACTATTACATCTCTCAGTTAAAAATCAATTTAAAAAGCAAATAATACAAATACAAAAACCCTGGAATACTGTGTCTGGCTTTGGGCTCCTCAATTCCAGAGAGACAGAGATCTGCTGGAAAGAGTCCAACATAGAGTTATGAGAATGATTGCAGGATTTGAACATCTCTCCTATGAAGAAAGGCTGGGAGACCTGGGGCTGTATAGAGTAGAGAAGAGAAGAGTGAGAGGGCATCTTATCAGTGTCTATAAATACCTGACTGGTGGGTTTCAAGATGAAAGATGAAGGTGCCAGTCTCTTTTCAGTGGTGCCCAGTGATAGGACAAGGAACAATGGGCACAAGCTAGAGCACAGGAGATTACACCCCAACACAAGGAGACACTTCTTTATGGTGAGGAGGGTGAAGTACTGAAGGAGGCTGCCCAGAGAGATTGTGGAGTCTCCTTCTCTGGAAACTATCAAAATCTGCCTGGATGTGTTCCTGTGTGGCCTGCCCTAGGTAATCCTGCTTTGACAGTGGGGTTGAAGTTGATGATCTCTGGAGTTCCCTTCCAACCCCTACCATTCTGTGATGGTAAAGGTATTATGTTTTCACCATTTACTACAGGTTTTAAATGCTTTGCACATCTAAAAATCCCAATTTGGCAAATTAGTTCAGAAAATTAAGAATGCAGCCATAGCACAGGACTGCCTTGATTTAGACATATAAAAGAGCACTATTTATTTGGCTATAAAGCACAAGGAATAATCTTTTTATTGAAATAATTGGGTTTGCAGCTATAGTTACTATTCCTACACAAATACTAATTACCTCATTGAGGTTTAAGAATTTTGTCATTTCAGTGCTTTTGTAATTGCAAATGTTTAAGGAAATAGAGCAGGTGGGTTTGACAGTAGGAGGGCAAATTGCTTACTAGATCTCAATGTGTAGGTAGGGAGACATAAACAAGCCAAACAAGGCTTTAGAGACATAATTTCAACTTCTTGCTGTACTTTTCCCTTTTATTTCATTATTTAAATTTTTAGTTCATGCTGCTTTCCCCAACAGAAAGTCACAATCACTTTTAAAGGATCAAAATTAATTTTAAAATTTTGTTTCTAGGACTGGATTCTAATATGAACACACTACAGAGACTTCCAATAAAACTGTTACAAACAGCACTGGAGGGAATAGAAAAATTAGCTGTATGAAATGGGTAATTTTTAGCATTTAAAATGTTACCTCTTTCTCTGGAATTCACTGTTACTCAATTCTTTCAGACTGTCTTGAAATTATAAACCATACCTACTAAAAAAAAAAGTGTAGACGTGACCCCTTTTAAGCCCACAGTGCCATCTGTGACCACTTACAGCTTGCTACAGAGCTATTTATTCGGTTTACAGTGTGTATTTTGAGTGTATACACAGAATAAGAACTAGATCTCATGACTGATACAGCTTTGTTTCTGAGGACTAAGGGAATGTGATACTGGAAGTTCTCTAAGAACTGTCTAAAAAGGTTTTATGAAGGGATTATGAAATCCTGGGAAGAAAACTAAACAAAAATGTGTAAATGCATTTTGGGTGTCAGCAAAGACCAATTCTCTACCACCTTTTACACACACTTCAAGATCTCTATCTATTTACAAATTTATTTCTCAACCTCTAGTTTGCATGTCTTTGACAGTCTTCATTCAAACCATATGCAAATACTAAATGTGTTACTGTTAGGGGTAACCTGAGATGATTTCTTATTCATTTAATCAGATTCTTCTGTTGATTCCAGAAGAATTATATTGATATTTGCATTACCAGGAACTGGGAGTCAGCTAAGCATGTAGTTTTCCAGCTTTATCTGGGGCTATTAAAGGGGATCTAGTATTTTGCCTGTTGAATGTAGAGTCCTTTTTAAAGAAGCTGTTGACTTCGTACTCTTGCTTTGACCTCTTATGGCCACTGCTAGAGGCAGGACACTGAATTAAGACCGAGTCAGTATAGGTTATTATACATGATACATGTATTTCATGTTTACACTCTGTAGTAGCAGGTATTGGCTTCATACCAAATACCTCCCATTCTCCGAAAGAAGACTGGAGTCATGCAAACATTGTTAAGTAGCTAAGTTACTTGAAAATATGAGGTGAATCACTGTTGTCTCTTCAAGCACTGCACTTCTATACTGGCTTAGAAGTATCTTCTACCTATTTGATAAACTCACAAAAGCATGAAGTAGCCCTAGCCAAGATAATCCAATAAAAATTGCTCTCAGATCACTGGGCAGTGTGTACAAGGATGCTGCAGAGTCGTAAGAAAGTTGAAAGCAATGCTGCACAACCGGAGAAGGTGGGCTGCACCCCTGAATGCGCCACTGCATTTCCATAAACATTCATTGTGTTCTTTCAATTAACAATGTATTTTAAAGTTGAAAACCATGAACATGCACTCTTGCAACATTCAATTTGGGAAATTGGGAAAGTGTGGTCATCTCCTGTGGCTCTTTTTTCTCTCTGTTTTTTAATAAGGCCTCAGAATTTCATGGCCACTGAAGAATTCAAAGAATGCCATTAACCAAGATACCACCCTGCTAACTAAAACATACTTGTTCTGAAAGAATTCCATAGCAAATCTCAAGTCTTACACAGAGAAACACCTTTTAAAGTCATAATATTAAAGCTTTCTCAAGTTCTTTTCCAGGTGATGCCTAGGCCTTTATTTTGTCATTGCATTCTTTGTGCAATAATTACTCAGTCACAATCATAAGACTGGGGGTTCCTGTATTATTTATTATTCTTAAATTAAATCCCTAGTTTTCAGGTTTGGTCTCAAGAGTTTGTTCTCTGCTTGCTGGGTTCCTTTTACAGTGTGGTAATACCAGTCTTTATCATGGGAAAGAAAGGAGAAGGGAAGAAAGGATTAAATCATGCAGGGGATGAAATAAATTGCCAGAACTTACATTCATTTGAGGTAAGGAAATATGTGTTAATGGCTGAAGAAGAGGAAAAAATATCAGGAGTAGCACCAAACACTTCACCTTCTAAAAATGTACATACTTTCTATAATTTCCTACTTTTCTGGACAGACAAAATGCAGGTCAGATTTGATTTCTGTGAGCTGTCCTACATAAAGACTGAATCAGAACACTGCTTAGCACCCCAGGGCTGCCAGAAGTCTAAAAAGTCTTTTGGCTACCAAAAGGCTACTGCATTCACCCTCAGAAACACCATGTATGAGTAAATATTTCAGGAATCCTGTCTCTTCACTTCAAAAATCTATGTCAAGCCTCAGCATTAATATGTTAGGAGAAAAGAAAGTTCCTACATGTGCCATGAACCCCCATTTCTTTGAATACAGGAGAACCAAACATCTCAGGAGCCAAGCACAGTCTTCTCAGAAGCAGCTTCTTTTCTCAGTCTACTGTCTGTTCCATCACAGAGAGATGTATCCTTAAGCAGTAAAATTCAAGGCAATCCCTCAATACCAAGCAAATTTCTTGCACTGTTTTGCCATGTACTTCTGTGTCTTTGGATAACAGTGTCTTATTATATGCATAATAACTCTTAAAAATGTTATTTAATGACTGTTGCTTTTACACCTAAAGGAAAGGAGCTCACCACCCTGAGCAGCTCTAACTCAGTTTGCAATTGAGCATCCCTCATCTCTGAGCACAGTGGTTGGCAGAAGAGATAGATATGGTTTGACATACATAAAGCATTTTCCTGTCACTTACAATATGCATGCACATTCCACTTTCCCTCATATCCCCACTCAAATTAGATTATATCATTGTTATAGTTGTTGGTCTCTATTTACATAAAACAAATGTATCTTACAGTATTGTTTTGACACACGTATCAGTGATTTTTTGGCACAAGACACAAATTTTTATGCCTATCTGAATATAAAGGATGACAGTAAAGAAAAATAAATTGATAAATAGAGTCATATTTGAATTCTTCAGTTGTTTGGATTGCCACAGTAGTTCCTGTTCTCAAGGTTTCTCCAGGCTTGTTTAGCTTTAAGACTTCAGAGAAGGAGAAGAGTTTGTAAGATAACTAAGCCTGGATCTCAGAAACTTCATCTCATTCCAAAGAATGTTTGAAATGTCTTCATTTAGCAGCTTCTCAAATGAAATATAACAGACTTTCAGGTCTCCAACTGCTTGTCCTAATTTACAATGCAAAGTTCTAGAAAAGCTTAATGGAATTTAAGGCTTAAAAAAAAAAAAAAAAAAAAAAACAACCCACAACACACCCAAACCAAACCATAAATACACCCAGAGAATCATTCTTTCAGAGTCTCAGAGATTGGCCCTGGCAACAAATATGGGGACTGACATTGGAAACCATATCTCAGGACAGTTTAAGGTATAGAAGAACACATTGGTACTTGCTGGCCATCATCATAGTAGAAAACATTTTGCAGCACTATCCTAACAGAGACACTGATGTGATCCTTCCTATACAACAGACTGCTTTGCACTGTGGTGACATGGCATTTCAAAATATGTCACTTGGGGTTTTTGCATCAAAATCAAAAATCTAGTGTACTGTACTAAATGTTATGCCTTTCTAGCAGTTAATCACATAGATGAGACAGTCTTATTTGCACACTAGCAATTAATGCTAACAAAAAAGGAAAATAGAGTTTAAGGTTCCTTTTCCCATATTGTGAAATCCAAGACTAATTCTTACAAACTTACTGTTAGCACAGCACTGTAGGTGACATTTCTATAAAATACCAAATAATATTCCCCAGTTTCTTGCATTTTTTCATTGTCTTGGGGGTGTCCACAAATTTTATTCAGGACAGCAAATATTCCTTACTAATATCTACAGTGTTTCAAAGTCCTTGGGTGCAGTCAGATGGCTAACACCAAGTGTTCAAAATGTCTGGTCAGAGCTCATTGAAATTCAAGGGTTCAGTTAGTTCTGGTTTCTCAGTTTGAGAGCTGTCCCTGCAGCCTATGAAGCTGGTTGGTACTACCTCAAGATTTTTAGTCTAAATTCAAATCTGGAGCTCTAAAAGCCAAAGATACGCTGTTGCTGCACTTTAAGAAGAATTTAACAGCAATAGCTGCACCTGAAAAACACTACTCAACTCCACCTAACCCCATTACAGCAAAGCCAGTGTTTTACAACAAAAGTGAACAGTGAATAATTCAAATGTTTCATTAATTTTGGAGGAACAACGTAATGTTAAAACAGCACAAATTTAAAGCCTAAAGTGCATGAGGCAGACACAGTACTTGATGGTTTGGCTGAGGTTGAACTTCAGCTTTTGGGAGCCTGGGAGCTTTCAGTTCCAGTGGAGGGGCTTTCTGAAAGGAGGGAGGACCGTGCCTGGAAGAAGCTTCCCCCCACCTGTGAGGAAATCACTGCAATGAAAGTGCAACAGCAGAAAGAAGATGCAGCTTAGGGATATTCAGAACAATTTGCCCAGTGTTGTGCTACTCATCACCCAACCAGCAACACAAACATCTTTTTCTTTTCCCCTCTCCAACTTGCTCTTTTTCCCCTCCAGCCAGGAACTGCCACTTTAAATAACCATGCTATTGTTTGAGATGTTCTAAGCAAAAGGTGCCCTCTTGGAAGCAGAGGCTTCAGGGCCTCTGTGAGACTCCTATAAGACCCTGGCGAAAGGCAGGGCCAGCTCCATAAGATGAAGGGCAACGGTTTTAAACTAGGGCAGGGTAGGTTTAGCTTAGACACATGGAAAAAGTTCTTCACAGAGTAGTGAAATACCGGAACAGGTTGCCCAGGGATGTGTTGAAGTCCCATCCCTGGAGACATTCAAGGTCAGACTGGATGGGGCCCTGAGTAATCTGATCTAGTTGGAGATGTCCCTGCTGACCTTTGAGTTCCTTCCAACCTGATGTATTCTATGACTCTATATGCAGCTAGGCTGGGAGAGGTAGAGCTGGCTTTGTTTCTGCTCCAAAACTGGAGCAGCTCATCAGGACTCACTGACAGGAGCTGGCCACAGGCAAAGCAGGAAGCAGAGGCACGCAAGCTGTTGGCGGGAAGGAGAGGGCTGAGGGCAGCCTCAGGCTGGCACAAGCCAGGGGTGGGGGGGGCTGAGGACAATGGCAACTCTGGGGGAGCGCCCAGCTGGGCACAGGCTGGCACTGCTCTGCTGAGGGATCTTCTCCTCAGCAGCCTTATGCCTCCTCTGCTGTACGAGTCACTGGTGCCTGGAATGAGGGGAAGCAGATTCCACCATCAGGGACACCAGAACACCTCTACAGGCCAGAACAACAGTGCCCATGTAAGCTTTTGGTCTAACTTGTATTTGAAACCGCAGTGACACTGACACTAGAACCTGCCTGGATTTATCTGAGGTGTTGGGTACTCTTGCGATTTATACATGTGGGTAACTATATATCTATGCACAAATATATAAAGAGTGACGTTGTGTCAGGTGAGATCTACCTTTCTGCCCTCATTGCCATCAGGCCATGTTTGAATCCTGCCTTCCACACTACTTGTACAGTCCCCAAAGCCTCATTGCCATCAGTTATGGGAGGGATACTGCACTTTGTGTTACAATGGCAAAGTGCCCTGTAAGGAAGAAGGCAGTTCGACTGGTTTGGCATGCCATTTTTCCTGCCAAATTCAGACTAGCTGTAACTTTCACTTTAAAGTTTCCTGGCATTTGAAAGATAGGTACTTGGTAGCATGCTTAAAGGTTTTCTCTTGGAATTCACTTTAGCTAGTTTACTTACGAAAGTTTTCTCCTTTCCCTTTCTTTCTCAAAAAGGAAAAAAAATACACCAATTTATATATATAAAAATAAATATAAATTCATATAAAAATAATTAAAAAAATAATATCTATATATAGATGTATTTGTGTGTGTGTACTTTAAAGCCTTTGCTGTGCTTCAGGTATTTTCTGGCATAACCTAGAAAGAATTGTGTGAAGGTTTCTTAAATTAATGATTCATCATAGTACAACCTAAGTTACTCTTTCTTCAGTTTAGCCAAAGTTTCTCAAATTTGATCTTCACATTTTCTATTGAGCAAAAAATTGCTATGCTTTTAATAACCAAACATGCAATAACCAAAGACCAGATCATTAGGCTTTAAACAAGACAACCTCTTCCAAGGAGATAATTTTTTTCCTGTGTGTGTTGAAAAGTTTCTCACAGGTACAAGCTGTGGTAAACCACAAAAATTCCCAAGGATTTCAAGTCTTAATCTTACACTTACACTGCCATTGTCATGCTGTCCATTTCATAAACAAACATTCACTAGTTTTGTTATACCAGTGTTCTTTAGCACAACCTCAGCATTTTGCCTTTTGGCCTTGGTTCTAGCTTACAGTTCATGTTTTGTGATGTAGAATTGTCTTCTGAGAATCTGGCTGGGCTCTGTGTGGAAGTGCAGCAATATACTTTTAAACCTTTAAAACCAAAAGTGTCAAATCTCCTTGGTTCAGGAGACACTGTGTTTTGTTTAAGGACTGATAATATCAGTAGTAGAATTTCGAACACAGAATATAAACTATATTTTGAAGGCAGGAGAACTGGAAGAAATGAGAGTTAAAACAAAACCAGCAAGACACATGGGTTTAAAGCATAACAGACTGAAGGATCTGGAGGAAGTCCCCAACTAGTATTTTTTCTTGTTATGCCTGATTTGCAGCAGCCTCACCATCTGCTGTTTAGGACTAAACAATTCAAGGTCAGATTGCTTTTCCCAAAATAGTGATTTATTTATATTTTATATAAAACATCTTCCCTCAGCATTCCCACACAGAGCTCAAACATCTCAAAGAGACAGACAGACATGTTTCTACCCTACCTAAACTGAATAATTTATTAGGAAAAAGCAACCAGTTTCAATTTAGCAATTTCTGACATATATGCCATTTACACGTTGCAATAAAAATCATTTTGACTTCAGCTTTAGGTTTGTCCCTCTATGCCTTGGTATATCTGGTGGTGGAGGAAAAGAAGTTCCTAAGACCAGCTGGGATGAAAAAAAAAATATAGGGGATTCATCAATACTTTGGAAACTTTGACATATAATGGGTCAGTTTCCACCTGCTTTGAAGAAGTCAGCATTGCAGGTGACAGTAAATCCACTGTAACACCATGCATGCTGAGCAAGAGCTGAAAAAACAAACCTACAGATAAAACCACAATTAAAAAAAAAACATTTGTCTTTTCATTTAAGAGTTAATTTTATGTTATAGAGCTGACATCATAACCTCATTGTGAGTATAACCACTGCCTTATACAGTGAGCCTTGCAAACTTGTTTGTAAACACAATTAATGACCTGTTTATCCACTAAAGTCCTGTTTTGCAGTAAAGGTGTCTTCTGGAACTATTGGTAAAAATGCTTGTAGAGCTAATGGTTGCACATCCTTTATGTTGCTTTATCTAGGATATCAACCATAGCAGTTAAAACAATGACAACAAAAGAGAGAAAACAATACAATAAAACAAACAAACAAACAAAATCCAAACAAAAAAGCCCAAGCCCAAATTAAAAAAAAAAAAAGGCAAAAATCCCCCCAAACCACAAACCCTTAAGTTATACCAAAGAATAAAAATGTTTCTTGCTTTGTAGCAGAGTAATGCACCTTGTTGCATGGGTACCACATATGAGATACATAATGACTCTATTCCTTTTTTATAGCAGCAAAGATTGGCTTGAAATGTCTCATGAAGCAAATTATTATTTTGATTAAGGCCTAGATTACCTTGGCCTGTCTGATAATTTCTACCAAAGAGCTAATCTGCACACACACACATACACACACAGAAAGGCTTTTAATCAGATTTCTATAACCCCCACAAAAACTTCTGATAGAAGGTTCACAAGGCTTACTAGGGTTTCTGTGCAGAGGAAGCAAATACACTCTGCAGAAAGGATGCAACTTCATACTTCTCTATTGTCATCCTGTCCCCTAGTGACAGTCATTTGCTTACAGCTTGCAAAATTGCCACCTGATCAACACCAGTTTCAAAATTCATAGCAGAGAGACCACACCCTCTCAAGTGAAGACATAGTCTGCTGAGAGCCTGTCAAGCTTTCACAAACTGACTCAGTTTCCTCCGTACCAGATAAGCCATGGCAAGAAAATGTGCTTGACTGCCAGTAAATCTTTAATTTAAATTTCATTATCAAACTCAGTAGCTGTGACTGCAAAAGGTAATAGAAAGCATTATCTGTTATGGTTAAAACTGCAGTATGAGGATTCTATGTGTAACATAAATTATCTTCCCCATTTTTAATGGATATCCTGAAACAACTTTTCAGAAAAGTATGAGAAGCACAGAACCTTCTATGACCTTCAGCTCTCTGTATTGTTTGGGAAATCCCAGAGAGAGTGTCTCCTAGGCTAGAGCAGCATGCCTGAGCTCTTCTCAGTGCGGGACAGTGGTACAAAGAAGCCATAGACAGTAGTGAGACCTTAGAGGAATGTGTATGGAGCAGAGGTTGCTCTGCCTTGACATATTTGCAGCAGGCTGTGCAAGCATCATGCAGCTCACCTGAAGCACAGCTCCCATGTAGATCATTTGGGCAAGCTCAGATTTTGCTTTACTGCTTTGCTTGGCTCTGCTCTATGCCTACTCAACAGTCTGTTCATATACATGAACTCTAGCTTTGACTTGAACTTCACCTTGTGTTGCCTCTAGGTGGTTTAGACAAATTAACTTTCTCCTGCACGGGCTGGTTTCTCCAAACCCCTGCTATCTCACTGGAGCTCTGTGTGTTGTAACACTGCAATGCCCTCAGGCAGGGTTAGGCCATTTGTTTACATATAAACATGTGGCACACTCCACCCGTACAAGTGTTTGGTTTTGCATAGCTAGCAGATAACAGGGCTGTAAATTTTATTGCTAAATATTATAAACATAGATCTATGATTTTTTTTCCCCCAAGAATTGTGGTTTGGGGTTTATGCTGATCTTGCTTTTGCTGATTTTAGCTGGATATAGCAGGAATCTGTGACTTATGCATGAAATCAGGATAAAACTTTTTGGTTTTCTTCTCAACAGCACCGAGAACTTCTGGGTCTTGTTTAACATAATATAAACTATTACAAAATTAATTAGGATATTTTTCCACAAGATGCAAACATATTATTAAAATAATATGCTAATTTCCATAATTTCCCATTCAATGTCTTATTATATATCCACAGTGTATAATGAACTTGACATTTTTCTGACAGGATTATGAGAGTGACTATTTCTGCTTTTCTCTATTCTGTACTTTACTGGGTCATGTCTTTTCCCTGAAAATGTCTCTAAGTAGCTATTAACAAATATTTCTCCTCATTGTTTTTTCCTTCTACAGATTCAGAGTGCATCAGCATAGAGAGCTGCATGGATCCTTCTCCATGTTAGCTCAAACTACCCCAGGATATTACAGGGTAATTTCAGTGCTGTCATATCATACTTGAAACAGTATCTAAAATATGTGATTGTGTTTTCTTATTCAAAGCATTAACATTTTGTACCAGTTATATAAGTGCCCATAAAATTAAATACATCGGGCACTAGAATCCCTTGTTTTGGAACAGTAGTCAAGAATCATGGGAGAAAACTTCAAACTACTTATTCATAGGAAAAATATTTCTGTTTTAACATTTTTTTTATGTAGTTACTCCAAAAATATCTGTGAAAACTTAAGGTTGAATGTCTTTGTGGGCTTCCTACAGGAACATGGTAAAGTCTGAGACATATTTCATTTCAATGTTTCTTGTGAATAGCACAAGATCAGAACTGTTGCTGCACTGTTTTCTTGCTTTCTCTCTTTCCTAAGTAGTTTTCAAATTTTGTTTCCAGTTTTGCAACTGCATTGCTATCCAAGGGCTCATATCTGGGGAGAGTAGGAAACTCCTTCTCATACATGTTTGCTTCTCATGAACAGTATATATGGGGTTGGGATATCATTTGGCCCTTTCCCTACTATTACAAGTGAAAAATAAGAAAAGCCTTCTAAAAAGCATTTCCTTTCCTAGAAAGAAACCATTCTACAAAGCCTACAATGAGACCTACTTTAATTTTAATTCAAATACATCTTCTGAAGAATCTATTTGAAAAAAGAAAATAAAAAGTAAAATCAAACACCACAACAAATAAACTTCTTAATGGTTTTCGGTTTTTCAGTTAATATTTAACTGATAAAACTAATCTAAACAAAGTAAATTATTTCAGAACACAACTTTACAGATTTATATTTTCATCACAAAAATAATGCATAACTAAGGGTGTTTATTTTTGCATGCTTCACCATAATTTTCTACGTTCTGAGACCATTAATATGCACAATCATATCTTTCTGTGCTTGAATTCTTAGGTTTCATGTACTGTTTCTGACTGTAGTGGTATAAAAGGTGATTTTGTTTGAATGTCAAGTGTCTTCTTAAGTGAGGTTCTACTACAAAAGTGATACAAATTGTATAGTAATAGAATTAATGCAGTGACATACTCACCAGCTCAGCCAGTAGAAAGCCTCCTTATAAATGCACATCATCAACACAGGATGAATCTTTCAGCCATGTCAAGCTGTTCCTTAGCTTTTCTGCTTTTATCTCACAAGTATTATGTGAAACACCTGAAGTTAAGGCCTAACTTTCTTGCATAGTGCAGCTGTTACCACAATGAGTGCAGAGTGCACCTGGGTACCAGCACTAACCAGGAGGGACTGCAGAATGATCACTGGTGTTTAAATTATAAAATTGCTTTCTAACTAGTGACAATGCAGAAGGCTAAAGAGAAAGCAGCTTCTGCTGAATGTAGGAATCTGTCTAACGAGGTTAAAATGGGTATATGCTCTTTGTAATTAAAAGTCTGATGTTGTAGTTCTTTGAAGAGCCATCACAATTCAGTTTAAGCAGCTCAGTTCACTGGAAACATGTTCACTGCTTTTGGCAAAAAGGTAAGAAGGGATTATTGATTCTTTAGGGGCTGCACCAAGGAGATAATTACATACTGTAAGATATAATTACATGGATAGAATAGGGAGTCTAGGGCAAAGCAGGATTATGATGCTTCTCCTAGTAGTTTTGAGTGCAGTATAGGGAGCTGCATTGTGTTATAATAACCCAGGTATGCTGTGTCCTCCTTGTCCTCTCTATGACTGTCAGCTTTCATGGTGACAACACTGCTGCACAGACTAAAGGGGAAGGGGTGGTAAAGTCTCTTAAATGGGAAAAATAAACAAGCAGGCCTTAAGGGATATGTTTGGGGATAACTGGGTCCCAGCATCAAAAGTTGGCATGACAATTTTGAAATATCTTCAGGATTTTGAAATATCTTCAAGATTTATAGAACAGCTTTGGTAACTGGAAAGTTATTGAGAATTGTTCTTACTTTTAGATGGTTGATCTGCAAAGCCTGAAGTTGAAAGGGTCAAATGAATTGAATTCTGAGTGTTCAGAATGATAACATTGTGTAAGTGTACATACACCTACTATTAAGCAGAATCCACAATATTATTTGTATTATATGAATTGTATTATTGACTAAGAAGATGACTCCAGCTAGGTGCCGTATTTGCTACAATGGACTCCATCTGGAGACACACCAGAATGCCATTTGAACTGGAATTCACTGAATTATTGCAACAGGAGCACTGAAGTCTAATATCAAACGTCTTTATACATTTCCCAAATACAACCTGCAAATGCAAACTAGTTAGCAGATGGATAGTCTCACTAAATGTATAGCAAAAAATGCAGTAATACAGCAGACAGCTTTAATGTTGGATCCCATAAGTGCGAATAATGACATCCCAACCACCCAAGGAGGCCTAGAAGTCAAGCAGAAACCACTGTAACATGAATTTGCACAAATTACAGGAGGTAGCTAATACTTCTACTGTGTCTTAAACAAGAACTTGGAAAACTCTCAAGTTGCAGACCTTTTGTTTGTTCAGTGGTGCTCTCAAAACACACTCCAGGATTTAGGTCAGGCTTTTCTCTGTCATGTTTGTTATTATTCCCCTTCTAAGCAGTTACTTGGGATAACAGACCACTCCAGCCATTACCTGTCCCACATGGCAACCAGGAAATACCAGCAGCATTATAAAGGATTGATCAGCCCACAAATGACAGCTTCTGTTTCTCTCGTGTTCCAGAATTTTCATGTTTCTATCCCTGTATTTCTAACTTTGCTTTTGTTTAAGCAGACCTGACCTGTGCTATCCACAGCCTGCCTGCCTGCTTCATTTTCATATTATCAGTTATCATCAACAAGTTTCTCCACAGCTGTGACCTTATTTTTCCCCTTCTGTGCAGGGTAAGGAATGTTAAATGTACTTCACTAGAGAGAGGAAAAAAAAGTCCTAACTGACAGTAGTCTGATGGTCAATTTTTAAGGGCTACCTTACTTACTTGCCAGGGGACAAAAGACCATGCCTTTTTGCATATTTATTTGCATAAACCCTAACCTATAAAGTTGCACAAATTTAAAATATTAGCTTTAAATAACATTTTGTATGAAAATAAGAAATAACCTATTACAGGCAAACTTGCAGGTGACCTAAAATAGGTCCACCCAATTTAACTCAAAGCAAGATCTGTGATAAGGCCTGTGTATTAGTATTAATTTTAACTCATCCTGTAGAATTTTATAGTTAAAGTATTTTCTATTACAATTCTGTAATATCATCTGAACAGAAAAAAAGGAGAAAAAAAAAAAAAAAAGAGAGACCCTGAACACCTGACCTTTGTGGAAAAGTTACCTGTTTCCTTGCAGAAGGGAAATCACCATGCAAGTTCAGGGATTAATGAAGTTTGAGCGTGCCAGAGATGCTGCCAAGGAACACTTGCTTCCAGTGCCAAAATTAAAGAGCACATCCAGGAGAATTCCTCAGACCTGAAGTAAATTGGTCTGTTCAGAGTAGTGGCAGGCACAGGGTAGGGAAGAATGTCAGAATAGTCTCATTGCAGCTGCAGCCACACTGTCCCCTACACAAAAGCATACAGGGAGATTGAGTAAATATTAAAACCCTCACCCTTTCTTATGCTGTGCAAGAGTTGTGCTAAACCTTTTTTATTTTTTTTAATAAAAGATCTATGATTCAAGATCCACCTACCTGCAATACAGTTGAGTTAGATGATGGCATTATCAGAATTAAATAAACAGATTCCCAGATGATGAGGCAAAAAAAGAGATATCCCTCCACCTTCTTTGAACTTGTTGAATTCTTGGCATTCTTTCCATAAATCACTTAATAGCTGCCCCATTCATAGGAAAATGTATTGCTGAAGCTAAACTGTGAGGATTGCTTTCCCTCCACTCTCATTGGAGAGATGCATAATAAATTAAGCCTGATTTGCATGCAAGTTTGCATACACAAAACTCTTGTCATGAACTAGCACACAATAACTCATGTCAGAACACATTGTTCAAACCACAGCACAGAATAGCTACTGAGCTGTAGGGCACACTGGTGTTCCTCTACTGCTCTGTGTTACCAATCATTTGCCCCAACAAACCTTCACTGCTACAAAGACTACAAAAAGAAATAAATGTAGGAGCTTGTCACTGGTCAGTGAGCTGCAGCCCAAATACTCTCCATTGCTCTGTGTCACATCCTGACAAGAGGGAAATTCTGAGTCCTAGAGGAACTTGTATGCAGAATTTATAAATTAAAAAGCTTTGTTTGATGACGCAAATGTTACCCTTCTCTTTCAAACTGCTGCCTGGAAGTGCACATCAGTTCTTTACTAGGCAATTTATGATTAGCCACTATTAGTGTAATGCTGCCCGGAAGCACTACAGTGCTGAGCAGACTTCTTCTGTGACTGGCGGCTTTGCAGCAGTAAAAGCATGTTACTAGTCTAGCTCGACATGATGGTATCACAAGTCACTTAGACTCAATTTCAAACAAGAAGAAAAACTCTCCTGACATGGCATAAAGTTGCATCAGAGCTTCTGCCAGCTCTTCATGGAAAGTATCAGCATGCCAAGGTTTGCCTCTGCTTACCTCTTGTAGAACTACACATGCAGAGATTGATGCTAACACCTATTTGGTGTCTGCCTACCTTATCTCAGCACTTAAAGGAGGGAAAGCTTGAGGTTAGGAGAAGTGTACAGCAGGCTCTTGGTTCATACTTCACAGATCCTGAGGTGTGGATATTTAGGCAAAAAAACCCACATAGGTCTGGGTCAGCTGACTCCAAGATCCGTTGGATAAAATTGTAAGGATTGCTGTCAAGTGCCATGAACTGGCAGTGTAATGAATTGGCAAACCTACTGGGAAGTTCATTATTCTCCTCACCTGGGAATGTTTTCACATCAAGCAACAAAGACACTATTGACACTACTAAACAGTAAAGAATTTCATAACGTATCCCATCAGGAAAGAAAAGCTACTGCATTGTAATTCACAATGGATCTGGCAAAGTCCCCATTGCTGTTTACTGGAGAAGCAAATACTGGTAGGACTGGAATAGGATCTTTACAGATACCTGGACCATGCTTCCTGGTATCATCTTTGAACAAGGAGTAGCATTTAAGTCCTCACCAATTTATCATCTGCAAGGTCAAGCTTTCCAGAATCTTGTAGTTAAATACAAACCTTTAAGCCTCATGGTCTAGCTTTACTCTTCTTCCATTTTGTCTTAGATGTTTGCTTAGTAAGAATGGTATGAATGTAACCCAAGGTATTTGCAAAGGTTTTTAATGATATTTTGCATGATATTCTGTCATTTCTTTTCCCAGTATTTTTTCATGCTTGATCAAAGAACTAAGAGGGCTGTAGTGCATGTGGAAAACTAGATAAATAATAACCAGATTTTTATATCATCACTGTTCATCGAGCGTTGTAAGAATGTTCTTCACTGCATCAAGAGGCTGCAGCATGTTTTATTTTTTTGGGGTGCATGATATAGAAGTCTCTCATTTACAGAAAGCAATCACAGTTTGCTAGCCACACTAAATTCTTCCTCTCTCTTACAAAATGGTTTCATAGGGCAGTGTATGCTGGCTGTCACTTGATACAGATGAATTGGGGAAGGTTCTGTCCTGCAGCCTTGAGTCTGTCACAAGGTATGATGCATATGGACGCTGAAGTGTCTCACCATAATCACTCAAAAACTGATTCAGTAGAAATTATTTGGGTTAACATTAGCTTGTCTTAGGATTTTTCTTGAGCCTGATTCGCTCTGACTGAATCAAAGTAAGAAATGATTACTTCAGCATTTGTTCTGGTAGAGTTATCAAGACACAAAAGGCACTAATCACCTGCAGGAGTGGGGAAAG
This sequence comes from Indicator indicator, assembly GCF_027791375.1. Taxonomy (NCBI): domain Eukaryota; kingdom Metazoa; phylum Chordata; class Aves; order Piciformes; family Indicatoridae; genus Indicator; species Indicator indicator. The sequence goes on from NC_072027.1 coordinate 13,722,995, forward strand.
TTCACAGGCATCCAGAACAGTGAGGCAGCAGTTTCAAAGTGAATATTAAACCTGCATTTATGATCTTGACAAAACCATAACCATTAATAAAGTAAACACCAGCTTAGAAATATCTTTGACTCCTTTGCCTAATCCAGTAAAAAGCTTTACAACAAGCTTGGCTCTGAAAATAAATTAGAAGCATAGAGTAAATTGCCATGCACATTGATTACATTTCCTGTATATTGACTGTAAATAGATTTAGCAGATCTTACTACTAACAGCTCTCCATTGTATCCTCATCATTAGTGCAAATTTCTGTGTACCTATATGGATTTCCTTTTATTATTTGGGACTTGAAACTAGGAAAGTCAAAGAAAATACTGAGTGACAACGGAGTTGCTTTTTGCTTCTTAGCATGATTTGCAACTTGCTTTTCCTCACATTTCTGCTCTGTGAGTCCATACTGGAACATTTTCCATTTCAGCACTAAAGCCATCACTTTTCTTTCAGTTTTCCAAAACATATAATCCACAGAAACTATATTCCAGGTAATTTGGTGTACGTCTGCTGAACGTGAGACATAACAACACTGACTGAATGTATTCCTCTGTTGCCAACAAGCAAGTCTCGCTGTAACAAATGCTCCTAGCTGTTGAGTTGCAGAGTATATTACGGCACAACTACTGAGGGTGGTAAGACACTGGAACAGGTTGCCCAGGGAGGTGGTAGAAGCCCCATCCCTGGAGGTTTTTAACACCAGGCTGGATGGGTCTGTGAGCAACCTGATCTAGTGTGAGGTGTCCCTGCCCATGGCAGGGGGGTTGGAACTAAATGATCCTGAGATACCTTCCAACCCTAACAATTCCATGATACTGGGCTGAGATTCTTGTAAGGACTGTAAAATTCTGAAGGCAGGAGTTCCAGCTCAGGCTTCAGCATCTGTCTGACTTCACAGAAACCTATAGTCATGGCAGAAGGACACTACCAGAAGTCCATTTTATTTTTTTTTCTTTAGCAACAGCATTGATGATGCAGGTACATAACTTCCAATGGAAAACTTATTACAGCGCATACAAAACTATATATAGACATGGCAGCATCAACAGTGAAAAAGTTGAAAGATAAAAATATCAAATAATAAATAAGAACGCAGAGCCTGTGAAAATGTCTGCTCTCTGAAATTTTATGTGACTGGCACCACTTGGCTCCAGCAGGGACATTCTAAGGGTGGTTTTTATTTAGTGATAGTATTTTGCATAATAGCAGACAATTATATTCCTCAGGCATGCAAATTGTGATTTCTTAGACTTACTCTATCTTAGTCTCTGACCTCTTGTGACTATAGCACTGCTCTTTCTTCAGGCAAATTGCTCAAGTCAAACTATTAAGGAGACATCTAAAGACAGAAGTAGTACAGTAAACACACACGTAAATATACACTCGTCTATACAAATGCTTTATTAAAAGTGCTTCTGGGATGGCCCATGACAAAACTATACTCATGTAGAGTTAGAAAAAAACAACAAACAATCCAGACAAAATGAAATCTATTACAATACATTAATAAGTCTTCTATCTTTCCTGAAATCTGGTCAGCACCCAGATGTGAACAGTTAAACTTGCTGCAGCCTATCCAGTTTGGAATGTTACTCTACATAAATGTGGAACTTGATTCAAGTTTTGGCTTGAAAAAACTTCATATTTTGAAATGTTGTTATTGCTTCAGTAGAGTGTAGGAAAAATAAGCATTGTTTCTAATATGTACATGAAGACAAACAGCTAGGGCTTTTAAAAAAAATGGGGGGAAAAATACAGCACGGTGACTATTTATAGTATCTATAATTGGTGCTCTGAAAGACCCAGCCTTTGAATTGAAACTTAGAGGCAGTTAAAGTTTCTGCCTTCTCTTTCTTCTTCCTTCTTCCCACCCCTCGAACTCTTTACTCGGTATAAGTCATTAATGTAGAATTGTAAAGATAGAAAGAATGTGTTTTCTTCTTATAAAACACAGGACAGATCCTGCTTTCCTTATGTGAACAGATTTGTATGTATAAAGCAAAATAGCTAAATTGACCCTGTAATTAGAATTGAAAACATTAATATCAAACCGCACCAGAAGAAGACCATTATATTTTAAGCTACCCTTCAGTTTGAAAGTGACTGTTGTGCCCATGATTATGCCATCTGACTTCACAGCCATATTCCCCTTGGGCTCAAAAGGGGATGAAAATTTAGACAAGGTATGCACTAGTATGAGAGATGCCCAAAGACAGCCCTCACCATTCAGGTATTGGGTGCTACTCACTATGCAGCAGTTTCTGTCAGTGTCTCAATAGCTTTGGCTGACTAAGTACTTGCTAAGCATGTCTGGTACTGGCAGCCTCTCTCAGCAAGAGAGGATATTTGGAGATATAACCACATTTCTGTTAGAGCTGTAAATGCATAGCAATATTAGTACCACGCCAGAAAAAGCTTCATGCCTAAGGCAAACAGGGACTTCTCAAGGATGTCTGTAGAGGACCATGGTTGGCAGCAAATACAAGCACAATGTCTCAGGAGAACTCTTCACTACTCTTGCTGTTATAATTCCTGATTTTTAATGAGGAGCTGCCAACTGTGGAGTGTTTGTGTTTTGAATAAGAATAATGGGTGGCAAGTTGGTGGCTGCCAGAAGGTAGGATGAAGTGTGGGTCCCAGGGACAACATGCTAACGTACAGAAATTTTCCCCTTATAAAAAGCTAGACTTCGGTGTCTTAGAGTCCTTCATTTAAACCTCTGTCCCTTCCCTAGAATATAGCGTGTTGTTTGTACTGATACTGCTGTAAAAGTGAGTATTGAACTGGTTGAGCACAGAGTTGCTGTAGCCCAGATGGCTAGAAGGCATAGAATTGGACCACTCTCCCACACCATGATTTGGGATATTAGAGAGTGGAGAGTAGGAATTGAAGCCTACCATGTTCTGTCCCATTTTGTCTACGGGTTCAGAGTTGAGTCCTAAAGGCACTGAGCGGCTCCCTGAGTTAGAGCCATTAACGTAGGCAGTCATACTGGAGAGGAAGTTACTGAGGCATGGGCTACTGGAAGATGGAGGTGGAGATCCTTTCTCAGGTGAATTGTCAGTCCCCGGTGATGAGTTTTCCATGACATCCTGGTGCTCTACATCTTTGGGGCTACCAGTGAGGCCACTATCCTCTGATTTCTCAGATACAAGAGTGGCAGCACTAGCCCCAACGTCAGACTTCCTTTTCCTCTTCCTGCGGAAGTTTCCATTGTCAAACATCTTTTCACAGTTTGGGTCCAGAGTCCAGTAATTCCCTTTTCCTGTCAAAGGGGGCAGAAGCACATTTTCAGTTTAAAAGGATGCACAGAGACAACAAAAAGCAGTCATCTAAGGCTTTACAATGTGCTTCTCATTTCACAGCAACAGAACAGTTACATGAACAAAGGACTGAAATAATTTTTAATCACACAAAAGCAGAAGTCTGTGGAATTCACAAAATAGTGCAGAATTTTGGGATGTGTCCTTTAGTCCTGACCCTTCACACATGAAAAACTACAAGTGAAGCCACTGGGAGGGCCTCTAGGTTTCGTTTTCTTTGTGCGGGAAGAAGGTTTTCAGTATAGAACTGGTCCTCTGAATTTACAGCAGGGAGTAATCAACCCCCATATAGGGCTGCTCTTTCAGATTCACTGGGGCAGGAGAGGTTTCTAACAAGACAGAACTAGATTTTTTGCCATCTGGGGCAGCATAATTCAATGATTTTAAAATGTTCCCAGCGGTTCTTAGCAGCTATTGATAGAAAACAATAAGTAAAGGAACAATCGGACAGCACACCAGCCAAGGGGTTGGAAACAGCAGAGGTGTGATTCCAAGCAAAACACTGTTTGAAACAAAATAAAAGCAGCCTGCTTTCCTCTTGAGAATTATCAATGACTCCCTAAAGCTGCTGGATTGCTTTCACAAATCTGAATTTTCCTTACCCTTACCATTAATTCCCAGTTAAGCTTGGTATAGGTCACATGCATTATGCCAAGTGAATTTTGAATGTGACTCTGCTTGGCTGCTCCCATGCTTGCTGAGCCTCATGCTCATCACTCTGATCAGCTCTCAAAGACCTAGAGCAGTCAAGAATCCCTTTCCCTGCAGAGATCTAATAGCAACACTGATCCAGACCTGAACTATGCATAGATGCCTTCTGTGAAAATAGAAGAGTTACTATTTGTATGCCCTGTATCTAGGTTAGCACAGCTCTTCGCAATGTATTAGGCATTTTAAAATTAATTAAGTTTAATTAGAGGAGGGAAAATAGAGGAGGAGAAAGCTATACCTGGATCATCTTCATCTCGGGGCACCTTCTTGAAACAGTCATTGAGAGACAAGTTGTGCCGTATGGAGTTCTGCCAGCCAGCTTTGCTTTTGTTATAGAATGGGAAGTTGTCAGCCACATACTGGTAGATCTGACTGAGAGTCAGCCTCTTTTCAGGTGCTCCATGGATAGCCATGGCAATAAGTGCAGAGTAGGAGTAAGGTGGTCTAACCAACTTCATAAGCTCTTCTTGGGATGGGAGAGGAAGCCAGCCAAGGTCAGATCCTCCCAAGCCGTGCATGTTAGGCAAGAGCTGTCTCTGCATCCCATAAGACTGAGGAATGAAGGGACTGGCATTGGATCCTGGGAGATAGGGTGGTGGGGTAATGGAAGGTCCGTTTAGCCAGAGGTAAGGATTGGGAGTAGCATTGTAATCCGTCGTCTCAAAAGTGCTTGGTCGCTGTGGACTAGGGATGTTCTGTGGATGGAAAAAGTTCTCATAGTAGATATTCATCTCTGGAGGTTCTTGTCCAATATTTGGAAACTGTGGGCTGCAGCGTGGTGGAGAATGCACTGGTGGGTCAAAGGAGCTCATGCTCTAACACAGGCAGCTAGTGAGTTGTGACACGCCTGTGCTGGTGCTCCTTTCCTGAGACAGGTGCATCACCTGTGCCCTTCCCTACCTACTTATGCACCTGTAAATGTCTCAGCTTGTGCTGCTGGCTCCACCCCACAGCCCTGAGTGGCTGCAGATGAGAATGATATCCTTTTTGGAATGCTGGCAGTCCCAGCCAGTCATTGATGTCACATCAACCAAACATGAAAGTTACAACTCTTTATCTTCCTGAATGAATGAAGGAATTTTCCACTAATGTGATGCACATACAGAAAGCCTAAGGTGCCTTGAAGTTAAAACCCCTAATCAGAGATCCTCCTCTTTCTACCTTGCACAATAAACCTTTAGCATTTGGAGGTTTTTTGTTTGTTTTTTTTAAAAAAGACATTTTGTGCTGCTGCTAGTAACAACTCAGAATGCAAAAGCCACTTCCACTTATCAATGACAGAGTAGGGATATATATATCTACTGAAAAAAAAATAAAAGAAAGAAAGAAAAGAGAAAAGGTCAGACCTCTTTTTCTTTCTGCATTTTTAATTGCAGAGTTGCTTGTACTTTCCCCTAGGCAATCACAGTACTGGAGGCAGATTCTGTCGCTGGTTACTCACGTGAGTAATCTTACTGATATAAATGGAATTACTCCCTAAAGTAAGGATTAATCTTGTGAGAAAAAAATGGCAAGCTTAATCATCAAACCTTTCTTTAGAGCTTAAATTGGTGAACTGAAATGGGAAATCATTATTTGCTGCTTCCTCTTTGCTACAGGACTGGTGCAGAGAGCTCATAAAACTGTGTCGCAAAATTTCCAAATGGGAAAGAAGCAGCTTTGTTCAGCACAGCTCTTTTCAGCTGACTTCCAGTAACTTCATTTATATCTATACAGACAAAAAATGGAAAAATCCTCTAGCTCTTCTTACTTTGCTTGGAAAAGTATTTACTGCCTTGCATGTCATACTGCACTTCTGAGGGAGGAAAAAGCAGAGCTGCCATCTCACCAACACCTGCCACAGAACAAGGGCAGCCCCAATGCCTGTGTCACTGCAGGAGAGCCTGCACTGTAGTTGAAAGCACAGTTACACTTCCCTTCAGAAGTGATAGTTTTATTTTTAATGTTTAAGGCACATACATACATTTAGAACTTTACTCAGCCTTAATAAGCCATATGATCAAAAAAAGCCTTGCCATGCCAAGGCCTTTTAAGATGTCGCTTAAAACATGAATTTTGATCTGTAGATCTGAATTTCTGGCTGCACTGAAGAGTCTTGCTTGGTCACACATTCATCAACTCAATCTTTTGCTGTAACACCACCAAGATTTCTCCCCTTCCTTGGCATTAGTGATTCACCAATCTCATGTTCGTATCTTTGTTTCTTTGAAAGGTATGAAAAAAATGTCACTGAAGATACAATTGAAATATTGACTACAGAATGACAAAGCTTGCCAATTGGCCAGCTCAGAGAGGCATCTCTACAGCTGTTACTAAAAAATACATGCTTTGACTGCACATAACATTTGTACTTTAACTGGAGTTAAAAACACTGCTATTTTCATCTGAATGACAGAGATGAGAGTTTAGAGCTTCTAAATGCTAACTAGCCTGTGCAGAGATACACATGAAACAGAGAAAAGTTAAGTGGAACAAGGACTGGCTTATTATCTGAGTGAAAACTGCTGTGCAAGAGGTGACTTGGACAAAAACTCAATAATACTGTGAGCATATCCCCCTCATGAAAACTATCTAAAATAATGATTTACTCTGTAAGAATTTGAATTATAAACATGCAAAAAGCTGTTTGAGCAACACTGCCTACACCTTCCTAATTAACTTACTAACATATGTAGCTGTGTATACACTAATGAAATCTATGTGTGGTCCTGCAAATATTACTGTTAAAAACATTGCTAATAAAAAATCCCATTATTTACAGCAAAAGTCAATGGCACATTCAAGAAATGTTCAAATGAGTAAAAAGAGGATCCACTTTCACAATTAACTAAGACCCAGAATAATGTACGCCAAGCAATTGATTATTAATTCTCAACAAATCGTATTTTTGCAAAAAAGAAAAAAGACCTGAAAACAAAACAAAAAAACCCCATGCAAACATTTTACTGCCTAGGGTTTGTTTAATCCAAGTAAAAAATGATCTAAGTGCGTCATGGACTTAGCTGAGAGGCATCTAAATACTTATTCCCTGAGGTGCTCTGCATGCACAGCTACCACTAACATAGACTGAAGTGGGTGCCAAGTGAATACATTGAAAATATTCTAAGCTTTATGGCAAAGGAAAAAATATTACTTCTGTGCCTGGAGACTGCAGGTTGTAAAACTTCCTCCACAAATTAATCTGTATGAAGTTTTGGTGCAGTGCATTTTAGTAAGGTCAGTCCCTGGCTGTGCTTTGCAGCTGCCTGAAAACACATTACCACCAGACCTACTTTGACATGACATGTGAGCAAAGTGTGACACAGAATTAAGTAACACAAGGACTGAGGTGAAGCACTCCAAGTACTGCTTTTAGAGCAATGAAGTACAAAGACAACTGTAGAAATCTGCCTATGGAGCTCTGAGAGAGAGTGCAAAGGTCTGATACCTCCCTGGCATTTGTGCTGGCACAGGTTCTAGCAGAGACATGATCTGATAAGCATCATTTTCCTTCCAACTGACTGTGCCTGATTTGCTCAAATCAGAGTATAAACAATGCCAGTAAAAATGGTACTTTGTCAGTACTGTGGGCACACCTTGCTGCAGGAGAGCCATTGCAATACATGCTGCTGTATGCCACTTCAGATGCAGATGCTCACGTGCATCAAGAATAAGCTTTGCTAAGGCTCTCGTTACCGAGCAAGGCTGGTCAGAACTGGAGGTGAGCCTAACCAGGAATACTACCCTGAGATCCTCAAAAGACTATTGTTCTTGGCAGGAGAAGGTAGCAATCCCAGAAGTGGAGAAAGGAGAAGGAAAAATGGTGAGGTTTCCATAAAAAAGCAGATGGGGAAAAGCAGTATACTGACCGAGTTATGCTAATATGTTTTGAAATAAAATGGAAGCTGATGCTGGGGTCATAGTTAGTGATCATTCCTTCCAAATGCACTGGGTTCTTGGGTAGGATTCTCTTGTTTTTTGTGTTTCTTTTTAACCACAGTACACTATTGTACAGCCCTGTGTGCATGCCTCCATTAACTGGAAGCCTGATCAATGACAGATGGTTTTCAAACCAAAGACTGTTGTCAACTCATGTGCTATACAAATATTTGCTCCTCTCAGTCTCTTAAGAGAAGCTCTAAAATCTGCAAAGTTGAGGCCCAGTCCCTGTAGAACCATTGCTCTCCATAAGTCTTTTAGGTCAGCTCCTATGTACCCCTTTACTCCAGCCAACAGATTGCCCTTTTACAAAGGAAATCATAATTGTCTTATGAAAAGTTAATTTATTTAACTTTTTCACCTACATATTTCCAAAATAACCTATACATTCAGCATTCTGGAAATGCAGTGACCTGAGAGAAGAAAGTACACACCAGCACACCATAGAAAGCAAAAGCATAGCAGTCAAAAGTTAGAGAATAATAATGGAGCACTCCAGTCTACCTTCTTAACCAGACTTTTCCACACAATAAAGCAAAATAAAGCATAATACCTGCTAGTCTCACAAGTACCCTTGGGTCATCACACTGATTCACAATGTTTTAGAGAATTTAGATCAACTACAATACAGTGCAAACCTACTCTAATGGCTCAAAAGGTTAACAATTCTACTAGTCAACCTGGCAAACCTTACGTACTGCCTATCGTTTGTCCCTCATACAGCCAGTATACAGCACTCTGCAACATGTACTTTAGCTAATTAGTCAGTTGACACTTGAGCCAGATTATGATACATATGGCCAGATAATCCCGTAGTGCGGAGATCTATTTGTAGCGAGTATCAAGCTTTAGGCTGGACTGTTAACACTTCATATGATGTATTGTCACAGTGCAACTTCTTACTGGAGAAAAGTTCATACAAGTTATTCATGTGGGCACAGAGAGGAAAAATGTGTTTAAAAGAATTCATCAACCACTCAGTATACCAAGCAACCCACCTCGTTTCAAGCAATTTACACGCTGAACTCAGGAACAGTTCTGTGTCCATGGGTAAAACATTTTCACATAAGGACAAATTGTCTATTCTCTTGGCTGTCTAGTAGATTACTTGAAGAAATCTTTATTCCAATATTCTTATTCTAATAATCATGTGCACAAAATAAACCACACCATTTGCAGAAACAAGGTGTAGCAGGCAAAACAATGTCATATCAAGGTCATTACAAAAGGATAGGAAATTTAAAAGACAGTATTGCAAAACAAGAGAACTGAGCTTTATTTCTAGAAATGCAGATTGAACATTAAATTAATGGAAAAGGCAATATCATTTGGATCTGTGCCACAGAGGCTGCAATGCTAAAATGCCCTTATAAGTCCTTCAGAACAAAAACACTGTGAAGTTTTAGAGCAACTCTATAACTGGTTTTTTTGAAGACTGTAAAACCTTATAATGGGTAGTAGCTGCTTTCTCATCATGAGAACTATGATAATAAAAGTGGTCATAACTCCTGCTTCAACAAAGGCCTTCCACCATCTTGCCAACATATAATATGATAGAGGGGATTAGGTGTCCCTTGACTTATGTATTAACCATGAGAGACCTAGGCAAGCAAGAAATCTATAACTTCTCTTTGGCTGGCTATGGCTCCTGTGGGATCCTCATGGGGGGATACCTGTAATCTAAACCAGACATGGAGAGACTCTTCAACAAAGTCCTCTGATGTTAGAATCTGAGGCGTGTCTCAATTATGGTTAATTAGTACAATGATAGGTACTTCAATCACTCATACTTTGACAACCTCACTGCTGCAACCAGCTCTTGAACTGCTGGAACACTTGCCTTGATTATCTGCCTATTCTTCCATGCTTGCCACTAAATGTTTGTTTATACCAGAAATAAACAGTGCTAATATCAAATGAGGTGTTGTATGAACATCAGTTGTGCTTGCCATGGAAAGTAATCTGGTTACCTTTCCAAAGCCCTTCAAAGTTTAAATTCTGGTGCATTTCAATGAGATGCACAACTGGCTGTCTACAGAGGAAAAATACTAACATGCTGATGCTTCTGTTTCAGTTAGATTTCAGCATCAAGGAATTTGTCTGTATTGTTAAACAAGCTCCTTCCTACTCCATGATTTAAATGGGGATTTTGAAAAGATACTTAAAAAATAAGGCTTTTTCAGAAAATATAACTTCCCTTTTTAATTTAAGGTTTTGTTCAGCCTTCTACACCCCCTAGTGCTTGCATAACACAAACACTTGGGGAAAATTAATTAGCAACTAAAACTGATAAGCGAATTGGTACAGATGCAGTGAACTACTCTATAGACACACTTAATCCTAGACAAAACTCAGGTTGTTTAAACGTAACCAGGGTTTAACTGCAGCAAGCTAAGATCCTTTAATTTGTGAATAGGATGATTTACAATGTAAATACTGCTTGCACTTCCAGTTGCTCCACTTTGGTTTTCCCAGCATCTGGACAGACAGGTCAGTAGTTTGAGTTCTATTGCATGGGCAAAGCATTGCAACTGCTTACCTCCCTCTAGTGACAATGTCCGAAAGTGTAACAGATCAGGCCGGATCTGCCCTGGATGCAACTTGGGTCAGCAACAAGTTTTTATACTGGCACAATCACTGTCCCACCTTAGCAATATTACATACATCTATATTTGTAATTCTGGGATATGGAAAAATAACTAATGGTATTTGTAAACATTTTTAACTTTTTCACATCAGAATCCTTTAGTTGCTTTGAAACTCTGTACGGAAATTCTGGCAAGCATAGAGACTTCATGTCTACCTTTTAGGTTTGTTTTCTTTGCTCTTATATTTTCCATTACTGATCTCCACTATCCCTGTTTTCTCATCGAGAGAAAGAAATATAAATGCTGTTGTAAAGAAAGATTCTACAACTTCAGGCATTGTGCATTAGTATTACTGAGTGTTTCAAAGCACTACTGAAGCATTGCTGAGTGTCTCAAAGCAAATGAAGTCATGTAGTAAAGACTGTACATTCCTCAGTATCCAGCCACAACATGCTTTATTGTATGATAAAAGAGCTGCATCTAAAGCAACACTATCTAGGGCTGTTTTCTCATGTATGACAATGTACAAGCAAATATGGAGAGTTTTTAGTTCCAACACAACTCCTGCTACTGCACTCAGATAACTGGATTTTTGATGGTTTTGTTTTTTGGGGGGGAGGGTTGGTTGGTTGTTTGTTTGTTTTTGGCAGCTGGCCTGACAAATCAAGGCACAAACACTTTAAATTTGGGGGTTTTCTAACCCAAATCACCTTTCCTGTGCCTCTTGAATCAATTACCACTTAACGCCATTTTATCACCATCAAACAGCCATCCAACCAATTCAAGTAAATAGGAAAGCCTGTGAAGTGTTAACTGTGGGGGAGAGATCATTCATGCCTCACTCTTCAACCTGTTAGTAAATGCAGGCTGAACACCCACATGCATAACGGAGCACACCGAACTGCAGCACACACTAATATTCATGAAAAAGCCATTAATTCAGAAAAAAGATTTGTTACAGCTCATACACTCACAGTGGCTGTCTAAGCCTAGGGTCAAGCCATAAGAAAAAACGTCTCATGGCACAGTAGAGCTTTCTGCTGTTCTGGAATATATAAAACCAAAACAAAACAAAGGGTTAATTCTATCCAAAACCCAGTCAGATCAAAATGTCCTCAGTTCAAAACCATGATTAAATTTATCTAACATTTTAAAGTTTATTAAATCCATGGCCTACTTGAGGTTTGTTTGCAGAGCAATTATTCCTTTACAGTGTTAATGTTTAGCACACACTGGATCATGATAGCAAATCAGAACAGAAAATTACAAACTGAGTCAACAAAGATCAACTACTCTCCTCACCTCATAGCAGTAAATATTGCCCATGGTGAAGTCCTTACAACTGAGGGCAGTCCCTGAAACATTGCTCAATGTTCCCTCTCAAACGGACCTTGAATGCCCAAGGGCAAGTAGGAACCCAGTTCTGGGAGCAAAATCTAAGTAAATACTATAATACTAGTGACTACTCCAAAACATCCAGGATAGGGGATGGCTGCAAGCTTTTTTTCATCAAGGTTTCCAAATTCCTCAGTATAAAAGATTTGTGTCACAAGATGGACACATCCCACCTCCAAAAAATTAATCAGGGAAAGAAACCATAAATTATTTTTTTCTCCCTCCTCAGAAATGTTGGGGGGTCTTTTGTTTTGTTTTGTTTTGTTTTTTTAAACAGGATGGCACAAAAGACAATTTGGCTTTAAATTGCCTGAATTCTCCTGATTTCTACATAAGAAGGATCCTGTGTTTGACTATGTTATTCCTTTTATTTTCTTACATTCTGGACAACTGCCCTGTGCTGCTCTTTTAAACAGAACGTCTTAGGTCCAGATGATTCCCTTTGATGTTGACATACACAGAACCTGTGTCTGGGATAAATGTTTCATTTGCTAAACAGCACTGCACTGAGGCTGGAACAAAAGAAGAAAAAAAAAAAAAAAGGTGTTTCGGTCTTTCCATGATAGTTAAGCTAAAATCATTTAAAATGGAAGAGCAAGTTAGCATAAAGAATTATGTGATTAGATGGCTTTAAACAACTCCTGGACCTCTGCTGACTTAAACAGAAATGAAACTTTATAACAAACAAAACCATCTTCTTCTGACCTATCTTGCTATTTTAAAAACATGTTGAACAGCTTTTCTTGTTTAGAAGTACCCTTAGCCCACAATCAGGGTAGAACAGACATACTTAGGAGCATGACACTTCTATGGCTCTTACTTGGGCTGAAAGAAAAGATCCCTTGATAATCACAGCCAGGCACAATACAGCAGCTGCAATACTGTACCATTAGTGAGCAGCTTTTATTCAGCATCTGTATAGTCATAAGTACCAAAAAACACTTACAAGTTTATCCTACTCCAAAGCAGAAGTTTATGTTCATTAGTGCAATCAATGTAAATCTCATTATGACTCTGAGTATAGATTGCACTAAGTGATTTACCAGCCATCAGGTGTTGAATTACTAGGAGATTTCATGTTCAAAATGATCAAGACAAATCATCTATGTACACTTCACTTCCCCAGCAGTTTCCCATCATTGTGCCAAATATTTTTCTTGCAGGGGTCTTGTTCATACCTCAACTTATTTTTAATGAGAGCCTGCACAGTCACTACCACTAGCAATGAAGCAAGCAACAAAACAGCCCAATAGCAAAAGCTTGTGAATATCAAACAGGTTAAAGAGAGCAACTCAGTCTCTGAATCCATTTTGTTGTTGAAATTTCAGTAACTTTATTAATATGACATAAAAGTGGAAACCCATTCCCTGCTTTTCAAAGAACTGTGACTATGTGCTCGGCACAGGTTTATAACTTTTTGCCAGTTCAGTTTAGAAAGCGCTCTTCAGACAGTACCTGCCTCAAATACAGAGGTCTATCACATGTTCATTCTCTATTCAAGAACACAAGGTGTTCCTAAGGTCTGTAGAACCCTTAATAAAACTCTCCTTCCTGCTCAAAAATATGATCCTTATTGTCCTATACTCTGAACACCTTCCCACAGGTCACACCAGATAATTTTTATTGACATTTAAAGAGCATTAAATTTTCTCCCAAAATAATAAGTAATAATTTCATAATAAGGGCCTGAACACTGTTACTCCATGGCACAAACAAAGGCAGGCTGGATATCCAAGTCAGTTAAACAAGGCTCCAGAATAACCTGATGTAGCAGAACACTAATGTTTGCTCTCTAGGATCAGAGCTTATGCTGCACTGACAGCAGATCTTCTGGAGCTAGACCATTGTTGTTAACATCGTGTTGCAGTCAATGAGAGATACAGCCCAGGTGCCTGTGTCAAAATTCAGACATCTAGCTAACATACAGGGCATGCAGCAAAAATGCATTGTACATTGTTGCAGTGTAACAACTTCCTGCAGGTCAGCAAATAAAGTCTTAGCTGCACATTCAGTCTTTCCCATCCCATGCTAAATGATTTTTTACAGACTTGCACTGCCCATACATGTCTAAAATTTCAGTTCCATGGACATCCTGTTCTTGGTAGTTATTTTTTCTTAATTAATTTTGCTTTTCTGCTCTGAGTTGATTTATGTGATTCCAGGCTTGAAATAGATCCAAACTAGACTGGCAAGAAGAAGACAATCTGTGATGTGGGGCAGCTACTAAGAGTTTTGCTGGTATTTGGTAAATTCAACGTGAATCTAACTTCTTAATCAAAAATTACACTAAAATCTGAGGAAAACACAAGCATGAACCTTGAACCACCAGATAAACACTCAGCATCAAACTTCCTTTGGACATCGTGCTACTGTTTTCCTGGCATTTGCTTCTGGGCTCTTCCTTCCATTCTGTATGTTTTTTTTATTTTGAATAACAGCACTTGAATTACAGTTTATAACAACAGCTTGTGCTAAACCTTTTCTACTCCACTCTCACATGATAACACAGCTGCAAGATACAATAAGCAAAAAACAAACTTGAACAGGTACCTTTACAAAGAATAAACAGGTGCTAAATCATCCTTTTCTTACTTGATCCCACTAGAACCACACACTTTCTTTTAAAACACTTTTTCCTTTCTGATGTCAATATTTCTTCAATCCATCTTCAAATAATATTTCAAGACAGCCCTAGTGCCCTCTTTCTTCCCCCAGGTTAGCAAGATGTTAAGCGTGCAGCCTTCAGCCTTTTACTTTCTCTCACTCACAGATAATCTACTCTATTAAAACTGTGGGTTTGGTTTGCCATTTTTGTTGTTGTTGTTGTTTGTGGTGTTTTTTTTTCCCTAGAAAAGCCTTGCTCTTCCTCTGTGCGTTAGATATCAAGTTGCTGTGAAAAGCAAATGAAATAAAAAGTCTGGCAGTATCCATGCCAACAAACGCTGCAGTTAGTGTCAAAACTCAACCCATGTTGTCTCTGGCTATTCTAGTGAGTATTTCTTGGTGCAGTATTAGTTTCAATGGGAAATATTTCAAACTTCTCACAGAAAACAATCCATAATTAATTCTGGAGAAAACAGTTTCACATTGACAGCTTGCAAAGAGAGTCTAAATTCATTAAATAAATTATTCATGCTGAACAAAACAGTGTTTATAGAAACAGTCAGGCTTAGAACAAATTGAAGATGTGTTTCCATTGATTGAGCCACTCAGGAAGGAAGAATTTTAGCCTCTTAGCCTTTTCTGTTTCCACATAAACAGCAATAAGTCCAGTCTCTCCCATCCACAGCACTATACACAGTAATATTCTAGTTCATCGATATAAACCGATGTAGGTGGCTGAAACACACAGGAAATAAACTATTTGCCTTTTAGAAACCTTTATATTTGGATAGCATATCTGCCTCTAGGAAGAACTGACAGGTTATGACCCATCCCAAAGTGCTGACCTGCAGTGCTGTGTAGTTTCATGCCAATTAAGGCATTATCTTCCAGCTCTGCCTCATGAGTCGGAGAGGCACAGAAAATCAATTTGGAAAGCAGAAGACCTGAACTTGTAGAATTCCATTTGCTGTTAGACAGAAACTATTACCTTACACACAATGATACCTAGAGATTTCAGTGAGAAAGGGTCAAGGAAAGAAACTAATTTTTTACCATTTTATTGATGAACAGTTGAAAATGCAGCTGTTGTTTATCCCACTCAGTATAATAAACTTTTGCATGTTTTCAATCTAACAGCCACTCTTCTGAAAATAACTCAGCCAAATGATGTCATAGTGATGGACATCACCCTGACAAAGACTGAGGACACAGAGCAGTGCGGTGGGAGCAGCAGAGGGATCTGAGGACTGCAAATCCAAATACAGACACAGATTAAATTGTCAGTGGCTATTTTGTGCTGAGCCATCTGTTGCCATGACTACACTGCCAGCCAATAGTGTAAAGATAGCTGGAGTGTGTCTATACAAGCTGCACAAACCACTAACTTCTTTACTGTCTGAAAAAAACAGGATCTGACTTATATTACATTGTATGCATTGCAGGTGGCCTCTTCATACAGCTTTCTGTCTAGGAATATGTTTTGTTAAAAGGGAACACACAATCTCCTTTGACCAGAGGTCAAATAAACTTCTGTCCCATATCCTGCTGGGCACATCCTGTAGTATTTTCCTCAAATGTTACTGCTGTATTTATATCACAAGTAACTCATCACAGCCCATGAATATGTTGCTAATATTCTCTATTAGCCATGTGTTACCAGTGCCTTTCTTCAGAGAAGACAGTGGTGTAAAACAGTATAGATATGTATATGTAATTAATCTGGATTGTGAGGTGGTCTTGGCACAGAATGAATTAGAGATCTGTAGACGAGGATTTGAAATGGTGCTCCACAGACTGCCTTCCATCTTCTAGAACCTTGGAAATGCGCTGAAAAAAAGGAAAGAAAAGAAAAAGAGAGTGCCATATGTCAAAATGACTGCTGTATTGGATGCAGTTGGAGGCATATTGATTTTACCAGCTTGTAACCTTAAGCTGTGGCCAGAGAAAAAAAAAAGACATTCACCAAATCCTGGATATTTTGAATTAATTTCTCCATAAACCTGTATTTAAACCCATCCACATGATTCTAATCATGCTGTGGAAGCATTATACAAATGGATTTTCAGCTTTATTCAGTCCTTTTTCAGACCTGTAAAACCAGACATTTTATCCTCCTTATTTTATGTGCTCTTTAGGTTTAAATGTGAGGGGAGGAGATCAAACTGAAAACTTGTTACTGAAAAGAGCATGGGATAAGTTGAATATAAATTAAATCGAAAGGATTAATTAATATGATTATGAACACTCCTATATATTGATCTATAGTTCCTGAAGGCATTATCTATATTTTTTTAAAAGACTGAAGAAACTAATAGATGAAAATGAAACCTATTCATAGAGGGAAAAAAATAACCAAATAACCAAACAACAAGCCCAAAAATCAACCTTTGCTTTGAAAGCTCAGCAGAGAGGGGACATGTAAAATATGACAAGTGTCACAGAATGCTTATGCAGTTGTACACAGCAGTAGCTACCAGCATCTGCATTAAACATCACCCTCCCACTACCTGAAATAATAGGGAAATTTTAAAACTTTTGAATCTTCATATCTGCACTGACGATACCTTTTTTGCTTTCAAATACTACATTAAACTCAGTTGTGTTAATGTCGAGAAATTTCCACAGAAGCTGGTGAAAGGTTTCCTACTTTAAAGGGTGGCACCTGTTTGAAGCAATGTTAATGACTCTGGTGTAAGCTGATTTTTCCTTTCAAGTAACCATCTCTCATATCAGAAATTGACTCACACTGTGCACGTTTTGCCATAGATGCCTTGCTTACTTTGATGCTGGTACTACCTGCCCAATGTCATTAAATCGAGCAATAATTCTATTCTTTTTTGTTAGTAAATGTTATATAAAGCAAATGGGAGAGAATCAGTAGGCCAAATGAGACCTCCTGTGGTACAGATGCAGAACTGCACAGCTGAGCCTGCCTTCTCAACAAACATGTACATCTGAACCCCAGGAACCATAGCCAGACAAATCTTTGCTTCCCCATACAGCTTCCTCTCCTCTCTCTGATGACAGGGGAAAAAAAAAAAAAAAACCAACAGATTTTGCCTTGTGATCTTATGGCATTTTAAAATTACTTAATTTTCAGAGCATGGCATTTTTAAACAGGTAACACTTTCCTTTTTTCCTTATAAACACATAGAACTTACCATCGTTTTGAATAACTGGTTCACTTTCTTTTTTTTGAAGGTTTTCTTGTCACCATCTGAGGTGGAAGGAAACACTGGCTGACTCAACCTATGAGATGCAATTGTCTCATCAGGTACCACAGAGCTGACAGACAGAGTTACTCCTTAGAAAGAAAACATGGTTGCACAAAAATGGAGTCAGTGTGCAAAGTAATACAGAACTCAAAAGAATGAACTATTGATATTATCAGAAAGAATGAAGACATTTTAAATCTAAATATATCTTTACAATATAAACCTAAGTAAAAGTTTCCCCATTTGTAAGTGGGGAAACACCAAACTTCTCTGCATTGACACTGAATAGCAAAAGGAATGAACCAAACTTGTCAAAGAAATAGATACAAATACATGAAAAAGAAGTAGACCATGACACTGTACTGTATTGTGCTAAGCAGTTGGGCAGGGAAAGTGAGAGGGATAGTTGAAGTGCAGGGTTAGACATGGCGTGTGCTGTGGAAGAAGTGGAAGGTAAGGAGGACAGATAGAGGCCTAAAAGGAGCTCCAATTTCAGCACTGCTTTCCCCTTCTCTGGATGCAGTGGGTGGTTATGTTCTCTTGTTTCCTCTTTCTCTCACTGCGAAGGATGCTTTTGAAATTCCTTTCTAGCATCAAAAGCAGAAGTGTAAACCTTACTATGGGGCAACCGTTGGGGATAATCATCTGCCAAAGCAAAGTACTGAGCATTTCTTCCTGTTTCAAACACTGCCCTCAGCTGTGAGGGCAGATTGCAGAAGCCCTTGCTTCTGCAAGTGAGTCGCTGCAGAGCAAGGAAGATGACTAAATCTTGCCTCTCTCAAGGCAAGGGGAATGCACACACTGGGAAGCAGAACTGTGAGCTCCAGAAGTAAGAGTTTTGGAATTTGCATGCTAGCATTAGGAAGCAGAGTGTTATCAGGCAGTAGTAGCAGTCCAGCAGTCCATGCACAATAGACACTTAAACAGTGATCACTGCTTCAGAGGCACAGAGTTACCTGCTCCAGTGTGAGCCAACCCTTTATTGTAGTTTTCATAAGAGAAGTGCAGAACTCCCAGTTTACTGTAACCTGCTTACCTGGGATAGTTGGCATGGAACGACTGACAGAACTCATCTGCTTGAGGACAGATGTCTTCTGAGGTGCCACTACATGTTCTGAGAGGTTGGTGTCACTCATGAACTCATATTTCCTTGACAGCTGTTTAATGAAAAAAACCCACAATGCCATTGATGAACAGAGATATAAGCAACAAAGACCTAAGCCAGACAATATTTTGTGAAAAGCATAAAAGAAAATAATAAAAAAAATCATAAGTATCCCTACTTCTATAAGGGATTGTTTGCTGAGCAAACCATAAAAGTAACTAGAAGCAGAAGAATTGGGTTCACATATAATATACACTAGCTAAAAATGTGATGATTTTGTAGATGATTTATACATGGATAAATATTTCCTATTCCACAGAAAAAAATCATTATTCTAAAAAACTTTTCTAGAAGAGCTTCTGCCACTGGGAACTTTGGGATGGTATTTATATCATATCTTTGGAATAATACCAACACCACCTCTGACTATGATCAGCAAAGTCACATGAAGTTTTGAAAACATTTGTCCCCACTGCATTACCATAAGCAGCTTGGCTGCTGTGAGACTTGTCACTACTCTTCTGAAGCAAAACAAAATCCTGTAACTCAATGTGTAGTGAGACTCCCACAGTCAGGAGTATGCATTCCCTGATTAATCAGAACAAAAAGGTGTTGCCTGATTCTGTATATTAATGCTTCTCAGAGCATGACTGTTATTTATATTTCTCCTTTGTATGAGGACCTGTAGTGTAAGACAATCATAATCCTCCTTCCCAAAAGAAACTTAGCTTTCTACTTTGCTTTTGATGATTACTCCAAAATTTTTTGGTCCAATTACTTATTCTCTCTCTAGTTCCAACAATCTGTTATTGCCTGACATTTTAATTTAGATAGGGCTTGAGTATAAAGAGGACATCTTTCACTTTTTTAAAAATTATTATTACATCTTTTTATTCTAAAAGAAGAAAAAACCTCTTGAGAATTAAACTACAAAAAAAAATAAAAAAGGCCACAATGTAAGTTATGTAAGTCATCATAATGATCTAGCAGTGCAATTTTATTATTGCTTTTAGCACTTGGAAGATCTGTGGAGTGAGAGATGCCAGTGCTTCCAAACTACAGCCTGGCACCAGTAAGGAACACTGTTTGCAATCTTGCAATTTCCTAGCAGCTGCATGTTCCATAACAAGGTCCAAAACATACAGGGCTCATCACTTTTGAAATAGGCCTGCCTGCAAGGAGCTGCCATGAAATGTCAGCACAGTCAATTGCCTCTCCACAGGAAAGCTAACTTAACCCTCCCAATATAGTACTCCATTTTAAGCTAACCAAGCTTCAGAAATTGCATCTTCAGGGTTATATTATCTGTCATCATAAGCAAGTAGAGATGTTCTGATGTTTCCACTGATTTGTTTCCTTCTCAGCATCTTGCAGGTTTAATTCAGGGCAGGGCAGATCATCCCTGCAAAGGAATAATGTCCTCTTTTTTTTAAGGATTCTAAAGTACTATTTGAAATCAGTAACATACACATTTTATATCTGAGATAGAAATATCAGGTGCTGTCTTCTCATCAGCAAACACCACGCTGCTTCTTTTTGTTCTTTTTTTGGACCTTCTCATCTTTACTTCAGGGTGAGGATTAATTTGCAGAGTAGTCTCCTCTGATTCTGCTTTTACTGGCTTTGGTAGCACTACTTCCAGATCAAAGCTGCAGGAGCAAAGAAAAAGTACAAGTTGCTGAGTGATATTTTAAGTGCCACTGGTATTCTGATGTCATTTCCCCATGAAATATAAATGCAGGTCATCCTTTCCTTGGACTTTCTATGCAGCCTTGCAAAGGGCTGCTGCCCTGTGTTTCAGCTGGCAACTGTAGATAAAATAAGATGCCTTCAGGAGGAATGATGTCATCTTAAAACATTCCTAAGAATGTAAAATATTAACATGAGCACAAATCCCTCTTTAAAGATTTGTGCTTTAGCTTAAGAACTCCTAAACTAAACAATCAGAGCTCATAGTACAAGTTTATGCACAATGACGGTGATGCCAAAGGTAAAACACATTGTTGCAGTTGCTGAAAACAGTGGGACAGAGTATTAAATATGCATTGTCCTGTTTTAAAAGCATCCTATTTATTTCACCATATTGCATAACAAAACACAGAACCAGTGATGTAAAAAAAAGTAAAATCTCCCACCTCTCTTCCTCTAATTTGTAGAGTTTAAAAATTACAGTATCACAGTGTATCAGAGGTTGGAAAGGACCTCAAGAGATCCACCCTCAAGAGGTCCAACCCCCCTGCCAAAGCAGGATCACTTAGGGTAATCTACACAGGAATGTATCCAGGTGGGTTTTGAAAGTCTCCAGAGAAGGAGACTCTACAACCCCCCTGGGCAGCCTGTTCCAGTGCTCTGTCACCCTCACTGTAAAGAAGTTTCTCCTCATGTTGAGGTGAAATCATCTATGTTCTAGTTTGAACCCATTGTTCCTTGGCTTATCACTGTGAACCACCCAAAAGAGCCTGGCCCACCCCACTTGACACTCACCCCTCAGATATTTATAGACATTGATCAGATCCCCTCTCAGTCTTCTCTTCTGAAGACTAAACAGCCCCAGGGATCTCAGTCTCTCTTCATAGGGGAGATGCTCAAGTCCCCTAATCATCCTCGTGGCTCTCTGTTGGATTCTCTCCAGCAGGTCTCTGTCTCTCTTGAACTGAGAAGCCCAAAACTGGACACAGTATTCCAGGTGTGGTCTCACCAGAGCAGAGTAGAGAGGTAGAAGAACTTCCCGAGACCTGCTGGCCACACCTTTCTTGATGCATCCCAGGATCCCATTGGCTCTCTCGGCCACAAGAGCACATTGTTGTTCCATGGAGAACTTGCTGTCTACCAGCACTCCAAGGTCTTTCTCTGTGGAGTTGCTTTCCAGCAGGGCAGTCCCTAACCTGTACTGGTGCCTGTTGTTATTTCCCCCCAGATGTAGGACCCTGCACTTATCCTTATTAAACTTCATAAGGTTTGCCTGCACCCAGCTCTCAGCCTGTCCAGGTCACGTTGCATGGCTGCACAGCCTAACGGGGTTTTGTATCATCAGCAAACTTGCTGAGGGTTCTCAGTGCCCTCATCCAGGTCATTGATAAAGATATTGAACAAAACTGGACCCAGTACTAATCCCTGGGGAACACCACTGGCCACAGGCCTCCAAGTTGACTCTGTGCCACTGATGACAACCCTCTGAACTCTGTTGTGGAGCCAGTCTGCAATCCACCTCACTGACCAACCATCTGTGCCACATCTCCTGAGCTTTTCTATGAGGATGTTATGGGAGACTGTATCAAAAGCTTTACTGAAGTCAAGATATATGACATCCACTGCTCTTCCCTCATCTACCCACTTGGTCATAACTTCACAGAAGGCTATCAGATTAGTCAGACAGGATTTCCCCTTGGTAAATCCATGTTGGTTACTCCTGATAACCTTCTTGTCTTCCATGTGGTTAGAGATGACCTCCGGGATGAGCTGCTCCATCATCTTTCCAGGGATGGAGGTGAGGCTGACTGGTCTGTAAGTTGCCTGGGTCCTTCTTCTTGCCTTTTTTTGAAGACTGGAGTGACATTTGCTTTCTTCCAGTCATCAGGCATCTCTCCTGTTCTCCGTGACTTTTCAAAGATGATGGAGAGAGATCCAGCAACAGTATCAGCCAGCTCTCTGAGCACTTGTGGATGCATCCCATCAGGGCCCATGGATCTGTGTGTCTTCAGATGGTATAAGATATCTCTAACCCTGTCCTGACTGACCAGTGGAATGTCCACATCTCTCCAGTTCTGCTCCCTTGCTTTTAGAGACTGAGGCTCCTGAGGGCTGGTCTTAGGAGTGAAGACTGAGGCAAAGAAGGCGTTCAGCAACTCTGCCATCTCTGCATCATCAGTTACTGTATCTCCCCTCTCATTCAGCAGTGGGCTCACCTTTTGCCTGCTCTTCCTTTTATCATTGATATATTTGAAAAACTCTTGTTCTCTTTCACCCCTCTGGCAAGATTCAGTTCCAGGAGGGCCTTGGCTTTCCTTGTGGCATCTCTACATTCTCTGGCTATATCTCTATAATCCTCCCAATTGACTAGTCCTTTTTTCCACATATTGTAAACCTCCTTTTTGTTTTTGAGTTCTACGAAGAGTCCCTTGCTTATCCATGCAGGTCTTCCGCTTGCCTTACTTGATTTTTTTTCAAGGGAATACATTTCTCTTGAGCTTGGAGGAGGTAATGTTTGAATACTAACCAGCTCTCTTGGGCCCCCCCTTCCTTCCAGAACCCTAGTCCACTGGATATTTCTGAGTCTTGAAGAGGGGAAAGTTGGCCCTTTTAAACTCCAAGGTTGAAATTTTACTTATCACCCAGCTTCTTTGTCTATCGATATTAAACTCTAACATGTTGTGATCGCTGCAACCAAGATTACCCCCAACCTTGACATCTACAATGGGGCTATTTTTAACTTAAATAATAATTTTTAAAAAGAGATTAAATTCGTTCTGGCTTTATTCCCTGCTCTGCTGATGTAATCAGCCAACTGAACATGGGGTTGAACTTATTTTA
This sequence comes from Indicator indicator, assembly GCF_027791375.1. Lineage (NCBI taxonomy): Eukaryota > Metazoa > Chordata > Aves > Piciformes > Indicatoridae > Indicator > Indicator indicator. The sequence continues at coordinate 13,746,423 of NC_072027.1, forward strand.
CAACATAAAAAAACTGATAACTCAAGCAGTATGGTGAATTTGTTGACCTGTGCTTCCTAAAATCAAATTAGCACCATGAGAATTAAAAATAGGTGCATGATTCAGCTGCTTAAGTGTAGTTGTCTGGTTCCACAGGAGCTGTCCTGCTTTATTAGAGACATGGGGCTGGCAGGTATGACACAAATCAAGTTTGTGTGATATATCCTTCTTGAGTGGAAACTGAAGGGCAGGAAGAGCAGCCTAGGGCATCTCATGATGTCTGGTACTACACATATTTGTCAGACAACTGAAAAGAAGTTAAACAAGGAACTGGCGTTCCACAATAGGCAAGAATAGAGGGGCAGCTTAAGAAGAAACATTTAGAAGTTACGGTCATGAGCCTTTGACATTTTACTTTTTAAACATGAACTACTCAAAAAGGGAGAGCAGATGATTAAAAAAAAAAACCAAGTCGCAATCAAACGTTGCTCAGCAAGATCAATTTTACATGTACCTTGTTTGGGAAGAAGTTCTGCATGCCCAAAGGAAAATTTATAAAGTTATCAAAATGATTTGTTGGAGGAAAAAGCTAATCAATAAACCTATAACTGTTCTCTCAAACTTCAAAATCTTTATGTTTCCCAGTGCTGTGGTTAAGAAATCATATTAGGTGAAGCATTTTACATTACTACAAGCTTTACTAAAACCTTCTTCCTCCTTCCTTCTAAGTTTGTAAAGGTTGTTCTCTTCCCCTGCAATTTTTGCAAGCTTGAAGATTCTACTGAAGTTAAAAACTGTATAAAGAGAAAATGGAATTTTACTTTTTTCAATGAGAGTTGAGTATATTTTGTCTCTGAAGGTGAAAACACTCTAGTTTTAAGCTTGGACAAAGTGATTACTGCAGCTATAATTAACTTTAGCATAGTCTGAAGAGACTGCTAGTGGTCTTCATTTTTAAATTATTTTATTAATCTTTTAGTTTCATCCCATACAACTGGTTAAAAACACGAGTGAAAGAAAATAAAGTATTGTATTCATAACCAACCTTTCTGAAGCAATTTTGTTTGGAGTACTGCAGTCTGAATTCATGGAAGACAGTGAAATAACTGATAACTGACGATAGGATCTCAGCATTGATCTTGGCCGTCCTACTCTCTTGTCATCAAAATCTGGCTGCAGGATGGAAAAGAGAAACACATTCTATAAAACAACTTGGTGTGAACTTCATTTCAGCCCTTTTCTCTAGGTCTTGAAGATAGCACAGATGTTTTAACACCTGGTATGGAAGGACTTATTTGTTACCATTAATTACAGTGATTCTCTTTTCTGTATGGACACATCCTTACTCTGAAACCTCTCAAGCTCAATGGATACAGTGACTGGTCAAATAAACTACACCTGACATAATTCACTGTAAGTCTGAAAAAAGAAATGAAGAGAAGCAGTGTTTGCTGATCTTATTTTGTACAGACCTGAGGCAAGCCAATGAAGCATTTGCCTGGGCTAATCAATTTAGTTAGTGGTAACTAAATTAGAGACTAATCATGCTCTGCCTTCAACATAGCAGGTTCTGCCATCTCTGTGTATTAGCATAGCCTTTTCAAATTATATGTTTGCAAACTATGAACAAAATTAACACGTCCCTAAGAACCAGACAGGAAGAACAGGAAGATTCTCCAGGTCATCATGTGTCCATAGTGCACAAAGCCATATATGCTGCACCATCTCTGTAAAAACTTGGAATTGCAATGTTCTGCAGTAGAAGCAGAAAAAGGAGACTTCACTCCAAATCTTCTTGAAGAAGATTTAGCTATCATAAAGGAAATACTCAGCTTAACGTTGACAGTTATGTAAGCTTTTCAGCCTGGCACAAAGTCAAATGAAATGATCTAACTTATTTCCACATACTTCCCTGTTACTCTTGATAATAAGGCACGAACAATGATCAAATTTATGGCCTAATTCTGTCTTCAGGAGTGATCTAAACCAGCCAGAATCTGCTGCATCACTTTTGTTGTTTTATTTTAATAATAATAATATTAAAAAAAAAAAAGCTCAGGCTAGCCTCAGAGACAGTCAGACCTGGTAAAATGGCAGTAGGGACATGCATAAGGTACATTCTCTGCTCTTGCAAAATTTTAAATGGGTTGCTTTTTTCAAGTGCTGACCTGTCAGAGTTCTGAAGGGTTCAAGCACTGGGTGAGATTGCTAATTGTGGATTACAGCCTCTTTATAATTGTGTAAGGATGGTGGCATGAGACTGAAAGCAAGAAAAAGATACTGAGAAAACCACATAGAATTTTCATCATATAGGTGTATAACACAGTACATCCAAAAACTTAGGGAAGACATTTGCTGTTTTTCCCTGTAAAAGATAAAATAAATCCTCTAGTACAATCATCAATGCTTAAAGCAACATTATTAAATAATTTCCAAAGCCATTGGTGCTTAAACACAAAAAGAAGTCAGCATTATTCTTGCTAGCCTGCACAAGCTCAGATAGACCACTTTATTCAAGAATTGTCTGGAGATTTTGTGCTTAGAAGTTATCCTTCAATTCCCAGATATTTCAGTTTGGTCTCAACTAATATTTATAGTATTATACACATGATAGGTTCTACTTCATAACACAGCTGGAAGTGGCTAGCACAGGGAGACATCAATTGCAGATCAAAGCTCTAAACCACTAAGAAACATTACAAAGAGGAAAAACACAAGAATTTGCTTTTACTTCTATAATAGAGAAAAAAAGAATTGCAATTTTAATAGACATAATAAAAGACTGCAAATCTTCCAGAATGAGGTATATTTGATAGGTTAGAGAACTGAATGAAAGTCTTGACTATAAAACTCAGTTCTTACTACCTGCAGATCACAAGAAAACCCACAAGCCATAGAAGTATAGTATGTGTTTTTGTTTAAAAGGGCAAGATGTGTACTAAGTAAAGAGAAAGTGCAGGAGAAGTTTAAAAGAGAGCAATACCAGTTCTCTGGTTCCATACTGTTTTTCCACTTTGACTTTTAAATGCTTGAAACACTCCTCCATGCGGTCATGGAAAGGACGAAGATTATCAGAAACTCTTCTTTCATGTATTTTAATTCCAGCTCCAAGGAAAGGTATCTTGAAGAGGTGAAAAAAAAGAAGAGAAGAATGTTAATATTAAACGGGGTGTGCAACCCTTCTAACTGCATTTAAAATATCTGCTAATGCCAAAATTCTTACTGTGACTGACAGACAAGCTTGTCAGCTGATCTCAGCTTTTAGCAACAAGTACAAGAAGGAAAGGGCTTCTGAAAATGAGATTGCTCAATAAATTCTGAAGAATTTGGGTGCCTCACAGTAATCATTTCCTATCTTCTATGATTTTTAGTGTTGTGAGATCAAACACACCATGCTAAAGTGAAAAAAAAAATTGTAGATTACTGGTCCAACTTGCTAAGAAGGTGTTTGCCATAGTTTACAAGAAGGAAGGTAGGGATGAAAAAATATCCAGGTGGATTCCATGCAGATGATTTCAAACTCTTCTCTTTCAGACAGAGGATTAATTGACTGGGAAAAGTTTAAACCAGACTGCTGGGGGATTAATCATGTGCCCTGTTTGACAATTACTATAGTAATTGCATATGTGGTATGTATGCCTGGTTACTGAAGGTGACCTCTTCTTTTCTCCTTGATTTTACTCTGCAGAATTCCTCTGTACTTGCCAAAATTCAAGAAAAATTCAGTAAGATAATGTTTCAATACAAAAATGAGCAACCCAAGCCATGAACAGAGACAGCTTGCACTAACCAGTCTGACTTTGCTCTACTGTACCCCTGTTCTCTTTTTCTCTGCTCAGCCATTGGGCTGGGGTCATTGACAAGTAACCAGAGGGGTGAAGATGATTATTCCTGCTTGAGTTGAAAGAAAGTACATAACAGTAGACTTGAACATCTGGGGAAAAGGAAAGACTAGAAACCTACTCCCTTAAAGGAAAAGGCCTGACAAAAAGTTAAGGCAAAGGTCTGTGAGTTCATTAAATACCTCTCTCCACCTCTATAAAGTAGCATTTTTCTTTGTCAGGAGGAACAGCTTGCTTCCCAAATAAATGAAGCACATGGGATACTAACATGACACTTCCAACCCCTTTCCCTACAGTGCTTTCCTTTGCTATTATATTGCTACTATCACCTTTGCTGTTATATTAATTTAATATCAAGTTAAAAGAAAACAAAACCCATCTTATCTGCAAAAATAATGGGCAACACACTTTGACAAGCTGTTTAACTAAGAATATGCTGTCCACAAAGAGAAACTTTGCAGTGCTTCTCTCTAAAACATAAAGACATCTCATTACTCTTCAGTCTTCAAAGACGGTGATTTATGAGATCTGTGTGACATGCTTTTAGCTACTCTTCTGCCAGTAACCTTCTCTAAATGCTTTACCATTGACTCTTAGATATTTTGCCTTCATGTTTGGGAATTTTTTTGTAAAATCCACTTAGATTCCATGCTTCCTTTCTGCTTTCTGACCCTATAAATATTGTTAATATTGTATACATCTGTCCCTTCTTTGACCTGATCATATTTTATGGAAGTTCAATTTCAAGATAGTTTTTAAAAACATGCTATTAAAGCCTATCTATTACAGACAGCTCTGTCTATCCTCTTTAGAGGGATTTTCAGGGATGGATATAAATTGCCACTTCACTTCCTAATACCAGATGGTATTACAGTCAGTTTATACCACAACACCCACTGAGTACTCCTGATGGTGAGAAACAAACCATATACAGAGCCTGAGGTGGGCAACAACACAGGAGAAAGCTGTAAAAGTTGGTGACTTAAACTAATAACCAAAAAGATGAATCAAAAAACTAGAAACTTCAAAAACCATTAAGAAAATAGTACAAGAAACCCCATTAAAATTATTTGGAAAATTCATTTCATAATTGAGAGAAGAATAAATGCTTCATTCTTGCTGGTTTTCATCTACAGAACAGAAACTGAATCATAGAATCATCAAATAGTTTGAGCTGGGAGGGACCTTAAAAGGTCCAACTCCACCCTGCAGTGAGCAGGTTGCTCAGAGTCCCCTCCAATCTGACCAGGAATGTTTCCAGCAATGAGGCCATCTACCATCTCTCTGGGAAATGTGGGCCAGTGTTTCACCATCCCTAGCATAAAAAAATGTCTTATTTATAGCTAGTCTGAATCTCCCCTTTTATTTTAAAACTATCACAACTTGTCCTGCTGCAACAGGCCCCGCTAAAAAGTATGTCCTCTGTTCTCACAAGCCCCCTTCAAGTACTGAAAGGCCCAAAGTCACCCCAGAATTCATCACAGAACTAGGCAGAAAGTTTGCAAGCAGGATCATCTCATTCTTTTATCACTCCATGCTTTGGGGAAATAGTTAAAAATAAACACCAAAAAAATCTCTCTGAAAATGACACAGTCTTTCAAAGGTTTTCTCCTGCAAGAAAGGAACAGAAAAAAGCAATAGCTGATGAAGCTGTCAGTAAGAAGTTACCTGCCAAGCAATTAGATCTTTGAGTCTGTTCAGCTTTTCTTGATCCTCTGGATGGTCTCTGATATATTCTTCTGTAAAGAAAGCCTTAGGGGGGCAAAAAAAAAAAAAAAAATCAGCCTGCCATTTCAATAGGTAAAGAAATCCATCATCACTTCTTTGACTCCCACTGATGACCATAATACTTGTCATCGAATAAGACATACAAATACTCCTTACCCAGATGCTGCCAGTGATAGTTCCTTAATATAGTAGTTGACAGCTGAGAAGATCTCTTTTTTGTTCAAAAATATTCAGTCTTTATCCAACACTTTTGGGTTTGAGACCCTTACAAAACCTGATATGCAGAATGGCTGCAGTAACTAAGAAAACCTGAAGACAGTTCAATTGACTAGCCACATCTAAATAGTCCAGTCCTCCTGTAGGATAAACTTGTTTCATTTACTGCACATGAAATCTCTTGCTGTGTGAGAGCCCATTCCATTACAAAAGGATCATCTCCTCTCCCATGTACATAAAACCCCTCATAATTGCAATTAATATTGAGCTTCAGTTACTGTAGCTTGCTAGTTTCTGCTTTCAAAAACAAATGTGACCAGCATACAAAGATCTCTTAACCGGTGAAGCCACAACTTTCCTATTCCCAAGCCCACATTCCACTGCCACATTGAATGAAAGACACAGGATGATCATGAAATACTTACACCTGAGTATGCACTTTGCATTGACTCAGAAGCTCCTACCTTCTCATATTTGGCAAAGCCACCCATAACAGCTGGATCGACAATTCCATTCAGAAGCATAGAAAGTGGATTAATAGGAAGGTTCTCATCACTCTGGTATTGGTTAATCATCATCAAGATTTTTTCGTTCGTTGTGGACATAGTCTCAACAGCATTCTCTAAAGGACTAATTGTAGTCTGTAGAAAAAAAAATACTTCTAAGTTTGATAAAGAGATAAAAAGGTATTTTCAGTTTTATAGGACTCCATGTATATGAACAATATTCTTACCGCTCAGCAAACCAACACAGGTTTGTTCAGTTCTCTTAGCACTTGGTCCTGAAACTATAACTCAGATGCAAGATATATTGATACCAACAGTAGAAAGATAAAATATAAGTAATAGCAATTTTGTATCTACAAAAATAAGCAAAGAACAATAGCCTTGTGTGACAAATTTGTATATTATTTTGTACCTGAAGATTCATATAGATACATGTTTTATAGATTCTTAGCCTGTTAATACACACCTGTGACATGGAGACAACCTCAAACCATCGTAAAATTCCAGGAAGTTTGTATGCTGTAACAAATGATGTCCTCTCAATCCACATAGACTAGTAAAAAAACAGCAGAAAGAAAATGATACTCCAGGACTGAAACCTTAATCTTTTCTGTCTTCTGAAATGTCAGAGTCAAAAGACTGTAGATGGAAAATATATGTATATTTTTTGCAAAAAAGGACACGGCAAAATAAACCCAGCACAGTAATTTGCACAATCAGTTTTCTGATTTCAGATTAGGTCATGTTCAGGCACTAAGCCTGCACAAAGCAGAGGAAAAAGGAAATTACCCTTTAATCTTTTAGCATCTGTTTCTACTTTTGCCATTACAGATTGAATGACTGTGTCCAGTTCTGGGCCCCTCATTTCAAAGAGGACCTGAGGGAAGTGTTTGAAAGAGTCCAGTGCAGAGCCACAAAGATGATGAAGTCAGTGGAACATCTCCTTCTGAGGAAAGGCTGAGGGAGCTGAGTCTCTAGCCTGCAGAAGAGGAGACTCCGGGGTGACCTCATTCGTGTTTACGAAGATGCGAAGGGCAGTGTCAGGAGGACAGAGCCAGGCTCTGCTCAGAGACGTCCAGTGATAGGAAGGGGCAAGGGGTACAAGCTGGAGCAGAGGAGATTCCGCTTGAGCATAAGGAAAAACTTTTTCATGGTGAGGGTGCCAGAGTCCTGGAACAGACTGCCCAGAGAGGTTGTGAGGTCTCCTTCTCTAGAGACACACAAACCCCATCTGGATGTGTTCCTATGTGACCTCCTGTGGGGATTTTAAAACGCCACTGGTTCATTTACCCTACTGCTCCTTATTTTACTAATGTCATCATCCAAACTGCTAGTACTGAGAAACATAACAATGAGTGCAATGAACAACTATCCCAATTTCTGTTTGAAGGATGTTTGTCAGCAGCAATGAAAATACAGCAATTTAATTTTTGTAATACCATTTCAAGGTATATTCATAAATGGTTTCAAAGATCTCCAGTTTGCGAAGGAATCTAACATGAATCATGAGTCTTCATAATACAGAGCAAAGCTGGAATGTCAGGGTTGAGTTTGCATCCAAAGCTTTTAATATAACAGCAGACAAGAAGTGCCTTACATGGAACTATTGGCATTGCTAATCAGCACACACATAACAGAAACTGCACATTTTGGAAATAAGTGGCTTTTTCCAGCAGCAGCCCAAGAGCTGAGCTTTAGCCATAAGAGTTGGATGGGGTGGCTTAATGGAAAACTATAAAATATCAGATATCACTAAAATTAAAATATAGGCTTTTAACACGTTTTTATGCATGGCACTGAAAAATAATGTATGGTGTTTCAGATTTCCTAGAATATTTGAACAATGAAGACTGTTCTTCAGCACTGCAACATTATGCATGGAAAGAAAAATCGCAGAGGCAACACTCTGTTCTATCATGATTTCACACACCTCTCTCTGCCAAGCAGGCAGCTCACCAAACTGTTGTAAACTACAAGAGGCAAACCAATTGGCATTTATTTACATGACATCTTGTTTCATAATAAAAAGCTGTACCAGAAAATGTTGCTGTTTAAAACAAATGTGTTGGACATATTTAACTACATAATATTTGCCTGCAGTTGAAACAGTGATGTATCACTGAGTAAGTACATAGGAGTGGGGCTGAAAGAGAGAAATCTTGTGTTCGTTTTTTGGCTGTAATGAGTAATCTGAGACTAAGAAAGGAGCTAGATCAAAAGTCAGTCACAGCTACCAGAACTCCATCCGTCACTGTGTCTATCATTTACTTACAGCAAATTCATTCTCAGGGTCAACAGAGCCTTTTCTGACTGGTCTTGAATAGTGGAACCGCTGCACATTGTTGGACTTATAAAAACTGAAATGGTAAAAAATTGCAGAATTCAGAAATTTATGGATCTTGTTATCACAGTGAAATATTTCATTTTGAGTCAAGCTGGGATTTAATTAAAAGCAAGTTTATTGCTCAGGAAAAAATCACTTTACTGAAAACTCAGGAGAGAACCACTTCTTGATAAATGAGGGACAAAATACTTTTACAAGCATTAAGCTTCGGCTTGTGACTGAGTGTTATTTCCAGGTATTAAAATTCCAGAATGTTAAAACCTACAGAAGAAAGTCTAAAAAAGTTATTTACTGTGCTGTATTCTTGATGTGGCATGCACATTGCTGGTGTGCTGTATAATGGCATACAAAGGAGCATATTTTATTAAAGATAACTGAGCAGCGCAGACACAATCACCTGGACTGAAATACCTGCATTTTTTCAACCCCAGCGTGTGTCAAATCGGTATAATCGTGTCTAATGATTCTACTCACTATACTGACCAGCAGTTATGTAATCCATTGGAAGCCATTAATCACTTTTTTGTGATAAGAAAATGTATATGAACATTTGTATGGGGGGCACCAATGTAAAGAAATACACTGTAAATTCATGTTATGTCCTATTCTGTTTAGCTAGAATCATTCTCCACCAGCCTGAGTACAGATTTCCCCTAAGCTCATAACCACTCTGCTTTCACCACTGGCTAATTTGTAAGAACAGGGATTGCATGCTTGCAGCTAATTATTTTGATGTCCATATGGGGGGAAAAAATATTTTTTGCTTTTAGTTATTGTTTTAAAGATTAATTACATTTAAAGACATTTTAAGTAAAAGCTAATTTTACAGAGAAAAAAAATAAATCTCAGAAGTAAGGTCACAAGCCATGTCTTGGCAGCCTAGAGAGACAAATGCTGAGACTCCAAAGAGCTGAGCTAAGCAAACTCCTGCTGTGTTAGTTCATAAGAACCTATAATTTCTGATACATACTATAAAGATTAGCTTTACCAATTGTGTCAGTGTGAGCTGAAGTTCCCCCCCCCCGACAATAACCAGGCTAGCCCAGTCTGGAAGCAAATGAAGGCTGTATTTACAAGCAGAGTCTACAATCTATGATGAAATGCAATGAATATGTACAAATATACAAAATTCACAACATTTACAAATATATACAATCAACAGAAAAGCACAACCGATCTCCCTTTGCTTCCCCCCAAGAGGACCCTCCCAAAGGGGCCTCCCTCTCCCAGGAGCTTCCCCCTCAGACCCCCCTTGGACAGAAAGCAGAGTTAGTTAGAGCAGAAAGTTGTTAACTTAGCTGCCAAGGTCAGTGTGTTATCTTCAGCCAGAAGAGAAGAAGAAACAGCAGCCAGACAGCCCAGCAACTGCCCCCACTGCCGAACGCAGAATGTGCCGAATGCCTACTTTGTTTTGGGTAATAGTTCTTAAACATTTCTATCTATCCAATGGAAGTGTTTAGAACAATCAGTATTGTGCTTTCTTACACCCAATAGTGACTTATTTATACTCTTTTACTTTCTCTCTTCTGAACTTTGCAAGGAAAAATTAAAAAGACAGTTTCAAACCATCACACCAATAAAGCAAAGAAAGTGGAAAATACTGCTACAAGGAGTCACATCACTTTACACAGGCAAAATCTTGACCATAGCACCAATGGAAACATTTTTGCCACCATGTGTTTTGTACTTGGCAAGATAAGTTGTAACAATATTATGTTGTACAAGAGCCTTAAACTGCACCATTCTTATACTGCCTGTCACCCCTAACACCCCTCTACTCAGCACTTAAGTTCTGTTGAAAACTCAGCAAATTGGACCCAAAGCATGGATGATTTCACCTCCCTGACACTTCTGAAGACGTAAATGGGTAGCAGACGCCTTTTCACAACATTCCAGGGAATATCTAAGTCAGTAAGCTAAGACAATCAAAGCTCTAAGACTCATGGGTAAATGTATGAGTTCACAGAATAATGGTTGTGAGTTTAGGAATGTGGACTGACTTACATTGCACTATCTATTACAGCAATTGACTTACTTGATAATTTGATCAGGTACTGCCTTATTTTTGAATCTTGGTTGCTCCTCCAGGACTGGTTGCACTGTAAAACACTGAATATCTGAAATTATGCAAGTTAAGGGCATGCTATTAATTATTGGTACAGAATACTATAGGGGATGGGGAGGGGAATAAAGTAAATGAAAAGCCAAGCCAACTTACATAAATAATGTCAAAAACATCTGATGTTTCACTCTTCAGCTTTAGGCATGTTGTTTAGCATTTCATCTTTGAAATCTATAATTGGGCAACCCTTTTTCTATGGAAGTGGTACTGAATACTCTACTTGTAAGCAAATATATCCTGTTCTTACATATTTCAGTATATTTAAAACTCATGACCTCTGGTTAGATTCTGTAGCTTTTACTTAAGTCCCTCAGTGCATTTCACGATAGCTGCAAACAGACTTGAAGAAATTCTACCTTAAGAAAATGACTGAAGCACATGATCTCAAGAAAAAACAAAAACAAAAACAAACAAATATAAAATTGAATCATAGAATTCACAAGGTTGGAAAAGACCTTCAACAAGGTTTCCCTAATCTGCCTCCATTCTGTAATTTTCCACATATTCAAGGATACACTGACCAGGAGAGTTTTTCACATCCTCCCCGGGTGCTGAGGTGGTGTTCATCTTCTCTGCACTGGGAAACTGACTCATCAGCTGGGCCTGGAAGTCCTCTCTCCTCTCATATTCCTTCCCACGATAGATGAATACTTTGTTCTGCAAGGAACAGAATGCTGAGGGCTGTACAAAGCTCAGGCAGAAGTTATAGATGCATGTTTATTAGTACAAAGACTCACTTAAGTCTCTAGATTTTGGAATGAGTATTATTGCTTTCTAAATATCAATTAATTATAAAGCAAGACACCCCTTTCACCAAGCGCTGGAATGCAGCACTGATTCTCTAGAGGTGGTGCTTTATGCTGTTAGACAGAACGAAGATAAACTGGCATCACAGAATGCCAGCATGGTGGGGGTCAGAAAGGATCTCTGGAAATCATCTGGTCCAAACTCTTCGCTAAAGCAGAAGCACCCAGAGCAGGTTGCCCAGGATCATACCTAGACAGGTTTTGAAAGTCTCCAGATAAGGAGAACCCACAACCTCCCTGGGCAGCCTGTTCCAAGGTTATTTCTCCTGAGACACTTGCGCTAGTAAAGTATGCTCACATTTTTAAAACCATAAGAAAATACATTTTAAAAGGTAATAATTTAAACAGATTTACCCTTAAAAATGGGGGGAATCCTTGGCCATAATACCCAACAGCAAAATAGTCTGGTTTAGGTCTCAGAATCTTCATAATGTTTTCATAGAACTTTGCTTGTTGAATCTGAAAGCAAAACCAACGGCAATCACTTCTGGTTTGGGCAGTTTTTCATTTTTTAACCTCCACAGTAGTACTGCACTACATACTACAGCTATCAGTGGGCATGCAAGAGCTATCTATTATCAGCTGGTAAGCTAGAGCAATAATCAGCATGCACATGACACTCTTGTGGTACATTAAATATTGTTCATATTTCTGTGAAAATAGAACACATAGTTAATCGTGTATGGCTTCAGTTAGTTTAACCTCAGAATCAGGCTTGCTCCTAGTTTACTAGAGTGAAAAGCAGGTCATAGTTGGCACTCTCAACACTTAACTGACAACATTACTGAAACAATACATTCAAAAAAACTCCCTGCCTCAAATGTTTCCTGAGGCATGGATCAACTCCAGCTTTTGCCCTAGCACTACACTAAGGACACACAACCACGTAAAGGGCTTGGAACGATGTCTTCCATAAAATACTAAGGGTCATTTAGGTTTACTATTTTTTCCTGTGTTATATCTAGGAATTGGCAAAAATACTGTCTTTATCTTTTTGTTTATGATAAAAGCAGAACTGATTGGGAGAAAAAGCAGCTTTAGTTATACAACATCATGTTTTGGATTCCCATGTGGGAGATTCAGGAATATCTATTGAATGAGTCCTAAACATTTGCTAAAGATCTTGCACACATGAAATGCTGGGAGTTGGGGGAAAATGAAGTTATATATGGGAGAGGGTTCTTTTTAGATTAATTCACTTTTAATAAAAACAAACAACTGAATATTTAATCTTCCTTTAACATCTTACTTCTAGCCTTTGGACCTAGTTCTAACTCCTTGTGATGTATCACTTCCCCCATCCCTGATTAGGACAGAATTCATTAGGCTTGTCAAGATTCAAGTTCCTATGTTTTAAAGAAAATAAAATCAGTGGAAAAAAAATGCATCCAGGTTCTATTTCTACACTAAAGCAGCACAACAGCCATGACAACATGTTATATTTCTTTTATATACAGCCTCTCATGTTTATCTCATCCACAGAAGTTTCCAAACAAACAAATGCGCACACAACATTAACAGTTCTGTAAGAATTTCTGCTTTACCACTAAAATGTTGCAATACAAAATAGTGACCAATGAATTGCAAATCAGTTGTATATTCAACAAGCTTACCAGCAGCTCAATCATCTGATAGCTCAGAAGTACTCATTTCTGTGACTGAAATAATTTGAAGACCTGTATATAAACTTACCAGGTTTTGACTTAGAAGTTCATAGTCAAAAACTTCTTTTTCATATTGCTCTGCAAGCTCTTTGCATAAAGCTATGGCTTCTTCCCACATCTGCAATGCAATCACATCTTTAAAAAGTAAATCCAGTACCAACAAGTATTTAAGGCATCACCGTTTAACTACAGCTTTATTGATTATGCTATATTTAAACTGCACTCATTTATTAACTACACATTTAGAAAGGAAAACTCAAGGCAATCATAAACTGTAGGAAAGCAGATTCATGTGAAAAAATAAAAAGTGGTTTACGGTTCATTATAGGAAGGAATATGTAAACTTATTTTATTCTTATAGTAAGATAATAAAAAAGATCACCTAACTTTTCAGATGAATTAAAATAGAACAGTCAGTCACTAACGTGCATAGCATCCAGAATATACTCCAGCACAGGAGTAGAGTATAAGGGGACTGACACCTGCCTTTCTAAAACAAACACATTTTGTTTTACAAGAAATTCTGAAGCTTGTATAATCCTAGGGAGCCTTGCATAGGACAGATCTGCTAGTCAACCTAAAAATTACAATGCTTAGACTTAAATTGCCACTTGCCCAGAGTAGCAGCTTGTTTCATTCCACACAGTCTGGTAGCTACCACTAAAAATTACTGTGAGGAATTACAGAGCTGCATTGGGAAGACTAGGACAATTTTTCTCATCTGCTCTAGGCATTTAATGTATGTGGCACAAAATTGGTCTTAAAGCAGGCAGAAATGCCCTCACTTGAGGATACTTCTCAGATTGTGCCAGATTTCTTATCTATTCAGAATAAAGAGACTAAAGGGGTTTTCTGAGCATGAGTCTCTGATGTAAGGACACTGCTGGTCACATGCATTATGGTCACTTTTTACACAGGACTGTGTGCTCCTAGGCTAAGTAGTTCTGAACCTGAGAGCTGCCTGCAAACCCCCTCTGATGTATCTGAGGAGAAGCTGAATGCTAGGGAGATCAGAAATCATGAGGATTTGATAATTCTGACACAGTGGGTATGGGGACTGCTACATTGTGGTTATCATAGACGCCAACAAAACATCTTGAGAAGTTCCAAACTGCAGTGCATTTGCCTGCACTGCACTGAAGCACCAAAAGCTTTCTACCTTCTGAATTACAGGAGGGACTTTAATGAAGGAGTTAAGCCTTCATTTTGTAACAAGCAGTAACGAATTGCCCTCTTATTTCATACCTTTGGCCACATCTGGACAAGACATAATGACTGAAAGGCCTTATTGTGTCATAAGATCCATTATCCAGCACTGCAGAAGTTTTCCCTACTTTCTAGTTTTTGCTTTATTTCCAAAAAATCTCAGCTCAGCTGTCAGTGTATTGTCAGGCAATTTCATTAACAGATATTTTTTCTAAAAGCTGAGCTAAGCCCAGGCACTGAAGATTATACTAGTACTTTTTAAGGTTGGGGTTAAATTCTCAGGCTTCTGAAACAAGTATGTCCATTTTGAATGATCTTTTTGTGAGATATGACTGAATGATTTAGAAAATGGCAACAAGCTGAATTTCTTTCCCAAGAAAGCAAGTACATACAACATATTTTATTATTTTAATACTGCTTGAGACGCTTGTGACCAGTATAAACATCAACCCTCTTGCTTTGTGAATGTGGTTATTGAAAGATTATGTTCCTATAGAACAGCTATACATTCAATAAGCCTTTCAGGACACAATTGTTACTTGACCCACATTTTCAAAGAGGATTCCCTACACAAATGTTTTACACAGAGAGTATTCATTAAATACCACTATACAAAGTGATGCAATAAAAAGAGATTGGAGAGGAGTACTCTACAAACCTACCTTGCCTTTGTCAAAGTATTCTATGATCTTCTCATACAAATTCTCTTTCAAGTGTCGATAGGTCTGCGAACACTGGAACTCTGTTGACATGACTTGGGGTGCACACTGCTCATCTGACCACTGAGAATAAAAACATATTAAAAACCATATGATTCTGGAGTTCAACATTTCACGTGTCCCTCCTCATCCAAGGCCTAGTCCTCCAGGCTCTTCTACTAAGTGGTTTGTAGGGGTAGGGGGCTGATATTTTTTTGTTTGTTTGTTTGTTTGGGTGGGTTTTTTTGGTGTTTGCTTGTTTGTTTTTAGCCCAGCCTTTGTTTCACCCTTCCACAAAGAAACTGGAAAAGGCACTGGGAATGTTTTTACTACCTCTTCAAACAAGTGCTGTACTTCATGTGATAACCAGGACTCAGTATAACACTTTTAAATGCTATGTTACTTCCTGCCCCCCATCCAAAAAGTGTGGCTGAAAAGCTGAGAAAATTATTTACTTTTATCTCAGCAATGTCGTCTTGACTGATTTCAGTTCGATTTTTTGCATTAAAATATTTATTTGTAACATTAGCTTTGTCTATACCAATCCATACAACATATCTCATTCTTTTTTACGATCAGAAAAATTAAAATGAGGTTTAAGCAAAGGAGCACTGCAAAAAAAATAAAATAAAATTATGTAGTTCTGCACTAAAAGATACTCCATTAAAAACATCTTACATTTTTGTTGAGGAACATTTAAATTTTGATTTTTCCCCTGAAGTGGAAGTGCATCTTACTGACTATTTGTATTGATAACATCAGTTACAATGAGAATATTAGTTGTAGCAGCAAAATGATCACCAGCTACAAAAGGAAGGAAGTATAATTTGGCAGATTGATCCATATGAAATGAAAAGTCAGATGTGCTTCTGTGACAGTTTGAAAAAAATAGGTTTCATTTCATCATTTGTATATTTGGGATGGTAAGAAATTCGCAAAACAAAAACCATACCAAAGTTAAGTGGCTTCAGAATTTGCACACAATATTCTCACTATAAAGTACAACTATTTTTGCTACAATAATAAGTTTTACCAAGATGTGGCTTTCAATCACCTACGGAAAATACAATTTCAACAATTAATGTTACTTTTTGCATGGCCTACTGCAGTATTATTAACCAGAAAGCTGAATACCCCCGTGGAAAATAACTCATAAGCAGTAAATCAGCAATTAAGACAATCATGTTTAATTTAGAAATTTTTAAAAATGCAAAAGATTATTTATACATGGAGTTTAGAAAATTTAACCTTCAAGAGCCATGTGTGGAGCAGGAGGGTGTATGCTGCCTCTGTGTAATTCTCACAATCTAAATGAAGATCTCGCAATTTATACAAATACCTGTTAGAGGAGAGAGCAAGAATTAGAGTAGATACTGACATGGCTGCAATACAAAAAAAGACCAAAAAAAAAAAGACAAAAAAAAAAAGATCTAGAAACACTCTGTAATGGGAACTTCATAGACGTCATGCAGATACTGCCCAAAGTGTCTTCACGGACACTCTGAGGGGGTTAAAGCTCTTTGAAACATTGTGCACAAAAGGAGAAGCTAGAGCTCACCTCCTCCTGTGAACTGCTGTCAGCTCCACATCTGAGAGGAAAAGGAAGGAGTACTAGACTCAAGATCTATGTGAGACCCTGAAGTCCATTATTTCTGGACTGTTACTAAAGATAGCTGCCTTTCTCTGTAGCACTTTTCAGTTGCATGTAAACCTTTCCATGTAAATGGATGCAAGCACAACAGTGAGGTACAAGTAACATAAGTTTAACACAAGGTAAAGGAGAACATGGAAAATACCAGCCCAGAAAGACAAAGGAAGTCCCTGTACAACTTGGAAGGTGGTGCAGGCAGAAGAGTTGTTCTAAGTTGTATGTTGCCAGTGTTCTCCTCTATCGCTAGGGCTGCACTCCTGCTAGCAGCACAACTACTGCTCTTCACATAACCACATCCACACCAGCCAGGAAAAAAAAAAAAAGTGCACCCCATCCTCTTACAGACAACAGTAGTTTGACACAGGAACTTGCTGTAGCACCTCAACTCACTAGCATTTCCACTTGTCAGCCCAGATGAGAATGTTGTCACTCCACCCATTCCCCACCAATGCCCACAGATAAAGTTCTGTTTCTCCTTGGCCACTCCAGCTGATAGCTCCAGGTTTAGCTCTGAATCACCTTCAGTGCTCATTTCAGCTGAGATTCTGAGCTTTGCACTGCAGCGGCTGAGGTGCAGGTGGTTCTGTAGATTTGGCAGAGGAGAGGAGGCAGCAAAGAGTGAGCTTTTGAACAGCAAGATTTGCTGCAGCTCATATGCAAAACTCTTGGAGATCATAAGAGGCCTTATAACATTTGAAAGAATTTGCCAGTATAGCTATAGCTCTTACAGAAAAATGCTTTACTAGTAATTAATTCTGCATTGCATGCAGTGATGCATATTTAATGAGACTTGGCAGACTGCTTAATTCTATAACACTTGAATGTTGCTTCTGCCATTCTAAATATATGATACACACTCCACCAAACGTCGAATCTTGCTGCATTTTCTTTATTTAAAACAATAGTCAACAAATGTTGAGTGATTGGGTCAACTAAAAGTTGATTCCTAAGGGGAAAAGTGCAGCCGCTGAATCCATATGACAGATTCCAACTGGCTGAAGGCTAAGCAAATAAATGGAGTAAGAATGTAAATGAGGCAAGGGCTACAGCAGAGTCATTGGGGTAAACCAACAGTAGGTAACAAAAAGCCAAGTACAATGATACAAAGAGAATCCAGAAGGGAACACTACTGCCCTCTCCAAGAGAGATCCAACAGGACTGCCATACCTGATATACATCTCTTCACGGTTAATGTCCTTGTAGAAATTCTAGGGACACAAACATTTAGAAGTTATCTACTGATGCCTGTTATTCAAACACAAAATACAAATACACATGCTGAGGTCTCACTCTTCTTGCTAGTTGGACAGCATAAGAAATACAGGAGTTACAGATGGTCTGAAGTTCAAGACTGGTGATCCAACTTCAATTAATATTTTAATTAGTAATTAGTGCATTGCATTTATTACATATATGTATGTATACTTCTAGTTCACTAATGAAACCACTAGTGAAAGTTTTTCTGTTGGAGAAGAGGAAAATACATTATCCAAATGAATTAACATAATAAGCCACATGCTCTGCCTACACTTGATGGCCAGAAAAGAATCTGAGATTTATTGAAGTTGTTACTGAATGCTGTTGGTGTGAACTGTTGTGCAGTACCTTTAAAGGTGTTAACTGCAGAAATAAAGTCCATTTTTGTCACTGTAACACTTTTGCATGTATAGGAGTTGATCAGGATGTGTAAAATGTATGACATGAATTGTCTCCTGGAAGACCTGCAGAAATTTATGCCACACTGTGCAGCAATTACTGAGTAACAAAAATACGTTAGTGCAGTACTTGTTAACCACATTCTTTTTCCAGCCTTTAAAGTTGATTAAGGCTCCTCTTCAGCTTGGAGGAATTTTCTGCTGGAAGAACCTCTGTACGAAATATCCTCATTGCAAAACATGAATAGAAGAAAAGACAGGGTGGCATACAACCAGATCAGAGACTGAAATCTTGGCACCTTATTGCAGTGTATCTTGCAGGTTCCTACCACAGTTTTTAAAACCCAGAATTGTTGACTTGCTAGAGCAGTAAGTGGGTTAGTTCCTCATGCAAAACTTGTCTCTGCAAAAATCCACTGTTATGTTAAGCCTGACAAAAGGTAAAGGTACATGAGCAGCAAACTTCTTTATGTATCCACAGAACTGAAGTAGATAAAACACACAAGCAAAACCAATGGACTGAGTGGGTGCTGTTCTCAGGTTTATCCAATATATTCATGCATACAGATATAAAAATCTCTTGCCTCAGAGTTTAAATAACTCCTGAGCATTGTTGTTGACCTGAGCTTCATCTTTAGTAAATGGATTCTAAATCTCTTTCCTGTTCTCGTACGAGAATTACAAGGAAGAACGTACCAGTAAGTTCACGGTGCAGCTCATGCGATTGTCCTTGCTCTCATCATTCATCACAGTTCGGTAATCCAGCAGTTTCTCCAAGAGGCCTTTAACCAGGCTGACAAAACTTTCAACCATGTTAAAAATGCCAGGATACTGACATGCACACTCTGTAAGACTGCAAACACAAGAACCATTTTTACAAAACTGCTACTGTGACAATCGGCACCCCATCAGCTGAAAAACTGGGCCTGAAGGTAAATACTGAATTAGGACTAAAGTGACTGCAGAACGCACCAGAAATTTGTGTATTGGTGATTTAGATATCCAGAGGAGAGATGGGATATAAATCAAAAGGAGAAAAATTAAACGTTTACTGTTCCTGTCTAAAAATTACCTTAAATTCAAGGGTTTACTCTCAACATCAGAACAGATGTTCTGTATTCATGCATTTAACAAACTCAGGTCTCTGGAATGCCACACTGCAGCAATAAACACTACACCTTCTTTTCTCTGTTTGCACACAACATAAAATGCAATGTTTCCTTCCCTTTGTACAGTTACATGTGAGCAGACAATGGAAAAGAACATAAACTACAATTTTATGTAAAAAAAGACATTCATTAACATGACCTCACCATATCAATTTGCCCTTGAGGAATAAGCAAAACCAACCAATAGACTTTCTCTAGATCAAAAAAATCAGTTAGTTGTCTTTTGATAAAAATCTAGCAAAGTGAGTTCCATCCATTATCTTCAGATTGCAACTGATATTAAAAAAATATTAGCATGTGCTGCTTCTATGGAGTGCTGAAGTGACTCAGGAGTAGATAATTCACATTACTGTTTTGTTTTCAAAGCTTAACTGCTTAAACATTACGAAATGATTACCAGCATTTCAGTAAGGATTATTTTCTTTCTTTCTTTCTTTCTCAAGCTCTTTAAGAGCTTGTTTGCTCTACTTCACATCCCATTTTCCCACTGGGATTCTCTCTAACAAACTGCATTTTATATATAAATATATATAAATTCACATACATATAGAGATGCATGCACTGGCTCTGGCTGAGAGGGAATTTATTTTCCCCATAGTGCTGTGTCGTGGTAGCTAGAAAGGTGTTGATAACACACAAGTGTTTTGGCCACTGCTGAGCAGTGCTCCACAGCATTAAGGGTGTCTCTCCAACATCCCCCTCATGCTCAAAGGCCAGTATGCTGAGGATGGGCAAGATCTTGGGAGTGGACACAGCCAGGACAGTTCAACTGACCACAGGGATATTCCATACTGTAAGATGTCTGCTCAGTAACAAAAGCTAAGAGAAAGGAAAAGGAGTATTTGGTATTACAACATTGGTTTTCCAAAGTAACCATCACATGTACTAGAGCCTTGTTTGCTAGAAAGTGGCTAGACATCATCTGCTGGGGCAAAGTAGAGAAGTTTCCTTTTGCTTTCATGTATGGCTTTTGCTTTATTAAACTGCCTTTACCTTGACATACGACTTCTTTTCCATTTTATTTTCTCCCCCCACTACAGCCCTCATGAAGAGGAGAGTGATAAGCTAGCTTGGTGGGCACTGAGCATCCAGCCAAGGTTGGCCCTCCACAAAGAACATGAATTCCATGTATATTTGGCATACTCTATTAATAACATATTAAAATCAGCATGTATTCTCATAGGGAAATAATCAAAAAAGATTATCCCTGTAACTGTGCTTTGTGCTTAGGCTGAGCAGTTTCAGTGGCACATTTTTCTTCATTTCTGACCTCTTAGTGTTCCACTAACAGCTCTTAATTTACATGCAAATACACTTAATAATTTATTACTAATCTTTAAGTACACTGATTAAAAAGCTTTAATTCTATAGCACTAAGGTATAACTAATTGCAGAAATTATTTTTCATTCCTCAAAATTAATAAACTTTCTTCCAAAAATCCATACTTATATTAAAAATATATATGCCTATCTATTTCATATGCCTACCTACTTCAATTGCAAGGAAATCCTTGAATCTTGATCCCAGCAATATGCCCAGTCTCAAAGTTTTCACTCAAAATGAGAAGAGCACTTAATGTTCCTTTGATTTCACAGCTCCAGCATAAAGTAATTTTGCTAAGACAGAGTGAGTGTAAATGTGTGTCTGAAAGAACATTTCTCTTGTACAAGCTGTGACAGACAGTGGCAAACAGATAAAACCAGAATGCTTTAATTGCTGTTGTCTGACTAGTCTGAAAAAAGAACTGAAGTATTTAAATAAATTACTGAAGCATGGCTTATGACATTAAACATATTGCAGATTGAATGTTAAATACCAAAGAGCCTGAAGAGTTGGCAGCTGACAGAAAAGGCTAGTATATCAAAGGATATTTGTGGAAAGGAAGGTAGGGGAAGGAGGGAAGATTTTTAAAAGTTGTCTTGTTCAGATTTATACAATAATTCTACTAAAAAGGACCCATAAAACTTGAGAAGATTTTTTTTATTTTTACCCAGGAGGGAGCAAGAAGCCTTTGAATTTTTAACAGAGCTTTTTAAAAATAGAAGTTTTAATATTTAAAAAAAAAATATTTTCAATAAAGCTCAAGAAAATAACATGGGCTGCTGCAATGATGGGGAACTGGAACGCTTCCAAATGCTATTTTCTTTTGTGCCTGTATTAGTAAGTAAAACATGCCAGAAATTGTTTTCTGAGCCTGAGGACAAGTGGCATAGCACCACTTGTATTCATCTAGCCAGAGTCTCCTCCATTTCCCAAAGCAGAGAAGCCTTGTTTATTCTGCCTACTGAGAACAGCTTCTCCCCTGTTTATTATCCCAGCTCTTCGTCGGTGCTGTCTAGGACTGCATTCATTAGCACAGCTCACAATCCTGCCATGGCACATGCTGACATTTAGAACTATGGACAAATGCAAGGCGGTGCTGAAGCTGTGCGGGACCTGTTTAGGTTATTGGGCACAGGCCAGTTCCCAGCTGCTAGGCAATGTGGATTGCAGAGGTGAGCATCAACACACAATATCTGCTAAATATCTGTCACATAGCAACTGGAACTGTGCAGGAATGCAATGAAAATATGACCGAATGAATAGATCTGGATCCCATTTTAACCGTGTCTCTCTCCAGTTGGAACAGAGAGTTAGAGACAGAGGCTTAAAATCCTTGCTTTGAAAGGTGCAGATGTAGAAAACAAACAAACAAACAAACAAACAAAACAAACAAATGGACCAAACAAATGAGAGAACTGGTCATCAAAGACAAGCGACCAGCCTCTACATCAACTGCCCCTCTACAGGTATCATTAAACAACTTCTAAGATAGAACAAAAAAAAAATTATCTGAAGATAATATGAAGTGATATCTTTAGAAATGTGAAAATTCTGAAGTCTTATAGAACATGGGACAGTATCAACGGGAAAGAAAGAGGCATGCCAAAGGAAGAAGGATACCTTGGAAAGGTAGGGGATAAAAATGCTACACAGTGTTTGATAAGAATTTTCAACTACACTACTGAGAAATGGGGGTTTACTGGATGTGTTTTACTGGATAGATACCAGGTCTCTAGAAAAATATTTGAATGCAAGAGTAAACCACAAACAAGACAAGGAAGTGATGGCACACAGCTTGGAAAAAGTAAACTTCAAAGAGTCCCACGTGATATAAAGGAAGATTTTCTCTGCATTGATGAAATCTGGGTTTGAATACTGAGTAATGCAGCATTTCAAAATAGATGTAGACATTACAGGAATGCCCATAAAACATTCAATATGATAAACTGAAATGTTGGGGTTGTTTTGCCTACAGAGAGGGACGAATGAAACTTGACAGTAACTTTCAAATGTGTTAAAAGCTGCTGAAAAGAGAAACAGAACAAACGATTCTTTACGTCCCCTGTAGGTAAAACAAGAAATAATTGGCTTAAGCTGAGGAAAGGAAGATTTAGCATGGATATTTGGAAAAAAATTGACTAGCAGCAAGGAAAGTTTAGCACGGCAATAAATGCCCACTGTGTCAGCTGAATTCCCAGTATTAGAGACGATGAATTGTAGTGACAGTTCAGGCAGGAATCGTGGCAGATGCTTTGCTGCAGTGTGATTAAGCAAACTGCATTTGCAAGGCTGTGTCGGCCATACCAAGAGCCAATCTGGACATCTCTGTGTCACTGCTTAGCTAGCCTAAGACTTGAAGACAAACAGCACATATTCCAGACTGAAAAATCAGTTTATTGCTCTCAGTTTGCAGAGTCAGGAAAATAGTTTCAATGAGCAAACATACAATTCAAACCTGGTTTAATGAAACAGTGTGCTATTTCCAGCCCCTGCATTAAAAAAAAAAAAATGCTAAGACTCTATTTTTGAAGTAAGGTCACCAACTGGAGAAGTAGGAACAGTAAGATAAAAACACATCTCAAAAGCATTTATTCTTATGCACTACTTACATGGACTCAAACAACTGCATGTAGTGTTCATCCCCACGTCCTCCTTCCACCTCATGGTCCAACTTCAAAATAATTTCATTTTCAAACTAATAAAGAGAAATCCAAACATTGAGTAGACATCCAGAGGTCAAATACATTTCAGTATGGAATCAAAAGAATATCTTTGTATAGTCACATCACATATTCCCAAGGGTTAAATGCTTGAATATATCCCAGTTGAATAATGCACATCTGACTTATTTCCAGATACCTGTTTCTTAGTACTGATGAAATAACCCGAGGAAACAGCTTTACAGTGCTTGTATTATGGGTTTTTGTAGCAGAGCTCTAATTTGAAATACAGCTTTTCACAGCAAGTAGAATCACTTTCACCCAGACAAAATACAAACAATCCTACAGTATGCAAGGCCTTGTTTAATTCCTATTTGTTAGGACTATCTAGACTCTAATTAGGAAAGAGTGGCAATTATGGCACTGCTTCACTTGGAGCCATCAGCAGCCCTATTTCTCTGTTTGTAAGGTACAAATGTACCTTTTCCCCCTCTCTGAATTGAAAAAGAATTTGTTCAGTCTGTGTGCATGCAAAGAGAGAAAACCTGTTAATATTTCTAGTATTTCTCTACTGTTTTCATCTCGTGATCACTCTATCTCTCTATCACTAAGCAGGCTACTCTTAAAATGCCAAAGCTTCAAGGCTTCCTTTCATCCCAGACTTAGAGACACAGTGCTTCTCTGTCAGCTATCTGCAGAGTCATCCTTGAAACTTCAACTCAGCTACTAGGGTCTGTAACAAACCTCTTGAAGCAGGATAACCTACAGTGTTATCTATGTTGTTTACCTGCTGCTCCTATTGCATCCTGTGACAATTTCTCACATACTCTTCAGGTAGTTTTACATAGTTAAGCACGTGTGGAAGCTACATCCTCAAAGAAGTTTGTTCTGCATGAACTGTTTTTCTGCTATCATCACAGAGGTTTGTCTCACACAGATGCTTCTCTGCCCCACTTTCTTTGCTTTCAAGCACCTGTGACAGGCTGCTCTGGAAAAGTGTGCTGAAGTTCAGGCACTGCTTGGGTGTCTGCGCCTCACCTGTCCCAACTCAGGCCATTGCTTCACGGCTGAGCTTGTGCAAACAAAAGTGAAGCAGCAGTCACCCAAAAGATTAGGGGTGTCTGCTGCTTTGAGACCACCACAGTGCCCAGTGTGCCTGCACCATCATGTGAGTGGCCATGATCCAGCCTGCTTTGTGAATACCGCTGCCAACCATCCCTCGGTGGGGAATGATAGAGAATTCAGGACTAAAAGCCAGCACCACAAACTGTCAGGGTGAACCCACTACCAAGAGACAACAACCATGCAGGATGCTGCTGGAACCTGGAGTGGTAATAATTTTCTCCTTTTACCTCTGATCTCATCTCATTTTTCCCTTCACTCTTCTCTTTCACCCTCTCACATTCTCTCTCACCCTCTCACATTCTCTCTCTCTCTCTCTCTCTGGTATGCACTAAGTAATCACCTCACCTGCCTTAAGAACTACTGTATGATCTGCACTAACTTGTAATCAATAAATTGCCAACCATTCAGTCCTTTAGGGGTCTTTTTGTCTCATTCACTCCTTAGGTATCCCTAAAGAACCTCCTGTGAACCCTTGCTCTGAGGAAGTGACAGTGAGGGAAAAACATCTCACAAGATTCAGAAAAAGACAAAGCCTATTTTCCAAGTCTGTCACACAGGTAAAGAAAAGGTTATCTGGGATACTAATGCTAACTTGCAAAACTCTTGTTACAAATATGCATGCAAATTGCCACTGACAGTAGCCTGGCATCTTTAAAGTGTAATAAACTTGGGCAACACCTCAGGAGAATTTCTAAGCAATATGCCATAGCAATATACCATTACCTCTTAAAGAAATAGAAGTATGGGTTGGATTACATTTTAAGGTAACTCTTTGTGGAACCATACCTTAATTATGTTACCTTTCCAATGTTACTGTGTTATTGCAATATAACCATACAATCGTATTTTGTTGTTTCAAAGCCATTGCAATACATTATTGGAAACTTAGAATCCTTTTGAATCTAATATGTTTAGATCAGAATTTGTAATTACTTTGCGATGCCTTTAACAACGTATTGTGCTAAATGCCTTCAAGTCAAGGAAATTAAAACCATGGAAATTATAATATGTGCTTATGGTTTCTTTGGGTTCCCCCCAAGCACCTTAAAGAATTATAAACTGCACATTCAAATATGTACTTGAATAGTTTCTATTTGTGTATCCTACTCCTAACAGAAACAAGAAAGATGAGTTAGCTGTTTTGTGGGGTTTTTTTCCCCCTCAATATAAAATGAAAAAATACCAGTGGAAACTTAAAATAAAGGTTCCAGTAACTTAAGTCAGTTGGAAATCTACTGGGAGAAGGCTACAAGGAAAATATATCTCAATCAATACTGGATAGTGGAGACCCAGGCATTTTGAACCAAATGACTGGGTGTACTAGCCTGCTGCTGTCCTTCAGACATGATCTGAAATAAAACTGTTCAAAAAATAAAATGTTTGCCAATAACCTGATAGATCAGCCTTGGGAAACAGAAAATAATGAAACTTACTGTAATACAAAAATATTGATGGCAGAAAATATTTCATCTTTATAAGCTTAGCAGAAAAAAATATTAACATTAAAATACTGCAGGTTTTAACATGTTTTTTAAAAAACATTCACAAGCAGACAGTCCATTAGCATAACTTTTCCCAAGCTTCAAGCATTATATTATGAAGAAGCAGGTATGGGTTTGCACCTGCAGGCTGGAACCAGCACAAATATAAAGCACAACAGCAGTGGAAACCCCCTGCAAGGCAGAGTTGCTCTTTTATTAACCAGTCTCCAGCTCTAACAGCAATGGGAATAATTTTCATGGGCTGGTTACCTAAGGCTGTTTGACCTTGCTCTGTGCTCTGCCTTTCCTCACTACCTTCTTTGCTTCTAAGACCTCTTGCCTTATAATGTTCTTTTATTCCTCATTCTTTGACATCTCTTTTTTGGCTTGTTAGGTGAAACCCCGAGAATTTATAAAAGCGTTCCAATATTCTTCAGCTTGATTCATAGTCTTTTAGCACTGCTGAAAGTCTGGGCAAACCCTTGATTTGAGTATGCTTTCTGAAGTTGGCCACATGTTGTGCACAAACTACAATGGCACAGACAGGTGACTTCAACAACTCAGCACCAGCTATAGCGTGTTTTAAGATAACTGAGTAGAAAAGTAAAGTTCATGAAAACCTGAACGCTGTTTTACATGGACATAAAACAGTTAAAATATTCTGCTGCCTGGAACAACTGAGAAAATACATTGCTAGTTATTATCTGTGAGATGCTTACATATAAAAAGTCAGTGCTGAATGTGAATCTGCAAACCCATGTAGTATGTGTATGAGAAACATTAGTAGCAGGATAGGAGTAACTCCAGCAGAACTGAGCAGCATGTAGTCATCCCGTATTTCAACAGAAGTTGGCAGTAGGTGTTTCATCTCTGCGGCGTACTGAATAGGCTCTGCACTGCTCCTCAAAATACTTAATGACTACAGATCTCAGAGTCTCTATTTAAGAACTACTTCCCATGAAGTTCTCAGAGAAAACTGTAAATTGTTCAGTAGAAACTGCAGTCCCATTTTCTGATTTGAGTGGAGGGAAATGACTACTACATTATACTACTTCTTAATTATATGCTTGGGTTTTTGTGGTGTGTGGTTGCTTTTTTTGTTGTTTTCTATATAGGAGTGTCAAATAGAGGGATTCTTCATTTTTCTTTACAGGCAACAAAGAACTTTGGTTTGTTAGGATCCAGAACGATTTTTGTCCTGTTATTTGCAAGTTTTGCTGTTCTAGTATTAGCTCTTTCTTGGTAAATAGAATACAAATTAAAATTTGGCAGCAGAAAATTATATAATATACCAACACTTAAGAAAAAAAGAGCTATCATTGATATACAGAGAAACATGAAAATAAAACTTATTCTGGCTGGTGCAGACTGAAAAAGAAGGGCTCCAGATTAATTTCTCTGTGTAAGTAGTGTGTGTATTACTGTCTGTTGTGCATTACTAAATGGGTAACATTGGTACACAGAAGTTTCAGGACAAGGCAATATTAAGCAAAAATATCCAAAGCAGTCATTTTCTAGAGCTGATCTGTGGATTTGTTGCAGTAAGACAGAAATCTGTGAATATAGTGCAAGTCAAGCACCAGTTAAAAATCATCCACCTCCTAAATCCTTCCTAGTACTTATTCAGCAGGTAAAGAATTGATTACTTCTCTAAGAGGTAATAATTTCACATATACTGGATCTCAACAACAAAAAAAATCTTCCTAAGCATCTTTCCTTAAACCAAAATAAACAAAAAAGCTAGCAGAAATACAAAATAATGTTTTAATGTTTCTGTGCCAAAACATAGTCCTGGAAACGGTATTTCTCCTCTAACTTAAATATTGTGCCTAATTGTCATCAGCACCAATTTGGCTTTAAAATCTCCTGCCCCTCTGCGTAATAGATCCAAGAAACTTCCACATCCCTCAATACAATTCAATACAAAACAACAAAATATCTCCATTACTTCTACATGGATGTGCCTGAAGTACCAAGCCAAACAAACTTGGTTTCTGCTAATGGGATGATCTCACATCTTTCTGAAATCCTTATGCATAATGAAGTTCCAAGAACTGAGTATAAGATACAAGGGTATTTACAGCAATTCTAAATCCCACCTGCCAGAGGAACTTGCTGTGCACACCAACAATTACTCATTTAGTAACCTTCTAGAGCTGTCTCCTCAGGAAGACACAGGACTATTCTAAACATCCATCCTGTATCCCTACAAATAGCTACCTAACCCCAAGAACACACTGTCAATCAGCACTATATTCTGATACAGTCTAACAGCAGGCAGGAAGCAAAGCAAATATAGACTTCCTCAGA
Organism: Indicator indicator; assembly: GCF_027791375.1. Taxonomy (NCBI): domain Eukaryota; kingdom Metazoa; phylum Chordata; class Aves; order Piciformes; family Indicatoridae; genus Indicator; species Indicator indicator. The sequence goes on from NC_072027.1 coordinate 13,774,909, forward strand.
TGGCCTCAGCAATTGGTGAAACCAATGACAGACACTAAATTGGAAATACCAAACATAAACAGAATGAATTATTTGAACAAAAATAAACACAGATGAATTCATCTTTCTTAAGCCAAGTTAAATCCTTAACATAACTCCAACCCATGTTTATTCAATGATATTTTCATTTACTCTGCAAAGAGCTAATCTTTGGGGGTTTTAAGTTTGGGTTGTTTTTTGGTGATTGTTGTTTTTTTTAAGTAAACCTTTTCTAGCTTTCGGCCTGAAATTATCAGTCAGAATGAACAGCAATAGGTGGCTCGATGATGTGTCTTTCTTTGGGAAGTCTTAATGACCTGATCTTTCAAGGAAAAATGGGTGGGAAACATAATGTGTCCAACACACAGGCAACTAGCATCCCTTCATATCTGAAGCAGAAGGGGGTGGAGATATTTTGCAGGACTAATTCCATCCACAGACACTGAACATAAATTGGATAAATTGCCTTTCCAAGACTCTTGTCTCTCAGAGCTAATGATAGACAGAGCCTTCGTGCCTAAAATTAGTAGATATTAATGGTCCCATCCCTGCATCTTCAATTCAAGTTAAAATTACAAGGTCATATAACATTCCTTCTGGGTGAATGGGAGTTACATGTGCGAAGTAGAAAGATTGTGAGGAAAATGCCTTACTATGCTGTACACCTACATATATACTCCACTCCAGTAAACACCAATTCTTGAGATAACAACAGGTGGAATTTTGTTTGTTTTCTTTGGGATTAGTTGATTTCCTAGAAATAGCTAAATAAAATTTCTGCTTGACAAATCAAAATAACTTTAAAGCCTTACTGCACATATATTCTATGCATAAAGCAGGACAGAGTTTCCTGAGCTAGCAGTAACATAATATGTGTGTCCACAGATTGTGGGGCACTGAGATGCTGATGTCTCAGCACAGTTCCACAGCAAGTTAATGGAATCAATCTTTTTGGCAAAATTTATTAAATCATGTGGCAGGTGCCAGACATGCTCTAGATCCAGTGCTGGTACAGAATCAACAAGCAAAGATGTCTCTCTGCTTTTATTCTCTCTGTCATTAGAGAATTTAGATTAGAAATAAATTCTTTACTTTTAAAGTTCAGCAAAACTGCGTTTTAACTGAATGCCAGTCTAGGCTCCTGAGTACCTAAAGCAGTCTTGAAATAACATGTTATTATTCACAATTTTTTCACACTAAAGGTGTAAGAAAAAATAATTTATAATACTAAGTGTCAATTTGTATATGGACATGGTCCATTAGCAAAAGCTAGAGTTTAAATGTTTGTGTAACAAATATTTTTTCATTCATACTAATTCCTTGACCATTTCTAATTAAGACGGTAACAATTTTAAGTAATAAAATTACAAACCAAGCACACTAAGTTTTAAAAACTCACCATAATTGCCAATCTTACAGATGCATGTTTGAGAAACTTATCTTAATTACTTCATCCACAGGAGAGGAAAGAACGCCACAATTCTTGGCCAGTAAATGATCGCAATTTCTAAATCAGAACTTTAGAACTCAAGGAGACTCAGCTGCTCAATTATGAAATAGTTTTAGTGCCACCTCGTAAAAGTTACCTCTTACTTTGAAGGTGCAATAAAACAAACGTTCTTGTTCCTCAGCACTGAAAAAATATAAACTGAAACTTTTCTTATATTAGCATCAGAAGTCATTTAAGGGTCTGGCATCTCCCAGGCTCCTCAGCTGTTGTTTCTGTTAATCGGTCAGTATGACTAATGAGTTTTCAGGATTTTTGGTCTGTACAGATCTATGCATCTGTCCCAGGAGATGAGGTATAAGCCAAGAGAAGGAAAACATTTTTAAGAAGGCAAATATAGGACTATTAGGACATGGATAGAACAGATGCACAGTAGCAAAGTGGTTTTTAATCTTGGCCTTAAACCAAACGCTTTGCACTGTGGAGTACAGACCAAAATGGAAATTCCATCTGCTTGTTTGTTCCACACTTACTTGACATAGAAACGTCCCACATGATTTAATATACTACACATAGCTGGGTATACAAGTGAGATATTCAAATTGACTTCCCTATGAAAGCCTAAAGACTTTTGTCTTGCCACTTAGCATTATACAAACTGTTCTGAATTCATTATTTGTGGAACTACAAAGCCCGAATCTCCAGTTTAAAACTTCCTGTGATAGGCCGCGTGCAAACACAGAGTAAGGTCAGTCCCTGCCCAAGGAGCCTTCAGAGAATGAAGAAGTCAGAAATAGGCAGACACTCACTGCCCAAGTAGACACAGCATGCAGTGGCAGGAGATTGAGATTACATTCCCAAAAGTCCTATCCCACCATTCCTACTTCTATCCCATCAATCAAAAATATTTAAAAATTCTTTTCCTTGTCAAAATCAGTGTAGAAAACATTTTAGGAAAGTGAATGTGTCACTGTGTTTATTTTAGTCGCAATAAATATTTAGAAAAGTTTGCATATCCTGAGAAATCTGATAATATGGGTTTGATGGGATGGATAAAGAACTGGCTTGATGGCCGCACCCAAAGAGTGGCTGTCAATGGCTCCATGTCCCAGTGGAGTCCCTCAGGGATCAGTCCTGGGACCAGACTTGTTCAACATCTTTGTTGGTGACATGGACAGCAGCATTGAGTGCACCCTCAGCAAGTTTGCTGATGACACCAAGCTCTGTGGTGCAGCAGACATGCTGGAGGGAAGGGTCTCATCCAGAGGGACCTTGACAGGCTGGAGAGGTGGGCACAAGCCAACCTCATGAGGTAACAAGACCAAGTTCAGGGTCCTGCATCTGGGTCGAGGCAATCCCAAGCACAAATACAGGCTGGGCAGTGACTGGCTAGAAAGCACCCCTGAGGAGAGGGACTTGGGAGTGCTGGTGAATGACAAGCTCAACATGAGTTGTCAATGTGCACTTGCAGCACACTCCATCCATTTCTGGAGCCCCTATTACAAGAGGGATATGGACATGCTGGAATGTGTCCAAGAGAAGGGCCATGAGGATGATCAGAGGGCTGGAGCACCTCTCCTATGAGGACAGACGGAAAGAGTTGGGGATGTTCAGTCTGGAGAAGAGAAGGCTCTGAGGTGACCTTATTGTGGCTTTCCAGTATTTGAAGGGGGCCTACAAGAAAGCTGGGGAGGGACTTTTTAGGATATCAGGTAGTGATAGGACTAGGGGGAATGGAATAAAGCTGGAAGTGGGAAGATTCAGGCTGGATGTGAGGAAGAAGTTCTTCACCATGAGAGTGGTGAGAGCCTGGAATGGGTTGTCCAGGGAGGTGGTTGGGACCCCATCGCTGAAGGTGTTTAAGGCCAGGCTGGATGAGGCTCTGGCCAGCCGGATCTAGTGTGAGGTGTCCCTGCCCATGGCAGGGGGGTTGGAACTAGATGATCCTTGTGGTCCCTTCCAACCCTGACTGATTCTATGATTCTATGATAACACATAATTAACCATTTGCTGCTGCTTCTGGCAGACTTCCTATATTTAAAATGGGACCGTTTGGCTTATCAATAACTACTGGCATGAGGAAGGGTTATCATGAAAAATTTAGGTAAGAAAGGGCCCATAGAGGTCATTTAATTTTGCCTGCTAATTAACCAAGGGCTGACTTCACTGTCTTGTTTTGTTGCTTAGAAAATTTTTCAGTGAAATTTTGAAGATTTTTGTAAAGATTCTGCAACTTCCCTGACCAGTTCCTTATTGTTGTCATTGCAGCTGAAGTTTTATTTAAGTCCAACTAAACGACTCTGGAAAGCCTGCACTCACTTGCACAAGAGCTCCGCATTTTGTTCTTAGCATTTTGAATTTTACATTCTATGAGCACACAAAGGCCTACACAATAAATATTTACCAGAAATAAATCGACCACAAGACATCCTAATGAATTTTCACCCAAAGTAGTTTCAATTACCTTTTTGAATTCTCCTGTCCTTTGATATTCACACAGCATCATGTCAAAGAAAATTGGGATTGTGGCTTTCCGCAGTTCAACTTCAGGAATAAGAGTCATTTCCAAGATGGGTCCAACCATCCCCGGAATAAAGCAAATTTTATTCTGGCCTGAAACAGAAATGCAAATTGGGTATTTGAGAGGACAAAAAATATATATTCTTTTTCAGGAAAACATTTAAAAACAAGCTGCCATTTTGAGATAATGTTTTTTTGCCATAAATATGGTACATCAGGGAGACAGGGATGTGCGCTGCACTACTTTCTATTTATGAATAAACCAGCAGATTCTATGGAAGAGGAAAGTATACAATGCACTGCCCCGATTAATTCTGTATGTCTGTTCTTGTATGAAATAAACTGTATGGTTACTCCATGCTCAAAGCTGAAGAGCTGTGCTTCAGTCATAACACTGACACTTCCACTGGACAGTCCATTCTAGAATAAATTTCTGGATAACTTTTTACTTTACTCTTTAACTGTATAGGGCCTTCAAAAGACAAAATATGTTAACAATGCCTTGCTGGAATTTTTGCAAAAGTAACAAAACACTCATTGGAATTAAAAAAGGAATGTGGATCTCTTCTCCCATGCCTCGGAGAAACTAAAGCTCAAGTTCTTCTCAAAAATCCAAATTTTAATCTAAACAGATTCCCAAATTGAACTTAACTAATTTCTGGAACTGTAAACACAGACTGAACAGTAACCTTCTCAGGGAATATTTATCTGGTTCTCAATTTCAGCAAATAAAGGTTCTGAAATCTTCTGATTTCAGCCATTGTTGAAATCAGTGAGAAGGTTGTGAATTCTCTAAGAAATACAAAATAGGCTGTAATCAAACATTATCTCATGTCAGTTCCAAGTCTAACAGAATCCACAGAATTGTTAGGGTGGGGAAAGGTCAGCAAGTCCAATTATAAACCCAACATTGCCATGCCAATTAAACCACATCCTGAAAGCACCATGTCCACCTGTTTTTTCCACGTCTCCAGGGATGGTCACTCCCTGGGCAGCCTGTTCCAATGCCTGACACTCTTTTAGTACAGAACAGAATGGCTGTGGTACCCAAAACTGAACCCAGTACTCAAGTTGTAGACTCACCAGTGCTGAGCACAAGGGCACAATCACTTCCCTACTCTTGCTCAACACACAGGAATGAAAACGTATTTCAAGCTTAAACAGCAGAAATGCTGACAAAAGCACTTCATGTCAGGTGTTTTTTTCAGTGAAACAAGCAATCCCCTATGGATTCAGTTGCAATGAAGTTCATTCGCCTACTTACCAAGTTTGTACCACATGTCACGAATAGCAAAGCCAATTAATCGTCTCATATCTCCATATCTAGAAAAAAATAAGATTAACAAAAAGTATTTTTATCATTATCTTTATCATCAGGTTAGTACAAAATTGAAGACATCATCCAAAGTATACATTCTTGCTTACTTGTTCTGGATTTTGTTGTACTTTGCATGGGAAAAGTTTTCTAGCTGCAGTGAGTCCTGGGTAATGAAAGCCACAGCCAAATGAAAATAGTTGTTCCACAGCTGTAAATTGAATAGAAGGAAATTACAATAGTTTTGAGAAGAGCAGGAATAATATTAAGCTATGCATAATGCTGAATAATTTATGAAACCAAACAATGCAAGCAATGAGATTTGGATATTATGCAAAGATGTATATCATTAGTATTATGCAATTAGCAAAAAGCAAGAAAGATGAATTTTAATAACCACTAATACACATTTTCTCTTAATAACACAGCAGCTAAATAAATATTGCTAAAAAAAGGATTCAGAAGAGATTCATTAGCTAACAACATTAAACCATGAAGCATGGCAGGGCCAGTGAAATACATTCCACACCAGCGAATCTTAACAACTTGGAGCTAAAGGCAGCCAACATAATTGCACTGTATTTGAGAAGTACTTCAAAAGGCAGTTACTGTCTTCTCTTTGGAGTCTAATTCAACAATAATTTGCGTGAAATTCCAGTATATTTTGTTAAGAGCTCTCTACATGAAGCAGGGACAAAATGCATCCCTAAATAACTATTAATAGTACTTGAACTAGAACATTTGTATTTCCCATGTAAAACCCTTCATTTCTGAAAGCAAATTACTTGTTCTCCAGACAATCAAAATGAAGCACTTCTCTCACATGGTAGAGATGGAAAGGGAAAAAAAAGAAGCTTCACTAGGCAACACAAATGGGAAGAAATAAATACTCTTTTCAGAAGCTTCTAAGTAGAAAGCAATGGCTTAAGACTTATTTAAAAACATAGCTGCATCTAAAACTATGTGTGGTAGGTATCAGCAAGACAGCGGAGAGGCAATGGGAAATGTACTCAGTGGTAATTTAAAGGATGCAAATAAAAGAGATATCACTATCGCTGAGCTCTTAATTTTCTACAGTGAAATACAATCCCAGATAGAGAATCCACACTAAATGACCTTGAAAAACAGTGTTTCATCAAAATCTTCAGTGATGTCTGCCATTCACAATCTGGAAAACTCTCCTGTACACAAATAACCAGGAAAAATAGATAGCAACACACAAAAATTCTCACAAAAATACAGACATTTCCTATAATAAATAAGAGTCTCAAACGTCCTCTACAACGTGAAGAAGATCCTGCACTTAATTTATTCCTCCCTTCGAAGCCCAGCTATAAAGCTCTCCTTAGCAGACTTTCTTATTCAAAAGCCCTTAGGAGGGCTCTTTCTGTCTTTAAGTATTTACAGTGCAGAGAGCACAGTTATCCCTGGTGCAGACACACAGGCTCAAGTAGCATTTGGCTGGAAGTAGTTATTAATCTGCTCCGTATTACACCATTCAAAGATGCTCTAAATTCACCCAAAGCGATCACCGCCTTATTAAAAATATTTGAGTATCAGCATTTGTAAGGCAGCAGCTTTTTTCCCCTTAACAGAAACACTTAAATTATGCCCACATCTAATTTTTGACAGTATACTAATAATACTTACTAATTCAGAGTCTTTTTCCCCAGGATAGATGTGATTTATAACCTGGAAGTCCTGTTTTCCCCAACTTATCAAATATTTTAAAAGATTCATTTGATCAATCTAGAGTTTTCAGTCCCTTGAGAAGCTGTATCTATTGATATATATAGCGAATATACTTTGTATATGTCAATTAGACCTATAAAATGGAAAATGTCTCAAATCGTTCTAGGTTATCGGGAGAAAAATGAAGCCTTCGTACTACAGTTAATTGTCTATTCACTTAATAGCTCCAAGTTCAGTGCCATCTTTGTCAGAGATACATCCTAAAGACTGAATATCCTTATTTATTAAAACATGCCCTCAGAATACTCTGTGGTGGCTGGAAAACAAACAAACAAACAAAAAAAACCCAAACCAAAACAAACCAAACAAAAAAAAAAAAAAACCAACCCACGATCCTCTGCATTTCAACAGCAAGCTAAAGTTAAGGAGTTGCAAGCTTCTAAGTGCGAAAATTAACTGTAAAACTCTGTGAGGCAGAACAGTTTCCCACAAGTGAAAAATGGCAAAAGTCAATACAAACAGAATTTCAAATGCAAAAAGAATATGTTCTTAAGAGACCTTTTCTCTTAAGCCCACAATAACATTCCAAGATGTTTTGCACTTGAACCTAGCATGTGGTAGGGCTGAAGTGAAACAGCACAGTGAGAGAAGAGCACCAGCTCTCTCGTGCTGTGATCTGTGTGCTACTCATGCTCTGCTGCTTGTTGACATGAATTCCAGTGCTGAGCTGTCAGCCAGGGACGGAGTTCAAGGAGACAAGGCTGAAGGTGAGAAGTGACCTTTCCATGTCACTACTCCTCACCTATTCTTTGCAGACTCCTGCTGAGTGCAAGCCCTGACAGTAATAGCACAGGCTGCCTTACTGTGCTGCAACACTTCCAACCATGGCAACTGCATTGGCTAAGCATGGTGTTACCCACACACAATGAGAAGGCTGCAGGGTTGTCAGTGCCCCTCTACATAAGCTATAAGGGAACTTGAAAGAAGAGGATCTCTCATTCCATTTTAATTCAGGAAGCACGAGGTGCATCCTCCCTAGAAAATGCATCAGCTGCCATATGGGAAAATGTGAAAGTGATTTAGTAAGATTTTTTCCAGCCATCTCACAAAGAAGAGGAGATCTGAGTGATTTTACAGCACAACTACCAGAAGGAAACGCTGCTGCCTCCTCCCTCCCTCACACATGAAAAATAAGCATTTTCTTTTAAACCAGACCAATGTTGTAATGGAATGTGGGCTGCCTCTTATGATAAAATTTGGTAGCAGGAATATGGATGATTAATATGAAATTATAATTACTATAACAGTACAGATTTAGAAACCTAATCCTTTCTAATGCCCTGTAAAAATACTGCTACGAGAGGGGAAGGATGGAAGAGGGGAAGTAACAGGAATCAATAGCACTGTATTTTCCAAAATAGAAACTCTATGATAGCTCTGCCTTGACCACAACAAAATTATTTCTGTTTGCTCACTCTTCCCTGTCCCTAATATGTCAGAAGCTGTCATCCCCAATCAGAAATATAAAAGGAATATTGCATTAAAAAATAATTTCAATTAATTGAGGCATTAAGGGTGACAATGGATGTTGACTGCATCACAGTGCTGCTCGCTCAGTCCTGAATGGAAATACTACACAGAGAAGGATGTCCAGAACCAAAGCTTAAGGAGCCAGGAGTTGACAGGGACAAGAGAGTGAAAAAACTTTGTTATCCTAGACAAAGGTAGCAGCTAGCTAATGACATCAGCTACTAACAGAAAGAGGAAAATGTCATATGAGGTCTAAATAGGTTCTCTAAAGATAACTGTGTACACTGGAAAACTTGACTGTAATTTAGAAGTGAAGCATTAAACATTGTTATCTTCGTTTCTCTGTTGATGGAAGATTGCCTTACAGTTCATTCAAACTAAATGAAATTTAGAGGAAAACAGCCATGACCTGCAAGTTGAAGAGAAATAAACCCTTCTTTCCTAACTGCATTCATAAAAATAAGGAAACTGCTGACAGTTACATGTCTACTAAATAGAAAGGTCATTTAATTATTACAACAACAAAGAAAATGTTAATCCACAGCTGAACTCACCTCTTTATTTCATACCTACATCTCTGCCCAGTATTTGCTTCCTTAAAAATCCTTGTCAGTCAAATAAATTGCAAATCATCCAACTGAATGTTCTTTGGTATAAAATAGAAACAAGTATACAAAGAACTTTTTCTCTGGGGTAAAAGTATTCCCATGATGATTCACCCTCAACAAACACCCTGGGGCTACCTTTGAGGTGTGCATATACCATTCTGTCTTGAAACACAGACATTTTCAGTCAAACAGAATTAGCATTTTTTGACTGAATAAGATGGTACAATTGCCACAAAAGGTAAGGGAAGTGTGCTGAAAAGTCCCTGAACTGTCCTCTTTACCAGAAATTAAATGCACTTCTCTCACATTCGCTGAGGAGAACATGAAGGTATACTTTGCATAAGTATAAAGCTACACCAAATTTTTTGGTCTAGTCAAACCCAAGAAATCTGGGTGGCTTTCAGGGAACATTTTTTTTCCAAACTCTACACTACAATTGTTAAGTTTTTTTGTTTAATAATAAATAATAAAAAATAAGTCTCTTCTGAAAAACCCATCTCAACTCACCCATCCTAAATCCAGATTTTACACTGCATTACGGTTCTCTTGCCCTGCAAAAGCCCAGCTGCAAAGCAGCAATCTGGACAGGCTGGTGGATCCCTGCACCTGAAACTGGCAAGTCCTTAAATATTGGTACAAACCAGCAAAAATGCCAGCACTGCAATCTCCTTTAAATTATATGTTGAACACATCTGAAATCTATCCTCTGCTATGAGGATAGACTGAAGGAGCTGGGGTTGTTCAGCCTAGAGAAAACAAGACCCAAGGGGGACGTTAGACATGCCTTATGATACCTGAAGGTATCCTACAGGAAGGCTGGAGAGTGACTTTTCAGAAGGGTGTCTAGGGACACTAGGTTTAGACTGGATCTCAGGAAAAAGTTCTTCAATATGAGGGTGGGGGGACTCTGGAATAGGCTGCCCAAGGACATTGTGGATGTTTCCTCCCTGGGGGTATTCAAGGGCAGGTTGGATGAGGCCTTGAGCAGCTGAGTCTAGCTGAGAGGCATCCCTGCCCATAGTGTGGAGGATGACATAGGTGGTCTCTAAGGTCCATTCCAACCTAACCCATTCTATGTTTCTATGAAATCACCTGCCATGATTCTATTTTAAAGGCAAAATTGGTTTTGCTGGTAGAAGCAAAGGAAACAAGGACACAAGAAAACCAGCCAGCCCTACCCTACAATATCCCACACCAGATACCTACACTAACCACCATAAAAACAACAAACACCAAAGCCCACCCACAATACAAACCCTCTTACAAATACATAATGTGATCCTGACTAGTGAGCACCAATATATGGCTGCCTGATAAGACAGTTCTGCCATAGATCAAAGAATCTTTATGACTATTAATAAAAAGAAGTGTAATATTGAGAGGAAAGAAAAACCCAAGGGCAAAAATGTAAGCAATTTACTATCACGCAGACTTTCTTTTGACACAAAATTCAACAAAGAAGTCAAAATACTAAACAGTATTAAGACATATTGTCATGGACTTCAGAAGAGTCTAATCTCAGACACGCTTTCTTAGATGATAATTTGTATTTTTCTTGTATACCACCAATATAAATGCAAAAATACTGCTTTGGACAGGTTTCTTTTGAATCCCTTCCTGAGAATCTTTACCTGAGAAATATTTCCTAGCCTTTCTAGACTATGTTTTAGCAAGTAACCGTGTTTCTTCCTAACATAAATACAAGTTAATAACCTATTTCAAATACAGAGGCAAGAATAGAATACAAATACCTAAATGTTGAAGTGTTTTACCTATTTCCATAATTCTGACAGAAACTCCAGATTTATGTGTGTTCAATCTTCAAGTTCCAGTTTAGTTTTAGCACCAAAGAACACACATTAATGTATTATGCAAGACTCATTTCCTGTTCATACTGTATCTATTCACCACCTCAAGGTACTGTGAACATGGTGACCCCTTGTTCATTCTTGCTTCCTGCTTTTGGTCAATCACTTAATGCAAATTCACTCCCTTCTCTTTTGTAAAATCATTTACTCTGGAGCTGACAATTTTATCTTATTGGCACAGAAGTAAATATTCTGTAACAAATGCTTCTCAGCTGTTCTTTTCGTTATTGCTGTAGGGTTTACTGTATTATGGCACTGGAGAACACCTGCTGTATGCCATCTCTAATTGCAGCTTGTTTTCTGAGGACATCTGATGTACATCTGAATATACCCTGCACGAAAACTCTGCATGCAAAACTCAAAAAAAAAAAAAAAAACCAAACAAAACCCAACCCAAAGAGAACCACGCCCTCACCTACCAGTCATATAATCTCAGGCATCAGCTAACTGTTTTAATACTTAAATAATGATTCAAGCAGTAGTTCTAGCACTTCCCACCTGCCCACTGCATGCAATGACCATCTCTGTGTAAAAGCACTGGAATTTAAAGAGGGGATCTCTACATAAATGGACTCTGAACCAAACTTACTACATGCTAAGGCAGGGAATTTGACAGCACTGTGCTGTGCATAGTTTTGGTATTTGTCTCTGAGGTATATAACAGCTTCATTACTGAACATATGGCTTTAAGTTTATGCAGAGTTTTAAACTTATAAGATTGTAATGACTCTTCATCAGATATACTACATCACTTCACAGTGGTACAATTCTTTCCTTTTTGCCTGAACCACATAATGAGTAAAAAAAAAAAAGCAATTTTGCTTTGGAAACAAGAAAAAAGTCAGGAACTTTTTTTTCCTCATTTAACAATTTTCAACAGAGTAGCAAAAATTTCTTCATTGCTTTCTCTAGATTTAGAATACTCTGTTGCTCAATTACTTCACAGTCTACTTGTTTTGTTTGGTTAGGTTGTCTGCTATATAGTGTCATGTAATTACTCAACCAAGTGAACATCCTCAGGTCTACTTCACTGTGCTTTTTTAAATTGAGACTTTTCTTCAACTACTTGTTAATAATCAGATTGGAAAACACCATCCTAGAATCACTAAAAATCATTCACTCAGTTACTTTGTTTTTTCCTCTAGGTTTTCAGTGATACGCATCTTTACTTTCTCCTTCACAAGATATTCTTTTCCTATCATTTGAAGAACTCTTAATAAGGAATATTAATACATTAACATTGCCTCTGGTTTAGCTTCTGGACTCTTGAGATGTTGCTCTCACTCTCTCTGCTCAGTAATGATCTGAACTTTTCCCATTCATTCTCCTTTGAAATCAGACATGAATGGTGTATATGTCCCTAACAGGCAATGAGATTGCCTGGAGACTGCTGCATCCTAAATCACTGACCCCTGAATGAACAGTTCTTGTTGGGGGCTTTTTTTTTTTTTTTGAATGAAAATCCATTTGTTTCACAGAAACTCTATATACAGTAATTTACTGTAGGCTTTAGACCTGTAGTAGTCACTTAAGAAACACAGGCATACAGCATCTTTCAAAAGTTAGATTAAATTTAGATGCACAAATCCATTACTTATTCATACCAAGAAACAGCTGGACATGATTTGTAAAACACATCAAACAAGCTCACTAAAATCTCTGCCACGTTCAGCAATAGCTGAAGCATATTTCAAGATCATATTTTTTCTACAATTTGAAGCAAGAGCCCAATGTAAAGAGCTGAGGTGAAGCTGAACTTTGGTATGTGATTGCCTTAGTTCTGGTTTTAGGAAGCATATCCTCCATTTAGTCTAATCAATATCTGACCCACTGATTCCAGTGATCAGTGGCTCTTCCTCCTGCACACTCAGCTCTTCCAGCAGGAGCCTTAGGCACCTGACCAAAATGCACCTGAAGTGAGGAACACAAGCTGCCCTTGTTCCAGAGGGCTGACATGGAAGCAAAGAGCCCATGTGGTCATCAGGCTGCAGCTCTTCACAAAACTGAAAGTTATGCTACTTCCACATGTATTCCCAAATCAGCAGTAAGCAGCTTTTTTATGGTATGGTTAGAAGGTTTTCAGCGCTTTTGTTCATGGAATAAAAGTAAGGTATCTACCTGAGCTGGACTTTTAAGTCTCTTGCAATAACTGCAAGGGCTCTACAATTCCTCAGATGGCACTGCTTATTTATTATAATGTTGTTTAGGTTACTCCAAGCCTCCAGATATTTGACAAGTCATGAATTAAAGAGCAAACATTAATGCATTCCCTTGAACTACAGCACTCAGTGTTGAACTACAATGTCCCTGGTTGTTTGATAACATTCTGGAATACACAGAATGCCACAGGAAACTTGTCTGAAATAGAAGAAACGAGTCTAGTGCTTCATTGTGTGAAAGAGGCACTGCACAGCACCATAAAATTTTGACAGATACACCATCTCTACAGCAGTCTGCATCTTTTTGGTAGCCTACACATACTGGTGTTCACCAGACTCATTTTATTTGCTTTTAGAAATTTCTGACACACTGTGCAGTAAAAATGATCAAGTGATTAAAAAAAAAAAAAAAGGTTACAAATTGGTTATTAAGAAATTGATACGGCCTAAGAGAGATAATATCAGAAGTATGTCAAGGATTGGAAAGTGTCCAGCAGTGAATTTTAAGTATGCATATACACATTTGTGAAGTCATGCCTTTTGAAGGTACAAATTTTTTGATGAAATAAATGAGAAAAAAGAAAAGCTCTACATTTCATCCTTGGACACTATTGTAACTCAATGTGAACTGAATGCTTCTCCTTTCTTTTTATTGCTGTCTTTTAAACTCCTCCTGTGAAACCACTTACATATGAAAATAAATAGCTCTGTAACTGTTCATAACCCAAGATGGCTTATGTTAAGAATAAAGACCAATACCCAAACAGGTTTCAGCATAGCTAAATATTCACATGCAGTAGAGTAGAATCACTTGAAAGAGGTTACAAATTGCAAGATTAACCAAAAAATATAAACCTCAAGAAATAAAAACTTCATGATTACAATCAATAAGTTATTATCTAACAAACAGATTAGAGTTTTGGAGTCAGGAACTTGAAACATTTGTTTTTAACCAGAGTTAATTTGAAGAGTGAAATAGAATAATTTTTCATACTGTACTTTGAGAGTGCATTTTCTATCTATAGCACACATGATAATCAGGCAGCATCTAGTGACAAATCCTGAATCTAAAACTGTATTTACATTTTAATAACGATTTAATGAATATGAAAACCACCAATATTTTCACTTCTTTCTGAAGCAAGCCAAGCATATGTAAAATGCATGATCAAATAGTTAACTTAAAAAGAAAAGAGAGACGTTAAGCAAGCCAAAAAAACCTACCCTAATTTAAAATTATTTCAGAAAGAATTACTACTAAAGAAAGGAAAATAAATAAAGATAGAAAAATCAGGGAAGACTGCGAGTTAAAAATAAAAATAAATTCTAAGTGCTAAATACTTCAGGAATCAAAGAAAGTTAAGCTCTTAGTGCCCTAGATACATAGGGGTGACATGGTAAAGGTGACATGCATTACATCAAATATTGCCTTTTTGAATACACTTGGCTGGCTATGAAAAAATATGTTTTCTGCTTGCCAGTTCTGAGAGAATCACAGTACCAAAGACTCCGTTAGGGTGCCTGATGATAAATAAAGTAGCATTTTCATGTCATATCAAAGATGGCTTAATCCTGCCACACTCCAATTAACAGGCATTTTGATATCTATATCAGAAGGGTACCACAAGGGGCTCTTACAGACCAGGGTGATCAGCACACGCTACCTTGACTTGGCTAAAAAGCCTACATATACTTACTTGAACTTCAAAATTCATATTCTCCAGAAATTTTTGGTTCATTGTCTCTGCAAATTTGTTGATGGCTCTCAAGAAAACCCTAAAACAGAAAAGCAATGATACAGATAAATGAATGTTATTTCTGGGAATCTCTTCCAACCACATGATATTGATGGAAGCACAGATAAACATCGAAAGCTCTGTAACAGGCAAAATTCAGACATACATGAGTAGAGTAGATGACATTCCTTGCCATGGCATGTTATTTATAGGCCGTTGTACATAAAAACATTGAACCACACAATTGTAAAAAAGTTTTGTGAGTGCTGCTCAATAATTCTGACAATAAAATTCCTTTGCTTCTGCTGCACACTGTGTTGCATTCTTTCAACCACGATTTTACTTCCTATGTGACAAAACCGAATCATTTACAAGTGTTATTGCCTCCTCCTTATAGGTTTGCCAGCTGACAGTTCCTGTACTCACAATATTAGTTAGGAGCTGCCACTGCATTTTCCCAATTAAAAGCTATTACATGCAGCCTTTCAGTTTGCTCACAGCTGGGGAGACGAGGGTGATACCTCTAAGAGGAAGCAGCACCTATTTATGCTCATTATTAATGCAGCAAGATTAGGTCATGTTTCTAAAGCTAAATTCTTTCTCTAACTTTCTAGCATATTACAAACCAAAAGTGAATTGTATTTCTAAATATTTATAAAGTTTATTTAAATAATTCAGTTTCATTCAACATACAGTTCTAAAAGGAAGTGATCCATTTCCCTCTGCTTCATAGGAAACATTTTTAAAAGCTTTCAGCTGAAATATTTCTATGGTATACACTGGAAGACCAAAACTACTGCAACCTGAAAGAGGTGACCATAAGTGAAAACAAATCCTAGCTCTTCAAATCCAATAACTGACCATTAACTAGCTCTTACCAATCAGATGGAAGAGCTAAGGGTTACAACACACAGAACCAAAAAGCCCCACCAGTTTAGCATTTAGCAGCATCAGAAAAAGCCACAATTCAATAACTGGAATTATTAGCAAGAAATTAAGAGACCACAGGATATCCATCATTTACTGTCAATGGTATGTTGTATCCTTGCATTGGATTCTGTATGATGTTCTGGTCTCCATCTCAAAAAGATAAATACAAAAGGAAAAAAGAAAGAAAAAGACAAGCAAATAAAGATGAGAAAGAAATGAGCAAACACATTTAATGGCCTGTGCCTGGGAGGTGGTTTCTTAAGTTAGGGGACACTGTGTGACTGAGGAGGAATATGGAAGAATCTATAAAACTGGAAGCACCATTGAGATGGAAGACTTACTGCTCGCTGTTTCTCAGACAAGCACTACAAAGAACTGAACAAAATCAGTGCATTCAAAATCAGCAAAAAGAAGGAGTTTTCATACTAGTCTTGCTCAGCTATACAACTCATTTCTACAGAACACTGTGAATCACTGAATTTTATACTGGCTTAAGAGTGATTAGACACATGAACGACAAAAATTAAGGAGGAATACTAAACATCGTCAGTCACTGGAGACTGGGAGAATACAGCACACAGCATTACTTCTTTCAGCTCTGCTGTTATGCTGTTCCCTTGGCAGCCACTTATGAGCCACTACCAGAAACAGAATAGTCAGTGTATTGAATTTTAGTCATCACAAAAAAAGAAAAAAATTGCAATAGCTAAATTTAGTTTCTTAATGAGAGAGGAAAAGCAAAACTTCAGCTTTTAGTAGCCTTATGATAAGGAATCCTATTTAACCACTACATGACAGCCCAAAGAAGCACACTGGTTCAATTAGGGCAACAGCTTGATTGGCCAGACTTAAATCCTTTGTTATGATTACAGTTCTCCAGGAGCTAAAAAATTCTTTGTGAAAACCTAAAGAAGAATATTTCATTTCCACCCACCTAATAGTCCTCTGTAATGTTGATGTGATCAAGGCGGTAAAGTAACTTATACAGCATGTTACATCTTGCCAAGTCCTAATTTTTCAGGACACTACAGTTTTAAATGCTACATTAACTGCACCAGTGGAAGGTAAGAGACTTGTAAGACTGCTGTGCTGCTCTGCTGCATCATCCCACACTTTCAGATGAGCTTCTTTCCACTGGTCTAGGGCATAGTCTGATCTAATCTTCTATCACCAGCTTCGCTAAGCTTGCTGGCTGATGTAAGGGTCTGATCTATGAAATGCTGAGCATCATCAAATCACCTCAAGTTCAAGAAACCTGATTTTGCTCAATACTGTTGTTGCAGGCTATCTCCACTCTCCTAAGCAAGCTCTGTGCAATCACAGAAGTGTCCTGTGTATCCACAGCAGTTTTAGCCTGTATTGGTCTGAGCAGGCTATGGCACTTCCTCTTCAGCCTTTTATGTGATCAAGTCTTATTCTGGAAAATGTGATTTCCTCTGCCAGCTGCTCCATGCTACCCACTAGAAAATAAACACATTCTTCCTTAACGCTCCACTCGTCTGGGTACATTTATTTCTACAAAACTGGCTGACACTTGACACAGTTCAAGATTTTGCAAGAAAAGGGGATTCTAAAAAGAATGGTCTGCTTTAGACAGCACGCAAAAAACACACACTGAGGCAGACACCCCTGTGCTACTCTGTCAGTATCGCTATGACTCTTCTGAGTAGGAGTTCTGAATCAAGGCCTTTCCAGCCTCATGTCTTTTCTGTAGAACTTTATTGCTCTATATTCTCCTTTGATTTACATTGTGTGTTTCTTGCTAACTTATGAAATCAAGTTCTTCAGCTCCAGCTGCTCAGGGTGGCATTTCCTTTCACCCAGCAAGACTTTTGTTGTGGTAGGAGGAGGAAGAGGGCAGGTTCCTACATTTCTGACATTGTTTTTTGTCCCTTATTTGCACACGACCCCAGTACCTACAGTGAAACATGTTACCTAAACATCCTGTTATGGCAGAATCTGATTCAGTGATGATAATTTGTCTTGCATTCAAACATCGTATACCTTTAGGAACTTTGTCTTTTGGCACACAAATATCATGCAAGCAACAGCAGAAATAGTGGTAACTTAGATATATGTGGAATTTATTACTGCAAATCTATTTCAGACCATGGAACTATTTCTTATGTGTCATATTTAATTGTGGCTTCACATTACCCATACATAAAAAGCCTCAAGAAAACCTAAGAAACACCACAATATCAGCGTATATCAGAGGTTGGAAGGGACCTCAGGAAATCATCAGGTCCAACCCCCTTGCCAAAGCAGGATAACTTAGGGTAGTCCGCACAGGAGTGCATCCAGGTGGGTTTTGAAAGTCTCCAGAGGAGACGACTCCACAACCTCCCTGGGCAGCCTGTTCCAGTGCTCTGTCACCCTCACTGTAAAGAAGTTTCTCCTCATGTTGAGGTGAAATCTTCTATGTTCTAGTTTGAACCCATTGTTCCTTGGCTTATCACTGTGAACCACCGAAAGGAGCTTGGGCCCATCCCACTTGACACCCAGATATTTATACACATTGAGGAGATCCCCTCTCAGTCTTCTCTTCTCAAGACTAAATAGCCCCAGGGATCTCAGTCCCTTTTCATAGGCGAGATGCTCAAGTCCCCTAATCATCCTCGTGGCTCTCTGTTGGATTCTCTCCAGCAGGTCTCTGTCTCTCTTGAACTGGGGAGCCCAAAACTGGACACAGTATTCCAGGTGTGGTCTCAGCAGGGCAGAGTAGAGAGGTAGAAGAACTTCCCGAGACCTGCTGGACACACTGTTCTTGATGCATCCCAGGATCCCATTGGCTCTCTTGGCCACAAGGGCACATTGTTGTTCCATGGAGAACTTGCTGTGCACCAGCACTCCAAGGTCTTTCTCCGTGGAGCTGCTTTCCAGCAGGGCAGTCCCTAACCTGTCCTGGTGCATGTTATTATTACTCCCCAGATGTAGGACCCTGCACTTGTCCTTATTAAACTTCATAAGGTTTGCCTGCACCCAGCTCTCCAGCCTGTCCAGGTCACGTTGGATGTCTGCACAGCCTGACAGGGTGTCAGCCAACCCCACCCCCCCCCAGTTTTGTATCACCAGCGAACTTGCTGAGGGTACTCTCAATCCCCTCATCCAGGTCATTGATAACAAAACTGAACCCAGTACCAATCCCTGGGGAACACCACTGGCCACAGGCCTCCAAGTTGACTCTGTGCCACTGATGACAACCCTCTGAACTCTCTTGTGGAGCCAGTCTGCAATCCACCTCACTGACCAACCATCTATGCCACATCTCCTGAGCTTTTCTATGAGGATGTTATGGGAGACAGTATCAAAAGCTTTACAGAAGTCAAGATATATGACATCCACTGCTCTTCCCTCATCTATCTATTTGGTCATAATTTCATAGAAGGCTATCAAGGAACTTACTGACCAGCAAAAATTAACAATAATATTAAAAATATTTACAGGATTCTATACAATAGCATTATATGGAAGCTATCTTCTGTGACTATCCCTTTCATTCTCAAGGATATTTTTATCTGACATACTGGAATGACACATTTAGAGAAACCACGCAAAACTTCCAGGCTGTCAAGTTCCAAATATTTTCATGCATTTATATTTTGCCTAAAGGGTGTATCTATTTCTGTCATTGGAAGTCACTTAGGCAGTGAGTTTGAATTCTATTCCTGGCTCCTGACAATGCCATGACCTCAATGATTTCATCTCCATGTGCCTCAGTCTCCCCTTTCACACAAACGGGGGATAATTTACTAACCACGGGTATGAAACTAAACAGATATTTATAAAACTCTATGAGATCTTAATGAAAACAAGAGAAAATACAGTTTTAATTATTACTGACAGCATACTCCTAATGAAAGAACTAAACATTGATCCAAGAGGAGAGAGTTAAAGTCAAATGATAGGAGAAGGCATCATTCCTTACATTCATATCAAGCTTGTGAAGCCCAGAAGGCAAATAGTATCCTAGGCTGCATCAAGAGGGCTGCATCCTAGGCCCCATCATAAAAAGAACAGTGAGCTGCTGGAATGGATCCAGAGAAGAAACACAGAGATGATCCAGGGGCTGGAACACCTCTGCTATATTGAAAGGCTGAGGGAGCAGAGGTTGTTCAGCCCGGAGAAGACTCTGGGGAGATATCAGAGCTGCCTTCCAATATCTGAAGGGATCCTACAGGATGGCTGGAGAGGGACTTTTCATAATGGTGTCTAGCAACAGGACAATCCCCACCCCCCCTCCACCCCCGGAACAGGGGATTGGTTTTAAACTGTGGGAGAGCAGGTTTAGAAAGAACTTAGAAAGTTCTTCAGTATGAGAGTGGTGCGACTCTGGAACACGTTGCTCATGGGGTTGTGGATGCCTCCTCCCTGCGGGTTGTTCAAGGCCAGATTGGGTGAGGCCTTGAGCAACTGAGTCTAGTTGAGAGGCATCCCTGCCCACAGCGGGGGGTTTGGAATAGATGATCTCTAAAGTCCCTTCCAACCAAAGCCATTTTAGGATTCTATGACCTGTAACTGACATAATGGAGATGACAAAGCTGGAAAGGAGCTGGTAAAACGTGTGCCCCAGAACAGCTCAGAAAGACACAATATGCACTGTCTGACTTCATAAGACATTATTGTGAAAAATTAGTGAAAGGGATTATCTTGTCACAGTGTAATGTAGGTTAATTTCCTTTGCTTCTATAACAGATCATTGGAGCTTAACTTTTCTCTGAAGTGGGGATTGCAGCTTAGCTTTATTTTGCAAGTTTAGACTGGTTTAGACTGACCAAAGGACAGATCTCGATTTCTCATACAGATAATGTCATTAGATGTTTTTTTCTGTTTAACCTTCTCCTCTTGCCACATTTCCCCTTAAATAATTATGCAGGATTATAAATATGCTCTTGAAAGTGTTTAATCATGATAAATTTTCTACACTTCCTTATTATGGAATTAATTTCTCATCAGTTTAAATAATTGAGCTCTAAATATGTTGAAATTCCTTTACCCACAATTATTTCCACAATATTTCCTGAGTTTATGGGAATTCATACTTTAATTTAGAGTTCATATCAATCTCTTAGGACTTAAGATTTATGAATGGTTCTCAAAAGCCTGTCTCTGGGCATAATATCAGCATGAAAAGGCAAAGTTTTGTCTTAGGACACCTACAGAATCATCATGGTTCAATTGCTGTTACCTCCTTTAGCTTTCTAAAGCTTGCTGTTTCTGCCAGAGAAAATTCTTTCAAATTTTGGCTTGAAAGAAAGCCCTATGAATAGGACCCCATGCAAGTGTACTTAGAACATACATCTACATATATGAAACTAAATGGGGAGAGTACAGCACTGTAATAACAGATATAAATAATTTAAGACAAAGCTGAAAATGTATAGATCATCCTAAGATAAAAAAAAAAGATAAAAATTGATACATTGATAAAAAATGCTCAACAAGCATAAAAGAGAAGGCCTTGGAAGGAGCAAAGAAACAATTTTTTCTTCATAAATAACATGGGTTTCAAGGCTATTCCTTACAAGATGATGACTCTCTAGTTAACAGTAAAATAGGTCTGCACATTGTCCTTGCTTTTGAAGTGCAAATCAGTGATAAACCTAAAATACAGATCTGAACTCCAAGTTATTTTTAGCATAAACCAGAGACAATTACAGTAAAAAAAAAATTTAAAATCGAACAACAACCAAACTAACAAAAACCCCACAACAACAAACAAGTAACAAACAAACCAACCCTTTCAACTGTCATTGCCTGCTCTTAGGTGGTTTTCCAAAAGCTGGCTTTTTTCTGCACTTAGTTTCACATGTAAAACACTTTAGAGTTCACAAAATTATTTCAGGAAAGGTGCCTAAATCAAGTACAGAATTACAAACCTTCCCCAAATCATTATTTAGTCATTCCTCAGACTCTTAAGGATGAATTATTTTAAAGCAGTTGTCCAATAACTGTGAGATGCTCTTAAAAGTCTTTTCAAGTTCCCAAGACTATTTGAGAGTTCATAGCATCAAAGAGGTGAAGGCTGAATTAGCTCACTTAGGGATTTATTAGCCGTAACTCAAATTCATGTTTGCTCTTTTTTCTAAAACTGTGATCACACTGATGTAATGGCAGGTGGAAAAAATAATCGAGTACAAACTTCTACTGGATAATCAGACAGAAAAATAGATACGAGCTTCACAAGAATATTGTTTCTTGTGTTGTTGTGAAAGCTCTTCCTGAAGGAAACCATTAGAATGCATTTAATGAATTAAAATCACCAGGGGAAAAAAAAACGTCTTTTTTCAATCATGTCTGGAAATCAACACACATGGAGAGTTTTGAGAACTCAGAACTTCTTCCCACAAACCCTAAGTGATCTTCCTTCAGAAGATTAGGTCCACAGATTTGGTTCACAAATTAAAGTCAGAAAGAGTTACACTAACTTCAGCCTGGCAGGCATTCACTCATAATCCCCTTGGGTTGATCACCAGCACTTTCTTCAGTGTAACCTGTACTTGAGCAGATGAGTAATATGAGGGGAGTTCTTTCGAAGCCTAGGAGATGCATAGACTATTGTCTTGCAGATCTTTTCTGAATTCTGATAGACACAGTTTTGCCAGTGTGTCAATTACAGGAAAACTGAAGTAGAGAATAGTAGAGCTGAAATAATGTTGACCTTATAGTAGCAACCTCATAAAATACTTTTTAGAGGACACACTGTAGGTATTTAAACATGAAACAAGAACAAAGAAAAAATAGCTGAAGTCAGCTGATTCTCTTGCAGGCTTCTGTCATCTTTCCTTTTCCTTTTTGTGTGCTAAGCTAGGAGATGTTAAATAAGACTAGCAAAGTGGTTCAGATCCAGCCCCAAATGCCGATCATTGTTAATGAAACAGTGATCTGCAACTCTAAACTAAACATGGAAGATACAAAATACACAAAAGAGAGATCATGCAAGAGATAAGTGTGACAGAAGGAATTAAAAACACAGTTTACTATTTTGGTGACCAAAATGGGGCAACAAGAGAAAGCCTGAGAAAACAGGTGAAAAGATAATAACAGAATTCTTTACAAAGCAGCAGCAGAAATAATCCCGTAATAAGGTGGCAAGCTATCACTGACTGAGAAATGAAGGGCAATGCAAGATGCAAACACTATTCAAAAGCCTTGCAGCTATGTGAAAGCTAGTTATTAAGAGCACAATAACGGCAACCTTTCAGAAGTGATCCATTTCCATTGTAACTGGAAAAATACAGCCAATGGTGCAAAGAAAGTGGCATGCTTTAATCATACTTTCTCCCTTGTGTCAACTCAGTATCATCAGAGACTGAAAAATAACTTTTTGTACCATTTGTATTGAATTCTGATAATAAAACAACTGTCATTTTCCAAAATTATTCTTCGATGGACATCCAGAGAATCTATCCAAACAGCATGGTCAGAGAACAACTCCTTTCAAATAACTATTATACCGTTTCTCTTGCCTCAGCTATACATTGTTATCTACCATTCCTTTTGCTTATTATTATTAATGGAAACTTTACCTTGAACAGGTATGCCAAGCACACAAAGCAAGCATACATGCTATGAGGTATCAGAGTTAACTCTGACAGCAGTTCAAAAGCAACAGCTAGAGAAAGACAAGAAGGAGCAATGACTTTGGTGCTATGAAAGGGAAGTTTCCATTCAAGATCTCCTGATTTTGTCAGGTCTCTTTGTGTGTATCTTTTCCTTCAGCACCTACCTGAAGCATGTTTAAGGATTGTTCATCTCCCATTTAAGAATAAAAATACATTCTCAAAAATACATATCAGGGACCACATTTATGCCAAATTTGATGTTTAAGATTCGTAGATTTAAAGAATGGTTTAGGTTGGATGGGACCATGTAGTTCCAACCTCTCCATCATGGTCTGGGACACCTTCCACTAGAGCAGGTCACTCCAGGCCTCATCCAACCTGGCACTGAACACCTTAAAGGAGGGGGCATCCACAACCTCCCTGGGGCAACCTGTCCCAGTGTCTCACCACACTCACTGTAAAGAATTTCTTCCTAAAATCCAGTCTAAATCTCCCCTCCTCAAGCCTAAAGCCATTGCCCTTTGTCCTATCACTACAAGCCCCTGTAAAAAAAAAAATCCTTCCCAGCTTTCCTGTAGGCACCCTTCAAGTACTGGGAGGCTGCTATAAGCTCTCCTGCTTTAAGAAACTTCACTACTGGAAAACTAAGTACAAAAGGACTCAGATATACATAACTTCACTTTAAAGTTATTTTGAGTAATTATCCTTATATTGCATCATCTGTCTTTGATCTATTCACTTTTTTTATTTTCATGCATTCCAGCTAATTGTTTGCAGAACAGAAATATTCTGGATTAATAAACAATTTTAAAATATCATGATGTCTTTTGTGCTAGATCAAGTCTGGAAATCAGATTAAAAGCTGAAACTCAGTTACCACACGTGAATGTAATGACTTACTGTGGCTATATCAAGATGACCCCCACTTTTGAAGGAAGTTTGAAATGATATTCTGAAATTACTTTATCTGTTCTTCCTGTGATTTTTATTTCTCATCTGTTGACATTAGCTTTCCTGTAATGTTTGTACATACCATTGAATCTTTATTTCTATATATCTAATATATCTATACTTTGGTGAACATGTGTTCATGCTTTTTCTAGGGCCTGTTTCTAGATATATGTTTATTATTTCACACATCAGAGGATTAAAATTGGAGAATTACATGAAACTAATGGATAACGTGGTGGATAATGCTGTCTCAGAAGGTTCGTTTGGTTACTTTTTTAAGTAGCTCTGTATTTTATTAACAATCTCACCACAAAATTTTAAAGATAAATATTTTTACTTTGGCTTTGCTTTTTCTTTGCCTTCATTATATAACTTTTTTTTTGGTTTTGAAATCCCTTCTCAATACCTGCATTATATTTTAACATACCATCACAGAATCCCAGAATGTTAAGGGTTGCAAGGGACCTCCAGAAATTGAGTCCAAAGCACAATCACGTAGGGCAGGCCACATAGAAATGCATCCAGACAGGATTTGAAAGTCTCCAGAGAAGGAGACTCTATAACCTCTCTGGGCAGCCTCTTCCAGTGCTGTGTCACCCTCACTGCAAAGAAATGTCTCCCTATGTTGAAGGTGAAATTGAGCTTGTTCTAGCATGTACCTGTTGCTCCTTGTCCTATCACTGGGTGCCATCAAAGAGACTGACACCTTCACCTTGACAACCACTCCTCAGATATTTACAGACATTGATAAGATACCTTCTCAGCCTTCTCTTTGCAAGACCAAACAGCCCCAGACCTCTCAGTTTTCTTCATAGGAGAGATGTTCAAGACCCACAATCATCCCTGTAGCTCTCCATTGGACTCTCTTGAGTAGATCCCTGTCTCTTCTGAATTCGGGAGCCCAAAACTGGGCACAGTATTTCAGGTGTGGTCTCACCATAACATGTAGTTTTGATTTTTCCAGGTATTCTTGTTGAAAATATTTTGCAAGTGAATACCTTTTGTCTAGAATACAGGATTTCTCTACTTCAGAAAAGCTGAGCTTTTTCTGAAGTTAAGAATATGACATGTAATTATAGGTACAGACAGCTATGCATCTGCCTCTCATGTAATTGCTGCTGACTTGAGTTTACAATCTCACAGCTCAAACTATCAATACAGAAGAAGCTGCACTGAATCAGCAAATAATGGCTTTTTGAAAAGATCATTATGCAGAAAATGCATAATACTTCAGCAGGGATGTTTTGTGATGTTGCTCTTTAAAGATACCAACATAACTGTTCAAAATAATGTTACATATGTAGATTTCATTTCTTGAAAATCTCTGGAGATATGAAATGCTGGCCAAAGTTATTCCTCAGAAAGTGGAATACAGAAAGACACTCAAAAACAATTATAACGCCTGGTGAAAATTATGAATATTAAATTTACATTCTCAGTCTTTTCTGTAGTGACATATTTAGAGCATTTTCTGTGGGTAGTCTCATTTTTTTGTAAATTATTATTCATTTGTACATATATTTTACAGAATAGAAAATACTGCTTTAGAAATTACTGTTTTAATTCCCAGATGTTTTAAAATACCTGAAAAATATATAAAAACTACTTTGTAACAGGCCACATAGCAAAGAACCTTAGAGATTTCTATATGCAAGTTAAAGCTGTAAGTGGAAAAATAACAGTTTATCTTAGTGACTTATGGAAACCATTAAACTAAAAATATCTTTTTTGTGTGTGTTGAGTTGTTCTCTCCACTAAAGACTTCGGTTTTACTTCAGGTGACCCTACACTTTAAGAAACAGGAGCTTCCAAGCAGTGAATACTAAGAAAGATGAGATACTCTGCAGTGGGAAAGAGACATCTCACAGCATGTTCTCTCTCTGCATTTTAGATAAAAGACCAAATGACTGCATTCAAAACATGAGGCATCCATTGTGTACAAGGACCATGATCTGCAATAGCCTCTCTTGCTGAGCAGCTGATCTGCTGCAGTAATCACATAATTAACTGTTGAGACTCTTGATAAGTAGATAATTCCACCACATGGCAAGAGTTAGTGCAGAATAGGCATCTTGTACTATTTGGTGCTAGAAAGATGCAAGTGATTGGGAAGCAGGGTTACATCAGGCACAACAAGACTCAAACATCTACAGATGAAGAGATGGTCTCTGCTAGGGTTACAACTAATAGCAAAGCATTAAATGACTCAGTCAGACATGCCAGCCACAGCTGGAAGTGTGACTCTCCATGGAAGCAAATTTACAACCCACAGTGAAACAACTGCCTCTTCATCTGCCTTGTTCCACATTCCCAGAACTAAGCTTATGTCATTTTCCATATTACAAGTACTGACTTTTATAGGGACTACAAAAGACAACTAAAAAACAGAGTTCCCTGGATTTCATGTAAAGGGCATACAAATCTGAGAATACAGAGACACTGGATACCAAATATTCCAGAAAGAAAAACAATAACTAATAATTAAAAATATATCCTTTGCCTCTGAAAAGGATTTTATATTAACAGAGAAACTGCATTTCAGAAAGGACATTCTTAGTCTCACAGCAAAATCTAACCATACAAGGACATATCTTGTTACTATACATGATTAAAGCCATGACTAAACAGTACAAACTGATTGAACTTATTAGAACACTTCATCTACCCTTTTATGAACATAAAGGAATATTTTTATTAGACATTTACACTTTCTGCTTAATATACTTTTCACTTACTGAAATTACAGAGTTCTGCAATATGCCATAAACTGATGCACAAGTGTATTCTGACCCCCTGAAAATTCAAGCCCTGAAGAAAAACAATTGCATTTATATCAAGTATGCTTAGGCCAGTCAAAAGTTGCCAGAGGAAAATGAGATCAAAGAAAGGAGTTACTTGTATACAACAGATCAGCCTTCTGAATTCTGCCTTATTTGTGAAAACTAAACTGCAGCACCATCATCCAACCTTAGTTACATAAATCAATCTTAACTTCCAATATGTCTTTGAAAGACAAGAGTAAAACTAACCTGAGCTACTTGTATTTTTTTTCCCTCTTAGGAATAAATAAATTAATGTCCCTTTTTATTCTCTGCAAGATAACTAATGAGGCAATGCTTAAAGAAAACTCTTAAAATATAGCTGGGTAGATATATCTGAATTTTCTACTACATTTCCCATGACAGCAGAACCACTTCATAGTAATAATCAAATCATTCAAGATGAGATTTTTTTTTTTGTTTTTCTATTCTGATAATTACTGTGGTACTCTTGATTTTAAAATCTCATCATAATTGTTATAAACTGAATACCATATTGCAGCACCAGCTGGAGTAAACAATACCACACACTCGTACCAAGTGAACGCGTGTACCTTGTGTACAGTCAGATCCAGCAGTGCCTGCAGTCACCATACACACTAACAAATACATCACAGTATCAAATATCTCTAAGCCATGAAAATATTATAAACTTTCATTTCCACCAACAGAAAGATAGATGGCTGAGAAGCAGCTCTACTATTTCCATTAATTCGGGGGTTTTCTCCCTTCCACCTTGAGACACTTTGTGTTTCTATGAAATCTAGTGAGTTGGTAGTAGCTATACAATTTGCATTATCTCTCCCATAAATTCTTAAGCTTCTTGCTTGAAAAAAAGACTTGTACCTTGCTCTCTGCCACCTGTGTTCAGTCACTTTTCTCCCAAACTCTATTACAAATATCATTCTTTAATAGACTTACATTGTGACTGCCAATGTTCAGGTTTTCTCTTCAGAAATATTCAGTAAAAGAAGTCCAATAGTCACTGAATTTGTTACGTGCTTGTTACTGTAAGATTGAGACTACAACTTGAAAAACATATCTCTTCATAAGGCACACAGCAACATATTGCTGAGCTTCACAGGACAATACTAGAAGCAGCTAATTCTTCTGAAGAGACTTACATATATTATTCAAAGAGTTGTTCAGAGACATCCTTACATATAGCATGGAAAACATGATTACCAGAAGCCATGTTTAAGAGAGCCATTGACAGATAATCAATGAAAACACTCAGGTCTGGTATTCCTAACTGGCCTTTTCATAAGAGGAAATCCCTTCAGTCCCTTGCTAGGTAACTGATAGGAACTTACTCTGCCTCACTATGCTGCCTGGTCAGGACCTAATGATACCAACAGGATCTATTGTTGGCAGTCTGATCCTGGCAGTCTAAAGAATGGTGAGGTCCTTGGGGATGCAGGCAGCACTAATATAAAGCTGTAATGAGATTTTGATGAATTAATAATGCAGCTCTACCATGTGAGCTACATGGGAACCAGGTCTTGAGGGTGTTACAAAGCAGTTCACCAGCAAACAACCAGTTATTTTTAGTATCTGTAAAGAAAGAAAATTGGCAACATTTTCAGCTCTTTTGCCAAATACCTGCAGTGCTAAATCTTCCAAGCTAGACTTAAAAAGAGCTGGGGAATGCTCGATTCTGACAGATGTCCAAAAACACTCAGATAGACAGGTAATGAAAACATATTTTATAAAAGGCCCAAAATATCCTGCAGTGTTATCTCTCAGGAGTTATTCAACAATCTGATCTGACCTTCAAACGTACTGGTGAAAACTCATTTCCTTTTATTTTTAAATACTTAAATACAATGTTAACAAGGTTCAAAAACTCAGATGGACTCCAAAAGAATTAAAGTGCTTAGTATGCCATTTCAGACTGGACACCAACCAAACCTGATTCCAGGTACTAATTATGATAAGATCAAGTAGCTTCTAACTCTATTTAAGCAATTACCATTTCAAAGCCCAGAAGGACAGAAGGAAGGATGTGAATACTTTTCCCTTTATTTGATAACTCCACCAACCATTTCTTCTATTCAGTGAACCTGACTCCCTGTGCACTTCATGTTGACAGTAAAGTATAGGAATTCCCTGGGAGGAATTATGTGCCTCTAAATTAAAATTATGAACAGCTAAGAGAAAGGAGAGCACACTAAATGGTACTACCTAAACCAGCAAAGCACAAATGCCCTGTTCCTAGGAATTACTGCTTTTAATACGCTAATAGGCAATTATCTAAGTACCAGAAGCAGAAAAAAGTGCACATACAAGCAGTAGCAACTGGTAAGAAGTGTGCAGTAAGCAAGCTTCATAAGAACAAAAGTTAATTAAGTCTGCTATGGAGGTTCAGAAAAATAACTTTGATATTAAATCCTCATGGCCTCAATGAGCATTTTACTATTTCCCAAAGTGTTCTGCCCCACTTGCATGCCACAAAAACATGTTCTTCCCAACCTGCTGATAATGGAAAAATGAAACAAACAAAAGGTAGCTCATTCCCCTGTTTGATTCTCAGCTGCTGATAGAATATTCCCAGTCCAGTAGGACCAGGACACACAAGAGTGCTTCTTCCAAATGGACTTAGGGAATCAGAACATGTTTTGAAAGCAAACAGCATGTTATTTATAATGGTGATTTACATCACTGAGTTAAATCAATCCACCCTGATACAGGCAAAGCTCAACTAAGTATGTTTAGTCAAGTAAAGCTTCTACTCCCACTCTTTCAACTTGCCTACCACAGTTTCTCCTAGACATGACTGTGTCCATTTTCCCTTCCTTTGGACCTTGCAGGAAGTCATTCTCTCGTTCTTTTCCCCTCTCTGTGCCAGTCACCTAACATTTAGTGCAAATATCTGTGATACCATACATGTACAGTCTCTACTTATGTATAAGAGTAATTAGTGCTCTGCTCATTAAGTTCACCTTTTACCCACAAACAGGCTCAATCTTGCAGTACTCATTATGCTCTTCCTTTTCCTCTGCCTTCAAGTAACTGCACTCTGATTTTACATTTCTGTACTGCAGTATAACCTTCAGCAAAATTCCTCCAGTGCCCACTTTCCTTGCTGGGAACAAAATACAAGATCATCTGGGGGAGACTGTCGGCTTTGTGGAATGCCCGTAGGGAAGAAGTGCCAGCTATGCTCTGCCACTGGCTGGGTTACACTGCAGACATGTCTTACAGCATGTATTAATATTTCTGTGAATTCAGAAAGGGAGAAGGTAAAATACCTCCTTCAGGCGGCATGTAGCCTCCTGCTCAGAACAGGGGAATTAAGAATGCAAAACTTCAGCTGTGCTAACACTTTTTGTGGTGGTGTTTGGGGGTTTTAATTTATTTTATTCTCTCACTATTATTTTAAGAGAACACAGCCTGTTCTCTTGTGACTTTTACTCTGCTACTTCTCTGGTCTGGAGCAAAGCATGTTAGTAAAACAAATGGAGAAACCTAAAATAGTCTACAATTTATTTCACAGAATATCTGCCCCCCCCCCCCCCCCAAAAAAAAAAAAACAACAACAAAAACAAAGAAACAAAATTACATTTCTATAAAAAAGATAATAAAAATCCTCCCCCCCCCCCATTGCTGACATAAAATTAAAACATGAATGTTAAGATCAATAACTTGTTTCCTTATGTAATCCTTGGAATAGCAACATAATCAAAGAGAATAAACAGTGTCAAGCCAATTTAGGTAAGTAGTGTGGTTACAGAAGCACTGCTAAATAGCTTCTAAACATCTTTTTTTTAATGCTTACCTTTTTCTTGAAATATTTTCAATTGACTTGTTCAGTGCAGGATAAGCAGCAGAGCCTGCCTGGACCAAATTGTCCCCCCAAGTTCAGAACCATTAGGAGGCTTTACCAACAAGCATACAGTACCACAAATGAGGCTAGACAGATACCACTAGGTGAAGCCCTGAGCCCCAAAGGCATAGTCTCTGAACAAGGATTGATGCTTCCCCTGACCTCATAGAACAAAAGAAAGTCCTGTACTTGTCAATATTGTGGATACTAAAAGCACCCTCCAGATAAAGTTTTACACATGAAAGGTTTGATATGCTTACATACAATAGAAGACTGTTAGGTTACTTTAATACTAAGCTGATACTTTTTAAGAGTAATCCTTGCTATATCAAAAACAATTGCAAATTGCAGCAGCAGCATAAGAACGTGCAGTGAATCAGATTTTACCTCTATACGCTGGCTCAG
This sequence comes from Indicator indicator, assembly GCF_027791375.1. Lineage (NCBI taxonomy): Eukaryota > Metazoa > Chordata > Aves > Piciformes > Indicatoridae > Indicator > Indicator indicator. The sequence continues at coordinate 13,806,298 of NC_072027.1, forward strand.
AGAAACAAGTGGGATGCGACTGCCATCAGTTCACAAACTCTCATCTGGAATGAACATATCCACCAGCATATGTGCATCTACCCTCCTCAGAAGAGAGGTTAGTGATCCCTCTGATGGAACATTAGTGAACATGAGTGACATAAAGTGAGGTTTAGGACCCTGGGGCCTCACTGCAATCATCATTACCCACTAGAACCTCACTTTAAATCACAAAATCATGAAAACCTTTTCATTAAACATTAAATCCCACAGGAATAAGCATCCAATATCAAAATTTGATACTATAATGATGCAAAATTTCTTAGCAAATATTTTCCTCAGGACCAAACACTTCCATGATATTATCAGCTTTATTAAGTATCCTCTGTTCTCTCCTCTTCACTGTTAAAAACCGGAAGAGTAAAATTACATAATTGTGACGTTTCAAATAAACAGCATCTGGGGATTCTAGGTTAACTGGAATCTAAGCACCTTTGAGATTTAATTCTTAGACTAGTCTCTCCATGACTTCTAGAAAACTCAATGTCACTGCCATTTCCACAAAACTAAAATAATGATAGTACAGGTGACCAAAACCCATCTCACCAACAGAAGTCATGCTCAAAAAATAAAGCTAGCATGTTCACTTCATAAACTCATCCAGTATATAAGCTCAAAGTGTTTCCTTGAGAACAAGAAGCAACAATAAATTCAGCCCTGAAGATAACATCCAAATAAATAAAACTATGTAATCCAAACCCAGATGCTTTTCAGTGAGATTTTTAACCATTATATCCACTAATTATAGAGACAAAATCAGACACAAAAAAAATCCACAAGGTAAGGTGGACACATGCTGATGGTTACTTTTTTGTTCAATTTCTTTTACATATGCAGATGCTTGTAAAACTTTAATGTGTTCAAATTTTGAGGAAAATTTCCCCCACCTCCAAGTTCTACAACTAAAGAAACTGAACCAATCAACTTTGTTTAGATCAGCCATGTGGTTTAGTTTGTATTCTAACTCCAAATCTCTCTTGCTTTCCTCTGTTATTGACTAGAGACAAAAAGAACAGAGTCAGTTCCTCAGAATGGCTAGGAACAATTATTAGTACATAATTCCTCACAAAACCCATTATGTATGCTATATAGTAGCCTTTTCTTGATGCCAAAAACATTCATTTCTACCTGATACTTAAAATAAACTAGAAAACTCACACCTCAAGGGAAGAACATTTTCTTCCTCTTCAAACAAGCAGTATTTCAAAGATACTCTAAAGGAATATATCTGTGATATGTTGGGCCAAGACAGCTGTCTCAAACCATCATCAATGGTGGAGATGCACAAAGATCTCATCTCTTTACAGTTCAGTATCACATGATATGGAAATGATAAATTGAAAAGAGCTTATGTGGCAGTAAAATCTATATGATATGAAATTTCACTCACTCTACTTGCAGTCCTAGTATAAAGACAACAGAGGTCCTGTTGCTTAATGGAAATCAAGCAATATTCTGTTTATCCTGCTATCATTCATGGTGATACCAAACCAGACATTCTAGCTGTGGGTAAAGATGTACAATCTGCACAGTTTATGTCCACAAGATAGTTCCTTCAGTCAGCTTTACAATGTAAGAGTATTCAAAGACTTATTAACGGCAAGCTCTCATAGAGCAAACAATAGAGAGCATGATAAATTCGGTGACACAAATGTTTCCTTAGATGTCATTTTGATCTACAGAGGCTGAGTTTGAAGCAACTGCTCATGACAAAATCCCAAATGATCTATAGCATAGAAATACACATCTTCAATGATGTGGGCTACAGTAAGCACCATGGATTTAACCTCTTCCTACAAATAGTATGCTGTACTCAAAGATTTAGTCTTTATCATCAAACCTTTCAGCAACCCCAGCAACCATATTGGTTTGGAAATAAAACCGTGTTTGACAGCTCTGGCATTACAATGACTTGCTGACATACTAGTGAGGACATTCTAACCCTGTGCAGAAATTGTACATTTAAGATTCAAAATGCCTTTTACAGTTCGGCTTCTGTTGACTGTCAACATGGAGATACACTACATACTTCCACTTCACTGTTCAACACATTTTTGATCCTTTCCATAGTATGTGGACTTAGAACAGGTAACTAGCTACTTAATGTACTGTCAGTTAATTATCTCAGATGATGATCTTTGGCATTCACCAGATTGCAATTATTCAATCATCTTAGATTGCACAGATAAACTTTTCGTGAGATATGGAACCAGTTCCTTTTTCATAAGCAAATGGAACATAAGCACTGATGATCCAGCCCCATTTTACCTGTTCTGCACCATGCTCATTGCAATCCAGTCTGAAGGATAAACATTCTTTCCAATGAGATCTTTGAACATGATGAATGTTTCCATCAAGAAGTCCTACAAAAACAAAATACAGCGTCTGTGATTTTGTAACACAAAGTTCCTGCTGTGATTAAAGGACCAAGATGGAGGGCTTTTCTTTGCTCCCAGGGATGTCAATGGAAGAATTCCTGGTGAAATCAGTATCAGATATCCAAGACTGAAAGTAAAGTTCTGTAACACAGCAGTCTCAGATTCCAAATGAAAACTAAAAGTCATTACACTGGGCCATAAATGAATGAAAAAAAAGTAAAGCTGTTTAATTTTTCATTAATCAGCAAAACAGTCTCATTCTGCATAAAGAATTGTTAGATTTGAAAAATAGAGGGGGTTTTGTTTAGTTCATTTAGTCAACATTTAGTATTCTAAATTACAAACTGAAGGCATGGATAGAAAGCTTTCAAACAAAATGAGTACTTCTTTTCCTGGAAGTATTTAAAGATCACTGTATAACGAACTTCTCTACAATGAACATAATCATTTCATGTGTAACACTTATATGCAATTTTACCCTTGAACTTCTGAGCAAATCACCTTAGAACATAGAATGCTGTCTCATCATCTTAATATGATTTCTTAATCTCCTCCATGGTTCTTCCTGCCTGTTTTCCACACTAACCTCCTAAAATTAAGATGCAGTTCTTTCACAACTCTGTCTCCAGTACACCTAGCCACAAACCCAGTCTTTCAAATAACCCCTCCAAAAGTGAGCTTTTAGTATTTTTGCCATAAGGCATACATTTTCTATCAATTTTCCACAGCCTCTTGTAGCTGTGAGACTAGCAAGCTGTCATCATCTATTACAGAGACCTCACAAGGAGCCCTCTATGAAGGTTGTACTCTTTCTTGCATTATTACTTACAGAGAGCCAAGTAAATGATAGCTCTCAACAGCATTATTTGAAAACCAATCTTTGTCATCTTCACTGACATATAATTACTGCATAGAAGAAAAAAAAAAGAGAGAGAGGACAAGACAACAATCCCCTTAAAACCAACAAAACCCACTGAATTTATAAATGCCTTTTTTAATGTTTTCCTCAGCAGAACTACTGAAGTAGTCTAAGGATTAGTGAAACTTCTAGGGCCAAATACCCAATCTGTTTGAAAGCTGAAATTATGTTAGGTTAAACTAAAACACATGAAGAATTGCAAAAGCTATCCAAGATTTGTCAGTAATGGCACCACACTGACTTTAAGAAAGAAGAGGGAAAAATCTTGCCAACTCCATGCACAAACTGTAGATGGTGTAATCAAAATCCTCACCAATACTGAAACTTATTTCAGAGTTATGTCAGAAGTGTAGCAGGACAGATATAGGACTGCTTAACCTTCTAGAACAGTGACCAATGGTACAAGCTAGAACATACCCCAAGTATCATTAAATTATGTTAGAAACAACTAGTATAAAATGATGTGTTGTAAGAATATGGCATTTACTCTATGTAGTGTACATTATCTGGACCAGAAGTTGACTCAATAGCAACAATTAAAAGTGTAAACGGATCACCATGTGCAAAGCGGGGATGGAGGGTTCAAGTTAGTTGAGACTTGATTTTGTTGTTGTGGGTTTTTTTCACCTCAGAACAGTATAATACAAATATTCCATTGGCCACCATGTGAGGAGAGGTGATGCTGCCCCTTTACTCTGCTCTGGTAAGACCTCACCTGGAGTTCTGTGTCCAGCTCTGGAGTCCTCAGTGCAGGAAGGACATGGACCTGATGAAATGGGTCCATAAGAGGGCTATGAAAATGATCAGTGGAGCTGGAACACCTCTCCTACAAGGACAGGCTGAGAATGTTGGAGTTGTTGAGCCTGGAGAAAAGAAGGCTCCAAGGAAACTTAATAGCAGCCTTCCAATACCTGAAGTGGATCTACATGAAGGGTGGAGAGGGACTGTTTACAAAGACCTGGAGTGATAGGACAAGTGGCAATGGTTTGAAGTTAGAGAAGAGGAGATTTAGATTGGATGTCAGGAACAAGATCTTTACGATGAGGGTAGTAGAACACCGGACCAGGTTGCCCAGGAAGGTAGTAGAAGCCCCAGCCCTGGACATATTCAAGGTCAGGCTTAACAAGGCTGTAAGCAACCTGATCTAGTGGAGGATGTCCCTGCTCACTGCGAGGGGGTTGGACTAGATGACCTTTGGAGGGCCTTAGCAACTCAAACCATAGAATCATAGGATTCTATGATTATTATATTACTGCCTTGGTGCTAGTGAGAATGTTCCAAATTTTTGACAACGCTGTAGTCCAAGGTCACTATGAGAAGAGGGAGGTAACACAGAAGCACAGAGGCAGAAAACATACAGAAAAAGACTTAGTTCTAGGAAGATTCAAACAAGATACTTCAAAACAGTACTACTGATTTTCCACAGGAAAAAAAATCCTTAGTATTATCTTTCCTCTCCATGACTATTTTGTACTCACCACTAGTTCTGAACTTGTCTGGAAAGTTTCGATGTAAACAGAATAATGCTGGTTGTTCATCTGGTTTAAGATTGCTGTCATGCATGCCACAAAATGACTCTGAAAGAAAACCGGAGAGAAATCAACACATGCAGATTACTTACGATACTAGATTGCATTCTTTCTAAAGTTGAACTGCTCTTAATGCTCAACAAATCCTTTTATGTAGATATAAAAAAAATAATATTCAAGCTTTGAGAAGATGAAAAAGGCATGTTAAGGAGTTGAAATTAAATCAAAAGCTACCCTTGACAGGGGTAGGCTGTGGTGAGGGCATAATTTATGAAACACCTCATGAAAACACACATTCTGACAAGAAAACTTTATGAAGTATTAGTATCACCTTAAGACTCCTAGAAAGCATTAGATGTTGCCTAGTATGCTTCCACCAGGAATTCACAACAAGAACATATATTAGCATCAAAAATTTCTGATTATTCTTGTAGAAAATGCTATTCTCAGGAAGAAATATGGCAGGAAAGAAGATTTTTTTTTTTTTTTTACATTCTGCAAGTATTGAAAGTAGCTATTACAGAACTCTGTGAAACTTCTACAGAATACTGTTACTTTCATCTCTCAAAACTTCTTTCAAACTTAACAAAAGGAAGTATTTTCATTTTCTCAACTCTTCAATTTGAAAACTGCTGAAAGATACAAATTGATTTAAAATCCTAGGATTTGTAATCCCCTGTAATGTACTGGAAGTCGCAAAGACATTTATATCTCAAGCAGTAAGAGTGAGCTTAATCATTTGCAGATTTACTTTCAGACAGTGAAGAATCCTCCTTATTGATGTCTTTTAATTTGCTGAAGTTTCAATTCTTCTTTTAAAAATGATCCTGCTGTAAATGCTTTGATTTTATTAAGAGACCATGAGGTAGATGAACATGCAGAATAATTTTCAGATTTACTCAGATCTTTTTATAATAGCAGTTTAGAACTGATAGAAAAGACCCACCAGCTCCTCTGATCAGAATGTAACTTCCACCTGGTACTGTTCAGATTATCTGTTTAACTCCGATTCCTTTTATGCTCTTGTCCGATAGGCGATAAAGGCACACATTAAAGGACCAGCTGCAATGGGCCGTACCCAACCATTTTGTCTAGCACTTGGAGGGAAGCCTTCCTTAAGTTCAGGTGGTGGCCACTAGAGGTCTTTCCCTTTCACATGTTCGCGGCTCTTCAGTTTCTGCTGCCTTATTTATTTATTTATTCCTACGTGAGCAGACTCAGCACACTTCATGCATACAAACAGTGAAAATTACAACATAAAGGACCTATTACACCTTCTTTTGGAGTAACATTAGTGCTAGTGAGAGGCTTGCCTACATTTTAAGGCTAAGAAGACACATTTTCTGCAGGTAAACCAAAAGCTTTCAGGTAAGGAATCGTGTGTTCTCGGGTACTGATGCTCTTCTGAAAAGCAATGCTGGTTTTCCTGCTGTAGTAGTTCACTTTTACGGTTCTGGATCAAACAAATCCTTTCTGTGATGTTAAATGTGTAGCTTGGAAGTAATAATGAATTCCAAAGGATTCAGTGATGAAACTGGGGAAGGGGGGGTGGGTGTTCTTTTGTGGGTGTAATTTTCAGGGGGGGTAGAGGGGAGAAAGAAAAAGAAAAAAAGAAAGAAAAAGATTACTGACTGAAGTTAGAGAATTGTACCTGAAAACCAGCTTGTATTTTTATTAGTTAAAGATTCACCACAGAACGTCTTTACATACTCATGTTAAACAATACTTCCTGAAATAAGCAGCATTTCTTCACAAGCATTGGACAGATGTATTTCGTTCTTTAAAGGCATAAAGATTTCAAGAAGCTTATTTCTTTTGTTGAAACCAACTTCTGAAATGTGTCTAGCTCTAAGTGTGATTATGGTACAGCACGAATGCCTATTCTTAGTAACTGTGTAGGGTGATTTTAAAATTAACAGATGATATGCCTTGATTACTGAAAAGAGCCATAAGCAGAGATCACACATTGCTGGCCACTACCTCGCTCCAAACCTGTCAAATTCAAATCAGTGGGACTGAATGAGACATAAAAAAAAGGTGACAATGAAGCTGGCTTGCTACAAAAACTTCCTCCATCATTTCCATGTAACTGTAAAGCAGGAAAATACACTAATATTGTTTGAGCTTTAATAATTTTCTTGCCAATATTAGAAATTAACTGGTAGCTTCTTTATAGGTTACAAGCTTGCCCCTCCCTCCCTCCCAGTCCCCAAACACAAGCAATAACAATTTTCTTCTCAGACGCAGCCTGGGATCCCTGAAGTACTCCGGCACTCTCCGCAATATCATTCTCTCTGGGGGCACATAGAAGTAATATAGGACTGTAAAGAGCTGTGATCACATCTGCAAATATCTCTCTGTATTCACTGAAGTTCTCCTATGCTGTTTAAGTACCTCTCACTATACTGTGAAAAGAGCAGGAGCTGCGTGAACAGACGGTTAAGTTCCGCAGAAGAAGGATCTCTTGCACTTCAGAGGCAGACTGCAAGCTCGCTAGATGGACAGCAGAAACTCAAGCACTGCCTACAAACACATCAGTCTAATGCCTGTGCTTCAAGAATTTGATTCATTAATTCAAGCACTGTACGTAGAGACAATAGTACAAAAAGGGTTGTGCTGAGAAGGTGAAGTTCTTCAGACAGAATCCTAACAAGTCATTTCAGCTGTGCCTAGGTCTGCTGGGATTTATGCAGTAAACTGCAGCAGAAAGTGTTGATTAGAACTAGATCAAATGCATAAAAATAAATATATTAAACACTTGCCTGATAAGATACGAACAGAAAAAAATAGCAGAAATAATTCTGAACACATACCATTATCCAGTAAAATTTATGGTTTCCAGCTTAAAAATATTAATTTGCATTTAAAAGTACAAGAACCCATAATAGAAATAGCCCTGAATTCTATTTTTTTAATTAATGAACAGGCTGCAGCCATTCAAAAAAAAGGTGAAAAAAAAAATCGATAGTTTGAACATTATACTTTTCTCAGGAGCAAGAACACAAGTAAGTAGGCAGTCAAATGAAAATGACACAGAGAAGAAAACATCTCAGGAAACATTTAAACTCCCTGTTAACTTAGAGGAAGCATAATTAATTCCAGATTTAAAAGAAGTATGATACCGACTGGCATTAGTATTAACACTACAAGAGAGTGGCTAAGGTAAAAAAAATGCTGTTTTGGTTGGATACGTACAAAGTACATCAAAAGAGATCAGAGAGGTATTCTGTAAAACAAATAGGGCTTTTTAAGTCTTTATAGAAGTCAAGTGAAAGGAACGGGGAATCTTTTCCACTGTTGTCAAAGTACATATGAGCTATGGATGCAACATGTACAGGGAAAGAAATATCTAAAAACATTAGGGCCATATGAGTAACTTCAACACCTAGCAACTAAATCCCAGCATACTTTATAATAGCAGATGGTGACAGGTTGCCGTAGAAACTTCAAATAATACTAGCACCACAAGAATAAATAGAGCAAACGCACTGGAAAAACAAACAGCAACAGAAAAAACATAAAATTAAGCTGCACCTTGATTCTGGTTTAGTGCAAGTATTTAAGTGTCTGTAAGGTGGGTAATCTTCATGCAGGTGTACTTCTGGAAGGACTCAGGAAGGTATTTATTTCATGTAGGCACTTACGTAATATTTATCCTCATTACCAGCGCTCTTTACCAACACAGAGCTCAAGTGCAAATATATAGCACAGGTTCGTCTTTAAAAGCAAACAATGAATAATTTCTAAGAATTCTACGATTTCTGAAGACCAAAAATGTTGTACTTATTTTATGTCCCCCTTTTTTGCAGTTATCGGATGTTTAAAATGTTCGTTTTACTTACCCTCACAATTGGTGTAAGGTAAGAAGACTGCTTTACGTACCATCAACCTCACAATCTATAACTAATATATGGTTTACATTTGATCAATACATAATTGTCTGTGTTGGGCCAAGAACCTTATCCAGAAGACCCATCGTCATACTACGTAGATTAGATTTAATTCTGAACTCCATTTCAAGTGAGAAGTTTCAAAACTGATCACCTGTTAGTGACAGTTGTACAAATGGTGCACATGAAAAGGGTGACAGTCCAAACAGTTCTCTGTCTTTTTTTCTCTTGGCTCAGAAACAAGTGCAAAAACCTTTCTGGAGGAAAAGTGATAAATGTTATCTTGAATGTAATGAAAGAAAAGCTAACCAATCAACTTTTTCAATCCCATCTTAAAAAAAATCATCAATATTTATGCTGTAGTACAAGAACATAATTGAGAAGGCCTCCCACATTCTGTTTTCACAGTTACTGAGTCATCTCACCTATTTAGTGTCATGAGTAAAGAGCAACATAATTATGAGAAAAGTAAAGCTCAAGGCTGCCATGAAGGGCCACAGTGGTTTGAAGTCACACTTCCCCAGAAAGCCACACTAAACCTTGAGGACTGTGGCACGCAGAGAAATTAGCACAAAGACTTTTCTCCACATTGTGTAAACACTAAACAATAGCACTCTGAAGTAAAAGCAAACAAGCAGAACTGCCAATGTAGTTCTGTTTCTCCTCCAGAAACAGATGTCAGTGCCAATGCATGTGCTGTCCTCAAGTGTACTTTCTAGCTGTCAAAGCACAACATGGGCATTACGACAGGCTGCTGTGCAACAACCTGGAGTACATCTGAAATGGTAAAGCACTCCTCATCCACACAGACTTATTGTAGCATGCCAATGAGCATACCTTACTAGAATTAACTTACAGTAGCAGATTCATCTACTCTTAGTAGGTCTGAGTTTTTAACTTTCCATGTAGTTCATTGGTTCTGTCGTCTTGTCTGTTATAACTGACTGAACAGTAGCTTGGGCATCCTGTTTCTGCATCTTACTGACCGCTTTGAATTTCTGACTGAAAACATGCTGGCCTGTTGTAGCTTCTTTTCTTTACAGTCATATAGTCTACCCGAAAGGATATACAACTATAAACTAGCCAATCACCAGATGGAAAAATACAGGACAACTTTATAACAGAATCACAAAATGATAGGGGTTGGAATCCCTCTGGAAATCATCCAGTCCAACCCCCCCTGCCAGCACAGGTTCACCTACAGCAGATCACACGGGATGGTATCCAGATGGGTTTTAACACAATGAAACAGTAATAGCAGCTGTTCTGTAAGATTTAAAGTTGTTACAAGTTTGACAATCAAGACAATTTCAAAATTATTTCATCTAAGACTTTTACAGACAAAGCAGTGAGACAATGCTTCATGGCATGACAAAAGTAGCATGACTTTTTAGAACATTCTTGGCCATCTAATTTTATTTATTTATTTTTAATTTTGTGTTGATTTCCCAGAAATCTTACAAAAAAGAAGATTTGCATTGTTTTTGCTGCTGCTGGGTTTTGGGTTGGGTTGGTTTTGTGCCATAAATCATCACTCTAGAACTCCTACTACAGTTCCTGCCTAGGCTGAACACTTTACTTCTCAAGTTTGTGATCAAACATGGATAATTTGCTGGTACTCCCAGAACATTAACAGTGACTTCATCATCATGGTGTAGATACAAATAAATTGTGGATAATGTTATTTAATGAGAAGGCAATCATTTGGGAGGAGCAACTACTGCTTGAAAACTGAAATAACTTGTCCTGAGCACAGAAAAATCAGCTGTTTCACCTCTCACTCAACCACTGCTGTCCACATTCCCAGTCTCAGTTCTGCTGTATCAGATGAAATCTTCCATCCTTGCCTTCAGGGATCTATGCAGCTTCATGCTGCACCTCCCCCCTCCTCCTCTGCAATCCACTAATTGCTGCACAAGTTACTTGAGCTGGTTTCCAGACTGATATCACAGGCCAGAAGAACTTCTTACCCTAGTGTCCTTCTTGCACTGAGAATCCCAAGTATCCCAGTGCTTTCAGGCTGCTTATTTCCCTAATTTCTTATTCAAAGTACTATTCCACTTCCCTGTTGCCACTAAAGCAGATGGTCACTCAAGTTGATAAAGCAATGCTCGTCCTGTCAAATGTCCCAGCGCACAGATGATGCAGTCAGTACTCCACAGGAACAAAAGCATGCACACAACATACAAGCAAAGATTAAGATTAAAAATATTATTCCCAGTTTATTTACTGTAGTAAAGCTTGGCCAGTCCCTTTCATTTGAAAGGACTGGAAACCAAACTGGGTACTTCAAGGAAGCAATATGGTGGCCAGGATGAGCTGGAGCTACTACCCTGCCAGGGGTGTAATACTGATCAGTAAAATAATCTCGAGATGGGATTGTCTACTCTCTAGGACTACAAAGCAAAACACACCAGCTCTAAGGGACATCAACAACTGGGTCAAAGAGAAAAGGACAGAACTGATCAATTTCAGTTCATTAAAGTGCAGTAGCAGCTTTTATTTGTAAGCCATATATCTTAAATTTACTGTGAAGATGAATGTCTTGGATAGTGATTCAATTCTTGTAACTGAACAGAGCCACCTCCTTTATTCCCAGAACTAAGCCAGACTTTAATTGATTTTGTTCTTTTAGCTGCACTCACTGAAGACAGAAAAATTAAATTCAAGTACACGATCAGAGGTGAAACTAATACAATAGATTTGTGAACAGTTAAAACAAAGCTTTATGATAATATGCAGCCCTCTCTTAGGCTGGGATTAAAACCAGCAATACTTTACCTGATCAACAACGTTTTTGCTGGGTTGAAGCCCACCTTTTTGCTTCAGCATAGCTAAGAAAGCTCTAAGATCCAAGTTGCTGAGAAATTAGTATTTTTCTACTCACTATTCCTTTTTGAACAGCTGTAACAACCAGATAAACTTTCCTGTGAGGAGCCTGGTACTTTTCCTGATATCTTAAATGTACTAATGCCAAAGTGCTTTCAGTTTGGAACTTCCAATTGTCATTTGTCTCCTTCTACATGACAAGCATTGTATCAGTACTTTGGTAATTTGTTTGACTTCAGGAAAAGAACAACAAAAGCAGTCTGGAAACGACATGAGTTGATAAGCTTCTGTTGATCTATAGCTTATTTTAAAGAACAATAATTTCTTTTTACCTCTATATTTTAAAATTGTTGTGACTGCTGTTCTTACGGGTTGAAAGCTGCCTATGGTCTATTCTGCTCTGTGGAGTTGGTGAAGGGTAAACAAGAGACATACTGTACATATCCTGCTAATACTCACTGACTAAAGCCAGGCGAACTTTCAATGCTTTCCTTTAAAACAATCACACTCAGTCTTAAAAAGGAAGTTAACTTGTCACTCTGTTTATCAGGAAATTACACAAATGTTTATAAAGAGGTTTATCCAGGAGCTAGATGATGAATATATGAGAAGGCACCAAGAAAATCCCAAAACATCATGAACTTTTCACAGGGATCCTCAAGATTCTCAGAGGATGACAACTTTACTCCCAAATGACACTGCTTTCCTTGTATTGTTTACTGCCAAAATATTCAGGGCTACCTGAAGTGATTTAGTTTTCCTAATCACTAACCTAAGATTTCATGTAAATAGATTGCCCTGCTAACAAAGCAGGGTGTTGAAACCTTCTCTTGAACCTAACAAACAGAGAAATAATGAATGGAGATATATGTTAGGGAATTGCATTCCTAGCAGAAAACAAACCAAATCAGAATCACACTTGTGCGTAAACAGACTTGATCAATGAGTTAGTGCCAGAGAAATGGTAGCTACAAAAAAAATGTTAAATATTTGTTATGGCTCAGACATTTAGTGTACAGTCTTCTCATGCTTATGAGTAGTCACTGCAACATAGAATTTGTGGGAACATCAGTACATATCTAATGACACATACAGAAAATAAGAGTGTGATCAGAACTACTGCAACCTACACCTCCACTAATTATATTTCTGTATTAATGCTATGAGATTTAATAGCAGTTTCAGAACTGTATTACTGAAAATTCTTCATAGAAGCTTATTAGGTTATGATATGTAGAATCACCCTTATTATACCACTCTGCTGAAATGATACAAAAGGACTCATTTATACAGCAAATAATTTTTTGTCATTTTAATTTAGTAATGAATATATATATACAAATCACCTCTGTAGAACTGAAGGGCAGAACAAGCATTTGGTAGGTGTCATACAATCACACATTCAAAAGAATTCTCAAGATCTTTTAGAAGGACTAACCTCTTGACAACATCATTATGGTATATTTTATAAACAAATTATTTTTCTTAAATAAAGTTAGCATAAACCCATTGAGCTGAATGTTCTCTTACAGCATCCTAAGCCTGTATCTTGTGATCTATTCTGCATTTGTTCCAAAAAGGCCCTCTCAGAATTATTACAATATTAATAAAAGTTTAGAAAGCTAGAGGTGATTTAACTTCAAAGAGAACTAGACTCGAATTTCCCATTTGGATCATTATCAGTTTTCAAGGCGTGTTTTATTAAAAAAGAAAAAAAGTAACTTGTTCTGCTCAGTTTTTCTTTTAAAGGATATTGCTAATATTTTATTGCTTAAACTAGAACTTACTGACTGCAGAGCTTACTGCCAGGAACTCAGTAGCATAGAGTATTTTTTTATTTAAAAGAAGACAGACTTACAAGATGCTCTAGTGCCTTTCCCACAGAGTTTCTTATAAGACATGTTGCAAAAAATCATTTACTCCTGCACCAAGGCCACTGATCTTTTTATACGGTGACTGTATTCAAGTAAGATAAAATGACTTGAATCTCTCCTGGCTTCAACGTCCTGACCTCCAAGATTGCTAAAAACAACATTTATATGTTTCAATAATTTTAACAACCAGTTAGAAATCATTTGTAAAAAGTGAAAATACAAAAAAGAGTTTACAACCAAGAGGAGAAGGAATATAATATAAATGTTTATGCCAAATGAAAAGGCAAAAGAGAAGGAGCACATTTGAAATACAAGAAGAGTACTGGAGTCCCCTTACCCCTTTCAGATCATCATAAAATCTAAATGACAGTGCTGCAAATAGAGAGTTCCAGGACATTAAGTCAGACTTAGCAGGTTGTACAGCTCAAGTCACAGATGCTCTGGAAGAGCAGAGTAATCAAGCATGAAAACAGGAAACCAATAATATAGCCACCAGGATGTGGAGGAGAAAGAAAAAGAACTTGCACTCTGTTGAATTCTGGAACCTATTATATGGATTTCACAACAATACTGAGTAGGAAAGAAGTTCTTTGGCAGAAAAGAAATGTGTTGTATATGGGCAGTGGGCTGGCAGAGTAGTTGAAGCTGGCCACTCTTTGCAGCTGAAAAAAAAACCCAGACTTAGTCCTTGCTCAAATCCATTTCTCTGTTGCTGGCTCTTGCTCCTTTTTCACTGGGGCTCTCTGCTAAGCTGGGGCTACACTAGCGTTTCAACAGAAACTAAAAGCAGGCCCTTATGAACAAGCCCATGGAGTATCATTGGGATGTGCGAAATGTATGAAAATGAAGTCTTCACAATCTGCTGAGAGAAATCTTAATTATTGCACCAGATATCACTATGTGAATCCTATGGTTTTCTGGAAACTATTCATGAAACTAGTAATAGCAGGGACACAAAACATGTCAATTGATATACGAAATTTCAAAAGAAAAAAAAAAAAGTCTGTTCCCACTGAACTAGGTCACTCATGTTATAAAAAAAAAATGCCTTTAGGCTGCCAGATAAACAGCCTTATGTTCCTGCCTTAATATGGCTTTTTCTGGGCTTATACTTAAGACAAAACCACAGCAGTACTAACAGACTAACAGGAACATTTGTGTGCATTGATTTGGTGTGCAAAAGTGTTGGTTGCTCTGGGGGTTTTGTTTGTTTGTTTGTTTTAATTTTACAAGACAAATCCCAAAAGAAACTGAAGTGCATACTTAATTATTTCTGCTAACACAATGTAAGGTAAGCCAATCTTCTCTAACAGATTCTAGGTTGCTTGCCTTTCGCAACTTTGTGGCAAGGTAGTCATTTGGGATTCTGTTCAACTTTATCTGGTAAACACAAGAAAAGCTGCATGTCCAGTCATGTCTGAAATGAGACAAAGAATCCACGTCTACATGCTTTATCTGTCCTGCTAATAATGCAGGAATATATTGAATATATTTCAAAATGTTCATTGTATCAGACTGTTACTTATCCAAGTTAAACCTAGAGTTACTCCCAGGGAGACCTTTTACAATGAAATTACTGTTTAAAATAAAAACCAGTACAATTTTGTGACAATAACCTGACTGCAGAATCACTGAGGCAACATACTGCTTGCATGGCATAATGAAGAAAGGAAATAACTTTTGTAAAATTACTGGCATCACAATAACAAGCCCCAGAAGGACCTCCCAGGAGGTCCAGAGAAGAAGAAAGCTTTTCTCTATTCTGGAGACAATGAAGCAGGGCAAGCCATATTACATGAGGCAAGCCATATTATGGAGCCACTGAGAGATGGCTGTTTTCCTCTCCAACTGACTAGAGGTGCTACAGTTGTGTAACATACCCAATTAAATGGGCCATGCTGCATTCTTAGGTTAGAAAAGCACCAGAAAGCATGGGAGAAGTGAGTTTAAGGCAATATTTATTTACTTACATGTTTAACTTACATGATACTTTTTAAGAATTTCACATATTTCACAACATATGAGGAACAGGACAGTCTTTTAATTTGCAGAGCCTATTACGTATATTCTACCTTCCCATCTCCTTTGAAGGCTAGTGTCTTCATTGTGGAAAACTAATTTCAGAACACACGATTTCTTTGTGGATACTTATTGCCGTGCAGTTTGAGTTACACTTATTTCAATTCCCACATATAAATACTGGACTTCTTCAAAATGCCAGCCTCAGTAAAGACTGAATAATAAAAAACTTAACACGACGACAATCACATGCCACACAGCTTGGGACAGTGCAGGTTGCTTACAGATGTCTATCAATGATTAACTTCTCTGGCTACTTAATAATAGCTTTGCTAGCTAAAAATAAATTTCTAATTTATACAAGCTATAAAGCCAGTTACAAGATATGGATATTGAGAAATATCTGACAAAAAAACCCCAAACAAACAGGCTTTTGTTTTGCCCTTGACATCACTGTAGCATTTGCTTGTGTTGCCCAAAGACAACACGCTGTTGTAATTTCTTCAGCAAGGTTCAGGGCTCTCAGTGTGTTCAGAGATCTTCATCTTTCCGCAGGGACCACAGCAGCAGATCATTAAAGGATGGCCTACTGTCCTTTGTGTTGTCATCTCAGAAACTCAACAAAGCTAAGCATATCACCTTTCCCAAGAGGACAGGGAAATGCTTATCTACACTTCTGTCATCCTTTTCTTTACCAGATTATTGCAGCTCTGCTTTCTGGAGGCATTCCAAAACAGTCTAGGTGCAAGACCCAATTCATTCTATGTGCCTCCAGCAGAAAACCTACCTCTCTTTCTCTCCGTGATACTTAAGTATGTTTTAAGACCTGACTCCCTCTCATGTCAAGACACACGAAAGTATCACCTCAAGTTTTCTGCCATTGTACTGGCTTCCTCTTAAATACTGTATTACTTTTATTATCTCACTACATGCACTAAAGTCACCTCATGACCTTACTGTATTTTATCCTCCCACCATTACACAATTGCACAGAATTTGCTTTGTCCTCTGTTGTGCAGTGTGCCAAAACACTCAGAGCTACTGAATCTCAATGCTTTAACTTTAGAACATTGTGACATCCCAGTAATAACCTTTAACTGCATAGTCTCATTTTCTTTGCGTAGGTGTTTTATAACTAATACTAAGAGACAGGGGATATTATCAAGATTAGGAGCTGAATGCACGAAAGCAATTAGTTCATGAAACTGCAAGGTTGTTAGAACAACTGTAAATGCATTTGTTTGATTTGCTGTGCCACCCTCAGCCATCAATGGCAACTGGTGTCCAGCTGAGTGTCCAGGCCCTAAGCACCTCAGACCTTTTTCACCTTACTGCCTTGACAAATAAACAAGTTATGGACAAAGAAGATAAGCATATTTGCTTTCTAAATACCAAGAGAAAAGAGTTATTTGGGGTTTGCTGGTCGTTTTTATGGAACGTTCCATATTCCCACATTCTTCAGAACCTGAGACAATTTTAAACTCTCATAACCTGTCCTAAGTCAATAACAATAATAACAAAAAAACAAAACAAAGCAAAGAGCAGTATTTTAGTAAAGAGGGAAGAACAAGGCATCCATTTGTTTGTCTTACCCCAGTGTGACCAGACTTGACTGATTTGTCATTCTGTTGTGTTGAAGAAAGAACAGTATTTAGTCATAAATATCTTTAAATAATGCTACCCGTGGCAGTAATGGTGTAACTTAGAACTGGTAGCTCTGTCAAAGACTGAGCTGCAGAGAGGCTTACAGTCACTGCTTGGGGCTCCTAACACTGGAAGTGGTGCTTCTGGGTTTCCTTTGTGTTATTTTGTGTAGCTGAAAATATAGAGTCTAGAAAGGAGAAAAGTAGGCTTGTAAGAAAACAGCTGGGGAAAGCCCCATCCTGAGCAAACAGCAAGGCTTTTGAAAAGAATCTTCTCTCTACCTTTAGAAATAGTATTCAGGCAATAAAGATGCTACAATTCAATTTTAAAGTCACATGCCCTATGTAATAATCTGTGCACCTCACAAGCAACACTGAACCACAAACTATTAAAATAAACAGAAGTGATCTATAAGATGCCAGAATAAACTCATGGAGAATTATGAATAATCTGGTGTACCAAACTGAAAACATGACTGAAAAAAAATTACCTTCAGAACACTCACAAAAGAAACTAAACCTGCAGCCTCTCCCATGGGTTGAGAGAGAAGCAGTACACAACAGAGCAGATGGAAGCAAAGCAAAAACATACCTGTGCTGTCATTTCTCATAACTTACTAGCAAGATCAACCTGTTGTACATAGCTGGTCAGGATGCTAACTGTTCTGTTTCTGACTAATTCTTGTAAGTCTTATAAAGTAGAATTTTGAATTTCCCTAATGCCTGCACTACAGATAATTTGATATAGACCTATAAGTCAAAGGAAGAAAATAAGAATGCCCAAAGAGTTTTCTATCACATAATTCTCATGTATTTAATTGTAATTCCCCCAAATACAAGTCATTGAACTCCCCAATATCATCAGGTTGGAGCATTTTGTAAGTAAAATGATTCACAGCAGGAACCTGCAGAATCACAGAATGGTAGGGGTTGAAAGGGACCTCTGGAGATTGTCAGGTCCTGCTAAAGCAGGATCACCAAGCGGAGGTTTCTCTCTTCCTCTAAATTTCTCACTAATCCCTCTCAAGAATGGATAATTCTGGCTCATGGCAGGTTGAGGACAGTTATATCACTAGTTCATTTTGCAAACATTCAAAGGCAAGATGTGCCAATTGACTAGAGTGCCTTGGCAGAATACACTGCAGAGTGATAAAACCTGAGAAAAGATTTCTCTGACGTTGAAAAGTCGCCATGATCACCACTGATACTGCATTTTCTCAGAGGAGTCCCCAGCTCATTATATCTCACCCTACATTCTTTCTCCACTTGCAGCTTTTCATACCAGAAGTAGGGAGCTTCTGGGAAATGTCATTCTCTGCATATATCCTGCCAAAGCCAGTAAGCATAATTTCAGTCTCTCCAGTGGTTACTGTCAACCAGCTTCTTGTAATCCAGTCTCTAAACTGCCACTATTCAATTCCCTCACACTGAAAATATTTTTCAAAACCAGCAGCTGGAGAGAGACCCAGCAAGGTATATTCAGCTAAGCACACAAAATACATCTCATGAGGATGAAATACACTGCCACTTGCATTTCTGATGTCATTCACCAGCCTGAAGGAACGCAGGTAAAGTAGCCTCAAGATGCAGATTTAAAATTCCAGCCCTTTTAGGATGATGAGATCTGGCACAATCTTTTCACACACGTTTCAATATTTCTGTGGGAAACCCAGAAGCTGTGAGAGAATGTAGTGCAGCAAGAACCTGGCATGGTTTATTCTCTCACTGTCTCCCAAAGTTTGTGATATAATGAGAGTAACAGAGACTCCTTACAGTACCTGAACACTCCCATGTCCTGAAGTGGTGCCAAAAAAAAAAAAAGTTAGAGATCCTGAAGAATCACAACCAAAACCACAATGCTTACAAAGCATTCCGTACATCTGCAGCACAGCAGACTGCTAAATATTTTGGACTCAACTTCGCCATTTCATTCTTCTTGCTCTGAAGTGATAGATTAATTGAAAAAAACAGAATACAGAAACCAGATGAAAGCAAAGGGGCTGCAGCAAGAACACTCAACAGTTGTTTTCTGAAATGAAATAAATATTGTAATGAGAAAAAACAACTAAAGTGCAGAAATCAGTCTTCAGCAAGTACTTTACCATTCTTCCAACACAGAATGCACTGGGCTGGAAGGGACCTCTAAAAGGTCATCTAGTCCAACCCCTCCCCTCCCCACAGTCAATAGGGTCATCCTCAACTAGATCACGTTGCTCAGAGACCCATCAAGCCTGACCTTGTATGTCTCCAGGAATGGGGTCTTCACCACTTCCCTGGGCAATCTGCTCTAGTCTAACACCACCCTCATAGTAAAGAACTTCTTTATAATATCCAGTCTAAATCTATTCCTCCCCAGTTTAAAACCATTGCCCTTTGTTCTTTTGCTACATGCCTTTGTAAACAGTCCCTCCACAGTTTCCACATAGGCCCCCTTCAGGCACTAAAAAGCTGCTATTAGGTGTCTCTGAAGCCTTCTCCTCTCCAGGCTCAAAACCCCCAACTCTTCAGTGGGTCCTCCTAGGAGAGGTGATCCAGCCCTCTGATCATCTTTGTGGCCCTCCCTCTTGACCCTCTCCATGAGGTCCATATCCTTGTGTTGAGAAGGTTTCATTCTGGTTTTAGATGGTTTAGGATAAAAAGGGTCTTCTTTTTCTTTCCTGGAATTCCAATCCCCTAGATACATCCCACAGATTTAGTTCAAAAGGGAAACAGCTCAGTGTACGAAAGCAGCAATACCCTCAGTCTTCCTTTCATATTCACCCAGCAACTCTAATATCATGGCTCCTCCAAGTGGACAAAAAAAGGAAGAAACACACTGTGAAATACTAAGGCATGCAGGGAAAAATAGTTAATATGGCTGTAGTTTTAAAAACACCTAATACAGCAACTTCCTTCTTCAGGAACTCAGAACAAACCTGCCCAGAAACTCCAAGTGCATAAGCCTATACACAAAAGACATGATACTCTTTCTTGAGTAACAATGTCCATCTTAGTTACAGTTTGCAGATCCATTCTAAATGGGAAGACTAATAGCAGAGTCATGGAACAAAGATATTTATTTTCCCCTAGTTGTCCATGTAGGGTTAATGCTGAGCTCCTCTTTGCCCTGGGCCTTCTCTGCACACAAGAAGACAAATCACAGTCATTCCTGTCATATTCTCTACAGGTTCATTCAGAGAAAATCCTGGCCTATAAATCATACTTTCAGGTCAGCTGGGAGCTTTGCAGAAAGAAATAGAAGTCTGCCTCTCCACCTGAAACTGCAGTGGCCCACACATTTCAAATGGAAACAGTGTCACAGTATTATGTCTTTATTTGAGGTTCCTCTGTCCCCACCTGGAGCACACGGCTCTACTAAACAGCAAAACTGTCTTCGGTAATTAAGTGATATGTTACAGTGACCAACAATTATTCATAAATACACACAGTGAAAAATGACACAATTTGGGGCTGATGATGTCACATCACTAGGCACTCCCAACGTATACCACTAAAGACAAAGTTTAAAAGCTAGTTACATGAACTAATGTATCTGTAATCAAACTGTGTCATTTGCAGATGATGCTAAGTTAGGTGGGAATGTTGATCTGCTTGACAGTAGGGAGGCTCTATAGAGAGACTTAGACAGATTGGATCAATGGGATGAGGTCAATGGATGTGCTTCAACAATGCAAAGTGCTGGGTCCTGCACTTGGCCCATGAACTACAGGCTTAGGGAAGTGTGGCTAGAATGTTGTCCATCAGAAAGGGACTGGGGATTCTAATCAGCAAGCAGCTGAAGATGAGCCAGCAGTGTGCCCAGGTGGCAGAGAAAGCCAATGGCATTCTGGCCTGGATCAGCAACAGTGTGAGCAACAGGAGTAGGGCAGTGATCATCCCTCTGTACTCGACATTGGTGAGGCCACACCTCGAACACTGTGTTCAGTTTTGGGCACTTCAATACAAGAAACATACTGAGGGGCTGGAGACGGTGCAAAGAAGAGCAATTAAGCTGGAGAAGGGCCTAGGGAATGAGTCTGATAAAGAGCAGCTGAGGGAACTGGGCCTGTTAAGTTTGAGGAAGAGGAGGCTGAAGGGAGACCTTACTGCCTTCTACAGCTGCCTGAAAGGACAATATAGAGACGTAAGTGCTGGGGTGTTCTCACAAATAATTAGTGATAGAACAGGAGGAAACAGCCTCAAGCTGCACGAGGGTAGGTTTAGGCTAGACATTAGGAAAAAAAAATTTCACTGAAAGAGTGGTCAAGCATTGGAACAGGCTCTCCAGAGGTGGTGGAATCACCATTTCTGGAAGTATATAAGGGTCTTTCAGATTTAGCACTTAGCAATACAGTTTAGCGCTGAGCATGGTATAGTAGGGTTAACGGTTGGACCTGATGATCTCAAAGGTCTTTTAAAACCTGAATGATTCTGTGCTGAGGTCTGCAAAGCAGCATGCTCTCTCACACACAGATGTGCATGTCTGCCTACATTTAGATATAGACAGGCTAACGTATAAAACTTGGGTATAAATTTACAGCAGTCCCAGGTGTAACACGTACGCACGCTTCTACACAGACACCCAGTACTTCCCAGTATTTTTTCAAGTACCAAGACAATAGTACAATACCAGATTTATATGATAAAGAGCACTGAAAAGTTATGTTATGAACCAGCTACTTGGACACTTTCCAGCTCACCAACCTGTCACATTGGATAACTCCCTGTAGGCACTCAAGCATTTCTTCAAGAGGAATGTCTCAGTTTTAAGTACACTTGTCTTTGCAAACTAACACTGCGGAAAATTCAAATATATGTGACTGAATTTATTCACTTAAGAGGAAAATATGGGTTGTATCTTGTCTCCTGACAGTAAGCTTTGTATTAACAATTTCCAATACATACACCAAAAGATATCTTGAGGTAGGAATGTTCTCTAATCCATGACAGCTTTTGTTATGAAACAGCCAATGGAATGTATCATCTCCTCAAAAGAGATGGCTGAACTTTTCTTTTTATTAGAGCAGAATAAAGGAATTTCAAGTACCATGGTTCTGAAAACTATACTCAGCAATAGGATCACCAGTATTTCATCTTTCAGGGCATCTTCAGCACTTCATGTGGAATGATACTGCATCATCTCAATCAAAGCACAGGCAAACCACACTCAATTTTCATTCCTACAACTTGCTTCACAAAATACATTTTTCTGCTGCAGTAAATATTGCAGCATCTTCTCTAACCAGTCTTAATATCCTGAAGTAATTTTCAAATTTTGCTGTAATATTACTCAGAAATTAAGTCCTATCATCTCTTCCATCACTGAAATATTCCCTTTCTAAAGTCAGAAGCTCCTGCCCTGGGTTAGTTATCAGTGTTAGATCCTCCTCTACATTTGCCTTGACCCCACCTTGAGGTGGTTCACAAAATCTGCTAGCAGGGTTTGTAAAAAAAGTTGATGCCTTCTTAGGTCCTAATTTCTTAGGTGCTCAAGCAAGCTTCATTCAGCATTACAAAAGCCTCTGCAGTCAGGAACATTTGAACACTATAGGAACATACACAGACATGTTCTGTGGCGGCGCACACATTTGGAACTGGGTGTTCTGTGTACTGGCATGTACACAGAGGACATGTAATAAAAGAACACTATAAAAGACACTGCAGAAAACTCCAGATACCAAACTATGCTACACAAATTATTCCACACAGTTACTTTCATAAATAGCTTTTTTCTGTGGGACCCAAAGCAATAAGGCTGCTTGTTGCGATCAGTGTGATCTTGTACACAGAAGCCATTTAAAAATCTCTCAGAAGCTTCATCTTTCCTTTTTCTGCCAGATTTTTCCTGTGTATCACAAAGAGCTGAAATTTGCACTTCTGGAAGACAGTTTTTACTTTATAGGCTCCACACCTGTCATCTATTTTCACCTGAAATATTCCCTTCAGAAGCCTCCTTGCAGTTCTGTAACTTTCAGTACACTTGCATCCATTTCCTTCTGCAAGATGCACTGTCTAAAATCTGCTCTCAGAAACTTTAAGACTAGAAGGAAGAAGTTCTGGCTTTTGGGGGGGTTGTTTGTTTTTGTTTTCAAAAGAGAAAACCTTTTTGTTTCATTGCCAATGAGATTCTGGAAGAAAATGTAGAGAAATAAAAGATTTGCATATCAAGCCAGTCAGTGCATGACAGACTGCCCTTGCTCTATTTTTGGCTTGCAATGAACTGTGATCACCATGTGCTGCCTGGGAACGTTAGCATCCTGAAAGGAAGAACTTGAGTTTCATTTCAGTCTCTGACATCCTACAGAGGATTTGGACACATATAAGCTGAGGAGAAGTCATGACTGGAAGACAATTAGACTGTGGTGTTTCATGTTAACATTGGTACATAAAGCTGGTGACTAGCGCTGGTCAGTAGATACTGCTTATGTTGCATGTACATAAGGGAAGGAAAAAGTGATATAATTTAGTGTCTAACTAAGC
Organism: Indicator indicator; assembly: GCF_027791375.1. Taxonomy (NCBI): domain Eukaryota; kingdom Metazoa; phylum Chordata; class Aves; order Piciformes; family Indicatoridae; genus Indicator; species Indicator indicator. Next base: position 13,829,877 of record NC_072027.1, read on the forward strand.
TGCCAGAAATACACTGTATAACTCTTCAGACCATTAAAACCTTACCATTTCAAAAATCTGCCATTTTGAAATGAAGCCTAAAGCTCTAACTGAATAAATACACCCACCTTTTTAAAGATTAAATTAGCCTCAGCATTGTGAATAAAATCACTACAGCAACATAAGTCTTCACACTATATTGAAAGAGGGCACATAAAGAAGAATAAAGCTGTATTTCACTGGATTTTGCAGGGTTTGGGAGCATGCAATATTTTTCCTGTAAAAGCAGATATATTGGCTTTTTATGCAAGATTTTAAAGGGATGCTTCCATGTAGAACACTGCAAAAGGAAGTCAGAAAAGTTCTTCCTGACTTGGTCTTTCATTCCTTTTCATGCTTCCTTTATGGTTTTTAAAAGCTCCAAGAAACTCACCCTGTTTCTACTTATGTTAGAAAGATACCTTCTGGGAAGGTCACCAGTCAGTCTGTCCTGACCACAGAGACATAAATTTGAATCAGGAGAAATCTGTGGCTGCACCTGCAGTGCTTGACTGGACCTTCAGTGATCCAGTGAGAGCTCACCACAGCTACCTCACTGCCGAGGTGCTGGGCATGAAACCAGGGTGTACAGATAGAAACAGAGAACTAAGATTGTGCCAACAAGTGGGTCAATAATGCAGAGGGTATTGGGCAACAAAGATCCAAATAGTGAAATAAAACAAATGCAGAAGTAAAACTTACTCAAAAGCAATTTGATCTTTTTCTCATGAAACTTTTTTTTTCCCCCCAAGCATTAACCTAACAGTATGTACTGGTAAGGTTACAAACTGCACTAAAAAAAAACCAACAAAACTATCACTGATTAATTCAATAGTGAAAATTAATAACGTTTCAATACTCCATAGAATTTTAGGATGAGAAACACACAGTAATGCTTCCATGATGCTAAAGTGTAGGAATTTTTCAATGAAGTATCAGTCTGATTTATTCTCTCTTCAAAGCTACTCACATCAAGAGAATGCTAAAATTTGCTTATACAATGATATTCTATTGTTCTTTTATCATTCTACTCCAGATTCTCAAAAAAAAAAAAAAAAAAACCCAGTAAGCTGATGCTGCTATGGAACAGTCTGCTATAAACATAAAGGATACTTTAAAGTGAAGGTGAAACTAATAAAAAACATTCTGCAGTCCATCAGATTGTGATGAATTCTTTTGTGGCCTCGCTGAATGTAGACCTTTGCAGAAAATAGGACTGCAAACTCCATTGAGGTTTCTTAGGCTATAAGAATGTAAGATGTTCATTATAATCCATCCTGGAATGACTTGCTGTGATTGTTGCTTTAGAGGTTTCCTTTGAGAGAATACTGAACACAGAACATTTTGGGTAATAACATCAAAAATTTTGACAGAGAAGCACTAAATTATTAAATTGCTTTATACTTCTAGATTTTAAAGATTGCTTCCACACTGAATAGAGTATTTTTCATCGAGCTGTAAGTTTTTCATCTCAAAAGAAAAACAATTAGAATCTGTCTCATCTTGTTTTAAAACTTGTGCTGCACTGAAAAAAAGAACTAAGGCAAAGCATCTAAACATGACTCAGATCTCTGAATGGAAGGACAAAGATAGTCAACTTCAAACTGTGGTTTACAGTTAGGCTTTGGAATAAGCAGAACCAAAGCAGTTCAGCTGAGGATGTATTACTGTGCCAAAAGGGCATAAAAGGGAAAAGTATAGAGTTTTTAGCATCATCCAGTTCCAGTAGTTTTACATTCATCTCTCTCTCTTTATGATATCTGGTGATATCATGAAGATACCAGTTCAGTGTGCAGAGATTTCAGAAGCATATTTAAGGTTTTCCTCAACACATTATTTTGAGGAAAAAAGCCAACAAAAGTTTTCTAAAAAGTGGGTAAAAGGAACAGCTTCTGTTGTCAAAATTCCTGACAAAGAGAGAAAATGAACATGAACACAACTGACATCCACAGATTAAGCATGAATTCATAGTTATTAATCCAAAATGTTTAATTTCAGACACTGATTTTTCATTTTTAAAGACCAGAGAGAACATGCATATGGAACAAGCCCCCTGCAGTGTTAGGTTGTCATCCAGCCATCAACAAGCACAGTTCAGAACGGCCACAGCACATGCAGCCTCTTATCCCACCAACAGTTTAGGAAAGGGGAGACCAACAGCATGACAGGAAACTGACAGTTTCTTAGAAACTCAGCATCATGATTCTTCCACCTGGGAAACAGCTTATTATCAAACACAAACCATAATTAAATAGATTGTGATGAATCTTTGAAAAAAAAATACCCATCAGGCTGCATATCATAGAAAATCAATACTATACAGGGGAAAACTCAAATCAGACATGACATAAAACTACTCAGTCTGAATATACTGTGTTACTGTTACTAAAGCTCTGTCAGCTATCATTGTCTGTCTAATGCTTGAAATCATCTGCTGTTGAATCTTTGGTAGGCAAATCACCTGGAAGTGGCAAAAATTTACACTGAATCCAGAAGTTAAAAGTGCTGATGTTCAGAAATACAACAAAGTAAATTACACTGAACATCTTCCCATTGAAAGCCTTCAGAAAAGCTTTTAGCCTAGGGACTTCTATTTTTCTTGAAGATGGTCTGTCCAAATGTGGGCTTGAATACTGGCTTTAACATACGCACAAAAGAAAAGCAAAATACTATACTATCACTAGAAGAAAAAACACTATTTTTCTTGGGCAAACTAGTAAAATAAAATTGAGGTGTCAAAGTGCTGCTCAATGAGTTTGGAAACCCTGTCAAATATTTAATTTTTTCCACAAAACTCAGAGAAGCCCAGAACCACACACTCACACATCTGCACTCTTCCAAAATCCCCACTGCCCTTTGCTACATGCTTTTTCACTTCATGCAGTTTCCCATAATCTCCACTTATCCTCACCAGCTGCACTCCTCCACCCATAGCTCCACACAGTACAGCCCCATACGAAAAAAAAAAAAAAAAGGAAGGCAGAGGCAGGAAAGATAGAATAACTATTTTAAGAAAACTGACTGGTCTCTTGTGGTCAAATTTCCTTTGGCTGGCTGGGTAGCTACACCTTGTGTGCATTTCTAAGATCTCAAAACAACAATCTTGAGGCTGGAAAACCAGCTCCATTGAGGTGGCATGCTTTGCACCTTAGTCTTTTCCAGGAAAATCAGTTATTACACCCTCGGCTACAATTAAACTGGAGCTAGAATAAATTTACATTGGAGAGTAGGTACCATCGTTAAGAAGTGTGTACTCAAAGTATGTAGGGACTTTAAAAATTGAGATTTGCTTTAACAGTATAAGCCAAGCATTAACCAAAAAAAAAAAGAGAGAGAGAGAAAAAGAAAAAGCAAGCAACGATATCTATCCATCAGATTCACATATTCAAAACACTGAAAAGAGAAGCATGAAATATGCATCACTTAAAGATAATGTTAACGATCCAGCACCTGATAGGAACTTGCTTCAACAAGCAGCGAATGAAGAGACTGGAACAAATGCACAGTGCTAATGAAAGAAAAGAAGCAGGGCACAAGGCATTTCCTCAGGGCTGAGGAGCAGTTGCCTCACTTAGAAATGGGGAAGTAAACGCTAGACAGCTGGATGCGAGGTCATGGAATCCTGACAGATATTTGATTCCAGTTAATTTCTCCCATCAAAGCTGTTGTTATAAGATAGAAATTTAAAACTGACATACACTTTTTGCCATGAGTGACATAAGTTATATTAATACACTGAAAGCATTTCCATAAAAAAAGATCCTTAGAATTTCTTATACTTCAGTCAAAGCGAAATAATGAGCAAAACAAGACCTGTAAATTGATGTGCCAGAGAAGATTGAGGAATTACATCCCAGGCAAGGGAAAATGTTATTTAAACTTAGTAATTGGCAATGTTACACTGATTCATTAATCTAAATACAAACACTGAAAGATCATTGAAATTCACTGGATTGGGTTTGCAATCAAAAGATTCAAGCATTAATATCTGTAGATTTTGGGGTTTTTTTCAGTTTGATGCAATATAAATAATGGCATCAAAACTTTTCATTGCAACAATTCACATGAATCCCAGACTAGTGGATGCCAAATTAGCTAAAACACACACAGAATTAAAACACCAATTTGAAAATAATGAATGCAAGAATCAAGCTCATAGGCCTCCATAGCCAAAGTAGAGAGCTTTACTAAATCCCTTCAGGGCTTTTTACTTGTATTTAGAACACAACAGATTAGATTTCTAAAGCTTCTTTCTGAATTTAATTGGGCACGTAAAACTTTTAAAGTAGTCCATCTGCCTGGAGCACAGCAGCTGTGATGGGAAGTGGAGAATGCTACTGCAGTATTTGGAAACTTTCTCAAATAAAACTGTAAAAAGCCTCCAGTAATTAGTGGATGATTTGAGATTTCAGAACTTGGCACTGGAACTTTATTTACAGAAACTATTTGACTTGTTTATTGTGTACTCTTGTTTCCAGTGAATAAGCAGTGCAGTGAGTTAAGTGACTTAATGTTGGCTTATCATGAAAGTGGAATTTGGAATTAATGGATATGTTTGTTTCCTCATGCAACTTTCTCTCTACAGTGAAATCATTTCCTTTTAAAACTTAATAATAGAATAATATCACATCATTCTTTTGCTTAAATTATATTACATTGCTTAAATGTTACATGAGGCTACACAACAGTTTGCTATATTCTGTAACAAGATCTTTCCCACTGCACTCATCTCATCAGTTCTTGTAAATTAAATATGGGACAGTTTGTACAATGCTTAAATGAAGGGTACACCAAGATACTGGATGTAGCAAGGCTACTAGGACCACCAGTGAATTACACGGAACCAGAATAATAGTAAATTAATGCTACGCTGGGAATGTAGCCCTAGTGTAAAAATTACTGTAAACCTAAAAGCAAACTATGCAGGATTACTAAAAATCCCATAGAATGTTTCCCATAGTTTGCTTACATTTCTCCTCTTATCCCTAATCTATTCTAGTAGCTAGTTTCAGATATAGCATAACTTACAGAAAATACAGGAAAGCTGTTTAAAAAAATAAAATACCTGAATTTTGTTTGAACCTCAACTTGCCTTCAAATTAAGAGTTGTATTGTTTTGTTGCATTCATTTGTTGGTTTGGTTTCATGGGTTTGTTTTTTTGTTGTTGTTGTTTTGTTTTATTTTGGTTTGTCTTTTGATATTTCATCCATAATAAGGTTTAACAGCCATTTCAAATCTGAAGACTTAAGATGCATATTTGGGACCAGATTCAGGCCTGCATGCAAGTACTAACCACAAAGAGAAAACTACTATGCTGTATGTTTTATATCTATTTTTGCTGGTTTGTGTTTCATATGAATAAAACTTTAAGCACTTCAAAATAAAATACTGGTTCTGTTTCTATACAAGTATCTCTCAAAACCATGGGAGATGAAATGTTGTTAGGAGACAGCAGAGGAAAACTGCAGTGTTTGGTGCTTTGTTCATCTACAACTGTTGTCTTTTTCCTTTCAGGGAGCATTTCCTGTTATTCTGCACTTGCCCATTGTTGGGTCTGATTCACTCTTCTGATGCCAAAGCATTTACAGAAGGCCCCCAATGAAACAGTCTTTTGGATATGACTGGCCTCATATTTGCATGAACTGAAATAACAACTACACATCACTGTCTTCTCTCACTGAAACCCACTGGATGCTGTATTTTCGCCTGCTAGGAAGTGGTTACATTTTACTTAACTGTCTGGGAAGATCAGTTTCATTTACAACATCAAAAGATGGCTGAAGAAGAAAAACTCTGTCTAAAGAAAGTAATCCAGTTCAGTATTAATGGATATATTCCATCAGTAAAACTATGTATCAGAAATGAAAATGCACCCCAAAGTTATTACACTTGTTTAAACAACATGCAAATAAAACATATGTGACTAGTCCATCATAAAAAAAACTGGATTACTAATGGCAAGCTGACTGTCAAAAAAAGAGCCATCAGGAAAGCCATAGACTCAACCTTACCTTTAAATCAGCTAACTGTAAAAGCATAACAGCCTGTTGCCATTTTCTAATACGAAGGTCATGTCACGTTCAGAACACATGGATTTCTGTTTGCCCTAGCTACAAGACATCTTTCCTTAAATTTGATAATCTTTCCTTAAATTAATTATCTTAGTATTAGTAATTGAATTTGAAAAGCCTCCCTAAAGAAAGTATGCCTGTTCAAAGTATGAATAATAGCAAGAAGAAGAATGAAAAGCTTAGCTTCTTCAGGGGCACGGTATTCATTTGCACCTTAGGAACCACCTTAACATACAGTTCAAATGACAAATGAAATGGGTCGTAAAGAAACACACTACTTACATACTTTAAATGGTGATTCAATGGCCCAGCAAAATCTGAAAATGCGCCCAGTGCTACTGAAAAGGAACAGTCTGGATTCAGCTGATTTTATGAGACAGCCACAGCACCGCAGGACCAAATCTCAGCAAGTTCGATTCAAGGATGACGGTGTGAACACAAAAGCAGAACTGGACACTAATCCTGCCCAAGATATAGCATTCACAACTGGAGAAACAGAAATATTTAGGGATCACAATTTTTTGTTACATCAATCTCCATCCTTTCCAAGGGCTCAGATGGGGCTTCGGAATATTGCCATACAAACATCTCCTAGCCTCAGGAAACACTTCCCAGTTTTCAAAAAGAAAAAGCTGACAGTAAGCAAGTCATTAATAGAAATGCCAACTGAGCCTGAAAATTCTGTCCAAGTAAATGGCAATCTTTCAGAGGAAGATATGTCTTCAGATCTCTGCTACTTAAGAATAACTAATCATTTGGAAGATGGACTTCGGAATAGTGAGGTGGACAATCAGTCAAGACAAAGACCATCAAAAGCACAGAGCAATGGACCTATCCACTCAGATGATTTCTCATTATCAGAGAAGACAACTGCTTCTACACAGGTGCCTGAATACATACATGTGACCTTTCCACAAGACAGCAGTGTTTCCATGGATGCACCAGACGCAACCATGAACTTAAGTAATACACTGCATTCCTCTCCTGTCATAAACAGCAATGAAAGCAATGAAACCAGCACACTGTCATCCAGTTCTGAAAGAACATATCCTTGCCTAAGCAAGTCTAACTGCAGTGAAAGAAATCTTCATTCTGACGCTGCTGAAGCAGATAAAAGTGATTCTGAGTCACTGTTAGCCAGCAAAGACACAAGCAGTAAGAAAACTACTCCATTATCACCTCCATCAAACCACGGTTCATCTCCTTGTTTCCTCAGAGAGTATCAAGATACAGGAGAGCACAAAGCAGGTTCCAGCTGTGCGACATTAACAAATGATGATCACGCAATAATGTCATTGACCAGCATTAATGCATCAAAACCTATTCTGTCATGTAATACCGAAATCGAGCAAAACTCAGATGTTTCCCAGTGTAACAGCTGTTTAGAAGGATTCCACATAAAGTCTGATCTGCCAAGGAGTGAAATAAAGCCACAATCTGACAGAGAGATTAGTGAAATAAATCAAATTCATTTGGCAGATGGTGAACTCTGTGCTCTACAAGGCAGGCTGCAGTCTGTAGAAGAATCCTTGCAGTCAAACCAGGAGAAGATTAAAGTCCTTTTGAATGTAATCCAAGACCTGGAAAAATCCAGAGCCCTCAGTGAAGGGTATGGTGCAATTTAATATTAGTAATTAATCAGAAGTGTAAAGTAGATGTTAGCATTTTTTAAACTTTTGCTACTGGGGAAAAAGTAATTTAAAAATGCGTCTTTCCTGTAATAGTTAAAGATGAGTTTGCAAAAATAGTATCTTATACCTTTTCTCTGGTATCAGGACCTCAACAGGGAGGCAAGTCTCTTTACAGCTTGACTTTAGCTGACACTGCCTTGACTAATCCCAGTATGAGATACAGTTTGTTAACTCCTTTGTTAACTTAGGTTTATGGTGTTAGACACAGAACCACTGACACCTGAGAGCTGGCAAGCTCTGTACAGCTAAAATTTGTATGCAGTAGAACAGCAAACCCCAACAGTCTCATGTATTGATGTGGTGTAATAGAAATCTATGGCAAGCTACCTATCTTTTACTGGCAAGGTCAGATCTGCACTTAGTCCTATTGCTGAAACAGTTTGTATCAGCAAAAACATGCTTCTATTCAAGAAATTATTACTGCCTTCATAAGCAAGCAAAAGGATTAGTGACTAAAACACAGCATCTGCAGACATCTGGGGACCACACTGCTAGTTACATTTCAGGACACGAAAACCAACATCGCTTCTTAAAGGGAATGCCTTAAAAGTAGAAGGCATGACGCCAGGTAAACTTCAAGAGCTTCAATATGTTGGGAAGATTTCACAGGAGATGGAGGTAGGTGCTTAAAAGGCATTAAAACTATGAACAGACGGCACGTGAGGATGGTTAGCAAGAAGTCAGCTGGGAATGAGGGATTTCAGAATGACTGCTTTCTGTGCCACTGTAAGAATGCATGATCTGTAGGTATTTTTAGTATTGTCTCACGGTGACGGTTAGCCAAGGCTGCCAGCACTGGGTAATTTCTTTATTCATTCTAGGTAATAGCACTACCACTGACACAACTAATGTCTAAAGACATTGGACACCTTTGTAGGACAAGGCTAAAAAAGAATTTTCAATATTTCTGTGCTCAAGACAGGGTTTAGAATAGTGCTTTCCACACATTAACAGCACCTCCTGCTGACAGTAAATGCATCTAGGACACATTTTACGGTTCTGTTTTACCATAATGCAGTGTATCCATCAAATAATTTTTGTCTTTGAAAAGTCTTTGAAAAAATCCATGAATAAACCTAAGTATCAAGAGAATAAAGATTTCCTTTACTTTTTAAAGATAAAATAAGATTAAGTCTATGTTATCATAGTCTATATACATTTACACCTAGCACAAGTACCTTTGGCACCTTGAATGATCAGTTATGTGCAACTGCTTTGTACATAAAATTGCATCCTTAATTTTAGAATCAGACCATTTGTATTAATCTTATTTACTGACTGCAATCAAAGAATCAATATGATAATCTTCCACATTTCCACAAATTGCAGACATCACAAAAAGAAGGCTGCACTGAGATTTTTGTGTAGGTTCAACTGCACAGAAATAGCACAGAACATGATACTGACATGACCCTGCACCAGATTTTTGCACTTGTTCCCATGTGGAAGCTGCAATTTTTATGCCTCAATTTTCTTACCTCTGAAGAAAAATAAATATGTTTTGAAGAATTACTTGTTTTGCAAACTATTTTATCTGGGAGTTGAAATTACCTTCTTGTTAAAAAATTAAACGCAAACCAAGTCACCATGCAGTTTTACTCTGTACAGATGACTTCTTTCTGTAATCATTAACAGTAATGTCCATCTGGCCATTAGTTTCCAATGTGCCTGCATAAAGTTTTATTCCATGTAACATTTTTCCCATGTAATTCAGCTCCAACTCTCCACTCTCAGAGGCTTATTCTTAGTCACTTTTCTCTACCCAAAAAGCCCATGTAATTTCTTAGCACTAACTTTGTAATAGTTCAGACACAGACAAAAATCCACTGAAGACATACTGATAACAAAAGTGCAGACCCATTTATAAAATTCCCAAGTGCAGAATTTTGGTTTAGAAGAAAGATCTGAAGTGAGGGGTAAGGAGAAAAATCCAAGTATATATCAAGCTTAAGCAATCCCTTGTCTACAGCATACTGCATACAACTGCCACACAAATATGGAAAAAAATACCCACGCCTCCTCCCTTGCAGATAGGTATGAGAGCAGCTAAGTTTCACTTACATTTGCAAATTTGACCATTTCAAAGAGTAAGTTACTGTGAAGCACAGTCAGATTATTCTGCAATATTTATAGACCCTTTATGTACAGTTAACACATGACTGAAAACAAAAACTTTGCCTCAATCATCTTGCTAGAATCACTCAGCAATAAAACCAAACATTCCAAGTACTTGTGAAGGTAACTACAACCCATGTGAAGAACCTCTACTTCAATTCCAAAAGCAACCAGAAAATTATGTTGGTACCAACTGAACTTCCGTAATTCATATAACACTCATTAAATATAAGCATCATTTATCATTCAGATATATGAGCCACCAACTTCAAACTGTTTCTAATGCACGTCTCTCTGTGATAAAAATAATTCAGCTCTGACTGATGTTAAGAATTGGTGTTTTCTTGACACTCAAATTTGGATACAGCAGTAAAAAATCTACCTTGTTTATATTTAAGTGAGGAAACATGAAAGGGTAAAGAATGGAGAGCATAAGGGTAGGCAGGGGTCAGATTAACTGACCAACAGCATGAATATTCAAATACTCTGAAGAGTGTTTATATGAAGCAGTCCCGTGCCAAAGTGTTTTCTTAACAAGTACTCAAGAAAGAACAAACAGTCTGAGTCTTAACAGAATGAGGTGGGAAAGGTGCAAGAGAAAAACATAAATCAAGATCAGGTTTGGGTTTGTTGAAGCAACATTCTAATCTTGAATTTGACAGTAGAATTTTTAGTAAGGGTAATAGAAGAAGCAAACAAAATTACTCATGAAAGATTCAGAGATCTCTTAACCTATCTATAAGTACATGTAACATGACCTGCTCTTTGTTGCAGGCGTAACTTCTATCACACTGGTCAAGACATCAACAACTGCAGCACCTGCCAGAATACCGCGTGTATCATTTACAGGTACTTCCCTTCTTCATACACCTTCATCTTGCCTGTATGTCTCTCACAAATGTGCATTACAATGGTTTGCTCTCAGCTATAAAAAGGTCTCAATTACCATTAATCCACTTTTTACAAATGTGTGAGGTAGTTTGTTTCCCAGATAGAGAAAATTAATATTATCTGAAAGAGGTACTGTACTTCTGAGAAGTGAAATTTCCCACCAGTGTTTCACAGAATTATCATTACTAGCATGCTCTGAAAACCTTTGATCAAATTCCTTTTACGTCTTACATTTTCACAGCTAGGATGTCTGTAATAAATTTAGTTCTTGGAACTCATGTCTAAAGGTCGCAGAGATCAGTCTTCAAAAAGGGCAAGAAGGATGACCTGGGTAATGATAGACCAGTCAGCCTCATCTCCATCCCTGGAAAGGTGATTGACCAACTTATCCTTCATTCTGTCCCTAACAAGGATAAGAAGGTCATTATGAGCAGTCAGCATGGTTTTATCAAGGGGAAGTCATGTTTAACCAAACTGATAGTCTTTGACAAGAACATAACCAGGTGGATAGATGATAGTAGTGCAGTAAATGTGGCTTTTCTTGATATCATGAAAGCTTTGGACACTGTATCCCACAGCATCTTCACAGCTAAACTGAGGAGGTGTGGTCTGGATGATCAAGTAGTGAGGTGGATGTGCACTGGTCAAAGGAAAGAAGTCAGAGTTGTGGTTAATGGGACAGAGTCTAATTGGAGGCGTGTATCAGGTAGGGTCCCTCGGGGATCAGTACTGGGACCAGTGCTATTCGATATATTCATCAACAACCTGGATGAGGGAACAGAGAGCACTGTCAGCAAGTTTGCTGATGACACCAAATTGGGAGGGGTGGCTGACACACCTGAAGGCTGTGCTGCCATTCAGCAAGACCTGGACAGGCTGCAGAGTTGGGCAGGGAGAAATTGAATGAAATAGAAGAACAAGTGTAGAGTCCTGCATCTGGGAAAGAACCCCATGGACCAGTATAGGTTGGGGACTGACCTGTTGGAGAACAGCGCAGGGGAAACACACCTGGAGGTCCTGGCGGGCAGAAGGATGACCATGAGCCAGCAATGTGCCCTCGTGGACAAGAAGGCCAGTAGCATCCTGGGGTGTATTAGAAAGGCTGTGGTCAGCAGATCAAGAGAGGTTCTTCTCCCCTTCCACTCTGCCGTGGTGAGGCTGCATCTGCAATATTGTGTCCAGTTCTGGGCCCCTTAGTTCAAGAACGTCCTTAGGGAACTGCTTCCAAGAGTCCAGCACAGAGCCTCAAAGATGATGAAGGGAGTGGAACATCTCCCCTGTAAGTAAAGGCTGAGGGAGCTGGGTCTCTAGCTTGGAGAGGAGACTGAGGGGTGACCTCATTCATGTTTATAAAGATGTGAAGAGCAGTATCAGCAGGACAGAGCCAGGCTCTTCTCAGTGATGTCCAATGACAGGGCAAGGTGCAACAGGTGCAAGCTGGAGCTAACCATGTTAAAATAAGGCAAAATTTTTTCACTGTGAAGGTGCCAAAGCCCTGGAATAGGCTTCCCAGAGAGGTTGTGAAGTCTCCTTGTCTGGAGACATTCAAAACCCACTTGGATGAGTTCCTGTGTGACCTACTGTAGGTGATCCTGCTCTGACAGGGAGGTTGGACTCAATCTTTCAAGGTCACTTCCAACCCCTATGATTCTGTGAAAAATCTCCAAACGCCAGTTGGCCAGCTACAGTTCATGTTTATGTGCAAAAGGAAAACAAACTCCCACAATGCTCACTGCAGTAAATGTGTATTTGTTATTATGTTGAGAGAGTGCAATCTGAGTGTAAGATTTCACTGAATGTTAACTGCAGTTTACATTAAAATCTTAGGGCCACAAAACATTTTAGTACTGTGTCCAGAAGCTGTACCTGTTTCAAATGCTGTGCCTACACAAAGACAGTGTGAGAGTTTGCAGCTTGCCAGCCATTACCGAAAAACCTACAAGGTACAAAGCCTTGGTTATGCTATACACGTGGCTTGTCCACAAACAAGGGATTTTATAGGGCTTCCACCAATTTAACAACATAATATCTAATATCTAAACCTCAACTATGAGGCAGTTATTTGATTCCAAAAGATTCATTGGGCTCTTCATGGAACATTAAGTAACATATCACACAAATGTGGCATAATCTGAGCTGGAGCTCACACTTCACCATTGCAGATCCTCTACAGTACTGCTATGGAGTGCAGATGAATGCATGGCCAAAGTTACATGGGAGATTTTCAACCTCATTTGGAGAGGTCGTAGAGAGATTGTCATACTGCTGCTTTAATCCTGTCTTTTTGCATTCCCTTTTCGTGAAGGACACTTTACTCAAAGGATTTTGAAACTAATGACTTAAATCAGACCCTTGTTTTCCCTGCTACACCTGTACACATTTCTGATGTGCTGCAGTTTTTAATTTTTTTTTCAAAAGCTTAGTGGAAAATGAACTTGCTAGTCACATGTTAATATCAGGTATCTGAGTTAGATCTTAGGCTGCAAAATTAAGAAGTTGATTTGAAACATCTCACTTTTTTTTATCTCTTCCAAGATCTTCATCTGTATTAGTATTCCAGTGCTTTCAGATATTTAAACAGGTTTAGATTTATAAAACTAAAGGGTAAGAGAATTTCTTTTCGGTTGAAAACTCTTCGTTTCTTTACAAGAATATGGCAGATCATTATCTTTCCCAGTTTGTAAGTGCTAGAACATTAAATTTTTTAGTGATATTATGAACAGACCATATCCACATGGAAGTGGTTTTCACACTGCCCAATTCATTCAAAAATTTAATAAGCTTGTTCATTAAAGTTAGGTATGGACACAGCACTGGAACTAACTCTTCCACATATAAATTCAGTCAAATATTGATGTCCTAAACCTCTGCTACTGAAATCTCAAAGTAATTGAGATGTCACAAATTGAATGCCACAGCTCCTCTGAGACAAAGCTGTTAGTCATCTCCACAGTCCACTGGATACTCCAGGAAGTGACATGATGTATCATGACATATTCAGCATAGACCAAATCTGGATAAAAAGAAAGATGCAGAACAAAGCACATTTCCTTGACTCAGTCACTGTCTCTGAACAAACACTCTAGAAAGGAAACTTAAACTACACCTTGTCACAAGATGCTTTTTCCCTTCCAAAGAATGAAATGTGATGCTTACCCTGTGTTTCTAGTTTACAATACAGGAAAGATCCTGAGAAACAAGCAAAAGTATCTGAAGGAAAGAAGGGAGGAAATAACCAGAGATGTGCCCTTTTGATTTACTAGGTAGTCTGTAACAGTAATGGTGCCTAGAGGCTTGCATTGCAATGATAAGTAGAATACATACAAGAGAACACAGTTCCTCTAAAGAGTTTCTAGTTTTAAGAGACAAAACACAAGACAGCAATGAAATGCAACAGTTTCCACTTAACAGAGATGCTCCTTCCACAAGACAAGGTTATGAAATAAGCACTATGAGTAACTAAGATTTGCAGTTATTAATATTCATTAGACAACATTCTGAAAGAAGAAGTTATTACCAGGTTTTACAACAGACAAATCTGAGCAATTGATGTGTTTTAGGTAGCCTAAAAGACCTGTGTATTTTATTCACTAATGTAAAATTCATGTGGTCACTAATTACAGAATGAGGAGGTTCATCTTGCTCCCTGTTTTACTGCTCTTAAAGAGCCCAACTCACCAGTGATTTAAACACTCTACAAGCAGCAGGTTGGGCTACTACCATTGCACTATCTTATCATGCACATTTTAGGCAGTCCCTAAATCAAACAACATACTAATCTCCTATCATTGCAAGTGTGGATTACACTGATTGCTAAAGTAATAAAGAGTTTTTCAGTCTAACAGTGACCAGGTGTCTGGTGGTTGTAAGCTACTGCTAGTAGGGTTATGTGACTCACAGTCTAAATCCTGTAAAACAAATGCTGATATTATAATAAACAAAAGCAAGCAGCAGCTGAAAACAAGCAGTTATCCAAGCATATAAGGGATAGTATCAAATGAAGACTGAACTGACCTCTTGCCTCTAGGGTTGATCTCTCCGACATTAAACTAGAAACTTCAAAGAAATGAAGAAAAAAGGAACATGAACAGATGTTATCTTTACATATGCTATAAACTGAATATTTCATCCTCAAGCCCTTATGATCTGTGACTACTGAAAAGCGTTAAATTGTAGATTCAGAAATAAGCTGATAAAACTGAAAAGACACTGATCAAATTTGTCATTTCTATCACTTTCTTCTACTTTTTATGTTTACTATGTATTGCACCATGTCCAGAGATCTCTCTCCAGTTCTTAATTAGAATAATGTTGTTGCTTTCTTTTTGCTAGCTGAGTTACTATATTTTATTACAAAGGAAACAAGCTTCTAGTTGATTATAACATATTATTCAACAATGCTCATGGATTTCTCTCTATATATGAGTACAATTAGTAGTGTTCAAAGATAAGCATATTTGCTAATTTTACAAATTTCTTCTACTCAGAACCCAAGTAAGTTTCACGGCATTAATGTGACATGCCATAATCCCTCTGATGATGCCCTTTTCCTCCCAAAGAGCTTGCATTATGGTAAACACAACCAGCTCCTTCCTACTCTTCCCTCTGCCTGCTGAAACCTCCACAGCAGACACTCTCCTGCCCAGAAGACAGTTGAAATAAAGAAAAAGCATACAACAGTGCATCTTTTTCATTTGTTTTCCTATTTACTTGTTTAACTGTTCTGCTTTTATCAGACTGCTTAATCACTGCCCACATCAATTTTTTTGAACCATACGATTATTTCTGTGAGTGTACCTGCTTTTATCTAATTAACATCTTGGCTTTCATTTGACACTGATAATAATTAAGGGCTTCAATACAAAAGATGAGTTATATTTTACTTTACTAATACCACTTATCTCAAAGACCTAGCAGATCTCCTAGCAGGAGACATTCACATTTAACCAAGTTAAGCATGAGAGCTTTGAATTCATGCCAAACATCTGACTGAATGAGATTACAGCATCAAAATCTGGATATTGGATAAATTGCATTGAAAGGTTATCTTGGTACCTTTTCAAATCTTCTCCCTTTAATTTTTGTCCCATTTGAGCACAGATCTGGATTTCTTAACACATATAAAGAAAAAGTTTTCCTTCCAAAATAAATTAAGAGATGGACTTGCTTTCAACAACCTGTACACCCTAGGTTTAAGCAGGCTCTAATGCTGAATAATGCCAAATTATTCCAATGAAGTAAGCATCTTTTCCATGTGTTTTTTTAAAGAGGGAATTTCTCACTTACTAGCTTAAATCTCTTCATTTCTCCATAGTGTAGAATATGACTTCAGGCAACAAGAAGGAAGGTTTCATCAGATTTTGAAAATGCTGGATCATGCAGAGCAAAATCTAGCCCCAGCTTCACCTCAGAAGCTACCATCTGATCCTCCAGCTCCCGAGAAAAAGGAGTTAAGAAGAAAGACGAAAAAGGTGAAAAGAAAATGCTTCTGGTGGATTTGACTTCCTTCTGGATCCTTTTACATTTCAAAAGCCACTAGAACAGCAAGAGGTTTGAGAGCACACACCTGACAATGTGCTAGTACAAAATCACAGAGCATAAGAACATTCGATGAGTATCAGAAAAATCAGAAGAATTGAATTAACTGAAATTATCTCACTTCCTTTCAACAGGAAGCTTTCTCGTTTTTTCCAAGGACACTTTCATAAGCTTTTTAAAGACTTTTTTTCATTTTTTCAAAAACAATGAGGTTTAATCTCTACTTTAAAAACAACTGTAGACAAAGCTAAGAGTGTCATGCAGTATTCATTTCCTGTTTGTACACAACATGGATCGCAAGGAAGGAATTTTATTGATCTTTAAATAAACCACAATCAAGAAAAAATTCAGGGGAATCTACATTGTTCAAACAAATCTCTCCTCAAAGGAGACAATTACAATTATTTCACATAAATATTTTCACAGAAATGTTTTTGTTACTGTCAAAAACAGAAAGACTAATTTCAGCACAAGTTTTACTCCATCCTCTTAGTAGTTTAATTTTCAAAGCAACCATTTTGAGTTTCAGCCATTTAATAGACTTCTCACAAAAGAATAATGGAATCATAAACCAAGACAATATATTGGTATTTTAGTCTTAATTCCCTACTCAAGCAAGGTCCCATTAGGTGAACTGAGTTTTGAATATCACAGTATCACAGTATATCAGACGTTGAAAGGGACCTCAAGAGATCATCAGGTCCAAACCCCCGGCGAGAGCAGGATCACTTAAGGTAATCTGCACAGGAATGCATCCAGGTGGGTTTTGAAAGTCTCCAGAGGAGGAGACTCCACAATCCCCCTGGGAAAGCCTGTTCCAGTGCTCTGTCACCCTCACTGTAATATCTCCAAAGACAAGAATCCATAACCCCTTGGGGCAACAATCTAGTCTGAATTTCCTGTGTTCTAACTTATGTCCATTACATCTTGCTCTACCCAAACACACTCTCATTAAGAATTAGGCAGACAATTAAGACCTTTCTTCTAAACCTTCACCTGTTAAGAGACTGAAGACATCCCTCTCTTCACACATGCTGCAGCCCACAGCCATCTTGGTGATCTCCCTCCAGTAAGCCGATGTCTTTCATCTACCTGGAAACCTATAACTGGACACAATGCCTCAGATGTCATCACACAGTTCTGAATCTGGCTACTGTCTTGCTAAACCATTTGCCCAATTTGTCCATTTAAGATCTGTATCACTATACCAAAATATCTCAAGATGTGGGGTTTTGGCCTTAAAATATAATATCAATCATTAAAAAAATAATATTTAACAACTTATCTGTATTATATTAAAAACTATATGTAAAGTTTTTATGAGATGCCAATGCCACCATTTCTTTCCTTCAAAATTAGTCATGCTAGCACAAGGAATGCCAATGTAACCTAATTTAGGGGTGATGATACTATTATTTTGCTCATGAAAACATGGTCACCTCTCATATGGGAGGCAGAAGGAAGATGTTTTTCCAAAATTTAAAGGGCATGCTGTAAAGCCCAAATAATGTACTTTATGTTTAGTGGAATGTACTACAGACCTTTCCTTAGAAGTAACTCTGGGTAATTTGTCCAGATGGTGCCAGGGTATTCAATAGGTTAAGCCCTGGATCCTATTTTTCTAAATGATGCTGTATTAACTGTGCAATGTTAGTTAAAAATGTCTGTAGACCTTTTGTACACTTCTGTGTTCCTTGAATTCTTTGGGTTAATTGCACATTTGGAAATACATTAAAAACAATTTTGCACAGAATAATTTTGTCTGAAGAACTAGGTCTTTTTGGTTAAACTAGTCTCTGTTTAGAATAGAGAATGCTATGGAACACAGCTTAAGATACCAAAATTCTGAAGGACTGACAATTTTAATGAACATTTCCATGTTAAATTCAGTCAGTATGGAAATGACAGGCACAAAAATTATCATTATTTTAAAGGCTTTTTAGAAGAACAGCCTTATAAGGAATTTTTAGGGTAAGAATGAAATTATTACATCAGAACATGTCACTCTCTTACATTCATGTACTGCTTAGGCTGGTATGCCAACAGAATTCCTGTTTGCATTAGTCTCTATAATCAATATAATGAAGGATTTATTTGTGTGTGAATGTTTTTTATGTGTTAAAGTAACAGTTTCAGATTGCTGTTCTCTGTGATGTAATAATGAGCAACACCAGCAGGCAAAACACAAACAAACCCAAGTTTTTCTGTAGTGAATTGAATTTGTTATTGTATGAAAGTAAACTTTTTTACTTTCTTTTTGTTAACAAGCCCCAAAAAAGCTCATTGAAAAATGTCTGATTTTGATTTTGTGTAAATAATTATTATGATGCTTTCAATATATTTTCAAAGGATCCAGACTACTCAATTTAAACAAACTAGAGTATTTTGGTTTACCACATAGCACCAATGAATCCCAAGCCTCAATAAAACTATGCAAAACCAGAAATACTCTGCTTCGTTTAAGAAAGTCCAACCAAAGAATAAAGCTTGAAGTCTTTCTTGTGACCCAAACAACCACTGATACTACTGGAAATCTGAAATATACTGATTTAAATGGTTAGAGGCTTTATATTTTAACATCTGATCTCAATGAATTCAGAACTCTAGACTATTTTTGTTCCTTAATCTACCAGTCAAAATTAGCCTTTGTTTTACATATTCCTCAGTTGTTTTTCAGTTCACAGTCAGTGAAGTATGGATTATCCAAATATGGATACAAAATCCTCTTTTTAACATGGGCACACACAGCAGTAGCTAAACATTCAAGGTATCCAGGCCAGCAGACTCTCAGCTCCCAGTGCTGCCTTTTAAGAACATTCACTTGTCTTTCAGCCTACCCTCCATTCAGTGTTTCCAAATTCATCCCCTTCTAGACATGCTTTCCTTGAAAGAAAATATGAATTACAGTGTTGCTAAAGCAGTGACCTTCAGAAAGGTTGCTCCTAGGGTTCTCAAATTCACAATTTCATTATAAAAGGCAGGGTTTTTTGAGTCAGCAGTAGTAGCAACAAACAGCCAAGTTCTAAAATAGGTATTTAAGATCCAAACAGAAAGCTTATCTGAAACAGACAGAACTCCCTCCTCCTTCTTGGAGTCTCGAACTACCATGAACAAAAAAAAACATGCAGTAATTTAACAGAAAATAAAGTAGGGCAAAAGTAAATTATTCCTACAAAAGAATAAGCATCATAGTTTCACAATAAAACGCTAAATGCAAGATGTTACTATCCTTGGTCTCCTCCACAGCAGTCATGCATAACAGTCTTTTTACATAGAACTTTAAAGAAAACAGTGGAGCAAAAGGCAGTTTGTCACATTAAAAGGTAACAGTGGGAAAGTGACAATCATGGTACGCATGAGCCTCAGCAGGAAGGAAAGGCTGTGAGCTGCTGCATGCTTTCTTTGTTTTTAACATATGAATCTGTGAAATGGGCCCTTGTGGCCAAGAAGGCCAGGGGTATGCTGGTGTGTATTAGAAGGGCTGTGGTTACTAGGTCAAGAGAGGTTCTCCTCCCCCTCTACTCTACCCTGTTGAGGTCGCATCTGGAATACCGTGTCCAGCTCTGGGCCCCTCAGTTCAAGAAGGACCTCAGGGGACTGTTTGAAAGAGTCCAGTGCAGAGCCACAAAGATGCTAAAGGGAGTGGAATATCTCCCTTATGAGGAAAGGCTGAGGGAGCTGGGCCTCCTTAGCATGGAGAAGAGGAGACAGGAGGGCTGAGCCAGGCTCTTCTCAGTGATTTCCAATGACAGTACAAGGGGTGCAAGCTGGAATACAGGAGGTTCCACATGAACATAAGAAAAAAACTTTTTCACTGCAGCATCTCCTTCTCTGGAGACATGTAAAACCTGCCTGGATGTGTTCCTGAGTGACCTACTCAAGGTGACCTGCTCTGGGCAGGGGCTTTGGACTTGATCTTTCAAAGTCTTTTCCAACATCTGGCATCCTGTGGTTCTGTGATTCTACATATTACACAGCATCACAGTATATCAGAGGTTGGAAGGGACCTCAAGAGATCATCAGGTCCAACCCCCCTACCAGAGCAGGATCACTTAGGATAGTCCATACAGGAACACATCCAGGTGGGTTTGAAAAGTCTCCAGAGAAGGAGACTCTACAACCCCTCTGGGCAGCCTGTTCCAGTGCTCTGTCACCCTTACTGTAAAGAAGTTTCTCCTCATGTTGAGGTGAAATCTTCTATGTTCTAGTTTGAACCCATTGTTCCTTGGCTTATCACTGTGAACCACCCAAAAGAGCCTGGCCCACCCCACTTGACACCTGCCCCTCAGATATTTATAGACATTGATCAGATCCCCTCTCAGTCTTCTCTTCTGAAGACTAAACAGCCCCAGGGATCTCAGTCTCTCTTCATAGGGGAGATGCTCAAGTCCCCTAATCATCCTCGTGGCTCTCTGTTGGATTCTCTGTAGCAGGTCTCTGTCTCTCTTGAACTGGGGAACCCAAAACTTGACACAGTATTCCAGGTGTGGTCTCACCAGGGCAGAGTAGAGAGGTTGAACAACTTCCCTAGAGCTGCTGGACACACCTTTCTTGATACATCCCAGGATCCCATTGGCTCTCTTGAGAACAAGAGCACATGGTTTTTCCATGGAGAACTTGCTGTCCACCAGCACTCCAAGGACATTCTCTGTGGAGCTGCTTTCCAGCTCCAGCATATTCCAGCAACACAAAATACCTAAAACATAATAGCTTTGTAAAACATAATTGAAGAATGTAAGCTACGTGAAAATGTGACAAATAAGCACTGCTTTTTGTTTTATTGTTTAGTATTTTAGAAATATGTCAGCAATTATTAATTCATATAGGAAATTTTAAAATTACCAGATACACACTACGCAATTTATGACATCAGGACTGGAAAAGGAAAAGCAACAGAAATTGGTAGATTGTTATAAGATAATAGTATTTGCTATAAAACTGTCTCCAATTTAGAGAATTACAGTGTAATGCCTAAAACCAGCTCACAGAGTATGAAATAAAAGTTAGAAATACATACAAGCATGCTCTTAAAATTTTTTAAAGCCCCGTAAAAATCATAAACCAACGACAACAGAAAAAAAAACCCTGACCCACAGCTACTTGACAGCACTTACATACAAAATATCATAGGCTTCTTTAAAAGATGTATTTAAATGACAACTACAATATGCTATTTATAAAACATTGCTCGGAACATGGCATATTCTAAAATGACTGTATTTGAAATTGCTGTTCGCAGGAATCAATCTAACTTTCTTGGAAAATTCAGAACGTGTGAATAAAATACTGATTCTCTTTCTCATGTAACAGCAGTTCCCATAGGGCTTTTTATTGTTTTGTGCACTATAGCTCTTTCCCAAAAGCCACAATACTTAGACACAAAAGGCCTTCCTAATGAGACACATTATTCAATGTCTGTTTTCTAGGTTCTTTAAATGTAATGTTATCTTTGGTTACAAAATGAGATATTTTCCTTAGGTTTCAGCAGTTACTTAAACAGCATTTAGATTACAAAGAAAGTAAACAGTTTTTCTTTGGAAAAGGAAAATGAATGGGAAATTAATAAATAGGCCTTTCATGGAAACATTCTGCATCTTTTCTAGGTAGACAAAGCATTTCAATTTGAATATTGAATAAAAAAAAAAAGCTAGAATTTTTAGCTAGACCATATTTGAATATATCTAATTTTCCAACCACAGCAGCTCTGCAAGGGTGTTTCTCTGATTATTATTTCCCCAGAGAGTACTGGGTTTTGCATTTTTATATCTTACATAAATATTATCTAAAACTTTTCTGTAGCATTACTACACTCTTATCATACTAAACTGACACTGTGAACAAAATCAAGTTTGGAGTACCAAAGGAAAGTTTTTTAAATGTATACAGTGGATTTATAGTATTTACCCAACCAAGCCAATATTGAAAACATTCCACATGCCTCTATATATTTTATTCTGTAATCACTGTAGTAGGAATTCTCTGCATCACAAAGTCCTCTATAAGTCTAAAGTCCATAAACTGTTTAAGGTATAGCTTGAATGGCCAATTTCAGACAATAAACATGTCCCTCTATTACAAGTTTAGAAGCATTCCCACAACTACACAGTCAAGGCTTTTTTTTTTTTTTTAATAGTGAAAATAACCAAGCAGCTGTTGAAGCCCTCAACTGCCAGAACATCACATTGAAAGCAAGAGTGGCATTTAAGTAAGTCTTTTCTGCACTACTTGCAGAGAGACGAATTACTTTTCTATCAGTGACACCTTCTCCTGAAGGGATTGTGTCCTTCCTAGCCTGACTCTTTCCAGTAATTACCAGAACAAAGCTCACAGCATGCTGTTACCAGCCAAGCACAACCTTCCCTTAGATTCAACACAGAATCCTTTTAACTCCTCCTCTGCCAGCAAACTACAAGATTGTGAAAAGGAGACCTGCTTATCCTTGCCAGAACACAAGAACACTCAGGTAAATGAAATCCAATTGGTCAGGTACAAGACATTTAAACTTGAGATTGCAAGGAGTGACAGGGTTTGTACATTGTATCTATTGCTTTCTTTAGTATACCATGGCACTAGCATTGGTTTTCATACCATTTTCCAAGTCTAGAAAATTAAGCAGCAAAATTATTTCGTTACTCAGAAAGACAGTAACAGATTTAAGAACGTCTAGTGACCTGTTCTCCAGTGAGTCAGTAACAGATGCAGTCCAATTTGAAATGTCACTCGGATCCATATAACATCAGCTACGTGGTCTGACTACAGCTGTTCTCTAGGCCCACCTGTACTTTCAGACATCCCTATACTTTCAGTATCTGTGGCTCACCTTAAGCATTTTGCAGAAGGCTCCATTTGCTGACTGCTTAATTTTTAAAAGATGAAGCATTTAGACTTTTAAGCAAGCCTGGCCCTCTCAAGAAGTTTTAAAACAAACCTGAAAGTTAACTGAGTGAACTCAAGGTAGTAAATGGAGTGTGCAATGACCTTGATTTGCCAGTTCTTTCAGAATGTAAAATAATGATTTGATCATTATAAAGAACTTCTTCACATCACATGTAAAAGACCAACGTGTTGAGAGTTCTTACCTCAGCTCTAGAAAACTGATTTATTGGAATTCTGCTTTGAAAAACCTTTAAAATGCTCAATGGACAGATAAGCAGAGGTGCTTATGCATGTTATTAGCATTCAGACAAACTGCATTTCAAAATTCGCACTGAATTTGATCTTTTTTATGTAGAAACAGCTGAGCAAGGTACAGTAGATGAGAGGGGGAAACAGGTTTTCCAAGCCATTGACTGTAACAAGCTGTATCCAATTAACTGTGTCCTAATGATAAGGATCTTCTTTGCAGGATTACTACAGTTTCATTTTGTCATTTGATTTATTGGTTATGTTACTCAGAAATACTCCTTACAACATTCATCACACTCATACAATGCTTTCTTTGCAAGTACAGACAATGTTTGCAAATGCTGCAGAGGACTGAAAGGTTCACTGGGTCCCCATTCCAAAACTCAGCTGTTCTCACCGTGCACACAGCATAGGGTTATATGCACAATAACAACAAAGAGGGGTTCTGGTAAACAGCTAATGCTATGATTTCTGAAACTTGCAGATCTGCCACCAGGGAATCTGAAGAAGCCACTTGCAAGTATCTCCTCTGAAGAACTCAATTGTAAGGAGACTAATCATTAGGAAACACACATTCTAATTGGCAATGACCTGAAACTGTTATTTTGGTTTTCAAACAGAAATGAACACGGAATCAAAGTACATGTTAAAAAGCAAAGTACAGTGTACCTCTTGTGGTCAAAACAATCAAGCAAATGCTGCTCAGGATTTTGCAGAATCTTGTAAATCTCTAAAGACTAACAATTAACACAAGGTCCACAATTCCTGCAGAACAGAACTGGCTTCCTTTCGCAAAAATAGTATTAATTAAGAGGAAGGTACTTCAACCTGAATACGCTGCAGGATCTGTCCTTGAACATAACTCTTGAAACAAGGAATCAACACAATTATCTCAGGTGAGTGCTCTATCCTGAGATGTTTTCCCTCTGCACACAGGGCATTATCTTCCACCTCCAGAAACAGAAGTAGGAATGGCAGCTGTTCCACTGCAAATTTAACCCACCAAAAATTAAAGCGTGTGGGAAAAATGGGAGAATCAGAGTATCCACCAACTACTTATATGAGCTTTTTTTTTTTTACCTTTCACTTTGACTCAGACATTTTCACTTTAGACTAATAGAAACAGTATTTTGAATGTGTTAAAGTGTGCCATTTATGCAGGTTTCTGAGACATTCTTCATTTGGCAAACAGCAATTAAGTTTCAATTTAGCGTTGCATTTTTTAAAGAATGCACAAATCTCACATTATTCAACCACACTTCAGAAACAGTACAGTGGTACAGCTGAATGGAGGGGGGGTGGGGGGGAAGAGAAAAGAGTAAATCTTTAGACCTTTTACTTCAAATCTAAAAAAGGCCATGAACAAGGAATCCACAAATACTCTATTTGCATTTTTTGTCAGGATAAAGGATAACTATAAAATTACTGTCAAAGCATTAAAAATATATTAAAATCTTACAATTAAGGCGTCATCTCTTCCCATTGTAATAACAGTTCTGTTCACTGTGCGTAATAACTGCACCATTATCTCTTGAATATGGTGATAAGTTGATGCCTGTAAACAAAAAAAAAAAAAGGACAGTTTTTGTATTAAATCTATATCTCTTCTAAAAGAAAAAAAAAACACAATTATTTCCATTTTGGCAGTTCAAGTTGTATAATATAACTCCTCTGTTGAAAGAACAGCACTAATTGTTGCTCACTCTGCTCCTTACTTCCAACAGTTTCAGTGGATTACACATTTCAAGCGGCACCATCCAGTTTTAGCCCTACCCAACAACTGTTTCTTGTTTCAAATATTCACTTCACATCCCTCACTCAAGGGACTTATGTTTTCCCGGTAACTAAATAGCCTAAAAACTAATACCAACACCCTCACTGAATTCCTTTGAAATTATCTTGCTGAAGCCTTAATAGCTGCCACAATTTAGGCAGACGCTTCACGAATTTCTTTATGATTCTAAAATGCTTCCAAACCTGTTTGCTAATATACACAAGAGCTTAAAACGCAGCTGCTGCCAAGTAGGCTTCATGCACAGAACAGGAAGTTTATACACTCACTTCCACTTGTGGCCTCAACTAAGATTCCAAGAGAAAGAGTTTACCATTACATTTCATTGTGTAAGCACTACAAATAAAAACTTGTTCTGACACAGTAAATATTAGGCTACAGGGTATGTGTCATATTGAAGTCAGCTTATGAAGGGCTGTCAGACTGCATGCATCAAAGCTGTGAAGGGGGAACAGGGAAGTGGTTTTAATTAAAACAGAAACAAAAAGATTTCACCATGACCTTCCTCAATGCATTACTTGCAGTTCTGAGCTATGACAGGTGCTGAAAGCACACAGTCTCAAGCTATGAAGCTAATTTTAGACATGATTCAGTCAAAACAATGTTATCTATGGTCAAAAGTTGTTTGCTGTAGAGACAGCTTAACACCTCACCCAGATGCCTAACCAAGTCTGTCTATTCATAAAAATGATAGTCCTTAAAGTCCTTGAGATAAACCGATGTTCTTTATGTACTTGCTGCCTGCAGAATCCAGCAGCTAGACAGCAGTTGCAGAGTGTTTGAACACAGAATCTGATGATTCACATGTTCCCACTCACCAAACAATGTAGGACAAAGCAGTAGAGCAGAGCTCGTAATATTGCAGTATTTTTTTCTTTGTCAAAACACATTCTTCAAAAATTCTGTAACAACTTCAAAGATCAGCTCACAATATAAATTTGGAACATGCAAAACAATGAACAACTACTGCTGGTTTTCTTCTGTTCCTCATATTTTTTCTAATTATGGTGATTTTTCCAGCATTAAACCAACGCAAAAATACCAGAGTTAAGTTCACAAATAGTTTTAAACACCAATCCAAATCCAGATTTCTCTATTGAGATGGAAAACCAGAAGAAATATGGACAAGACACTGGTGTTTTAAAGATGGAATTAAGCTTGCAATTAATATTGAAAGTGAGTCTGCCACTAAAGCCTGAACGTATTTTTCCTCCAGCAGGTCAAATCATCCATTTTCTTAGAAAGATGTTGAGATAGAAGAATTTAATTGTTCAATAGCAAATTGCATTCATCTTAAGGTTCAAGTGCAACTCCATAAGAAATAAATTGGTTAATTACCAAAAAATTTCTTTCTGGATAAAGGCATTCCAAAAGAGATCAGCAAAACATTATTATAATAGTAATCTGGCCCTGTAATGAGCCTTTTCCATTTGCCTATATGAGTATGGAATGCAATGTATTCCCCACTGAAAGTCAAAATTGTATGTCCTTGAAACAAGATTTTTCACTTTAGCTGAAAAGTAAACACCCAAGTTGCACTCAAGAGAAACCCGCACTGCCTCTAAAAGACAAACTACTGCCTGATGCTTTAGATACTGATATATTGAAGGTGTTTCCCTCCTTCAGGTAAGTCTTCTCAAAGGCAGATTGTTAGCTCTAAAGCAGAATCAGTGTTTAGCAGTTTAAAAACAATGAAACCAAGACCCACAGATTCTCTGTCAAGAAAAGAAAAAAAAACTATTAGCAATAATCACACCTTTGTTCTTGAAGTTAAAAACAGTCTTATATTTAATTACATATATCTTAATATATTCTACATATGTCTTAATATATTTTAATATCCATGTTGCACCTGATCAGCAATTGTGCTGCCAGAGGCATGCCAGGGTATGTGTTTTCCTCAACAGAAGCAGAACAAAATATAGTTATTTTGTTGATGTTTCAAGTGTTCTACAATGCTTCTTATTTGTCTAAAAGAGTCACTATATGCTGACACCACCACTGGATTTAACCTACTCCAAGGACTTTTCTCCTTATGAAATTCATCAGTATCTACTGCAAATATAATCTGTAGGTAAGTGCTACCCAAATATCTCACAGAGTCTTCAGTTTAGAGGTTATCTTACTTCAGTGAAGCTACTGATGAAATGTCACTTGTTTTAAACAAATATGAATGGGTTTGGTTTTCTTTAAATGCATGTGTTCTAAATTCTCAGCAAATTTCTGGACACGATGGGTTATGCGCTGCCCAAAATGCCATTGTTTGTCACAATGCAAAAAGGGTTGCCTGGCTACCTCCTTCAATGAGATTAAATGCACAAAAAGCTTTATATGCTTTCAAACAACATCCTTCAATACAAATTATATAATTTTATTTGGATTGTTAAAAGATTGAAGTCCAAATCTCTGAAGAGTGCTATCACCCATTAAACCCCTGGTCTCCAGCTGTGTTCAAACATACACATCACACTGACTAGAGGCAAAAAAAAAAAAAGCCAAACAAGAACAAAACACATTGACAAAGCACCAACAAAACAGAACAATAAAAACCCCGTTATTAAACGTATCATTCTCCTCAATGATAAAATGCATTTGATTTTAAGTACAGCCAAGCATTTGCCTGCTATCAAGGGAGAACATTTAAAGGGGGAAAAAGAAAAAGAAGAGCTTTTCAAAAGCTTTCAGCAGCATCACACTAACCAAGTAGTTTCCAACTAAAATGTTCCCAAATGAAATCTGAAGTATTTTATTTTTCTTTTCTTAAGTCCTTGAGGCATATGTAAATCAATGCATTCACAGAACATTCCAAAACCAGCACTTACAAATCAGTCAAACATGGAATTTATTGGAACGAGCAGTTGCTTTTCTGCAATCATCACTGCATTTCATGAGCCCTTATTTCTAGAGCCCTTACTTCTAGAAGCATTTCTATAGGAGATGTAGCAGTTCAGATACAGGTCATAGTCCATTCCTCAAGTTTGGTGGTTATAATAATACTGAGGAATTAAAAATAAATAAATAAATAGAATCTACCTACACTTCAATTATTTTTCCCCCAAGATTCACAAATAGTTCCAAAAATGAACAACAGTATTTACTAGCAAGAATTCTACTTAGAAAGTCATTTTGCATCAACAATTGCACTTATAATATGAAAAAGACACAGGTTGAAAGGTTTTTTTTTCTTTAGAAAGAGTAAGAAAGAAATAAAATGGGATGACTTTTCAAAAAAAAACCCACACTATTTCCAAATGTTTCTTCTGATTAGAACAGCTCATTGAGTTTCTGCAGCACTGTGAATGTATCAGTCCCTGTTCTTGAATACTTGACAAGCTGGAATCCACAGGATAGTTTTCAGACTGCATGGGGCTGCACATCTGCACACCCAGCAACAAGGATTCCAGTTCTGCACACAGCAATCTTCTCACTCATGGAAACATGAGCTACAAACTCATATTTCCAGTAGATGTTAACAGGTCTTGGACGTGTCAGCTGCTGTTATTATGGACAGCGACTGCCAATTTTGAAAACAGTTTATGTGGTACGTGTGCAGAAAGTATTAATCCATCTTACTTTATGACTGTGTTTCACCTTTTAAAGTACACAGTAAAGAAACTGGCTTACTTTACAATATAGTCCTATAAATATAATGTCACTTTTTGCCATTGTCTTTCTCAAAACAATGCATGTGTCAGACATGTGAGGATCCAGAGCTGCAGCCAGCATTGCAGGTGAGGTCTTAGCAGAGGAGAGGGGCAGAATCCCCTCCCTCCATCTGCTTGTCCATGTGCCTGGGGATGCAGCTCAGGACATGGTTGGGTCTGGGCTGCAAGTGCATGTTCCTCATGCATGTCCATCTTTTCACACACCAGCATCCACAAGTCCTTCAAGTCCACAGGGCTGCTCTCCGGCCTTTCATCCACCAGCCTGTGTTGATACCAGGGATTGCCCAGACCCAGTGCAGGACCTTGCAGTGGCCTTGATGGACATCACAAGGTTCACACAGGCTCACTTAAGCTCCTCCAGATCCCTCTGGCATGTCAACCACACCACTCAGCTTGGTGTCATAATAATCTAATTAATTTCATTATGTATTCCATTGAACTTTACCAGTCAAAATTAAAAGTGTCTAAACCTCTGATAGGAAAAAATCCACAGCAGCCTCACTGCTTTTAATAATGCTATGACAATTTACAGCAGCTATTTAAAGAATATAAAATGGAAAAATAAAAAAGATAGCATACCTCAGCTGCCTTTTAACTTAAGTTTATGAAAAATAGGAGAAAAGTTCAATTTGGCACTGAATTGTATTAAATATTTATATGAGATTCATCAACATCAATATTTTACCCTCTAATAAGTTCAGGCTTAGTACAGACTTCGGCCATTTACATAATAATCAGTACTTACAGGGTCTTGACAGCTCAGAACCTCCAGGATGCTATTGAGTAATTCAACACAGTGCTTCTTCTCTTGGATCTGGAGCTGCTGATCATCCTTCTGTTCTAGTAATTCCTTCAGCTCTTTTGTTATCACAGGAAGCAGAATGTCCCTGCACTCTGAAACAAAACAAATTATCTTAAGAACAAATATAAATCAAATATTACTTGCCAATAAACCCCTCACCAAAGAGTAGAACACACTATGCTTTAACAACCACAGTCCCTTCCAAAGTGGAATTGTTGATTCAGGGATGTTCTTAAACCTCTGTGATATTTGCTTAACTTAGAAGTATTTCTGATACGAAAAACTCAACTTCCTGATAAAAACTATTTGCTTCCATTAAATTCTGAACACTTACTGAGAAATTACTCACTCTACATACAAAACACTTGGAAATCAGCTACGTTTAAGTAATGACAGGATTCTGATGTAAGAAAATAATATGCTTAAATTACTCTTTCTCAAAGTAAAGGCACAAATAGCAACAGAGCTGTCCTAAGAATGTAATTTTGAAACATACCTTCTATGAGCACAGAAAAGAATGCAGACAAGGAAAAGACTCAACTGAAATGCTTGTTGAGCCTATGAGACCAAGAGTTATGCATACATTGATCCTTCTTTAAACTTAAAGAAGCTGGCTGAAGGAGCAAGTTACATTTCAATCCTACAAGTACATTGACTTTTTAAGTCGAGAGTGCTTGTAGGAAACGGCTGGAGGACAACTGCAGTGAAGTTGCTATCGAGGAATAAAACATACAGAAGATTTTTTTTTTCTAATTTAATTGATACATGCCACTGAGTGATTTAAGCAGCAACCTTACAGTGCTATGCAATTGAAGAGAGTACAACACAAGAGTGTGAATAATACTGAGCAGATGCTTCAAAGATTTGTTATCACTATGAAAATAACCTGGGAAGAATGCAGAATACTCACTGATACACAAGCATAGAGTGAGATGTGGTGAAACTGCATTCAGTGTGATTTAAAATAAGCCAGGGGCTCAGAACACCTCCAAAACAAGGGTGCTAATACCAGAAGACAGGAGAGTAAGAAAGAAAGAGAGGAAAATAGTGGGAAATAGATTATAAATTTCTGCATTTTGCCTATGAAACTGCAGAAGCTATCCATGCAGATTAATCTTATTTCAAGTAAAAGCTCCAAGCCATATAAATCTAAAGGGCAACATAATTTCTTGCTTCAGAAAGTGCCTCTACTCTTGGTAATAATAAAAATAAATAGAAATTTTAAAAGCTATTTATCTGATTCACTATAACCCCTGGTCCAAGCTACAAGAGAAATTATACTCAATGACTAAATTACAAATTCACTGGTAAGAGAGCAATTGAAGAAAAAAAAAAAAAAGCAGATCTGCCTGACCAACCTGATTTGCTTTTATGATCAGATTACCCATCTGGTGAAGGCAGGGAAGGCTGTGGATGTAGTCTACCTGGACTTCAGCAAAGCCTTTGACACTGTCTGCCACAAGAAGCTCCTGGCAAACTGGCAGCTCGTGGTTTGGACAGATACACTCTGAAATGGGTCAAGAACTGGCTGCAGGGCCGGGCCCAGAGAGTGGTGGTGAATGGTGCCACATCCAGTTGGCAGCCTGTCACTAGTGGTGTCCCCCAGGGATCAGTGTTGGGCCCTATCCTATTCAATATCTTTATTGATGTTGTAGATGAAGGAATTCAGTCTATCATCAGTAAGTTTGCAGATGATACCAAGTTAGGAGCAGGTATTGACCTGTTGGAGGGTAGGAGGGCCCTGCAGAGGGACCTGGACAGGCTGGATGGGTGGGAGGAGGCCAATGGGATGAAATTTAACAAGGCTAAGTGCAAGGTTCTACACTTTGGCCACAACAACCCCAAGCAGCGCCACAGGCTGGGGACAGAGTGGCTGGAGAGCAGCCAGGCAGAAAGGGACCTGGGGGTACTGGTTGATAGTAGGCTGAACATGAGCCAGCAGTGTGCCCAGGTGGCCAGGAAGGCCAATGGCATCCTGGCCTGCATCAGGAATAGTGTAGCCAGCAGGACAAGGGAGGTTATTCTTCCCCTGTACTCAGCCCTGGTCAGGCCACACCTTGAGTATTGTGTCCAGTTCTGGGCTCCTCAATTTAAGAGAGATGTTGAGGTACTGGAACGTGTCCAGAGAAGGGCAACGAGGCTGGTGAGGGGTCTGGAACACAAACCCTATGAGGAGAGGCTGAGGGAGCTGGGGTTGTTTAGCCTGGAGAAGAGGAGGCTCAGGGGTGACCTCATTGCTGTCTACAACTACCTGAGGGGAGGTGGTAGCAGGTGGGGATTGGTCTCTTCTCCCAGGCAACCAGCACCAGAACAAGAGGACACAGTCTCAAGTTGTACCAGGGGAGGTATAGGCTGGATGTTAGGAGGATGTTCTTCACAGAGAGAGTGATTGCCCATGGGAATGGGCTGCCCGGGGAGGTGGTGGAGTCGCCATCGCTGGAGACCTTCAAGAGGAGACTGGATGAGGCACTTAGTGCTATGGTCTAGTTGATTGCTTAGGGCTGAGTGATAGGTTGGACTGGATGATCTTGGAGGTCTCTTCCAACCTGGTTGATTCTATGATTCTATGATTCTAAGAACACATATTGACACAAGACGTGTTCAAAGAGTGGCAAAAAAAGGAATTTTGCATAGCTTGCTGTTCGTTTTTGTGTCCCAAAGGCAAGCTTTCTGCACTTAATGCAGGCCACAGGCTATCCCTTTTAATCAGAAACCAAACAGCTGCATTTAGAAAGCACCCAGTAGAGCATAGGCACCCTAACACTCCTGAAGCACTTCAAACATCAGCAATACTGATAGATTCGCAGTCACCAGCTGCAGATATGAAGCACTGCACAGTTTTCTGAAATTGAGGTATAAATCTGATAAGTGGAAAATTCTTTTTTGATTCACTCAAAAGTTCTAGTAACCAATTATTCAAACATACCAGCATCTTACAGGCCATTGAAATATGCAAGAAATAAGTTTTTGACATAATTCTTCTGCACACAGCCATTCCATACTTGTTAAGCATAAAGAAAGCAGGGCTTCCTGCATAAACAGAATTTTCCTATTGTATTGAAAGAGCAACTGAGACAGAAGGTACAACTGATTTCCTCCAATTTTAAGAGCTAATTATTCTGCAAGCTTCATTACTCCCACTTGTACTTTGCATTATAAATTAAAATTGGATCCATATTTGATACATACTGCATCTATTAAAAGACCTTAACACAAGCAGCTGATCAATTATGTACAGGGCATTTTCAGATGTCAATGATACTGATATGACAAGCTACACAGAAACTCAGAGGTTGTTTAACTAGTCTTAGCTACATGATCTTCTTTTTAAAGCAAAACTCCCAGAAAAAAACAAACCTACCACTGTCATTAACAGAAGCATAGCTCAATATACATTTTTTACAAGCAAATTGTATACTTTCATGTTAAGTATTTTGGTTTAGATTAAGGTTATATGCCTGTATTTTGTGACCAGCTGCCAGACAAGCTTGGTAGCTAGGGACTTGCGGGCACTGGGTGACAACCATATGAATAGAAGCCAGCAGTGTGCCCAGGTGCCCAAGAAAGCCAAGAACATCCTGGCCTGTATCAGCAATAGTGTAGCCAGCTGGAGCACAGCAGGGGTCATGCCCCTGTACGGGGCACTGATGAGGCCACACTTTGAATACTGGGTTCTGTTTTGGGCCCCTCATTACAAGAAAGACATTGTGGTGCTGGAGCATGGCTAGGGAAGGGCAAAGAAGCTGGTGAAGGGTGTAGAGCATAAGTTCTCTTGAAGAGTGGCTGAACAAATTGGAGTTGTTCAGCCTGGAGAAAAGGAGGCCCATGGGAGACCTTCTTGCTCTCTGCAGCTCCCTAAAAAGAGGGTGGAGTAAGGTGGAAGTCCTTCTCTTCTCCCAGATAACAAGAGACAGGACTAGAGGAAAGAGCATTAAGAGGTACCAAGTCCTGGAACAGTCTTCCCAGGGAACCTGTGGAGTCAAATATTGGAGGTATTTGAAAGAAGCAGTTATGTGCCACTTTGGGACATGGTTTAGCGGCGGACTTGGCAATGTTAGGTTTGTGGTTGGCTCTTTTCCAACCTAAATGATTCTATAATTCTATGATGAAGCAATCCACACACACACACCCCTCCCTGCCCTGAGAAAGCTCAAGAGAGGGACAGACGTGGAAGGGGGAGTGCCGATGCTTATACAAACACTAGCTGCTTTTTTGCTTGATGAACGATGTGATAACATTGACAAAGACAGATACATTCTTTCTTTATGTTCAAACCCATGAAAAAACAACTGCTCTGTTTGTTTTTTCCTAGAAGCCATAAAAAAAAAAAAACAAAAAAAAAAAAACCCCAAACAAACAAACATGTGCTGCCCCCAGTTATATTTGAACACATAAAACATCAACAGTTTGAGCATCTTGCATTTTTTTCTTCAAGGTTTGTTCTAACATATTTATCAACCCCAAATGCCAAAACACTTCTCAGAAAGAAGAAGTTCCCTCTTTGCACCTTCCTGAATAAGGACCACAGGATTCATTCTTTTAAAAGATTAAGGCGTTACATAGTTTTGGTTTGGGGTTTGGTTGGGTTTTTTAATCCCTCTACTCACCCCATGCATTTTCAAAAGCTATCTATTAATTTCTTCTATATCAGGTAAGGAAAATTCGAACTCTAAGTCATTAATGCAATAATGTCATTAAAAAAGACATTTGAGTCTCCTTCAGCAAAAATCACAGACAGGCTTCATTCCTGACTGCCTCATATGTGCAGCCAAAATGGTAATAAAGATTTAACACCACTATTGTCTCCCTTAGGAAACACTACTCTTGATTCCCTAGCATGCCTGTAGTCATATCCATCTGTCAGGATGGCTACATGCCCACTTAAAAACTGGCATGCCAATTTAATAAGGACATAGGTGTCATCTGAATACAGATTTAGAACAAAGCCTTAAAAATAAAAGCACTGAACAACATTCTTTCAGTGAGGACAGACTTCCAATGGCAGTTAGTGCTCAATAAAGCACCATGCTCCTTCACACAGGACATCTGCTCACAACTGCAAGCATCTTTCTATTAAAGGTCTTCCTTCTTATTTGCCATTTAGCTCTTTGCTGGGAGCCTGAAGGTCAGGGATTTTAAATTATATGTATTTTATATTGCCAAATCTAAATTCAAATTTCACAGTTTAGCTAAGAGCCACAAAAAAGGAAAGCTACAGGTCACCTACAGACTCTGACAGCACTGTGAGATGCATATGCTGTTTCTTTCCTGGACTCTAGTAACACAGGAAGGAGAAACATAATGGTTGATCCTGTGAAGCCAGAGCACAACACTGTTGCTGACCATTCAAAGCAAGTGTCAGCAGATAAGGTTAGATACAGAACAGACACAGCATTAATGGTCATACCATACCACTGCAACCAAGAATAACATTGCAGGATGCATCCACTTCCAAAATTCAAGAAGTATCTAAGTTTCTCCATACCTCATGGAAGCTGAGTGATGCCATGTATTCAAAGGCAAGCCAGAGCAGTATCAACCCCTGTAAGTGCTGTAGCCAAAACAGCAATTCAGTGCCTTTTTCAGTTTGCAGTCATTGCAATCTGCCAGCCTGCCACAAATGCTTGTCAGCACATCCTCTCTGGCAGGCTTAATATTTTGCTTAGTGTTTCAATAGTGGAATATTGATGAATTCCAACTTGCATGTTTCCACATTTCATTTAACCAACAAAATGTTGCTCGCTTAAGTAACAGCTTCCTATCAACCCCTGTAACATCTCTTTGTTCTCTCTTTTCTACTTGAAGTACTTGTAAACAGCAGTTTTTACACATACATCTCTAAGTTCATTGTTAAAACCAGTTCACTTAATTTAGATTTTCCTTCACATATCAAGATTTTTTTAAAAAATACAACTAAAAAATCTGCCATAATAGGTCAAGTCTGACAAGAATTTACCAGTAGCAGTTTTGAGCATGTCATCTCCATAAACAGAAGTAATGGCTTTAATCCACACATGCTCATCACAAATGTAAGCAGATCAATACCCAAGATATGCATGTGCCATCTTTATCCATATATCAAAGTACTGAAGGAATAGAACTGGCAAAATATGCATACAGGATTTGAGGTGATTCTTTAAAGGTAATGTACTCCTAAAGACACTACTGCATATTACAAAAGGAGAAAGGAAAAAGAACACCCTACTCTGAGAAGTGTTTCTTAAATTAATCATTTCAAAGCTAAGGACAACATTGCAGAATGAATCCATGGGAAAGATTTTGTTTCAACAAAGAACTGGTTTAGAGGAATTTATAAACAGTGCCTATTTTCATATTTTTCCCTGGAGCTGAAGACAGGAAAGTCAAATGCAAATGTGTTAACCATCTCCTACATTCAAACAGTTTAAAACACTTCAACACTTTCAACTAAGTTTTGTTGAAAGCAGAGCAGGAAAACAATCATAGAAAATGAAAACTATTACTTAAGAACTGCTAGCAGTAGGGACACATCTAAGATTAGAGGAATAGTTAAAAATCAGTATCTATAACTCAATTCCAGTATTAATAAACTGAAAGATGCTTAATGAAAATTAGTGTTCCATTTTTTTAAAAAGCAAAACAAAAACAAATACACACCAAACTGAAAACCAAACCAACAAACAAAACAACACACACTTTTTTCTTTTCTCAACAGTCCTGAAGATAAAAAAAAAAAAATTTGTCTAACTCTACAACTGGGTTACATAAAAGAGAGAACAAACGTGATGCTAATTACATGCCACTACCTCAACTCTCAATTTTATTTATTTTTAGGTGACTGACTTCCTCATATCTGAAATCACACTATAGGTTTACAAATGGATCTTTAAAAACAGGGAAAAAAAAAACACAGCACAAAAAACCACACCACATCACACTGCTTTTGAAACACAAGCATTTTACAACACAAATCTTCACTTCCTGAAAGACCGTATAACAAATTCAAACCCTTAAAAACAATAATCCAGAGAATATGAAAATGCAAGTCATTATCTTCCTGTTTTTTTCAGGCAGAAAAGTTTATTAAAGGTTCATTAAAAGCTCATAAAAGTTCATTGAAGTTCATCTAACAGAAGTTAGATTGCTTAGGCTATACTATACAAAAATATTACAGTCCCAAACCCATTTGAATTCACTTTATGTTATATTACATATTCTATATCACAGTTCACCACTTCTATTGTGGTTCTGCTTTAATACTACAGTATTTAAGATTGTGACCTTATTGAAAAGATACCATAATTTAACCTGTACATAACACACAAGATATTCATAGCACAGGACCAACCTACTTACAGTTTTGTCCAGCTGCATTTCAAAAATTTAGGACACATTTCTTTCTGTAATACTTACTAAGGAATAAATCTCAGATTTTACTTAATTCTCTGCTCTTCTACATGACCAACACATGAGCTATTGATACTTTTCAATCAGTGAAGTGAAGAAATTGGAATATTTCACAGGTAAAACTAGGCAACATACACACGAATGTTAGGAAACCAGTCTAACTGGGGGTGTGTTTAAGTACCTATCTTGGTTTAACAGCAGTACAACAAGAAGTTCTTTAGTTAGGAAAAAAAATTCCTATAGTCTCAGTATTTCTTCTGGCATCTGGCAAATTAACCCCTACTGCTAACATATGTCTCCTGCTGCTGTTCTTCCAAAATCAGTATGTGGTCGGCATATGCTGAACGTGCAGTAGCTATGTCTAAAGCCACAGTGAGCAGAAGACCTGGATCTCAAGCCAAGAGACTGAAACTCTATTCCCACCCCTGCCAGTGACCATCTGTCTGACCTACTTAGATTTTATATTCTTTGCAGTAGACCTCACACAGTTCTGCTGTAGTCCAATCTCCTAATCAGATGTGGGCCTCTGAGAATACCATGTCAAAAGCAGCAGTGTCAATACCTTTTACTGTATGTTCAAGTGTTTTACATTCATTCCACATCAATAATAATAACAAAAAAAAAAAACACAAAACAACAACAAAACCAAACAACCAAATAATTCTCTCAAGCCTAATTATTTCACGAATTTCAGCACAATGTCACAGAATATTCATTGCTCACCTCAGAACAAAAACATAGCTCCAATACTACAAGCTCAGGAACACTACAATAACAATTGCAAGCAATTTGTAAACAGCTATGTCTCAATTTGGTGATCTCAAAAATAGAGACATGGTCAAGGAATTTTGGAAATAGATTTCCTAAGCAGCAATACATCAAAAGTAGTTTTACACAGAAATGAAGCAATTCCAAGAAAACTTTTCTTTTATAGGTCCGGCAGAGGATTGCCCAAGAGAGAGAGCGTAATCTATTATATCTCAGTACACAAAGGGACAGCTGTATGACAGGAGACAGTTTCTTACATCTTATATGAGATCTGAAATCCCCTTAGGGATGGTTATACAGGACAAGATGATTATTTCCCTCCGATATTTTAAAATAATTAGATATTGAGTGATCTTAAAGGCAAGTGTCAAAAATAAAGATTTCTGGTCTTCTGATCAAAAGGGACGTGCATCATATTGTCTGAAGACAAAACAGGATAAAAGTCCATGTATATGCTCATGTATCCTGTTAGAATGCTCCTAAGCTTGATGGTGGAAGTGTACAGGTAGTTAAAAGCCTACAGTCAGCCCCCAAACACCTGAACCACCACAACCCCTCTAAGCTGTATTATAGTTAGGAAGTGAGAACAAGAAATCGATGCCTCGACAACAAAATCTGTCAATGCAATTGAAAGGCTTGTTGAAGTGTGGCAGCACTGTGGGGCTTCTGAAGATCAATTCCAGCAGCAGTCAGCAGGCCTGCGCATCCTCTCTGACAAAAGCACTTAAGTCCATGACAGTCTACAGTGAAAACTTTGGAATGCCTGGGAATGCCTACCAATAAATTCAGCTTAACCTGGAAGTTAACTTTCAACTTCAGATTCATGCATAACTTAACAAAAACAAATTTCAACGTGTTTTTATCTATTTTTTTTAAAAGACATTTTCAAGTTATCACAAATGTCCTTCCTTAGAAAATGCTGTGAACATCAACAGGTATAGGAAAAAAATGCCAATCTATGAAATCCAGTTAAATAATAAAGACAATACCACTGGGAATGGAAGTAAATTAATTGAACTGAAACCGTAATGAACTACATGGAAAGAGACTAAAGCCCGGAGGAAAAACAGGTAAACCGAAACACATACAAATTAATAGACTTCATTGTAATTAGCCATGTAGTTAAATATATTCCATATTCATGGCAGTAAAAAATACTACCTGTTGTAGATAAATGTGAACATTAAGTAATGATACTGTTGGCAATCTTACCTTCATTATCACGCTACGTCCTTCTTTGTGATACACTACAGATGCTTGAGTTCTTGTAAATTACCTTCCACCTCATTGCTTGGAATAATGAATCAGGCATTGTCTACACCCTACATACAGAGTTAGTTCTCTACCCAATTAATTTTAGAATCAGTTGTATTTAATGTAGAAGAAAAACGCATCTTTGGAATTTGCTATTTTAAACCACAGTAATGAACAAGAAAAAAGGACATATTTGCTATTTGCAATAGCACAGTACAGATTTTTTCATACTACTACAATATCAGAGACACTTAATTGCATATCAGTCTTTGCACATTCTTCATTGAATGCACTTCAATATGTTGTGAACTTTCCTCTGTGGTAATTACAACTTGAAGGTCAAAGCCAAGCAACACAAAAATAAAACACATGAAAATAATCTTTAAATATCAGATAGTTATAAAACACTCTGTGATTGTCCCAGGGTTGATTTTCTGTCATTAGCAATGTAGGGACAGGTTGGGTGAAATGAAAGTCATAAAGATCATTACCCAAAAGAGAAACTCTGTGACTAAATGCCCTAACAGATATTGGGATAGCACCATTGAGGCAATAGTAACACTGTTAGCTGGCCATATGCAAGAGTCTCTTTGAGCCTGACTGGGTTGCACTGAGGATGGTGAAAAGATATGCCTGCTCCCCTCCTTAACCTCTCCAGAGGAATAAAAAATAAGGGAAATTGTCGGGTACATGTAAATTTTCATCTCTACAGTAACAGCAAGAAGCAGTTTTATTCTGTCACTTCATCAAAACACTGAAGTACAAAATCTTCAAATGAATATTGTCTAGTTAGCAAGAATATTCTCTGGTTAGGACTATCGTAAGCCATGATATTGACAAAACAGTATGTAAAATGGGCATGTTTATAATTTTTAAATTATATCGACTTGATTTCTCTATTTTGGACAATTATTTGTTCAGAGGACTGTCTCTTGTTTAAAACTAATTAAAAAAAATAAAAAACAACACAACACAATTTCCCCAACAGCACTAAGCATTGTTATATAATTATATAACAAGTACTGCATTTAAAACATTCTAAAGTAGATTTTGCATATGTAATCATCATAAGCATTTAAAAAAGCTATTTATTTCTACATATTATCGAATGCATACACTTTAACTGTCAATTACTAGGGCAAGTGTGAATTACAATGACCTATTCAGATATACAGGATCCAGTGCAAATGGTTTAAATATTACATGCTTTCTCTATGGACTCAGATACATTGTTTTGCTGTCATGGGATTCATGTTAGCACAAAATAGCACAAAGAGGTCTTGGACATGATTTATCTTCTTGATTTATAAATCTAAGGCTAAATTAATCCACTATCTGCCTGGAAAAAATTTAAATATATTGATTATCTAGTCACCAGTACACTAAAAAGACCATTTATTGTTTTCATAAAAACTCCTCAGTGTTATAAATCCTCTTAGCAACGTTTCTTATCATCACCTTAAAAATACAGAAATAGGAAACATATACCCTTTTTATAATTCACAACACATCCTTAAGTAGACATTTCCCATGATATACCAGCTATATATTCCACCACATGAGCCAAGCCACGTTTACAAGCAAGAAGCAATCTATTATTGTCATTTATCTGCAGGCAGTAAGAGCTTTACAGAATATTTTGCATTAACAGATCATAACCAAAGCAAAGGCCTGTTAAACATGTGAAAGGAGCACCACACTAAGCAGACTATAATGGTAGCTTCCTTAGAATCTCAAAATCCATTATTTTTCTCCTCTGGAGCATACACATATACAGGAGAAATGATCTGTGGAATGTACACTAAAAGGAGTAAGATGCAAGTCAATAGAATTGTGATGGACAGAGGTTATTTTATTTGTGCTATGTACTTTATACTCAACTATTTTCCTTCTGGATCTTTATTAGGGCTTTATTCCACATCACACAAACATGGCATCTGCTGTCTGACAAACACACCTGATTCTGATCCAGTAACAAACATACTTCAAGGAGACAATTTTCTTTACAGAAAAATTATCAAGCCATTGTTACTCCACAGTAATGCTTGACCTTATCCCATCTTCAAAAATTCTAAGACAGAACAATAAAAGTTGAATTTGTCTTCCAAAAAACCAGCATTTGACTGGGGTCTAACATATCACGTGAAAAGCATAAAAGTGAGCAAAAGGCAGATTAAAACAAGTAATATCCTTACTACTATTAGAATGACCCAGCTACTTTAAGTCTAACTCTTCCTGAAAACAGCAAAGCAGTGGGTTTACCAGAGATGAATCAACACTTTCATAACAAAGACATTTCAATGCTACTTTGCACTCCTGAGTGGAGAAAGACATCAGGTCCTGATAAAGGTCAAGAAACATCACAATCTGTAAAACGGGAGGTGCTGCATTACAGCTGAGCTACACTACAGCACAATTAGACCTTTTTGCCTCTGCCCAGGCAAAGCTTACATAGCACAGGTTGTGTTCACAAGGTCGTTTTCCTGTTTCACTGTAGAGCTTACAAATAGGTTTAAAGGATATAAGTATATATCTATATCTCCATCCATCTAACCATTATGTCCTAGGAAAAACATACAAAACTGTTCCTCTGAGGCTCACCTGTTCTTTGCTCTAGGCTCGCAAGCCTGCTTTGTAAAATAACTGTCTTGAAAGAGGAGAATCTTCTCCAGAAGTCAGACTTCTGGCATTCACACTCCCTCGGTATTAGTTCTACTCAATTTCAAACATGAATTGTACAAAACATAAGTCAGTCAGCATTTTCACACCTACTTATTTTAAGCCTTAAAGGCTTTTCATATTTACCTTGCTTTTTAAAGAGGTTGCTGTGTACGATTTCCTTCATGGACTGCACTTTCTGCTTCTGTAGTTTCACTGGCGGAATGCAAGTGTAAAATTCATACAGTAGTTGGCTGCACGTAAAAAAGAAGTGTCATAAATTGTGTACAGATTAATTCATTATGCATTAAGAAAGAAAGAGCAAAAGACCATAACTTTTTAATCATATATTTAAGACTTTATTTACCATATCACAAACATTGACAAAAGATCACCAGCAGGTTAGAAAGTGAACTTTCAAGAGAAACAAGATGAGGCCAAACTAGAATTTGGCTATGTTTACAAATGTTTATTGCTTTGCTTTGTTTTCAATGCAATAAAGATATATTTGCGTGTGGTGGAGGCAACTCATCTTTGTCTGATGAGTAAAGACAGATACTTATTTCAAACTGCTACAATCAGATGTGGTTTTCTGAAATAGGGCTTATTCAAGGGAAGGGGGGGTAAGAAAACAAAATAGACAGATTGTTCCTTCTGCTCAATTTATTCACCAAGTTACTGCTTAAGTATTTGGTCACCATAATGAATTCTGTCATTATGCAAGTGAGAGAGAACTCCCTGTTAAAAATATATGCCCAGAGTTTCAACACTGTCTTGATCAGAACAAACTTGCTTAGCTTTGTTGACTTAAATTGATCAAGAAAAAATAATTGTTGACAGCAGTGATACACTATATGATACAAGCAATAAATGTTCAAAAGCAGCTCACCTTAGTAACTTGGCATCAAAGACCATTTCAACATCCTGAAGAACTGATGGGATGTACTTCAAAGCAGCAACCTGAATGATACATACATTGCATTACTTTTCTGTGTTTCTCTGCATACACAGCACACAAACAATACAGAACACACCACTGAAACACATGCACACAAAAAGAATGTATAGACTTTTCAGACTGAAATTTCAAATCACATTTGACTATTAATTTCACCACAGAGTACTAATCATAAAAAGGGCTCTTGTACTGAGGACATAATGAGGAACTTCAGTACCATAGTACCAAATGGATCATATTTTCTCTGTAGACCACTGCAAGGGCTGAGATCATGTTTGCAGATCATATTCTCTTTATAGACCACTCAGACTGTCATTATGATGCAAATAAGAAAGTGGCACACATGACTATTGTTACATGGACAACGATACTTAAGTAATTCTCAGGCTCAAAATCATCACTAACTTTTATGGCTAACATTTTTAAATGCTTAAGCTTTCACTATTTGAAGCTGCCTACAATGAGTTTTACATTCACAAAATTACCTGTGACTTATCTAACAAGCTT
Source organism: Indicator indicator (assembly GCF_027791375.1). Classification (NCBI taxonomy): domain Eukaryota; kingdom Metazoa; phylum Chordata; class Aves; order Piciformes; family Indicatoridae; genus Indicator; species Indicator indicator. The sequence goes on from NC_072027.1 coordinate 13,873,117, forward strand.
GTATTTCTGAAATACTTTGCATATCCAAAAGGATATGCCATGTGTTTTGGCTGACAGCTATAATAAATACCAAGCAAAACCAGACTCCATGGTTTTAAAAGCATTTTGGTAAAGTGATACATAATTCATCACAAAGGAAAAAACTGGCCACGATGATAAAGTTTTGAAATGGGACATCAGTCATCTTCTCTTCCATCGTCTTATTTCAGTAGGCTGCCTACATAGTTACTGTGAAAGGTGTTTGATAAAGGATAGAGCCATCAGTGGCCACAAAACATTTCAAGCAGTGCTCCACTGACACTTGCTCTGTTGTCCTCTCTGCCTTCCCACATATTCCGCATTCTGCACTTGTATAGAGAGGATAATGGGAAGTTCATAGCTACCATTCCTCTGCAGACCTCTGGTACCAACTGAACTACAGTAACAAGTATATCCCCTGCATTCTTTTGAACTCCCAAGTTTCATTTGCAATTATTGCTTCAAATGATGCACAATGGACACAGCTGAGCACTGCCCTTAATGAAGTCATAAAAATCTCCTAGTAAGCAGTACATGTGCTGCATTCTTCAGACCTTAGAGAATTTTTAAGCAGGATACAGATAAACCCACAGCACTGCAGAAAATTATTTCTTACCTATACAACATACTCCTAGATTTATTTTAACCTTTACTCCTGACCAAGCTTATTTTCTTCGTGGCCCTCTTCTGCAACATTATATTATACATATTCATGGAATTCATGTACCCATGAGATTTAAAGAACATAGAAAGAAATCACAGGAGCTCTGTTTCTTACTGCAATTTTATTTGTTGTCAAGGCAACTTTAATACATTACTCTGCAATCCCCTGTTGGACATCATAATCAAAGCATCACAGTCAGGACCCTTCTAGTCTTACATTCTTGTAAGTAATCTGCACATATCTGCACAGTTTTAAGTTCCCATATAAGGTTTCTGAAAGCATGCATAGAATTGTGAGTACTACTTTCTAAAATCAATGCCTGGGAGCAAGCTGGGTATAGCTGACATTTGCAACAGACAAGACCATCTGTAGGTCAAATATGATGTGCCAGTTGGGGGACAGAACAGATTTTGGAAAAGAAGCTGGGGCTTGATTTGTAATTTAAGGTTGAGAAGACAAGACGCTAATGAAAGGGCAAAGATATGACCTTACAAAAACATATCATCTGAAATTTAAAAATAATTCACCAAATTTTATTCCCCAGAAATATAGATTAGATTTACACAGAGACAAAATGCAGCTGCAGAAAATGATGGGTTTCCCCTAACAGCTCAGAGGAAAGAAAAAAGGTACTAACACCTCTCTAACTCCCCCTCACCTCCATATTCCCCCTTGACCAAACTATTTATATCTACAATTCCAGATTACAGGAAGCCTATCCTCAGAAATACAGAAGTATAGGAAACACTATCACTAAAAGCTACAAAAATTCACCAACAATGGCTACAGAGAAGCAACTGATAAATGAAACAGAACTTTAACTGAATGCTGAAGTTGAGATGCATTCTGTATGTGTCTTTAAACAAAAGAGGCAGATTCACCACTAGAGGAGAAAAAAAAAAAAGGCTAATTTGGATTCACATGTAAACTTCCATTTTACCAACAAGAAATTAACAACTCAGTCTTCAGTAGTTCAGATCTTATATAAACTACTGCAAAACAGAAGCTGATATCTACCCTTCCCAAAGCTCAGGCAGTAAAGCCAAAGCATCTATTGGCTTCAGTCAGTTCAAGAACAAGAGACTGAAAAGGCAGATTTTTAACTTTTTGTAATTTACACTGCATGTAACAAGATTAGGAATTAAGACATGATTCATGAGATAAAGTTAAATTGAAACAATGAAGTGCTTCTGGCTGTTTAATATGACATGTAATTTTACAAATAACCCTTTCCTGTCTGAACTAATATTCAATAGAAGTCTGAGTCTGATTGTTTTTCAGTAAGAATGACTGGGAAATTACTACTGAATAAAATACTGAGCTCTAAGTTTAACAGATACTTTGGGTTTCAAAATAAGTTTTTAAGTCTTCTGAAGCTAAACCTCATAGGTATTTGGACAACCAAGATGGAAATGAGTTAATAATTCACATTCCAAGGCTCTGCAAACCAGTTCAGTTCTAGTTTCAGTACCCTGAGAAATCAAATTATTTTAACTTCCTTCAGGGCTCCTAAAACGTTCATCTCTGATATCTTCAGAGAATAATCCATTTGAGCTCATTCAACTGATCTTACCAATCTACATTCTGTGTCTATTCATATCAATGATAATTTCAAGTTTGACAGTTTTAAGGCTGTTTTGATATTCTGATTATTTTTCTATTTTTCCAATAGACTGAACTTTCCTGTCTGGGTATGCAAAGTATAACACCTATGGAGTCCTATGTGTTTGCAATATCTCTGAATAACCACCTCTTACCTTACAAAGTTAACTTTGTACTACTACATCAATAACTGTCATCCCAGACTGTATTTCAAACTAAGATAGTGCAATCTCTGTTCAGAATTATTCTCAAGAAACAAAAGAATTAAAAACTGTCACTGGAGGTTTCACTTCATTAGGTTCCTTGAAAGATTCCAGCATCTGTGTTTTGGTTCTATCATTCACTATATTCATAAAATGTATCTTCTCCCAACCATTTCAACCGAGGCTTCAAACTTGATTAGACAACTTTGGTCTTCCAATAAAGCAGAATTACAAAAGACACAATAAAGAATACACTTCCCAAAAGTGTCTCTTCCTCAATTGAAAAAGAAAAATAAGTAAATTTTTAAAATTAAAAAAAAAAAAATCACAAACCAAAGCCATATTAAAAAAACAAACCAAACAAACAAAAATATCAAAACCAACTTTTTTCCCTGCACACACCAACCTGCAACAAAATGGCAGTTTTATGTTGGCTTTTCATCAGGTTGTTGATGGATTCAAAGAGTCTCCTCATAGATTCTTCAAATTCTGTTTGTTCCTTGCCTTCATATAATCTGTTAACAGATACATTGGGTTATTCTTTCAGAATCACAAAGTTCCATAGTCCTAGAAGTTGCATATTTAACATTACTTTAAAATATATGGCATAAGTTGATCCAATATTATGTACACAGATATTTGTCCAATGGGTTATATTTGCTGTTCACTCTATTGTGTTGAAATTCTTCAGCCTGAACACCACATAAGCATTTAAACGTTTTTTTAAAAAGCCACTAAAGAATAATACTTCCCAGATCTGAGCTTGTAAAAAGTCATTTCAAAGTGACTTATATACACATATTACTACTGTTTCTGTCTTCTGCTTGTACTGTTGCTTTTTCAAATAGCTTTTTTACTGTCTTCATTAATCAGTCTGCTTTTGGAAAAAAATCTGCACTTAACGCTTGAAAGTTTAAAAGTGCATTTAAATTAAGCTTATTCCATTATTTCTTCATTCCCTGTCCTGAAGTTTGAATATTCCAGATCATCTCTCCTGCATCATTCATACCAGCCATTAAGACTGCTTACATACACAGTTAACTAATGCTGGTGACATGTCAAATTAGTCAGCTGAAAGAGATGTCAAAAGTTGTGCAGATTTTTGTTGTGTTTGTTTTTTTAAAACAAACAACAATTAAAAAAGAGCCCCAAAACCAAAAATAAAACCAAACAAACCATGTTAAGAAAAAAAAAATGGGGACAAGAGAAGCCTGGAATGCGTATACGGTTCTGTGAACTAAAATGCTGCACCTTTCTAAAGTTGAGTATTTCAGTGTCATGTGCTTTTCTTTTCAACTTGAAATTCAAATCCTTATGAGAACTAAGGGCAAATTAAGAATGTCTGCAGCAAGAAAAAAAATCAAAACTGTGATTTATACAGTGACAGGCAAGAAGCTTTGAGGACAGGAAAACACTGAGAGGTACACAGGCCCGTGGCCTTTGCATTCTTTAGGATCAATGCCAGTCAGTGAGATTTAAGTCAGTTTTTGGAAAGGAAGATCCAAAACATTATTTGGAGAAGTAAACATCCATGCTGCACATCATTTAAGGTATGTCCTGACTGAGGTGCAACAACTGTATATAAAATGCATACCAGAAAAACTTTGTCATGAAAGGCATCTTGGAACGAGGAGGGTTTGGTATAAACACACTTAAACAGAAAAGTCATCTTACTTATTATCAGGTGGTATTTTTGAAATTTAGGGGTTACTTAAGTGATTTACTATTTTAGCATGCTGGAGATTGTGGCATGTAGGGGGCACTTAGGTTGTTTGGGATTTTGTTGTTTTTTCTTTCCATGGGAATGAAGTATACGGGAGTTGTAAGCATGCAGCTGTCTCAGTCTAAGTGTTTATTACAGTTACTTGGCTAATGCACTGATACAGATTTTCCTGATTACACAACATGGCTTCTTAAACCTTTTTTATTTTTTTGGTGCAGGTGGATCTTTCTTAACTAAATATGTGGGGCAAGCAGGAAGGCAGAAGCATCAGACAACATGTATTAAACGTGCTTCTAGAAAATTTACAGCAGGACTAATTTAAGCCAGGTAGAATGATAACTGTTTCCTGACTCATAATCTAGCTTCCATTTAGACATTTTTCTGTATTAAATTTCAATTAAAGACACTTGTTCCAAAAGCAAATTTTACGAGGTGAGTAATTATCTGCTTGGAAACAACTTCATCACAACAGTGCACATAAATTTCACCACCAAAAGTAACCTTAGGCCAATGAAAGGAGGGAAGCAAACATTTCATGTTTTCAGTCTGCATTATGTAAACCTTTGGCTAATACATATGACCTTTCTGCAAAACAGTCACTGAACAAACAGCTGCAGGACATAACCTTAGTTCAGCCAACTGGAGTAAAGAACATTTTTGCTTTCATCACATCTCTGGAGCTTCAACGGGACTGAATAAACACAAATTAAAGTAGAACTTGGTTATCTTCAATGTATCTGCCTGACAACGAGATAAAAAATGTTTCCCATTTTATGTCTAATATTAGAAGTCATTATTCATCGTTTTCCTACACAGTTTTCACTTTGTAATGTCTTCTACCTTTCAACAAGGCATCTTAGTTTCTTAAGCAGCCCATCAAATTAACAAGAATGATCTAAAGATCTGTCTTAGCTCTATTAATTCAAAATATTTGTCTCCAAGATGGCTAATCTCTACCCTTGAAAGTACTTCAACCATAAATCCTAACTTTTCCCATAGGAAGCAAATACATTAATCCATTTTTTCCACACATATTTTCTTTTGTTCATGAACTGTCTGACAAGTTCAATCACAACAGCTATAGGTGGCCATGCCAGTGCCAGATGGTACTGTCCGTGGATTGGTTATTTTTGCCTAGAGGTTCCCATTTGCAAGAGCACCTGACCTTAGAGCTTCAGACCTTCAGTTAAGGTCTTCATTGGGAAAACTAAATGGAGTGGATATGCAAAGCTAATCACTTGAATATGCAACATATTGCAATAACGTAGTTTATCACAAAGTGTCTGCTGCACACTTGTTGCTTCCAGGTAATACTAGGGATTAAAATGGAGACCAAAGTTCTCTCTGAAACCAAACCCTACCTTCCTACTTCCATCCATAGAGGAAATTTTCACAATCCTCTGCACAACACTTCCTTCCCTAAAACTCTAAATGTCCCCTTTTGCCATGACAAATTTAAAATACAACTTTTGAACTGCTAGCTATGTTCTATTCTCCTGAGCACCCTCTCCTTCCTTATACTTCTTTTCACCATGTTTATCTGTTTCCATCTATAAATAGTAAATTCCTAGAGGAGAATATTTTTGAAGGACTGTATCTACCATGACTAGATTAATTTCTGAATCTATGCCTGCTCTGACCAAAATTTCAGAATTCATCAAATATACTTAATTTTACCCAATTATAAACTTACAAGGATTTGGGGAGGAAAAAAAAAAGGCAGTGGAATAACATTGCATTAGAGTTCCCACTGAGCAGGAGATAAAACATCTTTCTGTTCTGTTGACTGCTGACTGCAAACATAAGATCCAAACACTCAGTCTACCTATAGTCCTCAGTTTGCAACTATGTATCTCCTGTCACCACATTCCTTCAGCCATGCAGCAGAGTGACAAGAGAACAAGTGTCAGGGGAAAAAGTACTAAGGATAGACGGGAAAAACTGAAGCAGAAGAGAGGAAACAAAGGATGTGGAAGGAGTCTGTGGGATATAGTGAGAGTCCTTAAGGGCTGGGGAGGAATTGGGGAACATAAATACTGTAGTATAGCCTTTCTCCTTCCAGCTTCTATCTCCATTCTCGGCCTCCTTTTACCTTGTACAGTATCACTTGTAAACATTATACCTCATCTGTTTGGCTGATCTATCCGAGTCTTCCCTATAATCCATTGAGTCTTCCCTATAAATCGTTTAACTGGAGATCTGAAACACATATTCAGTTGGACAACGATGATTGAACACTATATAGCCTTCCATGCAGTCTGATCTGCTGAACACCATGATCTCAAGGACAAGTATCCAGCTCCAAGCCATCTGTCACAATGCTTGGTCATCCACTGGTCTTAAGCCAATGCACCTGATGCAAAGATTAATCATCCTTTGAAAGTGGCTGCCACTACTAAATACATCTCTGGAACTTACACTCTCCAAAAAATTCTCTTAGCAATGTCTGTATTTTAGGCCAGTAGTCAAGTTTTATGTTTTATTCACAAACCCAACAGCTCTGTTCTGGAATTGTGTTTTTCTGTTTCTCGCTTTACTTCTGTTTCTGGTATTGGATTGCTAGATAAATGGCAATAGTCTGGGTACTGTGATAGCCCAATCCTCCATTGTCTCAAAACAATACATGTGACAGAGCAGGGGTAATAGCTCCTAGTAACTCTGTTGTCTCAAACAAGGTGTGACTTACCTGGGCTGAATAGAAAGGGTGATAGCCTTAACTCTGGAGGAGAGCTGCTGCCTTAATATTGAAAAGAGATCATTTCTGGGGATAGCAGAGTTCCCTCTTTAATAAAACCATGTGTGACAGCACCACGTGACAGACATTGCTCTGCAAGGGCCTAGTGCACACTTCTCCCCGTGCCAAAAGAGTATAAAAGGACCCCAAATTCTGGGGTCCATGTGTTGCGTTTACCACAGAAGACCCTGCTGGGATGTACACCCACCACCAAGAACTATTCCTGTGATATCATTGCTGGATCCAAGGAGTGGTGATATCTTCTTTCTCTCTCTCTCTTTCCCCTCTCCTTTTTCTCCTCATTTTCCTTCCATTTCAAGAGTTTTCATTGGTTCTACTCAACCCAATTCTTCAGCTGTTTGGTGTCAGGTCACTTTAATTTACTCCAAGGAAAGTTTTGAATCTCAGCATGACCTCCCCTGCTGCCCAGGGGTGGCTCAGGATACCAGGTTGTGATAGGTACTTACTGTGAAAATAATGTCCTTGATCTAACAATGAACTTGAAAACATATTCCAGTGCTTTCAGAGTTCTTAGGATAGGTTCACATTGCTCCCCTCGGCTGGAGGTATCCAAGTAAGTCTTCAGAACAGTCATTAATTTCCTGAAGTTAAAAAAACACTTTTAAAAATATTTTTAATTAACTTCTTTAACCTCTTTGGCTCCTCTAGATAAATATTTATGCTTAGTCAAGCACATACAACAAACGTACTGCTTGTACTTTTGCATTTATGCTGCACAAATTCTATCAGTATAAATAAATGAGGAACAAACTCTTCTCTGTGAAAGCAGGAAAAGGAATGTGAAATTTCAGACTTAAGCTACATAACTTCCTGGAAGCACTTTTACAACAGTTTATAATATACATGCACAAGGCAACACAAAATATTACTTCTTCCTACAGTGACTAAACACCACTATGTGCTCCAAATTAACTGCATGTAAATAGTGCACTAGTCTGGTACACAGCAATATCTGCTTTAAGTATGTATTTTATTTCAACACTTCCTTGCTTTGTAGCTAAACAGTTTTTTGGCTAAACCTACTAAAAAAACCACAGCAGCTCATATTAGAATTTCATCACTATAGTTTCATTTTAAAGGATTATATTAGCATTAATGATGCAACCTTGATGTAGCCATAAGAATTAAAAGAAGGGCAGTTTTTTGGGTTTGTTTTTTTTTTCCCTTGAGTCGCTAAAGATAGAAATCTACTACCCCCTACTCTAAACAAACAAAACAAAACTATCACCCAAATTCTATCCCAAATAACTGCTTGCTCGTGTACAGAACAAATACGTATTATACACACATATACATACAAATATAGAGAGAGACATATATGTATCTCTATGCAACTAACAGCCCTACTGCACCAGCCTAACTCATATTTCAACAATACCCTGCTTCAGGCCTCTCGTGCCCATTGTGTGTTTCCATTTAATCCGTTGTATAGCTTCTCTGAATTCACACCTTTCTGTTTGTACACAATGGCAGTCCACTCAGGATCCTTCAACTGCCAGTGTTAAGTCCTCTCAGAATTCCATAAAAGCTAGGTACAAATGGATGACTAAGTAGCAACTTAATAAATATGGTCATAATGTGGTTGTAATATATTTGGGGCACAGTATATCCATCTTTCCTAACTATGAGTACAGGCCATACACAGCTATTTATTTCATACATGATTCTTGCAACAGAGTATATCTTCCATCATGTGCATAGAACCAACAATGCCAAGAAAGCTCAAGATTTGAGAAACAGTCAAACTTTTCTTTGCCTCTGCCACTTTGATTATATCATCAGAAATACCCAGCCAAGTAAATCTTGGCAATATTTTAAGCAAATACGGCTGTCCTGAGAGATTCCATACTCAAACTTCTCTTCTTTCACAATAATATAAAGCATTAAATTACTTAAGCTTATTGTGTATGGAGTGGAGAAGGATTAAAGAAGAGCATATAGCTTGTGCTTGAGCTTTCTAAGACAAATAATGCTAACTCCAACTTTGCTAGAATGTGAGAAAGGATTGATTGTGCACTACTGCCTTCCAGTTCCAGCAGCCTCATTTTCTAATACATAATCTGTATGACACTTCCCGTTGAGTTGGAACCAATGCAAATTCAGCACAAGATATTCTCATCTACTCCAAATCTTCAGCTAAGGTCTTCCATCTATTATTTGTATTCTAAATTACAGTTCTGCTTTAAGCTGCCAGAACTAGACTTCAGGTAGATTAAAAAAAAATAATTAAAAAAACCCCCACACCTATCCTGTTATAGCATTTCCCCAAGATGAGTACTACCAGAAGATGTTATCTTTCTTCATAATTCAAAGGAATTTCATCCTACCATCATCTGCAAAACCATTTTAAAACAAATTAGGAATCCAGTATCAAATTTACTGTATAACACATTCCCACAGTTTTAATTCTCTTCTATGAATCCATGTCTTCCCATCTAGGCATTCTTCAGACACTCCAAAGATGAATTTATAAAAACAAGCGAAAAAAAAAAAAAAGAAAAAGAAACACTAGAACTGTCCACCTGTCCACTAACATCACCACCTGAAACTTTAGCTCACAGCAGATCACATATCAAATACCAAAATTCCAGTTGACTGAACTGAAACCCTCCTAGTGCAACATCAGACTGAACTGCGTACGAAGATTTGACAGTTCACAATGTCCTCACTTAAGGCATTTCAGGTTAAGGACAGGAAGTAGCAGCAAAGGCTTTACAGGAAAGTATCTTTTGACAAATTGGACAGGATACCAATGAAGTGCTCAGACATAGTAAAACCCAGGCAAAAGAAAATCAATCATTTAACCCCAAATTAATTATTTGTCAATTAACTCTACTTATAATGATATGTGTGTCTCTTTAACATAAACAGGTTTCTTTAAAATAAACAAGCAACAGCATCAAAACAACAGTCATCATCAGTTACACCACAAAAATCACAGGCAGGATTTATTTTCTTTCATGTCATGGTGGAAGTTCAAAAAGAAAGAGAAAGAAGACAAACTTACTTGTATGCCAATGTTGCACTGAAATGCTGTTGGATATACGCTTCCAAAACAGTGTTAAAATGCTGAAACTTACGGTCTGCAATTAGTCCAATGATATAGATCTAAACAGACATGGTCATCATTAGCATCTTTTTATAAAGTTACATTTTTAATTAAAATATTTGTTTTCTGAAATATTTTTGATACTTTGCTAATTGAGAGTTTAAGTAATTTGCATTTCAGTCAAATACTAATATTCCAACTGTTCTGTAGAGGTTTCAAGACTAATTCCCTATAATAAACAACTTGCTAGCTCATTCAAAAGTATATGGTTCTTCACTTCAACAAATACAATCCTTTGTTGCTGATTCTTACCAGTGCATCAAAGACGAGGATGTCATATTCATTGCTGTGGGAATGTTCCATCATGATGTTAAACAGGGCATCCAGCGTATCTTGGAGAAACTGCAGAACAACATGAACTGACAAACTGGCAACCAATTCAACTTGAAAATCTTACAAGTCACTTCTTAAGTGAGTAGATTTACTTCCCCTTGAGTCAGAATTTTTAAGGCCTTCACTGAGACACAAATTCAGAAAACACTTTTGAGTTTGTAGGTTTTAGTCTCTTTACTTTTAAAGAACCTACATCCTCAGAAATTACTATCTATAACTGCACTCCCAGTTCCTCAGTGGAACAGATTAATGGATGCTATTCTCATGTGTACATGACGACTGAAAAGGCACTTCATATTTCTGTGCTCCTAGCAAAGTAGCCCAGTGACTTGAGACACAAATATTGGTTTGGTTATAAAAAAAAACACCTTTTTTCTCCTTCCCATTCTCTGCAGACAGGCATCTAATGCTTACTTTTTGAGTAACATATGTAGCAGTGGCTAGGACTTACCAAAATATTAACAAGTTTTTATTTACACTATATTCACTAAATTAAAGAAAGGACCTCATTGGGTGCATGACACAAAATTATTTTTTTTCCTCACATGAACATGTAAATTAAGCACTGTAAGGAAATAAATAGAAAATGTGATGCTTCAGATGGACAAAAGCAAAAAATTGGACACAGACTGTGAAAGATATTTAATACTACTGCCTTCATATCAAGTTTTCAAATAAAATTTTCTGTGCAGGCTCAAAATTAAACTTTTCCTGTGACATACATAAGCACATGACCAATAATATTCTTGGTATTCAATTTCCCATTCATGCACAAAATTTCCAGCAAAATAAAAGAACAGAAAGCAGAAAAAGATCCTGATAAATTAATTATCAGTGAAAGCAGGTGGATTTAACTAGTAATCTTGCAAATCTCCACAGCCTAATAATAGCCAATGAGAAATATCTTGGAACAACAAGTACAAAAATATTTGCTAATACTGTGAAGAGTCCTGTCCGGGTGCTTACTTCCTTGTTCTTCTAATGAGAAGCTTTGCTCGTCTTTTCAAATTATCCCTAAGAAAGGCATTACACCGAATGACACAAAAGTGTAACTGACAAACCTCTAAGTTCCTATTTTTATCCTACAGGTCTCTTTATGTTCCTATGTTTACTGTAACTGACTCTCCAGTTTCATTCTCTTTTTGAAACTGTGTAGCATTTTTTGTGCCACGGTATAAAGGGACATGTAAAATAACTACTGTTGGAATGACTAGAGAAGATATACCTTCACAACTTCCTCTCCATCCACTATCTTCAGTTTTTCCAGGTTTTCCTGCAGCAGCTCTGGCTTCATACGCCACTTCAAGAGCCCCAATAAGCCGACTAACACAAAATAAATGGCCAGACATTAAAATTTCAAGTCTAATCTATCATTCGTGCAAATGTCTCCCTTCTAAAGCTTCCCCCAGTTTAGAAGATACATACCATTCTGAGTTAACTTGGTAGAACAAACAAGGGTTGAAATATAAAATGCATCTCGTGAGCTTACTGAAAGCCCCCCTACAATGTTTGAATTCCTGAGCATGGTTGCTGCTTTATTTTCTACGTGTTGACGTGTAGAAGGTAACGTCAAATAAGCACCAGCGTCCTCCATTTTTTTACTGTCCCCCTGAAAAACAACACACCATTTATTACATGTTTCATACCACTGGATTTAAAACTAGATTTATTTTGTACTGTCTACAAAAGTAAACAAAAAAGCTATGTTTCTGCGGACCTAAATGTATGCACTGAAGGACAAAGAATACCCAAGTCCCTGCACACCCTGTGCAGGTAAGCCAAGCATCAATGTTTTGCAGCAAGAACAGCTGCAGTGAACACACAGGGAAAATACAACATAGAAATTATAAACAAACTATGAGAACTGATATCACTGGCAGAGTTTAAAAGCAAGAGCAGATTTCTCATTCAGATGTCATTAGCTATGGAAGACAACAGACTACTGAAAATCACCTTGAAGACTGTAGGCAGGACACAGACAACACAGCTATGTGACTTAAGAACAGAAAATGAACTGAACAAAAGAAAGAGCAGCAGTAGTATTTTGGTATGCCCATTACAACTTAATATCTGGACATTTACTATGAAAGATCGAGGCATGGTAAAGATTATATTTTAAATTAGAAAATAAGCTGCAGTAACTAAGTGACACAAATATCATGGAGTTTATGCTTTTCAGTAGAACAAACAATACAAAAACAGGGCCAAGAGGGATTTTTTTTCCCTTCTCGGTAACCAAGCTTCATGTCATAACCTTCACTGATTTTCTGTGTCTCAGCTTTTGATTCATACCCCAGACAGGAAAGTAATTTTTAGAGAAGGAATAAAAATCATACTCCTCACTGGTTTGTAAAAGAAAAATTACATTTTGTAAAGTACTCGAGAAAATTTCCCAGTTAAGTTTACAAGTTCTGTCACTTAAATCTGCAACGTTGTGCTTGATCTGACTCAATTGCAGACCCTTAGTCTACAACTGTGCATAAACAAGGAGTTTCTAAAACTATACCTAGAATGATTTTCTAAAAGTTTTGGGGTTGTATCTGAATCAGTGACTGTAAGAGTGCAGTCTCAACTTCCTATCAAACAAGAAGTATGGTTAAAAATTTACTACAGATAGTAAATTTTTTACCTAGACAGATAAAGGGCAGAATCCTTGTGTGGCAGAACAGACAGCATTACTAATGTTTATGATTGTACCAAGCTTGCTAAATAATTCTTAGAATTTCTAGAACCAGAATCTTGAACTTGTCTCAAAAGAAGAAAGTCAAGAGACAATGGGGAAAAGAATTAAAATTTTGATCCACAAGTATATCAACAAGATTCAGTGCCTGAAGGCAGTGAAAGTAAAAGCTTGCTGCTTAGAATTTTCCCTTTTCAAGTTACTTCTTTTGAGAGGCCAAATGTACACTGTTTAAAACACTTACAGCTTAAAATTACTGCTTTTGATACTGGAAGAGGCAAACATATGCAGAGAATCTGTCTGTTTCTCAGAAACATAAACTAGGTCAAATCTGTTTAGCATTTCTCATCCATGCTTAAGTTAAAAATACTGTATTGATGCAGGAATGAATTAGATGGGATTTCATAATCAACATTAACTACACAGTCACTGTGATCGTTATTTTCCTCCTGGTCTAAGTATTTATCAATGAAGATAAATAGCTATACACTACTGTTAATCTTCATTGGGGTAGATAAACAATTTGGTTTAGTTGTATGCTGCTCACTTGCCATTAATAACAGGAGACTAGTTTATTAAAAAGAGGATTAAGAAATACTTAAATCGTTGGTATTCTGGTTTGGTTCTTGTTTTCTTATACTGTCTTCTACAAGGGGGGGGGGGGAAATTAGAAACCCAAACCCCCAAACCACCGAAATCTTGAAACCTCTGTTTCCTGTTTCAGTTTGAAGTCAAAAATGTATCAAATCAGGACTAGTTAAAATTCTTCATACCCAAAACCAAATACCCAAAACTTTCACTTTTGTATGCGAGTAACTATACAAAGCATTGTCAAACTATTCCTTAAGATTACATTCCCTGATTATTCCTGTGACCAAGATTCTAAACTAATTACAACAAGCAGTTTTCCCCTACTTCAGCAAGAATAATGGTACAGATCCAGATACTGAGCTTCCTCTATACTAGAGGTGAAAAGCACAAACTTCAGTAAAAACAATAGGAAGAGCAAGTGTCTTACTGTGCTTTGATATAAATCTCTAAAATTTAGAACCATGTTTACTAACCATAGAACATGTTACATTGGGGTTTTTTTGTTCAGATGCAAAATATAATATTTATCTTTGGCAGAATAATAAAATTAATCTGTGGATAAGGAAATTAACAATGCAGTCAAAGACAACAGTGTGAAAAAGGTGCTTTTTTTTTCTGGGAAAGACGGGAAAAAAATTGATCCAATACCTTTAGAACTAGCAAATCATGGATGCCATCTTGAAGAGTTGTCCCATCCTCTTTCATTAGTCTTATGTAGGCCATCGCAAAATTCTTTTCTCCCTTATCTTTAGCTGCAAAGCAAAATGTTTTCAGCTGACTATCCATCAATGAATTAAATTCACCAAAATAAAATTTTCCTACTTACATTCTTGAGATGATCTGTGCCTGAACATGAAGCGCACATGTATCCTCTGCATGTCTTCAATAGGGACTGCTACCTTTTGTAAAATCAGAGAACAATCAGCCGGGTGGGGAGAAGTTGATTTCACCAGTAATGAGCTCCTATTCTAGAATAAATAAGGACCACTTCTGCTGGTTCCACAATGCCTTTTCACAGACCATTTAAAACTATTGAGCCTGATCACAGTTGCAGAAGTAGCTGATAATCAATTACCTATTAGCCTTTCCTCAAGCACCACTAAAGAAACGAAGCACTGAACCCAGTTAGTTACAACACACAGGTGCTTGTATGCTGGAAAAGAAGTGTACTGCAGTCTTACTACTTACCCCATTAACCACACAATTACACAACACCTCTGAACTATGAAATTTCCACATTTCATATACCAAAAATAAAAACTGATCTAATAGACAGGTGAAAAGGATTTTAAAAATCCTAGAAAAATAAATCACTTATATTTTTGTGATTAAATTCAGTTTCAAAGTCTTGAGTAGAATCCTGGGATCTCGTGACTGCTTTATCCTTAAGGTAGCATACCTATTTATAATAACCATGAATAAAAAAGGCTAACTGCAACAACAAAAGCACAATTTTTTTATATTGTCAAGTTTGCAGTTCTAAAACTAAAGATTTGTACTCGGTCTGTGTTCCTTCACATCTTATCTCTACAAACCTTAATGCATAACATGCCTTCCCATGAACTACAAAGGATCCTTTTCAAAAGGATCTACTGCTAATGATTCTGTACAATTGTCATCATTTCCCTGCAAATTAATACATGCAATGCTTCATTTTTGATGAGCCATGTCAGGATATGAAGTTATCTAAGATGACCTCATTTGTTTTGCTAAACAAATTCTTAACATCATTTTCTAGGCCAACTTTTCAGCCTCACTAATCATGTATCTTTAATAACTGATGCATGATTAAGTCTTCAAGCTGCACTCAGGACCAAGTCATCTTTTAAGAAAAGCTGTTGCCGTGCAACTTTTCCGTGTGCGGATCCACAAAGTGAAAAGAGAAAAACAAGTGAAAAGTATTGACACCATACCTTTAATGTTTCCATCCAACGTGGCTGTTTGACTTGATAGTAAAGAACTGATCTATATTCACTCACAGGTTTGTCCCCTGCTCCCAAGCAAACGGCATTCTTACAAAAAGAAGGGAAGAAACAGTGCTTAGTGGCTCACATAAGTGATTTTTTTTTTTTTTTTTTTTTTACTTGAACAGAACTACCCCAAGCATCAAGGTACCAGAGGATACCCTTCCCCAGTGCTCCCAGCGCTGGCTGTGGGGGAAGCTTTACCTTCGCACAGGGCAGTTACCATTATGGAGCGGCATTCCTTGAAACATGAAGCCACGGCTGCTGCAGCCCGCCCTGAGGCATGAAGCCATGGAGGCCGGGGCCCTCGCCGAGGCACAAAGCCGTGACTGCCACGGCCCTGCCTGAGGCACGAAGCCATGGAGGCCGGGGCTCCCGCCGAGGCACAAAGCCGTGACTGCCACGGCCCTCCCTGAGGCATGAAGCCATGGCAGTTGCATCGGCCCTGGGCTCCATTTCCTGCCCTCAGCTGCATGTTTCAGGGCCAGCCCACCGGGCCATGACTCTCTAAGCTTTGTAAACCTGGCACAGATGTGGCATCATTTAAAACTAAATGATAAGGAAAGCACCAACAAAAATACTAATATGAAGATACCGCATTTTTCAAGCCTCTGAACATAGTGAAAAGAAACATTTTCCATAATCATACTGGACCTACCCCATAGATTGTACTTTACAGGGATTACACAGAGGCCTGGAAGAAGACCTGTGAGATGAACTTTTATAGACTTGATTTCTCAAACTGACAAATCAAAGGCATTATTTCAAGTGGAAGAAACACACAAAGTAAAAATAATCTATCTTAATTATGCCATTTATTTTTTCCATTTACTTTAAAATGCCCTGTTCCAGCAGACTCTCCCAAGTGTTCACTCACCTACCAGAGCTGACTTTCAAACTAAACATGCTGACAGTATGCCTGCCTGCATTTTCTCAGCGTTTTGAATTTCCCATTTTCTAACAACTATTAGAAGTAATACAGATCTAAAATTTTTGATCAAGTTCCAAACTTACTGTAACCTAGGGACTGAGTTTACTTAGTGAATCTTTGAAGAGTCTTGGCCCAGCCCTGTATTTCCCAACTGACTGTGGTTGAGGATCGTCCATGCAGAATAAGTGATAATTGAAGAAGCAAGACTACAATAACTACCGCAAAGGTGCTGAAAATCCAGTCTATCTTTGAAGTCTGCTTCAAACATCAGAATGCCTTGTGGAAAGAAGGATGCGATGTCGATCCCTGACGATGATTTGTAAGGTCTGGCCAGAGTGATTTAACTGCAGAATGGACATTTTTCAACATATATGCACCGACTTGTTTGAACATAGTCTGCGGCGTTCATTCAGACAAAAGGGCCTTTTACTTGCAAGAGTAAATCTAGTGATAGTTCTTCAATTAAAACTAGTCTGCTATCTACACAGAGACAGTTTCCTGTTTAGTGAATATATACTTACTCTGATTAATGAATAATTAGAAACACTGAAATTAATATAAATTCGTGGGTCTGAAAGGTTATTGGTATTCATTTACCTTTTTGGAAGTTAAAAGGCAAAACCTGTTAGTTTTGTTATTACTTGTATTCAAAAGCATTTCAAGTAACTCCTCAAAATCGTTGCTTAAACACGTCTAAGACATATTACCCACAGAAAGCAAGCACAAACTGAACATATATCATGAATCATAGACAAAGTGACAAAGTTACTTTCTCCTAGTATTTGCATAAAGGGTGCACCTGCAGAACTGAACATAAATAGTATCAGAATGCAAGATTTAATGCATTGTCATAGGTTTATTGCTTTAAGGATACTTTGGTGTATGTATTTTAAGCCTATTATTTCGGAATAGACAAAACAGAGATTGCTTAAGTTCGTTTCACAGAGTTAACCACATGCAAGTCATGTAGTGATGTGTTTTCCTATGGATAAGTAAAATTTTGTAATCAGGGTTACAACCCCGTGCATGGACCCTAAAAGCATTACATGAGTTTAGGATTTTATTCACTCAAGCTTTGATGTTATATTTCAAGTCAAGCATTTAACTGTAGTTCATGTAGTTTAATGAGTTACTCCATCTTTATTTTATCTCAAGACATGTCTTTATGATTTCACCCTCATGATAAAAGTGCTGATTTACTGAACAGCTCAGAAAAGGAAAAGCCAGAAATTCCCTTGAATACTTAACTCGTGTTAAAAAGCCTGAAGGAAAAGACAAAAATTACTCAGAAACAGACAAGCTAAAAGACACTGTAAATATTTATGTGGCATATGCACAATGTCCACACTCCTCTGTTGTCTCTAATTTAGTTATTTGCCGTGTATTTTATTCAAGGGACAATGACACACTCTCCCTGGCACAAATCGAGGGTTTGTTGTATACCAGAAATGGTACTTCTGACATTTTAATGTACAGTTACATTCCTCTGGGAATTTCCACAAGAAAACCCCTAGAGCAGCAATGCAGTAATTGTCAGAAACAGTACTTGTGCCTTGGCACAGTTAAAATAGGTCATTCAGCCTTATTTGTCATTACAGTTTTATGCAAGACATTTATAGGACTTCAATGGATACGTTACTTCAAACATCATAAAATATATCCGGCATAAGATTTCACAAGATGGTACAAGTGAGGGGAGTGCAAGTTATTACACAATGGTATTTTATAACAATTTGTAAGTTTAAGGCTTATTTCTCTAATATAACTATAACATTAGACATTTTTCTATGTCCACCACATAGAAAAAAAGAAAACTTACTGGTATCACTTTTCCTTCTTCATCACAGACACACATTATCACTTCCACATTTCTCTGAGTTGTTTTATTGTATTTATCAAAATCCCCATACAGCAGTGTAATATAAATGTCATTTCTTATATCTCCTAAAACAGAAATTGAAAGGTTGGGGGGGGGAAATTAAAAAAAAAAAAAAGGAAAAAAAAAAAATCAATAAAAGCAGGGTCAACTGAAATTCATGAGAGAATCTCAATTTTTTTTTTTTTTTTTGCAGGGAAACAGATAAAAATGTCTCATTTTCTATCTGAACTTAAATGTTCATCTCTATTATGCTTAGCTAAGGAGATTGTACTAGGTGAAATGAACCCATGGGGAGTCCTCAAAGTGACTTGAAATAATTCTCGTCCTGCACTGACATCTGCTGGTGCCAAATGATGCCATTACTGAATTTTCCCCAAATCCACAGCTCTTTTTCTAGAGGCAGATTCATACAATAATGTGTTGTTTTATTTTTTTTTTTTTGAGGGACTTGTTGTTTGCTTTTAAAAAAGAAACACTGAAGACTGAGTGATTTTGATTGGAAATTATCTTACCATAAATTTAATTTAAAAAAAGAGTAAAATCAAGAGACTGAAGAAACTAATATCATATGTTTACTGATATTAAATTACCAAAATGATAAGGTTAATTCAAAATTTCACATAAGTATCCACCATAATATACTTGAAAGACAAGAAATCTGTGTCCAAATATCTGGGATTATCCCTCACTGTCTTGATGTGGGTTTTTTTCTGCTTAAGTGCTAGAAAATACTTTCCAAGGATTTCACTATTTTATATAAGTCTCTAATATTGGAACAAAACTTACCATGAAGAAAAAAATCCAGAGGCTCTGAGCTATCCATTAGTTAGTTACAGAACTAAATAAATAAGGCAGTTGCTGATGCTCATTAGGATATTAAAAGAAAAATCTATTTCTACCTGGCATGATTATTTCAGGAAATCCCAGCTTTCTAGCAACAACTGTGGTTCTGTCCACAAGATGTGGATAGTCCTTCCTAGTTTGAATGACATCTCCAACAAGCATTTTCACAGTTACCCAGAGACCTGTTAAGAGAAAAAAAAATAAAGAAGATTACATTTATGATAAGGAAAAAAATAATAAAAATCTCTTCAAATCATTAGCTCTTCCACCCACCTAAACAGTGATAAAAATTCATTTCCTCCACTTCCTTTAGCTGAAAGTAAAAGCTCTAAAATCCAAACTTCTAGCTACTAATTTAAATAGTCTCCAAGATTTTGCAACAAACTCAAGATTCTTCACTTCCAGCGTCAGAGTTGGCCTACCTCTGTGATGTCCTACAGCTCTAACATAAAAGCTTATCTCCAAACTGTAAACAATATAAACTGATGTTCCACAAAAAAGATCCTGTTACTTAATTTAAAAATAAGTAAATAAAATCTACCTTACCTTGTCCACCACTGTCTCCCTTTGATGCAGTGACTTTGCTTAGGAGACTGTGTAAAAAGTCATTCTCTGCCACTACCCTGCAGGAGAAATAATAATGTCTACTACGAATTAAGTGCTAGATATATCAAACACTATTGGGAACACAGGTGACAAACAGTCTCAATCCTCTTTGCTGTACTTGACCTTGTTATGATATGTTCTATAATTTCATTATCTCGCACTCCAAGTTGCAGACCACTCACATTAAGCGTATGTGTACGCTTAAGTGAGAATAATTAAACAGACATTTTGTAACAGATTGATAAGCTTTCATATTATCATTTTGTAGCAGTGTACACCATGAATGCATTCCTCTCAATGTCAGTGCAGTCCACTCTCCCTGAAAAACAGCCTGACAAATGGACTTGCCTTTCTTTGCAGCTACTTTTGAAATTAGAAACATTTCTAGAATATTAGAAGCATTTCTTGCAAAAATAATTAATGAATGACAATTCAGCTGCTTTGTAAGGGAAACTGGATTTTTACTCATTTGTCTCAAATGTAAAACAGAATCAAGCAGAAATTACTAGTAATCCACGCTTGTAAAGCTTACTGCTGAGTACATATAACTATTTAACTTGGGTTTTGTTAACTAGGACATGGTGCCAGCTGTCTGAAGGAGCACATTCATAGAAATATTGAATCACAGAATAGCTTAGGTTGGACAGGACCTTAGAGATCATCTACTCCAACATCCCCACCATGGGCAGGGACACCTCTCAACTCGACACAGCTCCTCAAGTCCTCATCCATCCTGGCCTTGAATGACCCCAGGGAGGAGGCATCCACAACCTCCCTGCGCGGCTTATTCCAGAGTCTCACCACCCTTGTACTGAAGAACAACTTTCTAAGATCTGGTCTAAAACTACTCTCCCTCATCTTAAAACCGCTCCCCCTGTCACTACATTAAATGCCTTTCAAAGTGATATTTAAATAATGAACACTGTTATCAAATTATTCTAAGATTTTTTTCTTGAAAAATTTCACAGATTGTTACAGAAAAAGACAAATAGAAATATTTTTTGTGTGTATAGAAAAGAAAAAATATCTAGGATTGTCTTACGGGTGAAAGGGAATGAAATGCTGCTTTTCTTCATCACTTTCAGCTTTTCCTTTTATGATATCTGTAATATCCATAACTAGAAGAGTAAAAAAAAAAAAAAAATCATCAAAAATACTTCCTCTTCTCTGAGTAACGTGAATTAATGTTCTTGTGCCTCAAGGTAAATACAGATTTTTCACTAGCGAGCAGCGTAGCCCAGTAGGGGTAAATTTGTGGAGGAGAACATTCAGTGCAAAGTCCACACTACAAACATGTGAAGAGATAATTACTTCAGATGATTTTTGGTCTGATCCTGCAAATACAGGTCTGAGAGTGCATTGGTGGTGCTCTGGGGACATAATCAATCGTTCTATGTCATCTGCAAGGAATTCTGCTACCATATTCTGGTACTGTGCTTTGGTTCACACCACATAGCAGTAAGTATGAATTATCAGAAATTAAATTCCAAAGCACATTTCTAACCTGAAATAAAATGTTAGTGTAGGTGCAGACTTTAAGGTCTTAAAAAATTAAATGTAGAAGATAGCTGATACAACTATTTTTCATTCCGAACATGTTGTGGTTTGGTCTAGGGTTGGCAAGTATCACTGGGGTCCTGCTTCAGAAACAGTACAGGAGACATCAGTTACCTGCCACTCCAAAAGGCCTCCTTAGTCCCTGTGTGTATTTCTTTGAGTTACTGTCTTTGAGATCCATCCTTCCAACTCGGACTATTTGGCAAACTAAATAAATTTTGTCTCTGCTAAGGTCTTTATTTCCAAGATCCTAAGATTAAAAACAAAAAGAATTGCGATTTTGCTTGGGGAAGAACCAAGTTGTGAAACACAAACAGGACCTCCAATGGTTAATTGAGCCTCAGTAACCAAAGGGGAACAAAAAACAAACAAACCAACCAACCAACAAACAGAAGCAAACTGAGCCCACAGAAAAGATGAAACACCTGACAGTTCAAAGTTTGAAAAAAATAAGGTAAAATAAATGGAGATGATAGTAGCAATCAAAAGATACAGTAGATTAAAAAATAAAGTCATCAATAAATTTATGAGGCAGCAAATGGAGTTGAAGAAAGGACAATGAAGCATTGTCACTGCCTCAAAGCACTTAGTGGTTTGGCATCTTGCTCTGTTTTTAAGATTCCTTCTGCTTCCTCCTTCATCTTGTTCAATCTTCAGAAGTTCTGATAGTGACCCCCACAGAAAAGACAATCCAATTTGCAAACATGAAGTAAACTGGAAAACACTTACTGTGAACACTACTTTAAGGTTGTTGAGCATATCAATTTCCTTTGGAAAGCCTCTACTCCCCCATCTCACCAAGTAGTTCTCACTGTTTTGAAGATAAATATCTTAGCATCATGTGATTTAAAAATTCTTCCCTTTCACAGTGCATAAAAAACCACAGCACATAAAGGTTGCATAACAGATAACAGCCTCGGGTGACTGTTTAAACCTAGTATCAGACTAAAAAGAAGAATGCTACACAAAATACCATCGGGATGATTTAAAAACTAACTTTAACATTACACAGATGGGAGGAAACTAATTGATGGGAATACTCCACAGAATTTAATCTGTCTTTGAATTTATGGTTCATCCAGTTTGTCCCCTTCCCCTTTTCAGCACTTTACTACAGACACCGCAACATTTTCCATCAAAAATAATCTTTTAACCTCCAAGTGGTC
This sequence comes from Indicator indicator, assembly GCF_027791375.1. Classification (NCBI taxonomy): domain Eukaryota; kingdom Metazoa; phylum Chordata; class Aves; order Piciformes; family Indicatoridae; genus Indicator; species Indicator indicator. The sequence goes on from NC_072027.1 coordinate 13,895,741, forward strand.
TCAGGCTTCTCTAGAACTCTGAAATACTCAGTCTAGGAAATACCTATCTAAATATTTGGGATCCCTTACCCTGAAATTCTTCATTAGTGACCAGCAACTAGATCTGTCTACGCTTCCCTTTCCATTGTTTTCTTCCTTTTATATATCTATGTTCTCTACATTACTCACCAGGTGGCAACTATTTTACTTCATTTTGGCTAACTCTTTTTGCTACTCTTTTCCAATGAAAATAGGCTTACCTTATAACTGTCAATTTCTGTGGATCATACAATGACATAAAAAGCTCTGCGTCCTCTCCAATCCGGCAAACAAAATTCCGCACAAAGACGTAGAGGCTGTGGGTGGGAGATGAAGACATCCGGGAGTAGGATGCATAATCTGGTTGATCCTTCGACTGCTCAGAAAGAGGAAACTAGTTAGCCAGATACATGAAATAAAATGGGGCAGGTGCAGATACTACAAGCAGTTTAGTGGTGCTGATGAGAACTACTCATAAGTTGTTTTGCAGTCATTTGTCATAGGCATTATTGGCATGTCTTGACTGCCTAACTTCTCTTTTTGTCAAGAGTTTTACTGCTTTATTACTGTTTATTTTCCCACGAATGAATAAAAGAAAAAGTATCTCACAGCTCCCTGAACAGATTTCGCATAGAAAAAGGTCAAGGAAGTACATCCACCTGCTTTGCATTTTAAAAGATTACATTTGTGCACTCTTCAGCTTTGTTCAGGAATGCTAAATTCTGGTGTCCACAGGATTATGCTGAGTTCTCCTGAGTTCCTCTTTACTGAGCTTAACATCTTCAACTCCATACAACTAACTAGTAGCAACATGCAGCAAACAAGTCGTGTTGTCACAATGTCTTCTAAATAAGAGCCTTGTTTAGTCATAGTCAACAGCCTGAACTACAAGAAATTATTCACTAAGTAAATCAGCCTGCTGAGTAGCCCACAGACGGAATGAGGAGACCTACTTCTATTTAGGAAGCCAAGAAGGGATTTTAAACCAACTGCAGACACAGGCTTCCAGGATAGCCCACAGCCTGGATTCAGTGGACAAATGCAACCAAGTCCCTTTGAGAATTAGCAATATTTAAAGCATAAAAATGAGAATCTTCTCTTAGTTCAGTAAGAGGTAAAATTTTCCACCAGCTTTTGTCATAGAAGGTTACATCCTCCAACCCTTGTAGTGTGTCTTCATTTTGATTTTAGCAAAGGAAGCATTACGTTTGGCCAGTCAATCCTACCATCTCCTCTTTAATTCGCTCAGTGATTTTGTTAGTTGCTTCTTCATGTGCATGAAATAGGCTGATGACACTGGTTTTATCTGGATCCAAGATATTTCCATCTTCATCTCTAACTATTAGATCTAGCTCAAGTATCCTGCAAAAATACAAAGAGCATAATGGCAGGGTTATTTCCTTCTATGAAAATAAAGCTAAAAACAGTGAGGCACAAGTAGCTCCTTTAAGTTTTAAAGCAATAAAGTAAGTTTAAATGTATGCAACAGTATTTCATTGAAGAAAAATCTAACTAAACCCCATGAGGGGTTTTTTGAGGTGTGGCACATTAGGAATTTTTAGTGATGTCACCAAAACTTTTACATGTCTAACACATAAAATAGATTCACCGTGTTCAATGACTTCAAGGAGTCTTCCTCATTTTTGCTACTTAATGTATAACTTTTGTAATCAAGATGAATAGGTTTTTCCTGATACCTGCTGCATTTACTGGTCTCTTAACTCTCAGAGTCCCATGACATAACTGCTGTGCTCTGTTCTCCTTTGCTCTCATACGAATCATGCCTTTTTTGCTTTCGCTCTTTTATTTCCCGTCAATATTCAAAACTCAAGTCTCACCTCACGGTGATTTGCTATGAGAAGCCTCACCATGGTATCTACTTTTATCAGAGGAATAACAGAGAGAAGTTTGCAAAGGAAGGTTCAAGACTGTATCTACCTCTCACATTCACGTGTTGCAAAAGTGCAAACAAGAGAAGTTTATTATCATCTTTTCCTACCTGGTTGCTTTAAAATAAATCATGTTTTCCAGCAGCAATGTTGGCCACTTACTTGTTACCGTAGTCAATTTTGGAAGTCACTTTCTGTTTGAGTTCTTTGAGCTCATCTTTTGGCAAAGTCCCGGACAGAAGCTGTGACCGCCACTCCATTAAGTCATACATCATAGACTGCACTTGCTGGAACCGATCTTTCTTATTTGTCTAAGACGGAAAAGAAAATGATAGGTTTTCAAGCTTCAACTTGAAGGGAAAAGTTGGTCTTGGCGATTAAAGGACATGTCATATTTAATGCTAAATGATTGCAGGAGCTCAAGTACTGAGCTTGGCCTCCTTCCTTCTCTCATCTCACGAGCTGTTAAGGACAGAGTCTCCTATGTGATCATAAAGAAATCACATGAAATTTAAGCAGCTTGTATAGGGGAGGGAATTACTTGGGGTTTTGGGGTTTTTTTTGTTAATTGTTCTGGTTTAAAATTCATTCCCATCAAGTGAAAACATTATAGGTGCAGTTTACTTCTGTATGAGATACCTGATAAGAGCATACTTGGAAAAATAACATTTGACTGTGGTATGAATACATGTAAGCGAAAAGTAAAAGAATGTACAGAAGACACTAAAGCAGTTCCAGTGTCATTCACTGAAACAAGATTTTGAAGTGAGTTTAACACAAGAGGAAGACTAAGAAGTTACATGTTTCAGAAAATTGTGCTAATGGGGGGAAACTGCACCATATTCAAGATTTCTTTGCCCAAACAGAAATAAAACAAACTCCAATGGCTGTGATCCTGGAACAGGCAGTGCAAGTTATTGAAACAGGTTATCCATGAGAAGGGACTACTCAGGTACTGGAAAATTCACCATCTAACAGGTCACACATGGGATGCAGAGGTGTCATACCACATAGAGCTGTTTCCAGATGCTTCCCCATTCCCAAAGCGTAGTTGTAACTTCTTGAACTAAAGGAATTTCAGCAGGTATGATATTTTCTATGTGTCTAGGAAAGAAGACAATTTAACAAAATGAAAATGAAAGAAAGTACCAGACTTTCATGATTTCATTATAGTTACTGTGTTTGAGGCACAGAAATGCCTTAAAACTCTCTTTAGCAAACAAGGCTCTTAATATAACAAAACCATTAAATTCAATACCTTTTCTTTTCAACAGTAATGTCCTTGATGTGGATGAAAGATTTAGGAAATATGCCCTGTTGAAGGAGAAAAACAAAACAAAAAACCACTCTTATTCTGCAAGAACACTACCAAATGAGAGTCTTCCAAAACCCACTTCTAAATTTTCTTCATAAAACCATGACTATGAACAAAAACCGGAATCCCCAGATAAATAGCTGCCTATCTAGTTTTCTGTCCAGCTAGGTGCATATCTGTTTGACAGACAAAGTTTTTTTGTTGTTTTCTGCAAACACAGCATGCATAGAATTCTGTTTCTTCATAAGAAACACCATCTTCCACCCCATTCTCCCAGAAAACATTACATACAATGAAAAATATAAAGAAACATTGTCTGTGCATCAGCCCATACATTTCTCCATCCAAGAGAAAAAGTGCAGTCTAATTTAGTCTACTTTGATAATTAGCTTGATTATCAAACCCAAAGAGCGATGCTGATATGGGATCATTGCATGTAGTGAAAGAAATACCAATAGGCAGAGGAAATCACTTGAGATTAATAGTGAAATGGTGACAAAATTTACTTTGAAGCACAAGAGGCAAGAATACTGTGCCTAAGACTCAACTTGCTTAAAGAAGAAAGAATTAACTTTCATTTGCAGTGCACAAAGGAGGGAGACACTTAGCGAAGTCATAAACTCTTAGCCCTCCAATGTATATGTAACACAACTGCAACTGAGATAATTTTTGTACTACCTAGGGCATGCAGTAAGGTGCTCACCAAGAAGTAGCAAAGGAAGCATCAGAATGTATGCCTCGAGGGAGTTGTTTATATTGAATGTAGCCTAGAGAATACTTAGAAAAAAGTGCAGAAACAGACACATCTGCTTCTCCCTGTCTTTACTTCTAATATTTACCACATTGTCCCCAACAAACACTGATCGTTTTAACCATCTTAAAAGGGATCAGAATAAGACTATCTGATGAGAGATACTATAAAAACCCCAAAGCACTTCATGAGCTGATTCCTGAAAACCAGTCCCATAGGAATAAATATTGCAATCTTACCTCTGATCCTTTATGTCTTACTAGGTAACCTTTGTACCAATCTGAAAGGAAGAAAGAGCGCACTTAGTATTAGAGAACATGTGCATTAAAAGGCATTTAGTGAAGTCAGGGGTGTTGTTTCACATAAGAACTATCTACCATAGGATGTCTGAAAATTAATAGTTACTTCAAAAATATAAAGTAAAGTGGATATCAGGAAGTATATCAGCATGACTTGTACATTAGACCACATGGTCTACCTCAAGTCTCACATAGTACAGATAAACTTACACTGAATATAACAGCCTCGCACTCACTTTGAAAAGATAGAATAAGCTGTTTTGCGATGCAATGTATAACACATATCTCTTCCTAATCTTCAGTCAGATTGGAAGGGTACAGATCAAATCAGTATGGAGGAAGGCACTATCAATACAGTAGCAACAATGAAACCAGCTTCACCGTTGCACAAAATGGTGTATACCTGTTCTTCTGCTGCCAATACATGGTTCCTCTTTGCTTATGCCAGTCGGTCTGGTATCTCCATACTTCCTACATCAGTTTAGATCAGCATATTGACTATCTGTGATCCATGACTTGAACTTCTGCTATTTAGCATGCTCAGTAAGTTGGGTGATTTTCAGAAATGTTTCCATCACTCAAATGACTTTAGCATTATAGGTTTCTATCTCATGCTATAGAATGACTAGGATGCTGAATATCTCTTACCAACAAATCTTTAGAACCAAAAACGTACTCCATTACAACTTGAATCAAATCTAATATAACTTCCATCAGGTATATTACAATCTGGAATGAACTTCATAAACTCTACATTCACCTTGATGACTTCCTCATTACCAAATGAGACCTCCCAGAAAAATCCTTATATATACTGTAACATTTCTGATTTTGGCCTCCAAAAATGAATAGATTCTTCCTCAAAATAGACGTAAATACCAATAAAAATAAAGAGTATTGGGCAACCACTTAAGTATCACAGGAAATTGCCATGAAGTAAAAGTATACCTGTAGCCTGAAGGCAATTGTCTTACCTTCACAGGACTCCAAGATGTGAACCACATCACCAATCTGTAGAGGTAGTTGTGGTAGTCCTGTGCCTTGGAAGTTGTATATTGCTGAGAAATTAAAAGACCAAAAAACTTTTTCAATAAACACACATGGATTCTGATACAAAGATAAATACATTCAAATAAACAAACAGGAACATATTTCTATGAAAAACCTCAGGCTGTTGCCATTACATAATCTCTTGTGAAAATGCAAAGTTGTTGAAAATGGCCAGTGCTGGGAACAAAAAAAAAAAAAAAAAAAAAAAAAAACCAACAACAACCAAACATTTAGTACATATGTTGAAACAACATAGTCATAGTAATTGGTCTGCACAGGATTTAAGAGCATCTATTTAGCTGCAGCTCTTTCATATACAAATGTTCATTGTGCTGCAGAATTGTTAACCTGCTTGTCTAGGAATTTAAATGCCTAGTTTGCAGAAATTTCTAGCAACAGTGGTGACAAGGGATGCAGAGATGCATATTAAAACTGGATTTACTAAATTCTTCCCTAGGTTTAGATGCTTCATCTTAACATGAAACTCTGTTTTATATGGGAACAGTAGAAAATGTTGTCACTTTCTGTATTTAACCACTCTGAAAAGAACATAGGAGCAGTAGATTTTAAAAGCCTTGTAATCAGAAACTTATCTATATGTGGTTAAGAAACAGCTAAGTTTCAGAGGGAATTCAACAAAATAAGCTTCTTGACTCGTTTTTTACCTTCAGGGGCTACAGGATGTGGGCTGCCATAGCAAGCATTTGTTTCTGTGTTGTTTTTTTTTCTTCATTAGCTTAGTTATAGATTTTACAGTAGCATTACAGAGCAGATATGGCTATTGAAGCTGTTATCCCATAGGGAAATTGAATAAAATATCTGAGCCTGGAACCACAATTAAACAATACAAGTAGGAACAGTACATGAGCTACTAGCATGACCTCTGCTTGCAGACAAGATATTAGTCAGCAGGATTTTCTTCCTTTTCTCATGACAGTGAACCAATCCATCCACATATCCACAGCATCCAAACTCACAGCATTTTGGACTAGGGAAAAAATTATCTAGAAAGGTAAGTCTACCTTTAGTATCTTCCTGCATTCCTTTCGCTCTCCCTTTCAGGCTTCTAAAGCAGGATATTTATCATTGTTGGGCCAAAAGGTATACTAATGACACCTTTTACCTAAACATTTTACTTAAATTGCTTTTCATGCAAATGCCTTAAGTCAGCATGAAGCTAAATACATTCATCATCCTCATTTTCTCAGGAGTTCCATATTTCTTATTTCTTCCAATATAGTTCCAGAACAGAAATTAGAAATCATTTCAGGTTTAATTAACAAGGTTATCAGACCAAATATTTGGGTTTTTTTTGTTGACATAAAGAGGCTTTCCCACCAGTTCCTCCCCCTGACTGGGTAGAGCAGAGCTTGGATCATTAAACATAAGGGGCAGAAAAAAATGAATAAAAGGAAAAAAGGCTTCAAAGGGAGGCTCTTCTGTCCAGATCCAGCCATTTATTCTAGTGATTCTTGAATATACTTTGTCACAAAATCAAATTTAAACAGTAGATGTGTTATATCCTGACTGGCTTCCTTTCATTAGTCTTGACACAGATTTCAAGAAATGGAAGATGGCAAACAACCCTTCTAAGTTACCATGACACTTAAAGAGATATTGCCATCAGAGTATTTGGGGGAGAAGGGTGTCTGTGCTCTTACTGTTCTCTTGAAATGTCCACACAGATTACGATTACTGTTGACTAACACGTACTTTCTATTTCAAACTATGAAATGCTCTCCTTACAGTTAGATTTGTCTCAAAATACAGATGCAAGTTGGCAAGTCATAGTGCAGACTGGGTTTGCTCTCTTAAATACTTCATTTAACAGCAATTAATGTACTGGAAAGTGCAGTAACAAACTGACAAAGGAAGTGGCTGTATCAGCTAAGACTTCTCTAAATGACTAAGTGGAAACTTCATGAGAGGTTTTACTATACAACAGGTTGTTTGGTATGTTGTGCTTTCCAAAGCAGAGCAGTGAAAATTTCTGTTGACATTCCACACACAAGGTAAGTGAAATAGTCACTCTTTGTTCAGAGTACAGTTCTTGTTAAAATTAATTCAAATGGTTGTAGACTGAGACAGAGGCACAGTTAACATCTTACCAATTTGTGTCCTCAATTTAAATGACAAGCAGAAAAAAAAAAATTTTACAAAGTCATACTTTGTACCTTATTAGGAACATTCACACATAAAACACTCTAGACAACTCAGAGTAATCCAGGTAACAGAATCCCTCCCTCAGTATTTGTGTACATTAAAAGCCCTGATTCTTGTTCGCATGATTAGACTGTAAGCTACTGCAAGATTGGAGTGGTGAGCAGGAAAACCCCACAGAGCTGCAGCACTAAAACCGTTTAATATCCTCATCTTCCTACCTGTCTTCCCTGTCTGTTTTCTTTCATGTTAAGTCCCTGTCCTGTTCTCTGTAACAAATGCAGACATTAGATGGGTTTGCTTTGAGACTCACCTTTTAGTAACAAGCATGCTTCAAGATGGTTTCTTTGGCTACTTTCCATCTTTGCACTTAAAAAGAACCGGATTTTTTTTTTTCCAAGCTATAGGTTTGCTGAACCTGCTCTTCATTTCACTTTACCATAACAGGAGGACTATCTGGAGTGATTTCTTCACAGTAACTCATGAAGTGTTTTGCATATTTCTAATGAATAGCCTCAATAAGAATCCTGTTCCTTTTAATTTTTGAAATATTGCAGCTCTACTTTTACCAGTACCAGTGTAAAAGCAGCACCTTCTTCCCTTACAGATCACTTCTTTGTATTCAGTTACCATTTTATCTTCATAAAAGCAGGGGGAAATTATTCAGCAAAGGATGCTGACAAACCTCCTGTGAAAATATTATGCAGTCCCAACAAGAGTTCTTGATTTCTGGAAAGAAACCTTTAACATTTATTGCTCCACTATTGTGAGTTGAGGCTTTCTCCTTAAATCTCACAGAGCAGGTGTGCTACAATGAACATGACATGGACACAGTTCTTGTGAATATTTCACAGATCAGAGACATGCACCAAGGCTCAAAGTGGGTTAGAGGCTAATTTTATTTATTGCAAATCATGCTCAGCAAAGCATAACTCTTCAGTTCTCAGATAACAAGCTGCTATCTCAGATACAACTGAAAACAGATTTCTTCACATGCTTAACCTTGAGGCCAGATGGAGGTTTGAGCTGACTTGAGCTACTTATTTTCCTTCTTAAACACAATAAAGCCAGTATGGATTATAAGAACCATCAAGTTCTGGCACACCAAACTAGCTATGTAAAGCTCTTGTATTCAACACTTCAGCTTTTCATAGAATAGTAGAGCATGGTTATTTTTCTTAGAAGTCTTTATGAAGATCATGGATAAAGAGATTCCTTTCCCAGCTTTGTCTCCATCTTACCTCATTTTACCTTTTGTGGTCTCCCAAGCAGCTAGAACAGTCTGTTGAGTTCAGGTGTTGCATTTTGTGGAGTAGGCAATCTACTATGAACAAAGCTCTGCCTCCCTTACAGCTCAATCTCTTTAGATTTCACAGAGACATAAAATTTTCAGAGGTCTTCAGCAAATGAAATCAGACAAACCAGTCAAATCAATTTGCACCCAGGCTTTTTTACAGTTTCAAACAAGTCAAGCACTCATCTCCTTCCCCCAACTTATGCTTCAAATCAACAAATCCCCATTTTCAGATTTGGCAGTACCAGACTGAACCTGACAGTTGAATTTAGCATGTCAACATAATATTTCACCAGGTTGTAAATTTTTCACAAATAAGATATTTTCTTCAAGGTCCAAGCAGATTTCAAACACTTTGCATCTTGCCCTTTACTAGGAACATTCATCCAAACCCACTAGCCTACTATGACTTTTCTGCCCATAGAAGTAACATACATTTACACAGGGAGTGATTCAAGTCTAAGAACAAGCTTCACATATCAAATCAGGAGTATGCTTTCCAAGTGCAAAGCTGATTATCAGCTAACTGGAGTATTCCATTTCATTAAGTATGATACAGAAGTGGGCACATGGCCTGAATTCTGCCATAACCGGAGGATTCTATGGTCTTCCACACGTACTCAGCCTACTACTGCTCATCCAAAGTTGGGCCCAGCTTTCTTAAGCTGAAACTGCTTATCAGTGGAAACAAGGCATCAGGTGTGCTTCTAAATAAAAGACTTTGAATTCAACAGGAGATCTTTCATCGGAGACTTGAAAGCAAAGATCTCGGAAAACAGAAGCCCAAACAGCCCTATACAGTCAGAAAGCTTCCAGCCTGTTACTCCAAAAGTTTGTCAGCTTTCACAGTTGGACTATAGTCAGCAAACTCAGTTTGTTCATATGTTCTAAGCCTGCCTTTTGTATCACAGGAAGAGACAACAACGGTCTTACATGGCAGACGGGTGAAAGGAGAAATGTAATTTGTAGCAGACCATTATTTCAGCAAGCAGTGCCTGTACACAGTAGTGATTGCACTGATATAATCTACAAGCCACATGCAGTCCACAACACTCTAAAATAAGTGTCATAGTTATTCAAGCTGGCGGTATTTAAAGAGCAAGAACACTTGTGCTGCACTGGCCTACTGACAGATCAAGTAGACTTTGTAAAAAACTCCTGAACTTCTACTGTATCTGTGGCTGCTTAAACTTCACAAAACACTGCCATTAAATATTCTTTCCTATTATTTCAGTTAATGCACTAAAAGTGCTTATAATTGAGTTAAAATCATACTATTTTGAAATAAACATTCATAGAGGTAGAAGAGACTAGTGCTGTACAAATCTGCATGTTCTGAATGGGGCACTTTAGAATAGTGCAGTGCCTTGTTCAATCAAAACACACAGTAGAATGCATATAAACAAACTTCACTGGACTGTCATTAGGTTGTGGACTAAGACGTTTCACAAGACTGTTTTTATTAAGCATGGCATGCTGCACCATTCAGATACCACACCAACTACTGTATCAGGCTTGCTTTTTGCATCCTGGGAGGTCTTATCAGCTATAAGGTTACAAAGAGGCAAAATGTCACTGCAAACAAAGCATGGCTGCCCGACTGCTGAACAGGTGACAGATCATGACCAGGGGCTGTGGCACATTGAGGGGACACCATTGATGAAACCCAGCAGGTAGGTCCACTGAAAGAGTAGGTGGGGGGAGGTAAGGAGGGGGGAAAATTAAAAACAAAAACAAAACACTGGCATGTATAAACATACAATCATAGAATGGTTTGGGTGGGAAGGGATGTGCGAAGGTCATCTAGTCCAACCCACTGCAGTCAGCAGGGACATCTTCCACTAGATCACGTTGCCCAGAGCCCTGTTGAGCCTGACCTTGAGTATCTCCAAGGATGGGGCCTCAATTATCTCAACCACCTGTTCTAATGTTCCACTACCCTTGTTCCTAATATCCAGTCTAGATCTCTTCTCATTTCAAGCTGTGGCCCCTCGTCCTATCACAGCACACTTCTGTAAACACTCCCTCTCCAGCCTTCTTGTAGGCCCCTTTCAGCTGCCAGAAGGCTACTATTAGGTCTCCCCAGAGTCTTCTCCAGGCTGAATACTCCTTAAATTAGGTTATTTGGGCCTTACAATGTTAAACACTATAGCAGATGATGAGCAAGTCTTTTTTTATAATTACATGAAACTCACCCTGACCCAAAATGCTCCTTTTAAAAAGCTGCTACAAGTGAATCTTATTTATATTCCTGCGAGTAACTGATTTGTATCTAATACTTTTATCCACACCTGTCACTAGGAGAGGGATAGAAACCACATCCAGCAAATCCAGTCATACTCTCCCAATTCAACAGTTTTCAGGAAATCAAATGCAAAAAGCATATTGAAACAGAAAACATTTACACCCTCAATTTTGTAATACAAACTGCCACCAGAACAGGCTGCTTCTATTTCACAATTCTGCTACTGCTGCACATGAAAGTTGAACAGGAAGACATTATTTTTCTCTGATTAATTCCTTGATGATTCACTTTATTTTGTGAAGCTAGTTGGGTGGGGTTTTTGTTTGGAATGCATATCACAAAATTCTATGGTCGCTTTGAAATAAAAAAATGTCTTAAGAAGAATTTGGGGACTCCAGATCAATAACTATGCACTAGCAGGTAAAACACAAGCACTACAAGATTAACAGCCTTCTGTACTGAGAACCTGCAGTTAACTGCAGTGGGACTTCAGGTGCTTCAGCTTTGATACTTCTTTTTTTTTAATTTTTCTTTTTTTTAACAGCAAATTAGTCCCTCCTCACTCAAGTTAACATCGCTTATTTTAAGACAAAATTATGCTGGAAGATGATCTTCCTTTAAAAAGTTCTATCTATAGACTTACATACAGGTTTTTCTGTAATACTGTCAAGTCTCTCAGAAGCAGCTGTAGGGTTCCTCTTCACCTACATGTCTCCCCTAACTTCTAGCTGCTACTCATTTTACAACCTCCTACTTATTCTGTTTCTGAAATATCAAGGTGAAAAAAAGCGACATTACTGTAAGAGTTCAAGATTTGAGAGAAGTGTGGTGTGGTGGCATCTTCCAAGCTGACACTAGGGTACTTCTTGTCATTCCGTTTGAAAGATCATGTCAATTAAGCCACCATGGTGGAGGCTGTTATCACATCAGAGAAAACACCTACCCACATCCTGTTCAGAAGTTTGAAGACAAAACTCAAATGGCAGTTTACTAAGGTACATACCCACGCCAGTCTTCTTCTCCATCTTCTGCCATCTCGCCATCATACATGAATCCGTGAGGCTCCGAAGGATGCCCACCAGCAAGGAAACCAAGATTCACAGAACACAGACTTCAAGATGGGTAACAAACGAAGGCACTGGAAGCAGTATCAGCTGCTGCCACTGAGGACTGGCAGGCAGGCTGAAGCAGCTGCAAGGGTTCTGTGAGATTCGCTGCAGTTCTGAACTTCCTTCCTCTTTTCTCAACTCAAGATATTTTACCCCAGTGTCATGGGGGAGGGGAATCCCAAGCTGGGTGTTTCTGTTGCATTATACTCGCCGTAACACATAAGCAGGCAAAAAGGAGTGAAACCACCCCAGTCTTGTCCTGCACCACTCCTAAATTTGAGACCTAAGCTGGAAGGCTACTGTGTGCAAAGCCCAGCCACAGTAACGACCTCCAGACATTGGTTAGTTTCATTGTGAAACGTCAAAGGGGCCTCATTTCTTAAATTACACCAAAACCAGATTTTAAACATTTGACACAACATAACACTAGATTTAAAAACTAGTTTTATCTAACCTGTCCTGGAATGGGGATTTGGTTTCATAATAGACTACCCCTCAAAAGAAAAGTGAAGGTAAACCCACATTTCAAATCATGCCCACTTTACTTTTGTTATTTTACCTTTGGAGAAAAAGCAGAGGAGTTTCCTTTTAAACAAAGCAGCACTTATCTGAACCTCAAAAAAAGAACTTCTTGTATACTAACATACTTTATTTTCACACACACTCTTTTGTGAGCTAACTTACATAATGACATTTTAGATGTGCAAAGATCAAGCCAAACTGCCTGTAATTTGGATTAAGGACAAATATCAAATTGAGTACAAGTATGGCACCTTCATTCATGTTCCTTACCTATAGTTTGGAATCTAAAAAAAGGCAACAGAAAATGCTTTAAAAGATTTATCATTTCTTTATCTCCTACTTAGTACAACAAATTCATACAACAATCTTGTCCTCTGGATATTACGTGGCCACTTGGCAACTACTGTTTATCAAAGCTCTTGAGCAGTGCTGTGCTACATCGGTCAGGATATTTTTGATATCACATGACGTGCCAGTTCTCGATTTTAACCAGCAGTCATGAAAGGCACAGACTGCCAGTTTGTCTCATTGCAATCACAGAGAATTCTGATACCTGTTTCTAAAGGAAAACCACCTTAAACTTTACCACAGATTTGCTGGAATTGCCCTACTCTCAATCATGTCAGCAGACTAGCTTAGCAAAAGGTTTTAGCTAGATTTTCTCTCTATCTTCTCCCCTCAAGTAACATTGAAATTCACATTGCGTTTATTAAAGTGAGCTAGATTCTGATCAACTAAGATAAATGCCATCTACAATGTTTCATCTAAATCTGCTCCAAGGAACAACCACTTTATGTGATCTATGAAAAGACTTTGAGGCTGAATTATTTCGTAGTGCCCTATGTATTAACTCCCTAACCAATGATAACTATTCTCCCTTCTTTGAATCCTTGTTGCAGCAAATCACCTAAAGGTCCTGGCTTGCATTTATTATCTTATTGTACACTGCTCTTTATATTTCCCTGTAATAAAAAATGCTAAGGAAAACGGTCCTTCTCTAGCACTCATTTAAAAACATGCTTCATGATGCAGGTCTAAGAACCCTAAGTAATACAATACTACTGTATCGTGAAATTAGTCAAGGAAATTACTCTCCAAACTTAGATGCAATTTGCAATGCTTTTCTGATGCTCTGAAATCTCTTCCACCTGAGGGATCTGATCCTGCAGAGTACAAGACAAGTACTACATAGTACATAGTACCACACATCGGACACAGCTCTCTCTGTCCCTACCTCAGAGCTCAAGACCTCCTTCTAACCATGCCAACTCACCACAAATGCGCTGACCTAAGAACACCAGCTTCTGAAGTCACTGCTGCTTCCCACCTGCTACACCCTTCACCCACGGCCAGCTCTCAGCATACATCTGCTGTTGCTTCCTCCTATCAGACTTTCATGATGATGCTTTTGCAATTCATTAGCTACTAGCACCTACTACAACTTTCCCCTAATTCAGCTAAAACAATCTCCTCATCTGACTGCCTGAAAAACTACCAGCTAAAACTTTTAACAAATGGATTGAGCAATAAAAAACTTCCTTCAGCTTTAAGGGGAAAATGCATCGAGAATAAAGCATACACAGCAACCCTAAAATCCTCTGTCCCCAGCAGAGGACAGCCACCAACATGTGCCTAGAGAATTAAGGCTGTGTCATGGGTTGAGTTGAATGTGCTGCTGATATTCAGTGCCACACTGCCATCATGCCAGCTTCAAAATGGAAGTGCTGACTGGAGCAAAGTATCCTGGAGCTTGTAGTTTAGACGGTACCATGAGAGCCTTCCTGTTCCACTTGCTGCATCCAGTTTCCGTGTTTGGGCTGCTGGGCTTTTCCACTGAGCAGACTGCTGCTTGCTTGGGTGGGAGGGTACCCATTTTATCACTGCCTTCTGCTGCTGCTTCTGTATTTTGCCGCACATTTTCTGCAACAGGCTAAGGGAATTGTGCATAATATCTCAATTCCAGTAAAACTAAACCCAGAGTTTGGAGATTTTTTGTGTTACTTTCCCTCCGACCTGTGTAAGGAGAAGGGGGGCTTGCAAGAGCAGGCTGTGTTAACATGAGACAACATGCCTATAAAAATTTACTTCCTTCCAGACACTGTTTGTAAGGTACATTTATACATGATCTAGAAATCTTCTGGTGGTGAGAAAATTAGTCAGCATCACTACTACAGTGCAAGCTACCAAATGAAACAATAAGTTAACAAATCCAGAACACAACAAATAATTCCTTATACAGCCCTGCTTACTCTTGGTGAAAAGTAACAGTATCTGGCACGAGCTTGACATTGCATCTACTTAACTGCAGAGGCATGTTAGCATTCCAAAGTACCAAGCTGCCAAAGCTAAAAACCACTGGGTTTTAAGATTCTTCCTCAAGATATCTTTTTCATAAATGGATTTAAAAGGAGGAACGTTAAAGTGCTTTCATCTGAACTACTGAGTCTTGTACTTACGAAGTGGCAACCCATTCAGTAGAGGGAGTTTAACTGTAGCGTGAGTCAAATTAAGTCATCTTAGACCTCCACATAGACACTGAAAACAACAACAACAAAAATCCATGGAACTAGCTTAGGTGCTTTCCTCAGAATTATTCTGCACCAAGTGTGATCAGACAGTTGGAGAATATTAAGATGTCTCCTAACCACACAATAACACACAGCATATACATTACGACTTCTTAGCTTTTATTGAGTGGAATTTTGTTTTAGCAGAACTTTCTACACAAAATATTTCACCTCTCAATCAAAAATGAACAACTTTCAATAAATGCTTTGCCTGAAATGCAATATAGATTACATTTTAGGAAGGAAGAGAAATAAAATTTTAATTTCATTGTTAGTAAAAGAATTCATAGTTTCAAAAGAATACTATCCCACAAGATGTATAAAAAGTTTCTCACATGCACCTCTGCAATCAGGTCAGTCTGAATTACACATTAGTGGGAAAAACATTAAGAATCATGAATCCAGGAACTGAAAGAAATTCAGGAGTATAACTTGGTTGAGTTCTGCATCAACACTGTCTAGTCTGTCCCAATCAGGGTTGACCCCTGTCTGATCATACAATAAAATTTCTGATGTTTCAGAAGAGCACTGTGCTTCAAATAACAACACATACGTAGAGACTTGAAATCAAGACTTAAGACAAGGCAACACTGCCGGAACTTAACAGGTGCCCTCTGGGAAGTTAAGGTATCAGTAGCGCAACTCTCATTCATGTGATCATACTCTTCATAAAACAAGGCAGCTCACTATCCAAATTAGGAACCTGGACATTTCTGTATGATGTAAGTTTACTCAGTATTTCCTTCTGAAGCAGGACTCCAAATTGCTCAGGTTCCTCCCAGAATGTAGTTTTATTGCTGAGCACACTGTGTTTCAGAAGTTGGCGTAGAAGATACATACATTGTTGTGTATTTTTTCTTTTGTGTTTTCTTCTCAGTCGTGACTTTGTTTTCTTTCTTATCGTCGTCTTCTGTAGTTTCAGATCTGGATTCAGCTGTTAACCTACAGGTAAAGCAACCATTCTAAATACATATTTAGTTAATAAAAAACAAGGCTAGAATAAGAGTTTTAAGCAAAATCAACAAGTCATGGCATACAAAATAATCCACATGCAAAGACAGAACAAGCAGTGTTTAAGAATGAGACTAAAAAAAAATAATGTTCCTATCAGTCCTATTGACATTTCATCAGTTGAAGTATAGCCTTTCCCCCTGCCTTGTCTGCTAAAGTGTTTGGCAAAGAAGGCTACTGATTTTATTATCTGGTTGGGATCAGCCTTTAAAAAACACCATAACAGCGACTGTGCCATGCACAAGGATCAAGCCCATAGAAGCACAACTACAAGTGAAAAGACCCAGCAACATTAATACAAACATCAAGTCAAGCAGTTTCCTTTTAACCACCAAAGAAGAAATTAAAAAAAAAAAAAAAAAAAAAAGAGGACTACACTTAAAGCAATATACTAGGGTACCAACCTAGTTCTGCACTACTGCCTTTGTCTTTATGCCTGTGTAACTGAAAAGCTCTTAGAAAAAACTATTTACAGGCTCAAAACGGCCACCTGACATGGTTTAATGCTGCCATGAATGGAAATAGGAATAGAACTGCCACATTGCTGTTAAAGAGCTAAGCAAAAACCTATATTTAGACATCTGTGCACAATCAGTCATTTTAAGAATTACTTAAAACCCACACAAATGGATCATAAAAAACAAATGGATAGACTGGTATTTACTCAACCAAATCATCCCCAATTGACTATTACACACTATTTCCAAGGCAGAACAAGTTATGGAAAACAAAGTCCCAGATTAAACATGGCTTTACATACCAACACAAATCCTATGCTGATTCATCACCACACCTGTTCAAGCAACCTTGTGAATTTGTACCAGTCTCAAGAGCCTCTAGACAGCCCACAACAATCTGCAGCTGCTTTCAGCATCCAAGCCCTTTTTTAGATCAAACTACAGCAAGAAACCTCAAACCTAAATGCTAACTATATTGGGCAGCAAGGGCTGGAATTTGCTGCTGCAGTTTTGGAAGTGAAGAAAAGCATTTCAATATGGAAATGTATCCTTTATTGACCAGCTGGCTGATTATCACTAGGTGTAACTTTGGCATTGCCTGAATTACAACAGCAACTAATTACCTAGATAATTAAATCTTGTCTCAACTATTGTGCTCTTAACACTCTTAACACTCACATACCATAGCCTAGTCAGTACCATCAACTAATACAGGTTTGTTTGCCATAAACTTTTCTAAGTACACTCACACACACGCATCGCAGATACACGTTGTGGAAGTGTTGTATTTAGTGCAAAGTATCTACCTTTACCTTGCTAAATAGCATCAGCAAGCAAGAGACTCTTCAAACAAGGAAATCTGCCATCCATACAGATGGCTTCTGGCCACTTCTTCACTGCCTAAACTAAACTGATACAGCTTTTCAGACACCATTCTCTAGAGGGGAAGTCTGCAATCCTTTCACAGTTACTACAGCTCTTCTCACTGCCACATGTGATGGACCAATACTGACAAAGCCAGAGCACTTGCTGCATGAAAACTACTCCAGTTACAAAAACAGCCCCCAGCTGGAACATTACATTTTACTTAAATGTGAAACACTGACTATTATCCACCATTCACATGCCAATTACTTTTTCCTCCTCCACATTCCCGCTCAAATTGCTAATATTCTTCATGCCTTTGCATTTAGCTGTATTCCTACACAGGGTTTGGCCATTTCCATCACGGAACAGTCCAGAGATTCTTTTGTTAGTTAGAAACTCAGCCTCTCCATTGTTCATTTTTTCCTGACTCCCTATTTCAAAATAAACCATAACAGGGTCAAGTGCATCCTCAATATTATTTTACACATCATTAACTGCAGATTTAAAGGTTCATGTTTCTGATTGTGTTAATGAACAGAACCTTCTGCCTGAATTTGCCTTTTATGGGTTAGTATCACCACTGAAAACAACTTTAAAAGTGTACATGGAGTTTTGTGTTACATTTTTGTTGTGCTGGAGGTTTTTGGGTTTTCCAATCTACCAATTTCTGCTTTGTTCCTTATTTGCAGTAGGTGCAAGATTAGAATCTTCCCTCTCAACTACAACTTCATCTTCCTCTTCCACTACTTCCACTCACTTCACTTTCAAACATCAGCTCCATAACACAATTTTCTCTCTGGCAGGCTTACCCCCTCAGCTCACATAGGCTGTTTCCAACACCTTCCTGTCAGCATACACTCTATCTTCCTTTCTGAAAAGGTTACAATGATACAAACTTTCCACAGCCAGGTTCCATGCTACCTGTTCCAACAGGTGTATGTAACACTGTCAAAACACAATACCATCACTAAATTATCCAATCTTTTCTCTCAACTTCCACCACCTATATTTGACCTCCCTGATCTCTCCTCCTCAGTAACAACCCCCACATATTTTGACACAGCTGCTTGACCTTCTAGTTCTGCTATATTCTTTCCATACTGTTTCAGAAAGGTGCACTGTTTAGTTACTCTACATCTGCTAACTGCATCCAATGCACCTTGAATAATTCATCCAAGAGCCAAAATATCAATCCAGTTACTTCCGAATGCCAGTGATTCTGGATACACTGTACAGATTTTCATGTATTAGGTCTTCCTCCATCTCCGAAGCTGCTACCATTCTACATTCAATAAACTCATTTCACTAGCAGTTTTAAGCTTAAAATATCTAAACTATCCCAGCTTTTTTTCTCCCCTACCCCAAGCACTCAAACATGTCTTAACAAAGATTATGGATATGAACACAATACAAAAGCATCAGCTAGAAAATAGAGATGAAATCAGCATTCCTTTTACCAAGATGTTCCAAGTTATTTGAGCATCTATAAAAAAGTAACTGAAATTCTTAACCTAGCAGAAGAAGTTGATCTTAATTTAGCAGTTGTGTTCTAGTTATCATGCATCCAGGTTATGGCAATCAGTTGTCTGACAACACAAACAGCATGATTGTTTATTATCTTGCACAATGCAAGTTCTGTAAATTCAATTCAGTTTAAGAATTATGTAATTTAAATTTTTAGGCTTTTAGCTAAATTTGAAAGTTAATGAAGGCTGAAATTAGGTATGAAACTGAAGCATGATACCTATTGCTTTTGTTACTTTGACATGTAACACAGCATACAGCAGCTTAGAAGGCACCAAGAAAAGAGTCCCATTTCTGAAGTCAGATCAAACAGAGTGAGTTGCACACCTTAAATGTTTTCAAGTAATGGGAAACTTATTTCAAAGATCATTACAGTTTCAAGAGTCTTTTCCATTAGTCATCATTTTAGTCTTTCTGAAAGGTATTGAGAGGTTCAATGTAGGCAGCCGGAGCTGAGGAATTACATTGCATGCAACACTGAGGAAATAGATAAAGAAATGGATAGCACAGTTCATGCAGCGAAAGAAAAGAGATGCAGGTCTGTGCTGATTGCCTTGACCATAGACAGAAGCTGACACTGACCTGGAGGCAGCTGAAGTCAAGGAATTGTTTCCACTTCTGCTACATGAAGTAAAGCCTTCATGATTCTCATCTTTAATCTTAACTCTCTTTCTTTCTTTTTCATGTTCAGCTACTTTTTGTGTTGCTTGAGGATCTATGTTTCTTGGTGGTGCTTCAAGAGTATGTTTTTTTGGAGAAGCATCATTTGGCTCCCAGTTCTCAGAAGTCATCTTTGTTGTTTCTTTGCTTGGCAACTGAACGATAACAGCTTCTTTTACTGAAGTATTTTTGCTGTCTAAGTATTCACAAGTAGTGTCCACAGGAATCTTCTCCCTCCTCTTTTTAATTCTAGTGCCTTTAGCTAATTCTGAGAAAAAAGGAATATAGAAGTCAAGCTGTAGTTAACTTGTCCACCAATATGTTCTTAACAAAACTTAGAACATTTCACATGACTAAAGACCATAGAATAATTCTTAATAGATAACTTACATTCCTTAAAGTATGCCTCACTCTCATAATCTGTTATCAAGTAAACATCCCAATACAAGTTAGCCTGAAAAAAAGACTAAAATCTCTCTCCATCTTTACCTTTTAACCCAGGCTTTTAATGAGATAGTCTGAACTAGAGGAGTGTGTTCCATTATTTTATTTCTATTTTGGAGGCTGCTGAGGTAAACTTCCACAATAAGAATTTAAAATTCAGTCCTTTGGGCATGATCAAGTTACAAAATCAATTCACCCATCTGGTTCCCCATTTGTCTTCCTCCACAAGCTGCAACTGTCCTTTACACACACACCCAAGTATCAGACATTTTTCAGGTGGACCTTTGTTGTCAAAACTTAATTCACATTAACTTGAGCTACTAAACCGTTTTTCTTCTACATGCTCTGAACAAAACTCCTGTCAGCTGCCTACATTCAGAAAGCTAATGCTTCTCATGAGAGATGCTGCTACTACTATGAAAAAACCTCTGGCAAATTTGTTCCCATCAACTTGACTACGGTTATCTAGCTATACTCCATAAAGCCTCTGAATACTGCAATTTGTACTTTTCAGTCTTCTGAAATTAGTGTTAGTATACATACTCAAGTAAGGTCCTTGAGCAAAGTCGGGATTTACTACTTCATGTTTCAGAGCACATTGTTATCAAAAAGGTAGCCATTTAAATGCTAGTTTATATCTGGAATTAACCCAACATCTTCTTGCTTGAAGTGGTTCAAGTAGTAGATGTTAAGATCACCAGATATTTTTTCTCTAATAGAAAAGCAGTATTTACCTTCAGGTTCGTATTTCATTTTTAGTTCATCCAGCTTAACTCTCAAGTTCATATTCTCACTCTGACAAGCTTGCAAATGCCTCTCATTTGTGAAGAGTTTCCTTTCAACTTCCAGAACCCTTTGGCTCTCATATAGGGCTTTCATCCTCTGCAAGGATAGTTCGTTCTTCAAGGTTTCAGTTTCCTTGCTGGCATAGGAAGAAAGTTATAGACAGACTTGGTTTATTCTGGGCTTTTGGTTAGGTGTGTTTTATTTTCAGTAAAGCATCAGATACAAAGTCAACTAAGCATTAAGAAACTTCACCTAATATTTGTATTTATACATTATCAGGAAATGAAAGAGACCTTTCCAGTACAATGGAATTTCTTGCTTGAACTTGCTGTGCAGCTATGAGTTTAACTTCTACAGACAGAATGCTTGTTAATAAGAAGCTGTATGCTAAACAATGCAGACACGCATGTGTAACTGCATGGAGCAGCCTTGTCCAACCTAAAGCCTCCATTTCACTGTTTTTTTTCTTGCCTCTAAGTAAATGTAACTACTTCTGTAACTGACAAACAAGCTTTACAGAAGAGTGTTGCTCTAAGCAACCAACACTAATACTCAGTGGAGGTCTTTGCTATGTTTCAGAGGCCAGTAACTTCCACATCGTAAGCACTGAATCACCACTCCTCAGTAATCCTAAGGTACTCAGATCATGCCAGTTTCTCATCATAGCAACTACAGTGAGGTGTAGACTTCTCAGGAATTCCCTCAGCACTGCCTCCTGCTGCAAGTGCAATACTTTCATCTGAGGGTTTAACAACAGGCCTGAGGCCAAACACTAGACCTTCTAAGCAACAGATATGAATTTTACTAGCCAAGAGAACATTTCAACTTAATAGTCCAATAAAACATTTCAACTGTTACTGTCTGGCTTTTTTCAGAAGACAAATACATATGGCCTGTAGACTTTAAGAAGCTTCATACAGGTCCCTTAGAGGTTTCTTCTTAGTTTATGCTTTGGTGGTTTTTTAATGAAGTTCTCACTTATCTTGTATCTAGGAGTATTAACAACATTTCTAAAAGAAAGCAACAGTAATATAAATAGTTCTGTTCCTATCTTTTCCAAGAGTAAGTAAAAAAACCGAAACAACTCTCAGTTCTATGACAGGACGCCCTATACGGGATTAGAAAATGAGACAAGCACCATAATTGCACATACAGTCAGGGGAGCACATACAAATGGTAACAGAAAAAGGGAGAATAAAACCAAGTAGCTAGGAGATAACCAGACTGCAACTAACTTCTAGGCCACAGATCACATCAGTACTCACTTTGAGTTGTCAAGTTTAATTTGCAGTAAATCTGCGTAGTAACCATCTCCAGGCTCTCCTCCTTTTGAGCCGCTGCTAACTTTGGATTCTTCCATATTCTCATATAAAGTCTGATAACAAAAAGTAAAATGTCAAGGCCTCAAATAGTGACCTTTGAGAAGTACATTAGCTTAGTGCTTTGGTGCAATTTTCTGTGCATTTCTATGGAGAAGCCTCATCACAGAAACATTTCAACACACAAAAGAGAGCGTGGCTGCTCTGAGCACTTCCTCATTTGTTACAAATGTCAAATAGCACTAAAACTGACAATTCTCTCAATCATTGAAAGGAAAATAAATAAAAAAAGCAAGGTTCTCAACTCCAGAAGATTTTCTAAGAGCACTGCAGACCAGTTATCTTCCTTTAACAGGGAATTTTTTCCAGCATTTAATTGTAGACTTCAACAGCTAGGTCCCAAAAGAATACAAATTAAATCAACAGCCAAAATCCCAGAAATCAATTATATCCTTTAGATGACAAAGGTGGTTCATAGCAAAGGATGCCATAAATGGAATAAACTTTTGTGGTTTTTAATGAACAAGTAGTAATCGTGAAATTCTGTGCCACAGATCTCACAGGCTGCTGTCAGTAACTGATGACAGCTACTTCTGATAGATATTTGAATCCATCATTTAATTTCCTTATTTTTTTATGGCAGAGACAAAAAAAAAAAAGTACTAATCAAGCTTAGACATGACAAGAGTGGCAAAGCAATCAAGCTGTCTCACTTGATAAAATGGGTTAAGCCTAGCTTTATGCCACTTTGGTAACACACAGAACAGAGGATGCTATCATGGAAAGCATAATCCTAATGCAGGGGTTAATACATCTGAGTTCAGAGCTGTGATAAGACAGGACCAAATGAGTCTCGAAGTAAGAAAGGCTACAGCTGTTCACCCTGTATATCCACAAAAGTTACAGCAGTACCTAAAGGTGTTCTCATGTGTTTCTCACTGTCCAAAATCTGGACAAGATGCTGTCAAGTTACATGACAGAAGTGAAGAAACTGCTTTACAAGGCTGATTAAGTAATGAAGTTTTTTCTAGAAAAGAGCATGCTTTGACTGATAAGTTAAAGCACATTAAAGAACTAAATATCAAATAAATCCAATATAACTGACAGACTCAAAACTGACAAAGTACTAAAGTAAAATTGTCAAATGGCTATGTCTTCCAAAAGAAAAAAAAAAAACAAACAAACAAAACCCCAAATCCATCAGATGGCCTAGCTCACTGAACTTTAACCAAGTAAGTGAATTTAAACATTATGGGTAACTTTGAACATTATGGGTAACCCAGGTAGTTTCCCCAATCTGAGGGTTAGATGGTACAGACTTTTCCGCTTCTCTGAACTTCAGAAGTTCCCCAGGTGTAAAATGGAATTTTGGTCAAATAAACACAGGCACAGCCTTTGAGCATGGACTTCATTCAGGTAGGTTTCACAATTCTTATTCTCATGTTTTAGTTTCTGATTATGACTTATCCATTTGGTCCATCCATTTGGTGATGGACTACATACCTTAAATTTTTCTAACTGCCTCACTTTGATAAGAAGATCTTCCACCTCACCATTCTTTTGTTCTAACATTGACTGTAAGCGTTCCAGCTGCTCAAATTCTGCCTGAGAGCCTTTCATCTGTAGCAGTGTAGCCATCTGCAGCTGGAAAAAAGAAAAAAAAAAAAAAAAAAAAAAAAAAAGAAATAGAAAGTTATTTTGACAACAAAGACTGGCTTAAGTGAATGAAAATGTCAGCCTCTTACCCAAAACAGTTTGGGTACTCAAAATGTAATTCTAATCCTGAATATCGAAGCTCACTGGATGCCTACACTCAGTCTTCACCATAGCTTGACACTAAAATGCTTTAGGCCAGCTGAAAACTTACTGAACAGTCCCTGAGGTGTCATGTTTCTCTGTATTAAGAAACCTATAAGCATGCTGTCAAAGACACACAGCACCATTTTGCAGTCAAACCATAAATACCAAGTCAGCTAGAACCAAACTGCAGTCCAGGCTTATTTATCAGAGCTAAACCACAACTATCAAGAACTTCTCAGTCAGGAGAAAAAACAAGACTCTAGTTCATCAAAAAGTGCATTGCAGAAAAACGATCAAATGAAGCAAATCAAGGCACAGGTTAAAAGACAAAGCATGAGAAGAGCATTTATCCAACTACATCTCCTATGTCAAGCAAAGGACATTGATGATCCTGTACCCAAACTACAGCTAAAAAGGTTAAATAATCTCCTCCTCACAGCTTTTACAAGACATAAGGGAGGCAAAATTTTAATCCCCCACTGGCTGATTAAAACTATCCTTATGTTTCCTAACCACATAGGCACCTAAACTTTTCCCCTTTCACTGAAAAGCCCACTTGCTAACTGTCAGAATTGCAAAACTGTCAGAACTACACAAAAACAAAGAACAGAAATATTAAGAAACTAGAAGGGACAATGTGGGCTGTGGAAAAATACACCAGACATGGTAAAACTTTCACAGGAGCCCTGCTTACATTCTGCTCAGGAGTCATCAGGTAATACCATATCCAGGCACTGTGAAAGTAAAGCTGGAACAAGTTACCTACTGTGTGTGAACTGGCTGCTGAACGAAGACATCATTTGACTAGAGAGCACCACAATGCAACACAGAGCAGAGAGGATCCTAACGGGGACCTGAGGTGGCAGTCAAAGCAAAACAGCAGTCCTAATAAGCTATTTCAAATATTAGTAATAGAAGACATTTTTGGGACAATGATTACAAACTGAAGTTCCAAAGGAAAGCATTAAATAGTAGAACAGGGATACCAGTGTGCCTCAGCTCTTGGTAAAAATCTTGACTATCAGGAGGAATGTTTCTTATACTATCCAGTGTGACTGACTTATAATCACATTACAAGGAGAAAACTGAAGAAACTGATCCTACTCAATCATTTTACTTGCTCAAATCTTTAGCTCTCAAGATCAGACTTCAGTAAAAGAATTCATTTGCTTTATCAAGAGTTCTTTTACTGTCCTTTAAGAAAGTTGTTTCATTATTTTCATCCTACCTCTCCACCAAAGCTAGGTAACACAAACATGTATCTTCACTGCTACTCATGATCATCACTCCTGATGTTTAAGCACTATTTTCAATAAGTATGACCAAACATGACTGAAATGAAAGGATCCACTTTTGTTGGCAATCAGAAGACCAACGCGAAAAGAGTTGGTAGTTTTATGGCACCCGCTTTACATTGGCTTCTAAATGACCTCTGCTAACTAGTTCTCAACAGCATTAACCAAGAGGCTCCAACCCTATAGAAGTATAGTCTAAATGAAATAATTATGACAAAACTTATTCTTGCACTACAGATAGGGCAAAGAAAGAAAAATATGAACAAGCATGAAGAAACGAAAGAAAGCCAGAAGGAAAAAAACTCCAATATGGTCAGAGGATGAGTACAAGCCTGCCCTTTATATTCATTCTTGACAACCACAGTTGATACAGAGTAATGATTCATGGGGAACAAGAAATAGGTCAAAAAGAAAAAGCGATTGCAAAGACAAATTCAATGCTAGTTTAACTGACAGATGTCTTGTTTTACTTTTATCCATTTAACAACTACTGACAAAGGAAGCATAACGCCATCAGCATGACTTCAGAGTTCTAGCAACAATATGAAAACTCTGATGTACCACAGAAGTAGCATCTTGACTCCTCACTTGTTTTTCTCCCATTTCCCTCCCCCAAGACTACTGTACCATAATTAACAATAACCAAATCCCCTAGCCTGTGTATTTATCAGACCCCAAGGAAACCCTGAAGTATTACAATAATGGTCATACCTTCATTCTTTGCAATTGTTCTCTAGTGAATGCATGCTGTTTTTGTAGAGACTGATACTTTATTTTCACACTGATCAGCTGTCGTTCCATTTCTGCCCTACGGTCCTCCACCTAGAGAACATTGTTAACAATTATTACTATGAAAATTACAACACTTTTTGGTACTTGGATAACGAATTTGACAAGACGTTTCCTAACAAATTGGTGTTGGTTCTGCAAATACTGCTTCTCTACCAACAGTACTTGAAAACATGCACTTATGTTATTAACTTGAGATAAAAGTGAGTGCAGTGCTGTAGCAGCTGAAGTCTAATCAGTAAAGTACAATGGATTTTTCATTGGACATAAAAATAAAGTAACATTTCACATATTCCAGTGTTGCTGTGGAATAGTTTTGTCCATTGGCATCAGAACAAATAGTTTAAAAGTAACTGCGCACCAATTCAACCCATTTCTTGAGTGTTATCAGAAAACAAAAAAAAAAAACTTCCTATGCATTTAACAGCAGCTGGACTCTTACTCAAAAACTAATTCAGACACCCTCCCACATGCTCAAATATCCAGCCATTTCCAGCGTGTTTTTAAAAGACAGCATTTAATAGCATCTTCTAGTATTTCACATGCTATCTTCTGCATTAAAGGCTTCTCACCAGCTGAAGAAAACCACTTAGAGCTAAGAGTTACAGACAGATCTTGAACTCTCAGTCCCATCTTTTATCTTGATAGTTGGCTAACTTTTAAGTGATTCCATTAAGTTTACTAACTCCTCAACTTCAGAGCATGCACAAAAATTGCTGTCCACAGGTCATTTCCTAGGCAGCTCGACGGTGAAATAGCATTTGAGGAATAGAGATTCATGCTGGTCATATCAGGTAGACACCCTCATGTTTTCAATGCAATACAAGAAATAAAACTTATGAAGTACTTCTTCTCTGCTTTTTATATTCTCAGGTATATGTGACATAACTGTACCTCAGCAAAGAGAGAATTGCCTCTACTTGTGGGGTCCAAGGACTGCTGCACCGCGTGATCCAGCTGAACTTGAAGCTCCTGATTAGCTTCACGTGCTTTCTAGATTAAAACAAAGAGGATATTACTCATTTAAGCATCTGATGTGCTGCATACATGAATTTAATCAGACAGCTTTACCTCGTTCACTTCTTGTGCCTTTAGCACAGATTACATTGCACTGCAGTACTTAACTGCACATAGAGCTGTAGTCAGTAAGAGGCAATCAATTTTTTTTTTTTCACTAACAGGCTTAAGATTCCACTTGCTCTTCAGGACAAGAACATACTAAAACCCTAGAGGAAATCTCTGATGTTTATCAGCTGGATTAATGGTACTGAGACTATTAGCCCTGCTGTGGAATTTAGCCACAAATTCATAAACCCCAGTACAAAATTTTCCAAAGCATTCAGTAGGAACTTGAAATAAAACTGAGGATTGTAGCACGACAGTCTCACAGGTCAGTGATATGAGGCAGAATACTGAAGTGCAAAGGGTCTCCATATACAACCTTCCACAGAAGAATGCCAATACAGAGAGTATTTAGCAACAGGTGATACCCAACATGACTAGCCAACACAGGTTTGGGTTTTTTTCCCTTGCCTTCTCTTTCTCCCTCACTCCTCTCACCTCGTTTCTCAAAAGTCCTCTGATATCACTGAGAAGTGAGTACCACAACTCATGGAATTCAGGAATTATCTTCCACTGTTGAATAAAATTAAGAGAATACCTCTAACGCATTACAGTAAGAAACAACTTCTTTCTCCCTCTCTTCTTTTTCTCCCTGTAGGCGCTCCAGCTGATGACG
This sequence comes from Indicator indicator, assembly GCF_027791375.1. Taxonomy (NCBI): domain Eukaryota; kingdom Metazoa; phylum Chordata; class Aves; order Piciformes; family Indicatoridae; genus Indicator; species Indicator indicator. The sequence goes on from NC_072027.1 coordinate 13,923,651, forward strand.
TAAATTACTGTTCATGAGTTCTAATTGCTCTTTACTGTACTGCAGCTCATTCAGCTTTTCTTCAACATTGGCCTAAACAAGAAAATCAAGAACAAAGTAAATTTCCAAAACAATCTGAAGAAAAGGCCCTACAGGTTTTTTACTAGTAACTATTTTTAGTACAAAATATTACCTCAAAGATGTATTAAAGTCATTAAGGCAATTATTTTTCCTGTGTGCATTTTAATAGTAAGCCAAATGCAGCAATAATCACAAAGCATTGGAAAATGAAGTGAACTTAAGTGCAGAATTTTCTTTTCAACTACTATAATTAAATAGTAATGACACACCTTCACATTTTCTAGTTCAGTGAGTTCTATCTGAAGATTGAGCATTTCTGAAGACATAGTCTCATGTACACGTTCAGACATCATATGGAGTTCTTCTGATTTGGCAGCAATTATTTCCTGCTGGTGATCCACTTTGTGTCTCAGCTGTTTCTCTGAGAGTCGGGTTTCATCTAATTCTGCTTTCAGGTTCTCCATCTTAAAGACAGTTGACAACCAAGGAGTATCATTTTATTATAAAATTACTGAAAAGCACAATACTTTTTACTCTAATTACAGAAACACCTTAGAAATACAACTCAGAAGTAAACTTTTTGAAATTTAATGTAATTTACAATGTAACTATGCAGATATTTGTTAAACACCAGCCAAATAAACTCCTGCACATTGTAACTACTTGTTAGGTTTTTGGTTGTTAAGTGTGCAATCATGAGTGAAATACATATTCCTTAAAATGTTATTAGCAATCTTTTAGCTGTATATTAGTTGTCAAACCTTGTTTTTAAGGTCACAGATTTCTTGCCCATAGACTCTGGCAAGCTGCTCTTTCTGTTTATCCAGTTGCACGTTTTGCTGTTGCTTAAGGGAGTCACATTCAAAACTCAAGCTTTCCAACATCCGATTCTTGAGTTCGATTTCTCTCTGAAGAGAGTATTTCTCTTGTTCAAATTTCTGAAAGAGAAACATACTAACAAATCTAGATGCAATATTGATAAATGATCACAGAATAATGTACTGAACACAGACTCAGAACCAAGAAACTAAATGCTTAAAACTTGTAGTTCATTCACCCTTTTGTTGAAGTCCCACTCAGAGAACTGTCACACCTGTGATGCAAATAGAAAAAAAAAAAAAAAAAGGAAAAAAAAAAATCAAAGCACACAACAAATTCTGTTCTGAAACATTTAAACTTTTTCTGGTTGTGTAATATTCTCTTTTTCACAGAAATCTATTTCTTTGCACCCAGTATGAAAGGAATGGGCATTTTTTTCTGCAAGTGGACCAAAAAAAAAAATAGGTGTGAGCTCACATCTCACCTACCACCACAGAACGTGATGATATTAAAAACTGTGACAGGCCATCAAGTGCTCCCCTACTGCAGTACAGCAGGGGCTCTATGCTTGGGCAAGACATCTAAATTGCCTACTGTTCTGTACTAAATGCCATCCACACTTCCAGACTGATGAATGACTTTTTCATCAGCTTCCCTCTATGCTTGATTATTTGTTTGCTAATTATAAGGGCAGGTTCATTTTAGTCTTCCATTCAGGCAGCAATTAAGGAGAAGAAAAAAACATAAAGGGAGTCTTGAAAGCAGAAAGCAAATTCCAAAACCAAATCAAGCTAAACATGCAGGATTTTTATTTTTTAAAATAAGGTAACTCTTAAAGCACGAAACAATTTAAAAACTGGAACCTAACAGAACTAAAAGCTGCCACATATGAAATGAACTTCTGCAGCCTAGACACCAGCTTATCGAGGACAGATTTAGCTCTCAAACAGAATACGAGTTTTAACTCAAAGACAAAGGCTCGGGAGAGCACTGGACAGACCCAAGAAAGGCAAAAATGCCTCGTGCTATGTCCACACAGACCTCTGCAGAAGCATACACAGGCTTTTCTGAAAGACTCATGTGCCTGCTGTTAAAACTTACTCTCATGTTCACAGTGATTGCTTCAGCTCTCAGATTCCAAAGCTCTAAAGGATCTGTTAGATAACAGTTAACACACAAGATGTTATTCTACTGTATGAAAGCTCACAACTCCTTTCCTCTGCCTTTGGCATCTACCCAGTTACTAATTGAGCTGGTTCACACAAGCTTAGCTCAGAACTTTGCTCCAGTCTTTAATACAGGATTACAACCTATGGGTGCAGCTCCACAACACAGTAGCTACCATCTCAGCTTGTCTGCAGGGATGGATGATCCTGCCCTGCCTTCCTTACCACTTATGCTTTCCATAAGCTTAATAATAGCAAACTGATCAAAGTAAGCTAATAGGTTTCATGCAGAATAGCAGGGTGCTACAACTCTCCAGCTGATAACAACACCCATACTACAACAAAACCCCAAACATTTTAGCTTTATCACAAAAGAAGGGATGGATGCACAGCCAGAAACAGACTGCGTGAACAGAAATGGTGTATCTGAAGCATGGGCTGGCAAAATTCAATTGTTTATGCAGAATAGAAGAGATTTCATTCTCGGAAATTCTCTTATACAATTACCAAGAAAAGCAGTTGACTAAATAAAGCCTCTGTATTTCAACACTGCACTACTCTCTTCTCTGAGCTGTAAAGAAACATACCAATAAATTCATAATCCCTTGGAATTTAGAAAATTTGAGCACTTCACTATAGACTAAATCAGTATCAAAGTCTTGCTGCTAGTGTTTTTTGCAGCTTTAATTGATAAAGCCTGCAGGGAGAGCACAACATAAATGATTGCTAAACATAGTCAAAACACATGCTCTAAGAGCAAATTTACTTTAGCACTTAGTATTAATTTCACATTAAAGGCAATTAATCCTACATGGTACTGAATACGTGATGCATAATTAGCTCTGTCCCAGTTAGATAAAATGATGCTCAATATCTGAAAGCAGAGATAAAAAGCCCCACTCTACAAATACTTAAACTAAAAAGTTTTACTAAAATTACTCTAGACTCGGAAAGACCTGTGATATTCAGAAAACAGAGTAATCAATTTAGATTTCACAAAGTTTAAAACATCACCTCAGTTTTCTCAGTCAGTTCACGACGTATTTGATCCAACTGATTCTGAACTTCACTTTGAGACTCCAATAAATGCAAGCCATATTGTGCTGCCTTTCTTCGCTCATTCTCTGCTTCCTTGAGTTGCTGTCTAAGACTCAAAACAGTCTCTGTGTCCATTTTTCTTCCTTTGGTTACTTCATCAATGCAAACACAAAATTGTTAAAAAAATGTAGTGCAGTAAGTTATAGTTCTTAATCTGAAGGAAGTTATTGGATTTCCTTTCTTAATTGGGATACAAGGATATACTCTTGTTTTAACACAAGACCAAAAAGAAAAGATAGCTGATAAACAAAAACACTCCTGTGGACAGTAAAATAATAGCTATCTCTCCACAAATTTGGTTAACATTTTATTACTGACTCTGTTTAAAGTACCAGTATGCAGCAAAACAATTCCTGTGCGCTCAGCCCTGTTTACTAGAGCCAGAGTTACTGTGTACATGGCTAACTTGCAATATACAAGAGAAAGATGGGAAATAACCTTGTGCAAATACTTTCATGCATACAGCTGACAACATTTTCTGTGGTTTTAATAAAGCCACATGAAGTACAGTTTTTCTCATGCACATAAATAACACTCAAGATTCACGTAGGCAGCTGTATTAGCAGGAGAGTTTACTCCTAATAGAACTATGTGAGATGTAGAAACAGATAAAAAGGCAGTTGAAGGCAAGTGTCAGAAATAGAAACCCTGTGAAAAATATAGGGAGTTTTAACACAGGGATTTTTAAGTGCTCAATTGAGTCTTTCATGACTGTTTTCCACTTCAAACTTAAGTGGCTCCAAGTAAATTATTTGTTATTAATCAGCTCTTTGTCACATTTCAGAAAATTCATCCATCTCTATCTTTCTATTGTAACAGAAGACACAAATAAAAGTCAATTTTACAGCAAGTTAGTCACAGTAAAGCCAAAGTATTTTAAAAAATAAAATTTAAGTCAAATTAACACCATAAGCTTGTATGACTGCTTGCTCCAAATGTACTAAACGGGATTTTTTTGTCGTGTGCTGATTAAGACAGAAAATCCTAAGCAATCTGGGCTTGTAAACAGCATAATCCATGAGTTCTCTTAGCAGGTATGCAGTAGCAATTACATACAAAGAAAAATCTGCAACTCACTCGAGGTCAGAGTTCATAATTTTTATATAATTCCAGTATTAAAGCAATCCTTGCCTGAATTTCTTGTTCTGTCCTTTTTCTTTTCACATAAGCAACTTAGTTGTGATCATTTCTTTCTGGCACTTAACTATTATCCTAGCAAGACACTGATCTTAATCAAAACTGTATTTCACAGGTCAGTACAGGAGAATTTGTTTTTAAGAGTCACTTTTGTAACATACAGGCTTCACTTTTTTGCTGACTTTCATTTAGCATGGGTAACAGTCATAGAATCATAGAATTCTATGTTGCTACTCGAGTTACTAGCACCCTCTAAAAGAAAAACAAAGTAATTTTAACATGCAAAGAACATCATGCCAAAACTGTGCTTATATTTTTTTCAGAGGTGCAAGACAGAAATTATAAAATTCTGGTTTTTGTATTTCCCATCACTTGCTCTTATTCAAGTTTAACATATACAAAGAGGCTTTATCCAGCCAGGCTCAAAAACGTCAGTTTCACATCTAAACATCGCCAGGCTTGGAATACTAGTTTTGCAAACCTTAAAGCTAAAATAACCCAGTGAAAGGCAGGAATTGAGCATACCTCTATCTAAGAATTAACAATATTATTAATGCAAGGACATGTACACTGTGTACATGAATGAAATGGTCAAGAGTAAGATGTAGCAAAACAAGCTTATAGGCAACCACTCCTGGCATGTGAATTAGTTAGGTAGATGAATTATTCTCTTTACAAACAGAATTTTAAAGATAACTTTAATTTCTGATCAAACAGTACACAGGCAACACAGTAATTCGTTTGCTTGCTAAATTAAATTTGTGTAACATTTTTAACTCACCTTCAGAAGTCCATTTAAATCTTTATTGGCCTTATTCTTTTACTCCACCCTGGGGGGGAAAAAAAAAAAAAGAAAAAAAAAGCAAGCAACAGCTGTTTAGTCCAGATGAGTTTAAGCTGTCACTATAGCACTGTCCTCCATAGCAGTCCTTTTCTGAAAATGCTTAAGGGCTGTGTGGTAGTCTCATGAAAATGCAGATCACAAGCTAAAACCCCACAGAAATGCAAATCTTATTGAAATCTCAGCTGAGGCATCTGTCACATAGTTTAGAAACAGCCATGTTGTTACATGATAGATGCTCTGCAGTTGGCTTTTGAGGCAAGTAAACAGGCTACACACAGGGTTACCTTCTAGCACATAGATAATCTTTTAAGGGTTGTCTGGGGACTTTTGTTTTGCTTCCTCCTCCTTCTTCAGTATCTTTTGTGTGCTCTCTTCAATTTTTGCATAGAAAATCTCTGAGGTCTCCATAAACCATTTAGTGGATAACATTAAGAAAACCCCAGAAAAACAAACAAACAAAAAAACCCAACAACAACACAACAAAAGCAACACAGGCTTTTCATCAGTTTTACAGCTTAAGTATGGAGAAAACCAGTTTTTCTATTCACACACTGTCAGCTCTTAGAGAAACTAGCAAGTATGCTTTCTGTAGCACAAACATCTGCATCTTCTCATTGTCAGTTTTGGGTAGGTTAATCAGATAAGGCCAGGTAACTTTGTTGACATGGTTGCACTGTTATATATGCAAGTAATTGCCTGTAGTATAATATTATACATGAACTATCCTGAAAACAATGTTTTAAGATAAATTAAATGGGTAGTTAGGTGAACAGGTCAAAAGGCAAATAACAGAAATCTGTCTACATTTATTCCACCAAGTGTTACAAGACAGTCACTCACTTGTGGCTATTTTCATCTTAATGACACATTCTGTACTAACGGCTCCAGACCTTGATTAGTCTCGATCTAATTACTCCTTGGTTGAAGTAATAGGGTAACAGAAGAGAAGGCACTCTCCTGGCATGTGAACTTTCTTCTCCCATTCTTTTAACTGTTCTTCCAAGGGTTATGTATCGTGATCTTTTCAAAAGTGCCCACGCAGTTTTCTGATGGTTAATATCATTCGCAAGATAGCTTCGCAATCCCATTAAGCCGCATATTCCATTCAGTCATTCAGACCTTCATTTCTTAGCCTACCAAACTGCATACTCCGGCTGAAGCATTTTCAGGGCTAACCACCTTCCACAAAATACATTCTTGGGTGGGTAAGTATTACAGAGAAAATTAACACCCAACAGACTACAGCCTGATCTCTCCCAACAGGTTACACAGAGGCAACGACTTGCGGCCGGGTGCCGCATTATAACTTAACGGGCTCAGAGGCCAGAGGTTCCCACGACTCCCCGACCCCATTCACCTGACGCAGCATCTCCAGGGGCCGTAGCAGACCAAACGGGCTTTTCCACTTGAGACAACAGGGGAAGGCACTAGCAGCGCGGGCCGGGCGAGGAGAAGGGCCCTGACGGGCACGGAACTCCAGACACGAGAGTAGGGGAGAGAAACAGCAGTTCTCCTCTACCCTCCCCGAGTCCCTCGACGCCGCAGCCAAGAATCAGTAAACGGACACCACCAGTCCCGCGGAAATGCAGCCCGCCGGCCACCCTGCGCTGGCGCCGCTCCCACCGTTCAAACTGCGCACCGCCACAGCGCCGCAAGTCTCGCGAGAGCTGCTGTGCTGCAGCCACCGCCTCCCGCTCTCTTCTGCTCCGCCCCGTCGCCGCCGAGCCGCCCGGAGGCGGGGTGTTGTATTCTGCGGGCAGCAAGCGGCTCACAGCCGTGTTGAAGGAGGGGAGCTCGTTTAGCCGCGGTAGGGAGTAGCTATGCAGATGATGCCAGCTGCAGGGGTGCTTGCACAGAGACTACTATCTCTGGATTTTGGAAGCTATCCAAAATTGAAGGGAAGGTAGTGAAACACCAGCTCATCTCCAGTTCCCTTGCTGTACAGGTAGTGCAGCGGCTGTGATTGGCTCCAGAGCCGCGGGCAGGGCCTGACTGCTCAAGAACAGCGGACGAAGTGAAGTGGTCAAAGCGTACAGAATGCAATGTATAAACCCTGGAAAGTAGAAGGGCAATCGGCGCCTCCCAGACACCGTTCTACAGAAGAGGATTTGGTTTTCACAGGAGAACACCAAAACTGCCTGGTTTACTCCACTACACGCTTATCATTACAGAAATGCCCTTCTTCAGCAGGGGCTGCTGAGGAAATGTCAGCCTTCTTAAACTTTTCCGTATGGACCTTGCCGACCAAACTTCCAAGAGCTACACAGCAAGCCAGAGTGCTCATAGTGTAGCTGTCAAGCACCAACTCTTAACTCCCTGGTTTATTCCTTAGCTTGGTCAAGTTTCCACTCATTACCACTTCCTGCATCAGGGAGGACAGGGAGGGATTTCATAGTATTAGACTGTATAGAATTCACAGATCTCCTAAGACAGTGAAGATTTGAATAATATCCATGAAGACGATCAGAATCATCACCTGGAGCCTTTCACCATGCAGTTCTGGTGGTTATTTGAGAGTCCAGGCACAATTGTCTCTGCCCCAAAAGAAAACTTGAATAAATTTTTCCTTCTAAGCAGTAGCAATATTTTTTATTTGTTCTACAAGCTTCATATCTTTTTGAACTTCAACCACTTCAATGAGTATGGAAGGTTTATTTTCATATTGAAGCTGACATACCTAACAAAAGCCACTGCATAGAAACATAGAAGAGCAAATTCTGCCTTTAAAGAAACATGCTTCAAGTATCACAAGGTTAAATTCAAGCAACAGGCTCTAAGTAGGTGCAAGGATAACGATCCTATTTAGAGCAACCAGGACAGAAATAGATGTCTGATGATCGCCTTGTTGGTGACATGGACAGTGGCATTGAGTGCACCCTCAGCAAGTTTGCTGATGACACCAAGCTGTGTGGTGCAGCAGACATGCTGGAGGGAAGGGATGCCATCCAGAGAGACCTTGACAGGCTGGAGAGGTGGGCACAAGCCAACCTCATGAGGTTCAACAAGACCAAGTGCAAGGTCCTGCATCTGGGTCGAGGCAATCCCAAGCACAAATACAGGCTGGGCAGTGACTGGATGGAGAGCAGCCCTGAGGAGAGGGACTTGGAGGTGCTGGTGGACAAGAAGCTCAACGTGAGCTGTCGATGTGCACTTGCAGCCCACAAAGCCAACCAGATCCTGGGCTGCATCAAGAGAAGTGTGGCCAGCAGGTCAAGGGAGGTGATTCTCCCCTTCTACTCAGCTCTGGTGAGACCCTACCTGGAGTGCTGTGTCCAGTTCTGGAGCCCCTATTACAAGAGGGATATGGACATGCTGGAACGTGTCCAGAGAAGGGCCACCAGGATGATCAGAGGGCTGGAACACCTCTCCTATGAGGACAGACTGAAAGAGTTAGGGCTGTTCAGTCTGGAGAAGAGAAGGCTCTGAGGTGACCTTATTGTGGCTTTCCAGTATCTGAAGGGGGCCTACAAGAAAGCTGGGGAGGGACTTTTTAGGATAATCAGGTAGTGATAGGACTAGGGGGAATGGAATAAAGCTGGAAGTGGGGAGATTCAGGCTGGACATGAGGAAGTTCTTCACCATGAGAGTGGTGAGAGCCTGGAATGGGTTGTCCAGGGAGGTGGTTGGGGCCCCATCCCTGGAGGTGTTTAAGGCCAGGCTGGATGAGGCTCTGGCCAGCCTCATCTAGTGTGAGGTGTCCCTGCCCATGGCAGGGGGGTTGGAACTGGATGATCCTTGTGGTCCCTTCCAACCCTGACTGATTCTATCATAAAAGGGGATTGGAAAATAAACACATACTGTAAAATTCTACTGAAGAAGGTAATAAAGCTACAAGAATGATACTACTGCTGCTCTTCTGTCAAAATGGGAGTGTAGCTTTCATCAGTTGAAATGGGATTAAACATTAAATACAGAATGGTCTAGACAGCAAGAACACCAAGTTGATTAAAATAGGAACAGAAAACAAGAGAATCCTGTTCTAATCCTGATTCTGCTTCATTCAGTGTGTGGTTAACCATTGCAAATACCCACAGCTAAAACTCCTTGTTTTAAAACAAGGATAACAGTGACTTAATTAACAAATACATAATTCTCTTGACAGTTTCTTGAGGACATATTGGAAAAATATAAAATACATTGTAAATATTAACATGATTACTCTACCAGATCTTTTATGTGCTGTAGATAAAACAGTTTAACTGATGAAACAGTTAAAATGGCTGCTGCTTTGCCTGTCTTCAGTTCATGTGTTTAATGCTGATATATGTTTAAACATGTGATGCTTAGTCCATGAAATATGTTAGAAAACTCCATATTTTCCTCAGCTTAGAATTTCCATTTATGCCTTTCAGAATTGTTCTCTTTTCCCTACTGAACTTGCACTTACTAGGATTTACAGATGGTTTACAGAATCACATCAACATCTTGTTAATATAAAATACAGGCATCACTTGTTAATAACTTATTAGCAATACAGATTTGTCAAGTGATCATCTGGTTACAGTGCTGCAAGATCATTCACTGGTGTTTTATTATTAATAGTTACATAATAGCACTATTTACAGTTTGGCTGTATACCAGCATTCCTTGAGTTGTACTTAGCTTTGAAGCTAGATTTTACCAGATGCTGTAGAAGAGCAAGGTCATTAAGTCCATCATTTGTAGTAAATTTGATCTTATACAGACAAAAGTTTTATCCAACTTAGCTCGAGAAGACTCACTTTTCATGTTTCTTTTCAGCTTAGGTTGTATTTTGTCCCTAGCTTGCTACTGTATTTACTCTGAGAAACTTCTCTCCTGCTTGTGACCTCAGTAACAGCCATTTTCTTATACAGACTTTGCAAATTCAGTAGAGAAACATAAATGTTTCCTAAGCATGTAGTTTGTGTACTTCTGTTTATTGATACTTTAGATAACTAAATGTAATTAAATCTGTGCACTGTAGACCTTATATAAAATATAAATGTGTGTTTTGTAAGCTTTATCTATGCTAGCAGGCAAGAATGCCATGTAAGTAATGGAGTAATTACAGCAAGTTGATGTGTTGGGGTTTTTTCCCCCCCTGAATAGGAGGCTTGTTGACTTTATCTACATTAAAACACATGACATTTAAAAACCCTCTTAGTCTTTCCCTGCTAATTGCTTGGTGTAACATATGAGCTGACAAATGTTTTACTAACTGTGTTTAAGATCCCAAGTGCTATTAAAGCAAGTGAATAATAGCTTCTTGAGTAGCAGCTGATTACCAGCTATGCAAGTCATTTTGGCACAACACTTCTAATAAGAACTTATTGGACCATTAGGGTTTTTTTGTTTGTTTGGGTTGGTGGTTTTGCATGTCCTTGCTCTTCATTATTTAAGAACGCATAACTTTACAGGATTTAAAGCCATGGCACTTCATTAGCTAGTGCCAACTTCCTTAAAGTTCAAGTGCAACGTTTTCTACATTTTTCTTCTGGTTTGTTTCTGAAGTGAAACACACTTTCAATTACATGAAATTCACGAGTCTCTGTGTTTTAATTTATCTCTGTGAATTCCAAGAGCAGTAATACTAATACCTAAAGTCCTTTCTGCAGGGAACTCAAGTAGCTCAGTAATTACAGCAACAGATTGGGGCCCAGCAACCTACTGTTTTTAATCCTACCTAACCTATTAGTGACTGACCTCATCCAAATTACTTCATCTGACTATTTCAGTCATCTTAGCTAAACTAAGATGTATTTTGCGGTTTTGTTTTGTTGTTTTTTTTTCAGCAACCTAACCTTACCTACCCTTCTGTGACTATGATTACTGGGCAAAATCTATCCGGTAGGTGAAGCCTTTGTTACTTTGATTTAGACTTGTTACATCTACTGCTTGCTTGAATGGGTTAGGAGCCTCACAATAAGCTTCCTGAATTTATGTAATCAAGGGTGTCAATTACCCAAATAACCCTTCTTCAGGTTATAGACAAGCTGCGGTAAAAGTTTAAGTTATGACTCAATTAGCATCTCATAGACTACACTTTCCTTTTTCATCCTTTTTTTCATCCATCCTTTTTTAAACATCATGTCAAATCACATGTATTTTTCAAGTTTTCCAAATAAGGTTAAAATCATGATTGCAAGATTGGGCTAAAGACAACGACAAAGAAATTATCCTCGTTCCATGATAGCAACTTCAGAGGGGTGAGTTTTCTGTTTGTTTATAGCTGGTAGCTCAGGAGATGGGTCAATCTGATAACAGGCTTACATGTAATAGAACCAGCTATCTACTGTAATTTTACCTTTTCCTTCTCTAAGCAGTACCTAGACATGTCATTTTACCCTCACACCCAGTATAAATTCAGATATCTGTTATTAATCAGTCTGTAATTGAATGGTGGCTCAGAGCTCCCGCTATGTTTTTCTATGCATGATGACTTCAATTAGTTGACACCAATTTTTATTCAATCTATGCCACTAATAAATAGTAATGCAATATTTTAAATGCTACTCTCCTCTTCTGTAAGAAAGCATTTTAGTAACAGCATTATATGAGTATTTAAAAGACGCATGTTGTGGTATACAAATATCAGTACAGACGTCTTCATTTTCACTTCCAGTTGTGCAACCATTAACTAACCCAAACCTTTTACTAATCCCTGAAATTACTTAATGTTTAAGGGTTTATATATATATATATATATATATACTCACAACAGAATATCCCTAACGCAGACACGTCCATTTGAACACCTCTGGTCTGCCGGTAGTTAATATATCTACTGTTCTAGCCACGAAGCTTTCGCAACCGAGCTTCTCACTCCAATATTGAGCAGGACCGAAACGAAGGAGGGAGTGGGATGACTCCCGGATGGCTTTCTAGCTGCAGCTGGTGATACTTCAGCACCACCTCCTGGCGATTTCATCTACCTGCAGTTTCCTTGCAGAGCGTGTACTCTCCATACAAGAGGGACAGCGCTCCTCTACTGCCCCTAGATAATCAAAGACAAGTGCTGTGAGAAGCAGGTAACAGCCATTAAATGTTAATGAGGAAATGTTATTTAATGAAGCAACATAGCTTCGTTTTGATAACAGGTTTGTTTCAAATTAATTTATGACTGCACTTTATTTCAATAAACAGTCAGACAGGGTAGTTATCTTTGATTTGGATTTAATTTAATTTTACACAGATCATCAGATACATTGTGGGAAAGAATTTTAGCACTGTTACTCTGTAGTTCTAATCAAATGGAGTGAAAAGTTTAATCAGCCTTGCAAGATGGAGGTCATTAGCTTTTTCATCATCAAAAACAATTTAGCTTTTACCTGGACTTCATGTCAGGCCTCCTATTAATAAAATCTTTGCATTCCTCCATGGTTTGGTAGTTTAGGTGTTCAGTGTAAATGAGTGTGGAAAGCAGAGAGTGTTGTTGGTATTTGTGGAGGTGGCAGCAGTGGCTGCTTTCTGTGGCAGGTGGTGGTGGTAGTAGTTATGGTTGGTTGTTGTCGTGGGTTTTTTTTGTGTGTGTGTTTCATTGCTTTTGTTTGTTTTGGTTTGAGGGTTTTGTTTGTTTGTTTGTTCCCCAATTCTGTACTATTAACAATACCTAGTGTTTATCTATATGAACATATTAAGCTGTAGACTTTTTCTTGGTTTTGTTAGTGTTTCAAAACATTGGGTGGTATGATCGTAGTGGATTTCTTGTTAACCTAGATTTTATTAATTTACTGGCTACCAAGTAGTTCTGAAAATGCCAAGTAGAGATTGTATAGTTTTGACACTTGTGATAGTAAAGAAGAATAGGAAAAACAACAACAGAGAAATAAGTGTGATAATTTATAAAAGCTGCATTTTTGTCAAAAATACATATTGTCTCAAGGAATGTATTTTAGGTTTAAGTCCTGCCATTATTAAAAGGCAGTGTCACGAAATGTTCAGGCTAAGATTGTTTCTTAAGAGTCTAATTTACGCTATACAATTGATCACGTTATGCACAAAGCTGGTTTTCTAAAACTGTGTGAGACATGGATGAATGCATGAAACAGTCATGTTTTCATTGACTGAAGTTTATTGTTCTGTAACCAACTAAGAATTTCAACTGTAGAAGTCTCAGCTGGGATCAGGACTGTGAAGCATTACTCTGTTCATTTTTTTTTCTTTCATCTTAGTCGAGTATGTTTATCCTAGGTTGTAATAGGAAAGAGTCATAAATTGAGCTGAAGTTGTTTAGCTTTTGAGTTGTAGGTTTTCCATCTTTAAGACTGCTCTTAGCTAGTTTCTTTATTTCATCAGAGTAAACACCTGTGATCTTGCTTCTGAGGCTAATTCCTGTCCCACTCCATCCCTTTAGCTTTTAACCCCCAATGTTTCACTTTGCCCTATTCCAGCTCAGTTAAGAGCTTATCTTCAAAAGTGAAAATGTCCAGCTCCACTCCAAGAAGGGAAGTGCTAACACTGCATGCTGTTGTTCATCCTTGAAAATCCTTGGCAACCATTTTGTAGCCCCAAGATATTTTGGGGTACTGCCTTTAGCTGTAATTAAGTGGTTGTGCTTTGACTGTAGGGCTGTATAACATAACATGAGACTATATGAATCAGACAAAAAGGTTTTTTCAAAGTTACCAGTATGTGATATTTGCTTACTTGGGGAGATTTAGCAGGCTGAGGGTTTGCTGGGTTTGAGGAGTTTCTGGGTACTTTATGCACTAATTTTATTTTCAGATGCCTGCTTGCCTACCAGTTTGCAAGTATATGATCAACCACAGACTAAGTAACTTCATTCTGGGACTGGCAGGCTGAAAATCATTTGACAAAAACCAAACCCCACCTTTTTGCATTTTTTCCCCTACTGTAATTGTTTTCTCCTTATATTGTCTTTTGAAAACAAAATGGGAAAAGCAATGAAGTGAGCAGTACTGAGTGAAATGGGATAATTTAGAGAGATGAAACAGAAGGGTCTAATCCATTGAATATGTTCTTTGTGTACTTGCCTAGCCTGGTAAAATGCTCTGATTCTTTTAGTCTCAATTTCATTCGCTACATAATGATACTAATTAACAGCTTTACTGGCAGATCAACAACTTAGAGCCTAGTTTTAATTTTAAAATTCTAAACACAATTGACTTTTATTTCATTGTTAAATTTTCGTGCTGTATCTCAAAATACAGAACTGCTTAATCTTGTAAATTTAATCTTGAGTATAAGATTGCACAAAATGTCTCAGTGAAGATGGCTGTAACCATATTTGCTGCTTTGTGTTTATGATTGTAGTGTATTCAGCAATGCAATTAATCTTTCCCCACAGAATTTCTCTTGCAAGAGAAGACAATTATCAGTCAACTTGGATATTTTTACCACAGTCTTAACTTTATAAAAGCTTCTCCTTCCCAAAGGTTTCCATAAAGCCTTTTTGAATAAGGGCCTTTTTGGATATTACCAGTTGAATTAATATTTCTTATCTTATAAAATTTTCTGTTTACCTTCAGCATTTTAGCAGCTTCTTCACTCTCAGCAAAAGGTATGTTCCTATCAGTAATCAGATATTTTAAAATCATAGTCTACTTTGATAGTTATGAATTAATCCATTCTGCTAAGTCTTTACATGTAATCAATCACAGAATGGTTGGGAGGGACCTCTGGAGATCATCTAGTCCAACTGTCCTCATTATCTTCATGGCCCTCTCTTGGACTTTCTGCAGTAGTTCACTGTTGTTGTTGATCTGGGGAGCCCAAAACTGGACACAATACTCCAGGTGTGGCCTCTCCAGGGCAGAGTAGAGGGGGAGGAGAAATTCTCTCCACCTGCTGGCAGCACTCTTCTAAATACACCCCACAAGGGCACTGGCTATTGAAGGTTATGCACCAGCTTTGCAAGCAAAAACAAACTAAAGCTAGATCTAAAAGAAGAATCACGATCAATTGTCAGGTTCAGATGAAGAAAATGTTATTTTGGCTGCTTGCACTACCTGACCTGGAAGCTGTTCATTGAAAAGCTCCCATAATTTCTGGCAAGGAAAAATGTGTAAGTCATGTAGTTAATTAGGGCAGAAATCCATTACCTAATGCCTTCTGCTGAGGTGGTTTATTTTCTGCATGTAGATTTTAACATTAAGATTTTAACCTAAATTGTGAGGGGACAGAGTCCTTATGGTTGACAACATTCACTTATTTAAGCAATTCACTAGCAAGACACTGTGACCTTTGAGCATGGCAGTCTGTTAGCTACTCATATGCTCATCACTAGCTTTCTACCTTTGTTTGAGCTCAAAAGCTAATGAGCTAATTAGCTGGACAACTAATGAAAAATACAGTGAAGCTTGAACTCAAAAAATTCATTAATTTCTTAGCACAGAGAGTGATAAGAACAGCTCTGAAAATTATCCTCTATATATGACATTATTGAATTTTTTTAGCTCAAATGCAGTGTATTAGAAACTGAACTAGAACAGTTATAATGCTTGGAGATGAGTTCTGAAAGACTCATGCCTCTGGAAATGCAGTGTATAGCTGTTAGTCTGCTGACCATTGCTGTTTCCTGTACTGAATAGGCTGGGTCTATAGAACCATTTACAATTGCACTGTAAAGATCTCCCAGAGTTGGTTGGCTCTGTTACTCCCATTTATGTTCTGCCATATTACACAACTACAGAGTAATATTCCTTAACTCTTAAGTAATTCTTAGGTCCTACCTTAAATTTAACAGCTTCTCTCATCTTAGATAATTTATGTTAAGGTACGTTTGATTGTTTTGGGGTCTTTAAATTAATTTCTAGCACAAAGTGTTTTGGCAGCCACATTTCAGTTAGAGAAAATAAGCCTCAATTAAAGCTTTTCCTTAGGCAAACTTTAAATGTGATGGGAGGGGTAGGAAGATTCATCCACTGAGTCAGTTGTTTACCACAGGTTTTGTTTTATTTGAAAGTACTTATGCTGACTCTATACATCTTCATAATGAGAGAGTTACTTTACTCTTACTTTTCCTTCAGGGGAATAGAATTAAATGTATTTAACTTTTAGGCAGAAAACTGGCAAAAGTTTATTTAGTTAATATTCCTTCCAACAGAATATGAGTTAAAATAAATTGGAGCACATTTGGTTTCATCTCTTTGGCTGGCATCTTCAAACAAGTGAGGTGTTTGAAGTAGTTACATGTTGAGCACCTGTCTCTCCTCAGGAGTCCTGAAGGTCCCAGCTTTTAGTATAGTCATTTAAATCCTAGTATACCTTGGCTGCCAGACAATTTGTTGGTTTCTGGGGTTTTTAGCCCATTAAGTGCAATTACTTTCCAGCACAGAACTTGCATTGGCTCTTAGAGGTGCTTCCTCAATTGTCTTGCACATAGCCATTTTACTTCTGGAATTACAGGTGAGTGAAGCAGGTTTTAAAAGTACAATGTGGAATACAGCCATTAATAGCTAATGAACATTAGCTTCATTAGAAATACATTTTTGTGGGGTTTTTTGGGATAGAACTGCTATGGAGAGAGACCTAAAACATACTTAGTATAGAGGACTTGTCAGGGAAAGGCATTCGGATTATTAGTAGTTAGTTTATAGCAGAGAATGAGTGGAGGAGAATTTGTGTGTAAATTGCTGTTCATCATTTGCTATGTTGGGTTTTTTATGTACAGAAACTTCTCTTTAACAAAGGTCTTGACAGACAGCTGTTTTTAATAATCCAGATGTATTTGTAGGCATTTGGGTTATGACTTGGAATGACCAGAACGCATGTATCAGTCTGGTGTAAGTTCAATAGCAAGCTGAGAAATAGTGTGCTCACACTGAGTATAAAGCCTGTATTGGCAAACTTCTTGTTGCTATTTTTTAATAGCTTGCTATTGTATATTTTTCTTCAAGTAAAGTTGTCTTTCCAAAAGGTTAATGGAGAGCTACAGTTCCAAAGGGAGGTGTAGATATATACATGTGCTAAAGCTGTTTCTTGAAATTTAACTGGAGTCCTACATGATATTTGCATTTATACAAGTATCAAAGTTTATACCAACAGCCATGTCCAGTCCAGATTTCAGTATGATAGCTGGTTGAATGTAAGCACTAAAGGTGGGCTATTAAATGTCTAAATTTAAATTTCTCCTCAACATGAGGACAAAATTCTTTACAGAGAGGGTGACAGAGCACTGGAAGAAGCTGCCCAGGGAGGGTGCAGAGTCTCTTTCTCTAGACACATTCAAAACCTGTCTGGGCGCATTCCTGTGTGGACTACCCTAAGTGATCCTGTTTTGGCAGGGCGGTTGGACCCGCTGTTCTCTGGAGGTCCCTTCCAACCTCTAATGTACTGTGATGCTGTAAAATGGAGGATTCCCAAGGAAACCCAGAGTTTATTCCTAGTCAAGTTGAAGGGTTTACTTGAGAACAGCAATGAATTTTCAGCCAATGACTTTCACAAGGGGAAGGGAAGTGCTTGTATTTCCCAGTGACCATGGGAAGAGTTACCAACTGAAATAGCAGCTCACCTCTCTTCAGATTCTGGACTTGACTGTCTGTTGCACAGACAGTGGTGTGGCTCTAGTGACTAATGTTAAACTCCTGGGGCATGTCATCCTCTTTTGCTCCAACATTGACAAATAACTCATTTAAAACCAACTTATTTCTCAATAGTGAATGTGCAGACAATGCGGAAGAACCGTATTTGATGCAGTACCTTTCAGCTACTGGAGTTTTGGGATTGTTACTGTTTTCGTTGTTGTTGTTCACCTCCAGTTGAAATATCTTTGTCAGAAATTTGCATGTCCTGTGCTTTTCCTTACTTTTATAGTTTAGTTATGAAAAATAGAATTCAGTGCTTGAAGTGGGTATTATATCTTCTGTGGTATGTGATCAGGTTTTCTTATCACATGCTACCTAGAATACTGAGTGATGGCACTGGTTCATTTTCTCAGCAAATGAGCTGAATAAAACTGAAATTTAACTCCTCAGATATCTTTTCCTTTGAACTACACGCTATAAACGGAAAAGTAATGTTAATGTCATGTCTTGAAGATATTTCTTGATCTTAAACTTCCCTGTGACCTTGTATCTCAGCACAAGGTATGCTCAAGCGAGGAGTGGGAGTACTGTTGCCATGAAAAAACAGTTGAATTTAGAGGCAAGCAAGGTAACTCTCATCTGGTCAATGCTCTACCAGGCTTTTTCAAATGCAACAGGTTTCAGAGGAAATAATCTAGGTAAAATATTAAGGGGGCTGTAGAGGTAAGTTTTCTAGTAGAGAGACTGTCCTGTGGTGTCACTCTGATGTGCTGCAGTAAAGGCTCTCTTCCCAGGCATTGTCAGTACACTTTATTGAATACTTTGAGCTGACAGGAGAGTTCATTTCTGGGCCTGGGCCTTTCCAGCCACAAATGTAACACAAATAGATCTCTGCCTTTACTCAGTAATGGTAAATGGGGGTTAAACTGCCATTTAACTGCCTTCTCTCGTGGCTGTGCAGCTGCTGAGCCCTCAAGTGGTGCCACTCCAGTGTCAGTGGTGGCTTGGGCCATGCTGCACTTAATGGGAGCTGTTCACGAGAGGCAAGCTCTGCACACTGTGCTGCAGGACCCAGGCTGCTGTCACCCCCTGGGGCTGTTGTTACCCCTTTTACCCGCATCCTACCCCTGGGGCTGCCTTCCATCACCACCCTGGGTTGCAGCTTTGCAATGTGCTGCTGGTGCTTCCCACCACCCATACCGAGGCACATTTGCCAAATAGTTACCAAATCTGTCTGGAATTGCTCCCTTTGCTGCCTTTGTTTCACACTGCATCTGACTAACTTGCAGGTCATGTCCTGCCACACAAGCAGTAAACCCACAAAGCTTCAGTCATTTGAGTTATGAAGAATGAGGTGAATTAGGGAACCATCCCATAAAGATGCTGTTTGGTATTTTTAAAATGAGAACGTTTTCAGGAAAAAAAGTAGGAATGTGGTGCTTAATAGTGAAACATTCCAATATTTCTGCAGCTCAATACCTTCACCTTTGTGGGGTGTGTACAGTGTGCAGTTGTTCATTTAACTGCCATTATTTCAAGTGCTATCTGAGATATGTTTGGCCATCAGATATCAAGGTGAGAATATGAAAAAAGTGGTAAGCCATAGATGTATTCTGTCACAACTGGAAACAAAGATATAACTGAGAAGAGCTCGTGTTTTGCATTACCACATAATGTGCCTTTGCCTTGATCCCATGAATTGTTGTAGTTTCCAAGCAGAATATAATGGAGAAGCATGTGGTGCAACTGAAAAACATGTTTAGAAAAATAAATCACTAACAGCTAGCTTTTTTAGCTGCTGCTTTGAAATTCTTTAATTGAATTATTAGCAGATGGTGCTATTTCTGTTGACTTGCCTCACAGCAGTCTTTTCTGAAAAAGGAAGAAAATACTCTTTATGCCTAATTAGGGGACTGTTTCTTCTGGAAAATGTTGCTTCTAGTAGTCTGCTTTCTAGCTATTGTCAAATATTGGTAGATGAGATAATTTTTCTGATTCATGAATCTTTCCTAGAGAATATGGGTTGTAACTTCTTTCCAGTGAAAAGTAAAGCTGTTACCTTACTCTATTTTTCCCCCTGGTAAGGAGTACTGTTGCAAAACTATGCCTCTCCAGTACATATTTGTGCTGAAGACCCTTTGACTTATTCCTCTAGAAAGTGAAAAGTAATATTAATTTTCCTTGTGTTTGGTGAAAATATATTGCCACAACATGGCCTTTGTAACTTAAGTTTTTTCTTTACTTCATTAAAACGTGAAAATACTCTTTCAT
The DNA here is from genome assembly GCF_027791375.1 of Indicator indicator. NCBI lineage: Eukaryota > Metazoa > Chordata > Aves > Piciformes > Indicatoridae > Indicator > Indicator indicator. The sequence continues at coordinate 13,943,492 of NC_072027.1, forward strand.
TTGGGACATAAGCTGTGTGCAACGTTCACAATAAATAGTTTAAATAATTTCTGTGGAGATAAAATTTCTACTTGTAACTACTTACGTAGTTATCTAATTCATGAATCTTCCTGAATGCTATATAACTAATCATTTGTGGTTTGGTTATAAATAATTAATCCTAGCAAGTGGAGCATGACTTTGCAACAAGACTTGGAATGCAACTTCAGATGCAGAAGAACTCAGAGTATGATGGGAGCAAATAAGCTAAACGTTAGTCCTGAAGTAGTTGAAATAACTTTAAAGGATGTGTGAATATGCTGTTTACTGAGAAATTTCCACTTGCTTTGCCCTATAAGGCTTGTTGGGTTTTTTTGTCTTTTTTTAATTTTTTAAACAGGTGTATTAAGGCCATTTTTACTTTAAATCTTTAAATGTTGAGGCTTTAAGATTCCTATTAGATGAGTTTACCTACCTGTCAACGTTGTGAAGAAAATAGTCCTTTACTTGGACAAACTTGTATTGTAGAATGCCATATTTATAAATGCCCAGTTTTAACTCAGCTGGCAGCTGAGTCCTGGCTGTCCTGTTACAACAGAGAGGTTTTCTCCTCTCCTTTCCCCCTCTGGGTGGGCAAGGAGGAAAGGAGCTGGGAAAGCTAAAATGTCAGCAGGCACACAGCAGACAAAACTGCAAAAACCAATGCTGCCATGTGTAGATTGTAACCGGCACAAAAGGGCCAAACCCCAGCCCAGAAACTGGGGAAGAAACACGAAAAACTCTGAACAGGAAACATTACAAGCCATAGAATATATTGCAAGTCCCCAAAACCCCTGGACAACCCCTTTCCTGAATGCAGTGAGCATGGTGTAGAATATATGATCCAGCTTGCCCTGTTGTTCTGTGCAACTGGCAAGGGAGAGTAGCCTCATCCCTCCTCCAACCAATACAATGAAGCACTTCATTAGTTTTCTCAGTGAAGCAGGATACTACTGTAAGATTCACAAGAGAGAGAGGACATGCAGTTGATGCTTCAGTGGCACATGACAAGCAGACTTTGTTTCCCCAAATCTAGAACTATCAACCTAAATTTTCCAAATGTCGAGGTGTCTAACAATAAAACCTGCTAGCTAAGTGTTTGTTAATGTACAAGATGGAACCTTTGCAGTCTTGACAACATTTAGGAATTTACTGTCTGTCTTGCCTAAACCATAGGAGGATTTATAGCTTGTTTGCCTCTGCCAGCAGTGATGCACATGCAGTGTACCATTATAACACCAAGAAGCTTATACTAACTCCTCTTGCCAGTTGAAAAACATCTCGGAAAACTCACTGCAGCTTTTAGACAGTTCTAATTGTTGCTTACTAATTTGGGGAAGCCTTTGAAAGTCCTATTTCCAGAAGGGAATAATTTAAACCCTTCATGTTAAGGATCTGACCTGTTCTGATTACCTTTGCTCACCAAGTTGACCACCAAACTTGCTAAGACAGTAAATTCCAATGCTTGCTCAAATTCGTATTTCTCAAATCTAGTCACCTGTACCAATTGCCAAAAGGATGTGGTGTGTACAGTCAGTTACTAACTATTATAAACTTTATAAGGTGTACACAGAACCTCTTGCAGTGTTTGAGTTTTCTGTAATGGACAGGAGAGACAACTATTTCTTATGCCTTACACTGAAGTATTTTACACTGAGAAAGGCAACAATTAAAATTGCAGTTGTTTACTGTTTTATCTGTGATAAAGCTGGAGAGGAAGAGTTGTAGTAAAGCTTACCTTAATAGAAACATAGCAGGTACCTTGCCATTAGTGCCACTGACCAATAAATCTCTACAAGGCTTTTTTACAACTTCCTAACCTCTGTGTCTGGGTATAGTTTTAAAAGGAAATTTAATGATTAATTTTCCTTTAATGGCTCTCCTGTGGACCATGAACTATGGAGTTCCAGTGTTGGTGTTTAAATGGTGATCACTATCTGTACACTGTTTTTTACTGTAGAGAGATACTGCTGTCATTTACCTTTTCTATTCTTCCTTTTACAGTGAAGGCTTAGTTTCCTGTACTAGATAAGCTACAGCTTAATACTACAGCTAAAGTGAAAGGTCATTACCCAGGCTGCTCTACTACTGCAACAAAGGGTAGCCAAATAGCGTACAATGGTGCCTTAAGCTATTATTTTTGCGTGGCTCTCCTTGTGCCATGTAGATGTACCAGTTGACATGAATATTCATCTAAAATCATTAAACGTTTTCTAAGGATACAATTGTGATTTTTACCCAAGAGGAATGCCTGTCTATTCTTTGCAGTTCACTGCATTGTTTCCAGTGTCTTTTGCCAAGTCTGATGCAGATCTAGTATAGATCTTAAAGGGTTGAAGTCTTTTCACCTAGGAGTTTTCAATTATTTGAGTCCTCTGTGGGATGACTTCCCCCCTCCCCCCAAACTATAAGAGCTGAAAGGTGAATCACAGGCAGACTGCAATTTCCAAGACAAATACAGGTAAGGATATGGATATGTGCCTGAATAGAAAATTCTGCCGAAAGCTTATCTTCTGCCTTCTGTGAAATTCTGCCAGTAACTTAAACAATGGAAATTTTTCTTCCAGCAGTGAAGTCACACTGCTTTCCTCCAGCAAAAAAAAATTGCCTTTTCCAGGTTCGAAAGCAATACTCCAATAGTATGTGCTAAGTTACTGAAAAGCTGGCACTGCAAAATTAAGGTGTAATAACTGATCCTGAACCAAATAAAAATATTCACATCAGCTGTTTCTGTAGTTGTGTCATTTGCAGGCTTGGAGTAGGAAAACATGAACACAACATCACTGGCACTCATCTTGCTTATTCTTCTTCATCTGGTGTATTTGTATGGGATATCAAATAAATAGCTGTATTTTAAAGGAAATCTTTCCTTGCATTCATATTAATATTATAATATGTGGTGTTACACCAAATATTCCTATTCTTGCCCTTGCTTTTATGTTAATTTTCACAACTAGATCTCCACTGCAGTGAAATTCAGGAAAAATGTCGTAGTAACTAATGCCTTAGTTTCGTAGATTCATAGAACGGTTTAGGTTGGAAGGAACCTTAAAGGTCATCTAGTTCTAACCTCCCCACCATGGACAGGGGCACCTTCCACTAGACCAGGTTGCTCAAGGCCTCATCAAACCTGGCCTTGAACACTTCCAGGGAGAGGGCATCCACAACCTGCCTGAGCAACGTGTTCCAGTGTCTCACCATGCTCACTGTCAAGAATTTTTAGTCTAAATCTTCCCTTCTGAAACTTCAATCCATTCCCCCTCATCCTATCACTACAAGTCCTTATAAAAAGACCCCTTCAGGCACTGGAAGGCTGCTATATGGTCTCCCCGGAGTCTTTTCCTCTCTGGGCTGAACAGTCCCAACTCTCCTGCTGCTGCTATGTTTAATAAGCTTTAGTTGCCAGTTCCCCAAATCAAAAAGTTAGAGCACCTGGAACTGTGGAAAGGAGGTGTTTACCCTTTCTACCAAGTTCTACTTTTCTTTTTTTTTTCAGACTGTATTTTTGCTTCCTGATTATTTTTTTTCTTTTTTTTTAATGTGATCACTCCCATGGGACTGAAACAGATCTTGTGTGGAAGTTCATGTGGAGATAAGAGAGTCTCATGTGCACCTGAACTTTTGAGGCAAGGACTGATAGATAGCAATACATATGCTTTTGAAGCTTTATCAAAATCTCTTTAGTGATGCCAGAGATGCACTAACTGGCAGATGTCTCTCGATTCTGTAGGAGCCTGGGTGGGGTTTTTTTGTTGTTTTGTTTTGTTTTCTTTCACAGACTCTTTAATCATAGCAAGTGTGACTGAGGTCTCAAACACGTACTAAAAAAAGTGCTCCAATGCTTACGAATTCTTAAGATCTTATCTGTTTCATGAAAATGTAATTAGGTCTGCCAGCTCCTGAGTTTTCTTTCATTCAAGTGTTCTTTGCTGTTAGTGGGAGGTCTAAAGCCATTTGCTTTTGTGTCTCTGTGTAATGATTCTTTTATCAGTAGACATTAGTTGTTTCATGAGACTGAAGCCTTGACCATAGGCAAAATTAATGCCATACCTATGGGCAAGACAGTGATACAAAGTGGAGGTTGTAAGGAGCAATATAGAGCCTGAAGAGATAGCCTAGAGATAGTAGAGTGGGGGAAATAAAGAGGATTAAAAAAAAAAAGATCGTATTAATGGTTACCATGATTTGTATTAACACTGTAACTTCATTCTAGAGCTGTACTAGCAATTTGTAATCAGTTCTTCAGTTTTTGTTCCAGCTGGACACAGCCAACAACTAGCATCAAAACCATTGCATGTACCACAATGTAATCACCTTCAACAACAAATTAGCACCTTCCAATCACATTTGTTCACAGCAAGCACTTTATTTTGTATTCAGTGTTCCAGGAGTTAATTTGTACGTAAAGTATTTGCAAATAGGCAACTGGGTGAGAAGATAATTCTTTGCATTATAGCTGTCTGTAAGTCTGGAAAGTTCTGCTAGCATCCCCAGAACTTTACAGATTGTCAGCAACATTTAAAGAATAACTTAGTCCCTCCAAGATTTCTCTCTTTTTTTTTTTTTTTCCCTCCATCTCCCCTGTTTCAGGCTGTGCAGTAGATAAGCTGCAGTTCCTTTACAAATCTTAAACCCCATCAAGGAACTATAACCTCTTTTCATCTGTTCTTTCATATTGGTACAGTAAGTTTCAAATCTGACTATTATCTAGCCTGCCAAGTTTTAATATAAATGGTGAGTGGGGGAACCACAATTCGCATCCACCTACAAACATCACCACTCAGTCATCTGTAATTTATAATCCATAAAGGTATCCCTTGCCAAAAAAAAGGAAAACAATCCTTTCAGTTGTTTTTAAGCAGCCTACACATCAGATTGTCGTCCTCTTGCTTCCCTGAGGCCCTTGCTTTCTGCTCCTATGTCTGGAGAATTTGCCCACATTGCAATGTAAGGCATGTGTACAACTGCTGTTGTACAACTATGAGATGCTAATGCTATGATGTGAATGTTGTGCTGTGACTTCTCTTCATAATCCTTTGTCCTTAAGGATAGTACTAGCGAGAAAAGTATCAATGATGTAAAAACTGTCAATAACTTACAAGCTATTTATGCTGCAAGATGAACTTGTCACATAGAGAGTTACTACCTGTCCATAGTTATTTGACCTAAACTGGCTAATAGTTCACAGTGAATGCCTTTGAAGTAACAGAATGTATGGACCAGTACATCTGGGGTCAGTCCCTACCTGCCTGAGTATGTGTTAACCTTGTGTGACAACACCAAGTTTGTTGTGAGCATTGGCTTCTTTGACATTGCATTACTACTTAAGAAATACATCTTCCAAATAATCTAGATGATGTAAAGCCTGTCAGCTTTGCTGTGCAGAACTTGTTGATAATGGACAAAAAATTAAACAAAGCATGGACTCTCTTGGAGCAGGACCTGCAAGAAAATATTTCTGACAGTTACCCTTTATCAAAGATGGTTTTGCCAAACACCCATTAAATTGGACAATAGAGATTACTAAAGATACTACATTAAATCTGTTTGGAATGTGAAGTGTTAACCTCATTTTGTTGTTTAGTTAGATTTGCAAATCTGTATCTGGAAAATAGTCATGATAGTTAATGTACACATTTGACTAATCTGTGTGGGAGTTTTTGACTTGAATCAATGTTATCTAGTAAAGCAGGTTCACTTAAATTGCAGTATGTTTTATTTCACAGTTCATAGGTGAACTTGATACAGTTAGCTAATTGCTTTAGTTCTACTACTAAATTTAACCACCAGTCCCCCACTGTCTCCATCTTCCATCAATAAGAGAAAGTGGTCTGCTTTAAACTTCTTTTTGATAGTTTCCAGGTGTGGAGGATTGATCCCAAAGTATTTTTAAACATGATTTAACCAAGGGTTGAACTCGGTTAAGGACAAAACCAAACTTAGGGTGTAGTATTTCAACTGTACTGCTAAGAGGGCTTTAATTCAGATAAATGTTTTCCTTTAATCTTGCTTGCCTCAATTCGTGTCTTGTTCTTTCATCAGTTTCAGGATTTGTTTGTTTTTGGTTTTGTTTTTTTTTTTTTAACCCTGATATACACTTACATGCAATATACTAAGTTGAAATATGTTGAAGATGTTGAAAATCTGATGAAAGGAAATTGTTCATAAAACAATTTGTTTTGGCAAGAGTCTGTGCCAAAAGTAGGCCCTCCCTTGATGTGTCAATGCAGAAATAAACACAGGAGGGAGGAAAAATGCTGGTGAAACAAATACAAATAGAGATTGGATGTATCAACACTCTAAGTTTACAAATAGTATCTTTTTAAGCAAACATTAAGACTGGAAACTTAAACAAAATTAAGTTCCTCAGGCACATGAAAGCCTTCACTGGTAAGCCTTAAAATAAAACAGAAGATATGAAACTGAAGTGATTAGGTGATTTTTCTCTTCCCAGTTTTCTTTCCTGAAAGGCTTTAATACACATGAGAATTCTTCATATTGCAGTGGCAGCTTCAGGCATCAGTTTGCCCATGATTATAATTTTCCTGAAGCAGCCTTTGGCTTTGTGGAGTACTTGGAGAACATTTGTTTTGGCATGTTACCTCATACCACATATGTGCTTGCAGATCAAGCCTTGTGACCTATTATGTGCATGGCTTCCTAAGACTGACTTTTATATATGTAATAGGAATGTCTGGTCAAAGAGAAAGAGCTTCCAGAAAAGGTAATGCCTTGGGTCACATCAGGCTCTCTGTCACCAGAGCTATTAAGATGCCTGCAGGAATCTTGGAGCAGGAGGTTGTCACAGAGCTGATCACTTAGTAATTTACAGTGAGCCAGGCTGAACCACAGTCTGAATGGGGTTGTCTCCTTTATGCTTTACAATATTCAAGTATATAGAGAATTCTCTTTGGAACTGTGGAGCCTTTCTCTGGCACAGGCTATAGCACGAAACAATGCTTAGCTCAGGCTGTATTGTACTAAGTACAAGCTGTCAGGGCAGCTAATCAGGTGAACTCCTAGCAGAAGTCTGTGCTTTGAGTTGTAATACCAATCTAGTCCTTAAAGTGCTTTCTAATTCACTATTGTTAATGTAAACTATGTAAAACCCACAGAAATTACTTCTAATTTAAGCACCACAGATACATAGGTTATACCAATAACTCTAAGGCAGGTAGCCTGTAGGATTGGTGGGTTGATTTCCTTGTTTATTGCATTAATTCTCTCGCAAGAACTAGAAAGAACATTCTGCTGGTGAACCAGATGAAATTAAAGCCCTCCCACTGTACATACAGCTCTTCCATTCTGAGTTCTGTGAGGGTGCTCTCTTGTATAGTGTTAGGAAGTATATGGTTTTAAGTATTGTAACATGATCTTTGATAAGGATTATCAAATCTGACTGAAAGAAAGGATCATGATATGTATGTGATAGTATTATGTTAGATTATCCAAATATTCCATTAATTGATTTGTACTGAAGGCTGGTGCTGGTCAAATATTCTTGCATCAAATAAATGAAATGTTTGTCTTCTTTTAATTAAACCTTTGATTTGAACCACTTGAATTTTGATCTGTGAATTTCCTGGAGCTGCTGAGATTAAGAGACTGAGAATCAGGTCTCTTAAGGAAAACTGCTGGGCTTTGTGGTTTGGGTTAAAACTTAAATGTGAAACTAGCTTACTCTGAAGATATAGAATGAAAGCAAATGAAAAAAACTGTTAAACTCAGTTATGAAATGCACAATGTCAGATCAGAAGCAATTTGTAATTTGATCATTGAAATAAATATTATAGTTCAGTAAGCAGTTGAAGGCTAGTGGTGGTTTCCGTGGTGTGCTTGTGACACAACTTGAGGTAACAGGGCAGCTGCTGGGATTTATCAAGCAGTGTGCTATGTCTTGGTTAGTCCAGCCTATCAGAAGACTTGGTCATGCGGGGATGAGAGCGCTCTCAAATGTGCTCAGCATTGTATCCTTTGCTTCTTCCTTTACAGTTCCCCATTCAGTGGGGTGTAGAACTCTTACATTCTGTGTTATTGCCAATGAAAACAATTAAAAGAACATTGCTCATCAAATCAAAGGAGAGAGATGCAATTTCACCATGATGGATCTACTTTTTCTGCAGAAAGATGAGGTGCTGTCACTTGATGCCAGTAAAGCTCACTTTCCCAAATGAGTATCTCACTTTGCCAAATGAATTTATTACGTTGTGTCCTACAGAATGTGTATTTGAAGTGATGTCAGCTTGCCAACTTTGAACACCAAATGATTGTAAAATACTGAATCTTAGCAGAGAAACAGCTAATTGCAAATGTTAAGACCAAAAATTAAATCAGAAGTTTGGCTTCTGTCTGTACTCCGCTTGTGCAATGATATAGAATGGTTTGGGTTGGAAGGGACTTCCAAAGGTCATCTAGTCCAACTCCTCTGCAGTCAGCAGGGACATCCTCCACTACTGAGCCTGACCTAAAGTATCTCCAAGGATGGGGCCTTGAGGATCTCCCTGGGCAACCTGTTCCAGTGTTCCAGCACCCTCATGGTAAGGAACTTCTTCCTAACACCTAATCTAAATCTGCTCTTCTCTAATTTCAAACTATTGCCTCTCATCCTATTAGTCCAGGCCTTTGGAAACAGTCCCTTTGCAGCCTTCTTTCAGGTCCCCTTCAAGTACTGGAAGGTTGCTATTCGGTCTCCCCTGGGCCTTCCTTCCTCCAGGCTGCACAAGCCCAGCTCCCTCAGCCTGTCCTCATAGCAGAGGTGCTCCAGCCTCCTGATCACTCTCGTGGCCCTTTTCTGGACCTGCTCCATCAGGTCCCATGTCCTTCCTGTGTTCAGGGCTCCAGAGCTGGACACAGTACTCCAGATGAGGTCTCACCAGAATGAAGTGGCAGAATCACCTCTTTCAACCTGCTGGCTACATTCCTTTTGATGCAGCCTAGGATGTCATTTGCCTTCTGGGCTGCAAGCACACACTGTTGGTTCAGTCCAGGTTCTCATTCACCAGAACTCCCAAGTCCTTTTCCACAGGACTGCTTTCTATCACCTCATCCCACAGCCTCTATTGAAAATTAGGCTTGTACTGGTCCAGCTGCAGGAATCTGCACTTGGTGGTGTTGAACTTCATGAGGTTCACCTGGGCCCATGTCTCCAGCTGATTCACATCAGTTAATGAAAACCCTTAGGCAAGGAGTTTGTTTACATTTCTCAAATGCTCTGAGTAGTTCTTTACTTTGTATTCCCACAAGTGTGGCTGCAGTACCATGGTCTCTTTGGACAGATGAATAGTCATGGTAAGTAGTACATGCTTGACTCTTTTCTCTAACTGATTATAGATGTCTAGCAGAGATTGCTTCATCTCAGTAGTTTGGGGAGTTTAGAGAACTGACTATTTCTTCCCTGGGGCCAGCAGTTTTGGGTGAGTGGATAGAGTTTTTTCTCTTGTTCTATATGTCTGTTACTAAGATAGTATTTAAGCTACTGCTTTTGTATGCTTTTCAGAGGAATGGCTAAGATGTTTTCAGCTATGTTGATTCTAGGATAACTGCATGTTTATGAAATGAAGCAGGCTGTTTGCCTGACTTATATGCATGGCTCCTTGGGTTACCTACCTTTGAAAGTAATTTTTGGCTTAGGTGCTCTTTCAACTGAGAAATATTGGTGAAATTCTTGTCTTGCTTTCACTAGTGACTCTACAACATGGTAGGAAGTGCAACAGGAACTGCATCTATAGAATCATAGACCAGAAAAAGTCCTGTGCATTTAGGGAAAAAAAAAAATAATTGAGCTGGTTTTATCCTGTACAAGAAATAAAACTATGGAGCATCAGAGTTTCTATACACTAAAAGCTGGTAGTGTCCCTCTTTCCCTGAAGTAAGCTCAATTCAAATGCCTCAGTTAGGAGATTGGGGACTCCACTCTTGGAGTCACAAGGAGTCAGAGGGAGGAAGATTTGCTTCTGGGAGGTACTGTATCAACAGGAGAGACATGAGATCAACAGAAAGAATTGCTGCAGGAAAGGGCCCAAAGGATGGATCAAGAAACCTCTAAGTGTACATTGAGCAAAGCTTTTCAGTGGGATCTTCCATCCCCACCTCCCCCTGCTTTTCACAGCCAAAACCAAAAGAGCTTTTTGGTTCAAGGTCCCATTAGAAGTGGTTTAGAACTATAAAGAAAGATTGCATTTTTTTGATTTCTGCTGTGTTGAGGGAAATACAATAGTGTGCTGTAATTATGAAGAACGGGAGGGCATCAAAGGTGCCCGATCCCATTATCTTCCTAGTTGGAACAATATGTAGGCCCCACAGATTTTGGCGCACTGGGTTGAAAGTGAGATGACTCATATAAAATCTTGGCCTTGGGAGCCTTGTTCATTCTGATAGTAATTAATTTAATTAACTCCAATTGCTGAAAACTCAGGAAAAGCAAAGAGAAATGTATTTGATTTACCACTCCTGTAACTGACTTTGAGTAGGAGTAAGCTTAGTCAGTGCCATTGCAAGATGAAACAAGCTGGCTTGTGCTTTCAGGGAATGTGGTCACTTACAGTAATGATGAGAATCTGTTAGCATGATAACAGTCTAGTGATGATAGCAAGGAAGAAATTGCACCTGTTAAAAGCATCTGCTTTTTTTTTTTTTTTTCCTGTTTATCTCATGGATATAATGGGAGTTTAGAGCAGTTAAAGTAGCTATTGATCTAAAAGCTGTCAACAACTGACCAGGCAAATTTACCATTTATAGTTAAATGATATCCCCATAACTGAAACCCTCAACATGCTGAGTTTTGACTTATTCAGTTCCCAGGAATTTTCAGTTTCTGCTGGATCTAGTAATGGTAGAGGGATGTATTAGATTTAGGATGTGTTTGAGTTACTGCAGTCACCAAATTACGTGCAAGTTAGACAAAGGTCCTCTTGTTTGTTTTATTTTGAAACTACAGTATTGAAAGTTCTCAAAGCTGCAATATACTTCCATACTTACAAAGGCAGCTTTCAACTGTGGAAAGTAAATGCTATCAGCTTTGTATCTTAGATTTGATGGGTTGATATAAAATGGTCAAAGATTCATTGTTTGGAAGACTGAAGTGCACGCTTTCGCTGCAGTATTGAGCATAATAAAATCTAGAGAGATAGTACTTGGATAATTGGTTTCATCATACAGGCTCCAGTAGTTGCTTTTTACCTGAGAATTTTCTGTTCACTGATCTTGCTGTAAGATTTTTTTCTTTAAAAAATCCTCCTCACCTTTTTTAACGTTTATTAAACATTTAAGTCTATCAAATACACCACAAGTCTCTGCACATCTCACGGTGTTAAAACGTACTTTGTGTCAAAAAAACCCAAACCAAAACAAAAAACCCAACCAACCAAAAAAAAAAAAACCAAACAAAAACCCAAACAAAAAAAAACAAACCCAAAAAAAAAACAACCCAGCACAAAATCCAAACAAACAAAAACACCCAACCAAGCAAAAAGCACACCAAAAACACAAAGGAAAAAAAAAAGGGGAAATCCTTTTAGCAGTGGTAGAAGACAGAGGCTGAAACTCATGCATTTATTCTCATTGCAGTAATAAAGTAACATCTGTTATAATGCCCTTCTCTGCTAAGTCTGTCACTTAGTTTTCACCAGTATAAAAATGCAGGACAGGCACACTGGATTTAAAGCATACAAAGAGTCTTCTGCTCTGCAGTTGAGCAATGTACGAATAACTCTCATTTACTCTTCCTAAAGTGTCCAGAAGGAATGGCTACCAGGTCTGCTGGTATGCTTCATAACGTTAGTGGATCATTGCACTTACTGCAGTTAACTCAGAGAGAGGCAATTTATAAGAATTTCACATTGAAAAATTCACCTGTGAAGCTTTATTCCCAGGAGTTTAAAATTCCTTCAGTGAGTCTTGGAATACCCATGGTGAAATAAATCCATGTTACCTCCAAAACTAGATATGTGGATCCAAGAGGCTACAGTGCTCTTCATGCTGAGCGCTTAGTTATGTCTTCACTTCTGCTTAGAGTAGCTGAGTATTAGAGTTCATGTGAAGAAACCTGAGCTGACTCATTTGCTCTCAGAAAATCAGAACATTTACATGACTTATTATGTGCACTCAAAAAGCTCCTAAATGCCTTCCTTATGTCCCAAAACTAACTGCAATCAATACCTTGGCATTGCTTTGCAAAGATGCATCTTGCTTGTCTACTTAAAAATTAACTAATGTCCAGAATTAAAATACAGTTAATTTCTGATGTTGAAGGCAAATGAAATGGAGCTTTATTGACTGCTTTCATTGTGTTCACATAACTGAAACTTTTTTAGGGAAGGAGCAGGGAGAGGCAGTTGAACTCTTTCCTAATCTACCTTTTTGTCACGTGTGCTGATAGATGTTCCTTCCCTTTTCTTCCCAGCCTGGGCACCATCCATACTTTTGGGCTTCCACACAGTATTTAACACTGCAACTTCCTGTTTAGTTGTAATATATGTCTTCATGTCAAAACCAAATAAATACATTCTATTTCTGTGAAAGATGATGTTGATCCAGAAGCATTTTAGGTTTAGTTGATGTAAACTGGAGCTTAAAAATGTTATCCTAGGAAGTTCTCTGTAACTAGCAGTGTGATTTATGAACTGCGAAGCTTAGTATTTCATATTGAAAGGAATGAGAAACTGTAAATCCCAGCAGCTGCTGAGTTCAAGCAATTGGCTAAAATATAAAAGATTATTTTACTGTATGCTCTGTGGGCAAATTATCCCCATATATCCCCCAAGTGTTTTTTTTTCTGAAATTGATTTTTCTTTTTCACTGACTGAAACCAAATAGGTGCTGGTCAATTTTCAAGGAAGTATTTAGGAACTCTGCCTGCCACATGCACTGTAATGATTATTACACTGCTGGCAACTCCCAACAGAAGGAGAAGTATCTGATCAAGTGATCTTCCCAAGCAGTCTGCTGCTGATGGCTTTGGGCAATATCTGTGCATTTCAGCACTGAGCTTTGGCTGTGCTCCTTTGCAGAAGAGTTATTTGCAATCCTTGCTTCCTTCATCACCTTCAACAAACTAGCCAGTGTTCCAGAAGTTTGGCTGTGCTTCATCTTTGTGTCTATTTGCTTCCTTGCAATCTGCCACTTTAACGCATAGCAGTTAATAAAATTACAAAAATGTCAAAAGAAAAATACTGTCTGAGAGAGGTAGGTAAACTGCCGAGTGAAAGTTGCAAAACTAACTTGAGCAGATCCTAAACCAAACATATATAACTGCCAGCAGTGAACTGAACAAATACCAGGGAATTGGGCTGGGTTATTGAAAGCTGAACTTTCTCTTTATAATTTTTTAGTAAGTGTATTTGAAGCACAGTCACGTTACATGCAACCAGTTATGTTCTTTCTCACCTGCCCAGTACGCTGGAGAGATGGAGGTGTTGTTGAAACACCAAGGCACTAGAATTTATGGGAATTGGGAGGATCCTAGTTTTCACTGAACTCTGTAGAAGTTGTGGTTCCTTAGAAGTGATGGAAGAACTCTGTCTTTGCAGATTTGAGTGCTCTACAAAGATACATTCACTTCCTTTACCATTTTTTACCATGTTTAAATCAATGTTTTCTACATATTTGAGCATAAGAATGAAGAAATGTTTTAAGCAATTTAAATCAAGTATATCATAAAAATTCTAGATAGGTTTTGACCACTGACATTCACAATTTTTTTAGCTCATTGAGGAAAATGAAAGACAACAGACAAATGGCCATCTTACTTATTTCAGGGTTGTATAGATTATTCTGCCTTGCTTTGCAAGTCCATCAGAAAAGCACAATCAGCCATTTGCTCCTTCTTTGTAGCTTCAGATGTATGATGGGGTGTTGTGAAGGGGATTATTAATGACCCTTACAATAATAATAAATAATATGGCAAATGGGTATTAATAAAAATATTAGTCACCCTTTATTAATGAAAATTGCCAAAACTTGTAAAGTAGGATTGTTGTACAGTTGGAATATATATCTACAATGGGAATATACAGTCTCTGGGCAAGATACAAACAATTATATGCAAATTAGGAGGTAATAACTAGGAAAGAGAGGGTCTCCAAGAGCAGATAGTGCTCAATTGCAGTGTGGGGGGAGAGACTCGGTGAGAACCTTTAAACCCAAAAGGCAATGAATTAATTGCTCGCAGCTTGTTTTACCCGCACAGGGGATGCTGTCTTAGCTGTGGGGCGCTCTCGTACGGCGCTGGCACAGCAGACTGTCAGCAAGGAGAGTTTACCGCATGGTCCCAGGCTGATCTGGCTTCAGCAGACGGCGGGCAGTTAACAATGCTTCTCGCATGGTTGAAAGCAGGCCAAGCTTTAAGCAAGGTTTGAAGCAAGGCAAAGGCGACTACCAGGTCAACCTCTATATACATATGGCCAGTGATCAATTGGTCCACTGGGGCACTGAAGCTAACGTGTAGCTGCCCAATGGAAAGGCGTTCTGCCAGGCTATCACCATAAAAGGCAGAAACCAGAACTTTGTCAGTAAGTGGTCAGCTTATGTGCTCTTATCCCAGATAAACAACTTGTTTACCAGACAGGCGGGGGTCTTGTCTCCTTTGTTCTTTTTCCCATGTTGCCCTGTCTTTCTGCAGGAAGGAGGGGAGAGAAAGGGACCTTGTCTAGACATCTTGAGGCCTGTCTGGGTTTGTACCAGGCCATGTCATGGGCCCACTGCAACATGGGGTTTTATTCCAAGACACATATGGTGGGCTTAAAACAACATTCTGTATAACATGAAGGCTGCAGAAGAAAAATGTTCAGACTACTTTGTGTGTGTGTATGCAGATGAAAACATCTGCAAAATATTGCTGCAAGGTAGGCAATGAAAAACTATTTTCTGCAGAGTTACCCCACTTGGGGGGGGGGGGGGGGTAAATAGCATACCAACTGTAATTCTACAGGTGTTCTTTGGTTTCTTGTGGTTTTTATTTTGATTTCCACCTGTACAGTGAATGGATTGCTTCTGATGGCAGCTCAGCTCAGTTCTCAGGTTTTGTATCTATTTCAAGAGATGTGGCATCAAAACTACTCATCAGTAAAAGCATCTTTTTTGTTTGTTTTTCTGAGCATAGCTTTTTTTTTTTTTTAGTAGGTGCTTACAATGAAATAATTTGGATTGTTAAAGAAAACTTCTAATCATAGAATCACAGAATGTTAGAGGTTGGAAGATCCAAACCCCTTGTCAGATCAGGATCACCTACAGGAGGTTGCACAGGAACACATCCAGGGAGGTTTTGAATGTCTCAAGAGAATAAGACTCCCAGCAGTCTGAGAGAGGAAGCCCACCATTTTAGAGATGAGCAAAGCTGAGATCAAACTTTTCAGTCATACAGTGTGATTACAATCTACTCAAGGCCTTTCCAGCTACTTGCGTTGGTGAAAGCGGACATCTGCTTTCACACATGGTGCTGTTGCCGCTCCCCATGCAGCAGTGCCAATCGGTCCTGCATACTGAGCAAAGACCTTTGGGTGGTGTGTAGGTGTTGTCCGTTGCTTATCACATCTTTGTGAGGAAGGATGCTCAGTTCTTGCTGAAATCGGGCCATCTAGTGGAGAAATCCGAGCAGTGACCGTGTCTGCTGCAGTTAAAAACCTGGAGAGGTTTGTGAAGCTCTGCTTGGCTTTCAGTTATATTCTAATTTGCATTAACTTCTGCTCCAAATACTGATTCAGTGACAGTTGCTCAAATTCTGTTTTGTTCACCATCAAAGTTAGGATGAGACTAGAAATGCGAAAGATCCCTCAGGACCTATAGGCAAACAGAATTAAAAACAGACTATGCAGTAGAAGTAAATAACTTCTTTAAGTCCTCTGGAACTTTCTCTGTGTATATGCAAATTACATCAGTGACAGCTAGTTTGTGTTATGTGCTGATCTGTTAGTTCTGAAACACGTATTTTCTTACTTTCCTCCTCATATTCAACAACTGCCTTACCTGTAGCCAGGCACGTGTTGTAGCAATGTATGCTCTCCCTCCCTTCCCAGAATTACAGTATGTTAGGAGTTGGAAAGGACGTCAAAAGATCATCCAGTCCAATTCCCTTGCCAGAGCAGATCACACAGGAATGCATCCAAATGGATTTTGAATGTCTCCAGAGAAGGAGAGTCCACAGCCTCTCTGGGCAGCCTGTTCCAGGGCTCTGCCACCCTCGCAGTGAATAAGTTTTTCCTTTATGTTCACATGGAACCTCCTGTGATCCAGCTTGCACCCATTGCCCCTTGTCCTATCTCATTGGACATCACTGAGCAGAGCCTGACTCTGTTCTCCCAACCCATGCCCTTCACATCTTTATAGACATGAATGAGGTCACCCCTCAGTCTCCTCCAAGCTAGAAAGACACAGCTCCCTCAGCCTTTCCTCAGAATGGAGATATTCCACTTTCATCATCGTCTTTGTGGCTCTGTGCTGGACCCTTTGAAGCAGTTACCCTGAGGTCCTTCTTGAACTGAGGGATCCAGAACTGGATACAGTATTCCATATGAAGCCTCACCAGGGCAGAATGAAGAGGGAGAACCTCTTTTGACCTACTAACCACACCCCTTCTAATACACCTGAGGACGTTGTTGGCCTTCTTGTCCACAAGAGCCCATTGCTGGCTCTTGGTCATCTTGTTGTCCACCAGGGCCCTCAAGGTTCTTTTCCCCAGAGCTGCTCTCCAACAGATGAGCCCCCAGTCTATATTGGTACATGACATTGTTCTTTTCCAGACATACATTCTTTGAGTTCAGATGAGTGATGCCTTGGTGATCTTGCATAGCTGAAGCAAAATGGGAAAAATTAATTCTATGGCCAGAAACCTATTTTATCTGTGAACAGAAACCATTATCGTCACACTTCTGGTATAGTGATACAAGGTTGTGGAGCTTCACGTAATTGTATGTTATGTAAGTAGAAAAGCAGTGGCCAAGCTGGAAACCAGTTTGTTCTGGGAGATATTAACTGAGACCATTGTCACCAAGTCACTTGCCAGAATTTATGTGATTTATTGTTTTCCCTCCAAATGAGTGTGGTCTATGTCCCATGGCTATTTGCTACTGCAGGGTGGAGAATATCATGGTCAGGCTCTAAGTCACACTGTTTAACAGCTGCAGGCAATTCTCTTTGAGCAGAGACTCTGATCCTGTCCCAACAGAAACAATATTCTATTTCCTTATAATCATAACAAAGCTACATGTTGCCTTTAAGAATCTTGCAGTAATAAATCACAGCAATTTTTTTTTTTTTTTTTAGGCTGGATTGGTAATTGTTGTACTTGTGACAGCAATGGCTTCTGTTATGTTTTAGGTCCGTCACAATGAAAGGAAATACCAAATTCATTGCACTTATGATCCCTCATTACCTCAGTGCCACTGTACTCGCATCCATGAATGTTCTTTAAACTGAATAGTCCAAGGACTGGTGCTTAGGTACGTGGTTTAATGGTAATAGTTTAGCAGCAGCGGTGGGATTGTGAGCTCTAGGTGAGTAGTTGGACTTGATGACCACAAAAGTCTGTCCAACCACAACAGTTCTGTGATTCTGTGATCATAAGAGTGGTACTGCTGACTGAGCCTGCATTACTCGACCAGCAAGGGTTGTAACTTGACAATTCCAGCTTTATTACAGGTGTAATCTTCTCCCTGTTGCTCAAAGTTGCTATTGGCTTAAATGGATGTTCTTGCACTGGCAAAGGCATCTGTGCCTGGTATAAGATAAATGTAGCCACTGAGGGCATGCTTAATAAAACTTAGCATCTATATTATCTGTTAAATCCTTTTCTTGAGGATGCTTAATGCTTCTCTTTACATCTTTGCATAGAGAAAATACGCATTTACAGGAGAGAGATGTAATGCTGGCAGTTACTAGAAGGAAGACTGTGTAGTTTTTCTCATCAGTGTGTAGTTGAAGACTGAAAATACTGTCCTCCTCAGGCCCACTGAAGGGTTTCTTGAAATACTTGAAAGTTTATTTCCAGGGCTTTCCTAGCTTGAGTGATTACAAAGTTCAGCCAGGGTTTCTTTTGAATGAAATGTAGTACAAGACTCGACCTTTAAAAATGTATCTAAATCTGAAAAACTGTAGATAATTACAGTGGCTTAACAGAAGGGAGCACCTGGTCTGTCAAAAGAAGTTGTTCCTTTAAAACCCAAAACATATGTCTTGGAGAAGTCTTTGGCTTCTTAGATTTCTTTAGGAGTAGTAGTGGGAAGCAAACTGCATCCCCTGAACCACTAGTGGTTCTTCTTTTAGATGGTTTCAGGATTTTTTTTTTTTTTTGAGGACCAGGGAGAGACTAGCTGCTCTAATTTGAAAGTAAAGAAATACACATTCTGCTGTCATAGGATCTGCTCCTTTCCCACTTTTCCCAACTTCAGTTGCCAGAGGCAGCTTTATGTTTGATTTTCACAATATCTGTTTTAAGCATGGGTACGTAAGTATAATTCAGATGTGAAGTGTGACTTAGTAAATGGATGGAAGGATTTCAGTAATTTGAGGAAGAACACAGAAATTATTCTGAAAACAGGTGTGAATATATCCCACAGCTTGCTTTGTGAGCAACCACATATAATCTCTCTGCTGCACTGAACAGAAGCTATGAAGCTGTGGTTAGCACAGAGCTGAATTCAAATCAATTCTGCTGAGACTTTGGGCATGTTAGCTGGGCTCAGTGTTATATTAACTGTGGTTACACAGCTTTTGGTTGGATCCAACTATAAGCCAAACTCAGCAGAAGACGACTTTGACATATTTTGCTCCATTGGAAGTTAAATCTCTATATAAATTTGAGGATCTGGGACTAATTAAACAGATTGGCAAAGATGTATAGGTGTCCAGAGGGAGTTAGGTTTTCAATTAACATGTGGAATTTCTTATACAGAAAGCTAAATGTTTAGCAGCTTTGAAGATAACTGTACAGGCACAGTGACTGACAACTCAGCTGAGGCATGGTGTGATTGTCTTGTATGAGTCTGACATGCTGGCTGTCTAGGAACCAAATGAATTCTAGTACAATAGCTGTGTATGATGATCTCCAACTTTTTTCTGTGGGACAGAAGACTCAGTGACTTAATAAATGGAACATCATGGCAAATAGGAAATAGTAAGAACTATGAGTTTTTAAGTTTCTTGTATATATGTGAGCAATACTCTGAAGAGCCAGTTGAGTACTCCTATTTAATGAGCTTGATGGACCTATATTCAGGTTTGAGTGTCAATTGTGTGTGTGTATGTGTGTGTATATATATATGTATATACACACACGTACCTGTATTCCAGCAACATCCTAGCTCCTTTGCCATTTTCTCAGGAGTATTATTTCAGGGTCTGCAATCCAGTCTTGCCCCTAACTATTCCTCCTTTACTTAGCCTAGACTCCTGATTAGCAGTCTGCAGGAATCTGGATTCATCATTTCTCAATAGTCATTACATTTTCCCAGACTGATTCATTGTGATTTTTAGTCCTATTCTTCAGCATTCTTTTACTTAATCACAAACATTGCCAGCTGCATACTTATGAGGTCTATTTGGTTACGTAATTGATGCAATAAAAACAAAAGTAATGACTGCTTGAATAATACTGGAGCTATCTGGAATTCTAAACAATAGAAACCAATAAATTACAATGTGTATGGAGCAATATGTAGCTAGGGGAGTTCTAGGGCCTTAATTGGACAAGGTCAAAATCCTTAAATAAGGGGAAGAATCTATAGGAATTACTGTCCAAAGTAAGTTTCTTCACACCCATTTGTTTATCACTTAAAAATGTTTTACCTAGCAATAAGACAGCATTGCGAGAAAGCTAAATGCTTTTACAGCTTACAGATTTGTATGTTTCTGAAGGTCTGGTCTACATAGTCTTACTAAAGAATGTGGTGTAGATGTTCTCAGTAGTCATTTAGTAATGTTATTTAGCTGAAACCCATGAAAGGTGAGGTGTCACCAGAAAATGTGATGGTGGAAGATCAGATATGTGGCTTTAACAGACTTGGTTCCCTGAAATCTTTCCCCAGTAACAGAATCTGTAGAGCTCTGGAAAAGCATACATGCTTTCTTTGTTACGATTTGTACAACTGCTCGTGATGAGGAGAGAGCTTTTTTTTTTCTTTTTCTTTTTTTTTTTTTTTTTTAACTTCAGGCTAATGAGTTAATTAGGTTTATAAAAATTTTCAGCCTGGTTTAGTTCGTGCCCCAAGGCCACAGGAGGAAGTGCTTAGAAATCAGTGTATTGCTTGCTGATTAAGCTTTTACTCTCAACTGTAACCCAAGTTTACATATTTAGATCCTTCAATTACTTAACAATTGAGTACAATTTAACTTACTATTCCTTCAACTCATTTTTGTAACTATTTGAGGATTTAGATGAGTTTTCTTGTGTTACCTTTCTGATAGCTAAGTTTTCAGAATGGAATATTGTGCTTGTACTTGTGATCCTGTTAAGGTACCTTTTGAAAGAACGGTCATTTCCTTATATCTGTTGGTGAAGATTTGCAGTTTAGAATAACGGAGGGTTGGTTTTTTTTTATTGTTAGATATCTATTTAAGTTTACAATTGAAGTTCTGTCAAGTCTCCCTATATATTGGTCACTGGCCCTTAAAACACTTGCTGCCAGCCATGTGTCACTGTTTAATTTTGGTGGTTAGTGATACAGTTAGTAACCTAGTCCACGTTTCTGTGAAGTATCTGTATTTTACTCTGTGTGGACAAAATACCTTTAAAAAAACCCCAACCAATTGAATGTTTCTAAACCTTTAAACTCTCAATGATGAATTTTTACTCTAATATTTTAATTATCTAAACCAGTCTGCAAGTGTAAAGATAAACATAATCTTGTCTGGTTTGAGTTCCTGGAAGTTTGATGAGCCTGTATTGAATAGAAGAGAGTTGATTACTGTGTCAACCAAAAATTGGATAAGTTAAGATCAACTGAGGAAAAAAAATAAAATGTTGTCCTTACTGTTGAGGAAAGACCATAAGAGACAGCTCCTTAGGCATACCTTCAACCAGACAAAAACCCCACATCTGTTCATCCTGGTTTATTTGGTTCTATCAACTGATAGATGTTCTATATCACAAAAGAGTGATAAAGGGGAAGATAAGTATGTCTTATTCTGTTTTGATGGAATTGGTTTAGTCACAGTAGCAATATAGTAATAGAAAGGAAAGGAATAATTTCTTATTTTCAGATATCTTTATTTCATTTATTAGAACATTTTAAAGTGAACTTGTGACTGTATTATGGTATTGCTGCAGTAGGAACATGTCTAGTGTTGCCCTGTGTATCAAAACCAAGTAATGTTTAGGGTGAACAAAGGAGGAAGACTCAACTATCAGATGTGGACATGAAAAGCACGAAAGAACAGAGTTAGATGGGTAACAAGTTTTGCTTTAGAGAAGAATAGAAGTATATATATTTATACATAGTGTCTCCACATCCCAAAGCAGGCCTTAAACTAACAAGGTAAGGAAGTTAAGAAAAGGGGAGGTGTTAAAAGGACAAGGAAATTGTTGGAGCAAGCTGGCATGTATCAGGGGAAAAGGAAGCAACTGGCAAGGGATCAAAGTTTTTGAGAAACTGTTAGCCTTCAACTGTCAAAAATCCACAGAAGAAATAGTGAGTGCAAATAGTTTCAGAGTGCTTTTGTCTTTATTGACTTTAAATGTATTATCTTGGTGTATATATATGTGAGATACATATAAAACTATGCACCTTTGTAGCTACTTTTGGATGTAGACATACTCTATTTCTGGTACAGGAAATGTCTCTCAGAGTTGGGAAAATAGGCTGTAGTGTGTGTGTACATCAGTTATATTTAAGCCAAGTATACCCTAGCAGAACTCTATTGTTTGTAACGTCTTACACTGAAAAACACTTTATCTTTGTCCCCTTTCCCTCTTGCTGGCTTGGAGTAGCAGCTTATGAGCTCAAAGCTGAGTGAAGTTCTCAAAGTCAGACTCCCACTTACAGCAAAAAATAGAGCAATAAACCTCTTCATGTAGGGTGATGATTATTACTTCATGACTGTTAAAAAACCCCAAAGCCTACATCTCTTAAAATGAGAAATAAATTGATTGTTCACAACATAATGTTAGGAAAATAACCCAGCACACTGACCTTTGAATCAGCACTGAGTGTTATTTAGCTGCAATACAGTCATTAAATTCTGAAGTAGTTAATTCACTGAAACTTCATTTTTCTGTTCAGTGAAATCTAGGATGATACCTGAGAAAAAATAAATCAGAACTAAATTCTAGACTTTCTTGTTTTAGCTGATAACTTAGTGTCTCAAAATTTGGTCTCGATTGTTTTAATTAAGGTTACTTTTTTTTTTGATTTCCACAGGAAATTGCTTTTGGTCCTGGTATTAAACTGTCACTGATGTGCTACTTTAGCACTCCATAAAGGAAGTAAACATTTGTCTTGAAATAACTAGTGAGAGTTTGTGAGTGCCAGCTGGCTTTTCTGGGAGTTCTTCAGAAAGAAAGAGGAGCTGGAAAGAAACAAGATGATTTTAAAACTTTTTTTTTTTTTTTAAACCAAGATGTACTAGTAAAACGTTCATCAGTAATGAGATGAATGCAATGATCTGAGAACTTCACTGCTTCCCCTTAACACTGAAGCTGACAAGAATGCTAGGTATCTTAAAGTTATTTCCTGTTTATGGAGGAAAGAGTGTACCAACCAGTTATATTTAAATGCAAATGTTGAAACAGTTAAAAAACCCAAAACTTATTGATAATGCACAGTAAGTAGGAGCCCAAGAGATGCTCATCTGCTCACATTTGATTTATTTTGGAGTATTGACTGAACTATGTTACCAAATTAATGATTCCATCAATTAGTGTTAAGTGGATATCAGTTAGGTTTGGAGCAGCTACAGATATCTCATGCCATGTACAGTTCCTGAATTTCTGTCACCCTTTGTGATCATTTCTGGTAAGCTAAAAGCAATGCATATTTCCCCACCTTCTGTGTGCGGTCTTATTGCACAGCAAAAACGAGGGAACTTGTACTCCACCATAAACACAATGCAGCTGTTATGTCACAAAAAGCAGATAAGAGCACAAATGCAGTTCATAGCTACATCATGAATGATAAGCTAAACCCATCCATTGGCCTACTTTTTAGAGCTTGCTAGGGTGTGTGTGTTGTCAAAGGGACTTAAGGTTTTTCCAGCAGAATGTGCATGGATGTGTGACTGACATGCAGCCCCCACCATCCACCTATGGTTGCTGGGGACAATATAGGGAAAAACCACACTAGTAATCTCACAAGGGCATCTTGGTCTCTATCACAGCAGGATTAAAAAATAAAAACTAAACAAAAAAACCCCACCCATGATCATTCCATAGTAGTAGGTCATGTGATATAGGAACTTCCTTTTGATTGTAATTCTTTTGAAGAAATGCATATATAGTTATATTTCAACTGGAATAGAGAAAGGGGAGGAGCAGGCAGTGTTTACTTCTTCTTGTCACTACTAACAGGTGTGAAATGCCAGGCTAAGCTGCAAGTGCTTCTATTCAATACTTATTTCCAGGACCCTTCCGGTATCCTTGTGGGGTGAGGGTGCTAGATCCCCTTGATTCTGAGGCTTTGTTTTGTTCCTGTCCCTATTCTTGTCTCAAGGGAGGTCACAGTGTGGCTCCACATGTCTATCCCTTTCCAGCTGCCTAACTTCCTTAGCCTATCCACTTCCTCTCTTAGCTCTACCTCCAGACTGAGAAAATAAAATAATTCACCTGCTCCTATCTCACACAACCATTGTCCCTAATTTCAGCTGCTTCCAGAGAGAGGCTGTGGCACTCTGTGCAGCCAGAGCCATGGACAGCTGCATGTTCTTGGGGAAGCTCAGTCTGAACTGTCACATCCCTTGTAGCAAGTGCAGAGGAGGATGCGCGCTTTCTCGGAGCAGACACCATGGTTAAGCTTCCTCACTCTTGCTAGTCTTGCTGGCACACCTTTAGGCTGGGAGAGAGATTTTGCCCTGCCTGTGTTAACTGCCCTGCCGCACCCTGTTTGCTTGCCCCGTTCCTGGCACCCTCCGGGCTGTTTCAATCATCCACACCAGGTGAGAGCAGTGCCCTCCCTTGGTGCTGCCTCAGTTCTGCTGATGGTTCCCACCTGGGGGTGCCACTCAAACTCTGCCTGCTCACTGCCAGAAAAATCTCCTGTCTAGCTTGGTCCATCTTTGATCTAGCACTCAGCCCTTAGTGATGCTTGCTTCTGAGACGTCACCTTGACTGCTCCAAAAAGGGTGAAGTAAGAGAAGTCTGTCCCTCAGGCAGCTGCACAGGCTTAGTCTGAAAACAAAACAGTTCGAGCCAACTTACAAATGGAGATGTATCTGTGGAGGGATTGTGCCAGTCAGCAGTCAACTTTGCATGCAGTAAGCTTCACAGATGTATTTTGTTAGCAGAAAGTATAAATTCTGTTGGATAAGAGCCAATTTGTATTTCTTACTACAAAATAGACACTGCCAGACAGGCTCAAGAGTGGGATTTCATTACGAAACTGGTTGTAAGACATCTGCACCAGGTACAGACACGCACACAAATATTCACATTATGCAGAACAGAATCACAGAATATATCTGGTTGGAAGAGGCCTGGAAGATGGTGCAGTCTAACCTTCAACCCAGCACTGAAGGGTCCGAACTAAATCATGTCCTTAAGCCTAGGTCCACACACCACTTGAACGCCCCCAGGGATGGTGACTCTACCACATTTCCCCTAGTCCTGTTGCTTGTCAGGAGAAGAGAAGAACATATCAGCATCTCTAATTATTATATTTAAGATGACTGTCATTACCTACTGTGTTGCCCCACTGTTAATTCCAGCATCTCTGGTTTCCACCAGAGATTCCAAGGGAATGTTAGGCCCAGCATTTCATTCCTTATATCACTTAGGGGTACATTATTCACATGGGATACATACACATGGAAGAGACAGTAATTTATACTACCAGTAGAAGTTGAATGATTGTTCACAAGCTAGAAGCAATAGCTTGTGCTGTTACTTTCATCTACAATCTTCAGGGGTAATTTCTTTTACCCAGGCTATTGTATAAACTTTTCTGGTAGAAACATTCATCACTTGTCATTATTTGGGTGTCACCAGACATTTTAAAACAAACAAACAAAAAATCCCACTCAAACAAACAAGCTTTACAGGCATTTTCCAGTCCCACGGTAATCCAGATGGTTTTAATTTTAGGCTGAAATGTCACCTTAAAAATATAATGGACTCCTAAAGATACAGTGCAGAATTAATGTACATCTAATTCCATATGCAGACTATTTCCCTCCATAAATGACACTAGTGTCTGATCCTGTTAAATATTTATGTTGCATAAAATATGTCATCACTTGGCCCTAAATTAGACAAACACATAGAGTATTTTCAGTTCAGGAAAGAACCACTTAGCACAGTTTTCCCAATTAACAAATGATCACCTTTTTTTCAGTAACATGAGAACTATTATGTATTAACAAGAAAATGAGAACAGTATGGGGCTTCTTTTGCTGTTGTTAGGGTTTTTTTGTTGTTGTTGTTGGTTTGTTTTTTCCCCAAAAATACAATTCTGCATTCCTTCAGAAGTGTATAAAGCTTAACGTTTCAGATAGCTTTAAACTACTCCTATACATCACATTAAGTGAAAATAACTAAGACATACACAAGATAAGAAATGCTTCCCATCCTTAGTTCTTTTTAATAACAGAACTGAAGACAATGCAAACATGCTTCCTATTTAAACATGTTCTTGATGATTGGTTTTGAATTAGCTGTTTTAGGGGTTGAACTCTGATACCTTAGTGGCTTCAAAAGGAAAGTCAAAATATTCTGACAAGTTTGTTCTCTTTATGGCGAATGTGTGTACCTCGTTCATCCTGTTAATGTCTATTTTCTGTCTACTTCATGGGGAAGTTTCTGGATTGTTTCCCAGTCTAGTCTTTCTGGTATGTCTGTGGGTTGTCAGTAACAATTGTTCTAGATTTCACGTATATATTTAGGTTTCATCAGAAAAACAAGTTGGGGGGTTGGTCTAGATGACCTCTGGAGGTCCCTTTCAACCTAAACCATTCTATGATTCTGTGTTTTGATTATGCAAAATATTCATTTATGACTACAAAATAATTCACATCTGAAATGGGACACAGAAATGTCAAGTTGGGAAGGCCATAAAGGGAGAATAACAGAACTCAGAAATGGCATCCAGCTGTTGGCCAAATTCTGGAATATAGCAGTGAACCCAACATTTTTCTAAGTTGAGGTAAAACACGCAACTGGAAAACAGCTTCAGTGCTATGTCACTGGGACATCTTTCTCTCCTCTCTCTAGTTTACTGAAGGGTGAGCAGATTAATTTCTGATGTATCTCTTAGTATTGCACTTTAGGATCTGACTCATAAGGATGTTCTTCGAGATCTCCCAGTTCAAATGCACATCACATGGCTGCAACTGAAAACAGTGACAGGCAGTGATCTGTTACGATAGGTCTTTCAGGTGTATTAATCAGTAATAAATACCTTATTAAATACAGGTGGATAAAGTCCATGTTTTATATCACTTCATGCTAGCTAGATATCTCAAGCTTCCACATGTATTCCTTGGAATTCCGCATTAATAATCCTATTATCTTTATTTTCAGTTAAATTCATGGTGGCAAGGCCAACTGTAAATCACAGAATTTCAGGGGCTGGAAGGGACCTCGAAAAATCATCTAGTCCAACCTCCCTGCCAGAGCAGGATCAGCTACACTAGATTATACAGGAATGCATCCTGTGTTTTGAATATCGCTAGAGAGGGA
Source organism: Indicator indicator (assembly GCF_027791375.1). Taxonomy (NCBI): domain Eukaryota; kingdom Metazoa; phylum Chordata; class Aves; order Piciformes; family Indicatoridae; genus Indicator; species Indicator indicator. The sequence goes on from NC_072027.1 coordinate 13,970,322, forward strand.
CTCCACAACCTCCCTAGGCAGCCTGTTCCAGTGCTCCGTCACCCTCGCAGTGAAAACATTTCTCTTTATATTTACGTGAAACTTCTGATGCCTCATCTTCTACCCATTGCCCCTTGTCCTGTCATTGGGCACCACCGAGAAGAGCCTGGCTCCATCCTCTTGGGACTCACCCTTTACATATTTATAAACATTGATGAGATCACCTAAAGAGCCCCAGCTCCCTCAGACTCTCCTCATACCGAAGATGTTCCACTCCCTTAATCTTCCTCGTGGCTCTGTGCTGGACTCGTTCAGGTAGCTCCCTGTCTTTCTTGAACTGAGGGCCTAGAACTGGACACAGTATTCCAGGTGTGGCCTCACCAGTGCAGAGTAGAGGGGATGGAGAACCTCTCTCAACCTGCTGGTCACCCCCCTTCTAATCCACCCCAGAATGGCATTGGCTTTCTTGTCCACAAGAGCACATTACTGGCTCATGGTCACCCTTCCATCCACCAGGACCCCCAGGTCCCTCTCACCTTCACTGCTTTCTTGCAGGTCCGTCCCCAACCTATACTGATGCCTGGAGTTGTTCCTTCCTAGGTGCAAGACCCTACACTTGCCCTTGTTGAACTTCATCAAATTTCTCCCTGCCCAGCTCTCCAGACTGTCCAAGTCTTGCTGAATGGCAGCACAACCGGCTGATCTGTCAGCCACTCCACTCAGCTTTGTGTCATCAGCAAACTTGCTGACAGTGCACTCTGTGCCCTCATCCAGGTCCTTGATAAATATATTGAACAGTACTGGCCCCAGTACTGACCCCTGAGGGACTCCACTAGACACAGGCCTCCAACTAGAAATGAAGAAGATAAACCTCCATCTGCATGTCTGCAGAGGCCTCATTGTATATGTTCTGAATATCAGGATAACGTATTCAAACATGTATTACAGTAGTTATGTCTTCATTTGACAGGAGTATAAATAGACTAATAATAACCACAAGGAAAAGTGCTTTTGTTACCTTGAAATTTCCAACACCTACTCTGCCAAGTGTCGTGTCATTAAATGAAGGTCTACTGAATAGCTAGTTCCTTCTCCTGCTAGGTTTTTCTCACAAGTAAATACATCAGAGTGTGGGCTGAAAGATGCATGTGAGTAATGAACGTGTAGCACATATCCAAGCTATTTTGAATTGAGTATTGGAAAGAAAACACTTTAACAGAACCTTCCCTCACACCCCCCCCCCCCCCCCCCGTTACCTCACAGCAATATTTAGCCAGTGAAAATGTTTTCTTTCAGAATATCATTATCATGATTTGGTTTTGGTGGAGTTATTACAGAAGACATGGCTTTTATTAACATTCAGTTGATTTTTATCCTGGATCAGGATTTAGTGCTAAAGCTGAACCTTTCAGTAACTGTCTTCTGCTACTCAGCTGTAAGAACTATGTCACTCTGAAGGTCATCTTGCATGACAGATTTTCTTACCATGGTACTTGCCACAGAAAACTAATGTGAAAACCCCCTGCTGTGTGCTTCTTGAATTTGTCATTCTGCATGCTATACTTCACCTTGAGGCATCCCTGACCAGGGGATTGGTGTGCTGCCCAGGTAAGAAGTGAAAAGGCAGTTGAATGCTGTGCAGCTTTGATCAGGGCAGATTATTTTGGTTTAAACAGCATTTGCACACTAAAGCAGTTGTCCCCTGAACATGATATCATGTGTGGGGTCCATGTCACTCTTCAAGAAGATGCTGGAATGATGGAAAACAACATCAGACAAAGAAGTTGTCCTCATGGAGCTGTGACATTCTTCTGACTGCAGGCTAAAGCTTTATGGGATGCACGCAGTGGCAGAAACGATTATCTTCAGTTATGTTAGGAAGATGATGAGTCACGTACATCTGGAAAGTACTGTGACTGTATATTTCAGCATACTAAGCTGTTACAGCTAACTTTGAGAAATTTCCTATTCCAAAAATGGATTTGTAAAATCTCAATTCATGACACGCAAAGTGCGTGCTTTGGGCCTGAACTCTCTTACTATCTGTGCAGATGTAGAGGAGCTGCAAAGGCGCAGTGATTCCGAAGCTCTGAGAGACAGATGGGCATGCGTGTGCACGCTCACACTACCAGCAACGGCTCGATAATGTGCCACAATAACTAAAATTTTGTAGCAGCAGCATAGTGGGTGATAACTAACCTTGTAATTTCTAAATTCATAAGGGAGAGTCATGTATAGTGAACTGAGTCTCAAAAAGGTTTGTGGCAGCAAGACTAAAGAACTAGCAATCGTAGGCAGAGAGAGAAACATGCTGTTGGCAGCGTATCAAATGCTGTGGGTTCATTCCTGGGGGTTGTGCTCATCAAAATGCTAGAAAGGGACAAGCTTGAGCTGGGAGGGACCTCTGTTGTGCTGAGAATAGCTGTTGGTCTCAGGATTTGAAGGGAACTTTGTTGGAATGATTATTTGTTTAAGTTTAGTAAGCATTGTTGATAACCTGTGATGGATTGCTAAGTACCTGTGAAAAAGGGATGCTTGTTGCTTACTATTATCAGTGTCTTGCTATTTCTTTCCATAAGCCTTCAGAAGTCACTTATGTGCTTTGAGTCTAGGTAGTTTCCTGAATGTTTTGGTTCTTCTAGCGTGAAGAAAACTAATCCTAAATTATTTATATTCTGTTACTGTGATGGGCACTGACCACAAACAGTCTGTACTGGGCATAATGACATAAATCAAAATGATCATTATCAAGGCAGTGAGCACATAAATTCAGAAACAAGTTGATGTTTCTGCCTTCTTTTTTTACCCTGCCTTTTTTTCCACCCTCATCATGTTGTTGGAAAGTTTAAAAAGGCCTAGAAAAATTACAGATTTCTTTTCTCATGGGTGATGGGGTTTTTATCATACAATGACTCTAAGAGCTTTGGTTTGTACAGTGAGTAATAACAATAAAGATTTTAAAGTTAGTTTACTAGGAGATACTGAAAGGTACATGAGAATTTTTCAGTCTTTGGAGGCTTCCAAAGCTAATTTTGATGGGTGCTTAACTATGCAGACATTTTGCTTGGTGTATTAAGTGGGGTGGTAGCTTTCTCTGCAATTCAGTTGACATTATTACTTATGAAGCAATTAATTTAAATGCAATGAGCATTTAATACATTGTTCAAGGAATGTACTCATTATCTGGATAAGGAATTTATAGTAATGAATTTAATTTGACAGATGAACAGTGAACTGGCATCAAAATTATGATAAAGAAACTTTAACCAAGTAAAATATGACTTAGAAAGTTAAGCAAAACAAAAATCTGCCTCCAAAAATATCCATATAAAGCACTGACACCACCACAACCTTTGAAAATGGAGGTTGGCTTCTTAAAGTATTGGCATGCTGGATAAAGGCAAAGGCAATCTTCTTCGTCATGTTATATGACTTTAAAAATGTTTAATGGAAATATGTTTCCAAGAGCTTAAAAAAAAAAAAAAAAAGTCAAGTAGTCAACAATTGCAACAAAATGTTTGTATTAAGCAGATCCAGAACACGGAGATTTTTGGCAATAGTATGGGTTGGAAAGACTACCATAAAACCTATTAGTAGTATATTAATTTGGAGGAGTAATTTCAGGAGTTTATTTTACAAAAAGGTCTTTCTAGAAAGCTTTTTAAGGTTTTGCAGCAGCATAGAATAAAGCACTGAAGTTACCTTCAGAGGTGAAAGTTCTAACTTTTAATTGCATTAAATTGAGTCTTGCTTCTCTCTTGGAGCTTATCAGCACCTCAAGATGGCTGTCATGAAGCTGTTGAAAAATCTGCACGGATTGGTTCAGTGCTGCCACTCTTACTCATGTTGAAAATTCATTGTGGCCCTTTGTTCTATTGAGAGTCATTATCGTCAGTAATTTCTCTATCTATATTGCATTTGGCAAAGTGTGAAAATGAGCCAGATGTTACCACACTTCAAGCCTGTTCTGGAGGTCATATGAAAAAACCCACCAGAAATAACTGTACCATGCTGAGTAGTTTAGAGGAGGCTAGTTTTCAAATATGAAAAAAAGCCTGTGTCAGCAATGCATGGTGTCCGCCTGGCTAGCAGAATGGAAATTTTTGAAGAATATATTAGTTCTAGTTCATGTCTGGAGGTCTGAGTGTGCATGAGAAGCCCCCTGTTGTGAATTTTTTTTTCTTACTTCTACCTGACTTTCTGTGTGTTACTTTGGTACAGAGGTATTTTTGCTCTGGGAGATTTAATAACTTCTGAGGAAAAGTAGATCAGGGCATTACAGTCATCATACACCTCTCCAAAATGGTCCTGAGAGTATACCTTTCATTGTAGTTTTCAGAAGGATGCCCCACTCTGCTCCAAGGTTTTGTTCAGCTGTTTTTTTCCCATTCAATCCAGTTTTTAATAACTCTTTTTTTCCCCCCATAAAATCAATCAAATCACAGACATTATAGGATGAAACCATGCACTGGCAACAGCCCAGAATTAAAGACCAGCTTAAGTCAGGTGCTAATAAATATCAGCGAAAGAAAACTGTGGGTGAAACCCAGACTTCATGTGTTGGGTCTTGGTAATGGCTTTAAATACACAGCTTAGAAAGTAGGTAACAGTAGTGATAAAAACACTGGTTGACCTAACTGCAGGAGATAGATTGAGCCAGAAATTGCAGACATGTGCCAGTATTGCTGGGAGTGTCCTAAAATAGCAACACAGCAAGCAGCCTTAGATCATCAGCAAGGATAAAGGTGAACACACAGAGAGGGCAACCCTGCTGCATAACTTGCCTAGGTGCTATCTCAAAATATCCATGCCTACAAAAGGCACGTTTCCCGTTGTCTTTATGTGCACATACTAGATGTGAGACCACCAAAATGTGATATTAAAATGTGATAGTGAGTGCTTGGCTTGCTTCATAACTTGGGCAGTAATGATTTATATTCCAAGGAACATAAGGTATAAATAACCACTAATGTCAATCATACCTATCATTAAGATAAATATTCCAGCTGGCTCTGTTGTTTTTGATGAGGAAAAAAAAAATCAGCCTTTTCTGTTCTATGAGTTAGTCTCTTCCCCTGTATGTTTATTCTGCCTAATTGTACTGAAAAGGTTTTTAAGTCCAAAATGCTGGGTCAAAAAAAATATTTTATGTTTATGGGGAGTTGAGAGATGAAGAGTTTAGACATCCAATTGGAACCTTAAAGGCTTTGTCTGGCAATTATCCCAATGTGTCTCCTGGCTGTTTTGGCAGATAAAAATGCTACTTTAATAATTAGCTTGTCAGAAAATTTCACACTAGCCAGATAAAACTGCACTTGATGGCCTGGACTTGAACCCAGTCAAGCTTGCATATTTATAGAAGACAAATTCTGTCCTAATTCCTGGAAGCACTTCTTACATTTTGGCACAAAGAGGTGGCTGTATAACAAATTAAATTAACAATTAAATCACAATTAAATAAACTCATGTTGATAGAGTGAGAAGGAACCCAAGCATCCTACAGCAACTACTTTGTGCCTTCTGAGTTAATTTTACAATGTAGTAACAGAATAACTGTACTGCTTCCTTCTTGTGATCGAGTATTTTTTATTTTCTACTCAGATTAAAAACTAACCAACTTGCTGGTGTTCCCTCAAATCTTCTACTTGTTAACGCTTCTTTAGTCATGTGGTTATATTCTCCTGCTTAATCTGCTTCAGCTAGTACATATCAAGAAGAAGAGAACCAGCTGGTATTTTATGCTCACCACCTGGTGCAGAATAAAGGGCAAAGCTGTTATGGCACAAGCAGCCCTAATCATGGAGCTGTGTAGTTTTCTAGTTTGGCTGTGTATCAGTGATGAGCTGTGTTCCCTAAAACACAGTTGTGGATAATACTATGGGAGACATTTGCAGTGAGTCCTGCAAAGGATAACCAAAGTTCCCTTTGGCCAAGATAAAATGAGGGAGAAAACTATTTAGAAAACAGACTAAAAATGCAAATGACAATAATGATTGGTAAAGTTGTGAATATTTATGTTTGACAGTGATTATGGAGGAGTAAGGCTACTGCCAGACATTCAGCAGTTATCATGCTGAAACTTAAAATTCTATGCTTGATTGACCACTATCAGATGAACAGATAGATGGCTTTGATTTTATTTCTTTTAGGATAAAAATCATTCCATGTTTCAATGATTCCATAATATCAAAGGTATTAAAGACTCTTGAACAAAGAAAATCACTGGAAAATTATTTGGGCTTAATATAACAAAATCTCAGACCAAAACGAAAAGGTATATGAAAGGTATATGAAATTATATGAAAGGGATATCAAATAATCTGCATAAAGGAAATTAAATAGACTACTCTTATTAAAAATGAATTTAGCATTTACAGCATAAAAGTAACAGGGAAAAAGTTGCTTTATAATAAAAACATGGCTTGGAAAAATTATCTTGCTATGTGTCCATTGAGTCTGTAGAAACTGCATTGCTTTCAATATGATCAGTTTTTGCATGTACATAATTTGTGTTCGGTGTTTTGAATCATTAGTGTTATTCTGTTGCATGTATGTATATCCCATTTAAAGTAATGAGCAAACACCAGTTCTAACGTACTGGACAGTGTTAACTAACTTATCTTTATATTTTTCTAGACAAAAATCTCTATTTTTAAACATACATACACAGAAACTAAAGCATGACCTTTTCTAACAATTTTCTGTCATAGCTCTCAATTGTGAGGATGATGTTTTGGCAAAGGATAAAAGCATTTTCTGGATAGCATCTTGGAAAAGAATTCCATCTGTGATGTGAATTTTGCTTTTCCTGGTCTTTAAAGGCACACGGTTATATTTGACAGCCAGCAAAGAAGGCACAGGATCCAGGCATTTTAAAGAAAGGAACAATAAAGTAAATTTATTAGACTATTCCTAGTGAAAGAACAATCTACAATAGCATTGCACTTCTTTTAAATCACAGAACCACAGAGTGTTAGGGGTTGGAATAAACGATACGTAGTGGTCATTCTAAGGCATGAAACCTCAAGCATAGCAATCATCCTGGATACAGAGTCACTGTAGGTCAATTGGTATTTTGTGACAATTTTTTTGGCAATAACAGTGACAATTTTTTAGTAATAATGTAAAGAATTAGAAGATTAATTGCTGAAGGCTTTTTTTGGTAATTGTTATTCTGTTTGTGAAGTGGATTGTTGAAGGTCAATCATACAATGGCTCACTAAGTCTTGAAGGGAAAATGATAGAAAAAGGAATTGGATTATGAAATCCTAAAATAGTTCATATATATATATATTTAAAGTTATATAATTTTGGGATCTATCTGCTCTTCCTTCCAGTGACAGTGAAAATGAGATCATATGTGAATGAATTAAGATGTGTTTGAATTTATATCTACTAGATGTGTGATAACTGCACACTGTCTTGTAAAGTCTGCTACAAGGTTTTTCAAGGATAGGATTATGGAAGGATCATTGGAAAGGTGTTGTACCCTCTTGGCATATCACAGTGCTGCAGGATTTGGAGACTGACTGTAACGCTCCTGCATTAGTGGGTTACTTGAACTATTGGCTCACTTGGAGAGTGAAACGATGATTATGTCATTTCTTGTAGTATCATTCATGTGCTAGGCCTTTGCTGGGATGTGATATTTAGATTCCTGGCCTTGCTACTCGCTCTTCTGTTATTATCCTCCCCACTGCCCTGTTTCATAGTTTTATGCATTCTCTGTTTGTTGGATATGAGAAGAGCATGGCTTAGTCACCCAGGCTTGCTTGTGTGGAACACAACTAGGAGCTTAGGGCTGCAAAATGCACCTGATTTTGATAGCTGTGTGCATATGCAAGTCTGACAGATTCAGATCTGAGAGTATCTGACAAGAGGAAATAAGGTGCATTTTGTATGTCCCAGTGCCAAGGTGAATTGTAAGAGTTACCATCATGAAGATCATGGTCTAAATTCATGCTTTTGTTTCCATATGTTTGCACGTTGATTAAAGTAAGCTTGGCTGTAATTTAAAAAACAATGTTTCTAGACAATTTCAACCGGCTTCTTTTAAGAGAAGACAATTATAACCAACAGGAATATTGACAAGTAATGTGTCTGGCCTAGAGAGAACAAGGAATGTTGTTAACATTTAAGGCTTTCATTTGTATTTTTAGAATGGTTTAACTCTTTCAAAATTCCAAAACACTGAGCAGATCATTCTTTGTGTCTGAAAGCACAAGCATCAAAGTAACCCTTTTGAGTCTTTTATGTCTGTTGGATTTGTTAGGTTCGCAGAATTTGGGTTTTCAGTAAGAAACCATACTGGATAAAGACTGCTTTCATTCCAATGAGTTTAGTCATCTTCTACAGCACGTCAGAGTTCAAGCCTTGAAAACTGCAGTGCAAAGAACCTTGTATTGTATGAAGTTTTACAGCTTTCTTTCCAAGTGATGGCTTGAAAGAACCTGTAGGACAGCCTTTGCAACCTAGGAAATCAGACACATTTCTTCTCTCTGTCCAGCTTATTGTCTTGGTGTTTATAGTTCTGTTGTGACATTTCTTGTACTCACTTTGAGGAAACCCCAAAAAGCAAGCAGCACACAAAATTTATGAACCTAGATATTAGATTTTTCATGTAAAGCTTACACAATATGCAGAGTAGATATTCAAGAGTCCTGTTAAAAATGTTCCTCTACAGCCAGCCAGATCAGTATACCTGCATATATAAAAACTTAGGGAAGATCTGAAGCTCTCTAGTACTTTGCTTTCAATTATCATACCCATTAAAAATGCCCATAAGGGGAAAAAACATTTTAATATGAAAGAACACCACATGTTCATGTTAATAAAAAGTATTGCATATTTACAAAATACTTCTTGATATTTAATGTAAACTTTAGCTTAGTCTTAGAATAATACTTGAAACATGCTTTGCAAAGCTTAGACTGCTATAAAACCTTGTGTGTATTATAAATCTTTATGAACTAGTAACTGGAGGATGGGAGGCTGACTTGCCAAGGTCGTAGCCCATAAGTAACAGAAACAAAATCCAGGTTTTCTGGTTCCTGCTTAAGCAGTGGATATTTCCTTTCTGTACTCAAAAGAATTCTTTAATGTTAGTATGTGACATGATGGGGGCTAACTGCCTTAGCTTTATGCTGAATGTATTTTTAAACTTCTGATATGTTAGCAAAATCTTTTCAGCATCAGAGGTGGGGAAGCACTGTATTGTCAATAGATGAAGACAGGAACTTCTAACACCTGCACATGCTAAATGATATTTTATTTCCATTGCTGCATACTTGAAGGAAAAATTCTAGGAAGCTACTTATGCTTCAAAACAAGACAGTTCTCTTTTGACATGCTGAGCATTGTGAACCATCCACAACTGAAGTAATGAAATATTTCATAGTGTGGCAATGGGATCACTCAAGTGTTGAAAACATCAAGGAAAATATCCAAATACAGATATTATTAATAAAAGCTTTTAATGCTACATTTTATTCAAGGTTGCCAAGGTTAGTTTTGTCCTCTAAGACAGCATAAAGTAATATTTTTTCCATGTAAAAAGGCCTCATGTAGAGAAGTAAGTAGTCTTGCCTCATCCTTCTGATTTGACTTCCAAACCAAGGAACTGGTCAAATCTTGAAGACTTTAAATATTTTAGATTATGAAGAGGATAGCCTCTCTCTAAAGGACTGCTTTGTCTCAAAGTATGAAATTGTTAATTCCTGTCCAAGTACTCACTTCTGAGCCTACTGTCTAAAAAGCTTGATAATTAAAAATCCTGGCAATTAATACACTTCAGTGGCTGAGCTGGAAGCCTGCATTTGAATTTGTTTGTCTGGGTACCTTCTCTGTTTACTTTACAAATACCTTTTTGGGGTGAGAAAATGCAGAATCTCTCAAAATTGCTTTCTGTCAAATTCTGGCTGAAACAAACCAGTATAACTTGAAGGAGACACTCTTTCATTGTTTCATACAGCAGTGAACCTCATCATTTATCCATTTTGACTCTCCATTCTCTCTGTAACCATTGCCAAAACTTGCTATATCTTATCCCAGAAGTAACACCCTCAAGCCTGAGAGGATGCTATCCTGGGGCCTCCTTAGACTTGCATATATTCCGCAGATATTTTAATTATTTAGATTTTTCAGTCAATTCAGTACTTTCTTACAGAAGCCTTATATGCCCTGGAAACAGAATGAACTGTAGTGAACATCACCTGCTGTGTGCAAGCCATGTTCATACTGATTACAGACTTTAAGAACAAAATCCTCAATTATTAGTTAGTTCTTGTGCACTAAAAGCACATAATAGGCCTTGTTTTGCCTTTTTTTAAAATTTTCCCCTCTATAATATTCAGTTAAATGCTGAGGGAGAATCAGAAAAATCTATAGAAGGTTATGTGTGGATGTGAACTATGGAAGGCACTGGTTACTCAATAATTAATTCCCTGTAGTTGATGGAATAGTTGGCACAGTAAGTAGCAGAAATGATATGATGTGGTTGTTCCTGGTGTATGATACAAATGTAATATAAAATAACCTAATTTAATTTATTAAGCTTTTAGTGGAACTGCTTTCTTTTTTTTCTTCATAAGCTACAATTTAAAATTCTTTAACAAGTTTAAAAGGTTTCTAGTAGTGGTGAAGGTGCGTGATCTCTTCATGTTAGTCAATCAGCTTTCAGCTACTTCCAGTTTGACTTTGACTACTGGAGCCACAGCATATTAAGAACTAGAATAAGGAGCAGGTAAATTCCATACTGTCCATTATTAGAATTAAATTGACAGAATAAATTCCAGATTTCAAGGGCAATGGCAAATGTGTCTCTGAATCTAAGCAAGAGAAAAAATAGAGGTTTATTAAGTGTCATTCGCAATCTTCTACACAGTTAGTATGAATGTGAGCCCCACTCAAAGTGGAAGAGATCATGTTTAAATTCTTTCCTGCTCAAAGTCACAACTTTTCTTACATGGTGTGTGGTGAATTGTGGCTGTGCCAGGTGACACGGTGGCAGAAGCTGTCTTGCATGGAGTCATCTTCCTTATTACCACATCTCAAAATGGGAATGGGTTTGTGAGTGAATATGAACAGATTGCTAATATTCGTGTTGTTGTTCTGTTTGAGGGGAATATAAGACTAACTTCTGTTGCTAGACTGTCTAATCCATCTGAGGTTTCACACCAAGCAGTAGCCTTTAGCAGTGTCTCAGTTCTGATGGTTGTTTTTGTTTTATAGTTTCACTGTTTTAGAAGCAGCTAATGCTTGTTTCAGTAAGCATAATATTTACAAATGCAGGCACAGGTAAAAACATTGTTTGCTCAGACTAACACATTCTTAACAAAGAAAACAAAGCATTGTTTTCTTAGTTAACAAGAATAATGAACGTGAAAATATACTTGGAAAAGACAATATTTGGTGTTTAATTGACAGATAATTTTCCTCTCAAAATAGGAGCAGAAAATACCAGTATCTTTATGAAACTTGTGGCATTAAACCTCTGAGGGCTCAGATAATTTTAGAGTGAAAAGCAGAGTCTGAATCAGTAGCAGCAGTCCAATCTGATTTTCCTTCTCGTGGTGCTGTCATCTTCCTATTGTTTATTTTGACTACCGTTTTGAGGACAACTGCATATGCTTTTTAAAATCCCACAGGTTCAAAGACTATTAAACCTCCATACATGTCCTGTGTGCAATCGGTGGGGGACCCTCATCAGACCTGGGACAGCCTGCGCAAGGCAGCGGATGATGGCTGGGAGCCCTGAGGAGCTCACAGCCACACGAGGGCATCGTGACACCGCTTAGGCTCTGCCTGCTGGGGCCGGCAGCGGAGCCCTGCTCCTGCCTGGCAGAGGTGTCATCTTCCTGCACCGGAGCTGGAGTTAAACGCAGTGCTTAGATATTCTGTGCTTGGCAATATTGACTAAACCTATCTCCTGTTTCTAGCTTTTAATAAAAATCAAGTTCAAATTCTTCAGCACTGACAGGATTCCCCAGTGGAAACTTTATGTCCTTTTTAGGTAATGTGCTGAGACACTTCATTTAACTTGGGATATGTCATTGCTTCCCAAATGATTGCATCAGTGACTTGAAAATTAGGCAGACTTAAAGCTTCACATGTTGAAAATGCATATCAGCTTGATCATGTGACAAAGCATTAAGTGATGTGGTGGATGTGCTTGAGGGCTTCTCTTAGAGGAGTTCAGGGAGCCTTGTGACTTAAATTATGAGATTCAAGGCTTGCTTCTTTTGAAGCAATCAGAATTACTCATTTCTTCTCTATCCCCCCTAGTTACTCGTGATGGTAGAGGATTTATTCTCTTGAAGCAGGTACTCCTGCAGTATGAGGTTCTGGGATGGTCATTTGTTTCCTGAACCAGAGTATGATATGTTTGGATTCCTTAAATGGGTTTCTTTTTTGCCCATAAACTTTCAGATTTCAGGACTTCAGTTAGCTTGCCAGGCCCTGCTGGCAATCCAGTTCCCATCAGGCCTTTAGACAACTGACTGTTGTGCACACAGAAAGTATGAGCATTTGGGAACCATCAGCTTGACTGCACATGTGTAGGCCACATGGACAACACAAGCGCAGTGAGTCTGTTTCTCAGACATGTCATTCTTGCTACACAGCATGTGGGCAAGCAGAGCTGCCCAGGACGTCCCGGACAAGAAATATGGTGACGTTCGCACACCACACCACATAATGCATGTTGAGATGACCTCTAAATCACTTGGTGGTGCTTGTGTGCCTTGTGAAGGTGATGTTGTAAGTTCAAAATTATCTAAAGAAGTTATTTTCTTTCACTTACTTCAGCCTGAGCAACTGCCATGATCTGGTTTTGTCCACCATGACTTTATGTGGCTCCCAGAACTCAGCTGTCTTCTAGATTGTAAGTGGTATCAAAGGTACTATTGCAAGGTGGAGGCAGTGGTGGTGTTGGTGAGGATATTGATGGTGGGTTCAAGAGAGAAGGCAGCTACAGAACTGCCCAGGTGACAGCACTGCTGGAATGTCAATATACCCTTGAAGATCTGTTTAGTGAATGTGCTTTCACACCAAGAGAAAAAAGTGAAACTACTTTTTTTTTTTTTTCCTCACTTGAAAGCAAATAGATAAAAATCTTTAGGTATGACACTGTTAGTTTCCAAATTTGATGCAGAGATGTTCCAAATACAGTGAAATTCTGATTGTCAAGGAGAAATGACTATATTATTGCAGAAGCAGCAGGCAAGATTCAAATCCTTGCTGAGCAGGCAGCACACCTATGATAACAGTCTGGTCTGTAACGTGTTTTACATATATGGAAATGTTGTTAGTTTCTAATACTTCAGGAAATAGTATGGGTAAAAACTGTCCAGCTTTAGCTCATAACAGTTGACTTGCTTAAATCAGATTATCCCATAATGCGTTGTTTTGTGCTGTTGCATGTGACACCTGCTGTGCTGGCCTGTGCCAACTCCACAGTAAGATGAGCAGTGACTCATTTGCCAGCCTCTAGAAATTGCTGAGAGCCAGAAGCCATAGGAGATGTGTGTAGGAAAAACAGCAGAGTCAATACTTTGCCTCACTGTGGCATGTCTTGATGATTATCTGACCATCTCTAGAAGGAGATATTTTAACTGACATGTGGGATAACATCCTCTTAGTTTTTATAATGTCTTTCAAGAACAGGTTTGACTTTTGTCTATTTTCCTGCCATTTTGTGTGGTTCATGTGTCCTTTCCAGGGAATTCTGTTGTGAGGGATTAACAGTGGAGCATGACTGCCAGGGATGACAGCACTGAAGAGGTTTGGGGAGCATTTTTCAGCATTTCTTAGGATGTGAAGTTCATCACAGCTAAACATTAGTAACTTAAAATACCATCAGGTTGTGATATGTGCATTGCCTTTATAGTCATATTTACTTAGTATTAAACATTCTTCCATTCCATCCTGAGGTGAGGGGGTTTGTTCCTCTCCACATGGCCATTGGTGTAGCTGGGAAGATGCCTGCTAGTAAATGAGAACAGGAAAAAGGTCTGGTGTTGGAATGGTGCTGCCTGGATGCCAAGGGAAGATAGATTCCAAGAAAAGTATATTCACTGCCTGAATAAGCTGTGGACGTGTGCCTTCAGTCTGTGTGATGGAGACTTCAGAGCTTTAAGAGCACTTTGTCTTTCTAAGCAGTTTAATTTCTGTCTTGTCTGGCCTGAACCAGATGTTCCTTGTTCAAGAGCTGATCTCTTGTAGACTTGCACCGGATTGAGGGTGCTTACCTCAGAATAGATACCGATGAGTGTCAGTGACATGTCTGGAGCTGCCTGTGCCATTGCTCCCTCAAGAGGGTAAAGGAGAGGGACATGGCTGAAATCCTACAACTAACATTGCTGCTGTGGGTACTGTGAGGCTGGAGAGGGGGTGGCTGTTGCTTTACCCCTTACTTCTGTGAGTGCTGGAGGTTAAAGTAGTCTTTCTCTGCCTTTTGCTCCAGGAAAAGAGAGGTTCATTTAGGGATCCAGACAGAACTACACTTACCATCTCAAACTTTTGGCTTCTGTAGAGTTGGAAGAAGTGGGAAACCAGAATTTTCTGATCTTTTCTGAAGCAGCATAAAACAGCCACTCAAAGGGGTCACAGCTGAGTCCCTCTGTGTGTTTTCAAACCTTGTGTCATTTGTCACTGAGCATTCTCACATGGATACTGCTATATAAGGACCACTCAATGGAGCTTAGACTCCATCCATGGAAGTGGCTCAATCTTAAGGCTTGATCAAAATGGTTTCTATATAAAAATGAAATTTCTTCAGGTAAATTATTCACTATAAAATGAGAAACTCGCTGTACTGCTTTTTCAGACAAAGGCCAGGAGAGGTGAAGGTTAATGTGGCCTTGCGTGTGCACTTTGGCAAACTTTTCTTTGCAGGGAAATGCTCAGGAGCATCAAGTCTTGGCTTGTGAGATAGAGCACTAGACAAGTAGCTGCTTTGATGGCTCTAAAGGAGGATGTTTCACTGATTGAAGTGGGAAAGGGAAAAGTTTTCCCTACCTACAGGAACAGAGCCTGACTCCAGTCATGGACAGGAATTTGTGATGTAGATGAAGAACAGACTAACTGTTCCCAAGTGCATAGAGGTGCCTTTTGAACCGGAAGCACGGGACGGCACCGGTGAGGTGCGGAGTTTGGGGGCACCGCCTCTGTGGGGGGCGCCTATGGGGCGCGCTGCGGTCTCTGTTGGGGACGGTGCGTGGGGCCGTCCCGCCGCCAGGGGGTACTCGGGGTGTGCGGACGCGGCAGGAGGCGGCGGGGCTGCCAGACTGGGGCCGCTCACGCAGCGCCGGCCCGTGGGGCCCGCACATTGCGCCCCCTCCCTCCTCCCCCCCCCCCCGAAACCTGAAGCTGGGCAGCGGGGGGAGCACACCCCAGCTGTGGAAGCCGCATCTCCCTGCGGCGGAGCCAGCCCGACCCCCAAACTTTCGCCCTCCCTCAGCTCCAAAAGTTGGGCAGTTTGGTGACGTCAGGGCGGCCGCAGCCAATGGGGGCGGCAGGAGCTATTTTGGGAGGGGGGAGGGGTGGCACGGCGCGGTGGGCGCTTGCCCCGCTGCCATGCACAGTGTATGGAGAACGGCCGGCCGGCGGCTAGCGCAGCAGCGCCAGGGAGAGCCACCGTCTCTGCCCCGCTGCGCGACTGCCTTCGCCTCCCCTCGCCGCCTCCCGGTCCCGGCTCCGCCGGCCGTTAGCGCGGGGGTGCGGGCTCGCGACGGCAGCAGCAGCAGCTGAGCGGCGGGAGGCAGCTCCTGAAGAGTCGGCGGAGGGGCAGCTTTGAATCGGCAGGCAGGCATCTCCTGCTGCTCCACGGTGTGCCCACCGGCAGGCAGGCACCTCCTTCTCCTCCACCGCGGGGTGCCCACTGGCAGGCACCTCCTGCTGCTGCGCGGGGTGCCCAGCGGCAGGCACCTCCTACTCCTCCCCCGTGGGGTGCCCACCGGCACGCAGGCACACAGTCACCTCCTCCGCGGTCACCTGCCCGGCCCAGGTGGGGCGATGCGGAGCGGAGGAGGCTGTTTTGGAGATTGCAGCCGCTTCTGATGGATGTTTTGTGTGTGTTTACCTCCGCTCCCCGTTTTTCTTTCATCTGAAGACGTATCTGGCTGAAGCTCTGTTAAACTCTCTGCCTTCTGGTACCATTCACAGATAACAGAAAGAAACCTGAGCCCGAGAGGCAATTCCCCACCTTCTTCCACCTAACGTAACCTTTGCAGGCGCCTTTGAAGATTGGCTGGCGCTCCGGCGGTGATGGCAGCGGTGGGTTCCCTTGGGCTGTACTAAGAGCCTCTTGTTTTCTTTTCCCTTGCTTCTTAGAGGTATTTCATCTTTAAGGGCCGGCTATTTGCGCACACTTTTATACCCACTGAAGCGATCAACGAACCATGTTGTCTGGTGGAAGAAGTGCGTTTCTGTGCTTTGGAGTGGTCTTGAGCTTTTGGAGCTCCATGAGTTGGATGCCTGTTGGAGGATGCCCGCATAAATGTACTTGCGTTGCTTCCAACGTGGATTGTCATGGACTAGGACTCAAAACTGTACCGAGGGATATTCCCAGGAATGCCGAGAGACTGTAAGTAAAACCCATTAAGGGCTCCTCACTACTTGTTGGAAGCTTGGGATGAGTTTCTCAACACCTGCCCATGGGTGCGGAGTGCCTACTACTGGCAGCTGCAGTAATCATGCAGGGAATCAGGTTTTTTGGGAAAGAAAAGGAGGAGCTTTCCTCAAGTTACATCTATCCTGCTGCTGTTCTTGCTTTTGTAAAAACTCATCAATTTCAGGGTTTCTTTCAAGTAAGGTCTGCTTGGGTTTTGTAGTGAATTGATTGTTGTGGAGTAATCATTGTCAGTGGAAACACGAGTTTCATACGCAACTAGAAGCCTTGGGTGTTTTCACCCAGAGCCTGGTAGCAGTTTCTCCGTATTTTCTCAGCTTGGTGACTTCATCACCATGGAAAAATCGACTACTGCCATAAACTAATTCAAATGGATAAGAATTCACATTAAAGCTGTCTCTAAGTTCTGTCTTAAACTGCTGTGGGGCAGCTGGTTATTTAGTTTGTAATCTCCTTCAGGGTTTATGACAGTGGTATAATGTTGCAAGGTGCTTCCAGTCTCAGCATGGGAGAATGCAATGAATGTGTTCATAGTAAATCTTCTATGTTGTAAGTTCTCAGGCGTTATTTGACTCTTAACTTGCTTAGTAAGTTTTTAAGAAGAAAGCTGAAAGCAAGCTTCAGTTGTCTGATTCAGTTCTGGCACTGGTTGGTGCAGAGGACGGTATCTCTCATGTTAGTTAATGCATAGCATATGGCATATTTCAGAGAATGCCCAGTGCTAGATATGAAGATGTCCAGAATGGAATGTTAAACAGAGCTGCAGCGCAGCTCTGCGCTGTGCTCCACGGGTGATCATAGGAAAGTGCAGTTAGCTCTGTTTTACGTGGATTATCTGATAATTTAAAATGTTTCTGAACTTGTAAGCAAACACTATAGATTGTATGGCCTGACTTCCAATTTTGTTTCCTTCTGGGTCATGGAGCTGGGGAAACGTCAAACTGTTAGGCAATTTTTCCTCCAAGAAAGCAGGCTAGGTAAAGTTACTGAACAAAGTATTTGCGTATTGAGTCCTCTTAAAGACAAAATTCTGTCCCAGAGTGAAGTTTTTTAGTATCTTTGACTGTTTCTAAACGTGTTTTATAGTGAGTGCCGAGAGCTCTTAGATGATAGCAATATGCATGTTTCTTACTATGCTCTTCTACCATTTTTAATGATTTGTGCCCATAGCAGACTCTCTTTTAGCCCCAACTGTGTGAACAATGGCCTTCAAGATGTCACTATTATAGGAACCTTAACTTAAGCACACAAAACTCTGTGCTCCTTAAAATTGATGGGTAGCAATCTGGCAGTTTAGTGGTAAGCCAGTCAGAGCGTGTAGTAACACCCATGTTCTGTGTGCTTCACTGGTGAGCTGTGTTTGCATGAGTTTGAGTCAAAGGCTAGAACTAAATTTTAAAGTTTCAACTTCAAATCATTTTAGATGTGAGATTAGTTAGCCACTTGAGAATAATTTTAAAATGTTAATTTGGTATTGCCTGAGTTTTAGGGGAACTGAATTAATTTTGTTGCTGGGTTTCATTGATGAGAATGTACTTAATAGAGATGTTAAGGTCTCTTGCATTCTTGAAGAAGCTAATTCAAAAGAGGAAATTTCTTTTCTTGGTATGTTAAACATTAAAAAGAATGAAGGTGTATAATCACTATACTCGTAGTCCTGATACTTTTGATGTTATCTACAGACTTAAATTTTAGATTAATGTCTGCATGAAGAACAGTAGTAGCTGTTTCACAGCATTCAGTTTAAACATTTAACCTCAGAGATGCACTACTGATAAATATGAAATGCAACATTGAGGGATGTTTTGGTTAGGGTTGTTTGTTTTGTTTTGGGTTTTTTTAGGTAGTGTTTAATGGGAGGATTCAGTAGCTGAAACCTTGTGAAAACAACATACAGAGGATCACATAGTAGCACATTTTCCCATGTTTTTAAATATTGTCTTCATTTTTCATTCTGTTAGTGCATCACGAGCCTTTCACTCTTTTACAGCATTCACTGTCATCTTTGTTACACTGTATTCTAAAGCTTCTATCAGTCAAGATGTCTACTAGTTGCACTAACTGGAATCTTTCTGATGTAAGCAGTTGGGAGAAAAAGACTATATTTCTCAATCTAGCTTCTGTCATGGGTGAAACCTAAGTCAGCCACTGGATATATCGGAGTATCTCATTTTTCTCTGCTCCACGGCAACCTGTAACTATTTATGGCACAGCACTGGGGTGATGTGTAGCCTTTAACTAGCTTGTTTCGCATGTAAATAAGACATAGAATCATAGCGTGGTCTGGGTTGGAAGGGACGTCTGAAGGTCATCTAGTCCAACTCCCTCTGCAGTAAGCAGGGGCATCCTCAACTAGAGCAGGCTGCCCAGAGTCCTGTCGAGCCTCACTTTGAATATTTCCAGGGATGGGGCCCCAACCACCTTCCTCACATGGTTTTATCTGAAATGGCAAAGATACTTGTGATGTCAAATGTTTATGTGTTGGGAAAATAATTGTAACACATTTATTGATGGCCACACACCAAGGGACTTTGGAGACTCTTCTACTATGAAAAGGTTTTGACTTCTTTCTGAATTCTCTTGAGCTAATAATTCCACATACCTGTTCAAGTTGGAAACGTTTTGCTTTAATTAAGAGGAGATCTAATGGCACCACTTAAAATGTTTTGCCGTTAAGTTTTTAGAGTTATGTTTGTACAAATGTTACAGATTGTTTGGGCTAGTGGAGCCAAGTTAAATATTATTTAAATGTGTGTTAACATGAAACCCCAGGAAAACTGAAAATATAACATGAAGGAAAAAAATGTAAAATGTTTAGGGGGGCAAAAATCTTCTGTTGACAAGTCCTGTTAAATGAACTGGTGATTGTCGCCTGATACTGCAGGAAATTGACATCACCAGATGGTAGATGACTGATTCTTCATGAGAAATGTGATATGCTTCCCTTTCCGCTTCCCTTTCCACTTCCCCCGAGAGGCATGAAATTAGGTGTAAGACTTTCTCCCAGGTTGCAAGATCTGATGCTCCACAGAGGTCCTTGTACATGAGCAGGATGATAGAGCTGACCTCGTGGCTTGTCATTAGTCTTTACTGATCCGTTCCACGTTTGCTAAGTAACTTAACATCCTTCCAAGACCAGAAGTCTATAGACCTTTTGTGTAGTAGAATAATTTAGTAGTTAACTTTTGGAGGTGGGCACAGCCATTCTTTCATTTAAGCTATGCAACTGACAAGATGTTTTGTGCCAATAAAGGAGGCAGAAGTTAGGGTTTAAAAATTAAAACTATGTAAATAGGTACAAGATTTTTATGGAGCTTTCTGAGCAGTTCCTTAGGATTGCTTCATCAAACTCCTCTAAGCAGAGTTTGCATATCAGCATCTCAGTTCTTTTATGTGATTATTATGTCATTTTCTTCAGTGGAATTGTTTTCTGTGTACATACAATATTATATGTGTGGCTTTTTATAACACTTAATAATGGTGGTAGTCAAGTTTAGTTTGAGGTGATGTGCAAATGCAGTGAGCAGATCAAAGCCACCTACTTGACAGCTGTATTCTTCAGCTCTGAAAGAAACAAGTGATATGGAGAAACTGCTCAGAAGTCTTCTGGGTCACTATCTGCTTTCTGTTTGAAAGTGAAGCATGAGCCTTTGTGTTTTTCTTTCCATTTGTGCCTGGTTATCTCCATGTCTGTTACCAGCAGTGCATTATATATGTATGGAAGTTTCTTTGGAGAATTTATCGATGTCTGAATTCTTGATAAATTTATACTTGGTGTGTTAGAACCTTGTTTAATTGATAGCT
Source organism: Indicator indicator (assembly GCF_027791375.1). Classification (NCBI taxonomy): domain Eukaryota; kingdom Metazoa; phylum Chordata; class Aves; order Piciformes; family Indicatoridae; genus Indicator; species Indicator indicator. Next base: position 13,990,732 of record NC_072027.1, read on the forward strand.
CTCCCGGGTTAATTGTTGTTTTGTTCTGTCTTTTACTTTGAAGGATTCTTTATCTTGCTAACTGATAAAGCTTGCAAGACTAATCTGTTCTGTGTTTTGTCTGAGTAACTAAATTGAGTGTGTCCAGTTCAGAAGCTGAATCATCTGCTTACTCTGGAGTTTTCATGTGGTCTGGAGTTTCACTTATACAAATATATTATTATGGTGTTTTTGGCCTAGGTGGATGTAGCTGCTGAAGTTGCACTGGCTTGTAGTAAGTCTTCAACTTCCTTGATTTTTGTCTCCAAATTAAGTATCAGCTTCTGTCTTGAATGCTTCCATGTTACTACAGAACACAATGTTAAACACATGCAAATACAATTATGCTGGCTCTTACACTGACATTCTGTGTGTTGAGCTTTCTTCCCACTAGGGATCACCACTCATTTGTGTATGTAGTAATAGTCTCCAAAACCTTGCATGGAACCTTTTTGTTTGTTTGTTTTTATCCTTAGGTCATGTGTCCATACATAGACATACATGGCTTTAGCTTCAAAGAGCTTGCTGTCAGAGGTACTGGTCCTGGGAAAACTTGACTGAGTTGCTTGATTTAATCTGGATATTTCCCTTTTACTTGGATACTTGGGCTTGACTGGGCATTGACATGCACTTGGATAGGATCAGAGCTTAGCAGTATTGAATTTGTTACCTCATTTTGAAGTGATGGAAGCAGGAAGGAGAGCCAAGTTAACCATTGTAATTTGGTAGCTACAGAGGTAAATAGTGGTCTTTGTCATGTCTGTGTTTATTTGCACAAATTTGTGCGAATTTCTGAGATCAAAGGGACCAGACTACTTGCTGCAGAATTTTTTAATGAGTTGCTCTGAGACTATTCACTTTTTTCCTGCAGAATTAAGTGAAAGGAAAGCTGCCTCCATAAAGAACAGCTGTTGTCCTTTAGGAAGTCTGCAAATGCAGATGATGAGTATTACTTTTTTCCTCTGGAATTTGTGTGTTTATGAGTTTGGGGAAGTATGTACCAAAGTTGGTGTAGCTTACCTGTATTATTGGATTGTATCACAGGAAGCCAAAAATAAGTAAATCCTAATAGGCTTTTATCCACACAATCTGTGTAAAAATCCTTGTGTTGTCGTTTCTGAGTTGATCGCTATGAAATCATTCAACATTCATAGTGAATTTTATCAGTAGCCTTTTAGAATGTCACTGCAAAATGTTTTGGTTTTATTAGTTCAAGCATTTGCAGTTATGGTTAAAACAGAAATAACCCACCCTGCATGGACATTAACATCAGATACAATTTGTTGTCTGCATTTCAGTAGTCTTGGCTATTGCTCAGCTTCCACAGAGCAGAAGGAGAATGGTTTTCATGCAGATATCTCACAAGATGCTTGGAGAGTTTTAAGAATGGTAAGGAAAAAGTACTTGGCTCCAGTAAGGATACTCAGTGAGTAAGTGTCAGCTGTTGTATGTTAAAAATTGAGCTTGTTTACTGGAGAGGCTATTCGGAAGCCTTAAATCACAATGTGTTCCCTGTCAGGATCTAAAGTGCTCAAATGACTTGAAGCTTAATTTTTCTAGAACTCTTGATCCAGTTCTTGCGGTGCCTGCAGTGCTTTATTTCTCTTGGCTGCAGTAGCTGGCCTTTTAGAAAAAGCAGCTTTTTATCTGGTGGTGGTCTAGTGTGATCAATTTGTCCTTGATTAGAAGATTTAATTATTGCTGAACAAAGACTAGGGATAGAAGCCATTGGTCTTGTCACTGCAGTAACATAACTAGCCCTTTCCAGTTCAGAATGACTGAACTTGCAAGTTCTGGAGTCTCTTGTCTTCAGAAGTGCCTCCAGCCTTATGAGGTACTCCACAGTAGCAGACTGTTTGTGATTAAAGGGATGATTGTTCCTTTCTAAGATAATTTGAAACACTCTAATGCCTTATATGAAGGGCAAGTCTGCTGATGGACTTTGGTCTTGATGTAAGATTCACTATGTCTTGTGATACTACAACTATGGAATTATCTCAAATGTTACATTAACCTGAGGAAGAGCTTGTAGGAAGTTGTTTGTAAGTAAGCTAGTACCTCTTGGGTCTTTCACCTGTCTGCTCTTTGCAGCTACAAACACTGGATCAGGTAAAGAATTTCTGTGGTGCAGTCCTGAGACTCTTTACAACAGTGGCTGATCTTTGAGTGGGGAGAAATTGTGACTGAGAAAGTATGCTTCCCCAGTGCGAGAGCAGGTCATGTATTGGTTTTAAGTTGAGCCTGCTTTCTGCTGGAGGCTTGATGATGGAGGCTGTAGGAATCAACAACTACATCCTCTGTCTTGCAGTTCCGCAGCTCATAAAGTGACTTCCCTTTTCCTCTTGGCTTATTTTGCACTTCTGCAAGACAAAGTGGTGGTGTTTGTCCTCCTCAAGTTGGAGACAAAGGAGCTTCTAACTTCAGGTAATGAAGGAAGGAGTCAAGATAATTTTGGGAAGAAAAGCTAAAGAGATCTTCAAATGGAAAGGCTTTTTGAAGGAAAATAACATTGCAGTGTCACAGAAAATGACTAGAAGTAATGTGTGGCAAAGATTTCTTAAGGTGCCTGTCTGTATGTTCCTGATTTCTCCAGAGATCTGTAATGCTGTGTCTGTTTTTAAACCTGTTTTCAATATTGTCCAGTCAGATGTATCATTTAAAATCTTGAAAGGCTCTCATCGGTGCCAAGAACTACTTCTTTCTCATTGAAAAATGACATCGTGAGCAACTGACCATCTTTTCTAACAGTACTAAGTACACAAAAGATCTACTTATTTACATCAGCAGAACAGGCCTGTGGTCTTGTACTCAGAGCAAATTTTAGATGAGTTGAGGGCCATCTCTATACAAGAGAGTTTAAGAAGCTGATTCTTACCTCTTTGACAGTTATTTTCAGCTTGCCTTATTTTTTCTTTTTTTTTTTTTCCAACTGAATCTGGTCTGTCAGTTGTCTCTGTCAGAATAAATTTGTCATGTATTTCAGTTTTACACCATCTGTTTGGCTGCAATATATGTTTTTAATCCTGTGATTGATAGATTTCTGGAGCTTTTAATTAGATTTTTACCTTTCTATCTGTGAGTTGCTTCTTTTTCTGAGACCTTAATTTAGTTTTGTCCCTCAGGTAGAAATCATTTTAACTGATGGATATAGTTTTTTGCCTTTCTGTAACTGATGAAGGCAGCATTTTCAATAAACATCAGTTCAGTCAAAATGAGGAAGAAAATTCAGTGTTTTAAAGCTGGTCTTGACCTTTTGCCAAGCAATCTGAAATTCTGAATGGATTTCAGAGTTTGTATTGCTCACCAACTGACTTTTGTGTATGCTTTCTTAAAAGCTTGCAGTACTGTTGCAGAAATGATTCTTGAATTTTTGAGTCCAAAGGAGCTACTAGGAAAGCTCTCTGTGCTTCCTGCAGAGAGGTCTGTACAGCTGCCTTGCTGCTTCAGTTGCATGGTGAAGAATCAGCCCTGTGGAAGCAGTATCACGTTGCTCATGAAGACTCTCAAACACCTATTAAAGGTATTTAGAATCCAAGCAGTACTGAGAATTTGGGGAGATGGTGTTCTTATTGTGGATACTTTGCTGGCTGCCATGTGGACCTGTGGTCAATTCCAGTTTGAAGTGCAAGGCTTTAAGCAGTGGTGTTGTATTCAGGTATTTAATTGGGAAGACTTTAACCCTCTTTGTTTGTGTGGGGACACTGTAGTGACATTATGCTGTGTCTGCCTGTGCAGGCAGTTACTCAAGAGAACAAGACAAATCAGTTGCCAGTAATTTTTCAGAATGTTTTCTCTGTCTACTGCCACAGGTATGGCTGTCTACATTACATGGGTGGTTCTATTTCAACCAGGGCTGCATGTAAGTGGAGGGACGGATTACTTTGAAGGGTAATGATTTGGAGATCAGTAACCCATCTTAACAGCCTCTGAACTGTGCCTGTGGAAGGGGAGGTAGGATGATGATGAACTTCTTTTGTGATGAAATTGGGTTTTCTTCCATTTTGATGCTCTTGATTGGGAGGATCTGCCCACATCTTGAAAGAGGAAAGGTGGCTTTGCAAAATTTCAAATTCACTAGTTTTCGTAATATTGATCACAAACATGTAATGCAAGTTAGGTGCTGAAGACAGTGCTGGCTGTACCATTCCTTACTGTTCCATCTGCTTGTCTTCATCCTCTTGCTGAAAGCCCTTTGAGACATTTGTAGAAAGCTTAACATTAAGAAATGAATCCTAGGAAGAAGTCCTTCAGTGTAAGGGTGGTGTGACTCTGGAATAGTTTGCCCAGGGAGATTGTGGGTGCCTCCTCCCTGGGGGTGTTCAGGGCCACGTTGGATGAGGCCTTGTGCAACCAGGTCTGGCTGTGAAGTGTCCCTGCCCATAGCAGGATGGTTGGAGTAGATAATTTCTGAGGTCCCTTCCATTCTAAGCCATTCTATGAAATCCTGAGCCATCATAGGGGTGCCTCAGGCCTGCTAATGGACATGGTGACAGATTTCACATTAGTGAAGCTGAGGTTCTTATCTTCTAAATCACAGCAGTATAAAATAGAGTTTTTAATGTTTTGCTTCAAACTTTTTTTTTTTCCAAGTGCTGGATTCTGTCAAGGCTGGCTGCTTGGCTTGGGGGAAGGTGTGGAGGGGAAGAGTATGTGAATGAACATTCTCATGAAATGTTTCCCAAGATAAGCATTTAGCTGTTAGGGAAATAACATGCTGAAAGCTGAGACATAGGTGCATTCTTGTGCATACTAATAGTTAGAGGACTAGTTATTAATCTTTCTTTGTTCAGTTGGCCTTTTCCCTTTGTTCCTGTGGCTGTAAGGAGTGTGTTACCTAACTTATACCAAATAAATGCATTAGTAGATTGCAAGGTATTACTGGCCTGTGTAGTTAGGGGACCCTAATAAATAACCTTGACAGTTCCAAAAGATACAGACAGGGAGTTGTAAGCCTTACACACTTTCTTAGGTCATAGTAGATGCTTTAAGTTAGCTCAGCCTAGCTGTCCTACTCTGTTGTTCTCACTGACATTTTCTCTGTGTGCCTTCTGGTGAAAAATTAGCACTTTTGCAGATACTTTAGTAGCTTTTAAAGTTGGAGAAGTACTTTAGGGAAAACTCTTCTTAGCATTATCAGTAGATATATTTTAATATCTTATGTAATATTGACCTAATTCAAAAACTTGCCTTGGAAAAGCTTTTTCCACAAACAACTTACCCCAAAGCAGAAAAGATTCAAATTCCTAGTTTAAGGTTTTTTACAGACAGTCCAGAAAATTCATCCTAAAATGGAAGGCATTTGCATGGTATTTTGTGATCATGTTCCTTGGGACATGCTGTCTTGTCAAAGACTGATGGGCAAAAAAATTCTCAGTTGTTACCCAGAGCTCTATGTAAGAATCTAATTTCGCTTTACGTTAATAATTTTTGTTTCCCCTTACAGAGGGAAAGTAGCAAACAGCACAGAATCCTTGTCTGCCAAAGTTTGATTGCATGTTCTTTCTGGTTTGGAATATAATGTGTAGTATATAATACTCGTAACAAATGTTGTTATATGACATCAAGACCATTAAAATTAATCATTCCATATATGTGTACTGGTCATCCACAGATAGAGATAGACATACAGATATGATACAGAGATATTTTAATTACAAGAGTTGCATTCTTTAAATAGGATTCAATTTCTAGCAAGAAAAAGCTTCTTGCTGAAAGCAGTTCAAATGCTATTTGCCTTCCTGTTAGTCACAAAGCATGTTTTGTTTGGATTTTAATGGGACCTTAGCTTATACATTTCCCCAAAATCTCTCTTTCATCTGTGTGATGGTTTTGTTTAGACTGGGGAGTCATTAAGTACGTTTTTTGAAATGCTGATTTGGGGAAAAGCTGGATGAAACATTTTTGCTTGGTGAGGGTGGCAGTGGTTACAGAATCACTTACTGAGGTGCAAATTTCTGGGTCACAAGCTCTTCTGAAATAGATGTAGAGTGATGAGGACAGGCTAGCTGGCTCAGCCTCTGGAAGTGGTAGAGCTGGTTAGCGATGGTGTTGTACGAATATAGCTGGGGAGCTAAAAAAAGAAGTCATTGTAAGGAAATAGTACAGGGAAGCAATTGTGCATTTCTGAAATGCCTGAATAAATGCAGTAGGGAGGTAAGCTGGAGAAAAGAATGAAGGGTGAAACAAACCACGGAAGTAAAATCCTTGAGCAAAGAAAACTCGTTTTCCAGAAGCGGAAGTAGATATTGAGAAATAAAGCCCTAAGGCAAAGGCTGGCTCTGTAGAGTGAGATGAACACACATCTGGATATAAGCTTCTCAGATAAGAATGTGAAAGTATAAGAAACAGCCTGATGATCCTTCGGAGTTGTGACTTTTAATAGATAACATATGAAAAGACAGCAAATGATAAGGAGCAATCAAAAGGGTTTTATGGATTTTAGCGGGGTTCTTTGGCTTTTTTGGTTTCATTTTTTGTTTTCTTACTGGCCTGGAAAGTTTTGTAGATAATTGCTTCTGAAGTTTTTTAGAAGTTAAAAATGAATTATTCCCAGCTGATATTAACTTCATTTTATAGAATAAATATTTTTCCGAGGTTGCTCTTTCATGGTTCTTAAGTATATAAAAGGCTTAGTGCAAAGTGGTTTTGTAAGTATGAGTAGTTTCAGTAAGTTGAAACATCAAATCTGTGTGCCAAGACCTGTTTAGAAAAACTTGAGTTTTGTGTTTATTTAGCAAACATTGTGAAATAATTCAGCTTCACTCCAGCAAGTCAACTGTGGAAACCCCGTCCTCCTCCAGGGCTGGACAGAAAAGGTGGAAATCTGCTTGAGAATGAAGAAAATTGCTTGTGATTCTAACAACTGGATGGTAATTTGGTCATGTCAATACACAACTTTTAAGAAAGTTTCCTTTTATGTTTTAAAACTGCCCTACTTCTTTTACTGAAGCTTTTTGGCCTACCATTTTGTTAGTGGCTATGGTAGACATGAAAACTCAGTATGGTACTTCTTGGAAGGGATAGATTTGGTGAAACTAGATGCTTGTTAAATTAAAAAAAAAACCAAACAACCCTGAACAACAACAAACACACCCCAAACCCAAACCAAGACTTCTATTACCTTTTCAGGAAAAGATCTCCTGGGAAGAGTTTCTAGTCTGTACATGTCTTAAAGTGAGCAAGGAGATGAAATCCAGGCTTGATTTTTCATGTCAGGCATCACTAAAATCATTTGTTTGTGGGTAGAACTTTTTCACGAGTCATCAAGACTTTACAGCAGTCAGGAAGCAGGTGTGAGATATTTCAAGTCCTAAACAACAGGTTTTTTGTATTAATGAAGAGCACCTAATCAGGTTGCAGTCTCTTCACAGGGTTATATTAAGCCCTATACCACATGGTTAAGTAAAATACAGCCTTAAATGCAAACATCAGATAGTGTCTCTGTGGAATGCAGCACTGTGAATTTTGCTCAAGTTTGCATGCCCTGGTTTTTTTCTTGTTTGTTTGTTTTTCCCAGATGAGCGTGTTGTGGTTGTATTTGGAACTGAAAAATCCCCAAACTGACAAAGAACGACAAGTGTGTGTGTCAGGGTGAAAAACAAGCTCATGAAAAATAGTATTTTTTTTTTGTCAGTCCTTGTTTCTTGCTTTATTACATTCTGTTATAGGAGTCCTTAGCATTAAATTAGCATTTAAACACATCGGAGAAATGAAAATTTTGGGAATACTTAAGTGTTTGCCATAAATTGTAGTAATGACATTAACTCTGAAGAAGGCTCATACTTCTGAGAAGTCTTTCCTGATGTTCAGTTGTCAGAGATAATCATTTACATTGATTTAGAAGATAATTCCTCTTTGAGACAGTGAATGCAAATTCATTTGAATAAACTTTGAAGTCCAAAAGTGATGAAGGTTGAAGTGCTGGCATGTACCTATTCATACCCTGATGAGATTTTCCACTTGGGTGAGTGAAACTATGGCTCAAAGAATATTTGTCCTTGCCTTGTTTCTACCTCTACATCTGCTTGGTCTTTGTTGGCATAGCGCCAGCCTGAAGTCACCACTTACTGTCTGTACAACCAGCTGGTGCATGTTGGCTAGGAAAGATGGGCTACAGTTACAGGAGTTAAGTTGGAATGGTTTAATAAAATCAAGAATTGAAAAGAAATAAGTTAAAAAAAAAAAAAGGAAGGTTTTGGATATGCAGCTGTTAATCCTGGAGTTTTTGCTATGAATGAAAATAACGCTTGATCTATTATGACACACCACTGTACTTTTTGTTATGAGCATATCCTGGCTTCTCCATATTAAATCATGTTTCTTTAGCAACTGCAATATCTCTAGTTTTCCCTATGCTTCAGGTTTCTACTAATCCCTCAACTCTTCTTCCCAAACTGGAAACCAACAAACAAATGTTTTTCAGAGAACATAAAATCATGTAATCTTTAAGGTTGAAAGGGACTCCAGATCTCCTAGCTTAGTCTCTGCTGAAAGCAGGGTCAACATGGAATTCAGACCAAGTTACAGAGGCATTTGTTCATTTGGGTATAGGAAACCATAGCATCTTTATGCAGTCTGATCCACAACTTGGCAGTCCTGATTGTTACAAGGTTGATTTTTCTCACATTTCAGTTCATGATCATTGCATCTCCCATTTGGGCAACGTTTCTCTACTCCTGTGCACTTACCCTCTCTTCTGCACTGGAGCTTATCTGTGAGATGCCCGTTTAGCCAAGGTGGTATTCTGATATACTTGCTCATGATTTTATGCTAAGGTTGTTCTAGGCTGCTTTCCACAGGATGTCTCCAATCAATCAATTCTGAAGAGTTCCAGAATTCTGCTCTCCTGAAGTCCAAGGTCTGTGATACTTACTCACCTCACCTCCCTCAGCATTTAGAATGGTATTGTTTCAGGATCAGTAAAGCCAAGGATTCTACTGAAAATCTCACCCCCAACTACTGCATCATTTGTGAGAAGCAGAGGAAACCTTAACCCGTGGTTGATCATCTAACACCTATTTTAGGAAGTTGTCTGACTCCTTCTGGAAATCTCCTGACTTGATAGCTTACTCCTGTGCTGACTTCCCCAGCAAGAAAGGGAGTTTCAAGTTCCTCCTAAGAACCAAAGTCTATGATCTGGAGATTCTCTCATATTTCTTAGAAGAGGGTTATTCCTTTGTTCACCCTGAGTAGCTGATAGGTAACAAACTCCTACACTCTGTCACCTTTACTGACTTCTTTGATCCAGACTTGCATACTCAGTGGGACTCTCACTTGGTCCATAGAGGAGCTCTATACATTTGATGTTCCCTCATGTTCCTTCACATGAAGGACAGCCTGTCTTTCTCTTCCTTGACTGCCTTTACTGAGAACCCTGCATTCACCCATCACTGAGCATGCCCATGGCTACAAGAGCTGTACCATCCAATGGTGATGTAGTTCTGCATCTGTAGTCAAAACATTCACTCTTCCTGATGGTTTTCTAAGCTTTGTATTTGTACTGGCGCATGGGATTGTGCCAGTCAATAACAGTAATTTCCTTGGAAAGGGAGTCCTTGAGTTCTTTAATCCATTTTGCTGCTCTCTGCAGTTCTCAGGTACGCCTTTCAACAGCAGTCTGCTCACTGGGCAATTTTGGTCACTGCACAAGCTGTAAGAGGTATTTTTTTTCTTGGTGGTTTTTAACACCTATAGTTTTTGCCAAGTCATTTTTCTTACTTCTACAAGAATGAGGACAGAAGTGTGTTGCCTGCAAGCAGTTCCAGATCATTTGGACCCTTAATGTGGGTTATTAAGTGAGCACTACTGTAATGGACTTAAGAATGGAGAGCTTATTCACAAAATTAGGGCACGTGACCTCTAAGATCAGTTTTCTTATTGTTCAGACAGAAGGAAAACAGACTGAGTCATACCTGAAAGCTTTCTGTAATCAGAAAGAATGATCTAATTTTTTTTTTTTAAAAGCTGTATGGTGTAGGTGTGTTAGAGAAGTATGATGGGCTGCAGCACAAAATTTTTTTCTGCTACTGGGTGGCTGTTTAATTAGCATTGAAATTATTTTGAAGACTGAAACTATCCAGTGTCATACATGAGGTGCTGGCCAACAACAACAATTATTAAATGCTGGATTGTAAATTTGTTGTTTTTCTGGTTTAACATAGATAGCAAGCACTATCAAGGTTACTGGATCCCAGTATTGCTTGTTCTTAAAGCCATGCAGAATAGTTCTGACTCCTTTCAAGAACCTGGTGCCTGTGGCAGGGCTTGTTTTTTCTCAATTAATGTGCTTTCTGCATATGACTTGATCTTAACTGCTGATCAGAGGAGGGAGCCTATATTCCCCTACCTCCTAGGTAGTCGTAGATTGCAGTAAGATCTCTCCTTAGCCTTGTTTTTAAGTATGTCCTGTGCTACACCTTCCGGATCATGTCCCTTCACTCTTTTCCATGTATTGGTTGCACTGGAGAGCCTGGAACTCAGTATTGTATTGTAGACAAACTGCCACAAATCCTGAATACTACAAAATGAGTGAATTCTTTCAAATTCTTAAACCCTCCTGGTTACACTCGTGCTAGTCTGATCAATGGTGGCCTTCACTGCTGGAAGAGCAGCTGATGTTTTGTGGCCAAATGGGACTTCAAGATAGTTCTGCAAAGCAGCTCCCTGGTGAAGGAGTGCCCTACCTATAATTGTTCCATGGGCTTGTTTTCTTCAAGGTGGAGGGCCTCATAGTTTTTTTGTTTGTTGAAGCAGGTAATGCAAAACATTTCAAGTACCAGCCTTACTAGAAGTTAGTAAAAAAACAAAAGCAAAAAAACCCCTCATGTTCCATTACAAAGTCAACTGTTTGTTTTAAGAAGAAATGGTAACTTTAGAAAACCCCCAAACTTATATAGAGGGATGGAATATACCATCTTTTAAAAAAATTAAATTGTTTCAGCTGAACATGATTTGTCCTATTCTTTACAAGTGATGTTCATACTTGCCCAAGTGCTTTGGAAAATATAAAAAACATAAATTCCATTAAAATCCAGTTCCAGGACTTTATTTCCTGCATTGCAGAAGTTGAGATGGAAATGTATTAAATCTGAAGATATGCAGATTGTGCTGCCAGAGGGCTTCAGGGTAGTGTTATAATTGAGTAGTTTATCATAGTAACTTTGAAGTTCTTGGATTGAAGGCATAAGAGAATTGCCAAGCACTTTCTACAGGGAATTCTAGTCGTTTAAGGTTAAAAGGCTAGTGGCAGTCCATACCCATTAAAGACAAATTAAGCCCATTGTAAAAATCCTGGAAAATGTTTAAAATAATAAAGCAGATGCTGAATGTGTAAAGACTACAAAGGCTAGCCAAAAGCTACTCTATGGCTACATTCACACATGGGAGTGGATTTTTCTTCTTTTAATGATTATGGTAGTTAGTTTGATCCCAATTAAGAACAGAAGTTCTTGTAAAGAGGGGAGGGCTGTATTGAATAGCCTTTTGCCTCCAGCTCTGCAGGTAGCTTTCATAAAAGTCAAGAGGATATCTCTCATGACTTTAACTTCTGGAGTGCAGTAGGTATCCAAGTGAATGGTTAACTTACCTGTGAAAATGCCTCTTCCCTTCAGTTCCCTTCCCTTCAGTGTTAGTGCTTATGGTTACCTTTCATGGTGCTTGGGGCTGGGAAAACAAACCCAACAGGAAAATTTTGAAGGGATGACTCAGCTGTCATCCTAGCAGGTGGTTTGGATCGCAAAGTCGTTTAGTAGTGTAATGGCAAGACAATGAAAGCCTTGTTTCCCAAGAATGTGTGCTGCTTGAGTTATTTGGAGGAATTGGGCAAACAAAAAATATCAGTAACTTTAGATTCAGGAATCTGGATTCAGTTGTTATCACTTGAATTTTAGCTCCCACATTTTGAATGCTATTGCCAAGTTGATTTATCTTTTAAAAGAAATGCTTTGGGGGATGTATTATGAATTTACCATAACAAGGAATGTCTACTCTATCCTCATAGCAGTTGCTCATCAATTTCTGGGGAAATTATTTTTCTTCTATTTTTCATGAACTCTTGGAGGCTCTATGAATTGTGTCCTAGCTGAGCTTTTTTCTGATGTGAGTTCTAGATGGTGTGTTGGTTTCCGACCTGTTTGGCTCTTAGGAGGCTGGGATTTTTTTTAATTGCTCCATGCATTGTCCTGTGTGACATAAAAATTTTATACATTCCTTGTTGGAAAATACAAAAAATTGAGGCGAAGAGAAATGCATTTTCCCCATTGAACTCGGGGCCTTGGCTTAATCAAGACGCTTCTCAGAATATTTGGGTTTGTGCTGATTTGTTTGTCCCAAATGTTACACAAATGTGTCTAGCTTTGACCTGGACTGTGGTAGCCACTTGAAAAACTGAGCAGGAACAGAAACTAAATTTCCTGTTTGAAATTCTATGACTAGAAATACATACCTTACTTGTGAAGCAGTTGGACAGGGAAGAATCCCAGTGCTGTGTAACTTGGGTAAGAACTGTCTTTTGAAGTGTATGGCAGTTAATTTTTCTTAACGTATGCAGTTTCTCTGCTGCTCATACTGAATTCTTTGTTCATTAATGTGAATGAACAAACATCTGAGGACTTGAACAAAGGTGCAACTCCTGCTCTAGGTTCCCTTCTCCTTAGATAGCAGGGTGTACTCGCTTTGTATTTCCATTTGTGTAATGCCTTCCTAGGTTTAATCTATCTAACAAACGGATTAATGAAGCAAAGAAATTTCTCCTTAAGTTCAAGTGAAACCTCCTGTGTTCTAGTTAGTGCTCATTGCCCTTTGTCTTATTGCCCAGCACCACTGAAAAGAGCCCAACCCCATCCTCATGACCTTTAGATATTTATATGCATTTTGAAGATCCCCTCCCAGTTTTCTCTTTTCCAGGCTAAATAGCCCCAGGTCTCTCAGCCTCTCATGATTAAGAGAAATTCTCCCCGCCATTCAGTATCTTAGTAGCTTCCGTTGGACTCTGTAGTAATTCCCTGTCCTTCTTGAACTGGGGAGCCCAGAACTGAACACCCAAGTGCAGCCTTACCAGAGTAGAGAGGGAGAAGAACTTTCTATGACCTGCTGGATACGCTCTTCTTAATGCACCCCAGAAGACCACTGGCTTTCTTGGCCCTGAGGGCACATTGCTGGCTCATGGTGAACTTGTCCACCAGCACTCCCAGGACCTTCTCTGCAGAGCTGCTTTCTGGCAGTTCAGCCCCTAATCTGTACTGATGCAGGGGGTTATTCCTCCCCAGGTGGAGGACTCTACACTTGCCCTTGAAATTCATGAGGTTTCACTGAGATGTCAGGTCAGCTACAGCCACGAAGTTATTGCATGTCAGTGATGACCTTCAGTTTTGTTAGGAATGGTGCTGTGTTTGCCAGGTGGGCACTTGAGAGTTGTCTGAAAGGGAGAAAAGCTTTGTTGTGCTGAAACACTTATTGACAGTGAATAGCTTTAACCAAATGAAATAATTGTGTTTTTCCTAGAAAGAGAATTAAATTTAAGCAACACTTTTTTTTTTTTTTTGACCAGAAGCTAATAGGGTTAGATGTGGTGTCTGTTGGCTTTCCAGATTAGAAAAAAACCGTAACTTAGAAAAAAATGCATTAAGTGGAAGCTTGTCTTACAGCAAATACAGCACTTGCTGTAAGATCATCAGGATGAAAGTGTGTATATGCCTGTGAACTTGTGAAGTGCCCATACCTCAGGTTTAGAAAGCAAACTCATTAGGGAGTTGTGCTGAAAGCTAACAGGGTTTTATGCTTTAGTAAGGCTTTTGACTGTGTGCCTAGAAAAGCAGAACTGGGCTACCAGAGCTAGCTCTAAAAAGGGCAGCTGATTTACCAAAACCCTATAGTCTTGGAAGAGTTCAGGAATTCACTTCAATGTTCAAGACGCACATCTTTGAGGGCCCAAAGTTTGGGTTATCTTGGAGACAATAGTTATAGGGGGTTGAGCAGATAATGACATATGAGTAATAAGAACTTGCTGTGATCCAGTGTTGTTTTGAATTTTTGCATCCTTGCATATAGAAGGATTTTAATTTTGTATAAGGATTTTTTATTTATATGTGAACACTGAATTATTGATTTGAAGGTTGTTGCAGGAATTCAGCAGCTGATTGCCTTTGTTACTGGCTCTTTAGTAAGAGTTGTTTATTGTGTTGGTGATGTGCTGTCAAACTCAATTCTGATCTTTTTTATTAGGGAAGTATTGACTCAGAGCTGTTCAATATGAGTGTGTGTATTTGTGCAGGTATCTGAGTCTAGCAGTCAGGAGCATGTAGTGCTCAGTACCAAGTGGTTTTACTTCTCAAGTCATAAACTTTACAGTCCAAGGAAGAGGGTGGGGATTGAGAACAGCGTCTGGATGTTTTGGAAGATTTGAGTGGCCAAACAGAAAAATTATCAACTGAAATATAAGTCATGTAACAAAGGAAATCTTTGCACTCCCTAGTGCTGTTTGAAGCTGCATAATGGAATGCTCCAGAGAGTGTTGATGCTTTCAAACATTTAAAAGTCTCTCTGAAGTTCACTAGATTGTTTTAAGAGAAGAATGAAAGATGAAGCAGTTCAGAGGAATTCTTGCTATGAACCAGAATTTGCTCCAGTTGCTCCAAGCACTGCTGTTTGTAATATGTGTGTACATTGTGTTTTCAACATCTCCAAAATATGCATTGAATTAAATTGTTATTTGAACATAGCAGGACATGTTTTTGAGTTAAGCTCCCTTTAATAGTTCATCTGAACTCACTTTCATGATGTCTTACACTGTTATAGTCCAATTCCTGTTTCTATTCCCACTGAAATAATTCCTTCCTTGTCTGTTTTTCTAAAGCTGCTACTATACCTTCATTGTCCTTGCTTTATGCTGAAGAGAGAAATAGATTAACAAATGTGACCTCATACCCAAAACCTTACTGAAGTTGGTGTAGGCGAGTTTCAGTTTCTTTTTAAGTGAGTGATACCAACTTTGCTGCTGACGTTAGAATTCCTTAATGGGGTTTTCTTAGATGATGAGACAATATTATCTAAACATGAAATGATGAGGAGGAGATGGGCTTCTCTGTCTGTGGGGTGAGGTAGATGTGTTGAGTAAGAGCTAAGATCTGCTTGGCCTTACACACTATGCAAAATGCAGGAATTCTGCACACAAAATTTTATGTAGAATGAATTTATCTGCACATACGTGCTTTTGTAGATATAAATTAAATTCAACTTTCCAGTATAATTTTCCCCATGTCTCTGACTCAGAAAATTTCTTTTTTTAAAGCTGTGTTTGTTTCCAGTAGTTCTTAGGAACACTGATGTGCTTGAAAGCCAACCAAGATTAGATGTTTAGGTTTAGCCTTTTGTAGGTGAAACTCTCCACTGAGTCTGTAATCGGCTGCCAAACTTTATAAAGGAACCATAAAATATTGTGTTGCCCACAAATACCAGCTGTAAACCACTAATGGCTGCATTAGTTCAGTAACTTCACAGTCACAAAGTTTAATTGACTGATGGGGTAACCTGTGGCAATCTGCTTCTCTGCAGCAGTGTTAGACCTACTGTGAACATGAGGAGGAAGTGTTATGTGGTAGGTCATCAAGGTTTTTGTCTGTTTTTCTTCAAATGGCAGATTAGCCTTGAGGGGAGAGCATGCTGGGACAGGCAGATGTTCAGAAGGTGAATACTGCTTTCTAATGCAGAGACAGAAGTGATAGGTATTAATTAAATCCTAAAGGCTTTAAGGAAAGTGAGCTTTACATAGAATAGTTCTCTTAAAGCTAGAACATTGTCCAAGTAATTTTACTTAGAGAAATGTAAACCTTCAACTTGGATGCTAACCTTCAGAAGAGATTAACGGGATTCAGGTTGCTTATACAGTATAGTCTGTGCCAATTTGCGGGAGTAGGGGAAAATGGAATCTCAAGATGTCTATTGATCAAGGAATAGTGAAGTCTTTCAGAGTAAGGAGCTGCAGGTTTCACCAGGGAAAGGATGTTGAATAGCAGGAGTGGATGCACAGGGCTGGTGTGTGGGATTGGTGTCACAGACTGGCCAAGTAGGGATGGTGTAATGGAGAGATGGTTATGTACATATCAGGAATGCAGTTCTGCAATATACTCGTTCAAGCTGAGTAGAGCTGTGCTGAGAATTAAGTCATCAATATGGACCAAAGGTGGGGCCAATCACAGAATGTTAGGGGTTGGAAGGGCCCTCTGGAGATCATCTAGTCCAACATCCCTGCCAGAGCAGGTTCACCTAGAGCAGGCTGCACAGGGCAGTGTCCAGGTAGGCTTTGAATGACTGCAGCGATGGAGACTCCACCAGCCTTCTGAGCAAGGACATGGTGTTGCCCTATATACCTCAGCTGACTCTTGTCTGCCTTGGAGAATTCTGACCAGCTTAAGGCTGTGCTTTGCTAGGACTTTTTCTGAGATACGGGCCAATGAAAACTTCTGAAGAAATGACATGAAAAGCATGTGGGAAACAACATGCAAGTAAAACACAGGCTTATTTATGCATTGGTTACTCCAGACTTAATTCTTTCCAAAGCTTCTTGCACTTGGGTCACGTTGGCACACCATTGAGTAGTTAATGATGCACCAGGGTGGAAGAACTGAGCTGAGAACAAAGGAGGAAATTAAGCTGGAAATTCTGAAAAACGTAGGCAGTGATTCAAACATATTCTTGGAGAAAAGCACGTTTCAGTCTACAAGGTAAAAACAAATCCAAGACAATGGCTGGTACATGCAGTCCAAGTGCCCCATAGTTGTTTTGTGCTTTTTTTTTTTTTTCTTTCATGTATCTTTTAAAGTATAATTGACATAAATCAAGCAAGGATACTGTCTTTTTTTGTTCATATAGCTGAAACAGGGATTTTGCTCCCCATCTCCTTATTATCCTTAACTCCCATCTGTGCTAAAGAAAATAGTTTCCTGACAGAACAATGTGCTACTACTGTTATTTAACTATATCTTGTGCTAAGATGCAAAAAATACCTCTTAAAAGCTTATTCTATATATTTTTTTTAAACCATATTATGACCTCAGGGTTTTATTATGACCTTTATCAGTAGCCATTAGAAATAGATTAGGATTTCATAAACCACTTGTTTCTCTTGTTATTCCAGTGTACCTCACTACTGCCTCAGTCCTGGTAAGATCTTGCTTTAAACCTTAGATTCATTATAAGATTGATGCAAGTGCTTGAATATACATGCAAAAAATAGGATGGATTTATGCCTATTTCTAATGGCAGGATTTAGTAAAAGATACTCATACTAACAGTGTGTGGAATTATTAGTCTGAATTTTAGGATTTGGATATTTTTAAGTGGTCCTTACTCTGTTGGCTTTTTCCTGTTATCAAATTAAGTTGCCTTGGAATGAATGGAGATCTTTAACTATACCTGGTGTATCCTTAGCACAAATCTTGTAGACAAATATTATGGTGGGCAAGGAGTGGCTTGAGAGTGGCCTTGCGGAGAAGGACTTGGGGGTGTCAGCTGATGAAAAACACAGTGTGAACCACCAATGGTTACTGGCAGCCCGGAAGACAACCGTATGCTGGGATGTATCAAAAGCAGGATGAGGGAGGTGATTAAGCCCCTTGACTCTGGTGAGACCCTATCTGGAGCACTGAATCCAGTTCTGGTGTCCCCAACATAAGAGGGACATTGAACTGCTGAAGCAGGTCCAGAGGAGACCACAAAGATAAGAGGGCTGGAGAACCTCACCTAAGGAGACAGGCTGAGAGAGTTGTGGCTGTTCAGCTTGCAGAGGAGAAGGTTCCAGGGAGACCTTGGAGCAGCCTTCCAGTACCTGAAGGACACTACAAGAAATCCAGGAAGGGACTTTTCACAGGGGCTTGTAGTGATAGGACAAGAGGGAATGGATTGAAGCTTAAGGAGGGCATATTTAGACTGGAGGTTAAGAAGAAATTGTTTACATTGAGAGGGTTGAGACACTGAAACAGGTTGCCCAGTGTGGTCGTAAATGCCCCCTCCCTGGAGGTGTTCAAGGTCAGGCTGGATGAGTCCTTAGGCAACCTGGTCTAGTGGAAGGTGCCCTCTACCCATGGCAGGGATGTTGGAAGTGATCTTTAAGATCCCTTCTAACCTAAACCATTCTATTTATTGATATAGGCTGGATTTTTGTCAGTCTGACCTGTGAGCCTAATCACAGTCATTGCAGACTTGTAGGTACCAGACTGCCCTTAGTTAGAGAGTGGACCATCCTGTGTTGAGTTTAATTCTTTGTGGTAAGTTTGGTTTGGTTAGTTGTTAATTTTTTTGTTTGTTTGTTTGATTGGGGGGGGTTTATGCTGTGTGTTGTTTTTTGGTTTTATTTTTGTTTTCTGTGTATGTGGGGTTTTGTTGTTGGTGGTGGGTTTTTTTTTTTTTTCCCTTCAGTTTTTCAACTCCAGTAAGTGAATGGACCAGGATACTAAAATGATATTAAAAGGAGATTACTTCTCTGTCTGTTTGCATCTGAGATTTCGGGCACACATGAGAAAACAATACATTTGTTTAGGAATATGTGGAATTATTTCCTCAAATGGATGAGTATCGTGCTGTCATCTTGCTTTTTGTATTTTTTTTCTATATAATTTTATTGGAAACCATGTGTATCCTACTGCATGTTATTGCAGGTACTATAGTAAAATGAATTGCATAGGAAAAGCCTCTGCTTTCAGCTGCAGATTTGTGATCTTACTCTCTTTTAGAAAAGAAATGTGTGGCCTCATGGCTCATTTTTTCATATTAGATAGTTTTCATTTCATGGCAATAAACAACAAAATTTGTCAGAATGTCTTGTTTGCAGTTTCATGATCTTAAATACTGAATGGAACACATTTGTGGTAGCATGATGGAGAGTCGGTCTGGTTTATTTGTAAATCAGCTGCGTATTGCTTATTATGTTAAAATAAACATCACTGAAGACCAGGAATAAAGACTAGTTGTTGTGTTCCTGTTGGTTAGCACTAGGCCAGGTAGATCAGTCTGGACAAGGAGGAAAACCAACAAAACAAACCCCAAACAATGGGACATGCTCAACTGGGAAAGCTTGAGGGGTGCCTGGCAAAGGCAAGTCAAAGAATCATAGAGGTCTTCTCCAGCCAAAACAGTTCTATGATTGAGTCCAAGCGTCCCTAACACCAATGTGGTCATTAAACCATGTTGCCAAGTGCCACGGCTACATGTTTTTTGAGCACCTCCAGGGAAGGTGACTCCACCACTCCCTGGGCACCCTGTTCCAATACCTGATCATTCTTTCAAGGAAGAAAGGTTTCCTAATATCCAGCTTAAACCTCCCCTGAAGCAACTTGAAGGGATTAAACAGCAACACAAGACCCGTAGCACAAGCAGGTGTTTGTGTATGCTTTTGAAATTAAACGACAGCAAGATATTTTTTGGGAAACAAAAGAAGTTACTGTCGGTTTGCTGTGACTCTGAAGGCACCGAAGTTAGTTTATTGAGTGCCGTCCTTAAGTGTAACATCAGTTTTGCATGAACAGAGTAGCTGATAAATTATTTTAAACTTAAATTTTAAATTTGATGGGTTTTGTTAGGTAGTTTTTTGTTTTGTTTTGATTTTTTTTGTCCAACTAATTAAGATGCAAGTTTGGACAATGAAATTCTTCTGTATTTTTGATGTGTTCATACCAAAGAAAAGCTGCAGGAAAGTGGACAGCTCAAGGTCTGGTTGTAGTGGGTTTTCCCTGTCATGAAAGAGATGTAAGTTACTTATTAATTTTGAATCTAGAGCATAAATTAGCATATACTGAAACTAAATGCAGGAGGTAATGCTTGGTATGTGACCACATGAGGGAAATGTGTTGCTGCCTAGCAGAGGTGTTGGGAAATCAAGAGTTTAAAGACAGATGGTAGTGCTTGGCAAAGGGTGAACACACATGGGAAACAGGTCAGTATAATTAACAGCATCTTCTAAAACCCAGTATTTCCAAACAGCTGGGATCAGGATGCTGCCAGTTAGGATGCTTGAAAAGAAACCAACAATCTATAAACTGTTCCTGGGTAGGACCACATTTAGGAGACAAAGTGATTCTCTCTGAACGCTCAGTGTAGCCTAAGCTTCTGCAGCAGGCTTGACTCACTTGAGTTTAGAATAACCCCAGAATTTGATTTTCATTTTGAGGACAAATGCTCTGTTTCAGCTGTATTATACTGACTGAGTCCTGAATATATTATACTGAGCACCAATACCATAAATAAGAACAGAGGAAACTTCTTGTATGAGAGCGATATACTCAGAGGAAGAGGCAAAATGCATTAGGATTGGTGACCTGCTTTTTGAGATGTCAGTGGAAACATTAGTTTGTACTATTTGAGCTTCTCCAGTGATGGAGATACTGTTAGCTAACAGAATTCTGAATGTCAGTTACAGTGTCTGAATGCTGGTTTCCTTTTCTTCTGCAGTGATCTGGAAAAAAACAACATCACAAGAATCACAAAGACGGACTTCACAGGACTCAAGAATCTCCGTGTCTTGTGAGTATAGCACAAACCTTGCCTTTCTTTACAAGACTGTTTTAGGGTGCTAGTACTAAGAATGCCCATAATTCTAGAGACTGACTGTTCGTCATTTCTGCATATCATTCAGTTGTTAGTATTCTTTTAAACCATTCAACTGGAATAGTTTGTCATGCCACACAGTAAATTTTAATTTCATACTGGAATCTGGTCCCAGCACTGACAGAGGCAAGTTGGTTTTACTGCTCTGACCACTTCTGAAGCAAACAACTATCAGAAGTTGAGCACACAAAGAATCTCACCAGCACTCCCTGGAAATTTCTTTCTGTAAATCTTAAATTGCCCTCCACAGTCAATATTTTCCTTTGAGAATCTTCTAAAATAAATCCTTAAAACTGCAACTGTTGAAATGCTGTGGTTATTTAGTATAATTCGATCAAAGAATTAATTGGCTCCTGCCAATGAGAAGGCAAGTCTTTTCTCATTCTACCTTAACACTTTTGAACAAGTTGTCATATACTAGGAAAACATTTCAAATCTGTTGGAAGACTTTTTGTTCCTGTGCCGTTTCTCTTATCTCTAGCAGTGGAGTTGTTTAGCTTCCTTGGCTCCCATCCCAACTGACAATACCATTTTGGAAGTCTATTAAAATATATGTACTATACTGTCATTAATGTTTTGCTTTGGTGGTGTTTTTTTTTTTTTTAATAGTGTCAGACATTGCCTAATGCCTCTGCAGTCATTTATGCTGAATGCCCTTAACAATAAGCCAAACATGCAACTACAATCTTTGCATGAATTTTTTGTCCTGTGTTCATTATATGTTTATGTAATACTTTTGTTTGGCCTTTGAGTAGTGGGGTGTTTGCCACAGAAATGAGAATAAATACATTTTTAACAGGTGTGTTCTGGTTTAATATTGCTTTTGTCTTCCAAGCTATGAAGACCATCTGAAACCCCAGACATGTTATTGTGCTCTCTGCAAGCATAGTAATTTTTGTTCATTGTTGTGTGTTTCCCTATTCTACATGTTCCTATCACAGTCGGGTTTTTCTTACTTTACTCTCTGCTCCTTTTATCACTTTTTGTTCTCTAGAAGTCCTTCAGATTTTTATTGTGGTGGTTTTGCTTTGCACTCTTTGTTGTCTCTTCATAATACTGGCTATTCTGCCCTATTGACATTCTGGGATTTTCTCCATTTTTTTTTCCCTGCCATGTGTGTTGGGTGTATACTGGAAAGCACAGAAACAAATAGCTTGTTCCAGAGTTCCTGGAAAAGTAGTCCACTCCTGTTTTCCAACATGGCATGAGGATGACAAACAAATGATCTAGAAGCTGGTAGAATAGTACCACAGAAAAAAGCTTCCGGTCTAAAAATGACAACATAGAATCATAGAACATACATGCAAAATATTCCTTTTGTGCACCTTTTCTTTTTATCCTATGTAGCTTCATCTCTTTTCCTTTTTCCTCCCCCTCCTTTTAGGAACATGTCTCTCTGATTCACATTTTGGAGTTTTCAGTTTTATGTTTTGATCTTCATATGTGGTCTTAGCTGTCTCTTGCTTAGCTTACTCTGTTGCTGTGTTGTCTTCTCAACTGCTCTCCAGCTGAGGAACTCTGAGCATCCTCACTGAGTACAGGGGGGGGGCTGTTGAAAACAGACTAGGGTAGTGCTTGTATACTGCTCAGACTTGGCTGAGCCCAGAGTTACTTTGTGTTCTTCAGCTAAAATCATGTAGAGATGAGGTCTGTGCATCTGAGTGCTCTTAGAAAATGGGGGTGTGTTGGAAGGAACTGCTGAAAGGGAAAAGGTCAGCTTAAATGGGACTGTTGATATCTCTGCTCCTTGCCTTTCACTTCACTTACAAAGAGCATTTTTGCTGTGTAAATGAATAGTGACTTCCTGCACAGTGTAAATCAAAGAGAAGTCAGTCTCCACTGCTTATAACTTACTCTTGTCTCAGTCTTGGCAGGTGAGAGAAAGCAAGGTCAGGCAGGGTAGAAACCAGGGAGGTTTCCCTTCTGGCTGTGTACCCTGTTAGACAGCAGGGCTGTGTACCGTTGTCACATGTAGCTGCCAGTTTCTGGAGGGATAAGACCCCTTTGGATCACTTAAAAATTATTTATTCTGGGGCAAGCCTGGAATGTTCACAGAGCAAAAGCTGGACCAAAAAACCCCAACATGTTGACATTGACTGTAGGAGTCAATCATCTCAATTACATTACATAAACTGAGTGATATACTAGGGATGTAACAATCAGCCTCTACCTTTCTGTGCATAATGGTTAGAAAAAATTAGGAATAAAACTGTTCCCAAACCTGGCAGTGAGGACACAATTTCTGAATGTTTCCTGTTGGTGACCAAGAGAAACAGTGCTGTTCTGTCCACACTGCTTTAATAATCTCTAATTACAGCTGTTGTTGGTACCTTGGTGCAAAGCAGTTGTGTAGCAAGTGTGAAGGGAAGTGGGAAAGCTCTTTTTACTCTGTTTTAAAATTAACTGGTATTTCTGGAATTGCAGACACTTGGAAGAAAATCAGATTAGTGTGATAGAACGTGGAGCATTTCAGGATCTAAAGCAACTTGAACGGCTGTAAGTATTTCTATTGATATACCTATGTTAATGGACTCTCGTACTATTTCGTTATTATAAAATTAACTTAAAGAGAAACCTGCCTAAATAAGTGTACTCTTGAACACAGTTGAATTCTTGTTACATGATAGCTAATACTTGAAATAAAATGTGCAGTTGCTCACCAAGAAAACAGAACTCTTGGTGAGCCCAGAATCTTAATAACATTATCAGCAGGACGTTATCTGGACAACTCTTTTAAGTTTATGTGTAGGTGAAGAAAGTATTGTAAACACATCTATCATATTTTATGTATGTATATGCTTATGAGTTTTTAAATATGTGCTAATGGAAGTTGTAATTATCTCCTTTGAGAACCACAGTGTTTCTAAAACTGCTTTTAGACTTAATGTTTCTAGTTAGCTTCATTTCCTTTTAAGTTGCATGATGCCTGTGATACCGGTGGATTCCAGGGTGCCATGCAAGACTATACATTTCCTCTGCTTTTGATGGCAATTATATTTGTTTTTTAAAAAGGTGAATATAAGAGCTGTCTACCTCCAGAATCCAATTTATGGGAAATTAGTGCTTCTTCAAGAGCCAGTCAGTATCAAATGTCAGTATCAAAACCTACAAAAGTAGTGCTATATCCACTGGCTGCTCTTGGTTGGTGTACTGCTTAGCATTACCAAGTAGCTAGGTTAATTTTGTCTGCCACTAATTGGAACAGAACAAAATGTCTCTAGTATTGAAATATTTCTGGAAATTATTCTTTAGGGATAGGTGATGAGAATGTGCTGGTTTGGAATGCCTGTTTGTTACATGGACAAGCAGGGGGGTTTATGCTTGATTGTTAACTCGTATCTGCAAGGCATTTGTTGGAGGACTGTTTTCAGACTGATGTCTTCTAAAGCAGCATTCCAGAGTGAAGTTCCCACAAGCAATCATTCAAGAGAGGTCTGGAGTACTGAGCACATGTTTTATTAAAACTATTACAGATGATCTCGGGATTAGATCTGCATTTAAGTTTTTTAAATAGTGTGTTGAACGTTTAAAATTAATTTACTCAGGATTTTTGTCTTGTATTAGAAAGCTCCATTTATGACAATAAGGAAGATGAGTTTTAAATTCTGATTCTAACCCATTTTTACCTACAGTGAATTAGAATGCACTTTTGGAATGAGATTTTTGCCTTAACTGATTTGTTTCACATTTCTTGAGCAGTACAAAACAACTACCTTAATTTTCCTAAATTAAGCATAGCCTGACTGTAGAAAACTGTTCACATGATAGTTAGGATACTGACTCTCAAAGACAAACTATCAAGTCCTAGTTTTAAGGTCATTTGAGATACAGATATATATATATATATATATGTGTGTGTGTGTATATAAATAAATCTTTATTTAGATAAAGATGGTTTTAGTTAAACTACAAAATGAGTTTTGAAAAAATCTCGGAGAAGGGCTAGCTATTAGTAACCAGAAATGATACTCAAGTGTTGTCTTAGTGTGGTACGTGCTCTGTTAGCAAATGAAAATATTTAGTGAAAGCAGAAGTTAGGAAATGTGATACTTTTAATAGTGTCTCTTTAAGTATGTGATGTTTGAAAGTCTTACTTTTTTCCCTGCACGAACTCTTAACTTGGCCTCTTAAACATAGTACATCTCTGCTTCTCTTAGGATTGCCTGTCATTAAAATATTTCCTAAATGAATGTAGTATGGAAGGGAGGTCTGGAAACTTGCAACTTTTTGGTATTTTAACTTAAATCATTTTTAGTTGGGTTGTTGTGTTTGGGTGGTTGTGTTTTTGGTTTGTTTTGGGGTTTTTTTCACTGTGAGTCAGTAGGCTTTGGAGAATGAACTGTGGAAAGTTTGGCGTAACTTATAAAGGCTAAATTGCAACATTTTAGGTAATATTGAAGCTATTTTATTAAGCATTGTCAAACATTGCAAAATGTTAATGAAGAAAGTATGCTGCTTGAATTTTTTTAGAACTGGCTTTTTTCCATTTAATTTCTTTCAAATCACAAAAATTGCTTATATTGCTTCAACTTAAAAATAACATTTTTTGATCTCTTGAAGTAGATGCAATGGCAATCATTAACTTTTTAAGTAAAGCAGCTTCATTGGGTCAAACTTTAAAAAACGAGAGTAATTTCTATTCCTGGCAAAATGCCATCTGTAAAGGTTGTTCATTCAAAGTTACAGTGGAAATGTATTGTTCCACTCCCCTGCCACATCGTCATCATCCAAAGGGCATAAGCTTAGGTGAATATTATTTTAGCTCAATATATTTTCACTTGTCTGATGATTGAGTCATTATTAACTGAGTAACTTAACAGAGTTTTGTGTGAAATGTCCTGCATAGCAGTCTAAGTAAATGTCAAATGAAATACCTGTAGAGCTGTTACTCGTTACTGCCAAAATCACCGTGATGATGACTCTCCAGTTATTTGGATTGTACTCGGATATTTTTTTAATTATGTTTTAATTCTTTTTTGTGAGAGAACATCTAAAGATACAGGACTGGATATTGTCAAAATTGTATATTAGCTTAATAAAGTTTGACAATGTTATTTCAAGGAAACACACAATGCAAGGTATGTTAAAATGATAGATGGTATGAAGCTAGGAAATCCTGGGGAGGGTAGAAGACAATTCTTACTTGGGTGTATTTGTAGCTAGCTTACCAAACATGCAGGAATTTTAACCGTTGCCTCTTGGCAAAATTCAGTGTGTTTGCTACAAACTATTCTTCTGAGTCTTAAGATACAGAGTTCTTGAGAATGACCAGTGGTACTCACCATAAGTGGAAAGGCAGGAATAGTTCTAGTAGTTTTATTCCAATGAGTTTCTGTAGTTTTACTGCAAAACAAAGACTAGTGATGAGGTAACTGATCATAAAATGTCAAGCAGTTAAGAGCCAGTGTTAACAGATACAATTGGTGCATACAGCTTTTTGCCTTCTTGTTGCTCTGTTGTGGAGCCACAGGCGCAAACCAACAGTGGTCCTGTGCCATGCAATACAGGAAAGCTTGTAGACTCTGCATGGCAGCATGACTTTTCTGGCTGAGGTGCTTGAACAACCTCAGTATGACTTCTCCAAGACTTGTTAGTTTCTCCCAGGCTTCTCTAGCTACCACCTTTCCTTTGGCTGCCTTCCAGTACCTAAAGGGATCTTTCAGGAAGGCTGGAGAGGGACTTTTCATAAGGATCAAGGGAGAGGTTTTGAAACTAAGGGGGAGAGTAGGGTTAGACTGCATCTTAGGAAGAAGTTCTTTAGTACAATGGTGGTGAGTCTCTGAAATAAGTTGTTCAGGGAGATTGTGGATGGCACCTCCATGGGGGTGTTGAAGGCCAGGTTGGATGAGGCCTTGAGCAGCCAAGTCTAGCTGCAAAGTGTCCTTGTCCTTGGCAGGGAGGTTGGAGCTGATCTCTGATGTCCATTCCAACCTAAGGTGTTCGAAGACGTCGAGTGCTAGTCTTTGCAGGACAGATACATGCATCTCTGCAGTGTTTAAGAAGCTGTGGGAATATCCTGCTAAACTTTCAAGTGCCAGTTGTAAATTTTGGTAGTCTGCCCTGCTTGTCAGTAGCAGGGTAACACTTTTAGAGCAACACCTGTGCTTGAAAGGTTTCAGACACAGTAGTTCTTTTTTACTAGTTCCCTTCTGCAGTTTTTTTCCAAGTAGTTAACTCTGATAAGTCTGACTTTGATTCTTTCTCCTCGTTTTCTTTTGTGTGCTTTGAAGTAGTGTGCACATATGCCCCTGCAAACACAGTGCTATACTGGCACAATCTATCATACCCAAAGCCATTTTGCATTTCAGCATTTTGGCTGTGTGCTTTGCTATTAGCACAATGTTGATTTTTAATTTTGTTTCTTTAAGAGAAAATTACCATGAAATTTCATATGCAAAGAGGTTCAAGAAGAGAAAGAGGCATCCTGGTGGGTGTAAAAGATGAACTGAAATTTCTTCCTGAGCCAGATGTATGTCACACATTTATGTGAAAAATGAGGCAGGATGTAAGACACCAACTGATCCTGACTTTTCCACAGCCAACTGCCAAAAATTGTCACGTAGCTGTATTATCTTCAAAAGACTGGTCTTTGGCTGATGGCTGGTTCTTTCTACTCAAATTAGTGTCTTTAGCAACCATAAAAGATCTCAACATCTGAAAACACTAAAGATGTATTTTTGTTGTTTAGAGGAGGGGAAAAAATGTATAAGCAAGGCCAAATCAAATCTTTTTGAAGTTGGGAAAAATAATTAGCTTAAAAAAAAAGGCAAAAAAAAATAATCCAGATTCCAGGTTTTAACCCTAGCATATGCATATATGGTTTTGTTTTTTGTGTGTGCTGAGACAGAGGTGGAAATGGAAATTGTATGTATGGAAATGCTACTGTGCATTGGGTCTTTGCAAGCAGCTTCCTGAATTCTTGATAAAGATATTAAAATATATTCATTTGGTATAGTGTAATGTAAAATTGCTATTAGTGATGCTAAGGAGATGATAAAGAGAAGAGTAAATTGTTATGTGATGCTTCACAATCTGGTTCTCATAAATTGAGATTGAACAGGCTTTAAATAAATCATGTAATACAGAAAGCATCTTCCATAATTAACATGCTGAGTGGAAAGATTGCTAAGTGCTTCAGAGCAGCAGGCAAAATAGTAAAAGCATTGGACAGTTCTTTGCTGCTGTAAACAAAAGCTTATTGCAGATCTTTGGCAGCATGGACAAATCTATGGTGTTTATACAGGGTTTGCAGTATGTGCAGTTGAGATAATTCTCTGGAACTGTGTATACTACACATTTGTGAAGCCATATGGGAGACAGTTTGAATGTAACCTTCAGAGAAAAGCTTTATTTCTTATGTCTCCATTTCCCTCTGACATTTTGGATAACATAACTAATTGGAAATCAGTGATCATAAACTGCTTATCTGGAAGTGCTGGAGACCAAAGACATGCTAAAATAGATTTCCAGTGATCATCTGATACTTAATCAATTTTATAACTTGCACACTTCAGTCTTCCTCCTCAAACTGCCACATCTAAGCTGTCGTAGTACTGGTATGGGTAACAAACCCCCAGGAACAAGTGGTGCTTTAAGAATAAGAAACTCTCACCTTTTGCCTTCATTCTTCTCCCAGGACATCTCTATACTTGGCCGTTTCCCTCTAAGGAGCATATGGATTGTAAATTCATAGAATGGTTTAGGTTTTAACGCCCCTGCTTTGAGCAGGGATGCCATCCACTAGACCAGGGGCTGCTAGAGGCAGCCTGAAGCTCTGGTATTCTCACATTGGGGAGGGGTGGATTTCTTTGTATTCATACCAAAGATGGAGCTCAGTGTTGCATATCTCAAAACACGAGTTAATCTTTCATGCTGTAGAGAATTAATGCTACCACAACGCTAGGGTAAAATGAAGCTGTGCCCTTTAATCCTAGAACCCACTCTGTGTATCACTGATGTAGTCTTGTAAATGTGGGAAGCCGTCTTTGAAAAGAGACTTATTGTAAACGTGACCACTCTGCAGGACCATTCTACAGAAGACTGACACTCAGTTTGTGACACTAGGTTGATTGTGTTCTCCTGGTCTAAAGAACAAACTAGGACCTGGTTCTTGTGCTTCCTGCATCTGTGAGCTAGCAAGAGGAAGCACCTTGCTGCATTAGCTGATAGCTAGCTACAAGTTCAAGGAATATTTATTGGTGTTGGTTAATATTTAATTTATGTTGTGAATAATGTTTATCCCATATATTCTGATAAATTACTCCAGTATGAAAACAAATAATAAAAGCAATCCTATAACCATCTGAATCATAGCATGGCTTAGGCTGGAAGACACCTTAGAGGTCATCTACTCCAATGCCCCTGCCATGGGCAGGGATGCCTTTCAACTAGACTTGGCCAGTTAAGGCTTTGAAAAGCAGTCTCTTTTCCCTTGTGTTTTCTGGATGTGGAAACTGATCTAGGATACTGAGCTAAGTGGACCAGAAGTCCACTAGAAGTCATCAATTGCAGTACTAGATGTTTTCTGATTTACGTCTGTTACAATGAAATGCTTAATCATCTTTTCCAGATCTTATTTTAATTCTACTGAACTAGCTCCTTAAAATGTAGATATTAGGGATATGCTGGTGTTTTCATGGAGAAGGATGAGACACTTTTGAAAGTTCCATTGCTTTTTCATTTCCGGAGCCTTCCAACTGCCCTTCGCCACACTGAGAAGCTCATGTTGGATATCTGATTTTAATGAATTGCTGCTAAGTGACCAATAAATAATCCCTGTGTCCTACTAGGATAGGCTGAGGGAGCTGGGATTATTTAGCCTAGGTAAGAGGAGACTCCAAGGGGACCTTAGAGCTGCCTTCCAGTACCTGAATGGATCCTAAAGGAAGGCTAGAGAAGGACTTCATAAGGGTGTCTAGGGATAGGACAAGGGGGAATGACTTGAAGCTGAGGGAGACTAGGTTTAGATTGGATCTTAGGGAGGAGTTCTTCAGTACAAGAGTGGTGAGGCTCTGTAATAGGCTGCTGGGGGTGATTGTGGATGCCCCTTCCCTGGAGGTGTTTGAGGCCAGGTTGGATGAGGCTTTGGGCAGCTGAGTCTAATTGAGAGGCATCCCTGCCCATGGCGAGGAGGTTGGAGTAGATGATCTCTAAGGTCTCTTCCAACCTTAGCCATTCTGTGAAATGGAGGCAAATCAGTAGCTTATCTGAGAAATGTGAATGATAATGAGAAGATAAAGCATTAGGTACAAATGTTATTCATAAGATCTGATGGAAACTGCTGTATAACATACAAAAGGTGGATTACTTAGCTCTTTGGTTGCTATATCTCAGTTTATATTTAGAATCACACAGAGCAAAACCAGTAGCAAGAACGTGGTAGTTGGTGTATATATGGTGGGTGTGTCTACAAATAAAAAATAAAATAGATGTTACCAGCTTGAGTGTGAACACAGTAAGTCATCAAGGAGGGATGGAAATAGTATGTCTTCTTGAGTCACATCTTGGTTCAAGCTGACAGCTCACCTTTATTAATTTGTGGAAGGAAAAAAGGATGCTCATTAATTTTGTATTGCTTTTGATTTAGCTTTATGTGCTGCTCTTGGCTCAAACAGCCAAAATAAATGTTCCTAATGTATGGCTCGCATGCTTTACTTACCTGTCAATACTCTGCACTGGCTACTCTGGCAAATTTCACAGAAATGTATTTTTGGTAGTAATTTCTATAAATGACATACCAGATATAGTCTGGAAATACTTTATAAAATTTATTTAAAATAAATTTCTCCTTGCTGTTCCCAAAATTCAAATATACAGTCAATATAAAATTGTTGTTGAGGGAGGAGAATCTGCAACCATTAGTAGTTCTTGTAAAGGAATGTTGTAGGATTTCCAGTACATACGTTTCTATAGAGTCAAGCTTCTCACAACAATTGCAGATTGAAGTATGGCCTGTTCCATGCAGATACCCAGGTCACAGAGTGAATAATGAGTTCTATCGTGTTTTTTTTTTTTTTCAGGAAAATGTTATTTGTTTAGTATAGTAGAGCGATTCTACCCAATCATGACAAGGAATTTTTCATATGTGCTGTCAGTAGTAAATGCATATCTCAAAATAAAGCATACTTAAAGCTTTAGGATTATCATAACACTGTTCAAGTCCAAAATATATTAATTTCCTTTTGTATTTCATTGGTTTTTTGTTTGTTTGTTTGTTTTTATCTAGTGTAACTTTCAGTTTTAGTGTTTCCTTGAGAATCTTTCCTGGTGCAGCACAGTCCAACTGTGTGTGATGTTGATTGCTCTTATCCTGCCCCTTTAAAGCTTTTTAACAACTAACTTTTGGCCAATTTAGATGCCAGTGCAACTTCCTGCAACTCCAGAAAGCTGTCTAGTCCCAAGTGCAAGAAAAGACAATGCATGTTCAACAAAATGTATTTATGTAACAAAAGTTGTAGCCACAAGGTTGTCAGTAATTTGTCATATGAACTCAATGATTTTTTTTTTTTTCAGAAGATGTACCACAGGGCTGAACTGCAACTTTGAAATTAAAGAATTCATGTTATTTTTCAGACAAGGAAAATGGAAAGGCTTTTGGGGGGGACACAAGTTACTAAAAACTTAAGAATAGATATTATAGTCACATTAGAACTTGATATGATGAAATATAGTTGTACAACATAGCATGCAATATATGTACCCAGGCTTCTGCAGTGGCTGTGTGTGCTGGTTTGGGGCCAGACAGATCGTCTCTTGCCCCGAAAGGGACAAAAGAGTGAGACTCGCACAAATGGATTGGAGAGTGATGGAAAGTTTAAATGGAAAAAAGCAATTGGTGAAGCTACAGAGAACTACAAACCACAAAACATAGTGACAAAGAGTATCCCAAAGCGTACAGAACCCCTCACAAAATTCCCAAAGCTTCCCAATCCTTCCCTTCTTCCCACCTGAGGGTAAACCCAAACCCCCCAGGGCTCTTTCTTCTCCCTCCCGCTGCTAGGCAAGTCTCAGGCTGGCCAGGTCTGAGACTGCCCCCCCCTCCATTCTCCTCCTGGCATTAGGCCTAGACAGGCCTAAGAGGCCTTGAGGATACTCCCCCGGCATTACCCGATAAGAGAGGACATCTCCCAGGGGAGCAGAGAGGGAAGAAAGAGAGAAAGAATGACTTTGCAGATGGCCTTATAGGGCGCAGGATTTATGGGTAGAAATACGTCGTTTCCTGTGTCCACCCCTGTGGGTGGGCACCCAGGACACCAGAGGTGTATCTCATGTGGCAGTGGCAGGGGGCACCCAGCCTAAACTGCCACACTGTGGCTCAGTATCTCAAGATTAATTAGCGTTTATCTTTTCATGTCAGCAGGGGATTGCAGGTAGAAATGGAGTTTCTTTGGAGACACAGTGGTTTAAGTATGAGTATAGATCACTACTGTAGTAAGCCTGTCATGGAAAAAATAATAAGCACGAAACAAATTGTAGGAGTGAAACCTGGTAATTCTGAGACACCCAGTCTGTGTTTTGCCTGTGTAGAAAGTCAGTCTCCTGTTTAGTGTCTTAATAAAGCTGGCTTCATTTCTATTTGAAAATCTTAAAAGTCTTTTCAGCCACATTTTGAAAAGCCCAGAGAATTTTTAGAAACATAACTGGATATGTGACTTGCAGAAGTGTTAAAAAAAAGCTTTATTGTGAAAAAAAATATTTGTTTGGTTTTTTTTTGAGGCACAGTTTGTCATTCTGTGACATTGCATACTTGAAAGACAGACTTGTCGGTGTGGGAGGGGGATTTCAACTCTCACACTGTAACAACTGCTTAGCTATGTAATGTGCTCTGTTCATGGTATTACCTCAGATGAGAGTCAGCTGCAATTTGGATCTTAATGCTGTTTTTTTTTCCTTTGTTTAAAGCCCTTCGATCTAGCTATGATTGAAATGAGTCAAGCATTATTTTAAGCACTGAAATATATGTCATTGTGCACACAGATGAGCCGTTGTTTGATGCACATACAAGTATTATGCGTGGAAATAGCTTTGCCTTTTTTTCCTGAAGTGATCATAAGAAATACAAAAGTTGCCGTGTCCTTTTCTATTATGCCATTAAAAATATGGCAAACTGTCTGTTTGCCACAAAAATCTGTGATTGCTGCGTTTAAGTTTCAGGACTGAAAGAGCAGTAGAAGGTTAATTCAGGTAAGAAGTCCACAGTCACTTTGGCAAAACATCTGTTGGCAGTAGATTGGATAACGTGCGTGTCCTTGCACATCAGAAAGACACTTTTTTTGGAACTGTAGTTTGTGTGAGTGGCACAAACGCACTTAAACAGTAGAAGGGTCATCTTTTGCTTTCTCCTGTTGATAAATGCCCTCCATGAGCTAGATCTTGTGCATGCAATTTGGAGATCAAGTGAGAAGGAAAGGGAAAATGGAGTAAGTGTATGCCTTGATCAAGCCATAGTTTGTCAGTCTCTTGCACAAACTGCTCTGTGTTTCTACTGGACCACCTTTATTTAGCAAAAAAATTCTTAAGCCTGTCATAGTGATGAGCTAGTTCAAAGATTAACCTCTCCCGCTCTCTGTTGTTTGTAAGTCAAGTGAACAAGAACTGTATTTCTTCATGTTCATTTTTGTGGGACTGTTGTTGGAAGAAATTTTTAGATGACTCAGTAGTTGTCACTTTCCTCCCCCTTTGGAACTAGCTAGTGAATGAAGTGGTTATGAGAAAACCTTCAGTGATGCTTTGAAGACATGTAGATTTGTAATGGTTGTATCTTCTAATTGGATATCCACATTTGGGCAAATAATCCTTCCCAATGATGATGTTTATGTTCTGTGGACTCCTAGAGGGCACTAATACCCTCCCATTTCAGAGTATGCTGTGTAGCACGGGATTATAGAGTTCCATGTTACTCGACCATTGCTGGACAGCTAACCTTTTTGTTGTTGTTATTGCTGATGCAAGAGTGAAGCTTTTGCTACTTTTGCAAATATAAAAAAAAAAAAATCAATAAAATTGGCACCTCTTTTGTGAAGGAAGTCATTAGCAGCCCTGTCAGTAGGTCTGCACAGGAGGAATCCACACACAGGAAAACTGCACGAGAGGCAAAGGGCAGTTAGCAAGAAAGCAGGATGCATGCTTCAGTGAATGGTTTTGGTTTGCATTAGTATGTCTGACCTGGGCTACAAAACAAAGATGTTTATTTTAACAACATGAAAATAAACGAGCCTGATTTCATCAAAAACATTTTTATAGTAGGTCACTGACCCATAAGAACTCATGGAAAAACAAAATTGGGTCTCATTTATGTAGACAAGAGGTTCTGTAACCTCAGCATTCTTAAGCTTCTGAAAGCCATGGTTAGAGAGCAAATGGAATAACAACACTTTCCCTGCTATGTAAGCATAACTCAGCTGAAAGAGCTGATCAGCATTGCTCATTGCATCAGAGTTTTTAAACACTATTCTTTTCTGTGGCTTGTTTGTTTGATTTTTAGCAGTTTTTTATACTTGATGAAGATTTATGGGCGTATTTACTTAAGCAAAACACTTTGGGATTTAGCAATCATTTCTCCAGGATCTGTAGGAAATAATTCACGGTATGGGTTACTGTTGGGTAAGAAATGCTGCACCACTGGTCTGTAATAATTTGGATGAACTTTGTTTAGCTCTAATAATTTTATCCAAAGGCTTTTGTTTCTTTGAGCTTCCTCATATTAGAAGGATTGTACTGCTGGACATCTTAGAAATGCCATAAGTACTATTGGCTGAATTTCATGTTGTCAAACAGCAATCCTTAAATAATCATGTTCTTGAATGGAACAATGATAAATTCAAAGTGCTTAACATCTTTTTACTCTTGGAGAACACATAAATATGTAGGTCTTCAAACCAGTAACATGGAAGTTATTGGTGAGACCAGTACAGCTTTGATATTGCTTGTCCTCTGACACAACTCCATCTTAAGTGTGTCCATTAACTGCAGCTCACCTGAAGCTGCAGAACAGAACTAATCCATTCTGGTTTATAGTTAATGCTGTTAGTATTATTTTGTCAGTTGCTTGGAGATGATCTCTTCTCTAGATCTGTCTTTGTCTCAAGATGTTACAGTATGAGGATCAGAAGAAGAGAGGAGTCCAGGGTTCATGCAGATGTTATGAATATTAGTATATATTTTCTTTGAGCGTGGTGTATATTAGGAATACAAGAGAGAAATGGGCATTGCTGGATACTGAAGCACTTTGGTAAAACTGCCCCCCTGCTTTCGATAACTCTCTGTGAAAGTGGCAGTGGGTCAGCAGTAATTATCACAGAAGGTGGATGCACTGAATGTTTAGGTAAGAGCATCTTCAATGAGAATAGTTTTTTGTGGCTGGTTGCCCCTTGTGGCTTCCTGGTGGGAAGATGTCCTTTCAATGAGCTGTGATAGGTAATTCCCACAGGCCTGTGATAAAGCAGTCACAAGAGCTACAGTTTTGGTCTCAAAGTCAAGTGTAGTCTGCTCTTTGTTCCACTTAATTATTTCCTTAGAATCATAGAATCAGCCAGGTTGGAAGAGACCTCCAAGATCATCCAGTCCAACCTATCACCCAGCCCCTATCGCCCTATCCAATCAACTAGATCATGGCGCTAGTGCCTCATCCAGTCTTCTCTTGAACATCTCCAGGGATGGTGACTCTACCACCTCCCTGGGCAGCCCACTCCAATGGGCAATCACTCTCTCTGTGAAAAACTTCCTCCTAATATCCAGCCTATACCTCCCCTGGCACAACTTGAGACTGCGTCCCCTCGTTCTGCTGCTGGTTGCCTGGGAGAAGAGACTAACCCCTGCCTGTCTACAGCCTCCCTTCAGGTACTTGTAGACAGCAATAAGGTCATCCCTGAGCCTCCTCTTCTCCAGGAGAGAAGTCATTTTGTTGGCTTTGGAAGATGTGTCCTTTGTTACACATGCAGTTTGATTTCAGGCAGGAGATGATACTGCTAGTCTTCCTTTTTTAATAGTTCTGCTTGTCATGTAATCCCAGGGAGGAAGGAGTAGCACGTTGCCACAGAAGCATTCTTTACTATATATGGAGAGACGTGGTGAGCTGGGCTGGTGGAACAGATCAGATAGCAGCAGTGCTCTATTTCTTCTGTTAAAAATTCCAATAATAGTTCTACTTGCAAGTTTTCTTCTAATTCCTCACAGTTATTTGTGACTTCTGGAAATGGTTAGTTTGATTAATACAAATTTTAAGACTTGTTTGCACTTGGTTATGTGCACACTAAAATTTACTTTTTGGTTTCTTTATAGAGTTTTATCCCTGACCCAGTGAGATTAATCTCTGGTGTAAGAAAATGGTTTAACCATGTTTGGTTTACTGCCTTTAGAAAAAAATTGATGAAATATTAAATATTATGGGATTCTACAATAGGTTCTTTATGTTCCTTGGATAAAGTCCTATTGTTTTCATGTAGTCTGTACAGACTACATGAGGAAGGAATGAGAAAGTAGCTACTTTTTTTTAAATTAATTTTATTTTTTAACTCGCTCTGTATTAGGATTTCCAAGATGGGAAAATGGAGTAAATTGCTGTGGTGGTTTGATGCACAGGTACCTTTAAGAATACCACAAAGACAAAGTCATCCCAAATGATAGAGAGTCCTAGGGGACAGACCTGGCCATTCCAGGATATCATAACGTTGCTATTCTGTTCCCATTCCTGGTGTCGCTGTAGTCAAGACAATGCCAAGCTGCTATCTCTCTCTTCCTCAGAGATCTCACGTGCTGCTTTATCTCATGGTGTGTGGAGGGACAGCTCTGGCTGGCAGGGGGAATTTTGAGCTGCGTCACAAGGACTTGTAGGTCTGAGAAGGTCTGGGGTGCAGTTGTCACCTACTCCTGGGCCTGCTGAGGCTGGTAGGGGTGGAAGATTCCAGAAAGTTTAGGCCTGGTAGGCTCAGCCTAATTTGTGAATGTGTTCATTCTACCTTCACGCCTTCTGTATGTAGGATTTCCAATTAAACTTGCAATTTAGTTGTGCAGCCATTTTGTTTCTACTGCCCCAAAAGTTGTAGAGTATCAGTATGTTCCCTGGTCCGGAGTAGCTCGTGGCTCTATACCAGGACAACTGCTATATTTCTTCAGATGTGAAATAAGAGAATTTACTAAAAGCATTGCAGAAACTGAGGAGCAGACAGCTTCTGCGGAGAGCGTCTCTATGTTTGAGAGTTTATTCATGAAGCCTTTTTATTTATTTGAATATTAGTTACAAGAACTTACAATTTCTCTTATGTTAAAGGCAGATAGAAGCTACCATCCTGCATCAGTGTAACTAGTTGGTCTTATAAATACTCTGCTGAGTGAAGAGATCGTACATGTACTTTTGCTTCCTACTTCTCTTTTTAGAGGACTTTCTTGCTGTCGACGTCATTAATAGGTACTCTCTGATACTTAAGAGTCTCTTTTCTCTCCTTCAGTTAACTTCTGTCCATTTCTATGTGACACATGGTGTTGGTCTCAGTCTTCAATGCTTGCATGAATGTTATTAGACCATTTCTGTTCCTTCATGTTGGTATTGGGGAAATGTTGAAATTTGAACCTGTTCCTCATACTTTTTTTGCCTGTGTTATTAGTTTGTTCCTACCCAGTGGACATCTGTGTATGCTTACATACTGGCTCTATCCTCCACCTTAATGTTAGGTTTTGCCATATGAATTGAAAAATAGAAAATGTTATAGAGCTCCCAGTTCGTATCCTGCTGCTTTGTACAGAGAAACATAGTCTGCTTGGGATAGCAGGTAGATAGTTTTCAGGCTACTAGTAAAGGTTATTACTTCTGACAGCTTTGAAAATGTGAAGCAAGACCACCCAGTCTGCTGTGTTTGTAATAAGGGACCTCAAAGTTCTAACTTGTAAACTTCCTTCAAAAAACAGTGGTATCTCTCAGCTTTTGGGAAAGCTTCTGTACCAACATGTCGCATAAATATCGAGGTTCCTTTATTCCACACCATAATCTTGTAATATAGTTGTGCTGGGCTTCCTCATAGCAACCTTATTGAAATTCCATTATGTATCATCTGGCTTTATTTCCTACTGTAGTAATATAAAGAGGTGCTGACAGAAAGTAATGGACAGTGTTGGCTCTTTTAATGGGTGCTGTGTCTTTCCTATTTTCCCTTCCAAAAAGGAAGTCATGCAAAGCAAAGGAAGAAGTTACATTAATGCCACAACATATTTCTTGATGCTAATAGGATTTTCTGGTGAAACCACTGAATGAAGTTGACTGTGCTCCTGTTTTACTGCTTCCTAAGTCTGCTGTTTAAAAGAGAAAACTCAGTAACTCCTCAGAGTTCACCAACCCCTTCTTTCTGTCTAAGGCTCTTGTTATGCATTAATTCATTTTTATTGCTTCTTGGTTACACCCAAGCTTGTGATGTAACTGCTTCTCCCATAAAGTAACTCTTAGAAACTACTTCAACTATGTCATGCTCCCTGAGGCTGTTCTCCAAGGACAATGCCACAGAGCTCTTAATAACAAAGGAGAAAAAGCTAGCTTGTTTATTGCCAAAAATGAGACCCAGATGTTTTGAGTGTGAAATAAAATAAATGACAGAACTGAGGAGTGAACCCAAAGTTACTTGGGACAATTTCTGGATATTCAAGGCTGGAGTACCAGGACAGCTCCCTTAAAGCTACCTCTTTTAAAAATGTGAAAGCACTGTAATTTTGGGTTTCTGTTGGAGAAAAGTTTTATCCTAGGTAGTAATCAAGCTTGAAGGCTGCTGAACTTGCGTAGAAAGGAAGGGAGTTGTACTTATTTCATGACAAACATGCAGCACTTTGATTTGGTAGTAAAGTTGTCGATGCTCAGTAGAAAAGTAGACACAGAATTTGGAGGCCAGTGGGTGTTAGACACATTCTTGGGGCTAAAACTAGGTAACTGCTATATTCAGAGAGACAAGTACAAGGCTTGTATCATAGCCTGTGTATCAAGTTAAATTTCTGTGAGGAATGTGCTCAGTAATATACAAGAACAGTATCAGTACTACAAGAAATTCTAGTGAGAGTTTGTAGAATAGCTTTTCGTTGTGCTGCTTACATGAAGTATGGTTTACTGATGTTAGGGTATTCAGAATTTTCAAACCAAGTCACTAGCATAATCAGAAACTAAATTGCCTTGGAAAATGGCATGGTTTCCCAAGTTTCAATAAATAGCACTTGCATCGCCTTCACGTTGGGCTTTTGTATTGATTGTGTACTCCATGGGAAGGAGGTGAGTGCCTCAGGTGCTTTGGAGAGAACGTTGAGGATATTTATGTAGTTAGTGAGCATCCCATTACTGTAACTTTGCCATAAAAAGGCGTTTGGGTTTTCCTTGATTTGCTGCTTGCTCAGAGTAAAAGTGTTCTGCAGCTCCCAGAACAAAGAACGAAACTGGAAGTACTGCCTCTCAAAATACTGGATATGCTTGTATTTGCTGCTATAATCTTTAATGCTGCTACTCTCAGAACTGTACTAAGCATGTATTTTCATGTTTGAGGTGTAAATAAATGAAAAGTCACTGTAAAAATACCTTCCATCTACCTGTGCTGTATTGGAGCTTATAAAAAAAAATATTCCCTCACTAAGAAATACTGATGCAAAAGCTGAAAAAAAGAATGCAGTCAGAATAATTAAACTTTTTTTCTGAATGTCTAAATTAATTTTGTAAGAAATGCATAAATGTTTGAAATTTAACTGTTTGTTTGACTTCTGAACCCTGACATTCTTTTGAAATTTCTGAAGCCTTCCAGTGTTGAAAGATTCAAGAAGGAAAGGATATTCTCCATATAAGGGGAATCTATGTAAGAGGATTATAGTGCATGATCGGTGAAATTGCGTTCTCCTTCATAATTTGCAGTAGCAAACAATCTGTTTCAAGTTCTTAAAAAAAATTTAGAAAGAAAAATGGCTGCAAGCTGAGTGAGTTTGAAGGCTTTAATGTGTGTAGCTGATGTGGCAAATGAGAAAAACAGTCATTTTACCATAGTGCAAAGGGTCTCCTATGTTGGAAAGAGGGAAGATCTGGGAAGTTGCTGACTTGACTTCTTCCAATATTATAGTTATGCTTCCATATGCATCTTACTCTTTTCCATCTATACTGATCATGCCATTGATCTAGATTAGGTTTAGCTCCCATTTGCTTCTCTTGTGAGTGGGACTTGATGAGACAGCAATACCCAAACTGAATGTGAACCCTTCCAATTCTTTAAACATGAGGGATGCAGCTGAAGTCAGTATCCCAAAGAAAGTTTCCCCTCCAGGAAAACATGACCTCTGGCTTGAAAACAACTGAAAATTTTTCCTATGAAAGCTGAGGTTTTTTATTCATCCAGAAAATATCCAGAAGCCAAGAAAAGCCATAAATCAAAAATACAATGAATAACCCTTATTAAAGTATAGGTCTTTTCCCTCATTTCTGTCTTAGGGTAGTCCTGATAACCATCTTCACTCTCCCTTTAAGCATTGTCTCTTTTCAAGCTTCAGTATTATTTCTTACTCTGCTTTTTTAATAGCCAAGGGAATCTTAACAGTTAACTTTCTCTCCGATCCCTGCTTCAGACAGAGGAAGAAATATTATTAGCCTGGTTGGAGCCAGGAAGGTAGGAATTTCACAGTTAATAACTTCTCCATTGTTTTTTCAAGGGCCCTTGGTACTTGGTGATTGACATTGAGGTTCTTTCCCTCTTTGCCTTCAGGACATAGGAACCCCCAAATGTGCAGCAGGCTGGGGGAAGGAGGAGGTAAAACTGGCACTTGTTATGTATGTGAGTAAAAACGTTTCTGGGAGGTGAGAGGGAGTGTTTCTCCTTTGTTGAGACTGTGTATTTGATGCTGTATGTGGCTGCTCTAAAGAAAACAATAAACTGGAGGGCAGTGTTGCATGTATCTTTCTTGTGGCTTTGTAGGGGGCACAAATTCTAGAAATCTGCAGAACAGATTAAAGAATAAAACAGAATAAAGTTGTGAGGTACAGTTATGTACATGTGAGAGCAGAAGTCAGCAACCACCATAACTAGGAGTAGCAAGGGTTTGCTTGGAGGCGTGTGAGGCTGCCAGAGTTGGGGCACAAGGGCTTTAGCTGGAATCGTGGAGATATCTACATAGATATGCATACATATGGCTATATACACATGTACACATATATCTCCTGACTGCAACTGTAATTAGCAGTCGTTTACTTTCTTGATATTCAAATATTCTCTTTAAGCCTTACATTGTGAACACTATGTGCAGCAGGCAAATTTCACCATCTGAAGAGGCTTTGCAGGAGTACTTTGAATAGAGGCTGAAAATGTACATTTGTT
Source organism: Indicator indicator (assembly GCF_027791375.1). NCBI lineage: Eukaryota > Metazoa > Chordata > Aves > Piciformes > Indicatoridae > Indicator > Indicator indicator. The sequence goes on from NC_072027.1 coordinate 14,031,660, forward strand.
TAGTATAAAATAAAATTTCTAGTATTGAGGAAAAAGAAGGAATTAAAGAAAGAGGTACTAAAAGGCAGAAGTTAACAGCCTTATTAGCTCAGACCTGAAGTAGGAGTAAGGTTGTGTCATGTCTCCAGTTGAAACTATGTAAGGAAGAGCCAATGAAGAAAAAAGAAAATATATAAATTATGTTGTTGCAGAGATCACTTGAATCGTTATCTGGGTCTTTGCAATTAATATTATTTAATACTTGTTTTTCTTAATTGCTTGTCTTATGTGCCAACAAACTAGCAGCTAATGATGTACAATCAGTTGCTACACAATATAACTGTATCTTGTGTGGGAAAATTAAATCCATTTGGTTTTTGAATCTACTAACAACAACACTTGATACTTCTAAGTTTGTTTTCCTGTATTACAAAAGATGCAAACAACTGTTTCTTAGCACCTCCCTTGCTTGATAGCTGTACAGACCTTCAGTGAGTTCTCCATCATCTGTTTTCTGTGTGGGGAGTCTCTACCTACTAAGTTGGTATCGTATCAAAGCTGCTCTTCAACTCTGATCATTCTTGCCGTTTTTCTCTGAACTTTATAGGATTCTTTTTGAGGTGGAAATTCCAAAAGTTTTCAGTCTTCACTGTGTGGATAGACCATGGATTTACACAAAGAAATAATATTACTCTCCTAATGATTTAGAACACTTGCTTTGTGAATTATTGCAGCGGAGTGAGTTGGTGTTTTCATGGGACTGCTTCCTGAAACTGCTCTTGGGTGCATGACCTTAAAAAAAAAAAAATCTGTTTCCTTGCATATCTGTTAAATTTTCCTTGCAGTGAATTATTTGTCATTTTATCTTTTGGGAGCTAAATACCATTATTTTTTTCTGGAGTTTGTAATCAACTTTAAATTCATTGTCACCAACAATTTGTGTCATCCCCTATACCTCCACATTTTCAGGTCACCCATGCATATGCTGAACAGTTTGGGCCCTCTTAGTTGCCATTTTTTTGTCTCCGACAGTGACCTTCTTACTTGGTGTACTTGGTGATGTTGTGCTAGTGTGGTGGTCTTTCATGGATGCCTAGGAGATGGCGAGTGGACTCCTGGATGACCATTGCTCACATGAGAACTATTGAGTGCAGTCGACTCGGTGGTTGATCAGCTTTTATGCGTCACTTATGGGCACTTGAGAATGAGACTAACAAAACTGAATGTGTGAAGTTCTATTTCCCCATGCATAGTAGTGGTTAAAGTGATCTCGGAGGTGCAGAGTTGTGGTGTATGGAAATCGTTGACTGTACAGTCAGCATGTGTCTAATCAGACTTAATAAGTTTGACTCAATGCAGGTTTTTCCAGAGCTGATATGACTCCTGGAGAGCCTCTCTGCACAGTTCTTCAGCTTCCAGGAAGTTTTATTAGTCTGGACTCCATGCTGTGCACATCCAGAGTTTCTCCCTATCCAGCACTGGAGCTCATCTGTTCTGTGGCATTAGATGGTTATGTATCATTCTGCCCAGTGGTCCAAATTCCTGGAATACTTCGCAGGTCTTATTAGCTGTAAAACATCCAATTCAAAATACTATGGAGACTGAACAGCTGCACTCTCATCCAGCAGTCCCAGGTCAGATACCGTGGACCAGATCTTGTCTGGCTCTACACCCCAGATTCCTTATTTGTTCCTTTGGATGTACCTCAGTGTTGATAATGGTGGTGGTTAATGTGATGTGTGCACACCTGTGCTGATTGCATGGTGGATGTGCTTCTAACATAAGAGGACAGATCAGAGTGTTAAGTTGAAACGTGCTGGGAGTCCCACATGGAGTTTTTTAGTTTGAAGACTGCAAAGGATTTGGTGTGACAATCAAAATTTCAGTAATTCTGTAACATAAATTAGGTTTCCTTTTTCTTTAATATAACCTGCAATACTGTTCTGATTAGAGAACTGACACCATTCTTTCGTGACGTTGCTAGTTGTACTTGCAAAAAAGGCTTGGCTTTTAAATCCAATTTCCAAATACCTATGTTTCTGTGGAACCAAGATTGTTCAGTCTGGAGAAGAGGAGTCTGAGGGGAGACTTCACTGCTTTCTGCAACTAACCAAAAGGAGGTTTTAGTGAGCTGTGGGTCAGTCTCTTCTCCCTAGTATCAAGTGATACAATGGGAGGAAATTGCCTCAGGCTGATTGAGGGGAAGTTTAGATTGGATATTAAAAAAAAAAAACAACCAAAACCAAACCAAACAAACAACAACAAAAAAACCCAAACCTGCAAGAGTGGTCAGGCATTGGAACAGGCTGCCCAAGGAGATGGTGGAGTCACCACCCTTGGAGGTGCTCAATAAATATGTGAGCATGGCACTTCAGGACATGGTCTTTTCCAACCAAAACAATTCCATGATTCTATGATCCTATCTTTATCTTGCATCCATTTGAAGTGATTGATTTAAAACCAGAAATATCTGTGGTTGTTAATATAGTGCAGCCACAAGACCAGTGTCCACAAAATTTATTTTATGAGGTTTTGACTCATTTTATCTATAAACTTTTTTGCAGATGATCTTTATTTTATTGGGATAATATGTGGCTGCACCTTTCCTGAGGTATTTGCTATAAAAGCAGAAATCATGGTGGCAGGATTAAGATTTAGGCAGTAACATCATGGTGAAAGGGTATCATAGGGAAGAGGCTTAGGCAAGCACAGAAGCATAGGGAATTTTAACACTGCTTTTTGGGTCTTCCTGTGTGTAGGGGCTGCTGTACAAGGGATTCATTAAGGTGTACTAAGCCTGTGCTTTGACATACCCTGTGGGAACAGTTACACTAGAGCTTGCCCTGTCTTGTGCTGGCATTTGAAGTTTCCTTATTACTGATGAGGATAAAGTGATGCTCCTGTCAAATGGTGTGTTAGGATCTATTCCACTACATTTCATTTGTGTTTGGCACTTCTCTGTCAAGCTAGAGGAAACAGTGCTTATAAATGACCATTCGAATGCTTGCTTTTCTCATTATGTATTTTTTTTAACACTTCGATGTCCCTTTTATAGGATTTAAAAACATCCTGCCATATACTTTGATACTTCTGGTTTGAGACTATTCTTAATAGCCTTTCTCTAGAGCTCAGGAAGAGAAATAAGAAGTCTAACTGGGATTTTTCCTAGGCTATTGATGGTTTTCTATCACATAATAAATATTAGCATGTTAAATGTATCCTGCATCAAATATGTTTGCATTTATATGAGGTGATCTAGTCTTACATTTAGGTGAGGTTTGCAGTAGGAGTAATTTAAATGTCATAGGTGATGTTCAAAAGAAACAAACTCCTGTTCATTCCTTGACTTCCCCTGAGAATCAACTGTGAATAAAATTACTTTTGGCAGAAATTCTGACTTGAAGTACATCTCCAGAAGTGATGGAAGGGGTGTTTGGAGATTCCTGTAGCTTGAACCAAGATATCTTGGTTTGTGTAGCTTGAACCAAGACAAGTTGTGGACTCTTCATGTTAGTTGTTACCTCAGATTTGCTTAGTTACCAATTACTAAAGTAGCTTTGCTTTCTTAGCTGCAAGCTGTTTGTGACAGAATTACTGTGAGCTTACCAGTATTTTGAGAACAGCATCACATGCAGTACAGCATAGGACTGCTAAGCTCTCTTGATGGGTTATTTTGAAAATGAAGCTTACCATGATTTAAGGCAAAGGAAGAATGCTGTTAAGTTATTGGTCTTGATAGACAGTTTTGTCTTGCTAATGCTGCAGTTTGGAAACACCAACACTTTGTTTATAGCAGTACCACGTTACAAACATGAAGTTCAGACCAATATGAAATGTTTAGTGCTAGTGAACAGTAGGTCAATATGTGAGCTTTTCAAAAGCATTCATGTCTGCATTTATTTCATATGATGTTTGAAAGAAAATCAATATTGAGGTAATGTTAGGATGAAACCTTAGAATGCATAGGACAATTGAAAAGGGCAGCTGAGAATTTGGTCCTTTATCTGTCACAGGTAGAGCAGTGTTGGCCCATAATCCAAAATTTTTCTCTAAGTATTTGGTAAGAGTAGGGAAAATTGTAGATTTTAGCCTTTTTTTTTTTTTCCTTTTTTTCTCTCCTAAAGTTGTTTTTTTGTCACTGCAAATTGTAAATGTTCGACTGTCCAGGTTGCAGAGTTCCTAACTTTGAAAACACAATTTTTAATTGTTAAAAAAATGTATATTACAAAAACGTTGCTACAAAAAATGTTTCTTGGCTGTTCATTGCTGTGGAATCTCCTTCATCTGATTTTTCTTAGTTTCTGTGATTCAAAGCAATAAGCATAAACTTGGAATTTGTGAATTCTTTGCAAGTAGAGATAAGAATATTCTTAAAATGTATTTATTGGACCTTGCTTTGAGATAACTTGCATGACTTCGGAGGGACAGTGGATATTTGCATGCATGTCATGAGTGCTAAAAGGTCAATTAGAGACAGTAACAAACAGCTTTGTGGTATATATGTGTTTCACTGGCAGAGTTTTGCATTCTGATCAAGAAACAAGTTTGATGTGTTCAGTGTTTCTCCAGAACTAGTGGTAATTTTGATGAATGAGGATAGAACTGAGGAGTGCTATGATCTGTATTATTGTAAGTTGTTTTTTATTTTCATTATTTGTCATCCTGATAAGTAGATCATTCTAGAATATAAACATGCTTAAATGAAAGCATGGATTTGATGAGGGTTAAGTAGCACCTAACTATCATCCTAAAACCAAGTGTCCTTTACCAAATGGAAACTAGTGCTTAGTATCTTTCATGTGCTTGTTTAATGATTAATCTACTAGACTGTTCATTTATGTCAGAGCTGGTAAAAATACTGTGAAATAACCACTGTTTGTATCTGCTGGAGTTAGCACCTGACACAGGTAACACTTAGGCTCTCTAAGCAAGCTTGCAAAAACAGCCTTTGGTCTGTTCTAGGTGTCAGAAAGGGATGTTAATATTCCTCTCTCCTCCATCACCTCTTTATTCTGCAAGACATGTTCATATGGATACCATATGAAAACTCTGCCGTATGAAAACACCACATCAGTTTGATCTCGGAGGAAAGCCTTTCAATTAAAAAAAATATTGGAGTTCTTATGGTGAAATGTGAGAAAACTGGAAACTAGATATTGGGTGTGAAGTGTCAGTAGGTTTCTGGAAGTTCTAAGTGTCTTCTAAGATCAAAACTTCAGCAAAAATAGATGTTATCAATGTCAATGTCTAAGGTAGATTGGGAACAAGGGAGGCATATATACAGGCTTATATATAAACTTATGAGAGAAGTCAGCTTCTTATGGAGCTGGATGTGATTAGTTTAGGTCAGCAACTGATTGTTCTTGTTATCAATTAGACAACAGAAGGAAGATTGCTTATGTATGGAACTACTTTTAGATTTTGCAGGGCTGTCATGCGTTTTATGAAGATGAGGAAGCTTATGCTTTTTATACCTTCTAGGTTGGAGTCACAACAGTTGATTTCTAAAATCTTCTCTAGAATGTTTCTGGAAGAATCTGAATCTTTCAGATTCTATTCAAATCACCATACAGTTGTCTGGCTACCTGTATATGTTCATATATTCTACAAAAATGTTCTTATTTTCAAAGTGAGGTTTTAAGAAAATTCTGCAAGGAAAAGAAAATCTATTTTGTGTGTAACATGTAGAATTAGTAACTGATCTGGAAATAATCTCAGTTCATCAAGTTACTTAATGTACTGTGCCTACGTTTTTAGAAGGAAGGGAAAAATCCAGATACCTGCCAGAGCTGACCATGGAGCCATATGATTCACTGTTAGTGGGCATCCAGAGGGAAATTTAAAAAAATATATTTGTGTATTTATCCATATTAAAACATTGAAAGTTTCTGGTGGCTGTCACTTGACTCCCTGCCTCAAGGATGTAGACACGTGGTCTACAGATGGCATGATCATTTTTGCCAGTGTATGAATAATGTGCAGAATGCATTCTATGTTGAGCTCATAGCATAAGGTTTAATACAACAGGAATTTCCTGTGTTTAAGTATAACAGAATAAGCTTCTTAAACAGGAAGATAATTAATTATTTTTCTTCTAATTGTACTGTTTAGGCGTCTGAACAAGAACAAATTGCAAGTTCTCCCAGAGCTGCTGTTTCAGAACACACAGAAGTTAACTAGATTGTAAGTATAATCTGGTTCCTGTTTCTGTTATACGTTCCTTATTATACACATTTGCAAGTTTGTGCTTCGACTGTGGTGAGAGGTTTAATTTTGGTGCTGTTAGAACTGCTAGATAGTATAGGTTAAGATGTTTGCATGCGCGTGGCTGTAATTCCGTGGAAAATAAATATCAGAGGGAAGTGAAACCACTTTTTTTTTTTTTTTGGTTCCTCATATATTCTGCATGAGGACTTCAAGGTGAATTATTTTCTATTCTCAATGGAGAGTTTTAAAAAAGCATGAGAAGAGTCAACTGTACATATGCAGTACAGTCTAGGTATCTACAAGGAGAGACTGCATGCTGTTATTTAGAAATTAGCATGCTGACATAATACAGGTTGTTAGAACTGTTTTATCTTTTTGGTGAAGTCAAGGCATCGTGAGGCAGACCAGCAAAGTTATGGCTGCTGCCTTGTCAGTCAGGTAGATGGGGAGATACGGATAAATTAAGAATTTTTCACTTCCTTGAAACATAAAACCCATGTTTATAAGATGCTTGACCAGTTTGAACAGCAAGAGACAACTACTGTTGAGCTTGATGTTATTTTTGGAGGGTGGAGGAATAGGGTGATGTTAGCACAATGACTGGATGATTTATGAACTGTATTAAAATCGAAATGGAAATAAAATAGATGAGAGGGTGCCTTCACAGTTACTATCAAGAAAAGGATCATATGCCTTTTCAAAGGAGTAGTATAAAGCTGTTTGTAATCACTTTCTAGTCCTAATGTTCTTTGCATTTATTTTAAATTGTGTACCTTGAAACTCCTCTGGAGTATAAAGTGTGAGCTGGTACTCATTTGCAGATCTCCAGAAGATACCAGTTGTATTTATTTCACAGAAGAGCTGCTTCATGTAGGTCAGTTGCCTAAGGAAATGGTGATGCTTTCAATATAAAAATACATTACAGAGCTTACGTGTTTCTGTTAACACAGAATCCAGTTAACATGTTGAAACTTCTCTGTCAGTGGTGCATTATACATGGGTATCATTAGGCTGCAAGGAACGTTCTGGTAATTATTGGGTTTGAGGGAAAGTTGTGTGTTGATAACTTCTGTTCTTGTGTCATCAGGAACCTTGCACAAAGAAACTAAGTGAAGGTAATTGAGGCTTTTCAGTACCAGAGTGTGTATTTTTTAGTAGATTGTGTAATCATGATACATTATAGTCCTTAACAGCCGCATAATAATTTGGCTTTTAGAATATAAAGATTGTAAAAAAATTACGTAGAGCAGAATGATTAATAGAAATGCTGTGTTCTGGAATGTCTCCCAATGGATGCTGGCAAAACATTTATTTTGATTCTCTGACATTCATGCAAAGTCTTGCTCACCGTTTAATGGTGCCTTAGATTGATCACTTAGCACTGTTTGTCAGAAGAAATGTAATTTTTCTTTTCAAGATAGAGGTGTTATATAAATACAATGTGTACTTTAAGTAAATAAATCTTAGCTAAGTGAACAGTTTTGGTTCTGAATGGAGTTCAGTGGCATTTTTTTTTCAGTGATTGCATAAGGACAAGAAAATACATGCATTTTTTTTTTTTTTTTTTTGTGCTTCAAGGAAAGATAAAAGAATGTGTCTGAGACGGTTACTTTCTGTATTTTTGTGTGTTACTCTCTCAGTTCTACTCATAGTAGATTTCAGATTTGTTCCTTCTCACTTCTGTTGTGACTTGCCTTAAATCTGGCAGTGCCAGTCTACTTTGTTCACAGCTGGCTTTCTGGGTAAGTACTTCAGTGCAGAGGCATAGTGCTTGCATTCCTTTCCTGCAGCTGGTCTGACCCAGCCTTTCAAGAGGAAAGCAGAGCTGAGAAAGTGATGAAAGGGAATAAAAGAAGTGAAACAAAAATTGATAAAAGGGACTTGATACATGGGTGATATACTTTTTGTGGAATTTGCAAGGAGTGAATTAAAATGAACATTAAAAAGCATAGCTAATACTGATTTTAATTTGAATTGTCCATAGTACAGATGTGTTATTTCTGCTGTCTTATTTTCCAGCTATTGATGGTGGCTTACTAGGATATTAGTCACTTATTTTTTTGTGATTGAAGCTTACTACAGCTGAAATCATGACAGTATTTAAGAATTAAATATCACTGTGCAGTATACCCAAAACATAAAATGTTGGTTTGTTGAAAAGGAAGAGCTCAGACTTGTCCACATAGTCAGTACAGATCAACAGTGACTTAAAGCTGCTCTCTGGCAGGCATGCAGTGAACCCCAACAGCTTCAACTTTGATAACAAAGATCCAAACTCAACTTTTAAAAAAGATAAAAATACATACAAATGTGATGGTTTAGGTTTTATAATTTGATAATAGTGTGAAAGTTGGGCACATTTACTAACATTACTTGCATTTAATTGCACTAGAGCAACTGACCGGGGAAGACTTATTAATGTTTCAGGTATCGTTAAAGGTTGTTAAACAAGCATGAAGCCTTTTCTCAGTGTTCTGTCAGAAATCTGACAGAAATCTGAAATCTGGGCTGAAGTCTGCCTCTGAGTTTACTGGAAGAACTAACTTTTTTATGTAGTTCAGTATCAAGAGAATCACTTCTGTCTTGTTAGCTGCTGGAAACTACAAGGTAGAAGGTTAAGTTTTCGTGTCAATGATGTGCTTGAAAAGCTAGAAACGAAACTTGTTTGGTGATGTTTGGGGGTTCTCCTGTTTCATGTGTGTGCTGTTTGCATAGTTTGGGACAGCAGCGTGGCTGCCCATGATGGTTTCCTTGTTTGTCACTGTAGCGTACTTATGTCAGGGCACTGTGCATTTTAACTGAAATGCAATCTTTCTGATAACTCATGAAATAGAAGCTGGGAAGCATTATAAATTAAAGTTACTTCCTCAATTAATCACTTAAACTCCTGGTACCTTTGCTGTTGTTTTTCCAAACCTCTCCCCAAATGTTCAAGTACAGGATGTCCTAGCACCTCTGACAGTGCTGCTTAGGCTTCATTGTCACATCTGGTTGATATTAGAAGCAGGAATATATATATATGTGTGTAGGAATAAACGTTAGGTGGAATGTTAAATATCCCACAAAACGGATTTTTCTGATAAGGTTTTTTGAGCCTTCTAGAAAGAGTGGCTTTGAGACTCATTGGTTTTTGTTTGCTTTAGTTCACATAAGAGTTTTAAGTTTAAGTTGGATGCTGAGTGAACCTTTCATTGGATTTTGTAGCGGAAATGTTTGCCATTGCTCTGCTGCCCTGATTTCCTAGGCTTTAAAGTTTCTTAAATGTTTTACCTGGGATAAATAATTAAGTATCTAATAATTCAGACTGCAAGCTCTTTTAATGAGAGAACTGAAACAATAAAAAGGTGCTTTTAATAAATCAAGGAAGATTTTTTTAATAGCGTTTCATGTATTATTGACTACTATCTAGCCATAGATAAAAAAATATTTTTAATCCTAATTCAAGTGATGAAATGCACAGAAAAACTATAGAAAACCAAAGCATGGAATTTAACAGCTATAAACCCAGGTTTGGATTCCAAGGTAATTATTTTCTAATGTCCGAAACGACATGTGAAATTTATCAGCAAACTTTGTAAACATAGCTTTGAGCATGATGAGTTTCTTTTGTGTGCACAGCTGGTATATAAAATGATCGTAGTTCATTTGCTTTTTACTAAAGGCAAAGTATGCCAGTGGTCCATGAGGTCCTTAGCTTTACAAACAGAACAAGAGGGGAACACCCCCAACCTGATCCAAACATCCCAACATGTAAAAATACATTTGTTTGTGTTGAAACTTCCATACCTAAAGCTAGCTGCTAAGTAGTCAATGTAAAGTGTCTTTGCTATGTGCGGATGAAAAAAAACCCCAAACTCTTAGAAGTGCCTTAAACTCAGATCTTGATGTGAGAATTGATACCTCCAGTGAATTTATAGCCATGAAATATTTGTTGGGTCTATTCAATTTAATGAACTGTCTTAGTTGTCGCTTGACAAAACAAACCAGGCTCTGGAAACTTAAAGATACTGAAATCTGATGCCAAAAGTGTCAGTGGAAGTATCCATTAGACTCTGAAATTAAGTACTTTACTTTTTAGGGTAGTATCAGAAGCTGGAATTCAGACTAAAGCTGAACACTGTAGTGTGAGAGCAGAGCCCTGGGCTTCTGAACTCTGAGACAAAACCACTTCATGGCTGTGCATTGATGTGCGTAATACTGTTTAAATCTCATGGGTTTTATATTTTGTATAGTATAGTACTTTGTAGTTATTTTATTGTATTCATCTATAATTACTTCCAAAAAATATATTAAAGTAGAAACATGAACAGAACAGTGAGATTACAGAAAATTATTTTGTTCTAATAAAGTGGGGTAGCCTCTGAGTATCAGGACTAGCAATCGCATAACATGTTGTGTGTTTTTAACAGGCTCTATCTGTAGCACAGGGAGATTTATCCAGCTGTATTGACTAATGGGGCTGCTTCATTTCTTGTTTAGTGGAATATTTTGAAAGTTGATTTTGAGAGATGAGTGGTAATGGTGTGTCTTGAAAAGGGGTGAAATTCAATTCTGATAGAATCACAAAACAGTTGGGGTTGGAAAGTACCGCTGGAAATCATCTTGTCCAGCCAACATCTAGAGCAGGCTGGTGCTGATGTCCTGATGGCTTTCAAATATCTCCAAGAAGAATGAGTCCGCAGCTGCCCTGGGCAGCTTGTATCAGCACTTAGTCAACCTCAAGTGAAAAACCATTTCTATATGTTCACGCAGAAACAGGAAACTTTTGTTGCAAGCATGCAATATGTCGTGTCAAATAACTACTGTGGAGTGAAGCAAGCAGAACGTTTGACAGAAAAATTTTACAATAAATCTATCATGGGCAAAGTTTGGATGATGGTACTTGATTTCTTATTTTGAGGTCATGCAACTTCAGTCGTGAAAAATGTATCATTTTTATAACAAGTTTTACAGTTTCCTATTAATATGTGTATCTCTTATTTGTAAATTAAAATATTCCAGGTAACATTAGTGACATAAATCAAGGTGATTCTTCTCCTTTACTCTGCTCTTGTGAGACCCCACCTTGAATACTGCTTCTAATTCTGGTGTCCCTGTCATAAGAAGGACACAGAGCTGTTGGAGCAAGTCCAGAGGAGGGCCACAATGATGATCCAAGGGCTGGAACACTTCTGCTATGAAAACAGGCTGAGGGATCCAGGATTGTTCAGCCTAGAGAAGAGAAGACTTTGGGGAGACCTTAGACCTGCCTTCCACTACCTGAAGGGATCCTACATGAAGGGGTTGGAGAGAGACTTTTCATAAGAGTGTCTAGCAATAGAACAAGAGACTCTGGAATAGGTTGCCTGGGGAGGTTGTGGGGGTGTTGAAGGCCAGGTTGGATGAGGCCTTGAGCAGCTGAGTCTATTTGAGAGGTGTCCCTGCCCATGGCAGGGAGATTGGAGTAGATGATCTCTCAGGTCCCTTCCAACATAAGCTGTTCTGTGATGATAGTAGCTATTGGGAATTATGTTTTGCTCTTTGAAATGCTACTGCAGACATTAATTACGTAGCAGTTCATTCAAATTCGAAAGGGAAACATATCAATTCAGTGTTCAAAGATGGAATAGGAAAGCAAAGAATGAAATGAAGGAAAGGGACTAGTTAGCTAACTGCGAAGATGGTGTGGGGAGTGTTATGCTCAACCTGCAGCATCATACTGTGCATTCAGGATAATGGTTGTCAGGAATGGTCTGGCATCTGCTTCCACAGAAAACTGCAGCTTTGAGACAGATGAAAGACTATCTGATTATATATTAATTTAATTTTAAAATGTTTTCTTCCTGAAATAAAAATCTGTACCTCCCGTTATTTAAAGCAATGGTAAGATCCTCATCTCCTTTTTACAACCACAGCCATGCACTATATAAAGTCTTCTAGGTTTTCTAGTTGAGTATGGAGTAAATGCGCATTAATGGCTAATAAAGTATGTGTATCACTGTAGGAAAGTCAGACAAGTAAATGTAAGTAGGATATTCATAGGAGAACCAGTAAAAATTGTTTGACCTCTTACATTGTTAGTTTTTTGAAGGTATATTAGAAGAAAGTGGCCATCTGTAAACACACAGAGAAACATACCCAGTCTTTCTGAAGACTTTCTAGGCTAAATTTTATTAATTTTGTTGGCTTTAATAGCTTCATTGCTCACTTCTTTTTCTTTTCCTTGAGCTAGGTGTTAAAAGCACATTAAGACTGCCTAGAAATGGTTTGTACTGTAATTCATACACTTTGGAGTTGTCGATGAAGAATGTATATTATATACATCTGCATTCTTAAAAGCAATTTTAATAAGAAATTGATTAGACACTGAAAATGTGTGTAATCTGTTTAATAGTTTATTATATTGGCTTTTAGTTTTATTTTTGCATGTTACTGTTTGCCATCTCTCTTCTTGATTTGTCTGCTTCCTTAGGATTTTAGTGTTTGTGCAGTGTCTGTATTTGATTTTGTGTGAGTAGTTTCAGTAGATAATTCCTAGTAGCCAGAACTATGCAGTTACTCGAGGGAAGTTTTCTTCCCCCTCTACTCTGCCCTGGTGAAACCTCACCTGGAGTATTGCATCTAGTTTTCAGCTCCCCAGTTCAAAAGGGACAGGGATTTACCTGATAGAGTCCAACAGAGGTCTATGGGCATGATTAAGGGACTGGAGCACTGCCTTATGAGAAGAGGCTGAGAGACCTGGGGCTCTTTAGTCTGGAGAAGAGAAGACTGAGAGGGGATTTAATAAATGTTTATAAGTATCTGAGGACTGGGTGTCAAGAGGGAGGGGACAGGCTCTGCTCAGTCGTGCCCTCCGATAGCACAAAGGGCAGTGGATATAAACTACAGCACACAGGAAGTTCCACCTCAACATGAGGAGGAACTCCTTTACTGTAAGGGTCATGGAGCATTGGAACAGGCTCCCCAGAGAGGTTGTAGAGTCCCCTTCTCTGGAGACTTTCAAGACCTGTCTGGATGTGTTCCTGTGTGACTTGCACTAGGTTATATGGTTATATAGTCCTGCTCTGGCAGGGGGGTTGGACTCGATGATCTCCTGAGGTCCCTTCCAACCCATAACATCCTATGATCCTGCTTTTCTTATGCAGCTGACATTGTTACACGTAAATATAAAGGTGTCCTTCCAAATTGAGTGTGCAATGTTGTGTCATTCTATTGCACACTGTGCCTGCAGTCAGGAGTTGGCCGTTGGAACTCTGTCTCCTGGTTTCCATTTGACAGGCGTAGATTGTATTGGATTTTACCCATGTCTGCTTTCCTTTGCATGCCTTTATAGCTGAGATGTTTATTGTAGCTGGGAGGTTGTTTCACATGTGTACGATTTGCCAAGAATTTGCTGCTGAAAGCCTTACTAGAACTGTTGCTTGTAAACCCTCATGTCCAGCCTGATCTTAGCAAGCCTGCAATATCAAATCCTGACTCCTGACAGAATTCAGTCTTTTATCTCATGGATGTCATCAGAAGCTGTGTTTGAAAAGCAACCAGGTCATAAATTTTCTGTGTGTCCTTTTTATTTTTCTGTTTGTTCTCTTTCTAGAGAGAAAGATCTCACAGATAGCTGACTTGGAGTTCCATTATCATTTCCCATTAAAGCAGGATCCTGACAATTCAATTGTTTCATGAGTGTGAATTATGGTGTTGCCATGACAAAATAGCATGGGCTTGTAGCATTGTGTTTTTGTGGTTTTATCCACATCCAATAATTGTAGTTTTACTGTGTATAGATCACAGCAGGTCTTTTTAGAAGACAATAAAATAATTACAGTAAGTGTTTGCTGGTCTCTAGGGTGCACTGAGAAAGATGTGCATTAGGGTAGAGGCTGGTGCTGCTGATAGCTGGATGACATTTACACCATTTATCAAGCTGAAGTAATTTTATATCTTTTCTGACTCTGACTGTAAATAATATATATGTAGCTTATTGTTTTTTTAAATACAAATATCCTGGTTTTATTTGCAGAATCTTAAGGACTTTTTTTCTGTCAAAATTAATGCAGAAGATTATTTTCTTCAAATCTGAATAAAATATTTTTTTGTTATTGAGAATAGAAAACAAATGAAGACTTGCAAAGAGACAGAAGGCTTCTTCCTCAGTGCTACTTTGTCCACTGTGTGAAGCTGGTTATTTAAAATTATACTGTGCAGATGTCTTGTTTCCCCTTGCAGGGGAAATAGGCACAATTAGAGAAGAGAGAGCACTCTTTCCCAAAATTACTTCTGAATTTTAGTGATGTTTTGCTCTATGAGCTGGGTAACTGCTGCCATTCATTTGTGCTCTTTTTCCTATGCTGTTAGAAAGACGACACACTCTTTTGGTTGGAATTCAGCTCAAGAAAGCAGGAGGCTCACAGTTTGTGAGGTTAATTTGCTACTCAATTGTTTGGTATCCTTAACCATGTTGCAGAGTGTCAGCTTTCCCAAATGTAGTTCTGAAAAAGTCCTTTCAAACATATTCTGGTTAAAATCAGTAGTCTTGGAGATAGATTAAAAATTATTGTGCTATTGCCTGCTCAAAACTGGGAAATGTTTAGTTTATTTTGCTCACACCAGTAGTAGCCTTGTAAACGTAAGTTTGACACAGGAATTTACCCCAACAGGGCTGATGAGAATAGTTTCCCATGCTGCTTAAAATTCTTCTTGTTCTTTTTAACAGGCTTAAGCTTCTGTGTTTAGAGTGACAAGTTAAAACTGGGGGGGGTTGTGCAGGGGGAATCACAGTGACTCAACTTCTTTTTATGATGGCTTTCAGATGACTAAGAGCTATTACATAGTTCTCAAAACGCAATAATTGTGGGTGAGCATTATTGACTTACCCTTTTCCTACATTTTTCTTCAGAACTTTGTTCTTTTGCTTCTGTTTCCCCAGTTTCAGTGTTTTACCTCCTTGCAACATTGCAGTCTGGTTCCTCCAGTTTGATTTGTGGTGATGGCAGCACTGGGAAGGCATTGTGGCTGGTGGCTTCTGCAGAGTGGACATGGCTGTGGGAGTGAGGAGCTGCCTATGTTAAACTCAGCAGAGGATTTAATAGCTGTCAGAGGATGGTTAGATTTTATCTACAAGTACTTTACTACTGCAGGTATTTTGACCTGGTGGTTTACAGGCAGTTTCTTTTCTGGAAATCAAATAACCCCATTAGTCTGATTGTGCTCTGAGTTGGCCAGTCAGATCTACTGCAGTTGTTTTCTTAACATGGCTTTTTGGCCTTGCTGCTACAGCCACTCTGCAAATGTCAGCACATTGTGGTCTACTTGAACAGAATTTATTGTTATATGGATATTGCTGTTCTTGTTGAAAACCTTACTTCTAATTGGTTCATTCATACATTAATATTTTTGGCCCTTTCAACTGTACATTGAAAGGAGCTGAAAAGTGTTTTGCCAAATATTTGGTATAGTAAATAGTCCAGAGCTGCTGGAGTCTTGGCCACGGTTTGACTGAGCAGTGGCAAATCCACTTGTAAATTTTCATTACTGCAGCCTAGGAGGAAATGCAGAATAAACATAACCCTTTTTTTTTTTTTTTTTTTTTTTTTTTTTTTTTGTGTAGAGGAGATTAGAATAGGATTGTTTGACTTTATTTTCACAGTTGTGACCACTTCCTTAGACAAGGTGAAGGTAGGAACAGAATGAACTGCTGACCTGGAGCACAGACATCTCATCTGCCTAACAGGAAAAATACAATGATGATAATGTAAATATTTCCATTGCTTTCCATAATAGTTCTCATTCATTGTAAAAAGTCTTTCAAACACTTTGGAAATACATGGCAAATAATGAGAATTTCTTTTGGGGTGTGAGTGGCTAGAAGTAGGAGACATGATTATTGTTCTAGAGACACTAATGAGGGTTAAATTGTAATTGCTGCATGTGAAGTCTTACTTATGATCAGTGACTGCAAAAACAAACAAACAAAAAAAAAAAAAACCCAAAACATTTCCCAGCCCAGGTTTCTGGCACATCTAAGTTTGCTGCTTGCTTTTCCACAGCAGCAGAACGCACTTTCCCTGCAGAGATTTATTGTGTATTTGGCGTGCCCCATGAGTTAAGGTTATTGAGGGTAAAATGAAGCAAGACCAACTCTTTCCCTCTTTTAATCCTCATTTGATTTTCTTCTTGGGGTCTGTAATGTGTACAACGGGAAGCTTAAGTTTGGCTTTCTGGAACTTTTCAATATGTTTCACAGGGGTAACAGGGCATGCCTGTTTAAAGTAGTTGAGACACTTAAAGGTCACCAAAATGAATCCTGCTATTACTTTTAAATGCACAGCATTTGCTTTTGAAATACAGTCGTAAATGATCCAGGATTTCATTATGATTCAAATCTCCTTCAGTTGAGAGAAACCTTGGGATTGTAGCCTGAGGCATATGTGTGCCTGTCAAAAGGGTCACCCTGGAGCTGAGCCAGGAGGTATTTGATCTAAAGTCTGATGCAGTTTCATGTCCCAAGTGCAGTCTACATTGTAAAACTTATAAGAGTAGAACCTATTTATGAAACAAAATTAAAATAACTCATGTAAGTAATTAAATGTTACGGTGCTACAAGAGTAGATTGACAAAGGACGGTTTATCATCATCTTACTCTTATGACTAAGACAAGGATGTTGTACAAAGTGTGCCTTTGAGCTGCTTTTATTTCGTAAATCAGTGCAACATACTGAAAACAAAGGCTTAAAGCACCTTGTGTTATCAAAAGTCCGTGAGCTGAGTTTTAATATGTTTCTCTTACATAATACTTAGAAACTTAGTAAGATTATTCCAATATAGAGCAATTGCCACTGTGGAAGTTTGAGATTTTCTACAATGAAAATGCAGATACTACTGAGAAAATAGAACAAAGCATATTTGAAATCAAGTACTTTGCTCTGTTCAACTCCCTGATGGACTGTTGCTAGAAACGTACCTATGAAGGATTTTCTTCAGGAAACAGCTGATAGGGATTTACTTCATTCCTACTGATATATGAAGGAATGTCAGGTTTCTTGTTTTGAGTGGTTTATGTGCAAGGTTTTTAGTGAACTGTGAGTGGAAAAATGTTGAAAAAATAAGACATCCAATATGAAACCAAATGTTGATACAGTTATTTTATTTTAAGCGAGTAATCTTGTATACTACCACACCATCATGTGAACAAAACTGTCCATGGCAGTATTTTGATAATCGTCACTGAGTCAGTCCTGTCTCAAGGTCTTTTGTGTCCCATGGACAGTGAAGAAGATTGCTGAGTGTGCTAGAATGTTACCAGTCTCTGAGCTCTACAGCTCACTAGGTTTTTCTGCAACTAGTGTATGCACAGTAAATTTGAAAGTGTTAGAATGGGAGTCATTTGTATTCATCCTACTCTACACTTGTATCCTAGCCTACTCTATCTCAATGATTGCTCATTTAACTCCATGTCTCACCTTCCATTATTGGGAGCAGAGCTGATGAGATATTGTGCAAGGTTTTCGTTAGCACTTGAGTTTTTTCTCCAGGAGTGGCAGCTGTCCCAGTATCTGATATTGATGTCAGCTGATCTGGGTCCTTGTTGGTCAGTGGAAGGTATTTCTCTTAACTTCCTTTCTTTTACTCCAGAGGCCGCATATATCTTCCGCTCTGTTAAGTACTTGCAGGTCTGCCAATGGCTGCACTTGAAATACCAGTCCCAGGATTTCTTGCAGTAAGATAGGCTGCAGTAAAACAAGTATATCTAGCATGATTTTACTGGGTTTGTTAAGAGTTGCACATCCGTGCCTGAGCCAGCGTATTGCCCCAGAAGGCAATGACTCACCTAAAGGAATTACTATCTAGTGAAACTTCATCATTCTTTTCTGGTGTTAGTTATGTGACTGGGAATTGCATGTGTGTGGTGCAGGGTTTCCATTTCTATTAGTCTTTCCTGTAATGAGAACAGAATCAGACTAATATTGCTCAGGTAGACTATTTTTTGACTTTCAGGACAAAGTTTGTCAAGTATTTTGGTAAAGTGAAATTTATATGCATCAGTAATTATAGGCTCCAGAGGGATTGCAGCCATAATGGTATTTTCCTGACACAACAGGAAACAAATTTCCCATAAGCCTGGGGAGTGCAGCATGCCACTTGCCCCAGTTGGTGGTGAACTTCAAAGACAAAAAAAATATGTTTTTTTAGTGGCCTTAAATTTTTCACTGTTTTATCTTGAAAACTGGTATTTCAATTGCTTGAAGGGGTTATTTTCTTCACTGCTTGTTACTCTTTTTCCCAAATGGCATTGCTAGTTTTTTAAAATGAGGACCACCTCACTCCTACAGCTGCAGCTTATTCCAGCTCTGATTTAATGAGGTAAACCAATTTCATAGTGTTTAAATAAGTGCACAAGCAAGGGACCAATCACTGGATTGTCTGGTTTGTGGATAGCAGGGCTTACAACAGGCCTTGTGTCTGACATCAACCTTTGCAAAAATGTGAGCTAGGTTATTTTAATCTCTGTGCTAGAAATTTGTAAACTGTGCATGTACATTTGACAGAAAGTTTAAATCATAAACCCTTAAAAGTTGAGGATTTGTTACCAGTCTGGTTCTTCGTATTTCTTAATTGACTTCATAATCCTTCCTTTCAAAGTATTGAAATTGAAAGAGAGAAAGGATTTCTCTCTTCCTGCAAGGTACATTGAGCATATGAAGGTGTATAGGACAGTGAGGACTTGTGACTCTAGCATGGCTCTGTAGCCTTTTCCCAAAGATGTGAATGAAGTTTGTTTAGTTTAGGATTTCTGTAGCATTTTGGTGGTGTGTACACAGCAGTGTTTGCATGCCACTTTGGAAGGAAGAATGCCAAAGTCAGTTGTTCATTAGGCATTCAGCCTGCCACCTGCCTTATGTGAGGTGACCTGAGGGGATAACACAGCTAAAAACTGTGGAGAAGCAATTTTTATCTATGAAAATTTCAGATAGTCATTATGAAACAAGTGTTTTCAGTTTGCAGTATTCAAATGCTGAGGGATGCCAGGGATGCTAAAGGTATTGGTAACTGCTTTGACAGTTTCTGCTGAGTCCAAT
Source organism: Indicator indicator (assembly GCF_027791375.1). Lineage (NCBI taxonomy): Eukaryota > Metazoa > Chordata > Aves > Piciformes > Indicatoridae > Indicator > Indicator indicator. Next base: position 14,050,898 of record NC_072027.1, read on the forward strand.
AGCCAGTGACAATACTTCTGTATCACTTCAAACTGCCTTTTTTTTTAACTATGCAGCACTTAGATATACTTGACTGATAGTTTGTTTTTTTTTTTTTTTCCCCCTAGTAACTTCCCCCAGCATACCTGGCTTTATCTGCACAGTTTGTTGGGATTTGTTGTGAAACAGAGGTAGTGGCTTACCTTGACTCAGCAGTCATTGGGTTTAGGACTCATGTGCTTTATTTTGAAGGATTTAATACGTAGTATTATGCTGGCAAGCTCATTTGTGTCTTTTTGTTCTAGAGAAAGGGATTTTTCTGGTTGTATTCCTCTCATTTATGAAAGAATAGTGCATCTTAACCTTATTTCACTTTGAAACTGGCTGTGCTTTGAGTGGGAAGTTGAACCATATGACCTCCAAAGGTCTCAACTTGAAATGTTCTGTGGTTAAATACCTTGTTTACATTATTTAGTACTAAGGTTTGAAAGTTTTCAGCAGTTCAGGGTTCAGTGGTGGGGTTTTTTAATTTTCTTTTTTTTCTTTTTTCCTCCTTCTATACTGAATCAGAGATTAAGTGTAGCAGACAAGATTCTTGTGGGTGCTGGAAGATCCTGTGCCTAAGAGGTGCAAGATTGCACTCATCACCAGAATATTGGAGGAATGTGAGATGAGGGTTCTCAATTCCCACAAAATTTGAAAGCCAACAGCTGCCAGAATTGATAAACTGCTGCTGAAGAAATTAATTTTTAGTTGTCTCTTATCCTAAATTGTGCTATTCAGATCTGCCTGTACTGTTGGCTTTGGTATCCTTTTCAGAGGTAGTAGGTGTCTTGGTCTTTTATCTTACAATATCTCATTGTGGGAGGAAGTTATTTGCTATATCCCTTTCCTGAACGTGACCCAGTTCTGCTGTGCCTAAACAGAATGACTTACACAGCAGGCTCTGTTAGGATTCTTATATAGCAGGCACACACGCTTCCTAATTTCTCCTAAAAAATAACAATAAATGAAAACTAAAAATGGGACTATGGAATAGAGGGCTCATCATGTCCACAGAGTTTTCCTTCCTGAGAGCCTTTTTAGAATGAACCAATCATAGAGGTTTGAAGTACTCCTATGGAGGTAGATAGTTCCAGAGTTTTTCCTGGATTTTTTTTCTGCCTTGTACAGGAGGAAGACGCTTGATGTCTCCAGAATGATGCTCATACAAATTGTAGCATCTTGTAAGATGGCAGCTGCAGCTGACTTCCAGCCCATTCCAGTTGCTGGCCGCAGTCTGGGTGCTCATGGCTATATCAATAATGTGAGTGTGCAGCTTGTTCCAGAACACACACTGCTGCCATGGTTTACAGGTCTGCTCTGTGGCTTTTTTGTGTATATATGGAATGGTCAGATTTGAAAGAAAGGCAAATTGGTCTCAACCTCACAATATCTGAGAACATAGCTTTTGAGTTTGAGTATTAACTTAGTTTCAGGTTGCAGCAACAGAAAGGGGATTGTTCTCTTTCTGATGTTAATCTGATGATCTTGATATAATTTTCAAATTTATTTCCAAACAGCCTCTAAGGTAATGTTGCTACAATGTCAGCAGTCTATTTCAATTACATAAAAATCCCAACTATTTTAAAAGGATGGTTAAAAGGAATGTTATCTTAATGTCCAATGGGTTATGCTGAATTTCAGGAAAGTTTTAAGCTACTATAGAACTATGTCCATGTCACAAGTGGAATTGGTAAGTGAAGTGAAAGATAAGCAGATTTAAATGGGCTCATACAATACATAAAATGCAATAGTGAGGTAGCAGAGCTGGGAGCAGCCTGCGGAGACTAATAATGGTGAGTCTGTAATCTCTGAAGTCACGTATGCTGATTTTAAAATACTAAGTGTATTCCTTGGTGTTTTGGAGAGAAACATGTTCTTTCCAGTGTGCATGTTTTGAAACGTGGGGTAAAGCTTCAGATAAGGAAAACAAAATGCCACTTCTTGCATGATTAGCAATTCATCTGATACTGAAGGGCATGACTTTAGTAGTGCCTCCAGAAGGCTCAACTTAAGTTAGTGACTCAGCTTAGTTGAGTTACTGAATTATATACTGTTACTTAAATGTGGACGTCAAAAGATTTTTTTTTTTTTAGTAATGGGTTTGGTTTTGTGGGTTTTTTGTGTGTGTGTGATTTTTTTTGTTTTGTTTTTTTGTCCCCTCCCCCCCTCCTCCCCCCCAAAATCTGACAGTTTGTGGGAGCCATGTGTGTAGAAAATTGTCAAAAATATTCTTAACATTTGTCATGCAGAATAATTGATTTCTAGTTCTCAGCCAAGGAAATGAGTTTTGCTGCTGAGGCTGGTATGTCAGCAACATGTAATGTGAAGTAATTGTTAAGTAAGTGAATGAAATGCATACATTGGTTTGGGGAATGTTTACATTTAAAAGGGAAAAAAAAGAGTTGTGATGATGTTGTTTTCACACAGCTTGGTGTCCATGTTCTGCATATAACTTTATGAAGAGATAAAAGAGCAGCAGGGCTTTCAAAGCTCCCATTGTGCAGAAGTGCATTTACATTTGTGTATTTGATGGCGTGTCATTGTGCTGCATTTGATTTAGCTGCCTGCACACTCTACCTCCTGTACATCCACACTTCGTTATGCTCAGCATTTCTAACTCTATTAGGCTGTATCTTAGGAAAACACAAATTCTGCATGGAAAAACAATTTCTTCAGAAATTGCCAGTTGAATGCTTGGACTGATTTTTAAAGGCATGTTGTCAAATATTATCAGGTAATAAGGCAAAGAATTACCAGATAAGGGCAAAGAATTACCAGATAAGGGCAAAGAATTTTGGAATGTGGTGAGTAAGGCTCAGTGTCCTAATGGGAATTTTCAGTTGAGGTAAGCATGGCAACTTTTTGCAGATTAGTTACTGTTAGATAGTGCCGGTGTCAAGAGTAATTTTTTCTAAGTAGCCAAACATCCCTGCATGATGATTGTTTTTTTTCATCACCGATGCTGCATGTTGTGCTGATGCAGAATTAGTCTAGAAACCATTTCTAGTATGAACATTGAGACTGTTCTTCACAAAAATTTAGTGGTTAATGAAAGCAGTGGGATGTTATATCAATAGCTAAGTATTATGAATTAATATTAACTATTATATATTTTGTATATAATTTATTATTATTAATATACTCTCAAGAAATGCTACAGTGTCTTCCCTATGATTTTCGACTGGAGATTAGGAAGAAACTCTTTACAGTGGGGTGTGGTGAGACACTGGAACAGGTAGCCCAGGGAGGTCATGGATGCGCTCACCCTGGAGGGGATTTTTAATGGAAACATTAGAGAGATGAGACACTGCCTGGATTGTCTTGAGTTGCTGAAGAATGAGTAAATTAAAAAAAAAAAAAGAAGATTCAGATCATTCCTGTTCCTTAAGTACTGATGATTTTTCATCTTAAGTTTTTGCAGTGCTTAAATACTCTTGGAAACCGAGTTTTCCATGCCTTGCCTAGAAAGTAATGGAATTTCTTGATTAAATACTATGAAGTTAAAATTGCAAAGCCTGAATGAGTGATCAAAGCAACTTTAATTCTTGTTGTAGTTGCTGTCAAAGCTACTAATACTGCCCACTTTTTATGGCATAATAGAAAGATATGGATGGATCAGAAATTGAATTGTATCTTTCCTGTGATTCCTGATATTACCTGAAAAAAATAAATAGAATGGAATAGAATAAATCGGAGCCATTTTTATGCACCACTGAAGAGAATGTGCGATAGGTGAGGTGATGGGGTGGTAGCCAAGCTGTTGAATAGAAACAGGCCTTATTACCAGGTAGAAATTAAAACATTTAAGTGTCTGCACAGAGTATATTTGTGATATTTAAATTTCAAAACAAAATATTGGGTCTCCCTTGAAAGTGTGTGTCAGATAAGAGCACCTGTTACTTGAGCTGTGATACCACAGTTTAAAAGCAGGGCTGCAGAAGAAGGTGCTTCTCCTGACTGAAGGTCAATAGTAAGTTTGGAAAGTTTGCAGCCTTCACACAGTGGGCCAAAAGAGGTTGTGCTGTGTCAACAGAGTGGAGGGGATGGGTGTGGTGATTGACAGCCTAAGGATACAGCAAATAGTTTCAGTATGGCCTGACTGGTGAAGTTGAGAGGGCAAGATTTGGAGAATTTCAGCTATGTCATGGGAAATGGCCACAGCCAGACTTCTGATTAGAAATAGAGTGCAAATCCTCTGGGTCATTGCTAGGGTTCAGGAGGGTAAACCACTGCTGGGCTATCAAATTGTTGCCATATTTTGTTTAAAAGAGGGAGGGGGGGGGGGTCGGGGGGGGAGTGAAAGGAAGAAAAAGCCCCAAAAGAAAGCAGATCACTTTTTGTGTGTGTCAAGCATGACATCATTTTGACCCTGCTGACTTGTACATCATAAGCAACGCATGGGGACAAAGAAGGGCTGGACAAGTGTATCTAAATACTGAAGATATTGAGGAAATCTGAAAAGTTAATAGCTATTCAGCTGTTGTTTTTTTTCTTTTTTCTTTAGGTTAAAAGAATTCTCTCAATCAGCACTGATTTTTGTTATGATTTTACCTACAGTAAGGGTAGCTTTTACGTGGTAGTGATCTCAAAGTGATTTTAAACTGCTATTTATGAATGCTAAATTGCAAGAATTCATGTGGCATATTGAGAGAATAGGGAAAAGTCTTTTACCTTTTTTAAATATCAGAAGTGCGTTCTGCAAGGAAACTATTTATGATGGAAGGCTAAAAGCAGAGTACAAGACTGCTCTGAATACACTAGGATGCAGTGATTTTTTTTTTTGTGTGTGAGGCAAGCTGCTGTAAATACCTGCTATATTGGTCAGATCTGCTGTGAGTGTAGTCTATGAGTGAACTCAAGGAGAAGTTTCCTGATTCTTGGACATTGCAGTTTTCCAAGGCAAACCTCTTTATTCATTCAGCTCAGTCAAGTAAACAGGCATATCATTTTGCACATCTGTGGTTGCTTCCCAAACCAGTGTGCCATAAGTCTTGGGAACAGCTCTTCTGCACAGGTACGAGAACAGTGAGGTTGTGCCACAGGTCCTGAGACAGGTGGTGGTTGACCACAGTTTTTGCCACAGTCAAAACCATTCATTTACCCCTCATGTTGTTTCTCTGGTATTGCAGAGTTACTCTAGTACCAGGCTGTAGGTAGGACTGGTTGTGCCAGCTTTTTTTTCAACTTAGGACCTTCTGGTGCAGGGAGTTAGGCCCTTTCAACTTCCCTGACACACGGTGAAATATGTGGGTGTTTTCTGTTACGCATTCCAGAGGGATGCCAGAGCTCTGTACTCACTGGTGTTCTTCCTGTCTGAAGGTTTAGTCTGAATGAGTGGGTATGCTGCCCTGGCTATCAAAGCAGCCTGATGTGCTGTGTGCTCTCTTACTGTGCTTCCTGAGCATCAGGGAGCAGATAGCTGATTGTGGAGCTTGCTCCTATGCATAGCTACAAGAGTGAGGAACTGACTGGGATGGAAGGGAAAGAAAGTCCTTTCACCTGGGTTAAGTCTTAAGTGATGCAGCCTTGTTTCCCCATCACATGTGTTGATACTTCTAGCCTGCCATCTAAGTCAGGGGCAGCTGAAATTGTGAAGGCTGAGTATGTCATAACTGCAACTGAAAGAAAAGGTGATCAGACTGCTTCCGAAGAGCCTGTGTGTCAGGCCTTACATAGCTCTGTGATTTATTTTCTGATTACTGGACTGCTTTTATTTACTTCTTGTTTCATCCTCTCACAATACTAACGACATTTCAAGTTATCTTTCTAATTTTTCATTTCCTTACATGTTTCAACTTTCAGTAAATACAATTCCACATTCTTTACTTATGTGTTACAGAAAGTTTAGCCTCAAAGAGGGTCCCTGCAATTCACATGTCAGTAATCATATTCTATTGTATTGATCTGGTTGTTTGAATTAATATCTCCAGTCTATTTCCTTAGTAATTGCAGAACACTTACTGGTTAATGTTTCAAGAAAAATACTGTAAGCAAGCAGAGGTCTGCAGACCTCTATGCCAAATGCTCTCTAGGTCTTGAAGTCCTTTCCCATGCAGAGCTCTCTGTTCCCCCTTTTCTGCACAGAACAATGAGACGCTGCAGTGTTTTCTGTGATTCAGGGCACAGCTTAAGAGCTGCTGTGGAAGCTCAGAATTTTGCCACAGCTCCAGTTTTAAATGAAGGACTATTTGCTGACCACTTGAGAGTTTGCACGAAGGAGGAAGCATTTTTCTGGAGGAGATTAAATCTTAAGTGATAATACTGATGTATTTGCATTGCTTAAAAAAACCCCAATCCTGTCAAAGTGTTAAGTGATGTGTAAAAATCTTCAGAATGAATCTGTGTTGGTTTTCATTCTGTGTTTTTCAAGGTTAGGTTGAACTGCTCTCAGCAGTCTGGGAGGCTGTTGGTAGTGATTTAGTCATGTGTAATCTCATGAAAAATGTGAGTTTCCCAAGTGAGAATTTTTTTTCTCTAACAGGTATCTAAACTATAAGTACAAGTAATAGCCAGGAGCTGCATCAAAATAGTTGCCTGCCTGTGCTGCCATCATAGTCTCTGGTTCAGTGAAAGATTCTGGGGTTTGGGCATGTCTCGTTCTGAAGGATGAATAGAATGCTAAGTATAAAATGCAGATCTGTATTGTCAGCAGTGTCCTCCATTGAGGACTCTGTTTGCATAACATGATATGCAGGATCTGAAAGGTATTTCAGAAGTAATCTTAACATCTTAATAGAGGGATTAAGAGGTCACCACAAGAACTTGTAGTCACGTAATAGTGGAGTCAGAAGATGAGGCAGCACTATGCTGAGGTGATGAATATGTTACAGTATAACCAATGGCTTTTGGGTGAGCATGAAGAAAAAGACTCTTATAAAGGTGAGAGAATTTGTGATTTGCCCCTGGACAATGTTCTTAAGTGCTGAGCAAATCAAGTTGTTAGGTGCTTCTGATGATTTTTTGGGAGTGAAGGGAAGAAGAAGTAGGAAATGTGGGATAACCTTCAAACAGGGGAAAGGCAACATAGCCGCTTGGCATTATATAGTCTCAAGTTTTCTACATTCTTAAAACAAGATGAAGGTATAAAAATGGACAGAAGTCTTCAAGAGATTTGTAGTTTTACTGTATGAATACCATAATGATTGGCATACACAGCGACTTCAAACTATATTTTTAATTGCATTGATTTCATGTAGTAGTGTGTGTGAAATATTTTGTTCACACATAGGAAGAAGAGTTAGGTCTGTAACAACTATGTGAAGGGTGTGGGAGAGCTTTTCAGTGTACTTCTGTGCCTGGAGAAACTGGCATGTTGTTCCCTGTCATCAACTCACATGCAAAAAGGAAATGTACAACTGCTGAAAGTTGTTCAGAGAATATAGTAAGAAATCTTCTGCCTTTAAAGATGGACATATGTGAAGTACTCACCCTTGCATATTTTGAAGATGACATAGTTCTTGGTCTTCCTGAAGGTATTAAGGAGGAACGAGAGGATGTATGTAGCAAGCTTGTCTTTGGCTACAGTTCAACAGCACAAAACAAACCATGAAGCAAATGCATAAATGTGGTAACTTATTGTCTCTCTCAAAATTGAACACAGTGTGGTGGGTTGAACTCTGTCCAGCTGTGTTCTGTGATCTGTGTGGTCTGTCTTCTGGCAATTAGCATACTGGAAGTGTAGAAGCTAATGTTCCAGAAGTTTATCTGTAGAGATCTGTCTTAACTCCTGATGAGCAAGGCTTGTGTTGTCAGAGAGATCTTATTGTTTTAACACCAAAGTGTACGTCTTTGTCTTGTTGGCTGCCTTGTTAAAGTGAGGCTGGATGTCTAGACTCGTGTCTTTTAAGTAATGAGATTACTGAACTTCAGTTGCTGGAGAGAGAGGTGTGCTTGAAAAACTATTTGATGTGGAAGTAAGTGGCTTGAAAGTAATGAAAAGTTTCAAAAGGGAGAATGAGAAGGAGATACTTGAGTTCACAGATAGGCTATAAATTGCACCTTTAATGAAACTCCATGCTGAGCTCAGAACTAGACCTATGGAAAACAGGTAGTGTACCACTTCAAACTAAGACACATCTGCTGCTGTTTAAACACAAAGTCTTATTGTCTGACTTCACTATAGCTACCTTGCTTTAATTGTATTTGCACCATGCAATACCAATCAGCTGAGTTGTCAGTGTCCGTCAGACTCCTCCTGGAAACCCTGCTGATTTATGGCATGTTCTTTCCACCACTCAGAGTTTCTAATCACTTCTGGAAACATAAGCAGCTGTTTGGTGCAGTTCATGACCTAGTTCCTTATCAAAGCTGATACAGATAATTAATTTCCAATAGCAATTGCTGCAAGTCATGTGAACTGGTTTGCCTTTGTAGCTTTCAGGAAGTACTTTTAAACACAGAGGGAATGTATGATGAAAAGAAAGAGATTCCTTCCTTCTGACCAATACACCAATGCTAAAGATTGAAAAAAGGACCTTAAAGAGTGAGGATAGTGTCCATTGCCACTTTGAGATTGGTAGAAGAGGGCTGTTGGGTAAGCATGAAGAAAAAGACACTGTAAAGGTGAAAGAATTTGTGATTTGCCCCTGGACAAAGTTCTTAAGTGCTGGGCAAATCAAGCTGTTAGGGAACTGTGGTTCTGTAACCAGGATCCACTACATTTGTTTATTTGTTTGTTTTTAATATATATTTACTTGCTTTCATACTTGTTTTCTAACATTGTCTCGATGAGAGTAGTTGCTGTGTTTTGTTTTGCACCTTACTCTGGAGGACCCAAGTGTTTGTGTTGCTGTGCGGATTTTTGGTGTTGCTACTGAAACAAGGTAGCTAAGGTTGCCAGATCAGAGCTGTTATCTAAGCAGGAGCCAACAGAAAGGTGTGGAGCCAGTGATAGGAGATAAACTGGCAGGGTGTTGGTATCTAAGTGCATTTGCCTGCACTTCATGTCATGAACTGCATGATAGTCATGTGGCTTTTCAGTGGCTTTATTCTAAACCACTGTGAACTGTTAGACACAGATTAGAGCCTACGTGGCACTTTGCTCAAGTGCTGCTGGTGACGTTCTACTGTCTTGCCACAAAACAGATGGAGCTTTTACTAAGGTGTTCATAAAAGTTCTGGGATGATTTTGACAGAGAAGATATAGAGGGGAATTTAGAACTCTGATGGTTCTAAGATGTCCCATGAAGTTGTAACCAGAAATTTCTCTCCGATTTAAAAAAAAAAAATCCTGATCATGTGAACTGTGGATGTTGAATTAAGAGAAAAGTCTCCTGCTTTTTTTAGTAGCAAGGCATAATAAACTGTTGTCTTCAGTTCACATGAGTGTTTTCATAGTGGTACTTCAGTATAGGAAAAGAAATAGAGTGTGCTAATACAGGTAGAATATTTCTGTGCAGTAAATTTGTATTTTCCTTTGATGTAGAGCATAGCCTAGGTATAGTGGTGAAGCATACTCAAGGTTTTAGTCTTCTATTCAAATAAATAGAAAACCTACTTACTACACATTTGTACGTTAAAAGTAGAATAATATTTAATCTTGCTAAGTGACCTTGGTTTTGTATGAAGGGTTTGAAATATATATTTAATCAGATCAATGATTAAGTTTTGGGAAACAAAGCAGCCTCTCTCCACTAACTCTAGATTTGATTTTATCTAGCCTATGAACTCTGGTGTTGGTTTGTCTCAACTAGTTTACACTTTGAACATCTCTTCACACTAGTGTTTGGGCAGGAGTTCAAAGTTGTGTCTGTCTTTATTGCATTTCTTGCAACAGGAGTATACATAACACAAGTCTTATGGAACATAGGCAATAGCGACTGAAGATATCCTGCCCAGGGTAAAACCAGAATTTCGTTTTGCAGTCCCATTTTCCATATCCTCTTATTACAAGAAGGATCTGAACATGCTGGCACGTGTCCAGAGAAGGGCCATGAGGATAATCAGACAGCTGGAGCATCTCTCCTATGAAGACAGACTGAGATAGTTGGGACTATTCAGTCTGAAAAGGAGAAGGCTCTGAGAAGACCTTATTGTGGCCTTCCAGTATCTTAAGGGGCCCCACAAGAAAGCTGGGGAGGGACTTTTTTAGGATATCAGGTAGTGATAGGACTAGGAGGAATGGAACAAAAAATAGAGGTAGGTTTATATTGGATGTTAAGAAGAAAATCTTCACCATGAGGGTGGTGAGACACTGGAACAGGTTGCCCAAGGAGGTGATAGAAGCCCCATCCCTGAAGGGTTTTAAGGCCAGGCTGGATGTGGCTCTGAGCAACCTGCTCTAGTGTGAAGTGTCCCTGCCCATGGCAGGTGGGTTGGAACTAGATGATCCTTGAGGTTCCTTCCAAACCTAACAATTCTATGATTCTGTAATTCTATATAATATTACAGCTTGACCTTTCTTTCCAGTTCAACTACAATATGCTTGCAGTCACCCAGACAGACCAAACTATATTAAAATTCATCCGGGTGTTGTACACCGGTCTAGTGCTGACATTTGTCTATGTGGCTAACACACACGGTTCCAGCCTTAGCCATAGCCAGTCTCTGGCATTTCCTTTGACAGAATCTGAGCTGAGTCAAGATTCTTATATCAAGCTTTGGAAATCTTTTGAGTACCTTTGAGTGAAATGCATGAATTTGTCAATTCCTTGTCACTTCAGAGTTGTTTGTTTGTATGTGGGGGGTTTTGTTTGTTTCATTTGTTTGTGTTGGTTTGTTCTCAATTGTAGTCTTGCTAGCAAATGTAGGCTTGTGAAGTGATGACCTACATCTTAGTAAATGTTCTGTGAAATTGGAGTTTAGTAAACTCACAGTTGTCTTTGTCCATTTCAATGTGTTTGGGTGATGAGAATGAGCCATGTGATGATATTCATCAGCCTACATAGGGAAAAACCTGGTGAAGCAGAACTGTTGCAGCAGATAAGAAAATATGTTTCAGTTGATGTAGAATTAGAGGTAAGCTAACTGACTGTATTAATTAAGTGTGGGGAAAGTCTTTGGAAATATATCAGGAGTTTGTATGATGAATGACACTGGGCAAGAGAGATGGACTTTCCTTCCCTCAGCTTGACTTGTAGGTCTGACTGCATGCAACGATGTGAAGATCCTGCAGACCGTTTCCATCTTAGTTATGTTTCATGGCTGTGGTTGCAATGTTTAGGGCCAAGATTTTACTCTTAAGTGGTACATGGCAATGCTGCAAGCTCCACAGCTCAGGTGTGGAGTGAAGCAGTGACTTCTCAGTGGAGACTTAGTGGGATGCGTCTAAAGTATTTCTGGAGTCCGAAGCCTGCTTATGAAGACAGCTTTAAAGCATTGATCTTTGCAAAATCAAGCAGATAGATGTGATCTTGTTTAGCAGGCTGATTAAAACATTAACTTCTGTTGCTTTGGAGATCTTAGTGGGTTTTTAAGCTGCTAAACTAAAATACCTATATGTAGTGTTGAAAGTGTTAGAGTATTGGTTGTGGACAGGTTAGAACTAACCTGTTTGTATAAGCGTTTTCAAACATAAATTGGAAAATGGGGAAATGTTTCTGTGGATGATAAAAACCCCTGTTGTTCTCTCATGGAGTCTGCTTTTGCTGTTAAGGTGTAAACTCCAAGGCTTTGTGTCTGTCAGAAGTCAGAAATAGGTCTGCTCTTCCATTTGGCTGTGTTATCTCTGCCATTTCTCATGTAAGTGTTGTTCATCCTAACTTTGCTTAAATTTTGTTTGTTATTTTCCTCCAATGTTTAGTTTGGACTCTGAGGTAAAGCTTGCACTGACTGTACTGCAGAAATGCTAAATCAGTGCTATGTTTACTGTAATACCTCATTTCTGGATCAAGGAGTGTGCAGCATTTATTTTGTGTAATTTAATCTGAGGCCAGAAGTTTTTGCCATTTTACTTTGGATAAGGTGGTGTAAATTTTTTTTTTTGGTATCTATTATATGGATTTTACTAAATAGATCTGTATCAAACATATTCTATATAAAATGTTACTTGTCTCATTATTTTTTTTTCCCTGAATGGGAGAATTCGTCAGTAATCAACTGAAATTTTAGATACAGACACTATGATGAAACCCCCTTTTAGCGTGCTGCAAAGGAGATTACGCAAAGAAATAGAAAAGTAAATATAAACTTTAAAAGGAGATGAGATAAATCTCTGACATTCATTTTAGGAGGAGGACTGCTCATCAGCTTTACTTCAGGATGGATTTATGCTATTAGTGAACTTGTGATGTGGAAGGCTTCAGTCAGCCTTTAAATAGAAAAGGGCGTACAGCTGTTTGGGGTTTTTCTTATCCTAAAAAGGCAGACAAACTCTAAAGCCTAGTTCTGCAGCTTCTCCCTTGTTTGCAGAATTATCAGAGGGACAGATTAGAACAAATTTTGTCTCTGCCACTTATCAGTGACCCACACTTCTGTGTGCCCCACACTTAGCCTGTGCACCCTTTTGAAAGAGCTGACAGATTGTATTTGTGCTGCAGGGGAAGGGGAAGTGTTGGATGGAATGGTACAAGCCCCATACGGTTACAAAATATTCCTGCAGGTGCCCATAAGCAACCAAATCTTGCCTCTGCCAGCTAACAATGAGGATAAATGAGCTTGTCCTACTAAGTACTGAGGAAGTGCTTCCAGTTGTGTAGAAAACTGAGTGCTTTTCAAAGCCAGCAAAGAAGTACAGAGATTGGTGTGAAATGGTGGCATCCAGGGGTAGTTGAAGTGGAGAGCAGTTAATGGCCGTTCCTCAGAGGTGAGTAGAGATGTGGAGCCATGTAATGTAAATATTCTGAATATTTGCTGTTGGAAACCTTTGTATGTTTTTCTTCTGGGCTTTTTAAAATCCAGTTAGCCAAATAATCTAAACAATTTTCTTGTACTTATTTAGGCAGGAAGCCAGCTATTAAATTCGCCTGTAGAATTTAGAGGAATAAATATTCTGTGTACTTTTCTCTTGCAGTACAAAGTATGTTAAAATCCAATTCCCTGTGAGTGTTAAGTTAGCCTTATTTTTGTCTGTAGATCAACAATTTCTAATTGAAAAACTGCTCCGTTACAGGACGATTAACGTAGCAGCTCAGAGCAAATCAATGATAATTGTGACCTTCGGACAAAACTGTCTGATTAAATGTAATTATTTTGTGTGTGAAGATGCACCCACTTTTGCTGATTATGGAGAGTGGGGAAAGAAGGGAAAAAAAAAAGAAAACTGAAAAAAAAGTGTCTTTTGCCCAGGCTGTTTTTAAAAGCTCTTAGTTTGATGCGTCTTTGCATCTTCCTTTCCTGTACAGAAGTTGCTATTTCTGTCATCTTTTGACTTCATAAAAAAATTTCCCAAATAAAGAAAGCAGAGGTATTTTTTTGGAAGGCAAGTGTGGTGCTCAAGTTGTTTATTTTTTGTGTGCTCCAGAATGTGCTTAAGGACAGGATGTGTTTGTGCCTCCTTGTTGTGTCTGGGAGGAGAAGGGGAAAAGAGAAGTCTCATAAGTCTGACTTTGGCATTTGAAAAGTTGTCACAATGTGTCAGTCTTAACAGAATTACTTAAAAGGGGTTGGCTGATTCCCTGGTGTGAAACTTGTTACTTTTGGCTGCCTGATCACAAATAGTAACTACAGCTACTTGCTTAATACAGGGCAGCTGTGTAACCTTCGTGTAAAATTAGAGTCAGAAATACGCTGTGATTTGTTTGCTGCAGAATACACATCAGAAATTCTGTTTCAGATGGAAGAAATGGCAGCATGTAGAACAGATAAGCTGCAGATGCAGTAGATTCTCAAGAGTGTCCAAGATCTATTCTCAAAGAAGATTCTCAAAGACTGAACAGGAAAGTAGTTGAAAGAAGTGTGGTAAAATAAGCTTCATGGCTTAGGTATGGTAAATTCTAGAAACAAACAGCTGTTTTGCTGTGGTGGTATTATTTAAATAGTTAAACCTCTTTTTGGTTTTGTTTTTGCTTTTTTGCTTTTTTTTTTTGCCTTTTTTTTTTTTTTTTTTGGCCATGGAGGTTTGTTCCTGCTGCTTGTTTGATGCACCTACAGGTATATCAGAGTCATATGAAAATTACCAAGTTCTTATTCAATGAGCAAAATTAGCACGCTGCCCACCAGCTTGCTGTTGTCACTTCTCCTCCATATCGGCTGGAAGATTTGCCAGACATGACTCAACAGCATTCAAGGTTTGAGAAGGTTGCAGATTCCCTGAGAAACAGAATAAATGCATGGAGAGAGTGGGGTGGCTTACACAGGGAGGAACTGGTGTTTTGCTTGTTAATTTTCTGCTAGCAGAGTTACAAGAGTGTGGGGGCATATTTTAGTGTTTCAGTTTTGTGGATTCTTTTGAATCTTCAAAACTGTTGTTATGTGGACATATGTAGGCAAGCGCAGCTTTATCCATGGCCTCTTCAGTATTTAGAAGATCACTGTTCATTTTGTAATTTGCTGTAATAAGCAACTAGTTCCTCTGGGCTGCTTTTATGCTTTGCTTTGTTGTGGGATTTTTTGGTGAGAGAAATTCACTTCTCTGTTTACAGTCGTAGCATCTTTGAGCCAGAGCTTTACCTGCTGGTGTACTGAGCTATGCAGACAAGTCCCATTAAGAATATTAGGACCTTTCCATCTAACCTCAGACAAGCTGAAATGAAAACCAGCCACTTTAGCTGATTGCATTCAATTTACATTACTTGTTGATGACACCTGAAACACTGATGTGTAAAACCTCCTTGTCCTTGGATATAGCATGAAGAGCAATTCATAGTGTAACTCCTTTAGCAAAATCTTTTTATGATTATCAGACAAGGGGTGTATTTTTTTAATTTATTGAATTTGCATTTTATTACTTTTATTTTTTTTTCTTTGTTAGGGTATTGTGAATATTTCCAAAGCTGTCTGTGATATTTAATGGGTCTGAATTTTAAAGTCAAATATGTATTGTGAGTAACACAGAACTAATTTTTACACTTTGAAATATCTATTGATATTGATGTGAAGCTACCTGTCTTTTTTTTTCTATAAATACCATTATTCTATAATTCAGTTAATTCAGCAATAAAATTAGTCTTCAAATAATCCAGATGATGTTGGCAGAGTCAGTTCAACCATAATGAAAAAAAAATTCTTTTTTTCATGATTATACGAGGGTAGTTTGAAGACTGCAAGAGGGTCTGAGGCATCTCCAAAAGCATGCAAGAACACCCAAAGAAACTAAGGCAAGATAGCTTATCAGTGAGGTCAGGAGAAATTTATCTGACAAGATTATGATCACATTGAAAAAAGACTCAAGGTAGAAAGAGAGGACATCATCATGTGCCATATAGTTCTCCAGACACACTTTACAGTTTTGTTCTAGCCAGAATATTTCATCTGAAATTTAATATTGCAAAGGAAAGTACAACATAATAGCAAAGGTTAATTGTTCTGGTTGGTGTTTTGGCCCAGAGATTATCACAGTTTCAAAATGTATGCATTGTGCAATGGTTTAAATATTTAAACTTGTCTTCTGTTGATCTAGTTATATTTTAGCACACTTAAATGCATTCTATATGTCTTAAATTTAGTAGATTTTTTTCCTATGCTCTGAGACCTTTTTGCTTTAAAAATATTTTGAGTCTGTAGGAAAAGGCACTGAGAAACAGTTCCACCCACTTCTAGAACTGAATAAAAGTGCCTTTGAGCTGAGTCCTTGCCTGTGTTCTGCTGCAGTCCCAGGTAAACTATGCTTTCTCTGCATGGGCAGGAAACCCCAGGAGCATGTCATGGATCAGCCACACACATACCTTGAAGAGAAAGATGCTTGAACACAGTAGTTGTCTGGGAAAACGAACAATTTCTCAGCTCTACTTTCTAATTTAGCCTTAAGAAAACTCCATAATCAAAACAATCCTTTCCTAGCTCACTGTCCCATTCTATCAGACCAGCCAATGTTTTAGATAAAGATTTCAGCTGATCTGTTTACTATTTGATCTAATGCTTCATCCAGATTTTCAAATCTGAAAGTACAATTTAGAATACAAAATACAAAAGGTGTTCTTTGAGGGGGAATGGAGTGTTTATGGGGGATTATTTTGATTACTATGATGTATTCAGATACATCATAATAGCTCCTGGAGAGCAGTAGCATTAACAACAGGATGGTTTCCATGGAGAAACAAAAAGGTCAAATCATAATTTATTGAAAGCAATTCAAGTCTATCAGTTGAGACTGATAAACACATTCTTAAAAATTATTAAAAAAAACAAAACAACACAACTCTGGCATCCATGTCAATTGTTTACATTGCTTATCATCTGCAACTTGAAGGCAACATTTCAGGAAAACAGCTGTCATGGAAATACATTTTCATTGTAAATGAGAAATTGATGGGAAGATAAAGCAGGGTGAAATACAGCTGAAAGGAAAGAGAGCTACATGTCATGCGCTCCGGGGCTGAGGTGTGCACACAATTTCATTTCTGTAATTAAATGTCAGGTTACGAAAAGCAAGAATATAATTAGTTCAGCATAATTTAGTGCTATTCAGATGGAACTGAAGCCTTGTACTCACCAAACAATTTGTACTAAAATAACACAAGCTGTTCAAACAAATTGACATTTTTAATTCCTGCTTATAACAGACCTTTACTACCAGTTTCTGAGCTAGAATGTTTATTATGAATACAAAATCTTTCAGAATGCTTTGGGAGGGATGAATCTAGAAAATGCCAGAGCCATTTATCACAAAAAAAAGCAAGTCAGGATAACACTGCAATAATATGTATCCACTTACTAGGATCACCTAAAGAGGTGTGAGAAAAGGCAACCAAAAAATATGCATTTAATGACTTAACAATTTAATCAGGTTACTCAAAACCTTCTGCAATGAAAAGAGAGTTTCTCTATATGGAGGTGGCAAACATGAGGGAAATCTGCTGGTCTTCTATTGTTCCAAATACCTCCCTTTCATGCATTATTAGAATATCTTTTTCTTCAAGCCACTCAAAGATTAAACTTTTCTAACATTTAAGCCAAAAGTATTTCATACCAGTACTTACAGTTAATAGGAAATGCTTCTAACAAGCTTTTGTGTGTTCATAGAAGAGGTACCAATTTTATTGAAATTAGTCTATATCTGAAATCCTTACTCAAAGATAAAACCTTGCGGGTCTTCAGGGGATTCAGTCCCACAAGCCAAACTTCAAAATCCATCACTACAAAACCAACAATTTTGTTACTTAACCCAAAACGTGATCAAGTTAGCATTTACCTGGTTTCAGTTATACTCAAAGTATTTCTGTACCAGAATATATTCTCAAATTCACATTGATCCTACTTATAAAAAATAATCTTATTCATGATAGTCAAAGGAAGTAATCTTGCATTTTATGCATTTATCACTAATTATATTTGGAATCTGAATCATGCTGCTACCCTGTCTTAATCTCATTTAAGAAAAGATTAACCTTTCTTGACTTCTCACCACAGAATCAACTCGTGAGAACAGACACGGGACACTCATGCATCCTGTATCGTTAAAACACATTTCCAGTTACTCTAATATTGTCTGTGGTCAGACTATATAAACTATGGACAAGGGAAAATTTCAGTATTTCATGAAATTCTAATGAGAAAATACCAAAGAATGTGTCAGAAGAGTCAGTGTCTGTGCAGGACAGAATGTTTTGATTGCAGAGCACAAAGTCATTACTTCAACCCTGCAGTAATGGATGATGCATAAACACTTTCGTAGCTGAGTAACTAAGGTAAACCCTGGCTAAAATATCAAAATACTTAAAAAAAATTAACATCTACAGAAAATGAGCAATGCTGACAGTGAACCTGAGTTACCTGAATCGAGAAGAGTTTTGTTCCTATCCTGAATAATATTCCTAAAGGCATCATTGGGAATTAGGTTTCCTATCTGACCAGTACTTCAGCCCTATATATAATACCTATATTTTGAATAACCCACAAAGGTTCTTAAGCTTCCCACTTCAAGACTGAGTTAATTTTTATTTTTAAATATCGACATGGGGGAAGGGTGTGAAGGAATGTTGATAGCTTGAATCTGGTTACACAAGCATATTAATAAAAAGGAAAGGAATTCTTCCAGAAAACGTTTCACACACGGATGCCATAGCCTTGAACTTCATCGAAGAGGAGTGTCGCAGAGAGCCATGACTGAGCCAAATGTGAAATGGTACACCACCAGTGATAGGGCTTGCTCAGACAATTTGACCTTACAGGAAGGAACTGGTAAACCACGTATGGTTAAACATGTGAAAGTCAGCTTCCTCCTCACTCCCGGGGCTTCGCCTACAAACCAATTACAGCAGCAGAACAAAACTCTTCATTCTAACTGGCTATAATGTGGAAACCAAACACTAGAGCTTGCAAAAATAATTGTCAAGACACCTCTCCTTCAGAGCTGCACACAGCACTTGCAGACTGCAGAGATTAAGATACATCCATATGCTTAAAAGTGACTTTGTGATGACCAGTGAAAAGTGCCTAAACACACACACACACACACAAAGTAATGTAACCAGTTATGTTTTGGACTCTCTCTCTGCCAAATACTTTCTTAAGCTAATATTGATATTTTAACCACAGCTCAAATTCTCTGACTGAAGTAAATATGCCTTTATAGTGGATTGCTTTTTCTGGACATTTGCCACTCCAGACATTATCCATCGTTAATGACAGAAATGGGACTAGCCCTTGTCAAGGAACTGCTTAAGAACACATGTTCTTTTTTTTTTTTCTTTTTTTGAACATAGAATATGGAAAATATTAACTTGCTGAACTATACACAGCAAATACTCCTTTAAAAATTAAACATTTGAACAACTTCTAATACAACTAATTCTCATCCCCAGGTATTTTTTTTTAAAGTATTATTCTTATGTGTCCTTGAATTCAGACTGTGTTTCATTTCTGCAGAGCTACCAAGAAGCAGGTCTTGTCAGACAGCTATTTGATTTGTCGTGCTATGCTGAGTGAGATGCATTATACCACTGATTGTACAACCCTGAGTGAAATGACATTTTTCCTGCATGGTATGAAACTATGTCAGTACTGTGTATGGTCTTGATGGTGCCTCATACACAGACAGTATCTAGGATTCCTTCAGATCTCTGCTTAACTTTAGCATTTCCTTTAATTTTTTTTTATAAATAAAACTTGGCTAGCCTAGGTATAAATATAAGAGTAGTAGAAATACAACTGTCCTGGTTTTAACTCAACTGGCAGCTGAGTCCCAGCAGTCTGGTTACAACAGAGGGGTTTTCTCCTTCCCCCCCATCCCTCTGGGTGGGCAAGAAGGAAAGGACCCAGGGTAGATGTAGGCATAAATATCAAGCTGTACTGAGTGGTGGGTGAGATCAGGGAAGAGTCATGGATTAAAGGCATAAAGCTCTTAATAGTGAAGTGTAGAGAGAGAAGTTAGAAGGGCAGAAAAGATGAAAGATGCTGAGGTAGATGTTAAGTGGTGAGAGAAACTGCAGTGTACATGCACAAAGAAATGAAGTGACAAAAGCCGTTCTTTAACAGGTCTACGCTAAGTATCTCCTGCCTTTTTATTTTAATTAGCCTAGATATTTGCAGAGTAATACATCATCCTTTTCTTTTTGTTAGGAAACAATTCTTGTGAACCAAATAGGGTTTGTTTTTAGGTTTGTAAATTACATGAGTGGTACCTCAAGTTGGTTCAGAAAATAAATAGACTGCAGGACTCTCTATTTCTTTTCTTGCCACTGCTTCAAAAAGTCTAATTTGTTATTTATTTTTTTTTTAGTCACTGAGACCCTCAGCTAATTCAATTTGGTATCTTTCAAATAACCAATTCCCAAAGCATTTTTATTAAATTCAATGTATATTTTTCTTTTTCTTATATATTTTTATGGTTCCTTCAGTTTCAGGAATTTCAGAATGCTGCATTGATTAAGAAACCCAAAGTTTGAATGACATATAAAGACATGTTAGCTCCAAAACCAAACAGGGGTACCTTGTAGTTTTTACTTTGATTAAGATGATGCTATTTAGAAGTGTCAAGGGTTTTGCTTGCAAATGTTTGAAGTATTTGGTAAATGAGAGGAGCTGTATTACAATATGAGAACACATTGTTTCAGATTTCAGAGGATTCAGAGCACATCTTTGTGAAGACACCACCTTGTGAAGGAGAGAATGCATGTTTCAGGCTTAGTTTCAAAAGTTTATATGATGTGAGCAGACACAAAGTATAACAATAAATCTAACTTTTCATGAGAATGGTCATATCTGACTATTCAGTGAATACTTTTTGATTTTTATGGTGCCTGAGACCCTGAGGTATTATTTAACTGTATTTATTTAATTTTCTGTGTATGCTGTGCTGTTGCAATTCACCTAGATGCCACTTAAACTCTAGGCTGCTGCAGCTAAATGTTTTACTGATCATGAAAGGTAGTGCAGCACAGGTGCAGCACCAGTTTACAGGGTCTTAGAGACCTGCACAAGAAGTGCTATAGCGTTCTTGACAAGTTACGTTTTCAGCTGCAGAAAGAGATAGAACAAAGAATAGTCCAATTCTTATTTTACAAGCAGGAATAATTATGCAGACACAATGCCCACACACTTTATGGGAGTAAGCTTATTGTGATCATCAGGGAAAAAGCATTGTCACGTGTGGTCTCAAAGCAGTGATCTACACCTTCCGTTAGCCACTTCTCTTTCAGGTGACCAGCTGAAGCCTTAGAGCATGAGATTTGAAGTTAGCCATTGTGTGACTGTAGGTGAGCAAGTGTTGGCAAGTAGTTGTCATGTGGAACATTTAACCGTATCACGCTTCCCTATAGGGCTATTACATGTTAAATAATTGTCTCTGGGTGCTGCAGAGCCTCTGGATGCTGTTCATGTATAAAATGCTGTAGCAGTCTTTTAGTATAAAAGAAGATTATTCTTTCTCTTATTATTAATTTCTCTCTTTTTAAATGAATGGAAGCATTTGTTGATTTTTTTTTTTTGTGTGATTGAAGAAATTGATGATACAAGGAAGCCTTCTTTCATGTAATCTGTAGTCTTAAACGAAGACATCTCAAAATGCCTTTTTTTTCATGAAAAAGCAGGTGTTTATATTGAAATAGTTAACTTTAGATAGTGGTCCCACTGCTAATGTTAAGGGAAATCATAGAAAGCAATACCTAGTTTCTGTGTTAAATACTTTCATGCCTTGGAGAGGCTCTTCCTACTAGACATACTGGTGCAGTGATGTACTTTAAGGAAGCCTGGTGTAGGCTTACTTCTTAATGAGGAACATTAAAGTCCATAAGAACGTGTAAGGCTATGAGGGTTTTCTCATGTGGTCTCTCTCTCCTCCTCTGAGGCTTTTGAATATGAAGTGCTGGAAGAAAACATACAAATCCAAATTTCAGGTTGTAGGAGGACAAATAGCATCCTACAGGAAAACTCTTTGGATAAGTGTTTTCTGCAATGGATTTAGCTGTGACACTTCTGGGGAAGGTTTTGTCCTTTAAAACTGTACGCCTTGTTCTTGTTTTAACTTAGTATTTTAATTTTTTAAAATGTGTTATGTACCAGGCATCAGATTGTATGCTAGATTCTGGGTTTGCTTTCATTACACAGCAACATGCTTTCTCCATTTATCTTGTTAAGCACTGTTCCAGACTGTGAAGAAATGTTGCTCATGCAAAAACTATGCTGAAGTGCGAATCTGGACATACTCAGAAAGCTGCTGGATTCGTTTTGCTTAAGTTTTCGATTGATTTTAAGGTATGAAAACCTGGGCTTTTAGCCAACTGGCCAGGCGTTTTACACCATCTGCTTTTGCAGATATTACACCTTTCCTTGAGTCTGTTAAGTGATATATTTAAGGTATTCACAGACACTGTAGTGATAGGCACCATTTTGGATGTCATCAATGATGAGAGGGTGGTAAAGCTTACTGAAGTCAAATTGGATCTGGTGAGGTGAAATGTGGCTGTGACTTTTCATAAAGCAAATCCCCAAAGAAAAGGGTGGTTTAGTTTCTGTTTAGGATGAATGTGTCATTAACACATAGGCCTGAGTAGAAAAAACAATTTAAATGTTTCTGTTGTGTTGGGTAAATTGGTGCTAGTTTACAGTAGACAGCCAATGTTTACTAATGAGGATGTAAGAGTTAAGTGTTTGAAAGAGTTAAATTTTTAATGAGAAAAGCTGTGAAGTTAGCCTCAAATTTATATTCAGTTCTTCCTTTTTTGGTTCTAGAATACAGATTTTTCTGACCAGTCTGATGGTATCAATTCAGGCTGAATCCCCCCACAGCTGTACTTGCCTATCTGAGGCAGTGGTCAACTGGTGCATAGGCAGGAAGAAGCATTGAGTGTCTCCTGAGCTGTGGAGTGGTCAGAAGCCAAGTTGCTTTTGACAACAGGGCCACTACTTCCCTGTGCCCATGCAGTAATTACAGGAGTATGTGATGAATCACAATGGGAAACTGGCTTCTGTGTTCTCTTAATAAAATAACGATGAAGCCTGCCTTTCATCTAGGTTATGGCACAGTTCCACAAATGGCCGTGAAGGTACTACAGCAGGGCAGTATACCATGCTACAAGGGTTGAAACCAAGGGTGGAAGTCAACGATGACAAAATGCAGTGGAATTTGCCTTGTGTAATGGTCACAATCTGTCTTGATTTGTATGACCAGAGTGATTTGGTCAGGTGAAGCCCTTCAGTGGTATGAGAAATTTGTCCATCTGTGAGAGCACAGTGCAGAGAGACTAGCTTGACTGGCTCCCAGTTGTAGCAAAACGAGAAAAGAAGTTTTTCAGAATAGCTGCTTGCAGTAATTCATCCCAATTGAACAAAATATGTTTTAAGGAATAAAATCACAGAAAACTTTGCAATATGTTATGAGAAACTCAATATATTGTCTATTTGATTTAATTTTAAAAGAAATACTAGGTTATTCTTTTCCCTAAATCTTGATTATTTTTCTAAATTGAGTGGAACAGGAAGTACAGACTTGAAGATGCATGAAGGTGAAAGTGCTGTCAAATAGCCTTCACTGAAGGATCAGTCCTAAGTGTGAAGCAAGCACTTGATCAGTGAACTCTCTGGTTTAAAAGGAGTAGTATGTGGATGATTATGTACAAACAAATGTGATGTATTGTATTAAACTGGCATATGCCAGTTTAAGAGAGAGATGCAGGAGGGATATGTTTGTAAACTGTGGTTTATTGGGAAAATCAAATCTCATATTCTCCAAGTTCAATTCATACTATCGAAGTAGGAACCGGTACTAAATACAGACTCATCAGGGGATGCCCAAGGAGGCCAATGCTTTGTTCTTATACATAATTAACCCTTAAAGAGTAAATCAGCTGTTTTGTGCATCTGCAACACCAGCATAGGTTTCGGCATGTATACCTTGAAGTGCGATTTGCAGTCTTCCTCATTACACCCAGATGCTTTTCACAAAGGGCAGTCAGCATTAGCCCGTGCACATATACATCTTCATCACTGCCAAATATGATGAGCTGCTTTTGAATTCTTTTCCTTTGAGAAGAGAGCATTTAATAAAATGCCCAGAACACAATTAGTTTTGAAAATGACAGCTGTGGGCAATAGTTGTGATAGACCACTTCTGTCAGATTTGGCAAAATGAAATACTCAATGAAATGGGGTTTGTTCCACCAACATTTATTTCCTTTCAAAAAGAACATTGATGGACACCTCAGTACCACCATTTGCCCACTTTATCATTCTTATTATCTGTCTGCTATTGGGAGGCTTGTTTGCTTCCAAGTGGTGATGCTTTTTGAGGATTTTTTTTTCAAAATTATTTACATATACTACTGTTTTAAAATTTTGCTTTGTAAGGAGTTTGGAGGATCTCAGAATATACAGGCTTCACTTACATGTAAACAGAAGTTCATTTCCAGGTGATTAAGTCCTTTTCTAACCAAAATTTCTTTCTGCTATGAAATTTTGCAGTATATATTCCCCTGTATAGCATGGCAAGCCACCATCCTTTTCCTCTGTGACTGGCAATAGCACACTGCATGTGGATGTGGGTAAAGTGGAATGTTCCAGAATTGACATTCCCGTCTTTGAGATTCACTTTATTTGGGCATATTTATTCTTTCGCAGCTAACCACTATGAACCCTTGATCAGTTAATGACTTTGAAAAAGAAGTTCTTTTAGTATTATGCATGTGGAATTATCATATTTTAACATCAACGAAAGCTTAAAAATTACTTTTAGAATAGGAAGATGTTAGAACTTTTTGGAGGAGTGACTGATTAATCAGGAGCATCTATTGTTTTTCACAGGTGCAGATTTCTTTGAATTTCAGTCTATTCTCTCAAGTTTGGGAAAAACAGGTCTGTTAAATGAGTTTCACAAACTGATTTCAGGCCTGATTCTTCAAGTAAAGATTGGTATGGGAGGAATGCAGTTATCCTGCATTCTGTGGCCTGGAAGCCTCATGGGGATTATAGTCAGACGATGCTACTTTATTGACTTAATTTTTTTATTTCATATTTTTTAAACGTTTGTGCAATTCTTACTTGCCTTTATGATTAATATTAGGAAAAAGTGATTAACTTGCTGGTAGTAATTTATGCTGATTTGGCACAGTGGCAGTTTTATCTGTTGCCTGATATTTTTGGCTTGCTATGTAAGTGGCCTCTTTGTGTAAATTCAGATAGGCTTAAATTTCTCTAAGAGTTTGTTCACTCGAAGTTGTGATGATGAACAAAATCTTACAACAACAACTAAATTCTAAGGAGAATCTCTAGAAATCCATTGGTAAAAGTCAACAGTAAAACATTACCCAGTTTGTGCTATTGCATTTTACAAGGATTGCCTATCAAAAAAGGGTTTTGTGTATGTGTGAGATTGGAATCTGAAGGAAAGAAAGCCATAAAAATACTACACTGAATGTTAAGGCAGTCTTGTTTTAATTTCAGTGGTTGCAATAATAACCATGTAAAGAGCATAAAATAGGCTGTCTGAGCTGAGCAGAGAAAATTGTGGGGTAAGACCTCTCTTTCTGTAATCGGAGTGTGTAATAGAACTCGATTGTACACAAATTTATACCTATGACAGCCTTCATTTTACTTTCTATTTAAGAGGATCTTTGTATTTGAAAATGACTAACAGGCTAGCCTAAAATAAAACAAACTTCAGATGTGATGCTATTTTATAGTGAATTCCATAACCAGCCTAATCAGAAGCTATAAATCAATAAGAA
The DNA here is from genome assembly GCF_027791375.1 of Indicator indicator. Lineage (NCBI taxonomy): Eukaryota > Metazoa > Chordata > Aves > Piciformes > Indicatoridae > Indicator > Indicator indicator. The sequence continues at coordinate 14,076,118 of NC_072027.1, forward strand.
AACAGGACTTGCCATTAATTAGTTAGTAGAAAGTTCTACCAATCGGCTTTCAGTACAGACCTGTGCCAGAAAATCACCCACTTGTTGAAGGCATCTTTTCAATTTCAACATGTAAAAGGCAGATCTGTTTTTAAGAGGGAAATTTTTGTAAATGGTATGAAATTTGTTTCTAACTTGAGTAAACCAACATATCGCTAACTGAAATCAAATGTTTGTAAAAGTGTCTCTGGGACAAATCTAATCCAGTCTGATTTCAATTAACTCATTTGTTTTGCAATTTAATGGCTGTCAAATCTGGCCCTGAAGGTCAAAATCATATTTAGCCAGTGTCATTGCCAAGGCAATCAAACAAGCCATGTTCTTGGTAAATAAAATTTGGCAGAAAGTTCACTAGTGCATGTCATGGCTTAAGCCATCTCCAGTGTGTATATTTCACACATCTGTGTGAGTTCTTAAATGCAAATTACCTTTCATAAAATAGGCATATTTTAGTTCATGATTACCAAGACTTATGAAAGCTGAAATGTCATCTGGAGTTCAGTTCTGCAGCATGCAGGATGGAGTCCCAAATACCTGCTCTAGTGTTATGCTTGAAAGCATACGTAGTCTTTGTAGGTGCCAAATATAAGTCTAATATTAAAGAAACTACAAAGTAAACATTCCTTTTATTTCACAACTATAAGTCTAATATTAAAGAAACTACAAAGTAAACATTCCTTTTATTTCACAACTGTTATTTAATTTAAATCTTGTTATTCTGTGGTATTTTGGTATCTGTGTCCAGCTGTTAATTAGGCCTTTTGACATGCACTGCTGCAGGGTTGATCCCTGAAGAAAATACTTTTCAAGTCTTTCACTTTCAAAACACAATTAATGTCTTCCCAGTTTAGTGTTTTGCATATAAACTGCTATTCTGATGTGCATTCTTGCTGAGTTGCTTTGTAAGTCTTTTAGATTGTTCCACAAAGATTAATATGTGCAATCTACATCAGAAAACTGATGCATATGATGAAAAAAATCTATAGAAGGAATGATTTTTTTTTTTGAAAGAGCAAGCATAAGGAGAAGTAGAAAGTTCTGTGAGATATAAGTTAGTTTACATTATAATTCTGCCTTTCCCCCCCCTTTTTTTTTTTGTTTTCTAAAGTGCAGCTACAGACATCTCAAATATTCCTCTCAGCTTTTTACTGGAGCATTTTTTTGTGTTTGGGAAGCAGAGTGTACGTTACATCCATGCTTAGATAATGTTTTTGTGAGGTGACAGCCCTGTGCAGTATATGAGAGAGCATCTGTGAAACAGATTGATATTTGTGTTTTATCTTTACTGATGCTGAGTATCAGGCATATTCCAATGGTACATGCATAGGGCACTCAAGTTCTCCAAGAATTGAGCTGTGTCACAAAAAGGACAATTGTGAAGACTCGGTGGAGCTTGAGACTTGTAAACGAAGTAGTGAATTGAGTTGCTAAATTTGTACTTGGAGCTGTTAAAGCTACTTTAAACAGAAGAAAACCACTTCTAATTTACTGAAATAACCTCTCCACATACTTCAGCACTGTTATTTTGGGGTGGATGAAGTTCCCCTAACTACTTAATTGGGAGAATTTGTCTGTAAAATTGGCATATAGCCTTTTAAATAGTGCCAGGAGCAGAGGTTTATAGTGCTGGTGTCAGTGCCTCGGTCAGAGCTCTGCATCTCTGTACATCTGGAAGACGTGCATTTGTTTTCAGTCTCCTTCCCAGGTGGTCAGGTGAGGAAGCAAACTCCCTGTAATCAGAAACCACACAAACAAAAGGGGCTGCACACATTGGTAGTTTGTAACTTTGAGTGTTCAATCACCAAGCAGAGGTAGTTAAAGTCAAAGACTATTTCTGGCATAACCAGGGTATAATTTGGTGGAATAAACTCTTGCTGTATGTTCCAGCCATTTTTTAAACGCACTTTTACATTTCCCTTAAATATGACATGAGATCTTAAGCTCTGGCAGAAGACGAATTCTACATTCTTCTAAACAATATCAGATACATATGCATCCCCTGATGCGGTAACACTCATATTTCCTCTCCAAAATTTCTTCTCAGCAAGTAAATATACAGAGTAGGAAGTGAAAAATATCTTCCAGTGAAAGATTCCTGACATCTTTCTTGCTACTAGTGCAAAAAAGGAATAATCCTTTATCACTGCTTTTCATGTTCATACTGCAGTGAACATTTAGGGCAGTGATGCTTAAGTAACTCCTAAGAAAGAAAAAGATCCCATATGTTACTGTTTAAAAAACAAATATGAAGTTCTTAGGAACATAGCATTGCAAAGATTGGGGACGTGTATTTGGGCCTCTGTATATAAATATAAAATATCAAAATAAATGAAATGAATAGTTAGAATTGACGTGAAAATGTGAACAATTACAGAGTTTATCAATCTTGGGTTTACATTCTGTAATTGTTCAGAATATGATTACTATGCTGAAATTATGTTGCAGATTGGGCAGGTCATGTGCTTCATATTGAGAGTTTCTAGTTTTATAGTATAGTTTGAAGCAGGTTGATGTGTCTGTGCATTGTTTCTTTTGTGGTTTTTATCACTTTTTGTGGTTCTCTTGTAGCTTTTATCACTTTTGTTAATTATTCTGTGCAGCAGCATATCAACAAAAGATGGAAAGCAAAGAAAAAATTATCACTCTGTACCAATTGTGATGACAATCCACAAAACTTTAGACATATTTTAGTTCAATTAAGAAGCATATTTGTTACAACTGACAGTTTTGTTCAAAATTTAAAGAAAAATTTAATTATTGACTTAAGCAGATAGATGTAGAATGGTTTGGTTTGGAAGGGACCACCAAAGGTCATCTATCCCAAACCCCCTGCAGTCAGCAGGGACATCCTCCACTTGATCAGGTTGCTCACACACTTCTCTAGCCTGACCTTGGATATCTCCAGGGATGGGGCCTTAACTTTCTCCCTGGGCAACCTGTTCCAGGCTTTTACCACCCTTGTGGTAAAGAACTTGTTTCTAACATCCAAGCTAAATCTTCTCGTCGTTAATTTCAAACCATTGCCCCTCGTCCTATCACTCTAGGCCTTTGTAAACAGTCCCTCTCCAGCCCTCTTGTAAGTCCCCTCCAGGTAACTGGAAGGCCACTGTTTGGTCTCCCCCCAGAGCCTTCTCTTCTCCAGGCTGAACAACCCCAGCTCCCTCAACCTGTCTTCACAGGAGAGGTGTTCCAGCCCCCTAATCATTTTCATGGCCATTCTCTGGACCCACTCCATCAGGTCCATGTCCTTCCTGTGTTGAGGGTAGTCAGCTTATTTGGGACTGTCAGGATGCGAAAGCCTAAGACAGCTTAATTCAGGCTGCAATGCCATCAGCTTTAGACAGGCAATGCAGCAGCGAGGCCGATATGCTCAGTGTAACACCCCAAAGTGTACAGTCCTATTGCCGTGCGTTTATAGAATGCACTGGGTTGGAAATGATCTATAAAGGTCATCTAGTTCAACCCCCCTGCAGTAAGCAGGGACATCCCCAACTAGATCACGTTGTGGGATACCTAAAATGAAATACATTCGAATGCATTGCAGCTTATTCAGAAGGTGTTGAGACTGAACTTAGAGGAAGTTATCATGGACAAAAATTATGCTAATTTTTAAACTTTCCTTCTGGACAACTATTACTGGTGGTCTAGAAGAAATACTGACTTGTCTGTCAGTCTGCTTTACAGAGCAGTCCCTGCAGGGGGTTGGTAGCTGTATGTTGGCTTGTTTGCAGTAATCCAGGAGGTAATAAAGGAGAAAGTCTACATACTTACCTGCAGCCTCTCTTCAGACCAACTGTGTCAGCCTGCTCTAAATTCTTCTTGACAGATTGCTAGGATGTGTGTTCATTTTCCATGTATGCTATTTAGCTTCACTGGACTGTAAAGCTAAAAGTTGTCCATCTAGCATTCAGCACTTTTTTATTTTTTTTCCAGTTTTGGAATTTCTTATAGTCAGTTACTCAATTTTAATAAAATATTTAAGAAATGTTTGAACCGAACTCCTCTTGGAGTGAGGGCCCAGTTTCTTGGCACTTGGGTTCTGAAGTCAGGTGGAAAAGCCCAGCTTCTGAAATAAACTAAATCACTGAATTTTCTTTTAATTTATAGATGTGCAAAAAGTTTTACTGAAATAAATTAAGGGCAAGTCTAATCTGAACTGACAGTCTTAAAGAACTTTTCCACTGCTTATCTCCACGTTTTTATGAAGGAAACACAGGCCAGACTTTCGGTTCTTGATTTGCCAACATCTGCCTTCAAGCAGTTGAACACAGGTGTCTGTGAGGAATGTTTTAAACAGAATTGTGTATGTTAGTACTGGAGTGCATGGTATTCAACAGTGACTGCAGTTCTGCATTCATCTTATGTGTCATGATCAAGAATCCTGTTGTCCTCCTGAAGGCTGGAGAGAGACATCTCCAGCATCCTGCAGTAGAAAGGCTATTTACTACAGTCTTTACTTTGGATTACATGTGGGCTTTTGAGACATTAGTCTGGAGCTTTTTGAAGGTGACAACTGGGATACTGAGCTTCATTCCCGTTTCTCTATGGAGTGAATGGACTGTAGAATATTCTATTTTTTTTTTTAATCACCACCACCACCTTTTTAAAAACAACCCAGTGGTAGAACCAGTGAGTGTTCAGTATTGCTTTGTTCTATCCTTAGGTTGCACTTGTTATACAAGGAGTAAGTGAAGAAGACAAATTATTTCTGAAGTGTGTTACTGGAGAGCTTATTGCGTGTGTCTGGTTTTGAGTTGATTTTTTTTTTTCACAGAATATTTGCTTTTTCCATCTCCTTTCTGCTTTTTCTTATTCTTTTCATTTCCCCTTTGCAGAATGCAAGTTCAGTGACTGCATTTAGTTTTCAAAGCTACTATATTTGATTTAGTGTGAAGTTAAGGACCAGAAATGTGCCACATGAAAGCAGAGTTGCTTACAGCTTTAAAAAAAGAGATAGTTTTTAAAAAGTTGTGTTGGGTGAATAAATGGAAATTATTTTAGCAGTATTTAAGTATTTTTAAGTTAATAAATTTATTAATATATTGAATTATTTATGTTAGTACTTTTTATTTGGAAATGAAAATACAAAAAGCTCTTATCTAGTATGTATTTTCCCCCATAGTGTGCCTAGTGCTACAGAAAAACTCTTATGTACAGAAAATTATAGAAATTAGATGTACAAAGTTGCAGAATGATTAGTGGGAATTCCAATCATCATATTTAATAGCTGAATGAAGCACAATGGAGGGTTATATAGTAAGACTAGTGTTATTTTTGGAAGGGGATCTTGGAGAAACAGGATATGTGACAAGTTCTGAAAGTCTGTTGTTTCATAATTCAGACTAGACTCCAGAATATCTTAAAAACACTGCAGTGTCAGTTGTATCCTGTCCCGAAGGCTCTAGATAAAACTTTGCTTTTCCCCCTCATCTTTCTTTCACTGTTTACACCTGTCAGAACTGAACTGTGAACAAGAAACAAAACAAAACAAAAAACCTGAATGTTTTTCATTGATATAACTGAGCACTGCCTTCCAAAATAAATCTGATGTCTCCCGCAGCAAAGGAGGTAATATGCATGAAGCTGGGTCCTTGGTTTGCACCTTTGGCTGTTGAGTCTTCCAGCTGAAGCAGAAAGCAAAATACAGCAGCCTCTCTACTCTGTCCAAATTGCATCCTAGATTTACAAGGAAATACTGGTAGAAGTGAGATAGGTATGAGTATGGTTAGTCTCCATGGAAAAAAGTAGACTTAAGTAGGTACCAAACCACTACGTACATTGCAGCAGTCTTCCCTTCTGCTTTTGGTGGGTGGCATAGTGAGAAGAGCAGCACTTCTGGAAATGTCATTCATATTTCAGATGTATTTATATATTTTTATTTTCACAGCTGTGGACTCTAGGAAGATTTATTTGCTATGAAATTGAGATATAGTACTCTTAAAAAAATTACCATTTTTTTGGCAATATACTCTTCAGTAATGAACCAGGAACATATGAGCCTGGGAAACATGCTTGTGGGTTGTGCAGCCTTTGGTGTCTGTGGGATTCCTAAAGAAGGATTATGAACTGCCTGCTGCCAGAAGCATATAGTTTTATGTTGGTACAAAACAAAGCCCCTCCCCAAATCTACCATTTTTTCAACAAAATGCAAGATATTGGTAAGAAGTGGAGTCTAGGATCTCTTTTAAATCTGGTTCTTTGGAGTGTTTGTATTGGGCTAATAGCTGTTTCCATGCATGACCTTTACACTTCCTGGTCCCTTTACACCCCTGATGTTTTCCTGTTGTATTAATATGTTGGTATGTTTACTCAATTGTTAATCAAGATGTGGATTGTTTTAGAGAAGTTTTGCTACTTAAAAATGGTTCCTTTTTAAAGAATTGCTCCGTGATGATGATACTCTTTTTGCAATTTCACAACTAGTTAAACTGCTTGAAAAGTACCTTTGAATTGTGTTCCAGCTTGGCAAGATTTAAATGGTAGTACTGCTGCAGAGGCTTTTGATAGCTAGGTTGAATAAAGTGGTGCTGTAAAACACCTCTCTCCTTCCAAAACAGCAATGAAAAGTTTGCTGTACATCCAATGCGCTTTTTTTGTAAAGCAGTTAATCTTTATAGTATGTTACTTACAAATATGTAAATGTGCTCAGAAATTGCCAAGTGTAAATTCAGTGGTGATTAAGTGGAGTCATAAACTACACTTTATAATGTTTTTCAGTTGCTTTTTCTGCTTTCCCTGGGCAGTAGCAGAGGTCTTTTCCCCCCCCTAAGTTTAGTTTATGAATGGGAAATATCTAAGGGAAGAATGCTATCTGCACTGCCTCGCTGCACTGTCTGCTCTTTATTCCAGGCTGTATGGATGATAAAATACACTATGAATTTAGCAAATCGGCAGCCCTGGAGAGGTGACAAATCACTTTCTGGTTTACCTCCAGTGTTTGTACATGTGTCAAGTTTGCCTCTTGACCTCTCCTACACTGTTTCTCAGCAGGGCAGTGGCACAGGTGTGCTCTCTCAGGCAGGAATGCAGCCTTTCTGGGATATCACTAAAGCCTTCCTGTTTTCCTCCCGTTGCATTCAAAAGCATGAGTTATCTCTATTTATTTTTTTTTCTATTAGCCCTGAGAGCTTATGTGGTTGATCAATCTTTAAAATACCATCTACACACTGAAAAATAAATAAATGCATGTTTGTGATTTTGTATATGTTCTTGTTTACTTAAACTCTGCTGGCTGAAATCTGGTTTGTTAGAATATGAATGAACGTGTAGTTTAATTTCAGCTTGCGCACTGTTAGTGCAGCTGCACAAGTAGTAAAGCAGCACTTAAACCATGTGAATCTGGTGTGTATTTCCTGTGCACTGATACCTACACTCCCAAACCATGTGCCCTAGGGCCAGTTCAATGGCTCTTGAATAATGATTGTTAATGAGCCTCATGTTCATCTCTGATTATCAAAGCCATGGATTGGTATGCACCAGCAGGTCATGAAGAAGTTTGATGCATCCATGGACTGATTTACAATTGATTAAAATAATTAAAACGTGAACTCAAGTATTTGAATGTGCTTTAATCTTAAAGTAGGAAGCTACCGGATAGACTAAGTAGAAGAGAAGCCACATGTGTGGCATTACATCTGAGCTAGTGCTTTGCTCCTTTTTCTTGCTTGGCAATGGATCCATTCATTTCTGTGGAACGTACAACAATGATCCATTGCAGTAGAAGGTGTATTAGCTTCAGTTACCTCTGAGGTTACTTCCTACAACTGCAAAAACCGCTCTGAATGGCTACATGAGACTAGTAACTGAGGATATTGGAGGAATAAAGGCAGACACTTTGATGTCACCTACATTTTTAAAACTACTTTTTTCTTCGGTGATTTTTGGTCTTCAGTAAATGCATGAGTGAAGCCCTGTTATCCTTAGTACTGGGGTGCAGCTGAAATTGACTGTGCGTTGCCATTTGTGTTCTGTTACTGTCCTTCTCTTTATAACTTCATTCAATGGGAGTCAGTATTGGTTGAACTTCTGACTTACTCAGTTTCTTTTCTTTGTGTGTTATAGGTACCACCAACTAATTTGGCTTCACTTGCTTTCTGTGGATTTTTTTCCATTAGGAAGCTAATGGAAAAATGTTAACTCTCAGGATTCATGCACCTAATGTGGGTTTCCCCAAACTGATACCAGTTCGTTGTGGGGAGTGTTTCTGGATCTGTCATTTGATCAATATGCAGACAGTCTAGTAAGAAAGTTTCCTTCTGTACTGTAAAGTTTCATTTTTCTTCTTTGTGCAAGGAATTGAGTTAGTCAGCTCTCAACATGGCTGACTTGGGTGTTAGATTTTAAGTAGGTCTTTGAAAAAAAAAACATGGTTTTGTTATGCCCAATGGTGTGCATAAGTATATGGGATTTGTTTGTGCCAGATGCTGTAGCAGTGCCTTTAAGAGTCATGCATCTCTTGTCTATGGCAAGTAGACAGCAATCATTTCACTGTCAGGAAGTGGGATTCAGTTTGCCATTAAATGCCTAGGTCAGCAAACTGTTTCCCCACTCCTCTACATAGTGGTTTTTCTTTTCAGAAGCCAGGTAATGAGCACAGGACAGGAGAACATCTCTGTAGAAAAGTTGATAACAGCCTCGATTTCCCCTTACGTAGTTTTAGAATGAATAAACTCACAGCAGTGTTTCTGTCAATATTGATGTGGCCTTTTTTTTTTTTTTTTTTTTGCTATATAAATATGGGCTTGGTTTGGAGTTGTTGTTATCTTTGCTCTGGGTAATTGTCTACATAGATATCAAAATCCTAAAAATAGCAGCTGATAAGATATGGGACATGCTCTTCATTTTTTATTTATCTGAGGTGATGCCATCAAACTAGTGATTGCTCATCACTGGGCTAGTTCTATGTAACTTGAGTCGGGAGGTTTTTTTTTTTTCTTCTTTCACTCTCATCATTTGTATGCAGGAAACATGTTTTAAAACTTTTACTGAGTTTTATACCTTTGCTGCTAATTTTTAGATTAATTTTTCTGTAGATTTGAAAACATTTCTCCTCTGTAGCATGCAGTTCAGTTGTATAACTTTCCACAAACTTTGCAATAACTTTTATGATAGTACTTGGATTTTTTTTCCAAAGCTTTTGTATCATTCTGTTCACTAAAATACATTTGTACTATTGAAGTACTGTTGTCTGCCCCAAAATCAATCTCTACCTTTTTTTGCTAGCCCAATACAGCTATTTTAAGTTCATAATTTCTCTTGCTGACATCCAATTATGTTACTTTATGAACTAATTTCTAAATGGAAGATCTTCTCCTGATGCTGAGAAAAGAAGAAACCAGAGTTGCTGCTTTGCAAAATCTTCCAGGGCAGCAGAGACGGAAGTTCAAGTACCGGCAGTACCTCTTGGTTTAGTCAAACTATAGATACATAAAATGGCCTTTTTCCCTTGGTACTTTTGTTACATAATCAGTTGGGATTCTAATTTTAGTAAACATCTTAGGGATTTAAGATGAGGAGCGTGGTGCCTGGGTTGGAGGGGAGTTCCTAGGTATCCATAGAACAGCTGAGGAATGTGGCCCTGCCCTGTCAGAGGAGAAGGCTCCATCAGGCAGACTTGTGTTCCCCAGTAGGCTTGGGTATTTCAGTGCAATCCTGACAGTGTTTTGTCTTCCTGCTGTGTGCGGATTGAGTGCATGAAGATGGGTAGTTAAACTTTGAACCAATAAACAGATTTGAGAGGTTGGTGCTTTGAAGAACAGGAGATCACAAGAGCAATTTCCTGTTAGTTGCTTTGCTTCAGGTATATCTTGATGTGGAGGCTTGACTGTGTTAGTCTAAGCTCCCTTCTGGTATCCAGCAGCAGCTTGATTGCTGTGTGATGAGCAAATAGGACAAATAAACACATTTTCATCCTTTTGTAAACTAGGGTCAAATGCATTAGGGATTTTAATAAGTTGAATGGGGTGATTTGTGCTACAGTAATATTTTTTTTTTTTTCCAATGATTTTGGGCTAATGTTTTACCAAGTATTATAAACATAAATGTACCTATTTTATGTCAATTAAGATTAACTCCTCTAAATTCATAGTTAGGAGAACCCAAACCCTTTCAGCATTTTATCTGCAGTCAAAATCAGCAGTAAATCAGACTAAAATATTAGATTGCAATCATACTTTTTGATATAAATATAACTACTTTAATCGTGCAACTAAAGCTTCATATAGAAAAATGTTGTCTGACGGTCACTTAGCAGGTAGCATTATGTGGATGATTTGCCATCCAGAACTCATTACCTCTAATATTTCTCTAATACTGTCATGGTTAACAGAGGTAATTCTTTGTATAGATGGCTAAGAACACTTCCAAACATTCACACACACAGTCTGTATATTTCTATGTTCATATGTATTTATTATCTATATACATGCACACACCTTAGAGCAACTCTCAACTGGAAATAGCTATACTGAAGGCCAATATAAATGAGCTATGGATTGTATTTGGATCCAGGTGCAGAATTTTTGTTTGCTGTAGCCTCAAAGTTCGTGATAGTGAAGTTTTATATTGGTCAATGCCAGGAAGGTCATTGTCCAAATAATAAATACATCTGTCAGAAATTTTTTTACCTGCCTTGGAAATATGTGGTAGAAAGAAACATCTTTATAGATTAACACATGCTCCCTGCTGACTTCGTAAATGAATTTTAGGGTACACAGTAAATTTTTATTAAGAATTTATAGCTTCCTGGCTCACATTTACTACGTATAGATAAGAATAATCTCTTTGTTTTAACACAGCTCTATTGGCTTGTATTTTTTCCTCTTTTACCTTCCATCAGTCATTTTTTTTTTTTTTTAAATGAATCCAAACAAAACAATATCCCTGGGGAGATGGCCCGAGAGCAGGAGGGTAAAGTTCAGAACCAGAAAATTGTTTTCTTGTATGGGACAACACCTGGTTGACCCTCTGTTGTTTGAATGTGGCCTGGAATTCTTTGTGGCTTGGGTGTAAAGCCTGTGCCTGCCGGTGCCCTCTGGCAATTAGCAAGTCATCACAGAGCTCGAGATTTTTTTGTTTCCAAAACTGATCAAGTGGGTAGTGGTGGCTGCAAATGTCCTCTGAGAAGTAAGTATCAAGCAGACGAGTGACAGCATTAACAGGCTCAAGGTTGTAGCACATGAAATGTCTTGTGTTCAGAAAGTGGTTACAGTAAAGCCCACCTGCCATACTGAGCCTTTGGTGTGTTTCATTTAAAGGGTTGATTCAGTTGACAATATCTGTTTTCTTACTACCTGGTTGAGATAATTGCCTGGTATCTGGGGTGGAATGAGAGAATTTTGTAGCCCCGCTGAGTGGTTTTTTTCATATTTGTTGTTTTTTTTTTTTTCCTTTCTTTCTTTTTTTTTTCCTTCTTGCTTTTTAACTTCAATGCAAGTTGTGACCTCCTAATGCCTAAAGATTTTTTTAACCTCTGAGCATTTTTTTTTTGGCAGGAAGGCAATTTATGGCCATCAGTAATTAACCTGGAGAGAAACACCTTTACATTTCATTGTGTCTCAGTAAATGGGTCAAATGATGAACGCTGCAGAGTTGTCATCCATGGCATTTGAAAATATCTGTAGGAAAACATTAGCAGATTTAATTTAAAATTAGTATATTTAAAGATTGAAGTAAGAAAACTCATTTAATGGAGAAGTGGTATCTTGGATGATCAAACTTTTTGGAGGTTTTTAGAGTTTTAGTCTTCTGAGATGGCAGTGGGCACTCAGATGAAGGTTAGGAGTTCTGTAGGTTTTTATTTATTTGGTCAGTATGCTATTTGTGTTACAATTCCTTTGTAATTCTTCAGAGATAGCTTGTGAAGTGTAATTTAACTTTCTTCCATATATGTGAACGGAGGACAAGGACCCTGTTACTTACCAAGGATCAGAAGCCTCCCAAAAGTGAATCAGGAGACACCTAAACCCCAAGTTTGTCAGAGCCTGTTAAGGCCTCAGAGGAACTAAATTCTGCCTAGCTTTATGCATAAGAAGATTTTCTTAGAAGGCAAAAAAAAATTTGTGAATCAGCTTACAGAAATTTGGTGAAGCATCTCTTTAGCCTTTAAACTATCAGCTTGAAATCAGGCACAGGATTTGCAAGACACAGAACTGATGCCTCTTTCTGTGGCTGTGTCTAATGTATTTAATCTGTTCTTGGGTTTTGTTCTTTACTTTGAAATCACCTCTGGTACACAACCAGGGTATTTGAAGATAGTACAACAACAGATATTTAACATGATGGCTCACCTTTTTAACAGAGAAGAACAAAAATAAAATGATGGTGGGAGGGAAGAAACCAATCTGAATTTCACTCAGTGGTTTTTACTACCTAAGTAGTCTCTCCCAGGCTATTTGTAAAATACCAGGTTTATGCTACACAGCTGAAGTAATTCACAAAACATTAAAGCTGGGACTAAAACCAGCCAGTTAAGGTTTTTCCCTTTGGTCCTCAGGAGAAATGGGGATTGAGGGAATTGACAATCAAACATTGCAAGTTTTCTGCAGGAACATAGTGAAGAATTGATATTTTAAATGAGGTGGAAGGGAATTAAACCCAAACACAAGCTACAGTGCCATTACCCAAGTAAAATGCATGGAATGTATTACTTTGGAACAGCTTCTTCCTTCTTGCCTCCCACCCCATTCTTGAGTCCTCCAGCTCTGCAATGGTGAGCTCAGAAAAGCTGGGAAAGATGGAAGGAAAAAGCCAGAGCTGGAAACTCTGAAGAAAGGCCTTTGAAAGGAGATCATATTAGTTCTCAAGGCCACACAGCATTAGGAATTTCCATAACAGTAAAAGAATTTACAACGTGCAGCCTATACATAACTAACTCTTGCAGCCTGTAAAATTCTGCATGCTTTTCCAGTAGTGAGCCTTGTAATAGTCCTGTGGATATCCCTGATGCCTTTGGACAGTGCTTGGGATGCTGTGATCCTGGCAGTCCAATGCTGTGGAAGATCCTGCAGTGCTGTACCCTGGCTGTTAGTACACAAACTTGAGAATTTTCTGTTGTGGGATGCAATAGATTAGCAAGGATGGTGTGAAATTCTGCATGGTCTTTGCATGTGCACACACCAAGCTTCGCTGTAACATGAGCCTCCTTCTGAAGTGGAGCATAGCAATAATATCCAAGTTCACTGCTAAATGCAGAGTTCTTTCTTTTGTTTCAATATATGGTTACTTTTTGATAACGGGAATATGTGTAATGGAAGAAAGTAATTTCTTCTTTTTTTTTCTTTTTTTTTTTTAATTGAACCATCTAAGTAATAATAGTAGACATGATAATTTATTATCCTTTACTGCCATGGTGTTTCCAAGAATGAATTCAAACCAGAAAATATTTGAAGTGAATGAGTGCCTCCCAGTCTGCAGAACTGAAGAAATTACGGTCCTGATTTCAGATCTACTGTGTACCCCTCTGCTCTTGGTGGTAGTGGTAAAGCCAGCTGCTCAGGAGACATGAGTGTTTGGCCTGAAATGTTGTAAAAGTCACACTAAAAGTCACTGACCTAGTCCCCTGGAATCTTATTTCTGGGGCCCCACTCAATTTCAAGATGAAGACATTTTCTTCTTTTCACTACTTACTCCTGGCTGAGTGGATCCTTTTCTTTAGTAGTTCCATCAGAGAACTCCTTCCTTTCCACGAGTGTGATGTAACAGTTCTATCTGTTAGAAAAGTTTCCTCTTCTTAATTAGCTCTAATAATAGGTTTTCAGTTTACTGTTTGCATTAAGTTGTTAAAAAGGATTTGGATGGTTCTTTCAGGAATCTTCTAATTTGTGTTTGTGCTCCAGATTTGTGCCTTCTTGTTGTGCCTGTCTTTGTCTGCCAATGGCTTGGTGCTGTCCCCAGAAGATTGCAGCTGAATGTGGCAGCTGCAATAAAATACACAAGAGATTGGGTTTTCCGTTGGCTGGGCCCAATTCTCCCTTCTACACTTGAACAAAAATACCACAAGTGAATAAAAAAAATTGGCATAGCCTCTTGTCATACATGAAAAGAAAACGATCCTTCATTAGCACATATTGGAGGTGATAACATACTGCAGAGTTATCCATCCATGGCTTTTGTTTGGTGGAAATATCACTAACTGCTTACCTTTTGATTAAGTAAACCCAAGTATTGTCCTTTTAAAGGCACTGTATGACATGGATAGGTCCAAAAGAAAAGCACCAATTATTCAACTCAAGAAAATACAAAGGTTAGAATATTTTTTGGTGTTTGTACTGCTCAGTTAATTAAATGAGTTGTAGTGAACTGTAACTCAGTGGGTTCACAACAGAGGAGGTATTCAGGTTTAGTAGCATGAAAAGAGTTTTACGAGGCTGACTACAAGGAAGTGCTTCCAAATTGTGCTAGGAAGGCATATGTAATTACTTTTTGAGACTGTTCTAAAAAAGAAATTAATTTGGAATAGCAGATTGATAGACATCACATTTTTTCCTTCCAAATAACACCCTTCTGAAATAAAAGTGCGGTCAGTTGCTTTAGTGATTAAATCTCTGAAACTGCCTAAAGGCTCTGGAATGACTTTGTATTAAGAGAACTAACAGTCATGCATGGGTAAGCTCCTGCCTGTTCACCCAGCTTGTTTTCGATTGCTCACATTGATAGCTTCATTAGCTTTGCTGTTGATAGTAATTTGACTGCAGCACATGCCAGTCTGAATGATGTTGAAATTCAAGACTACAGAGGGTAGAGACTGCTGAGAGCACTTAGCCAGTTTACAGGATCAAGTTCAGAATGTGTGTTGTTCAGAATGTGAAATACCTCACACAATTTACAACACTAAATTGAGCAAGAGTGTTGAAGAGGGTGGGAATGCTCTGCAGAGAGATCTGGACAGGTTAAATTGCTGGGTTGAGGTCAATGGAATGAGGTTTAACAAGACCAAGGGCCGAGTCCTGTACTTTGGTCAGAACAAAAGTGGCTGGAAAGCCACTGGTGGAAAAGAATCTGGGGGGTGCTGGTGGATGTCCAGCTGAACATGAGCCAGCAGTGTGCCCAGGTGGCCAAGAAAGTCAATGGCGTCCCGACCTGTTTCGAAATCATTGTGTCCAGCAGGAAGAGGGAAGTGATGGTGCCCCTGTACTAGGCTCTGGTGAGGCCACAGCTTGAGTCCTGTGTTCAGTTCTAGGCACCACAGTATAGAAAAGACATGAGGTGCTGGAGTGTGTCCAGAGAAGAGCAAAAAGGCTGGTGAAGGGTTTGGAGTGTGTCATATAAGTAGCATCCAAGAGAACTGGGGTTGTGTAGTCTGGAGAAGAGAATGATAAGGGAAGATCTTATTGCTCTCCCTGGGCTGCCCAGGTGGAGTCACCATCTCTGCAGGTGTTCAAGAAGCTGTAGATCTGGTGCTTCAGGATAGAGTTTAGTGGTCATGGTAGTTGGATTACTGTTGGACTTGATTTTAAATGTCTTTTCCAACTTAATGATTCTATAATTCTGTGATTCTGTTTAAGAGCACATTTCTCAAGCTGGAAGATGCTGACATGATGGCTGTTGTAGGTGAATATATGATTGCATGAATTTTAATTCAGTGATTACATGAATGTTTTCAAAATGTAACTTTCAATTCTGCAATCTCTGGGGAAAGTTTTTTGATTTGTAGAAGGAGGTGTTAGAAATGTGTTTCTCCCCAGTAATTTTAAAGTGAGACTATTTCCTTGTTACAAGAAACTTAAGTTCAGCTATGTGATTTCTCCTGTAGTAAGCTAATTAAGAACAAAATAGTTTTCAGTTTTCCCATCCTCTAACAGAATTTTCAATGGAACTAGAAGCTAAAAGTCGCATTTCCTTTTTGGTGCACAGGAGTGCTCAGAAATTCCAGGACATGTAAAAATCATACGTATAATTCCATTTCAGCTTTTGGAATTTAATTGAGTCAAATTGAAAACATTGCCTTGGAAATATCAGACTGTCTGATTTGAATCAAAATAGTCCTATATGGTGTTAAAAGTATGCTGGAAAGAAAAAAGGAGATAAATCTCAGTTAAGGAAAATGTGATACCTGATCCTTCCTTTAAATGTACTTAAGTGATGTATTCGTCTTAAGCATGGTCTTGCTTCTGATAGTTTTTGTCCTGTAGTTTATTTTTCAATCTCTCTCTCAAGCTATTCCAGATGCTAGAAGTGTCAAACAGATAAAACAGTGATTCCAGGCAACTTGAATTTGGATTATTGATGTAGGGGTCAGTAGCAGCACAAAAATACATTACACATATAAGGTGCGAACTGACATATGAAGTCTTCGAGTGGCATCATTTTGGTGATGAGAAATAGTTAGCATAGTTTGAATTAAAAGTCTGACAGTTTTTAAGCTAAGAAGTGTTTGTGAATATTAGTTTAAAAAAATAAATCAGAAGATTATCAGATTTTTTTACAGGGATTTGGACCCTAAGAGCCATTGTGTCCCCCCAAAAATTGTCTTTTCCAAGCAGGTTTTCAAATTTATGTTCAAGAAAAAGTGAAATGTGTCGTAGAGGATGATTGACAGGAGACTACACCATGACTGTATTCCAAGCATCATCAGTGGCTAAGTCTTTTGTGGAAAGAGTTTTTTCACTGTTGCATGTGTTCTTTTTATTGCTAGATAAGTTTAACCAAAGATGATTTTCTTTCACTTGCCTTTGCTCTAGGATTTTTGCAGTTTGTATCTTGTCAGATGTGAGGCCATGAACGTTGCTACCCACTGTAATGTTAAGGCCTTTGTGGTACAAAACAAAAAAAAGTACGAAACAACTACATTATCTAGAGAAATTCTCTAAAATCTATAGGTTATGAATAGATTTTATG
Source organism: Indicator indicator (assembly GCF_027791375.1). NCBI lineage: Eukaryota > Metazoa > Chordata > Aves > Piciformes > Indicatoridae > Indicator > Indicator indicator. Next base: position 14,092,993 of record NC_072027.1, read on the forward strand.
TGAATGGTCTGTGAATTGAAAGCCACTACCTGAAGATTTATTGATATTGAATGGCTTGTAAACATTTAATTAAATATATTTGTGTAAGGATTCAGCTGTCATGGCCATTGCAAAGTACAGCTTATACTGTAATTATCTCTAGTTGTATGCAAAAGCTTTTGGAAAATTAAACTTAAGTGGTGCCAGTGCTTTAACATTACCACTACTGAGAACTTGGTCTTTTGATTGCATCCTCCACCTCCTTGACTCCAAAAGCATCAGTCAGAATAAAACAAATGTCTATAACTTTAAAATAATAAACCCATAAAACTGTGAGTAGAATGGTTGAAGACCCCCTCTACCATCACACACACTTTTAATTAATTCAGTGTGTTATTTCCAGATGAGAGAGAAGATGACTGGTTTGGTGACATAGAATGGTTCAAAGACTAAAAACCAAACTCAAAAGCATCACTTGAAGTTGCACATTAACACCTGCAATTGTAATTGCATGCACTGTGTCAGTTTGCAAACTAAAATGTTTCCATCTGGTTGGGTTTTTTTGTTTGTTTGTGTGTGTGTGTGTTTTTTTTTTTTTTAAACTAATTTTAGTTTCTGGAGGCTGAGCCTAACCTTTTAGTTTTAATTAAGTGAGTTTTAATGAAGTTTCAAAAAGCAGAGTTTTATCATGGCAAGTGCCTGGCTTCTCTGAGGAAGGTGAATTTACACCTCCAGATTGACTAGGTTATCTCCAGAGGTCCCTTCAAATCCCCTACCATTCTCTGATTCTGTGAGTCTTAAAATTCAAAGCAGGAAGTGACTTGAATCAATCTAAGGCACTGTACTGGGACTCAGAAATCTTTTGTTTATAGTTTTGCTGGTGGTCACAGGGAAAAATTTCTTAGTGATGGTGTCATCATTTGCTGTTCTTCTATCAAACACTTGAGGGTAGAACATCTCTTTGGCTTACACAGATTTTAGATGGAACCTCTGAAGCTTAAATCAGCTTTTGCTTTAAATTTAAAGCCTTTAATCTTTCTCTTTAATTAACCCTTGAGGGTAGTTAAACACCTAGGTGTAGCTGATTGGGTTGTCTGACAGTTGCTTTTTTGTCAAGTGCAACAGAATGGTAAAACATTAAAAATCCCCATTACATGTTGTGACTTTGACAGATGCAGAAAAATGTGTTTGTTGAATTCAGTTCAAAGAAGAAGCATGGAAAATGTTTATTGTGTCCTGAGATTGAATTTTTGCATTAGTTGTGGTATACTGAGCTTACTTTTCATGCTGTGATTACAGTTACAATACCAGCTTTAAATAAAACCTTTCACTAAGTATGTGTTTTTGTATGTGTAGCTCAGTTTTGTTCTCTGACTCCTTGGCCTCTTGGCAGCTCAAGGAGTGGGGGGGACATTTTAGAAAATGATGAATATTTCCTGAGTAAAAATGAGAGGTTGTTGGAAATGTAGAGAAAGACAGAGTAAATCTCATCTGTTTCCAGCATACTGTCAGCTGGATTGAGTAATAAATTCTTCAGTCAACAGTAGTCCTATGAGTGCTGGGAACAGAAATGTTAAAGTCTTGCACAGAGTAAAGAGCTGAGACTTGCAAGTGAACTGAAGGGACTATGATCCATTAAAATCTAAGTGAAGGAGAGGGCCACAGGTGAGAACAATATCCTCTTGTCATGTGCCCTTTCAGCACAGCATAGTCATTCATCATTCTGCTCCTTGCTGCAACCAGTGTGCTAGAAGCTGTGTTTTCCTTCTAGGCATTTCCCCACCCTGCCCTCCAACCCAAAATAGCAATGCAGTTTTTCTTAGGTATTTGCTTCTACTTTTCTTGCTGAATCCTCCATGAATCTTCATCTGTCACGTCAATTACAAGTCATTACTAAAATAATTTGTTATAAGCTTCAGTAAAGTTAATATTGTGAAATTATGAACAACTGTATATTGTTTACTTTCCTGAAATTTTCCTTCTGGCTGGCAAAAGGGTGTGAATGGGCCACTGGGGTAGGAGGAAGAGCAGTGCTGAGTTTGGGTTGGGCAACTTTTAACTTACTCAGTTGCTGGGAATTTATTTTCTTTGCTAGTGCAGCGCAGATGCTCAGCAAATAAACATGAGTGCACTGTGGGTCTTTATATACTCTTAATTACACCTCTTCTATTTTTATTCCATTCACATATGGAATAAACCAAAATCTTTTCCTGTCTCTTGTAGAAGCAGAAGGTTCCTTTAAAGCACAATTTATTGTGGTTTCACAAGCACAAGAGGAGTGGTGCTTCCCGGCCGTGATGGCAAAAACTTTCCAAGTGCACCGTTCACTGGTTTGTACGACCTAATAGGTTATAAACCCATGATTCTTCTTCAAGAGTGTTTTTTAATTAGCTTTACAATGTATTCCCATTGACTTCCTCTGCATCAGTATTCTCCGTTTGCTCATTAGTATGATTTAAAAGCACCTAATTACGCTAGTAGCTAAAGAATTGCATTCAGGTATTTTGGCATTTTTTGGTTTTCATATGAGCAGTTTCCTGACACTGCAAGTCACTTGTCTTGTTTATAGCCTTTTTGCAAATGAAGTGACAGTAACTTAGATGTTTTCCTTTCTGTAAAACAAAAGTAAAAATTGGTAATGTTATCTATAAAGAATATAAGTTTACCAGCATTGAAAATGATGGAATCAGAATGAAATTTCTTCTTCCTATTTCTGGATGAGAATATAACACTCAGCTATAACAGTCAATACCTTCAGATTTACTGAAATGACCACCAAGAAATGAAAATAACTGGGACAACTAAATACCAGTTTCTCAGCTCCCAAAGTCTGTATGGTACAGAATGGCAAACCAAGGCAGAGATTAAATGACTCCATTTTCATTTAATGGACCACAGACAAATTAAAAATATTTCAAAAGTGGAGCTGACAACATTTTTTTCTTGGTGTTCTATTTACTAAGAATTCAATAAAAAGTTATGTTTGTAAAAGAAACGTGGGAAGTGAACAAGGAGTCTTTTCCTGTCCAGTGGAGAAGACAAGTTTGATGTTCCAAAGAAAGATTTTGTTGATACGGGGAGGAAGCTAATGCTTCATAGGGACGTTGTGAGAGCAGGAAAAAGAATGCCATCTTAGTCATGGGAGATGTTCCTGAAGCTTCCTCACCTGTCTGTTAGTGGTTTTCTCCTGTGTGTGCATGTGTACTGACTTGCCACCTGAGGGTTGAGATTGAGACTCTTAAAAACATTGGTACCAAATCTGTGTAGTCTGTAGATTTCCTGAGAAGAATTTCCTGATGAGATTTTGTAGTTTCAAGATCCGGTTGGATGGAAATTTGGTGCTGATTACTTCAGGTTAATAAATACCTGCCTGCTCTGGCTTACTCAGTGTGCCTAAAGATAGTGTTCCTAGGTGGATATTGAGTGCTGCTGTTAACATGTTTTAAGTGTGTAGTTCTTCATGATAATGGTTATGACACTGATTTAAAATACACTCAAATTTGTTTTATGCTCTTCATAATTTTGCTATGGGAGGTTTTCCAGCATGGGTATATGATATGGTGAAAACTCAGAAGACTTAACTTGGAAAAACCCAAACGATTGCAAACTGTGATTTGGCTGAGTTGATATCAAAACTGTAATATTAAATACACATCTGTAGCACTATTTTTTTTGTACTAGTTATTTATTTTGAGACTTGGCAAGTCTCGAAGCATTGCAAAGCTTTATGCATGCAAGTACAACAGTGCCTTGGAGTGGTGTAAGGTAGGTTCATAAATCTAAACCAAACCACTCTTGGTTGCAAATGTGTTTTCAGATCATTTTCCATTGATGCAGAAATAACAGTTACTGTAACTGGGATGTTGTGTGTATCCTGACACTGTACTGAAAAATCACTTAGGCTTTAGTACAAATTTTACAGATGACAGAGTGAGAGCAAAGGTTTATAAAGTGACTTGTCTCCTGAGTCACTGGAATTGGACTACACCTGCAGTGCCTTGCCCTTGCCATCACCTCAACCTGCCCTGGAATGTTCAGTGCTCTGGTGGGAGTGTTGCAATCTTCACCTCTCTCACCTCAGCCTTCTAAATCATGATTTACGTGATTTGCTCAGTTCAGAAGCTCACTAAAACACCAAAAGAACAGGACAGTGTTTTGTGTTTTTTAAGAAGGATGTTGCTTGGTATTATCAGCTGCAAATTCTCCCTTGAATTCCTGTATTTAGTGTCGTTTCAGGCAAGGGCTGAGTGGTTTAAATTCTCCAGTTAGTACTCTTTCTAACAAACTTTCAGGAGAGAATGACTGAGGTTCTTTCCTACCAAAATCATGCTCCAACAAAGCTGAAAAATAAATACTAGAGGGAAGAAGAATTAAATTATTCCAGTGGACAAGCAACAGGGGTAGAGTTGGTGTTAGAACTTGAACTTCCATATTCATTTAAGTCAAGTCTTAATGAGTAGAAGCAGAAAACTTTGTGGTGTGTGTACACATGAGTTTTCGTTATAACAGAGACAGCGTGCAAGTTCCTGGCTAGTTCATGTGGGACATTGCTGCAGTTCATTTTCACTGTGGTTTATACAGGACTGTTTTTCAAAACATTACATTGTAATGTTACAGAATAAAGCATGTGTTTTGATATTGCAGTCGTGGTACAAATGTGCACAACTTTCAGTTTTAGCGCATCCATCTTTGCGTGGTTGATGCTGCAACGTGTCTCTATTTGGGGACAAACTCCTTCACCCCTTGCCGTGTGAATGTGAAGCAAAATGTCATCTTGAGAACTGTTCAGTATTTTTTTAACAATTCAGATAATTTAAGAAACTTGAAGAAATACTGTTTAACTGACCGAGTTTTATTAATAAATAATACTTAATGGTTCATCATAGCTTATTAGAAAATCTTGCCAGCTCATTAAAACATTGTATTTTCATGTATTTCAAGCCTTGTACACCTTCACTGCTTTTACAGAAGAAGTTGAAGTTAAATCATGATTTCTTATTATTTGTAGTTCTTTATTCACACTATAATCCTAGTGGGAATTTTTTTCTTGATCTTTCAGCAGTGTATGCAATAGGCACTAAATGAATGCACACATTGCCTTTTGGTGAAAGATAATAATTAAGAAGGTACATCAAAATATACCTGAAACTAAATTTCAAGAGACTTTCTTCGTTTTAGCATGCAGTTTTTCATTTTATTGATGAGCTATACAGCCCTGTTCTTCTTACAACACTTAAAGAATGTGGTCGGCTAAGAACAGATGGTGTCATTTAAGTTTTATACAGATTCTACTTAAACTTTTAAATGAAGTCCTTATGCTTTTGAATGTTTAGTTAAGACTTACTGATTGTTAGCAAATTGAGAATAGTTGGTTGCAACTGATTACCTGTTTAGAGACTGAAAGAGGTAATTGTCTCAATTTTTAAAACTTTGTAGTCATTAACATCATTAGTGGATTCCTGTCATCTTCTAAAGGAAACAGTGAAGTTGGTTCATAAGCTGGGAATCATAGGTAAGCTTGGGATTTTCAAAAAGGCAGGAAGTGGTAAAACATGCATGTGGTTTTCTTTAGTTAGGAAATTAACTCTGATTCTCCACCAGTGAAGCTGATACAAATGAGAAATCACTAATGTATGTGCTCTGCTGTGACACTGTCAAAACAGATTATTTGAAAGTACAAAAGTGATATGTTTTTGTCAGCTGTTTCACTCCCTTGCTACAAAAAATGTTGTTTGCATAAACTGCCTTTCACATAATTCCCAGGTTTCAGAATTACTAAAGAACATTTTTCACTGTTTACACTCACAATATATTTGTTTGACAACTGCAATAATTTGGTTAGTTTAACTTCCATTTGGATAGCTACAAAAATGCTTTCAGAAAAAAAAATGCTATCAAAACTAACCCCCCAGAAATCCTGACTATAGAATGCTAGGTGAAAAACTGTTGGCAAAAAGATAAATGAATAATCACAGTGGTGATTAGCATGTTCACAAGTGCAGTTCCCAGTGTACAGCTGATTGCTTTCTCTGGGAGGGTACTGAGAGCAGCTCTTGTGATGAAAGGAAAGAGAAGGCTGCTCACCAACAGCCTTTTCTGCTCTTCTAAAACAGCATAGTAAGAAAGTTTTGTTGAGCTTTTTCCCCCCTCAGAACTTATCCATCATGATGAAGATATATGGGCAATTCTCTTTTCCGTGGCAGGCTTAGCAGAGGCAGGGCTTTTTGTGTGTTCCCTGTTGCGCTTCAGTCAGCTGATAAAGTGGACCTGACCAAACCTAGTTCTCTCTGCAGTGGAAGGGATTATAGAGAGCTCCCATGATAATTTTTGCTGTCAGAGCTCTAATCTCTGTCAAGGAAGAATGGAAAGTATATCTAACAGCTGCATATTATTTCCAGAGGCATCAGGTGCTCAATGCATCCCATCACATGAGTTTGTATTTCCTAACTCATAGAACTGTAGATGGATTTAATGGTAGCCTTAAAAATTTCCTTGGTCAATGAAACGTATCTGTCAGCACGCTTCTGCGTGCCCCTAAGTGTAAAGCTGCTGCCTGAAGGTTTTTTTGCCTGCAAAATACATCTGTGTTGTTTTTTGACAATACCAGTAGAGCACTGGTAAGGAATGCTGCTGTCAGGGTTTTTTTCCCGGTGTTTCTAGTAGTTTTGCTAATTTCAGATTTGGATAAAAACCGCCTTAGTGACACTCCTGTGTTTACACTGCATTGCAGAATATGAACCTACTGACGAGGTGAGCACGATCTCCACAGGCTGCAAAACCTGTGTGTTTTGTTGTGTTACCTGGGAGGCTTGCAAGTTTTTGAGCTACTCAAAGACTTGGTAACTATGGAGAATTTGCACCTATAGTTATACATGTAAAGTTTATTTCAGCAAGGTGTAGAAAAAATTATTTTGGGTGGCAGACTGGACTGTTACATTGCCATGGGCACTGTGTGGTTTTGCCAATTAAATGGTGTTTGGTTACAGGAATGCTCTTGAGCAGCCACCAGTATGGTGTGATTACCTGTGGATGAAACCAGGCTCAGCCTTGGAGATGAGAGCTGAAGGCTGTGCTGCTAATGAAGCAGTGATTCCACTTAAGGAGATGCAAATGTGCCATGTAGTCTCTGTGAAGCAGTGTTGGATGTTGTCTTTTTGAAATAACCGTATCAACTTGATCAGCTTCAGGAGACTTGTGAACTGACAATAACAAAAGGACAGAAATACTGATTCAATCACTAATAAGAAAAACTTAATAATGAAATGAAGCCTTCTATGAGTGTGCAAATGAAAAGCAGATGCTGAAGATGAATGAATGCATGGATTAATATTGTTTTTGTTGTCAGAATTTATGTTGATGGGAAATGGAGGAAATGTACCTTTACAGAATTATTTTGTAGGAGTTGTTAACACCTTATATTCTTTCTAGTGCTTTACTGTTTCATGTACTGCAGTATGAATGTGTAAGCTGTTAACAGCAGGATGAACATTCAGCAAGCTGAACAACCACCTGCTCCCAGAACTGAACCATTATTTAAATTCCCTCTGCATTTCACAGGTTTAAAGACTCTCAGGGATTCAAATTTACAATGCAAGACATCAGACAACTTTCAATGCAGTACTCTCACTAGTTCTTGCATGCTGTATGTGTTCAGTTTGGCTGAAAGTGTGTTTTACTATAAAACATGAAGTCCAAGGCAATGTATAGAAGGGTTAAGCATCAAATGGAACAGAAAAATAACAATTCTCCCAAAGTTATCAATGCTGAAGTACTCAAATAGCATGAGATTCCGTCTTCCACTTGCTCCAGTAAAGTGTTTGTAGGAGCAAGAAATCTATTTAAATAACTCGAAGTAGTGGCAAAGCTGAGCCCTTCCAACTTTTTTTGTCTTCTAATCTTTGCAGTTCACTTTGGAAAGGTCACCAGTATTGAGTGCTTGTTGCTTTTAAGCAAGTATATACTGAATATAAATAGATTTACCTTTAAAGAATAATAATTATACTGAATGAAAATGAATTGTAGGCTGATTGAAAAGCAACAAAAAAGCTCCCACCCCTCTGCCAAAAACCTCACAGTGCTCAGCTGATTTGAAATAGTTTCAAAAGCATGGCTTTAGTAAGGGCAAGTCCTGCCTGACCAATTCAGTGACTTTCTGTAAGGGAGTGACTATATCAATGGATGAGGGAAGGGCAAGGGATGTCATCTATCTGGACTTCTGCAAGGTCTTTGACATGGTCCCCCAAAACACCTTCTTCTCTAAGCTAGAGAAATACTGATTCAATGGGTGGAGTGTTCAGTGGATAAGGAATTGGTGGGGTGGTTGCATCCAAGGAGTAGTGGTCAGTGGCATGATGTCCAGATAGAGATGGGTAACAAGTCATGTCCCTCAGGGATCTGTACTGGGACCAGCGTTGTTCAATATTTTCATCATTAATATAGACAGCAGGATTGAGTGCATCCTTAGCAAGTTTGCAGATGACACCAATCTGAGTGGTGCAGTTGATATGCTGGAGAGGTGGGCCCAGGTGAACCTCATGAGGTTCCACAAGGCAAAGTACAAAATTCTGTACCTTGGTCAGGACAATCCCTGTTATAGAATCAAAGAATCATAGAGTTATTTTGGTTGTTGGAAAAGACCTCTAAGGTCATCTTGTCCACCAATCGACCTAACACTACCATGACCGTTAAACCATGTCCTGAAGTGTCATGCCCACGTATTTCTTGAACATCTCCAGGGATGATGACTCCACCACCTCCCTGGGCAGCCTGTTCCAGAAAGACCACTCTTGCAGTATAGAAATTTTTCCTACTATCCAGCCTAAACCTCCCCGGCACAATTTCAGGCCATTTTCTCTTGTCCTATCACTTATCAATACAGGCTGGGGAAGGATGTGATAGAGAGAATCCCTGCAGGACTTACGGTTACTGGTGAATGAGAAGCTGGACATGAGCCAACAATGGGCATTTGCAGCCCAGAAGGACTGTGGCATCCTGGACTGCATCAAAAGAAGTGTGGGCAGCAGGTTGAGAGAGATGATTCTGCTACTCTGCTCTGGTGGGACCTCACCTGGAGCAGTGTCCAGCTCTAGGGGCCTCAACACAGGAAAGACATGGGAACTGATGGAGGGGGTCCAGAGGAGGGCCACAAAAATGATCAACTACTCGTTTGAGAGAGGGTACAAGTTCTATAATTTTCAGACAAATTGATACACTTTAAGATGCATGCTCTGACTAAAAAAAAAAAGCTAAAATAGCTTTCTGGGCTGTTTTAGTGATGCCTGTCTTTGTCTGGTTTAGACATTTTCCTCTGTTAGGGTTTTAGAATGTTAGAGGTGGTTGTTCTATGTCCAGCTTAGCCTTCTGTGTCTTATGTCCTAACTAATTCATTGTTGTTAAATAGGTGGGAGCAGAGTACAAAAATGAAAGTAGGCAGTGAGTGAAAAACTAATATTTAGCTGCACCTTGTCATGAAAAACCAGGTAGAGACATGAAAAGCTGATTTTTGTGGTTGAGCCGTAGCTAATAAAATAATGATGTGCATGCAAGAATTCTGTGACTACTTAAGCCACACAAAACCTTTTTGTTTTTTTAACCTTCTTTCAGGCCTTTGCATCTAGGTAAGGAGAAGGCATCTGGTTTTGACTGGATGATGAGTGTATCAGTAATCTGATAGCATCATTTTTCTTTTAGTTCCTTCTTTAAGTACAAAGTGTAATTATTGCAGCTTTGCCCGAGCAGCAAGATATGTCTTGGCTCTGAGGGATCCTAATCCTGGTATTGGAGTTAAACACTTTTCAGCAGTAGTACTAGCATGATCTAGGTCAGCTTTTGCCATTAATCCATGTTCCACAGAAAAAAATGTGCATGTTAAAGGGGACAGAACCCTAATGCATGTTATTTTAGGCTGACTGGCCTTGGAGAATATTTCAAGGTAACAAAATTAGATCTCATTGTCACAGGGCAAGCCTTTGTCTTATTTATTAATCCACAGGAGAGAAAACAGTGTCAAAGCTAGGACTGGTCAGACCAAAACCATGTGGAAACTGAATGTGCCACATGCACATAATTCTTTTTTGCTTGCTAGTTCTCCAGTCTGCATTTCCAGCAGTTGGCTTTTCTCTCTCATACCAGGTATTGACTGACCCCTCAGCCCCAGCTCTCCTTGTGTCTGTAGGAAAGTCTCTGAATTATGTATGAGTTGGCAGCTCCATTCTCTTTGTGTTGCCCCAGCATCCTGGCAGGAGCTGAAGCCTCAGTGTGTGTGCTGAAGCTGTCCTGTGTTGCAGACATGAAGAAGCCACCCTGTGAGTTCTTGAGGGTGCAGAATAGTGATCAACTACTGCTACTTGATGGTATCAGCAGGCAGATTTTCTCATTTCTGCTGTTATTTACTGAGAACTGTTAATTGAGTTTGGGATTGGAATTCTAAATGCTGGTTTCTTGTGTGTGTGGATTAATCTGCTGAACTGCAGAGTGGCTGAACTGGTGTGGCTGAGTCTGTTGTATTCTGGACTGCTAGTTAATGTCTCTGTTTAGCTTCAGTTGATGTAGGGTAAAGCAAAAATAATTGAGAGAAATTTTGTAATCCCAAAAGAAGTAAGAATGGGATTTAATGAAAAGACAGCAAACAAGTCCTGAAATCCTGACAGTGCTTACCTGTTGATTGATTTACTTTGTATTTAAAACACATAGCTGACATGTTAATGCTGAGATAAAGAGAAACTTTTAAAAAAGCAATTTAGGGCATGTGATTTCTATAATTTTGATGCACTAGTGGTAAGAATGCAGATTATATACACTTAAATCCCAGGTAATCCTGCATTTTGCAGCTCTTTGTACTTGAGCTGGTTTCTCATGTATTTCAGAAAGAGTCATATTTGGGTTTAATTGGATTGCTTTTATTAATATAATATTTAGAGACTTTAATGAAGAATGGAGTATCATGCATATGCAATAAAAATGTGGTTTGTATCTCAAGGAAGTAAATGAGAAAAACTCCCTGAAGTTTTCAAGTAAACCCTACTGTCAGCTGCTTCAGAGAAAAGGCTCCTGTTCCTTTCAGCTTTAGACCTCAATCCTATGTTCATCTTATTGATTAAAAAGGTAACATTCTGATTTTTTTTTTTTTAAGTTGCTCAGTCTGAATTAAATGTAGTTTCTTGTTGCATGGAACCCCTCAGGAAGCACTGCCTGGTTACAGTTATAGTACTTTATGTAGCTCATAGCTTGTGGATTCAGTTAATAAGAAACATGGCTCAGCTAATCATGTGCTTTTCAAGCATTTGTGGGGTTGTTTTTGAGAGTAGGGATTCTTCAGTTAACTGCTTTTGTGTGAGTCCTTATGTCAGTAATGGGCTGGATTCTTCCAGAATGAAACCTCGGTACAATTATAGGCTAGAGGTGTAAATGCCCCTTTGCCTTGGGAGAAATGGGCTTCATGCTTCAATTAGAGACATTTAAGAGTTCCCAAGGTAATTTAAATGTTTGCAGCCAGTAATGACAGCTAATTGTCACTCTTCCCAGCCCGAAGGAGCCATGGTACTGCTCACCCCATAAGTCTCTTCACATCTTTCCAGGTGGTGAAGTCTCATAATGCTGACCTAAGCAGTCTCAGTAGCACTAACCCAAGACATACGCAGCTAAGCTGGACTTTGTTGGAGCTAACCTCTTATTCGTGCATAGAACGTTGATACTTGAACCTGCTGTAATAATAAAAAGCTTTGCATTCACCCTTTCCAGTTCAAAATAGCTATATAAAGACTACTTAGGTTTAGATATAAAACTGTAGATATGATACAGCTAATATCAACATGAATATGCTGTTAAAACATGACGTGCTTTGATTGAAACCATTTGTGATGGTGGAACAAAATTCCTTACCGTTTTCTCTAAGTTGACAAATACCCGTTAAGTTCAAATAGCTCTTCTAGAAATGAATGGCAATAGTTGTGTGGGGGTTTTGGTTTTGTTTTTTTCTTTTTATTCTTAAAGTATGAAAATAATTCAGAAAACTATCCTATATTCATGACATACAAATACTATGTTTCTTTCTTGGTTCATCCATGTACACTTTCAATAAAGTATTCTAAGCTGAGGACTAAAATGCCAAAATATTCCCTTAATTTTGATTTGTTATAAAAGAGAAGTTCATTGCTTCAGAAGTTAGCTGAAATTCAGATTGTCTCCAATTTGCTATTTCTGAAGCTATTACATTTGGCAGTGTATCACATGGAACTCATATGTACTGCTGTGCTGAGTCAGGCTGCTGCCTGGGTTTCTTTTCTAGTGTTCAAGTCCATGGGACCCAACGGGATACACCCACGGGTACTGAGAGAAATGGTAGATGAGGTTGATAAACCCCTCTCTATTATATTCCCAAAGTCCTGGAAGTCTGGAGAATCCCCACAGACTGGAAAAGGGGAAACATTACTTCCATTTTCAAAAAGGGTAAGAAGGAAGAACCAGGGAACTACAGGGCAGTCAGTCTCACCTCTGTGCCTGGTAAGATCATGGAGCAGATTCTCCTGGAGGCATTACTGAGACAGAAGAATAGTGAAGAGGTGATTTGGTACAGTCAGCATGGGTTTACCAAGGGCAAATCCTGCCTCACAAACCTGGTGGCCTTCTATGAACAAGTGACAACATTAATAGATGAGGGGAGAGTAACTGATGTCATTGACCTGGACCTGAGCAAAGCCTTTGACACTGCCCCGCACCACATCCTGGTCTCCAAACTGGTTTCACATGGGTTTGATGGGTGGACCACGAGATGGATAAAGAACTGGCTTGATGGCTGCACCCAAAGAGTGGCTGTCAATGGATCCATGTCCCAGTGGAGTCCCTCAGGGATCAGTCCTGGGACCAGTCTTGTTCAACATCTTTGTTGGTGACATGGACAGAGGCATTGAGTGCACCCTCAGCAAGTTTGCTGATGACACCAAGCTGTGTGGTGCAGCAGACACGCTGGAGGGAAGGGATCCATCCAGAGGGACCTTGACAGGCTGGAGAGGTGGGCACAAGCCAACCTCATGAGGTAACAAGACCAGGTGCAGGGTCCTGCATCTGGGTCGAGGCAATCCCAAGCACAAATCCAGGCTGGGCAGTGACTGGATGGATAAAGCAGCTCTGAGGAGAGGGACTTGGGGGTGCTGGTGGATGAGAAGCTCAACATGAGCTGTCGGTGTGCACTTGCAGCCCACAAAGCCAATCAGAGCCTGGGCTGCATCAAGAGAAGTGTGGCCAGCAGGTCAAGGGAGGTGATTCTTCCCCTCTACTCAGCTCTGGTGTGACCCCACCTGGAGTACTGCATCCAGTTCTGAAGCCCCTATTACAAGAGGGATATGGACATGCTGGAATGTGTCCAGAGAAGGGCCACCAGGATGATCAGAGGGCTGGAACACCTCTCCTATGAGGACAGACTGAAAGAGTTGGGGATGTTCAGTTTGGAGAAAAGACGACTCCAAGGTGACCTTATTGTGGCCTTCCAGTATCTGAAGGGGGCTACAAGAAAGCTGGGGAGGGACTTTTTAGGATATCAGGTAGTGGTAGGATTAGGAGAATGGAATAAAGCTGGAAGTGGGGAGATTCAGGCTGGATGTGAGGAAGAAGTTCTTCACCATGAGAGTGGTGAGTGCCTGGAATGGGTTGTCCAAGGAGGTGGTTGGGGCCCCATCCCTGGAGGTGTTTAAGGCCAGGCTGGATGAGGCTCTGGCCAGCCTGATGTAGTGTGAGGTGTCCCTGCCCATGGCAGGGGGGTTGGAACTAGATGATCCTTGTGGTCCCTTCCAACCTTGACTGATTCTATGATAACTTGTGTTGCAAGAAACTTTTAACGTAGAATTGTTGAAAAAAAGCTGGTTTATGTTTTGGTGGTTTTTTTTGGGGTTGATGCTTGAATTGGATCTTAGACTCCACTGGAAATTTAAACTAGAATCATACGGATATTCTCAACTTTCTGAGTTTATATTAATTTGGCTTGATTTGTATTTGCATGGCTGCCCTTTGGAAGCAAGCAAGCATCAGTCAGCATATCAGTATTAATAAGGAAATAACACTGGACAGACAGAAGTCCTGTGCTTGAGTACATCAGTATGTAAATGGAAATTCAATGGGTTCTGCAGCTTGAAAATGTGAGTGTGGCCACCAGTGAGCGCAGAGGCTGACAGATGTTTTCAAGTGAAGGCATTTGATGCTCTTACCAGCATAAAGGGTGCTGTTTTCATCCCACATCTGCAGTAAGGATTTCAACATGCTTACCACAGAGGATACTACTCGAGTTTTTACACTGTGATTTTCATGCCTTGCTTTGCCTGTCCCTGGGATAGAGAAGGGGTATAGGATATAGTGTGATGGTATGCATGTGGTCCTGAAGACGTTGTTAGGCAAATACACAACAATAGTATTGCTTTCTATAGGAGGAAATTACAATAATTCTGTTGTTTTTCTTTTTACCCCAAGGACTGTTAACAATATCAGCCCAGCTACTTTAACTTACTAGATCACCCCTGTTAGTTGGAGAAAACTGTTGCTAAAGTTGCTGGAATAAGTAGTGTGAATGTCAAGGCTCTCTCATATGAATTTTGTGTGAAAGCAGATTATTTGCTGAAGTCAATGCATTTTCTTTTATACTTCGTTTAACCAGGGAAAAACTCATAGCACCTATGCCAATACTCAACAGTAATCTTGACAAGTGCCAGGTATCCACTTTGTTTGCTTTTAAGACTGTAGTGAGGCGATGAAATCCAGTCAGCATTGTTAAGTTATACCCCCTACATTCAGTGCTATTATATAGCCTGTGTAGGCAAGTCTTTTGGTTTGACATCTGAGCCTTGGCAAGTGATGATTCTGTCGGTAGTTGATGTGGGAATGTGAATTAAATGAAGCTAGATGCCCAGAGAATTGCAGTGGTGTCCTGTGTGGTTTGCATTCAGGTGTTACTGGTGTGTGGACAGACTTTTTTTGTAAGATATCTGTTACGTACAACATTTATGTTGAAGATGATAAACTTCAATAGCTGGGTGTGGTGATTTTAGTGGTTTTCTCTCCAAAGAAACTGAAAGTCAAGAGACAGTATAGACTTCCACTAGATCATGTACTGGGTTATTCTGCCCAGAGCACTGAGACACTTAACATCAGGCTAGACGCAAGATGGCACAGGTCTGTAAACCCTTTTCTGGGGGACAAACCACTTCTCTTGAGTGTTGGGCCAGTGTGGGCTCTGCCCCACTTTGTGTTCACATTCTTACTGATGATACAACCATTTTCAGAAAAATACACTGGCACTTTGAATGAAGTTAATTGTATGGTACAAAAAAAGCTCATCACCAAATCTACTGTTTTGCATAAAGTGGTGAGGGAAGTTTGCTTCCTAAGACAAGCTGTGAGAACCTTGAACAGTGCAATATTTGGTTGGAATGTCTTTCACATGCACTGGGTTTATCTGCTAAGGCTTCTATTCTGGTACAGAGCTTGAGAGAAACATTGATGCCTAACCCCAGTGCTCTTGGAGTTCTCAAAGTGCAACAACATCACTAATCTTTCTTTGTAATTAATTTAAAGTAAGGTTTCATCACAATGTGCACATGGCTTTGAGCTGAGGAGCTTGAAAAAAGCAACTTTTTTCTGCATTTGCAAACTGAACATTTGTCCTTCCCTTGATATCCAAGTGAGCTTACGCTGGGTGGAATGACACTATTGTCTACAGCAGCAGGGCTGACCTGCTCCATGATGGGGTCTGTATTTTAGCGTGGGCAGATGGCAGAAACTTAGAAGACAAGGATGCGATTTTTGCAGGAGAAATTACTGCTTATTGCTCACCTAAGAGCTCTGCACAAGAGTTTTATTTGCAGAGGAGATGACCAGCCGATACTGACAGTAAAGAATGCCCTTATTTCCTTTCATTTTGTTTTACTTTCTAATGACCAATTAGTCTGACAAAAAACCTCCCACCTTGAAATGCTTACCCAGATTTCACAAAGTCTTTCTGTAGATCCCAGGAGGAAGAAACCTGTGATCTTAGATGGAGCATTTAATTGGTTAGGCTGCATTAAGTTTAATGGGAAGAATGATGGTATGTGGATGGTTACAGATTTTATATGAATCTGTTAAATATGATTTGATGCCTTTGTAATAACAAATACCCTGATCCTCCTTGGAGATATTTGCTGTAGTTCAGAGCATGAAGATGTAGCAATAAAACATATGGCATTCATTTCCTTCCATAAAGGAGTAGAGGAAAGATACAAAAGTCTTTAGCCAAAGGTTAATTTGGTAATTTTTGGATTGTTTAAAAGGCTTAGAAAAAAATATTCTTGTGAAGTTCTAATTTCTTATTGTAGAAGAAACGAAGATACATTTTTTCTTCGATGTTCATTCTTTGTCTTAGTATTGTGTTGAGAGATTTGTCAGTGATGTGTCATACCTGTGTGTTAGTACCAGGCCATGTCTTGAGGAAGGGTAACTAGTGCTACTATGGGCAGGACTGTAATTTATCCAGAGGAACTTTTGGTGAAATCTATACAAGAAGCTTTTGCATGTAGGGCATAACACTTAGATCAGCCTTGTTCCTACACCACATGTATCAGACATTGCAAATCTTGCCTTTGCGGATGAAGGTAGTGCGCTGGGTTGCCGAGTGAGAAGAAGAAAGCACAGTGCTAGACTGACCATGCAAGAAAGAAATAAGGGCTCAGGATGTGACTATTTTAATGGGTGTCCCCAGGGATTTCTCATCTAAAGAGCAGGAAAGGAATAAAATCCCAAAGATTTGCATCTTGTGACTTTACCACTTTTGAAACTGGGCACTGAATTTCAGTCTTAGGTGTACAATAAAATTGAGCATAATTAAAATTATCTGTGTCAAGACTTTAAGACCTTAGCTTCTCTTTTTATTCTGCGTAAAAGCTTGATCAAGGATTTCCTAGAAGCTGTTCTGGGAGCCTAATTTCTCATTTTACTACTTTGATCAGTTTAACATTGATTTAATTTGTAATGGCTCTTTTCTTTTTCTAGATTGCAAGCTAAGTGTTGCCAAATTACCTTTATTTGCGTGTTAAACTGGAATTTTAGAGATGCTTTGCATTCCTTTGCAGGGAAGGTTTGTCACATGCCACTGTAAGTTGTTAACAGATAGCTTATTTTAAGAACTGATGGGACTGTTGCCAGTGCCCTGACTGATTATCCCTGTGCCCCCCCAGCCGCTGTGTATTGATTCCAATTAATGTGACTGACATCCACCACTGAGGGTGAAGTTAATCAGCTAGAGGATCTCCTGTTGTGAATTCATTTCCTCCTCTAAGCTTGTCCTGTTGAGCATTTAAAGAGACTAAAGCAGACACCACACAGGCATGTCCAGTCTGTGCAACAAGGTTAAGCTGTGGAAACTACAATAGCTTCTTGAAAGCTGCCCTGGCCAAGTGAAGTTGCCACACTTCAAAAGGTCAAATAAACCACTTTTTCCTTCTACTTTGATTATTGATTGCTGGAAGAGGTCATCAGACTTGTCCACATTTCAGCAAATATGCTTTTCATCTCAATAGTAACTTGAATCCATAGGAGGCTTTGTTGGTGATGGTGACATCAATTTTTGCTTTTGATGTGAAACATGAATGTCTTAGAAAATTACTTTTGGGGTAGCAGTAACATAAAAGTTACTGAAGGCTCTTCTAAATCATTGGTATGTATGCTGAACAAAATTAGTAGAGCGAAGGTGGTTACTGTAGTTGAAATGACTGAATATCCTACTGGGTACGAAACAGTTACACCTGGCAGCAGAACGTTTGCCAGTTTCAGGTTATCTGAAACAGCCATCCCTACTTTGATCACTGAGTCTGGGCCTAGCTTTAGCTATGAAAATTAGCAACCGTGGGCTAAAATGTTTGGCTAGGTCAACTTAAATAGTTAACATAGAAATAGAGAAGGAATGGGAAACTCGGTATAATAATAGTGAATTGATAACTATCTTGATTTCCTATGCCAATTTAGCAATTTGTAGCTGTTAGAATGTGAGCTACCATCTGGCTTCATAGATCTTTATCTCATACTAAATTACCATGACTAGTTCAGTTCCTTACTGAAAGTTTGTAATTGTGACAAGCAGCAAATAAAGAGAAAACACTGCTGAGTCCACAGATAAGACTGATACTCCCCTCTGGAGGTAAAAAATGCTGGGTTTTAGCAATTTCCTGGTTAAACACTTAAGAAGCCCAGCTCTTTGTAAAAACTACACATCTGTTTGTTTTTTCTAATTGCATAGCTCTAGTGTACCCCTGTAGGGATGATGCTCGTTGCTGTGGGACCTGATCTATCAATGAAAATGCTGTTTTCAAGTGGGTTTTGCTTCACCTTTCTTAAACAGTTTCATAAATCTTAATCCAAGTGACACTGTGTGAAAACAAATCCAGGAGGTACTAACAGCCTAGTTACCATTGCTGTGGTTTTATGCATTAGTTTGTTATTTCTGCTTTTTTTTTTTCTCATCACATGACGTCATCTGCAGTACCAATAAGCACAGTAACTTTCCTCAGCTTGGTTTTCCTTCTTGACCATCCTTACTATGTACAACAGGTGTAAAATAAAGTATTGTGCAAGTGTTATGAGGTCCCCTTCGCGCACGCTGTGTCCAAACTGAGCATTATTAATAAGTTCCTCTGGTTTGTCTCCCAGTTTCTTATAAAATTATATAAATTATAGAAGATTTATTATCTACAAGGCCACTTGTCTCTTCTATGTGAAAACTCCTGGCTTTAAAAAGTAGGCTCTAGAATGGTCTCTTGTGTTTCAAGAGCCGGTAAAATTCAAGTGAATTATTTACTTGGACCAAATGCAGTCTTGTGTAAATTTTAAGCTTTGTTATTCCCAATTGAAAACTGGAGTTAAATTGAACAAAGGCATCATTTATCTTGAAACCAGATTTATGCCTAAACTTGAATGGTTGTCAGAATTCTAAAAACATAGACTCATTTCATTTGACAAAGGCCTCTAAGATCACTGAGTCCAACCATCAACCTAACACCACCATGGCCATTAAACCATGTCCTGAAGTGCTATGTCCACATAGTTTTTTAGCACCTCCAGGGATCTGGTGAGTCCACTGCTTCCCTGGACAGCCTGTTCTGTTGCCTGATGCTTTGATGTGAATGAGACACTGTGATGGGAGATAAAAGACTTTAGTCTTCCTGAATGTAAAACTCAGTACTTGGGAATTCGCAGCCAATCCTGCAGAAAATACCACTGGCACTTTGGCTGCAGTTATTGCCCTTAGTCACTGAGCAGCAAAGGTGTGAACCTTGGAATGTTTGGGCACTCTGTAT
The DNA here is from genome assembly GCF_027791375.1 of Indicator indicator. NCBI lineage: Eukaryota > Metazoa > Chordata > Aves > Piciformes > Indicatoridae > Indicator > Indicator indicator. The sequence goes on from NC_072027.1 coordinate 14,112,282, forward strand.
GTTTAACTGGAAACCTTTATACCACCAGCAATTTGTTTTAGTTTCTAGCTTATGCCATGGTATTTCAGGACAGAAGGTACAGCAGTGTGTGTAGTAGTTTACCCAAGCAATGTGTTCCATAGTAGTAGCAAATTGAGGACAGGGAGTTAGCCTTTAATTTTTCGATTCCTTGTTCTTTTCGGAGCATGACTGCAATTATTATGGCTAGCAAACTTTGATAACAGATGTTAAAATAAAGGCAGGCTTTCTTGGAGCTCTCCAATTCAGAGTAGCTACCAGAGAACCAGAAGAAATAGGCTGGTAGTTTTTGGAGAAGGAGCTGTTGTTTAGTATGAACTTAGAAGAAAATTTCTTGTTAAATGAGTAAGAGGGACACAGAACTGTTGGAGCAAGTCCAGACGAGGGCCACAAAGATGATCCAGGAACACCCCTGCTATGAGGATAGGCTTAGAGAGCTGGGGCTGTTCAGCCTAGAGAAGAGAGTACTCTGGGGAGACCTTACAACAGCCTGCCTATACCTGAAGGCATCCTACAAGAAGGCTGAAGAAAAGCTTTTCATAAGGGTGTCTAGCAATAGGACAAGAGGGGATAGTTTGAAGGTGAGGGAGAGTAGCTTTAGACTGGATCTTAGGAAGGAATTCTTCAGTATGAGGGTGGTGAGACTCTGAAACGGGTTGCCCCAGGGAGGTTGTGGATGCCTCCTCAGTGCAGATGTTTGAGGCCAGGTTAGATGAGGCGTCCCTGCCCATGGCGGGAAGTTGGAGTAGATGATCTCTAAGGTTCCTTCCAACCTAGGCCATTCTATATTAACACACTTGTCATTTCCAGTTTTATCTTTGCATACATATTTGAGGTCCTTTGTTGCAACTAAAGCTGTACTGTGCAAAAATTTTACAAACCTTCTAGCATTTCACTAATTATTAGGAAATTGAATTACCAAAGAAAACAGGTTTGTGCACATATCTCCAAAGCAGCAAGCTTAAATTTATCAAACTGGAGTTGCCATTATGAGTATGTATCTGTTCTATTTAAAAATAGGTATTGTTGTCTGTATTGTATTGGAAATGTCACCTTAATGGTTACTCCCTGTTCAGTTGCATTTATAGCAGGACTTGTCACAGCAGCCACTGTTCTTCAGTTGCAGAAATGTCAATGCTCCTGCTACAGAAGGAGAAAAAGAGTGTGTTTTTATGATTACTATTTTGAGCAGCTGGTTGTTTTTCTTATCTACTTGATTTTTGGCTTGCTATCAGCAGGTATAATAAATGATCTAATGCTGAAACAGTGGGAAATGGCATTCTGTTTACTGACTTAGATACTACAAGCACAGTTTCCCTAACCAAAAGGAGGAGTATTTTCTGTGTTTTGATGAATGGGTTCAGATTTCTGCTGGTTTCCCATAGTTACTGGGAAGTGATAGCAGAGTTAGTGAAGCAGCAAGAGGGGGTCTTCTGTTATTTATAGCTCCAAAACCTCTTCATAAAGATTTATATCAGAGTATTTCACAAACAGCAGACTCTCAGAATTACATCTTTTAAACTGAGGCAAATACGTGGGGTGGGATGTTAAAGGAGCTGGGCAGACCATTGCTGAGTGCAGTAGTTGCTGGATATACTGTTAACAGAGGAGAGACATAAATCATATTGAGTGATGATTGTTTTCTGAAATGGAGTCAGAAAACATGGTAGATACTGTAAGGCAGTATGACCTTACAAAGTAAAGTTGCACTTCTTGATCATGTCGATTACATGTAAGGAGAATCCACAGGCCAAATGTCTGTTTATCTTCTTATGGTCTAGTTGAGGCAGGGGGGGTGGAGTGGGATCAAGTAATTTCCTTTTGTATTTCCTCTATTTCTTCCTCCAGTTAGGTATAATTGTTTGAATTTGACTCTTTGTTTTGTTTAATTACACTTCTTAACAGCAGAACATGAGAGGTGAGGGGGAGAAAGAAGTATGATACTGAGAAGCAAAGCTATTATGCCTGAGTTTCTAGATGCTTTGTGAGAGAGTGATTGGCTTCAACCCTTAATTGTTCTCATTCTTACAGCAGCATCCTGCAGAACGTGTAGCATATATAGCATAGGCTTCATTCCAGTGTTGCTGATAAGGGGAGAAGTGATTTTTCACTTCTAGACTGACCTTCATGTTTGGTATTAGTCTTCTGCAACTGATCTGAAATGGTTGCATAGTGTATTTTGTTTAAAACTGTTGGGTGTATTCTGTTTTGTGTGCCTCGGGCTACAGTTTTGGGCATAGAATGGAGGCTAAGTGGTATATAATGGTTTGTATAGAATACAAACTTTTTACAGTTAGTTGTTGGTATTATCAGTGCTGCCATTTTCTGTCTTTAGGAGGCTTTTCAGTCATCTTAAATCTGTATGTAACCAAAATAAATACCACAAATACCTGAAATGATTGTAAGCATTGCAGTTCTACACAGTAGCAGTTTTAGCAGATGGGCACTGTGTTTGATAAAGAGTCTTTTTAGATCATGTCTTTGATATCTTCTAATGCAGGGATAGATTGATCTTTTGGAATAGATTGATCTTTTAAGCTATGATTTTATTAATGTAGCTGAGAACTTTTTTTGTTATGTAGAACAGTTCCTCCTAGTCTCAGTTGTAACGATTAAATTAATTTTTCATGAATTCGTAGTGCTTCAGGCTCCTGCGAAACCTTGCTTAGCTTCTGAGGATTTTTTTTTAATGTGTGATGTGAATTTTGTAAAGCCTTTCAATAATCAAAAAGGTAATTTAGGCCTTTTCTGACCCACTCACCCCCCCTTCTTTTTTTTTTCCTTCTTCTGAAGAGGGAACTTTCAAAAGAGCTGGAAATTCTCCAAAGGCTCTTATACAACTGGTACATTCTGCTTTAACATAATGCAATCTTTCCACATTTCTGTTTTTCCTTAATTAACAGGAGGATGGAAGGGGTGTTAGATTCAGTTTCACAGAAGGATTTTTTGCAACCACACAAGGCAGCGTGAAGAAAAGAGAAGAAACTTTGTAGGCAATAGTATTTTCGAAAACTGGTCTGCTTTCCTGCACAGTAGTTTCCTCCTGCTGCGTCTTATACACTTTTGCTGGAAACACTGTGGTTTGGTGATCTTGCTGCTGCCTAAACATTAAATTTGTCTGTGCTTTATTAAATAGAGCATTCTCTGCTCTGTGGTGGGATTTGGACTGCCCCCATCTCTGTTCCTGAATATAGGTTGGGCGGTAGAGTTCCTGGACTGCAGCTTTGGGTAGGTGCTTGTGTAAGGAGAAAAAATCCAGCCTGTCAATTGTACAGCCCTTAGCAGATATCTGCAGAGGTGGAAATATTTTTGTAAGGCATCCATGCAGAAATTGATAGCTTAAAAAGTAAAGTCTCTGCATGTGTAGCTATGTGCAACTGCAGATGTAAGGACAATGGTTGGAGGTTAGACAGAGTAAGTGTTTGTGAAGTTAGTGTCAGTGGTGTTCAGTGACAGGGCAAGAGGCAAAAGGCACAAACTGAAACTCAAAAAAAATTGTTTAAATATGAAAGAAAGGCTTTTTTACTTACAAGGATTGTAGAATACTGGAACTGCCTGCCCAGTGAGATGATGGTGAGCACCTGGGCAATAATCAAAACTTGACTGTACAGAGTCTGAGATATGTGCTGCAGCTGCTCTCACTTGAGCAGGGTGCTGGACTACATCTGCATGGGTCCATTCCACTGTCACCCATCCCATGACTCTGTGGAAATTGTAAGAATGGAGCATGTGACAGACAGGACTGCTCAAAGGAAACTGGTTGTTCAAAGCTGAGAATTTGCAGATTTTTGAGAAGGGACTTCAATTTTTTTTCTGGACACACAGAGACACTTTGCACTTGGGTACCCTTTGTCCTCAGTGTAGACAGACGCGTAGATGATTGATATCAGCTGTGGAATGTGCTACTAGGGCAGCACAGGTTAAAAACCATACAGCTTTTGAAAACTGGGGCTTTAATGTAATTTATAATCTACTGACGTGAGATTGTAAAAGGCTTGTAATGCTGGGAGACAGGATGAGCTATTTTCTGGTTGAGAACTTTAATTTGGATATGTTTCTCCTACACTTGAAATAAATAGAACCACCCTGTCTTTAGTACTCCTTGGGTACATGGAGAGTTGAGTGCTACCCATCCATTTTTTGTAAAAGTTGTTCTTTTGCCGGTGTGGTAGGGTAAACACTGGCAGAGCTTCCTTGTACTGTCTTATTGCTGAGTTATGCGTGAAGACGTGTGTCTGTGATCCCTCTGTTACGGCATTTTAGAGAGAGACAGTAAAGATACAGATTTGGGTTTTTTTAATTCATCTTTACAGAAACGTATTTTGCTCTTTCATAAAGTTCAGAGAAACAGTTCTCTCACCTAGAAGTTAAATAGCAAAACATAATGAACAGGTAAAAGCTCAATTCCCTTTGAATGCATTTTTCTGTAGAAGCCAATTCTGAGAGTGGACAGAGCCAAAACACTTTTCATTCTTTATCCCTACATAAGGGATAACATATTGAGATCATAAATTTTGGAGGGTCTTTTGAGATTTTTTAAATCCAACACCTTCCTTCAGTGCTTTGTACATCGATTAGAGACTTCTCTCAGGAAAGAGAGGAGCAGTGGAGATGCTCTACCAGCTGGACTACAGATGAAGAATGCTCTGGGAACTTAATCACCGTCATGCTCCACACTAAGCATTCTTGTAGCTCAACGTGTGCAGGAAATGAGTGTAGAGGAAAAGGAGGTTTTGCATTGAGGGAAAGTGTATACCTACAAAAACCCAGCCTGTGGCTACATTAAGGAGGATTAAACAGCTCAGTTGCAAAGTTGGGTTTTGTTTTATTTTTTTTGCAGTTTAACTTTTAAATATTTGTGTCATTCGTCATCCCTGTAGATTCTAAAATTAAGAGTTCCTGAAACTTGGGTGTATTATTTTGAGACAGAAGGCTGATGTTCTTACTTAGATTAACTACCATTTTATTAAATCAATGTAGAGATGGTAGAGGTATACACAAACTAAAAGAAATGCTCATTTTGTTGAAGCAAACTGACAGACCATGATTACAGATCATCTATTTTTGTGTTGCAAACTGGAAATTAATATAAACAGTGTGGACCAAAGCAGGCTTATGTTTTGCTTGGTTTTGATAGCTGTGTGGAAGGGATGATTCTGTAAACCATCTCCAAGATTTATTCAGTGATGTGCTATGAAAATAGTCCAAGACAAGTCAAAATTCATTTTGGAAAGTGTAACATTTTGCTTTCTAGACTTTCAACTTTGAGGCAGGGAATACTATAGCAGCTTGTGCTAATTGTTTAATGTGATGGAGTGTACACTGTGTATAAAATCCAGTGTTGCCTGGACATCGTATCAGATAAAAGATGAAATTCCAAATATGTAAAGAGTGGGCAAACCTTTCTGACGACAGCATGATAAATCCTGTGGTAGTTAGAGCTAAAACAAGCTGCTAATATGCGTCTGAGTTCAGGAGATATTAAACTATATATAGATTTTGCTATTGCTAACAGATTGTTGTTGAGATACCTGACACATTTTTTAATGTTACATGCTTCAGAAGAGCTGAGCTTTACATAATTCCTGGTTAGCGTTAGTTTTGTGAAGACATGTTAAAATGAGTGGCCTAGTTTGGAAACTCTGTCACATAGGCAAAGAGGGAGGTTTGAAGATTTTTACCAAAGATGCAAAATTCTCCTGATATGTGGTGTTCTTTTCTTTGTCTTTATTTGATTTCAGTGTGGGTGCAAACTACAGTGAGAGGTGCTGTGTCATAGCAGCCATCACTGGAACAAGAGCAACACAAGGGTTCCCTGCACAGATGGTGCTGCCGTAGCTCTGATGGGCACTGGAGAGCAGAATGACCAGGGTCTTGGTAGCTAGACATCAGTCAAGAGAGAAACTGTGCTCATTTTAGCAGCCTTTGGGTAAAGACTGCCCAGTGCAAACATCTTTCAGAGCATTCCTCAGGCAAACTCCAAACAGATGTTTGAACACATGTGCCGAGATCTTCTTGAGGCTCAGTTGTTGCTCTTGTTTGTTAAGTTTAAAGGCAAAGAGAAAGGATGCTTCTGAGGCAGGGATTTTCTCCAATTTTGTGTTCTGGATTCCAATGTTAGGATGAGCTTAGATGGAATGAAGGGGATTGGATGTAAATGTGCATTGTCGATATGGCTGATGAAGTATGGGTCTGTTATACTGGAGGTGCACTGATCTTTTGGCTGCATGGGTCCAGCTAGTTCATGTCAAAAGAATTGGAGAAAATTGTCACATGGGGAAGCTGTTTCTCTCTAACAACCTACTGGGAAACTGCAGAATTGCTTTTGCTGAAGTTCTTTCCTTGTTTCTCAGAAAAGAAAAGAAACTGAAAATAGAGTTATCTTATTCAAAATATTGGGCGTTGTCCCTTAACTGTTTGCTATCAGCTTGGTCTGTAGTTGTGGGTATTTCACAAACCATGGATGGTAAAGCTGAAGACTGTTTTTAATATTGTCCTTAGAACAGTGTATTAGGACTGTGCTTACATCCAAAGGATTAGTTTGGATTTTTCAATGCCTAAAATGTGTCTAAGTTGACCTTCCTGTTCTTTTTGGATATTTAGTTGCATGCCTTTGATAGTTGATGTAATAGGTCATGTGCTGTTCAACTATTTCTAGGTCTTTTATTAACTTTCAGATATTAGCTTGGTGGTTCTGTTCTCAATGTCAGGGGTTATTAATCATAGCAGTTTAGATCTAACCTTTAGCATAGAGACAAGAATGTTCCATATTTTTCTTACTTGCAGGGAAGTATCCAAGGCAAGTGCTCCTGGCCATTAGAGGAGATGTGTTACTGAAGCAGATGGAGCTTTGTTTTTCCTCCTGGCTATCTATGTCTGATAGAAATGCTTTCAGAGAACTACTGCAATCAATTTTTTGTTTGCTTTGTACACCCACTTACAGTTTTGGGATTATGGACTTTCCAGTTCCTTACTGAGGTTTTTCTTAGGTTAACTACTCCAGTGTCCTTTTGACATCTCTTATCTTTCACCCTGTAGAGTGAAACTCTAGAGAGCCACCTGCTTTCTGATCACAAAACTGTGTGTTCATAACCATGTAACTGTGACAGCAATTTGCTGTTGAAAGTTTTCACTGTTACTGTGGTTATGGATTCAGCTCCATAGAAAAGCATCTGCAAATAATGCAGTGCAATTATGAAGCCACCAAGTAGCAGCCTGCCCTGCTAAACAGTTCCAAGTACTGGGATGTTACAGGAAATATGTTCCATTTTGACTGCCACAATAAGTGAAGTACCAGAAAATGTTAGTCACAGAAGGTGTTTTTGCCAGAGAATGCTTTTGACTCACTATCAGAGTTTTTAAGCCCAAAGGCTGAGCCTTGACTTTAGAAACCATGTAATTCAGAAGTTGCTCATATATGTATCATATTTGGGAGCAGATGATGCTGAGGTTGGGACACTGCAACTTTTTATATGAGTTGAACATACCTGCTCAAGGAAGCCAATGATAAGAAAATCTAGCAGTAGCTGTTAGAGCTCCTAGAAAGCTGCTATATCCAGGGGCAGGCAGCTATGGTGGAAAACATGGAGCTGGGACTCCATGCTGGCTCCTGGTATATGCCTGTCCCTCTTGGATGTAGCAGGTCTGCTGTCTGGCAAGGGCTCAGCAAAGAAAGCCTTAAAATTTTCTCAGAGAACCTCTCTCCCTCCCTGTGTAGATGCAGTTGCACCCAGGTCAGCAACATCCTTTTCTTCTGTATCTCCTTGAAGCTGGCGTATGGATAGGGGAGGCTGCCAAGTGCTGTGTGAGGTATTGAGTTCTGCCTTCAGCAGTCCATGTGACAAGTCCTGCGTGTCTCTTCACCTGCCTGATAAATAAACCTCTCTGAAGAAACATCTCATAGTGCTTCTAAGAATCTCTTTCCAGAGGAAAGTTGTTTGATGGATGACATTAAAGATCTTGAACCTCTTGTTTACCAGACTGATGGTGTTTCTGTGAAGAACTTGTAGTGTGTCCTCTCAGTGAACTGGTAGAGGTTTGTCTGAGGCAACAATAAATTGCTTTGTGTTCATTTACTCTGGATTGCCATTTTTAATCTAAAACCTTTCTCTAAGGTTTCCTGTTGAAACAAGGTGAGAGTGTGAGTGTGAACTGTAATTCCATTCTCAGAAGTGGACAATTCCCTGATGGGAAGAGTTGTTCAACTGGTTTGTTGAAGAGGCTGTAAAAGAAAAATAGGCCTACACAGGCACATGTACACTTGCACTTATTCACCCCTGTATCGCGCTGTAACAGAGGCCTGGTGGGAGCCAGTGTTGAGTCTTGGGTTGTCTCCAGGCATTACGCTGGGCTATGTATGTAGCCAGCCTGTGTCCAAGTGGGATGAGGGATGCATGGAAGCACCTTCATCCACTGGAGTGGAGCCCAGATGAAGTTGCCTGTCAGTCTGCAGTGTATATGTGTACCTATCCCAGCCAATGAAAAAACAAAAACCTAATGAAAACTGGAAGGTGACTTAAGTGCAGCCCCCAGTGCTGTGCTAGCATGTTGACTCACCATGTTGGGAGCCTCAGACACACACTGTGTCTCAGAACAGCCCTTTTGCTCTTACTGTGACAAGTTAATTAAAGTGTCCTGCTTAAAGTTCTGCTCCCGTCTTTTGTTAGACCTGAATGTGCTCATGAAATATTGCTAAGTGTGTTTTGCATGACCATTTTAACAGTAAAAAACCCTGTTGCTTTGACAGCTTGATGTTTGCTGTTAGCAGGAGGTTTGTTTGATGTTCTGTGGTAACAGCAAACTCACTGAAACTATTTTCCACTCAGTTTCTTGATGAGTTTACTTGTGTTGGAGACACACAAATGGTTTGCAGTGTCATTTCTGGGGATCAGCAAGAAGAGCGCTACATGCTCAATGCAAACACAAAGTTCTGCTTGGATGCAGCTTGTTACAGAAAAGGCTCACGTTATATTTGATGTTGCATAGAGTATAACTGCTTCTAAGAGTATTTTCTCAGAGAAAGGAAAGTATGCTCTGTGAACACTCCTGAGACTCAGATGCCTATCTTAATATTGGGACTTTGAATGTGTGCCCTCTGGCACCCTTGGTTCTTCTGTGATTTTGTGTCATTTAGCAATTCAGAGCTGTGATTTTTGCTGTTTCTGAACATTGTTTAACTGTACTTCAAGTAGCATTAAAAAGTCAGTAATAAACTGAATTTATTTTGAATGACAAAAAAGCTGTATATAAAAGAACCTGATTTTGAGGAGGTAACCAAGAAAAAACCCACTCATGCCAAAATATCCCATGATGCTTCAGGAAAACCAAACATAACTAAGGATTGAGTTATAACCTATTGTATCTTTAATCCCTGTTTAACATTTCAATAAGAAGAACATTTCTCTATTGAGAAATTAAATGCTCTATATTTACATTTTCTTTATGAAATGAGAGGGAATGAAGTCATTCCACCTCATTCTCTTTTGCTTGACTGACATTTGATTTCACACTCTTTAGTCAACTCTTGAGTTGTATTTTCCATAATAAAAAGAGATTTGTTTTCCCTTGCATGTTTAAAATCCATTGCTTCCCTTGGATCTTCAGCCAAGGGTTTTTGGTTAGGTTTTTTTGATTGTTTTCATTCTCTCTCTCTCTTTCTTTCTTTCTTTTTTTTTTTTTTCTCCTTGTAATTTCTGGTTTCACTGTTAGTTTTGTTTTTTGGGGTTTTTTTTGACTATTGCAGACTTTTCAGACCAGATTTTTTTTCATATGATTTTTCTTACATACACTATATAAAGTGGTGTCAAACTGTACACTGAGTGGAGTTTTTGAGAACAACTGAGACTGCCGTCTTTAAATTATCAGAGCAAAAAGAGCATAGGCAAACTTCAGTGTCTGTTATGCCAAGAAATGTGGTAGTGGTGATCTAGGCAAGGTCTGTGAGAGGCTGAGATGTATAGTATTGAAATAGTTTGGAGTTCAGACCAGCAATTAGAGTATCACAATCTGGGAGGCAACTACATTTTAGTCTGGGAAACCCCACCCAATTCATTTTTAGCCTTTTTTTTAAATCTTCCCCCAAGGACATGTTAAGTGATTTTGGTTTGCCCCTTATATGGTGGTTTTTCACCTACTGTTTCAGATCAAAGCTGGGGCTGGCACAGTGGTGCACAGCCCAACATTTCTACATCAGAAGCTTCTGGGTTTTTTTTTTAATTTTTCCTAAGATGCAAGCACTACAGCAATGAATATTAGAGCTGTCCTGTCTCTTCATACAGAAGAATGCGTTATTTCTTAAGGTGCACCAAACTTACAACCTTTGATAGCCTACAGTCAATGTTTGAGAGGTAAAGAGGCCAGAAGTGAAAGCACTTAATCCTGCTGTAAGAGCTGTTAATGCCTGTTGACATAAACGAGTATTGAGGGTTCTCAGCAGTGCTGAGCTGACAGCACCACAGCCAGAGGCCAACTTTAAACAACTTCATTCTAGACTTACTTATATCCGAAGCCTGGAATTTGGATAGAAGTTGTTGTTGTTGTTGTTTCATAAACTATATTTTCAAAGGAAGCTTCCTTGCTTCTGATTCATTTAATCTTCATGTCTTATCTTCACTGGGGCTTCAGCAAAACCTTCTCATAATTGGTTTCAGATGATTTTGGAATATTTTTTTGTCATTTTCTCTGTTGAACCAGGAACACAATATTCTCAAACTCTTTGGAGAGACTTTGTGTAGGGTAAATAATTCATCTCTCTGTAGAATAATTTTATTATTGTTTCTATTGCTCCTTTTTATTTAGAAATTACATAACCTAAATCTGAAGGGGTTTATATAGAAGCATAAAAAAATCCCAAAGAATAGATTTAAAACCCAATATTCAGACACTAGGAGAAGGGTTCTATGTTCTAAATTAAATTAAATGCTGCAAAATATGTTGAGAATTGAGTAAAAAAATCTCTTTTGCTGTCTTCACCTGTTTTGGTTAGACTGTAATAATCTATCCCTTTGTTCATGTATTTGGAGAAACCTAAAATGTATTAGAATGCAATTAATTTATTTTCTTCAGTGAATATTTGTAAAAACAGACACTAGAAGGGATTCTGTGACAAGTGTCCTGTTTTCATGGAGAAGGTTCATGTGGTCATGCAAAGATCTGACAAGCAGAGATACAAGAGCAGAAAAGATGAAATATTGCTGCTAGTCTTTGGAGCGAATCCTCAGTGCAGCAGTGGCAAAAGTGAGGTGTCACAGGAGTGTATGAAGGAGGAGAAACATTTTTCAGAGGTTCTTGGAGAATCTGTGAGCATTGGGAAGAGATGCCCAAAGTACAACCATCATGAAACCAGCTCTAAACTGCTTGTGTTTACAGCAGGGAAACAGCAGCTGAAAAATACACCTGGATGTTGGGTTTGGGTCTTTCTGCTTATTTTAATAGCATTTGGCCACATGAGAGACTTTCTGTCAAAACAGTAAAATGTAGAACATCCAAGAATCTAACTGAATAACAGTGCTGTGTTTGCATGGATAAAAAAATTGCACAGCACAACAGTGCTCCTGTTGGAAATGCTGACAAAAGTCTATTTTACTTCTCTTCTGACCCCTTTTTGGTACTGTGCACAAAATGAGTAGGAAATATGTATGAAGGAAGTCTTACTGGGAAATTGTTTTTCTGCTGAAGTAGTGTGGACTACTGTCTTGGACTGCTTATCTCCTGGAGTGGTTGAGGAAATTTCAGTCCTGATTGGGGGTTTTAGATATTGAGGAGATTTCCTTAAGATGCTTGTACTTCTTACCTATTTGCCAGAGCCATGAGACAGCGAGATATAGGTTAGCCTTTCCTTTCTCCCAGTCCTGTTACAACTCTGTAAGAATATGCATACGGTTCTGGTGTCCCCACCATAAGAAGGATACACAGCTGTTGGAGTGAATCCAGAGGAGGGCCACAAAGATGATCCAGGAACACCTCGGCTATGAACACAGGCTGAGGGAGCTGGGGTTGTTCAGCCTAGAGAAGAGAAGATTCCAGAAGGACCCTAGAGCTGCCTTCTAGAAGGCTGGAGTGGGACTTTTCATAAGGGTGTCTAGCGATAGAGCAAAGGGGAATGATTTGAAGCTGAGGGAGAGTAGGTTTAGACTGGATCTTAAGAAGCAGTTCTTCAGTTTGAGGGTGTTGAGGCTCTGGAATAGTTTGCCCGGGGAGGTTGTGGATGCCTCCTTGGTGGGGGTGTTGAAGGCTGAAGGCCAGGCTGGATGGGGCCTTGAGCAGCCAAGTCTAGTTGAGAGACATCACTGCCCATGGCAGGGAGGTTGGAGTAGATGATTTCTGAGGTCCCTTCCAACCTATGCCATTTTGTGATTGTATCTATAATATCTATGACTATCTTCATTGCATGTATATATATATATGTGTGTGTGTGGGGGTGTATTTGTATAAGAACTGGTATTGGAACATGTCTTAGAATGGAAAGCACAAATTTATTTGATCAATAAGGTTGAAAAAATAGTTGTTGTTCTTCATCAGGCTGTGTATTGCTTCTCCAGCTGTCTCTGGCATTACTGCAAAGACTGCCTTTGGGCTGCATTGCTGTTTTAGCCAAATGGTGTAAAGAGCTCCTTGTCCCAGAAAGCAATTCCCTGTTTCTATTTCCTCCAAATACCACTTGTGAACGGTGCATTCCAACATGTAATTTTATATGCTTTTGACTGAAAGACGCAAGGAAGTGTTGAATCTGAGCTGGGAGATGTAAATGAGAGGAAGATGCTCAGAGTTTCCGATTTGGTTGCTTGGAAGCACAACAGGGTAAAAAAGATCTAGTTTTCTGTAAGAATTTCCTCTCATCATTCAGGTAAGGTTGTGGATTATTTCATCCCTGTAAATCCATGGCAGGAGATAAGAAATATGAGTGTTCAGAGCAAGGTAAAACTGCAAGAGGTTGAGCACCATGAGATGATACAGAAGGAGTGCTTGGCAGAAGTGGTGCAGCTGCAGTTTGCAAAGCAGTAGCATTAGGGAGTGCTCACTGCTTCAGCAGGCTTTGAAATTCATCTTGCATTTTCTTTCCCCTTGCTATCTTCCTTTGATCATTTCACAGAATTTAGGATATGTGTTCTGATCTCTTAACACAAACCCTCTGCTCTCCTGGCATGGTGTGAAATGGCTGCTTACCCATGTTACTCAGCCAAGCCACCATCTTGTAGGTTGTTGTTTTTTTTTTTCTTTTGCAATAACCTGTGACCCAGCTTTCGCTGGTGGACCTGATCTACTTTCCTGAGCAGTGTGGTGAAGAGAACTGGAAGCAGCGACTTGTAGGAAATCTCATCAATGTCTTACAGAAGCATTCTTGCTCTTGTGCCCACCTTGCTGCAGAGAATTGGATGAGTTCACCTTGTTTCTGTGGTGGGATACAGACATACCAACAACCACACTTTGATTGAAACCTCTGTTTCGATCAAGTGTTGTAACAAATTTAAATTATACAGCTGATTAGTGAACTTGAACAGCAGTTTCTTTCCTGAACCAGTCTGTCATTGGAGATGCCAGCTGTAGCCTAGTACACTATCGTATCACTTATCATTAATAGATGTTGCATGGATCTTATCTTTAAGAAAACAAGACTTCATTTAAAAAAAAAAAAAAAAGGAAGAAAAGTAGTCCAGTAACATCTAATACCCATTTATCTCAGAGGAAAAAATAGATTTCTGAATCTGATCAGAGCACCTCCATGTTCAGCAACCCAGCCCTGCTTCAAACTACCAGTGAGACCAGTGGTAATGAAACAAAGACACAGTCTTCATTTGAAGCCCTTGTTTGAGGGAAATGTGGCAGTTGCACATGTTCAGAATGGGATATATTGAAAGTGCTTGACTATGTCAGCATTCAGGAGGCAAGCAGAGTGGTGGAGGAAGGCAGGGAAGCAGGCAATACAGCGTGTTTTTGGGTATGCTGAGGGTGGGGGTTTCCTATGCCTGTGCCCATCAGAGCCATGTTGTACCCATGTTGCATGGAGGGCAGCTGATGGACCTTGTAGCACCTCTATGGATGCTCTCTATGGCCAGGCAATCTCCACGGAAAACAAAGTGGAGTGTCCCAGTGCAGGGTCTCTCCCAGGGTGAGACAACTGAGCCAGGATTCCACCATGCAACTCTGTGATACGATCCACAGTTGGATTTTTCTGTAAAGCTTTATATATTCTCTTCACAGTCAAAAATACTATCTGGAGCTCAGCATTCACTCAGCTTTATGTAGCTTGGGAAAGACATTTCAATTCTGAGCTCCTCAGTAGTGTGAGTGTGGGTTTGCAGAGACGAGATGAGAGGGCTTTCTTGGGAGGGGCTTTTTAATGTTTCTAGCTTTGGGCTATGCAGTGCTGGAAGTGCTGGAGAATTCTTTCATTTTCATATTATTATTTTTATCTGTGCACCAGGCACTCGTCCATGCTCTCTGCCCTGCCAAGAAGACTTCAGCATTAATGTGACAGACCACCCTGCCCGTGGGTGAGGTGTGTAATTCTTTCTCAGAGCAGAGATCTTGAGCAGAGGCTGCTTATTATGTCAAAGTGCATGTGGTTTTCTGACAGGAGTTACTTGGCAGTCCAGATAAAATATTAAACTCCACTCAACTTGGAAAAAACAGGATGACTTAAATGCATAGTAAAAAATGTTTTTGTTCCATTTCTTCTCTGTCTTATGTTGGAAAGTTGGTGATGGTGAGAGAGATCTTCCCTTGCTCTGGAGTATGTTCTCCTGTCTGATGTGCTAACCTGTCTGTGTCAGGAACAGCTGCTGGTGCTTGAGCAACAATATACTTTTTGTCCATGGTTTCCTGTTGAATTTAGAAGTGGGAATTAAAATGCTTGGTATTAAAATGGAAATAAAGCCCCAAACCCAACCATTTGGAGTGGGGAATTTTTGCAGTTCATTCCCCATGGCTTGTGCCATGAAACTTCTCAAAACCTCTTTTTAAGTTTTAGAAGTATGGCTTTTTCCAGTGACAGGATTAGTATTTGTTATTGTCAGAGGGCTATTTTTTTGATATATTAATTTGTATTTAATGTAATAAATTTGAGTCTTAAAAATCTGCCTCCATAAAAGCAAACAAGCAACTTTTGGACTTTTAAAACACATTTCTAATTACTGCAAATCATTAGAATGGTCTCATTTAAGGATTTGATTCCTTTAATCAAGTTTGCTATTGACAATGATGGAAGTTTTTCTTTTGTGGATGGTTGTTTAGCGTTAAACAACTGTTGAATATTTACTTTCAAACATTTTCTTTCTATAATAATATTGATGTTAGAACCTAGTTAGAGAAATTGCTCCATTTAGTAAGTTTTTTTAGACAGAATTCTGCCGTTTTTCTCTGCATACTCATGAGAAAGTAACCCCTGTTTGCAGTCGCATTGCTGCCCATTGCCCTGCCATGACCTGATGGGACAAGAGTGGAGGCTTGCACCAGTGCACACCCAGCACAGCACTGGGAGGTGCTGGTTGGGCCCAGTGGGATGGCTGGAATGTTTGTGTGATGGATATGGGGCAGCCTAGAGCTGAGAAGAATTCCTTTCACATAGGTGTAAGAAAACATGACAGCAAAGGAAGGTCCAGGAGAGGGCTCAGGAAGGTTTTCTAAGTTCTCAATACCCCAGCCCCTTTCAAGGAGTTCACAACTACTAACTTAAACACAAAGTAATTACAGGAGCACTCCCAGCACATTCTTGCTAGTGGTGCATTGGTAGCCTGTTGTCCAGCAGCTGCTTTCAGTGTTACCTTTCCCCGTGAGTGCCTGGAAAGCCATTTTAACATGTATCTCCAAGTATTTAGAACAGAATTGCTCTTTGGTGTATGTGCAAAACAAACAAGCAAAGCCCTCTTTGAATTACTGACTGTCAGTAAAATTTCTCAGTATCCAGGCTACCACTGGGTTTCTCTTGGAATTAAACACTTCATGCCTTGATTAGTTTTGTGTATGTTACATTTGTTTAGCAGATTCTCCTCCTGCCAGCCCATGCTGCAATATTTTTCCCTCTCAGACCAATAGCAGCCACAGATGGGACTCTCTGGCTTCTGGGGCTGGTGGTGACAGGTCACTGCCAAGCAGCAGAGTGGCAGCCTTGTGACACACATGGCTACAAAACATGGAAGGCCAAATGCCCTTGGTTTGCAAAGCTCTTGAGAAGCAAACTTAGCAGGGATTGAATTCTGAATCTCAAGGAAAAATGATAGGAAAAAACAGCTGCAGAATTTCCTAGCACTTTGTGTATGAACACTGTTGTTTTTTTTTTTCACGAAGAATTGCTGTTTCATTGAACTGACCTAAAATTGGCATGTCAAGCACTGAAAATAAAATGTGTTTTTCTTTTATTTCTCATTCTTTTTTTTTCATTATATAGTTCAGTTGTCAGATTCTCTATGTAAAAAAACCCAGCCACTCCTAGAACCTTTCTTAAAACAAAGCCAAAAATTTCATGTGAATTCCTGACTCTGAAACCTGAAGTTTTAAGCCATCAGTGCTGTGAGGCTTATTGTAGAGCTGCTGTATGTAACCAGCAGATCTCGGTGCATGCATCCTAGCTGTGGGCTCTTCCTACTCTTGATGAGTCAGTCCTAATTCATCTGAACTTTTAAAAAAGCAAACAGCTTCAAGATGCGTTCTGAAGCTGGTGCTTCATAGAAGGGGAATTCAAATGAGTAAACAGCAAGCAATTCAGCTTTGATGTACCTAGATATGCCTCAAGAAATCTGCAACTGCCTCTGGATTCAGGGTTTCATCTACTGTCTGTTTGAACTTATGCAGCAGCCTAAATATTTGAGTGTTGCATTTTAACCATTCTGTTTTCACTGGGATTTGGAATATGTTTTCCTCTAGAGTATTTAAGTATAAAGTGCAGTCATGTCCTTGCCATGTTGATTGGAAAATGAATTTACAGCCTGACATATAAGAATAATGATGTGTCCAGATGTGGATATTGAATACTATTGAACTCCTGCTGCCTTGTACAAGCTCAAAACTCCAGCAGTGCCACAGAAATGAAAAGCATCATGTTTGTGAACAAGTTCTTCCTCCCCTTTTGCCCCCCACCCCACTGTGTGATCAGCACATGCATGCTGCCACATCCTCATCCATTGTCTTGGCAATGTGCCAAGGCCACAGCAGCCACCCAGTGCATGCTGGAGAGGCCACCAGCATGGTCATCAGGATGCTGGCAGATGGAGGTGTGCAGGACAGGAGGCTGGACTGGAGCACGTTGGAGACTGTGAGTTGTTACCTGTGCACCTGAATTCGCGTCTTGAACTTAAATTCTGATCTCCTTCTCTTCCTCCAAGCAAACTAAACCTTGTGTTTGTCTTTGGAGTAGAGACATAGGGAAAAATCCTTATTAAAATACATCCCTTTAGAGGGAGCTTTAGTAGATCCTTTTTCAGAGTGGCCCTATGTTTTTTAGGGAAGGGCCAGAGTATTCTGTTGAAGGTTTCTTGAGCAAATCAATAAGCTTGCAAAGAAGCACAAGTGGATCCCCCAAGGCCTTCACCAGCCATGGGCTGCCTGAGTGTCCTCACCTTGATCCAAACCTGGAATAATCAGTCCTGATTTGTTGCCATCAAAAGGAATTCATAAGAATTTGCTTTCTACCGACTTCATAGTAGTATTGATAGGGTTTTATACAAGGGTTTCCCAAAAATAGCATGGTGTTTAACACTGGGTGGTCTAACACCAATGCATAGGATTTGTAAATCTTGCTGGGTTTACTCAAGTTGCAAATGGTGCTATTTGCTCTAAAGCGATTTTGCTTAGGTTTGGCGAAGGAGTTGAATTTGTTATGATTATACTGCTAAGCAGTGTTAAAGAATTCCAGCCAACTGCCGTGTTTGCAGAGGTGGGTTTTTAGTTGGATCAGAATTTTATTAAATTTACAGAATAAATTTAATTAAAAGCCAGTAATTTCTAACATCTTATTTACAGTGAGTGTACAGATTTCATGTGTTGATAGCTTTGCCTATTTACTTGGCAATTTGTTAAAGTAATATACTTTGTAATTATTTCATGGTTACTAACGCTTTGGTGCCATGCCACTTTCTGTTGAGTTAACATTTTGTGTTGGCTTTGTGGCTCTCTGATCTTTTCAGTCTTTGTGCTACTTTGTATGTAGTAGTTCTTCATACCAGTCCTCTAATCTTCAGTTTTGTTCTAATTTCCTTTGCTCTGCTTTTGTCTCTTCTTGATCCATCTGCCTGTGGCCAGAAAAGATGCTTGTTAAGATGTCTTTTTGGTCCCCAGTATATGGTGGTTTAGACCAGTGTAATGTCTTTTTAGGTAAACGTTATTTCTATGTGTTTTTTACACAGAAAGTGTATTTCCTAGGTACTTTTCAACCACATCTAGAGAGCAAGCTGTTGTCCCCAGAGTGTTCCTAGTCTGTAAGATTAACAGAAGTAGAAATCATGTCCACGTAGCAAGTGGTTTGAGTGATTCAAGGTATACATGATGTCTGTATTATGTCATCTTTTCCTCAGGACAAACACTTCTTCAGCCTTGAACAAGTAATGCTCCTCATCTTAATTCCATACGGTTTTTTAGCTTCAGTTCTGGACCTCTTTATATAGCACCAGCTTCTGACTTAAACCACAGTCAATACTGGATCAGCCTTTTTTGTGTGTGTGTCAGAACAGAGAGAAGTGGTGGAGCGGCTTACATGTGTGCTCAGAGGGTGAACTGAAGCCTAGACCAAAAGTGAAGTAAGGCCAGATGGAAGCACCGTTAAATATCCCTAGTAGCCCAAGTCTTAAAAGCTGTTTTCTTTGTAAAGCTTTCCTACTACTCTTTCAGCCCAGGGAGTGTACCCCATGGTGTTAGCTAGTGCAGTCACAAGTAACAGATGATGTGTTTGCAGCCAGAGCCTGGTGTGGCTGTGGGGTTGTGTTCTGGTCCTGGGCAGTGAAATGTTTGTACACATGTGTGATGAAGACAGATCTTCCTGTGTTACACAAATGAAGAGTGTCATTTGGGCAGTCCTGGGACGTTGCAGTGCTTCTTACCTCAGATGGTATTTGTGCTCCAGACATGAGCTGGATTATGTTTATCTGTTGGCTTGCAGGGTGCTTTTTACTACTGTGCCTGCCGCTTGTCTTGAAAAGAAAATTTGAAGTGGTGTTACTTGGCTTTCCTTTGGTTCCCGCTTCATTCTTTGCCTTGTTATTTTTAAACATACCTCAGAAAACTGCTAGAAGATTTCTACAAATCTGAAATGGTTTGTGGGATTATTTGGGATGTACACTTCAGTTAAGTATGTGAGGTTTCTTCTTGCCCATTCTCCACTAGATTTAAAAGTTATAGCTTGAAAAATGACTGTGGTAACGGCAGTGTCTAACAGCTGGTGTACTGAAGCATAAATTATGATGAAAAAAGCAGAGGATTTAGCTAGTCTAAAGCCTCCCTGTCTGTTGCTCTGTTTTAAGCATTGTGGGATAATCTAGCATATGCTTAGCTAGTCACTGCTGCAAATGCAGAAGTGTTTTAACTTTGATACCTAATGTCTTTTGCAGACAGCTTAGATAATGTTGCTCTGTGAGAGGTGTGGTGTGTTTGCCACTGCTGAAGATGGTACCTAATGATAGTTGGGTTTTTTCTTGCTGTGGAATGTAGGTTATGGTTTGCTTGGTTTTGTTTAGGAACATGGATGGGAATCGGATTAAGTGATGTCTCCTGTCCAGCTTTTTGGTCACCATAGGGTGATAGGGTAGATGTAACATTCTGGCACTCCACTGGTCACACCACACTGAGCCTCACTGTCTTATTCTCTGGTAAAACAATGTCTGGGATAAGTCCAATGCACAGCCTGCATTCCACCTGGCTGCCTTGGGGACCTGGCTTCTTGTTGTCCTCATAAATTTTGTTCCTGTGCCAAGAGGAGCCTACAGCTAAAGGTCAGGTACTGGCATTGTCGTGCGTGACTGCAGCTTTGTCTGCTGCCTTGCGTATATCCTTCTATTTCTTGTCTGTCCCTAGGCATGCTCCCTGTCCCTCCCCAGTAACACTGGGTTTTGCTTTGTCAGCGTCTTTGCAGAGGATGGTGAGGTCAGTCTCTCATGGTGTTACTGACTGTGGACAGGGAACTGGTTTTGCAGAAGTCATTCCTTTGATACAATCTGAGAGGAAGGCAAATTTGTTTGCATCTCTTTAGCGATCACTACTGCTGAGAACTGTTGACCTCTGCATTAGCCTGGTGTGCAATATTGAAATCTCATTCCATGAGTTATTGCTTTCCTTTAAATATCATTATAATATTTTAAACACAGAGTTGCTGTTGTGGTGATTTATGCAAAGATAAATTGGTAGTATGGTACAGAGGGATTTAGTCTCCCAGGTTCTGAATCTGCTTATTCCCTGTGCATTAAATTATAGCTTCCTCTGAATGGAAGCATATGAAATGCAGTGTGTTTTGTTATTTCTTGCACCATTTTGACAGACTTATCAACGTAGTTCAAAGAGCAAAGTTTTTATTTAAATAACACAGACGTGTTTGTTCAACTTCAGATTTAATAGTCCTGGCATCCTTCAAGTTCATGACCAGCTTTGCCTCAGATTTGCATGTTTTGTTTTCCAGACACAGTGCGAGGGAGAGGAGAATGGTTCCTGTGCTTAAGAGGTCACAGGACAGCATGAGCTGGCAGAAACACAAGCCTTGCTAGAGTTTGCAGAGCAGCAGCTCATACCAGACTCTCCCCATGGCTTAAGGAATTCTGAAAGGCATTTGCATTTTTCTTAAGGCCTGTGCTTTCTCCTCCACTCCACAACCTGACAATAAGACAATAGTATAGCTAGAAAAATGGTAGATAAATTCTTCTTCCTCTCCCACTATTTTGAGGTGGATATTTTTTATTCAGTTTGAATAATTTTGGTAACAGACCTAGAACTGAGCTGAGGTCTGGATTTTAAAGGTGCTTTGATATAGTGGATGCTTCCTAATGGCCCCTACTTCTGTGAGTTAAGTCTATATTATTTATTAAAATTGCCATTGTCTTTAATTTTTACTCTTGTAGTATAAGGTGTATAAGTATAAGGTGTTCAGTTATCTGCAATTCTGTATGATAACTCCAAGACTTTGATTGTTGTCTACATCTTACTCGACCTCTTGTTAAATTGATTTCTTGTATTTCTGATCATATTTCAGAGTTCATGTGCCATGTGAGTGCTTTGGAAAGTTAAATGCTGGGTAAATGGCATTGCTTTGTTATTTTGAATGTGATCAGTAGAAACTTTGTTGCAGTAGGAATACAGAATTTCTCAGCAGGTCTCTGACTGAATTCTCCTACAGAATTTTTGGGTCACTTGTATACCAAATAGATGCTTAGTATTTGCCTGGGAGGTGCTGTCATAATAGTTCTCTGAAGGTGGTGATCCATGTTGAGTTAATTTACTTAGTGTGCATGTACTTTGTTTTATTATTTTTGGTGGTATTTTCTGTTCTGTGTGCTTGCCAGGACTTACATGTCAGTGTTATAAATTAAGCTACTGTTGAGTGTGAGTGAGCTTGTGCTTTGATTTGGAGAATGGACCTAAGAACTTTAACGTGGCTAACAACTGCAATCATGGCTTTCATACTCATGAGTATAAAATGCTCATAAACTCGTTATTTTGTTTGGTTTGAGGGTATAAAATTGGGTAGTACCTTGGCTTTTATGTGAAGATAGCCATCAGCCTGTACAGAGAATGAAGCACCTAATACATGGCAGCGTGGAGCTTGTTGTTAGCTGCCAAAGTGCATGTGGGATTTTGGTTTGCTGCTGTAATCTCAGATGGATCGAGGGCTGGAACACCTCTGCTATGAGGAAAGGCTGAAGGAGCTGGGGTTGTTCAGACTAGAGAAGAGAGGACTCCAGAGGGTCCTTAGAGCTGCATTCCAAGCTGAAGAGATCCTCCAGGAAGGCTGGAGAGGGACTTTTCATAGGGGTGTTTAGCAGTAGGACAAAAAGGAATGGTTTGAAGCTGAGGGAGAATAGATGTAGACTGGATCTTAAGAAGAAGTTCTTCAGTACAAGGGTGGTGGGACTCTGGAATAGGTTTCTCAGGGAGGCTGTGGATGCCTCCTTGGTGGGGGTGTTGAAGACCAGGTTGGATGAGGCCTTGAGCAACCCCTTCTAATTGTGAGGTGTCCCTGCCCATGGCAGGGAGGTTGGACTTGATGATCTCTAAGGCCCCTCCTAACCTAGGTTATTTTATGATTACTTTTTGCCAATTTTTGATGTAGTTGCTGGTTCCTTTTCAATGGTAGCTGAGGAATGGATAAGGGTATGGTAGTAGACTGTATTTCCACTTAAGACAGGTACCAGTCTGGGAAAAATTTTGAATGCAGTAACATATTTGGATTGATAACATAAAGAAATGAAAAATGATAATGTAGATAAAATAATGCAGGAAGAATGCAAAAAAAAAAAAATCCTCACACAGCTTTAGAGCTCTGCTATTAGTGGGCCTGGGTAAAACACTTACTGACCTTGTCCAGTAAGGTTTGCCAGAAGCACATAGCTTTGTGGGAGACTTCAAGTGTCCTGACATGCACTGGGCAACAGTGAGGGACAGCCCACCATGGGCCAACCATTCCTCAGTGCAGCAACTTGCAGGTGATCTTACAAATAGCAAAAGGAATCAAAGCAAAGGCAAGCTCTCCTGATTTGAGTTTTGCAGTGTAATGGACATGTCATAGTAGCACTGTCAGTGAAAGAAGTTCTTTGGGTTACTTTCATCTCTGTGTATCGATTCAGTGTGTGGGAAGGAAATATGGCTGAGATCAGATTTGAAGTTTTCTATTTAAAGGTGTAGAGTTAGATGAAATGAAGCAAATTGGCTGGTGAACTCAAGAATCACAAGCTCAAAGAGCTGGTATTTCTTCATTTTAAAGGTTAAAAGAAAAGCAGAAAGGCTGTAGCAGATGTCTTAAGACTTAATTGGATGAGTAACTAAAAGGCTTACACCTGGACAGAGCCAATTTAATAGGTGCAGGCTAAGGAAAAATATTGATATATTCTGCAAAGTTTGATATTCAAGTTGGAGGTATTTCTGTACTGAGGAGTGCTAATATAAAGTCCAAATAAAGAATAAAAATGTGGTAGTTAAACACAGTCTAGGAGAATCTGTTAAGATTCTTAGAATTATTTTCTGTTCTGCTTGTTCTGCCATGAATTTGGCACAGTTTTATATTTCTTGCAACAAAACTGTCGGTGTAAAGAAAACCAAATTCCTTATTTAGTGGTCATCAACAACATCCCTCATAACACAAGTCTCAGAACTGGCATAGATTTCCACCCTGAGTCATGTATTTAGTAAACATTTAATTCAATTTGGGTATTCACCTAGGGAGGAGATTAAATGAGAGAGGTCAAGCAGCTGCTGAGTGTTGAGTAATTCAATACTTTGGACATGTTGAGATTTTAATAACATCAAGGTAAATGGTTTGAAATTGGAGATGGGAGTTGAGAGTCCAAAAAGAAAGGGTTTGTCTTTCAGTTTTAATTATGAAACCAGAGACACCTCTATCCTCAAGTTTTGCAAGCTGCAGGAAGGTATAATGAGCTGTGTTCAGCTTTGATTCTGTATGTGAGAATAACCTTCAGGTGCAGGATAAAAGGCAAGTATCTAAAAATATTTTTTAAATTGTTGTTTTCAAGGCTACTGGCCCATTTCTTTTAAGGAGCCTATGCATGTTCAGGGTTTATAGACTGTGTTACCAAGTCAAAAAAGAGCAAAGACAACATGAGTGCTGTGCCTGTGATATCGTTAAGCCCGATTGTGTGTCTGTATTATTTCTAAATTCAGCCTTTTATTGAGGTTGACATTTATAAGTACTGCTTCAGACTGAGATTTCCATGTTTATTGTTGCATCATTCATTTTTCTGGGGTGAAAAATACAGTTTTGCTTTCTGGTGTCAATCCAGGATGCTGCTGCAGGGGTCGCTTTCAAAATCCGTTGCTTCACAAGTGACAATTTCTTTGCTGTGACAAGGAGATGGAATCCCTGGCTATGTGTGATGCAGAAACTGTTTGTCTTCAGTTGCAGAACTCACCCTCAAAACTGAAGGTGTGATCCATCATCCACTTAGTTTGTGATGCAAGACTGTCTCCTTCAGTTTTGAGGATTTTAAACAAGTTATTTTTTACCCCCATGCTGCCCTTCTACTGGGAAGGAATTGAATTCCTGTAAACACCTACTGAGCCCTCCTCCACATCTGCCCTTGAAATTCTTCTTTGTGTTTCCTGGTGAAAATATGTCTGCAGCCATCTGCTAATATGCTAAAAACTCTTCCTGTCGCACTGACCTGTGTGTCTGTTGTTTCCCTAGAAGTGTCCCTCAACTGCCTTCCTTGTATGCATTTGATCTCCCTTCTTTCACTTGTGGTATGATGAGTCTTTTGCCATCTGAGTACCATCTTTGTTTCTCCTTTTATCTTCAGCTGCTTGGAGTCTTGGTGTATAATTCACAGTTTTTGAGCTACAGTGATGACAGATAGCTTTGCACCTCAGATCCAAGAGATCATAATGGTGCTGAAATAAAAACTGATAGGAAAATCATTTATTCTCATTTTCCCCTACTTCATGAAATTTATGTGCACTTCTAAGGTGTAACAACATCTGTCCCATGTGCCCTTCAAGTAGAAAGTCTTTCTCCATTGGTTCACAGTTAAACCTTGAATCTATGTTTTATTCAGTTCCAGAATATTTAGGATCACTCATCCCATCATGCAAAAAAAAAAAAAGGGGGGGGGGGGCTGAATGTGAGGTTCCCTCTGCTATGCAATGTCTTCTGCTTGTAAATCCACTGTGTAGGTGATTTGCAAGTAAGAAAAACCTTAAGAGATCTGTCCTTGTTTTGTTACATACAAAATATAAGCAGAAAATATGTTAGCTTGGTTAAATCTTTGTGGATTTTGGTTTGTTAGTCAAACTATTATGGGATATCAGGAATAGATGTTTCAAAGAATAAAGCATTCCAAACACACTTGCCTAAACTTACAAAATCCTTTTCAAGTGCTGACTTTGAAGTATTAGCCTTAATTATATTTCAAAGTATGCAGTAATCAGCAAGTGATTTGACCTTTATTTTGCTTTGCTGAATTGATCCTGTTAAAATAATGCTATCAGGGATGATTTGTGTGGCTAAAGCTTTGTTGAGCAAACAAAACTGTAAGCATTGTCAGACCAGAGATCGTTCTGGTCCAGCGAACTTAGTGCCCTGTGTTTAGTGTGTCAGAACAGGGCACGTGAGCACTGTGTTTACCTGGCTGGCAGCTTTCCTGACATCTACAAGCATGATACTGAAGATATTCCAGATTCACAATGGTGCCCACAAGTTTCGTTGGTTTGGGTTATTTTAATTTTCATTGGTATGCATTTTTTTCCCCACAGATGTTTATGTTTCTGGTTTTGAGAACAACTGATTTTTATTTTTCTTTTAATCATAGAACAGAATCATAGAATCAGTCAAGGTTGGAAGGGACCATAAGGATCATCTAGTTCCAACCCCCTGCCATGGGCAGGGACACCTCATACTAGATCAGGCTGGCCAGAGCCTCATCCAGCCTGGCCTTAAACACCTCCAGGGATGGGGCCCCAACCACCTCCCTGGACAACCCATTCCAGACTCTCACCACTCGCATGGTGAAGAACTTCTTCCTCACATCCAGCCTGAATCTCCCCACTTCCAGCTTTATTCCATTCCCCCT
Source organism: Indicator indicator (assembly GCF_027791375.1). Classification (NCBI taxonomy): domain Eukaryota; kingdom Metazoa; phylum Chordata; class Aves; order Piciformes; family Indicatoridae; genus Indicator; species Indicator indicator. The sequence continues at coordinate 14,138,009 of NC_072027.1, forward strand.
AGTCCTATCACTACCTGATATCCTAAAAAGTCCCTCCCCAGCTTTCTTGTAGACCCCATTCAGATACTGGAAGACCACAATAAGGTCACCTCAGAGCCTTCTCTTCTCCAGACTGAACAGCCCCAACTCTTTCAGTCTGTCCTCATAGGAGAGGTGTTCCAGCCCTCTGATCATCTTGGTGCCCTTCTCTGGACACGTTCCAGCATGTCCATATCCCTCTTGTAATAGGGGCTCCAGAACTGGACACAGCACTCCAGGTGGGGTCTCACCAGAGCTGAGCAGAGGGGGAGAATCACCTCCCTTGACCTGCTGGCCACACTTTTCTTGATGCAGCCCAGGATCTGGTTGGCTTTGTGGGCTGCAAGTGCACACTGACAGCTCATGTTGAGCTTCTTGTCCACCAGCACCTCCAAGTCCCTCTCCTCAGGGCTGCTCTCCATCCAGTCACTGCCCAGCCTGGATTTGTGCTTGGGATTGCCTCCACCCAGATGCAGGACCTTGCACTTGGTCTTGTTGAACCTCATGAGGTTGGCTTGTGCCCACCTCTCCAGCCTGTCAAGGTCCCTCTGGATGGCATCCCTTCCCTCCAGCGTGTCTGCTGCACCACACAGTTTGGTGTCATCAGCAAACTTGCTGAGGGTGCACTCAATGCCACTGTCCATGTCACCAACAAAGATGTTGAACAGGACTGGTCCCAGGACTGATCCCTGAGGGACTCCACTTGTCACTGGCCTCCTCTGGGACATGGAGCCATTGACAGCCACTCTTTGGGTGCAGCCATCAAGCCAGTTCTTTATCCATGTTGTGGTCCACCTATCAAACCCATGTGAAACCAGTTTGGAGACCAGGATGTGGTATGGGACAGTGTCGAAGGCTTTGCTCAGGTCCAGGTAAATGACATCAGTTACTCTCCCCTCATCTATTAATGTTGTCACTTGTTCATAGAAGGCCACCAGGTTTGTCAGGCAGGATTTGCCCTTGGTAAACCCATGCTGACTGTACCAAATCACCTCTTCACTATTCTTCTGTCTCAGTAATGCCTCCAGGAGAATCTGCTCCATGATCTTACCAGGCACAGAGGTGAGACTGACTGGCCTGTAGTTCCCTGGTTCTTTCTTTTTGAAAATGGGAATAATGTTTCCCCTTTTCCAGTCTGTGGGGACTTCCCCAGACTGCCAGGACTTTGGGAATATAATAGAGAGGGGTTTATCAACCTCATCTGCCATTTCTCTGAGTACCTGTGGGTGTATCCCGTCGGGTCCCATGGACTTGAACACTTTCTGGTTCTTCAGGTTCTTCACAAGATCTTCCAGCAAGAATCTCCTGATATTACTACACTGATATTAATACACTGATATTATTCCCAGAGCTCAGTATTAGGGCCACTGTTGTTTAATATCTTTATCAATGATCTGAATTGGAGGATTGAGCACTCCCTTAGTAAGTTTGCAGACGACACCAAACTGGATGAGAATGTTGATCTGCTTGAGGGTAAGAAGGATTACAGAGCTATCTGGACAGGATGGATTGCTGGGCTGAGGTCAGTTGTATGGAGATTAACAAAGCTAAGTGCCTGGTCCTGGACTTGAGTCACACCAACCCCATGAGTGCTCCAGGCTTGGGACAGAGTGGCTGGAAAGTTGTCTGACAGAAGAGAATGTGGAGGTGCTGGTTGCAGCCGGCTGAACGTGAGCCAGCAGCGTGCTCAGGTGGCCAAGACGATTAACATCATCCTTGTTTCTAGCCGGAACAGTGTGGCCAGCAGCAACAGTGTGGCCAGCAGGAGTAGGGAAGTGATAATGCACCCTGTACTGGGCAAGGGTGAGGCCACCCCTCAAATACTGGCTTCAGATTTGGGCCCCTCACAACCAGAAGGACATTTTGGTGCTGGAGCATGTCCAGAGAAGGGCAACAAAGATGGTGAAGGGTCAGGAGAACAGGTCTGGTGAGGAGAGGCTTTGACAACTTGGGTTGTTTAGTCTGGAGAAGAGGAGGCAAGGGGGTGACCTTACTGCTTTTTTACGACTACCTGGAAAGAGGTTGTAGTGAGGTGGAGATTGGTCTCTTCTCCCTAGTGTCAAGTGATAGAATGAGAAGAAATGGCCTGAAATTGTGCCAGGGGAAGTTTATGTTGGATGTTAGGAAAAATTTCTTCACTGAAAGAGTGGTCAGGCATTGGAACAGGCTGCCCAGGGAGTAGAGTTATCATCCATGGAGGTGTTCGGAAAATGTGTAGATGTGACACATCAGGACATGGTTTGATGGCTGTGATGGTGTTAATTAAAGGTCTGGACTCAGTCATCTTAGAGCTCTTTTCCAATCAAAACAGTTTTATGATTCTATGATATGATGTATCAACAAGTTCCAGATGCATTTCTTGGTAATTTTGATACACTCTTATTCTCCATGTGTTTGAAAAGTGGTAAAAATAGTTGTTGTTTTCATGTTAATATTTTGTATAATTTCAGTATATCCACTCTTAAACTGCTTTCCAAGCTGGAAGTGCACAACTGTCTCTGTCCTTGTTCAGAGAGTGTTCCATGTTTCTGAGCTTTCTGGTCATTATCTTGATTAAGGATGTGTGTTACATCACACTCCCAACTTTGATAAACATATCTTCCACATTGCCCATGCTCACTTTGCATGAGGAGGCTTCCTCTGCTATTAACCTGAAAACCCCTAAAAAATACTGAAAAAGCCTCTGAATTACCTGCAAACTTTGTTGTCTCTCATACTCTCTTCATATCATGAATCCATTGACCAGCACCAGTGCCTCTGGAACCATCCTGCAAACTCCCAGTCCCTGTGGAAACTGCCCGTTTATTCCCCTCCAACGTGCCTTGCTTTTTTAATGTTATTAATGCATACAGAGAGCCTTTCCTTTTATGCTGTGACTACTTGGTCTTTGTAAGTGTCTTTGAAGAACCTTGAAAAAAGCTTTTTAGAAATTAAAATAGACTGTAACAACAAAGTCACCCTGAATAATATACTTGTTGGCTACTTCAAATATATTTTTTTTTTTAGTTCAAGGTAAGACTGAACTTGATAGAAGCCATGCTAGCAGGTCTGCACTGTATTAGATTAATATATATTAATCCTGTTTCATATTAATTGAAATTAAATACTCAGATTTCAGAGGCCCATCTTTTTCCTCTTCTTACCTGCCCCTGAATATTCTCCTTGTGTTTGTCCTCGTCTCTTTGTTTTCTGATGAGGTCTTTCTTATAGATGTTAATACAGAAATTTTGTGCTAGTTGTAAAGAACTGAAGGCAGCTGGGTACAGTAACACACGAGGCTTGTCCTGAAGTGACACACAAAAGAGCTATTTCTCTTTGAATGACACCTCTTCCAAGAGATTTTTCTTGAATTCATCATTTGTTGTTGAATGTCTTCCCCTGCCTCTTTTATTCCAGACATCGATTCCTGACTCCTCAAGGAAAGCTCCAGAGAGGGAACTTACCAAGCTCTTGCCTTAAGTCTCAGGGGCCTAGCTATTGCATCTTTATCATATTTTTGCCCTTAATTCTCTGTGGCAGTTTTCTTGCTTTTGAAAGCTAGGAAAATAAATATAATTGTACTTTTTATACCTTTAGCAAGTTGTTCCTCACAATGTATCTTGGCTTATCTTGTTATTTTTTTATATATTATCGGAAAGATCATGTTTCTCTTCTCTGAGATCCTTATGTGTTTTTAATCAATCCTTATGGTACTTGAAAAAAAAAAAAAGGGGATCTAAAAATGTATTGTAGCTAAAAATTACTTCTCATTACAAAATGTAGCTGACCTACATTAGGATAATTTCTACTACCAGTATGCATCTGAACATGCTTTTGAGTTTGGTGTGTTTGTGGCACTTTTGTTCTTAACTGAGCGATTAGCTGGTACTTTCCTTCAGTGTCTCATCATTTGTTCATTTTGGCTTTGCATTAACAGAGTCACAGAATTGTCAGGGTTGGAAGGGACCCAAGGATCATCTAGTTCCAATCCCCCTGCCAGGGGCAGGGACACCCTCCACTAGATCAGGTTGCCCAGAGCCACATCCAGCCTGGCCTTAAAAACCTCCAGGGATTGGGACTTCCACCACCTCCCTGGGCAACATGTTCCAGAGTCTCACCGTCCTTATGGTGAAGAACTTCTTCCATTAAATTGGTATGCTCCAGAATTCCTAGCTGAAATGTCCATTGGTCAAAGGAATTGTTTCAGTGGTTGGAAATTCCAGCACCTATTAATTGAGGGTGATTAACATTTAGAATCAGTTCCAGAGTGTATAATTATCTATGTAGATAATGTAATGATCGTATATTTGTTATTTCACTAAACAAAATTGTCTTAAAAAATATCTCTGCAATCTAGCAATGTATATAAAACAAGGCTTGGATGAGTTCTGTCAACATAGCACATGAAGGTTTGAGGTTCATATGCACAGAAGTGACTAGACCATGCTACCTGTGAGTTGCAAAGCTTCTGGAAAATAGGTCTGTAAGGATCAGCTTTGCACTGTTCTACTGCTCATCCTTAGTGCCAGGAGAAAATACAAAGCAAGTTTGAATCAAGCTCCACTGCTTGGTTCAGTGCATCCTGTAGATACTTTTCATTTAAAAGTAAACTGCAGAAAAGGATTTTCAGCTGCTGTTACCTTTCTCTTGATGTAGCTGATAGCAATTTTAATGAAACTCTTCACAAAGCCTGAGTATTCTCTTGGTAATGGCTCTTCATGTAGAAGTTACCTGTTGCTGCCTTGGCTTCAAGCGACAGCTCTTCTAATTCTAGTGCTATAGTACTACCTGTTGACTTTTGCTAAGGTCAGATTAGTTTTATCTTTTTATCTCCTGTGCTGGAGGTTATGTTTGTGTAATACATGGCTAAAACATCATTGCTGTGTCAACATTGATTTTCAACTGTGCAAAAATAGTTGTTTGCCTATCAAATCAATGAGGTCAGCAGCTGAATTTCATAAGCAGTGTACGGAGCTCAGTGGATTCTTCCATCTGATGCTCAAAACAGCTCCAAGCAACATTTAAAAATAGAAGGTTGTGCCTTTCTGTGTTTTTGTGTTTGTTTTGACCAGTAACTAAAGTACCCCAAACTGGGGATGTCTAAGAGCAGTAGTCGTTTCCCGATAGTCTCAGGTGGGTGACTGGTCATAATGAGACATGAAGCTGTTGTGTTGGTTTTACAACAGCCATCTCCTGCACAGACCACATGAAATGGCCTTAACACAGATTTTTATATTTTCATTGTAGAGGGGAAAGGTGTTTTCAGCTTCTTACAGCATTATAAATTTCTCTGTGTGATCCCCTGGTGTGCATATGGCAAATATCTGCCATGATTACTAAAACAGTTCTATCAAGATTATGAATTGCATAATTAGAATGTATAAATACAGCTTGTCACATGACTGGGATTCTCTTGCTGAAATGTTAACATATGATGATATGTTATGGTAGCATGCCATGGTAAAAGCAAGAATTGAACCATCAGACCACAGTTTCCTTGTGATTATATTTTTCCATGGCTTAAGAGAAAATTCCCAAAGGGACAGTCTCTTTACACGGCTTGCTGCTTCATAAATCAGTGTCAGAGTTAGAACTTGGGGGCTCATCAACCAAGTGAGCTTACTGTCTCCTAGCGGGTGTCCATGCTAAAGAAGAAGATGATGAACCAAAAACTTGGCCCAACAAGTTATGCCTTTTCCAGAAACAACAAGGAGTGAAGATACTCTAGGGATCTTAAGGCTTTGAGGTGTACACTCACCAAAGTTGCACAGTAGAACTCTAGTAAAGCACTAAGCTTGTGTAGCGTCCCCAGACCCCACATTTTCTAAATTATAAATGACTGATTCTGAGCTTTTGCGTGTAGCCTGGTTAGCAGGAAGCTATTAAATGGAGGCAAGAACTGAAATGCAAGTATAGGATTGGTACAGCTTTCTTTTTCAAAATGAAGTCTGTCAGTGGATGCAGAACTATAATGCCCTTGGAACAAAGCTCATGTATTTGGTGGGGGTGGAATAGAGGGTTTTCAATAAAGACAGGCAGGGAAGAGGAGAATTTACCTTTCACATGAAGGAAAGGTGCCCATATCTGGAGATCCTCTGTGGACTGGACAAGAGGGTCACTGAGAGAGTGCACAGGCCTGACACAGGAGAGGAGCGTTTCTAGGCTTGTGAAAGAGGAAAAGGTGATTTGGCATAGCCCCACAGATTCCCTAGGAGTAGATCACACTTGACTTGCTGACATTAATCAATCTTGGTGAGTGTTGGGCAGTAGACACTGTCCACCTCAATTTTAGGAAGTTCTGCATTTGGGATGACATAATGCCCTGCACAGGCCCCAGACTGACTTCCTGGGAAGCAGTTCTGCTGAAGGACTGCTGAGGAATCTGAGGGCTCTGTTGGACACAAGGCTGGGTGTGAGTTCATTTTGCTCTGCAAGTACTGGAGGTTAACATAATCAGTAAATTGAGGTGATTCTTGCCCTGTATTGGGCATTTGTTAAACCAAGTATAATACTGGATCAGATTTTTGTCCTCCTAGCATAAGAAAAATGTTGCTAGAGAGGCCAGTGGAGGCCCCCAGGATCATAGTACTGTAGAACTGTTTTGACCTCTAAGATCATGGACTGCAAGTGTTGACCTATATGCCCCCGTGGCCATTTAACCATGTCCCAGAGTGCCATGTCTACACCTTTCTTGAACACCTCCGGGGCCGCTGACTCTGCTACTTCCCTGGGCAGCCTGTTCCAGTGCCTAGAATGGATGTCTGAGGCTGGAACACTAGCCCTGGGAAGAGAGGCTGAAGGAGCAGGGCTTATCTAACTGGAAGAAGAGATGGCTGAGGCTAAGTGACAACCTGCCCGTTCCCAAAGGGCCGGAGCCCAGGGCTTTGTCAGGGCACATGGGAGGACAACTGGGCTGCAACAGTTATGAACTGAAATGGGGAAAGATTAGAACTATGTTTAGGGACAGAAGATGGCACTGTGGGGGTAATTAAACTGGAACAGCCTGTGCAGAGAGGCAGGAGAATCCCTCAGGTTGGGATGGCAACCAGACTAGACCTTAGAGCTGACCCTGCTCTGAGCATGAACTTGAACTGGAGACTTTCTGAGCTTCTGCATACAACTGCAGTGAAGCTCTGGTATACCATCATATGCTCCTGACACTGCCTGAGATTGAAGTCATAGTGCTGGTCAAGCATTCAGTACTCATCCCAAGGTCAGTATAAATGAGGAGACAAGGGACACCAAACAGTAAAAAACAAAACAAAGCAGAAACTGCAAAACAAATAAATGAAAAATAACTGGGGGGGGGGAGGTTTGTGTGGGGGTGAGGGTGTGTGTCAAAATAAAATATTATTAATAAAAAAAAATCCCTAATCAAAAATACATAACTTGTAAAAATAAAACAACAGTGGAGACTGTTTTTAATTATTTAATATTTATGACAACACAAATATCTAATGGCAGGTATTGGATCTGTCAATGAAATATTTCATTGTTTAGTCAGTAATAAATACCTTCCCCTGCAGTTCAGTGAGTAAGCCTCTTAGAATACCAGTAGTAAATATTTAATAGTAAAGGAGCATTATTTCTCTAAGTGGCAAACATTTGTTTTCCCTTTATTCCACTTATGGGAGTAGGTGAGCTGTATTGGTCTCACACCAGCTTTAAAGATGAGCACTCTTCTGGATTAAAAATCAATTTAGAATTGTTCAGTATCTAAAAGTACATTGTGGGAGATTGGGAGAAGGAAATTTTGAGCGGAGATGGAAATAATGAGAAATCCATTTACATTATTACCTAAACCTTACTTTATTTGATGGAAAATCATTGTTATATCTGTGATTTCAGTTATACGTTTATCCTGTAAATTGCCCTCCATTTTTTGGATGATTCAGCGTTTGATACCTAAATCTGCAAAGACGTGTTTATTTATTTATTCTCCTTTGTCAAATCAACAGAAAAAAACAAACAAAGAGCCTGTGGTGAAAGAAGTCTTGGTTTTTTGTGGCTTTGCGTTTATTAAATAGTTAGTCTGGAGCCCTTTGTTTTGGCCATTTGCACCTGTGCCTTCAGGGAAATACTTTTCAAACTATCTGCTTTGACTCTGCTGCCACAGCCAGATGAATCAGAGTGCTTTAATGGATACATGTACAGAACAAATAGAGGGGATGGTAGTTACTTAGTGAGCAATTCATTTTTTTACTGATAGTGGTTTTCAAGTGATCTCAAAACATTTCTGCTGAGGGGGAAAAAAATCAGTTTCAGAATTTTTATATTGATTTATATATTGCCAATTTATATTGGCAAATAAATGAACCTTTCAGACTTAAATGAGGATGTGCCCTGTCAAGTGTCTAGAAGCAAGTCCATATATTGCCTTAGTGAATTCTGAGTGGGATGTCTGTAATGGCAGTGATGGCAATCAACATCTCTGCTCTTATGCCATTAAAACATTGAAATGCCAGAATATTCCCTCAGAGTTAATGGGCAGGTTGAGATTCATGGAACTGCTTTTGTGCTCAGTGGCTTATAAGCAGTAGTGCCCACAAGGGTCCAGCGGTGTGTTTTGGCTTTCCAGCCCCAGCCTGAGGATCTGCCTGAGCAAAGGCAGTGTCCAAATTACTGCTGGGCTGGGACTGCCTGCCGTCCCAGTGCCAGCTTCCATGTCCCATTTAAGGCAGCTGGATTCTGTCTAGGAGTGCCTCAAGCAGATTGCATCAGCTGGTTTGCTCTTCTTTTTAATTTTTTAAGCATCTAAATACCATTCTATGTATCATGCCTTTTAAATTTTCTGAATAACTGTTTTCTACTTCCTTTGACCTTCTGCAATGCACCTTCTCCAGCTGGGCTGTAATGGCAGTGTTTTCAGCAGTGTTTGTGAGAGTTCAGTGTGATGCCACTGCAGTACTCCAGGGTCAAATATCTGCCTAGAAAATAGTGTGGTATTTGCAAATCTCTGGTAGCCTCTTCATACACTTCTAGAGAAGGCATATTTGCAGACTTTTTTTACTTCATATGAGGCTCAAAGACTGAAAGGTTAGTTTTGGAGCATGCTATAAGTACTGTGTAGTGGCCTCTGAATCTTATTTGTCTAATGTTATCTTTTATTCAATAATCAGATGCAGACACATCTGGGTGAAGAAATTTGTTGCATCAGTTGGTAATGTCATTGACAATAGAGTTACTATGATGAAACATGACTTCAGTTTATTGTCCTAGCAAAAGATGGGCATTATAAATCTGAAACCACTATTTTGTGAACAAAAAGAAAAGGTTTGAATAGAAGTGAAGAGAAAAACTATTTACATTTCCTCTTCCCTTTCTCTCCTGCTTCCACTAGATCCTTTGCCTTATTAAAGAAAGCAGTGATTCACTGAGCATATGGCAATTAATCTGTTGGTTGGTAATCTGTGTTAAAGTCATGGCAATTTCCAAACACTAGGTTCAGTGATTTATGAGGAGAAAAGCGTTGCTTTCTCCCTTTCTCTAGATACTTACATTGAACTGTATTTGTACAAGAATGCTTCATTTCATCTTGAACACTTGAAGCCTGCCTCCTTGCAGTGCCAGAGCAATACACTGAACAAGAATCATCTCTGGCAGCAAATATTTTGCATGGAGTAGAGTGATGTGCTCATGGTTCAGAGTTGTTGCAGTGAAAAATGTGTTATCACTCAATCCCAGCAGACAAAGGTCAGGAATTGGCTGGAGACACTCTTGCACCTGCTTCCTTCCCCGTCTGTCCCAGTCTCTTTCCCATTTTTGAACAGGTTGCTCAGTTTTGTGGCGAGAAAGGTGAGCAGCCTTTTCAGATAAAAGAGAAATGAGAATCTGCTTATGATTTCCTTCTGAAGTCAGCCCACCCAAATTGTTTAGTGACTGGGACTGTAGCACAGCTGAGCAGTGACTGTGGTAAAGATACGAAATGATCCCATTCTGTGATTTCCAGAGCAATGAGTACACACTGCTCCATAGTTTCAGCACAGTCACAGCTGAAGCACAGGTATCTTCCAGCTGCCAAGTCACTACATTCATTGTTTTTCCCTGAGAGTGCATCAGTCTCAACATCTCTTGTGCAGCCTTCTCTTGAGGGCATCAGCTGGAAAATGCTATTTATATGAAATGCAGTTTAGGATTATTTCAGGAGCATGGGGTTTAGAATAGTAATAGAGAAAGTATGAAGTATTTGAATTTAAGTATTATTATCAAGATGTGGTCCCTCAGTACTGATGTGCTGTGAGTGTTGGCTTTTTTCTTCTTTTAAAAATTCTTATTGCCATCTTCTTATAGTAAGCTGTAAATGCTACCCTGCAAGACATGGCTTGCACTCGAATAATCACATTAATGAGCCTTCACATTTGCAGAATCCTCCGTTAACATCCTACGTTTGTGTGTGGCTGAAACAGTCTTGTAGTTAGAGTTATAAAGTTGCAACTATTTCCAAGTAAAAGCAGAGAAAAACATCTGAGTACCAAAGACAGAGTGAAATTCCGAACATGATGACTCCTGTCATACAGGCAGACGTGACCATGTTATCACGGTCCCATACACTTGATTTCAGAAGTAATCCCCACTATCTTGTCAGGAATGCAGCCAGAGGAGGGGATTTTCCATCCGTGGCCACAGAAGGAAAAAAAAAAACAGAGCAAAAGCCAGCCAGGTGCTCACCAGTGTTGGGGGCAGTATCTTATGTGGTCCAAAGTCCATCCTGCTGCTGATGCTGGCTGCGGGACATGGATTAGCTTGATGAGATTTAGAGACAGCTCCCTTTGAGTTAGAGCAGAAAAGGGTAGTTCTTGCCCAAAAGTGTTTGATGATGTCAGTTCTAATCTCACAGAAGTAGTTTTCATAAAATTTTTGTTATTAGAATCAAATCATTGCTTGTGACTAAAGCTTTCATTTGGAAGGAAAGACACTATAAAGCTCTAATGGATGTAAGGTTGAAAACCTGAATGCTTATACATATCAAGGTTGAAAAATAGTTTTGTGAATAATGTGATATAAAATCAGTAATAAGACTTTTTGAGTGGTCTAGTGAATAGTTTTTCACTCTGGGGTTTGATAATGTTGAACTGTTAGGTGGCTATTATTATCTTTGATGAACAGTACACAAAACCAAGTCCCCATTTATGGGACTTGGGAGATACCTAGACCAGGAATTTGCAATGGTTGCAAGACAAGATTAGGAGAGCATCCGGGAGAAATGTTTGCTAAATTTGAATGTGCAATTCCCAGGATCTTTCAGACTTATTTTAATGGATTATTGGAATTTATTTTGCACTTAATTTCTCTCTGCATCGTTCACAAAGCTTTATCTAAAATATTGATTGCTTGGCTCTTGGTTTTATTTTTCCTGTATGGGATAAAGAGTAAAAGTGACTTAATCCTCAAAGGTTGCAAGGAATGTTGGATCTGGCACTGAGAAAGAAAATAGTTATTTTGCAGTGGGAATGGCATGGAAACCAAATACTTCTAATACTTCCTAAAAGAAGAAAAATGAGCAGTTGATGACTTGCGACTTTCAAACTTTTATCACAAATTACTTAATAAAAGTGTTTATGGATTTTGTCAGCCATTTTTGGAAGAGTTTTACGTTGTTAATGGAATAACATGTCACCAGATCAGTTCACTTTTACACAGATAAAACACAATTTGGCTGCTTGCAAAGGCAATATGTGGCTTCACAATCGTGAATGTCTAAGTGGGTTTAATGTCAATGACGTGTCTGTACATAAACCTGTGATACTGCTTTGTGTTCTGGATTGACAGCTGCTGCTTTTGGTATATGGCAGTGCCTCACTCTAAAACACACATACATGCATCAGTGCAAAACCCTACAAACAGCAGAGCACCAGAACACTCAGGTTCTGTTTGAGACAACATGTGGGCTTCTAAAATCCCTCTGTGGAGGTAGACGTAAAGGTGGGATTGGAGAAATTTGCTGCACTTTAAGTTTACTTTCTATAAAAAGTAGATGTTCCTATACAAAGCTCCTTCAGACAGCATCACAAGTCACGTGAGTTAGGGTTTGTATAAAATTGGGCTGGTTTGCTCCCAAGTTTTTATACAGTTATGATAGGATTTTGTTTGGCTTAAACTTATGTTTGACATTTGTGGCAAATTGAAGTGCCGGTTACTGCTTTTATGGTAGATATCCCAGCATAGTTTAGAGAAAAATTAATGCTAGTCTCTATACATCCTTTCTACTCTCTTACTCCCCTTCGGTGTTATATGGATTATGATTTGTGTGCCTCCTGAAACTGGAAGACTTAAAGGTTGTATGGGCTGAGATCAGTCTCTGCTCTTGTTGCATTATTGTGTCAGTCTCTGCACCACTGATTGCTTGCTGTATTAAATCTTTTCCCCCCCTGCATGTCCATGATGTTTGTATTCCTACTAGAAAAGTAGTATGTTAAAGTGAAGGTCAACCCAGACTCTGAAGGTCAGCCGAAATACAACTTGTTTGTTAACTGGAATAAGATCACAATCTAGATTCTGCTACCAAAAACACACTGATCACAGAATTCTTCAAGTTGGCAGGGACTGTGGGGATGTCATTGAGTCCAACCCCATTTCTCCTTTCTGCATCGTATTGGTGACAGTTTCAATACCAAGATTATGCTAAGTCACATGCTCGCTACAGCACGAATGAACAAAATAAAGAAACAGAATTTGGCAGTGCAGAAAGGAGCCAGTCCGTAATGTGTTCCTAATCTAACAGGCTTTTTTAAAGCAAGGAGTGGTTACCAGCTGCTATAGCCTTTTGACTGAGATAGCTGTCCTAGAAAGCCAGATGAGAGAGCTCCAATAGAAGCTGGATAGCTTCCAGGGAGAAGGTACGCTCCTTGGGCCACACAGTATGTCTGAGGCTGGCAAGGTATTGAGTATGTAGTGGTTGCAAAACTGACACTAGTTTATTCCTGGAATATTAAACTTTTCATGTTTATTCCTGTTATATCTGGCAAGAGGCCTCTTTGGTGCTGCTCAACTCTGGTATCTTTATAGTTCCTTTGATTGATTCAACAGAGCATTCACAGGTCTAAAGCCCAAGTGAGCTGTTTTCTCAGCAGCAAAACATGAGATTAGGAAACAAGATACAATCAGGTTTTCATTTTCTTGGTGTTTTGGTTTTTTTCCCTAGTCACTCTATGTTAATGTGCAAATTAGTGTGTGCTATATGCACAGTGGTGTGGGAAGTCCCCACCAAATGTAAATTAAACAAATGTTCTTTCTCAAAATTTCCTGAATCCTTGTAAGTGGAACAAAAATTACACCTTTACTTTGGAATGATGAAATAGTTTCAAGATGATCTGTAGGAAAGATGTGTTTATGGTTTGGATATTTAATATTTTATGTAGAAAATTTGTTATCATTATTTTTCCATCTCCCTTGCCTGATATTTTGATGGGTAAGGTTTCTGGCACTTCCTTTCATGCATCTCATGCAATTTACAAAATGAAATTGCGAAAGAAAGGAATGAAAACTAAATGATACACTTGGTTCTCATGTACCTCCTAGCCCTGTTCATTTGGCACTTCTGCATTTTCCTGTGTGCCTCACAGTGCTTAGCTTTTTGGAAATAAAAATTTTAAGATGAGTTTCAAATTGATTTGTACCTGAATCACTGGCTGCAAGGGTGGTGACAAAGCAATGGTGTCACCTCCATGGTTTTTATGGGTTAGGAAAGAACTAGTTGCAGGGAAGAGAGAACACTTAGGGTTGGTTTCTATAGAAGAAATTTTTCCAAAACTCACAATAGTCATTCTTAGAATCACGGAATATATCTAGCTGGAAGACACTGCCAAGATCATCCAGCCCAACCTTCAACTCAGCACTGAAGGGTCAACACTAAACCATGTCTCTAAGTGCCATGCCACTTAAACACTCCCAGGGATGGTGACTCCACCACTGCCCTGGACAGACTGTTCCAATGTTTGATAACCCTTTCAGTGCAGAATGTTTCCTAATATCCAGCCTAAACCTCCCCTAGTGCAGCTTGTAACCATTTTCTCTAGTCTTGCTGCTTGACACCAGGGAGAAGTCAGCCACTTCTTCACTCCAACCTCTCTTCAGGTAATTGTACAGAGTGATGAGGTCTCCCCTCAGCCTCCTCTTTGCTAGAGTGAACAACCTCAGCTCCCTCAGACATTTTCATGGTAGGCAACTATTTCTGTTGTTGTAATTTTACTTTTCGATTGATTTTGGGCAGTGAAACTCAAGTATTAGTAGTGTTGATTTGGAAGTAAGAAAAGTTTAGCAGTCCTGGGTTACAAAACCTGCAGGAACATGCTATTCAAAACATACTATCAGTAAAAATCTAGCCAGCTGGATTGTGTAAAGTGCGGTCAACCTCTCTGTGTAAAAAAGAAGTGCTTTTTTAAGTTTTGTTTCTTTGTTTCTTTTTAAGTATGGTGAAATAATCTGAGGAGTGAGCTTTTAGCTATTTTTTTTAAGTTTTTGAGAACTTCTTTTCATTCTGAAGTCAAATGTGAAATCCAACAAATGCTTTTCAGTTAATTATTTGATGTGCCAGTTGTTTTAAGTATCTCAAATGTAGTCAGGCTGAGCTTCTTCACTTGAACTTAAAACTTGTTTTATTTGGCTGAACCTGTTGCTACCCCAGTTTTTGGTTTCTTCTTCCCAGATTCTTCCAACCTTATCCTTGTTCCTGTGTTTCATGTTTTTCCTGGATATGATTTTCAGATCCAACTGAAAAACACAGATAAAAGTAATGGATCTTGGCTATCAAATCATGCTAGGTTCTTTGTCAGTGCTACCATCTTCTGTTCACTGCATTTGTTGTATTCTTCTTTATGAAACAGTGCCCTTTTCTCTGACTTGGTGAATCAATCTTCTTTTACCATCAATTTCAGTAGACCCCCCACTCACCTTTAAATGTGGTATGAAGACACTACTGATAGCATTAGAGGGATTGCAAATGGAAGCCCCTTTTGTACTTCAAGATCTTAGCTGTCCCCAGGTTTTCTTCTAGTTAGTACCATTTGTATGGACATGTACCACAGTCTCTAAGCTTGTAGTCACAGCGAGAGGACAATGTGCCAACATGGAGAATCTTGAGCAAGTGAGAACTGTTTTTTGGGTCACATTTTATTAGAATCTCCTCTCAATATTTGGCTAGCTCTGTTACATAAAATAACCTCTGTTGGGGTTATTTTAATAACTAAGGAGGAAAAGTGTGTGGTGTGTCTGCAACTATAGATTTCAAGTTTGTGCTAAATTACTTGGCTTGGGATGAAGATGATATGGTTTTGGCTGTTACTTCATTGTTATGCAACAAGATCAGAGGAACACTGAAGTGCTACTTCTGTCCAGCTTTAACGGAATAGTTAATGTAGGACAGTCTTTGTTAATACTGCTTTGCTAACAAAGCCTCCAGTGTGGAACATGTTTCAGAGACAATAAAGCACCTGAGTCCTTGTCTAAGATTTTTTAATTTTTTTAATCCTTTCCAGTGGTTTCCCAGTAAAGTATATAAAGCAGCAGCCACTCCACTCTAATTTAATGACTGTTATGTGAAATTAGGTCTGACAAGAGCAGTGGTTTGTCAAGCTCGACCTCATGTTTCTGCTTGTGGTCATGGTAGGTGCCTGGAGATGCAACCTGGAATATTGTGTCCAATGTCGGGCTCCCCAGTTCAACAGAGACAGGGATCTGCTGGCGAGAGCCCAATGGAGAGCTACGAGGATGACTGAGAGGCTTGAACATCTCTCCTGTGAAGAGAGACTGAGACACCTAGGGCTGTTTAGTCTTGAGAAGAGAAGGCTGAGAGAGGGTCTTGTCAACATCTATAAATATCTGAGGGGTGGATATGAGGATGAAGGTGCCAGTCTCTTTTCTGTGGTGCCCAGTGATAGGACAAGGAACAACAGGTACAAACTAGAATACAGGAGATTCCACCTCAGCATGAGGAGGCACTTTGTTATGGTGAGGATGACATGAAGTGCTATTGAGCTGATGTTTCCATGACTTTGGCTATTTAGTGCTAGAAATCCTTTAGAATTTTAGGGAGATAACCTGTCATCCTGGCCATATCTTGCTTCTAAGACATTCCCCAAACAGAGGTGTCCTGCAACAAGAGCTTCTTTCAGCAGGAGCATGGGTACAAAGAAATTTTTTTCTGGTTTTGTTCTTCCATTATCGCTGAATGTCACTTACATGCTTTGATCGTTTCAGGATCCTTTAGGCTTTCTGGCAGGGTTCTCACTTTTGATAAATGAGTAAATTACTGGTTTTGAGAACTTCTGTGGATTCTTTAGCAATTGTTGGTTTTGTGGGTTTTGCCTTTTTTTAAACTCTTATTTGTATTTCCACACTTAAACTTTTGCAGTTCGTGATCCTTCTTGTGTCACTTGGACCTTTTGATGATTTTGGAATTGGTTTTCATGTGTGTGATGTCCTTTAGTATATTTTCCATCTGCAATGGCTTTCTCATGGTCCTTCTGAAGTTCTTTTTGATAAGTGAGATGAATCTGCAGTATGGTATCTTTAAATAGTTTCTGTGCTGCCCACCACAGGCTTAGAGTGTCAACTCCCTCTTTTAACTCCTTTTTCAGAATTTAAGAAACTCCTTTTCTTACTTTCCTGCAATTTCTGCTTTTGAATGTTAAGAAGAATCCCTAAGCTACGTTCTTGCTGTTCCTGCCTGGAGCACGCTGTGGTCAGGATTGCAGTGCAGCTTCTTGGTGCTGACATTTACCAAGGTACACACACTGCTCAGGGTTAAGAGAAATGTTCCTTTTCTGTTTGTGGGTTTCCTGCCTAGCTGCTCAGTGGAGCTGCTGCTAATCATATCCTTGGATGTAGGCTTTGCGATGCCTCCTGATGTGACGTTATCCAGTTTCCATGGAGGTAATGGAAGGCTCCTGTTACTGTTGTGTTTTCATCCTTTGCAACGTTTCTGCTTTCTTCGTGTGTCTACTCGCATGCTTCTATTTCTGTGCCTGCTCTTCCTACCACTGGCACAGCAAAGTCAGATGCTCTTCAAAAACATCCAGAAAAAGCCATATATGACTTGAACCTCTGGTTGCATTTAAAGGAGCTTTCAAAACATTTGAATTTAAGTTAGAGGTGGTGCATATTAAGACAAAGCTAAATTGAAGAACACGTTTCATAGATTCTCCCTAACATATGAAATAGCAGAATTATCTGATTACTCATGTCTGAATAGTGATGGCTGCTGTGCTTCCCCAGCCTCGTTCTACTTCTGTTGCACATCCACATATGCCAAACTTAGAGAAGTGCTGTCATTGCTTATCCATCAGCATTATCCAACACTGCAACTGCCGGGCACTGTTTTCTGTAATAGTACTCAGCAGCACAGGCTAGGTTGGGGAAGTTTGGCCTCCTTCCTTGTTGGTCTTATACTGGGAGCTGTGGGGGATGTGATGGCAGACTGGGTGTGAGCCACTATATAAGACATATTAGAAATTTATAAAGCAGTTAATAAAAATGCCATGCAGAAAAAAGTGAGGTCTAGGAGGGAGATGAATGGAGGAGGAGAGTTTCTCCAAATGTCAGGGATTGTGGTGTGGTGTCTGTGCAAAGCACCCATGGGTCTGTGCCAGGCTCCCACAGTCTAGACAGAGCAGTTTGTGTTGCACAGGATGTTTAATTAGGACATTATTTAATAAGTTGATGTTTCCCCTACCACATGCTCCACATGGGTTTTTACCTTTGGTAAGATGACTTTCTGCGGAAGACAAGTTTACACTGCCATAGCCTCACTCAGGTGGGAGGACAGTGGTTGATTTTGATCATCTCCTAGAGATACCTGGAACAGAAAATAGCCTGAGAATATGGAGAGCCGGAAAACCAGTTTCATAACTGACCAGGGTAAGGACAGGGCTATATCCATAGGCCTGGTCTTCTTAAGTGACAGGGGATCTACTTTTCAAATGTTACAACTCATGAAAACAGTTTTTTTGAGTCAGCAAAAAGCAGTCAGTCGGGGGGGACACAGGATGCCAAGGGAGGAGGTATTTTTACTTCTGTTACTCACAGAGACGTGCTGCCTTTGCTTCTGCTGTGCCTCCTATTACTGCATAGAAGATAGGACTGGTAATTTACTTGGCTTATTTTTCTCTGCTTTTTTCAACACTTCTTGAAGCTGGGCAAACTTCAAGTAGGACAGGCCTGGAAACGCAGAATCTGAACACAGGTATTCCTCCGTAGACAGATGAAGGAACTGAAGAATGTAATTTGTAACTAAAACTAGAACAAATTTATACTTTCAGTTCCTGATGAGCACAGTTTGTGTTTAATTTTGAAAATTTTCCTTAAAAATTAGACAAAATCTAAAATTATATTTTCCTGTGGAATGTAATCAGTTTTAACTGATGTAACAGAGGCAGAAGCCTCACCCCTATGGTGTAGCCTGGACAGCACTTCTTGGTGCTGCCATTACACTTGTGTTCCCTACCCGTATGAATGGGAGGGACCACCAGTCACTGGTTGCTTTGCTGATTAATAAAATCTGCATCAGGAATCTCAACACAAAATCAAAGTTTTGTGAGGGGAAAAAAAAAAGGAAGAAATGAGCAAGAAAATAGATGGAGAGATGACTCATGCTGAAGATGTGTGTGCAGCTCAGCAATTTTTATATTTTTTATATTTTTTTATATTGCACAAATAATTTTCCTTTATGCCACTAGTATGGTACAGTGTCTATAAAGATAAAATATATTTCTTTATGACCTGTTCTTTCATGTTTTTTCTTTGTTTCTTAGGTAACTTCATAATGCCATTAATGTGTGTTTGATCTCTTTAGGTAAAAGCAAGATGGAAAAATGCAAAAGAAGGGTTGGTATTTTAATCTTCTTTGCTGCTGAATGTAATTTGCCCTTACTGTGCTATTATTAAGAAAAGCTATGCTTGAAAATTTTACTAGTAACAGATTTCCTGGAAGGTTCTCTACATCTGTTAGCTTCTTTATTCTTGCTACTTTGAGGGGGGTGTGTGTGGAAGTTAATATATGAATTATGTATAAACAGCAGCAGCTTTTGTTTTACCCATCTAGAGCTTTGGTTTTATAATTTTTTCACATACATCTGTACCGGCCCTTTCTTCTCCTTCAGTCTAAGACCTTTTTCTGAGAGTATATTAATAAATTTGGAGAGAAGAGCTATTTCTAAAGTAGCAAATATCTCCACAGTTTATTTTAATGTCTTCTGGAAATGGGAGTAAATTGTTCATCAGGGCATTCAGGAGCAGTTGCCTGGAAGGAAAGGTATTAAAAGAACTGAACGCATTTTTTCTCTTGAGCTGCATATAACATTTCCTTAGAAATTGTGTTTTCATTTTTTCTTGATTGAAGTGTATAGAATTATTTAGTTAGAGGTTAATGAAAAAAATATTTGTATTAGAAATGAATGTGCCTTCAAGGTAATTTCTGTTGTTTAAAATCCCATATTGCTAGACTTATAATTAAAAGTTGGAAATAAGTAAATTAAATTTATTTCTTTATGAAGGAAAAAAAAAAAAGCTATAGACAACTCTGCATCCTTACCCCATCCCATTGTAGCAGAGGTCACACAGTTTTTCTTCAGTGAATGTGTTCTGTATCTAGATTTTCTTTCAAATCCCTGGAGTCAAAATAAAGGACCTCTTACCACTGAAGTGATTCTCTTGTTTTGTAATGATATTTCCGTAAATCCAGTTCCCAGTTTAGAAGTGAAACTGTACTTTTGCTCTATGCTGTCCTAATCAGCCACTCATCTCAAATGGCCATTTGAGGGGGGAGGGGGGGAGTCTTCTCCAACCCTTAGCACTCTTTGAACCAAGAAAAGCAACACAGGAATCAAAGCAAGACCAGTGAGTAACCATGCATTGATTTCCATTTTGCCAACCTCCGCTGGAGATGATAAAAGCAATTGGCGAGGGCTGTGTCATGTGTGTTGCAGGAGGCCAGATGAAAGTCAGATTTGCTGTGGCACAAATCTTTTTTTGTTTTCTCCCACGTATCTTTCTCTTTATTTGACACTGAAAAGCAATGGGAATTCAAGTTCCAATGAATCCTGTGTCACTGAGAAGGAATTTCAAAAGAATTTTTTTATAGTTGAAAGAGCATTCCACAGCATGTGAGCTGTGATTGTACGTATGCACGAGCACTGTTCACAGCCTTGCTCTTCATAAGTCTCTGGAGGAATATAAGTAAGCCTCAGCAAGCTCATTAGTTAATTCTCTCCATACAAGCATTTATTTTCCCTTCCCCCTTTTCTCTTTCTTTTTGGTTGGTAGGGAAACCCTAGGATCTGACAGTGAACTTTTGGTCTCAATAAAGCAGTTATACAGGGATTGGGTGGAATTTCACTGAACTTCACTAAGAGGGAGAAAATGTGGAAAATGCTTCCTCCAAGCAAAATATGAACAAAATGTTGTGATTCATTAAACTTCTTCCTATTTGCCTGCAAGTGAGAACCTTGCAGTTATTCAGTTGAATAGTGCGTGGCCCTGAGGGGGCAGAGCCAACAGAAAAAGTGATGGCATTAGTCCAAAGAGCAAAATGCATGTTTTCAGGAAAATTAGAAAATTTTGCTCCAGGCACATCCCTACTTGCACAGTAAGTTTGTTATATTGAGATCTTATATTGCTGTTTACTTTGGTTTTAAATAAGAAATGAAAGCTACTTTTTAATGTCACATGATATCTGGAGGGTGCTCCACAGAGCAGACCATCTGCTGTAATGGTTGCATATGCATTTAACTTTCCCAGCTGAAGTGTTTTAAGTTACACTCCAAGGGCCCATTACTTTGTCTGATTTTGGAATAAGTTTGCCTCAACTTCCCAGTATGGAATCTTTGCTTCTGAAATACCAAATGCTGGTTACAAAAACCGATAAATAAGTGCATTGTTATCACAATGTTTAATTTCACTTCTGTATCTCATTTGTATAGAGTTGCTTGGAAAATTCAAAACTTTAACCGTTTGAGAAGTTAAAAAATGTTGAATGCTCAGCATAGAGTTCTAAAGACATGCAGTTGAGCTGCTTCCAGGAGAGGGCAGTAGTGTCATGCATAGCATGGATGGTGGTCTTCATGCGCCAGCTGCTTGATGAGACATCATTTCTGATGTCTGTGTTGTCCTTAGTGTTCAGATGATTTGTATTGCCCCTTTCTCTGTACACTCCTGTTCATGACATGCCTGTGAAAAAAGAAGTCCAGAAGTTCCTGTCATCCAACACAACTCAAACCCTTTCAAGGGTAAGATCTGCCCAAGTACTGTGTAGTTGCAGAAGGGAATACCTTTTGCCTGTGCCTGTGCCACACTGTTAATCCTGTTTAACACAGTGGACCTGTGTTTGTATGTCCAGCTTTGCAACTTCTGTCAAAGTCCTCACCAGCAGAATGTAGTACTGGAGGTGTTAGCTGGGTAGCAGGGAGCCTAGAGCTGGGAGTACTTGACGTGGACACATGCCCATTCCATGACCTAGAATAATTCCTGGAGTCTCTGTATAATTTCTGTCTGTACATTAGTATCCGGTGTGTGTTGTTCACAGTGTCTTTTTGACAGCATTCACTTTTGAAGTTGCTGATTTGTATTTAAAAATGCAATCCTATTTTGCAAGTCCCTTTATTTTTGGTATGTTACGCTCAGGTGTCCATGTAGGTCCTATTATATCCCACAGATGTCTTAAAGGAGAAGGCTGCAGGAGTGTCTGCCCTCTCCCAGCAAACAGGAAGGCTCATGTTGTCATTTCCCTGCCAACTTAAACACTCTGCAAACTGCTCCTGTTCACTGCCTCACTTTATCTGTCCAGATGGCAAATACCGCTGAATAGTGGCTAGTTCTCAAACCATGCTGGGTTGGACTGCTTGTGCTCAGTGCCATTTGGAGGATTTAAGAGCTGAATATATGGAATACTTTACAAGACTCCACATCTTACTACCTCATTGTGTATATTGCCAGTGTTATCTGTTAGACAAATAGTGATGACAGGATAGTTCCTTTTCCTTTACTATCATTCAGTTGTGGTTACAACTGCCTGAATGCAACTGCAGTCTAGACTGTAGTGGTAAGAGGAAACCTGGGGGATGTGGCATGAGGGAGAGATAAGTGGTTAAAAAGATGAACTGTGAGCTTAATGCCTTTAAGTAGCCAACAAGAACACTACTATAATAACCCTTTATGTTCTCAGCTTATCCTGGTGTGGGGTCTTGGCACAGTAGCCAGGAAGCCTTGCCAGAGTACCTATTGAAGAGGTAGTCCACATGAATCACAGCCTCTGAAGTGGGACACTTGATACCATGACACTCATTAATTTCTTGTTCACTTACCTTTCATGCCACTGCACTTGCAAGTGATGTGTCTCAGAGCTAAGCTATGACACCTTTATCTCCAGAGCCACAGCAGATCCCTCCTCCTGGAACACCCACCAAAAGTTGTTCTCTGTCTGCTAACAAGAGGCACAGGAGTGTGTTGGAGTAAAGAAAAAACAAAAGCAAAACCCAAAGCCCACCCCCCAGTAACCAAGACTGACCTTATTCTTTTCCGAGAACAAGCAACAGCCTTGTATTTGTTTTATACAAAGTTCTTAGCTGGTTCAGAAATGAAGCTTGAGGGCCTACAGATGAACATGGTTCCAATAGACACGCAGAGAAAAACTCCTGCAGATAGCACCACACAGAAATTTAACATAAATAGTTAGCAACCCCATGATACTTGCTGCTGAGAACAAATGGAAAAAGAAATACTGATGCCATATGGATCAGCTCTTGTTGTGAGAAGAATGTTGACTTACCCCCAAATGATGAGGAGAAAAAGCCAGGAGTGCTCCAGGAGATGCAATGCCAAAGGAAGGAGCTGACAGCAACCCTTGGGGAGGGAGGCAAGAGAAATCTTGAGCAGCACATGGCCCAGGAAAAGCTGATTTGCTGTCGTTGGGCTTGTGGCTGGTAGCTTAAGCCCCTGTGAACCTGCTAATGGCATGAAGGAAAAATTTGGCCAATCTGTAGCTACATACAGTGAGCAATGGCATTTCTGTTGTCTCTTTTCGCCGGGCAACCAGATAGATGTTGTTTGCCTTATACAGGTCCTATAAGAAGCAAAGGAAAAAAAAGCATCCTTTTTTTTCATCATTTCTTTGTCCACAGATGCTATCAATACAAGCATCTATGAGGAGCAGCCATTGTCAGGTCAACAGATCACCCAGTCCCAGGCCCACGAGAGCTCTTAATTTATTGTAAGCTTTTGTTTTCCTGGACAAAAATAATTGTTGAGCTTGGAGTTTTAGAATGCCTTGTCTTGAGTACATTATAGCACCCACATCCTATTGAATCACACTGTGTGTAGGCTCTTGGCAGGAGTGACTTCACATCTGGTTTAAAATTTTTGAATCTCTCTTAATATAATAAAGATAATGTTTATGAGCCTTTAAAACTGCGGTGTGGGAAAGGGTCGGCTGACTGCTGAAAAGCTAGTGTGATGGTGAAAACGAAATGACGAGAATAGACATGGTCTGTATTATAAAAACATGTCTGACATGAAAACAATGGCGGCTTCTAATCCTTTAAGGCTGCGACTAGGGTTTGTCCTGTAGATGCTGCCTTCAACTTCATTTAACTTTGGCTTGGAAAGGGAAAGACTATATAAATAGAATAAGTTGCTCTTTGGTGGGGTAACTTGTGGTGCCATGCTACTATCAAAGGGAACAAGCAACTGAGAGCGTAGCTGTAGGGCAGCTTCTCAGCGCTGCAGCTGCTGTGAGCTTGAGTGTAGACTTTGATAATTTAGCTGTTAATCAAGTAGAGGAGATGAAGGCACTAACATAGACATTCAATGAGGAGCAAAATTATAATTGCTGAATATATTCAATATAGGGTTTTGAATGCAATCGCTAATATTTGTGGATGGAGAATTATGAATTCTGTATGGCCTGCTGTGCTGATGCACATGAAGAAAATGTTAACTGGGTGATGCAAACCAGACCAGGATAATTAGCATGCAACTAGACTTCGTTAAATCACACATGGAGTCATTATTCAGTTTAGTAAATGAAAACAGTTTGTTGATTCACCATTCAGGAATCCTTCTTCTCCATAACAACAAAGTGTCTTTCCCTCCTGTGTTACACTTTCAAGAAAACAGTGGGAAAACTGAATTTATACTGTTTGTCCTTTACTGATTTGCCTGTTTGCTGTATCCCACTCATCAAGCTCTGCAAGGTGTCAGTAACACTTCCTTTTTAGTCAGCTAATTAAGCAGCAAAGTTAGTTACACCTACACAAAAGGGAAGACGTTTGATTAAAGTCTGTATTTGGCAAAACAAACGCTCTATGTTGATGAGACATCTTTTCTAAAAAGAGGGAAATTGTATGTTTTTATTGGCAAAAAACATTCAGTGAAATCGTTTTAACATCGTAATACTTCATTCCAGAATCCATGTCGTTTTCCCAAGGATTTTTCGATAGCCATTAAAGTGAGTACTAGCTGTAGCACAGTTGACTATTGAAAATCACTGCCAGACCTTGTTTTAAAGTTTAGAATTTCCAGTCTCAGTCACTATCAGTTACCAGGCTGCTGAACCAACTAGAACCTGGATCCCAGAGTGGGTTCAGGGACAGTTCTTTACCTTCCTGCATTACAGAATCTCTAAAAACCCCTAAAATATACAGGATAATCTAATGGTTTTCTCTGCACCTGCTGGAGATATCCATCTCCTCCTTGTGTAAGAAGATTGGAAAGGTTTTCCATAGGAGAAGTGGAGCTGTTTTCACAAATGAGTTTTTGTTCTCTTCTTGCATTTTTATGTGTCTTGCTGTCTGAAAAAGGTGTAACGCTGGTGCTCTGGTTTTAATACTGAGTCAGGCAAGCTGTGGTTTGCCAAAATGGTTTCTTCCAAGATTGTTTTTTAAATTACATGCTTTTTTTATAAAGGAAAATAAAAAAATGATTGTGTGAAGTATGAAAGCCATTTTGATGCTGTGATTTCGCTCTCTGTGGTGTTCCTGCCTGTGAAGCATTTTGCTCAGTGTTGCTCTGCCTTGGCTGTTGGCACAACCATATGTGAGTGTGTATCAAGGAATGGATCTGGCAGCAAAAACCAAAGGGTTTTCATTCTTTTACAAGAACCTGTGGAACCAGAGCCGATCATGTTTTATATCAGGTGCTTTCCACAAATGTGCTCTGCACTTGGATAGGACTTTCTTAGCCCTTTGAGAAGTTGAGATGGAGTACTGTAATTATTGTAGTTCTGTAATGGTTACAGAGTACTGTAATTATTATATGCTATAAGGGGTCAAGATGTTGTTATAAACATAATGGAACTGGCAAACTTATTTGTTTATTGCAAAGCATCACAAGAATGATCTTAGATGTGTTTAAGGCAAACAAACAAAAATGGATGTTTGAGGTTAACCTATGCCTCAGAGCCATCATTTTCCTTGGGATTGCCCCAGTTGTTTGGTAAATTTAATCTTCTTTCATGTTATTGGTTAAACTAAAAAGTTGAGAAATGTGAAACTAGAAAGATGTTGGTGTTCTAGACATAATAAATGACATAACTCAAAAACCAAGCCAAGCTTAGATAGCAAGTCTGCTCATGTAATGACCAACAGTTTTCTGTAGGACTTGCAAGCAGTTACTTGGTTGTTTTACAGGTTAGTGTCAACTGCCATGTTCTGTGGCATAGATTCTTACTTGTCTATGAGCATAAATGCCTTGCTGCTACTAATTCCAGAATTCTTTGAGCAAGATTATATATTTAAATAATTCTTTTGAATCTATACACTTTGTACAGCCACAGTGTCAACACCTTCATTAGGTATCGTCAGGTCATAGCAGTGAGTTAGCAAGTCCAGTGCTTAAAATGCAGAATAAGCAGAACTAAATAGTCACCAGCTTCTGATTCTGACAGAAAAGACACTGTCTGTCTTTCCAAGCCAAACTTTGCATTTTACAGGAGCAAGCTTGCTCTTTCCAGAGGGGATCCATAGCTGTCAAGTGATGAATGTTGCTCATTAACAGGTGGCCTTCCACATTTGTAGTTGTTGCTGATCAGATGGTATATTGCCCACGTTGTGTCATGGACCACCATGTGCTAGAACAAGGAGGTAAAAACACCAGAAATATATCTTTTTTTTTTTTTTTTCTTTCAGTGATGGCAATTTAACCTCACTAAATAAATATTGAAAGAACCCAGACAGCAATACTTCTCTGCTTAAAGACCAAAACCTAACATTTTGTTGTTTCAGTCCACTTAATAAATAATTGTTGGTCAGATAGAAAAGATAATTCCTTCAGGGGTTATGATAGAAATGTCTCTGAAGATCTCTATTCCAGCTACTGACCAGAATTTTCCATCCTTCCTGAACATTACTCATTCTTCGGCTCAACACATGAAATAGCTCCTTCAGAACATGACAGATGGTGGTGGTGAGGAGGACTGAGTGTTACCCTCAAGAGAGCAGGGCTCTGGAAGAGCAGGGCAGGACCAAGGAGCAGGGCAGCACAGCTGGCAGATGGATGGGTGGATGGTACTGGCTTGAAAGGACTGAACGCAGGAACTGGCTGCTTCAGCGTTTTATTAGCTTATGGATACTTAGGCTCCTACAGAGCTGGGCAAAGATGAAGCTATCCCAGCTTCTCTTGCAAATACCTCAGTAGGAAATGAAGGATGGGACAATCAGTTGGCTGTTCTTGGCAGAGCAATAAAATGGATGGAGGATCATATTACACGTGCCTGAATTAGCAAGGAAAAATCATCTCTTGAAACATAAAGCACAGAACGTGAAAGTGTGTTGTGCCTAGCCACTGCTTGCTTTGTGCTGGCTCCTGATGCTCTGTTAAACATTAGGGAGGCAAGAGTGACATATAAAATTAAAATAGATACTTTGACTCTATTTTCCTTTATTAGTGCATTTCAGTGTTTCCATTTTAAGAGGTCTTTAATTTATAGAATAAATTGTCAAGCTCTAAATAATTTCCCTGTGGTTAAAATGTGACATAATTAATATCACTACAGGAGCATTTGTGTGATATTTCAGTTAAAGCAAACAATTACTATAGGACTATTTGTAAATTGTAGTAGCAGCAGAAAAATCAATTAGTTACTTGTTACAAAAATCATTACATCAATTGCATTTTGTGTTTCTCTTTGTTTGCTTAATGCAGAACAGGGATGACAAGAAAATCACGTTACCACTCTAGTACTTTTTTCTAGGACTAACGATTATATTTGTTACCAAATTCATGATAATATTCACAATTTCATTATTTTACAGTGCAGTACATGCAGGCAAATGCTACAGCTAGAAAGATTGGCAATTTGTGGCCGTGCCTCTCAAATCTCTTGCTGTATTTTAATTATTTATTCATTCTGCAATGGTGAATATTTCCAGGTTTGGTTTTTTGTTTGTTTGTTTTAGGGTTTTTCTGTAGCTAATAAGGGGGGGGCTGGAAAGTAGTCACTTCATAATTCAATTGAATATCAGCTATTTTAGCATCTCAATAGAGTTTGGAAGGAGACTGGAATGCTGTGAATCATTTATTACATACACAACTATATTTCACATATATGAAATAAATTTTTAAACACAGAAAATTACAGAATGGCTTAGGTTGGAAGGGATCTCAGAGATCCTCTATTTCAACCTTCCCACCATGGGCAGGGACACCTCTCAACTAGATTTGGCTGCTGAAGGCCTCATCCAGCCTGGACTAGAACACCCCCAGGAAGGAGGCATCTGCAGCCAACCTGGGCAGCCTGTTCTGGAGTCCTGTCACCCTCATACTGAAGAACTTCTTCCTAAGGTCCAGTCTAAACTACTCTCCCTCAGCTCTAAACCATTCCCCCTTGTCCTGTTCCTAGACACCCTTATGAAAAGTCCCTCTCCAGCCTTCCTGTAGGATCCCTTCGGGTGTTGGAAGCCAGCTCTAAGGTCACCCCAGAATCTTCTCCGCTTGAGGCTAAACAACCTGATCTAAGGAGGAACTTGTTTTCCATCAAGACAGTTGTGCAATGGACCCCAGACTGGCCAGACAGATGATGAAGTCTCTATCTTTGAAGATTTTAAAGACCAGACAGGATAAAGCTGTGAGCAGCCATGTCTTAACCCCAAAGCTGACCCAGCTTTAGACTAGGGGCAATCCACGCTTCCCTTCCAACCTGAGTTAGCCTGTGTCTTGTGTGGGTCTTGCGTGAAGAGTGGGAGGAGATGCAGAGCCTGTTTCTATTGTTGCTTGCTGCAGTCACACAAGAAGATAGTGCTCTAAAGACCTAGATATTTGCTCTGGCATAACTTTTTTTACTAGTCCAAAATAGTTTTCCCATACATTCCTTGTGATTTAGTGTTATTTCTGTCGCTGTGAATACTCTTAGTAGAAAGTCATGCAATTAACTGAGTCATCCACATTAGTCACTCCATTTTTATTGTATGAAGAGATTTCCTTACATTTTCCTTTGCTTATTTTGTTGTGACCCTTCTGAAATGACACATTTTCATTCTGAGAGAAACAGAGAAATGGCCAGTGAATTTGGGTTTATAATGCACTGGGGTTTAAATTATTTTCTCAACTGATTAGTTTCTGAGCTCACAAACTGATTTCTAAAGCAGTCTTCAGAAAGGATTTCTGTCTTGCCTTCTCAGTACGCTTGGCTTTCATTATGAAACTAGAACTTTGACTTTCTAATGCAAACCTAGCAGCACGTTAACTTTTTGTTTGGGTGGGGTTTTTTTGTTTGGTTGGTTTTTTGAGTATACTTCCTCCCCCCCAAAAATATTTTTTCCTGTTGTCTTCATCTGTTTTGAGAAATGTGAAGAATTGCTTAAATCTGAGATGGTTATCTATTGTGACTGAGTGGGTCATTCTATCAGCCACACAGACACACAATTGGAAGGAATGCTTGTGATGGAGGTGACAGCATTAGTATGGCATGCTTGAGCCCTCACACATAGCACCCAAATGTTGGACTTTATACGATGATCATTCTGTCAGGGAAGGGCAATATGCATCACTGAGAATGCATCAGTCTTTTGGAATTCAGATGAGTAGCTAGTTCAGTGATTGACTGTGATTAAGAGTAGGGAGAAAATAAGTAATTCCAGGCATTGCAATTAAGTGATTTGTTTGTATCCTGGTAATTCCCAGTGGGTCAAAATGGGGAGACTCTTGCTCTCTACAGCTACCTGAAAGGAGCTGGCCTAGTATCAAGCAGTAGAACGAGAGGAAATGGCCTGAAGCTGTGCCAGGGAAGGTTTATATTTGATATCAGGAACAATTTATTTACTGAAAGAGTGGTCAGGCATTGGAACGGGCTGCCCAGGGAGGTGGTGGAGTCACCATCCCTGGAGGTGTTCAAAAAATGTATAGAAGATGGCATGTTGGGATGTGGTTTAGTGGCCATGGTGGTGTTAGGTCGACAGTTGGGCTCAATAGTCTTAGAGGTCTTTTCCAACCAAAACAATTCCATGGTTCTATGTGTGGATTGATTGTATTTGGGACACATTCCTGTGTGTTAATGAGTCACCTTATATACTTTTACTGTAATTGCACACACTTTTAAAATGCTGTCTTTATTTGGTGAGCAGTAAAATCAAGCTTTGCCTAATGAAAAGAGTAGAAAGTGATTTTAAAAGGAGGTTCCATCAGAGTGACAGTTTGCTTTGGTTACTGTGGGGGAGTTATTGTTGTGTCGTTTTGCTTGGAGTGATGGGGAGTTCCACAGCAGATCCCATCTCAGCTTTGGTAATGTTCACATGGCATCAAGACCTTGGCTTTTTGATTCAAGTAGCTAGGTTGAATGATAATGTAATAGTGCTGATAAGAGATCAGACAGCAGTCCATTCTGCTGTAAAATCTGTGGATTTCTCATTTGAACTCCTGGGGGTTTGGGTTGAGCCGTGCATCTGAATTTTGACTTGAGTAGCCATCTCATTTCTGCTGGCCTTGTAATCTGAGAATTCTTGCATTCGATTATCAATTTAGCCACATACTTGTAATACAAAGAAAAAATTAGTTTCATTTGCTCATGTTTAATGGAAAAGTGTGATTCATTTCACACATTCTGCCATGAAACAGGGCTGGGAGACTTGGTTCTGGGAGGTGCAAAGGGTGTCAGGCAGGTACTAGGACCTCTGTCTTCAGTGCAGATGATTCTTAGTAGTCTTCTTTTAAATTACAAAATTAATATTTTAGCCTTTTTCTAGTTCAGTCAGAACTGTGTGTTGCTGCTGGATACATATGGGTAGGGATAGAACCTGTCCTTTGTATGCTTCCCCCAAAAGTCCCAGTTGAGTAGCTTGCTTTAGATTTTTATTAATGTTATTTACATTAACAGTTAATGTGTTCAATTCCTCCAGTGCTCTCAGTACCCATGAATTTCTTTGGACAGAACCTATGTGGCTTGTTCCACTGAGTATAAGGCTTATCAGAGGAAATTAGAAATGTGCTAAGAGGATCTCGACGAAGTTGCTCAGCTGCTCACCCCAGCAGCCCTGGAGCTTGCTCAGGGCATGTGTGTGCCTTTTTCGTATGTCCCCATAAATATTTCTCTGCAGATGTAAGCGCCTCCTGGATATTGCATTGGGAGTAATTTACAGATGTCTGGTAGATCAGTTTACTTTGTAGCCTCATATACTCTTTCACCAGATGACTTGAAGCCTGTTTTCAAAGTGATGCTTGAGTACACAAAACAGAGGAAAGCTGCTTGCTCAGTGGCTTTTGTCAGTAGAAAGAAACAAATGAATTTTGGGTTACTTACAAATGCATAACTTTTTGAAGAATGAATTTCCAAGGAAAAGGAAGTTGAATATCTGTATAATGACTTATGCAGGCTTCTGACTGGAGACTTTTAGGCTTTACTATATGTACACTTTCTTAATTTCATTCAGGTGCAATGAGAAGAATACAGCTTTCTTTTTCTGGAGATTAATGTTAAGAGTTCACTGAGAATTAATCTGTGAATAACACTTTTTCTGTCTGCCATTAAGATACAATTAATTCTATTAAAGAGCAATAGAAACTTTTAAAAACCCAAACAAAACCTTACAGATTAAACCAAACCCAAAGCCATACAGAAATTAGAGCAGGACTCTTTCCTTGAATAATTCCTTCTCCCCTTCCTTCTCCCCTTCCTTCTCCCCTTCCTTCTCCCCTTCCTTCTCCCCTTCCTTCTCCCCTTCCTTCTCCCCTTCCTTCTCCCCTTCCTTCTCCCCTTCCTTCTCCCCTTCCTTCTCCCCTTCCTTCTCCCCTTCCTTCTCCCCTTCCTTCTCCCCTTCCTTCTCCCCTTCCTTCTCCCCTTCCTTCTCCCCTTCCTTCATTCCTTACTTCCTGAATTCTTTCCTGAGTTCTGTCCCACCTGAATTCCTTCTGAACTTGTTCCATAGTGATTGTTTTAGAAATAAATATCAGTAATAATAGTTAGTATGTTGAACACTGTGAAAATACAGTGACCTGAAATGGTAGGGTGCTAGTAAGGGAGTAACCAACTTAAAATTATTCAATTTGAAGGAAAAATAGTTAAAGCTAGGCTACTTTTATGGCTGGGAATGGTTATCTTAAGCATTGGCAGTGTGAAAACTTGCCAAATGTGTTTATGATTCCCATGCTTCTCCACCCAGAGTCTAGGGAGAAACAAAAAAACCCCAAACAATAACAAAGTAAGAGAAGGTTTGCAAAGCAACAGTTGTGTAGCTCAGAACTGTCCATTGTCAGTGATGTAAGATGTAGCCAAGAATGGGATTTTGTAGCAGATGCTGTGAAAATGAGCTGTTTTAAGCAGAGATAGCTATTTAAGCATCTTACTACAGAACTGAGTATTTGTAACAGATCTTCAGATAACACAATAAAAAAAGTCTTGGTGGTGTTGCCTGCAATGTAATAGCAAACTGACAGCACACTTTGTTGGTGACACCAAGTTCTTTGCCATTTTTTCTATGTGTAAAGATGGTTCATCACTGCTCTTCTACATGAACACATGCAGAGGGCTGAGGTTAAGTACCTGACAGGAGTGCTTTTATAACTTGCTGTTGAAGGAAGAAAATGCAAGGACTCTTACAAATTGAATCAATCCATGGTTCTAGGGCTAGTGCATATTGTACTTGTCATTTTTGTGAAATATTTGTCCTCCTTGGTGACAGAGCTGCCTTAAAGCCCACATGGAAATATTTCTAGCTGCACCACTTGGAAAGTGCATTCTCTTTTTGTTATTTCGGTTCTGTCATAGTGTCTCTTTTATGCAATTAAATCGTACAATTAAATTTCATACAATTAAATGGAGGGGAAAGGAGGGTGAGGGCAAGACTGCCTTTTTCTACTGGAATTTTTTGGGCATCCCTGTCTTTGCAAATAATTTCATGGAGTCTAAAGTTAGACTAAACAGTGTATTAGAAATGTATCATTGTATGGAAGATTGCTCCTGCCTTGGTAAACAAAGAGGGGATAGAGTTGCTCTTTGTTTGATGTGCCTTCTAGCTTCACATAGTACATTTAATTCTTCCCAGAACGTACTCTCATACCAATACAGCTCTTTTGAAGGTTTTCTTCAATGTCTGTGTCCAAATTACAAAGTGGTTACTAGGCACACACATACAAACACACATAAAGAGCTCACCACCAGGCTTTCTGCTGTTGTTTAAAGCAAGCAAAACATTTATCCTGCTTTTCTCTTCTGCCTCACAATTCAGAGCACAGCATGGTTTTATTAGTTGGTTGATTGCAGTTTTAAGTCCTTTCCCTTCTACTCTGTCACTTCTTGTTTTTCTATGAGGTTCAGGCACCATCAAAGTCCTAGTGGAAATGAGACCAGAGGGCAATGTTGCTGGAGAGCTTTGGGGGTAGAGTTGTAGAGAGAAGGGAAGGAGCTTTAATACTGACAGGGAAGAGAATCTTGGGCAGCAGTTTGGGAGGAGAGTTAAAAGATTATTAAAAGACAATAAATTTACTTAACAGAGACTAATCTACTGGGACTGAACTTCATATCCTGTTTTGGGATAATATATTTCCTTCTGTGCTCTGGAATGAATCTGTCATCTCAAGTCTAATAATGAGAGGCAGAGGATTTTTAATCTCTGACCCCCTTCCATATAATCTAATAAAGGCTGGTTTCTTTATTTGGAGGCTAGCTTATTAAACTTGTTCTTCACTTCTGAAAAGCACAATTCAGGATTTTGCATTTTTCAGTCTTTAAAAATGGAATTGGGTTTTTATCTAATTTGGGACACTAATGTACTTGCAAAGTATTTGTTACAGTCCTCTGTTCAGAGCAGAGTTGTTTATCTCTTAGCATCTCTATTGAAATGCAGAGATGAGAAGCAGAGGCAGGCATGTTGTTTGCACATTCTTGGCTCCACATCGTCACTGGATTCCTTCTGACTGGGGTAGACAGAGGCAGGAGACCTAAAGCTGGCGTGTGACTTTCTGTAGCAGGGAATGATTGTTATGTGGGAAGCTGAGTGGGCTCTCAAACTTGGTAACCACATGCATAATTAGCTATAAAACTACAAAAGTTGTCCTCCTCCTTCCAAGCGGCTGCTTCTCGTGTGGCAGTGATTACAGCTGCCATGGAAGAGCCACACCACTTGACCTCATACATTGACATTGCCGAGCCACTTGGTCCTCTGCAAGTTGTTGAAAAATTCTTGGGGAGCCCCAACTCAAAAATTCTTGGGGAGCCCCAACTCAACTCTTGGGGAGCCCCAGAACATGCTTTGAGTATAAATCACTCTGTAGGCCTATAGTTGTTTGTTCCCAAGGAACACAGTGGAAGGTCACACTGAGATCTCTTGCTTCTTGATAATACTGCATTAAGGAGTTAGTAAAATATAGCAAAGTACAAGGTTGGCTTTCTGACTGCAAATTTAGAAACAAAATACAGCAGGCTTTTTCTTAAAGTTCTGTCTGAAATTTAGATCTATGTTAAGGCAGCATTAAGGATTGGTATCTCCGAAGGACTCCTGTCCAAAGGATGTCTCCAGCAAGCAGTGCAAACCAACCAGTCTCTGCTCATCACAGCCATGTATCTCTGATATTCAAAGCACTTCTCAGATTCTGCCTCCTACATGAGCATGGTAAACAGGCTCTTTCTATAAAAAGCCTTTTCATATAACTTATTTTTAGCCTCAGAGGTTTTTACTTTTTTTTTTTCTTTTTTTTTTCCTTTTTTTAAATTATTATTAAAGGACCAAACACGTTAGGGGATGAATTTCAGATTTGTCACTGTGAATTTTAGAGACTGAATTAGAATAGTGCAGGCCTTGCAAGTAGCCATGCAATCAGATTCTGTCAAAAATTAAGAGTATTGTCTTGACAGTAATTAAGAATTTACTTTCACACCTTCCAGGAGCTCAAATCTAAGCTGACATCTCTTGGAACTGTACAGTATGGAAGTGGTTACTTTCTGTTTCGTCTTCCAGGTTGCTGTATCCTATGTTCAGTTTATATTCTGGACATTTAGGTTTGCTCTGTAGGTAATGCAGAGGTGTGGGACCTTCAGTCCCTTGCAGTATGATCGCACAGTTTATGTACTATGTTATTTAGTCCTTTCAAAAAGGTGCTTTAGGAAACCTGGGCGTAGCTAATACACACATAGCTAATAATAGCACATTTACTCGGAGAGTTAAAATTACTGGTATTAACAGAAAGGATGGGAGAAAAATGGCACTTCAATTTCACCACACTCGTGCTGGGGTCCAGGTGCTCAGGAAAGCTGGTGATGGCTTTGCAGTAACTGAAGTGGAACTATGCTACTTGAAACTGGCCTTGCAGTCTGAGCTCTGTATATTGGACATGCCTGAACAAGTGTGGCTCTTCTGTGACTTTCTACGTGACTTTTTTTTTTTTGGGTTAATATTGGATTAGTGAATTAACAAAATCTTGGATTTAAAAATAGAATTAATTAAAAATGCTACTCCTCTAGGGAACACCATTAAAATGTGAATATTTTGTTATAATCACCGATTTCCATAGTAACAGCAAGTCATACTCATCAGATTCCCCAGTCTCTTTTCTATCCTACTGTTACCTTGTTGTTGAACAGCTTTCCTCTTCAGAACAAAGCCAAAATACTCTTCTTTTCCATTAGCTCTAACAGGTCCAGTAATTAGAACGGTAAATTTTGTCCAGTAAATAGACCATGTACTTAGCTGTGGTACTGCTGGTTTTACAGCAGAAGAAAAATGGTGACAATGGCAGTTTTAGAACTGATAGCAGTGTTTTTGTCTAATTTAAACAGCAATTATGGAAAAAAAATGTTTTGCTTCATCTTGATAAATGGCATATTAGGTATGCCTCTACTATATAGTATTTTGTCTTCAGAGAGGCTTTTATTAAAACATTTTATGTTTGCTCCTTCATTTTGATTGTGTAAGTGTAAGAAAAAGCAGATAGATGAAAATTGGCTATTCATGTGAGTGGTAATGAGCAGAAGTGCAGGTTGGAAGAAAGATGGCGAGTCTTCATTGGGAAGGTGATTTTCTGTAGCAGAGAGATATGAACACTGGATTAGAACATCTGGAATGATTGTCTTATCCCTATTAATCTTGAAAGTCCATCTTCTGACTTCTGTGGATTTCCCCCCCTTTTTAGCACTCTTGAGTCATTAGATCATCTGCTTCATTATACATATTAGTACATCACACGCCATAAATCCAAATCCTAATTGCTATTCTCATGAAAGTAGTTATTATTTCTGGGTTTTCTGTCTGTCTGAATTCATATTCTAGCTTTTCTCCCTGCATTTATTTTAGAGGTTCCAAAGTTATCTGTCTGCTTAGTAACAAAGACCTAAAGCCACATAGGTGACCTCTAGGAGGTTAGAAGCTTCGTTCAAATTAGGACTTTCAAATTGCATTTCTGAAGAATTCTTTGAGCTGTTGCTAGATGGTAAAATTGCTTTTCACACCCTCTCTCTTTCTTTAAAAAAAAAAAAAAAAGGAAACCAAGTCACAGGTGGGAAGCAAGACACCCTGTGTCACCTCTGTGAGTTGCCTCTCTGGGCCAGGGGGCTTTTAACTGGGCTCTTGGGGTAAGTGCTTGTATAGTTTGTGCTTCTTTTATGAGTAAATAAATTACTTCAGTCTCCAGGACTGTCTCCAGGGCCTTTCAACAGCACTATAAATTCTTATTATCCAGACAAAATCAAGACTCATTTCTAATAAAAACATATTTTTTGTTTGTTTTGATTTGTTTCCTTTTTTAAAAATTTCTTAAATTCTTTTAGGGCCAAACAGAATTGCCTGAAATATGAAAACATTCAAGCAGATTTTGTTCTGCCTCCCTGCTTGGTCTTCTGTAGTTAATTGGGTAACACTCTGAAGGAGTGTCAAAGAAGGAAAGAGATTGTCTTGGGGGCAATCACTGTGCACCTGAAGGGTGGCCAAGGAATCAGGCCCAGCCAACATGGATTTAGGAAGGGCAGGTCCTGCCTCACCAACCTGATCTCCTTCTATGATCAGGTGACCCGCCTGGTGGACGTGGGAAAGGCTGTGGATGTAGTCTACCTGGACTTCAGCAAGGCCTTTGACACCGTCCCCCACAGCAAACTCCTGGCCAAGCTGTCAGCCTGTGGCTTGGACAGCAGCACTCTGCGCTGGGTTAGGAACTGGCTGGAGGGCCGAGCCCAGAGAGTGGTGGTGAATGGTGCCACATCCAGCTGGCAGCCTGTCACTAGTGGTGTCCCCCAGGGATCAGTGCTGGGCCCCATCCTGTTCAATATCTTTATTGATGATCTGGATGAGGGGATTGAGTCCATCATCAGTAAATTTGCAGATGACACCAAGCTGGGAGCAGGTGTTGATCTGTTAGAAGGGAGAAGGGCTCTGCAGAGGGACCTTGACAGGCTGGACAGATGGGCAGAGTCCAACATGATGGCATTCAACAAGTCCAAGTGCCAGGTGCTCCACTTTGGCCACAACAACCCCATGCAGAGCTACAGGCTGGGGTCAGAGTGGCTGGAGAGCAGCCAGGCAGAAAGGGACCTGGGGGTACTGGTTGACAGCAGCTGAACATGAGCCAGCAGTGTGCCCAGGTGGCCAAGAGAGCCAATGGCATCCTGGCCTGCATCAGGAATAGTGTGGCCAGCAGGAGCAGGGAGGTCATTGTACCCCTGTACACAGCACTGGTTAGGCCACACCTTGAGTACTGTGTCCAGTTCTGGGCCCCTCAGTTTAGGAAAGATGTTGAATTGCTGGAGCATGTCCAGAGAAGGGCAACGAGGCTGGGGAGAGGCCTTGAGCACAAGCCCTATGAGGAGAGGCTGAGGGAGCTGGGACTGTTTAGCCTGGAGAAGAGGAGGCTCAGGGGTGACCTCATTGCTGTCTACAACTACCTGAAGGGAGGTTGTAGCCAGGAGGGGGTTGGTCTCTTCTCCCAGGCAACCAGCACCAGAACAAGAGGTCTCAAGCTGCGCCAGGGGAGGTTTAGGCTGGAGGTGAGGAGAAAGTTCTTCACAGAGAGAGTGGTTAGCCATTGGATTGGGCTGCCCAGGGAGGTGGTGGGGTCACCATCCCTGGAGGTGTTCAAGAGGGGATTGGACGTGGCACTTGGTGCCATGGTTTAGATAGTCATGAGGTTTAGGGTGACAGGTTGGACTCGATGATCTTTGAGGTCTCTTCTAGCCTTCTTGATTCTATGATTCTATGAAATGGGAGTGACTCAGCATTCCTCATGTACATGACAAATACTATGAAGGGCTTAAAAATGCAGTCTGAAGTGCATTTTCATAAGGTAGGATGTCATTCTGTTGTAAGAATGTTTGTTTGACTGACTTCACAGTAGGAGGGGAAAGAAAAATGGTTTGTGCTTTATGGTTTTCCCCTTAACAGGTAGTAGAAGAAGCAGGTGTTTTCCTTATACTGGATGTCACTTTGCAAAGAATTTCCCTTTAAGACACAGGCTTGGGCTACTCAGTTCTAAACTTTTATGTGGTGTAACTATTTAAGTGTTCTGGAAGAGGAGGCTAAGGGGAGACCTTAGTGCTCTCTACAACTACCTGAAAGG
Source organism: Indicator indicator (assembly GCF_027791375.1). Taxonomy (NCBI): domain Eukaryota; kingdom Metazoa; phylum Chordata; class Aves; order Piciformes; family Indicatoridae; genus Indicator; species Indicator indicator. Next base: position 14,175,956 of record NC_072027.1, read on the forward strand.
AGGCTTGATGTTGGTGTCTTCTCCCAAGTAACTAGTGATAGGAAGAGAGGAAATAAATGGGTTTGAGTTATGTCAGGGGAGGTTTGTGTTGAATATTAGGAAAAATTTCTTTACTGAAAGAGAGGTCAGATCTTGGAACAGGCTGCCTAGGGAGGTGGTGGTGGTGGAACCATCGTAACTGGAGGTGTTCAAGAAGCATGTATACATGGCTCTTCAGGACATGGTTTTGTGGACATGGTGGTGTTCAGTTGAAGATTGGACTTGAGTATCTTACAATTCTTTTCCAACCTTAATGATTCTATGAAATATCAATAAATAATTCATCAGAATGTCCAAAATTGAAAGAGGTCATGGGCTAAACTTCAAGGATTGAAATGGTAAACTGTTTTGAATATCTTTACAAACATTTCCTCTCAAAGTTTATATTTGTTGTATTCTGGGTGTTTTACAGCTGAAGAGGTTTTAACATTTTGATCTCTAGAGTTTTAAATAAATCTAAAAGTCTGAGAAAGATAGTTACTGTTTTCACTAGTACCATTTGGAAAGCATTTTTCTAGCAGTAGTTACAATCCAGCCACTGTAAAATAACCCCTGCAGATTAGATGCCCTGAGAAAGTCTCATTACTTTTCTCTTTTGCCCTGCTTTGTCCTTGACAAAGTTACCTATGAGGAGGAGTTTTCTCACCAAGCTCCTTTCATAATTTTCTGGCAACATGGATGGATCCTAGTGTAAATCAACATTTAAGATGTTTTTCTATGCCATGTGAAATTACCACATATGAACAGATGACTGCTGAGTATTCACTTTCTAGGAATAATTTTGTTTTTTATGATAGTCTTGTAGAGAAAAGCCTCTCTTCAGTAAGGTTTTAAATGCAAGGGTAATGATCAGCTTTTACAGAGAAGCTCTTCTTTAGAGAATATTTCAGCTTCATCAGGGTGGTGTATGGAACATGATCTGAAACTATATTAGATGCATGGATGATTTTATTTGTGTAAGTTCCGTTGTGTTTGTGGCAGTATTTAACAGTGCCCATCATGTCTTGAGCACTGTAAACATGATTGAAATGAAAGCATAATAGTCAGAGTGTGATTTCTTAGTTAAATTATAGAATAAATGTTTTGTGGTTTTGTTCAGTAGATAAACAGGGACCATTCATTTTGCAGCAATAACTGCTGTGTGCAACAGGCTCTTTAACCTCTGTGTTACCTTTCTTGAATGTCTTGTCACAAGCTGAAGAGCTCTTTTGGGAGCTGGGGTGGAAGAAGGTGACTGCAAGTTTTGAAAGTAGAGAGAGACTGACCTCATTTTTTAAATATTCTTACGCATCCAGTCAGTCTTAGCTTTCTTCACGGAATTTTTCTTTCAGATCTTCTATGGGACCTCTGCATGGACTTGATTTAAATTATTTTTGTTAGAACAATATTCTATGTTTATAGTATTAATGGGAAACATAGTGCAGCAGAGTGTAAATAATTACTTGGGGAGGAAAAAAACCCAAGCTATGGCCAACAGTGCAAGGCAGGCAGAGAATAAACATTTTGCTTGGTGCAAAAAATATTTGACTCAGGAAAATAATAGAAGCAAACACAAAGAGCATGTAACTTAATGTAGTCACAGTAGATGGTAGATTCTTTCAGCGGTTAGATTATTTCTGCAGCGATTACACAGTGAGCAGCAAATCTATGCTCTCTGTGAGAACTGCCTGAAAAATATTTCAGTTTTAACTGTGTGTTTCAGCCACTAGTATGAAAAAGATGGGTTTTGTTGCTTTAAAATGGGGAAAATATGTATTTTTTTCGTACTTTCACTACTACGGGAGTCAAAAAAATTTCCCTGAAATAACACAGCTGAAAAAATCTGAAAAACTTGGTATAACCCACTGTGGTTCACCTTCAAGTATAAAAGGTATCAATTATACCCAAGTAGTACTTTTCAGCCAGTTTGGAGGATGAGATGTTTGTACCTTATAGGAACAGTTGCAATATGTCAATCTCTGTCACTCAGGCTTCTCCACGTAGCTTTGCACAATCACAGTTGATCTACTAGAAACTATAGTGGCTGGAAAAGTTATGAAAACATTGGCTAATATTTTACAGACTTGAGTTTATTTTTTCAAGGATTTTACCTTTCATTTATCCCAGAGTCTTTCTTTAACAAACTGGGTGGTGAAAATATCACGTTACGTTTGAATGATGGTACACTGGACCCAGCTTTCTCCAAACTGTGTGATGTACAAAATGGAAGCCTGTGGGTACTGGCTCATGAAGTCGGTAGAGATGTGTCCGTCATGGCTTGAGCTTCATTTCTTCTCAGTGTGTTGATATTGCAACAGGTGTGCTGAGGATCAGCTTCTAGCAGCGCTGGAGACAAAGGCTGGCATTCTGCTTACAAACCCCAAATGAACCAGTGATGTAAATTGTATTGCAATGGTCTGATAAAGTGGTTTCTGTGGCTAGATCTGAATCAGACATTACCAATGAGCTTTGCTTGGTGGGATCATAGAATTATAGAATGGCTTAGGTTAGGATGGACCTTACAGATCATCTACTCCAAACTCCCCACCACGGGCAGGGACACCTCTCAGGGAGACTCAGCTGCTCAGGGCCTCATCCAACCTGGCCTTCAACAGCTCCAGGGAGGAGGCATCCACAACCTCCCTGTGCAGCCTATTCCAAAGTCTCACCACCCTTGTACTGAAAAACTTCTTCCTAAGATCCAGTCCAAACCTACTCTCCCTCAGCTTAAAACCAGTCCCCCTTGTCCTATTGCTAGACACCCTTATGAAAAGTCCCTCTGCAGCCTTCCTGGAGGATCCCTTCAGGTATTGGAAGGCAGCTCTAAGTTCCCCCCAGAGTCTTCTCTTCTCTAGGCTGAATAACCTCAGCTTCCTCAGCCTGTCCTCATAGCAGAGGTGTTCCAGCCCTTGGATCATCTTTGTGGCCCTTCTGTGGATTTGCTCCAACAGTTCTGTTAATGGATAAACAGCATCTCATGGTCAGGGCTGGAAAGGGCCGGATGGGGACAGCGTGTTAGTTTTATCTAGTAGAGCAAGGCTGCTTCCTTCAGTGACAGGACCTAAAATAATAGATTAATCTAAGTACTCTTTAGCCACATAGTTTAAATGAATCTCATATACTTCTTTGCAAGGTTGTTTTGTTTTTCACGTTGGCATTGCAAGCCAAATCATTATCTGTGAAATTCCACATACTGTCAGCTTTTCCAGGCAGTGTAGTGAGATTTCTAATAGCAAAATTGTGTATTATGATACCACAAATAGTTACACAATAACCTTGCATATTTAAGTGTTCTAGTCACAGAAGGAAACCCAAAATATATTAGAATTCTATTTTTAACCCTACCAACATCAAAGATAGTGTATGACAGTCTTATTTTAAAGACTATGGCAGAACATACATACGGAATACCTTTCTTATCTGAAACCAAGATGATATAGAATTTTCATTTGAGAGTTAGGAGAAGAAGTATTTGCTTTACACAAGGATTCATAGCCCTAGTGAATATTTGTGTGAAGAACAGACGTTAATCCAAATTGGAAAATGCCTAAAGACAAATACTAAAGACTTCATTAAAGTGATTATTTGTTCTGAGAACCTGATGTTAAAGGAGATGGTCCAGTTTTTGCCCATGGAGCCATTTACAGGCTCCAGCCAGAATAATGTGTAGATGAAACTTTTGATATTTGAAGCACTTGATGAAATGCTTTCAACATTTAACAATGCCATTGTCTAAACTTATTTCTGGAATGTAGTTGGCAGTTGGAATGTAGGGTTTTTTTGTCTGATAATCTGGCCATATAGAAATGAAATGTATGTGAATATTTATAGGAGTCTGTGTAACTGGCTGCAGTGGATCTGTTTGTTCTTGAAAATGAAGGAGTCCAGTCACTGCTGATCCTGAGGGATGAAGGATTTGCCATTTGAAGGCTGAATATGGTGGTTTGCATTTTGGTTGTTTAGCCCTAGGAAGCAGAATTATCTATAGACTAAGAGCTTAAAAATATGTTGGTTTATGGCTTTTGGATTTTGTTACCTTTAATTCTCACCCTGTGTGCCAGTTAGCGGCTGTGAGTAATGAGTCTGGCCAGGTTTCAGTAGTGGATGAAAACTGTGAGCCCTGTGTCTGATCGGTTGTCCTCAGCAGTGCTGAGCTTTAATGAGACTTCTTCAGAGTTCATTACCAGGGAAGGAGTCCCAGTATTTGCTAGCAGAGAAGTGGCAATACAACAGCAAGTTAGGGTCCTTCTTTTTCTAAGCAGCTGCAGGAGGTCAGCCATGCTGCATCCCAGTAGGAGAAACTGGGCTGTTCTAAACTACTTTTGCTCAGCAGCACCTGGAAAGTGAGGAGGAATGAAGGCTTGGTGCCTGCTGGCACTGGCTTTCTCACTTTCTCACTATGACAGCAGCAAGGTGCACAAGGCTCCATGGCAGCCAGGTGACACGGGGACATGCATGTGGACTGTTGAAACTTGTTTTAAAAGGAGACCAATTCATGTCCCGGAGGGTTAAAGCAACTAGAAAACAGTTTGTGGAGGGGCCACAGGATGGTTACTGTTAGGCTGAGATAGTGGGTGGTCAGCAGAGGGCAGCACATCCCACCAACACAGCTCCTACCAAGATGAAAGAGGATGATGAGTTCAAGTTTGCCTTATTATGTTTTCCCAGTTGCATTATGACTAAGGGCTTGAACAGTCATTGAAGTTCAGTGATCTGAATGCCTTCTCCATGTTTTCCTTTAAGGCTCTTGGACTGTAGACATTTATGTCAATCTTGTCAAAAAGAACGTTTCAGGTCTCCTTTCCAAAGACTGTAGGACTCCTCACCATGTACTCATAGTATTTGGAAGCTCAGCTGATCAGCTTTCAGAAGGAATAAATCAATTATGATTTTAAATTCTAAAACCAAGGGGGAAAGCAGTACTCTTTTTTTTTTTCTTTAATGGAGAAAGGTCAAAACAGACCAAAAGGAGATGATTGTTTGGAGAGTGTGGATGATGTCAATTTCATAATGCCAGAGTTGCTGCATGAGTAAAGGTATCAGAGAATTAATAAAAAAGGTTTTCTAAGAGTTATACCAGCTTCTGGTTTGCTTTTCCATAACAATTGCAAAGAGATTTAAGTTTGTTGACATTAACAACATTTGTATGCCTGAAAGAGCATACGAAAATATTGATGAAAACAAAGGGTTTGCTTAAGAAAACAAGCATTTAGTTGGACAAACACTCCCAGGTTTTAGGTGCTAGCCCTGCAGTAGCACAATCCTTCCTTCTCTCTCACAGTATGGCAGGATGTCCTTCAGCTCCTTCTTACTATTCCTAAAGACCTTGCAAGCTTTTAACTGACATAAATCACTGCTTTGGTGGAACAAAATGTTGAAGCTTTTCTAAGACAAGAAAGAAAAGCAAAGGTAAGCAGTTTTTCAAACCATGCAAGTTACCTTTAGTGTTTTTAGTAGAGTGCAGCACCTCACATAATTTCTCAAGCTTTTTATGGCTTTGCTAATGATGTTCTCATTTCTTCTATAATGTGTTGCAGTCCCATACATTACAGTCAGTGATGGGTTTGCAGAAAGCACAGAATATGATGTTGGCTGGGATTCCCTTCCCTGGAGGTACGAGACATTTGAGTTAGGTGAGGGAGGGCAGAGTTTGCAGTTTTTACTGGCAGTGGTTCAGTGCATTTCTGTATTTGTTGTGACTCTGAAAAAGCCGTTTATTTAGTCTTTGCATGAAATGCTGCTTGCTTTTCTTTTGGGAACTGGTGAAAGTTGAGAGCATTCCACATCCTCAGAGATTTTGCATTTTTCACTAGTATATGTCAATGTGGCAGAAAACTTTGATTAATAATACCAATGGTAGGGTCTGAGAGATTTGCAGTCTGTTCAGGCAGAACAAGATCAGGGTATCAGTTGCTAATATGGCTACTGCCAAAGGAATAGAGCAATCTATGTTTAATTTACTTTTTCTGTGGATGATATGAAAAGGAAAAAATCATTCCAGACAAAAGTAAGTATGTTATTTTGATATGTTGTCATGGAAATGTTTTAAGAGACCAAACTTAGTTAATAATACATAATGTTGTAGATAATGCATTAGTTAAATCAATGAGTTATACAGGTCAATGAACTGAAACTGGTGTTAGAGGAAACTGAACAGGAAATTAATAATTGAAGCTGCCGTGTATGTATTTTCTAAAGCTGAAGATATGTAGAAGAAGAGATGGATAAATACAGTCTGATGGATAGAAGGAAATGGAGAGGGATAGATGATTTGTGTAACTCATCCAGCTGTCCCTTAGAGTAAATACAAAAATCTGTTCTCTGTCCTAGATCAACCTTCTTTGCTTGTAGATTAGCTTCAGCTCTGCCTTTTGTTTCTCTCAAAAGATTTTACAGTAGGTTAAAGCCTCAGGTGTTTAAAGATTAAAGATTGTGGTGTAAATTAGGTGTTTTCAGATGTGTTCAGTTTCAGATGTGTTCATTACACATTGTCAACTTGCCTTCCTGCACTGGTGTCACTTGAGGAAATCTTTGTCAGCAGAACTGAATGGATTAGGACAGGATTTGTTGAGCATCATGTTTGGCAATATGGAAGAACAGGCTGAGTCCTGGCACAGGAAGGCATTCTTTATGTGTATGACATTGGCACTGGAGTTTTATGGCAAGTTGAAGACGACAAAATCTCACCCTGTGCAACACTGACCATTAAGGAAATAAGTATGCTTTATCTGTACTGCTTTTAGATTTGTCCTAAAACAATTTTATTTGTTCTTCCCTGACTGCTTTGGATAGGAACAAGTCAGTGAGTGAAATACATAAACTGCTTAAGATACCAGTCCATGTCACCCTTTACTTACGGAAATAATGCTTACAGATTAATATTTGTCTACTACAGTCAGGCCATAGAAGTGTTGCCCAATGAAATTTAAAGAACTGCTGAAGTAACTAGGGGACTGCAGTACACTTCAGGGTTTCTCCTGAAACATCAGTAGAGCCACATGGAGCAGGTCAGGTGCTAAATGTTACTCATCAAAAGGGTTCTGTGGAGCATCTGTAGAGTGTTACATCTTGCAGATCCTTTTGCTTTATGAACAACTTGTTTAGGTAAGCACTGAGATATTTTCTGCTGTAGTCTGCACACCAACTCTCAATACCAGAAATCAAATTAAAAAACATTTCCTGCCTTCCCAAAGCAACCATGTTACCTATAAACTTTCTTTACCTTTGGGCTATGATTAACATTTCCCCAGAAGAACAGATTTGGGATGGCCTGAAAAGAAAATGCAGCATAGTGAAGCATGTGCTTACAATATCAATATGAGATGAGAGAAACAGGGAACAAAATATTTTTAATTCTGTGATCTTTTTGCTTTTTTTCTGTTTGTATTGTTTCTGTTTTGTTTGCCACTTACCTAGTAATGGATAGGATGAGAAAATATTAATGGTGTGGTTTTCCTTGGAGAACAACAATATCAGCCAGGTTTGTACATCGCTCCATTGTATTTTTACTTTTTTGTTAATTTGTGTGCCATCAGAGAACATCTGTATAAAAGTCAGATGTCTTTTGAATATCAGAGCATCCATACAGTATGTTTTCTACCTCCTGCCAAGCATACAATTGCTTTTCCTAGACTGTGAGTCCCATGTATAGTACTGCTGAGATTTTATATGTGGTGGTGTTGTGGCAGGAAAAATCAAGCTGGTGAGTGAGGTGGAGAAAAACCTCTGTTTGTTCAAAGAGAGTTTCATGTAGTGTAAATGTGGAGAAGGCAACTAAACTTCAAACTTGCTCTATCCTGTGCTACAGTAATTCACACCACTGCTGCCTCTATGGAGAAGTGTTAATGAAGATCATCTTCTCCATGTGTTCAGCTGCTAAGCATGTTTTCTCTCAGTAATGTGCTGCATTAGCTGCATTTAAGGGCAGAGCCTCCCCATGTAATTTCAGCTTCACTGGACATCTGAAGTTTGGTATAGTGAGCCTGGCATCATCTTTTTATCTGTTAGAATAGTAAGATCTTTATAGATCTAGATTCTCAAAACCAGCAAATACCTCAAAATGGAGGGTTTTTTAGATTGTTTAGGAGATTAATGAGATTAATCCTATCTCTCTCTGCTGAATTCCAGGTGACTTATTAGAAAGAAATTACATTGGCAGCTTGGGATCTGTCCTTGTTTATGGCTCACCAATAAATAATGAAAATACACCAGCATCCCAGTTCAAAGGGTAAAGCATGTCAGTAGTGAAAAAATCCTTGCTAAGAGCAAGCATTTCAGATTTTGCCAACCAGCTTGTATAAATGGCATTAACTCTTAAGAGCATGACTTCTGTGTCATGTGGCATTTATGAAATTGAAAGCTAGTAGACAAGGTGCTTAATTCTGTAAGAAGTCAACACGTGGTTTAGACCTATCGGCGAGGTCAGGCGTTCTACAGGAGCCTTTCTACCCTCATTCTACCTTTCATTCTAATATGGCTAGCTCATATAAAATGATAGAAATATGAACAAGATGCAAATCAGCGCAGAATGACAAATGAGATGGTGTGTGCTTTCTCATAACCAGGTGCCAGCAAAAGGCAGAGGCTTGATTATTCGATAATTCAACACTGTACTCCTATTTTAAATGTAGATTGGAGAAACTTCCTACAGGTGTCATGTCAAAGTAGTGTGTTCTGTGAGGAGAGATACAAGGAGTTCTGCTGAATGTTTATTCTGTCACTTGTGGTTTGTGTGCATTTGAATAATGAAAGAATCACCCATGTAAACCGATCGGCCTGTGGTATCAGAACATTACTGCTTGGAATCGAACGTTGACAGACAAGCAGATCAGTTTCTGCATGTGTTTTAAGGAAAGGTTTAAGGAATTTGAAAGTTGGTGGAAACAGCATCTGTCAGCTATTATTGTAGTGCTGCTTTTCCTGGTTGAGCAAGCTGTCAACCAGTAAATCAGCAGAAAATCAGGCAAATGTTTTTCTGTATACAGACCTTGTCAGGTGCTGGAGGCCCATTTGAGTCTTTTCTTGGCAATGACATTGTAGGTTCATGTAAAAAATCTAAGCAACTTTTATTATTTCACTGAAAATCATAAAGTTAGGACAACAGAAAATACTTGCTTTCTGCTGTAATGAATATTTAATAACTCTACTGTAAATAAGAACCAGTTGGAAAACAGAATTTAGTATCAGGATCCTTCAGATTTCTCTGAAGTGAGCTAAATGCTCCTTTTAGCAGTTAAGCCTTTACAGATGTCAGCTGAGAACAAACATCTTCATAATTTATTTATCACACATGAAAGCTGATTTGCTACTTGTTCATGTATCTGTTACTTTCATTCAACTGTCTCCATCATGTCCATTTCAGAGAAAATAATAAGCTGAGATTCTAAAATAACTTTTTTATATACAGTTGCTTTTCTTCCCTCAAGGTAGACATTATGCAAAAGAATCTAATAAAGGAAGGATACTGTCCATCTGAAAAACTTTTCCAGAAACGTTCTTTTTTCATGAATTCACATATTTTGTTTATGTTAAAGTAACTATAAATACAGTACGAAGTTATTTTTGCACATCTGTCTCCTTCAGAGATTTCAAACCTCCAATTTTAGAATGAGATGCTTGCAAGAAATGTGTTTAGACCTGTTCAAGAAGAGGAGCTTGGCCAATCTTTTGGTCTGATCGTTTGACTATGTCTTTAAAAACCTTTTTCAACTGTGTGTGACCAAAAGGTATTTGGAACTATAAGACTGAGTGTTTACAACAACTGCAAGAAGGATCAGAAGAAACATGGGTTAAAAATGAAAAGGGGGGCGGGGGGGAAGGACAAGCTGCAGACTATTCCATAGCCTTTTGTTCCCTCCTAAGATTCTGAGTTGATGCTGCAATGAAACTTTTTTCTTATGAGTGCAATATTTCCTTGTGGAAATGGTGTTAAAGAACACCCCCCCTCACACACACACACACCCACCCCTGCTTCTCTCCCCCCTCTTTATTTTAGCTGTAACATTCTTAGGATCACTCTCAGCTGCTACATTGTGCTGTGCACTGCTTGAAAAGAAGCAGAAATGGCAAGATAAGATCAACTGCTCACCTGGGGAGACTTACAAACGTTTCATATTTGAAGCACATGTTCCAAATGCTAGTCAGGGATGGATAGCATTAAATTCTTACATCTGGTGCAGAACTGCTTGCTTTTATGTTGGTTTCTTTTCTTGTTTTATTGTTTAAAAGGATAATAAAACCTCACAATAATATCTCATAATCAGTATAGCATATCTCCAGGCACCTTTTGCATGTTGCATTTGCCAAGAAGAACATACGTCGTAGTTTGTTTTGCCTACAGAAATGTTGAAGGTTTGCGTCTGGATCCCTTTGGAAATACATTTATGATTTGTACCAATGCAAAGAAAGGAAGAGGAAAATGTTCCACTTTGGGTGACTATATGGGAATTCATTTTGGCTGGATGGTAAACAGAATTAATTATGCAAGCAAAAGATACACCTTTTGGCATAGCTTCAGCTGCTGCATGTTGCCGTAAATGTTTCAAAGCCAGTGTTCCAGCCATTTTCATTAGGTATTGGCATTATTTCAACTGACATAAGTTAGTTCTGAATAAACTGGAGATGATACAGAGAATAAACTCAAAATCCGCCTTAAAATGAACAATAACTCCAGCTCTTAGTTTTTCAGTATGAATTTTAGCTGTTTCTCACATACTGATTTTTGCTGGTGGTTTTTAGGATTGTAGGGAACACCCTAAGAGTAAAGAATAGAGTTAAAGAAAGAATGCTTAAGTGTCTTTGAGAGAGCTTTCTCTTGTTCTTTTCAAATAATCTGCCGTGTTTCTGCTATTTTGTTTATTTCTTACTGGGTAATGCATGTTAGCTGGATAAGGATTGCTGCACATGTGCTCTATCCATACACTCTTCTCTAGATATCTGCTGCATGCCACTGTAAGGGGCAGGTGTTTCAGCTCACTAAAGATTTGTCTGACTCTATACATCCCAGACCGTTCTTGTATTTCTGCGTCTGTGTTTTCTGCTCTAGATTTTTGTAACCTATTCAAATTCCATTATAATTTTTGAAAGCAACTATTTCCTCATGAATCTGAAGGAACCAATATCCATCCACCTCCGGAAAATCCAAGTCAAAATGCTTCAAGCTGGTTATCCCAGGGTCTTTTCTTCTCTTCAGTTATGTTAGTATGGCTGAGGTTAGTCTTTCCTAGAGATACTCTTTAATTCTACTCTTAGTCAGATGAGGCTACTTTTAGCTCTCTTCAAGAAAAAAGTTCTGAAAGTATTGGTTAGAACATTATCCCATGAATGTCTGGATGGTGTTTTCAGTAGGAAGAAAGCCATGGTATGTCTTGTGCTATTTGGTGATGTTGATATGTTCTGACATCCTTCTTAACTGGAGCTTGGACAACAATTGCATGGCCTTCTGCATCCCAATTATCCTGCATCTGTTTAGGCCTGTTCAGTATGTAGCTAAAGCAAGTGATTTTATGTGTCTTGTTTTATCCAGACTTACAGCTCCCTCATCTTGCCTTCATCTTAGGTGTTCCGGTTCAACCACCTAGAATAGCTGTGCAGTTTTTTATTAATGCATTGTAAACTTGCCCATATTACTAAGGCTCTTTTTGCTCTTTCCTTACAACAGAACTATCTGAAAACATTCCAGAAATATGCTGGTTTTTATAACAAAGTTCTGATTACTAAGCAGTTTATTATTTTTGCCACCATGAAATGATCATTCACTAATATAATGAACCATTTTAAGAGTTTGTCTTTTTTGTCTTCTGTTAGTGTTGGTTATAATCAGTTGTCTGATTCAGTCTCATAAACTCCATGCAAACTGTTCCTGTAAAATTATATTTTTAAACTCTGATAATGCTAAATCCAGTTAATTGTTTCTGGAATGTTCTATAGCATGGTTATAGAGACAACTTTGATAAATCCAGTAGCTGTGACTGAAGCATACAGATATATTAGTGCATCGCAATGTTTAAAAAATCATTAGTGTTGCTTTGAAAAGTGCTAGTCTGCTAGATGTTAGGAATTTAAAGGGGGAAAACAGAAAAAATATAATTTTAAATCTTGGTTTAATTGAAAAGTTACTGCTGAAAAGTGTGCAATTAAAATCCTGTTTTCCTTATATTACCCCCACTGATGACTGTCATGAGAGCAATTGGCAAGATATGGGATTAAAATTGTGTTAGTTAAGTAATTTACCAACTACTATACTGCATTTAGAATCAGAGAATCGGAGAATGATTTGGGTTGGAAGGGACCTCCAAAGGTCATCTAATCCAACCCCCTGCAGTCAGCAGGGACATCCTCCACTAGATAGGTGCTTACAGCCTTGTCAAGCCTGACCTTGAATATCTTCAGGGATGGGACCTCAACCATATCCCTGGGCAACCTGTTCAGTGTTCCGCCACCCTCATGGTAAACACTGGTAGTGTTCATTGGCAGTGAAAACCATTTATTTTTCTGCCAGCAAGATCCTGTGATGAATTCTTGCGTATCAACCAACCCTTTCCTTTGCTGGTCTTGAGTGTTGTCTGTGTCATGGATTGAGTTGAATCTGCTGCTGATACTCAATGCCACACTGCTGTCATACCAGCTTCAAAATGAAAGTGCTGGCTGGAGCAAAGTATCCTTGGACTTGCAGTTCAGATTGTGACATGAGAGGATTCCTGTTCTGGTTGTTGCTCCTGGTTTCCAGGTTTGGGCTGTTGGTCTTTTACTGCTGGAGGCAGGGGTTGCAGGAGTGGGAGCAAGTTGCTGGCTTCTCCTGCCACTTCTGCATTTTGCTGCGTGTTTCTGCAAATGTGCTGAGGTCATTGTGCACTGAATCATTTCCAGTAAAACTCTTTATCTCAACCCGTAGGGATTTTTTGTGTTACTTTCCCTTCCATTTGTGTGGGTGGGGAGAGAGGGACTTGTGAGGGCAGGCTGTATTAACCCAGGACACTCTGGTATTGCTTCACGATTAGGAAGCCTTGTCTTAATCCTAATTATTTTTAAACAGGACAATATATGTTGCCCTTTCCATGGTGTGAGCCCCTCAAGAGAGACATTTGGTCCAGTTTGTCTTTGATACAGAACTCTCCTAATGCTTGAACTACTTGTTTTGTGAGGAGTAGCTCAGACTTTAGAGGAACTCATCTCAGCCATCTTATTCTTGTACACTCATTTGGTGTGAACTTGCATGAGGTTTCCTACAACATAGAGGTGTGTAATGAATTTCTTCTTAGCTTCGATTGTATTCCCTTATTTGATATGGGGCTTCCTCTCCTAAATTTTCATTGTGCTGGATCAAACATATAAATGTGATTAACACTTAAGGTTCAGGTTTTCCTAAAAGCCTTTACTCACATTGGTAATGATGGGAAGAGAACAACTTGGAGATGTTATTTCTTTCTTTTTAAGTGCATCATTTTCCTTAAACTTTGATATTTATTATTAGTAACTATGCAAATAATTTACAAAGTAGATGCCTCTTTTTCATTCCACAACATACGTTTGTCTTCTCAATTTGTTGGATAATGAGAGCAAACTGCTGTCTTGCTGCTGGAGAAGTTTGGAAGATACTTGGGAGTTCAAATCCTAGCCTGTGCTTCTCTGACTTAAGAACCATACATGGGAAAGGGAAAATAATTCATTTCTGATAAGTTACTTTTGTTTAAAATGTATTTCGGGTGGGATTTGTTTTGGTTATTCACCAGAAAACTTGCAATCATTGATGAAGTCAGGAAAAGCCCTTGCTATGGGATTCTTGGGGTCTCTAACCAGAGAGGAAATGCTCATGCCAGGGAGAACTGAGCTTCCTAGATTACTTCCACACTGTTGGTAATACATTGGAAGGACTTGACAATTTTGATAAATAGTTATTATATGGAAAAGAAGCTCCTCAAATCCTTTATTGATCAGTGGTTAACCAGGGCTATGCCATCTGTCATAAAGAAATTTTAAAGAGAAATCAAGCACATCCTCTGCCTCCATCCATTAGGAACCAGTATCAGTTGGTTCAGGAAAGTATTCAGGGTCATTAGCTGCTAATTATGGCTGGAGCACTAATGTGTGCTTCATGCCTCAGAGTTAATGATGCCTACAGTTTTGTGTTTGCATCCAAAGTCTCTTTGAAAGTTGAACTTACCTTTTTCTTATGTGAAACTGTCTGTTAAAAGGAGAAATTTTATGTGGACTATTTATCTTTCTTATAATTTAGGAAGTAAAGAATGGTCTTGCTATTTCTCATTAAAAAAAAAAATCTCAAGAACACCTCATCTTATGAAGCTCAGCTGAAGAACAGGAAAATTCCCCAAGTTGGTATTTTTATTTTGCTGTTAGAGTTTGTCTCTTTTATGATTGGAGCACATTTCAGACAATTTTGTATGACTACTCAAAGCAGGAAGCCCTGAGGTATGTTTTGTTTGTCAGATACAATCAACCAAAGTAAGGGTTAAACAGAGACCCTGAAAAATGTCGGGTTAGGTAAAAACACATGCCAAGTGTTTCTGAAGTGAAAGGCATGTGAGAAAACAGGTCATAAATCACTATGTCTCTAGAAGGTGAAGTCTCCAATATTTATTATTTACACACCATTTTGATTTGGCAGTAAGGAAACTCCTTGTTGAGATAAATGCTGTAATTACAGTACTACCATACTTGGAGCTACAGCATCTATCAGTGGGGCAGAGCAAAGAGAACAAGGATCACAGAATCACAGAATGTTAGAGGCTGGAAAGGACCTTGAAAGATCATTGAGTCCAATCCCTTTGCCAAAGCAGGATCACCTAGGGCAGGTCGCACAGGAACATTTCCAGGTGGGGTTTTGAATGTCTCCTGAGAAGGAGATGCCACAACCTCTCTGAGCAGCCTGTTCCAAGGCTCTGTCACCTTCACAGTGAAAAAGATTTCCTTATGTTCATGTGGAACCTCCTGTGCTACAGCTTTCACCCATTGCCCCTTGTCCTATTATTGGACATCACTGAGCAGAGCCTGGCTCCATCCTCCTGACACTCACCTTTCACATCTTTATAAACGTGAATGAGGTCACCCCTCAGTTTCCTTTTCTAGTTGCTGGGTTTTTTTGCTTCATTAAAGAAAGGCTTGACATAGCAGTGTGTAAAGTTTAGGCTTTTTTCAATGGTGTTTGTTCCTTTCTTCTGATCTGTAAGATGCTGATATGTTCCCAGGGGGCAGCACACTGAGCCAACACCCTGACATCTTGGGTTTTATCACTCACCTATTCTTTTCTGGTTTTCTGTTGAGTAAGTCATTTTATCTGTGTTTCTGTTCACCTCATGCCTAAAGTGGGAATATGAGACTGTGACTTTTGTTCAAATAAAGTAGAAATTTCTTCCTGAAAATCCATAAGCAAAATCTATGTGATAGTGAACTAAAATGCATTCTCCGTTTTCGTTCTCTAAATAAGTTGTCTTGAGAACTTTCTTCCCAGCTTGGCTATGATGCCTGTGGAAGTATGAAGTATTTTCTCATGAAAATGGTAAAAATGCTGTCTGAACCCAAGCTATTTTGTAAATTTCAGAGACGAAAAATGGCCTTAACAATTTTATGAGACAGATGTGATTTCTCACAGCAGGGAGAGATGAGACATCTTTATTCTACAACCATATTCATGGAAGCTGTTTTTGTACATAAATTCTGCCAGTAAACACTTCCCCCCCATATTCCCTAATTCTACTTCTCATACACATGGATGGCTTTCTTTGAATAAGCTTTTCCAAAACATGCTTTAGCAAACACTTGATGCATAAGGTTCGGTGTCAGGGATTCATTCTCTGCCTTTTCAGATGTGTCTCCATTGCCATCCAGTATGGCTCCCTACTTGACAGCACAATTCCCCTCAACTCTGTCAAAGATGAATGTGAAAGCATACAGACCGCAACATGTATGAGTAGCAGAAGACAGGATGAATAGCTCCTGAGGGTGTACAACACACAGGAAGACAAAGGAGATAGCACTTCAGCTCACAGGGAAGAAGCATCATTTCTCAGCATGATTAAGTGCTTCCATGGAGATGTAGCAGCTACAATAGTACTTACATCTGGTAACTTAGCTTTTATAGCATTCTTTTGCCAGATTTTCCAGTATTTCAATGAACATATGTATGTTTATATTGGAGAAAGGAGTTTGCTTTAATGTCATCCCTTCTGAGACACACTTGGTAATAAACAACTCCAGATCATACCATGCATTTTTGTATCAGGAGTGAACTCAAAATGTTAAGCTGAATTTCAGCCTGACGCTGTTTATCAGTTGAGAATGCACTGGGGTTTTTGAAGAAATATGTATCCTAATACAGGGTCAGTGAGTGAAAATCAAGTACTCCAAGTTTGTTATTTTCTTAATTCTAGGTCCTGATGTCCTTTGATTTTTGTCACTAAAGTTATCGGAGTTGAGTGAAGCTTCATGCATACAGGTTAGGGGACATGAATTGGTGCCATGTGTTTCCCATTGCAGGAACCTTTATGATATCATCGTTGGAGAACATGCTCAATATGCCTTCCAGACTTGGCATGCTCTTTAGATTGCATGATTGGTTGGGACTATCAGTACAACATTCAAATTCCCCTGAGTGCACAAATACTAAGATATTTAATGCATTTAATCTCTAAGAGGAAAGATTCCCTCTAAAAAAACCCTTCTATATTGCTGGTGAAAATGTATACAGTATCTCGTTTAACATCTTGGCCTCATTTTGCTGTGGGGACTGTAAGAAACTTCCTATTCAGTGGACCACTAATTCTTATTTATCCATCCTTAGGTACTCACAGAAAAACATCTTTTTGACCCAATTGCTATAAACAAAGTCCTCCTTCTGTCAGCATATGGATAACAGCTGTCATTACCACTAGCCAGTTGTATTGACTGCTGTCCCAGTCCTTTATCTGTCCAACTCCAGACACTAATTCAGAAAATAAGAATAAATAATCAAGGCATGTGGAACTGAGGCCAAGCTTTTTTTTTTTATTTACAAGACCTGTTGCCTTTTACAGGGTTGGCACAGTTACTCTAAGCCACAATGGCTTTATAGATTTCATGATAACTGGACTTTCTGAAAAGTGTCTTTGCAGCTTTGGGGGAAACTCTTTTTATATTTCATTACAAGGTAAAAGGTAAACCAAAAATGTCACTGCAAATCTGCTGCAAAGCAGCAAAGAAAAAAAGCTGAAGGGATCAGAATTCTGCACATTGTTACATTGCAAGTTGAATGATTGCGTTCAGCTGTAGTTCCTCCATCTCTGTTGATGCCTCTGTCTTGGCAGGGGACATTAAGAACAAAAAAATCCAGACGTATTCAAAGAGAATTGCAGTGAGCATGGACATCAGTAAGAGAGGAAAAAGAAAAATGAGGAGAAGGAGAGTTAGAACAGTTATCTCTCTGAGGAGCTTAATTTTCTGAATGCATTGTGTTCTGTGGGGGAAAAGAAATAACACGAGGAATAAAGGAAGGACTGTTTCAAATGTTTCTGAATTCCTGCATTATGAAACCATATCCAGTTAAGATGGCATTTTTTGATATTTCAAATTAAGCAGCACTTGCACATTCAGTATTTGAATGGAAGGTCAGGCAAGTCTGGGCAGACTCCTGGTGTTTAGAGGTGTCTGGTCTTTTGTGTTTTGAGATTGTACTGACCTGAACTGGTCAACACAGCCATGTACATCTGTGCTTCTTTAGGTGTGATCTTGGAAATAAATCCCTTACATGAGTTTTGGAAGGCACACCTTAGTTCATTATTTACAGAGTAACTGGTGGAACTGGAAAAAGTACATAGTCCAATGCCTCTCTAAAGCACGCTCAGTTAAAACAAATGTTAAAATTTAATACTATTTCCTTTCTGCTATGGGACAGCCATAAACCTCAACCCTAAAAAATGGAACATGTTTCATGCAAATGTAGGTATCTTGGTTTTAGCATCCAGTTCCAGTTTCTAGATTACTCTTTAGAAGGGCTTGTAATTATAGGCTGAGGGACAATAACTGGAGCAGTGTAGATTTAGATTGGACATAAGGAGGAAGTTCTTCACAGTGAGAATGGTAAAATACTCGACAGGTTGCCAAGGGATGTGGTTGAGGCCCAATCCCTGAAGACATTAAAGGCCCTGGGCAGCCTGATCTAGTTGGAAGTGTCCCTGCTGACTGTAGGGGGGTTGGACAAGATGACCTTCAGGGGTCTCTTCTAACCCAATGCAATCTGTGAACCTGTTGACTACACAGTGTCTCATGTACAGTGTGACTGGCTTTGCAACCTGTGTCAGCAGAGGGGGAAAATGATGCACTTGAGTTCCCAATATTAATGGTTTTATGTGCTATTTAAAACATAAATAATTATACTGTTAAGAACTAATTGGTCTCTAGGTTGATGGCTGTGTAAGTATAGGATAGAAAGAGGAAATGGAAATGCATCCTCTTGATCACCAATATTCATATTTTATGTTAACTTGAAATAATGACTTGCAGAGTTGCCAATTGTTTCACATATCTGTGTGTAAATAAAACTTACTATAGACAACACAAAATACATTTTGGATTAAAAGGCAGTCATCAAAAATCTTAATAGAAATAAATTATATTTATTAGCTCTACAGAGGACCACATTTTCTGCACTTAAAATTTTTGGAGCCTATGTGGAATAGCTAATCACTGCAGGCTTCTGCCTGCCTGGGATCTTTCTTAATCAGTTTAGTATGGGCACCATACAGCATGTGTTCTATATAGCATGTATATAATATTTTGTCTATAAACCTAAGTGTTGTACTCAAAACCAAAATCCATACAGCAACCCTTTGAATGTTCAGTTTTCTGATGAAACACTTAAGTTGAGAATGAGCACAGCCATAGTTAAAGTGACTTCAGTGCAATGCAAGACTGATAACCTTAACTTAGACCTATTTCAGTGCTGCTAGGGAGTAAGGTATGAGCTGAAGATGTTGTAGGGGTCTACAGACATTTGCTGATCCAGAAGAAAAAGCTGAAAGGTTTGTTTCAGAGCATAATTTTTTCATAGGAGTACAGTTGTCATTTTCTTAATGCATACTTTCATTCAAACCTTGGTGCTGGGGAGTGAAGTGACCACTATGCTTTCTACACCTCCTTTTTCAATATATTGTGCCAAAACTAATGTTTCTTCATAGATATTAAAGAGCCATAATAATTTGTGGAGAAAAGAAAACACTTGGAGTGACATTCTCACCAAATAGTCATAGTTATGTTGTATGTAGAGGAGAAAAAGCATCATTCTTTGAAATCTGTGATGTTTTGGCAGCACACATCTTACTTTAGAAACCATGCATGCCACCAGAGACAATACTATTCTCATAATTTTCTTAACGACTTGCATGTCAAGATGAAAGAAAAACCTGCCTGTTCTGACACGTCTTTTCAAAGACCATGAGTGCCTCTAAGTGGCAGGAGTAAATAGAGTGTCAGAGTTAAAACTTTATGTAGTGCACTCCAAATGGGATTAATCTCAACAAATCTGTGCTGAAAAGATCTCTCCATTTGTATTTCTAGCCTTGGAATTACCTCAGTTTGGAATTAAAAACCCCGAATGCAGGCATTGACTGTGATGTGAACGCAAGGAGATTCTCTGGCTTGCTCAGGTTGTTTTCTCTCCCCCTTTCAGGACCTCCTCCGACATACTCATTTTTAGCAAATCACTTGTGTTTCAAAGTGCCCCTAGACATAGTTACATTATTTGACCTTTAAACACTGTGATAGACTAGAGCAAAATGTATGAACAAATCTATTAACTTTTCTGTTGTTAAAAGTTTTTCTTCGTTTATGGCCCTACTCTCTATTTAATAAATTTTCTGTAATGGCCAACTCATGGAGGAGGTTGGCATTGAAATCAAGTCCCTGAAAAACTCTGTGGGCTCAGTAACTGTTACCTTGATAGAACACATCTTTATATGAGAATGCCTTTGAAACAAGGTCCTTCTGATTGGTACTTAGGGCACACTGGAGTCCTTCCCCTTTAATGTGGCTCCAAACCTCCACTGTGATATAATTACTTAGTTTTGTGATGGGGTTACTGATTTTCTTGTACTGATCCTATGATTTCATCCACTTGCCACTAAATCCAGCTTTCTCCAACAGTTACAAGTCCATTCAGAGTTCTCTTTAGACCGCACCACAACCATCCCAGAAAAAAAGGTCCCATTTTCTATAGAAGATGCTAGAGAGCATTAGAGGGTGTTTTTTCCTGCACAGTTTAACTGCATACGTTTTCCTTCACAGAATAAATATCTATTAGATGCCTACAAGGACAGTAGAGGAATAAAATATTCCAAATTTAGATATGCTACCTTCTTGATGGGAACATTCCCTGTGCTCTGTCCCTGATAATTCCTTTGGCAGTTACAAAACTGTCATTTTGCTCTGTAAGATTTCATTTAATTTTCCTGTATAAGTGCTAATGTGAAACGAGTATTTTCCTGATTAGCTGGGGCATTTTCCACCATTTCCTTATTTTAATATCATTTTTAAGCCAGCAAGTAAATTATATTAAACTGACAAATTTGATTCCTCCATCCCTAAAAAAAAATCCAGTACTTTTGTTTTTCAGTAATAGCAGGAGTGGAAGATTCCCTCAGGTTTGAAAACTGTGCCTAAGACAAAAATTTATTTTGTAAGTTCTGAATTAGTGTGAAAACGTGCAAAGGTCACAGATTGTTAATTGCTTGAAACTAGAAACATGTAAGAAGGAAAGGAGACCCTGTAGACTGTCTTTGGTGTGGATATGCTTCAGAGAATGGCAGCTTCCCCATAACTCAGTGCTGAATGAAGGAAAGGGGGTGTTTCTCCAGTGATAAATTTGTACTCTCCTGCCTGAAATTTATTTGAAGCTGTAGAAGCTGAGATGTTTGCCATAGGGTCAGTTTAGGAAAGCGCTGCCAGGAAAACAGTTATCTGGGCCTGGTACTACCAGCATGATATAATTATATATGTTGTTTGGCCAGGAGATCAGAGTGGGAGTTTGAATTAGGGTTATGAGAGTAGAGCTAGCACAGGCAAACAGTGAGGCTGTCAATCAACCTTCCTATTTGCATTATTCTGTTTTAAAAGAAAAAAAGTGGAAAAGATTTGTTCATGTTGTCATTACCTCTTGAAAGAAGGTCTTAGAAAGCATGACACTTGGAGGAGAAGGTAGGAGGGCAAGACAGGGTGGAACGGCAAGGCAAGATTGATCCTTGAGAGGCTCGGGGAGTGGGGGGAAACATGTTACAAATGGTAATAAGGCAAGTTAAGAAAAATGATACCAGATGTGGCTGTAATGCCAACAATCAGCAAAAAATGTAAACATATATAAAGCTGTAGTAATAAAGCTGTTACAGCTGTAATGTTCAGGATGGAGAGAAAAATGAGGTCTCTCTTTTTAACTTCAGCTATATCAGACTCTGGCCTCTACTTATATTTATTTTTTCCTGTGTCCATTTCATTCTTTTAGAACAGTGATTCGTCTTCAGTAAAATTGTTAGAGACCATTTCCAGTGTTTTGTGTAAAAATAAAATACAGTACTGCAACATCTTTCACAGTAAATGATTTTACTTACATCAAAGAACTCTTCAGCGTATTTCACAACCAATTAAATTTTTAAGTACATGGAAGCATTTGAAAATTCACCCCATTCAGTTAAATGTAAAGATAAGACTAGGCCTGTGCACTCCTGCAAACACATGTCCATGTGTGTTGCTTCTCCTTCTCTACCCTGTAAATAGTTTTTTGGATCTGTAGTGTCCACTCATGGTAGTAAAGTAGATGGAGGCCACCCAGGAGGCCACAAGTTTGTATGAACAGGGAGTCCTTATAATATTTTTTTAAACTATGATTATTTTTTTCTGTGCAGCTCTACCTGACAAATGTAATTCAGATTTCTGAAGTTCATTGAATTTGTGTATCCCTACAGTGACTACATGATCCATGCTTGCAGAAAGCTTTGTTTTTCATAGATTCGTGGAAGAGACCTTCAGAATCATCTGATCATCTAGTTCCACCCCCCTGACATGGACAGGGATACCTTCCACTAGACCAGGTTGCTGAAGGCCTCATCCAACCTGGCATTGAACATTTTCAGGGAGGGGGCATCCATGACCTCCCTGAGCAACCTGTTCAGTGTCTCACCCCCCTCACTGTAAAGAATTTCTTCCTAATATCCAATCTAAATGTCTCCTCGTCCAGCTTCAATCCATTGCACCTTGTCCTATCACTACAAGCCCTTGTAAAAAAATCCCTCCCCAGCTTTCTTGTAGCCCACTTCAGCTACTGGAAAGCCACTGCTCACACTTCTTTTCATGCAGTCTGGGACGTGGTGGCCTTCTGGGCTGCAAGCACCCATAGCTGGCTCATGTTGGTTTTTTGTCAGCTGTTATTTTCACTACTTACAAATTTAGTGATTCAGTATTTGATAATTAGGGTTTGCTTTCTACCAATTCTGTGACTCTTCCTAGCTTTAATAATGCAATAGTATTTGGATCATTTGTTATTAATGATGAAAATTTTCAGGATTGTTCCTCAACCAATAGCTTTCTGGGACTCCTTTCTAATTACAACACATCAGCCTAGTGAGTTAATGTGGTCCTAATACATCCTGAGTGTGAATGACTAAAGAGTCATCTGGCTGTTGTAAGAGCTGTAAATTTTGCATGTAGCTGTGCATACAAAGTACACTTTTTTATGGTTTGTGAGGAGTTCACTCAGTTTGCGCCACACTTCTCCCACTTTATGGGCTCTTGTATACATGATGAAAGGGAATTATTTTTCAATAAGCCATTTTGTGAAGCTATAGTCTGAACTTACAGGGAGTGGACACACTGCAATAGTGCTTGGAATCTCCAGTACTGATTATTATGCAGCATTTTCAGTGCTTTCCTTATTTAGTAGGAAAGCTTGTAAGATTGTTATCTGACAGATGTTGTTCCACTCTGCTTCAGCATTTTATTCATGTATTCCTCCAGTTCTTACCACAGTATAAACACTTCCTGTCTTCTTTTGTTCTGATTTGTTGACTCTATCCTTTATTTGCATTCAAGTAGGAAATATCCTAATGTATAGGCAAAATATTATGATTGTTTCCATCAGGAAGGAGTCTGCTTTGGTTTGGGCTATATTAGCTGAGATGACTGTGTACCGTTAGCATGACTGCAGCAGAATTTCATTCTTGCAGTCTGTGAGAAGTGTTGCTGTCAAGAAGAGATGCAGGAAGCAGCAGGAGTGTCTGCTTGCTTATCTGTGTCTGTATGTTAAGTGCTGGTTTTGTCTGTGACAGTGATTTTCTTCTACAAGTAACCATGTGGTCATTGTTTCTGAGATGAGCTCTGCTAAGATGAAATCAGATCTGAAATTTGTGATATCTACAGGTATATTAATACATTACTTCAAGTAACTTCCTTGTTCTGTCTCCTCTACACTGATTACATGACACATGTAGTAATTGACATTCTTGAACCATTCTTCAGAAACAGTCAATTTTCTTATTAGTGATTTGAGATTCCTTGCTATTACTGCTTCATGCAAAATAAAATCAGTTATCCTGTCTGGGAAACTTTTCAACTATCTGCATTGGTTTCTGCTTTCTAATCTTAAGTATATAGAAGAAGCAGCCTTAAAAGGGGAAAATAATCTTCAGGAGGAGTGAAGGCTTTTGCGTGTTGTGGCTACAGCAGTAAGAAGCATGAAGTGTCAGGTACTTCTAAGTGTATGTAAGCATTAGTCTTTCAGAAGCTTCCTCCTTACACTTCTCTTGCTCATGCTGGATCCAGTGCCATGGCCTATCTTCTCCCCAAGCCCTGTGTGCCATAAGCACCTGCAGTTAGGCCCACATTCTCTTTGTGTCCATCTCACATGGTTGTGAAGAAGAAGAGCTGCAGCACTGTCTGGTAGCTGTTGTTACTGCCCTTGAAGGGCTGCTCTGCTCAAATCCCTTCTGTTGTCATGTAAGGCAACTTGAGCAGGACCACAAACCTGCTCTGAAGTGTTGATGTCTCTAGAAAGAGTCTGTGGTCTGCAGTAGCAAAATTGTGTACTTCTGCAGAAAAGAGAGAGCAGAATAGTCACTTGAAGGAGAGGAAATAGGTGTAGGGGGGAAAAATGGGTTACAGAATTTTAATGAGCCACTTCTCTCAAGTGCTTGTACAAAAACATTCTCCAGAAGAGTTTGACTTGAAGAAAGTAATAGTTCCTGAGAGCCATTTCATATTCACTTGAAAACAGAGAAAAATATTAAATTCCTCATGCAGAACCCCTGAAATAACATAGCTTTGAGCTGTGGGCAGCAAATTAAGTCAGAGAGAAGCAATTCACTATGATCTGCATTAATCAGATTTGTAGTAACACTAGATAAACACTTGAGATGACAACATGTTATCACAGGTATCTGTAATTCACTGGAGTGCTGCAAGAGTGGGTCAAGATCTACAGTTTATTTTCAGAAAATGAGAACTTACCATTAGGGCCACCCACAGAGTGAAGCAACTCCAGTGACTAACTGGAACTCTCATTTACTCTCTTACTTCTAATGTGTGCAAGGCCACAGAAACTGTCATTGTCCCACCAAGGTGCCCAGCCTGCACCAACCACAAAAGCACTGTGCCAAGATTCCTCTCTTCAAGACTATTGTAGGTGCTTTGCTTTCTCCATCACAGTGGAGGAAAGTGGGGGGGAATAATTCAGTACAAGCAGGAACTCTCTCCAGCCCTTTGCCCTAAAGATTAGAATGAAAAAATAAATAGTGACACTGGTCAGGGAGGCAGGTTGTTCAGAAGGGGGGCAGAAGTCAAGTGTTGTAGGAGTTGAGAAGCTGGTGCAGAATGGGAGGAGGGAAGAGCTAAGTGTGGGAAGTCATTTATTCCTTCTTTGAATACACCGTTAACTCTGCATTTTCACTCTGTAGTTAATAAAGTTTTTCATGGGGAGTTGTAAATCACCCCCAAAATAAACTTCTAAAAAGATTCTTGTTTGTAAAAATCTCACTACTTTAGCCCCAAATGGTGCTATAATTCCTTTCATGGCTCCTTGTTTCCTTTTAAGGAAGTTGAAATGTTTTAGTGAAAATAATTTTATGCCTATAGTGATCAAAGTTTAAAATGTGCATTACTGATCATAAGAACACACTTAGTTTGAGTGTGAAACAGGGCTGGGTGACTTCACCGTCTCCTTACACCAAACCAACACCATCCGGTGTTTGAACACAAAAAGCTCAGATCAACTGGCAATGAATGGATAGTCGGAGCTTAAAACGTAAGAAGTTAGTAAATCCTCTTTCAAAAGTGAGTTCAAATTCGTAAAGGGGTGAGAGCCCTGGTGCGTAGGGTGGGTGGTGGTTACAGGTGGACTGCTCAGCTGCTCTGGATACCTGGGAAGGGGAGTGAGCTCTGCTCATCCTGCCTCTCTCTCCCCCAGGTGTCACTGTTGGTCCACACCAGTGAGGACCATACACTTCTTCATCTAGCTTTACCACCTCTGGTGTACCTGTGCATAGGGACAGGTGTTCGTAGAGATCTGAGACAGGGCACTTTGTCCGTTAATATTTTGGTCAGATTAGGTGATACCATGGAAATACTGCAGGGAGTTTCATTATCCATTTGAAACAACACTCTTCTACTCAACAGAAGTGATATTTTCCATTCTGACAGTCTGCCCCAGAACTGAACTTCTGACAAAACTGGTAAGAAGATCAAGGAGCTGTGGAAAAACATTTGAGTCTGAGGTTGGATGTGTTTACTTTCCATGTAGCAGTACCATGCAGGGCAGCATGCTTCTCTTCCTCAACAGAGACAGGGTGATGCACAGCAGAACCCCAGGGCTTTGCCACTGCTCTCTTGGCTGCTGTGTCAGTGCAGGCACAGCTGGATCCCAGTTCACAGTTGCTCCTCCCTTGGTCCCCACACAAGAGGCAACACATCAGAGAGCAAAGGGACAAAAAGGGCTGGTGAGGAACCAGAGCTCGAGGAGACTGTAAAAAACACAAGGGAAAGACATCCTCTAGGATATTTTGTGGTATCCCAAAGCTGGTAAGGTAAGCTACTTGGCTTGTAGTTCACAGAAACGTAATGCAAATGAAATTTGTCCTAAATATGGTTTTAATTTCAATGAAGTCGCTGATGTCGTTCTGCCAGTCACCCTCAGGAGTATGGGCAGGGAAAGGCCGAGGGCTGCTGTGGCCCAGCACTGCTGGTGGGCGTCCCCTGCTTTAAACAGTGTCTGCTGCCATAATGAAATAATTACAAAATCTCAGGCTGTTATCCAATTACTCTGACATTTCACCATTCTTTGCCGTTAACTGGATTAAGCTCATTGTAAAAAGATTAGCTGTGGAATGGAGCTGCGCGTAACAGAGCGAAGCGCCTGGGCTGGCATGGGGAGGCAGGACCCCCACGGGACAGGGCGGTGGGGACAGGATGGCTGCTTGGGACACCCTGCCCATGTCTGGGTGCTGAAGTAACTCATTACACAGAGTTACACACAGGATTTAACATCTGGGGAAGCATGGTGGAAAACTTGTGCATCCTTCAGTTGTGGATTTTTATGACAAATTATTCAGGGTGGTTGAGAGAAAAGCGTTTCTCTGACCATTTTTTTTGATAATTGCTGCCTATTACCACCTACATTACCACTGCAGTTAATGTCCATTTTCTAGAGTAACAAAGCATCCTAAATCTTTCTGTATTTGAAATATTGGAATATGTAATAGTTAGTGCAATGATGTGCCTTCTCTCTGAAAGATCTGATTTTAAAAATATTAGACTGATCAGTAATCATTTCAGTTACGTCACAACAGGCTTGATGCTTCCATAACACACAGTTTTTTACTTGCCCTTTTTTTTCCTTTTGTTTCTCTCTCGTTCCAATTGGTATCAGAGTAAACATAATGAACGATGGTTGTTATTAACCAGTCATAGAATCATAGAATCAGTCAGGGTTGGAAGGGACTACAAGGATCATCTAGTTCCAACCCCCCTGCCATGGGCAGGGACACCTCACACTAGATCAGGCTGGCCAGAGCCTCATCCAGCCTGGCCTTAAATATCTCCAGGGATGGGGCCCCAACTACCTCCCTGGACAACCCATTCCAGGCTCTCACCACTCTCATGGGGAAGAACGTCTTCCTCACTTCCAGCCTGAATCTCCCCACTTCCAGCTTTATTCCATTCCCCCTAGTCCTATCACTACCTGATATCCTAAAAAGTTCCTCCCCAGCTTTCTTGTAGGCCCCCTTCAGATACTGGAAAGCCACAATAAGGTCACCTCAGAGCCTTCTCTTTTCCAGACTGAACAGCCCCAACTCTTTCAGTCTGTCCTCATAGGAGAGGTGCTCCAGCCCTCTGATCATCCTGGTGTCCCTCCTCTGGACATGTTCCAGCATGTCCATATCCCTCTTGTAATAGGGGCTCCAGAACTGGACACAGTACTCCAGGTGGGGTCTCACCAGAGCTGAGTAGAGGGGGAGAATCACCTCTCTTGACCTGCTGGCCACACTTCTCTTGATGCAGCCCAGGATCTGGTTGGCTTTTGGGCTGCAAGTGCACACTGACAGCTCATGTTGAGCTTCTTGTCCACCAGTACTCCCAAGTCCCTCTCCTCAGGGCTGCTTTCCATCCAGTCACTGCCCAGCCTGGATTTGTGCTTGGGATTGCCTCCACCCAGATGCAGGACCTTGCACTTTGTCTTGTTGAACATCATGAGGTTGGCTTGTTCCCACCTCTCCAGCCTGTCAAGGTCCCTCTGGATGGATCCCTTCCCTCCAGCCTGTCTGCTGCACCACACAGCTTGGTGTCATCAGCAAATTTGCTGAGGGTGCACTCAATGCCTCTGTCCATGTCACCAACAAAGATGTTGGACAGTCGGACTGTGCAGATTTCTATTTCAAGTCTTATACTTCATTCACGCCAACCACACTGTCACTAAATAAATTTTTACCTAGATTGTTATGATTGTCCATGCATGATGGGCTTTGGTGTGTTTTCCCACACAAAGCTCAGTGTTTTAGGGTCTGATGAAGATCCTCTTTCAAGTACAGCAACTGCAACAATTATAAAAAAGGAAGAAAAGAAAAAAAAAAAGAAATGGGCTTGTCAGGGTTTAGAAAGGCAAACAGTGTATTAAAACTGTTTTGAAACTGTTTAATTCTGCTTGTCTCTTTCCTGCCAAATTGTGCTCTCATTGAAGTTAATGGGATCTTTGCCACAGAAATAAATAAGGACATAATGGAACATTGCTAACGTCACTGCTCTGCCTTTTCCCCTCCCCTTCCTAAAATGGTTTTCTTCCATTCTTTCATTTTTAGTTTTTTCTTTCAATGAAAGGGAGCATAATAATTATCTGGAGCCATATTTAGTGAGTGTAATTATCGTATCTTTTTCCATACATACATATAGATAGATAGATAGAGTTACTCTAAAACATTAAATCTGGTATATTTTAGCTCTGGGACGGCTATACTAGATGATTTTTTAATTACATTAATTGTTTCAGCATCTTACAGAGTAAGTATTATACTTTGCAGTGATGGTTAATAGTCACACGTGAGATTTTTGTGCATGTACCAGAGCCAGGTTTGCTGGCCCTCAACATTCCTTCCCAGAAGAGAAGTAACTGGCTTTATTTCAAAACAATGTTGCTTGAATGCGAAGTCTATCTAGGGAAAAAATGTAACTGTTTTAGAGATTTGCTGTGTGGTAGTGTTTGGGTTTGATTCACCAGCAAAAATGGCTTGTAAGCTCTCTTTTCTAGGAAATTTAGACATTTCCAAACCTTTCATTCCATATATTCTTTCTGGTAAAGTTTTAAGTAGGTTTTAAAAGTGATCAAAAACTTATTTTACTGGCTAATTTTTGATGTTTATTTTCCAAAATTAAGTAATTTCTGTTGTACCTGGATTTTTTTTTTTCTTATCCTGTTAGGAAGATCTCAGATCTGTACATTTTCCAGTTTCTGCTATAAGGATAGTTTTCAAGCTTAAGTGAGCTTAACCTTTTAGTGTTTCTAGATGGGTCTATGGTTCAGTAGTTCAAATTTTGGATTTTATAAAATCTCTTGTGTAAACTGCTGCTTTTACACTTAAATGAGGAAAGTTTGTTTCCTAATCAAGGCAAATCAGCACTGAATTTATACATACTTCTTTTTACTAGGAGAATTGCTCAACGACTGGAACCATGCTTCCTTTTAACTGCTGTAATAGAATAAGCATAGGAATTAAGATGTGCAAAAAGCTTTCTGTTGAAGTTTTCCCAGGTTCAGCAGCTAATTTTCCTTTAAAGTATGTGGCTTAAGCTGCTCCATTTTTCCACTTCATGCAAAATAAGCCCAAAGTAAAGTAGATTTTGACAAATGCTTCCTGGCAGTGCCAGCCAATGGCCAATAACTGTCCTTTCCAAGGAGGTTACACTTGATCCTTGTGTAATTTTTTTCCTACCTTTCTCCCTACCTTTCCTCTGCCATCATCTCATGATTTTACAGGTCCTGTCTTCCTCATTTCCTAATTATGTCCATGGAACTTGATCATTATATGAGTAATTTGAGTTCTGATACAGGTTTGCAGCCTGCATTACAATGTAATATGAAATGTAGACACTTCTGCTCTAAGTAGAAGTGACAGATCAGAGCTTACAAATTGCATTCATTCACTTAAGAACCGCCTGGGACCTCTAAATTGATCACATGTGTTGTATGGATTATATAATATTAATTAGGGTGGTATCCAATAGTGCAGCTGTGGTCCTTTGATGGTTCTATTAAATCTCTGTTTGAAGGGGGTTGTAAGTTAGTTCTGCAAGTCTTTCAAGGAAAACTTGAAATGTAATTCTTTCTTCATTGCAGCTGAGAGGGGTTAGCATAGATGTATGTAAATTTAAGAAGGAGTCGAAGTAAAACAGTGCTATGGAGGTCTCAGAATTCCAGGTACCTTTGCACCTATCCTCAATGTTTATATCTTTACTGTGAACACTTTTTGTCTCAAAACCGAGTACTTTCTGCTTTAATTAATAATAATAATATACTTCACCCTGCTACTGTAGCATTAATTTTTTGTGTAAGATTATGATGCTTTTGTGTTTCTTTAAGTATATTGATAATTCTTACTCTGTATTTATTGTGATTGAGAATGTGATCATTATTAGAGAAGGAATAAACAAAGGAATATGTGGTACGTTTATTTTTCAAGACATCATTAAAAAAAAAAAGAGTCTTTGAGAGTAAGGTTATATCTTTCTGATTCCTGTGCTCAGTTGTCTTACCTTCAGATTTTTAGCAATATTGACTTGATATTAAAACAATTCCATGAAGCTATGAAGATGCTGCAGTGATTTTGTTCAGTATTTGTAGTTGCTTCTGGGTTGGGTGGTTATACGGAGCCATACATAATGCTAATCTTTTGAAGTTAATCAGCATTACTCACAAGCTCTGCTCTAAAAGTTAATTTCTGCTAAAACTCAGAAGCAGCATTCTAGGGCTGACTTAATGTGCAGTATGAGTAGTATATCTTCTGATTTCACACCTTTAAGCTCTAGGCTTTCTAACATAAACTAATATGGAATAGATATAAACCAAAGAAATTAAAGGGCTGTATTCACTTCCTACAAATTATATAAAGAATTGAAGAATGAGACTATAGCTGTGTAGGCTAATGAACCAGATTTGGTGTTGGTGATTTCATCTGTAGTGGGGCTGATACTATTCAATTCATCTGTATGACCTTTTCCCTTCAAGTGTGACTTTGGGTTGAGAAGAACAATGAAGTGCACCAGGCAGGCTGCTCATAGCACTTCCCAGGCTTTTGGAAAATAGACTTAAACAGCACAATTTTACAACGTGATTGATTTGCACTGTTTTCCCCAGACACTATGTGCAAACCTGACCTGTGTAAATGCTTCTTATATATTAAAAAGCTAACTATTTTAGTACACAGTGAAAAAAAGTATATCGTTATGGAGCTATTTGGGATTCATGTATTAGTATTCATGTTGTAATTACATGCTACAAGTAGCATGTTTTCCGTTGTATCCTGTTTTAAAGGAATAGTGGCCCATTTACGGCAACTCTTTATAAAGAAGTTGTTTTGAGTTCCTTTGGGTGCCTTTCTACCCCAAAGAGCTGCACTGCAAGTTTAAGCCCATGTGCACATTGCACTTCTCCCATATGCTGTGCTCATTATTTCCTCAAAGCAGTGATGTTTGCAAAAGCATTTTGTAAATCTAAGTTCAAAACTATCCATATCAGCCTTACTCTAGTGGCATGAAAAAAATTCCCCCCCCCCCTTCTTTTTTCTTGTTTGTATCACACTTCAGTTCTCACTATATAAACCACAGTTGCACTATGTGCAGTGTGATTGTACACACTTTCCTTTCTTTTTAAAAATACACAAGAGAACTTTGGAATGATCCATTAGAGTGGGAGAAGGGTAAAGGTTTTCCACTGGGATCTCTTTATTTTCTTCATGTTCAGATATTTTTGGTTACAAGATATCAGAGATGTTACATAAAGTTGTAAGTGATTAATAATCAGATTTCTTGTTAGCTGCAAAATAAAAGATGCACTTTTTTACGGGGGATAATTGTTGCAAGAACTGGATTTATCTGTTGCACACATTTATATCATCAACCTTTGTAGTTAATACAGAAAACTAATTTTCTTTTTGTCTTTTACTGAATGCAAAAGATTATCGTTATGTTAAAAGGAGCTCCTTGATTCTGAAGTGTGAATTGTATCAGCTGCTGAATTAATTTTGGCTGTATCACAAAAAGTAATTGGAAGTAGAACGAGTTCTTACTGTCCCTTAGTATTTTTTTTTTTTCATTTATTTGGGCTTAATTATAATTTTATTGTGAACAGATACCACACTGGATTTTAGAAAATAACTTTTTAAAAACTTCAAACCACTTTGAAAATCCTTTTTTAAAAACACCTTCATTAAAAATTCTGCAGTAGTATTGTTGCCAATAGGAAAAGATCACTTCAGCATGCAAACACAAAGTATTACCTTATGCTTATTCAAGAGAGTAGTGTTTCCAGGATTGTTTTGTTCAAGGATGTACTTAATGGATTTTATTTAATGGAGTCACTACAGCTCGCTGCTGATCCTGTCAGCTGAAAGTCTGAATTTATTTGTTAAGTCCTGAATATAAAATGTGATTTTTAAATATATATTTGGTCATAATCCTGTCTTCTGCAAAACAGATAGTAGGTTTTATTGTTTGTAAAGTAAATGACAAAATGCTGTCTTTTACAACAGTACTTGGATACCTCAAGACTGTGGATTACAAAGCATTCCAGCAGAATCTCTTCACTTTCATAGTAGCTCATGGTTTTGTCCTTGTGTAAGAAACAGGTTGTTGCCAGGAGTCAGCTACAGGGCTCTCACTCCTGCTCCTGGGCCAGGTGTTCAGTCAAGGCCTCCTCCATCCCCAAGTCATGCAATTTTCTGGCTGGTTTGTGCTGTGTAATCTTATTATCTTACTGCCCTTGCCTTATGGCTGTTATAGCATAGCCAAGGGGAATGTAACAGCCCTGCTGCATGAGGTGGAGTAGCTAGGCAAAGATTTCAACCTGAAGGGAAACTTGCTTTGCTTCTCACTGACTCTTCCCAGGCCAGCAGGACTCTACAAGGAAGGAGGTGCTCATCATTAGTAGAGACTGGTACAGAATTTCAGCTCTTATGTGTCAGTTGATTTCCACTTTACTGTCAAATGAATTTTCCATCTCCAATAGGAATTTTCATTTTTGTATGAGAAACCAACACTCTTTTAATTAATTTAGAGCTATTAGACAGACAAGCTGGATGACATAATTTTGCAGCTATTGGTATGCTGTACGGTCTATAAATGTGTGGAGAAGACTTTTTCCACAGGCGAAGGCAGGCTTTAGTGAGCAGGTGGTACTTGACCACACATGTCACCAGCATAACATTACTACAGTATTTTTCATTATAGTATTATGTGCTCTTTTTCTGTAACTTTCCCCTCAACTTATGTGTGCCTAAACCAGTTATAATTAAGTGCATTTGAAATCCTTCTTTGGCTTTTTAAAATTCTTTTTTCATTAATAATGAAGTTGTTCCATATTTTTCTTTTCCCTGCATTTCAAGGTAATGAATGAGCAGGGAATACACCTGTCTCCAGAACAGCCATCTCTCTCTCTCTAGTTCCAGTGTTGCTCTGCAGGTATCCTCTCAGCCTATTCTATGGAGAAGGTTAATTTCTGGGGAGTCATTAAAGCATGTTCTAAAACAGTTCTCTCTCACTCCATTGCTGGTTCTGCTGCAGGTCTTCAAGCATCTTTGCTGTAAAATACAGTGGATACATACATGTTTTAATCATCTGGCTTAATTGGGTGGCTCTTGTATTAAGTGCACTGTATGGGTGAATGTTTGAACCACATTGTACTGCTGGAAAATCCATTTCTAATGAGATTTTACTGGAAGTTAATAGAGCGATACAAAGAAATGAAATTAAAGGGCAATTCATCAACCTGCTGTTTATAAAATCAAAACTTTTTGGAAGAGTGAAGACTTTAACTTGAAATGCTGAAATCCAAGAACTCAATCAAGTAACCTCTTTACTAAGAATTTTACTTAATCCTTTTTGGTACCTCAGCAGCTTCATTTTAACAGATTACCTTTATTGGCTAAGTACTGAAATAAGGCATTCCATGATTGTTCTATACGAGAGACTTTTGAGGTATTTTCTGAAAAGTAAGTGTGCTGATTGTGAGACATCACTGAGATTTGCAGTTTATTCACCAGGTTTGTAGCGGTTTCCCTTCAAATTCACATATCTTGAAGGATTCCAGAAACAGACTTTTGGACGCTTATCTTTATTTTACCTAAAATAACAAAGAAAACTTGATAGATGTGATCAAGACATTGTTTGTATTTTTTATACCACCAGTTTTCATTCAATATAGTTTTAAACTCTCTGCATGTTTAGAATAATGTTCCATCATCCAGCATAGTTTTAATACCATGATTTTAGTTCTTAAGATATAATTTTTCAAGAATGATATGAACTATGAAGTAATTTTTTTTTGTGTGTGTCCCTTCCTAATAGTTGTAAGGAGGAAATGAAACAGGAGAGTTGCTGTTACGCATGACAAATAGGCAAAGCAACACTATTAAATAACTAGACCACTGGTTGTTAATGAGCAAGCTGCAGTGGAGTTTAATATGATAAAGCAAACGGTTTGATTGATATTTACTTGTTTTTTTCACTGTAATACTTTGTGCTTTTAATCCAGGATCCTCGTAGGCTGTATGATGTTTTACTATGTGTAATAATACCATTTATTTTGCTGTCTCTTGTTCAGAGTCAGTTCAAATATTTGCAAGTTTACCAACCAATTCCTGCACCTCCAGTGAAATGTCTGACACTGTCATTATTCATTTCTGTTCTCTTGTTAAGTATGCTGGAACTGTACAGGTGATTCAGTGGTCTAGTCCCTGATGAATATCAAGTTAGTTCTATTACTGTAATAAAATGGGTTTTGTGATATTTTTATAAGGCAGTTGCATTGACATGCTGAAAGCCTCATATCTTCATCCTTTTCCTGTGACACCTCTTGATTCCGTAGCTCCAGCACAGTATTTGCATTAGGTAGCTAGGACAGTCAGTGCTGTATTGACAGCTTTCTTTTGATGCCCCATCTAAACTCCCTGCTCATGCTGATGAATACTGAAAAAAGGAGACCAACAGTGATGATTTCCCATGTTGTTATTTGGCTTCCTGATAGAATTGATAATTTTCTTTACTGTGCTCCTCTTGGTGCTCAGTATTGTACTCTTGTCTTTTCATTTCCCTGAAATGAGAGTACCTAAGCCCAGAATTGATTCGGAGTCACAGTCCCTGGAGGTGTTCAAAAAAAAGTTTGGATATGGCACTTAGAGTCATGATTTAGTTGTCAGGAGGTGTTAGGTATTAGGTAAAGGGTTGGACTTGATGACCTCTCAGGTCTTTTCCAACCTGGTTGATTTGGCGATTCTGTGATTCTGTGAAATTCTACACTTTCCAAACAGTACTAAGTAGTGTTTACCTAGTGGCAGATATTAATGAACATAATTTAACTGAAAGCAAACTGATTGCTTTGCAGAACAGCTTTTCAGTCTTTAAAATGAGACCTTTCTTAAGCAAACTATCAAATGCCTCTTAAAGTGATCGTTTAATAATGTTAAGAAGATATTTGGGCTGATGGAAGTTGCTTGTGAGATAGAATATATTCCTTGCCATGTATGGGAAAGTGCAGGTCTTGACAAATTAAATATCTGGAAAATGTCACAAGTGGAGGGAAAATGGAAAAGTGTGGTGGCATTATAGAAAAGTTTTAGTTAATAAATGAGGAGTTATTAACAAAATGTTGTTTTTGAAACACTGCTATGTGTAAATGGGATTGCGTACCCTGCAGTCAGCAGGGCCACAACTATATCAGGCTGCCCAGGGCCACATCAAGCCTGTTCTTGAATGTCTCTATGGACATGGTCTCAACCACATCCCTGGGCAACTTGCTCCAGTATTTTACCGCTCTCATTGTAAAGAACTTCTTCCTGATGTCCAACCTTAAATCTGCCCTACTCCAGTTTCAAACCATTGCCCCTTGTCTTATCACTGTAAGCCTTTCTAAACAGTCCCTCCTCAGCCTTCCTGGAGGTCCCCTTCAGATACTGAAATCATAGAATCATAGAATCAAGAAGGCTGGAAGAGACCTCAAAGATCATCGAGTCCAACCTGTCGCCCTAAACCTCATGACTATCTAAACCATGGCACCAAGTGCCACGTCCAATCCCCTCTTGAACACCTCCAGGGATGGTGACTCCACCACCTCCCTGGGCAGCCCATTCCAATGGCCAACCACTCTCTCTGTGAAGAACTTTCTCCTCACCTCCAGCCTAAACCTCCCCTGGCGCAGCTTGAGACGTGTCCTCTTGTTCTGGTGCTGGTTGCCTGGGACAAGAGACCAACCCCCTCCTGGCTACAACCTCCCTTCAGGTAGTTGTAGACAGCAATGAGGTCACCCCTGAGCCTTCTCTTCTCCAGGCTAAACAGTCCCCAGCTCCCTCAGCCTCTCCTCATAGGGCTTGTGCTCAAGGCTTCTCCCCAGCCTCGTTGCCCTTCTCTGGACATGCTCCAGCAATTCAACATCTTTCCTAAACTGAGGGGCCCAGAACTGGACACAGTACTCAAGGTGTGGCCTAACCAGTGCTGTGTACAGGGGTACAATGACCTCCCTGCTCCTGCTGGCCACACTATGTCTGATGCAGGCCAGGATGCCATTGACTCTCTTGGCCACCTGGGCACACTGCTGGCTCATGTTCAGGCGGCTGTCAACCAGTACCCCCAGGTCCCTTTCTGCCTGGCTGCTCTCCAGCCACTCTGACCCCAGCCTGTAGCTCTGCATGGGGTTGTTGTGGCCAAAGTGCAGCACCTGGCACTTGTAGCTATAAAGTCTCCCAGGAGCCTTCTCCAGCCTGAACACCCCCAATTCTTTCAGCCTGTTTTCATAGGTGAGGTGTTTCAGCCTTCTGATCATCCTGGTGGCCCTCCTCTGGACCCACTCCATCAGGTCCATGTGGTGTTGTGTTAGGGGCCCCAAAGCTGAACACAATACTCTAGGTGAGGTCTCACCAGAGCAGAACAGAGTGGCAGAATCACCTCTCTTGACCTGCTAGCCACGTTTCTTTTGATGCAGCCAGGGAGAACATGGGCTTTCTGGGCTGCAAGTGCCCATGGCTGGCTTGTGCGTAGCTTCTCATCCACCAGCACTCCCAAGGCCTTTCTGCAGGGCTGCTCTCAATTCAATCATTGGGATCATTTGGCCTGTATTGATATTGAGGATTGCCCTGACCTAGGTTAAAATTACTGTAGTGTGATTTTAACCGATCATTTGATGCTGCTCATGGGAAGTGACTTGTGTACATGACACATCATGGCATATATATGTGATGTTTTGAGGCCCAGGGCTTTCATGTGGGTGAAAATAGTAGCTAGCACATCTTTTGGCTCCCATAGGATTAAAAAATCCATTGCCTTTTTTTTTTCAATATAGTTCCTTTCAAGTGGGAAAATAATAAGAAGATAACAAAAAGTACAGTCCTTTTTTGCTGGGGAGCACACAGAGCAGTTTTGTATTTCTGGCAGAGACAGATTAAGATTCTCAAATGAAGAGTTTGAGAGCTTTTTCACAGATATGTTATGGAAAACATGTTTTGCCCTGTAAGATTTATAATAACCCTCTAAGTGTTCTGTATGATTGGGGCCTGTTGGATTTCAACAGCAAATGCCAGCTATAGCAGTGAGAGAGTGCTTCTTCGCTCTGAGGGTTATGTTATCATATCCAGAAAGCAGGAGGTGATGCTCAGTATGTGGAACTGGTCAAAATGCTCTTGGGATCAGGACATCTACAAAATGCATCTATTTACCATGTTCATTATACCTCCCAGGCAAGCCCCACATGAGCGATCCTGCCTGCCATGTGTTTCAGAGAGCTCCCAGGGAATTGCTTGTCATCTTTCAGAGTGAGCATGGATATGGAATGCCTCCTATTTCCCCCTCTTCACCAAGCTCACAAAACAGGGCCCCTCTTGTGTTCTAACTAAGTGTTCATGTTCTTTTGAACTCTAAAAAACAGCTTTTGCTCCCAAGTGGAGCTGCAGTTTTTGCAAAATCTTCCCCATGATATGAGGTACTGAAGGAGAAAGAAATTAAGAGTAGTAGTAAAGTGACAATGACTGAACAAATTGTTGGGCATTGTACTTGCTTTCCTCTCATCTTTATGCTATTACAATGTCAATTTAAATGGAAAGTAAGCACATAGCCAACTGTTGTGTATGTTGAGAGAAAATTGTGTGTGTGTGTAATACAGAGCACTGTAACAGTGCTTTCCAGTTCATGATGCTCTCAGGAGTGGGGTGAATGTGTCTTCGTGTTTCCAGTGAGTCCTGCAGAAGTGCACATCCTTAGTTAAAGAACGACCCTGTCACTGTACTTCTGTGTGCTGGTGTTGCCTGCACACTGTTTTCACTCACTCCTTTGCTGTAGGTACAGTGGTATCGTAGGGTTCTTTCTAGGCTCTGGTAGGGGTTGAAATAAACTTTTTCAGTATTCAGCTTGCTCCTTCAATTATATGGGTATTTACAATTTAATATCTTATTGTCATACTTTATTTTAAGAGTGTAGTGATTCATTGGAAAAAAAAAAAAAAAGGAAAACCACTTGTATTATGGCACAAATTAATTTAATATACCAGGGTGATTTTTTAACCTGGTATTTCTGTCTTGTGTGACCAGATCACAGCAAAATCTGTTCTTGGCACCTCAGAACATTAAGCTATGTTAGTAGCTATATGTACTTATTTGGCCTCCTGAATTGCAGTCTTTCAATGTAGGCAATTTTTTTTTTTTTTTTAATTAATGCAAGAGCTTGAGACATTTGAAAAAATCAGTGTTGGATCCTTGGGAGCCATGATTCCACTGCACTTTTATGACTTCTGCCAGTGGTTTGGTATGCTCCCACTGATAATTCAGCATCTGTATCCATGATACATGAAGAACAATTCCCATGAATGTAATGTTTATTTTAATATTATTACAATATTTGAATGCCTTAAATTAGTTGTCTAGAAGGCAAGGTATTATAGTAATGATATTTTGATTCTTGCAGGTCCATACACTGGAGAAATTGCTATTAGCAAGCACAGTCTTGTAGTAAATAGCACTGGAGAATTGCAGAGAAAATAGATGTGCAATAGCAGGAGTGCCCAATGTAATTATATTTTCTTCTGTTTGGTTCCTCCTAGGGGAGAAGGAAGTTGGTAATTGAAATGATTAGGTGCCAGTATTATTATGGTATTAGCTGGCACACAGGCAGTACTTGAAGATTTGTCACTTCATAGTGGAGCTTTCTATATGATTCACTCAAGGTAGAAGTATTCAGAGTAACTAAGGGAAATAGCTCAGCTGTTTAGGGTTAATAATGACTACAGAAGAAGTAGAAATAGTAATGATAATTTGAGACATTTGGCAATGATCTGGCCATCTTTTTATTTCTGCAGGGGTATAGGTAGACCCCTTGGTAGTTTTGAAAGCAACTGTATTATTTTTCTAACTTACAGATTTTATGCAATCAATGCTTAACTTAACTCTGGTTGTATTTGCCCTTATATTTTCCTGACCTTGAGGAAATGATGGTCATTTTATGTTCTAGCCAGTGTCCTTGAAATGTTCCTCTCCAGAAAAGGACTCAATATCGCTGTTCTGTTCCCAAAAGATTGCTCAGTACTGTGAGGGTGGAAACCATTTGCTGTTACTTAATGAAAAAATGTCCTCCATAAATCACCTCTTCAAATGGAGCCCACAGTGAAGCAGCATGAGTCTTTAGCACTGCCAGCACTCTAATAGACTTATATATCCTGGGTACTCATTATTTGTTGGTGGTTAATTATAGAGTGTGTTAAAGACAGGAAATCTGGTGTGCTTCTTAAGGAAAAAGCAGCATGCCCTATTGTATTCTTTAAAGGGAGAGGGAACAGGCAAAGGAGCGGAAGGAAGTTTATCTTAATTTAAAGGAATGGACTGTGTACTTCACCTACAATGAAACATGTCTCATGTTTTAATGTGTCTAACTGGATGGGGTTTTTTACGTTTTAATGCTGAATATTGATGCTAAAGGATTTTAAGACCTCTAGAGAGGTTATTGCTGAGGTGATTTGGCTGCATCCTTGGGAGAATGTTTGTCATTACAGTAAAATGTCCCTTTGGGTACATGTGTGAAGGATGTCCCAGGGGAGGAAAACTGGAGCTTTAAGATCTTTGTGCAGCTCTCTGCTTATTAGATCAGTTAATCTAATTAAGTGGTTTACTCTGACTTAACACAGGCATGAATCAGAAGCCATTCATCTTGAAAGTCAGTTGTATGAAATCATTATATGGGTAGTGGGGAAGTGAGGGCTAAATCCAGTGCTTGTCAGACCATCAGCTTCTACTCTCTGCTCCAAGAGATCACATTCACATTTTACTTTTGGATGTATGTCAGTGGATAAAATATATAAATAGCTTTACAGCAAGGACTGACAACCCAGATTTTCCTTCCTTCAGGCAACTCTCTTAACTGCTGCTCTCTCGTCCCGCTTCTTTCTGATTCTGTCGTTCTGGAGAGTTTATTTTTCTTTCTGTCAATGGCACAACTTCAAGAGGCAGGCTAGAAAAGACTGCTCTCCCTGTGATAGCCACTACTTTGATATTAATAACTTCCTCTTCTGATGAGGAAAGACAGGCTTTGAACCAACTCAAACAGAAGAGGTCTGATGATAGTCACCTGCTTTCTAAGCTGTCTTACAGAAAGGAAGAGTGGAAAGCTTCATTTTCCTTCTCCTTTGGCTGAAAGAGTGTTTCCTTCTGTTTGAAAGGGAAGAGGTAAAAAGAGGTGAAAGGAAAATCCAGGAAAGGTGGTGGGCAGCTGGAGTTTGTAACCAAGCTTTGCTGGTCAGACACTGGAACTGGTTGCCCAGGGAGGTGGTAGAAGCCCCACTCCTCGAGGTTTTTAAGGCCAGGCTGAATGTGGCTCTAGGCAACCTGATCTAGTGGGAGGTGTCCCTGCCCATGGCAGGGGGCTTGGAACTGGATGATCCTTGAGGTCCCTTCCAATCCTAACAATTCTATGATTCTATTCACTGCATTTTATTCAAATGTTATCAGTAACAATAAAACCCACAGGTTAGTTAGAAGTCAGCTCACAGGCAATCTTTGAAACAGTGTTTCATTTAGATATTGGAGAATGGAAAACTGACTGCTGTATTTGAGATGTTCTGCATAAAGCTGTCATACCCATGGGAGCAACGAATATAATTACAACAGCAGAGGTTTCTCTTGATTTCTTGCTAGCTAATGATCCTCATTTGTCAAAACCTGAGAGGGACAGGCAGCATTCCTTTCCTTGTGAAAAATCTTTCTGTATCTTAGTTCCTAATGATGTTTACACACATTGTGCATTGACTCTCAAAATTTTATGCTATGTGTTCTTGGCTCTTCTCAGGTAACATTTTCCATGGAAGGTACCTAAAAACTAACTTTCAGGGCAATAATGACAAGGGAGCCAGCTCTTCTCAGTGGTGACACACAGAAAATTTAGCAATTTGGAAATTAAACAAGCTGTTCTAGTTGTCCCTACTTTGAAAAGGAAGTTTGAACTAGATGTTCTCCAGAGGTTCTTCCAAACTCACTTGTGACTGAGATGATTCTCTGTTCTGTGGTTATGTATCCAGTTCATTCTAATGAATGCGAGCGTGCGTGGTAACGTTTTCATGTTCCCACTACCCTGTCTGGCTTTTTACCTGTCAGTGCTATTTTTAGATGAAAAAAAAATGTGTTAAGGTCACTTTCTGGCCTAAGATTGTAGTAACATGCTGCTAATCAGAGTTCATCCATATCTCCTGCCCCGAAGTCTTGTTTTTCTAAGGAGTTCTCCTCTAAATGTTTTTATTGCTTTGTGGCCTTGACAAAGAGTGGGAAGTTTAGCCTGACAGTTTGAGAATAGGCCTTCTGTGTTCAGACAGCCACCAGCTGTATAACTACTGCTGATTGCCTAAGATTTATGTAAAAAAATTAAATCCTAATTTAGTTGCAGTTTTATGACCCTTGCTTACTCTTCACCTCTAAGTCTGTTTCCAGATGTCCTTTAGCATGCATTCAGGTCCACTGGTTAAGTTGTTCATGGAATTTGTGCCTGATTCAGCACCATTAGCTTAACCTGTACAAATAGTGGCAGTGCTAACTTGGATCGTTTCATTCGGCATAGGTCAGAGAGAGCTCACTTGAATCACCCTGGTGGCATTCCAGTAGGAGCTGGAACTCTACTGGGACAGCAATGGTGAGCAGCTCTGCTACTGTTGAAAAAACAGAACCTCACCTGTGTCCATCTTTACCGCAACAGTAATTACTACAGAAAACCATGTGCTTACCTGTTCCTTAACTGGGTGCTGTGGTCATGGCAAATTTATGGAGGTTAGCATTGTCAGAAGGCAAGTTGGAAATTTTGTCAAACCACAAAGGCAAGATTCTTAAGGTTTGAGGCAGTGGGCTGTGTTGTGTATGCTATTAATTAGTACCACTGCCCTTGTTAGGGCCTTTGCCATACTCTTTCACAGTATTAAAAGGCACTGCTCTGAAAAATGCATTGCTACAGATACTGTGGGATATCACTATGTTGTTCAAAGGAGGCTGCTTAAACCCGTGAACTCCAGCTTGTGACTTCAGCACATTAGTTACTGCCAGGAGGTGGTGACAGCTCTGCAAGGTTGTTGTGTGGCCAGAGCTGTAAGGGTCAGGGGCCACCCCTGTTTGGAAAGCTACATCTAATAGTTGGCAATCTGTAATAGTCTCATAAAGCAATCTTTCTTGCAGTGTTTGTGAAGGGACTGTTATTTGCAGTCTGATTTCCTGAAAGCATTCTGAAGATAAGGAGATTGAATAATCAGATGGCATAGGGTGCAGCAAAGAGTATATTCATCTCTCTAGGGAATGCAAACTATGGAAAGGACAGACCAAGTCAGGAGTTGAAATTGCCTTGCAGGGAGAGAAGATGGAGATGAGCCCATGGCCTGCAAACTCTGCTGGAGGAAAATCTGCTGATTTATATTGTCTGTGCCTCTGCTCCTTTTCTATCCTACCAACCCAGGAGGAGCTTGCTTACCATCCCAAAGCAGTATGTTACCAAGTTGAATGGCTTAGAGGAAGGTTACTTGGTTTTCAACTGATTTTCTGTCTGCAAAATAGCATCTATGTAAGAGTTTACATAGATAATATAATCTATCTTTTTCTATTTTCCCCTCAATAAAGAGATTAAAGAAAGGTGTCTTGAAATGTTCAGGTTGCAGGCAGTGAAGTACTTTGTTGTCGCCACAAGGAGGCCGAGAGCCCTTCCATTTTCCCATATGCTTTTTATTTGTCACAGCCTTTGGACCAGGAGCAGATACTGGTATGTCTAGTGTGGCATATACTAGCTCTCTGCAAACTCTTTAGAAAATAAATCGTTTGTCTTTGTTAGGCCTGTCTTGGCATACTCACAAGAAACAAATTAAAAACTGTGCGTTTTCTAACTAAACCCATACTGGACATCATCTAAAATCCAGCAGACTCGTGTACTGACTCTCCTTTTCCAGATTTCCTCAGAACAAAATGATACCATGAATAATACCTTTTACTATCTCCCAGTGAAGAAGAGATTAGAGAAAGAAAAAAACAAACAAACAACTATCTTTCTTTTTCCATAACCTCTTCCTGAAAGATGCTGGAAGCACTGGAAAATTAGTAGGCTTATGATGAATTGGCCACAAGCTGCAATCTGCAGTAATCTGTGTGCCTCTCTAAAATAACTGTCTTAAGGGGAACTTTTATTTTGTTATTTCTTAGTTGCTCTGGTTATTAGAATAGCTTTGCACAGTGGCTTATATCATGCTTTTATTTACTTTAATTAAACATATCCTGAAGAAGAGCTTGTAAAAATGTAGTTAGAGGTATTTTATAGGATTTGAACTTGAGGTCATTTTGTTAGATGTAAGATGTGAAGGGTGAGTGTCAGGAGGATGGAGCCAGACTCTTCTCATTGATAGGACAAGGGGCAATGGGTGCAAGCTGGAACATAGGAGACTCCACATGAACATGAGGAAAATTTTTTTCACTGAGGGTGACAGAGCCCTGGAACAGGCTGCCCAGAGAGGTTATGGAGTCTCTTCTGGTGACATTCAAAACCTGCCTGGATGCATTCCTGTATGACCTACTCTAGGTGATCCTGCTTTGACAGGGGGGTTGGAATTGATGATATTTCAAGGACCCTTCCAACCCCTAACATTCTGTGATTCTGTGTTTTCTCACACATCTTTGATCTACAAGGTGTGTCTATATTTTCCTTCATGATATCCCCAGGCAGCCTTCTCAGACACTAAAGGATACCATTTTCATTGTGTTTAAAGCTTATTATTTCTAGAATCACCTTTAAAACATGTTTTCTGTTTTAAAAATGTTTTCTTTTTTATTCTTAAAGGCAAAGAGGCAAATAAGCAAAGTGGCCAGTTCCTGTGACTTATCTGGAAGGCAGAGCTTGAGGGCAGTAGCTTCAGCAGAAGGTTAATATTATGGTAGATCAGCACAGTGGAAAGTGGAAAGAACATGTATAAAGAGCTGTGTGAGAGAGTATATTAAATGGACTCATGCCAGGATTCATTTTTTGTATTTAGTAGGGATTTGCCTGCTTGCTACACAAGTACTCTTTATTACTGTATTGAATTGAAACATCATCTACTCCTTGGAAAGATATCTTTTTTTGTGTTTCTGTTTTGATTTTTTTTTTCCTTCTCTGTGCTGCAATTTGCTTTCCACTATCTTCCATCTAATATCAGACCCACAAATGACATGCTTCCTTATCAGTGTTGTGGTGCTGCAGAAGGTATTGCACTACAGCGACTTCTGCAGGATGTGCTATTAATTTGACTGCATCCCTTGGAGAAAAGCACGTAACATATTCCAGTAGGATTGTTGGCTGATATTTGTGGCATGGATTTGCAAGGATGGAAAACAGTGACTCAATTGGAGT
Source organism: Indicator indicator (assembly GCF_027791375.1). Taxonomy (NCBI): domain Eukaryota; kingdom Metazoa; phylum Chordata; class Aves; order Piciformes; family Indicatoridae; genus Indicator; species Indicator indicator. Next base: position 14,220,569 of record NC_072027.1, read on the forward strand.
TTTCAAATTAGTCTTCCAAACCATCTATACTGTGCCATTGATTAGGGCAAAGCTGTGTCTGTTGCTAAGTTATATAATCTTTGATAGAGGAACTTCTTATACTTCCAGTTTCCCCATCATAAAAAGGACACAGAGCTGTTGGAGCAAGTCCAGAGGAGGGCCACAAAGACGATCCAAGGGCTGGAACACTTATTTTGTGAGGATAGGCTGAGGGAGCTGGAGTTGTTCAGCCTAGAGAAGAGAAGACTCCAGGGGACCTTAGAGCTGCCTTCCAATACCTGAAGGAATCCTACAGAAAGGGTGTAGAAGGACTTTTCATAAAGGTGTCTTGCAACAGGAAAGGGAAAATGGATTTAAGCTGAGGGGGGGAGTAGGTTTGGACTGGATCTTTGGCAGAAGTTCTTCAGTACAAGGGTGGTGTGAGACTCCAGAACAGTTTGCCCAGGGAGGTTGTGGATGTCTCTTTGGTGGGGGTGTTGAAGGCCAGGTTGGATGAGGCCCTGAGCAGCTGGGTCTAGTTGAGAGATGTCCCTGCCCATGGTGGGGAGGTTGGAGTCAATGATCTCTGAGGTTCCTTCCAACCTAAGCCATTCTAGGATTTAACCATTATTCTCCAATGATAGTAATAAGTTGAACTTTCATAGCATCCTTAGGCTTAGACCTGCAAAAGTAGTAATGGACTGTTAGTTTTTCTGCATACAGGTTGCTGTATATACAGTATTGTTGCTGTACATACAGTAGCTGTTCCATGTTTATTTAGAATATATTTTTAGTGTATTTTATAGCTTCTAAAACAAATTAATAAAATGTGGTCTGTGTTTCAGTTGCAGTATATGCAATATATATATAGTTTATATGTGAAATCTAGTAGATAATATTATGTTTCTATATGTTCATACATGCATGTATGTTACAGGTAGAGGGGGAGCTAGTGTAACTGGGCTGATCTAATCCTGACCTGAATTTTAATCATATTGTTACCATCTCATAATGTAACACACAGTGGAGGGCTGATATTACTGAGTTTTTGTGAGGTGAGGACAGCATAAATTCTGCTTGCATCTTGTAAAGCAGGAGGAGGTTCTGTGTCAATGATACCATTTATCCTGCTGCTGAGTGTTCCGTTCAAAGCATAGGTTACTGTGGTGGTAAGGATGGTCCCTTTAAGTTTTGCTACACTAGCAATGGGGCTGTTGATTCAGGAAAGCCCACACTGGATCAACCCAAGCTAGCAGAATACTAGAGCCACCTATCTGCACGTAAAGAGAAAGCACAGCTGTGCAGTCAGCATATGAAAAAAATTACATTGTCCCTTGGAACATGTACAGTGTATATTGTTGCACTGGTTATTTTCTTTCAGGTACTTACCCACTTCTAACTCACAGTATCACAGTATATCAGAGTATATATGGAAGGAACCTCAAGAGATCATCAGGTCCAACCTCCCTGCCAGAGCAGGATCACTTAGGATAGTCCGCACAGGAACACATCCAGATGGGTTTTGAAAGTCTCCAGAGAAGGAGACTCCACAACCCCCCTGGGCAGCCTGTTCCAGTGCTCTGTCACCCTCACTGTAAAGAAGTTTCTCTTCATGTTGAGGTGAAATCTTCTATGTTCAAGTTTGAACCCATTGTTCCTTGTCTTATCACTGTGAACCACCAAAAAGAGCCTGGCCCCCTCCACTTGACACCCACCCCTCACATATTTATGGACATGGATCAGATCCCCTCTCAGTCTCCTCTTCTGAAGACTAAACAGCCCCAGGGATCTCAGTCTCTCTTCATAGGGGAGATGCTCAAGTCCCCGAATCATCCTTGTGGCTCTGTTGGATTTTCTTCAGCAGGTCTCTGTCTCTCTTGAACTGGGGAGCCCAAAACTGGACACAGTATTCCAGGTGTGGTCTCACCAGGGCAGAGTAACTCATCTGCAAGGGAAGGGATTGAAAGTGCAAATAATTTCAGATAGCTCTAGCTGAAAGAGTAGTGAGTTTTTCTGAACCATTAGCACATTTCTTGATAGAGGCTTATCTTGCATGGGGTTAATAGCGCACATCACAACACTTCTATCATTTTATGCTTCATTTAGCTCCTGTTAGCAACACGTTTGGACTCCATCACTTTTACCTTGTTTAAAAAATAAATAAATAACTAGGTCATTAGACTCCATTAGCATCTGTAATAAACCCAGGCATGGCTTTTCTTCTTTTTCTTGGTGTATTCAAGAAGCCTCTGTAGGCCTGTTTGATGTGAGCATTAACCACACAGCAATGTCGTTAAACGCAAAAGTTTGTTCTAAGAAACACTATGATAAAACTTTAATTCATCGTGTCATTTATTCTCATCTCTTAACAGAAAATGAATTCTTTGTCTGGAATATTTACTGGTGTGTGGAAAGTCTTGGTGCTTCCATTTTAAAACAAGTAATTTTTACTTACTGAAGTAAAATGCAAAGTCAGCAATATTATCAGTCCTCATGTTTAGAATCGCTCTACAACTTGAATGTTGGACTTCTAAAACTTATTTTAATACATTTTAGTTTTTCTTTCCTGTCACTACCTGAATTCATGTCAAAATTTTTCTGTGTGGTTCTCTTGTTCTTAATTCTTTAGATTTGGTATGGCTGTTTATTATATCAGCTTGCTAATGTAACTCATTTGAGACAAACAATGTGCTTGAACAAACCCCTATAAAATTAACACTTGTGGTCTAAACAGACTAGTCCATATATAGCATGACTCTACTTCTTGTTCTGTAAAAATAACTTAGCCAAATGAAAACATTTCTGTGTTCTCTTGTTAACCTGTATGAAACATTTAACAATTTCAAAACATTTTAAAATTCATTTTTTTACATCTTTCAGTAGATTCTGCTGTCAGAAATTTCTCTCTTACCCTGAAGTAAAAAAAACAAGAACTTTGCAGATGTGCAATATAAATAAAGCAGTTTCAGTCTTGTTTGGAGGAGTGTGCTGTAAGTTATGTCCTAGGAGAAGTTCTAAATCTTTATGCAATTGCTGGGGTTCTAAATTTTGCTCAAACTAGTTAGACTTCTGGATGTAATATAGAGGAATATGTTCTGTTCATGCAGAAGCAAGTAGTGTCTCACAAAGTGAGGTATTTATGCCTATGATCAAAAGCCAAATATCACAAATGTGCTAGGGACTCTAAATTCCCAGTTGCTATGGGTTGTGGAACTGGACCTTCATTATTCCCTCTGAAGTAACTGAACTTGAGGTAAATAAATAGTGAAAGTAATGACCAGAAAAAAGTTGTCTTGTTTGACTAAATCTTCTTTCAAAAGGTCTAAAATTTGACAGATGAGTATTCAGGAACAATTCAATATTATATTTAATTTGGTGACCATTTGCAGCTTTCTTCTTCTGTGTTGTCAGCCCGTATCACTGTTTCAAGGCATTCATAGATTCATAGAATGGCTTAGGTTGGAAGGGACCTTGAAGATCCAATTCCAAAGTCCCTGCCATGGGTAGGGACATCTTCCACTATACCAGGTTGCTTGAGGCCTCATCCAACCTGGCCTTGAACACCTTCAGGGAGGGGGCATCCACAACCTCCCTGGGCAACCTGTTTCAGTGTCTCACCACCCTCACTGTAAAGAATTTCTTCCTAATATCCAGTCTAAATCTGCCCTCCTTAAACTTCAATCCTGTGTTGTGACCTCTGCTAGCAGATTGGTATTTAGCATTCAAATGGAAAAAAGAACTATACCAGACTATCTTTAGCCTATAACGAGTTCATTTTGAATGTCATTAGAATCAGTGCTTGCTAGGACCATGGGATGAGTCTTCATGCTGCTTAGCAGAAGTGATACATTTCTTTATCACTGCTGATGCCAGTGTGGTAGATTTCTGAGCAGAAGAGTTGGGAGGGGTGAGAGAAATTATTTTGTTTGTGTGTGTGTTTTATTGTTTGGGTTTTTATTTCTCTGTCAGATCATCATCTTTCTTCTTTACCTGTGATTTCAAACATGTTATTCATCCTGGCCAGTGGGGATTTTGGAGTTATTCTTAATGCCTTACAGCTGTTCTGTGTAAGAAGGGAGAGACATGCAAGCTAAACATACAAAAGATGTGGGGTTTTTAATAACAAAATGAGAAAGAGTATTACAGCACCGTTGCAATACCAGTACTCTCACTAGAGGCCTCATACATATGCATGCTAGGAGACCACCACATGGGAGAAAAACTGAGCATGGGGGAGAGAAAATGAATATTGATAAAACATGTCACAAACTGTGAATATCTCACAGGAAATACATAATCTCAGTGATACACTTAATTGAAACAGATTAAAATATACATCCATAGAGCTGATAATGTTTTTTTTATCTTGAAAGGTCAACTGGGTTTTTGACACTCCTGGTCTCACCAGAAACCTACGTAAAAGACATTGGGCAGGGTGTCTTCAATACATTTTATTTAGAATGGACATTTATGACTGGTCGTTGACCTTGAGATTCCATTAGCAGTAATGAAGGGCAGTCAGTAATGCTTTGTGCAGAGTACAGTAAATGATGCATATACACAGATGAGAACACGTCCTCTGCGCTGTGCTCTGTTGGGATTCACCGTTGCACTGGCACTGCATTGAGAGTTCCAGTAATTTACTGGCAACAGCAAGGCTGCTTTTACAGTGTATTGGAGTTCCACTTTTTCTGTTTCCCTTCTTCCCTCCTCTCCGTTCCCTCCCTCTTCCTATTGGTGAAACGTAAGCCAAAAGGTCCAGTTCTCTACAGAAAAGGTTTGTCTGATCACATAAAGAGTTTAGTTGATAGCTGTCACAAAGAGATCTTACCAAGATACAAAATACAATAAAAGGTTTCTGGAGCGCCCTAACATGAAAGTGTTTTCAACTCCAATTAATCAAAAAGTTTTGGACTGGCTCTGGGTGACATTATTATACCCAAAGCAGAATATGTTTATTGCAGGATCATCTTCTCCAAGCAAACTGAGCCCATCCTGATGAGCAGAAACTCAAGGAGAGGTGGCAAGGAGGAACAAGGAGTTCCTGGCAAAACTTAAATAGGAAAAAAAAAAGTTATCTGCTTTTAATTGTGGAGACCAAATGAAGTTATAAGCTTCATATTTGAATGACTTTTATTCATTGTTTGTCTCTCCTGCTTGCACTTGGACTAAAGCTGCCTAAAGACAATACCTTTGGCAAGACTTTGTTTAGGCTAAAACACATACATTTCAGTCCCTACAAATTCACCTTAAACTATTGATTATTCTTGCTCTCCTTGTTATGCAATAACAGTTCAGAATGAAATAATATTTTTTGATAGATCAGTGGAAGACCCAAACAATCATCATTATCAGCAAATTAAAACCAAAAAGAGAGTAGGCATTCAGATTTTAGAAAGTGGATTGTTTTCTTCATAGAACAGGTTGCAAGTAAAAACAATAAAAGTTGACCACTGAGATTTCATTGAGCTGTGGCAGTACTGGCAAAGAATGGAGGTTTTATTTGGACCATTTTGGGTAAATCTTATTCTGAAAGTCACCTGAAAATCATTCATTTCCTTGAGAAAAGAAAGTTTGCTTTTGGAAATGGGGCTTGCCAACCTTTGTCGTTACACCAAGCTGAAAAAGCAATTGTGAACCCCCTACAGACTCATATTTTTCCCTTTAAAAACAAAATGGAGAGAGAAAAGAAAAGCTGCCACCACCCAAGCAGCAAACTTTGTCCATCCTCTGTTCTCCAGTAGCTACCACCAAATTGATCCTTTCCTGAGACACGGGGATCATATCCTCTTTTATTTGGAGGCTTTCTAGCATTCCTGATGTGATGTGCTTCTCTTTAATGCAGGCTGGTGGTGTGTAGTGGAGCTGGATGAAGCTGCCTCAGCCTGAGCTGTGTATAAGAGAACAAAGCTCGGTACCATAAAGAACACCATTTTTAAAGTGGGCCTGCAGTATATGGAGGTTTCTAGTGTTATGACTGCAGTGTGAGAGACAGCCTCGCCCGTAGAAAATGTTCAGCCTGCTTTAACATTGGTTGATCTATGAGCATTGAGAAAGAAAGGGTGAGGAGACAGAAAGTGTACATGTTGACCTCTTCTTCCCCACTGTGTAGAACATAGCAGGTCAACCTGCCATAACACCTTTTTTTTAATTATGTGCACTTTTTTCTATGCCTTCTCTCATGGAAGGATCTGAACCTTTTTTGATTCAGGCTGGCTCAAGGTATCTAAGGAAATAATTTCTGCTTATGAAAAAAAGGACCCTGGTAACCACCAGATGCATGTGTCTAGTATTTTGTAACATCTTGATTGCGTGCTGGAAAACCGACAAGTTGAATTTCAAGGTAGTTGATATCTACTGCTCTAATGCCATCTGAGTACTACCAAGCTTGCAATTCAGGCTTGTTTAAATGCTAAAAGTTCTGTTTGAAGTGGAAAATAAGAAATGCTATCCAAGTTTTAAATGGGGTCTGCTACTGTTACAATAGTAGAACAGAATGGACTTCACTTTGGTGCAGGTAGGCATGAGTTATACCCATATTATACATGGAGAAACTCTTTGATGTATACTAATTGTGACCAGACCCACCAGAATACTTGGAGTATACTGAGTAATCTTCCTCTTTATGTTAGAAAGGAGTAAGTCCAAAAGATATTGACTGTATCCTTGGCTCATTTAATCTTACATGATTTGATTAAAAATAAAACATTTAGTATTACTGTTATATATAAGAAAACCAGTTTTCTTAGTTTTCAACAATATTTATAATATGTTTCCTATTTCAGCCTGCAGAATACTAGTTAAGTGAAAGAATAATGGAGCATTATATACTAACAACCTGTATATTGCTGTGCCTTTCTTTTCTGTATAACAGCATGCATAGATTTGAAGTAACACCTTTATTATTTTAAATATATTCACGAGATACATGTTCTCCAATTATTCTCCTGTGGCAAGTATATTTTTAATAATTATTTGGCATTTGAGTAAAATCTCTCTATATATCTTGTAAAACTCGAAGTAATAACTAATTAAAGCAGTAGTTTTTTATTTGAAGAACAATTACTTCTTTTGAAACATGTTAAAAGCTTAGTTTTACAGTAAATTAACTGTGTTCTCTGTTTACGAAATTCTGAGGTTTTTGAGTTTACTGCAGCAAAGTTGTTGAGTGTTATGAGCAGTGGTGTGCTGGGAGCCAGGGAGGCCACTGAATCCAGGGAAGGCAGCTTGAAAAGTAGCATTTTCTTTTTGAAGATGTGTTTTTGTAGAGATGAATTAGTGTTTTTTAAATATATTGCTGGTTCTTGCAGTTGCAAATTGGAGTACTGTGAGGCATCAAAGGACTGGAGGAGTCTCTCCAGAAAATATTTTCTGACACTACTGCACCCAGGACAGTGTCTTCTGGTGTTACAGCAAAACCAGGTTCCCTGCAATTGCTGATTTGCCTTTGAGTTACTAGAATAAAATACTGTACTCATATTCCAGTCATGGTTGCTATTTGAATTGTCAAAAACCCCCATGTAACTTGTTTTTTTTATTAACAAAACAAAACAAAATCCAGAACAACTTCTTCAATAATGAGAAAATCTGCTCGTTAGGGCATTCCAGCTTTGATTCTGTAGCTTCTGTGCTTTGGACTCGGCTACCCAAATCTTCAATCTCATTAGCACTGAGGAAAAAACAGTCTCTCTCAAATGATTAGGTATAATCAGTCAAACATTTAAATACTTGAATGTGACTTTTCTGTTAAGGATGACTGATGGTTTCATTCTCCGTAAGTCCTTTTGACTCAACATTTTTCTTTTCATTAAATTGATGTAGCTCTCTGTGCATCCTTTTCTGAGAACACAGCATATTTTATAACAAACTTGTATGACTGGCTTAGAGCAAATACCGTGAAGAAGAATTAAATTTACTCTCTCATAACCAATTAAATCTCCCCATTATTCATAAATGTGGAACACTTCAGTAATTATCAGGGGGGGGTTCAGGTTCGCTTCATACTGCTTAAGCTGAAACTGCTTTTCAGTGTTAGTGGATGAAGAACTTGGGAAGTAAATGTCTTGTTGCTGTTATTGACATATTTCATGACACTTTGCTCATCTGTCAAGTTTTGCATTTAAGTCAACAAGTAGAATATCATCAGAAAGCTGCTTTTCATTTTCAGAGAAAGCAAATTCACACTGAAAGGAAGCAACAGTGTAAGACAGCTTCCAACACACATCTCTGATTTCTGGTTCTGTCTGTAGCCAACAACTTGCAACTAAGATTAATTTTCTTTTTGGAGGTATGTTTTAGTAGTTATGGGGCTTTATAGGGTTTGTTTTGGTTTGGTTTTAATTTGTATTATTGATGCTTGCAATACACTGAGAAACATAAATGGACTGGAAGAGCAGCTTCACTGAAACATACTCTGAGGATTCTGAACAAATTCTTCAGGTGTGGTCTAGATTTTGGAAAGTTATATTTGGCCAGAGATGGTGGATGGGAATTGAGACAAGTGCAGGATGGGAGCAGAATTCCCTGTTGCTGGTGGGGTAAGATCCATGCACTTCAAGGTGTTATGCTACTATAGTCTGATACAGAAGTCATTATAGCAACTGCATGTCTGGATAGAAATGTTTCGCTTCCTTTTTACTTGGAGAAAAGGCATAATAATGAGCCTCAAAGGAGAAAAAGGCCTATAATCATTTAGGTTGAAGTGCTTCTTAATTCAAATGGTGTGCTATTTAGACAGGGAATTTGATAAGAAGGATTAGAACTGGAAAAGAAAGACATTTTTAAAAGCAAAGCTATTACAGGGTTCATTACTTTATTTATATGTTCTCCAAAATCACATGAATGAAGGAAAAAAATGAGAGGCAAAAATACTGGCTTCAGTTCAGAATGTCAATTACTACTTTTTTAATCCTCTTTTCACAATTTATTTGACATCTTGAACAGTAGCCAAAAAAGCTATTATAACTATAAAACATATTCATTGGTATAAATCTCATTAAGTTGAGCAATTTAATTAAGGTATTGACATGCTTAATTGATACATGCAACGAGAGGCCATTTTCATATCTAATTTCCATACGCTTTCTGCTTTTAAAAAAACTAGCTCCGTAAAAATGTTATAGATTCAGCTAAGCCCTGTCATCCCAAAGGAGCACTTGCTACCATTTACCTTGATTTAGAGCCAACTACTCTTCTAAGTGGAGCTCCATTAAATGGATCTGATGTATGCCTGACTCAAACATGCGTCAGCTTCTCTTATGATCAATAGTGGAATATTTATATTAATAAAGCACCAAGTTAATTAAATAAAATAGTCTTCTGGGTAAACTTAAGATACTAGGGGATGGGCAGAGAATCAATATATTCTGCCATTTGAACATTAACTATGTGCTCTGAAATTTTATGTTACCTTAGCAAAGATGCTTGCAGTGCGGAAGTCTCAGATGCACAGAAACTCCCAATGCAGAAAGCTCCCCAGCATCCTGTGCAGGATTTGCTTATTGAGTTAGAGCAAAGCCAACGAAACCTTGTATCTCTTCAGCTTCTATGACTTCATTCCTCTAAACACACTGCAAGTCCTTTCTTTTGGATTGGAACTGGGCACAGTCAAGTAGGTATTTTCCCAGTTGCCTGAACTGTTTACTCCTACCTTGCCAGAGATTGCCATGCTTTATAAACTTGCCAAGTAAGGGATTTATCAGTAATAGTGAAGGGTCATAGGTCACCTGTTTCTTTTTGAGGACAATCCTCATTAGTATTTCTAGTTCCAGTGTATTGCGTGTTTTCAGCCAAAAGGACAACTGTTCTTCAGCCTTTTCCAGAAGCAGGACCTGCAGCTGCACCCACAGACACAGGGGCAAGTGGTGGAGCACTCGGTGGCCATGCTGAGAGGCCTGACAGACAGAGCTCGGAAGGAGATTTCTATATGAGTAGGTGACTTCTTAGTACTGTGGAAACCTACTCTTGTTATCAACATCATTTTTAAGTGCTAGTCACAGATTCCCATCATTAGCAAACTGCTGTCCTTGTAGCATTAATGTTATTTCTGTAACATGCAGATGGCCTTTTAAGGAAACAAGTTCCTTCAGGTACTATTGCAAAGCACTGATACTACTTCATCCTATTTTTTAATCTACATTTTAAGGCTTCAGTACAGCAAAGTGAAAACAGTTTCTGTAAATACTACTGCAGCTGTAATAGGATGGCTGGCTTTGATAGCCAAAGGAGATGTGTTCAAGGTAAAGAAAATATTAATAGGTTATTCAGACAGCTTTGTACTTGTTCTATGTAAACATGCTACCATCTATTTAGTCAGGGGCACCATAGCATTGCTAAAAACAGTGACTCCTCTGGTTCAGAGACCAGCAGTTGTGTGTTGAAGCCCTCTCTGAAGGTGGAGAGTGAAACATGCCTGCTAGCAGGCTTCACTGGCTGGTATGGGGCTCCTTCCTGCTCCTCTCTTGAAACTTCGTGGGATTGTTTGAAGGAGGTGAGTTAAAACTGACAAACTAGAATATGTTCCTGTGGGCCTTCTCATTTTAAAACCTGAAATGTGCTGGGCTGAAGAGCAGTGACTGCTGAGCACGCCCATGCCGTGGTTACTGAACGTCTCATGACAAAACCTGTGGCCAATGGCTGAATGGAAGATTTCAATGAGACCCTTCTTTCCTGACTTCTCTGTGAGAGATACTGTCTACTATATGACATAAACAAAACCATGATGTAAATCCACAGGGAGGTAGCATATGGACTAATGTGTAGAACTTATCAAAATAATCAGTATCAGTATGCTGGGCTATTGCAGGAAAATAGGTCTGATATTTTCCTCTAATGTATGATTTTGACTTGGTTAAAAGCTTCCTAGTTACCAGGCACAGTGGGAGAACTGAAAGAATAGTCTCCTTTGTCTAGTAGTGAATGATGTCTTCCAGTAGCTAATTTCAGCATTGACTGAAAATACTTGGGTTTCTTTTTTTTCATTTTTTTTCTTTTTTAATTAATATAGAACTTTCTGAAGAAGACATATATATTTGGTGTGTTTATTACTTCCAAATGTGTTTCATATATGGAGGAATATACTTTGGGTCTTGTGTAACATTATTAATCAAAACATGTATGTTACATGTGACAACTCAAAATACTCAATGGATGTAAAACTTCTTGCCATATTATTGTGGTATTATTGTGTATTATTAAAGTGGTGGTAATGCATCCCAACTTTACCATTTAAGATTTGTTTTGCCTTTCTTCTTTTATATCATTCTTATGTGCTATGATTTAGAAAGATTGAACAAAGAGTGCAGGCTTGAATCAACATTGGAACCATATGTGTTATAGTTGTATATAATCTATGTCATAATTGTATAAATTTAGCAGAGTGGCATTGGTTTAGTTAGAAACCCAGTTTCTGGGTTAGACTGAGTTCCCCAGTACTTAGTCTTTCCAGAAATTAACTGTTCAAAGAAAGGGAAAGTGATTACATCTGAGTTGAGATAAAAGCAGATTCCACCATGAATTACTTTCTGGAACCAAACAAAAACCTTTCTGTATGGAATTATGATGCAGAAATTGTATTTTTTTTTCCTTTTCTTACTGACTCTGAGTTTCTGTGTTTTAATTGCTGGTTTTCTGTATGTGCATCTGGAAGTAATGATGTGAATAAATAATATCAGAATATAAGCTTTCCAAGTTTTATAATGATGTTAAATTTGATAAGAGAACTATTTGTGTCATATGACACCCATTTTTTCAAAATCTTGTGAAAGTAGTTGAACCAGAGGTGTCATAAATTGAAAAATCCTTTGGGATAATTGAAAGTCAAGTATTATTGTTGTTAGGCATAGTTTCTCCTGGAGGCTGGCATAGCTGTAATGGACTTTAGAGACAATCATCATCATTCCCAGCGGTGATGAAATCAGATCACTCTGGAATTTGATATTCTTTGATTTGAGAGTGCTTCAGCAGTGAAACAGCAGCGTGTAGACATCCCATTGCTTCCTTTTGGAGTCTATTGTGCAGGAAGCCCTCCTCTCTCTCCCCCTGGTCAGCTTTTTTACATTTAATTTAATTTTCTGAGCTGACATTGTCAATCTGAAATTCAGCAACATGCTTGACAGTGAGTCGGAGGAAAGCTGAGTTCATTTTTGGAAGTCGCTTAATGCAAATCAAGTCTCTAGCAGATTACTGAAGCAAGGCATTCACTGATGAATCAGAGTCATGCCCTTGTTTCTTTGTTGTGTGCAGGAATAAAACTCCAAATGTGCCACAAGAATCTTTGAGAGTCACTGTAAACCATTCACACGTGCCCACATCTCTGAATGGGTATTTTGGGTGTTGGGGCATAATTTTTTTTTTTTTCAAAGTACAGTCTGGAGGTTTTTGTAATGCAGTATTTAGTTGGCTTCAGGGAACTTAACTCAGCTTGTAACTTAGTCGGGCCAGTTTTCTTTGTAAGAGGCAATGAAATTTTAGGGAGAGTGTCAGTTCATGTGAGTTGTCTTGATTTTAGCTTAGTCTTCAATAAAGTTTCAGCTCCTTGGTAGGTGATCTATGAAAGTATTTGTTGCAACCCAACCACAGAGGAAGGGTTCGCAGGAGGTTCTTGAGGGATACCTAAGGAGTGAGTGAGGCAAACTGACACCAAAATAGCTGAATGATTGGCAGCTTATTGATCACAGGTTAGTGCAGAGTGGGAGAAGGTGCTTAACTACCCGGACAATCATTTAAAACCACAAAATACTTTATGATGTTTCAGTGAATCGTTTCTTCTGTGTGTATAAGGTGTCAGAATGAGGTTTGTAGTGGTCAGTTGTAATGGTCAGGTTGGACCTGCTGTGAACTACTTGAGTAGCTTGTTGCACCTTGCATGAATATCCTCAATAGAGTTAACCACTTTGTGGTATTACATCTTGGTCTAATAAATCTAGCTGTCATATCCCCATAGAAAAATGAATTAAGGCTACAAAGCAGTCTGAAATGTATCTTATATCTGCAGTGTTTCACAGGGGCTTTCAGGAACTAACCGATTCATAGCAGGAAATATATATAAAGGTGAAATCGTGGGAGAAAAGCAGAAGCTGAAATGTTATGAAAGAATAAGGGACAAGACACATAAAACTCTTTTGTCTAGGTGCTACAGACTGCTGAATATCACTGCAATGGGTGTTAGTGCTCCAATATTATAATTTGCTTTCAAAAGTTTTATTCCAGCTAAAGCATTAGTGTGTCCCTCTTTTTACCACAGAATAATAGCCTCTTGATAACCAGGGCTTAGGTATAAACAGAATGTTGGGGGTTTTGCAGCAGTGCATTCAAATAATTTGCAATTTGTTTCTACCTCACTAGAATAAATGGAATGTCATTGTAGTTGTTTTTACTATCCGTGGATTCTGTATAGTTTTTATTACTTTTATATAGCCACAGAAATGCCTGTGGTGATCATACAAACAAATTCCATCATTGGCCTCTTTCAAGAGAACTTCATAAAAAATAAAACCTAGATCTTTACACATGGAATTGCTACTTACACATATGACAATAGTCTATTTTTGTTGCCAAAGTGTAGGATCACAGCCTAAATTAAATAAATACTATTATGATCATTGGTTTCATTCTACTATGTGATGGTTAGGTACACCAGAATGTAACTGGTTGGGGAGATGGTTTTCTCCATATATCAGTAAAGTGCAAAAAAATCATTGCTGCAAAAGTACTTCTTCTTAACAAAGGCAGTATTAGGTCAAGCAAGGCTCATAGATTCATGGAATGATTTGGGTTGGAAGGGACCTCAAATATCGTCTAGTTCCAACCCCACTGCCATGGGCTGGGACACCTTCCACTAGATGAGGTTGTTCAAGGCCTCATCCAACCTGGCCTTGAACATCTCCAGGGCGGGGACATCCACAACCTCCCTGGGCAACATCTTCCAGTCTCTCACCATTCTCACTGTAAAGAATTTCTGCCTAATCTCCAGTCTAAATCTCCCCTCCTCGAGTTTCATTCTATTCCCTCTTGTCCTATCACTACAGGCCATTGTAAAAAGTCCCTTTTTGGTTTTCTTGTAGGCCCACTTAAGGTACTGAAAGGTCCCTGCAAAGTCTCCCTGGAGCCTTCTTTTCTCCAGGCTGAACAAACCCTACTGATTTTTAGTATTTGCAATTTCATAGGATTTCTTTCCACTACAGACAAAAGTATAATGAAAAGAAAATGTCAACAATATAAACTTTGGATTATTCTAAAGAAGCTTAAAATATGGGAGCCTCCACATAGCTGAATTTCCACTTTGGAAAGTGTTAACGTCAATAACCTGCAAGAGAGTTTCTAGAATTCACATTGTTCTATCAGCAAGCAAATATTTATAGAAAAGGAAAATCACAGAGAGAATTATTTCTTTCTACTGATGTCAGTGCTTCACTCCTACCTCTTTCAGCTGTATGTTTTTCCTACTAAATCATTTTAGTGCCTCTGTGTTGGAATCTCACTTGATTGGAGAACAGTGTAATAGAAACACACTAGTAGAATTCAGTATTACGTAGGATTAACACCACATTGGGATCGCTTTTTGTCACTGCTCCTGTTGCACTGCAGCATCTATCAAGAGGAATCTCTCTTAAATAAACTGGCAGAATGGTACATGCTGTCTCTCTGCTGGCAGGCAGAGCTCACCACATGTGGTAAGACTTAGTGGAATTTGCATAAAGTCGTATGTATATGACTTTCAGCTTGCGGGGGGGGGAGCAGGGGGGTAAGGGTGGTTCAGTCTCTTCCTGTACCCTGCTAGAGTACTTGCTCTAGTCACATATCCCGTCTCATTGTGTCTGATTATCCCCTTGATAAAAAGGATTAATTATATTGATACCATTTTGCAAAGCATTAAAACCCTACATTAAATGCTGCTAATGAAAAAGACTTACGTATTAGTCAGGAGCTTAACTTATTTCTAGAGGGGTGCTTCTCTGGAAGCATTTCCTCTGAGACCACTGTCAGTTACTTCACAATACCTGCTCCCGGACATACCCAAAGTTGAGTATGAAAATGTTGAGCTAGAATTTGATTCTTGCACATATGTTCCAAAGGACAAAGCAGATGCTGCATTCTAAAATGAAAACTCCTACCTGCCTTAAGAAAGGTGGCTTTAAAATAATAGTCTCTTAAACGCTGCTTGATCACTGTTTGATTGGCATTCTGGAAATGGCAAGAGGAGGGATGAAGAACTGTAAAAGTAATAAAGACAGATGTTGCCTTTAGTTGGGCATTGAGATTAGTTTTACAGTTAATTTTAAATGATATGATAATATTTACTGATTTTGTAAGACATATTCTGGTAGGTTTAATTTTTTTATGGTTTTGTATTGAGTGTGTTGACAGCCAAAAGTTGTAGCACTGTGTCTAATTTAATGCAACAGGGTGGGACTTTTATTGTTGTTTGACATGATTAAGAAATTTGTTTAAGCCTCATATGAAGTGTGCACAGACATATATCTTCTGTTCTTTAAAATATGCAGAAATATTTCAGCATCTACAGAGTGATCCCTGTGGTTGTGTCAAGACAGAAATCATAAATCTGTAAAAGTCCATTCAGGTCAGATCATTTGAAGAGTTTTTCTTAACACATGGTTTCTAATTTGGCCTTGGAGAAGGTGGAAGATGATGCCAAACTAATGATCTACTACTACTAAGATGTTTTTCCTCCTTGATTGCTTAGTGAAGACCCTTCCCCAGTCTTTAAGCTCAATCCCTCTGAGGTATCCTGTTTTCACAACAAAGGTATGGGTATGTGTATGTGACTTGGATTCTATTAGACTATGTGAAGCTTTGTGTGAATGTTCAAGTAAAGATGTATAAAGTTAGTGCCTACCACCTCACAGTAAAAGCAGATCAACAAAGAATTTGTGGTGTTTATCTTCTGGAAGCTTAGCAGGGATACTTGTGCAGTAGTGCGTGACTGTGTGAAAGCAGTGAGGACTGGCTTAATTGGAATTTTTGAGCCAGATTCCTTCCCTTAATGCAAACAAAACTAGAGAGAGTTTCTCATCGTTTTCCCAGAGCATGAATTGATAGCCAGCTGTACTATATTTAGAAAAACACAATCACCTTGCATTGTTCAGGGTCCAAAACATCTGTAGGACCTGCTCATGTTTTGCAGAACTCAGCTGCTGTCAACATCTAGACTTTTATTGCAGTGGTAGCAGGAAGAAATTATTTTCCTTTTAGAAAATCAGCAGTGATGCCAAGTTTCCACAGAGTAATGCTATTCAATGCTATTGTTCTTAAGCTCTTGCCTTGTAGCCCATCGGCAACAAGGCTTGCCCATTTTTCCTGTTAGACAGAGAGCTCTAACTGCTGCTTTCTGGTAAACAGAGTTTTTTACACTGAACACACAGAACAAAAGAAGCTGTTACTTCACTGAGTGTGTAAGGCTTCTCCAGAGATATAGAGGCACTGGTGTGTCAGACTTGCCACAGCTTTTTCCACCTGGAAAATGAAAAATATCCTGAATTCATCCTGCATATTTACAAGGCTCAAAGTTATTGAATTGTCCTCAACAGTGAACTCAGTTATCTGTTTATCTGTAGAATATAAGAAAGTCCAATACTGATCAATTTTGGAAACACTAGGACAGTAGCTCCTAGACAGGAATAATATTTAGCTGTTGAAAATGTTAAACATTAATTTTAACCGTTAATAAACTACTCCACAATTTTGGCAAAGCAGGAAAAAAATCTTCTTCTGTCTTCACTGTAAGTGAAATGCTAGTTTAATTTGATACAAAGACATTCTAAAAATGTGGTTGAATATATTTGCAGACTCAGTTTTGATCCAAATTCAACATCTGCATTCTTCAGCTTGTGTGTGCTGGCAGTTACCCTTTCAGATACATTCACCACCGAAGGAATTCAGATCCCTTTCTTGCATACCTCAAGCACGGTGTTTTTCTCCTGGCTCAGTCCTAACACACTTTTGAGGCACAGCAGTGTTTGCAAGTACGCATTTGTTGCAAAAAAGACAGAGCAGCATCCTTCTGTATGGCTTCCCAAGAGTAAGTGGCTGGAGCTGTAGAGGAGGATGTGACCAGATCAACTGTATACTGTTCACATCTTTGAAGGGCCATTGTATTGATTGGGAGGAATAAATTGTAGCAGTTGGAAGGAAATCTGTGCTGCAACCATTCTGCTGCTGCTTTTATCATCCCAGTTGTGCCACACATGAAGACAGACAGGGTTTGAGGTATTGTTGTGGACTGCAATTGAAACTCTGGGAGACAACAAAACTTCTTTGGGAATGTCAAGCCTTTATTTAAAAGATAAAGTAACAGTGAATATTAATACTCTGTGCTGGAATTGTTACAAATATAATTAAGTTAACTTCTTTTTTTCCTCAATGAATTTCTTTGGTCCTTCTCTTCGCATGTTCCCCCAGTCTTACAGACTCCTCCCTTAGTGAGCATTGGGTCCCTTTGCCTACTCTCTTCAGTGGATGTAGAAGTTACCTGACCTCCAGTTCTTGCTCTGTGAGAAAGCTGACTGGTGTCATTCCTCGCTTCACTGACTTGCTTGTCTTTTACTATGTGTTACTTAGAGATTCCTATTCTCCTCGGATTATACTCACTAATTTTCCCCATCTGTTACTCTTTAACTCATGAATTGTGTTATTTAATTCAGTCAAACATTGTAGGATAGAGTTTATGTGTCACATGCTGTTACAAATTGATACTAATTCCAGTGAGACAATTTGCAGTGACCAGACCGGGTGAAGTATATGATCTTTTGCAGAGTAGTTCAGTCTGGTTTTAGTCCACTAGTAAAGAGATGTTGGGCTGAAGGTTAGCCACTAAATTTTAGTAGTGCACAAAACCTCAAGGACTTTTTATTTTCTTTTATTTTGCTAAATACATTAGGACTCAAATGTGTTTAACCCAGAAATCCTATTTGGTAAAATCCAACATGGATTAACTAATTCTCACTAAGTCTCTCAGCCACACCATTCTGTAGCTGGAATGAAGCTAGCATGCAAAATACTTCTTTCTCAGTATTGGTGGCAGCTGACTCTTAAAATCATCATTCATACCTTTCCATTAGTTTTATTTTGCAAAGCAAGGAAACTAAATAGCTTTCCAGTATTATTGTGTCAACAAGAGATGATGGGAAACAATTGCACTCCTAAGCCCTACATGCAGTTGAATCAACCAATGTTTGTCTTACAGTTTTGTATTAGCTGCTAAAGAGAGAGTTGTGAGTGAGCTCTCCTTTCTTATTCCTAGAAGTAACTGAGTTGTGGATAAGCTGGAAGGTACTTGAAGGAATCAGGTTAGTTATTCTGGGGTTTTTGTTCACTTTAGCTGAACATTGGTTCTGTGTGTTAGTGATTGACTGAATTTGCAGTTTTATTATGGGATCACCATACCATAACATGGGAAAGAAACGTGTTTGGCTGCGAAGCATTAGCTCCTGATGACTAGTTCTTGTATTTGCATTAAACTTCTTTGACGTTAAAGACAAGTCTGGTTCTTTACTGGTTAACACTGAACACTGATCTCTCTTTTGCCCATTTGAGCAGGAACAATAATAAAAGAGTAATGTTCAACCCCATGAAACACTTCTTAAGCTCTTTTTCAGGCAGTTCTTTGTTTAAAAAAAAAAAAACAAACAAAACAAAACAACACAACCCCCCCAAAAAAAACCTAAGAACTTTAAAAGTCTAATCTTTAAAAGACTTCAAAAAATCTATTTAAATTTTAGAATCTGTATGCCAAAAAAGATCTGGAAAAGAACTGGTAAATCCTCAAACAGTTTGGGGTTTTTTGGTTTTGTAAAGGGAGACAGCAGAAGAATAATGCTGCTCATTATTTGGTTTTCATATAATACATCTGATTTTTAGTACCACTGTAACTTTGCAAGTTGTATTAAAGTCGCTGGTTTAATGTTTTAGATTTGTAGTTCAAATGAAGACTTTTATTTTATGAATGTTCATAGGGTCTGTGTTCCCATTAACTGATTTATGTTCTGTAACTGGCAGAATAAAACAAAAAAAAAAAAAGAAAGAAAGAAAAAAAAGTCCTAATGTACTTTATTGCTCTGTTAGTTGAAGTTTCACTTAGGATGCAATAACCAGCTTTAAAGCAGGCAGCTAAACCCAGCATTACAGTGAAGACTTGCAGAGACACTTAGGAAATGTCAGCAGTTTGGGGGGGATTTTTTTTTCCCCTTTCCAATCATTTTATCAGTAAGGCTCTTGAAATTCACATTTGAAGATCAGTAAAACAGTATTAGACTTGCAGATCTGTGTCCAAAGCATTTTAGTTAAATTAAAATAAAAACTAAAAAAAGTTCCACTGATTTATGAGTTAGACTAACATTGTGGTCTGCTCTGCTGTGAGGGCATGTGAGCCACAGCTGCTGGATTTTGTTAGCTCCTGCATCTCTGATGCAAACATGAAATCAGTTCTTTACTATCTCCATAGCTCTGTTTCTCATGTCTGAACTGAGAATGCTGTTTCCTTAGGGGTGTTCACCACACTCTGCTGGCTGTGGAAGTTGTTGCTCAAAAGTATCCAGTATCGTTGCCTGCTGTGCTTTTCACCTAGTCAGCTCCTCCGTAGTCTGCTGCTGAGGCCTTTTCAAGTGTGTTTCCATCAGACAGGACCCCTGTATGAAACAGGCATTGGGACACATCCAAAAAGAGCCTGTGTTTTACTGAGGCTCTGTCCAGTTGCAGTCTCTGTACTATTTGCACTGCTTGAAAGCTGTGTGGCAGGTTGAACTGGGTGAAACTTGCCTGTATTTATCAAAATAACAGGAAGAACAATTTAATCTACCAGCATTTGTTTAGCTCAACATGCCTGTTTTACAAGGATGCAAATGTATTTCTGTTGTTGGACTTGCTGCTTTCTGTACAGAGGAACCATGGTGAAGGAGGGTGCTGCTGACATGCTAGCATGTTTAGTTCATCCTTAGGTCAAGTCATTTAGATCAGGTCTCTAACACTGTCGGAGTGCAGATTTTTTCAAGTGCGTGTTTCTCTTAACAGCAGAACGTTCCAGATATCCTTCTTAGGATTTATCATGCACCCAGGCACTAGGCTTGTTTCACAGTACAGAAATAGGGGGTTTGAAACCTCTAAGAAATAGGAAATGTATTAGTAATTATTTATTTTTCTTCAGATTTATTGCTTATTTTTACTTGAATACCACAGTCCCCTTTTTTTTCTGCCCAATTTTTTTTGTTTGGTTTGGTTTGGCCTCACATTAGTTTATCTAATTTTTTGCAGTTACTATTAATAAGT
Source organism: Indicator indicator (assembly GCF_027791375.1). Lineage (NCBI taxonomy): Eukaryota > Metazoa > Chordata > Aves > Piciformes > Indicatoridae > Indicator > Indicator indicator. Next base: position 14,240,828 of record NC_072027.1, read on the forward strand.
AAGATTTATTTTACATGCTGTCATTGAGAGTTTCCAATTATATCTGTTATGAGAAGCAGAGAATGAAAAGCTGAAACTTAAATCTAAACTACCTAGACAAGTTGCTTGTTGCAGCCTTCTGCACTCTCAGAGGAGATTTTGTGAAGTGCACGGGCTGAGCTTGGTTGGTCTTTGCTTGCTTAACACAAGTTTGGCACATTGTGAGGACGAGGAGGTGAACGGTATTCCTAATCATCTCCAGAAGGGATGATTATGATTGTGAGAAGGCAGTTGCAGGAAATGAAGTATGTGCTGGTGCATTTCCTTCTATGCTGCGTCACTAATGCTGTGCAGGCTGTCAGTCCTTCAGACCACTAGAAATATTCATGAAATCAGTCCACAATCCTGAAGATTTAGAGAGACAGTTTTGTTAGCTGGAGGAAAGTGCCTAAACTGAAAATAAAATTAATACCATTTACAAGAAGAATGTTGTAGAAAATGTTTGAATTTCCTACAGTCCCCTGTTTTTTGCCTGACTGCAAGTGAGAGCTGAGCATAAAGACAAAGCAGAAATTAAATATATAAATTAGCCCTTTTAGACTACAATAATTTCACAAGACAATACTTGAACACCTAATTCATTTTTTAAATGTAATTTGAAATAATGCACAGTAAAATGCCAGAAAAATGCAGCTTGGGGTGTTGCTGGGTTTAGCATGGTTTTAGCTGATCACACAATTCTACTTTTTCAACCCCTTTTTGTTCTGCTTTGCATGTCTCTTGCTTTCAGATCTTACTAATTTTTGCCTTCTTAAGCCATTTTGTCATGTCTTTAACCATTCACTGCAACTCTGCTGTGCTTCACTGTCACACCACAGTGACTCCCTGTCATGAAATCGGCCTTCAGCATAAGACTTCCTTCTTATACATTTGAAATACACTTTACTTTCAACTCTTCTCTGTCCGGGTTGCCTGATCATTTGTCTGGGTTGAAGGGCTGTCTTTAAAGAACTAATATTTTGTTGCTGGCAAAAGAAAGGGGAGGTGAAGGAAGGGTCAGGGTGTGGATCAGTGTTAAACAAATTGTGACGGTCACAAAGAATTTTAATCTGGCTTGAAAAAGAGACTTGTATTCAGCAGCACATTTTTGCTTGTGATGGTCTGAATGGACAATTGTGGCTACTTTGAGAATTTGGTGTAGACTGCATGACGGGTATAAATTGGATTAGTCTCATGACAAGGACATTGCCCCTTTTTTTTTTCTATCTGCCTGATGGAAAGCAGAAGAAAGCCCTGTGTGACACGTCTTGACCTGCAATGTCAGTGTGGGCTTTTGTGACAGGCTCTGATTTCTGGCCTCTCATTTGATAAAGCTAGTTTGGTGGAGAGTAGAAAGGAGGCTTGGTGCAACACAAAATGTACTTACAGAAAAGAGTATCTGGTGGTGAGTACAGATGACTGCCATTCCGTCTTAATAGTCATTAGAAAGCCAGAATTTATTTCTGAAAATGGGGCAAAGTCTTGGGCTTGTTTAACAGAGGGATGCATTCACACCAAGAGATGCACTGTGTAATGTCCTGTGGCGTGGTGTCACCTTTGCTCATGCTTTTGTCCATCTATCCCTGTGTCTTCCATTTACTCCACTTACCTACATCTGACATATTTCTCTCCCACTCTTCTACCTTCCTTTCATTTTCTTCCACTTCTCTCTTCCCCTCTTTTCTGTACACAAAAAGAGGAGTGAAATCACTCCCTCTTTTCCATGCTGACAGGATGCCAGTCAAGAAATCAATTTGAGTGCTGTTTTTTCTTAGTCTGAAGACATCCTGACATTCTGATTTTGTGCCTATTTCCCTTTAATACCCAATGCAGCCCTTCCTGCCTCCATTTCCACTGGTAGAGCGTTGAGAACTTGGAGAATTCCAGTGGAAATATTCATAGTGCATCAAAGGAAAAGGAACTGAGTAGATGTTGCATAATAGAAAACTGATGTGCAGTACTTATTACTCTACCTGCACTCTCAATGTAGATGTAATTATTTCAATTAAAACATTTTGTAAAGTTTTTAGTACTAGAAAGGGAGTCTGAATTGTTGTGTTTGGGTTTTTTTTTTTTAAACAAGATTAAACTTCTGTCACTCCCATTGACAGACAATGCAGTGGGGTTTTCTTAGTGCAGTGGATCAAGATCTTTTCACTTTTCAGTTTATAGGACTCATAAGAGAATGATTGTCATGTTTTTCCTGAAAATTAATTGCAAGTAAGGGGCTGTAATCTGATCAGGAGTAGGCAAGTATTTCCGCAGTCAGTAAACAAACAGGAGCATGGTGAGAAAATTACATCTACGCTATGGGGATGCAATTTCAAGGCATCAGACTTGGCTGCAAGTACTCTGACAGCGAATCATGGCGTTGTGCCAGTGTCATGACCACATTTGAATGATGTCTCCTGGAAGCTCTGTCATTTGTATCACGAATTCTGGTGGTTTTTGTTGGAGAGTCATTTCAGCTTATGCCACAGACCTTTAGAGGAGATAAAGAAAATTGAAAACATCATGTGGTGTAACAAATCCAGAAGCATCTACTTTTCCAAGCATGCAGACGTTCCATTATCTCATGCAGATTTGAGAAATGTGTTCTCTTTGTTTAAAAGTATTTTTTTTCTTTTCCTTTATTCAGAGACCTGAGTGAAAACCAGATAAAAGGAATCCCTAGAAAGGCCTTTCGAGGAATCATTGATGTGAAGAACTTGTAAGTGGCAATTTCATTAATATTTGCGGTGAAAAACATTTTCCCTAGGCCATTACTATTTGTTTGAGTGCTGCGTGGTTAGCTCTGTGCAACACAGTATAGAGCTGTGGACCCTGCTGTCTGCAGGATATTGTCAAGGGCCTCATGTGCTACTTTGATCCCCAGGTACGCTGTGCAACACACGTGGGAAAGCTCTGAGCGAAGAAAAAAAGTATACCTAAAGGCTTTGCCCCTCTCTGCAGTACTGTCCTGCAAAATCCAGTAAAATCACAGTCTGAGGCTTTGAAGCAAGATATGCATAGGAAAAGAACTGGTAGAGTTTGGGGGTGAAACTGAAATATTTCTGTTAGATTAATTTTCTGTCTCACTGCTTGGGTGGGAAGTAAATATGGCAAAACATGGCACACAGGCACAGTAGTTGAGTACAAATATCAGCAAGTGAAAAGATAATGTGGGAAATTAACTGTGTGTGCTTTGACAGTTTGTATTGAAAATTAAAATGATTTCTTAAAGCCATTAAAAGAGAAAAGTAGGTTTTGCTGTTTGTGCAATGAAGCTTGTCTATCCTAGCCATTTCTATAACGTGCAGTCTGAAATATGTGTACATAGATTTTCAGCTCTATATTTCTAGAGCTGCTGGAGGCTCTTACCCGTTATATACCAAAAATGCATTTTTGGGAGCACCCACACCATTGTCCTTAGTGTCAGCACAAGGTGAATCGGAAAAGGAAATAGCAGCCAGCAAGTTGGCAGTCAGGATTTTCTGACAAAACTTGCAGCCACTCTCACAACCATTTCAGAGCCATCAGTATTTCCACACCAGTAGCAGAAATCTGAGAGCCCACCATGTTAAATATTGGAATTGTAGCATAAATAGTGTGGAATTTGGTTTTTTGTTTATTTATTAGCAGGGTCAGCTAAAGGAGATCTAAGAAGAAGCACTTTTCTACAATCAGTCTTGCAACATAACTGTTTTCTGTTTTCATTTCTTCCCCCAATGAGCAACCTCTTTAGTGTCCAGACTATGTTTTTTTTTTTCGATAGGCAGCATGGAGACTGTTAAGAGCAGTCACTGTGAGTCAGAGCATGACGTCTGCATCCAAGGGCAATCCATTGGACTTTCTCTGGATATCACATCCCTGCTGAGTGGCAGGGAGTATCACATCACTGGGATTTTTGCAAGGCAGATAGTACTGAAAAAGACCAAAGCAGGATTACCTGCAACTGGGAAACAGGCACAGGACCAACCCTCTGAGATGTCCCCTGCTCTCTCTGATCACTGTGCAGGTTCCTTAGGAGACTTTGGGTCAGACAGAATGGGGGGACAGGCTTTCACACATATGTGGTGGGTTGAAACTACCACATCATACAATATTTACGGCTGCTTCTGCAGTCATTCAGCATACTAATCTTGTGTTTCTTCAATTATTTGTTACTTACTCTGTGTATATTCAATGGTGACTTAAGCTTTTCAGGTATGAAGGCTTTTTTTACCTGAATGTCAGCCTCAGAAAGAATATCTCGAGGAGCCAGTTAAAGCCATCTAAGCCTGTACTTAAATGTGGAGAAGCATAAGAGGACCTGTGTGAAGGTCTAGTTTTTAAGACACAGAAAGACACTGGAGAATATAGTTTATAGTGGAAAGACATTTCTGCATTTTAGATGGAAGTGTGTCTTTTTTGTCTTTTCAGCATAAACTTTCTGTAATGTAGAGGAATAGTAAATGGTGTTTTGTTTCAGAAAATCTAACTTTGCCAGCTATAATTCACTGTTAGTTGTCTAACTTTATTTAAAATAGCAAAGTTTGCATTCAGAGTTGATTTCATCTCTGGTAAGCTGTCAGAAAAATCAGTGGTGTTCTTTGATTTATGCACCCAGTCTCAGTGAGGAAGGAACCAGGGTCTCACCTTTACATGAGCCAAAATGAAGGAACAGATGGCTGGAATGCCTACAGGAACTCCATAAATGTTGAAATCTAAAGCTTTAACAAGAAATTGTGATTGTCAAGTTAGTCAGCATCTACTATTGTGCTGTAAAAGACACATTGTCAGGAGTACTTCCCTGTAGCCATAGTTTCTTGTCTTTCAGAAATACTGAAAGTTATCAGAGCATCCTGGGTGGACAGTCCAACAGAACTCAGCTCTTCAGCAGGAGTGCAAAGCTTAGTAGTCTAACTAATAGATTTGCTGATGTGAGCCATGAGTACTGATTCTTTAGATTCTTTAGATAAGTATCAGGAGAAGCAGACTTTTCACTCAGACCTGTAGTCATTTTTTCTCAATAAGGAATGGATGAATTGTGTACCCAGGGTTATGCATTAGAGCAGATGACTTGCTTCAGACACAGACTAGTGGCGTATGAGCAACAGAGAAAGATGTGACAAGATGGGCCAACTTGCAGCTGGAAACACATTAACATTTCTGCAGCAATAACTATAAGGGTGTGATGCAAGCTGAACCAAGTTAATATTTAAAGCTCTTAAAGCTTTAAGCAGTAAGCTTAAACATGCCAATTCCCATTCTCAGTCTGCATTTGGCAGCCACATCACTCCCTTCTGAGTCCCAGAAATGACTGTGCCAATGAGCATGAGTGTTCAGGCACCTAGAGGAAGAGAATGAGTCTTTGCCTCTTGGTGCCCTTCAGCTGTTCAAGCACCTGCCCTGCATAGTGACACACATGCACTAATGTGCTCGCAGCAGGGTTGGCTGTTTCTATGGTTATCCTTTTATTGTGCTATCTCAGAGTTCTTCCGCCTTATAAAACACCTTTGAGGGATCTTGGAGACTTTTAAACATAAGATATATTCTCCCACGCTCCCCAACTCCTTCCAATTTACCTTTAAAATTCATATAGGGGAAGGTTGGCATGTCTTTATTTTCATGGCTTGACATTTAACATGGCCTTAAATTCTGGCAAAAATAATAACTCCATAGATATTATATTAGGGACACAGCAAAGGCTAGACCATGTGAAAGTCTCCAGATTAATGCTGGTTTTAATAGCAGTTTGGAAAGCTTCCCTCAGGAAAAAATGCAGAGAAGTTGATGCAACAGACTTAGCCAGGGCATGAATTCCTTATGGACAGAAGCTCGGAAATACACAGCCTAAGGGCTTCATATACATTACAGTGGGTGCCATTTGGAAACCTTGTGAGAGCTGCTCCGTCTCAGCGTGGCCATAGCAGTAAGCAACACAAAGTGTAAGGCTGTGTCCAGTTGGAGCATAAAAAAAAGAGGATTTCCTGAACTTAAGAGGTGTTGCTGCATGTGCTAAGCAGTGATAGTCTGGTGATGTCCCTCAAGCACCAGGACTGCAGAACTTGATACTGATGAGATTTTAGTCATTTAAAAAAATAAAGAAGATATGAAAGAAAAAAAAAAGTATTACAGAAATCGCAGCATTTCAGGGTATTTTTCACCATGCCCTTCTTTTTAAATGCTAAAAGCTTTCTCTTTTGTTGTTCTCTCAGCAGAGCAGTGAGCCCAGAAAAAATGAGCTTGTGTAAGAGCTGTGCTAAAGAAGACTTTTTAAGTGTTGGGGGAAGGTGGGGAATGTTTTTGCATGAGACAAAGCTAAAGCAGAGGCTGGCAAGATGAGTCTTTAAAACTCCCAAGTGGGGGAAATTTTGTTGCGCGAAATTATTTTCACATTAAGTGTTTTCTGCTATTTTACTGCAAAATCAAAGGAAGAATTTACACACAAAGAATGAGTTAGTACGTCAATTTCCAATGAAAATACAGAAATTCAGCTTTTAGAAAGCTTCAGGAATGCATCATGTCAATTACCAAGAGTGAACTGATGTGGGAATTTGGCATAAGTTGACACTTTGAACATGTTGTGGAATAGATGCATAAATGCTACTCAGTGGTCCTAAATGAGTTGAACAAAAAAGGGCAAGAGGGCCAGCTTGCAGTGTGCACCTGTATTCAATTTCTGTTACTTATTACTGAGAGAACAGGAAATGTTTCTTGCAGGAATCTAGCCTAAAGTAACATTTATTTCAAGAATTAAAGTATATGGACTTGGGTCTTGTTGAGCTTTGGGCTAGCTCGGCGTTGTCAGCCTTGGCCTTCCACCATAAAAATATAGAGAGAAGCTTCTTGGATTTCTGCACGTTTACCTTGCTCATATCATATCTTGGCATCCAGATGAGTGTTTCTCTGGTGAGAAACACTCCAGTTTCTGTTGAATGAGCCTGTCCAGCCCACCTTAATGAGGGCAGCCAGATTCCCAGAAGAGGAATATGTAGAGGTTAACTCAAAGAAAGATCCTATAAGAGCAGACACCATTTTTCTAAGGTGTTGCTTGTGGCTCTTTGCAGTATGCTCCTAGCTCTTCCTCTCACTGTGCTCTTCAGGACTGTGAAGCTGAGCATAACCAGTAGAGCTGCCTGGAGATCACAAAGCATTATAGCAATGTGATTGTAGAGAGACATGATGATATTTGGGCTTGTTTCGCAGGAATTGTTCCCCCATAAGAAATGCCCAGGACAGATTTCAAAGAACTACTCTTTGTGGCAAGCTGCTGCCCTGTATTTTTTTACCATTTCTTGACAGAAGTTTATTCCTTCATTTTGCAGCATTACAGTAAAGGAAGATCGATAGCCCAAGACTTACCAGCAAGCAGAGATCTGTCTGAGACTAAAATGGTTGTGTGTTTCCCTAAGCCTTTGCGTCTCTGTCACCTGTTCCTATCTTGCACCTTTAAGCCTGAAGGAAAAGCTACTTCTGTAAGCAGTGAAAGTGCAAATGTGCATCTCACGTAAATGCAGAGTGCACAGACATGGTGTTAGTGCCTTCGTCAAGGCAGCCTCCATGACCCATGTCAAGGAGCAAGTCCTGGTGGCAGGCCTGGGTGACAGGAACTGGCTAGTGTCCATGCTATCTGCAGAGTTTAATCTTTGCTGTACACGGTCCTCTCTTTCACATCAACATCTCCCAGACAAGGAAGCAAAATGATTCCCTAAAAGAAAAACATGAATACGTATGCAGAGTAGATGTGTGGGGTAACGACAGAGCAGCAGAGCAGAGGGGTAGCCAACCTGACAATGTGGACGCCCCATCTGAACACCACACAGAGCTAGAGCCACATCAAATTACACAGTTAACTGCTGCTTCTGTGAGGAGTTCTGCCATTTATTTTTTTATTCACTGGAACTCAGGTCTGTGCACATTCAGCTTCTCTCTTTTTCCTTTTGTTGACTTTGTTTGCAAGATAGAATTTTCTAGGATTGGGATTCAGAAAAACACAAGCTAACAGCTTCATCTGTCATGATAATAGAGGCTCATTGCATTTCTGTCTAAATATTTCTCAGCGTCACTATAAGATAATAGCTCACATTACCAGACCTGTAAGCTACTTGCCTTGCATCCTGGGGCCACTTCTTTATGGCCCTAAAGGTTCCTTTGGAGGAAGAGATTAAGCATTTAGATTTTTTAAAAATGCAGAAATAAATTAGCATATATGTAACATTTAGCATTTCTGTAAGACAGTACACATTTATTTTCCTAGTGGTTGCATTACCTATGCAATGTAAAAATGTGAAAAATCAGAGCTGTGCCAGCACTGTAAAATATTTTTGTGACTATTAGTTTCAGTTTCTTATTTGTTAAATGGCTTTTCCTGGAAGATACTCTTACTTTTTCTACATCATTCTACTATTAGCATCGATCCTTGTGACTTTTACAAAAAGTAAACATCTAGATTGCACATTCAGGTTCTGGAAAAAGCTGAACTTGCTTTTTACATTGAGGGGTATTTCACATTCACCTACACAAAATATAAAAATGTGCATGGTTCCTTTTTCATCCATCACAACCACCACTGCAGAGCATATCTGTAATTTTTACCATTCACCCATAGAAGAGAGAAAATTAAACGTACCTGTCAAGGTAAAATATTGAACAAACCCAAGGAAATAATGATTGATTCGTGCATAGCCATTTCACTAGCAGAAAGAAAGCAAGTGATTGTGGATTATTTGCAGTACATAAATATGCAGTATATCCTAATGAAATGTTAGAGTAGAAAACCTAACTCCTGTAGTCTGGGTTCTCAAGGGAAGCTGTTATCTGGAGGCCTCTGAAATTCCTGGCCTCAATGTCTTGATGTTTGTGTACAGTATTCAGTGGTACTAGTGCAGTTTGCAGTAAAATAAACCAAAATAAGATAAACAGCTGGTTGGATTTTCCACTCATTTGGTGTAAAATCTGGACTAAGTCTACTGAAGTAAGTGGTTGGCCTCAAATAAAAACAATGAGATGGCTGGAGGAGAATTGTTTATCACATGTTGGGTTGTGTATTTGCTTGTGTGTCTTTCAATAGGCTGGACAACGTGTGTCTGTGTTTGATGATGTGCATGAAAGGCACAGTATATGTTAAATATGAATAGAGGAGAATTTAAAGAAATTATAACTTTCTATTATGGAACAGATTTCATATTGCTTTGATTTCAGCTGGTAGTTTTGAGTGGTTTCAGAGCTGGCAAAAGAGGTCAGAGGTATTGAAAGAGTCAGCTATTTAAAAGGACTCATTAGGGACAAGCCTTTTGCACTCTTTGATTGGGGGGGAAGTTCATATTACTACAACCTTCAAAATGTGTAAATAATTTTCCTCCTCTTTATCCATAAATTCACATTGCACTCAATGTATTCCAGCAATGTATTCGTTTCTCTCCTATAATTGGTATTCATTGTAATAGGGACCATAATGAATTCGAGAGGGATCTCCATGGCCATCACATTTGCTTTCCTAGAAATTCCATTGTAATGCAGCATTATTATGGCATTAAAATAACACGTTACCATTTTAGCACCTTCTGTGGAGAAACATCACCTGCAGTGTAGGTTAATTTTATGAATATATTAGTTTGAGCTTTTGCCATCTGTTCTACCCCTTGCCGTAAATGCAAAAGGCATATATTTCACAATTAACTCATTAAAAAGATATGATTGATTGAAATGCACATGCATGTTCCCTATACAACACAGAATACATTTGAGGTGAGATATGGAAAACTAACCAAGCAGAGAGTCTGAGGGGACATTTTGTGATACAGTAATGTTTTTTTCTATATATCTTCAGCTGGTCAGCATGCCAAGTGACACAAAGTTGCTGGCTTCGTTTGCCTCGTGAGAGTCATGGCACACCTTTGCAGGGACTAACTGTGCATTGCAGTTTGGCTGGGGGAACTGTTGGTGGCTATACAGCCTGAGGACACTTTGTCATATATTACACCTTTGCTTTTCTGGCTTCCAGTTTACTCACTTCTCTACTGCTACTAACCTTTAATATCTATTTGCCCTGAGCTTTTTACGTAGCTTTTCTTTTCTATCTTACAGTAATAATTAGAGAAAAAGGCAAGAAAACTGAAATGCTGTGCAGCCTGACTTCTGGCAGGCAGGAAGGTGTGGGGAGGAATTGCGTTTTTGTTAGCCCCCAACTGTAGGTGCCTTACTGTTTCCATCAGGAACATTTTAGCTGCTGCACCACAGCCATGAGTAAACCTGGTAGAAATGTAAAGATCAAAACTTCTAACTTCTATGCAGAAACTGCATCATCCTTCTCCACCTACAGGGAACAGGCATAGCCAGTTTAGGTTTTATTTTTGCTGAAGTGGGAAGGGTTAGCAACACATGCACACACCATCTATACCTCCTGTTGGTCCATAAAAGCACAGCACCTTGGGCACAGGGGTGCATGCCCTGTCTGTAGGCAGGGCTGCCCTTAGTATCCTTTCCCTTACAGAAGAGCCTTTAGAGGATGAGCAACAGTGTCTTGGATAAGGAGCTAATTTTGCATTCCTCTGGAATATGACACACACGTAGCTGTGCTCTCCAGCAGTTTATTGTGATTGTCAAGAAATGTTGTGGGGTTTTCAAGTGTCCTTATAATCTTGAAACTTTTGCATGTTTCTTTTAACATCATAGGGAGTAGTCATCATTCAAAATTACCTTCTTGGGGAGAGACTTTTGTAGGCCCTTTGCGTTGTGCACCTACGCTAAAAGACGTTAGGTCAGCAGTAACCTTGCTGGTTAGGGGGCTCATTTCATTCTTGATGGCTCAGTTTTGCAGATGCTTTGCAGTAGTGTTATGTCAACTCTTCACATGGTGAGCTGCAGGGTTTGGTCTCAACCTGCAGGATATCCCTGTGTTTTATAAGATCTGCTAAAGGGAATGCTGATTCCTTGTGTTATCCCTGAACAACCTGGGGTGGCCCCAAATACATCAGGGAGCAATGGCAGAAACATGTGCAGACTAATAGCCTGCAAATTCTGCAACACACATGATAAATACTGGAAAACTCCAGAACCATTTCATGAACTATTTAAATGTATGTCAGATTTGGTAGTGTGAATAGACTACACTTGCATTTTTAAAACACATTTTGGTTTATGTAATCCCCTTTCCCATGTCCCTTGCTAATAAATAAAACACCAGGTGGACTAACCAGCACAGAATGATCTTAAATCTGTTGAATGTGCTAAACTACCACTTGCACTTCACATGAGATTGATTTCACAGACTGAAAATGCACCACTGATTTTTGTATCACTATTTTTTTAAACTAAAACATCTGCATTAAGTAGAGTGGATGTCTGCTCTGTTCTTCTGTCCAGTTGTATTTCAAGAAGTATTTGTTTCATGGATGCCCACAGTTGTGGGCTCCACTGGCCACAAGGGATCTGTCAACAACAACTCATTAAAAGCCAAACCATCACTCCTGAGAAACAGATTTCCTCCCTGTAAAGGTTGCTTTCCCCTGAGTAAAATGCCAGATAAATAAAAGCTGAAATATCTCTTAAGTGTGCTCTACCTATAAAGCAGAAGTATATAAGGCAGCAGTATTTAGTAGAGGAGGGTGTATGGTTGGTGGCATTTCTTATTTTAGGATTTTCATTTTTCTAGTATGAATAAGAGCTGACTACCTCCATGATAGTGCTAGAGATAATATCCATTACCCGATTTCTGTATTTGGTATATCCACTGCAATACAGAATGTTTTCAGTATCAATTTTTGGGCAAACCGTAGATTTTTTTTTTTTTAATATTGGCAAGCATGTATGGCAAGCATAAATACCAATTTTTTTTTCCATTCTGGAAATGCATTTCAAGCATCATTTAAAGACTGCAACTTCCTTGTTCATATGGTAAAATCCTAATGCTGATGACAAAGATGAAGTGTACCACACAGACCTAAGTTGTCGTTTCCATTTACTTCAAATTCTGTTCTGATCTTTCTGATGTTTTTTATTTTGTGTAATTTATTGCCTTTTTCTGCCTAAGAGGGCTTCTTCTATAGCCATTAGTAATGCATCTCTGTAAGCTGGTCATCAGTGAGGATTTTGAAGACTGACATGGATGTGCTGTGTCATGTCAGGAAAATAGCACATCTGACATGGCAATGTGAACTGATTGCACAAGGACACTGAACAAATGCAACATTTGGGTGTGAGAACCCCAAGGTTGAAAGCCACTTTTAAAATTTGTAGTGTTTTTTTTTTCTGTTTGATTAGGTGAAAAGCAGTTCTAAAAAATCAGAGTTTGGAATGTAGAGATTGAAGTTGTGTATAATTCACTTGGCTAAATGTGACACTGGTGTGAACTGGGAAATGAGGCCACAAGCTGTATGTCCCTAGAGCCTCACAAAGGAAAATTTCACCCCTAAGTTTGAATGGGATCTGTTATAGAGGGTTTGAAATCTGCTACAAAAAGTCAGGGGGACTGTTAATATTTCCAGAAATTACTTACCTGCTTACCTGTTTTCACTGAGATCTGCTTGGTGCTTTTCTGGGCTCATTATTCTTTTATCCTAATAAAATGTAGATAAATTTTGATGCAGCACCCATACTGCAGCACTGCTTTTGCAGGGAGAGTAATAAAGAGCAGATTTGGCCTTTTTCTGCTTTAATAGTCTTATAAAAGCCTCTTTGACAGAAACAAACTCCAGAAAATACCATGATTTAAAAACAGGCTATGTGGTATTCTTACTGTCCTTTTGATACGAAACTTGATTAAAATAGGATGTGACATAAGTTGAGAAAGTATGAAAATCAAATTTTCTTTATTTTATACTATTTTAGGCTACCCTATGCCTACAGTTTCTCTTTGTATAATTTGTTGTCTTTGTGCCATAGCTTAATTTCAAATACATTAGCTGAAAATGTCCCTGTAGCATTCTTCTGATTGTCAAAAGCAGCTTTTATTCTGAGGGGGGAAAAAAAAGAGAGAGAGAGAGAGATAGTACTGGTTTTAATTATCATTCTAAATAGCTTCACAACCACTGTGAACTCTGAATTTACATCATTTTTATGATAGCCACACTACTCCAGGTTTATTGATTTTGTCATTTGCTTCATTATATTTAATGCAAACCTTTTGTATGGAATTATTCCGGTGCTGTGCTAGGCACAGAAGGGTCAGCATACGCAGTCTCTAGCCAAAACAGCACAGCAGTATCGTTTTAGTGCAGACTCCATGAATAAGTGGGGGCTGTAAATACTGTCCACCAACAGAACAAAGTTTGCCTTCTCCTCCTGACCTTTCCAGCTGGACAAAGTTAAAACCGTATCTTGAGACATCTTTTGTTTTTTATCTCTCCCTCTGTGTTTCAGCTCTTCAGTCCATGCAACACAGGTCTTGTAGCTAGAGAGAACAAGGGTCTTTTGGCACAAGAGTAGGACTCAGGCTGTACCTGCTTGTGCTATGGTCATGCCACTCTGCTGTGACATTTATCTGGCAGGACCAGTTCTGTGCAACATGGAGATGTTGCCTACAGTGAAGGGATTTGCAGGGAGTGCTGCTCAGAATCAGCTTTGAAGAGCCAGTGAGCTTTTTTGGCTTTCAAGACAGAGATACTGTGGGTCTCTGGAGTGTCCAGTTGTTTTACCATTTCACTGAGACCAAGTTTTGAGATTTCATTTTGTGAATACACAACAGTGTTCCTGGATTTGTTGTGCTTTTAAAGGTGAATAAAACTTTCTCAGTTCATAATCAATACTGCATCACTTTTTGTGGGTAGCACAGTTATTATTTTTAATCTAACTGTTGAAAGTGATGAAAACATTGGTGCAAAAAAGGTGAGTAAATGGACTCTTGTTTGCTCCAGAGAATGACTTAGGCTCAAAAAATAATTTCAGTAATTGACTGGGGGACTAGATTTCCTGCACTGCTCTTCCTTGACCACAGAATAAGATGGATGTTCCCTGCTTCTTGACCCCACCTCAGCAAGGCTGCTGCTTGGCTATTAGTCCTCAACTCAGCTGCAGCTTTGTGTGCTAGAGCAGAACTGGGCATTTAAAACACAGATGACAACGACAAAGCCTGTATAGCTTCCTGCCACGTGCAGAGCACAGGAGGGGATCATTGTGTTCCCCATTCAGTGATTCATTCTGTTATATGGCTCCATGATCTTGCAGTTGGGTGGCTCCATGACATAAAGAGTCTGTAGGAAAATGAAGCCACTTGCAGTTGTGCTCAATCCAAACTTGTCATGCCATGAAAGGGAAACATTTTTGGAGGAAAAAAAGAATTAAACTGTAATGATACAGTTGTATTTTACAGTCTTGTCATCCTAAACTGGTTTTATATGAACATGTTCACTGTGTTTATACAAGGAATGTTACACAGTCCTTTTAAGCAGCTAAATTGCTGCATCATTTGAAAATTTCCTCAAAAGAAGCTCAGATCAGGTAAATCCTACATGGTTGTTAAGAAGATGCTCTTGAGGATCCTTATTTTATTTCAAAAAAATCATGTTTGTGCTTGGATCTGTAGTCTTTTCTTCCAGCATAAAATAAGGACCTAACTCTTAAATTAAGTGCAGAGGCAATCCTCAGACACTCAAATATCTTTTAGGAGATTAATAAAATTGATGATGTAGGTGCAAATCTGAGGACTGCTTTAGTAAAATAGCTAAGAGGTAGGCAAGAATCAATCCCTTTTGTTTAAGACCAGATGACATAGGCGGAATGTGAGATAGCAGTCCTGGAAAGGGCTGTTAGATGATGGTGTCATTTGTACAACTGATTTCTGGTACCAAATATCATTTTTCTCCACTTTTTTTTCCCCATACCAAAAGCCCATGGGATCTAATTTTGCATTTGTTTACCCTTTGGAAGTCCCATAAATGTCAAAGAAACAAATGGGAGAATTCTGTCTTCATGTGGAAATAGCCTCTGCTCCAGTCTTTTGTGGTTTTTTTTAAGATCTTTTTGGAGTTATTTTTCCAAGTCATTGAGCAGCACTAGAGTAAGGCTTTGATAATATGTATACACAGCTTGTGCAAGATTATATTTTCACACTTTGAATTCTTCTTCCTTTCTTTTCTTTTACTAGGGAAAGGATTTCTTAATTGTTCTTTTGAAGGAAAGTGAGACATTCAAGAATGATCACAATTATGTCCCTATGTATTTCTGCCTCAACATTCTGTCAATCAGAAATTGCTTATAAGGCAGCCACGATATGTTAATACTGGAATATAAAATGATATTTCCCAAAACAAAACAACCCTACCAAACCCCAGAATTTAACTCACTTAGACAAAATTATGGGCTATAGAAGACTGTGGTGTGGTACACAAGAATTCTGAATGCAAATGGTTTCAGTTAAGATTACCTATAAGCAGTTCTTGCTGCATTTCCAGGTGCACAACCTATGAGTCACCACATCCAGTCTACTTCTTGCTGCAGCAAAACCTTTTTCATACATGTTAAAAACTGCTCGTTGTGACCTGTGCTGGGAAATGGATCTTTCTGGAGCAAAAATTAGCTTTAGAAATTAGTTAGACTTGCCTCCCCTCCCCCCCCTTCTTTCTTCTGCTTCCTTTTGTGACCCCTCAGTTCCCTGTACATGAGTTGCACCCATGACCCTGCTTTATTTTGTACAGAATTTATATGCTTAAACTCAAGTCATAGCATCAGGCATTGATTAGGTCCTGCTTTTAAAATCAGTCTTGTAAGGAAGATGTCTGTAAGGAGGTCAAGTGGTTTGCCTGGGATGATTCACTGAATTAAGGGGGCTCACCGTTTTCTGAACTGTTCTGGAGGGGGTGTTGTTGAGGTTTGGTTTGTTTTTACCTCTCTGCCTTGAGCTCATATTGCTTTTCAAAAGTGTGGCTCTACTTTCTTGTGGTGCAGCTGGAAAGCGTAATTAAGGGTTAATGTTCAGGCAAGGGAGGTGGGGATAAGCAGCAGGTGTTTGCTAATAAGTTAGGCAAGCAGCAGCCTCAGGAGGATGACCAAGAAGGATGAGAGAAATGTACTGTGAAGGCAATGGTGCAGGTATCCTCTTTACCTACTTACAAAAGATTGGTTGCTTTGGTTGCTAAAAAGAGATCTTTGGGGCAGGGCTTTTGTCTGGCCATTTTATTTAAGTGCTGTTACATTGCAGTATGAATTAGATGTTTGAGATTTTGTGTAAAGGGTCAGGTAAGGTAAGTGGTATACTCTTCTGATCCATACTTGCAGCCTAATCCTACTAGGGAGTAAAAGTCTTCTTGCACATGTCTACCTTTTTGTTATGATAATCCTGACAGCGAAAGCAGCTGCTTCTGCTATGAATGTGTTTATGGAGTAGTGTCAGAAAAAAATACTAACAAAAAATACCACCAAGCAAGAAAACGTTGAAGTCATATGGATTTAATTAATGTTTAAGATTCTTTGTCAATTAATTCAATTTTGTAAGACTTGTAGAATCATTATTCAGTGACTGGTAAATAAATCTGAAGGAACACTTGAAACATGTGAAAATTTGTATTTAAGAAGTCACAGTGTCTAAGACGACCTGAAGGTTGATGTTGTTAATTTCAAAAGGAAATGTCTTTCTTATAAAATATAAAAATGCAGCAGTTTGCAGAAAAAAAAAAGCAATTGAAATCTCTAACTTCTAGGAAATTCCATATATAAACCTGCTTCTGCAATATTTCCCACTGCTGGTAGATATTAAGATGTAAAAATAAGTTAGTAATAGTAAGTGTATTTCCAGTAATAAGCCATCTTCTATACCTTCCCCTTCCCCCCCCCCCCCCCCCCCCCCCATTTTTAAATTAGAGATGTTGTTATTTCAAGATGCATGACCTGGATTTACTAGTTTTTAATTGAATAATTCTTTCACATTTCTGTTCATTAGAAGTCCAGCATTTATAGATAGATACAGGCTCTTAAGTTGCTTTACTCAGTGCTCCTGGAGGATGGAATAAAGTCCTTTGAAGGTGACATATCAACCTATTTTTGTGATAACAGGCTGTCTTTGGAGATTAGATTCTCCCTTGGTTCTGAGATATCTAAACTGTGATGTTTCATATCCAGGGTCAAGTTTCTCCTTGTCTAGCAATTAAGCTCTCCAAGCAATTAGTGATCCTGAAAGAAAGACTTTAGCACCTGTTAGCCTGCTTTTAAAATCTACCCAAGAACTAAGCTGATCTGAGACTATCAGGTACCAAGAGATACCTTGAGGGGTTTTGATGATATTTTTACTTTCAAGCACTGCAATTCAGCAAAACGTTAGTGCTGTTAGCCATGTTTTACCCATCTCTTTGTAAATGCACTTTGTAACAGTAGTCACGTTATCAATAACTATCTATTGCAGTGAGTGGTGTTCATCACTTTTGATATAAACTCTCCCTGTTGTATGTTTTGGGTTTGTATTTTACATCTCCTGAGGCCAGGGACACATATTTGAATTTACAAATGATGTGGGCTAGTGGAACTGGAAATATTGTGTGGTGTGCCTGAAATTTGGTAAAACCTCATTATGCTGCTGACAGCTGCACATCTGCAGGGCAATGAATAAATATATGAAAGGGTGAGGGACTCCAATGCTGCAGTAGTCACATAAATGCCACAAATAGATGGATGCCACTTGCTTTTATGAATTAGAAGAAATAGACCTGTGGTTTCATGTAGGTGGAAAGAAACACTCCCTAGTGAATATGCAGATGAGTTGTCCCATATGCTCTGTGCCCTGTTCCTGCAGGATTTGCAGTAGTGTCACAATGATTTGGTAAAACATTGTTCAGAAAGTTAAAGATCTGCTAGCAAAAACTGAATGTAGCGATCCAAACATATTGGATCATATGGTTCATATGGGTGTTTAAAACAGGCACATTTGTTCCAAAATGCTTGCAAACATAAATCTGCAGGATAGATTGCTGTCCTTACCCTGGGTGATAAACATTTCACAGATGACATGAATTTGGCTGGCTTGAAAACAAAACAAAACAGCTTTTTTTGTCAACTGTGCTGCAGTTTGCCATGTATTTCCATAGCACTTTTCAAAGTCCCGAGATAACCAAGAGCAACATAATTTTGGTCGTTTATTTGCTTTCCTTTCCTGCACTCTGTTCTGGTTTTTCTTCTGATTTACTTTTTTTTTAAGTTCTCTTTTTCTGTCTAGAAACTAGTTATTCTTTCCTAGCCCTTCTTGTTTTGTAGATGCCCGGTTGAGCCTTTGGGGCTTTCATTTGTTACACACAGGTGTTTCTCTGAGAGCAAAAGTGAATTTTGTGAAGTGTTCCTTACCAACTCATTTAAACTCACCTGCATGCTTATCTAGTATTGATTATAAGTCAGCCACATCTGACTTACAAAATAAGATGATGCTAAGAAACAACAACTATAACAACTCTTAAAAACAGAGCATCAGGGCATTGCATGAGTATTGAAGTGATGACTGGAAAACAAATCTTGAATGTTTTTATAAGGCCAGCAGTGGATACTATTTTATATTAGTAACAGAGCAGCAGCCTTAGTATAGGTGTATGATGTACTTGGGTCTGCTGCACTTTTTCAATAGACCTGAAAAGTCACATATCTGAAAAGCAGAGAAACATGTAATGAGAATGAAAAGAAAGAATTTGGAGCTGCCTGTGGCCTTCAGTGATTTAGGAAGATTAATGTGTCAAAAATCTCTGATAATGCCCAGACGTGAAGGTAGGGAACAGGATAAAGCTGTAGCTAAGCTAAATGTTTCTGTCTTAAAATAATTGAAAACACTTTTATTTTTCATTGATTACTTTTCAGTGGAATACAGTGGAAATTAGAAAAATAATAAGTTTCGTATCTCAAAGGTGAGTTGCAGTCTGGTCAGTATAAAAGAGGTAAAACCAAACAAAAATCCTGGAAGCAGCTCCACTTACTAATCCTAAAATTGGAGCCCATAGCTGTGTTGAGATGAACTGGCCTGCACTTTGGAGCCTTGTAGAAAAGCTTCAGAGTCTGCAAGGCAGGATCAGTACTAGGAGACCTATGCCAGAGTGACTTAAAAATGATGCAGCATCTTGATACAGGTAATGTTCACTAAGCTCCAGTGACTGTGGGGTTTAGTTATTTTAGTGTTCCTTGGATGTTAAGGAACTAAAGAACACTGTTTATAAAAAAAAAAAAAAATGTAATCCCCCAAACCAAAATGGGGCACTGAGATATTCAAAACTGTTCTTTCTTCTCCAGCTTTAACTGGCTATTGTGTTTTGGGTTGGGTTTTTGTTGTTGTTTTTTTAAGTGTGATAAACCAGGATCTGGGAAAAAAAAATTATCCATGTGTTATACTAAGATACTACATCTCACAAGTTCAGGATCAACGTGTTTGGGTATTCAGAGAATCACAGAATGGTTGTTGGTTGGGAGGAACCGTAAACAACATCTAGTTTCAGTTCCCCTGCCATGGGCAGAGACGTCTCCTACTACACTAGATTGCCACATTCAGCCTGGCTTTGAACACTTCCAGGGTTGGAACCTCCACAGGTCTCTAGGCAACCTATTTCAGTACCTGACCAGCCTCATGGGGAAGAATTTCTTCCTAATTTCTCATCTAAATCTATGTTATTCTAAGACACTTGTCCACTAGTTACGCATCCACAAGGTATTATTATGGATTTTTCTAATTTCAAAAAAAGTCATGAACCACAAGAATCTTTAGTGGATTGCTCAAATTTACCAGCTGTGTAACAAAATTAACACACTGCTGTGACTTTTCTGACAACATTTACTGGTTTGGGATTATTTCCTCCCAAGTTTTTGTTTTAGGAGCTAGAAACAGATCTCAAAACATTATATAACTGTGGGTGATAGAATTAATCTAATGTAATATGAGATTTCAAAGGGGACAGATGTCTGGAGATCAAATATCAAGATTCCTTTTTGCTCCATCATCTTCCTAACTGTATAAAAGAGGTGCTTCTGGTGTCTGGCCCTCGGGCACATTTACCTTCGCTTAATTGGCAAGCTCTATTGCATTTCTCTCTGCCACAGCTTCCATCTCATCATGCCATTTTCATGTTTGCTGGACAAGTCCAAGCCTCTTAAAGGCATGAGAGCCCTAGTTTCCCTCTCAACACTGAATTTAGTAAATTATTAATAATAACAATATGTAAACAGTGAAAGATCACAGTTACTACAATTTTCACTAAGCAGCCCTGTTAAATTGCTTTGCCACATCTGACCTTTCTCCTGGCACGACATGAGGGCACCTCAAACCCCTTCTCCTGATGAGCTTTGCAGAGCCCTGTTCTCCCTGAACTTCCACTGGCAGCCCCAGGTCATCAGTAATGTAATCTGTGTCCAGAACATCTCCTGTGCGGCTCTGTGGATAAGAACCAGCAGAGCAATAACCATGCCTTGTCGCATCACTCTAGGTTCTTGCTCTCCTCTGGCCTACTGAAGTCATGTTTCAGAAATACTGGTAGCTCCAACAAATCTTGTCTGCCTTTGACAACTGACAGCTGCTAGAAATTTTCATATTAAAGGATGAAGCATTCTGTGTTTTTCTTTTTTAAGTTTTGGCTCTATCATGAATTTCTTAATACATGGAACATACATATGGGAAAAAACCCAGAGCCCAGCTGCATACTGTGTATTGCTCTGCTCTGACAGCTGGCTTGGTGGCTTGGTTGGTTTTTTTCTTCAAAATGAGCATGACTTATGTGCTGCGAATTCCATGTAAATGATCTCGTGATGGTACATGAGCCTATGTAAACACTGACCTTGCTTGTAGCAGGCATCTTGATGTGCAGCAAGGCCATCACAGAATGATAGGGCTTGGAAGGGACCTCTGGAGATCATCTTGTCCACATTGTGGGCTGCCTGTGGTGCAGGCTCAACCATTCTAGTGGCCTTGAGGAGGGATGCAGGCATGGGTACCCTGGGCCCTGCAGACCCACTGTACCTACGTGTCTCTTAGAGCACCACATGGGCAGGATGAAGGGAGGAAGGACTCAAGGTTTGATGAAAGTGGAGGGCACAACCATGTCAACACACGTAACTTACCACCATTATTGTGGGTCAGAGGTAGAAAGTAAGTTACTTGATAATCCTGTTCTATCTGCAGCACCTCATGGATGCTAACCTTCTTCATCTCCTCTGCCCTGTGCTCTTTATACATTCCAAATTTCTACTAACTATGCAATTTAGATATCTCCTTTTTTATTTTATTGAAAAGCCTTAGTTTCAGATTTTCTGCAGTTTTATACTAACACCCCTAATGATAGGATTTCCTTATTAGTATTCCCAATAGGATTCCCTAGTGTGATTTCCTATTAACAAGGTGAACGATTAGTAGCATTTTGGAATTAGAATTTTTCTTTATGTGTGGTATTTGATACTTGTCAACTGAAAATAACAATACATAGAACTGAGATTTAAGTAAGTGCAAAGCTTCTGGAAAATGTAAAATCCACTATCACAAATAACTTTTATGTTCTCCAACACCCATTTTATCTTTCTCATTTCTTCCCCTTTTCCCCTTTGGGGCTATGGCAGAGGAGAACAACAGATGGTTATCAGTCAAGAGTAACTAGGGAAACTGCAAAACGTGCCCCAATTGCTATGGAGACAGCCATTTCTGTGCTTGGTATGCACTATTTGTTACATCAGCAACCAGAGAGAGTTAAAAAAAGAAGATAAAAAAAAATGTTCTAAGTCCCCTGCTAATGAAAGGAAATCTTAGATTTGTGTATTTACCCTTGTGGGAAGAGGCAGGAGTAGTCTACGTGTTCAATTGCCACTTAAGTTTTGCATTAAGCTGATATGATGCCTGGGTTTTGAAAGCAACATTTTGAATTGTGAGTTAATATAATAATTTAAAAAAATCAAATAGAGTAAATACTTAATGCTTTTGAATAGTCTGCAGACTAATTATTTACAAGCAACTCTTCCCCTCCAAATCAGATATCTCAGTGTTTATGTTATAATCTGGCAACATAGGTCAGGTATGAAGGTTGAAGACAGAGAATATGACTGTGCCCAATTATTGCATGCAGATGAGATGTTTCTGCACAATGCTTCAAACGTAGCTTTTGGCAAAACACCATCTTTAGGAAACAAAAAGCAATTTTGGAACACTTGTAAAAATCCCAGAGGGAGATTTTGGCTTGATCATAGTGGCTCTGTCATTTTTGTTTTGCACCACTGATTTAATCCAACTGCAAATTGTTTTAACGTTGAATTTATTGTATTAATTTTTTACTTCTTCCAACACAAGTAAGCTCTTAAAGAATAATTTTAGTAAAGCAATAGTAAAGAGTAAAAATTAAATGTGAAAAATGCATTAGAAGCTACTTTGAAAAATACTTTATTTCAATGTAATTGAATTTAGTTTTATTTGAAAGAACCATCTATTACTATTTATGGTGCTTCCTTATCAATTTAATTTAAGGACTTTAGTTTGGTATGGTAGAGATTTTACATAGATGTGTTGGTGTCACTTTCCTTTGAAATTTTAACATTCTCAAAGTTATCTAAGGACTGGTTTGGAGAATGAACAATAGATGTTATAGAGTGTCTAATTCCTACAGGTTGTTGAAGAGCTTCAATCCTAGGGCATAAACAATACAGGAAAGTGTCAGCAGTTTGTATTAGAAAAAAAAATAGAAAAGGGTTGGGAAAAATGTTGTCCAAACTGAGGTTCTTTTGGAGATGTAATTAACCAAATTAGTGTTTCTCTAACAACAATTCTATAAGAAGTTACAGCAAATTTACCTTCCTGTGAAGTGGCTACTGAAAATTCCTTTGAATGCTTCAGAAACATGGTACCTTTAGTTTGGATATTTCTGTTAAATGTGTGAGTCTTATTGAGGAAATGGCTCTTGACGTATCTCATTTATTTATCTCATTATTATTTATTTATCCATAACAGTAGATATCTGTAGCAATAATAAATTCATATCTGTAATGGTAGAACTTTCTAAATTCCACAACTATTCTAACACTTCCTTTTATGCTGAACATGTGAAATATGAGTAAGAAATCTGTAAAGTATTTATTACAGTCCTTTTTCATACGGGCTTTTATTTAAGCAGTTAACTAGATTTGAGGCAAAATATCTAAAGAGGTTACAGTAATTAAACTACTGTCACAGTATAATTAAAAAACAGATTAACATTTGAGCTCTGCAGTGGCCTCAGCAGTGTTTGGCACAACAGAAAAAAGCCCTCACTGAAACAAATAAGTGCAAACCATTGTGTAGTGTGTTTTAACTTGAAGGTGCTCCTCTTCATGAATGTAAGTATCGCTAATTGCAGGAAAAGTATTGAAAGCTCTTATATATGGCATCAGGTTAGTTGGTGTACTGTAAGAAAACATTGTTAGTAAAGGAAATGTAGGGCTTTAAACATAAGCTGTTAATGTTAGTAAAAGAGTAGATTATTTCAGTTTTGGAAAAATTCACCATGGGTGAATTAAACTCTTTACTACTTTTGAACAGTTGGGGTTTGTTTTTTTAAAAAATCTTAAATGTAGCAGCATGATAAAAAATTTATCAGCTCTGCTGCTAGGGATTTTTATCTCTCAAATGCATTTGAAAACTAAATATTCCTTATTGTTATGAGCAAAACCTCAAAGCCTTGGTATTTAGAGGATTATTTCAAATGGCAAAAAAATATCAACATTGAAAAATCCTATTCCTTACAAATGTTATATGACATTTAACCCTCCTGTATGATAATGGTCAAATCAAAATTAAAAAGCCCAAGCTATACTCTGTTACGGGAATTGTGTTTTAAACAGTTGAAGTGGTGTCTTAACCAAACCCCAAACTGCCCAGTGGTATAAGTCTATTAGGATTCAACATTATTTCTCATTTTATAGAAAGGTGATATGTGTCTTTTTTCTTTAAAACATCAATTTTAAAGGTAGACACTGATGAATCAGTTACATATCATTTAGTCACATAATTTTCCTGCCTTTTAATAAAAACTGAGACTAGCTATTGAATCCTGGCTAGAGTCACACAATGCCATACGTATTATTATAAAGTATTATAACTCTCCCATATGAAAGATACCTTTTTCACTTTATAGTTGTATAAATTCTCACACAGTTCCTAAGCATTTGTCTCTGTCACTGTTCACCTCATTCCCATATACCCATTCAATATTTTCCTTTCTCCATTCTCTGACATCTTCTGGTATTTCTCTTTGTATCTGTTAGTATTGTCTGGTTGCTAATTGCCTGTCACGGAGCTCTTGGATCCCGGAGCCTCTTGGGTGAGGTCAGAGTAGGTAATTCAATCACACAGAAGCTGCTGGGTTTCCCAGGCTGGGATCTTAGCTCACTGATGCTGGAGAACGAAGCCTTCTGACAGCATCACCAAGATGAAATTCAGTGCTTTGTGTCTGTTTAGGAGAGATTCTGTATGCAACCCAAAAACTTTCACCCAAGTACAAGTTAGGTATCTACCAAACTTAGCAAAATGTTGGCAAATCAAAGTTTGACAGCTGTTTTTTGTTTCTGCTATGGCTTCTAGCTCTTAGCATGTGCCGTTCATATTGTATGGCTATTTTACAGCTAGGATGTTGTTTCATTCGTCCTTTAGCTTCTCATAAATATAGAGGCATACATTTTCTGTGTGAGAACCCCTCTTTTCTTCAGAGGCAATTGAATCACTTGATAATCTGAGAGAAAGTCTGGACTTATTGCTGTGTACCTTCAAAAGGCAGGAGTTAAACAGGTATAAAAAGTGACTTTGTCCATTATAAAATTGTGTCTTAAATCTGAGTTTGTGTTGTCTGACCTTTTTTCACCATTACATTACACCATCACATGCATAACATCCCATTTCCAATATGAAAGAGAAAAAGGTCTTCTAGAAAGGGTATAAACTCTGACAAATAGAGATGGCATTTCAATCTGAATAAATGCTTTTGCTGGTTGAGACTATTTTTTAAGTTCACCTGTAAGGCTGGAGCAGCTGATCTGTGTCTCAGGTAGCAATGCCCCACAGAGTGCTCTATGCAAGCAGAAGGCAGAGATGAAGAAATAAGAGCAGTGTCGTGTGATCCTCAAGGAAATGTATGTGCCACCTCTTCTGAAAGACTTTTTTGTTTTGTTTTTTCCCCTTTTTAAAAAATGGTTGAATTCTCCCTTTCTATGCATATGATTAGTTTTGTTTAGGTAAGATGTTCTTCCTAACATATGTTAGGTGTGTCTGTTCTGCGCATTGAAGAGCTGCATGCACAACGTACTCACTCGGAATATGTGATCTGGCCCACATCACAGGATTTTTGTTTTGTCTTCAGAAGTATAAAAGTATGTGTTATACACCTGGCTTTGCCTTTCTGTAAGGCTTTACCTGACATTTTCTCAAACCTTTAACATACTGTCTTGGAATGAAGACTTTGTTTAGACTTAAAACTCTCCAATGTCTAGTCTCTGTTTAACCACTCACCATGGTGCTGTACAGATGAAAAAAAAAAAAAAGAGATTTCCATCTTTACACATAGAGAAATAAATGGGAAGGTGAAGGGTCTTAAAAACTGTCATGCTTAATTTTAAGACAACTGTTTAAGACAACTTTTAAGAAGCAATCCTCATGCTTAAACACTGATGTGAATGCTTAGGGGAGATACAGATGTCAGGAGATGTGAGCTCTGTTTCAAAGAAGAATTAAACACAGGGATGCCTCCCAGAGACTCTGCAGGTTTCCTGTATGGAGAACACAGAGTCAGGGTGTCTCTCTAATGAATGTTTTCCCTATTTACCAATGATCCTAATAAGCAGGCATCTTCTGGACATCCAGGAGTTTCTCTTGTTGTGGTCCTGTAGATTAATCATACAGACTAAACTTGTTTGTTAGCACTACCATGACTGGACCTATAGACATATTAAGATTGTCGTTATGCTTTCTCAACAAAAATCAATATATGGAAGTAGAGATTTTTAGGAAAAAAAAATACACCACATATGAAGTCTTTAATCAGAAGGTTTTCTGACTAGCACACTGGGATTATTTGCTTATTTTAGCATATTTGGCAGAAAAATCCATATTATAGTATAAATGAAATTTAAAAAGGCAATATGTAGGACTTCCCATGGAAGAAAAGAGAGAGGTGATTCTCACACTGTGCCTGCTTTCTCCTCGTCATGCTCATGTGTGCCAACTTTTTATGCTTAATAAAGCCAACTGAAGTGTAAAGTACTTAGTCATGCAGCCAGCCTTGTATTTAACTCATCACAAGTTTAATTCTCCTGAAATGCACCATCCTTTCTGTTTATGCAACAAATTTTTAACAACCCACACAATTAAACAGGGTGCTTAGAAAAAGCCACTCAGCAGCCACTGGTCCTCACAGATGCTAAAAATATATCATTTTTAGCCTCTCTGCTAGATGATGGGAGAAAGAGAGAGACCATAAATAAATATGTATGTATATACTTATGTACATATGCTATGGATGAACTGTTATGCTACTGAAACAAACACTTTGGATGCTGGTACATCCCAGTTTCTGTCATTATTAAGAGAAGTTTTGCAAAATTCAGTGGGCTCTCCAAAGTTAGGAGAGCTGTGAGAAGCCTTATCTGGGCTTATTCTTGCTAAGCTTATAGTAGACCTTATATTATGTAAGGTTTTCAATTCACTTTAAATCACAAAAAAACACATTAATCAAAACCAGGCTATACGATAAAGGATGTTTCTCTTAGTCATCAAATATTTACATATTCAAGATGCTCAATGTTAGTAGATCAAACTCATTTTTTAAAAGGGTGCATAAAGATTAGATTTGTTGTGTCTCTTCTTTATTGTTGTATAGTAAGAAAGCTGTGACAAATGCTTAGACAAAAAAAATAGTAGGTATAGAAAATAATTGGCAAGAAGTTGGTAAAACTACACAAAAATGCTACACACAAGTGTAATATGTTTGCTCTCTCTGCCTTTATATTTATTATTATTAATAGCAAGCAGAAACTGCAATGCAATTTTGGCATCTTTGTTCATGCTGCTTTATGCACACCAGACAAATGATCCCTGCCTCACCAAATGTAAAGTTTATGCCATAGAAAAAAGCAGCGTAACACACAGTCAGGACCCTGCACCTGGTTTTTTTTTGTTTGGTTTTTGTTTTGTTTTTTTATGAAATGCAGATATTTTATTTGCACAGGGGGAGGTTGATAATTTTATTTCACTCAGTGTAAAATTCAACGGATCAAATGTCAGAAAATGTAATAACAATTTTAAATAACTTTTAACTTTAATTCTCTAAGCAAAAAAGGCAGATGTAGCTGTACTGCTGTATCCACATCTGTTGTAAAATATATTTAAATCATGTGTATGCAGGGAGACAAATGAAAGAACTCCACCATCCTAATATTAAATTACACATTTTAAAGCAAAACAGTGTTTTAAGTGTACATGGGTATAATGCTTTCTGTCACTAGATTGCTCTTCCTGATGCAGTTAGACAGAATCTGTATTTAGTCAGAGATCTTTCAATAGAACGGGCTACCAGATGGGACCAGTAACAATGCAGAGAGGCATCGAACCACCACAGACATTTGGTGCTTAGAATAATAAAAAGACTATAAAATTAGATTAGTTGAGTCTAATTTGGAATTGGTGTATTCCCTATGCACTCTCACAGCTCTTGGGTAGATAAAGCCTGGAGATTTAGTACTGTCAGGACAGAGGACTCCAACTTCCAGTAAAAGAAAAAAAGGCATTCTGGGAGGTCACGGAGGGCAGCACAGTGACCTCCAATGATTTACAGGCCTTTAGCTTAATGAAATTGTTTCAGTGACATGACGGTAAAAGCTCATAATGGATTGGATGCCCTAATGTAATGAAATTATTCCTTTCTGCCTTAAAAAAAAAAAAAAAAAAAAAAAACAAAAACGAAAAGGAAAAAAAAAAAAAGGCACAATTAATATTTACTGAGACCTGCCAGGCTTCAGTGTGCGGGAGCGTGCAGCGCTGTCAGCCAGCAGCGCAGAGCCAGAGCATCGTGGCAGCCGAGCAGCCCTGCGCCGGGTGGCGAGATGCGCTGTGCGGGGGTGGAGGGACACCTTGGGGACGGGAAGCCCCTAGCCTGGCGCTCCAAGGCAGCTCTGCCCGTACCGGCCAGCCTTCATCCTCTCCCTTCCTTTCTGCAGGCAACTGGACAACAACCAGATCAGCTGCATCGAAGATGGAGCCTTCCGAGCCCTGCGCGACCTGGAGATCCTGTGAGTTGACTTGGTGCTGTGCTGGGGTGGCGGGCCGGGGGTGTGTGTGGAGGGTGTGCTTCTCCCTGTGCTGCAGTGCTGGGTGAATGTGGGGGCTTGATGTCCTTCCTTCCTTCCTTCCCACCTCAGAGCAGTGGCTTCGGTGGAAAGTGAAATCTCCCACTTCCCCCAGGCTGGGGTTACTGCTAATTAAACCACAATAGACGACTTCTCTGCTGCCTCTCCAGAGGAGCAGGGTTATCGCCGTGCTCGCTGCTGCGTGGAGCAGATGGGGTTCAGCAGTATTCAAAGTGCGTCCGATGTGCGCTTGGCAGCCAGGAACCTGGCCAGGTCTGCGTGATGTCGAGTAGTGGACGGGTAACAGGTTCATGGGGAACAATATTATGACATATCTGACGATTGCATTAGACAGAAAGCTGTGTAAAAGGTGTTTGGTATGTAGGAGGGAGGAGAGACGGGCGTTTGGCAGGCTTGTTCAGTGCAGTCATTGGCTTTTGGGGAGGATCCTGCTCTGAGGACTGGAATAACACCACGTTGTGTTCTTTCGTGTACCTAAAACTTTACACAGCAGCTATTAAAGCTGCAGCACAGACCAAAAGAAAAAAAAAAAAAAAAAAGAGACAGTGAAAGCTGACCCTAACAGAGCAAAATCATGTTAGATTTAGAGCACCTTCATTGTAGTGTAAAATCCAGTGTTACCCAGAACTCAGTATCTGAGCAGATAATTTGCTTGTTCTCTTAGAGACCTTTACTGGAATAGGTTTGGAGTATATGGGCTGATACAAAGCTTTCCCTGTGAATACTGCAAAGCTGAGTCCTATGTCTGAATGCTGAATGAAGATGGACAACATGACCCCTCTAAAAGTCAAGCCTTTAGCATCTGAACTGGAGTTAAACACTGAAACAGTGCACATTTAAATACAGTTGGACTCCTCGGGCTGCTGAAGAGCTTGCCCTTTACATGGTACAAACCAGCAAATGGTAGATGGTAAAGTAAGCACCTGCCTCACACAGTCCTGACACTTGGAGACTCAAGACATTGCCTTTGGCTTCTTAGAATGAGCAAAACAAGGGGCTTTATAGACAGTGCTGTGCCACTCACCACCGTGGGGCTGAGTATGCATGGAATAACAGAGGGAATTCTTCCCAAGGGCTCTACTCACCTTGCACTGGTGCTCAAAGGGGATCTGCAGAAACACATTCATCTTCCTGAGAGACCTGGGAGTGGTTTGCCTGTCACAGTCAGCTGAAGTACCTTTGGCCCCTCTCTTTACCAGGGTGGGATATTGATATTGATCAGATTGTCTGTGTTGCTTATATTGAGCTAACAGTAGATATCTGCAGTTTCTTATGTGGGTGTTGTTTGAATTCTATACTAATAGCACTTTTCAGGAAAAGAAACGTGTTACCACTATAAAGTTTTACTTGTCTGTCAGATAGAAAAGTCTAATAGGTGGTGAAAGAAAGGGAAAAAAAAATCACTCAACTCTACAAAATTTACTTTTTATTTGGTTTTGATAGACTGATTTTTCCATATCCACAGAGAGCGAATCAGTCCTCCAGTGACAGCAGATTGTGCTGTAACTGTCACTGAAAAAGGCTGGACAATTAATGGAGCTTTTTTTTTTTTTTTTTTTTTTTTTGTGTGTGTGTGTGTGAGTTTTTCAGGCTCTGGAAAGTTGTTGAGAATACATTCCTTCTCCCCAGAATGCAGTAAATGTTAAATTAGTTTATTTACCTCACTGCTTTTAATTGGCTAATTCTATAACAGTTACTTGCAGGTGGGAGAAGAGGAGAATATATAAAATACATCATAATCAGTGCTTTAATGCATTTTTAATTTTCAGCACAGACTGCTACAGGAAAAATCAATCTTGATGCTAAAAGATGAGAAAATAGATTGATAATATCTATTTCTAATGCTATTTTTCCTGCAGCCACAAAATCTGAGTTTTATACTTCCAGCCTAACCTGAAAAATTTCCCAAGTTTTTCTTCAAAGAAAGTTCAAGTACTTAATCTCTTTATCAAAATAAAATTGCTTAATGCCCCAGGAAATAGAATGTCTTTAGTTGTAGGACAGTCATAAATGTTACAAATTAAAGCCATTTGAACCATCAAAGACTATTTACAAGTGAAACCAAATTTTGTCATTTCAGACCCACTATGTATTTTGCACAGATACATTTTAACCTGCAATGCAGTATATAGAAAATATGTAACGAATCTGGCAAAACCGAATCATAATTAGCTGTTTACAAGGGTATCAAATAATACGTTTCTTCTTTATCGTACTAAAATCTTGTGACTTTTCTGATATCAAACATTTTCATTTCTGCACACCCACCTGTCCACAGAACCCTAAAGACAAAGTTGCTTAAAAAAAGAGTAAAAAGCACTTTGTTTTCTGGGCTGCACTTTTCACCTTGAATTTCTCAAAAACCAAACCAAAACCAAAACCAAAAACTTGAGCACAAGGAACTTGGTGATTTGGTAGATGTGGTAATAGAAAGAAGTGCAGTTACCTTCAAAGTGAAGAGCACTCTATGGTTCATTTTATTTACTTGTGCTTATCAGCAAGTTGGTTTTATTTATTACTTTTATTTTCTTTTTCCATGTTGTACATTCCTGCCCCACCAAATAACACAGAGGTAGAAATGAAAACAAAACTGAAACTTCTGCTTCGTTTCAGCATTTGGTGGTGCAATAAGCTGCTCCCTTTGTCCAGGGAAGTGGTGAAGCCACCTGGATGTGTTCAAAAAAATATGTAGATGTGGCATTCTGGGATGGTTTAATGGCCATAGTGGTGTTAGGTTGACAGTTGAACTCTTAGAGCTCTTTTCTAACCCAAACAATTCTCTGATTCTATGCTAGCAGCTGAAGATTGGACCAGAACATGACGCTGACCGCATCTCTTGGTACAAACACAGTCGTTTGATCATTTCTTTGATTATGAACCTCAGTGTTTCAGATATCACAAAAGATGTCCCTGATCCTATGATCTGACCTGTGTAGACCATAATGCAGGTGCCAAGCACTACTCGTGACTCTGAGTTCTGGGTTAAAAAGCATCAAAACTGTTGAGTACAAAGGGGTTTGGTGCCTTCTGCTGATTGTCTTTGCTCTTGCAGCAAGGTGAAAAGAGTGTTTGAGAAATTGCATGTAGAACTGGCATTCATACTTAAACATCTTTCTTTCGTTTTGCATTGGGGCTGCTTTTGTTCATTTTTTTGCCATTTTTTAATTCATTTTGGGTTTAATCTGTTGATGAAATGGGGATTTTTCTTGCTGATATACTTTCTTTCCCCCATCTTGTAAGACAATACAGCGTATTTCAGTGGGTTTGTTCTTACATTTGAAGACACAGAAGAAGGGGATGTGCAACACCTGAAACAGCAATATGATGGAAAAGGGGGGGTATTTTTAAAGGGGTGGCAAAAGCTTTTAACCTGTTAGGATAGAAACATGCAGAAAGGTTGAAGAAAATTGGTGTGAAACTTGCACTAACTGAAACACCACTTTTGGTAGGAGAGGTTTTCTGCTCAGCTTAATCTTTAATTATGTCCTGTGGCAATATCTGGCAATAACAGTATTATTAAGAAGTTGGTATTAGTGTAGCTGTAAGTGGTTTAAAGATTATTGTAAAACCCTCACAAAACAAACCCAAAAAACCCAGAAGAATTCTTCAGAATAATTGTCCAGTAGTCCTTATGATTTGTGGCAATTATGACGTTCATCTCCTTTGTAGACTAGAAATTAGTCCCTAGTTTCATTTCCAAATGTTTGAAATTATGAAACGTAGGAGACAGAAGTCTTTTAGAGCTTGGAATTTTACCTTCCATCTCTTAGGATGCATGAATACAAGGAAGTACTTTCAAGGTGGTTCGGCAAGCTTGCTCAAACTGGATAAACTAGTAACACTGTGTGAGCAAACGTGCTATTGTCATTAGACTGGGAGTGCTGTTTTGTAATGATACTCGGAGTGGAGCTTGAACACAGTTTATTCATTGCAGATTTTCTGTAAAAGAGCTTCTGAATCCAAAAGATTTTATCATACCAAGAGCTAATCCTATGGGTTCTGTGAATAGCATTCTATTAAAGAGAGCAAATGAATTCTTGCTGTACAGAGCTAGTATGGAATGATTTTAGGGTTTTTTTGTTGTTAGTTATGTTATTTGTTGTAGATCTTTCATATAATAACTCTAAGCCTCAAAGTCCTTTCATGATTTTCTCCTGTTTTTTGAAACGAGCACTGGCTCATGAGTCAGTGAGTCTGTAGTAACCAAATACGCTCTCGGCAATCTGCCGTTCTGGCCTCTTCAGTGTGAAAAATCATGGTAATTCACTCACAAGTTATAACTAAGAAGTGCAAATACAGTCACCCGAGTATTCACAGCAGCTTAAAGTTGTAAGTCAAATAAGCTCTACACATTCAATCCTAATAAATAAATAAATAAACAATTACCAAAAAAAAAAAAAAAAAAAGTTTTTCAGATTGAAAAATGAAAGCACACCAACCTTTGATCCCTGAAAATAAGAGTCCTGGAAATAAAATTTTCATCGGTGTTTGTATCTAAGCCTTTTCTCTCCAAACATCTGTTCGTGACTCTTGCATGCCCAGACAAGCACCCAGCTACAAGTGCCATGTGCTGGTTCTTCTGATCTCGATTCAGCAGCGAGTAGTGTTCAGCGGGACGCAGTGCAATCCGTCAGACC
Organism: Indicator indicator; assembly: GCF_027791375.1. Classification (NCBI taxonomy): domain Eukaryota; kingdom Metazoa; phylum Chordata; class Aves; order Piciformes; family Indicatoridae; genus Indicator; species Indicator indicator. The sequence goes on from NC_072027.1 coordinate 14,273,701, forward strand.
GCTTGTGGTTGGCATGCCCCAGTTGTGCTCTGCATTGTCTGACATCTCCAGTCACTGCAAGCATTTTACAAGTGGAATAGGATTATTCATGCTTTAATTTTTTTAATCCAGTCAGTTCCTGTTAGAAAGGATTCTTTTTTGTAAAAATTTGAGTAATCTATGCGATTTCCAATGGAGATGTCACAGAGTGCTGATCATGCACACTGCCCATTGTCTTGGCAAACTTTTAAGACCTTTGCTGAACATTGGTTATTACTTGGTGCTACAGTCAGGATTTAATTGTTCCTAGGGTTGTCTTCATTATGCTTGAACGTTCAGATGTATAGTCAATTTTAGTTATTTGCAAAATGCAATTCTGGGCATGTCTTAACTAGATAGAAGATTTTTGTTTGCTTTCCCACCCTGAAAAGTCAGGGAGAGAAAGTCATGACATAATTCTAAATATATGAGATGTCATTGCTTAATGAAAGCTTGAAAATGCCACACAAATGTGATTTCCTCTTCTGTTTTGCTGGAAATTGTGGTCGGTTGAGGCAATCAGGATCAAATTTGAACTCTCTAAATTATGTTCCTGTAACTGATACCAAACTATCTAAACACAAAACCAAAAATGATATTTCTATTGAAAATGGTGGGCATAGCTGTTTTTCTCTCTCATACGGTAAAATTAAAATGATTCAGGGTTTTTTGTATTTTGGTTTTTGTTTGGGTTGTTTTTTTGTTCTTTTACTCACAGATACATGTTAGCTGAAATGTGTGTAGATAAGTAAGATGGATTTAGAATCTTTAGTTATTTCATCAGTCAGCAGTACATAATACATGTCCTAAAAACAAAACTGAAGGGAGTAACCACTGACAGTATACAAGTAATTGAAGCACCTACCAGTTAGGTCAAATTAGGTGCAAAACAAGGAGTTTGGTTTTGCTAAGTGTCCTCCATTTTCTGTGCTGGGCTGGTATCACAGGCAATCAGGTTTTGCCAGAGGAAGAACAAAAGTCATTTTGGCCATTGAGAAATGCTATCCATGGACAAGTTCTTATTTCCATCTTTCTTTACTCCATTACTGATCAGACTGCTGTGTAGTTTATACCCTTCCCATTCTTCCTGCCTCCTGTATCTCTGTAGGTCATTAAGTGAATGAGATGTGCTCCTGAAGAACCTGGCTGCTGTTGCTTATATATATATATATCAGCTAGAGATAAGATTAATTACAGAAATGCCTTTCCTGAAGAACTTTTAGAAAGGTGCTGCAGCTCCAGTGGACCCTAGTGAAATGAAATGTATAATTAAAGAATTGATGGAGGAAAGTTGGTGTGCTTACATGGTTGCTTGATAAGGAATGTTTCTGGTTTTTTATACATGTCAGTGGGGGATCTGGTATCATTGCTCACGATATGGAAATGAAATCTGAGATAACCTCTGTTCTGTAACATATTCCAAAATGTGAGGTTGGAAGTACAGCATAGTGAGAGGAACACTATCCAGATGGCACCGTGGTGACAGGCTTTATATCAAAAAACAGCTGAGATAAAATAAGAGTGGGCAAGGGAGAGCTGCTGAAAATCACTGGTGCCTGTTACAGATGTAATGTAACTCTCTCTTTATGGGGAGAATATATTTGCATAAATTTATTGATCAATGATTTTGCTAATCCTGCAGTATTCCAGGCATGTCCTAGCAAACTGATGAACATTTCTATCAATCCTCAGTGCAGATGCATAATTATATTACATATTTAGAAAAGATGGATTTGCCCCCTCCTGGAGCGTATGTAGTGGTTGAATGCTGTGCTCATTCTCCTTTCTTCCTCCCATTAGGATGGAGCATTTTTTTCCCTTTAAGAATAGCCTGGAGCCATGCAGGCTGCAGAACTTGTCAAGATGAGCAGTGCCAGGTTAGAATTATTAGTTTCTTGAGTCACTGACCAATATGCTTTGTGAGGAAGCCTGATTTTATGGCTTGTGTAGTTTCAGCTCTTTATTGGTGCTGCAGTCACTGCTGAGAGACTCCAAAGTCAAAACTCCAAGAGAGACAAAGATTTCTGGCAAACCTTCTCTCCCATGGTATTAATTGTTTCATTTGCATTCCCTGCTCATTTTGTGACCTGCCCTCCCTCCCCTTTGACTAATATAGTTTCTTCATCAGTAATATAAAAGATGTAGAACAAGCATTTTGACTGCTGAAAGTCAAATGAATGTGAATGACTTAATCTAGAGGACACTCAACTGTATATTTAGTGCAGACATGTGGCTCAACACCTTAACCAAAAGCTGAGCTGGAGACTATGTTGGGAATAAAACTCCTTGCAGATAAAGTTGAGGTGATGACAGAATTCTGAGGGAAAGTAACAAGTCCAGGGTAGATGAGTAGTCATACTACGCCATAATTTGCAATTCATTGCTTATATGACTCCCTAAAGCAGCTGGAGATGATACTACAGTAGCTGGATATAATTCTGTCAGCATTAATTAGCCCTCTTTGGCTAGAGGAGGAGGCTGCATGCAGGTGTAGCACAATTTTCTGATACCAGTGTCAAACATACCAGGACATCCTCAGTCCTTCTGTGACACCATTTGGGGTCCAACACTGGTGCTGAATGCGGAAACTCCTACACTCCCTCTGGAGCCAGTCACCACAACAGCAAAAATAAAGAGATTATTAAAAAAAAAATTCAAAATGCAGAATGGTCACCTTTTGTGTGTGTGTGTGCGGTTGAAATGTTTCATTTGTGATCTATAGGGGTATGAATGTTTTGTCTTTTTCAGAGGTTGCTTTTGACCTGCTCAGCTCATAGACCAGCATAGACAAAGGCTCTGTGCTGTAGGCAGACTCTATACAGGAGGGGACTCAAAAGCCTGGTTTGCTTAGAAAAAGGGAATAAAATTATGACAGGAACTCTGTGTACCAGAATTGTTAATCTGCCACTTCAAGCACTGTGTCAGATATTTAACCTTAAACTGTAACTGCTGGGATAAGGGTAGTATGCATGACTTACTATTACCACAATCCAATATTTTTAGCTGGGACAACAATGTTATCTATAGGAAATTAGAAATCAAAACAGTAATGTGCAGTTAGTTAGCTTACGGGTGAAGTACTAGATAATTATATCTGCACCTGGAAAAAAAAAAGGCATACGTAGAAGTTTCTGATCTGAAAATCAATTTTCCCCGTTTTTCACAAGGTTATACACATAATATAAACATATATGTGTGTAAGTATATATGATGAGAAGATTAAATTGGAAAAAATATGCAAGTTTTAAAAAAGAAAGCATATGATTAGTATAAGTTAGACTTTCTTTACATAACATATCCAAGTCTGTGTTTAAGAAAAAAAGAAATAAGAGCTAAATTAAGGATGGAGGTATGAACCAATTTTTCAGGTAATTTAAAGCCAAATAATCACAATTTCTTTGTTAATTTTACTATTGTGAATGAAGCAACTTCATGTTAACTGGTTCGATACTTTTGAAGCAGAATGACATTTCTCTTTGGGGGTGAACAGTCCAACTGCATTGGTTTCGTGTGTACAAGTGACGGATGGCCATGCTTAAGACATCTGCAGATCCTTAGAAATAAATTTTTAAAAGCTGTAACATCATCCAGAAACCCTTGTGATATACTATGCAGATCTTGAGTACTTTAGAGATACCTCAGAAAATAGTGTGGTCAGTTGAAAGTGCATCAAGGGAGATGGCTACATGAAGCGACTGAAGGAAACAATGGACAGTAGTGTCATTTATTTATAAAACTTGTGGACATCCCTCTTATCTTCATGGTGCTGGGTGGTGTGGGGTATCTGTGGCTTGCAAGTACCAGACTATTGCTGAGACTGGGATTTATCTGTGGGTTGAAATAGAAGAGAACTTTGTGGAAGATAGGTTGGTGGTTGTGATGAAGGGATGTATGAGTGTATAGTGAACTAGGTCTTTGTTCAGCAAATTGGTAATTTGGATTTGCTTTTGTGTCTTTTGCCACTAGAATCTTAGATTGTCACCAAAAGTGCTTTGTTGGGAGAAAGGAGGATGGGAAAGCAGGTCTTGTTCATGGCTTTCAGCTTTGGACTTGGTTACTGTGATCGATAAATTGCCGCAATGCAGCATCTCTGCGACGACGCTTGAAGGCCGCCGAGAAGCCCCCGTTGGTGCAAAAGGAGGTTATGGGCTGGGCGGGCTCTGCGGAGGGGGGTAGTCCACTCTGCGAGCACCCAAGCTTCTTACTGGCTCCTTGGGCAATTTCAGTGATGTCTTAAAAGGGTTGGGTCCGCTTTATCTGTGAGACATCCTGCCTTCCCCTCCACGGCTAGGGTGTTAGCAATCAGGTGAGGCACTTCAGCTGATACTTGGGCTGAAGCAGTTAGGACAGACCATCTACAATGGCTGCTACATTTTATTTGGTATGCATGCAGATATTGCAGAGAAACAGCCATGTGTGGAAAACAGCTCACTCCTTTTCTTTAGCTACTACTTGCGCTTGTAGAATGTTCCTGAACAGCCCATGAGTGCTTCAAATTTTTTTCTATGTATATTTTATTTTGCACCTTTTCACTCTGTGGACTGAAGACAAATGAAACACTGTGAGTATTTGCTGTTCAAATTGTTGTGATTTCTTAGCTGTGTGGCATAGGGATGCATGAATATAAGCAGGTATTGCTGCTTCTCATGGACAGGTGGTATTTGGGAGAGATTTAAGAACTGGAAAGGTAGGTGGGTTTAAGCATACCTTGTGATGCACATCAGCGCTGTCTAATGTATTATTAGAAGAAAATCCTGATGGAAAGCAGGTTCCTTTCCAGCTTCACCAAGAAACATATAATTGCCGTTTTCGAAGAGTTATGTGTTATCTTTGTTCTTTCGGAACATTTCTTTGCTCTAGAAATGTAACTTTTCTTTAAGAACTCTTCATACATTGAAGTCTAAATTCACAGAATGTGTATCTCAAACATTCCCTACTTTGTTCATGTGGATTTGTATTAGCCTATCTATTAACCTTAATTTCCAGCGTGGATGAATTGCAGTTAGGGCCGTTGTGTACTGTTAGAATATAAAACTTATTTCACAAATACAGTCTGCAGCTCTTGCATTTTGGGGAGACGCTTTTGGCAGTAACAGTGAAATTCTTTCATTAGAAGATTTGCTTCTTTTCCTTCCTCTACTGTCAAAAGTTGGGACTTGCCTTTGCAGTTCTGTGCTACACCATGTGCATTGTCATGTTGCCAGAGCTATGAAAGATCTCTTCCTGCTGCCCTCTCCTAGTGGGAGTGCCAATGGTTTTGGGAACTGAGAGGCAGCTGAGACACTGGGCTCCTAAAAAAGCAGGACTGCTCTGGCAAGGGAAACAAGGGGTATTATTTTGCCTTCAGGATTTGCAGGTCTGTTGTGGGAGGGAAATGGAAACCAGGGGTTCTGGCAACCCACTCTTCATGGACACCACTTGACTACCTCTTAAAAGGCTTTTGTAAAAACCTTTTGCACAGACACCCAGATGCTCAGGCTAAACTGCTGCCAGTGCCATTTCTTTTCATTGTTGTATTTCTGCTTCTTAAGGAGCTGTCTGCTGCATACATGGGGTGTGCCAGCTCACCCCTCCTTTGGTCCCAGCGGTCAGCATGGGACTTGCAATGATCTGCAGTTCCATAGGCAGTGCCGCATTGCGGCACTTGATGAGGTAGCAACAGGACGGAACCATGACCCTCCCAAAGAGGTTGATTATAGTCACATAGGCCCTCACAATGGAGACAGAAGTCCATTTTTGGTCACTTTTTCTAGCTCTGAAAAGACACCTAATTTCTGTCTGCCACTTGGAATGGCTTTTGTGTTTCTGGATGTGCTACACCAGCAAGTATGAAAAGGATGCATTTGTTATGGTAGGGAAATCTATCAAGATAGAGGCTTTTTCTCTAAGGTTACAGCACTAATGGTTGTAGTGTGCTCAGAATGGGACAAATTAAAACACTACACTGTCCCTTTCTGATCTAAAGTTAATCACTTCCTTTAGAATTTCTTTTGGTAGAGTCCTGTAAGAAAACTGCAGCACTCAGCTGGCAGAACTCTGAAAGCTTTTACCTTGAAAATCTCCATCATTAAATGCCTTCAGCCTGATCAAAAAGCACTTGCTCCTTTTAAATTATAGATCCAAATTATGTTTATAACACTGCCTTAGCTTCAGAAAGGATGAAACAGAAACAACTCTTCAGGCAGGAATCTGAGAAACTTTTATTTTGTTGAAGTACTGATGCTTTTTTTTTTTTTTGGTTTAAGGTTTGTATGATCTAATCCTGTCTTGTTGATTCTTTTTCATCTTTTCCATAAATACACTCTAGTAGGCTTTCAGACCTTTGTATGCATCAAAAACTCAATCCAGTTTCCATTGATTGTGGTAGGAGTAGCACAGAATCCATAAACTACAGTACCTGACCTGAATGCAGTTGTTGGGTGACACCAACTTTAGTAAGAGACATCTCTGTATGACCTAAAACAAATACATATTTATTTTTAAGAAAGCAAATATCTAATTAACAATTAATTTATATTAAAGTAATTTAATTCTATTATTAATTTTATTAAGTCATTGAACACAACATTTTCAAATTAATCTACAAAACAAAATATAGGCACGTTGAAATTGAATACAATTCTTTTTTTGATTGTTCTAGCTCCTGTGAAAATCTGTACCTAAATAAACAGATTGCAGGGACTTGATTTGCTCTTTGCTGAAGTCAGCCACAGGTTTTGCACTGACTCCAGTTAACATTGGTCTGGATTTTACAATAAGTGGGCTTTTTCCCAGTGGTTATAAGCAATAATACCAGCCCTGGAAACTGGGTGTCTTAGAACATCAGAACCACCCCGATGATGTCAAACATTCATTTTTTGCACAAATGCTTTCCTTACTCCAAGTCCAAATGCTTAAAGAAAATTATGGATGTCATTGGGAGTTAAAGCCACATCAGTCATTCCCAATACAGTATACTGAAAAATGTGTAGCCTTTGGGCAAAGGCTTGAAAGAATGTCTTGATTTAAAAAAACCCAAACAAACAAAACAAAACAAAACAAAAACCAAGTTAAGGCAGTGTTTGTTGTGCCATTTTTGAGTTCAGAAAGCTAACTCATTGGAGAATCCATAATTTACAAATAAAGCAGTGGCAGAATAATTTCAGGTTGCATTACTTTGTCTTTGCACCAGTGCTTTTATAGCTAAAATTTACATTCAAGCTGCACTGAATTTGTATTTTCTGCCTAGAATTAAAATGTCATGTAAAAGATTGAAAAGCTGATTGAAATTTCTCCACAAAGCTTTTTCAACTCTCACTGGACACAGAATCTCCCAAGAATTGAGAGATGCAGCTGATACCTGTATTTTGTGCAGCTGATAGAGATTGAACAAACTGCATACCCTTCTCTGTATAATCTTTGTTATATTCTATTTTACCTCATCCTGGCTTAGCTCATCTTCCTTTATTTTATGTTATTCTCTTATTCTATTGTCTGCTTTAATTTGTTTTATCATATTTTCTTTATTTGCATGTCAGTATAAGTAAGCAAATTCAGGCACGGTGATCTGCACGTACGACATCAATGCAGGCTAAAGATGGCACTAGAAAGATTTCAGTATTAGTCCTCAGACATAGCTCACCAGAATCCTTAAGTTTGCTCTTGCTTGTATACATACGATGATACTATATTTGATTGCATAAGCCTGTAGGAGGTTTTTTCTGCCCTCTTTTACCCATTTGCACTGATTCCTGTTCCAAATCTCTTCATCCAGATAGCTCGCCCAACCATTTTCTTAGCTGGGGGTCCTGCCTTTCCCTATCCTCTGCTTTTAGTCTCAGCTCCTGACCTCGCCAGTCCCAGAGACTCCAGCCAAAGCACAGCCGGTCTCTAGGGACAGTTAATGCAGCAATTACAGGACTTAAGTTAATGCACCCTGAGGTTATAGCTGCAGGCAAATGTGATCACCCTGGTTCTTGCTGGGTGATACAAGAGGCATTTAAAAGGGGGGGAGGGAGGGGAGAAAAAAAAAAAAAAGATTTGTTATTCCAATAACCCAGTTTTCACAAAGCCTGATGCTTTTGAAAGTAATCTCTCTCCTTCAAGAGGGAAAAAAAACTCAGCAATAAACATCTGGCCTTTATAATAAGCTTAAATAGTTAAAATCTGATAGTTATATGCAAATTATAATCAACCACAGAATGGGAAGAATCAGGCAATTTTAGCAGTAAACATTGCTGGCAGTTGTGTGCATAATTCCCTGCTAACTTTATTTTTTTCATGCATTTCCCAAAAGAACATTTGATTTCTTCTGTATCCTTGAGACTAGTCATATTTCTGGTGTCAACTTCCCAAGTTAACAATGCTAGAACCTCTCCTGTTGCTGAGATGAGAACATTTGTGAACACATCAGTGAAAGGCCAATACTAGAACAGAAACCACAAATTGGCAACTAGTTCTTTTTATTTATTTGAGTGGGTTTTGCATGTCACCTGGAGACTATTTAGAAGATTATTTGCCTGGGCTAACATTGTGTTTAAAAATAGCACTTGTATAGTGCCAAGTCATTTTAGAATTGGGTACAAATATTGAGACGAAAACCCAGCTGTTATTGCTTTTGCTGCTCATTTGAGGTGTCAGATCAGAGCTCTACTGCTATATGTCAGTGAATGAGGCCCCTTGTGAGATCATTATGTTTTCTAACAGTTGAGAGTAATGGATTAATCAGTGCAGCATCAGTTGCTTTCATTATATGCCCAAACGATAGTTGTGAGCTTTAACTTAAACAGTCTGTGGGGAGATGAAAGGATTGAGTTCAAGAGGCATTCACCAAAATTCTGAAGAGATCTGGTTGAGTTTTGGACCTTGCTTAAGGAGCATGCCTTGAAAGGCAAAGGTAAGGACTGTGCTTAGTGCTGAGGGATCGAGTGCCAAAGCCATTTTGCCTTTTCACCAGGGGCCATGAGAAGCGGTAAATATTTAATTTAATTCAAATTCCTCTGACCTGTGTGAAAAATAGCTCTTTACAGCTATTGAAAATGTAACTCCTTTTACCCTGCAATTTCAAAGTTAATTACAGACATTAATTATGGCAGGGTATAAAATTCAAATCTTGGTTTTATTACTGAAAATATATTTAGATTCACTTTTTGGAATTGGTGAAATACCTCTGCTGTTGGTTATATTAGGTGGGTACATAAGGGGTGGAAGGGGTGTGAGGTTGTCATCTGATCTGTTGTACCACAGAAGGGCAGGACCATGGAGTCCCATGCCAATTCCGACAGGCATTCTTTTAGTCCTTTATTACAGGCTTCCACTGCTGATGGCTACACACTCTGTCATCTCTTTTCTGTATTTTTGCTGTTTTGTAGGAAACGTTTCCCCTATATCTAATTAAAACTCCCCGTTCTGAAATTTAAACCTGTTCTTCCTTGAATTAACCCTTGTCGAATACAAGAAACAGAATTTCTTTTCCCTTTGCAATGGCTTTTTGTGTTGTTGGAGAGGGGTTTAAGTGATACGAATCTGCTAATGTAGCCGTCTAAGCTTCTGTCACTGTTAATATTACATTTTGCTGCTAATGCAGTCAGCCAAATACTTGTTTCATCTCTAGTATTTCAGACAGACCCCCAAGATCCTTCCCTTTATGTGCATAAATACCGATGGAGATGTTTAATCTTGCATGGATTCAGCAGTGTCAGCCCATACATACAATGCAAAAAAGATTCCTTGACATTTATTATTTACCAATACTTGGAGAGTTGTTGTTTACCAACAACTTGGAGAAGTTGCCTTTCTGTCACTGCCAGGCCTGGACTGCTGTGTTGCCATCTGAGCTTCACTGGCAACTTTGAGCTGCAGAATCTGGTTTTGCACCAGTTCACTCGCTTCTGAACAGAAATAACGTTATCAAGAGAACTATTTACATGAGAGGCGTAACTGTGTTTGGAGATGCCTGGGTGAAGTCTTAATAAATTTTCTGGTCTCATTTACTGGATGTATAGTTGCACTGGGGATAGGAAGCCTGGAAAGCATGGCAGTTGTGGGAGAAGCAGTAATGGGGGAGTATGACAGTAATTCACTCTTGGGAATGTTACAAACCTGCAGATGCACCATTTGTAGCTATCCATTGCATGCACATAGATAATAATCTTGCATTAGGCCCAATTACATGGTGTTATGGACACACAACACACGGATTACATACACAGCCAACGAGCATGCTGTGATAAAGCCCTGGTGTAATTGGAGGAGACAGAAGGAAATGTTCGACTTGTTTGTGCTACCAGTGCTGCAGTGCCTAACACGGCTGCTCCCCACCAGTTTCACCCCTTTGGTTTTCTGCTCCATTTCGAAGTCTCACTTTCAAAACAGAGCTTTGCCATGGAGCACACTGACTTGGCACCCTGCTCATTCCACAGTGTGTTGAGAGAGTTTGAACAGGGAAAGGAAAAGAACAGCGCTGTTGTAAGTTCGAGTCAAGCCCACAGACACATAGAAACATGCTGCCAAATGAGGATAGTTGTTTGCAGGGTTCCTGCTGCCAGATTGTGTACATTACAAGCCTGTAAAGAATTTCTAGTGCCCAAACATAAAAGTCATTCAAATCCAGAAATACAGTAGATCAACTGGTGCCTTTTCTGACATCTCTTCCTCTATTTACCTATTAAGAGGTCTACATACTTTTTTTCTGAGTGCTTTGCAAATGCTGCAGTGTTCTGTGATCAGCCAAATGTGACACAAAAGCAGCCTGGCATGTATCAAAAACCTGAACGGCCAGCACAAGCAGACTTTCCAGTAACTATGGAAGATGCCTATCAAGGCTTGGGGAAAAGTGTTAATCAAAAATTTAATCTATCGATCTAAATTCTCAATTTGATTAGCTGTTTGCACTCATCAGCTGCAGAATTTGAATATGAAAGAAAATCAGGCTCTATTACCATCAAAAACAAAAGGTGTTTTCAGGATATGTCAAATTCTCCCATGCCTGTTTCATTTTAATCCATTCAGATTGTGAGTGTTGTGCTGATGCACAGCTAGTAAGCTGTTTATGTTATGAAAGTACCTTGTTCTTAGAAAAGTGGATTTTTCCTTTTGCCAATTACAAAATAGGGGATACCATAACTTTATTTTATTTTTTTAAGCTGGGCTGTGGCAAGTGTCATTGTCATTAAACAGTGTTCTACATCTAGCAAAAAACCCAACCCATCTTAAATGTCACTGGAAAACACTAAGACAGTTACTATTTTACAGTGTATTTAATGAAGTGCTAATTGGAGAAATGAAATAGTTAATATTTCAGATAATTATGTTATATTGTATAACTTTTTCTGATACTGTAGCCAAAAGATGCTTTTGGTTCATGTCTGGTACTTCACTGGAACAGAGCAGGTGGATATATTGTAATGAAAGTGTTATTATTTCAGATTAATAAGTTACCAGGCATTTTGATATTCATTATATGCTCTTAATTACATCATCAATTGAATTCCAAGTAAGCAAAACATGTATTCTAATTTACAGAATTGAGAGTGGTTGACTACTGACCTGGCAACCTGGGATTTCAGCACTCTGAATTAGGCCAGGGAACATGAAAGGATGCTTAGAGTTCCTGAGTTTATAAAATAAAATATTTGTCTTATTAGTAGGGTTCAGAATTCATTTTTTTTCTTTTCTTTTACCCAAAGTATCTTCCATAAATGTTGTGTGATTTCTTCTAGCATTAGGAGTATAATTTTTTTCCTGACTCTTATCTAGTCCTGAACATCAGCATTCCTATTCAAGAGAGTAGAGAAAGGAGTAAAGAATAATGCATAAATATTATTTTAAAACCACAAACACGCCAATCATTTCAACAGATTAATGATTTTTATGTAATTGCATTGAGTCTGGAATTAACGACTCCTTGTGAGGGAACTGCAGCAGCATACATGAATTTGCATTAAGGCAAAAGAGAAGAGAAATGAACTACATGCAGCTAAATTTGCACAGAAAGTTTAAGGAAGGAGATAGGTAATTGTTTTAAAGTCGTGACAGGATTGCAGAGCGAGCATTCTTCCCTTTAAAAACATTCTGATTAGTGGGGGCTATAAGTCAGCTTTTTATTCTTCAGAAGAAGAAAGCAGCTCCATGCATGCTTCTAACCAGTTTGGGCGACTGGCAGAGCAGTGAGATAGCAGAGCAGTTCCTCTGGGGTTGTAAATTGAAGTCAGTGGGACTATGACAGTTCATACTGGTGGAGGAAGTACCACTTTGAAGACTGCTGATCCCATGTCATGCATCTTCCAAGTAGTCCTTGGAGGACCCTTGGGGCTGTTGCTGTCTGCTTCTGCTTAGCTTGCAAGATCTGACAAGGATCATGGCCCAAGGTGGGAAGTTTGCTGGTATAAATAATGTTGTCCGTAATCTGCATTTCCTGATTCAGCATTTTGGTTGTGAATACTTTACAGGGGGAGGACTTCTAAATGAGAGGGTAGTGCTTTTTCAAGGGACAAGTGTATACTGGGTTCTGGAAGAAATGGGAAGAACCCAGGAGAATACAAGTTTCTCCATATAATGTAGGAGGAGTCAGAAGATTCTGCATGTTTTCTGTTTCTCACAGCTTCCTGTTGTTTCCCCATCTGTTTCTATGGGTTTGAATCCTATCTGGATCAAAATGAGGCTATGGCCTTGAAAAAGCTCACAGATGGCTGGAGCAGAATTTATTTCTTCTCTTCATCTGTTAAAATTGCCAGTGTATTGTGTTATTACCCCTGTCAGGACACATGCTTCCCATCATTGCTGGAAAGGACACCTCTTCCTGAAAACATCCCCATCCACAAGCCAAAGCGTTCCGGCTGCAGGAGAGCTGTGTGCTCTGCACAACCAGAGCAGCAGGATTAAATTCCTGCAGCTCCAACTGGGTTGTAATGTAGACAGTTCATTGTCAATTAGTGCCCTTTGCAGTGTTTGGCCTTCTTTGTTCTGAAATAATTGCTGTTATCATAGATGCTTTATTGCCTTCATTACAGTTAACATTTAAATATCGATGAAATAGTGTGCTACTAAGTCATCTGCACAACAGCTATCTGCTCAAGTTATCCCTGAAACTTGTGGTCAAGGAGTGTATTAATTCAGCACCAATTTAGGATTCATAGAAGTAGGGTTATATATTTGTTGAGAAACCTTTGCTTATTAGGGGCAAAATCTGAGCCGCTCTCATCTGCTATTTCATGAGCAGAAATACTGTGTGACTGGAATAATGTCTTGTCTGTTAAACAGAAATATTTTAGGAATTTAAAAAGTGTTTTTGAATCATCACATCAGACAGTAAAGATTGACCTTTTCACATCCAAATGAAGAACTGCACTTGGAGATGGGGTTGTGTTCTTTACCTCAGCTAACACAGAAGGAAGCTCGCTGTCACATCCTGTTCTTCTTGAATCCAATCCACTTCCTTTTGACATCAATAGAAATTCTCCCTTGAATTTCTGTGGCTTCCATTGACCCCTGCAGTGCCATGTGTGACCTATTCACACATCAGCTATGTATGTGATTTAATTTTTGTGAGCTGACATTACATGTGGCTTTTATTTATCAATGTACACTTAAAATCTTCCATCCAAGTGCATTGCTCATTTTTATGTAACAGGCAACTGCGGCAGAGGGTGAATTATATTTTTATGTTTACAGAAAAAAATGCAGTTAGAAATTCTATTTGTGGGCCCTCTTTGAACTTCCCAACATCCATGTGTAGATGCAAATAGCAGATAAATACAGGTATTGAGGGTAGGTTATTTTGATGTATATACATATATACTTTTGTAAGAGATTTTATTTCTTTTCTGAAACTGTTGTACATGTTTGTTTTGGCTAACTGTCCACAAAGAACCTTGGGTGGTATCACTGGCTGAATAATGTAATCAGGCAGTAGCAATTGTATGACAGAGCTTCATTTTGCACTATTTAAACTATCACAGTGGGACATTTATGTTGTCATCATGACATCAGCAGGAATTCAAAGGTAGAACTTTTCAGCCCTGTAAACGTACAGTGATGCTCACTGTGTTCGCTTCCAGTGCTCAAGCCACAGCAAAGCAGTGACATGTGCAAATGGTGATGTACAGCTGCCAAAGTGGCATGGCTGCTAGCTGTAAGGACTTACTTGCAGGGTTGCTTCTGAACTTGGCATTATTTTCCTCTTCATGTTATCCAGTTTAACTACAACATACTGGTTTTTGAGTTTATTGAGAAATTGATTACACAAACCTGTAATTGCCTATACCCATTGATCCCAATACTTAGCTGTTTGTTTCTTGTCCAGTTTTTGGCCACATCAAGTCTTGCAGAGGATCTGGAATGAATCCCATATATAATACTATAAGCCATGATGCATTAAGGCCTGCAGCTCTTACCAGTTCACACCTGGAGTGCAAACGTGTGTGACTTCACTGACACAGGTCTCTGGCAACAGACCTCACATGCAGTTTCCAGATTTCCCAGATTTTGCTTTTACTGACAAATCTGGCTCTGCTCACAGGTTGGAATGAAGGATGATTTTGCTGTGTTGGTGCAGTTTGCTGTCAAGTGTATATCAGCCCCCAGCCTGGCTCCGGACCCATAGTGCATCCATCCGGTGCAGCACTCTTCTGATATACCAGCTACAGTCCTACTGGCAAAGTGGTCATGTTCTGTTGTGCTGGGATGCAGTGCAGCAGCAACATCAGAACCCACTCACACACCTCTAAGTGTGCCTGTGTGTAATGTGTTACCCTGCACCTTCCTGGCTTTGTGTGCATGTCTTCCTGTGCACTAGAAAAAGTCTTAATAGGGTGTAAACTAATTTAGCTTCAGCCTGCTGTTGTTGTAGATGATGGTTTTGCCAAGGGATTTCTAAGCAGAATTGTAAAATCGTTTTTGAATTGGGAGATGACCAAGAGGACTAATTAACTTCTGTAAAATTCTTTAAATGTCTTGTGTAAAAACATAACACTGAAACAATTAAATAGTTCAGGGAAGAGTAATGTGTCTTTAGGTTGCTTCAGTGGGTTTCTCTTTCAGCACATCCCCAAATGTACAGAAGCACTGTCCTCTCACTAAGCGGTCCTGTGGAGGGCTGTACCCACCATATGAAGCAAAAGTGGCTTCATGCTCTGCGGCTGTGGACAGCACACATTTCAAATGGGCAGCAGCAGCCAGCACCAGGACCAGCCATGCAGGGACACAGAGTTGACATGGGTCCCATTAATTCTCATTCAGGCTGGCTTACTGCACTTGCAGATTTTGTGCACTTGGAGCATGGCAATTATGTCCTTCTGGAGTGCTTTCCATTTCCTGTGCCATCTTGATAAACTTTATAGCTTCTAATTTGCTGGAGAGTCATTGATATAATTAGGAGCTACATAAATGGGAGCAGCACACTTAGCTGATGATAATCAAATCAGTTCATTTTTCATAAGAAGCGCAAAGGGGGTCCCTACCAGTAGCTGAGATAATTTTCTCCTTAAGCCCTGCTTTGAAATCTTTACATGCCTGGGTCATGACACGTTTTATTATGGTCCGTCCTGCTACCCGTATATTTTTCATAAGGAGACCAAAGAAAGGGTACTCCTTGGCGCTCTGTCCATGTAAGCTGGCTGTGTTAATAAGCTTGTGAGAGTTAACAGCTCTCTTGTTATGTGAAGCAAGTGCTTTAAATGCAAAGCTTTCATGTTTTGGTGTGCCAGTTTGATGTTCCTCACTCAAGTTGCACCAGATTTTCAAAGTGACTGCTTAACCAAAAGCTCTGGTCCTGTTCCAGTAGTTGATAAAAACTCATCTGCTGTACTCTTTGGTACTCAGATATGGTAAATAGTAACCTACATCCATTCAGCTGTTGGTTGCCTAGCCCAAACAGTGTTTTTCATGATATGTCACAAGTTGTCTTGCATTTCTTACTGCTCACAGGCTGGCAGATACATTACCAAGAGTTTTAGCAGCTTGTTTAAATAGTGTGCTGGGGAAGCAATGTAAATAATTGATCAATCTACTATTTTCTTATCTCTTTTATTTTCTCTCTCCTAACAGTACTCTCAACAATAACAACATCACTCGCATTCCTGTTACGAGTTTCAATCACATGCCAAAGATCAGGACTCTGTGAGTAATGTCTTTGAATATTACAGTATTAACGATGATTTAAGTTAACTCTTTGTCATCTGATTTCAGCCTCTTCCCAATGTAAACAATTCACCCTGCTCTCTTGAAGAACATGGTCAGTGAACAAGCCTGAACTTGTGAGGGCCATGGCCTGAGCCCAGGGACCCCCAGCAGAAGGGGTAGCTCAAGCCCTTCTGTGGGGATGGGGACAGCTGAGGCTAGACTGGCACAGCAACCTGTTGGTGGGAAACAGCTCAGTGGGGACCCATGGCCAAGCAGGGCTGGAAACGTGCTGGGACCAAGAGCTCCAGGCTCTGCCACTTTGGGGTTGTGGCCCAGGGCAGGGCTGAGGGAGCTCTAGGAGCTCCTGATATAGCCATGCAGGGTTGGGAACATGCTTGGTGTCCTCAGGGCCCTGATGAGGAGTTCTCCAGGTTTACCTATGGTTAAGTAAGATTCAGTTTTATCAAGAGTTTGAATTTGCCTGGAAATGAAACCGGTATTTTTTTTCCCATGGGAAAATCCATAATGTGAAATGTGTTCCAAGCTGCAACATCATCAAAATTGTGGAAACTGCTCAGAAGGATCAAGATATTTAATTTTCTTTAGGTGGTCACTGTGCAATTGGAAAAACTCTGATTGGCATTGGTAGATCAAATACAAAGGTTGTGAAGTTAGACTGTGTGTTTTTATAATTCAGCCATAGCCTACCAAACCCATCATTTAACTAAATTATTCCTTTAAATTCCTTTAGGAAGTACACAACTTCAGATGGAAAATTTTCCTCCAAAATCTCAATATGCATTTAGTTGTAAAAGCAAAGAAAGGGTAATAAAAGCTAGCCTGAGAAGTTTCTCTGACATTGAAAAGATACAATGCTTTAATGATGCTCTATGTGCATGTGCAAAATTATATTAAATAAATTAACAGAACTGAAGAAAAATGGCTCTTCTTCATGTCCATCTATGTAACACAGCTTCTGATTTAAATCTACATTCTTCATTAAACAGTGACATTCATAGATCTTAATATAAGTAATTAAATGGAAATTAGATGTTTGTCTTTTAGAAGAAAATGGATGAAGAAGATAACAGTGTAAGGTTCAAGTTCCTGGAGTTTTGCCTTTTCTCGCTCGTTCACAGGAGTCCAGAAAATTTGCCTGGCTTCTTCAGATTAGTCAGTCTTGCCTATTACCAGAGCTCAATGCCTTCTGTCATTTTCCTTTTAGTTTAATTTCAGAGATGGCTTTGTATATAGCTCCCTGGAGACTTACACTGACTAATTCCTCTCTGCCGTAATTAAGGGAAAAAAGAAAGAGAAAAAAAAAAAAGAAGAAAAAAAAGGAAAGAAAAAAAAAGGAAGGAAGTCATAAATAGGATTTATAAAGGGAAGCTTTTATATTGAATTCTGAGAGCCACGTTTTATGGAACAGGAATGCTGACCCACTCTAAAAGGATTTGCTGGAAATTTAATTTAGGGGCTATGGCTAAAGGGCACCTTTGCAAACTTGCATTTGTATTCATTCACCTCTTGTTCTGGAAAGGTAGTTTCATCAATATCAAGTAGCATCTTTCAGTCTCCAAAGAGTTCTCCAAGCAGTTCAATATAGGAACTAAATATCCTACATAGACAGGTGGAAATACTGTAAAATGGTTTACTTTCCTATATTTCCTTCCATCTGTTTCAACAGAGGCAGAAAAGTCATCAAATAGCAATTAATTTAAGACAAATACAGGAATCAAATAGCATTTCAGAATTTCTTCTGCTGCTCCTTCACATTAAAAATACTTATCTCTCCAAGTCATCTTAGCATAGCTACATATCAGTCAATAATTTCTTAATATCTTCAGAATTAAGGCTAATACTGTTTTGATTTCAGCAAGTGGTATGTAAATGCATAGTAAGAACCTAACTACTAACAGCTAAAACTGATCTGGTTTTGTTCTCCAATTTTAAATATTTATATAAATACATTATTTGGAGGAAAATCATAATATTCTTTATAGTTTCCTTTATTTCACTTGATAACCTGTTTCTCTTGCATTAATATACAACCTCAAGGGACAGCTTGCAGGAAAGGAGGAAGCTGTCTCAGGCATAACGGCTGGATAAGACCTTTTTTAATCTATTATTATGTCGTATTATTAATCTAATACTTAATCTCTTGGGTGTTGAAGGAAAGTCCAAATGGATCATGAATGACATTCATTACAGTTTGCTGATTCTACTTTTTCCTTAAAAAATTATCCTCAGTTTATACACCTGCTCAAATAGCATCACGCTTAGACGTGCTTGTTTTCAGATGCTCTTGCAGGGAATCCCTAGTCTGAATGTTGCTGGGGTAGGGACAAGCCGTTTTTCCCATCCAGCTGAGGCCCAGTACACTGTGGAAAGCTTTTCCTCTGTGCCTCTCTTACACAGTAGTAAGATCCATTAGCAGGACATTTGGGGCTGCTTGTGCCTCAGCTGCATCTGCTGTGATAGTTCTATGGATAAATAGGTTTTCTTTATGGCTTTCAAAACAATCTTCTCATTTAAGAACAGAGAAGATAAAATAATGAGCATGTTCAACTTGAAGATGACCTCTCAGGAGAAATTAAAAAAAAAAAAAAAAAAGAAAAGCATTAGTAAGATATGATGCACTTGAAGAAGTCTTTAAAAATTCAGCTCTCTTGTGCTAATCTTTTTATTTAACTGTCTTTTCTGTTGCTAAGTTTCATTGATCTTTTAGCCTTGATTGGAAGTGACAGGAATTACTTTTTATTGATCTGCTTTCCTTTGCTTGAAACAGCTTTATTTATGTTAAAGCATGTCCCTCGTAGCTATTTGCTTAATGGTAAATGTCCTGTTGTCTCTGCATGTGAGGGACTGCTGAGACAGGTAATTGCATAATTTATTTTAATTTTTTTATTTAAGGGTAAACTGAAAATGTACCAAATCACTTCAGTGCTTCTTGTGTTCACAGGGAATTGGAGTATTATGCTTTTGAAGTACTGTGAAAAGTCTTTTTTATGGCTGTATTCATTAATATAATTACCAAAGCTATATTCTTATAGGCTGCTTTGTTAAGCTTGACACTGTCTAAATGGTCTCTTCTCAGAAGTACACTGTAGGATAGCCTCTCAAAAAGACTTGAACAAACAAGGTAGGGCTCTGCTGAAGCAGGTGAACTGGCAAAGAGGTGACAGTTTGCACTGCTAAAAGGAGAAAACCCAAGGACCAGTTATAGGAGTTTAGTGAGGAAAAGAAAACAAGCGGAAAGCAGCCTCTTCTGTGAAATTGTGGTTTCATCACTCCTGCCACCATACTGGGATGCAGGGAGGAGCTTTGTTACATTTCCTGAGGGAAGATGATTCTGAGTCTCATTGATTGCATAGTTTTTGAGGATTTAAATTAAATGCTTAGTTTGTAAGTTAGAAAAAGTCTTACATAGGATGATTTCAGACTAGATAATATTTGTTCTCTTCTCTGTATAGATATTTTTGTTTATTCTTTCAGTGAACAAAAAGTATTCCAGGGAGATTAATAGTTCATAATAACACAAAATCTTACTAGAAATCTGCCTTAACTGCAGTGCCATTTAAGTAGCTTCATTATCCCTAAACATAAAGTCTTCTAGGCATCCCTCGAAAACAATTATACTTCACAGTGCATTTTCCATCTCTACAGGATAAGCTCTCAGCTCCAGATTTGTAGTCTTTTATTATAACTGCCCACCCCAGACGTACAAATCTGGAGACTGTCCGCCTGGGCTCCACTGCTGAGCTGTGCTGTTACTGTGCAATATAAAGATCTCACAGATAGTTAATTTTTTGGTGGATGGACAAGGCTGAAGCCTGTGCACACCAATTCTATGGGGTCCTTTAGACATATTTTCTCTAATATTAGTGAATAATGCTTTGTCTAACCATTTCTGACAAGATTTTTCAATCTGTTTTGTCATTTCAGTTCTGATATAACACTGCAAATGTATGACTCATTACAAGGAATGAAATAATTAATGTTCTGGGCTTTTGTATTGACCTAAAATTTGGTAGCTATTAAAATGACCAGATTTGACTCCCTGAGTACATCATTGTTTTGCAGACCTCCCCCCACAATGGGATAATATTTCTGGAAGTCTTTAGTGCCAGGCATGAAGCAGGCTGGGAAGGGAGCTGTCTGGCTAGATCTTCTATCACAAAGAACAGCCTCAGTCTTGCTGTCTGGCATGACCCTGTCATGGTCCCTTTCTTTGTCATGAGTTGAAAATTCCTGTCTAGAACCTACATACTTACATTAAATTGCCACAGAGGAGAAGAGCATGGATGCAGGCAGCACAGGAACACAGAAGGTAGCAATAGCCTCTGATGTTTAGGGTTTCTCTTTCTCCCTCTCTCCAAAGGAGGGAAGAATCACTTGTCATCCTATGTCTCACCCTGGTCCTCGTGTTTATACAAGCTGTCCTTTGGATTCACTCAAAGAGGTCTCATTCGTGCAGTTATTTCTGTAAAGAAATCACAGGCAAAACAATTGCTTGGAGGAATCTTAAATTTGGCATGTTCTTTTCTCTAGAACAGCCAGCTCATGATTATCTGTAGTTGGGCAGTTATTTACCTTAACTTTCCAAAGACACATTATAAATAACAACAGTGGCTTACATGCGGTCATTTGTATATTATGTGGCAATGCAGTCAAGAGCTGACTCAGCTGCAATGGTCCTGTAAACTGTAGCGGAGAGACAGCAGACTTGCGCTCAGCTGCTCTGGTTAGTGACTTCTGTATAAAGAAGCTGCTAATAACTTGGGGATTGTTCTGTCTTTTGTAGGCGGCTCCACTCCAATGTCCTGCATTGCGACTGCCACCTGGCCTGGCTCTCCGACTGGCTGCGGCAGAGGCGCACGATCGGGCAGTTCACCTTCTGCCTGGCGCCTGTCAACCTGCGAGGCTTCCTGGTGGCTGAGGTTCAGAAGAAGGACTTTGTCTGCTCTGGTATTGATGCCAATTATTCATTTATCTATCAGCTGATGGTTTTAGAATGACATTCAAAAGATGCTCCAAGGACGGGAACACTTCTGCTATGAGGAGAGGCTGAGGGAGCCTGGGGGTTGTTCAGCCTGCAGAAGAGAAGACTCCAGGCGGACATTAGGGCTGCCTTCCAATACCTGCAGGGATCCTACAGGAAGGCCCGAGAGGGACATTCTGTAAAGGTGTCTAGGAACAGAACAAGGGGAATGGTTTTAAGATGAGGGAGAGTAGTTTTAGACTGGATCTTCAGAAGAAGTTCTTCAGTACAAGGGTGGTGAGACTGGAATGGGTTGCCCAGGGAAGTTGTGGATGCCTCCTTCTTGGTGGTATTCAAGGCCTGGCTGGGTGAGTCTCCTTGAGAGGTGTCCTCGCCCATGGCAGGGAATTTCGAGCAGATGATCTCTTAAGGTCCTTTCCAACCTAAGCCATTCTATGATTCACAGAAAAACAGAAGTGAGGAATTACTGTGTTGTGTTTGAATGCCATTCGGTAGCAGTGCTGTTTGTTTTTATCGTTGCTAAACTGTATAAGAGTAGATCAAATTGTTAATTTTTTCAGCTTTATAAAAATTATTGGATTCCAGTTAACATTTCAGTTCTCAAATTATTTTTCATACTATAGCACTGCCAATGATATCAACATAAGAAATCAATTAAGTGTGGATAAATTGGTATTTCTCAAGGGAAGAGCTCTACAGCTGACTGGAATACGAAAG
This sequence comes from Indicator indicator, assembly GCF_027791375.1. Taxonomy (NCBI): domain Eukaryota; kingdom Metazoa; phylum Chordata; class Aves; order Piciformes; family Indicatoridae; genus Indicator; species Indicator indicator. The sequence goes on from NC_072027.1 coordinate 14,295,536, forward strand.
AAGGGAAACAAAATGCTAATCTGAGTCTGTTGATAAATGGTTGGGTTATAGAATGTGAGGAGCAGATTTTATCCCAGGGACTGAAACAGGATTCTTAGGGAGCCAATGCACTTCACTGTTCCACAAGTTTCCACACTGATAAATGGGGCCGATGATACATGGCCAACTCACAAACCATGTGTCTATATATTTGGCCTATTCATCAAGTCTCTGGAACTGTGCTTGGCTCTTTTCTGATAGAAATGCATTTCCTTAAGAGAAGAAGGGAAAAGATAGTGGGCAAAAAATAAAAAAAAATATTGGAAGTCTCTGAATTTGGCTGAAAGGAAGAGATCTGGCAGAGAAGTGTCAGGGTAGTGTGTGTGCAGTGGAGAAAAAAAATAAGAGGAAGATACCAGACACAAGTTTGGAGATAACTTTGCAGGCCAAATGGTAAATAACACAGAGAGCTTCTTATGACACCAGTGTGAGTCCTAACCTTGATAGACAGTGAGTCCTGCCGTATTGTGTTCTTTCTCTCTCACAGCCTGTGAGTGCTGCAGCCTTATCCTCTTGGTACACGGGCTGACTGATGGAATACAGTACAAGTGCTTCTACTAGAAATGTTTTTGGGAATGGCTTGTTTCTATTGTTTCATTTATATGTGACAAAGAATGAAAGAAACTATTGTACTTAGAGAAGAGGACCTTGATCCCCTTAACTGTATCATGGATGATGAATTAATACCCAGCCCTGGAGGTATGCAGGAAGTGTTATGGGCTCATGGAAGATGCAGGTGGGCACCAATGATCTTTGTGATATGATTTGCAAGAGTGCTGTGTAGCTTCTGTGAAGTTATGGAGATTTGATGAAGCCCAGAATATCAGATAAATTACATCAAAAGTTTAACAAAGAGAAAAATGTAAAAATCTAACAGGCTGCAGAGAGGAAGGATAAAAGAAATGAGTAAATGAATTACGCTATTAGCAGAATCTAATTTTAACAAAGAGGTAACCAGTACATTTTTCTCTCATGAAATGAAATCTCAGATGGCGCATGAGTTCAGCTATTTGAATGTATGATACAGTGTAGTGAAGGGAGAGGAGTTGTTTAAATCAGAAAAGAGAATAATGGCTAGATGATAAATGTCATGTGGACAGAACTCTTCTAAATGCAGTTTTCCATGCAGACTATGACTTTCAAAGGAGAGGGGTTTAGCAGATGCTTGTCAGACCAACGACATATGAGAGAACTCTCAATATAGACCTGCTTTTTTTTTTAAAGCATAAATTAATAAATATTAAAGGAAAGAAGCTTCCAGTGAGACAGCCCATCAACTGTATCCCTTTACCCTCATTTGGGAAATGAAATATATTGAAAAAGAAATGCATTGGGAGAGCTCATTTTAGTGGAGGATTTAGCAGAGAGTTGAGCTTTAGTATGTGCTAGTTTGACAAAAACCTGCATGGACAGCTAGTTTAAAGATGATATAAATCTTCCCTATTCCTTATTACAGTTCTTATTCCTGGTTTTACAGCATAATTCGATTGTGTTTGACTATGAAGTCAAACTAGGACAGGAGGTGAGTAGCGAACTGAGCTTGCTCCTCTACAAAGGAATTTTACATAATTTAAGCTTAAATGAATCACTGTAACTAGCCTCAAGCTGGTGGTGAAAACCGCCTTTGCATCATAGTTATGAAGAGGTGAAATACAGTGTAGTGAACTACTCAAAGTACAGGCTCAGCGTTTCAAGCACTTGTGTTTTTGTATCAGTGGGAATATCACCACAGCAAAAGAACACTCAGCTTTTCCTCTGCTGTAAAATGGACTTCATCAGAGCATTCCAGTTCAAAACTAGTCCTGTTGCATTCTTCAAAGCAGAAGAAGTAGAATCAAATAATTCAGGGAAGAAAAGCATCCTTGAGAAAAAAAAGACTTTTGGTTATTCGTTGATCCTATGCAAAAATAGAGGAGCTTTATGTTTTTATGACAAACATTCTTTTGGAAAAAAATTTGGAACACTACATGTGAAGGAATGATCAGAGGGCTGGAGAACCTCCCAAAGTTGCAAGAGTTGGGGCTGTTCAGCCTGGAGGAAAGAAGACTCCAGGGGGACCTTAGAGTAGCCTTCTGGTACCTGAAGGAAGCCTATAAGAAAGCCAGGAAGGGACTGTTTACAAGAGCTTGTAGTGATAGGATGAGAGGGAATGGCTTTAAGCTTGAGGAGGGGAGATTTAGATTGCAGATTAGGTAGAAATTCTTAACTGGAACAGGTTGGCCAGGGAGATCATGGATGCCCCCTCCCTGGAGAGGTGGTTGAAGGGCCAGGTTGGATGAGGCCTTGAGCAACCTGGTCTAATGGAAGGTGTCCCTGCCCATGGCAGGAGGATTGGAACTAGATGATCTTCAAGGTCCTTTCCACCTGAACCAGTCTATGAATAGTGTAAGCTGGAAAAGAACAACTGAAATGCTGATATAGAGGTGCCACAACTGGAACCCAAATTGTGTGATTGCTTCTGGACGCCGTGCTACCAGTGCTGCACAGAGATGTTCATAAGCATGAATAACAGAATGTTAATGACAGAACGTTAGGGTTGGAAGGGGCCTCAAAGATGCAAAGTCTCTCAAGACAGTGTTGCTGAAATCAGAGTAATGTGCAGATAGACTTGTGTAAACTGGGAGTCTTTCAACAACGTTGTTCAGCTGATGCCCATCAGTTATAAAAGGGATAATTCAAATGACATTTGCAGGCAAATTGTGAGCAGCAGAAAAGCTGGTCCAGGTTTCAGATGTTCATTTCCATGAGCATTTGGCTCAAGACTGTAGGTAAATGTGTAGGATTAAATAGCGTGCAGTTGCCTGGAGATAGGTTTGCAATTACATGTAGTTGGATTTGCATTTCTGAAGATGTGGGGAAAAGGGCATTAAGAGAGCTGAGCAGAGCTGGGACTAGATGGCCTGTCACCATCAAGGGAGAGTACCGAGTACTGCTGAAGGTCCTGTCACCCACCAGAGCCTTCTGGCTGGCTTCTTCAGCAAGCTGTCCCCTCCTGGTTAGAGAGTCTGTCCTCCAGAGCCACCCCTGACAGAGCAGCCTTTGCTTTAAAGCCATCGGTTTCCAAAAAAATCTGCAAAGAGACAACTGCTTTTGCACAGCTGCTGATTGAGCTCTGGGATGTGAGACAGTCTCCTACAAGACACTATGTTGTGGAAGTGGAAATTGTGTGGCACCAGAGGATGAGTGCCCCTGTTCATGTGCTGCACAGAGATAGCATGGTGTATTTCTCCTTTCTGTCCACCACAGCCATTCACAGTATATCAGAAGCTGGAAGGGACCTCAAGAAATGATTCGGTCCAACCCCCCTGCCAATTCACTGCCATATTGCTGTGACAAGAAAAGACAGATTTAATGTTTGTTGAAATGCTCTCTGCACTCTGATCCTTGGGGACTGTTTATTTTTACATTCCCTTAGCTGGTAGAGAAGCATCTGAGAGTGATGGCTTCTGCTTGGTACCTCTTAGAGCTTTCCAGTCTTTGCCTGGATCAAGCCCAGCTTCCTTCCCATGTTCAGAATGTTTCACTGCTGAACTGACTTCTCTTTCTCTAACTCTCTCTCAAATCCACAAACTCTTTCTGCCTATTTGTCTGTCTCTGGTCCTCCTCTGACCTTAGGATAGTAATTTTATTTCATTTTCCTCTTATGCAAGTTTTATTATGGTTCTTTGATTTCTATCTGCTCTTTACCTATTGAATTTGATATTAATTTGCATGCTGATCCATTATGTCAAGTCATATTGTGTGTTCTTACCTCTGTTAGTGGGGCTGTAAAGCTTTGCAAACTAAAACTGGATTCATGAAGTTGCACCATCAGTAGCACCTTGGTCTTTTCAGTGCTCTCTGAAGGACCCACTGAGGAACCCCATTTGGATTTTTTTACAGTGATGAATAATTCTTGTTTTCCTAAGTATACATGCAAGAAAATCAATACACATCTGAACTACACATCTAAGAATAAAGCTTTTAGGAGCACTGTATCTCATACCTTGATGTGTAGCATACTTCAGCCACTATTGCCCTCAGCTGTCTGCTGTCAGAACAGCTCAGATGTCATCAGTTCTCAATGGATTGATTGCAGAGGAGACTGTCTGGAAGATATGCAGGCAGAGGCTGCATGGATTTCAGTGAGTGGTGGGAGGAAGCTGACTTCTGTGCAGTTGCTGCTGATTCTGAGTCAGTGTCAGCACTTGGTGTTGACTGAAGGTACAGGCTGGTACAGATTTGTTATAGTTTTGGTCAGTAGCTTGAGATATTTTATAGTGGGCAGGGCTTATGATTGAGTCTGAAGATTGGATGAGATTTCTTAGACTAGACCAGAGTATGATATTTCTAACAGGTAAAGAATTCATGCTTTTCTCATGTATGAAGTGCCCAATTCTAAAATATTGACATTAAGAAAATCGGGATGCATAGTTTGGATCAAATAAGTCAAAATTCAGTCTGAAATTGATGCAAGAGAGAAGTCATTACCAGAGCCAAGTGTCTAGTGACTGCTAGCTAAATAAACTGATACTGATTTTAAGAAAATAGTGGATTGATCCAAATCGCAGTTGAAGATCTAGAGTTTCTAATTCATACAGTGAGACTGCAGCTAGAGGTATAATAAAGAAGGAAATATGTTAGCTTCCTGCTGCTTAATGCAGTCTGGAAGCCCTAATGAGGAAGCAGATTTATTTGTTTAGGAAAGGTCAAACGTTCTTAAAACATAGCTGTTACTCTCTGGCCCAGAACACAAAGCTCAGTAGATTGTCTTGCTCTGTTTTTCTCCTAATAACTTTACACCATATTGTTGAGGAGACAACCAGCAATGAATAACTAATAAAGTAGCACTCCTCAAGCTTGGTATCATAATGAGAACATTCAGAAAGTGCCAAAGGAAAAGTGTGTGGGGAGAGGAACTCCCCTCCATCTGCTCTTGTTTAGAAGACACTGTGCAATAGTCTATCTGAATAACTAGCAGCAGGTCTGCTGCTTTCAGCATGGGGCATGGAGGTACTGTCAGCATGGAAGATTGGTGCTTCCTGGAAACTGAAGAGGAGGGAGGACTCTTTTGTAATGATGCAGATTATGCTGATAGTGCTGGGCAGTAGCAGTTGCTCTTGAGGGAGCAGAGTGATTTCTTCCCATTCAGTCCATCCCAATTCATGCTGGAAGGAGCTGCTAATGGCCCTCAGTTCTAATGGTCACAGGAAGCTGGATAAATAAAGTGGGAGGAGGAGGGGTTTTTTTGTGTTTGTGCATGTGAGTGGTCAGTTTTTGCTGTACAATCCACACTGTACAGCTGTTTTATTGCTTTTAGAAGTGAGCTTAACCATTTCATCTAACATTAACCTCTTCCTCTCTTTTATTAAGGCACTTCATATTACTTTGAAGATCATAGCTGAAAATTGGCTTTAAATTACATTAAACTTAGGGGTTTGTCCTAAAATGATGTCTTACCTTTTTGGTATAATTACCTGGTTTTTTTTTTCTGGAATCATCTTTTCCCCAAAGCAGTATGTGTAGCTATTTAATGCTTATTTAATGATGGCAGGTTGGGGTATAATTACTCAGCCACTGAGCTTTCGAACTGTTGCTGTAAGAATAATAACATGATTAGTTTTTATTTTACTGTCCAAACTCAGTGGTTTGTTCTGTTGGTAGTAAGTTGGTATTACTTTGATATACAAAAGAAATGCGTCGTGGTGGTCTGTCCTGCCATGGGTCACTGCCAGAGCCTTGTTCTGAGCAAGTTCAGAGAACAGCAGTATTAAACAGGAAGGAACAAGGTTGACTGTAAGAGTGCAGCCAAGACTTTTTCTGTTCAATACATGTTTGTGGTTGGCAACACATTTATGATAGAATAGTCAGTTAATAAGAATAAGCATAGAGCTGCTTATAAAACAACTGGAGAACTCCATAAACAAATATGTGGCAAATGCAAAGTTGCATACACTCATGAAACACGCAGAGTATATTTTTGTAGAACAAAGTAGGCTTCATTCATTACTCCAAATCTTCCTTTCACTGCAGTTGCATATTTCCTTTTTATTCCTCGATATTTGTTTGTAAACCAATTGGTGTTGACTTTGCCTACAGAACAGCTGTGCTCATGTGGTGTGAATTTTTAACAGATAAATTTACTGTTTGGGATTGTTGAGAAAAATAGTGAACTGGAATCAAATAATGAATATTCATGGATAGCAAATTTCTGTATACCATGAACTTGATGGTATTAATGTCATCAATCAGGGACTCAAGTCAGTAATCATAAATACTTAATGCTGTGCTCAGCAAAAAGCTGTGGAACAACCATTGAAGGAAATATTTGCATAAACCATTTGCTGCACATTCCTGCAGAATAAACCCATTTGTACAATATTTTTCCCATTAATGGAATATTTGCTATCTGTATGGAATGTTAACTTTGCAGAGAGTCGTGATTGACTTGCGCAGAACTCAATGAAGGACTATGCACACTCAAGTGTATTTTAATATTGGAATGCAAACACCGATCAGGAGCAATACATCTGTGTTAGGTATCTTTGTGAGATTGTATTACCGGGAGTAGAGTAAAAACCATACCTCATGTCATAGTAATTCATTTCAGATGTCCCAGCATTGTAAGAAGTTCCAGGGGGTTATTTAATTAAACCACAGAAGGTCATAGTATATCCACAGATCTGCTCTACTTGTAGTGTTGTTTATTGATCAATAATTTCATGTCTGCTATACTTAAAATGATTTAAAGTCACTACAGCTTTTTAACCAGTAAACCCTGTCAGATTTATCTTAAAATCCATTCATATTTTTTACAAATAACTAACATTTTGATGGTGGAAAAGAAACACTGTAAAGGCAGTTGGAGAGGTGAGGAGGTAATAAAGCACACTATTTAGTGTGCCATAATTGGATGTCAGTGCAAATGAGATTATTTAGGTTAGTCATTGCAAAATTTATTTTAAATGCCTGTGACATTCAAACTGTACACCATAACTATTCCAGTCTAATTGTAATATCGGTCTGAATGCTGATCTTAAAAGGCTAGAGGCCAATGAGATGCTTATTTGGAAAAGCACTTATTTTCTCTCGAAACTGCTGGGTCCTAAGTCTCCTCTCTGGCTTGTCTCTCCCCCTGACCCTCAGTCTTAGACTGAGTGAAGTGGTGCAGGCTAATGGCATGGTAGATATTAACCACCATAATCACTGAGACTGGCATTCAATTACATCAGTCACAAAAGGCATAGTAATTTTTGTTAATCGTATTCCTACACTTCCACATTTTGCTAGTGTTGGTTTTCTAATAGCAAAACATATAAACGAGTTGATGATTTTTATCTCGTAGAGAAAAATACAATTAACTTGGTGAACTAATGCTGCTGTGTAACAGAGAAAATCTGAACTGACAATGTGACAGACAGAACAACTTCAGAAGGGAAATAATATAAATGCAGCTGGCTTGTCTATGACCATTTCCTTCTGTTGCACCCACTTGTGCAGGACACAAACAGCAATCCTGAAATATTTTTGCTTTTCCTGTGGTTTTTCTTTTGTAGCAATATTGGCAGCAAAAGGAAGATTATTTTTTTAGATTTCAAGTATGCTTTCTTTGGAGACTTTATTGCCTTGGGGCACTTGATCGATCTCTATGTTTATACTCTGCATACCTATGAAAATCATACCCAAATTTTAAGAACTTTAGATTCTATAGACTACTGAGACTCGTTTTCTTGGCCAATCCTTTCTTTACCAGCTTTTCACAACTATGCAAACATTAAATAGGATTTTTCTTGCTTCAGTTCTATAGATCTGCTCCAGTGCTCACAACAGATCCTCACTTAATTGAAGCAGTTAATCCAAATCAGATTTCAAGTTCTGTTTATAGCATTATTCAAGGAAACTTTAACAGATGACTTTGTGTAAGAACTGATGGGGTATGTGCTAGATGCCAGATGAGTGTTCATGTGTAATACAGTGTTTTGTTCTTTGTAATGGAAAAATATAAGCAAAAAAAATTTTTAATAGTGATATCAATATGGGCACAAAGTCCTTTTATTTCATTAGCCTTCTCATTCTAGATAAACTATTGCTCATGAAGAAGAAAAATGCACCAAGTATAAAGGGCTGTATTCAGCACAAAATGTCAGTCAAAAGTTACAGCATTGGATATTTTGGGGCACTCAGAGCATTAAAACTTACAATGAAAATTAAATTTATAAAAATACTTCTTTTTTCATCTTCAGTGAAATAAGAAAATTGATCACTCAGTATATGTGGATAATAAAGACCCCACACTAAGCCATTCTTTTCCTTTACTTTTCACTTCTTTCAGCATGAGCTGTTATTTTTTCATTCCATTTACTCTACATTAAGAGTGAAGACATTCTACTGCTTGCTTGCTTTATTTTGACATCGGTTATCTCCCTGATTGATTAATTGGTTGTTTGTTATACTCACTGGCCATAATCTTCACATAAACGTTCCTCCTCTGTAGTAGAACATCACAGGTAAATGGTTTTGGTCCAAATTTGTGGGAAAATTAAAGGACTGATGCTGTTTGCAGTCAGCTATACATCAGGTATTTGTTCAGATAGAATCTGAAAGGCTTAGTGGGTAGCACAAATAATGATGTGATTAATTTCTTGGCCTTTCTATTAAAAAAATTGCTGGAAATTTCCATGATACTTAAATGCATGATGATGTTTTTACCTTGTTACTCTTGCTCCTTACTTTTTGTGCAAGGAAGACTGGTGTTTCTGTCTTTTCTCTTTTTTCTCAGAGCACTTTATGTAATAACCTCCTTTCAAACCATTCCTTCAATGTAGAGCCCTCTGCAATACTGCCTCATACAAAATGAGGAGGTGACAAGCTGAGTTACACTGCGTCTTCTACTGTTGATTTAGATGCAGTAGAGTTGGGAACAGACTCTTAAAATTCCAGCTGGCAATGTGTCAGGTTTTTTGATGTTGTGCCCTAATGAAAAGGGAGTGTATTGCTGCTTCTCTAACCCACAGTGATATATTGAGGTATATAACTGTTCAAAATTCATTTTCCTCTCTCTAGAAAGCCTTTTCAGAAAGATCATCAGATGTGTGATAGTCAAGGGTGTATGGAAGATTTGACCTTGCTGCTAATTTTCTTTTTTCTTCCTAGAGAGCAAGCACTGCTCTGCAGTGTTTCTTCCCTATCCCCAAAAGCTTGCAATAGCTTGTTTGCACTTCCCTCATTCTTCATTTTGTTTTGCATTGCGCTACAATGTAGGCAGACAAAACCTAGATGATCGAGTTGTAAGAAGAAACATCTTGTTCTTATGCAAATGTAACAGAAGCCTTTTGGAAGTAGTCACATTTAAAATCTTACAGAAACCTTAGGTTTCACGAACAGCAGATCTGGCAGTGCTCTTGGTGGTGGTGGTACTTAGAGGTGCCACTGAATGTGTTTCTGATGTCGACTTCTCATTGCTGTTTACAAACAGTAACATATGTAGGCTTGCTATACCAGCTGACATTGTGCATAGTTAAGGACTAAACCAGAGGGTATATAGGCATGAATCAAAGAGAACAATTGTAAGAATGCTGCATTATTATAAAATTTTAATTGCCATAGTGTTATTGGCTTGAAAATTGATGCAAACAAATGTTTTTGGACTTTCTGTCACCTGCAGTTAGAATTTATGAAAATACCCATCGTGAGTCTTTCCCAAGACAAACCCCGGGCATGTACAGCTTTGAGTGTAGTTTTCCATATTTTCGCAGTATTTGGGATTTGACAATTACAATGTTTCCACTTAAAAAAAAAAATTGTTTTGTAATTGTAATCCATTATAATCTAGAAAAATACCCGTTTTCCCAGTTTCTATTATGATTTTGTTGCTTCTTACCAACACATTCTCACCTTCACATTCAGTCTTCTCTGTCTGATCAAAAAGATTCTTCAGGTTTAACTCGCCATGAGTCAGTCCTGTAACTGCTACATGTTGATAACTTCAATTAGTGTAGTAAAAGTATTTTATCTATGCGTAACTCTGTGTGTGTGTGTGTATACATATATATATATACACAGAGAGAACTGTTAGTTTAAGAATCATAATCATTTGAGTAAAATTGACATACATGACAGTTAAACCTCAATCTAATGAATTGACTGGAATGTATGTAGAGCAGTGTCCTCATGCTGAACATTTGCTCTATAAGTCACTTCTTGTCTTTCAGTGGAATTGTTGGAGTATGCAAGGATTTGAAGGTTTGAACTCATATTTTTTCAAAATTCTTTTTGTGTTTCCGTTAACTACATTGTCTAATCTTGAAAAAACTAGCTTGGTATTTCCAGTCTTTATGCCATAATAGGTTACCTTATTTGAAAACATAAGTCATCACCGATGACAGTGTTCTCTCAGTGTGTAGAAATAGTCAAAGAGTGTTTGTGTAATGGAAACTTCTAGGTAAAGGTAACTGTTGAAAATACTACTTGATCTGAAGGCTTATTTTTTTGAATCTTTGAATAAATTGATATGACTGATCATGGAGGTGACTAAAGAAGTCTTCTGAGGGAAAGAGATTGATAGAGTGGAGACTGAGGAAGAATAAGAACATGGTGATCTGTTACACGTTTCAACTGCAGTTGATTTTGGAGCACATTATATTCACTGAATCCAAATAAACTATTACTTAATATACTAAAAGGATCTGGAAGACTCAGGCTGATGTATTGTGTTGTTAAAATCTCAGGCGATCATTTTCCAAAACTAACATTTAATGTTTTCATTGTCTCAGGTCCCCAGTCTGAACCTCCATCATGCAGTGCCAGCTCCATCACTTGCCCCTCTGCCTGCACCTGCAGCAACAATGTAGTGGATTGTCGAGGAAGGGGCTTAACAGAAATCCCAGCTAACCTACCAGAGGACATTTGGGAAATGTAAGTATCATGTAATACACCATTCTTTTCCATGTTTCTCCAGTTTTGGTCCATGTCATAGCCTCCTGTGTGGAAGAAAGGCATGTTTTGAAAACTGTTCTGAGAAGTTATCAGGTATATTGCAGTTGGCCTCTTTGCTTTTGTTATTTTGATCTAAGGGCTCAAAACATTCTTTAATCTAAAATAAGATACTGTTTGAGGCAAGGTTAAGTTCTTGACATGTTATGCTCAGATTGCGTCTACATCTCACAAATCTGGGATTACAGTTCTATACTCAGGTGAAGGAAATACACAGACTTTTTAAAAAATTGAATCATTTCAGTGTTGGTTGGTGAATTCCCTAAGGGACAGAGCGGTACTTGTCCTATACTCAGGTGAAGGAAATACACAGACTTTTTAAAAAATTTAATCATTTCAGTGTTAGTTGTGTGAATTCCCTAAGGGACAGAGGGGTACTTGTTAGCATGACAAGTTCTTTAACACTTTCGTGACTTTTTGTGTTGTGAAATCAGATGCTGGATTTACAGACTCATTTGTCTGTCTATCTTTAGGAACTGTAATCATCCATTTTTGTGTCCATGACTTCATACTGCTATAGTCCTGAAATACTGTTATGTTAAACCAAGTTGCTTTTGATTAGTCCATAAGGAACGTAGATCAGTTCTTTTCTTGCTTAGGTGCTTGTCATACAGGGATTCTTGACATTAAGCCAGCTTTTACAGTCTACATAGTATGGATTCAAATATTTATATAGTCACTGGACTCATTCAGCTTCTTGTTGCTGTAGCAACGTTTGCTACAAAGCAAAATTCACTAGGATAAAGCACAAGTTAAATTGCTCATATGTAGCTTGGCCCATTGTGATATGCCAGGAATGTGACAGTTATGGCCAGTGAGGGTGATGTGCTCTGTTGTTTGCTGTGATCTTCTATACACCATGCTCCTCTAAGTCACTTTATCAGTTGCCTTTATAATTTAAAATTCACCTCACCTTTGTCTGGATTGCTATCTCAGCACAACAGGTTAGAGGTAGTTTATGCTTGATTGTGCAGCACTACAAAAAAAAAAGATATACTAAAAATGAAAAAAAAAACCTAAGTGGGTGCAAAGAACAAGCAACATCTTAAAATTAATGTTATTGCGAACGCCTCGAGCACATAAAAGTGTTTGCACAAAATATAAACACTTTTGTCTTCTGAGAAAGTTCAGAGCGTATTGGTTGTGTTCATTTGCAGTGTATTGTGGTACACAGAATATGGATGTCAGACTTAGTTTTCTGTGCATGAGAGTCAGTTAAAATTATCAAGAAAATATAAATCGTATTTGTCATACCAAGAATATTTGGTGTTTAGTCCTGGTTTTAGTTCTGTCAGATGGAGCACAAGCTTCCAGGAGTGACTGGAATGGTTCAACAATAAATAGAGGATGAAACGGGTCCAGACATGCTCAGATATTAGGATTGGGCTAGGAGAATTTAAAGTTTTATTTTGTAGTGTTGAAAACACGAGCAGAAATCAGACGATTTTGTGGCTTCATGCCAGGGTCATAGGGAGAGCAGGATCTGCTAAAAGAATGTGTTCCAGCACTCTCCTGACAGCAGTGCACCTCAGTGTGAGAAAGCAAGTGCAAATGTTCACCTTTGGAGTGATTAAAATAGCGTTGAGTATCCGGGTTCCAAGCCATCTCTGGTTTGGTTGATCCAGCCTAAACCTAGCCCCTGTAATTTGGAGTAAAAGCAACTTAGAAGGTCCACTTTAGGAGACCAGCAAGTGAGGGAAGGCTTGGATAGCCTTTACTTAGATAATGACATAGTGAGTCAAGATGCAGATAACTTTTTAAGAAACTTTCATAATCTGGAGGTTATAAACCTTGTGGATCCATAGTACACTACATAAAGTTCTTGGCACACCAATTAAAACCTAGATTAGTTGGACCTCTTGTGTTTTAGGCAGTGCTGGAGTCTTTGTAGCTAAACCTCTTTCATTGCTCTAATCCTGTTTATATCCTTTGCAATTCACAGAGACTTCAGGTGGTAGTAGTTCTGCAGAGTGTAACTCTCATGGAAACATTTATTTCTCGCTTTCTGTGGGTGTCAGGCCTGTGAAGATTCCATTTGTCTGAAATATATATATTAAGAAATTTCAGTAGTTCTGTCTGTTTACAGTGAAGGTGGTGAAACACTGGAGCAAGCTGCCCAGACAAGTTGTGATGCCCCATCCTAGGAAACACTCAAAATCAGGCTGGATGTGGCTCTGAGCAACCTAATCTCATTAAAGATGTCACTGTTAACTGCAGTGGGGATAGACGAGGTGACATTTGAAGATCCCTTCCAACTCAAACTGTGTGATGATTCCAATTGACATCACGTATGGTTTTTTCTACCTGCACAGAACGGTGCTTTCATTTTGTAAAAGTACTGGTTAAAAAAACCCAAACAAACAAACAAAAACCCTCATGAACCTTATATCCAAGGGTCAAGTATGCATATTCTCACACAGAGTTAAGGGTATAGTCACATCTTTCTGGAAAGGTGGAAGAAACTGCTACAGTGTTTTCTGGGAGCAATCCTGACACAAATTCTTTAGACCAAGATAGCCATCCTGGTTTATGATGAAGTCTGTCATATTGCACAGAAATTCAGTTTGTTTGAGGCTGCTCTGGACTTATTCAATGTAAAATCCATCCAGAGGTTGGGTTCCAGCTACACATGGAATAATGGTTGTCTTTTGATTTGATATGATAGGCAGAATAATAATTTTTTGCTGTAATGTTATAGCAGTGGGGCCAAGTAAATTCTCTCTACATGCTGCAACCCCCATCTCTTGCTCTCACTATTGTTTTTTTCTCCGGAAATTTATCCCCCATGATTAGCATTCAGTCCAACTCATTGTACAAAAGGTGCTGCTGCCTGAAGACTTCTTTCTGGACTCTAATCCTATGATCTGGTTCTCATAATCTTTGAAAGACATAACTCAGTAGAGATGAGATTCCTCCTATGGAATATGGGGTACTGGCACACCCCATGGCTGAGCTGATGTTATGTGGGATCCTAAGGAGTGTTACTTGAGATGTATTTTTTTTTTTTGTTCAGCCATTCCTGTCTAGCATTGTAAATATGTCTCGCACTAAAATACATTTCCCCCTGTGGATTATACTCCATTCATAATATTTATGTGATAGTATTAAAGTGCTCTGCCTTCTTCTGTTCCAGTTGGGGCATTTCCAAGTGCCTTTGCTTGGTTATTAGTTGCATTCAGTTCCAGCTTTCTTGTATTTCCCCTTAACTCAGTATTTCTTTGTAAGCCAACATGTATCTGCTAGGAAGCCCTGACTGAAGGCTGTTACACACACAGCTGTTACACTGACACGCTTATTAGAGGTGACCTACATTTCACTCTGTCCTTTGGTATTAATTAAAGATCTTTTACTCAGCCTTTCTGCCTTTCTTCATTAACATGGGTAGGCAGAACCTTCTCTGACAAAGCTGCCAGCAAGTCCTAAATTTGGCCTTGTTGATAAAAACCTATCACAGAACAGGTGACTTGCTTGTGACAGAACATAAAACACATCATATGACACTAATTTTCCCTTACTGCTCACCTCTGCCATGTGTGACATGGAGGTCTGTCATGTTACTCTATTACACCTCTCCTCCAAGGTGATTATTCTGAAGGCCCCCATTGCAAGAATGTTTATTATTAAGTAGCAGAATTTTATTATTAAGTACCAGAATTTAGGAAAGCCAGAAATCTGTATCTCAAACTTGCTTTTTCATAATTTTATAGAACGGGTATCTAGAATGTACAGAATGCAATTCATTTTTTTTTTTATAAAGCTTCTTGTTCAGTGGGGAGCTGACATCAGCAGCCAAATTGACTGAGGAAAAATGAGTTAAAAGAAATTGAAGCTGCAGAATACAGACTGTGTGTTGAATGTTATAAAAGATTCTCTGCCTACAGAGTGGTTCTCTTGTGTTTTTCAGAGGAGAAATGAACAGTGTTTGTTATAGAGAAACACTTGAGAGTAAACATAGAAAAGTTTTTCATGAATACTTGGATCAAAACAAAAGTCATTAAGCACCTGGAGGCATTTACTGAAAAAGAAATACCAAAACAAATATGGCTTGATGGTTTGCTGGTAAATGAACAATATAGTCATTGCACTGCATTGAACAGCATCTGCAATAAAAGAAGTTTGCATTTATTTAGAAAGGCTGAGAGAAAACACATGCAACATAAAGAGGGAACACAATATGAATGCAGAATGGACCTGACCTTGAAGGGATAGAAGGAGGGAGGCATGACCTACAGACTAGTATGAGACACAGTCTCCAGAGATTTTGTTTTTTAGATTAGACTTAATCACAACCTCACAACCGATGCCAGTCAGATTGAATGACAGCTCATCCCAAAAAGACAGCAATATCAGGATGTAGCAGAGACCTGTTAAATGCAAAGCTACTAGTTGTGGCCGTGAGTCACTCCCCTGCAGCTTGGAAGGGTGTTGAGAGAAACGCTCTTTGCCACAACAGTGGATTTCGCTCAGCATGTGGTTTGGGCTGTGGTTGGCTCAGAACTCTGGGCTGGATGGATTTGAGATCTGGTGCCGTCTGCCTGTTTTCAGTCATTAGTGTTTGACTGGTTTTATGCCAGGAAAAGAACAGCTTTCCTGTGTTTGCAGATGGGGGGCACTGGAATTAATGACATTGCTAGCCATGTCTGTAGTGTTTCAGTGTGTGCCTCCCAGGTTTGTTTGATGCTTTCCAGCACTGGACAGTAAACGAATCAGAAACTTTCTATTAACCTTTCCCCCATCTCACTCCACTTTTCCTCTGTCCCTTCTTTAGAATGGAGTTTTCATGTTGTTTGTCTGACTCAGACTGATATATCAGTGCAAACAAGGCTGTATTTTAGGATATTAGTTCTGGACAGCTTTTGCCTGAGAATTTTATATATCTTGGTAGTGCAGGGATGTCTACTTCTGCCTTTGTGTTTTGTAACATTTGAGAGTCCTTTCTGAGTGGGAGCAAACACTGGCCCCCAAAAGCTGGTCCTTCTGCTGCTGTCTGGCCCTGCAGTACATGGTGGAGGGATGTCATTCTGTGGTACTCAGAGACAGCTTCCTGGGCTGCTGAAACAGTCACCACTGGCATCACCTCTGGCACTGTGCGCTGCAACTCTAAAGGATCTTCAGATTGTGTAAAAGAAGATTTTGGGTAATCGCTAGTGCTAAGGGTTGGATTGTGGGTTAGGACAGAAACTTGGAATAATAAAGGCTAACTGTGCCCAATACAGGAACTTTTGGCAAAAAGAAGGCTGAACTCAAAGGAGGAAACAACAAAACATGTGATGAGGAAGAGGGGAAACAAAGGAAATCAAGACAGATTAATAAAATGAGTCTGAGAAAGTGATGAGTATTTCATAATAAGCCCTGAGATTGCTAGTGGTGAGTCTGGGACGCAAACTCTGCAGGTGGGTTTAGGGGATGTGGCAGGAAGGCTGGGACACTGGGTGGCATGGATGGAGGCTGAGAAGGCTGAGGGGCCAGGACAGGGTGGCACAGGTGAAGATGGATCTGAAGAGTCTGTTCCTGTCAGAACACATAGGCATCCTCCAAGGCCTTTCTGCCCTCTCATCATGTACTTGAGAAACTGAACAACAATTTGTATCTTTGTCCCAGTACACTAGTGACTGCATAGGGATTTACTGCTTTAACTGCTGCTGTTCCAGTTACACATCAATGCAGGCCGTCTGGGTGATGTATTTTTGTTACACACACACAAGTTTCCTTGTGATGGAATTAGCTATTTCAGCTTTTGGTTTTGAATTCATTAAATTAACTATGTTATAAAAAGAAAAAAAAAAAACAAAGTTAATGTTTGTAGGTGCAGTGTTTATTCAGTGCTTCTGTATGTATGTGCTATGCACTTTAATTACAGCATAGTTTCATGTTGCTTGGTTTCTTGTTGTCTAGGGATGCACCAGGGTTGTCTAGTGAGAGAACCTTTGTATGTAGGATCTGTTTATTTGTTGCAGAAACAGGAAAATTCTGAAATCGGGACTGTGGGCAAGATAATCTCGTGAATGCTGTTCAGAGGCTTGGCTTCTGTCTCTTCTTGCCAGTCTGGGCAAGTGAGTTGCACAGACTTTTCATGGGTGGGCACTGGTGATGTAATCCCTGGTTTCTGGCTGACTTGAGATATTTAGAAGTGCTGAGGACTCACAGCTGCAGCAGAACTCAATAGGAGCTGTGCTTTGAACACATTGTGCTGTGCAGTATTAATTACTTTGCAGATGATTGGGATTTGGCTTTGCAGACTTATAAATCAAACTACAGATTCTAAAGTATATCCTTAGATCTTGAAACTGATATTAGACTCAGACCTATGATTTTTCATATCAAAATTGCTTTGTCACTGTTACTTAGCCTTTACAATACAATGCTGCTGAGATTAAGGGAAATATAATTATTCAAATTAAGAATAATACTGGGTAGGATGTATCCAAATCAGCAATGAGAAACTTTTGTTTAAATGCAATTGTTCCAGACAGAGTAAAGAGGTTGGCAGTCCTTCAAGGAAAAGTGCTGCTTAGGCACCTGTAGCTGGTGAGATAACTACCACACCTTCCAGCTGGGCTTCTGAGCAGAGTAAAATAGGATGGCAGCCCTTGCGGCTAAGATCAGTTTTGAATCACTTTTTCTGTGTTGGTTTAGTTTATCATTCTCCCTGTTGATAGCTGAGTTGATGACTGATATCTTTGTAGGTATGCATAGTGCCTGATTTTGGTGTGTGATTTCTACTTTTAGGAAAAATCTGTGGCACTTGACTGGCGGTTTTCTTATGGTTCTGCCAAATTGAAAACAAACCTACTTTTCTGCAAGAGAATCACTTTGAAATGCAATGTTCTACTTGTTCCACCTTTCATTAATGCTTTTGTGACACATCTAATATTTTGAAAATTGCTGTCATGAGGGTACCCCTGTGGTGGGCAGTCCTACAGACCTTTGAATAGATGGATTTGTTGCTGTTGTTCCTTCAGTGATTCTCTTTGGAAGAAACTGCATTCTTTGCTCTTCAGGACCTGTAGGAATATGTATGCAGGGGAGCTAAGACTTCAGTTATGAATCTTGATAAGTTTTGTGATATGAAGAAGGTGATGAACAAATTTTTTGCATGTAAATTACTGGTATATTCAAACTCAATTTTCCACCAATTAAAATTAAGTGAGAAAAGCTATTATAAAAAAGACTGATCACTAGTAACTCTATTTGTTGTAATAAAATTAATTCTTTCTTATACGAATTATAAATTAACTGCACCATAACAATTTCATGTATATTTACTTTGAAGCGCTCAGCTTCTTAAAGGCAAGAGTGTTTTCTTTTCTCAAGAAAGTGTGTAGAAACTATACAGATTGTGGATAGAGGTGTGACAGTCCTGCATTTCAGACTGGGTTTCCTCCTAAAACAATCATAATTTTCCCAGGTTTCCCACCTTGAATACTGCATCCAGTTCCTATTACTAGACACCTTTATGAAAAGTCCCTCTCCAGCCTTCCTGGAGGATCCCTTCAGTTATTGAAAGGCAGCTCTAAGATCTCCCCCAGAGTCTTCTCTGAGCTGAACCACCCCAGCTTCCTCAGGCTATCCTCATAGCAGAGGTGTTCCAACCCTTGGATCATCTTTGTGGCCCTCCTCTGGACTTGCTCCTTCTTATGCTGTGGACACCCAAACTGGAGTCAGTAGTCACAGTGGGGTCTCAAAAGAGCAGAGTAAATGGGCAGAATCACCCCTCTTGACCTGCTGCCCACACTCCTCTTGATGCAGCCTAGGATACAATTTGCCTTCTGGGCTGCATAGTGGGGAGGTTGGAGCAGATGATCTCTAAGGTCCCTTTCAACCTAATTTGTGATTCCTACTTGTTTACACAGGCCAACTATAGGCCAACTATTGCTTGCCAGTAGTCGCTGCAGAAACCATGTGTTTCCCAAGAATAAGCTCTAAGCTTCAGGAAAAAAAAAAAAGAGAGAGAAAAAAAAGTCAAAGAATCCTCTAAAAACCCGTTTAAAAAAAATAAAAGAGAGTGCTCAGCAGAAGTCTAAAGTTGAGTAAGTGTCAAAGCAGATGATGTGTTGATGAAGTGAATGCAAGAACCTCATCTTCTATGGAGCCCCCTGTGGGCTGGTCTCCTTGGAGCCTTCTCAACTGCAAGCCATTGATCTGAACAAATCATAGAATCATAGAATCAGTCAGGGTTGGAAGGGACCACAAGGATCATCTAGTTCCAACCCCCCTGCCATGGGCAGGGACACCTCACACTACATCAGGCTGGCCAGAGCCTCATCCAGCCTGGCCTTAAACACCTCCTTGGACAACCCATTCCAGGCTCTCACCACTCCCATGGGGAAGAACTTCTTCCTTACGTCCAGCCTGAATCTCCCCACTTCCAGCTTTATTCCATTCCCCCTAGTCCTATCACTACCTGATATCCTAAAAAGTCCCTTCCCAGCTTTCTTGTAGGCCCCCTTCAGATACTGGAAAGCCACAATAAGGTCACCTCAGAGCCTTCTCTTCTCCAGACTGAACAGCCCCAACTCTTTCAGTCTCTCCTCATAGGAGAGGTGCTCCAGCCCTCTGATTATCCTGGTGGCCCTTCTCTGCACACATTCCAGCATGTCCATATCCCTCTTGTAATAGGGGCTCCAGAACTGGATGCAGTACTCCAGGTGGGGTCTCATCAGAGTGGAGTAGAGGGGGAGAATCACTTCCCTTGACCTACTGGCCACACTTCTCTTGATGCAGCCCAGGATCTGGTTGGCTTTGTGGGCTGCAAGTGCACATTGCCAGCTCATGTTGAGCTGCTCGTCCACCAGCACCCCCAAGTCCCTTTCTTCAGGGCTGCTTTCTAGCCAGTCACTGCCCAGCCTGTATTTGTGCTTGGGATTGCTTCGACCCCGATGCAGGACCTTGCACTTGGTCTTGTTGAACGTCATGAGGTTGGCTTGTGCCCACCTCTCCAGCCTGTCAAGGTCCCTCTGGATGGCATCCCTTCCCTCCAGCCTGTCTGCTGCACCACACAGCTTGGTGGTGTCATCAGCAAACTTGCCATTGTCCATGTCTCCGACAAAGATGTTGAACAAGATTACTGGATGTCACAAAAAATCCAGGAGTGGAATCCATGTTTCTGTTGTGTTTGCTGTTTCCAGCATCTTGGAAACAATCATACATTAACACAGGCACTCTGCTTGAATGAAGTTAGGCTGCATTTCAGTAGCAGGGACTTGGAAACTGCCAAATCTCTCCATCCTCTAATGACTGTCTGTCCTGGATTTGTGTTCACAGTCACATGCCTGTATGCAGGTAAAATTCATCCGCAAACTCTTATTCCAAGTCCATGTGACCCAAGAAAGCCTGCTGAGATGAGAAGTTCTCTCTCTTCAGTCCAGAATAAGAGTGGAAAGACGTTATTTTGGATTCTACCCCAAACCAGTTTCTGTTTAACCTTCGGCATCCTCACTGATTGTACCCATTGATGGTGGCTACAGGAGAGCTCAGGTGGAGTCCCTGCTATATTATGTCTGGACACAAGGCACAAGCAGTTCAGGCTGTGGTGGTGTTGCAGTGAGAGGGAGCTCAGGCACCGTCAGCATGCTTGTTGGATGCCTGAACCTTCACTCCAAAGATGAAGCAAGGAAAACAAATGAATTAGGCTGGCAGGAAATACAACAATGAAGGGTGATGAGAAGGGCTAAAAATCCTACTTGGGAATGTGGAGTATCACAGGGGCAGATGAAGAAACCTTAAGGTTTGACAGTATATTACTGCAGGGAGGTGGTGGAGTTGCCATCGCTGGAGACGTTCAAGAGGAGAGTGGATGAGGCACTTAGTGCTATGGTCTAGTTGATTGCTTAGGGCTGGGTGATCACTTGGACTGGATGATCTTGGAGGTCTCTTCCAACCTGGTTGATTCTATGATTCTGGCTGTTTATGTTGCCAGAGACTTGGGTGTTATGTCAAAAACTGTTTTGCAAAGTATCACTCTAAGATTTCTCTGGTGCATTCCCGTTTTACCACACTTCATGCAAAATTAACATACCCCAACAGAGCTGCTATTGCAAATTCAGCATTAGTAGCAAATAGCTGACCAACAACTCAACTACAAAGCTGTGTCAGCTTAAACTAAATTCACTGTGATATGTCAGGAGATCCAGTATCACTAGCCCTACTTTTAGATGAACACCATGGTATCAGGGATCATATCAAAACATCTGGTTCCATTCTGAAAGATGACTTTTGGTGAGCAAAATTGCCTATGTAGCTTCCTAGCTAGATTTATTTTGGAAAGTCACTTTGTTCTTGATAGGATTTTGTCTCTTGAAGATATTCCCTTAGGGGAATAGTTAAGGAGAAGTTCTTTTAAAAACTACAGCAGGAGGCCAACAGCCAGACCCTGAAAATCAACAGCAAACATCAGAATGTGAAGGGAAACTCTAGTTGTCACCTTTTGTTCATACAGGAGGACGGTTTACTGGCTCTCGGTTCTGCAGTTCTGAAGGCAGACTCAGGGAGAGAGATTTATAATACATACTAGTGATTTTCTTTGGAAATCTTTCAGGTTCTGTGATAAAAGGCAGCAGTGTAAAAGTCTTGGAGGACTATATGCATTTAGGATTTTTATAGTGGTGTGGGAGTCTTTGGCTGAGGTAGAGACTGAAGTTCTGTTACACAACAGTAAGCACAGATATTTAAAATGCTTCATGCCCTGCCATCAGAAAGCACTTTGTATTCTACCTGTCAGAGAACTGAGGGGTGTGAGATGAAGCCACAAAAAGGCTGTTCATTGATAATGTAGGTCCAAACACACTTCCTGAAGCAACAGGACTGCAGGGGTTTTGCCTTGCATTTTGCAGGGTAGTGCCCTGTACAGTGCTGGAGTGCTGTGTGTACAGATTCTTTGTTTTTCCCTGTAGAATAAGCTACGAGTAACTGCAGGGCTGGATTTCTTCCCTCCTAACAAGTGCATCTCCTGTCCAGGGATGTCTTTGAGTAAATACTCTAGTGCAGCTACCTGAATCTTTTGTGCACGGTAGGAATAAAGCTTATATTTCACATGAAGAGGCAAGAAAGGAGTCAGGACAGGGATCAGATCTAGCCCATATTTGTAGTAAGAAGACTGGACTTTAAGTATGATTTATTCCTTGTAAATACTGAAAATATATCTGTGGGCTTTTCTTCATCAGAGTCCAAAACATATGATAAGATATATAAGTTCAAAATATGAGATAAATGTAAGATAATGGTCCAAGCAGTTCATATAATCCAGTTGTTCTCACTCCCTGGCAGGGAAGAACAGTCTCAGTCTTGCTGCATGCTCTAGAAGTTTCCTTCTTTCTATATAAATGGTTCTTCCCAGCTCTGGGCTTTGTCACTGTTTGGGATGCGTATGCTGCTTATTTCCCCCAAACAGAACGTAACCAGCTCCCTGCAAATCCCTGCTTATAGGGCAGAGAAAAGTGAGGGGTTTGCCCTTCCCAACAACCTTCACAGAGATTGTGTGCATCCTGCCAGATACAAGCATGCTACAGGTTACTGCTGCACACTGATTTGATATTATCTCTACCTCCAAGATTGCTTGTGGTTATTGGCTGAACAAGAGGTGAAAGTCCAAAAAAACCCTAGTGCTGGGAGTAGAGCAATGCAATCCAGGGAGCAGTCTGCTCATCCAAGTGCATTCTCTCGCTCCCAGCAGGGAAGTTCATGACTGCCCAGTGCAGAGGGACATTTCTGACACATCTGAGAAGAGCTCGGTGGCACTGTTAATAGAGCATGGCTGTCTCATTTGTAGGCTCTATTCATCTGACAGCTAAGAATTATCAGTACTGATGCTTCACTCCCTCTCTTTCTCCAAGCTAGTGATTTGTCTATGTTATGGTTAGGTAATCTTGACAAAACATTACTCATTAGCAGCTGAGATGGTATTTGAAATGGGAGAATTGCTAGCAAACTGCTCCATTAGAGACCCAAATAACAAATTCCTTCTACCTTCAATAAAGGAGAGATAGTTAAAGTCCAAATTAATATATCTGTCTCACCCATTCTGCAGGAGGAATCACTCTTCAAGACAAATGACTTTGTCATTCCCAAGAGTGTGAGCTGGCTCTATGAAGGTTCCATTAGGCATTTTTTTATCCTTTGTGTTTTGCCATCCTGGGTCTGAGCAGTACAGGCACCCAATGAGGAGGTGATTAAAAGATTTGCACCACAGTGAACTTTGAGATGGATTAGCATGGGAATTTGAGTGCTTATTCTTTAATCTGGACTAGTTTTTCCTGTGTAACTGCATAGTTTCCCCTGTTACTTTCTTTCTTCAATATTTTTACTTTTTTTGCTACAAACTTATTTAAGGAGAGTGGGAAGAAGGAGGACTTTATCCTGTCTAACATCATATTAGAAAATGCACCTGAATCCATTGGTGCCTTCATACTTTCCAATCTCTGATAATATACTAGAGAAAAGAAAGGAAATTGTACTTGTCCTTTGATGTTGTTGTCAAAGACTCTAAAATAAAGCTTTAAGAGGCAGACAGAACATTTCTGTGTGTCACAAGGCAAGTGATAAGCTTCAATTCATCTAAGTGATACAGCTGGCAGCAAGGGACATGGCACAGGGAAATGGGTAACTGAAAGGAGGAACAAAAGCCCTTAAGAGGTTTGAACATGGCTGATTTAATTTACCACTTTTGTGACTTCAACTTGTGGAGTCTTTTAAATAGATCTTCTTATGGAATACCAGAGGAAAACCAAGGAAAATTTTATTGGATTGTGGAGGATAGTAGATCAAATGATCAGAATTTAGCCTTTCAGGACCGTGTCTCTTGTACAGAGTTCTCAAATGTGTTGTAAAATTATTTTATAGTGTATTCTGGTGATCCACCAGAAAATATGAAGATTAACTCACTGGTGTTGCTTTGCGCTAGGTGGTTTATAATGTATGACAGCACTTCACAGTATGCAGGGATAGATGGAGAGATGATGAAAAATACAGCTTTCCAGAGGTCATGTTCTAGGTAAACTAGGTAATTTTCTCTGAAATTAGATGTGGCTGTGAAATTTAGATTAGATTTGCACTTTTGGGAGGGGGGAAATGACAACATTAGGTAAGAACTCTGGTTTTCACTTCAGCTGAAAGATGACACTTCTATCAGCAGTTTTCCATTGTATCGTGAATAGCGGTGGTTTATAATTAAGCCTTCGGCACCTTGAAATTGCCAACACCTCTGGTGTTTCCTTAAAATTTTTTGAGTCCTGGACTCTCCTTCGCTTGTCATTTATGCACTCAGATGAGGTGAAAGCACAAGGTATTAATACATTTTTAAAAATTGGGTTTTACTATTTTTATTTGTGTGACTGCCATGTGTTTTTCAGTCTATACCTACCAATCTAT
Source organism: Indicator indicator (assembly GCF_027791375.1). Lineage (NCBI taxonomy): Eukaryota > Metazoa > Chordata > Aves > Piciformes > Indicatoridae > Indicator > Indicator indicator. Next base: position 14,319,911 of record NC_072027.1, read on the forward strand.
GCATTTATGAAAAAAATACCCAAATGTATGAAATTCATGCTTTTAAAATACCTGTTATTTAAGGCTGCACCATATTGAATGCTCCAAGGTCAGCTGTAGTTTGTATACAAGGTGGAATCCACCTGCAAACACCCTGATGAGACCACACGCTTGTGGCTTCTCTGGTAGCATCTGCACAATGCAGTGCACTAAGCATGATGTGTGAACTTTACCCCTTCATTTACAAAGAGGTTTGTAGAATAAAAATCTAAGGTGCTAAAGGTGAAAATGTAGCAGCAGATGACAACAGCATTGTCTGTTTTTGTAGAGGCCATCTACTGCAAATTTTTTTAGGAAAGGATGAAGAGCTCAGTAGTATTTCGGAAGGTAGTTGTGGATAAACTCTGTGTCTCTAGAAAGTTCAGGTTTTTTCCTTATTACTCAGGATCTGTGGATATTCCAAGTTTGCTCCTTTTTTGCCCTTTGGGGGGGCAAAATTTCTGTGTATATTTCCACCCTAGAGTCACTAAGATTTCCTTGGCATTTTAAGTGATTTTTAAAAGGGGCTGTTTCCCCACCACCACCCCCTCCCCACCCCTCCCCGTCCCTGCATTGAGTTTCCCTCTAAGGACTGCTGTGATGCTGTAGGTGCAGCTTGTCTGAACCCCCAGTTTACATCTATAAGGCAAGGAAATTGGACATGCATGGCCCTCTTTTGTTCCTAGAATTGTCTGCATAGAAGTACTTGGGAGGAGTTAAACACCAAACTGGCAAGCTGACAAAAAGCCTTTATGGGAAGAGTATGTGTACTGCTAATTCTGGTGACAAACACCCAACAATAGTAGTGTACTGAAGCTTACAGCAATTTGCATTTCACTGTGGACTTGCCAGAAATGAAGCATGTTATATTTAGACCAACTGGAAAGGAAACCTCAGCCAGTAATGCAACTCACAAAACAAGGGATAGAACTAACTCTGATCACAACCTTTAATGTACATAAGAGTGCACATTAACTGCACAAGTTGGCTGTGCAAGTATCACAATACTCCCGGCTTCTTGGAGTATAAGTGAGCTGGTAAAATATCTTCTTTTCAAGGAGATTTTTCTTTTGTCTGTCAACAGAAGGATGCCCTGTGCAATAGAGGGCTGATGGGCCTTACACGGTTTCTCTACATTATTCGCAAGTCCTTTAAAACCCGTGAGGTACTTCTCTCTGCATTTCATTTTCTCTCCATTCTGGGTTTTATATTTTTTTTTCCCTTTCTGCATTGCTGCAGCAACTCTAAATGACCAGCGTGATTCGTTCTGTCATTCCAGTATGTTTTTGTATTTCAGTTCTAAACCACTTCCAACCACAGATTTTTGCTATTGAAACCATTTCTTTCTATGACATTTTTGGAAGAAGATCCACAACATTTGAATAATAAGTAAGAGCTCAGTAGAATCAAATTTTGCTTTCACTTCCAGCTCTGACTCTTGAATTTTAGCTGCTGTGGTCATGCGAATTTCTGGTTTGGGGATCTACTTTCACATATCTTAATTGAGATGAGCATTTAGGGTTCATCTGAGGAGAAGACAGTCCTTTTAGCAGAAATTTAGGGAACTTGAAAATACCTCTGGGAAGGAATGGAAATTAATCTTAGTGGTTACTATATGTGATATCTTAAAGCTGTGTACCTTTTATGTTAGTGATACTTGCACTTATACCTCATAAAGAATACTTCCTTCAAACCACATCTTGGAAGTGAAAACAACATTTTCATGTAGTCTGGGCCATATTTTAGAACACCTTCAGTATCTGGCAATTAAAATAGGGAGATGCGGTCGGGTTTTGTTCTGCTTTAATAGAGATTCTTCCAACCACTCTTCTGAAAATCTGGATTCACATTGCAGTGAATTCCACTTTGTTTTTCAGTATGTTCCTGAGTCACTCTGATAGTATTATTAATCTGCTTATTAAGCTGTCACAACATAGCATAGTTTCTAGCTTAGATAGGTATGTTCCATTTACAGCAGCTAGTCAAAACTTCTGTATTTTCTACCCTATCTCTGATTAAGTACTAAAAAAATATACCTACTATTTTTTTGTTAATTCCAGGTGCAATTTCTATAGCCTGTGACATTTTTTCCTAGGCAGATTTAGTATAATCAACGAGATTATTTTATTTTCTAAGTTATTTTCTCAGTATTTTCTCCAGTTAGTGGCTTTCAAAAGAAAAATCTGTTTCTCATAAAAACTCTATAAAATTGGTTTATATTTATATAAAAATTTGCTGTCATGTTTAATGTTATTTCTGTCCTATAATTGTGTAATTAACATGTATATTACTTTGTTTGTTTTCAGACGTTTAGAACAAAATCTCATCAAAATCATTCCCTCTGGAGCTTTTACCCAGTACAAGAAGCTTAAGAGAATGTAAGTTTTAATAAGACCAACATGCAAGAGTGATCATGAATCTTTTAGTTTCAAGTTCAGTATCTTTATTTTAGAAACATATTGGGAATTTCTGTATTGAAATCACTGGGGATTGCACACATAATCTCTTCCAAGTGTAAGCAACAATGGAATTTGGTTCAGGATATCTAACAGTGCATAAAATCCTTAATAATGCTTAATTTCACTTCCTATTATAAACAATGTGAGCTAATTAGTTGTTTGTCTGCTTAAATTTCAAATCTTTTCCTCCAAAAAGATTTTAAGGTCATTTGTGTTTGGTTCGGGTTTTTTTTTTTCCTTACTCATTCTGGTAGCTGTTTACACCACTTCACTTTATTTGATCCCAGTTGCAGCAGGAGTGAATGTTCTTGCAGAGTAGTTTGAGGTGTCTTGTAGTGTATTTAATGTCCTGATGTTGAAATGGTTTGACTGTTTACAGGAAAGCAACTAAACCTTCTGGAGCTTGTTTTCTCTGTTTCTTAATGGCCTATAGATACCCAGAAAAATCTTTACTCATAGCTCTTGTGTTTTCTTTTTGGATTAAAAAAAAAAAACAACAACAACAAACAATCGCCATTTGTGGCAGCACTCTCATGCAGATAACTTGGGCTTTCCCCTAATCAGTCTTTCTTTTAATTTTTAAGTGATTTATGAGAGCTGCTATGACAGTAGTACAATAATACAGACAAGGGTAAAACAAGTTAGTCCTGCTTCACCATAGCATCAAGAATTGATGGGTACCACTGGACCAGTAACTTCCAGAAGTCATTCAAGATTTGTAGCTCCATGCTAAGACTGCTAAAAGGGTGCCTTTACAGTTCTTGTTTTCTGAGGTGGACAATGCTCACTGGAATTAAGAAATTGTCAGCTCATTATCTGATAGTTAATTCTTTTGGGAACTGAAATGAGTTTGTGCTGTACCTTTGAGTTGAAGGGTAGAATTACTGTGTTTGCTAGTCCAGCCTTAGTGAGTTTCTAGTGCTGAAGAGATGTAAATATGGATCTTAATATTTAACTGGTCAAATCATCTGTCTTATGGAGTCTATTCTTCTATCTCACTTTCAATATAGCTGTATGTATTTTTAAAGAAGTACTGTATTAGATAACAGGACGGTAATTTCAGTGAAAAATGATGGATCCCTTTCCAGTGACCTAACTTGTAACTTTTTCATTATTAAATTCACTAGTTGGTTCTTTCTGAAATATGACTAATTTTAGATTTTGGCAGTGTTTTACAGTTCTTTAATTTTTAATGATTGGTGAACTCTAGTTTTAAGGGTGTTGATCAAAAAAATGCTCCCTAACTTTACTAACTGCTGAACTCAGTGTAGCACTTACTACATGAAATGATTAATCTTCGAATTTCACAGCAGAATTCCATTAGCAAATTGTGTTACCAGCTTTCTGGAGTATAATTGGCATACTTATTGGGATCTGAACTCCTAGTTAAAAAATAAGTTATTGTGCCAGATGATCTATATCAAAGTTTGGTTAACATGCCAGAATTTTGCAGAATTTGAGATAGGTTGCAGAATGTCCCGTAACAAAAAGGATGTTTTGCCATTTGGTTATTGATCTGTCTCCTTGTTAAAGTTTTATTCCTTCTGAACAGTGAGGCTGTAAATCGGGAATCACTGTTCTTACACAAAGTTTGAGGACATTTGTTCCACTATTTGAAGAGACTCTTGATATCATCTTTTCATTCTGCAGGGTTCACAGTACTGCTAACACAAAAATGTGCTTCAGTCAAAATCCTACCTTTTAAAAGAAAAGAATTATCCATCCTTTTCCTAATAGAGGAAGGACATGTTCAATATCACTGGAATCATCAGCCTTCTTTGATTTCTGTTACTTTTATTTCAATGAGCAGTGCAATAACATGAAGATTATTGATTTAATTAATTTATGCCTTACCTGGGGTACAAATGAAGAATCTAAATGAGGAATTATTATTATTAATAGTAGTATTATATGATTCAGAGGATGGTATTAGCATAACATTGTGAATTGTATTCTGTTTTTCTCCTGGTTAATAAATACGCACAAATGTTAGGAATAATAAACAACTTGCAGCACTCTCAGTATTTTGATTGTTTACTGAGTATTTCCTACAAGATTATTCAATTTACTTTTCTTAAATAATTGGATCACTGAGATTACTTTTTAGGTAAAAGCCAGTTGTCCAAAATAATCTTTATATAACTTGATATTTGTAAGTTGAGATGATAGCAGAAGATGTATCACAGTATCACAGTGTATCAGAGATTGGGAGGGACCTCAAGAGATCATCAGATCCAATCCCCCTGCCAGAGCAGGATCATCCAGGTGGGTTTTGAAAGTCTCCAGAGAAGGAGACTCCACAACCCCCCTGGGCAGCCTGTTCCAGTGCTCTGTCACCCTCACTGTAAAGAAGTTTCTCCTCATATTGAGGTGAAATCTTCAATGTTCAAGTTTGAACCCATTGTTCCTTGTCTTATCACTGTGAACCACCAAAAAGAGCCTGGCCCCCTCCTCCTGACACCCACCCCTCAGGTATTTATAGACATTGATGAGATCCCCTCTAAGTCTTCTCTTCTCAAGACTAAATAGCCCCAGGGCTCTCAGTCTCTCTTCATAGGGGAGATGCTCAAGTCCCCTAATCATCCTCGTGGCTCTCTGTTGGATTCTCTCCAGCAGGTCTCTGTCTCTCTTGAACTGGGGAGCTCAAAACTTGACACAGTATTCCAGGTGTGGTCTCACCAGGGCAGAGTAGAGAGGTAGAACAACTTCCCTAGCCCTGCTGGCCACACCTTTCTTGATGCATCCCAGGATCCCATTGGCTCTCTTGTTCACAAGAGCACATTGTTGTTCCATGGAGAACTTGCTGTCCATCAGCACTCCAAGGTCTTTCTCCATGGAGCTGCTTTCTCTGTGGAGCTGCTGTATGTGTATTAATTCAAGTGTAAAGCTTGCATCTAGCTGAAATTTGCTCTTTTAGAATGTTTTTTCAAGACCTTCCAGGATAGGAGAGTTATTTTGGTGCTCAGGTTTTAGCAAAGGAGCTAAAATCTTTTGTGTCCTGGACTTCACCATAATTACCCACATGTTCTCACACAATTAATTACATGGAGATGAACAGATCTGTCTCTGAAGGAAGATGTAGCGCCTGTAGGATTCAAATACACAATTGAATTTATATAATCTAGGATCATTGTTCCCCAGATTTGGCGGTGAATTTAGCAGATCCTAGCCTTGTGCTCAGTTGTTCAAGAGCTCTAGAAGTGTTTTGAGGGGCTTGAAGGAGATAAATCCCATGTTCAGACATAGAAGTTGTTGTTATTGCATGAAGTATCAAATTATGCAGCCATTGTACATAGTTCTGTAACTTTTAGCTTGTGAATTCCAAATTTTATTGTATTACTTCCCATGATTACTTTGCCTTTCTGAGGCTTTTAACAAGTTTGAAGCACCAGACTAAGAGCCAAGAACACAGATTCACTCTGTAAGATGGGGTTGCACCTCTGTAGCTCTGATGCTTGAGGAGGCATTTCATGTTGTTAAATTAATTTTAGCATATATTAGCAGAAAACACATTGAGGTTCCACAGTAGCTCCGTGGCATTGCTGGGTTTGTTAAGAAGCTTCTAAAAACTAAACCATATATGACATGGATTTTTGCTGAGTACCCTTGTCAAATGAGACAAATGGGCCAATTTACATGTTGGAGCTAATCATGTAATCTGGTTATAATAATGTTAGACAACAAAGAGACTACACATCCAGTGCTATTAATAGTTTTATATTTGACTGCATCTAAAAGTAAATCTAAAACCTTTTACAGTAAAGACATTTCAGCTATACAGCCCTATGTTATACAGAGACTTACAGAGTATCCTTGCTCCCCTGATGCAAAATTAAAACCAGTTTCAGAAACTAACTGGTAACTGAGCATGCCCTCCAAGGTGTGCTCAGCAACTTTTTGAAAGAAGATATCTACCATGCTGTTAGAGGTGTAGGGAGACTAGTTTGAAGGGTCTAATGTATACCTTGCCTGGGTGAAACCCTGATAGGTTTACTACATTTACAGCTAAAGAGCCACATTTCCACTGAGTGGTTCAGAGAATTGTAGAATCATCATAGAATGACTTAGGTTGGAAGTGACCTTAGAGATCATCTACTCCAACCTACTTGCCTCTGAACTAGATTCAGCTGCTCAAACCTGTGCAGAGAGACCCTAAACTATGAAAATGAGCCTTGTGGTCTAAATTGACTTAGCTGTGCAACTTAGAAAAACCCAGATCTCTTTGTCTTGATGCAAGTCAAACACAGAATAGGATGATATTACAAAAGGGAGTGAGCAAAAGAGGGGAAAGGATGATCAGGAGTAGTCAGCATGGATTTACCAAGGGGAAATCATGATTAACTAATCTGATAGCATTCTCTGATGTTGTAACTGAATTGGTAGATGCAGGGAGACCTGTGGACGTAGTCTACCTTGACCTTAGTAAGGCTTTTGACGCTGTCTCCCATAAGATCCTTGTGAGTAAGCTCAGAACGTGTGGGATAGAAGGACAGTGAGATGGATTAAGAGCTAGTTACAAAATAGGGTCCAAAGAGTGGTGGTCAATAGTGCCAACTCCAGCTGGAGAGCTGTAACTAGTGGAGTCCCCCAGGGATCAGTGCTGGGTCTGGTCCCGTTCAACATCTTCATCAATGATATTGATGAGGGAACAGAGCGTCTGCTCAGCAATTTTGCTGACAATACCAAGCTGGGAGGCTTGGCTGATACACCTGAAGGCTGTGCAGCCATTCATCAAGACTTGGACAGGCTGGAGAGCTCAGCAGAGAGGAGCCTAATGAGGTTCAACAAGGATGACTGCAGAGTCTTGCATCTGGGAAGGAATAATAAACTGCACCAGTACAGGTTAGGAGGTGATCTGCTGCAGAGCAGCCCTGTGATGAAGGACCTAGGAGTCCTGGTGGATAAGAAGTTATCTATGGGTCAGCAATGTGCCCTTGTGACTGAGAGGGCCAATGGGATCCTGGGGTGCATTAAGAGGAGTGTGTCCAGCAGATCAAGGGAGGTTCTTCTCCCTGTGTACTCTGCCCTTGTACAACCTGGAGTATTGCATCCAGTTTTGGGCTCCCCAGTTCAAGACGGACAGGGATCTACTCGAGAGAGTCCATTGGAGAGCTATCAGGATGATTAAGGGACTGGAGCACTGCCTTATGAGAAGAGGCTGAGAGACCTGGGGTTTTTTAGTCTGGAGGAGAGAAGACTGAGAGGGGATTTAATTAATATCTGAAGGCTGGGTGTCAAGAGAGGGGGGACAGGCTCTTCTCAGTTGCACCTTGTGATAGGACAAGGGGCAATGGATATAAACTACAGCACAGGAGGTTCCACCTCAACATGAGGAGGAACTTCTTTACTTTGAGGGTCATGGAGCACTGGAACAGGCTCTCCAGAGAGGTGGTGGAGTCTCCTTCTCTGGAGACTTTCAAGACCTGTCTGGATGCATTCCTGTGCAACCTGTGCTAGATTCTATGGTCCTGCTCTGGCAGGGGAGTTGGACTCAATGATCTCCAGGAGTCCCTTCCAACCCCTAACATCCTGTGATCCTGTGATAATTGAATCTTGCCTCAGTCAAGTCAGATGGAGTTGGAGCTTCTCTATCCAACAGCAATGGAGTTTGGGATCTAACAGAAAGGAAATAATCTGTCTAATTATCTTCTAATGCTGATTGTAATGCATCTGTATGAAGCGGGTGAGTGCCATCACCCAGCATGGCGTTTATGCACGTTCAGGCACCATTAGTTATACACTCATTACGTCTAGACATGGGGAGAGAGAAAGAATGGAAATGTTGAAATGTAGCAAATCAATAAAATTGTGCTGAAATGCTTGTTTCAAAAACTAGATGCCCATTTTCAGATGCTTGTCATTGCTCAACAAACTTGTAATTTCATGTCATTGTAAAAAACTTTAATATGCTTTTCAATAAACAGCACAAATTCACATCAGACTTCTGCTTTCATAAGAATTACTAGATAGAAAGCAGCAAATGCAACCAGACAGTCTGAACATGTTTCACAAAACCCTGAGTAACAGCAAGTCTTCCTACTTCACTGTCACAAATTTGGCTGCTGTGAGGTGAGGTGAAGAAGTGGAAACCTTCACTGAATGTTGCCATTGTAGGCACAATGTTGTAGTAGAAAACATCAGTAGATTGCAGAGCAGTTCATGAGCCTTATTGAAAAAAACAAACAACAACAAAAAAAAAACCAACAAGCAAACAAAAAAGAGAGAAAATTCCACTTTATGTGACTAGATTTGAAAGCAATTAGAGGACTTCATTAAAATTTAAACCAACAGAGTTTGCAGCTCAAAACGTGTATAAAAAGGAAAATCTTCTTACTTTCTGATTCCCAAGTTCTTGTTCAAGTGATGTTTATTTAGATTCTGACTGGGATCCTTAGTATGTGCCCCAGTGGAAATAACAGTGAAGATGTACATGAAACACTGCATTACACCAGCTTCAGCTATCGGTTAAAAGATTTGATACTGCTGACACAAACTTGATATCCAGTGTCAGTGACTGCAGTAAGGTGGTTGCAAGTTATTCCTGTAGCTAAGCACCTGGTTGAATTGATTGACAGAAAGATTGGATTGCAGTGACAGTTATGACAAGGTGCCCAGATCTGATCATCTGGGTCCCAAGTGTGGTAAATTTGGGTCCATGTATAAAGAAGCTGTGGCATAATTGCTATCTTGGTGTGCTTGGTTGGTTCTGGACAGAATCAAAGAGTATTTTCCAAACCAGGAACACATTTTCCATTGAAAATGGCAGCAGGATTTAGCTGATTCCCACTCACACCATAGCTGAAAGGGTGGATTCTCACTGGGGCTCCCTGACACAGGGTGTGCAACACCCACTGGGTGTTCCCCACAGTGTTAAAGGTTCAGACAATTGCTGGTCAGATGCATGAAGACTTTCCCCAGTATCTGAAAGTGCTAGACAGACCTACCAATGATGTGCCAACCCTCTTCTCACCTGCCTCCCCACATCAAGGCCATGGTAGGATTTTGCACTGCTTCTTCTTTCTGGGCCATTAAAATCCAAACATCACCAGTACTGGTGCAGTGCTGAGCTTGTCAGTGGCAGTGGTCCCTGCTTTGGAATCCAAGGCTGAGTAGTCTGTTTCCTGTCTCCTTTCCCACTGATATTAGACAGATATGTTTAAGTCTTCCCTCAGAAGAATTTTATCATTCTAACAATTATTCATATTATTTCATACAAATAAAGACCAATCCTTAGTGGAATTTCCTAGGGGTTTGATGGGGATTTTGTGTAACTATACTACATGTTTCTGGTATTTATGAATATGTTTGTCTTTACATGTCATTTATCACAGGATTCTTCTCTTAGGCAGACACAGTCTTGCTGTTTCAGAAGCCATTCCTCTGGTGCCTACCCATGCTGACACCCACCATCTTCCTCAATGAATGTCCTGCCAGCACTTTCCAGCTACCTTCGAACCTCTTGTCACCATATCTATTATTTTAACTTATAATCAAAATGTGACCTTCTGTACTGATATCAGTTAGCCTTCCATGCCTGCACTTAAACATTCAGACAACCTCTATGTTTTGTCATAGGCCACTACATTCTTGTAGATTCTTGTGGACCACCCCAGAGTCACAAAATGATCTCCATTATTAGGAGTTCTTAAGATGATTTTGTCAATTATTTTTGTTCAATGGAGTACCTCATTGTTGTTCTTCAAAGCTCTTTCTAAACTCTTTGTCCATAAAATGAAAGACCTCATTAGCAGGATGCTACAACCCTGAGCCAAACTTGGGAAATGGTGGAGGTTGTGTCAAGATTGAAAAATTCCCTTGGAGTAAATTAAAGTGAAACAGCACCAAAGGGCTGAGGAGCTGGGTTTGTTAGAGCCAATGGAAACTCTTGTTAGTGGACTGGAACAGAGGTGAATGGGAAGAAAAAGGAGAGGGAAAAATAGAGTTAAGAAGTAAGAGAAAAGAAAAATATCACTACTCCATGGATCTAGTGACAATTTCACAAGAGTAGTCCAAGTTCTTGGTGGTGGGTGTACATCCCAGCAGGATCTTCTGTGGTAAATGCAACACTTGGACCCTGGAAGTGGTCCTTTTATACCCTTCTGGTAAGGGGTGGGGGTGCAGTCTCTCCAAATCCCAAAGAGAGGTGTGCACCAGGCCTCTTCAGTGCAATGTCTGGCACATGGTTTTATAGAGGAAATTCCCACCTCCCCAGAAGTTACCTCTTTTCATTGTTAAGATACCAGCTCTTCTCCAGAGCTATTATGGTCATCACCCTGTCTATTCAAGACCAGGTATTGTCACACCTTGTTTGAGACAGTAGACTCATTAAAGGCTATAAGCCCTGCCCCACCACACACTGTTTTGAGACAGCAGAGGATTGGGCTGTCACACAGGGGAGCTAACATTTTGCGGAGGCTATGCCTTGCCATACGGACTGCTATCTTCCTATCATTCATCTATCTATGTCCTTACACAGTTCATAATTTCTCTGATGTAGTGTTATCTTTTAGTTCTTTTGGGATTCTTTTTTTTTGCATCAAGTACATTCTTCCAATAAACTACAGCAAAAATGTTTTCCTGTTTACAATTTTCTTTTAACGCTCTTTTCTTTTTGCAGAGACATCAGCAAGAATCAAATATCTGACATTGCACCTGATGCATTCAAAGGCTTGAAGTCTCTCATTTCATTGTAAGTAGAAAGTAGAGCTGAATGAGCATTTGGGGAAAGCTTGCATGTAAGAGAAATAAAAATGATAATGTGCTGTCTGGGAGAACTTACACTTCCATGTGCAGTTGTCAGCTTGTGTGAAGCATCTGATTTTTTTATAAATCAAAAGTTGGTCGTGAGGGTTAGAAGGAAGAACATTTACATGTCTCTAGTAATTCTTTTGTAGATGAATTCCCCCAAGGTTACTGACGTGGTCACTTCTTCAGATCTGTGCGTTTGCACTAGCTGGTTAATCCATGCCCCTCAATTTACCATAGCACACAGAGCCTGATCAGAGCTCAGACACTGTTTGGTGGTGTGAATCAAATCAGGGAGCAGTTTTAGGGGAAACACTTCCATACTGTTGTTTTTTTTTCTTCTATATTGAAGAGCTGACATTGAATTATCTTGTGGGGGTTTTGGTTTATTTGTTTTTGGTTTGGGTTTTTTTTTTCAAACTAGTTAGGGAAGAACTTAAGCTCTTAGGAAAATGTTTTTACTTCTTATCTGTAACAACTACTTTATTAACCTAGAACAGGCCTAAGATATTGCTTCATACAGAAGATAAAAGGAAGGTAGGATCTCTTGACACCCATTCATTTCTCCTTGTAGAACACAGAAACTGTTTTAGCACCAAGCTGATTTTAAATGCAGCTATATTTCAACCTAGATACCCACAGCACTATTAAAACAGTGGAGTCTTTAATGGGTAGAAAGAGCAGTACAAGGTCAGAAGCTGCATATGGAGAATGAACTAGAAGAGAGTGTTGTAAAGAGTCTTAGGTTGAGAGAAGAGGGTAAGCTCAACTGGAATGATTGTTTATCTGTGTTAGTTTCAAAGACAGTTCTAAAGCCTTTAGCTCATCAATATTCATATAGTACAGTTTGATTTTTAAGAGTGCAGTTTAGTTCTAAACACTGTCATAGTTTTAATCTCTGAATCCTGGATAATTCTAACAACCTTTATAAACTTGTTGACTGGTGCTAATATTAGAAAGTTATTTCATGCTAAACTTAAATGTTGCAGTAAACTGAGCTGGAATGTAGAAGATGGGCCTTTTTTTGTGCCCTGAATCCAGCTGGGAGAATGCCAGAAACAGATACTAAGTGTTGCTAGCCTTTGTTGGATAGTTGGGGCAGTGTTACCCAGCGTACTGTGGAAATGGTCAGATCCCCTTCAATGCTCTCTGGAAATTATTTGTAAGAGAACGGCATTTAGTGAACACTTCCGTTTTGTCTTATTATGAAACTACTGCTGATGCTGCAATGCTACAGCTTTCCAATCTAGGAGCATGCTGGATAGGCAAGACATTTCTACTAGGGTTGACTTCCCAGCTGAGAAGTTATTCAGCTTTAGCTGTATCCAATTCAGATATCCCCAGGTGGCCTCAGGAGTGAGACTGAACACATTGGAGAGGAAAAGACTGTAAGCTGGGCAGGAATTTATGTTTTGACTTGTACACAGAAGCAAGTAAAATGTATGTCCTCTGCCCAGTCATCCAAAACTACATTTTAAGTAAATGATGTTTAAATATGTTTATATCTAAGTGGGTAAAATAGTGCTTAAGTTAACACTGGGAGGTTACAAGGGGAAAGTGAAAGGGCAGAGAGATGAGATGCACCACAGAAAGGGCTGTAGTTAGGGAACTGTCTCTGAGCAGCCTTTCTTTGTTCAGTCTTTGTCTCTGCCTCAGTTGCCTTTTACTGCAGCCACACAAAGCTGTTGTAACATACAATCTGCTTCTTCCCTCTTTGGCAGACTGGTTTCTACAAGGGTATTAACTCCAGCTTTGAAATTGTCAGCCTCCTCCTCTAGGTTCAGTTGTCCATTGTGCTTGCTATTGGCTTTTACTTTCTTTTGAAAAGTTTTGCTGTTAATTTCAGGTATGTCTTGTAAATGTTTCCCCTGTGGCTGATGGGCAAGAGTTGATTTTTCCATAGTCGGTCACTGTACTGGTCACTTCTGGAGTTGTTTGAGTTTCTGAGCTTCATTGAACTTTCATGGAACAAGGTTATGTGCTGTTCTGCAGAATCTGGGTTTCTCTGAAGAAACCTCCCCCAGGTTTCTACTTCTGAGAAGCAGAGAATCTTCTTTCATCTGATCTCTGCCATAGCCACCAGTCCAGTTCTATCAACTGCAAAAAGACAAGTGTAAGAGAGGATAGCTCCTTTGAAGTGCCAGTCCTACCAATGAAGCTGCCAAAGGAGAAGGAAGCAAGAGAGTTTGCTTACTAGTGTTTTGTCTTTTAAGCAGCACAGTCCTTTTCGTGCCTGAGGCCCCCATAACTGTAGTCTGAGAATAACTGAGGTAACTTTTACTTTTCATATATGTAAGTCAAATGTGATTGGTGGGTGACGTGTTAATGAGACACAATTGAGGTTTAATCTGTGCACTAGGCATCTGGACTTTTCCACCAGCTGAGTTAAAACAGGAATAAAGGAGGGAGAAATATTAATGAACAAGTGAAAGTAAGCAACTTTGATTCCATTAAAAATGGAGTACTGCTGTAGTGCCTAAAATCCTTGCATTATTCCCACTTTCTGCTCCTCCCTTTACTCCCTTCTTGCATGCAATTGCAGTGCTCCCTATGGGTCCAAGAGAGTGAAAGTGCTTATCTGGAAGACAGCCAATATTGTTAGCCTGGCTGGCTAATGGAGGCCTATATATAGTGGGTTGCTACCTCCTTTCTTCTGAAGCTAATTTAGGTTAGTGTTTCCAGGCAGAACTGTTTCTCAGAGTACTCAGCCTATTGTACCTATGGAGAGATGGAAGAAAAGACGTTGTATTACAGTTTTCAAAACACAGGAATGTTTATTACAGAAGCAATTTTCCCTGAAAGTGTAAGATTTAAATCTTTTTAAAGCGCTAAATGAGACATATGCTAGCAGGTCATAGTTTTTACCTTAAACCTATAGATTTTCTATAACAAGAAAGTCACCTGTGGGAGTCAAACAGGTCACAAAATCTTAATACTTTTAACTAACCCAATTCTACCTTAGGTCTTTCTCTGTATTTAGCAAAAGAAAGGTAAGCTTGTTCGTGTAAGTACTCAAGACTTCTCATTCCCCAAACAGAAAGAAAAAAAAAAGTAGCTGTTTTCTTCATGCCCTTTTTTCAGTGGGATTGTATTCCCTGGTTTATAATGATTGTGTGGAACAAGGAATTTCTACTCTGGTTTTCTTACAAATATTTCAGCATGTACATAACTTTCTATTTTTTCTTGGTTGTGGCAACAATAAAGGAACTAGATCATTCTTCTTGAAGAATGTTTTTTAATTATTCTCAGTGTCTTCTGGCTTTTCTTTTTCCTCTTCTGTTACATACAGGGAGGCACTGGAAGGCATTTGGTCAGCTCTAGGGCTGTGGGTTTATTTCTTCACAGAATCTGAAGTTCTCTTTCAGTATTTAGGCACTAGGGTTTAAATCCTTAGCATATGTTTGGTATGAATCAAACTGTAAACCTGTTTATGGACAAAACAGAACGTAAAGTAAGATCCAGCCTCTGCTTTTGAGAGAACAGTTGTGGAGAGCTTAGAGGGTGCTGTGAGCCAAGGGCTGAAAAGAAGAGTGTTTAGTTTTAAAGATGCTACTGTGGGATTTGGGAGGAAGAAGTATTTCTCTGTCTCAGAGGTGACACAAGAGTGTCTACTTTGAAGGTCGTGAGAGGTAGTGATACTGCAGTACTTGGGACCACATAAAATATCCAAATTAGTTTTAAAGATGCTACTGTGGGATTTGGGAGGAAGAAGTATTTCTCTGTCTCAGAGGTGACACAAGAGTGTCTACTTTGAAGGTCGTGAGAGGTAGTGATACTGCAGTACTTGGGACCACATAAAATATCCAAAATAAGAAACAAATAATTAAAATTATTCAAATCTAAAAAACGAGTGAGCAGCACAAATATAAGTGAGCCATGGTGATATAGCCATGGCTTTTGTGTTGCAGGGATTTGTCTTGCCATCCAATACTTCTTTCCATATAAATAGGAAAGCAGGAAACACCCGTGCAGTGAAAAGGGTGGCAAAATTGGTTGATTGTGAACTAATGTGTTAGCTTAATTTTAAGCATTTGGTAAATGCTCTATTTGTAGCACACAGAGTTTGTGTTACATGGTTAGAGTTGCACTTTGCTGGAGTTGGAGCAGTTAATAGCTCAGCATGGAACATGGGGACTAAGTTATGAATAGTTTCATGTTTCAAGATTGCTACATGCACTTTCTGAACTAAATTAATTTTTCATTTAATCAACTCAAAATCTGTCTAATATCAATGAGAGGATTGTGTCAGCATTTGGTTATTGTTAATAGTATCAAAATGTTATTCTTGGGGTTAGTAAACTTCCCACAAATGTAGGTTTGGAAAGCTATGTCCAGACTGTCTGGGGACATTTTATGAGATATGACAAAACAGTCTAAGCCTTCAGTGTGTTAAAATGAATGAATAAATTTTAGACCACTGCTAAGGGAGAATTCCTTTGCTTTTGTTCATATACTGAATTAAGCTAGTGAACAATTTAAAAGCTTAGCTCAGCCTGGGCACAAAGACAAGAGACAGCTTAGATTTTGACATAGCAGTCCCATTTAGACCATCATCTCCTGGGTGATGTATGTGATGTCATTCATGGTGATTTGAAATCTGCAATAAAACACTGTCTATTGTAATAACTGCCAAACTTATTTTAAGGTAACAAATGGCTTTGGATAGTTTTACTGTGATTTATTGTGACTGACTTGTACTGAAGAAATATAAAATAGTGCAGGGGGGAAAAATTTACATGTCTAAATTTCTTTCAGATATTAGAAATTTATTGCTGTTTTTACCCCTATCAATCCCTCCCCTTTTGAAAACTTGGATTCTTACTGAGCCTGTGCCATTGTTTGTAGCTTGGGAAATGTAATTTTTCCTAGCAAGAATTGTTTTTACAGTCTGAAGGAAAGTTAAAAGCTTTCTGAGGACTGAAAAAGACATTGCAGAAAGTCAAAATTTGACACTTCAGTAGGAATGTTTCAGTCAAGCCAAAATAAAGGAACACCTAGCTGGAAACCATATGGTCTAGAATAAGGGATTCTGTGCTATGATTTCATACCTCCAAGAGTTCTTTATCACCTTCCAGGAAAAAAATCTCTATGTTCTGAGATGTGACTTTTGAAAGCAGCTGAATTGCAACTACATTTGCAAGTAAGGTAGGTAACTGTAAAATAAAGACAGCACAGCAATTATTGTTTCACGCTCCTAGAAGGTCATATGGTAAATTTTGGTGCATATGAAAGGCCCAGTGTTGGTAAAGTCTTTGCAAATTCCTTAATTCAGAAGTTGTGAAGGGGTCGGAGTGTGTCTGGAGACAGCAAAGAATCAATGAGACACTTCCATGTTGAGTTGGTGCTGAAGAAACCTTATGTGCTTAATTACATTCTCTCTCATGCTTGTTACGTGTGCCCCCAATGCTTCTTTGTCTGGTATCACAGGCTGTTAGGTGTTGGAAGGGACCTCCAGAGATCATCAAATCCACTCCCCCCTGCCAGAGCAGGATCACCCTAGGGCAGGCCACACAGGAGTGCATCCAGGAGGGTTTTGAAAGTCTCCAGCTTTTAGATAAATCTGTGTCCCACACTTTCAGATGAGCCTACACGGTTACTATTTTCACTCTGTAATCTTTATTTTTAATTACTTAGAACATGAGTTAGATTAATCTGCAAAACTTGAAGTTTAGTAGTAACAATTAATTTACTGAGAATTTAATACTGAATTGTGCCTTGGAATAGAATCATAGAATCATAGAATCAAGAAGGCTGGAAGAGATACATTTGAGGGACAGTATTAAAATAGCACACCAGAATCAGGTGGAAGACCTGATTGTGACTTTCATATATTTGTATAATTTCTTACTGGAGATCCATAATTACTCTTCAGCTGAACAGGATGCCCTTTCCAGGGATCTCCAGTGCTTGCAGTGCAGCCAGAGATCTCTCTTTTATGTGTGTTGTTCCTCCCATTGTTTGAAAGTTTGATCACAGCCTGAAAACTGCTGCAAGTTGTGAACCACTCTGCCAGGTACTTTTGAAGAACTGCAGCTTGTGGTTTGGGGCCATGCTGAAAGCACTTAGCTGTGAAATGGCAAGCTGATGGCTCTACATGCCACTAAGAATATAGCCCTCAGATGACTCAGCTGCACCTGTGCCATAACAAGTGGCTAATGTTCAAAAGCGCCTGCAAAATATTTGAGAAAAGCTTGCTGGAGTTAAAAATACAATGACTGATTCTTCACACTGGTCATTCTGCTATTGCATATACCTACCTCCTGGAAAGACTAAGATAAAAATCATACCCGGGCAAGTCTCATGTGTTTGCACATCTTGACTCTTTTCTCCACTGGTCTCTCTCTTTGTAAAAGAGACTCCCATGTGTGGTGGGAAAAGATAGGAGCAATAAGAAAAAGGATACCTGTTGCTGCCTCACTTAGTTTTGGCTTAATCTTGAGTTCCTACTTTTAAAATTAGCATTGTGAATGTAGAATTCTCTGTCTTATAAAATGTCCGCCATGTTTAGGGTAATAAATTCTCTACTTGTCAGTGATCTTGTCAGACCTGTGGCTGAGTTGGTCTCCCAGCAAGGATGAGAATTGAATGAATAATCAGGAGCACCCAATAAAATTACTAGTAATTTTTTTGTGTTCTAGTAAATGCCATTCTGATTCACAGATTCACTGTCTGTAGGCAGCAGTTACTGAGATTATATTTTTAATTACATACTAACTTTTCTTTGGTGTATTTTTAATAACAAATATTTGGGGTCTAAAAGTGCTAGGGGATGGATAAATAGGGAGTTGTATTCCTGTGCCAGGCTTGCACAGTAGGCAGGACACCTGCATGTCCTGCAGCATATGTGAGGGATGCAAGTGAACATACAGCCTTAGACAAATCTAAAATTTATCTCTGTTGGTAAAAGCATTGGAGATTGAAACGAAGTTCTTAAACTGACTTGCCTGAGTTTCTTGTTACATGGCTTTTTGGAGGTATTTTTCTTGGTTGGAGTTTTTTTTGTTGTTTTTTTTTTTTTTCCCCCAAAACTGCTATTCTGGAAACATTGTGTTGCATGCTACTGAGATGGGCAGAATGACAGGAGACAGAGGAAAGTAGCTACAGTAATGGCACATCCATAACCTAGCCAGAATTTTCTGCAGGCTGATGCATTCATAGTACTATTAGAAGTGCAGCAGTTGGTATCTTCAGAAAAAAGGCCTTGGATCAAGAACCTGACCATTAATCTGTTTGTTGGTGTGAGTATGACTTCCTGTCATAAACAGGAAAAAATAAGAGAACTCTGAGGAAAGCAAAAGTTTCTGTACTTCTTATTAGAGTAAATGGAAATCAGGAACCCAAGAAATGAGAGGTAGTGCATTATAAATCTCCCCTCCTTTTTGCTTCTTTCTGTAGGACCCTTTGACTTCAGCTCTGGTATGGCAGGCAGACAATGGCATTAGCTAATTTGGCTCTATGTAGTGCTGAGCATGAATATGAATTAGGGACAAGTGCCTGAGCTCTCATACTGACTTTTGTTTAGCTGTTAATTTGTGTGAATGTTAATGTGCCACATGCATATAAGCTCAATTAGGTTTGAAAAATGCTTGTTTTCTTTTCATGGCTTCTAAAAATCTAAGCTTAATTTCATTCCAAGTGCATTTATTTTTCTCAAAATAATAATGAAGAGCATGTATAAACACATCCAAGGTTTAAAATTCAGTGTAAACGTTACACAATGATCTTCTGACTCCTAAATTAAAAGTGACAAAATCATAGAATGACTTAGGTCAGAAGGAACATAAGAGATCATCAGATGTGACCTCCCTGCCATGGGCAGGGACACCTCACAACTAGACTTGGCCTCATCCAACCTAGTCTTGAGCATCCCCAGAAAGGAGACACCCACAAGGCATTCACAACACCCCTGGGCAACCTATTCCAGAGTCACACCACCTTCATACTGAAGAACTTCTTCCTAAGATCCAGTTTAAACCTACTCTCCCTCAGCTTAAAACCATTCCCCCATGTCCTATTGCTAGACACCCCTATGAAAAGTACTTCTCCAGCCTTCCTGTAGGATCCCTTCAGGTATTGGAAGGCTGCTCCAAGGTCCCCCCAGAGTGTTCTCTTCTCTAGGCTGAACAGCCCGAGCTCCCTCACCCTATGCAGAGGTGTTCCATCTTTGTGGCCCTTCTCTGGACCCACTCCAACAACTCTGTGTCCTTCTTATGCTGCGGACACCAGAACTGGAGGTGGTATTCAAGGTTGGGGGGGGGGGGTGTCACAAGAGCAGAGTAAATTGCTCTAATAAGAGTCTTATTTTGATGTGTGCATTTAGCAGTACTGTAACCAACAACTGCCCTAGGTGTGAGTGTTGGGATTGCTTTGTGGTTTTACTTTACAAAGAGTTTTACTCTTACAGCCATAATAACCCTTAGTCTGGAGTGAGGATTTCTTTTGGGTTTTGCTACTTCTTTGCATATTGTAAAGCTTAGCTTCTGAACTCCATCTTCCATGCTTCACTATTATACATTATTGATCAGCATTGATGGTCCTGCTGCTTCACAAAGCTAAGGAAGATGTTCATCTAACGTGACAGAGCTTATAATCTGAACTTGGTATAGACATGATGCATTTGCTAAAGAATGAAGAGTGCTAAAGAGAGTGTGGAGACTGAAGTGTACTGGATTCTGTGTGCCTTATCTTAATATTTTAACCTTTTATAAATATTTTATTTGCAGAGGTTTTGCTTTTGCTTCCTGATACAGGTGCTAACATTAGTTACTTTGTTCAGAAACAAGTCTGTGATCAGCCATTTGGATGTTGTTTTAAAGCCCAGTGAATTTCAGTGACTTGATTATCTCGTATTTTGAAACTGCTATCTAAATGGACCTTTCAGAGTTCAGCCAAAATTTCTGTCTAGTTTTGGGTAGAGTATAATAATCTATGTACAGTGCATGACATTTTGCAGAAGTAGGACATTGTGTGGTGTTATTTTATTTAGATTCATTTTATTTAGACTCAGAAATGAGCTAGTCTGGGAACTCTCCCACAAAGGTGATACACTTCCAGTGACTGATGAAGGATAAACTGAAGTGGTGATACTCTGGGAAGGCCAGAGGGTGTTGTAAATGGCCTGTCATGCTAAGTGCTTGTTTTTCACTATGTTAACTCACCCTAATATGTAATATGTTGAAAGACAGGGTAAGCCAGAACTTCAGCCAGCATCCAAGCCTCATGTGGCTATTTGATAAATTGCTAGCATATTATTTCACTTTTAAAAGTCCGGGAATTAACTAGTTTAGTGACAGCCAACAAAATTTTGTCATGAGATGGTTTATAACCATTTGCTATGTCCTATATAGAGCACAGAAATTACATAAATGCTGTTTTTCCCAATTTGAAGTCTATTAAAACATTTAGGTAAGGCATAACATTTTCAGAGGGAGCCTAATCTACTTCTCTTTTACCAGAGCCCCCCATAAGCTCCTAACTCACTTTTTAGTTTGACAAATGTTATCAACTTGCAGAAATGACATGAGTAAATACTTTAACTATGATTGAAATTCAGGTGTTCCTTTCATACATGATCTTGCTCTGATCCCTAGGTAATACATCTGAGCATAATGGTGGTTTTGTCTGGTTTTCCCTTTAGTTCCATTTCTGAGAATACTGTATATGCATTTGTCCATTAAAAAGTTTTAATATTAAAACTGAATCATGGGTATCAGGTCATATATATTTATGGTTGAATAAATATATACAGAGACTCTCATTTGTGTTATTAAATCTTTACTGATTTTTGTAACTGAACTATAACTAAATTAGTTTTGTGTTTCTGAAGTATATGTCTATTCCCAGTTCAGGCTAAATTTCTTTATATTAGCTAGCAGCTGGTGAAGCCATAATATTTTACCCTGTGATGCCTGTGTCACATTTCATGTCAATTATTATATCTGAAGCAATTCAGTTATATGAAATTTTATCTACAGCAAGCTTGTGCTCCCTGGCTTTTAAATTCAGTATCACTGAGCAGAATTCTAGGGTTTTGCATCAGAGAACGTACCTTTCAGTGGTTAAAATAATTCTAAAAAGCGTGGGGGAAAAAAATCCCTCAACAAAATAAAAAATATTTCAGATACCGTTTTTGGATCACATCCAGTGTCTACATTAAAAATGCTTTCCAGCACCAGAGGAAGCCAGAATCGTAACAACTCATTTAATACCACGTGCTCTCTGAAAAAGAAAATGAGATCAGTAGTTAAATGAAGTGCCCACGGACCCTGGGCATGGTGCACAAGATCAATAAGGATGATAATGTAGAGATGTGGGAGGACACTAAACTGGTCTGTTACTCAAGATTTATTTTGTCTTCCTGAATCTTTCAGAGTGCTCTATGGAAACAAGATCACAGAGATTCCCCAGGGCCTTTTTGATGATCTTGTGTCTCTGCAGCTGCTGTGAGTATGATCCCTTCCTCTTCTTTATTCTACAGGCAAGCTAGATTTACTGGATTTTTTTTTTTAGCTTCTGACATTAATATAATCACCCTTTCCACTGAAAACTCACTGGGATGTGCTAGTCTGTTGTCTCTATGTCAGACAAGAGGGAGGCAAAGGCTGAGGGGAAAAAAGGAAGGTGCCAACAGTTTTATTGCACAGCGTGTGTAACGAGTAATAGACACAGAGGATTTATGTGTGGGGAGGAAATGAGAGACGTGCTGAAGTCCAAGAAAGGAAATCTGGCCACTGGCTGATGTGCAGGTGGGGATGCCATCTGACTGGTTTTACACATTTAGCATTTGTGGTTAAATATCTAGATCCTTGAGGGCTACTGTGTTGAAAGTGCCTGCTCTTGAAAGCAAAATGGTGATACGAAAGTTCTCATTGTCACCAGCCATGCTTAGTTCCATATTTTTATTATGCTGAATGTGGCTTAGTTGCAAGAGACATTATTAAAAAATACATTGTGTATTTGAGTATTTTATGCCATTTGGGATTAAACACACAGCTATGATCAGCGCTAAGATGCATATCACACAGTCCTCAGTATTTATTAATGTAGCATACAAAATTTCCTAAGCCAAACGTGAAATTGCAAATTTCACTCACTCTTGTCTCCATAATCACATTGGGAACCAGTAACTCCTTCAAAGAGAAGGAAATCAGCTGCTCTTTCAGCCAGTTGGTAGAAGGAGCAAAAGTAAAATGCGTTTACTATGTATTCCTCATATTCTGCAGCATGGTTGACGCACTTTGAAAGCAAAGTTGATATGTGATCAATCAGTTCTGGTTTATATAACACACAACCCTCCACTTCCAAACAATAAATTATACTAAATATAAAATAAAAAATAGCTTCTGGACATGTTATTTTAAGCTTTCCTGTTTTAATATAACCAGAAATGAATATCTAACAGATCATGATTACCATTCAATATGTCACTCCATGATTGCTCTCTTCTCTGCATTTATAGGTTACATGAAAGTAAGCATAGGTTTAGATTAGAAATCCATGAGCAAAGCCCAAGACCTAAAATACGATATCATGGAGATTGCTCTGTATGTTAAGTGAAGGACTACTCAGATGTTTAGTTTTAGTGAGGTGTCCCTGCCCATGGCAGGGGGGTTGGAACTAGATGATCCTTGTGGTCCCTTCCCATCCTGAATGATTGTATGGTTCTATGATTCTAAGATCTTAGTTGCAAACACAGACCACTTCATTCTTGAATATCAGGACAAGAAAGAGCTTGGTTTGTTTATGACAGTCCTTGAGCTGTGATAGTTGGAAGCTGTTCATCTCCTGCATGCAGTCAGTTGTTTTGTCTTCACCTTTTGCACATCCTTTTGCTGGCATCTCCTTTCCTTTGTCTTGTCCCATACCTCACATGTTAGTGCTTCACTGTCTTTGTGGCCAGCGGGGCAGGCATTTTGCCATGTGTAAGAAAAAGTACAAAAGTGTTTGGAAGCTGGGACTCAGCACGTGCTTATATAACTGGCATTGTCAGGCTCCGGTTGCCTTCAGTACAGTGAAGATGCTGCCAGTGAAAGGAGAGATAAAACTTAGCTTGTCACTTTAACCTCTGAGAAAGAAACTATATTGTAAAAAACTGAGCTTTATCATAGTCCTCCTCCTCAAAGGTTGCAAGTTCAAAGTAATACACAGTTGCTCTATTTAACCCAGAACATTTTACAGGTAGGATCTTTTCCAATAGAAAAGAAGAATAATCACTCAACACATGGCTCACAGTGTCCTATGAAAAAGTGGGTCCAGAACTTTTGCATAAAGCATTAGGCAGATTTCAATGCCTTTGTATTATAGTCCTTGTGTGCATGTAGATTGGGCTTTCAACCAATTACATATTTAAGCCTGTTTTTCCAGTCTGAATCATCTCAACTGATGCCTTTCTGTTAAGGGGGCAAAATCTGCATGCCATAGAACCATTAAAAGCTGAAAAGATGGAAGTGGGTTGCCCCATTATGGGATTTCCAGAGTATTGTGGCTCTGGAGCCATTTAGGGTCTTCTTGTAAGTGTTTGACTGTAAAGCAGCTTTTGGCAAGGAGAACACTGAATGATCATGCTTTAACTGCAAACGAATGTTTGCAGGCTTTTCTGGTCATGGCTTTGAAGCAGCTATTATGGGTTGGCTTGTAGTATTTTAATGGATACCGAAAAAATAAGTGCCATTTGTTGGTTTTAGACCTGCTGTTGAACAGTTGGAAGAGTGCCCTGTGATTTGATCTAATTTAGCGTTCAGTGGGCTCTAGATTGGATTTCTTCTTATTAGTCTGGAGACACACTGATAAGAATGCTCTGATTAAGGTATCCTGGTAGCTGCTGTAATTTACTAAGCTTGAGCTGGAGCATTTTTGAAAATACACTGGTGTATGGTGAAGCAGGAGACAAACAGAAACAGGGAGTCATTGTGAGGCCTGTATAAAATCATTGAAATTGCATTTAGAAGGAAAAATAATTACTGTGAAATTGCTAACATTGTTATTTACTAGTTTGGATAAGACTCATCAGAGTCAGAAATGTTATTATCCTTCTCTTTCAATATACTGTCACAATATAGGCCCAGAGTATTCCACTTTCGTTCTGGTACAATTGTTTTGTTTAAGTGCTTTACATCTGCAGACAGTACCACTGATGTCAGATACAGCATCTTCAACTGTCCCATTGGGCTCTGGTGTATGGGAAATAAAGAATTCCAAACAAGTTTTAAACTGCCTGGCTAGCATTAGAATTCTGTATTTCAGTCATATAAGACTGAGGTGAGTAAGCCAATATTATATTATATTTGGCAAGAAAATAACCAGACATGGGTAGATAATAAGGTTTTTCTGTTGGGGCATGATGTTGGTTTTATTATTCTTTTTTTAAGCCCTACTGATTTAATTTAAAATATTGCTTCTGATGCCTTCATTATAATTAGCTATCTTAAGTAGTTAACATTCCCTTAATAATAAATAATCACAATTGAATTTCTGTTAAATTGCTGATTTCACAAATTGTATGTTTTCCTAAAGACGCAATTGTAACCAACACAGCAGCAAACATTATTACAGAAGTCCAACTACCCATCTGTTCTGTGCAACAGAAGCTTTTCTTGGACCATGTTATTTTCTTTATCCTATTTGAAGTTGCCAGGAGAGGGGATGCTGGAAAGCTACTGTAGCTACTGTACCCTATCCTCAAGTCAGCAAGCTGGACTGAGTGTCTTCTGAGAATTCTAGGTCGGCTTGGATTATAGAGCGCCAAACTGTTTTCCAAAAATTAATAACTGGAGTGACTTTTTTTTTTTTAAACAGCAAACTGAACCTTTCATTTCACTGGGGCAATAAACCATCCAAGCTGTAAAATAGTGTTTGATTAATGAACAGTTGTTTGTGTAACTTGCATTTGAATATCAAAAGAATGGAAAGGGTTTCAGTTTAAGGTGGAAGCTTTCAAGTAACCATTAGATGTGGTCACTTTGAACTCCTGTCCAGGAGGCCTTTGATTAACCTTCATCTGTCTATAAACTGGAATGTGTTTAAATGTCCTTCTCACCTGTCTTTCAGTTTTCCTGGAACATGGACAAGCTTGTTCAGGAGCCCTTGCCCTTTGCCAAACTTTATGCCAATCACTGCAGAGGGGGCACAACATAACACTGTGCAGCTTTCTCTTTCAGCAGCCCTGTGACAGATAAGGCTGACAGTTGCTCTGCTTGCTCCCAAATGAGCAGAGCCTGACTGCATTGAAACAGTGAATCGTGTGGCTCAGGACAGTGAGCTGTGGATAATGGGCACCAAGTTTGTTAACCAGTGTTTTTCATATGTACTTTCTTCTCTGAAACCATATTAAAACAAACATTCTGGCAGCCTTTTTATTACTGTCATACACTGTGTTCTTCACAGTGCTCTTATTTCTTGGAACAAGAAGGTATCATCAAATCTCTACTGTTTAAAGAGGTCATCTAGCACAATAATAAAGGGGGATGAAATCTCATTTTTCAGATGTTTGGCAAGTATCACTTTTCAATAAACCCTTTTCCTTGAAGCCATTTACTTTGCATAGTTAGTAATTATACAAGGGCTCAGGCGTGTTGATCCCAGACCTTGTGGCTGAGATCCTCATGGCTTGCAGGGCAAGAAAAAATCCCTATAGTGGACTCTGTTTTGATGTTGCCAGAAGTACAGGTACTCCTGGGGTGCATATATATTGAAATCATAAAATGAAGCCAAAAGCTTATAACCTTCTTATAGTATCTGATCGTAAGGGAAAACTCATCTCCGTAGTTGGAAAAGACCAGTAATAATAGTGGTGCCTGGAGTTAAACATACTGAACAGATAAAGTAGCTTCAAAAGTGGTGAAAAATTAGACTTCCAGATCAAATCATCTCACCTGGATAAAAACTGAAACTAGAAATTATATTTACAACTGCAACTGAGCTTTATTTAAAATAGACTTATGTGAAGTGACAAGTTGTCTGTGTCCTTTCAGAAACTGCTATTATAAGTCTTCCCAAAATTCAGCATTGAGTGATCTCCTTTTTAGCCTGTTTTTGTGCTGTTTCTCCTTGGATGAATATTTGAGATACTTGGCAGTCCCATAGCTCTTCTGGTGAGGTAGCTTGGAAAATATGTCCATGGCAGATTTGCCAAGTTTGAAGTGCTTGCGTTGATTTGTAATTGTAAATTTAATCCCAGTACTTAAGAGTTTAAACTAGGATCTACCAGTTATTTATTGTGTACTTTCAGGGCTTGTTTAGAAGCTCAAAGAAAATCCACTGAAGCACAAACCCATGCAAAGTATTCTTAAAGCAAGAAAGACAAAATTGCACTAAGAATGTACATCAATTCCAATATTTTGTATTGTATACATTACACCCTTGTATACTTGGGTATCATTAAACAGTGATGCAAACAGTATACAAGTGCCAGGAGGAAGAAATGTTAGTTTTCCATTTCCCAGTCTTTTGTAGCACAGTAGTCTCTCCTCCCATAGCAATCTTTCTGAGCGTTGAGTGGTGGATCAAATCTGATTCCATGGAGTTACTCGTTTTTCTAATGGAGAATTGACAAAAGACATTAAAAAAGATACCTTCTGACTAGATGTGAGAGGAAACATTTTCACAACTACAAGTCATACTGTGGAGCAGGCTGCCCAGAAAATTGTGCATTCTCTGTCCTTGAAGATTTTAAAGACCATATTGAATAAAACTCACAGCAACCTTGTCTGGCCTTACAGCTCACCTGGTTTGGGGAATCTAACAGAATAAACCTCTCAAGCTTCCTGCCATTCTGAATTACCCTGTGATCTGAGGAAATAATTAATTCTCAGATAAAGCAAATATCTGCATTAAGTATCTGTAATTTGGTCATGCTTCGAATGGGGTTCAGACCAGATAACCCCTGGAGGTCCTTTGTAACCTAGGTAATGTCTGGGCTCTGTAATTCTAAATTCTTAGCAAAATGGCATATGAATTTTCCCTTGATTGCTCAAAATATTTCTGACTACAGCCAAGATGCTGTGCAACCTTTGTCCTTCTAGTTCAGGGCAGAATACTCTCTGCACAGACCCATTTAATAGCTTTAGAATTGTTTTCAAGCCGCTTGCCTCAAGCTTTTTTCCTTCAGATTTCTGCATTTGAGCTGCTATTGTGATAACATTACTAAGCTCAAATACTACTCTTAAAGTGAGGGAGCAGCATCTGCCAGACACAGAAATACAATTACAGTCAAGCACTAATGAAAGACTGTAACAGCATCTGTCTTTTCTGTGTCACTTCTGTAGCCTGTCTGCGTACAGCTTCCCAAAACAACTGCTAGTTCATACGTCAATCTGTAATTTGTTAGCTCTTCTGACGCCAGTGCTGCACTCACCTGACAGAATCTGAGTTATTATTGCACAAGAAACTACTTCCTGATAGTGCAGGAAGGTGAGAAAATGTGTGCATTCTGTTGAGCATCTGAATTACTGTTTGGTTATCTAAAATCCACTGTCACATTACCTGCATGCGTAAGTTAGACATATTGAAGTTGAATAGCAGAAGTCCAAGTCCTGTAATAGCACGCACTTATAATTCTCCAAGTAGTAACACAGGTACCACAGGATTTTGTGGATGATGTTCTGACTGGAGTTGCAGTCTCTTCTATCAGTAATGAAAGGAGTCCTTTAAAATCTCCCCAGAACAGGACTGTCAGACTATTTCTGTGCTTCCTTCTTGACTCATTATCAGCTTGTGACTTTTCCATATTAACTTTTGTTGAATAAATTTGTTGTCATCCTCACCATCCAGTTTCTTGCATTCAGAGAAACACCTGAAGCTGGTTCAAGCAAGCATAATGATGATTTCACACTGAGTATTATCAATTGTAGCACTGATGGACAGTGGTCAGTCATCACATTAGAAAATATACGTTTTAGTAGATGTCTAAATATCTTGGCACAGTGAGCAGCAGTCAGATTACTCCCCTACACTCCAGGCCATTTTAAAACATTCCTGGAGACTTATATAATTATTTTGCCTGTAAGTAAGCAAGGACACACAGTTCTGTTGTTAAACATGGCTTGTCATTGACTGCTAGGATGATGGAGTGCTTGACTAGATACTTCCATATTGGCACTTCCACTGTTCTCTCTGATCAGTTGTGTTAAAGATAATTCTTAACTCCCTTTGCTATTGATATTCTAGAAAAGTCAGGTATATTTGATTTGTATTCTGCTGTAAGCCATGCAAAACTGTTACCCAGTTCTCTCCTTTCATACAAGTCTCTTATGCATTTTACATCTGCCTTTTTCTGGTGAGTTTTCATTTCCCCCAGTGGAGTCTGGCATGTGGGATGTGCCAGCCAGTTCTTGGGATGCGTTTTCATTCTCATCGTGTTGTCATTGCTGTCAAAACACAAAGCTAGTGAAAAAGAGTTTTCTAATGGCTCTGTGCAGCTCTTCTCCCTGACAATTTCCTTTAGTTTCACTAGTGTACCTAGAATGATTTCTGGTCCATCCTGTAGCAACAGAAATCAACCTCCTGTCTCCAGAATGTTTAAAGGTTGATAAGCTGCTCTTTCATTCTCCAAGTTAGGTACTTATTTGCTGATGGTTTGATTACTTGACTACACTGAGCTGAAAATGCAAACATTGCAAAGAGTAAAAACCATATAAACATCCCCATTTGCTCTTAAAAAACAATTTTTCAATCATTTTGGGTTTGGAGTGCAAAATGTTATTTAAATGTTAATCACTTGAAACTGTGCTCGGGCATATAATTCAATTATTGGACCATCTTAATTATGCAGATGGTGCTTGTGAGCATCTGATACAATTACAGTGCCAATTCAGTGCACATTCATTCAAAGAGCTTAGCTGAAACATTATTACTTCACTGTGTGTGGACAAACTCACTTTTTCAGAAAATGGGTTCATGGAATTGTAATACTGCTCTGCTCATTGCTTTCAGTGATGTGTAAACCACAAGGTCTTTAACCATTCTCCTATAGTCTGTGGTGGTCCTAGGCTTGCAAGAGATTTCTTCATTTTTTAACATATCCAGAGGGATGAAAATGGAGACTTGAGTTAATAATCCATCATCCATCTAAGTAGCAGGTGGATTTATTTCTACTTGAATTTTTAAACTCCTTCTGAATGCTGCACCACATCTGGAGGCTGTGTATAAATCTCATCCAGTAAAGCCAATAACAAAATAGGAAAATCAGTGGAATTTACTTTCACCATAAATTGGTGCAAAATAAATACAATGTAATTCTTGCTAAATAAGACTCAACATTTAATATTGTCCCTTCTTTTGGTGTGAGTCCAATATAAAGAACACTTACCACGTTTTACATGGTTTTGTGTTTAAGGAAGATCAGTGTTTCTACCTCCTAGAGTATGTTTTTCTCAATGCTTTGGTGCTGGTTTAAAAAAAAAAAATCTTAGAACCACTTTTAACTCCATGCAAGGCCAGCCCTGTACAGCTAATTAATAATTAGATGCCATCAGGGAGGCTGTGATAGTGAAGAAAGATTAAGCAAAGAATTGGAATTTATAAAGGGGAATATCCAAAGAGGGGCTATTTTAAAAGAACAGAGTTTTTAAAGGAATAGAAACCTTAATGCTTCTGGCCAAGGATCATATTCTAACTCACAGTAAGTGGGAGGAAAAAAATGTAGGGGTGATTTATTCTGCTTTCTCATGGTTTTTCGCTTCCCCCCTCCCCTTTCTCACTGATTCCGATCAGAAATAGGCCATTAATCTGTTTCATGATCCACCAACTGTGGCCACATCTGTGTTACTGCTGTGCACACTGTCTATGCTCTTTAGATTTAGGTACTGAACATATATTGCATAGATGTTACACAGAAGAGGTGTTGTCACCTCAGGAAAGCTGTGTGTAGGACCTGAATTCCTGCCTCTAAACAGTCTGCACAATCGCTTCCCTGTTCCAAATGGCTTTCTCTGATGCTTGAAGGAGAGAGTGTGCCTCTGTATTTGTGGCTATGTGCAGGATCAGATTGTCTCATTTTGGGTACTTGGCTCTTACAGAAATGTCAGAGATTGTATTGCTATGAATCTTGTCACTGAAAATCTATACCAGCAAAACTTGTCACATTGTAAATTCTGATTTCCAGCAGTTTATTCATGTTTTGTTGAAACTAATCAGAGAATGAATTTGAATCCTGTGCATTCACTGCAGTTCTAGGTCATCTTTTGCTCTGAGGATTTATTAAGTGGGATCGATGATGGTTAGACTTCAATCTCACTCTTTGCACAGGAGCAAATGGCATCTGCCCAGCACACCTCTCTGGTGTGTGCACGTCTTAAGCATCACAAAAAGACACACTGTTTATCCACATATGCAAATACAGCTGTAGCTCAGTTGTAATTTCTCATATTAATGAGATTATTTTCAAAATGAAAAAAAAAATTGTTATTTGATCTTTATGCTTTTCTACAAGTACTGCTTGCAAGAGAAAATATTACTGTAATATTAGGGGAGAAAAAAGTTTCTTCCTGTATAACTTACATCCCAAGCCTCTGTTATGGAATGACTAGTTGAAGCCCCTCACAAGAAGGGCATTGAGTTGCTGGAGCAGGTCCCGAGTAGGGCAGTGAAGCTGGTGAAGGGTCTGAAGAACAGGTCTGGTGAGGAGAGGTGAAGGGAGCTGGGGTTAATTAGTCTGGAGAAGGGAAGACTTCCTTGCTCTCTACAGCTCCCTGCAAGGAGGCTGGAGTAAGGTGGGGGTCGGTCCCTTCTCCCTGGTATCAGGTAATAGGATGAGAGGAAATGGCCTCAAGTTGCTCCAGGGAAAGTTTAGGTTGGATGTTAGGAAAAATTCCTTTTCTGCAAGACTGGTTGGTCAGTCCCTGGAACAGGCTGCTCAGGGAGATGGTGGAGTCACCATGCCTGGAAGTGTTCAAAAACATGTAGCTGTGGCACATGAGGTTTAATGGCCTTGGTGCTGTTACATTGATGGTTGGACTCAATGAATTTAGACATCTTTCCAGCCTTAATCATTCTGTGATTCTA
The DNA here is from genome assembly GCF_027791375.1 of Indicator indicator. Classification (NCBI taxonomy): domain Eukaryota; kingdom Metazoa; phylum Chordata; class Aves; order Piciformes; family Indicatoridae; genus Indicator; species Indicator indicator. The sequence continues at coordinate 14,351,131 of NC_072027.1, forward strand.
ATGTGCATTGCCTAAACCTAATGTGGGAGCAGTGCACAAGGACATGGGTTAGAAACCAAAGGACTTGTAATGTATAAGTGCCTGTCTGGGGATATTGTTCAAAACTCAGTGGTTAGTTCTGCTCACTAATAGCTCCTTAATTGTTCTTTATGGAAAAGATAATGTGCAAGCTTGAAAAAGAAACACATAATGTACAATAACCAACAGGGAATGGACTGCTTTGGCTAGGACACACAAATGGCTGTAAGAAGCAAGTTGTAAGAAGTGGCATTGATGTTTGCTGTTGGAGCAAAATCTTAGAAGTCAGATGCGTGGTAGAAACTGTTCTTGCAGCCTAATATAAAAATTGTCCTGTTACTTCTGGTAAGTCAACAGGAGTGAGGATTAGGTGTTACATAATTATCAGTCAAAGCAATGCATTTATTTTGGTTAGTAGTTCGTGCAAAAGTGTAACCTCATTTATTCATCATTGCCTTCTATGGGACTTTCTGTCCTCTGACACCAAACTGTTTCTCACAATATTTAAAGAAGGAAGTTCTGGTAAATTGATATTGACTGTTCTGTAGTCTGGAAAGGTGAGTTCTGTTCTGACTCCCTCTCATTCCAAAGCACTGTGTTCCTGTTCTCCTTGAGAAAAGAGCTTTGCTCAAGTATGCTTCTATCTTTTATGTCTCACAATTACTGTAGCCATTCACTGCAGTAATGAGGTGCTGCCAAAAGGACAGTAGGAGCAGAGAGCTGTACTGACTACACAGCATTCCAAAGGTTTCAGCAATGCAAAGCCAGCTTGCTATGCAGAGGAAGTAGCTTCTGAGGTTATTTTCTGGAGCAAAAGAAAAGCATCATGTGCAGCTAACAACTATGCAGTTCTTCCTTGACAGGTTGCCCTGTTGTATGTAGCAGTGTACATGCAGTGGTGCTAGAGCTGTGGTTAAGAGGCTATGTTTGCTTGCTAGGGAATGGAAGATGACTTTTCCTTTTTATTTATAAACACATTTTCTTCTGATTTAATATTACTGTGGTGCCCCATAGAGAGCCACAGTGCTGGAATATTAAGCCCTTCAAAGTTATTAGCAAAGTAGCAAGAATTTAATGACCAAGAAAACTGACTTAACAGCATCAATTGTTTGCAATGTAGTATTTTTCTCAGTAAAAAGATGGGGATTCTGGCTTTTGTAAGAACGGGTCATTTCTTGCCTATTTTCCTGCTGCACCTAAAATACTACATATGCAGATGACAGGGACAATTTAAGTGTTCTTGTGCTGGAATGCCTCAGAGGGAGATCTAGCTTCTTGTTGGGATTGTATATACTTGTATACATGACAGAACAGTGTTTCTGTGACAGAACTCTGGATGGATAATCTGAAGAGAACTTGCACAAGTACTGGCTGAACTTATTAGTTCTTCCAACCAGCTGCTCTGTAGATGTGGAAAAAATATTTTTAAAAGGGATGTAAATTGCCTTTGTGCTGCTTTTCCATGACTGCACAGGACTGTGGTATAACTGGAACAGGTCGCTCATGGCTTTATTCAGTATTGTCTTGAAAAACCTCCAATGATGGGAGACTGCACAACTCATCTGAGCAGCTTGGTCCAGTGCTTGACTGTTCTTAGGTATGAAGTGAGATTGACTTTCAGCAAGTTTTAGTCCAGACCCTACACTTTTCTCTTCTTGTCTCTGAGGAGAATCATGTTTTCTTTTCTTTCATGATCAAATTAACCCTGCGTTGCTTATCAGAAGAAGTCAGGCTTCTGGAATTTCAGTTAGATTTAAGACAGCTGCTGGTGAAGAAAAATGAAAAAAAAGCTTCTTCTGACTGTGGACTTCGTATATGAGTGCATGCAATAATAAAGTGGGGAGCATTTGCCATTTTTGTGTATATTAAGCTGAAGACTTCTTTATATATTTGTGGAGAATTTTGAACAAATTGGGGGGTGGGTGAAAAAAACCCTGCAAGATCTTGTCAGTGTTTTAAGATTGCTAGTAGTTATATTGTCTCCAGCTATTGGAGTACTAGTGCTGACTGTGTTTTTTTGCCTTTTTAGTGACAAGTGAAGACCTTTATATGTGGGTTGGCTTTGGTGGCTGGGTTAATATTTTTTAGATTTAACCCTGAAGCTCAGTCTATTTATATTTGATTATTACAAGATTAATGAATTATAAACCTTTCCTCTGTTTTTAGGCTTCTCAATGCCAATAAGATCAACTGCCTGAGGGTAAACACGTTCCAAGGTCTGCATAATCTCAAACTGCTATCTCTTTATGACAACAAACTGCAGACCATCAGCAAGGGGCTCTTCACACCTCTCCGATCGATCCAGACTCTGTGAGTAAGCAGGCACATCATAAATGACAGCTCTCTCCTTTTCCCTTAAAGGTGTTGCCTGTTTTTGCAAAGGCTTTGCATCTGAGATTAAAACAATTTGGAATAGACCCTAGGGTAGTAGCTTTTCTAGCAGAAATAAAAGCAGCAAGAAAAAGAAGTATTGCTTAAATTCAGCACAGCCAGCTATCAATACAACCTGCCCATAGCAACATAAATGTCTTAAGTGTGTTAAGCCCTCAGACTAATTCATTCATACTATTTGTTGGGAAGATAATAGGGAGATTTGACTCTGTGCAATACAGGAACAGCAAAATCTATCAAAGCCATCACCTAACACTTTCTAGTGTTGTTGGTGTCTCTCCTTGCTGGGTCTGAGTTCTGCTGTACAGTTTGTGACTTCAGGAACCACATTTCAGCTGGCATTCTGCTTAAGGGAAACGGTACACTATATTATTTGACCCATTAAGACAACCCACTAAACATTTTCTGAGAGTCTTTGAATTGGAAGTATTAGGAGAAGAGGGATCAGAAGCAAAACTGGAAGCGAAAGTACAGAAATGACTCAACAAAAGATGATTTCATCTTAAAACTGTAAGTAGCAGGGTAAGGTAAATGGTACTCCTCCCTCAGAGCTGGAGTTGGCAGCCTGATAGAAATCAAAAACTAGGAAGAACTCCCTCACCCAACAGCACATATGAGAGCTTATATATATATTTGTTTGTGCATATGTAGAGAAGACATTCTGTGTGTTTCTGTAGTGTGCAAGCACAGGCATTTTTAATGTTAAAATATGTGTGTATATAAATACTATTTTACTGCTAATGTATATATACACATATACATGTATTTTTTAATACTGGAAATGCATGGGCCAAATTAGTTATGTAAATGTTTAAATTCATATACAAAAAGATGGTAGCATCAGGGTACCTGTACAGCCACAAGGCAGCCACAAGTACAGCCTTAATTTCCCACAGATACATGGCCAGTATGTATTGCTGCAAACCATTAAGGCATTAGAAAAATCAACCCACCCCCAACCCCAGTCTTCCAACCCCCCGCCCCACTTCTTCTGCTGCAACATGCTGTCCATGTACATAGGTACACGTGAAAACAAGAGTAGCTGAGAAGGTTCAGTTACAGATGTATGTAAGAACTGTCAAATTAAACAACAGGCAGAACCCTTAGGATATAAAAATGGCTCCTTGATTTCCACTGGGGTTTTTGTCACCAGTCCCGGTGGCCACTACCTGGAATGGACTTGTTTCACACCAAGGCACTTTTTCATGAAATGTTTTGATTCATTCTCCCATTTTTAGAGCTCTAAGTGATTGCCATTTTCTGCCTTTTTTTTTCTAGAGCTATAAATCCAGTCCCATATCCTGCCTCTGTATGCTTGTTTGTTCTTTGGACCTTTCACACAAGGAATGACTCTACCACAACAGTAATCTTTAGTTTCTCCAGGCACTTTCTGCTGTGTATGCTTTCATTTCCCACTCCCTGACAGCCCTTGCCCTCCTGTATTTCATACTTACTCTGTTAAGTGACAGTTCATAAATATAACTGCAAACAGAAAGGAAAAGAAGTTTCTCTAAGTGAAAAACCCACACTAACAGAGCAGAGTGATTGTGAGGCACTAATTTTACACCTCTGTCCAAACCAAATTTGAACATCTGTCATTTCATAAACTGTCTTTACAGTTACCAGAGAGCCATGTCCTGCTCCCTTTAAAGTTAGAGGGATTGGCACAAGTTAACTGAGATCAGAATCAGGCTCTAAGGTTGACCTAACAAACTCCTGATCAGTGCTCAACTTTGTCAAGCAGAATAAATCATACTAGCAGTGGAGAAATGCTGTTTCTCTTCGAGATACTATAGCAGATTTGTATTAACAAAGTCAAAATATCCAGTTGAAGTCAGTGCTATAATAGATATTTCCAGATGTGTGGGAAATACGTTGTGCATAATTTGGTGAGGGATAGACTAAAGTTCCACCTTGCAAAAACAGTTCAGTCTCAAAAGTAAAAATTTTTGCTCCAGGAAAAAATGCTCAGAAGGGGAATGCTGTTCTGCAGGATGGCTGCATGCAAATACCAGTTTTACTCTTGAGAAGAGACCACTGGATCACTTCTAGCTTTGCCCACAGATCCAAAGCATTTTGCTAATTCACATTTTGATCCCCAGGAAACTAAGCATACCAATAATACTTCTTTTCAGCCAGGATACAAGATGATCTTCAGGTCAGGTGCATCTAAAAGGGTGCATTTCTCTCTGAAGGCAGCATGTCAGGCTCTCAGGAGGAAGCACTGGACTTTCTAGACAGGAGGTCTGTATGCATAAAGCAGACTTTGCTATCTTAATTTTTGTTTCCTCTGTGAAAGGACTTGCAGCAGGCTTAATGAGCTACGAAATGTGATAGCTCACAGAATTCTCCCATTCACGTGCAGCTCTGTGTGGTTTCCGCCAGGCCTGGGTTTTTGGAAGCTTATTCAATTACTCTACTCTTCAGGTTTGCGTTTGTGAAAAACAGTGATGGAGTACAGTGTCACAGGTCACTTCTGATTAAACATCCCATCCTTCTCGCAGACATTTAGCTCAGAATCCATTTGTGTGCGACTGCCATTTGAAGTGGCTGGCTGATTACCTGCAGGATAATCCGATAGAAACCAGCGGCGCTCGATGCAGCAATCCGCGTCGCCTTGCCAACAAACAAATCAGCCAGATCAAGAGCAAGAAGTTCCGCTGCTCAGGTAATTCATTTATCCAGGCTGTACTGCACTTTCAATTCAGAAATAAGCAGGTCCAGAGAGCCTGCTAATTGAATCTGCAGGACAGTGTTTGCTATAATGGATATTATGGAGCATCTTTTAAAATTAAATTTGGGAAATTCAGTTAGTTCTCCAGAAAGCCAATTACGTTATGGATGAGGAAAAAAATAAAAAAGGGGGCAGTCTGTAGCTCTCTTCTCTTTAAAACAAAGAAAAGGAGAAAGATAAAAGCTTGTAACATTGAATTTTAAAGAATGACTACGTTGTAAAATGTCTAGAGAAAACAATGAAGATGTCTATGAATCCATGTGGCAAATGTCATCTTTTGAAGTGGTGGAAGGTGGAGGGAGCATCATTTGTATTCAGGCAGAACTCTTACTGACCTTAATGAGAGCTGAGCTCAAGTAAGTTCTCAGACCTAAAAGGCTAAATAAGTAGTATGAGATTTTCATACAACTGTCAATGAGTATTTCTGACCCAGAATGTGAGTAAAGCTGGGGGTGGGAAAATGGCATTAATTGACATACTTTCAAAGATTTGGGGTTTTTTTTATGCCCACAAGTAACATGCACTGATTCAAGTAAAACTGCCATTGAAGTTGGTGAGATTAATTTTGTTTGTCTTACTCAGTTTTGAACCAAAACTTGCGTCATACTTTAGGGAAAGATTTTGTGTTATGAGCTAGATGGAAAAATATTTCCACCTAATAATAACCTCTGAAGTAACATAAACACCATTTTCTCAACCCTATCTGTTCTTTATTTATGGTGCATCTATCACTGAAAGGACATTTATTGCCCTATACAGCACAACTAAGCAGACTGCTCCTTCATGTGTTTTTGCTATTGGTTGTTTGTATTTTCAGTTACTGCATTTTTGTGTACTGTAAAGACAAGCAGGTTTCAGTGAGGAAATCTATTAGTGTGTACAGAGAAGAAAAATAGAAAATGACTGTTATTGATGGAGTACCTTGCACTGTTTTCCACAAAAATCACGATGATATTTGTCTTTTTCCTCTAGAAAAAAAAATACTATGATTAATTGTGTTCCTGATGGTAAAAGATTAATGACTGTAGATGGAGATGCAGCATGAAACTGAATGGCAGCAGCCCAAAACAAGCTGTTGTGCTTTGTGTATCTCTGTGAGCAATGTGCTGAGCTAAACCTTCTCTTTATGGGGAAAATAAAATAAAGACAACTTCATTTGCAGTCAGGTTTCCTAGGGCATGCTTGTTAAAGTCTTCAATCACTTGCGGCTCAAGCCGCAAAATATATAATCAGAACTGAAATGGTGACATACTTTTATCTAGATTTTTGGATTGTGGCCATCATAGTAACAAGGTAATTAGTCAGTCATATTCATATTTAAACTGGAAATGAAAATGCATAAATATAATTTAGAAAGGAAAGTAGCCACAGAAATAGATTAGTATAAATCTGTACCCAGTTTGCCATTGTTATTGTCTTCTGCTTTTATTAATAGGCTAGAGAAATTAATGTTATGTATGTGCATGCATGCCTGGAGCAATGGCCCAAGTTACTGGATAAGGCAAACACCATCTGATACCATTTATGAAAGATCATAGCTAAGAAGAGCAACAATACAGAACACAGTACCTGGTGAAGTTGAGAATTATATTTTGTGTGAGTTCTTATCTTGGGGGTCCTTTCCTTAGGCTCTTTTTCCCTTGGTCTCCAGTTCTACAAGTATATCAAAACCACATGGAGAAGGCATAAACCTGACTTGTGAAAGAGGAGAGCAGGGATTGTACAGCTTCAGAACAAAGATTTCAGCTGAATGAAAGCTAACTCTGTTCAAAAGCTCAATAGAGAAGATATCCTTGCCTGTAGAGTTTCCAGATGGTGATACATTGAACTCGACTCACTGTCTGCTCACATGAGACAGGAGAAACGTCTAATGATTTAGAAGAATCTAAGTTTGTAAATCAATCCAGAGAACAGACACCCTTGGTACCTGTTCTGCTCAAGTTGTCCCTTTGATGAATCATGGCTGCTTCAGACTTGGCATTTGGCAGGAATTTTCCGTGTTTGCATTTTAAGGAGTATGTTTCATCCCAGGATTTAACACAGCATGTCTCTTTGCAGAAAAGTCCATGAGGTATGAATCTTCATCATTCAAAGTCAGACTATTGAGCAGTGCTTTGTGTTATCCAGGGATGAGCCTGCACAATCCCACTGGGATGGCAGTGCTTTGTAACTTGTTAAGCGTTCTGGCTGGCTGTGGGATTCTTACTGTCTAGATTTTACATCTTGTGTTCAGTGTGTTAGAAAAGAATTTTAATTTTAAATAATTTTGTAAATGTGCATCTCTTTTCCTAAAGGGTTCTTGTTTCAGGATCCTGATACTTTAATGTGATATTTTTTTTAATACTGGTCAATGGTCAGTAATATGGTTTTGTTGGGGAGAAGTGCAGTGAATATGAAGGATTGGTTCAAGAAGTAATATGAGGAATTTTATCCTGACGTGGTCTTTGAAAAGTGATGAGGATGCACAGAATGTTTGAGCTCTGTGGGAGAAGAGTTACTCAGCCAGTGTCAGGATTACACCCATGAGCAGTTAAATCTAGGTGAGCTTCATACTTTGACATCTGGGAAATGACCAGTTCTTGAGTTACAAAATTCTGATGTCCTGAAATAATCTGTGTGTTGTCCATATTACTTTGAATTTGACAAAATATCATAAAGAGGACTGTCAGGAAGGACTCGGCACGAGAAAGAAATGTGAGTATTCAGTAAATTAAGAAAAGAAAGGGATGTGTTTATTATACAAGGATAGTAAATGGGCGTGCTTAGCCGGAATGGGGAAGAAAAGCTCAGGTGTTCCAAGTTTCTTCAGTCTGAAGTGATAGAGGAACACCAAGAAGGTCACATTTAGAGATGCAAATGGGCTAAATAGAACTTTATTTGATTAATTAAATGAAACTGTGAAGACAAAACTATGCAGCATAGGGAAAAATAAAAGTTAAAAAATCAAGTCTAGAAAACGTCATTCTGCATTTTGTTACCTTTAGTTTTTATTGCAGCTCCCCACTCCACTTTTAGATAGCATTTAGCAAGAGGAACTTGCCTTCTTTCTTTAATTAATCATCAAGGCACTTTTCCCAGATGCTATTTCCTCCCTGAACCAAATGACTCAAGCTTTTACTGATAGTGATGGAGCAACATCTGTAAAGGTTATGATGGCCATAGGAAGGAGATTGTGTGCAACAGGTAGCTAATGTGCATAATTCTTTTGAAAAGGAGAATTGGAAGCATTATAGCATGAAATGAAGGAACAGCAGGGAGAGGGGCATGTTTTTGCCTGGGGCTTTGAGACAGGCAAAGTTGTTGAATGTACTACCAAGTACATTTAGGTATCAGATTGCAATAGAGACTATTGCCTGTGTTTTTCTGCCTTCCGTTTAATGCAATGCACCAAAATAATAAGCCACCCCCTTGCTCACCTTTCTCCCCACAGCTATAGAATCTGAGACTGAAAAAAAGGTTTTTCTTGAAAGAGAAATTGGCAGAAAGGACTGTGACTAATTCTTTCCCTCTTCTGTTTATAAAAGGGAAATGCTGTCATTTTCAGTGGCAACAGTAAAATTGTAACGGTTGTTTTCTTTTGGGCTGCATCTGCCCATCAATGACCACCTAAGGATCCAGTGATTCTTGCCAGCCTTAGGTCACAGAAGGCTCCCATTCTTAGTAGAAAAAGGAGGGGAAAAAAGAACAACAGCAATCTTCTGCCTAGTAGCATTGGATTAAATTCACAACACAGCATTTTTGTTTTCTAAAGCAGCACAGAGCTTTAGGAGGAAGGGAAATGAATCTATGAGCAGATTGTGTTGTCTCTGTGGTAGCTTATTGTCACTTCAAGAGTTGGCAGGATCCTTGATTGCTATGTGACACTGGGTATGAAATAGCTTTTGCAGAGAGCTGCCCTTGTATTCAGCTGTAGAGCTTTCTTCCCCCAAACATGTTTGCATTTTTCAGTATATTGTGTATTTCAAAAGCAGTGAAGATTCCACCTGCTGTACTTACACAAACTATGTCTGACAATGATCAAAGCCTATGTGTATCTAGAAGCGTCACATCATGAAAGCTTTTTTATCTTTTAATTCTGAGAGATAAGAATCTTAGAAATAAGATTACTAGATGAAATACTATGAAGTGAACCCGTGTTCCTGCCTCCTCTGGTGTTGGGACATGTATCTAACAGACTTTAATTAGTTACTTCAGTTCCAGATAATGCTGTACAAGTCAGAAGCATGGGGAGGAGGACAATGAGCCATCTGCCAGCACAATTCGCTCATATTTGAATACTGCTTCTTGTTAACCCAACATAATTCAAAGCCTCTGTGGTACATATGGATCCAGAGCTTATATATATAGTGCTGGTATCTGGTCTCTTGTGTCATCCCTTCTTACTGGAAAGTGACTTAGTTGCTGTTAGTCCCCTCAGAATTTTTGAAGGAATTTCATAAGACCTCATAAAACAAGTTTTCCCTCTAATTCCTTATGTGTCTTTTCCAGTCTCTGTCTTCATATATATTCACCTTTCTTGGGTTACCTGCCTCTTCTGGAACAGAGTTCTTATTATTTGTGTATCATCTGGAATTCCCTTCTCTCTTCTCTGCATTGTTTCAACTTTAGAAGCACAGAACTGCACTGGACGGAGTGTTCCCAGTCAGGAGAACACAGGCTGCACAATGAGGGCTTTTTTGCCCAGTCTGTAAGGCAGTTGACATGTTTCTTGTCCCATCACAGAATTACAGAATGATACAGGTCGGAAAGGACCTCTGGAGATCAGCTGGTCTAACCCTCTTGCCAGAGCAGGTTCACCAAGAGCATGTTGAATAGGACAGTATCCAGAATGACTCCACCATCAGAGGAGAGGGTGAGGAGAACCTCCCTCAACCTGTTTGATACGCTCTTCTTGATGCATCCCAGGATGCCACTGGCCTTCTGGGCCACAAGGGCACATTGCTTGCTCATAGTCACCCAATTGTTCACCAGGACAGCCTTGAACCTGTACCAATACATGGGGTTATTCCTCTCTAGGTGCAGTCCCCTCGTTGAACTTCCTAAGATTACTCTGTCCAGCTTTCTTTTGTCTCCTTAGGTTATCTCCTTCTCTGCTTCTAGTGACATACAACTGCTATTTAAGCTCTTTGAGCTCCTCAACCAGTGTTTAAAAGTCATGAAAGGCAAGTGAATTCAATCCAGGTCTTCCATAATTTATCAGACTGAAACACCCTCCTGTTGGTCCTGTAATTTGCCACTCTGATGACAGCTTTGCAGATTTCATCCATTTTGAGGAACAAATAGTCATTTACAGGCTACCATTCATATTCCTGTACTTAGCATTTTCTGTTTGATCAAAAGCCCTGGTAACCCTCTGCTCTTGTCTGCCTTGTGACAGTGCTGCACTGTCACGTGCTTGGGGACTGGAGACAATGCCTGCCCTGAACAGGCTGTTCTGCAGCAGCTCTTGGCTGAGCAGGCATCGAGCTCTGACAGTTTGTAGGTTTGTCCATGCTGCAGGTGAGAGTGGTGGAGATTGGCAGTCCTGCACAGGGTGCTCTAGGCTCAATCACATTTGCAGGAAATCTTGTCTGAGGCCAGGTCCCAACACTTTCTGTCAACAAGGCTTTTGCTCAAGTGGATTGAAAGGAATATGAATTCTATGTACAACTGGAAAATACACTTCACTCAGATTTCTTTCTGTGGGGTGTTTGGTGTGTGCTTTGTTTTTATTCAGTTAAACGCTATGTGTTGTACTTTTTTTTCCCCTCTGAAAAACACCAAGAATCAGTGAAAGTACCTTCAGAAACTCTGAATATAGCTAAACTGAGGGCATGCATTTGTGCATAAGAATAATTCTATCCCAATGGAAGGTAGTTTCACAGCAACAAATCACCTGCAGATTAACCCCTAGACTGAACTCATCCTTGCAAATGTGAAGCATTCACTGTACACTGTGACTGAGTATATTTGAGCTTTGGTTTGCATGACATTTTTCTGAAGTTGAAGTCATTGGAGAACACAACACAACTGCTATGAGCTAACTGCAATGGAGCTAAATTCCCTTGTACTGTAGAAATGTTCCTGTTGAAAAAGTAAGTTGGCCACAGTGTAAACCAGTTATAACCCTCCCCTCTCTGTAAATCTTTGATAGCAATTCAAATATTTGTGCTAATATTTGTGTCAGTTACTCTAACTCTTCACTAGCTCATGATAAACACCATGGTGACAGTTTCCTGTACTGCAGTAGGGGGAAAATAGGCAGAATGGAAACTATTTTGCTCAAGGAAGCATAAGTTTAACAGAGAGCAGGTGGGTCTATTTGGCAGAGAGTGTGGTTCTTAATAAGAAAGTAAATTACTGTGTCCCAGTTAAAAAGTTTATTTTAAGGCTGTGCTTCATTTTATTTTTAAGATGAAGTAGTCTTCACAAAACCTAAACATCTGAACTGTGTTCCTTATCTGCAATTATAGTAGAGAGGCAAGGAAAAGAGGGAGAACGAACGTTGAGTCACAGATGCATCCACGTCACTTAGGCTTCCAAATGACATAGTTGTCCTAGATTTCCCTTGTAGGCAGAGTACAGAACTACACAGATTTCTCACTTGAGATCTGAGTTCTCCTCTGCGGGTGTCTTCATTAGCTATGGCAGAAACCTGAGTGATTACTCTTGTAACTCAGTACCTCAAAAACTAAGATGGGACAAAGTTTGGTCTCTTCTCACATTGCCATTGCCCATGTTGAGATTAAGCTGAGCAACACCAGAGATGCAAAGTTAGCACTGTTTTGTTTGTATAGCGGTCACTTGGATAGGATAAAGAAAATGATTGGAGAGGCATTTGCATGAAGAGAGCTTGTCAGCTAAAAACAGTGCAGGACTGTTTGAGCCTGCAACTGGACAATAAATTTTCATCTGACTGTTGTGAGGTGTTATAGCTTGATGGGACAGCTAAAAATAGGGTCCTCTCTTCAAATTCTTAGCAAACTGTGGATTCGGTGACTGATGAACAAACAGATCTTGGGTAACAAGAGGTGAATTAACTCCAAGAACAAACCATACAATGCCATTTGGATGTAGAGTATATCTAACGGGTGGGGGGGTTGGGGAAAACTGGTAGATATCTGGAGATAAGATCATTCCTTTTCAACGCAGGCTTTTTTTGCCAACATTTATGTATAATGATCTTATGTACATCCAGGGGCTTATGGAAATTATTCATTTTTTTAAAATGAAATTTATAAAACAGTGTGCTACTCTATGTAAAAAAAAAAAAAAAAAAACAAACCCAAAAAAAACCCAACAAAAAACTCCAACCAAACAATAACAACAAACCACAAGAAGAGAAGGCTCTGTTCCTGCACATTTTTTTGCAGTAGTCTGCAACAAGCAGAAAGACCAGAATGTGCCTGTGGAGTATTTTGCCTCTTAAGTATTCTGGGGACATAAATTAGGGTTTTGGCAGAGTTTTCTTTGTGTGCTGGTACCTCTTGTTCATTGTAGTTGATGATTAGCTTAGGCAGTTATTGTAAGCAGTGTTTAATTAGTGTGGCAGAGGAATAGAAATTTGTTCAAAATATTCTGCAGGGGTTTCTCAGGAAGATGTTTGCAGGGTTCTGACTGCGTTTGTTTCCAGTAGGATTGAGAGAGTTCATTGACACTGAAGCTACTGAGTTTATTATGGATATTCCACTTAATACTGAAAATCAGTATAAAATATAAAATCAACTATTCCTTCTCATTGCTTAACAGAGCACTGTAGATTAATTTTTTGGAAGAGCCAGAACTGCTGCATTATTAAGCCAGTGTAGGAATAAGGATATGGAACTCTGCATCCTTCTTTGTTAGAGCCATACAAAATGACTGGCAGGAATGCTAGTTATAAGTTTAATTTCTAAATAAATGAGGTGTGGATTCCAGGGTCATGCATACTTTGAATGAATCATGGAAGCAAATTAATGCCTCTCTGTGCTATGTTGTATGAGTCACAAAAGAAAATTAATAATCTAATTGTTGTATCAGTTAGGACTCTGGCTAGCTTGGCAGCTTGTGGAGATTGAACGTTTATTGTGTTAGGTTCCCCTAAAAAGCCACTTTACCTTCTTACTTAGATTGTAAAGATAGACAGTAAATCAAATTGTGTACTTGTGGTACACAAACCCACAGTTGGAGGTGACTGCTGTACATATTTTCTGGAGTTTCTGCGTATTAATGTTGGTTCCTAGCAAAATGATGAGGCAGAGGCCTGTGCTGTATTTGTCATTTCTGCTCAGGTACTTGCGTTGTTCTCTGTATAGGCAATGAATAATCTCCTTGGTGCTGACTTTGTTCTTTGGGCAATGCAAACCCCTTACTAAGGAAAGTGTTATTTTTTTTTTAAAGCACAAGTATTGACCTTCACTGAAGTCCAGCAAAATGTTCTGAGTAGTTCCAAAGGACAACTACTTCCCCTCTCACTTCTGAAGCCTGTAAGAACATGTGCAATGTGACTTTCAAAAGCACTTTCCACTGGCATAGCTCTGCAGATAGCAAAGTCAATGAGAGTTTTATTTCAGTGGGTGCAGTCAAGCCAAAACTGAATGTCCTACTTTAATATGCCATAGTTGCAGGAATGAATTACAAGAACTAAACTTGTTCAAAATAATCCAGGATATTGGGAAGAGAGAATGTTTCCATCAGCAAATGATGTACAAAACCCAAAAAACACTATACCAAGAAGCAGAATAAGAAAATATTTGTTTACCTTATATCTGTTGTAGCACATCTGCTACCTTGCTGTGAAGTGCAGCTGAAATAAAAAATAAAAACAGAAAGCAAAGCAGTGGTAATTACAGGTCTTCAGTGTACGTGCCACTAGCATGAGAGGTTGCTGGGAGCTGAAATTGGGCTCAAAGGGAGCTCGGGGAGCATTTAATACCCGAACTTGGCCACCACCTCAGAATCTGCTATTATTAATGCGAGCTGCAGTATTTCTGAGATTGCATTTAAATAAATGGGACAAGCCAAAATAGTGTTTATGCTGAAACGAGACACCAGGAGAAAGTAAGTAGCTAACAAAGAGCAGCATAGATTGGGCATTCCATACGTGGTGGAAGTTGCACATCCTTCTTGGAAGGAGCTGTTTGCAGTCCTTTGGTAGTATTTTCTGTCATATTAGTCCTGTCTCTGAATTCACCAGGGCTCTGTTTGTGTATGCTAACCCCAATTGTGCTCCAGGGCGTTCCTGCAGTTGTAGCATAAAAGATGACCTCTTGTATCCAGCACCTTTTTGCATGGGTGGAGTGGAGAGCAGCTCTCCGTGAACCTTCAGCTTGTGCTTCTCCATGCTGCTTCCTCTCAACGCTCTTCTCTCTTTGGCGCTGCCTAACTCTGACTCTGGCTGTCCATGGGGTTTTCCTTTGTGCTTGATCTAACCATGTGGTAGAACAATACAAATTGAACATGGTTCTGTCAAGCACCATGGAAGGCTGCATACTCCCTGCAGCATGGCATGCTGGGATACTTCTGCTGTTTTCAGAAGCATCAAAAGGTGAGAGATTCCCCTTTTCTCACAGGAAAAAAGAAAAAGGTGAAGTGTTGCTTAAACTGGACTCCTGGGCGCTGCAGGGGGAGCCCTAGTGATGTTTGTGACAGACTTTCCAGGGGACTTGCATGCAGAATAACCGTTTCTAAGTAATTAATCTGTTTAATTGCTGTTATAATGAAAAGGCTAGGCATCCCGTTCATTAATATGATTCAAGGGTGATTCCAGCCATACCTACAGAGATGTAAAATCCTTGTTGTCCTCTTTATAAATAACGAAGACTGCATCTCTCTAGTTGAGCTATCCAGTGAGTCCTTCTACTTGAGGTATGCTTTGGATGCCGTTTCTATAACCAGGTGCCTGCTACTTATCATAACTTTGGACCTGATCTGAGCAATTTCAATGTGCTGCTGTTCCATGATGGAGTATACTGCAAAAGAACTTCAGAAGAGTCTGCAAAGCATTGTCTTTTATCTCTTGAAATTACTTGGGTGACATGGCCTATATGGAAGCGATATTATCCAGTAGTCACCTGGTGACAGAGTTTAGACAGCATGCCCAAGTGGGACATGACAGCTTAGAGAAGATCTTTAACTGACTTCTGCCTAACGTCCCCCCAGCACAAAGTAGAGATAATTATACCTATTCATAAAGGACTTGGAGAGCCTCATACAGAACATTCTTATATAGAAATACTGCCTCTTTTTGCAAATTTATTGCCTATCTGCTTTGGAGCCATCAAAAGAAGGATGTCTGAGATTTTTAGATTTTGCTTATAATTACTGATATGAATTAATACTAGTGATGTGAAATTATGACAAACAATGTACTTCCTTTTTTTTTTTTCCAGAAAACCTAAGAGAGCTGTGATCTAGTGGTTACAGGAAGAAGCGAGGGTCATGATTCCTGGCATTTTGTTCAATATTTAGGCCAACTGATGTCTTGGCACAGAGAGATAGGCAATAAATTTTGGTGCCAAGTTTGAGGTAGCTGGTTCCATCTTTTCTAGAACAAATATATCAGGTTATTGAGGCAGCTTGATTTTTTTTCTGGAACAGATCATCCAGGACTCCTTTAAGTCCTTTAGGCAAAGCTGAGTTTTAAAAGCTGAAATCAGGTTTACCAAACAATGCTTAAAAAAGAACAACAGGATGAAAAGTTATTTGTCTGTGCTGCTTAATTTCTTCATGTAGATAGTAGGAAGGCACCTAAAATTTTTGAGCACTGGTAAATGTGATGTTTCTTCACCTGAGTGCTGTTTTGTAAGAAGGCATGTGTATTTGTTTTCTGAGACTCAGGAATTGCAATACTCGGATAGTGGTGTCACCTAGGTTGTCAAATAAAAATGTTATCAGAATAAGTAGCAATTCAAATGAACAATTGCTCTCAGTTAAACACAGGCCTGCTGTTACTTCAGCTACTTGCTTCAGAGCAAACGTAAGTCTTTTTAATTTTAGAAATTACTAGAAACTCCCAGGTCATGCTTTACATTCTACCAAGCTTCACAGAGTTCTCAGCTACAGTGCACGTGGGCTTTTGGGTATAGTAAAATGACCAAATGGCTGATCTGGAACAGTAAAATGAAGTCAAGTGTTTCTTCTGTGCCTCACCTGCATCACTTTTTTATGGCTTTCCACGGGTGATTTTATAGTGTGGAAGAAGTTCTACCTGCATGTGATGGTTAATTGTACTTCCCGAATCCTGTTCTCTCTAAGCTCTGCAGTAGCACACTGATAGAGCCCTGTGTGTAGGAATGGATATATGTACTTAAAGAGTCCTGAAGCAGATGGCTGAATTTCACATTAGATGGGAATATCTTAAGAGAGTAGCCACCTGTCCAACGGATCTCAAGGCTCAGGTCAAACAGTACATTTTATCTAGTCTTTGGCAAGTGATTCCTGCTGTCTCACAGTCTAACAAATGACTGCTTGGTGAGCATCTGCGTGCTATTGATTACTTTTGACTCCATGCTTACCTAGGTAACTCTTACTTAAACTCAATTAGAAGAAAAGAAGAAGAAGAAAAGAAAGACAAAGGGGGAAAAAAAGAAGAGGAAGAAAGGAAATGTCATATACCCCTTTTTCTCCTTCAGCATGCATTCCACTTATGTTCCCATCCTTCAAGATGAATCTTGTATCCATCAGTAGACTAAAAATTATACTTAATAAATTTTCACCCTGTGTAACTTCGTGTCATTTGTGATTATTCTTTCTAAGCATGTTTTTACAAGGAAAATTAGAAGTGTTTTTTAAAAGGTTCATTTGTCTTTAAAAAGACACTGTCTGGGTGGGTTTTTCAAGGTGTGCTGTAATTGTAGAAGTTCAATAAACTCTGGTCCCAATAACTATTAATCTTTGGCATTATTTCCAAGGAATCATAAACAACCAAATCTACTGCTTCACAGATCTGAGAAAGAATATCTTTATGTTCTTCTAATCAAACCATAATATGCTCATCACTTGACTGCCAAGCCTGAATTTTTAGGACTGAAAATAGAAGGTTGTTTTTTTTCATGATAAGAGTTTAAATGATGGTGCAGGGAAAGGCATAGATTGTATTTTTATAACACTTTAAAATGCCCAGTGGCCCTCATATTTTAAGTGCAGTGCTGCCAAGCTAAAAAACAGTAGCAAAGTCTCACTTTAGATGTACAATTTGCAATAGGCAGGATAACCTGCAAAGTATTTAGCACCACACAAGTGCAATGTACAAAGCTATATGTGATGTTTCTCATTGAGTGTGGAATTACAAAACTAAACTGAAGTGTGTCTGTGGAATCAAAATGTTAGATTGCCTGCAGAATTTCTTGCTTTCACTGCATCACCCTGTGGAGTAACGTGTAACATAAATTAAAATAATAGTGGATTTGTGTGACTTCTTTTTTCCTACACAAAATAGTATGAGGTCATAAAATGAGCAGTGGGGGAGTCTGGGAAGGGGAAGCAAGTGATGAATGTCATCAAGTGTCTAGAAAAAAAATTCATCTTAGGTTAAAGATTTTATTGATATTTTCAGGTTCTTGAAAACTGCACTTGCTCAACTCCTTCCTGAGAAAGCATTGCAATTGACTCTCAAAACTCTGAAAGAGTTAAAAAATACTTTTTTGATAGTTATAATCATTGGGCGTTACACAAGGTTCCTGGGACAATTCTGCTGCTTCCATTATGAAATATGAAGTGAGTGGGAAGGTATTGCATGGTGGGGTCTTGGCAACACTTTGCTTACATTCACATTTAATAATACTTCTGGTTCCTTGAAGCACAGAGATCAAGTTTCCAACCTGCTGTTATTAAAAGAGGAAAACCAAAACCTGAAAAAGAGTGATTAGTTCACTGAGCCTAATTGGAAAGGCATTTCATTAGAATGGGTCAAAAACCTAGTCAAAGAGGTCTGGCAATCATGATATAATGGTACATGAGGGAGTGCTTCTCACTAAGTATGGTCTACCCATTCCTTAATTAAAATGAAAATTATTTAAATTGTTATTATTTTTCTGTTGTTTAACATAGTTAATAAAGTTATCTAATTGTTGAAAAATTGACAAGATTATCTCTTAAAAGATTGCCTTTAAAAGTAACTGTCATAACTGAGGTCTGAAAATTTGGGGCTTTTTAATTATGTCTTTAGAAATCTTCTGTCATTTGAATGCACCTAGATGACTTCTGCTTTCATGAGATCTCTTTTCCTTGTTGCTGGACTAAGTCCCAAATACGAAAATGTGAATTTATTAGAGCTCTTTTGAAGCAGTCTCCAAGTGCTAATTATATTTCCTTCAAAAAATATCTTACCAGGCAGGCTTGTTAGACAAGTAATTAATATATTAAGGGAAGAGTGAAAAAACAGAGACTAGTCTTGGGAGTAACTTGAAAAATTGCTGAACAAAAATCTTGGGCAAGTATTAAAATTGTGTGCAGGATCTGCGAGCTGACGGGAGGCAGTGTTGAGAATAGATTCCATAAAATCTCTGACTGCTGCAGCTATCAGGAACTGTTTGCTGAAATCTATTTTCCTTTTATTGCAGGGTCAGAGGATTACAGAAGTAAATTCACTGGGAAGTGTTTCATGGACCTGGTCTGTCCTGAGAAATGTCGCTGCGAGGGAACAATTGTAGACTGCTCTAATCAAAAACTCACACGATTACCCGGTCACCTTCCTGAATATACTACTGATCTGTAAGTGCTGGCTCCCTGGCATGTGCTCAGCAGGGAATGCTGGTTTTCCTAGTTTTTAAAGGCTGTAAAAGGGACTCAGACTAATTGAAGGCACCTTCTGCTTTAATCCCTGTGTGAAAAAGGGGAAGTTGATTTGATTTCAAAGGAGCACCACAACTCTTTTATTTCTTTAGCATTCATGCCAACTGTGGGGATAAGAAAGGAGTAGTGGCCCTGTGCATCAGCTGCTTGCCTGGGCCTTCTTGATGTGCTGACCTGTTATGTGGCCCAAGCTATATGGTTCCTTTCCATTCTACCTTTGAGTCTTTTGTCTATGCATCTTTCTTATTTAAGAAATGGATTAACCCTTTTGAGTTAAATCTGTGATCAGGAGCTCATTCTGTATTTGCAGTGCCTGCTACTTGGGTGAAATGGCTCTCACTAAAACTAATATATTGTGAAGCTATAACTGATTTTATGAGCTTTATTTGCTTTCGGAGAGTCATCAGAATTACAAACATAGATAGTGCTAAAGAGAGTCTGGTTGTTTTGTTATATTATTAACCCCTTCAGGCACAGTTCTATTCTTGTGTTAGTATTCTACTTATTATACTTAAAGTATTCCATTTAAAGCCCCCCAAAAACCCTGTTGATCAGAAGTTAAGACAGTAAAACATGAGAGACATCCAGAAACAGCAAAGTAGCTGCATAGGAAAATGGAGCTGTATGTGATCAGAGAAAGAATTTTGTGTCCCAAGCCTGCCAACACAGAGACCTTTGCTTTAATCTTGAAGACCAGTAGACTTTGATGGGAAAGGACCTCAAATCAGATCCCTTCACATCTCCAATTGTATGTCTTCTGCAGCAGAATACCGACACAGAGGTTTAGTCATGTAAACAGGGCTGTGTAATCACAGAATCAACCAGGTTGGAAAAGACCTCAGAGATCATCAAGTCCAACCTATTACCCAACACCACCTGACAACTAAACTATGGCTCCAAGTGCCACATCCAAACGTTTTTTTTAACGCCTCCAGTGGTTAAGGTTAATAATCCTTTATCCTGTGCTTTGGCAGAAGGCAGCGTTCTGACACTGTCCTTTGGCATCACACTCTTAATGGCATCCTAAGCCTTTACAATCTTCTGTGTTCCCTTTCCTTCAAAGCCAAATGTTTTTCTAGGAGTCTAAGAGAGTTGGCAGGTAGTGTCTTCCTTAACAAAGGTCATATCTCTGTGTGGCAGTCCTGTATGTTACAGAGATATATCTATAGAGATCTGTGAAGTATTAAATGTTTCTTTGTTTTTTCCTATCAGGCGTTTGAATGACAATGATATTTCCGTGTTGGAAGCTATTGGACTCTTCAAAAAATTGCCCAACCTCAGAAAAATGTAAGTCTGAGTCACTTGTTTGTTAGACTACATGCTGCCTTGGATTATAAGGAAAGAGGAGGGGATAATATTTTTATGATTTAGTACTGCAGGACCAAAAATCACTTCTTTAATATGAATTTAAGAACACTGGATGAATTGTCTGTTAGATGGACAGGCCAGTTAAATCACAGTGACAGATGAAGATACCTAGACATTTCAGTATACTTTAGGCTCTTTGTATTAAAGTCTCTGACTCATGGAGACTGAAGGAAATTCTATCCCAAACTTATTGAGATACATGCTCGTTGTTAGAAGTGCTACAAAGTCTAGCGTTTTGGTTTTGTCTTTTGAATGTATTTTGCGACTCCCCACTAGTGTGATGATTTCAAATAGTCATACGAAAAAAATAGGACAAGGTATAGATGATGGCAACTTCTTTCAGTCGTTAATTCTTCTATCTGAAACAATAATTAGCTACTTTAGAGATCAGTCATTCCAATATATCTGTATAATTCTGTTAACAACCTGAGCCCTGGCACATTACAATGTATATATTTAACACAAACTGTGTTTCGGAAAGATGCGAATATGTTAGATACCTCCTGATAGTCTTCTAAATGGATCTTTCTGAAGTTATTTAAAGTTTTAACCCTATGGCCTAATTCCTTATCTAACTGTTTAATTTTAGTAAGATGTTGCTAGTGTCAAGGTAATACAGGGACACCAGCCAGCCCACCAAACTGGCTTTTTGCTCTGCATAATTTCTGCCATCTGCAGCTTCCTAGCCATTTAAATCCATGAAGGATCTCAGGGCTTTTGGAGAAAACTGTAATGGGAATCTTACATCAGTTTTATTTCTGCAAGCATTTCAGGTGCAGCGTGGAAGGTTTGAGAGTGGGGGTTGTGGTTGTGCAAGTACAGGCCACCAGACTTGGGGAATTAATCACATTCGTTAGCCTTGTATCTGTAAGTTGTAGCTGCAGCGTACTTAGAAGTTGTTGACAGCGTTGAAGTGTTCTTTTGTCTGTAAGTAGATAGTTAACTGGAATGAAAAATGCAGGGTATATAAATGTACACACAGATTGGAAAGCATCTGTCCTCATCAAATTTTCAGGATTTATGATTTGAAAATTGGAGAGGTATGATAGCTGAAATAATGTCTTTCACTTTGTTTAAAACTTACCATAGACAAGCTTTGGTGCTGTCCTTCTGGTTCCCATCAGCCACTTCAGGTGGGAGAGATGCCTCTACAGGGCTGTATTGTTATACGGGTGTTTTTATAAGACTTTCTGCTCTGTTCTTGGTAGGCAGTGAGAACTGAGATGTACAGGTGCAGTTCAAATGGATGGAAAAAAAAAGAAGTTGTGCCCTACACCTCATAAAAAGTGCCTTGCCTGTGGATTTTTAGTGTCAGCCTCTGAGCAGAGACTAGGTAGTCTTTGTAGTTGAGCTGATTTTTTTTCTAGCTGATGTTTCAAAGAAGCATCTAAATTTGAATAAAGGGATTTTGTGATAAGAATGGGCTTTCCTATATGGAGAGCAACATTTCAACTACAACCTTAGTGGCTTGATCTGTGTGGAGCCAAACTTGACTTCTTTTTTTCAGAGAATGGTTTAGGTTGAAAGAGACCTTAAATATCATCCAGTTCCAATTCCCATGCTATGGCAGGGACACCTTCCACTAGACCAGGTTGCTCAAGGCCTCATCCATCCTGGCCTTGAACACCTCCTGGGAAGGTGCATCCATGACCTCCCTGGGCAATCTGTTCCAGTGTCTCACCACCCTCACTGGAAAGAATTTCTTGCCAATTTCCAAGCTGCCCTCCTCAAGCTTCAATGCATTCTCTCTTATCCTATCACTACAAGCCTTTGTAAAAAGTTCTTACTCAACTTTCTTGTAGGCCCCTTCAGGTACTAGAAGGCTGCTATAAGGTCTCCCAAGAGCCTTCTTTTCTCCATGCTGAGCAGCCCCAAGTCTCTCAGCCTGGCCCCGTTGCAGAGGTTTTCCAGCCCTCTGATCGTCTTTGCAGCCCTCCTCTGGACTCGCTCCAGCTGGGAGCACCAGGACTGGATGCAGCACGCCAGGGTGTAGCGAGAGCAGACTATAGAGAGGCAGCATCACCTCCCTCATACTGCTGACACTGCTTTTGATGCAGCCCAGGACACAGTTGGACTTCTGTTCTGCCACTGACCATTGCTGGCTCATGCTGAGTTTTCCATCACCTGATGCCCCCAAGTCCTTCTCCTTCAGACCACTCTTGAGCTGCTCCTCACCCGGCCTACATTTGCTCTTGGAGTTGCCCCAAGTCAAGGACCTTGTACTTGGCCTTGTTGAACTTCATGAGGTTGTCTCTTCAGCCTGTCAAATGCTGTATCAAATGCTTTTCACAAGTCCAGGTAGATGGCATCAGTTGCTCTTGCCTTATCCACTGATGTTGTAGCTGTGTGTGTGGCAGGAATGTGATGCATGTGCTCTTCATTAAGTCTTACTGCTAACTGCTGTTATTAAATTAAGGAAGAAAAGTGTTGATCAAACTTCCATTTTTTAGTGTGTGTGAGGAACAAGGAATCTTACTGTTATTTGATTGGCAATGTTGACTCTCTCTCATATTCCCTGTCTGTTCAAGTGTTAAAGGAACACAGCAGGTGGAGGAATCTGTCTGGAATTTGTATTGCTTCCTAGGCTTAAGAAAACAGCTCAGAGCTTTGCAGTGCTAGACCATTATAGAATCATAGAATGCTTTGGACTTGAAGGGACCTTTAAAACTCATCTAGTCCACCCCCTGCAATGAGCAGGGACATCTTCAACTAGATTAGGTTGCTCAGAGCACCGTCACATCTCTAATGGAATTAGCCTAAGTTACTTTATTTCTTTTTTCTTTATTTAATCTCCCTTTTTTCTGAAATGAATCTGAATATCTGGAATCTGGGTATCTGAGTGGGCATTTGAATGATTGCCCCCTGATTATCCTTCACTTCAGTTTAAGCCTAGTGACAGATCCACATCAAGGAAATTTGCAGAGAAACTACTTCAAGAGTAGTGGGATTCCACTGAGGCTCGTCAAGTTCCAGCATCATTCTAGAGAGGAATTAGCTCTTCCTTCCTCTTGATGGTGTTTCATCTTGGTGTCTCCTTATCTTAAATTACACTTAAGTATGATTGTGGTTTACTCTCTGAGGTGGTCTGTAAATTAGACACTGAGGATGATTCAGATTTTACTTGCATCCTAGGCGTATGCTCATATTTGTTCTTTTGTTATTCAGAAACTAACTTTATTGTCTGAAACTGGTAGAGAATGTTGTGGTGCATGGCATCTGGGCTCATTGTGTGCCTCCCTTTTTATTCAGGGAGGCCAGCAACCTGCTCTGATGAATGAACGTAGGAGTGTCACTGGGTATCCTTCACTACCTGTAGTATTTAAGTCTTCCAGTGCCATCCTGCTCCTGAGAAAAGTCACTCTATAAAAGCCAGCCAGACTCGTAAAAGCTGTAAAACCTTCTCAGCATCCTCCAGGAGAATGCAGCATCATGAGGGTTTTTCTCCTAACAAACATATTAAGAATTCCTAGCATGTCACCAACAGACAGAAATATTCTAGGGAATTCCCCACTCAGACCAGGCTGTTTGTATGCTAAAAACTACAAGGTTCGAGGTGAGACCAAGCAGAGCCTTTGCAGTTGGACTGCACTCAGGTGGTTGTCCTGTTGCGAAGGTGTGTTGGTAAGGCATCAATGAATAGCATGCTGGCATGTTAAAACTGCTCCAGCAGGATGAATGATTCTGTTAAGTCTGAATAGAATCCAGCTTTTTCTGTGTTGAAGCTAAAAGATCAACAGAAATAATATTATTATAAACTTTAGCCATAAAGTAAATAAAATTTGACTGAAAAGTGAGCTGTGTGAACAATGTCACCTTGATACTTCTCAGATCTCTTCATTTCCTCTTCGCAGCCCCGCATAAAATAGACCCAGGCGTTCTGAAAATGTTTTTTGACCTCTTGCCCAAAATAAAAGTCTGGAAATAGGATTAAATGTTATCACCAGGGTAGATCAGGGAGTCCTTACAGAAACAATAACCTTTATTGAATGACCAGATGGACTATAGGTTCCCATTTGGGTCTTGCCAAAGGGCATAGGTATCTTGGGAAATACTCAAGACTCATTCTTTTTTCTACTGTCTTCCAGTATTTCAAGAATTCCTTATAGAATCTTGGTGTAGCAAGAGGATGGAGCTTTTCCAGAGTGGGAGTTTGCTGTAAGGTCCGGTGGAAGGGTTTTTTTTTTCTGATAAAGAAATTCCTTTTCAAGGGCTATGATCATATATAAAAGATTCCTTTAGTACTGGGAAAGATAGAGTAGAGTTCTCTGAGTTGCAAAGCAGGTAAAAGTTTCACTGCTTTCATTTTTCAAAGTTTATATCAGCTGATTATTTTTGCTGGCAATTCTAGACTGAAAAGTATGTAATTTCTCATGTTTGTTATTCTAGCAGGTCAGACTTTAAGGAGATTACATTTATTTTTTTAAGTGGATGAGTGCTGCCCCGTACTATTTTTTTTTTTTTTTAATTTCTGACATGGGAAGCTGTAATTGAGGAAGACGAATAACGAAATCCAGGTTGGCAGAACATCTGCTTTGATAATACTCCAAGCAGGATTACAGGGCAGTGCCATCTTTACCTTTATTATTATTGTAAAACTTGGCTTTTCTCTGCCAAAGTTGCCTGTTGCAACTTTGATTTGACCACAGCATTTAATCTTGGATTTTCAAAATTTGTTTTGCATGTGAAAGGTACATATAATTGGCTGCTTCTAAACTGCTGGGATATTTGGGGGATAATTTTGTGTTGTTGAAATGATCAGGCATTAACAACTCAAATGAGTGAAGTTACCTATCTGCAGAAATTCTTTGACAGCAGTTAAAATTCAGATTATTTGGATTGTACAAAGGTGTTGATTCCCTTGTAAATTAGGTCCAGCCTTTTTCTGCAGTGTTAGCTCTCATTTGCCTTAGGTATCTAATCATCTGTTAAAATTGCATCTGTGTTTTAAAATATATTTGACTACATATCTTCAAGATGGTAGAAGCTAAGTAATAAAACTTTGTAACTACAGTTCTAGGTCAGTTTGCAATCTGTGAATTGAAAGTCAAAGTCTTTGTGTATTGTTGTAACTCACCCTCCTTTCCCACCACAAACGTTTATGCATTTACTCCTTTATTTTCGTGCAAATATGCATCGTGGCATGATCTTTCCCAGGAAAGGGATTATTGGGAGTATTTATTTATGCCAGCATTCAAAAGAGATGCTGAGCTATAAACATTTCCACTAGAGAAATAGCTGAGCCCCAAAATTAAATGCATATGTCAGAATATCCTTCCTTGACTTGCTTTGACACTGAATATAAACTCTTCATGTGAGCCTTAGCACAAAGTACTAAACTTCTGGAAAGCAAAATCTGCATGTAAGTATTTCTGTATGTTTTAGTGTTATTTTTGGCTGAATGCTGGCATACTCCTATTCTTTCTGATCACAGAATGCACAAGAGGTGATGGGCCACATGCTGTAGGGCCTGCTATCTGACAGTTGTTCAGCAGACATAAGCCAGCATACTCAAGTTTCCCACATGAAACATATCTCCAAGACTCAACCTTTTTCTTATTTTATTAAGTGATGACTTCTGCGAAGAGCAAGACCCACATTATTTCTATCTGAAACCAAACTGTCTTGTTGCCATGTCTTCTGTCTACTTTTATCCCAACAAGATTGCCTGTTCTTCTGAGCAGAGTAGCACAGGTGTTAATCTGATACCTCGTCATGTGGTTTATATCACCTGCAATTGGATCTGGGAACAATTGCTTGTGCTGCATGTGTACTGGGGTCACTTGTGGAATAGACTGCTATTCAGTATAAGTAACAGTGGTGGAATTTGTGAGACTGCATCTTGAATACTACGTCCACTTCTGATGTCCCCATCATAAGGAGGACACGGAGCTGTTGGAGCAAGTCCAGAGGAGAGCCACAAAGATGACCCAAGGGCTCTGCTATAAGCATAGGCTGAGGGAGCTGGGGTTGTTCAGCCTAGAGAAGAGATTGCTCTGGGAGGACCTAGCTGCCTTCCAATACCTGAAGAAATCTTAGGAAAACGTTCTTCAGTACAGGGGTGGTGAAGCACTGGGGGTGGTGAGGTTGCCCAGGGAGGTTGTGGATGTCTTCTCCCTGGAGGTGTTTAAAGCCAGGTTCGATGAGGCCTTGAGCAGTGGAATTGAGAGGTACTCCTGCCCATGGCAGAGAGGTTGGAGTAGATGATCTCTGATGTCCCTTCCAACCTAAGCTGTTCTAGGATTTCATGATTCTATGAATTTGGCGTCTTCTTAGGAGCAAAAATGTGTTTTACTTTCTCTTCTTTATTGTAGGCAGTAACACAAAGAGTAGCATTTCCTGTCATGAAGACAAACAAATAGGATTTTTCAGCATAATTGTTAGAGGGCATTATTGGAGATGCCTGAAGGACTGAGATCCAAGGTTTTACTGTGCTCAAGGCCTTTTATGAAAAATGTGTTAAATAATTAAATGCTATTTATTTTTATGCATCTCTAATGGTATTTTATCATTTAGAAGTTTTCTGTTCACTGGGTTTTTCATAGGTATGAAATATTCAAAAGATTAATTTTGTATTTCACCAGAACTTCATTTGACTTTCTAGATTTAAGTTTTCTGATGTTGATCTATAAGCAAACATCTTGAGACTGTATAGGCAGAGTAAATATTTTGGAAATTAAGCTGTATATTGAAGGAGCAACTGAGAATTAAGTGATCCTCATTTCATTTTGAGCAGCAGTGTTAAATTTAGGTGCCTGGGAGTTCATTCCAGAATTTGAATCAGATACATGCACTCACACATTTTTATGTGATACTCCACTGCTGAGTTTACAAACAGTAAAGGTCCAGGTGTACTAGATAAACGTGGTCTGTGTTTCAATCTCTGGTACCTATTTCAGTAGCAGAAACATTAACTGCTTCAGGAGAGATGAGCACCCAGTCACATGCATGGTTCAGGGATGTCAATCAGATGTTATAAACCCCCACATATTTTATCCCTGATAACCATTATAAGCAAAAGTGACATCAGGTATAACAACTGGTAGTTCAATAAATTTAAATAACCTTAATATGTCTGATAGAATTGTAGTTTTGTTCAGTATATCACAAAATGTCAGGCGTTGGAAGGGACCTCCAGTGATCATGGAGTACAACCCCCCTGCCAGAGCAGGATCACCTAGGGCAGGTCACTCAGGAGTGCACCCAGGCAGGTTTTGAAAGTCTCTCTGGGCAGCTTGTTCCAGTGCTCTGTCACCCTCACCATAAAGAAGTGTCTCCTTGTATTGAGGTGGAACCTCCTGTGCTCTAGCTTGTACCCATTGTTCCTTGTCCCATCACTGAGCTCCGCCAAAAAGAGCCTGGCACCTTCATCCTGACACCCCCCCTCAGATATTTATAGACGTTGATAAGATCCCCTCTCAGCCTTCTTTTCTCCAGACTAAACAGCCCTAGGTCTCTCAGTCTTTCTTCATGGGAGAGGTGTTCAAGTCCCACATTCATCCTCAAAGCAGGACTCTCTCCAGCAGATCTCTGTCTCTCATAAATTGAAAAGCCCAAAACTAGAATGAAGGGAAGTCTTTTTTAAGAACAGTAGATACACTTTTGAACTTCTGTATGTTCTTCTTGTTGAGTGAATGTCTCTTTAGATAAGAATAAAAGGCACGTGTTCTTTCAATCTTCCTCGTTCTAGTGTGATGAAATATGTTTGGAATAAAACATTATAATCGTTTTCTTGCTTTGACTGATTGTATCCTTCCAGAAATCTAAGCAATAATAAGATCAAGGAGATCCGAGAAGGCACATTTGATGGAGCTTCAGGAGTTCAGGAACTGATTCTGACAGAGAATCAACTGGAATCAGTGCATGGACGAATGTTTAGAGGCCTCACGGGGCTGAAGACACTGTAAGTACAAAGACCTGTCTTTGTTTGTTGCTCTGTAAGTTGAGTGGGTGTGCTCAAGTTCAGCGATGCCTGCTAAAATATCTGCTACTAGACAACAAGCTCTATGGCCAGATCTTGTTATCACTGTCAGGAAATGTGTTTCTTATCCTGGATAGGTTTGAGGTTTAGCTGCTATTTCTGTGAAAATCAATTTTCATGAATTTTAGAAGTAACATTTTGGGGCCTTTCAGTCATTTAATATTTTTATTATTTTCTTATTTCCTATGGAAACAAGGCATGTAGGAGCATGATTACTATCTATTAGTCCATCCTCCCACTCCACTTCCACCCAAGCTGGAATTGTTAGTCTTCTTAAACCAAGCCTCTGAGCAGGCTAGAAACCTAAAATTAATATCCTGCAAATTACATGACCTGAGTAGGCAGGGAGAAACAAAAAGTTACAGTTGACACCAAAACAGGTATGGCTAAGCAACTTTAAGGCAGGCATAACCAAACCATTACAGGTCCTGCTGGCAGAGGTAGTGGGCCACTCCCTTTGCACTAGATGCAGTAGCCCACAGAAGTGGGTTTGGACTAGCCACAGCATGCTTTTTCTTACCCATACCAAACCCATAAAAATTATGTATGGGTATACTATTAATGTGGTTGTGGCTGGGGAGAGTGTGAAGGAGACACAGAGCCCAAATGCTTAGGAGATCAGTTTGGTGTTACTTGTATGCTTAGGCAACCTTTGTAATTTACTTCTGAGAACTAGATATAAACTGAGCACTTAGATAGAAACTCATAGTACCTAACATTCATTTATTTTTAAAATAACGTTAAATAACTTTTAACATTAAAAGTTATATTGCAAGAAGGATCACAGGCAATATTTCAAGGTGTTGTCTAATCCACCCTATCCACGACCCTGAGAAACAGTCAGGGACTAGGCTTCTGGTGACAGCAAAGACTCAGGCCAGATGATCTGTATGTGAAAAAGATTTCTCTTGCATAGCCTTCCCAGCTGTAGAAAGCAAGCACTTGACAAATTGGATGCTAACAGTAAACAGACTTGAAATCAAAATGCAATTTAAAATCTTCGATTTATTCATTAACAGCAAATAATTCTTATGTTGCAAACTATCATGGAACAATTCCTTTAAGTCCTTATGTGTACAAAGAAATCAAAGTTTCACTTCAAGGATTTTGGCCCATAATGATGAACAGAGAACTTTTCTTTTGCTGTTCCTTTAATATTTTTTTCTATGCTCTCAGCCATCTGTTCTTTGATTTAATGTATGCACTTTACTAAAAGATTTGAAAATACTGGCCATAGATACTAAATTAATTTTTATACAGTGAAGCAGCCTGTGGCAGTGCTCCTAAAGAAAATTCAGCATTTTTTAATAAAAAGATGCTTAACATTCAAGCTATCCTGCTGACCTGACCTACATTTCCCCTTAGCTGATAAAGCAGTCTAAATATACACAGCATGATATGAGGATCTCTAAGTATAAGTTTTCCTTCAGGAAGGGCATACAGTGCATGGTGAACCATGATATGAAACCAAAGGGTTTAGCTTGAGGGACTTCTATTTCTATCCATTAACTGACTTTCTTTGAGCATTAAAATTGTGATCTTTTGCAAAGAGGCCACATTGGACAGAGTCATGATCCAGTTTTTAAAAGGCTGTGCATTCCCTGAAATGTGATAAGTCACTGTGCAAGATACCTTGGCATCCAAATTGGATCATCCCATCTTGCAGTACTACTTTACACGCAGAACAGAGAAAAGTTTTCCTACTGCTACTAAACCACTATGGGTCTTCTTTTATTTACTACCCTATTCATTTTAGAGCTTGTGGTCTTGACGTGGCTTTCAGGCAGCCTAGTACACCGTGTGTAAGGTGTGTGTCTCTGTGCCCTGTGACTCTTTTCTGACGGCTTCATCTCCGTTGCAATACCAAAAATATTGAGAAGGTAGTGCTTGTGATAGAGAACAGTAATGCAAAAGCAATGTCATGTTCAGTTCTTGAACACTGAGTGTTTGAGATCACACTGTGAATTTCCTCCCAGCCCTACCTAATCTTTCTGGTGTTTTCCAAGTATCTATTGATGTAGCATCTAAACACCCAAGTGACAGATGCCATCTGAGATTTAAATGCAGACTTCTAAGGGACTCTGAATTTTCATTGTTCACTGCATGAATCTGATGCCAAGAAATTAACCCTCCTCAATTTGGAGGATCAATTCACTGGAACAGCAGCATGAACTGAATATATTTTGATGATTTTTGTTAGTATGCTTTAATTAGTGAATAATTTTTCACTTAGGTAGGAATATGACAACTGTGCAGTGATGTTTACAGACCCAGATGTTGATTGGCATGCAGTGTAATAAATACATGAGCCTCTTTTTGTATGGAGTGAAAGAAGATACTACAGTCTTTCAGATTAATTAGGCTTTATCGTCGAGTTCATTGTTACCATAACAACTCAGATGTATCTTCCAGAACACAGCACTGATTCATCTGGTACAAGCACCGAGCAAAGAGCATTTATAGGATGGTTACTGCTTTCTGTCTTGTCAGTTAATGATTATAATGACATTTCAGAGCTTGTGTTAGGTCTGGAAATCTCTCCTAAGCTATTCCTTAATTTCTGCTGAGGATACTGTTTCCTTCCATACTTTTCAAGTGTGGATTACAAAAATCATCCATGATAGGAGTAATGCAGCTAGTATTGTTATTTTCACCTATTTCTGGCAGTCTTTCTCAACTGATCTCTGAAATACATCCCCACTTACTGTCAGATATTTGCTAAATTAAGGCTTTAGTTTTTATTTCAAGTTTGCCACCTATCATGGTTTTTAATCACATACTTCTTTCAGATGCAGAGCTCCCAGTGGCCTCTAATGTTGTGTGGGAGAAATGCATTTTAAATTAATGAGACAATGTTTACATTGCATCCAGCCCTCCCATAGCTGTGTTGTACTTCAGCAATCAATAGAGTACAGTGCTTGCCAAAGCATCTGTTGATGCACTAAGGTGCTTATTTCTTGAAATTATACCCCCTCCCAGTAGTTTCTAATTCCCTCTTTTAATCCTTGCAGGATGCTGAGGAGCAACTCTATCAGCTGTATAAACAACGACACCTTTGCTGGACTGAGCTCCGTGAGGCTTCTTTCTCTGTATGACAATCACATCAGCACTATCACCCCTGGAGCCTTCAGCACTTTAGTCTCTTTGTCTACAATGTAAGTTATCTTTTTGTGGTACAAACATGTCACGTTGCTGTTGCTCCATGCTCTCCTTTTAAGACAACATTTGAGTTTCAAATCAAAATACTTACTGTTCATATATGGAAAAGCTCATTTAGAGAAAAAAAAAAAACCATCCTACTGAAATCACAGGGGTGGAGGACTCAAGGTGTGATTTAGAAAAACATCTGAATTGCTTCAGCTGGAGTGGCTGACAAAACTTTGAGGTTGCCAGCCTCAGGCAGGATGACTGCGTGTTTTACTGTGTCATAGCCCAGTGCAATGCACAGCAGAAGGTCATGTAAAACAGCCTCTGCAGATTCCAAACTGCAGAGCTAGTGCCCTGAAGCTACTTCAGTTTTAGTAGAGTATAATTTGGTAAGAACATCTTTCTTGGATTTCAGCTGAATTAGATAACTGTCAGGAGAAGTCTGCTAGCTGATGCTTAGATTTTTCAGAAGAGCCCAAGCAGACAAAATCCTCATGTCCTACTGAATGTTAATTCGAAAATCCAAACCTAAGCTTTTCTGATAATTCTCTTATATTTCTCAATCCTTCTTTGAAGTATTTCCCTTGCTACTTAAAAATGTTTACATGCTTTTTGTAGTGTGTCCATTTTAATAAAGTGCAGACTGATAAATATGGAAAGACAGTCTGCTCTTTGTTTCCAGCTGTGATGGGGACCCTGATGTTGCTGTTAAGTCGTCTGCTTAATTCCCTTCACACCACCCTGAAAATACATCCTTATTGTCCAGACAAAATAAACAATTGGTGCTATTGCATTCCAGGTTTTGAAAGCATTCTCCATCATGTTTGGGAAAAGAAAGGAGTGTTCAATCTCAGCTGTTTTGCTGCTCACACTTTCATTTTCTTGTTACAACCTTTCACCAGCAAATCAGTTATCATTTTGGCATTAGCTCCATGCAGCATAAAAAACACAGACTTTTCTTCCATTTACTTTCTGTAGTCCCAAAAGCCTCCTTGAAGCTGGTGAACAGAGAGAGAAACACACAGCCAGGTTATTTCAAGACACTGGTCAGAGCAAGTGGTACTTGCTGAAAGCTTATTCTCCCTCTGCTGCAAGCAGTGTCTGCCTGCTTCTCCTGCAATTGTCTCCATGCTTCCTTCTGTGGATCCCTTAGGAGTGTGACTCTGAATCAGTACATAAAGTTCCTACCATGTTTGCATAGAAGTGTCTGTCATGTTCTGTTAGAAGATAGCCCTTCTTCTTCTTTTTTTTTTAATCTGTGGATAAAGATTATTACAGTTTCTGGTAATGGCAATTAAAGCTACTGCTAATTAGAATGCATTGCTTTGGCACTCACTTATAATCATGCTGGTCAAGGCAGGTTCCTATCAGTGTCTTGATGAAAAAGTGTGTTCCTGGACACATTTTCACTCTTATCTACAAACAGGAGAAAGGTGTGCTTCGACTTCTTCAGACATTGATTTAATGCCATAGTGATATTTCACATATAAATGCAAAATTCAGATGTGTTCATTTCCTAGCAATACTTCATTGTAGGTAGATATATTAGATGACAACACTACTGAAGATAGATAGTATGACTGCCTTTCCTGTTCAGCCAACATGTTGGGAGTTAATCAGGTATTGTACTGACTTATTTTTGCATCTATAAATGTGAGCCAGGAATTCATACAAAGACTAACAGTTCCATTTTTACCTTGGCATATTTACAGCACTAGAAAAATACTTCTCCTTATTCCTCTTTGTGAGTCAGCCTCATTGGTGTTATCAAAACACAGACAGCTCAGAAAGTAATGCCCTGACTTACAGTCTTCAATAGAGGAAGACCTCACCTTGAATACTGTGTCCGGTTCTGGTCTTCCTATCATAAGAAGGACACAGAGCTGTTGGAGCGAGTCCAGAGGAGGGCCACAAACATGATCCAAACGCTGGAACACCTCTGATATGAGCTGAGGGAGCTGGAGCTGTTCAGCCTAGAGAAGAGATCACTCTGAGGGAACCTTAGAGCTGCCTTCCAATACCTGAGGGAATCCTCCAGGAAGGCTGGAGAGGGACTTTTCATAAGGGTGTGTAGCAATAGGAGAAGGGGGAATGGTTTTAAGCTGAGGGAGAGTAGGTTTAGATTGGATCTTAGGAAATTCTTCAGTATGAGGGTGGTGAGACTTTGGAACAGGCTGCCCAGAAGGCACCCCAGAGATGTTTAAGGCCAGGTTGGATGAGGCCTTGAGCAGCCAAGTCTAGTTGTGAGGCATCTATGCCTGTGGCTGGGAGGTTGAAGTGGACGATCTCTAAAGTCTCTTCATACCTAAGCCATTCTATTAATATCTATTTTGTAAGTTGCTCATGAGAAAAAAAAAAAAGAAGGAAAAAAAAGGCAGTTTTTCATTTGTTCCTAGTCAAACTAGGTATTGTAACATCTTAATATGGAGCATGCTCACACTTCTGTATAGAGAGTTCAGTCATGTCTTTCAATCTTTCTACAGTCAGTGGATGCAGTTGTAAGCAGAACTGGGTTTTCATGCATGATGATAGTTGCATAGAGTTAATGCCAGAATGATAACTGGTTCATCAAGATGACACAAAATTAAAATATCATAGCCTGAATGCCAGGATGTGTTTTCAACAGAATTTCAACAATATCCAGATGTGTTTCAGCATGTTTTTCTGTCAGGCCACTAGAATCTATTTAAATAGATGGCTTCTTCACAATTTTTAAGAGACACTTGTAGTAAGATATGTATTTCATTCCTCGAGACTTCTGTTCCCCCTTGATTTTAAAAATATGTCAATGTCCTTGAGTAAACACTTCAGAATTTAATGTTAGCATGACATTTTTGCTAAAAGCTTGATTGTTTTATTTCTGTTTAGTGTGACTAAATCACTACCTTACGTGTAGGAACTCTGATTACTAATTAGGATTTTTTAATAACAATTTGTCTGTGCAACATTGCTGTTTGTGATTTGAGAATTCTACTTGAATAGCCAGATTCCAGAATAAAACTTTTGCAAATAATTGGCCTTACTAGACTTTCAATGGCATTTCAAGCAGAGAATCTCTTGTCCCATTTGATACTGCTGAGAGAGTCCTGAGCTTACATTTTTTGCAAAAATTGCCTCTCAGTCCTGCCACAGAATAACCATGTGTGTAGAGACATGGATGAACTTCATGATGCCACATTAAGGCAAAAAATAAATGCTCTACAGTTGGACAAAATTTAGGTGCTGCCAAAGCGTCAGGAGGATCTGTCTAATATTAGACAAGATAGATTTGCCCTTTTTTACCAAGAATTATTTGAATTTCAGAAGAGTATATTTGTTTGTCTATTAATTTTATCTGCAACAATTTCTTTCTTTCTTACTTCATAAAAAAAAAAAAATCATCACAATCCAAGGATTTAATCAGTTTGGGGCTACATGTTAACCTGTGTTTGCCAAGAAATAAATAAAGCTTTGTGGATAGTTATTGCTTCTCAGCTAGTGAGCAGCAACACCTTAAGTCAAAGCAACCTCTCCTCTGTAGAAAGGGATAATTACTGTTTGGATGGAAGCATTTTGTAGATAGAAAGATAGAAAGTTTGAGTGTTTCTGAAAGTTTGGGAGCAATCATCCCAGCAAGATGCTCTTTGCTTGTGCAGATTGTTCTTTACATTCAGAGCTGCTGCTTTTCCAGAAAGCTGATTGTATACACCTGCTCTTCGTTTCCTGTTATGGATTAATTCATTGTAAGGATTTGTGTCATGGAAGCTGTTCTGTGACTGTGATCTCGCTGCCTTCTCTAGTGGAACAAATGTCCTTTGAAGAGTTGGTTGACTTAGCATTGGAGGTTTAAACATTTGGTTTAAACACTCTGTTAATGCCAAAGTATGTCAGTGTGGAAAATATACAGGAATCCTGCATGTGGTCCCATTATAGATTAAAGAAAATGGAAAACAGTTCAGAAGGCAACTAGAGTAACGCTTTCAGTGCTTTTCTGCACATGCTGTCTGAAAGGTCCTATGTAACCTGTTCCCTTTCTCACCTTTATACAGCAAGTTAGCCTGGCCTTTGAATCCTACTCAGCATGAAATAGGTTGAGTATTTTTATTACAGAGCATTGTGCAGAGTTTTCTCCTCCCCCCAGTTCTACCTCTATACCACATGCAATAGTCTGTGCTAGATCCATGTATAATTGTACCCCCAGAGCTCCAGGACAGCTCAGTGACTGAAGCATGCTTTTTTACAAAACAGAGAGCAGCTGTAAATCATATTGTGGGTATGTGATGTTGGCCTAGAACATATATAATTTAAGAGTTGGTTTGGGTTTGTGCTCTTGCTGCCACACCTCAACTGTGCCATGTTTTTGTCTCCAACACTATTGACAACATGCTTAGGTTTCTAGAAGTATGTCACAAGTGAAGATTTAAAAGGGCTTCAGCTACCACGCCTGCATTTGAAGTGCCTGTGTAAGGCCTTAAAATTTTATTTTCTACAGTTATGCTATGCTTTAGAGAAATTTCACTCTCAACTTTTTGTCTATATTATCAAAATAATAACTCTCAAAATTATTTACATATGATGTGAGAATTCCATCAGTATTAGTTTAGATACTTCATTTTCCATACATGGGGCTCTGACAGCTTATTTTTCTTCAGTGAGACAACCTCAGACTGAGGCTATGGATTCTCCCTGTCTTTGTACATGAGATAATCAACTGTCTTTTTTTACCAGGGTTATCAGCCTTTTTCCTTTATCTGAAATTTAGTCATAAAAAAATGTGCACACAAATTAGGGATAGGCATATCAGTACAGGACTCTAGGAAAAAAAACTTTTTTCCAAGATTCTCAGTGCTAATTCTAGTTCCTTTAGAAAGGTGTTTACTTAAAGTAACTGTTGCCTTAAGCTCCTTGCATTCAAAGGATCACAACCTATTACAAAATCGAAATTATTAATATCTTTATTATGTTACAAATTGCTGTATGTGTGTGATTGCATGGTTTGATAACAGGATGAATGGGACTCTGTTAAGCTCTGCTAACCCAAGCTACATTAAGAGTCTATCCTTCTCATGGAGGCTGTCAAATGATTGCTTTGAGTATTGCAAACCACAGTGCTGCAGCCAGGCTGCAGCTGTATTTGAAAGATATTTCTGGAGCTGCTGTACATTTGGTGCAGACCTTGTGAAGTTCACAAGGCAGTAGAGCAGGTGCTTGTCACTGCAAATATAAACTGACCTTAGACATCTTCATAAGAAGTAGCTCAAGCTGACAGTGCTAAGTTATATACATATCTATGTACATACATGAGTGCTACTTTTACTGTTTCAGTTGGAAACCCAAAGTTAGGTTGCCAGTGGCTCCCACCTGGCCCTGGTTTGTATGGGCTGTAAGACAGGCAAGTGGAAAGCAGGTTCATAGTGGGGCAAAGGAGCAGTGTGCTAAACCAGCTTGGCTGTGCACATAGGGAGCAGTACCTGTGCTAAGGAAACTTTTCCATGACTTTACCTGAAGTAATGACATTGAAGATCATGCACACAAGAGTGTAGTGTGTGAGGTGAATTTAAGCTTGAGCATGAGCTGTACCTTGGGTTGAAATCCACTGTAGATATGGTCCTAGTAATGATGTAAATACACCTAAATAGTAGTTGTACTAGGAAGTACTTCGGCTTATAAACATAGATATATATGCATAAATATATTTTCATTAAAACCCTAGTCCTACTAAAAACCTGCTTAGAACTTCCCCTATCTGTAGAATAGAGGAGGGTGTCACAGAAGCTGATGGCAGGAAAGAGCTTGGACTTGGAACCAGTCATCTTCCTGCAACTATTTCAGTATTTCCGTATGTTGATGTTTGATGCAGTTGTGTTTTGTTCAATTTCAGTAATTTGCTGGCTAACTCCTTTAATTGTAACTGCCATTTGGCCTGGCTGGGAAAATGGTTGAGGAAGAAGAGAATTGTCAGTGGAAATCCACGCTGCTTGAAACCCTTTTTCTTAAAGGATATTCCAATCCAAGATGTAGATATCCAGGACTTCACCTGCGATGGTAAGAAAATCCAACTCGTTTTGGCTTTTCTGATAATTTTGGCACCTTTGTGTGGTCCTCTTCCTATCAAGCAACATTGCATGGTAAACTTTTTGGTTTAGTGATGAGGAAGACAGAGCTGAAGTTCCTTGTTCCCTATCAGGAGTCTATCTTTCATTCTCGATTTCAAGTTTCTGAATTTCTGCTATCTGCACCTAAATATAAGAAAGAATTTAGTAGCGACAATTGCTCTGTACTTAGTGTGCTCTTAGTATAACCCTGGCACTTCCTTCTAATCCCTTATTCATACACTTAGTTAACATCCTGAAGCCAGTGGGAACATTGTTTGCTTGGAAAGTCTTTTAGATTTGGATACTGTTTAGTTTCACCACCAGGGAAATTAAAAAATGCAGATATTATTTGAAATGACTCAGTGATGCTTTGTTAGGTCCATATAGGTTTTTAAAAAAATATCCTGACATTTCTTTCATTCTCTAGGTAGTTCTTTGTCTTCTGATCAAGCAGATTTTAGGGAAAATAGCAAGGAAAAAGCTTGGCTGACGAATGCATAGCTAACTTGACTTGTAGGCTGCAGTTGCCTATTAAGAGCTGTTGGAGCTGCAGTTAGTCATACCCCTAAAGCGACCAGAGGAGTGATAGGAGTTTCCTACTTAGAGTAGAAATTAATTTCTATTCTGGTCAAGCAATCTGGCAACAGGCCCAGGTGCATGGGCTCAGAGTTCAAGGGCCTCATGTTTAGTCATTATAGAATAACTTGCTTTTAGTTTGGGAGGAAGGAAGAAAAGAAAAAAAAGGTCCTGGTCCACCAAATGCAATTCCATGTTTGGGAGCTTTCGGTATCATACTATCACACAGACAGCTTTGGTGAATGGAAGGTAGATGGTGGCAGGGTGTTAAACACAGAACATAGTGAGAAATGGAATGTGCTGAAGAAACATGCTCTTTGTGTAGGTTTGTGAAAGCCTTGTAGGTTTGTTTCCAGTCATTAAGCTTTTTAAGCTTAGCTGGGGAGAAAAAGAAAAAAAAATCTTCCCTGTTCTTTCTGCAGGCTGGTTGTGCTTTTCCAGCCCTCTGAATACAAATGACTACCTCCCTGCCCATACATTTATGGGTAATTCTGTTATCTTGTATCAGGATTTCCAGTCTTGTTCTTTAATCTCAAAACTCATGGGTACACCCATCAGAGAGAAGACAGAAACAGATCTGTCTCAATTAGTCCTTGCATCAGTTTAAAAGGGAAAAAACAAGGCAGCAGATAATGCCAGCTGGCTGTGTGCTCAGGGAGGGCAGCACTGTGTCTCCATGCTGGTCAGCTCAGGCTGCCTGTACTCACAAACAGTTGTGTGTCATTTAAAGAATGTGCCACTAAGTGTTTCCTTTCATGTACATCGGGATGCTGTAGCATGCCTTTGCCTTATGTTTTGCAAAGCCTGTTGCTTTTGGGGAATATCCGTGCTTTAATGTTCTTAACTTCAAAGAGTTGGTTTCTTCTGCAGAAACCCTATTGTTCTTCAATTACAAGATTTAATCTGCTGTTTATGAAATGTTGAAACCATTTTTTTGGAGAAAGTAGATATTTTTATGTGTGCACAGATGAATCACCAGCAATTGGAAGTATGGTGCTCAGTTTATTGTTTGCCTGGTTATCCTTGTTGAAAAACAATGAGGTTTTGCAATTCAGATAATAAATGAAGTGCAAGGATGACTTTAAAAAGTAAAAAATTAACATCTAAAAGCTGAATTAGAAAAAAAAGTCATCTGAAAGCAGAGCAGATAGCAAAAATCATGTCTAAATGAATTTAAGG
The DNA here is from genome assembly GCF_027791375.1 of Indicator indicator. Lineage (NCBI taxonomy): Eukaryota > Metazoa > Chordata > Aves > Piciformes > Indicatoridae > Indicator > Indicator indicator. Next base: position 14,390,348 of record NC_072027.1, read on the forward strand.
GCAATGTTCTGGTCAAGTTCTCCATTTCAGACAGTACATTATGGGTGGGAACAGGATCTGGGCTTCACATAACTGATTTTAGTGTAATTCATAAAATTACAGACAAGCAGATACTTCTTAAAAATACATATATATATTTATTTTCAAATACTGCTGTTCAGTTTTTGAACTATTCATGTTGCCTAAAGAGCCTGTATGAAGCTATGTGGATCCAAAGCACTGGATATATTTTAATATTGTGATGGCTACCATGGATTCAGGGTTATCCCTCCTTGGTCCTTGTAAGCAGTCATCCTCAGAGTGCATGACTTTGGGCTGCAAAGCTGACTTCCTAATACTCTGTTTCTCTCCCTCTGCAGGTAATGATGAAAGCAGCTGCTTGCTTTCACCTCCGTGTCCTTCCCAGTGTACCTGTGTGGACTCCGTGGTACGTTGCAGCAACAAAGGGCTGCGGATATTGCCCAAAGGAATTCCCAAAGACGTGACTGAGCTGTAAGTTACCTTTTACACAGTTCCTTTCATGAAAAGTTCATGAAATTTCATCATGGGGAGGCTTTGTAGGTCCTTGGGGAGGTTGCCTTTAACTTTAGTGACTCGTGTTTTGTGCTGTGGTGCTTTCCATATGTTTTGACTGTTATTTTTATACCTATTTGTCCCTTAACTGAATGCACTGCTCTGTAATAGGAACAGAGCTTATCTATCCTTATACTCATTAATTCTGTGTGTGTAAGGAACAAATGTGTATCAAATAATTCTGCAGTGCTTCTGAAAAGCCTGAGCTTACAACAGGCAGTTTGAAAGGATGATGAAAATATGTTCCGACTTATGCAGCTGTGAGCTAATTATCCTCTGAGGAGATGAAAAAGAAAAAAAAAGGGAAAAAGAAAGCCAGTGGTGAAACAAACAATTAATTCTTTTCTCCAAACCCCATGAAATGGCTAAAAAACCAGATAATTAGGTTAAATTGTAAAGTAAATTCTTCCTAGTTGAAAACCATCTTCTTGATCATCTTTTCATCTTATCCATCACTATGGCTTTATATTGGATTTCTGTTCTTCCCATGGAAAGAAAATGCACTGATGGAACTGCCTGGCTTAAACAGCTGGTAATAGAAAAACTGAGATTTTCCCCTTTAGGTCCTTATTTAAATGTATCCCAGGTGAGTCATTGCTAAAACCTGTTACTAACTCATCAACATTTCTATGTGAAAGTAATTGGTTGAGTTTGTTGGTATGTTCAGTGAATTTTGTAATGAATTAAAATCTGATTCTGCTCTTTTTTGAGTACCTACTATTTTTACCATTTGGGCACAAGTCAGCTGATGAATTAGATACAAAGCTTCTTACACACTTCACAAGGGGAAATTAGCGTTTGCACTGTTTTCACCAGGGCTGTAGTCAAATACAAAACTTTATTGCTGAATGAGGGGTGTATTGGAAGTATATAGAATCAGGGAATGGCTTAGGTTGGGAGGTACTTTAGAGATCATCTACTCCAACCTCCCCACCATGGGCAAGGAAACTTCTCAACTAGACTCAGCTGCTCAAAGCCTCATCCACCCTGGCCTTGAACATCCCCAGGAAGGAAGCAGCCGCAACCTCCCAGGGCAGCCTATTCCAGAGTCTCAACACCCGTGTATTGAAGATCACGGTGATAAAACTTCTGCTCCGTTCTTGTTCAGGTTTCATTTCATTCAAATATGAGTTGCCAACAGTAAGGTCTCACAGATGTTACTTTGATTTCCACTGCCACACTGAGAAATTTTTATGTTTGAATTTTGCATATTGAGCTTTACTGATACTATCTGATATGCTGACGACATCATGTTCACAAAAAAAGATAAATTAATCTCACATTCTTGAAAAGTGCTATATTTTCTTAAGCTGTTCCTTGGCAAATGAGGCAATAGCCTGGAACTGAACAGTTTGAGTTCATAGGAGTTTTACGTGACTGTCTTCTTCAGTAGAAGCCTCTTGGCTGTGCAAGCCTCTGCTTTGGCTTTCTGCTTTCAATCCAGAAATGTGTCAGCAGAGCATAGTCAGATGCGGACTGGCTCTGAATATTTCATATACTGCAAATACAACCTTGAATCTGTCACAGCTATCTCAAAATTCAATACTAATCTCACTCTCCTCTCAGGTAACATCACCTGAGCTCCTTATTTGTATCTGTTCCAAAAGATGAGCTGCAGGTACTGAAGCTAAAAATTTCACGTGTTTGTGGAAACTGTGACAAGAATGAAATAAAAAAATTAATCGATCTCATTTGTCTTCCTTTGGCATCCCGATTGAGATAAAGATGTTGCCTGTAACCTAGAAGGGACTGTATCATCTAAGTCTCAAATTGCTAGTGTGAATTTAAGTGTTTTTTTTGTTTTGTGTTTGAGAATTGTGATTACTGCTGTGGTAAACAGCATCTCCTGTAGAACACAGCTTCCTGCCTCATTCTGAGAACAGCTAAAACCTGGCATAAAGAACTCAATACCTTTCTGAGCACAGGGTGAAAGAGATCTATCTTCAATCTGTTTGCTCTCTTCACACCAAAACACCCTCATTTCCCTAGGACAGTTCCCTTGAACTGTGTCCTAAGGCGGGAGTATCTTCTAAAAGCTGTTTTCTTTCTGTGGTAGTAGCGGGTATCTGTTTAGCACTTGAAACAGGGAAGCACAAAAGTATCAGCACTTTTGCATGGCTAGTGAGAGCCCCAGCATCAGGGCAGTGATGCATTCACTTTTCTCAGTGGTACAGTGGGCACAGGTGCTCAGAGAGATTAAAAACCCTTCCCTTGTGTCACCATAACCCACACTGACTTTTGGCCCTTCCATACTCTCATGTCAATGACCTCATGCCACTCTCCACCAGGCACTCGCACAAACCCATGGTCACTAAGCACAGAAGTCATGCCAAGGAGCAAACAAGGATGTAAAAAGCCGCTTGTCCTCGCAGCCCCCAGCTTGGTCCTTGAGGAAGGCCTGAATGGTGGTATGGTGCAGGGGAGCATTTTAGTGGGATTTTTATGAATGTACCATTTATACACTTCCATTTATAAACTCCCACTCCTGACAGGTTCATTTACGGGGCATGTTAGCTGCAGCACTTTTTATTAACTGCAGTGTGGCTTTATACAACGTGGTTTAAGAAGAACTGCCATGTATCTAGCTAAACCAGTCTGTAATGGCTGGATATAGTCTTCTCAGAAGTACTTTTAAATTCTTTTTGAGGTCTTCAAATAGTCTTAAATCAGGAATTCTTTTATTGTAAGAGATATTAAACAGAAATGTGCAAAAATTAACATAGGTCTTGCACAGGCACATAGGGAAAAACCCTTTTCATAGGCAACGTTTCACTGTACCTAAGATCAGCAAAAAAGATCACCAGCAATGTTTTGTTTCATGGTGGACTGCAGACAAAGGCTCTCTCCTTCCAACTTTCTTCTGGAGTTTCTGTTTTGGATGTGTATATAGACAAAATGTGTGAAAACCATTTTCTCCATATATAGAGACAGGAGACATCTCTGTCTTTGGTTTGTACCACCCTTGGGAGGAAGAATTATCTTGGCAGGGAAAGCTTCCATCTAGAATAGAGTTGAAAAGATCACTAAGTCTCATGGCTTCTTAGAGGGATGATGATGCAAGAAACTTGTTTCCCAGCTATTCCTTCAGAAAACCTCGTCATCATGGGCAAGCCTTCTTTCAGCTTCTTGGGAATAGGGATATATAATGTTTCTTGCAAATTCCTCTGCTGTATATTTACATACTGCCTAGATTTTTTCCCACTATTTGCTTAGTCTGAAGAGAAACTTTGGTTTTTTAGAACATACTCAATTTCCGAGTCCAGATGTTCAGAAGTAAAATGTTCATGCAATGAGCTAGTTTGGAACCTAGCCTCACTGCTGCTTAGTGTTTTAGGCTTTCCTTTCTTACTTTTTCTTTTTTTTTCTTCCCAAATCTGTTTGAATTAAGTTTCCCATGCTCTTTTTCTTTTTACATGTTACCTAAGTATGTGAACACTATTTTTTCTTCTTTTTTTTTTTCTTTCACAAAACTATAGTCTATTTCTAATAAAGTCTTATCTGACAGCATCCAGCTGCTTTTATGGATCTAGAGAAAATAGTATTTTGCACTGGGGAAAAGCATTGGCAGCAGTTGTGTGGATGGCGTGTGCATAAGCTATAACATAATGAGCACAGTGTCTTTTGGAATAAATGTAAAAGAATCATGTCATCTTTAGATTCCAAACGTCATGACACAGCTGTATCATTATAGAATCATAGAATGACTTATGCTGGAAGGGACATCAGAGATCATCTAATCCAACATCCCTGCTGTGGACAGGGATGTCTCTCAACTAGACTCAGCTGCTCAAGGCCTCATCCAACCTGGCCTTGAACATCCCCGGAGAGGAGGCAGCCACAACTTCCCAGGGCAGCCTGTTCTAGATCCAGCCCTTGGATCATCTTTGTGGCCCTCCTCCGGACTCACTCCCACAGCTCTGTGTCCTGCTTGTGATAGGTACACCAGAACTGGACTGGTGTTTATGTGTGATAGCACTAATGGGATTGTTAGGAAAACCTGCATCTGTACATTGTTGTTAGTGTTTACTTTTCGGTGATACTAATACATATTAGTATTACTTTTGCCATTTCTCTTTTGTCCTCACAAATCTTCTCTCCTTGGTCAGTGTATTTTGTTCTTCGTGTTAGGTTCATTTAGCCTGCAAGCTCATTCAGAACTTGGCACAAGTTTTCACAAGTGACTGACCTGTTTCCTAGCAGAGGAATCCCAGTCTTTATTCCCCACCTCTAGTTTTCTTCCTGTTGCTGCCTCAGCCTTAGCATGGCACGTTTATTCAACTGAATCTCCAGTTACTGTGTTGATTTTGACAATTGCTTCCCATACATCTGTTCCCTCATCTACTTGGAGATGTTTATCACCAATCTAATCGTTCCTTTCATTCTCACAAGGCACTTGCAGCTAAAAATAGTGGCTCCTGTCTGGGCCATACAAATTGTTGCAATAAATATACTCTAAGCAGTTGGTTATGATACATGTAGAATATTGTAACAATTTAGTGCCATTTTTCAGTATGTCTGTATTGCTGTTGGATCAAAGGGATAACTCTGAAGTGAGGTATCTGATGAAAATCATCTGCTCAAAAATGCTAATGCTTTTGCTTGTCAGGCAATCTGCACTATTTTATAAACTGACCCTTAACACAGCCTTCAGTGAATTTGCCTTTGATAATAAAGGATAGAAAACAATTTAGATCAAAGCTTAGGCTTACACAGTCCTGTGTCATAGAAGTTTTTACAGCCTGTTTAATTCAGTACAGAGGAAAATTCTCCTGAGAGAATGAATAGTTCTGTAGAGGGATATTGTAGTGCCAGCTGAAATAGAAGGCTTGAGTCTGCATTTCACATCAGATAGTTTAGGAAATGTAGTCCCAATACTGTCAAATAATGTGTTCAGTGACTCCTTAAGTTTGAGTATATATCAGAAATAAGACTTTAGCACTAATAGAAACTAAAGACAAGTTTAACTTTGGGGCTTTCCCTTTTCTCTAAAACACAGCCATGTTTCTGTGTGTCAGACCTGTAGGCTGTGGTCTGGCGTACAAATGCAACAAAATCCAGAGTCCAAATCTGCCAAAGCTTGAGAAGGTTAAAGGTCCTGATTTGTACCTAGATACATACTTGAATTTTGTTTCTTCTCAAGAAACTGTGATTGACTCTCTTAAAATTCATGCCTTGCAGTGTTTTCATCTTTCACAGTCCAGTTCTCTTCTAGACCACCATCTTTAGGAAACTGAACTTGCCTCAGCATTTTAGGATATTGGGTATCTGCATTAAAAGGTTCAGACCAAATTTTAGAGCTGGGTACAGTTGTCTAGCATTGTCCTTTTTTGTAATGTAACATTCTATATGAAATATTTAAGGAAATTAAACAAAAGACAGTGTCTTTTCAGTTACTGCCTGATAACTGATTTCTCTCTCCAGCTTCTTCTCTGAGCACAGATTGCTGCTGCAAGCTTGACTTTATGGCTGAATAGACATCGCAGTACAAAAAAGGTTCCAAGTGATTCAAATTGTTACATGATGCTTTGGCACCTTGTGCTGGTTATATCACCTCCAATCCAAGTGGTTTCAGTATAAAAATAGACAAGTTGGAAAAAGAACAGCTGTCATCTTTTATGCATAGCTTTAAATTTTTTATGTGTGATGTTAGCGTGTGTGGAAGGTGCTGGATGAGCCCCAGGGCTGCTGGCACCGGGGTCTGGGAGCCAGTCAGGTGGGTGCAGGGATGGAGCAAGGCACTGTCAGCAGCACTTGGTCATAGTTTAGAAGAAGCCTTTCCTGGTAGGCACATTTTTTTTTTTTTCAAGTTTTGGCTCTGGTAGCTGCTTGTTGGTTACAGGTCATTACTAAGGCTTCAGCATTCCCAGCAGCAGCATTCATGGGGTAAGAGCAATTTTCAGTCTGATATTTAAACTGCAGAATTAGGAAGCAGCAGCTCATCTTCAGCAGTTGGTTTCTTCAAACATTGCATCTCAGATCCTCCTGATGCTTGGCATGCTCTGGATATTTGAAATTCATTGCACTTAAGTGTGCATTCAAAATGAATGCTTTTTGCTTAGAAAACACTGCCATTCTTTGTATAATGTGGTGAAAGGTTTAACAATGGGGAACTGTTCTTATGCATGCATGAAAAATATATTAGCAGTAATTTTTCAGTGTAAAATTGTGTTCAGAAATCATACCACTGGTACAAGTATTGCAGCTTTCTGCTAGCACATTCATATAACCATCAAATTGCTTGCCATACCAATCCAAAACTACTTAAAGGTGATCTTCTGTTGGAATTTAACTCCAGAGCTCAGCATGTCTATGTTAGTCAGAATAATGAAGCACTGGATTTAAATGTGCACCTTCACCTTTTGTTTGAGCCAGAAAGGAAAACAGAGGGTAAAAACCTTGGCTTGCCATCAGCAGCTTGCTTACATTGCAGATTGTTTCACATTGGGATCAACAAGAGAACATCCTGAAAATATATTTCTGAAAGTTCCAACACATTGCAAGAGTCAAGTCTCCTTTCCTGAAGGAAGTCATATAGCATCCAAACACATAATACATGACCTGCTTTTCATTTCCTTTGGAAATCCTTTGGATTTTACATTTGGAATAAAGACTGGAACTCAACCTACCCTCATGCATGGGTTCAAGATTTGCAACATTCTGGGATGAAAGAGAAGGTGCAGACTCCCAGTGTCTTGCTGTGTCCCACCATGAGTGGGAAAATGAGATGTGATTTGCCCTGTTTAAACAGTCATGTATGTGGTTGAATTCTGAGGGTCGCTTATGTAACAATTTATGGTGTGAATTCACCAAGAAACTCCATTTTCAACATGATTTGCAACAAATCTAGTCAACGTGAAGCAACTGAGTTTCCACTTGCTGAATATGAAAATACATGGGAGGTGTAAATGTGGCATAACTAACCCATGGGCTGGTTTGTGATAAGCTGTGTCAGCAGAGCAGCCAGCACTCCTTTGCCAGGGTTGTTGACTGTGCAACACTCTCGCTTGTGACCTTTGTGAGTGGAACAATTAATTTCTTCAACTGTTTGTTTGTTTGTTTGTTTGTTTTTTCCATTAACACAGGATTTTGCTTTTGGTTAAAAAATCAAAATCCTGTAGTCCTGCATGTCCAGCCTGCGGGAGCTAGATCAGCTCCACTGCATGCTCCAAGCTCTGCCATGATGGGATCCTGTGAGCAGGCAGAATGGATAACCATCAGGCTGGGATAGTTAGCTGGAGCAGTTCAGCTGAAAAGAGGACTGAAGCAACAGAAAATAGTGGGAGGGCATTATTATCATAGAATCGTAGAATGGCTTAGGTTGGAAGGGACCTTAGGGATAGTCTACTCCAACCATGGGTAGGGATGCCTCTCAACTAGACTCAGCTGCTTAAGGCCTCATCCACCCTGGCTTTGAACACCTCCAGGGAGGAGGCATCCACAGCCTCCCTGGGCAACCTATTCCAGAGTTTCACCACTCTTGTACTGAAGAACTTCTTCCCAAAATCCAGTCTAAACCTACTCTCCCTCAGCTTAAAACCATTCCCCTTTGTTTTATGCTGAGATACAAGAGGAAATAAAAATATAACAGCTATAAAATGTATTATATAAGAAATTCTGTTAGTGTTTATGGATTTTTACTTCTAAATTATATAAAAATAAAGTTTGTGGGATTTTTTTTTATCTGTCTTGTTATATTTATTGTAGAGAGGGAACATAGCACAGTAAATAATCCATTATTATTGTGGCTTGCTATAGTAAATGCAAAATAAGGAGGTCTGTTGCCAAAGAAAAGGAAATAGTATGTGTGGGATAGAAATACTTGACATGATTATCAGATATTTTCAGCAGCAAAGGCAGCACACAAAGTGTTCTGGTGTCTGTGGGCTGCATTTCCTGGCTACACTTGATTGTTTTTCAGAACTTTTGGAAAGTGTTGTATTTGTTCAGAGATTTTCCTTTGAGTATGTAATGTTCACGTTTCTTCTGTGCAGAAAGACTGCAAATATGGGCACTACACACCTGTATGAGGATGCAGGATTAGCCCAAAAGGCCCTACTGTGGATGTGTCTGTATAGAGACATTCAGTAGTGTCCCACATAGCTTCCACCCTGCTGTACAAAGAACTTCGATGCGCAAAACAAAAACCTTCCTAACAGGGTCAGGCACCTCTCAGTGTTCTTGAAGAAACTTGGCAAAGGTAGCTTTCAGTTCAGAGTCCAAGCCATACCATTTTTATCCCCTGCTATCAGAGAAGAGCCACATGGTCATTTCTACCTTTTGGCCTACCACATGTAGGCCAAAAATCTTTTATTCCCTTCCAAGCCTTAAAAAAAATAGTAGATCAATGAGCTGTGTCATGCTTTGCATGTAGGCTAATTCACTCATAAAGCAGAAACTGTTACAGTTTCAAAGCAATGAATCAAAGATAATTTTATTACTGACTGACTTTTTTATTTTCCTCATTCATAGTGCAGATTGAATGACAGGAGTTCTCATTAACATGTTTGTCTAATTGTCAAAACTGTCATTTTTTTCAGATACCTGGAAGGAAACCATCTGACTGCTGTACCAAAGGGGCTCTCCACCTTCAGACACCTGACACTGATGTAAGAAACATGTGGTTTCAATGTCATGAAAATTACATGACACTTTCTGCACTACGTTGTAGGTGGAACATAAGTAATTAGCATTTGGGAGGGAAAAACCCACAAACCCAAAAAACCTTCTGTAATTTGGATTTGGAAACAATTTCACAGTGATCACTGCTGTCAATAAGCATTCATGAGGATTGGAGAGGGAGTGAGGTGACTGAGAGCACCAGAGACTCTTCCTCTGAGGAGTTTCCAGCCTCTGTGAGAAAACTAAACTCTCAGGCAGGCTGCTACAGTTTCATTTGGCAGATTTATCTGTGCAAAGCTGTAAAGGTCATTAGCAGAGGAGGCAGCATCAATTTGTTCTAGGTGAGGCAGTATTTATAATGCTAAGGCAATGAAAATTTGCATAGCTGTTTCTTCTGTACAGACAGACACATAGATGAACTTTGTTTAGTAAATTGGTCCCTGAAACACATAGGAATTTGTGTTAAAGGAATTTGCTTTAAATTTATCATAAATTTTACATGTTGTTTGAATTAGCTCTGTAGATCTTCAGGTCAAATGAAAAAAAACAACCTCAGACAAAAACAAAACTGAGGGAAAACTGAAATCCTCTATTTTAAAAGAGTGTTTTATTTGGAAACATCTCTAATTTTGGTTTTCAAGGGAGAGCAACAACAAAACAAAATGTTCTTTTTGAGCCTGAAAGGCTTTTTTTAAATGAAAAATTAAAATTTGGGTTGATAGCTGTCAATGAGAAGAGCATATGGAAGTGATATGGCTGTAACACATTTTAAAGCAAGTTGGTGCAGTAAATATCCACTTGTGCTGTTATCATTTATTAATTTATCCTTCTACCTATATTTTGCTTGTATTCAATGTTTTGCTGGGATTTTCTATGCTATATTCTGGAAATATGCCTTAATATTTCTGAGTCTAAGGCTTTCCTAAAGGAGTCTAACGTACTTTGGTTTTAGAGCTTATTCAGAGTTGCTTAGAAAATACAGAAATTCATAAATTGTGACTTTTCAATTGCTTCAAGTGTTTTGCTGTGCAGATATGCAATCTTTAAAAAAATATTTATTTCTCAATTTATAAATATAAATTATATTTTCTCTATGTGTTTCTTCAGTGATTTGAGCAACAACAGCATTAGTGTCCTGGCCAATTACACCTTCAGCAACATGACTCAGTTATCAACACTGTAAGTAGCCCAAAGTTTTGATAGCAGTTTTAATTGCTTTTGAGACGCCGTCCCTGGTGTTGAATATTTAGTGTGTACCTTGTTTATTAAGTGTCTGGCTTTCCATGCTTCTTTGTGATTGAATTAGTAGTGGAATAACCAAAAAAAATGCAATGTTGTAACTCTGTTCTCTCATTCTCCCAGCATCTTGAGTTACAACAGACTTCGGTGCATCCCAGTCCACGCCTTCAATGGGCTCAGGTCTCTTAGAGTGCTGTAAGTACCACTTCTTTGATGCAGCTGAATTGCAGCTTATTAGAATGCTGTAGATGGCAGGCAGTATTTAATGAGCAGATGGCTTTCACTTGATCCAGTAGTCATAAATATTTTCACACAATTAGCTTCAATGTACTTGTACTTAGATGCAATATGTCCGGTAATGACTAGAGCAGGTGAGTGCTAAACTTTGAAAAGAAGCAATTACACATTTGCAGGATGAATGAATTTTCTATGATAGTTCAGGGACAAGAACTAGCATGAAAACAGGCTTCCAAGAGACTGCACAGAGTTTGTTTGCCCTTCTACTTGAGCAATGTTTGGGTGCCCCACAGGAAAGGACTTTTTTCCTCTTTGCAAAAATTTGATCTTGTTTTAGAATTTAAGCTTCCATTGGATGTTTCAGCAAGTGTTTTTGCTGAAAACCTGTGCATTTTTAGAATATTTATATGAATTTAGATTTCTACAGGCGAGTTTTTACATAAAGAATGCAATCTGAATAGAAGTCTGAATCTGGAAGTCTCCGCTCTTAAAAAATGAGTAAGTCAAGCCACTGGCTGCATGCCAGTAATGCTGAGATGACCATCTCAAATCTCTTAAGTTACTAGTGAAATTTCACTTAATGTTGACTGACAGCACACTCAGATGTCCATCTGTGGTTTCTTTCTTTGGAGATCCTTTTCTGCACCCTTTCTTTCCAATGTAGCTGCTTTCAGCAGCTTTCTGGATTGAAATATTTGCTTACGATCTCTTCAGGCAATTGTCCTGCTTGCAGCAGGCAGGTCCCCCTCAACTTTTCTTAGGTATCTTCTAGACTGACTTCTGCTTCAGTCTCATATTTACTGTCTATTACACCTCACCTGCCCCATCAGAAACAAACCCTGAGATGAGTTTGCCCAGTTGTTTCTGTGGACACATGTCAGGACAAGGTGGGTATCAGAGTTGTTCTGGGAAACTGAGGAAGCGACAGCTACCCTCCTGGTATTGCTACCTCGGGATCTGCCCCTCTGCAGCTCCCGTAACCTCTTGAAAAGATCAGAAGTTGGTTGACCATCCCATCTGTTCATGTTCTCACCAAACTGATCACGCAGAGTTATCCAGATACTGCCACGTGATTGCCTCTGCTGTCTGTTTTGGTTTGACCTATTCTGGAATGGCCTCCTTGGAGCACGTCTGTTCCTAACAGCTGAAACTTGTATCCATCTGGAGGAAGAGGAATCAGAATCATCCCCCTTCATCAAGTTGGATATGGAGGTTTTAAGTTCCTACTTCAGCTCTTTCATGCAATTCTTCATTTCTCCGGATAAAGTTTCAATGGCTGAAACCAAAGAAGTACGTGCAAGACTATCCTCCAACTGCCTCATTTGGTCAGTGAAATGGCCAACAGTAGGAGGCACTCCACCATAATTTCTTGCCACAATTCTGCTTGCCAGAATAGTAGCATAATTAGGAGGAGCAAGCTTAATGAGCTTTTTGGCAAGGCCTGTTCCAACAGGAATTTCATCAGGATTCAGAGTCTTATGATCTCCATACATTACTTCTCTCACAGCAAACTCTCTCAGACGCTTGATTCCCTCAGCTATTGTGGTCCAAGGCTTAGGGTTCCATGGTAAATCATCTCTGCTGGGGTACCTCAGCGAGACTGCCAGTAGGAGGCGTGCCCACAGAGAAACTTTACCAATGCACTTGCCTAGGTGCCTGTCTATGCCTGTATCCTTTGAGAGCATCCCCAACTGAGAGGCCGACTTGTCACCTACCACCAATGCTGGGGCTCCCATATCAAAACACCTGGCTAGCCAAGACAGGACTGGCTCATTATCTCCTCTGATGTAATCCTTCCTCACATGTCTAATTTCCTGTCTGGGTGCATTAGCTGACTGTATGTCATCCTCATCATCATCATCATCATCATCATCCTGAGGTCGCTGTCCCCATAATCCTATTTTAATCCTCCGTTGAATTTCTTTGAGTTCAGAGGCACTACCAGCAGTTGCTAATCTACTAGGGTCTACATCCTGACCTACATCTCCATCATCCATGTGGGGTCTCAAAAGGTCTGCCAGAGTTTTAAGGCTAACCTTCTCTTCCTCACCAGAAGGATCTTTCTTAACAGAGGGACCCTGAGTAGAAGGACCCTCATCTCCATCTGCACCATCTCCTGCAGCATCTGCATCTCCTCCTGTAGCTCCTTTGCGCTTTCTGGTGATAGTGGCAACCAAATTTACTGGCTTGGTTTTCACATTCACAGCAGAGTTGGAAGAGCAAGTAGCCTTATGTCTTTCTTGACACAGTGCTATCAGTAGCCATATGATTATTCCAAGAAGCAACAAAATTAAGATTAAGGCTAGTACAAGATATCTAGGGTACCACTGGTTACAAAGACCCTCTGTAGTTGTAAGAGGAGTAACAAACACAAATGTGTCTGCTAGCAGATCCATAGTTGAGTTACCATAGCTTCTTAGCCCAATAAGACCACAACAGAATTCACCAACATTCAGTAGCTTGTTCTTAACCCAAAGAAATGACTTATATGCCACATATCTCACAATCTTGTCTATCATGCAGGAAACAGCCCATCTGTAAACAATTGCACCGATAATAGATGAAATAAAATTACTCAAAATCCAAAACAGCTTCATTTTGCTTCCTAATCTGAGCAGAAATAAATCAAACAAGCAATCGAGCCCCGAGTTGGAGCGCCAAAAAAATAAAAAGTGTGTCGGTGTGAGCTGAAATTCCCCCCCCACCAACAATAACCAGGCTAGCTCAGTCTGGAAGCAAATGAAAAGCTGTATTTACAAGCAGAGTCTAAAATCTACAGTGAAATGCAATGAATATGTACAAATATACAAAATTCACAACATTCACAAATATATACAATCAACAGAAAAAGCACAATCGATCTCCCTTTGCTTCCCCCCAAGGGGACCCTCCCAAAGGGGCCTCCCTCTCCCACGAGCTTCCCCCCCAGACCCCCCTGGACAGAGAAGCAGAGTTAGTTAAGCAGAAAGTTGTTAACTTAGCTGCCAAGGTCAGTACGTGTTATCTTCAGCCAGAAGAGAAGAAAACAGCAGCCAGACAGCCCAGCAACTGCCCCCACTGCCGAACGCAGAATGTGCAGAATGCCTACTTTGTTTTGGGTAATAGTTCTTAAACATTTCTATCTATCCAATGGAAGTGTTTAGAACAATCATTATTTTGCTTTCTTACACCCAATAGTGACTTATTTACATTCTTTCACTTTCTCTGTTCTGAACTTTGCAAGGAAAAATTAAAAAGACAGTTTCAAACCATCACAGTGGGGAGCCCACCTTTCTCCCCATGGCCCAGCCATGTAAGTGGGTCATCATTACTTGCACAGTAAACTGCAAGCAAAAAAATTAAATAGCTTATCTGTGATGAGATGATTCAGTGTGCTGAAAGGGAGCTTTGAGCGCTAAAAGGTCAGGACAGAGGAGCTGAACGATATGTCTGAGTCCTTTGAAACTTCACATGAATATTTTTTTATTTTTAAAAAATGTTAGATGTCATTCTCATGCAGAAGTTCCTGTGAATGTAAAGGGCAATGGCTTCTGTGGACGGACTCCCTAAACATGGAATTAAAGTGTCAGCATTGGTAGTGCTGCAACTGTGGAAGCAATAAAGCAGTGCTCTTTGGCTGAGCTCTTTCACTGTGGTTTGAGTGGTAAAATAGGTATCTAGATTTCAACCTCCTAACATACAAGACAGCTATAGATTCCCAGTTTCCATTAGTAAAACCAAGAAAGATACCTGATTTGGATTTGTTAAGTTTGGCTTGAGACTCTTGATTTTTAGCAGACCAGGATGGTCACATTCACGCTGTTACATGAGTGCTGAAATTCAGCCATAGATGAATATATTCTGTTTTGTGGCCAAATAAATTATTCCATGTGAAACTGTCTTTGGGCTTGTTCTGCTACCCAAGCTAGCTTGATTAAAACTAGTTTGTGACTCTCTACCCTCAATTACAAAGTAGCTATACTGTGCCTCATTCTTTCCAACAGCTACAATTTGTCTCTTCACTTTTGTTCTTGCCGGCCATGTGTGAACGGAAACAAAGGGCAACACTTTACTAATAACTATTATCTTCTGGCTTTTTAAAATTCTCTGTTAATCAAACTGAAAAACATATCTTCCTTCTTCAAAGAGGAGTGAAATGAAGCCTAAATGGGAATGTCTGTCTCTGCTCTGTGCATTGGGAAGCCTCCAGATTGAATTGATTTATTACAAAACTCTAGTATCAGCTACAACTTTTGCCACGTCTTCTGTGTTGTTACTAAAAATCAATTCTCCAGAGAGAAAATGGCTTCTGAGTGACAGTGTGCAATCTGTTATTGTCAATTATTTATTACCCTTTTCTCAAAGGAATTTAAAAGAGAAAACAGCAGCAAAAAAAAAAAAAAATCCACATTTGGTTGGTTGGTTGGTTGGGGTACCTTTGGCTGTGTGTGCCTTTGAAGGTAGTAGACCCTTCTCATACAGGCTTCTCTACCATGCAAATTCCTTGTCTTTTTGCCTCTCTGTAGTAAATAAACTAAATATGTATGTGACAATCAGAATAATCACAGATGTTTGATGAAGCTGGTCTTTGACAGATATCTTATACTTTTCAGCACAAACGCAACTGAGAAAACTCTGGAGTCAACATGCTTCTTTTTAAGCCTGAATATCTATTAGTGTTTACAATCAGGTCTTTAATCCTCAGTCTTCACCTAGTTTATCCATCATGGCAAACAAAGTGTGCTGGGGAGCAATTTCAGCAGAGAGTCTTGAAATTTTTTTTCAATCAGCAAAAGCTAGTATAAGTAGATTTTTGCACCAAAGCTACTGCAGTGAACTGTTGTGAGTTTGTGGTTTATTTTGTTTGTTTTTTCTTATTTCTTTTTTTTTCTAAAACTAGTCTTTTTAGAAGCTAAATGTAAACATATCTCCTTATTTAATAGCTGTGGAGTATGTCTCAGTCAGTTGGTCGTTCTGTATAGAATTAGTGAAGAAGGTGTTTTATCTGGAGTTACTTGTGTGGGAGTTCATATCCTTCCTGTTCAGATTAATTGCTTGAAGATCCATCTTTATATATGCCAGGTATTATTATTAATAGCCAAAACCTAGGTGTGCTTACAAGAGGAGGAGTTTTTGGATATACTGGCATCGAGAACTGGAGAGAGATGCCAGCAGGATAACTCAGCTATAGCTTTTGTGGTTTCAAGCTCTGTAGAAAAACTTTGCAGGTGCATTAAGATAGAAACTGCAGCTGCAGTGAGGTAACATTGCATGTACAGACGTTGTTCACAGTCCCATGGCAGGGCCCAGTCTCATGGGAGACAAACAGTATATATCTTCCCCTGGCAAATCTGGCTTTCCTTCCTGTGTCTATGCTGGTGTAAGGCAGCGAGTAAAGGTAGAATTCATGAGAGCTATAAGGCATTGTGTAGATCTTGGTGAAGTTTATAGGTGTTAGGGAAGAAAGGATGCTAAAGAGAAATGTTTTTATTTCCATCTGGGCCTATTGTGTGTTTCCATGGGCCCAGGCATTTGGTTTGTTTTAAATAAACTCCATGTGCACCATTTCAAGAGTCTGTACCAGTCACAGAAATAAAAAATAAGATGTGATTTCTGCTTCCACAAATCACCAGGTAGATTAGAAAATAAATGACTGGAGAGGAAGAGCTGCAACAAAACTGACACACAGCAGGTTTCTGTTTTCCACCCTTTTCTGCCATGTCTGGAGCACTGACAGTAATTTCTGCATCTGGGAAAGGGGACATAAAAATATGGCAGTTTGCTATGACTAAACCAGCTCAGGGGAGAAGTGCAAAAGAAAATATAATTCTAAAATATTGATGTCCTTTGCCTTTGCAAGTTTTCTGCTAACTTTTGTTTAAGAAAGTGAGATCCTCCTGGCACCTTACAAATTCTTTTCGTCACTAGGAAACTAGTATTCAATAATATGCAACCTAGAAAAGTTAGAATAAACTATAAATATTTTTCTCTATGCTGGGTTATGTTTGTTTGCTTGCTTGGTTATTGTCATATAATTATCTAGAGAGGCAGAAGATGAAGCAGCTGAAGAGCTGACTTTATAAAATAAATGGTTGCGTATCTTCTCTTGTGCATTTTCTGGATAGTTTTTATGCAGTTGTCACCTCCAGGATCTTGTGCTCTCCCACACATTCATTTGTTGCTGGCTGTTTTCCTGTCTGATGGGAGCCTTGGTGCTGCAAGAGGTTCTCTTCCCTCTATTTCTCTGTCCCAGCCTCTACTGAATGTGCCCTAATCTGTCGCAGAGCCTTCAGTTGCAATGAAAATGACAATTAATCACAAATAATGATTTTTGCTCTCAAAGTGTCTGCCACTTTGAATCCAACCATTGTGCTCTACAAGCTGCAAGAAAAACCTTTCTATTTATGCTTGCCTATGTAGCACACAGAAATGTATTTCTTAGGGAAGAGATAAAGTGGCTGTTTAAAATGTCCTGGGAGCAGTGGAGAACCTTTTTGCAAGTACCCTGAAAATCCTGCTGGAAAAATGTTTGCTTCTTTGTGCAGCATTGAATAATGTCCTAAAACAATTAATTTCCAGTCTTTTCCCTGGTAGCATAAATGAATTTGTCAAATAGATTTTAAGAATACCATACAAAGAGGTATTTCTTACTGTAAGAATGGGAAACTAGACCATGAAAGCACAGTTATATTTGCCCTCATGGGCCCTTGTTCTCTCCTAGGATCTCTCTGAAGTCAATATTTAATTTAACTTCCGCAGTCCCTATTTGCCCTGTTCTGTTTTTTTCCGTGTTTCTGGCTAATGGGATTCTATAAAAGAATACATGTCTGTATGTGAGGGTCTGTTTGTCATTAATACAATTTTAATAGCATAAACAGTATGTCACCCTTGTAATTTAAAATATTAGTCACCAACAATTCCAATTGTATCATTATTTTTAAATGCCAACATCTAGAAGCAGAAGTAGTAAAGCATGGAATCTCATGAGTTGTGAAGCTCATAGAAACTGCTTCTTAAGCACCAGTCTCTCACTTGTGGGAAGCAGATAAAATACTGTGGTTTGATACCTTCCCACTTTTCCTTTCTTCTAGGACACTCCATGGAAACGACATTTCCAGTGTTCCTGAAGGTTCTTTCAGTGACCTGGTATCCCTATCCCATCTGTAAGTACTTCTGTAAGGGTTCTTCTATTTCATTGGCAGTTTCAGGTTTATGAAACAGTACCTGTTAATAGAAATTTAAATTGTATCATTTTCTGGTTTTCCTGATCACTTTCATATTCTGCTCTGGATATTCTTAGTACATCTGTTCAAAGGAAATAAAAACCTACTAGAAGTTGTTGTTATTAGTTAGCAAAATATTTTCTTAAGGAAAACTAAATGAGCTAATGTGACAGTTTCCTCTTCTGTGGGCTTTGTGTTTAAGGCTTGCTTTCAGCATTGTCTATGTGAAATGCAGAGTGTGTTATGGTCTGAGAGTGAGACAGGAAACCTCCCACAAAGAGCAAATATTAAGCAAATGTGAATTCTTTGCTTAATAAATGTCACATGTTTTGCATGCTGAAACATCATCCGTGTATGGACTTGTTGCCCGATCACTACTTCAAACATAGAGATTTCATCATATGGAAACTGGTAATTTCACAGCATTAATACTTTATTCCATAATTTTCAAAATTATTAGACATTTCAGGAAATCACTGTTGTTTTGGTAGAGGTCCAGGATATTTTTAAATGCAGTTCAGTTGATGAAAAAAACTGTAAAGACAAATAGCTGCAATCATTACAAAATAGAACTGAAGTGTAACAGTTGGTGCAGAGACAGCGAACAGAGAATGTTTTTTTCACTGAGATAATGTGTGATATTACACATGGTTAGACAATAGATGGAAAGGGAATTTTGTGTAGTATGTGTCTTGGTTGCTATCCTCACTCAGAGAGTTGGGTATGACTTGGCTGTTTTGGGAAGTGCCTGGTTTCACAAGCCCATATGGATATTTTCTGCTCATACACATGAGTTGCTGTTGATGTACACACACATGGAGACATACAAACAGGTAGGTGTGCGTTGCACAGAATCATAGAGTCATTCAGGCTGGAAAAGGCCTTTGAGATTATCGGGTCCAACCATTAACCCTATTCTGGCAAGTTCACCACTAAACCATATAGCTAAGTGCCACATCTAAACAAATCTTAAACACCTCCAGAGATGGTGACTATGTCACCTCTCTGGACAGCCTGTTCCAATGCTTGACCACTCTTTCAGTGGAAAAATTTTTCCCTATGTCTAGCCTAAACCTACCCTGCTGCAGCTTGAGGCTGTTCCCTCTTGTGAGAACACCCCAGCACCTACCTCTTTATATTGTCCTTTCAGGTAATTGTAGAGGGCAATAAGGTCTCCATCAGCCTCTTCTTCCAAAAACTAAACAGGCCCAGTTCCCTCAGCCACTCTTCATCAGACTCATTCTCGAGGCCCTTCTCCAGCTTAATTGCTCTTCTTTGCATCCTTTCCAGCCCCTCAAAGTGTTTCTTGTATTGAAGAAACTGAACACAGCATTCAGGGTGTGGCCTCACCAAACCTGAGTACAGAGGGATGATCACTCCCCCACTCCTGCTGCTCACAATGTTGCTGATCCAGGCCAGAATGCCATTGGCTTTCTCTGCCACCTGGGCACACTGCTGGCTCATCTTCAGCTGCTTGTTGGTTAGAACTCCCAGGTCCCTTTCTGCTGTACAAATTTCCAGCCACACTTCCTGAAGCCTGTAGCATTACATGGTGTTGTTGTGGCTCAAGTGCAAGACCAAGCACTTGGCCTTGTTGAAGCACATCCCATTGACCTCAGCCCATTGATGCAATCTGTCTACGTCTCTCTGTAGAACCTCCCTGCCATCCAGCAGATCAACACTCCTACCTAACTTGGTGTCATCTGCAAATTTACTAATGGTGCACTCCAACTCCTCATCAAGATCATTGATAAAGATGTTAAACAGAAGTGGTCCTATTACTGAGCCCTGAGGAATACCACTTGTGACCAGCCACTAGCTGGATCTAACTCAATTTAACGTAGGTTTTCTCTCTCCACTTCTGTCTTTGTAACCTCAAACATACTCTCCAGGACACTTACCTGAACACAAGGTTCAGTTCATATTTGCATATTTCATAGCAAATATGTCCTTGGATTGTTTATTTCTGTGTATCGGCTTTCTGGCTCAGTTTCTCTCTGGACAATAACAATTAAAGACATCTCAGACTAGTAGGGACCGAAATCGTATGTGAGCGGCTGTCCTGGTTTGAGCCTACCCAGCTCAGGACAGAACGTAGAATTTACCCCAGAGGAATAAATAAAAACACGCACACAGAACTGGAAGTTAAATAGAAATAATATTTACAAAAGTAAATGAAGTACAAAAGGTATTAAGGGAAAAGGATATATGCAATCAGAATCGGCAGTGGCCTACTCCACCCCAGACCAGCCCCATGGCAGGCTGTGTTACACAGCAGAAATAGATTCCTGCCAGCCAGGCCTCCCTCCCACACAGCTGAAAGCAAAAGCACCAGCTAAGAGCTAAAATGCCCAGAGCCAAATGAGCTTACCGGAAGGAAAGGGCATGGAATAACAATTTATTACAATATCTGATGCCTCCCCCTGGGGGCTTTCCACCCCACTGGGAGTTCTACTCTATGGTTCCCAAGTTAGTCCTTAACCTACAATAGCAGCTCAGTTTCAACTTCAGCTGAGAAATAACCTTCTCTGTTTCAAGCTTACACCTTGTCAGAGAAAATACTTCTTTTGCACAAAATATATTTCTTCATGTTCCCAGTATAGTCAAATCGTTTTGTATGTTGTTTTGAAATGAAAGGCTGACTGAGCTGGAGCTCTGTACCTTCTTTTGGACGTGCAGTGACATCTTCCGTACTGGGAATCTGGCTTCTGAAGGTATTTTTAGAACTCGGAAGAGAAACATATCATGCCCCATTTGTTTGGATTTTCCTCAGGGTTTACTTTAAATGAAGTGCAGATACAATTTTCCTGGGTAAACCATGCACCTTAGGGAGTGATAAAAACCCCTTTGGCCCAATACAATCACTGCAGTCTATCTGTTTAGATATATGTGCTGCCAGAAATGTAAAATACACAAAGCTCAAATGAGCAGTAATAAATAGGATCCATAAAATAAATAAGACCTGTCTAGGGTGTAATTTGCACAGTTGAACAATTGAATTTTACAGTGCAGTTGTGCTCTCCAATTTCTTAAAGAGGATCTGAAACTTTTAGCAACCACAATGATTTTGCTCTTTGTGTGCCAGAAAAAGCTGTGCTTATCCAAATGAAGTCATACATAATTGAAAATAAATTCATTTTGAGTTCTTCCTGATATATAGATCTTCAAGGAGAAAGCATGCACTGGAATAATTTTGAAACTGAAACAAGGGGTTGCTACTCATAAAGCTCATAATGCATGGGAGAACAAAATTACATGCTGCATTTACAAACTGTGTGGCTAATAGGATAGATATTATGGCTGGAGAAAGCTGACTGCCAAGGTGTTGAGCCTGCACTGTCTGCATCATTACAAGTTGTCAGGGGGAAAAAGGAGGGTGTCAAATTAACCTCGAGAACTGCAAGGAAATATTTGTGTAGCATAGACAAAACTATTGATTTTAGTCAGTTGTTTGTAATAGCTTTAAATTGGAGTGTAATTGGAAACCCAAAACTGAGATCTAGAGACTTCCATCACTTTTTCCATAGCTGTTTAAAGCCTATGAGAAGATGTTCACCAAAACATGATTGTAAACATCATATTGTTGTAACTGTTACAACAAACTATGCAGAGGAAGGTTTTTATTTGGAATACGCATAAAGTTTCTGTTTACTATTTATTACTTTATTTACTTTAATCAGGTAATCATCTATGTAAGACATGATGCTACTAATTTGTTTAGGGCAGGGTAAAGATAAATATGCTACAGCACTACTGTATTAATACTTAAAAGGAGCCCAAAATCTGTTGGGATAGAACTGAGACCTTCTCAGGTCAGTTTCTGTCTTTGCTGTCCTCACCACTTGGCTGATACAGAGAACGCTGTAACTGACTCAGTTTCTCAAACACTGCCACGCATCAACTGAGCCCTCAGCTGCCTGAGGACACTTGTTAATGGACAGTGTGTACAGCAAGTATTGCCATCAGATGTGTTGATAAACAACTCAGATTCCTAATCATGTTGAACAGTCTCATCTTTACTTAAATGAATGTTAGTAACCTATAAAAATTAGATGTCTTCTCCTCTGTTTCTCCATCATGGCTACAGTTATTTTAATTGACTTTATTCTAAACTGCCTTATAACACAAAAAAAAAAAAAACAAGAAGTGTCTGAACAGAAATATTTGTCAACATTTTGAAAATGCTAGGGATGGTATTTTGTTATTGCACAAGATGTGTTTTCCTTGTGGAAACATTTTGCTATAATGGGTGAAGAAATGGAGAGAGTATGTTAGAACTCATGAGTAAAAGTGCAGAGATTCACTATAGTTCCTAAAATTAAGTAAAAGAACAAACAGAATACTGCAAACAAAAGAATATCTTACAAATTCTGCAGTTGTACATTGTTGTTGTCTAGTGCCTATAGAGCAGCTTTATTTCCAGTGTAGTTTATACAGATTAATTAATGGGATAGCTGGCTTTCCATTGTGCTCCCATTCCCATTTTTTTATATGACAGTTGTTCAACACTGAAGTTAATTTTTCAGTCCAGCTTTCACTGCTGCATTTTGCTTGACCTTGGACAAGTGAGCCAGTTGATCACAGTTACAGGGTTAAAAAGTCAACCCAGTTGTTTTTTTCCGTTGTAAGCAATGGATTTAGAGAAGGAATGGATGGATATTTTTTAATACTGTGCTGCAGTACACATTTAATTTTGATGAATGAGCCCTAGACAGGGTTTGAACCTATGAACTCTCATTATGAATCTGTCTAGGGCACAGTGGGTTCATTAGTCACTCCAATAGCAAAAGTATCAACAAATTTACTGAGGTTTCTATCTTAATATCCTGATATGTTTTTATTTGAAAGAAGGTTGAGTTTAAAGTACCAGCTTAAAAATACTTGATAACATACACAGTAATAGTCAAGTCTAAAAGCCCAATTTAAATTATTAGGGTTTTTTAGTTTTGAAAGCCAGTATCCTCTGTGTATAGGTTTCATCTAGTGGGGAGGCATTGACATGATTCATCAGATCCAAACTAAATTACACAATTCACCATTAGAATATGCTCATGAAGGCCAAAGGCTTAAATAGAAGAAACCAGCATTATAAATCTGATCAAAGCAACGTGTCTGGTGGCATTGTTCAAGCACAACTGTTTGATTTATTGTTTGAAAAAGGGATCGGTTGTTAGGTATTTGTACAACCACCGTAACTAATGATAGGAAGAAAGAAAAAGAGTGGAAATACTGGAAGAGATAAAGCTAAAAGACTTCCTGAATGAATCATGGAATTGAACGTTCAGAAGATTTTTCCCACATTTTGAAGTAAAGCATTCCTGTAAATGTACAGAATAAATTGTACCTTCAGCAAGATCAGGAGTGTTATCTTTGCTTGCAAGTTGAAATAACTGTTGTCAACTGTTCACACCACCAGGGCTCTTGGCACCAACCCTTTGCACTGTGACTGCCACCTCCGCTGGCTCTCCGAGTGGGTGAAGGCAGGGTACAAGGAGCCAGGGATAGCCCGCTGCAGCGGGCCTGATGCCATGGTCGACAGGCTGCTGCTCACAACACCCACTCATCACTTCCAGTGCAAAGGTAGGAGCAAGCTGGAGGGCTCTCTGTTATCTCCTGCTGCTTTTCCTCGTGTTCAGAGCTTTATTGTTACACTCTTGTAATGTATTTGGTTTTAAAGTGGATTTGGAGGAGAGTTGGGTTTGGCTTTCATTTTCTGTGCCATCACTTTACATCCAAGCTGCATTTTCCAGTGCAGTTAATTGCACCACCAGAAGGAAAATCAGCAAACCTCAGAAGAGTTAGTATTCCTGTTGCTCACACCAGATTGTATAATGACAAACCAGCATGTAGGATGTTAGAACTTGCTTGAGCAAAAAAAAAAAAAAATTGGTTTGCCTTCTACTTACCCCAGAAAACTTGGCTAAAATAAGGGTTATTTTAAAAATATAGAGCACTCTACTTATTATGTAATTTACTTGAAATCTGAGAAACAGAATTCTTCTGGAAAGCAAGTATTTACCAAAAGTACATTTTCACTTGAAGATCTACAAAGGTCCTGATCAGCTCTGTATCAGGAACTGTAGATTATGGAAAATGTTTGTGTTAGAATTCAGTGTACTCTCAACCAGGAGTGTACACTGTAGCAGCTAGTAATGTTTAGAGGGAGGTCAGTGACAGGAGTATGCTTTATTGGAAAGGGGTTAGACAAATGGTAAGGAGCACACTTTTTTGTGGATAGAGTATCTTATTAGTGAATGCAGATTAAGATATATCTGTATGTTCGTACTGTAAAAAAAATGTTTGGGAGGTTCACTTAGGTTACCAGCAAGTACATGAAGATGGAGTTGTATTTATAGTGGAAAAGATGGTTCAGTAGCCTCTCCTGGAAATGGAAATGAGGACATAAAACCTGGTTTTATGTCTCTCAGAGTGCCATGCACATTTACAGTACTGCTTGGCAGCATGATTTTATAGAGGCTGGGATTAAACTGCTGAACAAACAAATGGTGGTGTTGAGGTGGGTTTAGAACACAGGCTTCCAAGCCTGAGCTGAATTTTATGTCCTTTCAAATACATTTTTCACATCTTTAACTATGTAATTTAATTACTTAGAGATGTCAGTCTCAAATCTATCAGAACTCTCAGAGCTACAGACTTTCTAATAGTCTATCAAATGTGAAATACAAATATAACCTAAATACAAAAAATACCAAATAAGGTACCTGGTCACACAAAGTGAAACAAAGAAAATGATGTTTTTATGTTACACAGAGAGAGAGAAGCTCATTGACTTTGGTCTGAAATAGTGATGTATCAGTAGTTATGCTCACTGTCTCTCAAAACCAAGCAAGGAACTCTTAGATAAGAAGGAAGTAAACCTGTGATCCAGACTGTTAAAACAGCTGTATAATTTTATGTAAATACTAGTTTTGTCCTCTAGAAAGCTGGTAGGTGGGGTTTCTACTATCCAAACTGTCTCCATGGCTTGCTTTATCTGAATAGAAAAGAGAAAATAGTGTTGATCCAGAGGTGGTCTTTGGACAAGCAGAAACTGGATGGTCTGGATGAGTGGCAATATATTCCAAGAAGTGCCAAGCCCCAGAAGAATTTGCCTTTTCTCATTACAATACACACATTATGAAAAACAGTACATGATTTGGTAGTCTAATTGAACTCATTTCCCACGTGCACATTTAAGATCCAGTGCCTCACGCTATTCTCTGTGGCTGTTGGTGATGCTCTTCAACAGTAAAGCAACAGGATGTATATTACATGTCAAGTGCAGCCTACCTGCGGGCTGGGGCCCTGCATGTTGCCTCCCTCAAGGTTCATTGCAGTCTTGGTTTGTTCTGCAGCTGCATTGCCCTCTCATTGCTGAGCTCTAGCTGTGACATGTGCCTGTCAGCAGCAGCAGGAGACCGTCTGTGTGGTGACACAGAGCGTCTGTACTTCTGCTTGTGTAGATTCAGTCCTAGCTCAAGTGCTGCTAGCACAGAGCTCAGGGTGGGCTGAACAGCCCAGTTCCCCAAGAAGTCAGCCCACGCCAAGCTTGGTACCTTGAAGCGCTTGTATAAAGGTAGTGCATAGATGTCCTCTGTGACCTCCAGTACCTTTTGGAGTAGAGATTAACTTATTCTTGTTAAAATTATGTTTTTAGCCTGTGACTGAGCAGAAGGTTATGTCTCAGCAGAGCCAAGAGAGTAAAAGTATGTAATGTGCAAGTCATGGAAACGCAGCTCTGCTTTTTATTAAATTGCTCTCCTAGTTATGCAGTAGAAGAATGCTGGGCTGAGGGCATTTGGCTATATGGATTTATAAATCAAATCCACAAGGGCAAGCTAACGAACTCTTAACTACTAGGAACTAACCCTATTCTGATTAGCTCTTGCATTGATTAGCTTTGATCTATGCCATAGAAATGAATGGAAAATATATGCAAGTGTATTATGAAACAAATAAATACTAGAATGAATTCTGGCTTAGTGACCTCTAAATATACAGGAGCAGCACTGCTGTCTGTCTCATGAGCTCTCCCCAGAGCTACCTTCATATATTCTTCATATATTCTATATATATTCTATCTTCAAGACAAAAGTAGCTCAGATATTGCACATTCAGTGCCAGGAATTCAGATGCTACTTCCTTTTCTGTCTAACTCCAAGTTAAAAGCACGTATGGCATTTATTTAGACACAAACACAGAGGCAGAGGAGGACAACAATAGTCTTTCATGTCATTTTTTGGATTTGTTACTGATGTATTTTTTACCTCATCATTGCATGTTACACTCCAATCAGTGGACCTGATAAAACCAGCATCAGTACAGGATTAAGATATAGCAATTTACATTGAAGGTACTTTTCATCTGAGACTTCTTGGTACCTGTTTCTGTCATGTCCTTACCCACTGTTGATGCTGTGCTGTGTTCAAAGCTAATTGTGAAGTTTGTCTCATACAGGATAGTTGAAAGCAAATCCTTGATTGAAGGGGATTTTTTTATCCCAAGTTTTGTTAGCCTTCTAGAGCTTCACTTTGTCTCTAATGTCAAATATAGGATACTTTTCTTCACTTTCAAGATGTCTCACAATTTACCTTTTCTTATCATTTTTCATGCAAAAACTCTGTATGCACTTCTGATTAGCACAGTATCAATTTAAAGTTATTTTTAGATGTATTTTCTTTAAACTTTAGTGTAATTACTATGGGTCTTTACTGCCTGGTATCATTTAAGCCCTTGTAAAGCTTAAGGTTGGTTTTTTTTCATGTGTGTAAAAGCCATTAACTCATTAATATTTTAAATACAGCATTGCAAAATCACCATTCCTTTAACTGAGAATATAACTGTCTAAATTAGCTTTCTGTAAAACCTCAGCAATAAAATATTGACTGACTTGGTACCCTAAATGTACTTAGTATTGTTTTGGTCTGTGTTCTTTTTCCTGTTCACCCACAAACATCACCACCAGTCTGGAAGAGTTCTGTTGAGAATGATTCTTCTGGGTAGAACAGGAAGAAAATAAGTTTTAAACTCTCTTTAAAATTAAGGATGGTAGAACACTTTGCACCTAAATATTCCCCTAAGCCCCATACTAAATCTTTCTTGTGCATGTTTTTTTATTTTTGCTGTTGCATCTGCACTTTCATTCTTGTTACCAGCCATAGAAATACCATGTTATAGTTCCCTGGGGGCTGCTATTGCAGAATATCCAGCCCTGAGAGAAGGAAAAATTGCTGAAAGCCACATATATATATAAAGCCTACTCTCTGGAGAATCCCAGCATGTTTTTTCAGAGCTCATGTTTGCATATCCAGGAGAACATAAGCATCACTGAGACTTGCCTAGCACTTGATTTAAGTATTAAAAACCTCTCTGATCCCTGGGAATCCTATGCTGCTGTGTAAAGTTGCACTTGCAGCATGTGTGTTTGTGCCAGCTCAGGGTGAGGAGGAAATGTCTATGTGAGTATGGGAAGTATGAATTTTGTCATTCAGTGCTCTATTAATCTCCTGCATTTTGCCTTTCCAGACCCAGTAGATATCAGTGTGGTGTCCAAGTGTAACCCGTGCCTTTCCAGTCCCTGTAAGAACAATGGGACCTGCAACAGTGATCCAGTGGAGTTTTATCAATGCACTTGCCCTTTTGGCTTCAAGGTATGAATACAAATTAACTACATGAGAAGAATAAAGTGTTCTTCATTGCTTCTGTTTTCTTAATTGCTATACCATGACGACTCAATTTTACAGGCAAGTGAGTTCAGGATCAAAAGATCCCATACTCAAGCAGATTGTGTATGACCTTTCAACTGCATCCCACTACAAATTTTATCCCATACAATCAGAAAGACTTTTTATCTCTCTGTAGTCTGACTATACATATCATCCTGAGCAAGTTGCTCTAGCTGTCTCTGCTTTGAGCTGGGTGGTTGGACCAGGCAATCTCTAGAGGTCACTTCTGACCTTGGGCATTCTCTAATTCTGTGACATAGATGTCCATATAAAATGGCAAGTTGGTTTTATCTTCCTTTTAATGTCTTTTCTTTTGCCTCCAACAAGATAACCATTTCATAGGTTGCCAGGACAATGAGGAGGCAGTTTAGTTGAGAATTAAGGGTCAGCTAAGTCCTCAGTGATAGAATGTTGACACCTGCTGGTTTACATCCATCTGACACAGAATGATTAGCAAAAATGTGATAACTGGTTAGAAGAAACAACCACTAGCTCAGCTGTCTCTGACTTGTGATCACTAATGTCCACAGGGTGAGGTGCAAACGTGAAATCCTGTAGATGCCAAGCATTGTGAGCATGTGACATCAGTTTCTTGATAACACATTTAAAAATGGGAAAATCGTGCTACTGAGTAATTTCTTTGGTAGTAACATTTACCTCCCATTGTTAACGCTGCATCAGGAGAGCTTGAGGCTATCAAGACTTTGTTTCAGAGTTGCTTTAACTGCAAACCTAGCTCACTAGCCAGTAGCTGCAGGATTAAGTATTAAATGAGGCATATGATCTGTTCGCAGCCTGCGGGAGATCAGATGTTATGGCCAAAGAAGTAGGTTGCATCCTGTAGACTTTGATTTTATTTGCCTCGTTGGGTATTTCTTAGAGAGTCTTGGTCACTTGAAGCAGATGCTCATAAAACACAGAGTAATAAGAAATATAGGGAAAAAACAGAAGGGCAAAACCAGACGTGTAGGAAGTAAACATGGGTATCCAAGTCTTACATTTCAGGTAGGATTTAGGAATTGGTTTTGATGACATCACCATTTCCCTTCTCTGTTTTCTTAGGATACATCCCAGCTGGTAACAGTAATTGTGGTAGGTCCCTGAAACAGTGGAAAAGGGAAGATGTAAAAGCTTATTTCTTGTACTTCACCCCAGTGCCTAGTATTGAAGAATAACAACAATTCTCCTTAGTAATTGAAAAAGCCATTGGAAATTTCCTCTCATTGGAAGTCTTCCTACCCATGAGCATATTAACCAGCAACTTTACTAAGATCTTGAAAGACCACAGTCAAAATCTCATGTAGCTGAAACTAACTACTTGGTAAGAATTGATTTGTCTTTGTAATGAGGGAAACTGTGGCTGTTTATCTCCTCAGGTTAATAGAATAATGGACATTTTAATTTGATGTTTAATGTAAACTAAGTTGAATTCTTCACAAGAGAATAGTTGACTGTTAGGATAACATGAAAAGTAAACGCTTCTAAAACTATCAAGAAACTACGTAAATCTTTCCATATGTTTTACTCTGTAAGGCACATATCCAGGTTATTCAAAGTAGAAATATTGTTGCTTATGAGCATATCTCTTTTTTTTTCCCTGTAAGCTTTTTGTTTTGAGTCTTTTTTTTTAACAGTATTTTTGTACTAGTAAATGCACTAGTACAGATATATTTGTACTGCTAGAAGACATGTTTACACAGGGAGAATTTATTAGCAAGAATAATCAAAAATAATCTTCCAGTTATATCAACAATCACTTTCTAGTGTGCATTAGACCTCAGTATGCATCATTTTACTTAGGTTTTGATAAACCCTTGAAGTGACTCAGTTTAAACATCTCAGAGCATCCTCCTGCTGTCCTCCTGCCTCTCACACTTTCTCAGGTAACATTCAGTGCATGAATGCAAAATCTCAACCCACTTGTAAGATTGTAAGCACCAAGCTGTCATCCAAGCATGGCAAAGAGCAAACAGACCCAGGCATGGCACTTAGAGCGGAGTTTAAAAATACTGACTGGATAACAGTACAAGGAGAATTGGTGGAAATTTAATAAGCAAAAAAGAACTGTATGTCTTTACCACAGGTTTTTGAATAAAAATTAAATATGACAGGTCCAAATGCAAACCATATGAAAGGAGCACTCTATCTACCACACTGTTCTCCACCAGAGATTCATGCTAATTCAATAACAATACCTTGCTTCCTTCTCACCAGCCAGCACCAAACAGCTCTATCCATCTGGAAGCTATTTCCCAGACCTTGATAAATTGCCCTAAATCTGCCCTCTCAGCATTTGTTTTTCCTTGTTTGATGTAGATTTTGAAAAAATCCTGTGTGGAAGAGTGAATCAATAAAGTGAAAACCCACCCTGTTTTCAAATGTAAGCGCATTCAAATGAACTGACAGCTTCATACTGCTCCCTGGAAAGAGACTGATGGCTACAGACTGCTTGCTGGGGTTCCTGTGCTCATGCTAGCCTTCAGAAAATAAACAGTAGGCCAGATAGCAGAAAGCCACCTAAATCACCAGTTGCCAAACTGGTGCCTGATGGAATCAGGCACTTGTACCAGTTAAATGTAATCACAAAAGGCTATAGTCTGTTTTTCAATATCATATTGATGATGACTCAATCTCTTATTTTTCATCATCACATGACTGTTTTCATTATGGAATCTATACCTTATGGGGATTTTAGCAATGTGTAATGCTGCCCATGATGGGTCTGGGTGAGAACTTGTGGACCATCTGAGCTGTTGTGTTTGATGAGGACAGAAGTACAGATTGCTCACTGAGAGACAGTAAAGAATGTGTGCTGATAGCTGACTTTGCTGCTGCTCTTCCCTTAAAATGGATGATGAGTGCATTTACTATAGAAAAGTCATGGCTGAAACAGTGTTTTTGTGGTTTTTCTTGGGGACAAATCCCCAAAGGCAGTGGGAGATAGTGTGAGAGTGCCACCTATCGTGGGCAGCAAGCTGGACTGGCTGAGCTCCAGGGTGCCACCAGTGCTGGCAGGAAATGTTTCTTCCTGTTATGAAGCTTGTGTTTTCATATTAAACACAAGCAGAGGTGTAATTATCCAGCAGAGTTTTCTTTACTTTCTCCATAGCATTCTTTGTAAGATTATTTCAGTAATATGTGTGGCTTAGATTGTTAAGTATGATTGCAAACAGAGGAATGAAGCTTTCTTCTGCTTTAAATTCTGCTGGCCACCTGCAGTGCAAGTGCGTGCGAGTGCAGCTGGTGGCTGGTAAACAGATAACGGTACCATACTAATTCGCTTGTCCTGCAGAGTGTGTGGCTTTGATGTGTTCCCATTGATACTGTAAAATCAAGTCTATGGGTGCTAGAATTCAAGAGAATAATCAAACTTGCCATCAGTAAGTCATTGAGAAAGGATTTACTTGAATATCTGTAGTAAAAACTAAGGTGAGTGAAACCAATACAGTGTATTTTGCCATTTCTGTATCTTGAAAATATCCTCTTGGATTTTCTGCCTGATTTTTGTGTCTTTCATACTGCTTTTTCTTAAACCTGAGGTAACAACAAATGAAGGATTTTTTAAATTATTATTTCTTTTTATTTCGGTTAGAGTTATCTGTAGAACTGGGGAAAGAGAGTTTAAAATACATCTGTGTTTTATCTGAAATGAACGAACAGAATATTAAGTGCAGTACCTGCCTAGGCATCACCATACTGTCTTGGGCTGCTCAGATAAATGGGAGCCTGAGCCTTTGGGATGTAGAATGTTTGTCAACTCTGGGTTCTGCTGTTACTGAAAGCTGTCTGAAATGGAAAGTGCAGACAGGTAAAATTAGTAAAGCATATATCCCACCTTTCAGGCAACAGATGCTGTTTCATGTCTGTGGTAGAGTTGCTGTGTAAATTTTATCCAACTGTTCACCTTCCTGTTGAGTTCAGCCAGTGTCCTGACTTTCCTAGCAGCACTGCAGTATCTTGAGGGTTCAAGCAATTTGACCAGTCATCCAGAATGACAGATGCAATTGGAAAAATCCTGGGTAAAGTTCTTGAGCTTTGGAAAGGCAGCGTTCTTTGCAGCCAGACTCTTGTGGTGGAAGGCATTCTAGAGAAGCCAGAATGATATTTAGTGAGGAAGCTGGCTCCAAAGTTCTACTAGGAATTTGGCGCTCCCTACTCCCTGCCCCCTGTGCCAGGTTTTCATCCCTGGAAAGAGGGTTAGAAATTGAGAATCTCAGAGCAGTGTCTCTTGGATAAGCAGGATTTGTCTGTCACATGTTGTACACAGATATAATTGATGTGCTAGCACTTGAGCAGGTAGATGTAGCTGAGCAGAAGCTGTGACTGCTCAGGGCTAAAAGCAGATTATATCCTTGCAGACCCCATTCCATCAGCATGGACTCAGTGCTGCACTGACTGCATCCTTCACTGATGAGGATGCACATGGCCTTGTGTTTGGAGCACAGGCAAAAGAAGTTTGCTGTATTTGCACTTTGCTGTCCAGATGCACTTCTGCAGCATTGTATGAATGATCTGTTCAAGACCTGGAATAATGGAATGCTCAGCACAGAACTGATGTTAAAATGTAGAGATGGTGGTGTTTGCTCCTAGACTGATATATTAGCTGGCTCCTGCAGTTTAAGGCTGAAATAGTACTAATTCATTCTAATGGACCAGTTTCTCAGTTATGCTGGTTTGGGTGTGGTTATATGAATGTCACCAAGTGCAGGGTTTGGCTGCTGATGCATGCCAGCTGTACAAGAGTCCCTGCCTAGTTTGTCAGGCTAATACTCTTTGGAAATGTAGCTCTGTGCTTTTGTTCCAGTGGATCTATTAACATATACATAGAAGTCCCTGTATACATCATTCAGTGCACAAATAAATCTGCAAGATGGAATTGCAAAAGGAGGAGGAATTGGAAGGAACTCTAAAACCAGCCTGCCCTCATCCATGTGAGACAGAAGAGCAAATGCCTCTGCCTCCAAATGTTACTCTGTCTTGGCTTCTTTCCTCTCCCAGTGTCAGGGTCAGGGGGACAGGCAGTGGAATGTAAATTCAGTGCCAAGTTTTCACATGCAGCAAAATACTGTTTGTGTGAGGTGATTCTGCCTTCAACTTTCATTCTAATAAATTCTCCTGGAGCATGTGTTTATGGGATCTGGGGCATTTTATTTTGTGTTTGTTTGTTTTAACCATACTTAAAATACTTACTAATGAATGTTGAAGCATCATTTTCTACCCTTAGTAAAATAAAGGAGAAAGCCTTTGGGGATGAGAGGTTATGGGTGGCCATGTAAAATGAGTAGACCTATATTTATGGATGGATTTTTAGGGCAAACACCAGTGTCAACAGTAGGTTGTTTTAATTTCATATAATGCTCCTAGGACAGAAAAAAACCCACTGCCAAAATTACATTATTTTCCTGTGTGTGCTTATTCTCCTATACTTACCATGCATCACTCAGACCTGTGTTTCTTTCTTTTTGTCCTTTACATTGTAGCAGGACTAAAGAAAATGGAGATTTACATCCAGAAAAGCATAAAAATTAAAGGCTTAAGGCAGGATTACCAGCACAGTTGCTGGCTGAAGGTGGTGAGGCATGCATATACCCAGTGCAAGCCCCGTAAAAAGCATAGTAATGCATTGTGACATGCCCTAATGAGGGCTCTGAACAGTAAAGCCAGCTCTGAAGAAGTATTTCCATTTTTGTTAGGTCAACAAGGCAGCAGATGTTAAGCAGGTTCAGGCATTTGCTCTGTGCGTGTGTGTGTGTGTGTGTGTGTGTGTGTGTGTGTGTTCAGTGCTGCGTCAGGAGAAGTTGTTGGGCAGTTCAGGTGGATAGTAAACCATGCCCACAGCTGGGCACTGTTGTATTCATTCTTTTGACTATGTGGATTATTCCCTCTCCACTTTGTTTTTACTCCTGTTTTTCTGGTCTAGTTCTAAATGCCTTAAGAGACCAGACTTCCCATCTTTCTTTTCTCAGAGTAAAGAATGAGTCTTTATTGGCATTTATGCTGAATTTCAGGCTCTTGTTCTTGTGTTTTCTGGCCCTATTTCACTAGATAATTTTTCTTCCTCTGTGGTTTGTGTGTGTTTCAGGTGATTGCTAGTTGCTATAACTCTGCTTAATCAAGTTGTGTTTGATCAGCTCTTAATTTTCTGCATCCCCCCATTTCCACACAATTGAATCAGTTGAAGTGATTTGCCACAGCTGAAAATCCTTATTGTTAGATTTTTTTTTTTCTTGTGATTGTCTGTCCTCTGTTATCCTTGGGGCTTTCTTGGCATTGACTGTACTTGACAATAAGGCTTTTGAGTTTCTTTTGTTGTCCAAGAACACAAACACAGCTTGTTCTAGGAGGTTAATTGCTTTATTTTCCTCTTTCCTTTGGGGATGATGGTATTGATGAAATTGCAGTAAGTAGGCTCAGCTGAAAATAAAACTTTCTTTGTCATGAGAGAGTAAACTCTGTGGTGTTAATAGAAATTATATAATGCCAGATTAGTTTGAGAATTAGCAGATTACTGAGTGAGGTAAGTGCACACACTACAGGTGTAGTTGTACTGCTGCTGACAGTGCAGGTTCCAGTGCTTAGCTGCTGCCTCCGTGGCCCTGGAGTTCCCCTCTTTGTGCTTCTGAGCACCTCTGAAAGAAATGGTGTGCTCTTGCTTGTTGTCATAGTGGGCATGTTTAGTTTCTGAAAATTTCATTTGCATGTTTGATTCTGAAAATAATTGCTGCCTGCCTGGGGTGCCTGTCACAGTTCAGTCCACTATCACATTACAGCCTTGGTTTATGCCAGAAAGGCTTGCTGGTATCTCTGACCTGGCAAGCCTGGTAGGTAAAGCTTTGTGGATCTTCCAGAAGCAAAACAGATTATACTGGCATTTTAGCTGATATAAGATGTATTTTGGTGTTAGGTCTTTTATCACTACATAAGTGTTCCAAACCAAAAGCCTGCACCCTTAATAGAAAGGGACACACCAGCAAAAGTTTCTTCAAATGGACTGTGACTCTTTCAAGCACCTTTGACTGTATTTATTTCAGAAATACAGTGAGTTCTATGGAGAGATTTTAATCACGCACAAGCCCTGCCTCATGTTGGGTTTCATTGGGTTCCTGCATGTGAGTTCTCTGCTCTCTCATACAGGCTGTGTTCAGTAGCTTATGTGTTGTAGGTTAATTGCCGTGAGCAATAAAACACAATAATTATATATGCAAACGTCCAGTCTTTATAACTTTCTCTACAGTGTTCATGTTAAAAAAGGGCCACTGACTTTTGATAGCCTAAGGGGAAAGCTTTGTTGTCACTACCACGTGTATTTTTAAATAAAGAGGCACTGACGTGTCTTGAAGGTACTGAAAATATTGTTCTTATTCATGAATACTGCTTGAATAAGACACTACATATAAAATATTCAATGTACTTTTTACATCAAATATTTTGGGTTGAATTTGATGTACAGAGGCAACCCTGGGCAAAATCAACTATTTTCTATGTCCCTAATTTTCTCCTGCATCTCCCAAAACATTGACACAGTGATCTGCATCCACCAGTTGATCAAGTAACCTTGGAAACTTCACAGGACCTGTTCCATCCAGTTTGGCACCTCTGGACTCAGTACAGATATGTGCTAGTTGAATTGACTCTGTGATAGATTAATTACATATCTTCTGTCATTGATTGAAAGCCCAAAGGCCATTGAAAGCCAAGGTGCTTATGTAAGGAGAGGTTTAGAAGGACAATTAGGATTTACATGGTAATGAATGTAATTGCAAAATAAACCTCAGATGTCCACTAAGGATTAAATTTCATACTCATAGGAGAAGAACTAGAATTTTGGAAAATAGTATGATGAATCCATGCACTTTGACTTTGACAGACATATTCTTGATTACTAGCTACAGAGGTAATGGAAGGTGTATTATAACCTAGAGGATCATAAATCTTTCTGATTTAAATAAAATGAGGCTTAAGAGAGCAGAGTTCGCCTAATTTGCTATAAATTGACAATTGTGATTTATTAACAAGGACAAGAAAGTCACTAAGAAGTGCTGCTGCCATGCCCGATTATTGTTTAATCAGGTGACAGATGAAGCTAGACTGGCACAGAAGATAACTATACAGTGCTGAAGATGGTGGGGTATAACTATTATCTGTGGTTTTACTTCAGACACACTGAGATTTCAGAGGGAGGTAAATCAGCCAAATTGAGAGGGCAGCAACAAAACCATAATCTTCTTTTCATAATCTAGCTTCTGTGCCATTTAGCAAACATTTCTCATGATGCTTGTGAGCATCTTTTTTTGTTGTATGGTGTCAGTGTAAGTACAGCGGTCTAAACAAGGATACTCAAAAAAAAAAATCAGAATTGTCTGCGTAAATTCATATTAATTTTAAACATTTTTCCACAACTAGGAGTAGATAAAATTAATTAACTTTTCATGTTAAATTAATTGGTGTGTCAACAGCCTTCTGTAGGCACACTTATTACCCCATTGGGACAGATGATTAAAGAGAAAGAGTTAATTCATCAGCACTGTGAGTACTCTAACCTAGAGGCATCAAAGGCATGGTTGTCTATTGCAAGGTCTGCATGCAGCAGGGAGAGTCACAGCATTTTTGTGAACAACACATGATCCAAATCTTTCAACTTCCACCTGGCAATCTAAAAGCAATCTGATCCAAAATCGCTGTGATATTATCTCTGCCTTGCCAAATAATTTGTATATGTGCCTAAGCAGATGGATCTAACTTACACCCTGCCAGCTCTTGTAGCTGTCTGACCTTGCCAGTGAGTGTCATCTATATCTTGTCCAGATTGAGGCTTAGCCATTATGTCCATGGCCAGAAAGAGCATAAATATGGAAACAGTATCACCTGGACCTACTGGAGAGTTTCAGACTACCATGTAGAGATACTACAGAATCCCAGAATGGCTTAGTTTGGAAGGCACCTTAGAGATCATCTACTCCAACCTCCCTCAATGGACAGAGATGCCTCTCAACTAGTCGGCTGCTCAAGGCCTCATCCAGCCTGGCCTTGAACACCCCCAGAGAGGGGCCATCCACAACCTCCCAGGGCAACCTATTCCAAAGTCTCACCATGCTCATACTGAAGAACTTCCTAAAAGCCAGTCCAAACCTACTCTCCCTCAGCTTAAAATCATTCCCCCTTGTCCTGTTGCTAGACATCCCTATGAAAAGTCCCTCTCCAGCCTTCCTGTAGGATCCCTTCAGGTATTGGAAGGCAGGTCTAAGGTCCCCCCAGAGTCTCCTCTTCTCTAGGCTGAACAATCCCAGCTCCCTCAGCCTATCCTCATGCACTTGGATCATCTTTGTGACCCTCCTCTGGACTCACTCCAGCAGCTCTGTGTCCTTATGATGGAGACTTCAGAACTGGGCACAGTATTCAAGGTGGGGTCTCACAAGTGCAGAGTACAGGGGACAAATCACCTCACTTAGTGTACTTCTCAGTTTGTCTTTCCGTGACTTTTCTTTCAAGCCTGTCATGAAGTGGAAGATGTACTTAGCCTTTTTCCTTAAAATAGTGATTGTTTACTCACAGAATGTGTCAGAGGACACCCATATGACACATGTACTAATGTTTATGAGACTGAGTATTGGATGTGGTTGTGTTACTTTCCCTACTAGGAATGTGAAGGACTAGGTTTGCACACGGTATCTCTGTAGCTGGTAATTTTGTCTGATTTTTCCAAAAGCTTTAGCTGTGCTTAGAGCTTGATAATTAAGTTGTTTATGAAAATTTCCTAGTTCTTAATTCAAAATCTCTATCATCTCTATTTGTCTTCGTCTAGTATTTTTAGTAAACACATGAATGCTGCCATCTGCTTCCTACATCTACCGTCTAAATACAATTTATTATGAACACATTGTAGATTGCTAACAACTTAAATAAACTTTGGTGTTTCTTTTGTATAGCTCGTTTTCCCAGCATGCTTTAAAACCCTGCAGTCATTGAACAAGGCTTTGATTAGCTGGAAAGAGGTCTTCCTATTCACAAACCATTGAAGTTGGATAGACTTCTACTTGTCTATAGGTGTCTCCATCACTGACTGGATCATGTTTCTACCGCACTCAGTGACAGTTTTTATACACCAGGAGGTTTCTACTCTGTGCATGCGGCAAGCTGCCTGCTGCCACCTCTTATCTGAACCCACTGCTGTTAGAAACAGGTGAAGGATCATATTAAAATGGACAGAGGTCAAATCTCTGTCATGAGACCTTGAATGAAGCTTTCAGCCTTCACAGACAATGCTAATTTGTGCAACATCATATTCAAAGCAAAATAAAACAACATACCTTGCAGTGGTTGAAACACTGTCAGATCAAATGAGCACTTTTTCCTTGTATTATCCTTTGTTCTTCTTGCTGAGGTTCTTATGAGGTTTTGCTACTTGTTCTTGATTGTTTTACTAATCATGATGTAATGTTTTCCAGTATTGTATACTTGTAAAGGCTAAAATTTGGCACAGCAGGACTGAGGAACAGCTTGTATGTGCACTAATGCCCAAGACAGTTAATTACTGTTGAGTATGAAATGAAGAACCAACACTTTCTAAGTATGAGGGATAGATTCTGTTCTCATTCACTGAAATTTGGAGCTGGAGCAGCCCAGATAAATTCTTGAGCTCCTGAGGTACTTCAGATTTAAAAAGGCAGCTGGACTCTTAAGCATGTATGTCTGCTGATTAGTTGCAGAAATGTTTCAGAGCCTAATCCTTTCCTCTCTATAGGAAATGAGTGAAATTATATAAAACTGTTTGGGAACTGATGCTTTCCTATCAGACTAGAGAAAAATTTATTGAAGCCTGAAAAAAGCTCTAGAAATAAAATATTGCACACAGAGGGACCTTCATTCTCTTTCTGTGAATTGCTGAGACAGTCATATCTTCTTGTCTGTCCTTGAAACAAAGTCTGCGCCTCTTTTTCTGATTCAGATGCTATTAAAAGGCTCTTTAGTCTTGAAGCAAATATACAATATTCTCCTTTGTAACAATAGTTATTTCCAAGGAAGGCAATTCAACGAGTTTTTCCCAGCTCACAGATAAATTAATTTTAGTGATGCTTGACAGGAATTCCATTTTTCAGTAAGAACAGTCTTACTGTAAATTGAGACTAGAGAATTGCATTATTCATTTGAAAGATATTTCTAGAATGTCTTTCAGCTCTTCTGGGTAGGGACAATCTTATACAGAAATAAAATGGCCTTGCTTTGCTGTAGATTTATTAGTACCAGTATTTTCTACAGCCTCTCTCCTTCAGAATTCTTTGGATTTCATAGTCTACTGTGTTAGAGAAATTGTACTTGTTTTGTGGGCTCTCAATGTGCTATTGATAAAGTCAACTCAGAGGAGATAATCCTCAGAGAAGGATTAAGTGCTGTTTGCCCATTTATTACAATGAGTAAACTGAGTCAGACAGACTGTCATTTTCCTAAAGCCTCATAGCAACTTAGTGCTGTAATTAAGTCTGATTTGGCAGCACATACTAATCAGTTTCTATGGTGCTCAAGGCCCAAGAAGCCAATACTTCAGCCACCTTCAGTACAGAAATGAGATGAATCTCAGTCATCAGAAATTTCATTTGCCAATGACAGAGACTGGAAATGCCTTCCACTCCTTTTAACATTTGTCTTTATTAAATTTTTACAAGAACTTTCAAAATAATCTGAGTAATTACAGTGGAAGCCATGGGACCATTTTACACAATGTTCAGCTGTGACACAAACCTTATGAAAAACAGGTTTCTACTTCTTGCTATGCTATACTGCAAAGAGTTTGGTATTGTAGTGATACAGGGACAATGACTTCATATGAAACAATTAACTGGTATTAGTGAAGTATCTATAAAACTGTCCATTCTTCAGGGACATGGGAAGAGTATTTGTGATCTTAAAAATATTAAAAATGGCATCTTCCAGCTTCCCTAGATCACCTGGTAAGCACACGGGATTCAGAACACAGATGGGCAGTGCTTGGGCAATGCTGCTGAAGGGTGGCAGCAGATTAACGTTGATGCTGCATGGCTCACGTCCGTGAAGTGCTGTGGACCACATGGTACCAAAATAAAACCTGCATGAGCTTCCCTCCGCGCTTTCCCAATTCTTCCCTGAGACAGAGGGCTTGGGATTTCAAATGGAGAAGAACAGGCTGTTTGGCAAAGGCAGTAGAGATGAAGCAGAAACCCTCTCTGCCAGGTCTTGGGTGAGGTCTGCACTGCTGTGTTGGGTGAGTAAACTCACAGAGGGGCAGCAGACTGGACAAGGCTTGCTGTTGTTCTTTTCTGATTTGACCAAGGAAAAGCATGTCCCTGTTCCCTTGTATTTGCACAAATGTTGTATTCATTCTGAGGCAAGCAAGTCACTGTCAGGTGTCTGCTAAGTACAGAACTATGCTTCTTAATTCTCTCTCAGTACTATATCCTGAGAGAACAACAGTCACAAAGCTAGGTGGAAAAACAACTAACAGTTGATGCTGTCATGTGCAGTATATGGGCACAGCAACAAGATGTTTCATTTTGACAATATGGCCATCATCATAAAAAAATTAAATTAAATTAGACTGCAGACTTATTTGAGCATCTCCTGCTCCAGCACATCCCAACATGTATGTAAGGTCTGAAAAGGGTTGAAAGCTGTTGCAAATTTAGTGGAGAAAGGAAGAACTTCTGACAAGTGTTGTCAGCAAGGAAAGTTGGCGGTGGCGGGGTGGTGTTCAGTGCTAATGCATGGAAGTTAGAGCTGTCACAAACCACTGTCACAAGCTGGCACCTGCCCTCTTCATTTAGAAACTCACACTTGCCGTTGTTATTCCTCTGAAGTACAATGTAAATAATGGGTTTTAAACCAAGGCAAAAAAAAAAATCAAACAGCAACCTTGGCTGAATTAATGTATCTCCTGACATATTTTTCTCATCTTGATTGCAGCCGTGTATCATCTTTCCAGTAGATGAGCTGGCAGAGGGCCACTGCTAATAGGATCTTTGGTAGGAAGAATAGAGTGATCTCCTGAATTTCTTCTGATTGCACAGATCCCCTGAGTATCGATGCTTTAAGGTGTCTTTACTCCACCCTACTGTGTGCATAACTGAAAAGCAAGACCAAACTCTGTGATGTGTTTGCCAGATTTACAAATACCTTGTTCTAATCAGCAGACTATAATGATCAGAGAAATATGTCTATGTCTTGAAGAGACAATAAATAGTTGGTAGCATCTCAGGTTGTTCAAGCTAGTGAAGTTCAATTGGAACCAATGTATATTTTAGGGCAGTCTTGAAAGGGAACCCATGCAAAGACGGTATCTCAAACAGGGTTTGGTGTGTTCTGTACAGGAATTAAAACTCAACTCCCAAAGAAAAAATTATTTTTCCCTTTTAGGGTTTGCTAACAGACAGTAATGAGCATGGTTTGGTGTTGTGGTGTATAACTGTGCACTTGGTAACTGTGGGTCTTATGCTGACTGTGCCTTCTGCTTACCTTTGGCCATGAGTAATTCTTTTCATCATAAACTAACCTTACAGATTGAAGTATTTAGAGTAATGATGAAACCAGTTGTTTCATTTAATCAAATGAAATAGTTTAACTAAACTCTTGAAACTGAAATGACACCAAGATACCCACCAGCGCCATTGGTCAGAGTAGTTGCCCTGACCAGACTCTCACATAAGTGAGGAATATATCTGACCATCAGTAAAGGACTTCTGAATCATAGAATGGCTTAGGTTGGAAGGGACACCAGAGATCATCTACTCCAACCTCCCCACCATGTACCCAACTCTCAAGTAGAGTAGACTCGGCTGCTCAAGGTCTCATCCGACCTGGCCTTGAACATCCCCAGGGAGGAGGCATCCACAACTTTCCTGGGCAACCTATTCCAGAGTCCCACCACCCTTGTACTATAGAACATCATCTTAAGATGCAGTCTAAACCTCTCTCCCTCAGCTTAAAACCATTTCCCCTTGTCCTCTGTTTGTAGATACCCTAATGAAAAGTCCCTCTCCAGCCTTCCTGTAGGATCCCTTCAGGTATTGGAAGGCAACTTTAAGGTCCCCCTGGAGTCTTTAGGCTGAACAACCCCAGCTCCCTCAGCCTATCCTTACAGCAGAGGTGTTCCACCCTTGGATCATTTTTGTGGTACTCCTTTGGACTCCAACACCTCTATGTCCTTCTTATGATGGGGACACCAGAAGTAGACACAATTTAGGTGACGTGATGATTCTGACAACCTCAGACCTCCTGTAAATGATGCCACACACAGGGTGAGGGTGCAAGAGACATTGATGCAGATGATCTGAGTCTTACTAACCTTGTTTCTTTTGAATTTTCCCAAATAGGGTCGAGACTGCAGTGTGCCCATTAATTCTTGCATTCAAAATCCATGTCAGAATGGAGGGACCTGCCACCTCACCGAGGCAAATAAAGATGGATTCAGGTAGTAACACAAAGTTCATTTAAAATGAGATGATGAAATTAAATATCTTTCTACTTTGCATTAATGAGCTATAACAGCTACTTTATAAAAGCTGTTGCATGTAACCCTTTGGTTTGCCATACAAAAGAATTAATCTGGTTTCATTGCTGAGACATTGTTTCCTCGCAAATAGGCCTCCTTATATCTCATAATGAAATATACTCATAAGAGCTATTTTGAGCAGTCTCCCTGATCTGCATTGTTATCTGTGTGCTACTTTACCTTGGGGCATTTCAAACTCACATATATCCCCTTTTCCGTATCTGTAAAGTAAGCATCTGTTGCAATATGTTTTCATGCTGAAGAATTTTGTAGACAAACAGACTTTAAAGAAACGCTTCAAAGTCTTGATTATCACATCTTGGGCATTGTGCCTGCAAGAGGGTAGCCTTTACAGCTGGGCATTGGAGGTTTTCATTTTCCCATATAAGAAAAATGTAGCGTAGGTGGGAATACTCCAAGAAAAGTCCAGATGTTTCCCTGAGGTAACTGGGATATTTGTGCCACTACAGGTACTGCTTTACAGCTAAGAAAATACACATTTGAGTCTTTGGCCACTAGTTGTCATTAATGCTATTAGAAAATGGCACTAAGCTGCACCAGGGAACGTTTAGGTTGGACATTAAGAAAAAATTCTATACCAAAAAGGTTATCAAAGACTGGAACAGGCTGCCCAGGGAAGTGGTTGAATAGCATGGCAGTACATCCCTGGATGTATTTAAAAGCCATCTAGATGTGGCATCAAGGGTATGGTGTAGTAGTGGCCCTGGTAGAATTAGGTAATGGTTGGATTTGATGATTTTAAAGGTTTTATCCACTGTAATGATTCTGTGATTCCTTTTTAGAAAGAAGTTGCTGATGTGTTCATAGATTTGCTCAGCATTTAGTCTATTTCTCGCACAAAATATGTCCGAAAGTACCCCATGCTGTTCTTTGAATTGCATGTATGAAAGCCTCACTTCTAAAAGCTTTTTATACATTACTAAGGCTGCTGCTTTGTCTCCTCCTATATATAGCTTCCTACCAGTAACAGCTAACCAGCTGTAGGGAGACACAGCATTGCAAGGTTTATAAATGGTATAAGCAGGGAGGCAAACCAGTACATTTCTTCAGTTTGATTCCACTTTGGTTTCAGCTGTGATTACGACTGTTCCAACTGAGGGTAACTGTTTGTTAACCAAGTCATCAAACCCACATCATCTTATGTCAGAAAATAGGATTTTTTTTTTCCTGTGCCTGCCCACCCTCAAGAATTCCCCCTTACAGAATGGATCCAGCACGTGCTGGACACAGGAGGACACTGCTGATACTACAGTGGAGAAGCACAGGTTGATGGGGATGAAAGGACATGTCAGGCTCTGTTACAAATAGCGACCTGAGGTTCTCCAAGATGGGAGGACAGGAATAAAACACATGGCCATGTCTCCATGAGGAGCAGTTCAGAGCCCATCTTGAGCACCTGTGGGACTGCTCTGAGCAGAGCAGAAGAGTGCATCTCCTGCGTGGAGGTGGCATCTGTAGGTTCATACTGGTGCATGGTAATGGGAGACAATGAAGAGGCTCTGCAGATCATAGCACATACAGGTCATGCTGTTTGACAGACCCCCCCAGATGTTGGTGAAACCACTACTCAGACATGACATATTTTGTCTTGATTCAGATTAAAGCAGGCGCAGCAATTTTTAGAGTTAAAGTTCGATTTCTGCTTGGGAGAAATAAAGGTCTAGGTGTCTTTGGTTGAGGTTCGCTCCTGGTCACCCTCATGTTTAGGTGGCTTTCTCTAGCTCGTGCTAAAGCAGAATTGTACCATAATAGAATATCTGTTTTCTGTCACTCAGAGCTCATTTTTCAAAAATCTAGCTGCTACTAAAAATGTGCCAGTAAAACATTTATAATACCCATTGTACTGGAATAAAAGGCTTCAGCTTATAT
Organism: Indicator indicator; assembly: GCF_027791375.1. Lineage (NCBI taxonomy): Eukaryota > Metazoa > Chordata > Aves > Piciformes > Indicatoridae > Indicator > Indicator indicator. The sequence goes on from NC_072027.1 coordinate 14,434,351, forward strand.
TTTGGATCAGCTCTTTCTTTAGCATTTTTGTTTTGTTCTCTGGTAGAAAGTAAAAAGCTTTGAATGATCTAAAATGAAAGCTACTTCTGATTTTTTCTTGTGAAGAATTTTACAATTTCAGAGGCTTTGCTTCAGTTCCAAATGAGTGTCGTTTTTGAGATCCATTATAAAACTGCAGGGGTGGTTTTGTTGCTTAACAGCATTTGAGAGTTTTTAAGGGTGGTTTCTGCTTTTATAGTTATTTATATAGTTTCACTTGGTCTAATAAAAGTCATATAAACCCGTATCTCATCAAAATCTCGCTTCATAAAATTGAATGTTCAGCTTATGCATAGCTCTGTTTTCTTTCCATACATTTAATTCAGTCAATCCATAGCCCCAGCTGCCCTGGAGAAGAGGAGAGTGGAGATTCAGCATGTCATAGAGAAATATCGTATGGGGATAGAACAGTCAGTGGCAGGGAAGATAAAGAAGCATTTTGAGATTGAATTTGGTTGGTTGTTTGAATTAGGATTTTTGGTGGGAAATCTCCTCTCCAGTGGATGGCAGCAGTCAGAATTATGTGCACATGAATTGTGTTCATCAGAATGGGAAAATGTTGCCTTAGATTATATGCTGTGAGGAAGCGGATGTCAAAAACATTTTCATGAGAGGCCTCCTTCGATTTTTCTGCTGTGTGGCCTGTAAAAGAAATTATATCTTCTGTATATTCTCTTCCCTGGGGAAATATATTCATACACAAGCTCTGCTGCCAAACTTGTCAAATCTTTACTCTTGTAAAAAGGAAACGTAAGGCAAAGCTCTTTCCCTATGAAATGCCAAGCAGTTTAACTCTCAAGTTTCTGTGGCCTTAGACAAGAAAATTACCTTTTAAATAATGCTAAGGTGGTGATGTTCCCCAGCAAAGAAAATAGTTCCCCAGGAAATTCATGGTTATGACTGAGATTCCAGCCTGACTCACCCGCTGTGCCTGGTACCTACAAGGGCTCATAGTAGCAGGGGATTGAGATGCTCAGATTTGTTGTAATAGCAGACCCTGGTGGGCAGCTGAAGGGCAGAGATTCAGCTGAAGTTCTTCAGTCCTTCTTGGCATCTTATATTCTTGCACTTTTTCATTTCTGAGTCATTTTCACTTTTCTTTTTTTCAGGTAGGGACAACTTCTGTATTAAAGAATAGTTCAGTGACATTATGTTGCTCAGGGGATTAGAAACTTGAAGTTCTCCCTCCCTTTGAATCTCATACAATCTATTCCATGTCTTGTTTCACAAAAAGTTGTCCCAAAAGGTGCTTGTTTAGACTGATTAAAAAAGAAAAAAAATGACCAATCAGACATGTCCTGGTCATTTAGCATGCCTGCAAGTGAGACTTTGACAAAGAAGGCAGAGCTGTCAGCTCTGCTTCATCTAGCTGCAGGAAAGCAGCTGATCTTCGATAACCTGCGGTGCTGGGAAACAAAGTCTCTGGATTATTTTAACTTTCCTCCACATAAACCCCACTCCGTTTTCCAGAGCGTTTTCTTTAGCCTTTTCCACAAACCTTAAGTTCCCTCATAAATGTGAAATTGTGCAACTGATTAACTCCCTAGTGTTAATTCTGCCTAGCTGAAGGGAAAACATTGCACTTCCAGTTTTACAGGCTACTCCACTGGGATGCAGATGTAAAAAGCTCCTTTACCAAGAAACTATAATATTCTTGCAAGAGTTTACTATCTCTGTTTAAAATTTGGGGTTTTTTGAAACATGATACATTGTGTTTATAGCTGGTTTAATAAACCAATGCTAAACTTCCCTGGTGAAGCTGCATCTGGAATATTGTGTCCAGTTCTGGGCCCTTCCGTTCAAGAAGGACCTTAGGGAACTTCTTCAAAGAGTCCAGTGCAGAGCCACAAAGTTTAGCTGGTTTAATAAATCAATGCTAAACTTCCCTGGTGAAGCTGCATCTGGAATATTGTGTCCAGTTCTGGGCCCCTCCATTCAAGAAGAACCTTAGGGAACTTCTTCAAAGAGTCCAGTGCAGAGCCACATAAGATGTTGAAGGCAGTGGAACATCTCCCTTATGAGGAAAGACTTACGGACCTGGGTCTCTTTAGCTTGGAGAAGAGGACACTGAGGGGTGGCCTCATTCATGTTTATAAAGATGTGAAAGGCAAGTGTGGAGAGGATGGACCCAGACTCTTCTCAGTGATGTCCAGTGACAGGACAAGAGGCAATGGGTGCAAGTGCGGTTCCACGGGAACGTAAGGAAAAACCTTTTCACTGTGAGAGTGCCAGAGCCATGGAACAGGCTGCCAAGAGAGGTTGTGGAGTCTCATTCTCTAGAAACATTCAAAACCCACCTGGGTGCATTCCTGTGTAACCTATTCTAGGTGATCCTGCTCTGGCAGAGAGGTTGGACTAGATGATCTTTTGAGGTCACTTCCAACCCCTAACATTCTGTGATTCTGTAAATCATTTCATTAGAGTTTAGGGAGGGGGAAAAATCTGCATATAGTAATATCACAAAATTATCAGTATACATCAGTTCTTGAAGTTTACCCAAAAATATAGTCATTAAATTCTGATAGTGGGGGATTATTAAGTTCTTTATTTTTAGGAAAACACAATGCTAACAGAAAATCCCTAAGATGGAAGAATAGGAAATTTGGACCTTTGTATGATCACAGTATCTTAGAAAATAGTTCTTTCCTGCGTGTCTCCATTGTTTGTGAGATCCAAATGAAATGCTGTCTCACACCACTGTTTAGTCAGTACAAAGTTTTCAGCATTGCCTCTGGAATTAATTTTCTCTCTCAGTCAGCTGGAACTAAAGTTTGATGACCTTCCACTCACTCTGCAATCTTCATTTGTCTTCTAAGCTTTTTTTTTCTGGGAAAATACATACAAACAGTCCCAAACTGCAACTCTTTCAACATATGGTTCAGTCCAGGTCCCAAGCTGCATGTTTTATCTTTTAATTTCAGTCCTCATATCTGGCACATGTGAATGCAAATCAAAATGACGAATCCTACGTAAGCAATAATGTAAAGACTCCCTGTAATACACAGGGACTAGTAGCCAAATGTCATCAATTATGCTGACATTTCCTTCAGTGTGGAATGTGCCCTAATACTGAGCAATTGTATGTTAACAATCCCATATGTATTGTTACTAATGGTAACTCTTCTGAGTTGAGCCATTACTGTGATAGTATTTAATAATGTCAGTTTTAATTGCACACATCCAAGCTGTCCCAATCCTTTTGTGGAAGGAAAATGGTGATATATTCACATAAAAACAGCCATCACAAAGCCACTCTTGTTGCGTTTCTTTACATGGAGAGAAAAAATTGTGCTCTCAAACTAAGACCTTGGGTGCCAAGTTGCAGCCTAGAGCATATTTTTATGGCAGATTTATAAATCTCTGAAAATAGGGTTTTGTAATCGAAAAGGGAGACATGATGAATGTATCACTGTGTTTAATTAGATGTCTTTAACCCCCTCCCTGACACTCATATTGCCACAAAAGACGGTGTGCCCACTCTTCTCTCTTATCTGCCTCCTATGATCCTCTGGATCATTGCAGGGTCAGCAAGAGGACATATTTTATTAGCAATAATGAATCTGAGACAAGAAAAGAAAATATTTCTTATTGATTTATTGTGCCTAAATTGGATTTATTTGAGCAGTTTGGTTTTGGTTATTCATGGTGAAGGTTTTCTAACTCCCATGACCTGTGAATGGTCCCTGCAGAACTGAATGAACTGAATGAAGATGACTGATAACCTATATGCCTGCTCTGTGTACCCATCTAGAAGATCTTACTGTTGTGGTGGCTCAAAGACATTCCCTACTCTTTTTTCTTCCTCTTTGTTATTCCCTTAGTTTCTGAGGTTGCACATGTGATGAAGAATCTAAGCTTATCCTCAGGGTCAACTTAGGACCTAGTGAAGGGGGATGGAGAGCTCTGTGCCATCCCTCCCTTTGGGGGCCCCCACTCTGATCAGCCTGTGACACACAGAAGGAAGAGAAACAAATGTTGTGCAGAGAGTAACCACCCCCAAAGTGCTGCAATTTCCTTCATAGCTTTTGAAGACCTCCTACTTCTACAGGGTAGTCATGACACCTACATAAAGCAGGATAACCTGCCCCCCTCACCCCCAAGTCCATTTTGCCCATCTGTGCCAAAACTAAGTACCCTGCAGCAATCTCTGCTTTGGAAATTCTGCTGCTTTCAGAAAGCAGTGAATGGCAATTAGTGTGATGGCTCTGGAGCTTTCTGGTTTTCATCCTCATCAATCAGTAGTGCTTTACATTGGTTCAGTTCCTTTTCTGACACCAGAACTTGCATGAGAAAGGAAATGAACAGCTGAGTGAATGTGTAGTTTGGACTGAGGCTCAAAACAGCCCTTCCACACACACTCTGCAACTAGTGAACAGCAATACTGGCACTACAAATACCTCTTCTGGCTTCTTAGAAGCTACTAAAATGACTGGAGCACTTAGCACATGTTTTTGGACCGTTTCAGGAAACTGTGGCCTCCACCTCTTCATCACTTGTAACTACTTTAAAATATAAAGGTTCTCTTAGCAACCATAACTTTAGAGCTAGAGAGGAAATGGAGATTGAAAAAAATTAAAGTAATTCTTCCAACACTTAATTTCTTACACTCTGTCTAGGGACCATGCATCACAGTCATCTGAGATAAAATACTTTGTGCAATTATTCTTCAGTAGTGTCCACAACCTCACAGAACTATTCCTGGCTCTGCAATTATTTGTTTGTGTTTTAGCTGAATTATCTAGGCATCATCAGTGCTTCTACAAAGAGATGTTGGAGAAGCTGCAGAAGTACTGAAACCTTACTGCACTTGTAAAAGCAATCATCCCCAAACATTTCTTGTTTGGATAAGTGACAAAGTGGTAATGAGAAGAAAATGTTCATGTCTGTAAAGTCAATTCAAGCTCTTGTTCTTTAAAGAGAGTGAGCTCTCTAAAAGCTGCCAAGTTGCCCTCTGATTGTGCAGTCTTCAGTAGGCAAATACCCATGTTCTCCAAAAGTCACTGACAGAGAAGCCAAGGAGTTGAGTATTGTGAGGAGTGCACACCCTCCTGCCCTGGAGTGAGTTACTTCAGTTCAGGGCTAGGGTTATCAACAAAGCAAGCAAAGGGAAGCATAGCAGAGGCTGTCTCCTGCTGATGATTTTGTGTCTCATGTAAATAATTATATGACCTCATGAACCACCAGACTGCATCCTTCACCAAGCACATAGTGTTAAAGTGCTCTGTGCTTCACAGCATGGTGAATTTGGTTCCAGCAACTCACTTTTATATGTTTTAGTGTCAGTTTTATACCTTAAACCTCCTGCCTCTTCAGATCTATGCTAACTTTATGATTTTTTCTCCTTCTCCAAAGCTGTTCTTGTCTCCTTGGGTATGAAGGGGAGAGGTGTGAAATAAATGCAGACGACTGTGAAGATAATGACTGTGAGAATAACTCTACATGTGTGGATGGGATCAACAACTATGTCTGTCTCTGCCCTCCTAACTACACAGGTAAGAAAGGGCCACAACCAAATAAAATGAGAAATCCGTGAAGACTCCCCTCAGTGCTTGGAGGGAAGAGTCCAAATGCATGTTTACTTTGTCTATGAGCATAAAATTAACCAAGAATCTAATCTCATTTTAAAGCATCCTGGATGTCTTACTGGGAAGATGTTAGTTCTGTCAATACTGCAGTACACCTGCTCCCAGGCATGGCCACTTTTCTGAGTCAAAATGCTGATGCCTTATTGTAAAATGCATTAAAATACAGTGAAGTCTAAGGTGACGGAGAAATCTGTCTGGACATCTGCACACACATTCTCTAAATGTATTTCAGAAATATTCCTAGTACTAAGCTGAGTCTGATATACATCTGTTCTGAATCTTGGAAAATAAAAATAGTATGAAAATAGCTTTTGGGGCATAGCTTTCACCTGAGATCTCAGAGGTTTGCATTTATTAAATAAAATGAGCTTGACAGTGTGTGCTTTAAATTCATTATCTCCATTTCAGAAGTGGAGAAGCAACGGCTGTGTGAGAAACCGTAGGCTCAGTGGTAGCCTTTGGTGTGCACCCATGGCAGTTAGCCCAGTTCAGCAGATGCGCAGTCACCTGCTAAATCCATGGTGACAGAAGTTGGTAACTGAGTTACAAATGGAATTAGTATCTCCAGCACCCATCCTGATTTCAGATAAATTCCTTCTGCAAGAGCAGAAACCCTCTTAACTGGAATCTAAAAATGCTCTTTCTCAAATCGTTACTGGAACATACTATTGACTCATTCAAGCTGTGTTAGTATGGCCTTCCTGGCTCAGCATGGAGTGGTAAGGAAACACCTGCAATAGTTCCTACTTCTATCCTTTGAAATGGGTTTATTACCTTCTAAGCATGGGGAAGTAATGAAGGGCTTCTTGTACGCTGGAATATATTACATGTCAGGGGATTTAATGAGGATCAAGCTTGAGTGGCTGAGTAAGGCAGGAGGAAAGCTTCTAGAATTTCCAAACTCTTAAAATACTTCTGTGGCTGATACAAAGGAGGCCCATGTAAATCTTTAGCTCAGAAAAAAAAGCCCTATGATTTTTGTGTACATTTATTGTACTTCTAAAATGATCTTTCTGCCAAACACGGAAAAACTTCAGCTTAGCAGAGTGAAGGGTTTTTGCTCATAGAATGTTGAGCCCATTCTGCTTACTCGTGCACTATTTATGGGAGCTGTTCTTGGGTGGTTTCAAACACAACTCTCTACAGAGAAGCAGAATCTTTACATTTACAAGAGGAAATATATTTGCCCAGCCAAGAAAGCAAACATATCTAGTAAGGAGCTGAACTCAGTATATATGCAAATGTCTGTTCCTTTCCACAGGCATATTGCAGATTTTTTTTTTCTCACACAAAAAAGTATAGAAAAGAACTAGATTGGGATTTCTTCTCAAATTGCAGTCTTGTTAGGGGCCAGAGAACTCATATGATACTTCAGAATCAGTTTTGAAGTATTTTATATCAACTTCCAGCTGCTTGCCTTTTTTTTTTTTAACACTGACCATTGTCTGTGCTGTGCTCTTGCTTATGAGCAGGACTTTGCCAAATACTAGACCCCAGTCTTGCAATGTAGGTACACATAATTGTATATAGCACACAATGAGCACTTGCTATCACTGTGCAGGCAGTAGCTGTGACTAGAGTTGCAATAAACTGCATTTTAAAAAAGAGCAGGAAGTACTTCTGGAAAAATATAATATGAATCATGAGTGCAAAAGACTGCAGAAGTAGAGGTGCTTCTTAAATTACAATCACAGAATGTTAGGGGTTAAAAGGGACCTTGAAGGATCATTGAGTCCAACCCCCTGCCAGAGCAGGATTGCCTAGAGTAGGTTACACAGGAATGCATCCAGGTGAGTTTTGAATGTGTCCAGAGGATGCTCCACAACCTCTCTGGGCAGCCTATTCCAGGGCTCTGGCACCCTCACAGTGAAAAAGTTTCTCCTTCTTTTCTCCTCCTATGCTCCAGCTTGCACCCCTTGCCCCTTGTCCTGTCACTGAACATCACTGAGATCTTGGCTCCATCCTCCCCACACTCACCTTTTACATATTTATAAACATGAATGAGGTCACCCTTCAGTGTCCTCTTCTCCAAGCTAAGGTCCCTAAGTCTTTCCTCATAAAGGAAATGTTCCACTGCCTTCATCATCTTTGTGGCTCTGCACTGGACTCTTTGAAGCAGTTCCCTGAGGTCCTTCTTGAACTGAAAGGCCCGGAACTGGACACAATATTCCAGATGTGGCCTCACCAGGGCAGAGTAGAAGGGGAGAAGGACTTCTCTCGACCTATTAACTGCACACTTTCTAATACCTCCCAGGATGCCATTGGCCTTCTTGGGGCACATTGCTGCCTCATGAAGTCTGAAGGCTTACAATAGTTCATGCTGCTTTAAAAAAAGGAAGAGTTTAGTGAGCTGTGATGAACAAATTGCCTTAACGTGCTTTACCTCCATTTTGGAGTGAGATAGTTCCTCAAACCTGATCAGTCACCTGAAAGGACTCACTGTAGTGCAGCTGCCTGGACTGAAATATCCCTCAGAGGTGCACCTGGCTCTTAGCATAAAAGTAGGAAACAACATAAAATGGCTGGAAGAATTAGAGTCATCAGCCAAGCAAAAGTTGCAGACAAGCCAAGCAAATCTAAGACATGGTTTTGAGGGTCCTCTAAGAATTGAATAGAAACACAAGGAACTGGAGATCATCTGAAACTGATTCATTGAAAGAACAGCAAAGAAAACGCATGGAAGCCCATAGGCAAGTCATGAAGAGGCAAGCAGAGTAAGCATTTTTTGAGTTGGTTTTTTTTGTTTGTGGGATTGTGTTGGGCTTTTTTGTTGTTACTGCTTTTTCACAAACACTTTTTATGGAGAATAGAAATTTCTTTGTCAGGTTCATTGGCTGGGCTTTGTGGCTGAACAAATCCAGACTATACGATACATTTTACCAGCGTAAGTATCCAAGAGTTGTTGGTTCCAGATACAAACTGGACTTCTCAGCAGATGTTGCAGTTGAAACACAAGTTAATTCAAGAGTAATCTGTGTTACAGTGGAGATGAGACTAGATAATCTGTGATAATCTGTGATGTTCTGAGTACCATGCAGGCTGTTGGATGTAGCTGCCCAGCTCAGCTACTGCAGATTCCTTATTTTCTCAACTGTAGAGGCAGACAGGCTCTGGTGTTCTGTGAAGTAGGTAGTCTGAATTCTTCATCACTCTTGTGGTCTTGGATGCCATAATACTAGTAAGGCTGCAGTGATATTCCAGGAAACACTGCACATCTGAAATAAACGTGTGTTATAAAATAAAGAATAGTCTGAATATAGGGTGGAAGCATGTATGTGTGTTGTGCTGTAAGAAATATTTAGGATTTCCCCTTGGTTTAGTTGACTAACAGTTAAATTGTGTTAGTAAATCTTGTGTTCCAAAATGAAATGCAAATTAAAAGTGCGTGTGTTGGAAATGGTGACTATTGAGAGAGCTGCAGTATCCAGGGTTTGGGTTTCTTCCATACCTTAGCCTTTTCCTGCTTTATCTTCTGTCTGTCTAATTTTATATGTTGTAGCCTTTTTAGGAAACAATATCCCAAATAATGCATAAATTTTTGATTCATTGGTTGGAATAATGAAGGCCAAAGAGCTTTCTTCAATTAGTCACTTTTTGCAGTGTTTTCATTTGAAATTCTTTGACAGTCTTTTCTCCCACTCAAAGTAGATGAGAAATGGCCAGTTTAAGTGACTGCTGATGGGAGGAATTTGCCATACTCCAGTCCCATTGCACTTGCAATAAAACAAAACACAACAAACCCACTGAAAAATAACCCACACTCACACCTCCTTCCTAGTTCTCTTCCATCTAGTTAACTTTAAAACCCTCATCCCTGGAGGTGTTTAAGGCCTCGACCAACCTGGTCTAGTGGAAGATGTCCCTTCCAATGCTAGGGGAGTTGGAAGTAGATGATCTTTAAGGTTCCTTCCAACCCAAAGCATTCTATGGATCTAATCTATGAAAACAATGTACAAATACAAATGCATTCTATGAAACAGGTAAACAAATTGAAGAAGACAAAACTCACAGGGAGGGTGGAAGGAGGTGATTGCCATAAAAAGATTCCAGCACTTGTCTCCACTACTAGGTTTCCTCACCCTTCTTAAAGACAATATTTTCATAGTTTATTGCCTGTGTTTACATAACCAAAACAATACTTATGCTGTGTAGCACAGTCCTGATGGCTTTTATTGTCAATTGATGTCTTATTTTTCCTCTCCCAAATTGGTTATTTTAATACTGAAGCTAAATTATAAGCATGTACTTCTTCCAGGATAATCATGTAGCAAAATCCAGCAACCTCTAAAGCCTGAACAGTCTGTGGGCTGCTTTACAAATTGGTTGGACTTGATCCTTGATGGATTACAGAACCTCACAGTTCTGTAGACTTTCCACCTCTTCAAAAAGAAACATATAGGAACATTGAAAGAGGACTATATGAATTAGATCAATCACCATGGTTCTTTTGCTTTTTTGTATTTTTCTGATTTTTATCTTCAACATGGTCTGTCTCCAGCTATCTCTCTAGCTTTGTGGTTTAGAAATGTAGAACAAAATACATACAATTTTTCCCTTCCATTCCTTTTTTCATTCACTACTGTCACAGACCTTGGGATCCATCACTGGTTTACTTATAGTTCTAGATTCAAATATAGAATTTCGTACTTCCAAAAGAGATCTGCTCTGCAGTCTCACTGTCCTCTGTGCTTTCACTTGAAGCTGTGTCCCAACGTACCAAAAGGACCTAACAGGTGATGGGTACAAGTTAATCCTGGGAAGATTCCAATTGGACTCCAGAAGAAAATGTATCCCCTGAGAACAGCTAGAGATTGCATTATCTCCCAAGGGAAGCAGTGGATTCCCCTCCACTGGACAGGTTTAAGACTCAACCTGACAGGGTGCTGGGCCAGCTCATTTCAACTAGAGTGTTACCTAGAGAATTTGGATCAGACGATCCTTGAGGTCCCTTCCAACCTGGCATTCTGTGAGTCTGTGACCAAATGGGCTGTACTAAACATGTGCTATGTACTAGCTTTATATGCTGGTTTATTTTTTGTTTGCTGTGACTTTTCCTTCTGTCTGTTTGATTTTAGTCAACAGGCAGGAGTATTTAGTGCTTACACACAAGAAAAAAAAAAACAGGAAATATTTCAGTTTTTGCTAAGGATCCTAAAAAGCCTCAGCAAATAAACACATCTCGTTGTTCTGAAACCTTAAAAAAATTGTAATTAGTGGGTTCTACTACTGAAAATAGGTCTTTTTCTAAAATACATGGCATCCCGTGGTGGGGAGAGCGGGGAACAAGTGTTTTAAAATAGTTTGTTTCCCTGGGAAAAAGCTGGAAGCAGTTTGTACCACAGAAAAAAGTACCTCTTAAAAAAATGACTAGAAACTATTTCTGGTTTTATGTGTTTGGAAGAGAAGGCTAAGATCTATTTTACCTTAGGGGACCTTGTGGTGTTCTGTGGTAGATGGTATCTGAGATTTTTGCAGTTGTGCTACTTTTAGACAGAACACTGTTCACTGTTAGTGATTATGGTCCCTTTTTCTAGCGTATCTGATTGTGGTTGCATGGCTAAAGCTGAGCACTTAGTCAAGCCAAACAACTCTGGAAGAAAGAAGTTGTGTGGTGACTTGTGGCTGACACTCTTTGCTGGAGCTCTTCAGCCCATTTCCCATTGCTAACCATTGTGGGGCTGAATTGCAGCAATCCCTGAGACAGGCACCAGTGACAGCTGAATGAAGCTGAAGTGGCTCACTGCATTAAAGGGCTTTTTTCCACTCCTGCTCCCCTCCCCCCTGCTTCCTCCCGCACATTTTCAACAATATTTTTGATATAGGAAATTTTTTAGGTAATGTGGTTCAGCCTTGTGGTTCCACAAAGATCTGGACTGCCTAATAAACCCTGAAGACTTAAGCGAGCACTTAACTATCAGCCTTTTTAAAACTTTAGAACTCTAGCCATAATTTCTTTGAGACAAACAGAAAATTGTGGTCAAAGTTTGATGTAGTTTCTTCCTTTTATTTGAAGGAGTTCTGCCTTACATGGAAGGTTCTCAGGATTAGTTACTTGGCAAATGTGAAGTATATTTGCTTTCAGTGCAAAGCATAAAAAGACGCCCACATTTCCCTCTTGTATAACTATGAATGAGAAGTGCTGGAAGATCTGGAAGTTATATCTTTGTTCAAGAGCTTAAGCCCACCAGTCCTGTTTTATTAAGAGACCCACATGTCATTGCTATCAGATTGGATTCTTTTACCTCATTGTACTTGGGACTGAAGAAGGAAACAGGACTGTAACTGGCAGCTTAGTCTCAGTATGGGTGTTCTATTATATTGGAGCTCTCAGCTCCAGAACTCCTTCTGGTCAGATTCCCATTTGTAAAATGTAGTGTCTCGTGTTTAAAGAGAGAGATATACTACAGAATTTCTCTTTGTTCATCAGGAGCATAGTGTATATCCCAAAGAAAATGTAGTCTCAGCTACTACTGCCTTCAAGAGTGGGTGAAGTGAGTATCATCCTCAAATGTGATTCATGATTCATTAAATCCCATCTGTGAAGAAGCACATCAGAGGATTCGAAACCAACCACAAGCCAAATACTTCCCTGCTTACTGGCAGGTAGTGCATACTGCACAGTTAATAAAGCTGGGAGAAGCAGAGTCCACCTATGGACAGTGTGTTCAGCACCCCAGCATCTCTAGGATGGCCGTGTTAGAACTGCCAGTAGAAAATAAGGAAATCTTTCTGCCTATCAGGTGTTCTTCAGAGATCTCTCTTGGTTCAAAGACTGTATTAGAACCCACCCTGGAGCAGTTCTTGAAGAACTGTAGCCTGTGGGAAAGACCAACATTGAAGAAGTTCATGAAGGACTGTATCACGTGGGAGGGACCCCACACTGGAGCAGAGGATTAGCATGAGGAAGGAGTGGCAGAGTGTTATGAACAAACCACAACCCCCATTCCTTCTCCTCCCATCAGACCAGCATGAGTTGGCAATGTGACCAGTGACCTATCTGCCAGCCGTGAAAGGATGTCTCAGGAAATGTATTGCATCTCCGATGTGACTGGACACACTGGATTGTGTAGACAACTGAACTGATCCCTAATAGATTCCAGACAAATCACATAGTTGGACAACATCCATATGAAGTAATACAGCTCAAAATTGTAGGAGGTCTGGCAAAACTGGGATCCATTCCAGACACAGTGGTTCTGATGGATATGCAAGTCACCACCTTGTAAGAGCCCTAGAGATTGTCCAGTCTAGTTAATGTTTTACATACTGCATCGTTGTGGCATTTGTGATGCTGAGTATGATTTTTTTTTTCCATGCTTTGGCAGCATGTAGAACTGGAACATACTCTGTCAAGGATCAGAAGCAGTCAAAGATTCATTACTTCTCTCCCCAGATTTTGTTGTTTAGTCCATTCCCCTTTTGATTAACATCAAGATTAGAGATAATTACTCCTTAATTCAGAAAAATAGAAGCCACTTTGGGAATCTCAGTGTGGAATCTTAACTTCAGGTTCCCACTTCATATGAGGCCAAAATATGAGACATGAAAACTCAGATAAGAGTTTTTAAAGCATTAACACAGAATAAAATGCATAAAGTGACTTTTAGTTCTTTGCTTAATGTGGGCAGTGTTCATCAAGATAGAGCAAACTTCATTAATAGGTCAGGAAGAGCATACCGCTACATCGCATTCCAGGTAATTTCTTTTATGATTTGGTATCTAACATGATAGTTGAGTGCATTTTCTGTTGATGGAGTTCCAGAGTTTCTCCTTTATTCATTGCAAGTTGAAACAGTTTGGAAGTAAAAAAATGCATATTTTTATTTTCCAAGATAAGCCTCAGATCTTTTTAATCAAGCGTCAACAACATTCCTAACTGAATTATTATCTTGGAGAAACATCCTATGTCTGTTCCACCCAACTGTTTTTAGGTTCTGTTTTCTGAAATTTCCAGTTGGCAGTGACTTCTTTTTAGTGACCGAAAGGAGAGATGGGGAGAACAAAATACAAACCCTACTTCTTCCGATACAAATTATTAGACACAAAATGAGTAATCTCTTATGAGAAAAACAGTGCAGTAATTTTTTTAGCAGTAAAGAGAAGAATTCCATTCTGACTTACCTGGAAAATTGCATACTATTTAACCATTCAAATATACATCATCTCCCTGTGCAGCCTGTAAAAGTTTTCACTGTGGATAAAGTCCAGGCTTCCTTCATCCTTTCTTCACTGTAAGCACTTTCCTTTTCTCAAGTGATATTGTGAAATTCTTGACAGCTTTTTTGCTTTTAGTCTTCCAGGCTTCAGGCCTGTAGTGATAGGACAGGGAGCAGTGGGGTTAGATTAAAGAGTGGATTTGCTTTGGATGGTAGGAACAAGTTGTTTCCCATGAGGGTAGTGGAACACTGGACCAGGTCACCCAGAGAGGTAGTTGAGGCCACATCCTTGGAGATATTCAAGGTCAGGCTCGACATGGCTCTGGGCAACCTGATCTGGTGGTGGATGTCCCTGCTTACTGCAGGGGGATTGAACTACATGACCTTTGGAGGTCCTTTCCAACTCAAACCATTCTATGATTCTGTCCCATTAAGGATGAACATATTTTCTATGTCGGTTTATCAATTATTTGATGAATACTCTGAATGAGAGAACAAAGTTGTCACCCAGTTGAGATATGAAACAAAAGGGAAATCATCAGACTCATAGGCGGCAACCTGGTGGTCTAGATTGCTTTTTTCAGAACTGCAGTTTTACTTACAGATAAAAAAGTAAAATACTATTACTGTATCTAATCTCTTTTACTGATTAAGGAGAAATAATGTAACTTGGATCTGGGTTTTAAAAGTCTAATGTGGCATGAAATAAATAGCTCTCATGATAGTACAGAAGGGGAAAAAAGAACAATTATTATTAAACTGTGTAAAAGTCATCTTTATTGCTCTGTTGTTGTTTGGGCTTCGTTATGAGACCTGGGAAGGCTGCAGAAAAACCTAGGCATGTTTCTTGGCAGCTCTGCATAAGCAGTGAGCCCTATGAAAAGTGAATGTGGAAAGCCCCATGAAATTCATGGTTTTGCTGAAAAAAATAAGACCAGGAAAATGTTGCATAAAGTTAAATAAAAATGTTTGCTGCGTTGGGTTTTTTGTTTGTTTGTTTTGTGGGGAGGGGGGTTTGTTGTTTTGTTTTGGTTGATTTGTTTGTTTGTTTTTAAGCAATAAGCAGTGCTGGTGAAGGTTTGGGGACTTTTTTCTTTTTCTCTTTTTTATTTTTTCTTTTTTGAGGGTGGGCTGGAGTGTTTCTTTTGGAGGATTTTTCAACGCATGAGACAGAACAGCAATGGGACATCCACCTGTTGGTATTCCTCCTGTCAGTAGAACTTGGTTTTGATCTGGAAGTTGGATTTTTTGTGGCAGATCAGACTGCTTCCTTCATCTGTCTTAAGAACTTTGAAATGCAGTGCCCAGGCAGCTGAGGGGATGTGCCTGTGTTTCTAAAGATACCATCTTTGTATCCTTCAGACCACAGAACATCACTGACCTAATACCTCCAGCTACTATGAAAAGTAAAATCTGTTGGCATAAGTATTTTTCCTCTTGTGAATCTGACGTAATCTCAACCTGTTCTTTGTTGGGGTGCATTGCATGTTGATTTATTTGTTTGGCTTTGGTGAAAGGTTAAAAAAAAATTAACTGATTAGAAAAGAAATCTAGTTGTCATTATCCTGTCTTTTATATAAGCATTTCAAAAATCTCTGTGTACCCAATTAGAGTTGTGATCTGAGACTACATAGGAGACAGGAAAATGTGGATGTTGGATTGTTTTCTGCATTTGGGTCAGCATTACACTGAAGGCTTCTGTTGTTTTAGCATGATCAAATATCTTCCACAAAGAGAATTAGTGCTCCTAAAGTTGGGCTAAGATGAATGTCCAGGGTTTTTTTAGGTTCACATAGCTATTCAGTGAGGAATTTGGACTAGACCTTTAATTGCTGCACAGAGAAGCAGCCCTGTGTCACTCAAAAAAAAAAAAAGGATCAGATTTTTCCTCTGATACTGACATTAAAGCAGCCAATGAGTATTGCACTCTCAGGTCTGAGGGTAGGTTTTTTGGCCCAGATATTTTCTGAGTGAATAAAATATGAGAAAGTCTTTCTGTAGCTGGTGCCTTGGGTTTTGCTTCTCAGAAAGTGTTTTATTTCCCTGGCATGCCTTCTGCAACATCTACTGAATATTGGTGGAGCCTGAAATAATGCATCAAGAATTGTCTTCCTGAGATGAGGCTGCTCTGGTTGCAAGGCATTCCCAAGTGAGCTTCTTAATGAGTGATAGATGGGAAAAACAACAGGAAGGATCCTTAAAAGTTCCAAGCTTTGCATGAAAAATGGTACTTTTTTTTTTTTTTTGGATGCTATGTTTGGTACCTAGCCTAGAATTCTCCTACATTTTGATAGTGGTGCCTTCAGAATGAGAGAGTGAGTCAAAATATTTGACATTTGGAGAGATTTTTACTGGATCTCTAAGCACTTGTCAAGACTGTTGAGAAGAATACTTTGAAAAGAATTATGATTTCCTTTGAGAGTTTATGAAACTGTTGGTTTTTTAAAAGACTGTTTCCTTTTCTTCAGAATAACAACCAAAAAAAAAAAAAATTGAAACCTCAAAAGTGTGTATTGACCATTTTTAGTGAAAGGATAGTTGAAGGGCTTCCCAAAACATTTCCAGCTTTAGATCACTGAGTTTTTTTAATGTCACCAGATGTTATTTTTTTTCCATGTTTATATTCACATAAGATTCATAGCACGTAAGGGGAACAACAAACTGGCAGTTGTCCAGGTATCCTAGCAAGTTCTGACCTGCTCACGTTCATGTCTGCCCAAAGGCCGAGGGAGTCACTTTGCCTGTTGATATTTGGGAAGGTTGGAGGGCTGTGGGTTTGGGGATTGCTTAGCAAGCAGACCTTTCTCCAATTCTGCCACCTCAAAAATGTGATAATAGCTGTCCCCAATGACAGCTTGGTTCGTATTTATAAAGTTGAATGTCTCTAGTTGCTTTTGAGAAGTAACAAAGTAAAATGGGCAAACCTCAAGTCCAGGCAATTATCTGTTTTCCTGGTTCCCATGGCTTCTCAGCATTTGGCATGACCCACTTCCAGGGTTGGATACATTCATTACATTTGCCCAAGATTTGCCCAGGGCTGCAGAAAAGGCTTGGTAGTACTTAATAGTGGTGGCTTCCTGGATTCCTTGGCTCCAGATGGAATTGGTTGTCTTATAACTGATCCTATGAACAATAAACTGTCCACTGCAGATTGCCATGCCAGGCTTCTCTAATACTGTCAAACCCAGCTCACTAAAAGCCATGAGGGTATGTATGGAGCATGAGTACAGGGTTCCTGTGGTACTACCCTCTCTCATGCCTCCAATGCTTTTGTATTGACAACTGATGGTTGTCACTGATGGTTGACAACTCTCAAAAGCAGCCACATTAGATGTTCCATGTCTGAAACAAACAAAAAAACTATGTATCATACTTCCATTGTAATATGAAGAGTCAGATAATGAGCTATGTAGCTTCTACCGTAGGGAGGCTGGAGAGATGGGAGAAATAACCTTGAAGGAGTGAGCTGGGGGTGTTCACAACTTAAAACCATCCCTGTCATCACCAGAGTCATCCTCCCAATTGTGCTCTCAGTCATCCCTGCCAGATCCCAAGACTGATAAAAAACAGTTCTGATTTGCATTTTCCATTTCAATTTTGATCTTTGTGGTTTGCTTGGCTTGTGTTTTCAAGTGTTTCTCTGTAGCCACAGGAGTTAGAATGTAAGGACATTTGCAGATGTTTTCTCCCAAGATGCAGGTAGAGCTGCAGCTTCATGAATATACTGCTAAAACATTGCCAGCCCACCAGGGCCTCCCACTTCAGCCTTTCTCCCACCCCATCCACATGGCTTGTTGCTCATGTGATGGTATGTATCATGTATAGGCACAAAAAACATGCATAACCTTGAAACCCTGCAGATGTGGTCTTCTGATACAGCTGCGCAGGGGGTTTTGGGGCTGTAGCTTTTGGGGGTCTCCATGCTGAGTACTTGACCTTTGCTTTTCCCACATGGCTTTGGGAGGTGTGTGGTAGGTTTCTTTTGGTTTCCTGGGAAGGCAAAGATTTCTGTGGTCTTTGGCTGGATCTCAAATCCTGGGGTACTGATGTGTGACCTAATAATTTAGGACTCAGAGAAGGGTAGTATTTAAATAAACTGTGTTTGAACACTCTGGAACTATTAATTATTACAATTTATACAAATCCAGGGAGGTGCATGCTATGTAACACACCATACGTAGGAACAGCTGAGCTGAGCTTACACATGATGGATGTTTTTCTGCAAAGACATCATCTCCTATGAGCACAATAGAGCACTATTCTTACAAATAGTGAATGTTTTATAATTGCATGCAGTCCTAAGGCTGGTTCCTATTATTGAAGAGTCACAGACGTTTTGGGGAGGAGGGTTTGTGGTTGTTGTTCTTTTCCAGAGTGATGTCCAATCGGCTTCTTTGACAAAGTATTAACTAGGGATAAAATATGTTTCAGTGTGAAAATGTTACAGTTCAATGAGCCACTTTGCTTTTGTGTCACTTTCTTGCTTTGATATAAGAGGTTCTGGGTCAGGAACTGCCCATTTGATCCTTAGTCTGTCTCCAAGTTCAGTTTATATGTCAGTGCATTTTATGCCAGCCTTTCAAATTCATGTGATAGAAACAATACAGTCACTAAAGGTCAAAGGAGCCCAGTTTAGTGAAGTCTCACGTGCCCTCCCAAGAAACATTGTCACTTCCTGCTGAGTTACTGAGCTGCCTCCCCATCTAGAGACATGTGCCATCCCTGAACAGGGGTGCAGCTGCTTTGGGATTGTCCAAGTTACATTACAGCTTTATTGCTTTTCTTTTGCCTCAGGTGAACTGTGTGATGAGGTGATTAACCACTGTGTTCCTGATCTAAATCCGTGTCAACATGAGTCCAAGTGTCTTCCACTTGACAAAGGAACCAGGTAAGTGTGTTTATGCTGGTCTCCATACACTGGGCTGATTCATCCATCTGCTTGACTAGGGTTGAACTAACAATGAGTTTGGGTAAAAATCATCATCATTAATGTGAATAGTACAAGACTATATATACCTCAGGCCACGTCACCTTTTAACACAACCAGCTCTCCTCAGCCCATGCTGGCTCTGTGTTTAAAATCTACTGTTCATTCCAACTACTAAGAAGAAAAAGATAAACTTGTTTCCAGAGCATAAAGCTGCAGGTCAGGAGTTTTCTCTTTTATCCCCACTTCAGCTGTTGTGTTCCAGGATGGTTTGTGGCCTTGGGGTGTAGTGGCACAGGCCAGCCTTGACCACACTGGGGCTTCTATCCCCACACTTACTTACCTAGGCAGCAGCAGCCCCCCAGCTGACCTGGACAGCTCTCACTCGGGAGCTGCTGCCTTCCCTTGGCGAGGCTCATCGGAGATTTTGTGAAGTCTGTGTTTGCATTTGTATCTTGGGAATGACACTGACTGTTTCAGAGGGCAAAATAAAGCCTCATGTTTTAAATGGCAGTAAAACATCTGGAGATTTGGGGGTTGGGGTGCTTTGAGAGGTGCACAGTAGCAGTGTTCACCACTTGTCTCAGGAGGGCGTTTCAGAGCAATTCAGCAAACAGTGACAGTTGGAAAGCCAAGCTCTGTGCAAGCTTGAATCAAAGAAGTAGAAAAGGAAGACAAATTCAAGAGGATTCTGCACTTTCTCCTAAGGTGGTTGCCACAGCCACCATGCAATCCTGAGTGCTCACTAGTTCCCTCCTGGGAGGGAGGGCTGGCCCTCAACCAGCACACCCAGCATGTCAGAGGGAACAGTAGTGCTCTTTGGTCATCCTAGTAACTTACAATTGGGGTCAGATTGTGTCCCCTGTGAATCAATCAGTGTGTCAGAATAGTGTGAACTAGTAGACAGAACACTTCAGCATTGTTAAAAAGAAGTGAACCAGTTTCAGGGATGTGGTTATCTGGAGGGCAGATGAAGCTGTGCTAGGCTGTTGGTCTGTACGGCCCAAGCCTTTCTTTTGGGGTGAAAAACCTCTGGACAGAAATGTTTCTGACTCTTCAGGAAGATGAAACTATTAAATGATTAAGACAGTTCCTGAAATGATGCACAGGGACTAGCTAAGGAGGTGTGTAGCAGTACATAAATAGTCCCTGATGCTCCTTCCAGTTCTCATTCCTAGTTAATTCATCATTCGACTAATCCAGTAGCTCATCACTTTATGAGGCAAAGGCTTGCAACTCAAATTACCTTATGTTGCTAGATGCTTGCAGGGATGGAGACAGCTGTGGTCCTGAATGGTTTTATACTTGCTGGAAGCATTTCTTTACCTGCCACCCAAATAATTTGAGTAATAAGACACATTTTCTTGCTTGCTTGCTAGAAAAGTGTTCTTTACAGTGGGGCCATAAACCCTTGAGGGGAGCCTTAGTAACTACTTTCAAGTATTTTCTCCTCCTGCTTGTTGCATTATTCTTCCCATTATTGATAGAATGCTACACAAAAATCCAGAATTTCTTTACTACTTCTGTCCCAATTTGCTTTCTAGCAGGCCAGACTTGAGAGTTGATGGAGCCTGCCAAGGTTTGAGTATAGATTTCTCCAAGTATTACTTTTTCTTTCATGCATTAGTTGCACCAAACCATTCAAAAATGGGCTGAGAGCCCTCAGTACCTTTTGCAGTGATGTGCAACTGGGTCTCACTGAAAACAGCAACCTGTTGATCTCCTGGCCTGGCATGTACCATATATTTAGCACATAGTGGTGCAGCGTAGTGCCCCATGCAGCATGAGTAGTGCTCCATGCAGTGTTAGTAGTGCCCCATGCAGCACGAGTCAACTTCATGCACCAATCCTCAGCTCTGCTTACAGGGGCAGGGAATATTAATGGCAGAATTCAGACTTGTTCCTGAGGTGACCATCCACTTGTCAGCTCTGTGCCCTGGGCAGCAAGGACACCAGCCTGTGTCTGTCATGCCTTCATCTCTCTTTGGTCTGCAATACTGAAGAGGGAGGAAAAGATGATAAAGACAGGGTGAAAAATAGGAAGCCAAGTTAGTTATTGATGTGGGGAGGGAAAATCCATTCTTGCCCTGCAATAGAAGCCACGATTCATGGCTTTAATACAATAGACATTGAGTGCATGGAGACGCAAATTCCCTTGGACAAACCAATGTTTTACATACCACTAGACATGGTTTTAGGCTCTCTCTGATACAGGAATGTTGCCATCACTACGAAGTTGTAGCAAAAACAATTTCAACTGTACTGGTGTCAGATGGTCAATGGGAAATGATATAACTCATCTTATGGTGTAAATAACTCTTTTAGCAGGGCTCAAATATAAAAGTTTCTTTGCTGCCTCCTTTACTGCAGTGAAGGTGTACTGATCCTCTGTTACTTGATGGCAGGATGTGGGATTGGGATGGAGCTAACATGCCATCATTCACTGGTAGGGGAGATTCTTGATTTTCTAGGAGGCACTCATCTGGCTGTTTCTCACCTGCCATACTCCACACGTGCATTTTTTGGTAGCTCCAGACACACTAACTGCTCAGAGATAACTGATCAAAACAGGAATTCCATATTTCTAAAGGGAAAGCCAAGCTTGGAGTCTTTCAGTGTGTGTTTGGCTGCACAGAGCTATTTGCTTTTTAAGCTGAAGTTGCAGGTGGCTTTCCTCACTTCCAACCTCCACATATTTATTGTGCTGTTACTATAGAAGAAGAGTAGCTTTCTGTATGCCAGAAAACAAAATAAAAGTCAACCAAGAAAAGAAAAAAAACCCCACCACATTTAATACAATGAAATGACTTCTAAAAAAAAATAACTCCAGGAAAGGAGCATGGTTTTCCATTCACTGTATTGATGTTGGAGTATGGTATAAATATACTTTATTATTCTAGAACTTGGAATTATTACCTGACAGCTTAAAATGCTGATTTAATGCAGCCCTGCAGAGAAAAGTGGTGGTTCTGTCATTACTGAGATAGCCAATACACATCATAAAATTGATGCATGGCAGCCCTGAATAAGGAACTGCACATCGTTCATTATTACATCACTTTATATTAGGACTGCAGGGATCACTAAAAAGCGACAGGATTAAATGCTGCCAAATTCCCCTACAAAGTCTTTTGATTGACATTATTTGCTTGCAGGTGTGACTAAAACGTTGCCAAAAATGTTGCCCGCTTCTTGTGGTTTGGGGAAGGGACACTTTGGTTTTCACTCTGTTTTGTCGTCTGCGTTATGTTAATCACAGTATTTCCTGAGCCATCAAGGTGTAAAAAGGCAACATAGGCATGCAGAACTGGACCATCAACCATCCTGTGGCTGTGGAGGGTCATGATGGGGGCCTCTCCTGTAGGGAGTATGGAGAGAGAAAGTGTACATATCTACATGCTGTTATCCATAGTAAAGCCCACAGGCTAACAGGCTTTGCCTTATTTCCTCCTTTCATGTTGTCAGTCACAAGCCATGTGTTGAAATGGAGTCAAGGTCACATTCTTCTCAGTGCTTGAGCTATGTTGTTGCTGAAGTCCTGGTGCTGTAGCAGTCATTCACTGGGCATTAGTACACGCAGCACCTGCTGCTGCGTTCTGGCAAGCTTTGCCCAACTCGCTGCCTTGCCATGATGAGCTGGAGAGCAACCAGAAGCCAGAACACACCGCCGCTCAGAATCAAATTCAGCGCAGTGACTGCTGCCTGGAAAGTGAAAATATCTTTTCTCATCAGCTCCCATGCATCCAGTTCCTCTGAAGACATTTTTCTTGAAAAGACCAGAAGAGTAGATTGATGGAGCAGTAGCTTCTCTCCTGATGCCACCTCCTTCAACTTTATGTCTCTCCTCTTCCAGCTCTTGGTGGCAAGCACACTGGGTCCAAATAAGGGGTTCTAGCAAGAGCACAGACCTCTTTTATTGCTGAAGTTAACTAGCTCTTCCCTTGTTTTGGTTGAAATTATATGCCTTTTGTTTTCCAGATGTGCAGTAACATCCCTCTGGGAGGAGTAAAACGTGTTTTATGGACTACAGCACGTTCATGACTAAACACTGCAGAGTCAGAAAGAGTCTGATCGGAAATCCCCAAAGATCTGTTCCAAATCAGAGACTTGGGGATGTATTCTGTATTGTCAGGTTAAAAACTTCAGCAAAGCTTATAGAGGAAACGCTGATGCAGCCTTTGCACAACAAACTTGAGAATTGTCTAAAGTAAAATAAAATAAAAAGCCGAAGTTTAGGTTTGGGTGCATCCCACTTTGTTGCTCCTGTGAATGGTGTCACCTCATAGCAGCAGGTACATGCCTTGTCTGAGTGTCACCATGAGACAGGACAGGCTTCAAGGGCAACTTTCCATAGTTGCAACAACATTTGCTGTGCCTTGCAAATGAATGGCAAGCAGGTGGTGGTCTCAAAACTGATGGTCTTTTTGTTTAAACTTGATGAGTTTTATGGCTTGCTTGCAGATCACTTCCATTTGGAAGGTGGAACTTTACTGTGCTCCATGCCAACCTCAGGCACTCAGCAATGTGCAAATGTTGGCAAAATCCTAGTCTGAGACATCGGAGCAACTGCCCTTGTAGAATGTTGTCCTCTGAGTCTGTAAGGTTAGGGAAGATGTTGTCATCTTCAGCATAATTGAGAGACCACTGTATGATCACCATTCTCCACAGACTTGCCTGAAGAAAAGCAGTACTACGATATGCTTTGCTTGGCTTGAGTTTAAACAGGTTGTAGAACCTGAACTGCAGACACGAGGGACTTGAGCATTTCTGATGGCAGGGACGTGCTTGATGTTTCCAGGAATAATTGCTAACACCTTTCCATCTCAAATCAGATTGGTGCTAGGCTGCCTGTGTGTGCTATTGCAATTAAGAGTGATCCTCTTCTATTTCAGATGTGAGTGCTTGCCGGGTTACAGTGGAAAACACTGTGAAACAGATGATGATGACTGCGTGGGCCATAAGTGTCGCCATGGAGCAGCCTGCATAGATGCAGTCAATGGCTACACCTGTGTCTGTCCTCAGGGCTTCAGGTAGGTGAGAGCCACCTCCCCCAGACTATCTTCTGAACAGCATTGGGGCATTTCCTTTAATTGCTTTCATCCTTAGAGCTAATCAGCCCCTACATGTGGTATTGATCCATCAGTCCTACCTGAATGGATGGCTCAGTTCTTCAAAGCTTGTAGCTGAAGTAGGTGTTAATGAGTTAACTGAATACAGGGGGTTGATCATTCTTGCTTTGGAAAGAGCAATTTACCTTTAGTGCAGGGCTTGGATAAAGGCCTGCAAAGGATAATAAAATTGCATATACGAACCCTCAGACCTGGCTGCAAGAATACACAAGTCTGAGGATTTTGTGCCAGTGTCTCTGTGCCTGTTGGTGGATGGGCTCAGTATGACTTGGACTGTACATTTCCAGTCTCTGATTCTGACAGCTGCCAATATATCTGACTCCTGGAAATCTCTCTGTCTGTCAAAGAAAAGTGTGCTGCTCCAAATGGATTCACTAATCATTGCCTGAGGCTGGATACTGGCTTCCTTCCAGCTAAACCTTTTCTGTGTTTGAAATACACACAGGAGACAAAGAAGAAGTACCTGAAAAGATCAGCCCTGACAAAGCAGAAATTGCACGAACACTTATAAATCATTTTCTCTGCTTTGTATCTGCAACTGTTTTCATTCTTCTTGCTTTCATCCTTGCTGGTTTGGGGTTTTCTTCCCTCTCAACGCACATTTTTATTGCAAAGCAGACAGCCTACCCTGAATAGGCATTGATATATAACATAATGTCAGCTCATGGTTTCACAGAATCAGAGTTGTTATTTACAGGATATCAGATATCCTATGAATTTCACATTTGTACCCTTCTCTCCATGTTTCATTCCCTGCTTCAGTCCTTTCGAGGGCCTCTAGGATCTTGTGAACTGGTGACTGGTAAGGATAACAAATGGCTGCCCCACAGTGGAATTGTAAATGTTCAGTGTTATTATGTAATTATTAGAGCTGAGAAGCAAAAATCTGGAGTCAAGGGTAACTGGAGCCTGTCATCAGATGGAGAATTCTGCTGCAAGTCCCCTGGCTTTTAAGACATCTCAGGAACTAGGCAGTAATGAATGTGATGAATGCAGGGAGGCAGGGTCACAGTGTTTGGCAGAGATGTTTTGAGTTGTGACACAGTTAGGCAGAGCAGTAGGAGTAGGTGGAGACTGGTCTGGGCCCCTTCCTGTGTACATGCAGCAGCTCTACTGGCCCCAGGTTGGTTGCTCTCACACCAGGGACTTCAGGAGCAGAACCTGGAACAGCCCAGCCTGGTCCTTTGCTCAAATGACGTGTTTTCATTCCACTAGAAGTCCTCCAAGAAGAGGAAACATCTTTATACACAAAGCTCAAAACCTCAGCAACTAGCTTAGACAGCACTTCATAGCCCAAGGTGGGCTTGGGCAAGTAAAGTGATCCCACTGCCTGTCAACAGCAGAACCAGGTTTAACTCAAGGTGTCCTGTTTGCTTTATTTTTTTCACACTAGTCTGTGCCACCGTCCTCAATCTACTCTGCAAGACAGAAGGGACCAAGGGTCTTTTAGAAGAACACCACAGTGGGCACTAACAGGCTCTCTCTGCCAGGACAGAGAGCCAGCTGAAGCCTCACATATTCTCCATGCAAAATAGTCCCTGATCTTGTTTGATTTTAGGATTAAAATTCTGCTAACAAAATATGATCTGCTCATTATTCTTTCCACAACTGCAGCCTTTTGTAGTTTAAAGGCATGCTGCTCTGAAAGGGGTTCTGATTATTTTTTTTTCCCCTTCAAGACTGCAATTGCAGAGATGGTGATTGACAGAGTTCAGCCTTCTGATGTTCAGGGTTGTAGACCCAGCTGTTCACCAAGCATGCCTCAGGTGCTGAGCTGTGCAGCAAGGAGATAACTTTACAACTATTTGAAGGCTTCAAGTGTTGATGAAAAGGAGAGAACACAAGGGGTGGTCTGACAAAGGTAACTGAGAGACCTAAGATGATGATTAACAAAGTTTTTGGTTAAGTATCAGGAATAATTTCCCAGCAGTGAGTTTGCAGAGTGACTTCCCAGTTATCTGGAGCTTATGCTGTTGTAATAAAAACATGAACCTAGCACGTTTTTATGGTTGTAACTATGCTGTATGTCAAAGCCACTTTCAATCACACATTGATGTTTAAGCTCATGTCCTCGCATGGTCAAACAAATACACTCCAGTAATTCTGAACAATGTAAGGCATTGTATGCACAAAGATGCACCTCTGATGACATCCCCAAAAGCAGTAGTACCAACATGCACTCACCTGATTTCCCATCTTAACATTCCCTGTTCACTATTCATGTGGAGTTTTGCTCTATGCAGCACCTTCCCTTACCACTCAGCAACCTTTTGCATTTACATACTACACTTTCTTCCTGAAAAGTTGTCAGTGCTTTCCTCCCAAAATAGCATTCATTTACCCCCTGCAGATGAAAACATTTTTGAGGCTTTGAGAGCCCCATTGGATAAAATCTAACTTATCAAACCTTCCCTCTAGCAATCAGCCTCACAGTGGTGGTGTCCTGATAAATGCTGCTCTAGTGGGGAAGCACACATTAATGCTGCTGAGCTTGATAGAAAGAACTGTTCCTCCATGGTGGAGATGCTTCCAAGTCCCCCACTGGGATAGTTTGCTGCAAGAAACTCAGCAGTGATTATTTAAATAAATGAGATTGTACCAGGCAGAATAGACTTGGCCAAGCCACTCAAGTCAGGCTGTGATCCACATTCCTCTACCAGGGAAATAAATAGTATCAGTTATTTCTAAAAATATATTCTTTAAAATATAGTAAAATAAAGAAAAGGCTTTGGCAGACAGTGTTGCTAATGTAACCTCTAGATGGCCACATCAGGACGGCTGCACTTGTGAAGCCACCCACTGAATGGGTTTCAGAAGGAAGGATTGTGCAGGAACCATACTGGGAGCTCAGGAAATCTTTCAGAGCAGCAACAAGCACAGACACACTGGCTTCTTGCAACATTTGCTTTCTGTTAGTAGAGGCTGTTGTGGGTCGCTGGGAGGTTTTATTATTATTATTTTTAACTTCCATGAAATCACAATTATATGCACTGACTTTCTGCTTTCTACTTGTTGCTTATAGACAAAACAAAATGATTGGCATTGGGCAGAACAAAGGTAATGGGCTGGGTTAGCAGTGCTCCTTTCTGCCAGTCACCTCTGGAAAACAATTACACCTGACCTAAGGCCAGGGGTGACAGCCATCTGTGGGACCAACTCTAGTTTGATTGCATTGCTGGCTCTCCTGACACATTTGCCATCCCAACACAAAGCCCTGCACTGGAGAGAGAGATCACACACTTAAGAAAACCAGGCTTGGCACAGGAAAGTGCTCCAGTCACACAGTCCACTTCAGTCCCTGGCTAGCAGTGGGAATGTGGCCCTGATGTGTCCTCAGCTCATCAGCTCTGTCTAGGTCTGCCTGTTGTGCTGATAGGCAACAACTACCTTAAACTGGCAAGAATTGCTTTCTGTATAGCTTGTCTTCCCATGAGGTTGTTACTACTGTTTTTTATATTCCCTTCCTTTCTTGGAAAGGGGACTCCAAATCATCTCTTGCTGAGTGGTGCTATGCCCACTGAGGTGCTGTGTTCACCCTCCAGGAATGGGGTTGCCTGTGTGGGTTTGCCAAGAAGCTGCAGTCTCTCAATCCCTAACTAATTCATAGCTGTGCTCACAAAGAAATGTTCCCAGAACAAATTTGCTTCAAGAAATACATCAGGCTGAGCAAAGACAACCCTTTCCCATTGTCATAGGTTGACTCTGGCTGGATGCCAAGTGCCCACCAAAGCTACTCTATCACTCCCCCTCCTAAGATGGACAGGGGAGAGAAAATATGATGAAAGGCTTGTGGGTCAAGATAAGGGCAGGGAGACATCACTCAGCAATTACCATCATGGACAAAACAGACTGGACTCGGGGAAATGAATTTATTGCCCATTGAGTCAGAGGAGGGTGTAGAGAAATGAAAACTAAACTAAGGCTGTGGCAAAGCACCACTCTGGCCTTGTGGTGAACAAAGGAAGTTTAGGGCAATGCAAAGAAAAATGCTGAAATGCAATTTATCCTGAAAAGTGACAAGAGGTGGTTCTGGCTGAGAAGGAGACATCTGTGTGTTTGTGACCACAAGCACAGTCAATGCCCAGTGACACCAAGGCTGGAGCAGAACAGTCCCTGTAGGACATGCGTGCAGGGCATTGGCGAGAGGCCAGCACAGCACTGTGCTCTAGGCCTTGGGAATCCCCAGCAGTGCTCTTCACCTTCCTCCTTCTTATTCCTGTGGGACAGACTTTTGTGTGCCATACCCATATCACTGTCCACAAGACAAAGATTTGGGCAAAGTTAGGAAGCTGCTGAGGGTATTCCATGCTGTCTGTAGGGAACGGAGAGCTTTTCTGGCCTTCTGCCTCGTGCAGATCCCAAATGTTTGCGTTTTTTACAAAAGGCATTCTTCAAGTCTACCTTTTGTAAAAGTAGTAATGTAAAACCCTGTGTCTCTTAAACTTGATAAGAAAGCAGAGAAATTCCATTGCTTTTGATGCAGATCAGGATTTAGCCCCTTCATATGTTGTGTATTTCCCTCTCTTTTGTGTTTCCCACATGCAGACCAGAGATTGGTGTGTGTGAGGAGAACAGGGAGACATTTGGGCTCTCTTTGCACACAGCACTAAAGACAGAGCTGTGGTATTCTGTGAAAAATTCCACATGAGAACATGTAACACACAATGCAGTCATCTCCATTTCCTTCCGTTACAGAGGCAGCAGGTTCTGGTCTTTGTGGCTAAGCAAGACTGCTCTGAGTACATTGTGGTTGGTTTATTTGCTGTTCTTGTAGTATTTATTGTAGGGTAATGGTTTGGCTATCTGTTCTTATTGTAACTAGGAAAGTTACCTAGAAATCCACTGAGCCTCTCACCTGAAGAGGGGTGAGGTTTGAGGCACTTTTTTGCTTTGTTGTTATAAGAATACTGTTATTCTACAAAGTGCTCCCTGAATAGCAGGAAATTCCTAGTGGTACAAATGGGATTTCACTGTTCCAGAACTGGGCTCATGGGTTATTCACTGCATGACTGGGTCTGCCACAATCTTCTCCAGAAAGCCCTCTGCCCCCATGCCAAGAACACTGTGAAACACTGAGTGATGGTGCAAGACCCTGAGCCCACAGCCCTGGCCATAGGGTTCCCTGTGACGTTCCCTGATGCTGCAGGACCCTGAGCCCACAGCCCTGGCCATAGCATTCCCCACAGCACAGCCTGATGCACACTCTCTCCTCGCCAGCTACCGATTAATTCTTCATCGTTTTACTGTCTACACATTTTCAAGCAGCCACAGAACTTGATGCAGTTTATTTATGTCTTCTCACCAGTACAAAGAGAGTTCCTTGGGTTTGGACAATGGTTGTAGTGAGAAATTTGGGGTGTAGGTGCAGGGGCATACCACATGCAGCCAGCTGGAGCACCTGGCCTGGCCCCTTTGCAATCCACTGATTGCAGAGGCACAGTGGGCGTGCTGAGCAGAGATTTTTCATTTACTTTCTGCAGTGTAGTCTGACACATGGCATCACTGTGAAAGATGACTGCAGCTTTTTTTGCACATTCTCCCTTTTCCCTGCTCCTTCTGTGCTGATGTCAATGTGTTAGTGCAGCTGAATCATTCCAGCCAATGACCTGAGGGGTGTGCAGCCATGTTAAATCCAAAAAGGCAGTCTGGGGACTGAGCCATCACTGCTCCTGGGCCATGGTGGTTCAAGTCTCAGAGGTGAGAGCTTCCACACAGAATCATAAAATCATAGAATGACAGAGGTTGGAAGGGACCTCTGGAGATAATCTACTCCAACACTCCTGCTAACGCAGGTTTGCCAAGAGCAGGTTGCACAGGAACATGTCCAGGCAGGTTTTGAAAGTCTCCAGAGAAGGAGACTCTTTCTGGGCAGCCCATTCTAGTTCTTCATCACGATCAAAGTAAAGAAATTTATCCTTAAGTTCTAGTTTGCATGCATTGCCCCTTGTCATATCACTGGCCACCACCAAGATGAACCCAGTCCCATCCTCATGACCTCCACCCTTTAGATTTTTATAAGCATTGAGAAGATCCCCTCTCAGTCTTCTCTTTCCCAGGATAAAGAGCCCCATGTCTCCTTGTAAGAGAGATGTTCTGGTCCCCTAATCATCATTGTGGCCCTCTGTTGGACTCTGCAGTAGTTCCCTGGATTTTGCTGAGCCTGTCATACAGTTAGGATTGAACCACAGCCCTTTTCTCCAGATCTGAGTACGACTCAAGGTCACAAATTCTCAGATCTTGGAACTTGGTTTTCAGCTACCTCTGTTTCTGGAGACCTTCCTTTCCTTTGTGTTTTTGTGGTCTAGGATGTTGCTAACCACAGTGCAACTAAAGTAATGTTAACGATCCTGATGCTGTTAGAAACAACCAAATTCAGGGAAGCTGCCCAGCAAATGGTACAGTGCAAGTGCATTGCTTCTGAGACTTCTTAGCAGTTGCCCACCTGTTGATGATACACTCTGATAGGCAGTAAACCAAGTCAGGAGGATGTAAAACCCACTAAAAATAGAGGATTTTCCCCTTGCTTGCTACTTACAATAGCAGAGGCAGACTGAAGTCATAGCCTAGAATGGAGAAAGCTTGGGTTTGGGTTTAAATGGCTCCCAGTTTTTGCTGAGAACCACTCTATGGTTTAGTGTGGGATGGAAGCTACTTTGCTGTACCTTCAGAGCTATAGAAGCAGTGCAAAGTGAAGTCCAAATTGCTACCAGTATCAGAACTGGCTGATTCAGACCCAGCCTGGGGATCTCTGCACAGCACCATGCTGTGTAGCTTCCACACATAAAGTAGGCATGTGCTAGCTAATCTGCCTTGCTCTACCACACAGTAGTAGTACAATGTCAGCACCTGGAAATGTTTCATTCCTTCAAAACATGGTGATAATGGAGGCTGCGTTGTGTTTCCTTTACCTTCTGCAGTGGCCTTTTCTGTGAAACTCCTCCACCAATGGTTCTTCTCCAGACAAGCCCATGTGATAACTACGAGTGCCAGAATGGGGCCCAGTGCATCATCGTTCACCATGAGCCTGTCTGCCGTTGCCTTGCAGGCTTTGCTGGGCAGAAGTGTGAAAAGCTCATCACAGTCAACTTTGTTGGAAAGGATTCCTATGTGGAGCTGCCATCAGCCAAAATTCGCCCTCAGGCAAATATCTCCCTCCAGGTATGCCATGCAGAACATCAGTTTCCAGCCCAGTGCTCTTTAGGCAATACTACAGATACACACATATGTATTTTCATCCTGAAGGAACAATGCCTATTGACTAAGATGCTGACAAAGTCAACCTGTGAGCCAGTTTGTCTGCTCTGAAATTATTGAAATGTTCAGGAGCAACTAAATGCCACTGTACCTTTTTGGACACATGCCTCCAGAATCTCACCACTCTCTCATTCCCAGACTGGCAGTGTACCTAGAGATGATTCAGAAAACTTCCTTGTCTTCTTGCTGATTTACAGCATTGTGTTTCATCCTGTAGAAATTAGTACTTAATATTAGGAAACATTAAAAGCTACTACTCTAAATGGCCTTTCCAGATAATATTTGGCTTATTCTTTTACTGTACATATTCAGTAGGTAAAAGTTCATTTGAGGTCTAAGGTTCAGAAGGCAATAGAAAATAGATATCAAAGTTGCCACACCTCTACTGTCATCTTTGTGGTTATGGATCAAAGGTACTTTGGATATTTAGTCCAATATGACATTAAGTGGTTTGGAGGTTATATGCATCCACAGTCTAGTAAGCATTAAACTGATTGTTAGTTTTTTTTTTTTCTTTCCCCTAATATCCCCAAATAAATGAGAGAATTATTTCTAGCTTTATGTTTTCTAAGACAGAGATGTGTGGAGCATGTATATGACATGATACCTCTCTTTCTTAAGCCACTGATGGTTAATCTGGACTATTTCTGTGATAGATTCATAGCATAGCAATGCAGGAAGCATAACGTTTCAAAACATGTAAGAAAAATCATCCCTATATGTTTATTTTATTGCATTTATTTTCTCAGTTTGAAAAGATTGTATTCCACAGTTGGAAATCCTATTCTAGACTTACTTAATGGAGTTTGGTTGTAATTAAAATTCCCAAGACATGGGCAAGAGGACTGAATTTCCAAATAAGCAGTAGATTTTTAAAGGGTGGTTCCTGCAAAGTTTATTCTAATTAAAATATGTCATACTTTATCTTTTCTTTAATAGCTCGAGTATACAGTTCATAAGAAAATGAAGCTGATACATTTATATTTGAACTGTCAGTTTTTCTTCAAAATCTCCTTTAATACCAAAAAAAAATAGGTAAAGTGTTGGTCAGCTTTGAAGGTGAAAATCTGGACATCTGACTTCTTAAGTTTACAAAGAAGTTACCACGACTTGAAACTCATTCATACAAAAAAGTACCTGCCCATGATGCTCTCACTTCTTGTTTCCCAGGCTGAATATTGTTCTTACATCCAGTAATTAATCACTAATGAATTAAAATTAGAATACAACATTGATTATTAAGACCAGGTAGAAGAAATCTTATTCAAAAGTGGTAAAAATAAACAAACAAACAAACAAAAACAAAACAAAAAAAAAAAAACAACACAAAAACACCAACTTTTAAGGGCAAAAGGATAGTGTGTGTATATATATATATATATAAATGCAAACAGATTTTTAAATTTCCTGTTTAGTTTTGGCATGTAACAATTCTAGGGCTGGAGCCTCCACAGCTTCTCTGGGCAACTTGTGTATATAATTTTGATTTTATTTTTATGTAGTTTTGTTTTTCAATCATTCTCAAGCAACCTTGCCTGGTTATTAACATTTCACAGGTAGCAACAGACAAGGACAATGGCATCTTACTATATAAAGGAGACAATGATCCTTTGGCTCTGGAGTTGTACCAAGGGCATGTGAGGCTCATCTATGACACGCTGAATTCTCCACCTACCACAGTCTACAGGTAAATAGCTTTACCAAGACAGTTGATTTCCAAAAAAAAAAAGATGGAGAGGTAGGAATTTTTCTAAGAAATGTGCATGGGATAAGATCTTTTATTATACTTCAAGGTATCTCTTTTATATATGCAATTAGATAAAAAAATTACAAAAAAGCCTATCTTGGCATTTATTGGTAGTACCAGTGACACCCTATCCAACTGTGATTGCAGAAAAACATTATGTTTCTCATCCTAAAGGTTTCATTTCTGCTGAATATTGTCCTTGATATAGTTCCAAATAATCAGTTTCTTTGATGTTGATATTTAGCATTAATTTACTGTACTAAAACAGAGCAGTGACTGTGCAACTTCAGAATTAGACTGTGTCAAATAGGAGGAGAAGGGATGAGTTCCTCTAGAGAGTGAATAATTTTGGAAGAACTCAGTATCTCTACCAGTAGTAACTACACAAACCAAGAAAAAACCACAAATTTCAAAGGTAAGTTGTAGGACAATTTGACCTTCAGACACTTGACTTTTGGGATACCAAACTCACGTTTTTTATTTGTTAGTCACAAGAAAGAAAAGCAGGTGTAAAAGTGAAACCCATGTACAGAGGTGCTTCCCTAGGAAAGAGATATGTGCTGCTCATGTCGCTCACTGCTCCTTTAGCAGCCCTCTCCCTGGGTTAACTGCCTTCTTGTTAATTTTAAGCCTTGTTGCTCCGGTTTGTTCTGTGTAACATGCAGTTGTGATCATTTGGAGCACATTCGTGTTCAGGGCAGTTTCATGGCGTTTTTTGTGGAGAAGAGCTGGGTTTCACAGAATCATAGAATTGTTTCAGTTGGAAAAGATCTCTAAGATTCTTGAGTCCAACTCTCAACCTGACACCACCAGGGCCATCAAACTGTGTCCCCAAAGTGCATGTCTACGTTTCCCAGCAAGTTGAAGGGTGTTACCAAGGATCATTAGCCAGGATCAGCCTCCTGCTTTATCTGGAAAGTTTTCTCAGCACTTGGTAAAACTTCCATCTTCCAGAGAGTCTCCTTTAAGGGTAATAGAGACTTGTTTGAGAAAATAAGAAAATTATTTCTGTATAGAAGCAAATTGGATAATATCAATGCAGGCATGTCACCAGGAAGAGTGATGGCTTGTCCACTGTAGGAATGAAGAAAGTAGTTTGTGATTTTCACCAGCTGGCTAGTTGTGAAAAATTTCACTGTGTGCGGCTGCTAATCCTAATTGATTTCATGTTAGAGCAAAGCTGAAGTTGTTAAACAGTTTTATGGCACTAATTAGAACAAAGGGAAAAGCTCATTATGTGTGGGCAGCACAGAGGGTGACAGATCCATGTGGATGCTTGTTCTCTGTTGTCAAGGGCAGAGTGGTGTGATGATGAGTTGTTGCCACCACCACAACACTTCATGGATCTGCTGCCTTCTGGCAAATTTGCCAGAGATGTCAGGCAGCAGTGTCCTCATTATTCCTGCGTCCTTCATATGGATCAAGGAGGAGGCCTCCATTCAGACTGACACCTCATTACCATAAGATTAATGGCCTGTTCACCACATTTTGTACTGTGTGATCCATTGAGATGGGAAAGAAGCTGCTTAATACAATGCCCTTTCTGAAATGTCACTCTAATCTTTTATTTGTTTAAGGAGTGGAGCAAAATGGGATTAGCATGGGGCTTGATGGGAAAGGATTAGGTTGATTGAGAAAAACTGCAGCTAAAGAATGTCAAAAAGGGCCTCTAAATAGATTAAAAGACTTGTTTTCCTTAAGGGCTGAGGAAGGGAGAGGAAACCTGCTTCTCTCCTTACAGTCATAGGATTTAAGGGTAGAAGGCGTGAGTGGATCTGGTTTGACCTCGCTGTATATCCTGTTTGACTTTGAGTTAAGGCATAAGTTCTGTTTGGCCAAGACATGACTTCCAGCTTGGCACTGAGTTTCAACAGGAAACCAACAAATAATGGAAAATGCCCAATTTCCCTTAGCAGCCTGGACATTGCCATTATTCAGCCATTGGCTATCATTTCTGAGTTGTGTGAGTAATACTTCCTGGATGTTTAAGAGGCTTCCTCCAGAAACAGGAAAGTCCTTTCATGCCTTGTAGTGGCTCCATGAGTTTATCTGCATTTCTAACTGCATTGTCTCCTAACTCGCATTTTTATGAAATGAAGAGCTGATTCAGCCTGCTGCATTTTACCTAAACCTTAAGAATTGAAGGGACTCTTTTCTGCAACTTCTACCATTGCTCATTTTCCATGAAAAATAAGGTTAGTAGAAAAACCTGCAATGTTCAAATTGTAGCCCCAGCATTGGTAAAACAGTTTGTGTTCTCTACTGCCTACTCCCTGCTGTCTTGTTTAGATGCCTCTCTTAACTCTCAGTCTTAGCAAAAGTGGACTGATTGCCTCTAAGAAGCTCTGTTTAAAGACTATTAGATTAATCTTCATGGGCAATATCAGGTGCTGCTATCCTCCAAAGGGGTCCACTTCTTGGAAGAGATGAACAGTGCTTTGGCTCTTTTTTTTCCTCAGAAGAGTCTGCCAAAAAAGGAGAAGGCCTTAAAATACTGTCTGGTGGGAACTATGCCAGCTACAGCTGCAGGAAATCTGCAACTGACCCAGTCCTGTGTTGTAACTGAGATGTTTTGCTGGCTACTTCAGGTACTCCTGTGATGGGATGTTGGAGGTCATTGGCAAGCCAGATTATCTGTAATTCTCCATCAGAGTGTCCATGATAAGATTTATTAATAGTACTTAAGAACAGTAAAATTAGCAAAGTAATGTCCTTTGGGGATGAGATAAAACCTGCTGTCAGACAGGTCGGGAAGCCAGCAGCAAGTGAGGCATACTTGGTGGTAATTTTCAGTAGTATCCAGCAGAAAGGTGCTGGAAGGATGAAGTACCCAATGTCTTACATTGCAAAACTCTCCCCCAGCCCTTAATATAGAGCGAAGCTCAAAGTTTGTACCAGACACATAGGGCATGTGCTCTGAACTTACTGTTGTGGTGTGATCTGATGGTGGCCCCACTTCATAACGCTCTTCTAAAAGACTTGAGGGCATGGATGTGGTATAACAGCAGATTGCAGGCATGCCAGCAAAGAACCACTCATTGTACCTGCTCTCTGACGGCAGGTTGTCTCTGGCTGTTGGCTTGGACCTGTTCCTGTGTCTGAGGTGCTCCTTTGAGGAAGTAGAACTGCCGTACAAAGTTAGACTGGAAAAGCCCAATATTAATTTGCTGTACATTCAGATTTGCTTCACATGTATGCATTCCTACGGTGTGTTTGGATAGAAAGGTTAAAGTTGACATTGGACTTTTCTTTCATTCTAGTCAGATAAAGGTCAACAAATGTCCAATGGAAAAGACTACCTAAAATACATTGTTATTTGTCATCAAGTTAGAAAGCGATACAAGTTCATGCATTGAACTCACCCTTTTAAAAGAAAAGCTGACTGGTGGGTACTGGAGCTCCTCACTTGTGAGCTGCAGAATAATGGTTTCCTGGGCATCACAGTTAACATCTTACAGAAGGTCCATGTCTGAAGTAGGATTCCTATTTGTTCTTTTATTCTGTTTAGTTATTCTATAGATGCAGAAACCTGTTTCCGAGTGCTTTATTGACCTGCTGGTTTCTGCACTGGTGAGAGTTACTCTTCCATGCCATGACAATACTGAGCCAGCAGTGAGTTCTTCAGATAAAGCACATCTTTTACACAGATACTCTGCCTTAATTTAAAGAGGCCAACTGTGGTTGGTGCTACTTTTATTTACCACCATGCTCCACTTGTTAAAAGCTTGAATTAACAAAGAGTGTGTAAATCTGTAGTGTCAGCATTCAGCTATTGATACTGGTATCTGTTTAACTATGTTCTATAGGGAGAGCTTCCTATTTCCAGTCTTTTTTCCTCTATCTGTTCCACGAACCTGAGATAAAAACTTATTTATTTTCCTCATAGATTTTATGCTATCAGGGAGTCATATTGATTTGGATGGTATGTTAATCCTTCCTAATAGAAATAGAAAATAGAAAATTGACACAAACTACTGATGTAATTCCCTGCAGAGTTCCCAGATTGCCATGTTGCATACAGACTGTCATATCTGGTACAGAGCAAGATGCAGACGTCACTGGCATAAAATCATATATTTGCATGCAGGCTTCCTGACAGCAATGAAAAGGGAGGCAGCTAGGAAAACATAAGAATTTATTATATTCGTCTTTCTGCAGAGCCTAGACCCAAATTACATTATAATTCCTTTTAAAAGTATCCTTGCATAATCTGTTTTCAAAATTTGTACATCATTAAAATAATTTCTTATAGATTATATAATTCACTTCTCATGGTCTGGCTGATTCTCACATGGCATAGATGGATGTTCTTGTGGTTAAAGCTAACGGCCCAAAATAAAGGAGCTTAAATTCTTGCTGTATCTGCCTCATATGTGATGACTGTGAGATGACAAATTACATCTGGTTCTTTGTGCACAAAAAGTACAGACATGCATAAACCCCCGAGTGTTTCAGAAATGTGCTGCGAGTCTCCAAAGGATGAGGTTCCTTCTCCCTCCAGGCTGTGGAGCAGCACAGGACTGTTACTCTGTCAGCACCTGTAAACTTTCTGTGCTGTTCCACAGCACTCAGGCTCTGCCCATGGTGGCTGGAGCCCAGGCAGCAGCCCACGTGGCCACCAGCACTTCTTGTCCAATGACAGGCCCCTGGCCATGCCACTCCCGAACATGAATGTTCATCCTCTCCTTAGATTTCATAGCCTCCTCCTCTGGTCTTCTGGTGCTGAATTTGAACAGTTGCTTTGGTCATAGAAGGACTTCCACATCTTCCAGAGTTGCAGGAGATGGGATTTTGTGTAATCATCTCTTTAGCTACAGCTGCTTATCGACAAAAAAGCCTGAGAGGCTTCACCATTAATTCACTGCCTTCCAGGCAGGAATGTGTTGTAGGAGTGAAAGAATTAATTATTCTTAGGATCATTATTAGAGCTTGTCAAACTCAGTTTTTACCAAGAGTGTCTTTGCAGAGCACACTGCATGACTGGCCCTTTTCTTCTTAATACCTTCGTAGTCTGCAGCTTGTGCTGTGCCTGTCCCTGGTGGGATTCCTGTTTGATACTTCTGGATAGTCTCTAAATAGACTGTTTTTCAGAGACTTCTATGAGACATCACTGAGCTCTTAACAATTCTGCATATTTGCAATTCATTTTATTCTCTGTATCACACACTTTTTTTTTTCAGGTACTCCTTAGGGATTTTGCATCAAATGTAATGAAAGAATCCCTGACCTGCACAGTGGAAGTTGTAGAATTTGAATGTACTTACACATCTTGCGTGAGCCAAGGCAAAGGACAGATGAATTATTTTTTGCCTTTATAAAAGACTCTGGTGTATTTAAATGGGACAAAAAAGACAAGTGTGTGAGTTCTTGTCAGACTACAGACATTGCATTTCTCTAGCTTTTCATGGATTTGTGCATAGTAGGACAGTGAAAATGCAAGGCCAAGACCTTAAAATATAATCTAACTTTAATCATTAGGTTCAGAATCAAATATTTGCTTTCATGAAATTCAGAAGCTTTCTTCTGCTGAGATGAAGCTTTAGAAGGGTAAAGTTTTGTCCTTCAGTCTGCCTGAGGAGAAAATCTTTGTAAGCTGAATTAATTTTTCCTTTGTAAGTCTCTTCAGTATCCCTTACAAGAATGACAGTTTCTCATCTCTCCTCTCTCTCCTTGCCATTGCCCAGCTCATTCTCTTCAGTGTAATATCTGGGTACCCAGAAACACTGTGATGCAGACCTACAGCTTTCACAAAGCAAGTTCTGTGTGTGGGAAGTTTGGAATATGTCATCTAACGCCACTTGCCCTATGGTGGTGACAGAAACAGAAGTTGCATTCTCTAAGTGGGGGTGCTAGTGGACGAGAAGCTCAACGTGAGCTGTCAATGTGCACTTGCAGCCCACAAAGCCAGCCAGATCCTGGGCTGCATCAAGAGAAATGTGGCCAGCAGGTCAAGGGAGGTGATTCTCCCCCTCTGCTCAGCTCTGGTGAGACCCCACCTGGAGTACTGCATCCAGTTCTGGAGCCCCTATTACAAGAGGGATATGGACATGCTGGAATGTGTCCAGAGAAGGGCCATGAGGATGAGCAGAGGGCTGGAGCACCTCTCCTATGAGGACGGACTGAAAGAGTTGGGGCTGTTCAGTCTGGAGAAAAGAAGGCTCCGAGGTGACCTTATTGTGGCCTTCCAGTATCTTAAGGGGGCCTACAAGAAAGCTGGGAAGGGACTTTTTAGGATATCAGGTAGTGATAGGACTAGGGGGGATGGAATAAAGCTGGAAGTGGGGAGATTCAGGCTGGACATGAGGAAGAAGTTCTTCCCCATGAGAGTGGTGAGAGCCTGGAATGGGTTGTCCAGGGAGGTGGTTGGGACCCCATCCCTGGAGGTGTTTAAGGCCAGGCTGGATGAGGCTCTGGCCAGCCTGATGTAGTGTGAGGTGTCCCTGCCCATGGCAGGGGGGTTGGAAGTAGATGATCCTTGTGGTCCCTTCCAACCCTGACTGCTTCTGTGATTCTATGATTCTAAGTCCCAGGTCACCTTGTTCAGTGCCCAGTATCTGGGTCTATAGGTCTCAGTTGCTCTCAGATGTCCCCTGTCCACAGAGGTTGGGCTGTGGCAGTCTAAATAGGTTCTGCCAGCGTCCATGGGCTGCTGACTTGCCCAAAGACCCATGGCCAACACAGGCACATACTTGGCTTTATCTTCCCCTCAGGACTCACCACTGAACTTTGGAGAACTCATGCCACAGTCTGTGAAAGCAAAGCTCAGTAGTTGCTCCTCTCCCACAAAAGGCTTCATGCCATTTCAACTCATTATTTGAATTATGACTTGAAGTCAAAGCAGAGATGTTATGTGTATCCTTTTGGTCAGGAGTGTGGCCATCTACACCATCTCTGTCACCTTTATTGATTTGTAAGAAAATCAGAGTACTGCTGCAGACCCAAATCAACTTCAAGCAGGTGGCAGAAGACAGTTTCTTCTCCCAAATCACCTTTAAAGCAGACTCTGCTGGCTTTAATGCACAGACAACATAATGGTCAGTAGTCTGTGTATTTTGTTAAGCGAATGGATTAGATGTTCTCTAAAACAAACACCTATAAGCTGGTCTGTACCCTTTTACTTTAGACACTGCATACCTGTCCTGTTTGGCTCAACTTGTCTCTCCCATCAAAAGCCTTCCAGATGAAGGGGACAGGAAGGAAGCCAGAACAGATGTGCAGGTTCCATCCCCACTGGTTGCTGCATCGGTCAGCAGCCCTTTAGGAAGGGTTATGCAAAACAGAGGAGTGCAGTACACACACGAATTTAACCTTAGTACAACAGCATTATAATGCTGATTTCTTTCAGCACAGAATAATAACAAAAATCTAATGGAGTCAGCAAGATGTCAATATTAATCCCAAGAAGAAATGAGAGTCATAACTAAACAAACTAAACAAAAGCTGTCAGGGGACAGCCAAAATGAATCAATATGTTCAAACACTCTGAGTTCAGCCTCTGTGTCAGTCTAACTTCACATCAGACTGACACCATGCAGCTCCTCCCTCTCTTGACTGCACTGGACCCTTCAGAGGATTACACCTAAAGGTGGAAAGCAAATTCTTCACAATTAGGGCATTTTACTTTGCAGTGGAGAGTGTTAGCCATTCAGTTAATAACATCAGGTCTTTTCAAGAGCATCAGAAAGGAAGATTTTTGCTCATGGAAGCCTGCTGGACTCTAGAATTAACTCAGCACCTTGCAGGTCCTGGCTGGTTTTAATGTTCAGGGTAGTCCTAGGTTTATGTAAAAATAGACAGTAAAGCAAAAAGTTGTTCACTATGGTGATCTGACTGTGACTAAAAATAATGTAACTCTATCATCAAAAGAAAATTGCTGCTGAAAATGCAGAAGCTCACATTAGAAATGAAGGTTTTCGTTAAAGTTCACTGTGTTGAGTTTTAGCCAGTTCGATTCAAACCTTAAAAGTGCCCAGCCAACCCAAAAGACATTGTGACACAAGACCTATTTTTCCACCCCAGCAGGTAACCCGATGTAAT
The DNA here is from genome assembly GCF_027791375.1 of Indicator indicator. NCBI lineage: Eukaryota > Metazoa > Chordata > Aves > Piciformes > Indicatoridae > Indicator > Indicator indicator. The sequence goes on from NC_072027.1 coordinate 14,475,225, forward strand.
CATTAGTCTGTACCATGGCCTTATTGTTTCTTCTAGTGAGAGCATCAGCAAAGCCATGAGTCTGGTCCTGGCAGCTTCTGAGCTCTCATGAATTAATGCTGATTGTAGTCTACCTTCAGCAGTCAGTTTGGTTTCTGTGTGCTGGAAACGGGCTTTTGTGCTGAACTTTGTTTCCAGTGAGTAACTAGGAGACAGGTATGCAAATGTATTTCAGAAGGTATTTGCTTGTTGTACTACAGGTTGTCAGTCCAGTTGTGTATTGCCAAAGTTGGTTAATGCTGTCATCAGTACTCCTTTGAAGTATGCTCAGAATAGGCAATAAGCCTAATCACAGCCAAAATTACTTTATAAACTTTCTGTGCATGAATGACTGGCTCATGGCTTGGGCTGTGAGGTTTTTGCCTTACTACATGTAGCCAGCTAAGACAATGTGTTTATTTCTTTCTGTCTGTAAATTTCTTGTAAACGTGAAGACTAACACAAAGTTTATATGTGTACCATGTGCGATAGATTTGCATCCCGTTTATCCCAGGCTCTGCATTGAGTAGATACAGTCTGTTAGGTGTGCAGGCAGAACTGGCACTGGGATCATCACAGCGGGGCAGCATGGTTCTGTGCACATGTATTTCAGTGCTTCCTCCCCATATGGAAATGTGACCCACAGCACTGCATTTGCCAGCATGCCCCAGTGCTGCTGGAAAAGGTGGCTATGGCAGCTGCCTGGTCTGGATGCTGAATAGCAATGGATTTTGTAGGAGGAGAGCATACAACTGTAGGTATGTTGCCACAGATATTGTGGCAGTTGTGAAAACAATTTCATTTCTTGACCATGCATCATGTTTCTAACTAGACAGAGGGGTTTTTTTCTCTTGGGGCCTAGCTTCCAGTTTCAGGTCAAACCCATCATTCTCTGTCAATTTAATTGGAAGCCCTTATAATTGTGCTTTGTAGTGGCCCTGCTCCCTGCTGCTAAATGGCAGACACCTTCGTGTTTTCTAGAGATGAAAAGGGCATAGATGGTGTAAAGTATTCCCCCTGATGAAATGACTCTGAAGACATTTGATAGATTTCCTCATCAGAACCTGAGATTTGCTATCCAGTTGAATGGCAGGGCTGTTGTAGGTAGTGTTTGACACTGGTGCTAGAATGTAAACCCAAGCACCCTGTTCTGTTTGGAGTCCTGGTGGGGCAGGGAGCTGCGTCCTGGTGTGTGCCGCACCACTGTACACATACAGTGTGGCCTCTTTGCTGGGAAGGACGTGGCAGATGCTGCTGTCACTGGCCCTGCTGTTCTGCCAGGGCCTGCTCTCCTCTGTACTGCTTACAGTGTCATTTTTCTTAAGGATAACTGATTTAATGAGTCGCAGTAGCACTGCAGAATCTCTGTGTGGTTATACACTCTGTCTTTACAGGGTTTGTTATTTTATATGATGCATGTTACAGTAAAGACGTGGGCTGCATGTGTGCTGTGATGTGCCAACCTGTGCCGCTGGAGTCAGGTGGGAAGGCACAAACACTGTGACCTGTCATTCAGGAGAGGCCTCGATCCTGAAGACCTCATTCAAGCTATTTTTAACAAATTCTTGGTCAGCAGAGTGAAGCATTCAGCTCTGCAGAGACATGGTGATACTACAGGAGACCAGTGCACCTTTGACTGCCCAGCAGTGGGGTTGGAGAGAGGTGTCAGACCTCTCGCCCATGTTAGGGACACTGATAAAATTCACTGCAAACAAGGAGTGTTTAGCCTGGCCATGAAGAATCTAGGGAAAGGGGTCAGTCAGGATTGTGTTAATTGCATGTTGCAGGGGTATAAAAAAGGTCCTTGCTTCTCCCTCAGAAGGTCTGTAATACAGTAACTTTCACTGTTGGCAGGGGTGCTGCAGGAGTTGAATTATGGTTGGAAATTAGATATGCATAGCCTGGCCAAACGATCATTAAGGGAGACAGTAATCAGCTGCCAGTGTTTAAGGGCTGTAAACACCAAGAAGAGAAAGATGGTTTATTTGGGTGGTCTACAGAGTTGTAAGTAGGAGAAAAGGAGAAATCAAGCAAATTAAAATAGAGGTATCAAGGAAAAAAATCTTAATGTTGAGTGCTCTCAGCCTAGGAGACCTAACACTCAAGCCATGTAAAACAGGACAGAACATTACAGAGAGTGTATTTTAAGCTGAAAGTGAATTTGAGTGCTTTAATATATCTCTTTCACCTTATTTCCCAACTCTTGTGTTTCATTAGCATTTTTCATACTTTTTTTCTCAACATGTGGTTCTAATTTAGCTTCTGAAGATGATAGTGATGCGTTATTGTAGAGGTAGCACAAGCACTGTTCCAGTTTTGATTTTGCCTTTGTTGCCATGGAGAAGTTTAAATCTATTTTAGACCAAGGATTGATGATAACTAGAACTAAGGGCAGGAGGTAAAACTGTAGCTTGGAAAGGTGTCAAACCATCACCATTGGCACCTGAAGTCAGCCTGGCACAGTGTGAGTTTCATATCTCCCAAACCACTAACATTTCAATGTGGCTCCCTGCAGTTCTCACCGTATGTATCTCAATTTTGGTACCTCTCCTCTGATGCCTGCTCTTCCCACATGTTGTAAGCTCCCTAAGCTCTTTTGGACATGTATTTCTGAATATTCCTTCAAACTCTGAATGTTTTCAAAGATTATCTAAGTTCAGTGTTCCCCATGGCCTTCACTCCCCAGTCACTTACCATTCTTGTGTTTGCATTGTTCTGTGCTTCAAATGAGGTGTGTCTCCATTAAGACAGAGGTCAGGGAAATCTGGAGACTGTAGCTAATGAATTTATGTCCTCATCTGCATAATTGATGGTTATACATTTCCTCAGTGACACAGTTTGCTGTGATACTTGAAGCTATTTTTGTCTTTTACTTCGCTGCCCTGCTGTTCTCTGCTGTCTACACTAAAGGTATATTGCACATCACTGAAAAAAAAAATAACCCAAAGCCCAAATTTTACAAGTTCAAATTGAATGTTTTAATTCTTTAATGCATTTCTGTTCACTGGCATATTTATAGTGATTCAGCTCTAAATCTCTCATGGCTATTAGAGCAAGGAGAGTCAGTGGTTATAACATCTGTGTGTGCTTGGGGCTGTATTACAGGGGAAAGAAAATACGGGAGGGAGAGGAGAAATAGATCAAAAATGAGAAGAGAATTAAGTTTGTTCATCATTCTTTGGAGGTTTATGTTTCATACACATCCCTTTCCTTTCATTCCTGGAGTCTAAGCCCCCAGCAGAGGCTGTGTGCAGTGCCATGTGCAGTGGGTCCACTGGCTCATCTTGCTGGAATTGCTCTGAGATGAGGCCAGAATCCTCTTTTGTGGCCTCCCATCTCTGTAAGGGCAGCTCCGAGATTCCCACCTGGGCACAGGGTGAAGAGAAGGTGCTTCTGGTGAGCTTTGGAAGCTGGGCTCTCCTCACATGCCTGGTATTTCCTTCTCTTTTTCTGTGTAAATCTGATCAGGTGCCATGGCCAGCTCTCACTGAGGGTAACCTCGATGAAAGCAATGTAATGGATTGTGCAAGATATGTCGGCTGGGCTATGAAAAGACAAGTATAATGGAGAGGAGAAAGGTGAGGAGTATTGTGGGTTTGGGAACTGCAAATGTGTCCTCCTTGCTGGGGAGGCAGGGCACTGGGGGACGGCAGCTCACCAGGTACTCCTGGGACAGCCAGCTCTGACTGGGATCTGCTCCCTGCACACTGATCTAGAGGGATCATCCTGCCAGGCTTCAGCCTTTGCCTGTGCATTGAGGGCCTAGCAGTGATCACAGTTGGAAAGGAACCGCAATGGCTTCTCAGCATCAAGTTAGTTGACAAGCCTCAAGTGAAGGTCCTGCAAAGACCATGAATAATCTCGTGAAATGGCTCCTGGGATGGGCTTAGTGCAGCGGCAGAGGCAGTTTCTGGGTCCTGAAGAATCGTTGTGTTACACAAAACGGATCTTTTGATTCGTTTTACTGCTTACTTTTAGCAAGATTTAGTTATTCAATTCCTGAAAATCCTTGCTTACGCTTCAAACACAAGTCCTTTTTCAACAAGAATCTGTTGTGCGCCGTGTTAACGGCCAGAGCTGGTGGCCCAAAGCACTGCAGCTGGGAGCCGGTTGACGATCCATGGCTGCCTGTGCCCTCCGCAGCGCTTGGGCAGATCTGAAGCCGGGACCCGGTCTGGGGGTGCCACCAGGAAAGGTAGTAGGCTCGGCTTCATTCCCCCAGTCGCTGTCCCCTCGCGCTTTGCTCACACACACCGCAGCCGTTTAACACACACACCGTTTCCGTTTAACCGTAAAGCACGAAATCCTTCACCACAGGGACGGTGGCGAGTAACGTCACCTCAGCTGTCCAGGGCCTGACGGGAGAAATGCGGAGCAGGGAGCAGCACAAACTGCACTTGCGGCCGTTACCCTCACTGGGGTGCGTAGGGCAACGCGGTGCCGGCTGCCAGCTGCCGGCTGGAGCTGCGGGAACCCCGGGGGCGGAGGCAGGGGCGGGGCCAGACCTGCCGCACCGGTACCGGGAACCCGGCTCGGTCCGCGGTACTGCAGCGCCTCCTGCTGGCCACCGCCGCGCCTTCCACCCGAGGTGTTACCCGCAGCGGCACGGCGCTCACCCTGCAGCTCGCGGTGTCTTCCGGCACCGGCCCTGCCTCCACCCCACAGCTCGCCCTCGCCACGTCCTGCCAGCGTCAGCCCCGCTAGTTAACGCCGGCAGCCCTGCACCCGGAGCGCCGGTGAGACACGGTAAGCCCTGACTCGGAGGCAGGTGTTCGCACGCTGCAGCAGGAAGAGCTCTGCAAGGTTATCTGATACACAATAAGACTTCAATTAAGATTTTTTAAAAAACTCGAAGGGAGCTAGGTCGGGAAGGGGCCCCTCTAAAAAAGACAAGCACAGCAAGTTTGTGTTGCGCTGTGATGCACTGTTCAGCGTCTGTGGCTTTCTTCCCTTCATCTCCAGCCAAGCCACTGTCTCCAACTGTCTCAGATGATTGTGGAGTCTCCTAAAGGCCCCACTACATAAGCTCTGAGGAGAGTTCATGCAGCATTTCTCTCACCACTGGTTTCACCCCCAATGTTGTTTCCATCTCTCTTTCAAAATCCAAAGGCATCTGAATGTCTTTCTATCAGCAACAGCAGTAAGTGCTTTAACACAATCATCTCCTGGCTGGGGATTTCTGCAATCCTGGCTGTCCACATTCAGCCTCTCTATCAGATGTTTGCATCTTCTCAAAAGACAAATGAGCACTTTGCCTGTTTTGACTTTGTTGCTGGGTGATGGCACTGAATTGCTTTGTCGCTAAGAGTTACTTTGTCAGAGTCCAGGCACAGATTATTTTCATTCAGAGTTAAAAAGTGAGAGTCAGGACTGAGTAATGCTCATCCAATGTACCTACAGACAGAGACCTCTCCTGCAGGGGGACCTGGGTGTGCTGCGAGGTGTGAACACCAAGTGGTGGTGGGTGCTTCTATTGCCAGGACACACAGACTTGTGTTTGCCTGTTAGCCAAGGCATAATCTGAAAAAGCACACACTGTGGAGGAGGAGGTGATTGATGCCTCTGAAATCCTGGCCTGGGGAAGAGCCAGCCCTGCCAGATGTGATAACGTTGTCCTCTGACAAATGGTCGTAGCTTGGCCTTCTTCTGATAAGGATGCAGCTTTGTGTGTTAGTTTCAGATATTAATCCCACCAGGGAAGAGTTCCCTGTCGTACAGCCATCCATCTATCCCACCCCTCCACGCTCAGCTCTCAGAGCCGAGGGGGTTTGGCTGAGCTTCTTCCTTTCGTTGGCATTCTTATAGACTAACAATGACAAACACACATCTCCATTTATCTCACACCTTTCAGCTGGGAGCCTGAGTGCTGTGCCCCCATGGATTGAGCATTGCGACACAACAGTCAGACGTGCCGGGAACACACAGGGATCACCCGGTCGTCGCGTTCCAGTAACACAGCTGTTTCTTGTACTGTGGCAGATACTTAGCGGAATGCAAGAATACCTAAACAGAACGTTTGGGCCAGCTGTTCTCAAACTTCTTGGAGTTGCCAATCCATGAAGTAGTTTGCTAGCTGTGCGGGCCTCAATGCAGTGGACAGGGGTACAGTGATGACAGGCTTGCTTTCCTGAGGCACAGGCACTACATCACCCTGGTTAATAAACCTAGTGTAAGTCCTCAGCCTCTTATCCTGGCCCACACAACTCACTTGCCCTTGCAGTCGCCCTGTAGTTTGTGCCAGACTGTCTACTGGATCAGATGGATCTGGATTTTTTCTGCAATGTTAAGCCTTAATTATTTTACTTTAAAACATTTCAGACAGTACTGTCAGCTCCAGGTTCCTGTGACTTGGCTCCCTGGGGCTCTCTCATCATGCAGAGCATGGGCAGCAACCACAGCCCAGCTGCTTTTCCCCAAAAGTTCAGCCAGCAGAGCTTTCCTGGGAGCTGTTCTAGAGCAAAACTGCCCTATCTCACGGTGCCTACCTCACGCATTAAAACTGCTGTCATCTTACAACCTCTGTAATCTTTATGTAAACTTTTAAAGACAGTTGTGTTCCTGATTCATCCCAAAAACCTGTGGAGACAGCAGCACTGTAGAGGCACATTAGCTGTGCTCTCAGTGGTGCGCTCTTCAACAAGCACATCTTCAGAAATGCCTGCAGTGCTAACTTTCTGCCTGACGTTGCTCATGTGTCGAGTTGTTTCCAAAAACAACTGAATTCTGGTCATTTCTAAGTCATGTATTTGTTTCTGAAGTTGAGGTGCTATTTCCTTACACATCAGTTATGCAGGACTGGGCCTAAAGATGGGCAGCATGTCTTCTACATTGGGAGGTGGACACATCTAAAATGTGATTCATCCTCAGAGGTGAGTCACTTCTGAAGTGTGCTTGCTTCTCTCCACTGATTGTGAAGAAAATCTGGGCACAGAGACATCTACACTGCAGCTTTACAAAACACCTGACCCATGACTTTGTAACTTGCTGAGAGAGGATGCTGAGCTGATGGGCCATCTGAATGAGCAGAAACTCATTCTTACAACTAACCTTTTACATTTTAATGTGGCATTTACCACTTGTGCAGCAATCCCAAATCCAGGTTCTTGGCTAAGCAGTATCTCAGCACGCCTGCAGCCCACGGTTGGTGTTTTCTGTCTTTATCCGCGTGTAACAGAATCACCACCCAGCTAACAAGCCTGCTGGCAGGAATTTGGAAGAGAGTGCTTGCACGCCAAGCTTGAGATGTGCTGGCAATACTCTGCATGTGGGCAGTTTACATAGCCCACAGTCTAATTTTGGCTGTGAGTGCTACTGCTATTAGACCCTCATTATACTCTGGTGTTTGCATGCATATGGAACAGAGGCTGCACCATTTAATTTTGCACTGCAAAAGTCCCATGATGTCTATAACTACCAGCCTAATCTGAAACTCTCTTTGCTCAACATCAGATAATCGCATCCATGCCCTTCCCTGCTTTGAGAAGTGATCAGGTTGTTTTAGAGAATTTCAACATGCAACAGAAAGGCTTTAGAGCTGGAACTGCCCTGAAAATAAAAAACAGTAGTGTGATGCAAGTTGAATTGTGTTACTGCACCTTGTCATTTCTGGGACACTGAAGTGAAGGTGAAGATTTTATGTGGGGCAGGCCAGCAAAGAGCTGTTGTGTTATCTCACTGCAGGCTTCAGGTGTTTGAAAAATCAGTGTTAAAAACACCTGAGCCATAAATATGTCTTGTCCCCCACCCCACAATTCCTGCTGTCTTATTCTCAAGCCTCAGTCTGCCCCAAATGTTTCTCAAAGAGGAGTGGCAATTTGTCGGGTTTTGGGCAGGACGGTATGTATTGAGCAAAGCCAAAAGCTCTTGAATTCCTTCTCTGGCTTTAAGAAACAGCCTGTCCACACGCCTCAGCTTGTAGTTACAGGATACTTCTGATGTGAGGAAATGCTCATTTCAGAGGGCCCTGCTATCTCTTGCCCAAGCTTGCAACAAGATGTCAAGCAGTGTGCCAGAGGGGCAGCAGGCTGTGGCTGACAGCACAGAACAGGCGAGTTAAGTCATTTTCTCACTGAACCAAAGATACCACATAGCTACACCCTTGCTTTTCTGCCCTGGGAAACACACCTACAGGATCTACAGTTGGGATTAGCTGTCTTCTCGAGAGTTATGTATGTGTGGGTACTACCAGCACAGGCATCAGCAGAGTTTAAATTTGTACCTTGGAGGCTGATACTAAGGAAATTTTGAGAACATGGTGACCACAAAGAGGACAGAGTGGGAGCTGTGCCTTGGAAAGCGTTAGCAGGACAACAGGGTGTCACAGGAGCAGAGGCTGTTCATTGTTAATGTCATCTTCTAATTCTCTCTTTTTCTTTTACTTGCAGTGTGGAAACAGTAAATGATGGGCAGTTTCACAGCGTGGAACTGGTGATGCTGAATCAAACTCTAAACCTGGTAGTGGACAAGGGGACTCCCAAGAGTCTAGGGAAACTCCAGAAACAGTCTTCTGCCAACCTCAACACACCCCTCTACATTGGAGGTATAGTGACTTGCTCTGGACTTGGAAATTTTAATATGTCTTCTCAGAAGCAAATCATCTCCATCATATGGAGAGGACTGAGGGTGACAGAGGGGAATAGCAATTTGCTGTTCCCCTCTGCCATAGGTTGCTTCCCTGAATACCCTGGTGCTTCCCTGGAAGCCACACCTCTGCTGTTCTGCTTCATTGCACACTAGCATCCTACCACACAGCCAGCACAAGCTCACGCACCAGACCAGGGAAGTTAACCCCAGCACAACACAACAACAACAGCAGCAGTTTCTGTTAGACAGCTACAGCAAGAACAATCAGTTTGTCTTTTCCGAAGTGTTGGGAACTGGCTGGCACCAAGATGTTGTGGTTGAAGAATAATAAGTATCTCACTGATTCAGTGTCTGGATGCAAGAGACAGAATCAAGGCTGTGCACTGCCCAATCGATTTGTTTACACCAGAAGCACCCCCAGCAATATGTTGGACTGGATGTTGAATCTCTCCCTTTGGGTGACATACAGTTCTTGAAATTTTTGCCAGCTTGTTTTAAATACTAAAGTCAGCAGAACAATAATAGACTCAGAAAGTCTTCAGGCTTTTTTCTAACGAGATTATTGAAGCCAGTAGTGCAAACACTTACCAATTTCTCATAGTGCTGGTCAAGCATTTTGTAAATAATTCCCTTTAATAGCACTTTTGTAAAAGTGCCCTGAGTATTGCCCTTGTAAATCAGAAAAGTGGCTAATCTTGCTTTGTGCAGAGCTGAACTTTTATAATTGGTTCCTATTAAGAATGTCACAGGCTATTAAAGAGCATTATGCATCAAAGAGAATCTGCTGGTGAGGCCATCACAATTTCTCCCTCTAGCACAGCATAAAAGATACCAACCCTACAGCAATTTATATCCAGGGAACTCAGGAAGCAGTCACATGGAAAAGTTTTGATAATGGGTGAGCATTCTGAATCAACGCTAATTCTCAAAAGGTAAAAAAATGCATTCACAGGACAAACCTGAGACCTGAAATGAAGGATGATTTGATAGCAGAAGCCATGGGTTTGGTGGAGACTTTTTATTACCCATTAAAAGTAATCTTGCATCTTTCTAAACCCTCACTGTTCTGCATGGGCCACCTCTCTATGTGTGGCATTGCTATGGACACCAGCTGCCCTTCAGCTGCATATTGGTCAGTTAAAGGGATTGCTTACATTACCCAGAGCAGCTGTGCCTGACCTGCACCAAGCTTTAAGACAGACCCCAGCCTCTATGTGCCCACGGTTTTGTCCATCTCTCCAACTACATCACCTGGTCTAGTAGATTTCCTCTTAACACACAGAGAACGATGCTGAGTTTGTTTTAAGGCTGTCTGTGGCAAAAGAGTTACTTATGGACAGCAAATTCTGAGGCCCTACACAGCTGAAGACAAAAGCACTTGCCTATGCTAATGCAGCTGTATGGCCCAAGTGGGTGTCAGTGGGGAGGGAACAACATCCAAAAGAATCTGCTGGCCATCTGTGTGTGTGAGCTTCTCCAAGCACTTGGACAAGATGGAAGGTATTCACCACAAAGACCTGGCCTGGCTTTCTAAAGTGCTTTCCCCTCTCTCTAGAGTTCTCCTGCACTACTTTCAGTGGGGTGCATTCATACTGCTCCCTGCCTTAATGCTGTGATCTGGTCATGCCTGACTACCTCACTGTATCCCATGGCTGGTAGCTACCTGCTGGCAAGTAAAGACACTCTTAAACCTTCCAGAAGGATAATTGCTATTAACCTAGAGATAGAAAAAGCATTAGCTAAGGGCAAGAACATGTGGCCACTAGCCAAAAAAATGGGTGGGTTATTTTTCTTTCTTTTTGTCCTGTACTTCTTACATAAGCTTGATTTCATTTTTGTTTCTTTCCATTTCAAGAATGAGGACAATGAGCCTGTACTACCTTACAAAGGTCCTATGCAAACTAATTCTTTAAAGGGCCTGCAACAAAAGAAACGTTAGCAACTATAATTTATTTGCTGTCTTTGTACCTGTGAGTAAACCGTCCCTTTTGTTTTCTATCTGAAGGGATCCCGACTTCTACTGGGTTATCTTCACTGCGCCAGGGTGCAGATAAGACACCAAATGGTTTTCATGGATGTATTCATGACGTCCGCATCAATAATGAGCTGCAGGATTTCAAGGATTTACCACAGCAGTCAATAGGAGTCCTTCCTGGCTGCAAGTCCTGTAACATCTGCAAGCATGGTATTTGCCGGTCCCTTGAGAAAACAAGTGTGGTTTGTGAATGTCATCCAGGTTGGACAGGCCCCCTGTGTGACCAGGAAGTTGGAGACCCATGTCTTAACCACAAGTAAGCGCAAACAAATGCTGATGAGAGGGTAAAAGCTTTATGGCTAATGTATATGTCATATTTCATCTTGTAAAACCACATCTGACTATTTTTGGAGGTGCTGGATCCCCACAAAAACTACTGACAGTTGTGAGTCAGCATCCTTGGCAACTCTCAATTTCCACTTCTTGTTCTGATATTGCTCACTCTCAAGAGGGCTTTTTGTCCTGGAGGAGCTAATGTTTAATGTTGCAGGTCATACCTTTGGCTGTAACTCTGCACATTAAAATCAGAACCCTCCTGCTGACAGGGACGGCTTGTCTCTGAGGAGGTGAGCACTTACCCAGAGGAGAGCTACCTGTGAGCAGGAAGTACACATTTGAGAGATACATTCACATTGGACCCAGTATTCAGACTAAACCCATGAAGAACATCATGCCCTCCAGCATGAAGAGTTTCAGATCTCCCAAACAGCTGATTTACACACTATGCTCTGAAGCACCCCTTTCAAAGTGCAATTTTAAAGGCTAGGATGGAGTTGCATGCAAAGGGAGCACAGTTCAAAGCCTCAATAACCACATCTCCATCAGGGGCACTGGATGAATAGCTTGCTTACAGCAGGAGCTCAAGGGAAGAGGCCAGGCAGATCAGTGGTCTGCATAGTTCAGTGGGGTTTCATAAGTAAATGGAAGTACTTTGGTACTTAGACGCTGTTTTGATTGCACAGTCTGTGGAAGGCACTTTTCACAAGCATGTCCTTTAGACGAGTAAATTGACTTGGAGGATAGTTGCTTTCTTAAGGGCAGAAATTTAGCTGGCAGAGGTACCATTTTACACTTGCTTCCAGGTCTAATTCTGGAAAGTGCTGAACCCTGAAAGGTGTTGAGAAGCAACTAACAGTTTACCGACCAAAGGTACGAAGACACAAGTGAAGAAACATTTCAAGACCCAAATGTTTCATTGAATTTCCAGCATCAGCATGAAGCTGTCATGGTTGTAGAGAGATAAATAGGAGAGTTCAAGATGTTTCCATGCTGAGGGATTGTTTCTATCATAATTCAAGAAGGGTGATGCAGTCCTTAACATAACCCCCTTGCTAAGGAAAGTAAGCTGTGTGTATTTTACTGCTTGCATACTGTTCCACCTTTCACTAAATCACTTCAGCCTTTTGGAGTTGTCTCCTCAAAGCTAAGCCCTTTGTGTCCAGCAGAGTTTGATGCCCTGCTGGCAGGTGTCTGCTCCAGCAGTCACAGATTCATGTCTGTGAGGCAATGCAACTGTAAAAAACAGGCAGTTGATGGTAACAGGATTTACTATCCAAGCACACCCTGTGTTAGTAGGGCAGAAAATACTGCTTTATATAGACTACGACTTCCTTTATTACAGCATTTTGCGTGTTTTGGCCTGGCTCAAACTGCTTTTATTATTTGCACTTTTTAGTCCAAAGTTTACAAGGACTCAAACAGAGAACAATTTTGAGGTATCAGAAAGAAAACAAATAAGAGAATGACATGGGGTAATGTTAAGTAGGACCAGGACCTGATATTGCAAAGCCCTGAGTAGTTTGTCCTTGGCTGGACAGTGTTGCTTTCTCCCCTGTCCTCAGTCCATTTCAAGTCTGTCCCTGTCCCAACACTGGGGATGGTGTCAGATCAAAAGCTAAGGATCAGCGCCCCTCCCTGTGCAATTCCTCAGAAATAGCAAAGCTCACTGCAAACCACATGAGCCAGGGAACCCTTTGACTACAACTGCCTGTCAGTACATCTGTGCATAGCTTTTCCACAAGAACCTCCACGTATCACATTGGTTTTCATCACCTGGTATTATTTGTAGAGTAAGGTTGCTAAGGAAGCCTGGCTGTGCATCTTGATTGTTTGCACTTAGTTCCACATGCTGCTGCTGTAAATGTGAGCTGTCTTGTGTGGACACCAAGCATTGATCCTTGCTCTCAGAGGAGCCTGATGTTTTTCAAAGCAATCCGTTAGGATCACAAATTCTAAATGTATTCTGTAAACGCTGTCCAATATTCACTGAAAATTCACAGTTTCTGCAGTGTTTGACAGAGAACTGCTGGTTTTGGATTAGTATCCTGGAATTAAGTGGGCAGAAATGCCAAAACCAAATGTCCCTGGGAAAAGGAACTTTCACATCTTACACAAGGCAGCTCTAAATGCTTCTCTTTCTCCAGGTGTCTGCATGGCAAGTGCATGGCAGCCAATCTTGCTTACACCTGTAAGTGCATGGAAGGCTACACAGGCATATACTGTGACAAGAAGAACAACTCCTCAAATCTCTGCAGGATTCTGAAGTGCAACCATGGGCAGTGCAAGATTTCTGAGCATGGGGAGCCCTACTGCGAGTGCGACCCCAGCTATGGTGGAGAACACTGTGACAGAGGTATGCTTCAGCCACAGGGCCCACTGCACCAGGCTGCTGCAGATCTGCTGTGCACCTTTCTTTTTACCTCTCTTCCACATGACTCACATTTGGGGGTAAATGGCAAACAGGAGAAGATAAGGCTGAGTCAGGCTCTGTGGGACAATACAGGGAGAAAGGAACCACGTAACAGCTATCTAGCGGCTATCCAACACACAGAAAGGGGAACATCTGTAGCAATGAGCTTTATTCTCAGTCTCCTGAATCCTCAAGTTTTGCTGCTCTCAGGATTCAGATGGGATGTTTAAATGAAAGGTACTTGTGAGGCTTACCCTCAGTGAGCAGTGGTCAGTTAATGGCAGTGCTGGGAAAGGAGGTCTTACTCTGCATATCAGGGGCTTCTGCAGATGACATGAGTAGGAACTGGAAGGCAGGAGGTACTGCTCATCTGAAGTGGCAGTGAATATCCTCAGCTTGCTCCCTCTGATGTAGCTGACCAGGTTTCCTGAGGAATCCCACAAATCGTGCTGGGGTTTTCCTGCTAGGGTACAGGCCCAACTCTTCCGCCCTGACCTGAAAAGACTCACTAGAAACTCAGTGAGTTGTAACTTCATCCATTCTGCCTAGTTACATTCCTGTACAGAAGGAAAGACCTGGCTTGTTTTAGTTTCATTTAGGTTGTGCCTTTCCTGTGGAGGAACCACAGACTTTCCAAACTCTATACAGCTACATCAAAACTATCTGGCTGCTGTAAAGTGACTACAGAACAGCACAGATCTTTTCAGGAATCCCATCTTGCTAATGTCATGCAGAGCAGGCTGACCTTTGATCCTGAGAAGCAGACATAGTAAAACTAATTCCTATTTTGCAGGAGTGCTGCAGGATTCAACATTCAGCATCCATTAGAGCACTTTCAGAACTGCTGATCAAAGCCAGCAGGCCTGCCTGGCCTCTGCCTTGTGCTGGAGATAGACACTTGTGTAACATGAGCTCTGTTTTGATGGCAGGTACAAAGCAGTAAAAGATTATTTATTTGTTTCCTTCTCATCTCCATTGTCTTATCAGAGAATCTCTGCCAAGGAGAGATAATCCGAGAAGTAGTCCGTAAGCAGCAGGGCTACACCTCGTGTGCCACTGCCTCCAAAGTGCCCCGCCTGGAATGCCGCGGCAGCTGCAGCAATGGGCAGTGCTGCGTCCCTCTGCGGAGCAAGAGGCGGAAATACCTCTTCCAGTGTGTGGATGGCTCCACTTTCACGGAGGAACTGGAGAGACATGTGGAATGTGGCTGCTCAAAATGCTTATAAGCCATTCTCCAGTCTCTTGCCACTTTAATCAACTCAGAAGCGCTATCAAAATGGGACCTATTTACTTTCAGAGTGAAGAAGAAAAGAATTATTAACTATATTGTAAAATAAACAAAAAAATAGAACTTATTTTTATTATGGAAAGTGACTATTTTCATCTTTTATTATATAAAGTATTGCACCACTTTGGGTATATGTATCATATAGTGAATTATTTTTACCATGAAACTTTTTTAACAGTTGTAAGAAAAAAAAATCAAAAATTAAAAGTTAAAAAAAAATTTATATGTAAAGAAAACATAGCCTAACAGAGCAATGTGGGGGTGACTTTATATGTGTGCACAAAGAACGAACATAAAGGTGTTCTAAGGACCTGCTGCAGAACTGAGACGGGATGAAGAGCTCTCTGGGCCTGTGGGTGGGCCTCCCAGAAGAGCATCCCCATGACCAACACCATCTCACCTGCTTGGGCACTTGAGAAAGCCTCCCCTCGGTCCCTCACCCTGCCTGACACCACCAATGCCAGTTTGCTCCTGCTCTGGAACTGGTTCCCTGCAGCACACAGGCACTGCTGCAGCTGGAGGCTGACTACGCTGTTTGACTCTTGTAATAGTAGAATGCATCTTTTGCTGTGCACATTGTGTTTATCTGTGTTCACATTGTATTCTTCAGCAACTGTATCTATAGAGCACAGGTAGCTTTATCCAAAAGGCAACAAAGGGAAAGGAAGTAGGGAAACATATGTTGCTTTGGGAAATTTGGGGGCAAAATGTGAAACAAGTAATGCCTAATAAATGACATAGTACTTTTGTGTAAACTCCTCAGCTATGTTCCTTCCCCAGTTTGTGCCTTCTTGCTCCCAGCCTTGAGCCCTTTTTTGTATACAAAGTCTAAGGAATGCACTGCTACATAGTTTGTCATGCCTTGACACTTTAACTTGCAAAGGTTGTAATGAGAATAAAAATATTGCAGGTGCCAGAACACTCCTGCAGCAGTCTGGCTTTTACTTTTGCTGTCATGAGCCATGGGTGTAAGGTGGGCTGTAGCTGCCTCTTTGTCCATGCTCTGGTACTGAGCAGCTGGCCACTTTTCCACAGCTTTTTAAACAAGCAGAAGTTGCACTACGTCCATGTGAAGGTATTCAGCCAACACTTGTCCACCTTAGCAGCACTCTCTTTTCAGTACAAGGAGAGACATCACAGCGCCATCCCATCCTGCATTTGGTGCAGCCCAACCAACACAGCCAAAGCTTTTCCCTCTGCACTGCTTCATGTCCTGCACTTGCATCTCCCAAAGGATTCCTATTAACTTTAGCTGCATTCAGAGCAAATGCTGAATAGGAAATGGAAATCAATGCAGGCATAAGTTCCCACTGTGAATGTGAGGCAAAAATTGATTCTGGAAGTGCGTTTGAGTTTTGGAGGGTTTTTGGCAAGGCTACCTTTCAGGGTCAGCAAGTATCTAGGTACCTCCATCATCCCCATCAACAACTGTTCAATTACTAGTATAATTTCTTTCTGTAATAATATAGCAAGTATTACCATCCTTTCTTCTCTTTCTCTGGGAGAGGGAAAGTCAGAAGTGATTCCTAACAGCTGCAGGCCCCTAATGGGAATGCTCACTAGTCTCACCAGAAAGATTTCAGATCAGGGGCTTCAGCAAAGGATGGGTAGCAAAGTTGAATCAAAAAAACCAAGGTTTTTGTTTGGCTGGGGCTTTGGGAAGAATGCAGCCCTGCAATGACAAGTACCAATGTTTATTTCCATTAAAGTGACTATTAGCTATCATGAAACCAGGAAGCTCTGACCTGTGTTGCATTCTGCCCCATCACTCTCCCCTGAACAGCAGCACTTTGTGCATATTTCTTTGTTACTACCACAGCACCTTGAGCAGAAAGGACATAACCTATGTAACAGCAGTCTCACAAAATAAGTGTCACTCTGTGGAGCCTGCAGTCAGTAGAACATAAACCAATCACTAGTTAATGTGCCAAACTCTGACTGAAACAGGGGAGCTCAAGAGCCAAGGGAAAAATAGCCTGGCTGCAAGTACTATGGGCTGTTATTTTAAATATACCATCAAGAAGCTCATAGCAGCTGGAATTTGTGGTGTGCAACAAAAATCAGCCAAACCCACAACCTACAGGTTTTAAAGATCCATGTAAGTAACTGCAGCCCCATGTGCAAATATGTGCCTGGCACACCACTACCGTTAATGTTTCATGCCTGCTTCAAACACCTTAGTTTGCTGAAGAAGCAGCTGCTGTGATGCAAGACAGAAGAAATACAGGCTGAGAAGTGGTTTACAAGCCTTCCCTGTGCTCTACTGCATGATTTGTAGCCACTGTGCTGCCGAGGCCTGCAGAGGCATGGCCCCCTCCTGAACACTACCCATAACTGTGTTCACTGCATCCGTTGAGCAGCAGGGCAGATGCTGCCATGTACTCATGGCCTTGCACCTGCTGGAGGGTGCTGTAAAAGGAATGACCTTGACTGGCAAGGCAAAAACCATCAACATCTTGTTAACACATTACTGTGGGATTTACTGAAGCCAAGCCTTGCAGCAAAATGACCAGCAACAACTCAGCAAAGCTGGTCCTGTTCCTGGCCCTTTTTGGTCATGGCACTTCAAAGTTAAATGCCGAGAAAAAGAACTAAGAGTATCTATTTTGTAACCAAATGATGCCATTTTTGTATGCTTTTAGGCAGCACTTGCCATTGGATAGTGATGCTTTGTGTCAATGATTATCTGACTTGCTATAGAAGTATTTTGTGTTAAGAAAATAAAAACCATTCAGATGTGCCAAAAAATGTGAGGTTAACTGAAGCGTAACTAGCTCCCAAAGTTCCTCTGTAACCTGCCCCATGTTACACTAGATTTGGAGAACTGTGGGTACAATGAAGTAGTTTTTACCTCTATAAAGTTTTAATATAAAGTGCACAGAGCTGCGTATTCCTAAAAAATGGCAATGCAGACTGGTGTGAACTGATGTATTTTATTAATAGATTCTCATTGTGATGTAAGTTTAAATAAATCATCGGGTTATGGAAGATTGTAACACACCTTGTGGTGAGATTATTTCTGTGTGTGTTTGAGGTGTTGTGTCTGGCCTTTTGGAGCACATTGGGTAGTCCATGGGAAATCGTGGGGGAACTGCACGTGTTCCTCTTGGACAAATCCAGTCAGAAAGTGGCTGTAGTTAAGTGTTTATGTTACAGCATCGCAGCTTCATCTCTCAGGAGGCTTACACACAGAGATGAATTAAGCCACAGGTTTTGAGCCTGGATGTTTTCTTCAATAAAATTCTATTAAATTCTTTAATTTTTGGCTTGGTTTCCTTTTTTTTTTTTTTTGTTTGTTTGTTTTCCTTTTTTTTTCTCCTAAGTCTTTGAGAAAGGTCTGCAGCAAAAATGTATTCCTTACCTAATAATACAATAAATGAAGAAATATTGGGAGTGGGGTCAGAGGAGGTCTGACTTGAGGAAATGGAAGCCACACAGCCAACAGTGGATGACAGGGATCTCATGATGTCCTGACACACGTATATTCCAGATTTGCCAGCACACCTCTGTAGCTGATACTACTGTTAGTGATCCAGATGTAGCAGATCTCTTCTGCTCACTGCATTCCAGCCTCAGCACAGAGTAAGAACAAGCTCCTACCCAGTTCTCAGCTTCCCCTCACCCCGCCCATGTGTAACACTCTCAAATTGCTAATCGTACTTCAAACTATGGCCCGCAGAGTTGCCTTTCCATGCCAAACTACCCACAGCACTCAGTCCTAATGAGCATCATTAAGCCTGAACTATGAAGGTTAATTATGTAATTGTAGCAGATGGGAGCTTTTCACCTAAAGCAAACCCAGCTGAGACCACTATTAAAGCTAGTAGGAACTCTTCAAAAATTTCTAGGTTCTGGCTGAAATAATTGGTTTGTGCAACAGCTATTTGTGTTGCTCCCGGCTCTGCAGCACACAGGTTCCTCGGCGAGCACTAGAGCAGCTGCACCCAGAAGTAAAATGCTCTTGTTTGCTTCTGCTTGCAGCGCTTTAGGTTATTGCTTTGCACAACCCCAGACCCGCCCCAGCCAGGGTGCCGCGCTGCTCAGGATCCGCCAGCAGGTGGCGCCGCAGGGCGCGGCCCCGCCAGCTCAGCTTCAGCTGCTGAGCTGGGCCGATGGAGGATTTCAGTTGGAGGGCACCTAGAGCCACCATCTAGACCAACCGCTGAGCAATCCAGGCTGACCGAGCTCAAGCAGCATGTTGCTAAGGGCCTTGTCCAACTACCTATTCCACACTGACAGCCACCTCTCCAGGAAGCCTGGTCTGATCATCCTTTGGATAAGGAAACGCTTCATAAAGCCCAGCTTAAACCTCCCCTGGCATAGCTCTGAACCATTCCCACGCATCCTGTCACTGAATCCCAGGGAGATAAGTTCAGCACCTCCCTCTCCACATCCCCTCATCACGGTGAGGAGTGGTGAGACACTGGAACAGGTTGCCGGGGGAGGTTGTGGATGTCTCCTCCCTGGAAGCGTACAAGACCAGGTTGGATGAGACCTTGAGCAACTTGGTCTAGTGGAAGGTGCCCCTGCCCATGGCAGGGGGTTGGAACTAGATGATCTTTAAGGTCCCTTACAACCCAAACCATTCTATGAATTTATGAATCTATGAAGCTGTAGAGAGCAAAGAGGTCTCCCTTTAGCCTCTTTCTCTCCAAACTAGAAGAACCTTAAGTCCTTCAGCCACTCCTCATAGCAGTATATGTGACACAGATGTGACACAGATTTTTCTGGGGAGTTTTAAACACTAATTTCTCTCTCTCTCCCTTTATTTTTTTTTTTTTTTCATCCTGTGCCATCAACTTCCTAGTGTTGGTCACCTTGGTCCTGTGAGCCTCTGCTGTCCCCACAAGCTGCAACCTGGCATGGGGTCACTGTGGTCAGGACCTTGCAGTTACCTCAGGGGTCTGCAGGGACCAGAAACAGGAGGATGACCCTGCTAAGCCCCAGGATGACATGTGTGAGACCTGAGAGTGTCCACCACCCCTCCACAGCATGATGGTGGCTCTGTGTGCTGTCATAGGAGGCAGCTGATACCTGTGCATGCAGTGGCCTGAGGAGAGTGTAATAATATCAATGCCAGGAGGCTGCTGTGGATGGTACCACTGCTACTTTGGAGCTAGCACCTCATGGAGTAACAACTGGTTGCGCTGTTTCTCTGTCTGCTCACACTCACTGAGGTGCAAGCTCTGAATGCCTGTACAGTTTATTACCCAGCAGGGCTCTATGCTGAGCTGGTAAGTACACATCCCTGCAGCCCGTGACACCTCCTGTCTACACAGGAAAGCACAGCTGTTCCTCCAAGCACCTCAGAACCCTACAGGCAGCAAGGACCTCCTCAGGCACATAATGCAGCACATGTGCTATGAGCCCTTCTTATTAGGACGAGGAAGCATAAACTTATTCCATGAGGCACAGGGGCATTCCATAGTCTCACAAGCAGAAGGAACAGAGGATGCTGAGAGACTTGCATAGCTTTGAATCTTGTTCTTACATAATCTCTTGACCTTCTCCTTTCCCAGGGCTTCCGTGCTTTCAAAGTAAAGTAGTCTGGGGAAGGCACTGCCTTCTCCTACTGTCTCTGGCTCTTGTCCCTGTGGCACACGGATCACTTCTTTTGTGCAAAAATAATCTTTTACAACTGTTATGTCTCACCTGCAGAGGAAGAGTTCACATTCTACCTCAGAGACATGTGGAAGGGAGGTTACACAAGCCCCACATGATCAATGGCTTTTGTACTCAGGGGACAGCTCAAAGCTCACAGGAAATCAGATGGTTACATTCTCAGCAGCCCATTTTTCCAGGTAGCCTTCCACCAGCAGCACTTAGACAGCTCTTCTGCTGTGCCTTATCTGCAGAGGACAGTGAGCCTGAACCCTGTGCCATTCCAGGCTGCTAGCCATACACTGCTCCTGTGCTGGCACCTTTATCCTGTCACCATCACCTTGTCTCCAGTGCTGAGACCCAGATCCTGTGCTACTGCATGGGATGAATTCCTGCAAAGAGACAATGTCAGAACTTAGGTACAGATTTCACTGCCATGGCAAAATGGCAACAGGCCTTGGCCAAGCACAAGGCTAGTCATCCCTAGCCTCATCCTTGGAAGATGTTTCATATGAAACTTAAAAATATGGTGGAAGAAATAGCACAAGGCAGACAATAAACATGAAATTTTACTTGAGGAGACTGAAATTTTGTAAAGAAGTGACAAGCAACTGAAGCCATGGTGCTCCACTGAGGAGGGTTGTTAATGACAGGCAGATGATTCAGCCCTGCCACAGACACTGCACACAGAGCAAGGTTACAGGAATACAACACCACAACATAATTTACTTTTGGACTTTGCAACATAACAGATGCTATCACACTTTCACCTAGCACATGATGAGAGCATGTACAGCAGGCAGTAACTACAGAGAAGTTTAAACTTAATTACACAGAAGTATATTTTTCATTTCTTAAACTGCCCTAATTTCTTTTGGGTAAAGCACTCACTGAATTGTTGGGGTAGTGGTGGTGGGTTTATTTATTTTTTTACTGTGTAGAAAGAAATACCAAAATATGGTATTTCCAGATCCAGACTAAGATCAAGATCCAGACAGATCAAGAGGCTCATACCAAAAAATAAATGAGATTCTAATATGGCAATGAAACTTTTTTTTTTTTGACTCACCCCAAAACATCTTCGTAAGTCATACTGGTTTCGAAACAAAAATCTTTGCTGTCTGGTGTATTATTCTCATAGAACCCTCTTCTGGTTCCATCACACTTGGATGCTGTACTGTACCTTGATAACTATCAGGTGGAGTTGGTTATATAAACGTATATACATTTATAGAGCAAATCAGGCATTCACCTTCAGATTTATTTATTCTTACTCAAGGGATTTTCAAAGCAGCATGCTGGCTGAAGCACAAGTAACTCCAAGCTACCAGCACTTGTAACCTGTGAATCAACTTGATCCACAAATTGAGTGCTTTGAGCTTCTCACAGGCCCATGTTAAACTCTTAGTTTGAGACAAACCTCTGCTTTGAGATGGATTCCAGATACACAGGAGTTGAGTTCGGCTTGGTTGTTGCGGGGCTTTTTCCCCACATATTCTGTCTTAGCCGAAATGTTCAGACAAAGCATTTCACCTTCCTGTGAAGCAGTGCTTGAACTGAACTTTCAGATTTCCTGATCTTGTTTTTAACTGAACAGCTCTCGGTCCATGAATTATCACAGAGCCCTATATTTACACCCATTTTTTACACAAGAAGATGAATTAAGAAGGTTTTCTAGCTTAAAGTGGGCACCCAGTGTACTCAAATTCAGCATTTGCTCCTACAAGGCCCATGCACATGGTTTTATCCCTGAGCGAAGTCAGAGGCTTGGAAAGCAATCAGCAAATCTGCATGGCTGGGAAGGAAGAGTTTTAATTTCCTTAGTGAAAGGCTGGCTCAGGCAGTTTTCTGCCTGTTCAAAGACAGCAGGAATTGGACAGCTGTCAGGCTATAGACTAGGGGGTTTTGTTTTCTGGGTTTCATGTATACATTTATTACTGGCACTTCCCAGGGTTTCATAGCTTCCAGAGTTAGAAGGTGTGTAAGATACGTAGTCAGAGTGCAGGCACTGGAAAACCTCAGTGCAGATCTGTTTTCCCCAGCCCGACCAGAAACATCTGTGTGACACCAGATAGCTCATTTTACACAAAACATTCCACACCACATAGTCTGGTGACAGGCAGGAAATTAAAGGACTCTATCTTACAATCACAGGGTAAATTTATGAACAGGCACAAGTTAACTTTCAGGTAGCAGCTAAATTCTTGTATTCCCCATACGTATGTAAATGCTTGTGTTTAAAATTTCAGTAGTAAACTACATTGCAGTGAAAAACCACAAAGCCACACCAAAATTTCCCCTCTTTAAGAATAACACATGGGAATTTCCACACTTACATGCAGCTTACAGGAAGACAGAAGTTCTGCACTCTTAACTTCCATTAAAAGCAGGAAAAAATGTGAAGAAGACTTCAGAGTAAGTTTTCCAAGTACAGACACTTCAGAAATGAAACATGGTAAATGGGACATGGTATCCACCTGGGAATTACAGCTTTTTAAATGTAAGATTCCTGATAAAAATTTTAGAATCACAGTCAACAAAATTGCAGTCCTCAAAGCAGATGCAGAATCACAAAATGAGGCATCTGGGCTCCCTTATCATGCACAAAGGTGCTCAGTGTGGACATCAAAGCTGTGAGGAGGCAGAGGTACTCTGGAGGTGGCTGTCCACGGGCATCTCTGGGCTGCCAGGCTTAGGCTCAGTTCTTACCTCTGGCAGAGGTAAGAAGGAGGTTTGGGAGAAGAGGGATGACTTCAAAACCTGGTTCATCAGAGGGTCCCGTGGGCCAGAGAATGGATTCACCACAGTCATGGCTGGTAGTGCCATCATCAGTGGTGTTGAGTGACCACAGATCACTGCTTCTGTTTGAGTGTCTCCCAGAAGATGGAATGTGGGGGCTCCCATTTTTCTGTCACACACCCAACAGCTTATCCAGCTCTTTATGGGGGGGGTGGGGGGGGGAGGAGGGGGCTTAAGAAAAGAGCTGAAAGAAGTGTTGGAGTCAATGAGTTCCCCAAGTAGAAGCCAGTTAGGAGCGCCCTCCCTCAAGGGTTCCTACCAGGACCAATATTAATTAATATCTTCCCCAGTGACATGGGGAGTGGGATGGAATGCACCCTCAGCAAGCTTGTAGATGGTACCAACCTGAGTGTTCTGGAGGTACAGGATCCATCCATAGAGATTTGGAAGTTCATGAGGTTCAACAAGGCCGAATGCAGGGTCCTGCAACCAGTTCAGGGCAATTCTCAGTATCACTCCAGGCTGGCGATGTCCAGCCCTGTGGAGAAGGACTTTAGAGTGTGCTGGTGGGTAAAAGGTGGACACGAGATGGCAATCGCAGAATCACAGAATGGAAGACACCTCTGGAGATCATCTAGTCCACGCCCCCTGCCAGAGCAGGTTCTCACAGAGCAGGTTGCACAGGACAGTGTCCAGGCATATTTGGAGTAACTTCAGAGAGGGAGACTCCACCACCTCCTTGATGCCATCTGCAAAATGCTGCTGTGTTTTTGAAGATTGTTTTGGGGGATGCCTGATCAAATTGGGCAGCCATTTCCATCTGCAGATACTCAGTGGCAGAACAATTTCTTCTCTGTTATGTTGCAGGGCAACAAAGCTGGTGAAGGGCCTGGAGAACAGGTTTCATGAGGAGTGGCTGAGGGGACTAGGATTATTCAGTCTGGAGGCAGAGAGGAGACCTCATTGCTCTCAACAACCCCCTGAAAGGAGGTTGGAGTGAGGTGGGGGTCTACTATCAGGTCATAGAACGAGAGGAAATGGTTGGAATTATGCCAAGGGATATTTAGGCGGGAGATTAGCAGAAATTTCTTTCCTGAAAGAGCAGTCAGTCATTGGAACAGGCTGCCCAAGGAGGTGGTGGAGTCACCTTCCCTGGAAGTGTTCCAAGAAATGTGTGGACACGACACTCCAAGACATGGTTTAATGGCTATGGTCTTAGGTTGAAGGTTGCACTTGATGATCTTGGAGGTCTCTTGCAATCAAAACAATTCTATAACCGTACCAAGACGAGCGAGTTGGCCGACCTGACACAGAACCTACCCCGAGTCCCCTCTTTCGCCCCCTCACAGCCCACAGCCAGCGCGAGCCGGCCGGGCCCCGCCCGCCCGCGCCAGGCGATAGCGCCTCTCGATTGGCCGCGGGGCCGTGGGGTGAGCGCCGCGAGGGACCGCCGGGAGCTGTAGGCAGAGTGCGGCGGCACACAGCCCGCCGGACTGCTGCTCCCGGCGCGCCTTGCGCTGCCACGTGACAGGGCGGGGGGCAGCGCTGCGGCAGCGGCGCAGCGGGCGCGCAAGAGCCGCTTCGTTGCCTCGGCCCCATTGTGTGGCGCGGCTGCGGCTCCCTGGTGCTGCCCGCCATCTTGTGTCGGAGCGTGGGGGTGGTCCGCGCCGGGCCGCCGTGTCCGTCTCGGCCGGGGCCTTCGTGGACGGAGAGGCCAAGACTGCAGCCGCCGCCGCCTTCCTGCCGAGAGGGACCGCGGCGGCGGCGGGCAGCTCCTGCGCTTCGGCCGCGCCCGACCGAGGCCTGCCCTGCGTCTCCGCCCCTGAGGGCGGCCCCGGGCCTCTCTGCCCGGCCGCTGCTGTTCCCCGAGGAGACAGGAAAGACCCCGGGGCAGATGCTCGGCTCCTTGCAGCGGGACACAGCCACCGCGCCCAGACGAGCTTGAGGGCCCCTCAGCGCCGCCTCTCGCCCGGTTTCCCGGCTCCATCCCGAAAGCCGATGCCGCCGCTGGACAAGCAGCTGCCCGGGCCGGGGGCGTAGCGGTGGGCGCTGCCAGCGCCGCTCCCGAGGAGGCGGGCGCCCGCCGCCCACCGGCCGCGGATCAGGAGACCCGAGGGCCAGCCCCGAAGAGCTGCCGCCGCTTCCCGCCCCATCAGGCGAGGGGCAGGAGACCCACCCCGAGCGCCGAGCCGCGCCCCGCCCGCCCCAGCCGGCAGGCGAACCGGGGCCGCCGCAGCCGCATCATGAAGATCAAGGATGCCAAGAAGCCGTGTAAGGCCGCGGGCTTCTGCCGCGCGTTCCGCCACCCAGGCGGAGCCGGGGCAGGCGGCATGGGGACGTGGGGGCTCGCGCGGCGGGAGGTTCTGGTCCGTGAATCTGGGAGCTGCCTGCCGAGACTCCTCTCGCATCTGTGCGTCCGTTTTCAGTGAGGTTTCAGGGTTCAGGTGATCGTTCAGACTCGTCTTTGCTTTGGAAGGGCTTCTCTTTGAAGAGGAACTAATTAGCTGGGGGAGGGATGGGTGCTGATTTTAGGGAAGGTGACACTTAATCGGTATACCAAAGACCACTTCAGGCGGCTGCATTTGCTAGTTTTTTTAAGAGCTAATCAGTTTTTTATTTATTTCTTTAAGAGATAATATTTGCTAATATTTGGATGCAAATCTTCCCCTGGAGATTAATGCTTCCTTTCAGTAAGCACAGCTGCAGTAATACTTCTAACTCTTACTTTGGAATATCATATTTGGGAGGGCACAGGCATGGTTCAGACTCGGGTGGATGCAAACTGCCTAAGACTACTGATACTTTTTTTGTGAAAGAGAGAATTGGATTGATTAAGTTAGCCTACTTACAGGTGGTGTTTTTCCAGTGTAAGATACACAGCTGTGCAAGTCAACAGGCCTGTCAGACTTAGTCGGATGTACCTATACTGAAAGGAATGCAGGTATTACTCCAGTCAGGCAGGGTTTTATTTTGTCATCATACTCAAAAGACTTACTTCCGGTGTGAGTTAGTGTGGAAAAGATGGCCAGTTCTAAAGAGCTGGGTCTGCTGCTGTTCTCAGTAATGTCTGAAGAGCATACAGCTTATGTATATTGAAAGTGAATGTGTTAAATACAGTTTGAGCAATCCAACAAAACAGGAAATCACCAAACGTGTATTAACACAGGAAGTATTAGTGCAGCTCTAGCAATAGTTGCAAATATGGAATCGAGTTTGGCTGTGAAAATACTCTGTTTCTTGTGGTATTAAGGAAACCCTGTGTGTGCATCTTGTAGCACACAGCCATCACCTCCTGTTAATGCCAGTGTGTGAAAATCGTTGAATTGACTGCAATCATTTTTATGAACAGGACATTTCATACAGTATTCTTTTCTCTGGTGTAATATTTAAAGAATGATACCAAGACTCTGAAGCAGTAGTTGATTCTAAGAGGTTGTAATAGATTGGCAATTTAAAACGGTGACAGTGTGGCTGCTTCTCCTGCAGAAACCTGATAATTTCAGGAGTGTCCCAGCTGGGCCTCCAACACTTGTTTTCTGTAGTGGTGTTTTAAATAACAGTGACAAATCCTATCAAAAATTTTAACTGCCTAAATATGCTAAACTTGTAGTTGCACTCTTCCAGGTCATGACCCTGAACTTGAAGGTTGGTTTTATGATGGGATCCAGAAACAGTTGAAACTGCATAAGCAGTGGAGGGGAGGAGTACAGTGTAAAACTGTGGTGTTATTTCATCTTGATTCTTCAATATACTTTGAAGCTGGTGGCTGTGTTAAATGCAATAGCACTTAGTTTCATAGGCAGTGAACTTCAGGCTCATTCTACAGATCTCTGTTCTTGGTTAGTCACACTGACTGAATTGGGAGAGCTGCTGTGTGTTTGAAGAGGAGCAGATCCACAAAAGCATTGAAGATGGAAAAGCCTACTGATGTTCAGAGGCTTTAATGCCCAAATGCTGCCGTCAGTTTGACTTACGTGCTCAAATTGGTCTTAAAGCTGAGTTGGGTTCACAATACCACTTGTAGACTGTCTAGTTACAAATTATTTGGTGTAGATAGTTGTAGGCTGTTGTAAGAGCTGGCAAAGTGGAATATTGCCTTAGCCTGCCTATACTTTTATCTATGACATTTATCATAATTGGAGAAAGAACAGTTGCACAAAGTGCCATGCCTGTCATAAGAGAGTTGACATGGGAACACCTAGTGAGTTCAGGATTTCTGATGGGGTGTGTTGTTTAGACATGCTGCTGCAGTCCTCCCTTTTAAATCTTCACCTGGTTAGTGATTTTGCTACTTTGTTATTGAAAAAACTGTGGGAAATGAGCCTGAACTGGTGGAACATGTCTCTTGGAATTGGCTGTCCTGAATGAAAAGAGGCTAGCAAGGGCCATTTAAATGTATTTTGCAGCTGCTGGGAGGTGATGGGCATTATAAAGCAGAGCAGAAATTCAAATTAGGAAAACCTTGTACTAAGTAGTGTAGGAATGAAAGCTGGAGGGTTTGTGGAATCTTCCTATATGGAGGATTCTTGAAAAACTTCAGAGGTCTACAGTTCATGGCTGGACAATGCTGTAGCTGACCTCATCTGGTGTTGGCAGTTTTCCTGATAGTGTGAAAGAGAAGCTGGACTAGATGTCTTCCAGAAAACCCTTCCAACCAGTTGCATGATAACTCTTCCAAGGAAATGCCAATGGGGAAGAATGGCTGGCTCCTGTAAGAAAAATTTCCAAAGGTTATTTAGGGGTAGAGATGATAAATGTGAGAGCAGACTGACTTCCAGGATCTGTGCTGTGTAATATCTGTCTAAAGGGAAGAGAGAAGTTGCTCTTTTAGAGAGAGCTCTTCAGGTTGGAAGGGGTGAGCAAGGCAGCCTAGAGGAGGAAAGCGCCAACATGCTGCGCTCTTCGGAGGAAGTGAGGGCTCTAGAGTGTAATGAGCTACTGAAAGGAAGGCAAAGATTTCTAGTATTTACTGCACAGTGTATGTTCCTTTTTAATAGTTTCTTAAAAATAGTTTGAGGAAAATGCCTGTTTCCCTCGAGGTCTATTGAGACATAATAGTGTGTGAAAGTGTATAGTGGAGATTTGCAGAATGCTGAATCAGTATAAAGAAAATACTGACTATGGACATAGTTGTGGACACAGTGATCCCATGCAGGATTTGTGTAGTAAAATTCATTAAAAATTCATGTAGGTTGCTGGAGAATCTTCTTAAAGTGATTATTCTGTTTGTAGAATTTGTTGCTTAGTTTTGTGGTATCTAAGCATTTTGTTATTAGCATTTGAAAGCTGATAATTATCCCTAGCAGATGTTACAGGCTCTTATTTCACTGCAGTTGAAAAATGTTTCTTATAATGGGTTAATGCTTGCCAGGCATAGTTCTTATTGTGTTTACATCTGAAGGTATTAGGTTAAGCCTCTGCATGCTGTATCTCACTATATTAAAAACACCTATCCCCAAAGAGATTGCTGCTGGAATGTCAGCAAAAATTAATGGAATG
Organism: Indicator indicator; assembly: GCF_027791375.1. NCBI lineage: Eukaryota > Metazoa > Chordata > Aves > Piciformes > Indicatoridae > Indicator > Indicator indicator. Next base: position 14,503,677 of record NC_072027.1, read on the forward strand.
AGCAAAAAGGGAGAAGATGAAAGCAGAAATATTTTGTATTAGCTTTATGTGGTATCCACTTAGGTGTGCTAAGTCTAATGAAGAGCAGTTGCAGTAATTGCCGATTACCACCTGTCCTCCCACTGCTAAACATGGCCTTTCTGTAGTGTGCTGAGAGGTGGCTGGGTGGGATAGTGTGGTGAGCACAGTTTGTTGGAGACGTTCCCACCAGAGGTACAGTGGGATGTGACAGTGCATGTCGGAGTCATTGAATGCAGGATTTGTTTTGTCCAGCCCAAATCTACTTTGAGGTGTCCTTGGGATATTTGAACAAAAAAAACCTGTTAGACAGCTAATTAAGCAGAGAAACTCTCCTGTGTCTCAAGGGCCAGGGACACTTGATGTGCAGTTTTGCTCTGTAGAGGCTCATAGGCACACATCTGTTTAACAGGCACAGCAAAGGTGCTTTGCTGCCTAGCCAGCAGGTTAATTCCATTTGATTTAGCAGTTCAACAGCCTTTGATGTGCTTTTTCTTAACTTGTCCCATTGTATGTTATGTACCTTAGACTACTAGCTGGTACGGAAGTTAGAGTTCGTTTTTAGTTTCCTGTATGCAGATGTTTTGGGGAAATACTGGAAGTATAAGAATGCCTATATGTGCATAGGGAAAAATGCATTTGGAGAGACTTCAAGATAAGTTTAGTTTGTTTCTGTGTTTATAAACACAAACTGTGTAACAGTTCAGTGTAATTTCTGTAGACTTAACTTGTTTGTCTTGACAGTAATCAGATAAGAACTGGGATCAAGGTTATCTTTGTTAGCTAAGGCTACATACTGACCTGAACTAGAAGGTAAATTTTGTGCATCAAAACTGATAACACTACATATGTTCATATGCCATGCTGGCAGAAGTATATGTAATTTTTCATGTGATTTCACAATCATTTTTCTTTCTTGTATTTGAATCCAATATAGAATCATGACATACAGCATGCTTTGGCAGTTGTTCCCCAAGGTACATTTATACTTGAAGTGCAAGTCTCATGTCTTAATATATAAGCTTTTTTACAAAGATGACACAATCTGGTAGCCTTATCTCTGTTGTCACTGATGTTGAATTTTTTTTCTTTTTAATTTTTCTTAGCGTTTTTATGGTGCAAAGCTCCCTACTTGAAGTGGGGGTTAGCTACTCTTATTTGAATGTTAGTTCTTGTTAATTTAGTGTAGGCTTGAACCAGGCTTACTTTATCTTACAGTGAGAAGGAAGTATTTTAAAGTTGTTTGTTTCAAACATAATTGCATTCATAGGAATGAGTTTAACAGTAACCTGTTTTTCAGTCTTTAAAAGCTAAGTACAAATATATAGTTAAACTGAAGAATCCTGTATTTGACTGAATAAGGGGGAAGTAATTAAGCCTCTTGAGTATGTATTTCTGCAGCTTTGGATTCAAAATGAGTGTAAGGTCAAAGTAGTAGTATGAGGTCTGGGTGGAGAACTTTGAATGTCCTCTATTGTGCTAAAGCAGGATTCGCAGAAAAGGAAAATACTTTAACCTTTGTGCTGTACTGGCGTGAGGAAGAATTTTTATTGTAATTATTCTCATTCAGCATATAAAGACCTTACACGATAAGATATAAGTAACCTTAAGTTTGTTGCCCAGAACTATGCACGCCTAGAGCTTGAGAAGTGCAAACACAGGAGAATGAGGCCTCCCTGTGTAGTTCTCAAGGACAGTTTTTAAAAACAGCTATCAGTGTGGGCTTTCTTACTAAGCGGAACTGCTCTACATCAGTACTTGACCACAGCATGTGCCAGCACTCTTCCCATGTGGGAGGTGCTTTTCTACATTGCATGAAGCAGTTCTAGAGAATCCTCTTAAACATCATTATTTTTTAACTGAGAGGTTTGTCTTTCAAAGCTATCACCACAGCATGTAGAGAACAATCTATTGCTTTATGATGGCAAAGTTTCCTGGTTACACTGTCAATGCAGGGACCACAATAGCTCTTGGCAGAGCTGGCAGTGAAAGAAAGTGGATTTGGTATTATGGAGGTTGGCTATTGTTATACTCTTCTTGTTGGCGTATCAGAGACAGTTCAATTTGGTGTGAAGTATCCCATTAAACCACCAGAGTTTTGACTTCCCAGTTTGTGTGCTGCTTTGCATATTTAACTCTTCTCATATACATAATCCACATTTTATGTATTCTTAAATAGAGTTTAGCTTGACTTTCTAAAAGCAGAATGCAAGTTTTTGAAGTAGTTTTATAGTCTATCCAAGGCAGTTGGGCTTGTTCAGTAAAAAGCTTGATTCCTGCTTTTCTTTTTTTCAAATTGCAGCTGACTTCTGCAGAGAGGAACTGAACTATGAAAAGACAGGATGCTGATTTGTTCTGTGAATAGCAGTTAAATTGTTGGCAAGGAATACTGAGCTGTGCATCACTTTTTTGTAGAGTATACTTTGGAATAAGAAGAGTTGTATTGAAGAAGAGCTGAGAAAAATCTTTTTCTGCAGTTTATGTGGATTTAGTCATTTAGAAAAAACCCACCAAACCAAAAAACACACACAAAAAATTAACACATTGAAGCTGCAAAATGATGGCTACAGCTGTGCAAGTCCTCAAACCTCCTGTCTTCAGAGCTGTAAGCTTAGAACAGAGGTACAATTGGTTCTGGTCTCATCCAGGCAAGTTTCTTTAGCTATGCCTGCTGTGAGGATCAAGATGATGGCTGGGGATATTTTTTCAAAAGATTATGCTGCTGTCATTCTGCTCCTAAATTCATCACTCAAAGATCCTTGACCCTCAGATAAAAGTATAAAACCACTTTTTATAGAATCATTTATGTATTCTCAGCCCAAGGTACCTGCCATGCTATTTTTCAGTTGTTACAAGACAACTTTCAAATACAAGATTACCTCAAAATTACTTTTTTTCCCCATGAATTTGAGAGACTACTAGCTGTGAATGCTGGCATATATGCTGCAACTACCATATGTGAGAGTGAAAGCTCTTATGCTTCAAACATGCCTCAAAGAGTAGCAACATCACCTTAAGCAGGGTGCTTATGAATGTGTAAAGTAATGCACATATTCCTTGTACACATGGCATGACTTAAAGTAGAGGTGTCATCTTCAGACATTACCACGATTAGCCTAGCTGCTTTTCTGGAGGGGAAGCCTTGTGTGAGACTCGAGTGTGCGCTCTCATAGTATGTTTTCTGAGTAGTCATCCTGCATTCCTCTGTGACCTTATCACTGTTTCAGTAAGAGGAACTGGTGTTTTTGCATGGGTTCCCATTTCCACCATTCCACCTGCATCCAGGTAGGATGGATCCTGAGCCAAGGTCCACCCAAAGCAAACTGATTTGAAGGCTGCTTTCAATGAGTGCAAGTCACTGTGCTAAACTGTTATTTTAGGAGTGAAGGTTATTTTAGTCCTTTGTTCTCAAAAAAGCAGTTGAATTTTGTATGAGTTGGTGTGAAAGATGTTATGATTTGGGGCATTTTTAGTTGGGCTTGCTGAGCACATGTGACAGCATTTAAATGTGAACAGAGTGGCTCATTTTTCCATTTCTACCTGTGGCCAGCGGGATTTTATTTTGTTCCTTTGAGGACTTTTGTTCATGTTTTCTTGTTGAAAAGTGAAGCGTTGCTTTCGTCTTAAGTTACATGATCAATCAATTCTTGTATCTTCACAGCTTTTCCGTGGTTTGGGATGGACATTGGGGGAACTTTGGTGAAACTTGCCTATTTTGAACCTATTGATATCACTGCAGAGGAAGAGCAGGAGGAAGTTGAAAGCTTGAAGAGCATCCGCAAATATCTGACTTCCAATGTAGCCTATGGATCCACTGGCATTCGAGATGTTCACCTTGAGCTGAAAGACTTAACAATTTTTGCTCGAAGAGGAAACTTGCACTTTATTCGATTCCCAACTCATGATTTGCCTACTTTTATCCAAATGGGAAGAAATAAAAATTTTTCAACACTGCATACGGTGCTTTGTGCCACTGGTGGTGGGGCTTACAAGTTTGAAGAAGACTTTCGCACAGTAGGTAGCCTACCTTTCCTCCTGCTGAGCCTGAGGCCGAAAGCATTGCTCAAGCAGTACTTTGAAAAACTATGTAATGCCCCCAAAATATTAGTAATTCTTTTTTTTCCCAATCTTAAGTAAGATAATCTAGAAATATGCTTTCTGACATTGTAGTAAGAGTTAATATCTAATGCTAACAGCTAGTTAGAAACTTCCATTAATACAGTGAAATGCAGGACACATTTGTGGAAATTAACTGTTTTCTGGTCTCTTTTTATGTGATGGGAAATGTGCTGCTGAGGTGCTTGAGTCACTTTGGATTTTCTTTCCTGAGCAGTCTTTGATAGATTTTCAGTGTTTGTGGGTGGAGTTATTAATTGTGTGGCATCACATGTATCTCAAAGACAGCCTTCTTTCAACTGCAAAGTGGTTTGGGATTTTACTGAGAGGTTTTGACTCTTCCATTCATGATCAAAATTGATCATTTGTTTAGATGTAGTTGCTACCTGAAGGTAGTTGTTACTGAGAATCTTACTGCAATATCTGCTGTGCATGTCTTACCTACTTTTAAAGTGGCTGCAGACATCTTGCACTTCTGGAGACAAGACGACTTTCAGTAGCACCAAAGGTTGGACTTGACGATCTCAAAGGTCTCTTCCAACCGCAGCACTTCTGCGGTTCTATGTTTGGTTTCAAAAATCTGTTTGTATTTCCATTCTGGTGCCAGGCTTGTGTTGACGTGGTAAATATGTTTGTGGGGGAGAGTCACTGTTTGTGCAGAAGAACTAATTCATTATCTAAAGCCCCACAGAAATAGTTGATGTTGAAACAGTTCCCTGATCTGCTCAAGAGTGAATCTTCGCAGTTGTGCCATGGCAAAAAAAGCTGAAGGGACCTAGGGAAGGACTGGTAGTGCTGTCATCTGGCACTGATGTTAGTCTACATCTGATTGTGCAAGTTCATATTCTAATGCAGGCTGCTTTCTAAATGTGAAGTCACCTGATTAAGAGAAAGACCTTATGGGTGTTCTTTCTTGGATTGCCTGCCCAGCTGGACACTCTTAACTCTTGGAACTTCCTGCTGCACTAAGGGAGAGAGCCCAGAGGGTTAAGTGGATGAAGTATGGCATGAAATTACAGCCTTCCTGGAAGTCATAGCACCTGTTAAATTGTCTCTGCTTTATAAGAGAACAACAGCTTAAGTGTCACGTGCAAAACTGTGGAAGAACTGTAATGAGGCTTAAGTCCAGTCAAATTTCTGATACATGTTTTCCTTGTGGTCTTTGGAGTGTTAGTTTAGTTGCAGGGATAGTTAGTTGGATGCATTGAGGTTTTTATCTGCTGGCATCTTAAAAACGACTATTTGCCTTCTAATATGGGGAGGAAACCCACAAAACTTGAAAAGATGTGCAAATATGTGAGTTTTGCCAAGATTACCCTCAGTAGGGCCTCTAGGGTGTTTGGTGGTGTTTTTCTGATTTAGATTGATTAAAAATGTTGCTATTTTTTAGTGGATTAACCTCCAAAGACATCCTGGTGCTCAAAGCAGATGCTCATACTGCCTGTCTGTTCTTGATTCAAGTCTGAGATCTAGATTTATAGTCAGAATAATTCGCTAGGTGGTGTATTCAAAATTTACTTCTGAACTCTTTGACTTTATAATGGGGTTGAAGTCCCTGAATTAGTCACCTGAGAGAGCTTCTTAGACAGTACAAATATACTTATAAATTTGTAGCACATTTAAGCAATGCTAGAATGTGATGACACTTTCTTCTTTTTTAACACAGATTGGAAACCTCCAGCTGCACAAACTGGATGAGCTTGACTGCCTTGTCAAAGGATTACTGTACATAGACTCTGTCAGCTTCAATGGCCAGGCAGAGTGCTATTATTTTGAAAATGCCTCAGATCCTGAGAGATGCCAAAAGATGCCTTTTAACCTGGATGATCCATACCCGTTGCTGGTTGTTAACATTGGTTCAGGAGTCAGCATTTTATCAGTCCATTCCAAAGACAACTATAAAAGAGTAACTGGAACAAGGTAACTTAAAAACTTGAGGTTGTTACTTTACAGAACAATGAGCCTTCTGTTTTCAGAGTGCTTTCTTTCCCTGACTCCTCCTGCTTAGCCCTTCTCTCACTCTGTTGTATAGAAAAGTATTTTGTCTTTAATTTGCAGCTGCATTCATTGAAGCCATAGTTCTATTATTGAGGAGATGTATCTAGTATCTTACCTATGAACTGATGAGTGCTGGAAGTGCTCCATAGTGAGAGTTTTATAGGTTTTGTCTTTAAGTTTTGATAATGTGTTCCATGAACCCCTGTGTTTCTCCTGCTCCTTAATAATAAATCTGTCCACTCATGATGTCCAGTAAATGATCAAGAGTCAGTGGCATGGTGTGGATACTTAGAGTTTTTCTGTGATTAAAACTCCAGTTTACACTTTGAGAGTTTTTATCTGTTAGCTCTTACTGTAGGGTGAGCTTCTTATATAAATAAAAAACTTAAATAAATGTTCAATTGATTGACAGCTGTCTGTGCTTTGCTTGAGCACACAAGCAAACAGCTTGGTAACTAAGTCAGAGGGCTTTATTTGTTTATTTTGTTAGACATAAGAATCTTTGTGAGGAAATACTATGCAAAAGCAATTAGTCGTCTTTCTTCTTAGTCTAGGTGGAGGGACCTTTCTTGGTCTATGCAGTTTGTTGACAGGCTGTGAAAGTTTTGAGGAAGCTCTGGAAATGGCATCCAAAGGAGACAGCACACATGCTGACAAGCTGGTTCGAGACATTTATGGAGGAGACTATGAAAGATTTGGCTTGCCAGGATGGGCTGTAGCATCAAGGTAAGAAAGATCTTTGTTGGCTCTTTTGCTGGTTTAGGGGCCTTCAAAAGCAAGATTTAGAACTATTAATACAGGGAAAACTGATTTTTGGAAATGTTTATTGTAGTAGTTAGGTTTTTGTACTAAAAGTACATCTCAGTTACTTTTGAGCTTCTTAATTTAGCAGGGCCATTGTCCAGAGGGAAGGTGAGTGGAAGGTGGCATTTGTGTTGATCTTACAGTGCTATCTCTTAACTTCTTTGAAGACTGCTTTTTTTTGATAAGTGGTTGTTAGTACAAGCACCTGACAGAGTGCTTTAACTATTTTTCTCAAAAAGGCTGCTGAGCAGTTTGTACCATGAGAATGGATTATTTTACTGCCAGTGACAGAGGATTTTTGTCATAGCTGCAAGTTTTATTTCCATCGGGAAAGATTACTGGTGATAAGAAGTGTGAGAAGAATAAACTTCAGGAGTGAAACTAATATGTACATAAGAGTTCATGAAATTTTTGCCCTTATTTGGTAGAAAGAGATCTTATTTCACAGTAACTTAATTCTTCTCCTGCTCCAGCCAGCTGAGCCCAAGTCTCTTGCAAGAGCATATACCAAGAGGTTTTAATATGAGCAAACTTCACCCTTTTAGTCAATACATCTTAACTCAGTGTATAGGTACTTTTTGTTCTTTTACTTTTGAAGACGCTTAGAATCTGTAAGGGGTGTTTGAGTCTTAGAGTAGCCAGGATTCTGGCTCTCTGAGCTGACTTAGATACGGCACAAAGTCCTTACTGGTAAAATATGTGTAAGTTACGGATTCTTGTCTTGTTTTATTTATAATTCATTAAGACGTTATCTACTGTGAATTGTAATTAAAATGCCCTTCTCATCTGGGACTGTTCATTTATGCAATCTAAATTGCAGTCTGTCAGCTGTTTATTTTCTGGTTTTGAGGATTGTGTTCCATCATAAAACCATTCAGCTCATTTCTGGTTTACATCTCCTTTGAGAACAGAAGATGGGACAGATACTGTGAGTGAGGAAGAAAGCATGGAGTTCAAGGATTCATCAGTCAGACTTAGCCGTGACTTAATTTACAGTAACTAGGCTTGCAGAGTAGTCTTGCCTAAGAATTAAGACTACTTTTTGCTGTAGATACTTCTTCATGGAAGTCAAACAAAAATACTTCATTGAGGGCCATGATTGTAACAAGACTGTTTCCTGTGAAGTAATAAATACACACATTGTAGTGTCAATTGTCAAATTACTACATTTAATATAGACTTAAAAAGGGAGTTCCTTAAGAACCAATGTGACGCTGAAGTTCCGTTACAGCATAAAAGTTGAATTCTGAAATTACTTCAAATACTCTTGAATCACTTTGTACTTAACAACACTTTTTCCTACTCTAGTTTTGGGAATATGATCTACAAAGAGAAGAGAGAGTCTGTTAGTAAAGAAGATCTTGCAAGAGCCATATTGGTCACCATCACCAATAACATTGGGTCTATTGCCCGGATGTGTGCAGTAAATGAGGTAAAAAAAACTTCTGACAAGAAAATTACCAATCTGTAGTCATGAGACTTCACTTTTTTTTTTTTTGACACCTGTCTTCTTACTGGTGGATCTAGAGATGCTTCTCTGCTGTGTTCTGTTTCTCAAAGCTCTGCAAAACAGAACCAGTATGCATTCAGTTTCAATATGATTAGCATGGACGGGCAAGAACTTATGGAAGAATATTGAATTTAGGCTTTGAAGATACAAATGTCTGGGCACCAGACGTTTCCTCATTTATTATCAAAAAATCTTTGAACTAAATGAGGTTTAATAACAGCTTTCTATAAGAAGACTGGGGGGTAACTGTTATTTAGAGCTCTGCTTAAAATCTACTGACGTGAAATATCAATGACCATATTAGTTGCAGCAACTCTCCTTTTGCTTGGGAGCCAGACTTAATGTATATTTTCTGGTTTTAATAGTGCAAGTTCTCCCTCAATTTCCTTCTAATGTGTCTTGGAGAAGAAAGTTATTTTTTTGGGTATTAAGTATATTTTGGCTTTTTTGCTTTGTGACCAAGCTTGATAACAAAATAGGCAAAATGAAGGTGAGGTACAAAGTGCATAGTAGTTGTCTGAGGTAAATGTATGCAGTTCTTATTTAAGGCTGGGGGTAAATGAGTACAGTTCAGAACTCATTAACTGCACAAATCAGCTTTATTCCTAGTTCTTCTGGTCTAATTCCAACTGTGTCATAGAACTACAAATCACAAGAAATAGTTACTAGTGATGTGCAAATATAATATCTTGGTCTGATGTATAAAGATAAAATGAATTTAATTATTTTAGCTTTCTGCTATAAAGCAGAATTGTGTTTGAGTACCTGAACAGTCTATTTACTATATCTTCATTGTGAACTATTCAAGATGGTGAAAACAGTTGCACGTTAGTCATTTGACTACAGGTTGAATTGTAAAATTAGTGTTTGTAACAACTTGGGAGTATTGATCTAACCCAGTGTTTCATGTTGCTTCCACTTCATTTTGAATTTATTTCAGTGAATGGGGAAGAGTAAATGAATTTAACTTTTTTTTACTTGATTAAAATTTACAGCTCGCTTATGTTTTTTAAGTCTTATTCTAATTTTATGCTGATGCATATCAGGGTCTGAAGATGAAAGGAACATGTTATGTCTTACTGTCTTCGGCTTCTTTACAGTGCTGCCTTGTTGCATATGGATCAAGCAGCATTGTACAGGGCTATGAAGGCATTGAGTCTTCTCTACCAAATAGAAGTATTTGTATTTAACTTCACTTTCAGCTGGGCTGTTCCTGTGGCTTAATTACTGAAAATGTTCACTTAATTTGAAATGCAAATGTTATTTCTCTATAAATTACGTCCTTTAGTTCTTTAGGGTCGTGTGTGGGTTTTTTTCATTTTCTCCAGATATGCTGTGTTTTTAAATTTTGGATCCATGTTTCAACTGGGAGTTGTTTTGGGGAGTTTTTTTTTCCTTGCTCAAGGCATTGAGTTCTTTGTTAGCTGAAATTTTCAAAGCTGCGTTAAACACTGAAAAGACTTAATCTTTTGCTGGTTTTTCTCTTCTTTTCAGAAAATAAACAGAGTTGTGTTTGTTGGCAATTTTTTACGTGTGAATACTTTGTCAATGAAGCTTCTTGCGTATGCACTGGATTACTGGTCAAAAGGCCAGCTAAAGGCCTTGTTCCTAGAACATGAGGTACGTTGTGGTTCATTTATCTGTATGCACAGTTGTACCATCAATCAACAGTGCATTTATTGAGTAGCCCTTCTAAGTGTTGTATCATGAGATGCCAAGAACTCAGTAAACATTGAAAAGGAAGTTTCTCTTACTGTGTAGGTTCCCTGGACATAGCTTTCTCTTGCCAGAGAAGTACTTCAGTCACTTTGAGCTATCTTGGTTCACACTATAGATCCTTGGAAAGGGACAAGAAAATATTAAACTCTGCATGAAAGTTCAATAGTCTTTCCTTGGGTTTGGGTGAAAACAATAATAAGTATTGTATTTCAGAAAATTACAGAGATCTACAGCACAGGCCTTTGAAATGCCTACATTGTTCTTAACTGAGCTTCAGCAATATCCTGAAAGTCAAGACTGCTACTTGAACCTGAAATATTTTTCTTGTTTTGAACAGGGATACTTTGGAGCTGTTGGTGCTCTTCTTGGGCTGCCAAATTTCAGTTGAGATACCAGATGTCACTACACTGAACTATTTTCCGCCTGAATGACACTTGTTTATGGCTGTGGGAACTAAATCTGGGGAGGCAGAAGAAAAGAGCAGATTTTCTGTAACTGTTCTCGAAGTGATTAGCTACTGAATATTGCCATTATAAGGAAAGGGGTTTCAGTCTGTTGGGCATTGAAAAATGAACTGTTCAGGGATATCATTTATGTTCTGTGGTACATGTAGCCAATATTAAACTTTTGATATGCAGTACATCCTCTGAAAACAAGCTTCCAAAAGAAGGAATGCCCAGACCTTTAAGCGTTCAGTGTGGAAATAATGCAGTTTTACTCCTGAGGCTTTAGGCCTATCAGATTGGTAGAATGAACAATTATTTTCATTAGTCATACTGTATTATGAGCACAATTTCTCATGTGTACTTACAGAAAACAATTTGAAAACCAGAAGGTACTGTCTGCAAGATGAGGAAACTGTAGGCAATTGCTTCCCACAGTGAGAATAGTCATTATTTTACGTGGGAAGAGTAGAAACACAAAAAAATCAGCCAAAGTAGCAGATTAAGCAGTGAAGATGTTCACTTGTCCTTTTTATTTATTTTAAAATGCTGCAGCTATTTTTGAAGGTTCTTCTATCTTTGGTTGGATTAGGAAAATACGGTAATGATCAATGAAAGCAGATTTCAGGGTTGGGGTTTAGATTTTGGGTTCATTCATTGGGTTGGGGTGTTTTGAGGACGTGACTTACCAAAATGCCTTCTGGTTGGTTTTTTGTATCTCTTACAAATTCTGACATTGTTTGTACAGGTACCACAAAGCCTTAGGGAAATGAAGAAATCCTCCTAGAACAGACTAAATATAATTCTGATGCTTTGGCTCATTTCTGTGAAGTTTTGGAAAATTTCTGCCCCATCCTACTAGTTTGAAAATGTGATTTCTCCTTAATTTTATGAGAGTTGATGAGAATCTAATTAGATGTTGAAAATGAAAGGTGGTTAGCTTGCTTTTGGTTTGGAAGCTTGTTTTTGAAAGTTGAGGACAGCATCAGAGTTCATATTGCAGCACCCAACGGACCAATAGTTCATGCACTTGAAACATGAAACCACTCATCAAATTGTGGCCTTGGGATAAAATCCATGCTCTGGAACTGGTCTTTGAGGTTTTCTGTATACTTTTAAAGTTGTGATTATTGTAATAAGTTTGGTTCTGCAACCAGGGCACAACTTCTTAAACTTGTAAGACTATTACACAGTCATTAGCTGTATGACTATGGACTAAATTACTACCTAATTTCTGATACCATTTTAAAGGTAAGTATTTTCCTATAAGAGCATGAGGAGCAACCAGACTAGAGCACAATCATATCCTGGGTTTTAAGGTATTTTTGAAACTGTTCACTTGAGTATACCACAGCATGGCTGTGTTGCATCAACAGATACATCCACCTAGTGTGTTAGAAACCTCTGTGTGCTATTTTCAGTCTTCTTAACATTCAAAGCCTCATACTAGCATTATGGGTTTAAAAAAAATTGTGGTCCTTTAAAAGTGATTTCACTTAGAGTAGCCAGTTCATTAAGCCCAATGCCAATCACAAATGCAGTTCCATTGATTGTTGCTTTGGCTGGTACTCATATTACATTTTTGTTGTGCTTGCTTTGTTTCATTTAACATATATATAAAAACAAACAAAAAAACGCCAAACAAGCAAATTCACTCAGTTTAACTGACGTAATGCTAAATCAGAGCATGGGTTTTATAGAATCTCTTTATAAATGCTGTATACTGTTCCTTTGAAATTACAATCAACCACAGAAAGCAACCTTTATTTGGTTATGACTTTGGAAATACTTCATTTTCTGAAGGTTCTGACATTCTCCTGAAATTCTTGCAAAACCAACAGTGTGTATTTCTTGCAAAGTGAGGTACTTCAAAAACCTGCTACAGCTTGATCAGAAACTGTTGTTTCTAATTACTTTAGACCATATTTATTACTGCTTCACTTCTTCCTTTTTTGATACTAAAAGAGCTGCTCTTGAAGCGGTAGTTAGAAGTTACTTCTATATTTAAGCAGAATTGTGTAGAAGATGATGACCTAATCACCATGGTTCATTTAAACATTTGAATTTGAAGATGAATACATTCTGAAAGTAGAGTTACAGAATAAACTGAGTAATTCTTGAACAGCTGTACTGTAGACAAACTACTGTGAAAATCAAAAAGTCTGCCCTACCTCTTTTACTTCCATTGAGCTTCTAAAACAATTGGCTTCCTTTTGCTGGTTTTATCAGCACAATTGTTACTTCATTACAAGAACAACCAGAGAAGTTTTCAAGCCCTACCGTAAACCCACGATGTCCTGTATTTAAGCCACATCTTTGGGTTTCATCTCATTTTCTCTCAACCTAGAACTTGTTCCTAGAGTGGAACTCTACCACCAGTAGAAATGACAGGCATCACAAATAGTTGCAAGATAAGTCTTAAAGTCTTATCAACATTTTCTTCTAAATAGGTTGGAAAAACTTGTTTCTTTTACACAAATCGCTTAAGTAACCTGTTTTACTTTCACCCTTGTCATTTCCTTTTCTCAAAGCTAACTGACTGAAGCAGCTTCAGAGTGAATTGATTCAATGTGATGTACTACAACAGAGAAAATTTGGGATTTTCTCAGGGCCACAGTTGTCTTCTCAAGTGGAACCACTTCTCTAGAGGAAAGCTGTGTGATACTTCTTCAGTAAAACATAAAACACCTTTTGACTGTGTAATCATTTCCAGTTCGATCAGCCATCTGAGTGCCTTTTAATTTTTTCATAAAATGCCAATTTTCATGGTACTAGGACTTCATCCATGAGGGTTCCTAAACCAGTGTTTCTTGCCAGAGAAACAGCAGATAATTTTATTAGCCATGTAGATGATCCTTTCAGTGTATGGAGAGAAAATAGTATCAGGTTTCTAGATTCCTAATCCCTGCAGCCCTTATCTGGAGGTAATGCTGTTGCATTTCTCGGGTCTCATCCCTCCAGCTTGGTCTTTTCGTGTATTATACACAGTTTTACTGTTTCAGTATCTCCTTGAAAAATCATGCAGATTTTTGGTCACAAAGGTATAGATTTCTGGCCAAAGAAATTCATTTTTAGATGAAGCTATTTCAAATCGATATGGCTATTAAACTTAACCACTTTCACCTTTCTATCTATTTTTGCTTAGATAACTGCAGTTTTTTGAATGAGATTGGAACTTCTACAATACATTTTTAATATTTAGCATGCTTGTATGAACACATCTTCAGCAATCTGCGCTGAAGCTAGTAGGCAGATGTTTAAGTATAAACTTTTTTTTACTAAAGGAGCAATAAATTGACCAGAGAGAAGCAGCACTGGTATATTTTGTCTTATAGTTTGGTCAAGATTTTCAAAGAGTGAGCAGAAGTCTAACCTGCCTTTTGAAGATCTTTCCCTTTCTATAGTGTTTTGCAAGCAAGCACTTGTGTGATCTTACCAAGACCTCCATTTAAGACTTAAAGCATGGAGAGAATGAGATCATGCTGTCCCATTTACTCCCAGCTTGTATATTAAGGACACACGTTCTCTTCTGGCTTTTCCTAATGGTTTAAATACTCCTTCAGCAGTACTGTGAGATTCCTGTTTGCATCTGAGCTCTTGGTGCAAGGTGATTTTATTGCCTTTAAGGACTGCAACACTAACTCTTTGTCGCTATCCAGTATAGTTTACTTCCAGATAAGTTGAAATAACTTCTCATATCTAAATGTTTCAGATTATCAGTGGGGTTTTAATATTGGGAACTAATTAAAGAATTAAATCTAGAGCAAATCTGTGCTTCTTAGGCTAAATGGTGTCATAGGCATTCGGGCATTAACTTACATTAATGCCTAAATTTACATTCAACATATTTTTAAATACCACTTTCACTAATCACAATCTAGATGCTAGGCGTCTGCAGTCCTGAGGAAAAGTTGAGATCAAAACAGACAAAAGACAGTGTGGGTCTTTTGACCCACACTTTAGTTGTGGGCAGCTTTTTATCCCAAGTCCCACTTGCATACGTCTTGAGACTAGTTCTGTCTCCTTGTCAGTGTTTTCCTAGCAACAGGGCTTTCTGCATCCTTTTGGATTGTGCAGGCTTAAAAAAACCAGCTGTATGTAATAGAGCTCTGCTTAGGTTAAAAAGTGAACAAATACCTGTGGGCCAGATGAGAAGGTCTGTAGGTCACAATGCAGGCCTAGGAACGCACTTGGTGCATACAATTACTGCTCTGGTTGTATTAATTTTTCTATTTCCCACTAACGCACAATGAGAGGGGGGCAGACTTCACAATCATGGACAAAATGGATGAATTAAGTCCTTGGGCATGACCATGGGAGATAAAAACCTGTTTTATCACAGTATAAAGGGGTAATTCCCTGCTTACATTCTTTTAAGTTTTACTGATCTGTTCCAAACTAGAGCACCAGTATTCTGTCATTTGTGATAAAATTACTAATTCTTTAAAAAGCCTGTTTGGGTAGTTTTGTTTACTTCACATACATAATTCATACAAAGTATTCTTAAAAACACATCTTCTGAAAACATCTCAAAAGATGCTGTAATATATTTGTAATTATTAATGTGCTAATGGAATATGTTTGAGCAGTTTAGGTTTGCATAACTGAGTGCCAAATCATGCTCTCTTCAGTTACTTGAGTAGGTGATTCTATTAAATGGGGACTGTTTTAAACTGAGGAGCAAGATTTAGCCTCAAGGTCTTCTGCCTGGGGAGCACAGTAGTGCTTCACGTATTCCTGCTGGTGCTAAATCATTTGTTGAAAATAAAGATTCTAATTAGAAATTGTAAATAGATATATGTGGCCTGATCCTTCTGAGAGACTTAAAATATATCATTTGCAAATATTTTTTTGGCCTTGATTTCAAGTTTTCCTTTTGTTTTCTTTAGAATATGTGGATTTTGTTTGTTAATGTGGTTAGTCATTGACAGGTTTGGCTTCCTGTGCTGCTTTCTGTAAGGCCCATAACATTCCCATTCTGCATTATGGTACAGGTTACATTCTTTGCTGGATTGCAGTGGTATCCTTTATCTTGTTTTGTCACAAAAATAGCATCAAGTAGAACACAATTGGCATTTGTTCTCTGCTAAAACTTGCCCAAAATGAGCCATTACTGTAAGCATTTGGGAAGCTGTTGAAAATGCAAAAGAAAATACCCATTTAAAATATTTTTAAAATCTAAAAGTGCTAATTCTTGCCTCTAAAATAAACTGGAATATAGTGCGTTGACTGCTAACCTTTGCTATAAATAGCATTTCACAGTTCCTCTAGCATCCATTTCAGAACCTTGTACATACAAGCTTTGGAAGGAGCTATATTAGATTCAGGTATACAAAAGAATGCAATTATAAGACTAGTAAATTAGTAGTTTGAAATAAATTACATCTAGAAGTCATCAGCATTAGTGTGTTGATGGTATAGCGATAGGATATAGAGTGCTTTTGGTAATCTGCACTTCTTTGTTTCTGAATTTTGGTATTTTAACAAGTGAGTGTTTAATTTTCCATCTACTGTCTCCTCATCTGCAGGCCTTCTAATCACCAATTGCTGTCTTCAGATACTTGTCTTATTTAGTTAGTGAAATGGACAGGCAGCTTTATAAATTGTAAACCCTTGTAGGATGGAAGTTCTCTGAAGAGCCATTTGGTTAAGTTGCCTTATTCTATTACATTGCACTCATCTTATTTCTCCACTTTCTTGTTTACTGTTCAGACACTGAAAACGTGATGTAAAAATACATGCTACAAATTTTTATTCCTAAATTACTGATGAATACCTGTTAATACAGGTCTTGTAAATTAAAATCTTTATGCCATCTGTAATACAGCTCTTGTAAATTGTTTAAATTATTTTTCTTTTTATAGATTCTCATTATTGAATGTACAGATTAGAACCCTTTAATACGTCACTGAGTAATTTGACTGGGGCACAAATACGGCCAATGCTGTAATTCATCCCATCAAAACTGTAAATAATTCTTTGCTGCTTGTTTGCATGAATGAAGTTTGGATTTCCTTTACTTCGGCATAACCCAGCTCTGCTGTGATTGGCCTACTTTATGCAGTTTGTTTTCCTGGCTTTTTTTACCACTTGTTCTGTATGGATGTTAAAACAGTACTTTGTCTTTTCCTAATAAATAACCTGAGGTTGTTCACTGTTTGCCTACGTTTGTGCGTTTTGAGGAAAGGATTTCTTGGTGTAGGTTTTTTTTTTTTTCCTTTAGCATCGCAAGTTGTGCTACTCAATACTGGGGGTGGTTGTGTAGCACTCTATACTGAGGAAACTTGGCTGCTATGGTTTTCATGTTTGTTTTCTTTCTCTCCTTTAATAAAAGCCTATACTTGACAGTCCTTAGATTCGGTTCTTGTTTTTAAACATTTGATGTCCTAAAGAATGTTAGTTTTGGAGTTTTGAAGTAGAAAGCGTGCCATGAAGCTGCAACAAGCTTTTGATTTCGTATTAACTTGAGAGCATATGGTGATTCTTGCACACAGGTGACTCAGTGTTGTTTTCCTGTGGAATAAAATACTTCAGGTATAAATCCCATGTTAGTTATAAACTGCAATTAGTCCTCTGGTGGAGTAGTTCTTTGCTTATGTTTTGTAAAAGCCAAGTGACCCAATCCTGACATTGTTCTGACTAACAGGCAAGAGGTTGTCAGGACTGAAGTCCATGCCACAACAGCATGCTGGCAATACATCTTGGGACAAGATTGCTGTGTCAGACACTGCTCTTCAGGGTTTGTATATGCGTTTTAGCCATCCAAACTACAGTCTTGGCTTTAAACTGGCAAAAATGCAACCCTGAAAATTCCATTGTGTGTCATATCTCTGTCAAATCTGGTGAACAGGAATCTCTGTCCCACAGACATTCTTTCTACATAGAGAAAACAAGGTTGGAAGAAGTCCACGTCCCTTTACAAGGGTTTGGGGTGGTGATTTTTGGTCTGCCTTTTAGTTTTTTAATGCAGAACCCTTTTTTTTCTGTGACTGAACTGTAGTAGCCTTTTGTGGCAGCTGGTTTGCATTTCAGCTAGGATCCTTAACTGCTTCCTGGTGCAGCCTGTGTGCAACCTCACGGGGGGGGTATAAGCTGTGTGGGCTTTATTCAGTTCTATCTTATCTGTGGATTGAATCGGGTAAAAGTAATAATTATGTGAAATATGTGACTTCCTCTTCCTGTAACACTATTCAGCCAGCTGCAGTTGAATTTTTATTGGACTCAGAAATGCGAACCTAATTTAGTAATGCTTGCAACTTCCCTCTTGTTATAATTTTGGATTAAAAAGTTTGCCTTTTGACCCAGAGTGAAACCCCCTTGCTCTGAAGGCATTTCAGTCCATCAGGTGCTTGGTTAGTATAGCTGCTTTCTGCCACTTCAGGCTGCAGCATAAAACGTGGTAGCACTCACCTTGTGCACAGCACATGACAATTAGCAAGGTGGTTGACCATGTTCTGTTTCTACTCTGGCAGGAGCAGACAGAACACCACTCCCTGGGGCCTCAGCAGCCATCTGCTGCCCCACAAGCATCTCTGTGCCTCAAGGAGGTCCTTCCCTATGGCTGCAGAGCAATGAGTGTGGCTCCATGTCCACAGGCCAGGATGGGGACAGAATTTTTGTGCAACCTGGAGGCATGTAGTTCACAGAGGGGATTTGGCAGTGGTGGCTCCTTTGTAACCTTACAAGATCACAGGACAAACTGCCTCCAGGAGCCTGCAGATGCCTAGTGTGGGCCTGTGCAGCTGGCTGCAGGAAGGGAAACGATGGGAATAGCTCTGTTAGAACAGATCAGAGGCCATTTCTGAGGAAGCAGTATCAACTTTCTCTGGCTACATTTCTATTCTAAGGTCATAATGCAACTCTTCGTTTCCTGAAGGTGCCTTTCTTGGGAAGGACGTAAACTGTCCTATACAGAAAGGAAATAAATGCATCAGGAGTGCTTAAGGGTACAGAAATGTGCCTGAGTTGAGGAGCAGCCTGGCATTTTTTTCAGCATGTGGGGACAGCTACCTCTCTGGTGGATTCTGACTGCGTAGTGTTAAATGAAAGAAGCTGTTGGCCATTGCAGCATTTGTATTATTTTCCATTACATAATTATAAAGGAGATTTAAATACTACTTCTTTGCCCTAAACCATGCATTGAGCAATGACTAGAGAAAGTGTTCTAGCAGATTCTTATATGAGGAAACCTGAAAGGAATGGGGAGCCAAAATGACAGCATATTTCAAGCAGATTAAATGCATTCCATCAGCTGACGGCAGAGAAATACAAAGAGTAAAGATTCATAAACTCCAGACTCCACAAGTCCTGAAAGGTAAAGTGCCTGCAGCCCATGTGAGTGTAAGGCCGAGCAAGCACCTAAGAAATTGCAAATTAAATTTTGAATGGTTTCTGTACTACTTGTCAGAGGCCTTTGAGTCTGGTTCAGCAAATTTTCCATCTACCCTGTTGCCCACCTATTCACTCTGTGTTTCACCAATTTGGCTTTAAGTTAACTATGAGAGATGATGTCAAAGGCCTTGCTAAAGGTGGGACAAACAACATCCAATACTCCCACCATTAGACACAGAGGCAGTCATCAAAGAAAGCTGTCAGGCTGTCAGTCACAGTTTGCCCTTGGTAGCACCACGTTGTTCCTAGTCGCTGCCTTGTCCTTTGTGTGCCTGGATGTGTCTTGTTCTGTAGCCTTCTGCGGCAGTGGGGTGAGACTGACTAGCCCCACATGCATCTTGCTGAGGACTGGGGTGGCATTTGCCTTTCTTCTACCATGAGCCTTCCTCGGTGGCCATGACCTACCTGTGCTCACCTCCTTCCTTGGCCTCACACAGAGCCTGCCTAGTCCTATGGCATCAAGGGTGCCCACCCAACTCCAGGGCACCTGAACTGTTTTCCTCTCCAGTGGGGAAAGCCTCATTCCCACCACTTCTACTCCTGAGAGCAGACCTTGGAAGTGAGAACCAGAGGCAAAGAAGGTACTGACTACTGTAGACTTTCCCCATGTTTCTTGTTACTGGGGGTTGTGGGGCTTAACAAAATGGGGTGGTTCTGTTCACTGAATCATGGCCTAGGCTGGAAGGGACCTTAGCGATCATCTACTCCAGCCTCCATGCCATGGGCTGGGAAGCCTCTCGACTAGACTTGGCTGCTCAAGGCCTCGTCCAGCCTGGCCTTGATCACCCACAGGGAGGAGGCATCCACAACCTCCCTGGGCAACCTATTCCACACTGGACCCAGCCTGGATTTGTGCCTGGGATTGGCATGACACAGACCTTGCAATTTGACTTGTTGAACTTCTTGAAGTTGTCACTGGCCCACTTCTCAAGCCTGTCAAGATCCTTATGGATGCCATTCTCAGGTGAGTCCAGTGTACCACTAAGCTTGATGTCGTCAGCAAACTTGCTGAAGGTGCACTCACTATGCCACTGGTTGTGTCACTGACAAAGATGTTAAACAGCATTGGACCAAGTACAGATCCCTGAGGAGTTCCACTTGTCACTGGCCTCCACCTGGACATTGAGACGTTGATCACAACCCTTTTAGTCCATCCATCTAGCCAGTTCCTTATCCATTGTGTGATCCATCCATCGAGTCCATGCCTCTCCATCTTAGAGACAAGGAGGTTGTGTGGGACAGTGTCAAATGCCTTGCACAAGTTCAAGTAGATGGCATCCGTTGCTCTTTCCATAGGTACCACAGCTGTAACTGTTGTAGAAGGCCACCAGATTTGTCAGGCAGGATTTGACCTTTGTGAAGCCATGCTGGCTGTCACCCATCACCTCATTATTTTCCATGTGCCTTAGCAGTTACCAGGAGGATCTGCTCCAAGATAAGGCATATTAAGGCAATGGCCCTGAGTTTTGGCCAGGGACTGCTTATCAGAGGCTGTTGGCAGCAGAGGAATGCTAACCTGGGAGCAGGTAAGGAGAGGTGCTTTGCACAGTAAATGTGAAGAGCTAACACCCAAATTGGTGGCAGTACAGATGCAAGGGAGAGGTGTCACTGGAGGCACTGGCTGCAGCAAATTAAGTTTGCTGCTTTTAAAAAGTACTCTAAGTCAGTGTCATAGAGCTGGAAGCAGTGCTAGCTGTTCAGGATTACATCATCTGCACTATTTGACTTTGATTTTATAGCCCCTTATCATTGTTCTGTGGTCTAATGAATCTAGCTTATCACTTCATTGGCATTCTCTTGGTCCTCACCTCCTTTGAAGATTAGGGTTTGATTCTACAACAGGAAAATTCATGACATGAAGAAGGGTGGAGTAAAAAAAAACCCTTCAGACAAGTAGATACAAAGTTCTACCGTGGCATAGTTTTAAAAGATCAGTTCTAGCTTCCACCAGGAACATATTGCAGATGTTACAAGCATCTTTCACACCAAGTACTGCTGCTCTTTGCTCAGATGAGGTGGGAGTGGAACCTCTAGAGATCTCATCAAAGGTGTATGTGATTTCAAGTTCTCCATTTTCATCTGCTCTTCTCCCTCACACTGAAACTCAGCATGGAGAAGTGGGACAGGTATGTGCCAATGCAAACAGCTCCACTGCCAGACCAAAGAGGAGCTTTAGGCAAACACTGCAGTATGTCAAAGGCTCCTTTAGCACTTCAGCTCTGTGACCATTTCCTCTGTATCAACTAACAAACCCAAAATTAATCTCGACACAAAAATAGCTGCTCATTTCCCTTCCTTGGCTCTATAGGTACTGCCTCTTTGTGATGGTTTCCCCTGCCTACAGTTGGATACGATTGATGAGGATCAGTGGGAGTTCCCTCTTGCCTGTAGCCTATGGCAATTGGCACTAGATGCTCACCCCATGTGGTTTAGTATCATGTAGATGTGATCCCAGGCAAAACAGCCCAAGGTTTCTTAGCCTCTCCTCAAAATGCAGCTGCCTCAGTCCCCTCAGCTTCTTAGTGGACCTCTGGTGGACTTTCTCCAGTAACTGTCTGTCCTTGAGCTGAGGAGCCCATAATTGGACACAATACACCAGGTGCAGCCTCACGAGGGCAGCATAGAGTGAGAGGAGAACCTCACTCTTACAAGTGCACCCCAGAACGCCATGTTATGCATATATATGAGGATGTGTGTATGGAAAGGAAACACTGAAGCCCGAGCTTGGCCCTTGGAATCCTTGGAAGGTTTGTGGTGAGGGCCCTGCACAGCCGGGGTGAGCTCCTGCCCCGGCTGGCATGAGCGGAGTTTGCACACGCGGCAGAGGCCTGGACAGGGCCCGTGGTCACTACTGCGCCGTTAGAGCCGCCTGTGCTGCCAGGGTGGAAGGTACTTCAGAGATCATCGGCTCCAGCCAGAGCAACCACAGTGACCTGCAGACGAAGCAGTGTGAGGTCAGGAGAGGAAACCGGGTCCCCACGCGGGGCACCATTAAAGGATCGATGACAGGACATATCACCCAGGCAGAAGAAATCACCTAAGTGGGACTTCCGTGGGTTAACTCAAGTACCGAGAGGGCGACACATTTTTCCACTCCTCGTTAGTATAGTGGTGAGTATCCCCGCCTGTCACGCGGGAGACCGGGGTTCGATTCCCCGACGGGGAGGTGCGGTATGAGTTTTACCTTGCCTCGCTGCCTTCTTTTTCGTTTGCCCTCTTGCTCGCGCGTAATGGACCCGGTGCCGGAGCGAGCGGAGAGCTGTACGCTGGGGAGCGGTGCTGCATTACTGGGGACGGGGAGAGGCGGCGGAGACCTGGCGCGGAAAGACGGGTAGTCGGTATGTTCCTGGAGAGGTGGTGGCTGTTCCATCCCTGGAACCATTCCAGGGCAGGTTGGAGGGGGCAGCGAGCAACCTGCTCTAGTTGCAGATGTCCATGCTGACGGCGGGGACTGGACTAGACGAGCTTTAACGGTATCTCCCAGCCCAAGCCAGTCCATGAGTCTCTGGTTAGCTCATGTGGAAGCAAGTCGTACCATCGGTGGCAAGAGCAGAGTGCTGGGCAGTGATGCCACCTGGGGTGCCGAGGGGCTCCCCTGCCAGAACTGGGCTCTCCCCTGCTCCTCGGAAGATGCTCGCTTGTGTGCAGAGCAGAAGCCTTCATGATGCTACAGTATGAACACTGTGTAAAAGGGAGAAACACCCCCTTAAATGAATTTGTGATTTAGCTGCCTCTAGTGATTCTTCTAAGAAACCTAAACTTCATTTTAAAAAACATCCATGATCTACTATGATCCTTGATAATTTGTGTGATACCTAAATTGCTCTTATTGTCACAATTTGCTACCTTATTTCAAGTCTGCATCTCCTTATCATCATCTCCATGTTGACATTATATGTCAACCATCTGAAGCATTCAAACTTCCATCAAAAGACATTTTTGAAAGCAAACTTTCACATGAAAACTGCAGGGTTTTTAACTGGCCCGGTAAATCTGTATGACTCCTGACAGTTCCAAGAGGAACCGTCCACTCTGGATCAGTCACTTGTTATCAGAAGTGAGCTGCCTGTGGTGAAGCCTGCATGGCCACCTCTGCTTTCAGAGCACACCTTGGTCTGCTCTGGTACACACCGACTTCTGGCCCCTGCAGCACACACCCTTTCAGTCACAGGCTTCTTGGTAAATGTGTTTGGTAGCTTTTAGGGGAAATTATTAAACACCTTGTACAGAAAGAATGTTTACATTTAAGTTTCCTGATGAGCAAGTGTTTGTTTAATCAATTGTTTTACAAGCAATGTGTGTGCTGTAGGAGTCACAGCCACAACCCCCATTCCCAAGCTACTCCCTGAGATTTTGCAGATCCCTTATCTGTACCTGTAGAGGTCGACTGAGCTCTTCTGGAGCAAGGAAATCACTGTGATAGTGATCATCTGTTAGTTTGTGCTGGCTTCCGTAACTCTTTCCCATAGAAGTGGTGACTGGTTCCAGCTGGGCTTCACTGGACGGCTGAAATCACTAAGGATGTGAACCTGTGTCAGCTTAGCAAATACATTTGAAAGTAACCTTAGAACTAAGTTTTGTTAATCTGTAATTATCCAACCTACACAGTACTCTGGGACACCTGCTTGATCTGAGAGTGTTGCCATGGCCACTGGGGTTTGGGGCATCCCTGGGATGTGCCCCCACCCCACAGCATGCTGCAGATGAGGGGACTGGGACTGCACCCCAGAGCTGGCCCTGAGGAATCTCTGCCAGGGAGAGCAGCAACAGGCAGCAGCACGTCATGCTCATTTGTGATGCTGCTCATGAGTGGATGATCTGAAACCTGAAGTGACTTAAAGAAATGTATGTAACTTCTCTTCAGAGAAGACCCATGCAGCTGCTGCAGGATGCATCAGCTAGTGTGGTGTGAGGTGCTGTGTTCCTCCTGCTAGCAAGTTCTGCACAATGGGAATATAAACTGATGGGGAGGCTCAAGAGAAGGTTCCCAAACATCAGAGACTATTTGCTTACCTTTCATGAGCAGATGCAATGTGGAGCATCATGGTTTCTGATATTTGGGACATGCAGTTTAAAATTAAAAAAACCCAAGCATGTTACAATGGGCTTTGATGGCACAGTAATGCTTTTGGTCTCTCCCAGCAATAGCTGATTAACACATTGCTGGTCTCTAGTCACTAGATTGTAGGATCTCGAAGACATTTTTTTTTTCTGAATTAGAGGGTGTTAACAAAATATTAAATGTCACACTTAAAAGCCTTCTGCCCAGTCACTGCTGCTCACACTGATGGAAAGTGTTGCTGGAGAAAAAAAAATTCAGTGCTTTTGGAGAGACTTAACAGCACTTTCAACAGATATGAAACTAGACATGTTGAAATAACACATCACTTACATGTTTGTTTGAAATATGATTCTAGTTTATAGTATCATTCACAATTTCATTCAAACACCTGTGTTCACTCAAGAAGTACAAGGCTGGTATCCTGTCCCACTCATGTATCCTACTCCCATTCATGTACCAACAGTATTTTACTCAAAGTGAATATCATTTTCAGGCTCTAATAACCAGCATCTCATCTCTTCATTCTCTGTCTTGAGAGATGCAGTGATCCCCTTCAGCTGTCAGGTTTTAGCCTGGTGCAAACTTACAACTATATTGTTCTGAGACAATGAAAACTAAAGCTGAAGGGTTTTGGCACACACACACACACACACACACACACAAACCTTCTCTCCTTTCAGAGACTTTCCTGGGAAACTGGAAGAATCTTATTTTTAAAATAAATTAAAGAAGTAGTTCCTTTAGCTCTGGACTCTGCATTCCCTGCTATTTGGCTGTGGATCATCGGTGGGTAAATTGATGGAAAATATGCCTTAATTTTTTAACCATTATTTTTCAATAACTATTCTTTTAAAAAAGATGTTTGGGGTATTTTTTTGCCAGATGACTCCCTAGAACTCCCATGAAGCAGCTCTGCAAGGCACAGCCTCTTCCTCCAGTGCATTGCTAATCATTCCTCAGCATGCAGAATTGCTGCTGTGGCTCTGGTGAACACTACATCTGTTTCAGTGTCTTATTCCTACCTGTAGATATTCCTGAAAGCCTGCACAGGCTGCTCGCCTGCAGCATTTTTGGCTTGGCTCTGGCAGCACATACAAGCCATCAGTATTTTGCTGAATTCTGATCTGACCCAGCTGGAGCTCAGTGCTTCTCACAGGAGCTGCAGCCAGGCCTGGGGTGTGCTGAGATGGTGCGAACATGGTCAGTAGGTGACTGAAGCTAGTCCAGCCAGGACTAAAGGCCCTCTGATGCCCCATGTGTTTGGTATTTCTGTGTTTCTATCCCATACAAAATAATTATTTGTCCAGTAAAAGCACTTGCAAGCCTGATGTGATGCATATTAACAGGCTGAAAGAAAGAGCAGTGGGAGGTGTCACAGATGTGTGATTGACTCTTCTGTAACCCTGGGCAATCCATACCTCTTTTCCACACAAACCCGGTCCTTGACAGGCTGATGAAGTGAAATTGTTCAAACAAGTTTTCTTTAATTACTTAGGCTTAATAAAATCCTCCTTAAGCCTCTAAGTTGTTTCTGTAAAACCTGCTGTTGGTCTTTTTGAGTCATCTGTTGTCACCTTCAGCCCTGGTGCTATTACTGAAACGGATCTGTGTTCCTTCACCGTAACAACAGCCTGGCTTGAGCTAATACCTTTCCTTCTAGGGCAGCAGCTCCTGGGTCTCCCTTCCTGCACATCCAGCGGTGCTGGTTAACACCCGGTTAATGCCTCATGGCAGCAGCTGAAGGAAATGCCTCCAGTTGGTGCTTACATTTAAATGTTTGCACTAGCATGTTCCCACTAGGCTAGCTGAACAGCAAAATATTGAGTTCAGTGCACTCTCACTACTTGATGTTTTTATCATTTAAGGCTTGAGACAACTTGTAAATGCTTAAAATAGTGTGAAAATCCCTGTGCTGGCACAGACTCTAAGCCTTTTTGGAAGGCTGTCTGCTGTTCTCCTGCTATGTAAGTTTCATATGTTCCACAGAACAATTATGGCAAAGCAAAATTTTAAATAACCAAACCTATATGAATGTTATAATTTAAAAGGAAATTCATAACTTCAGGGCATCAGAAAAGGAAGGTGACTGAAAAATAGGAACTGATGATCGAGCAGCTGTTCATCATGTGAGTACCCAGCCTTCTGTGGGCTCCATTATGGCAGCTCCATGGATTTCCAGAATTTTTCCACAGTGGTATTAAATAAAATTTTGTTCCTAAAAAACTACAAATAACTGCACTATTTCCGGGTTCTTTTTGTTGGGAATGTAATATGTAACAAAAACTTTTCTAAGATAAAGGCGGAGGGAACTGGGAAGAAGGGTTGTGGGAAGCAGGTGAAGTTTGATCCTGAGGGCAGCTCACCTATGGGAACAACAGCTCATCCTGGTGGAGGGAGACAAACCATTGCAAGTTCATTGTGTTGGCAAGTCTTTCCACATGGATAGGTTGAGCCTGCTCCTCATTTTAGCAGCTCTGGCCCTGGACCTTCTTTCCAGACATCGATGCTCCTGGCTATGTGCTCCCTAGAGTAAAGCTAATGTAGGTCTGCCCTTTCTCTCCTGTGAAACGTCTCGTCCCTGCAGAGCTGCCAAGAAAACACACCTGTCTCTGTTCTGTAACACAGTGCTGTTTGTCTCTGCCTTATATAATGAATCTTAAAATCCTGGTGAACACTCCTCTTCAGAAGGAAAGAAGCTGTGTTACTGCTTGTAACAGAGGAGTAGGACTGGAGGCAAGAGAGATTTGTCTGCTTTTACCAATGTGGTATTTGTAAACAACCTTTTGGATAACAGCAGGTTTGCTCTTTGCTCTGAGTGTGAACATTAACTAGGGATATCTGATCTAGTTATAACCTCCTTCTGCTACTGAAACATCTCCCTTGGTATGGTCTGCCTTGGTAAATGACAGCTTTAGCTGAAGGAAATTTCTTAAATTGGTTTCTAGCAGTTGAGATGGCCAATTTTGCATGTAAAAAAGAAATCAGACATCCCTCCTAAGACTCCCAGCATGCTTTGATGCCAATGCCCAGCCCCCTGTGCTTGCTTGCCCACTGCATGCAGACACATGACATTGCTTAGCTTGCTCTGACACCACTCCTTGAGTATGGTAAGAGGCGTTTGGCTAAACAATAAGCCACTTATCTGCAAACTATATTTTGCTTATTTAGCTGTGAATAAATACTCCCCTCTGCTGACTAATAAAACTGTCTCTTTGGGCAAAAGAGTCACTCAAAGTTACCTTAGCTGTTAGGTCATCAATTATCTTAACAGTACACATGTGCTCACACTCCCCTTTAAATATTTCTGTGAGAGAGTGGCAGTACCAAACACATGGTTACCAGCTGCAACCAGCTCAAGCTAAAGCATCACACCCATGGCTTCATTTGGGAGCAGATGAAATCCAGATGCACAAATGCTCGAGTTCTCCACAAAGGAGGTGCTAAGAAATACATAGAAAAAGTTGTATCTTGGCCTTTAACATGATGGGCAGGTTCAGATTATTTTTACAGCAGCTCTAATGATCAGTTGTAGGCTTTTTTTTGTCCAAATATCTTGGTTTAGCATTATGGATAATTTGAAAATCCCAGTGTTGCCTAAACACACCCACTGAGTGAGGATGTTTGCTTCACCTCAAAACAGCCTGATGTTTTGGGAAATGTTTCAGCCCTTGCAGGAGTCCCAAGTCAGAGATACAAATGTGAGGAATTTCTAGGAATGTGGATTGACTTTGCTGTTTTTTTCCTAACCACAGCTTTATTTTTAGCATGCCTTACATTTAAAGGTCATGTCTGGGAGACAACAGGAGGTACTTTAGTTCCTCTGTGTGAATATTGTGACTCTTTATTCTGGATTATTTTGGCTTTATGAAATATATACTGCTCCAATTAAGAAGTGTTTAAGGAGTGACCCTGGAAAGGTGTGTGAAGAAGGGGGAAGGTGATGTCCTGCTTTGCATGGCCAAAATGCTAACATGACCTGTGCTCACAAATTTCAGGGGACTTAAAGTAGCTGCAGAAGGTTGGTTGCCGTTGCTCCTGGGCTGCTGTGCTTAGTCTAAGCATCATGGTTCAAGGAAGAAACTGTTAAAGTGGATAATGCTTTCACTGGATACCATGTAGGAGATCCAGCTACTGGATCCCTGTGGTTCCTTCTGGCTTCGTGGTCTCCAGCAATGACAGAGTGGAGCAGTGTGAGACTGTGGTGGCTGCTGTGCTGCTGCTCCTGCCCTGCCTAGTTGCTGGCACAGAGAGGCTGAAACCCTCTGCATTCAGAGGAGCCTCAGAAGAAGAAGAGTTATTAAAGAAAAGGCAAAATGGTCATGTTCTCCTGGTGCTCTTTCTGGTTCTCTTCTCTGATGCCAGGACCTACCCTGACAAACCACCTCCACATTGCTGCCCAGATGGCCCACCAACTGCACAATGTCTGCTCTCTCACTGCAAGCTGCACAGAAATGTGCTGCTCTGTCTTTGTAAACAGGCTAAAAATACCATGGTGTTGTTCTTTCGAGGGCCCAGGAGTTCAGAGAGGCTGGGAAGGAAGCTGGGGTCAGTCTGCCTCTGGGGAGCAGGCATCACACATAGGCGTGGAGCCATGGGATGATCCTATCCAGCTCTGTAGCAAAGGGGGCTGACTAGAAGAGACCAAATGAACCAGACACAGCATCACTGTCTTACTGCCCTGGCCCTAGCATTTCAGTGGTGCCAGGCCTGCTTGGGTTAGTTCCAGTTGTGACGTGGAAAGCCCCAAAGCTGTGTGAGAAGCCGTGTGGCAGTGGGGAACAGCCTGGGGCGATGGGATAAAGTTTGGCTTTGGTTTTGCCCCTCTTCTGTAGAGCAGTTGTTTTCTTTTCTGTGTCACTGCATGTATTAGCTGGTGCAGGTACCAGTGTACTGCAAAATGCCAGCTGGGTTAACACTGTCTTCTGGGCTCCTTTTCTGAAAGTTGTTTTATGTGAGGCTTATGTCACCATTTCCTCTGATTTCTGGAGCCAGAAAAGATTGTTCTTTCAGGCACCATATTTCAGAAGCAATTAAAAGGTAATTTCTGTTCTCATCACACCAGTGCACTGCATTAAAGTATGTGACTATGCTACCCACATCCCAGCCAGGGTAACCAGGACACAAGTCTGGATGTCTCCACGAATGATACAGAGGCACATTCCTTATAGAAAGCCCACCAGGAGCTGTTTCAGTTTGCTCTGTATGTCTCACCACGAAGACCTTTCACTGCAAGGTAAACTCAAATTGTGATCAGCTGCCTCTTCTGCAGCCAGAATGAATTCAATAGAGAGATTGTTTTAAAGGCAATCAGCTTTGCTGTGTGAGAGGTTCAGCATAACAGCACTGCACTTAGCACTCTTTTCCCATTGCCTCTGGCTAAGCCAGAGCAGAGCGTGAGGGGTGGTGTCCGCGTTGCAGCCCTCAGCAGTCTGCTTTGCACTGAGCTCATTCCGCTGGGCCATGCTCCAGCTGATCGAGGATTTCTCACTGTTTTAGCTCCAGTGCTTCAAGTACCCCTGCATGTTCACACAGCTGATGTAAACTGTATGCATCTTGCCTTTGCGTTCTGAGAGTGTTTCTTGCTGGGGCCTGTTTCACCCTCACCTTGGCTCTGTCAAACTGAATCCCTGTTGCAAACTGGGTTGTAGATGCTGATGTGAGATGGCAGCCAAAGGGGCTGTTGCTGAATACCGAAGGAAAGCAAGAAGAAAAAACATGTCAGAGACTCGACGAGATACAAAGAGTTGCTGGAGGGAGCTGTGACCGAGCTGTTCTTTCCCAGGGAGGATTCTCCACCCCATCCTGGGTGGGATCTTGAAAGTCTTGCTTAAAGCCGAGCAGTCAGTGCTGGAGTTTAGCTGCCCCAGGCAAGTCGCTTGCAGGGCCAGGGGAATAACTTCTGCATAGGACGGTGGTACGTGCAGTTCTCTCTGCCCATGGAAGGTAGGAGGTTTATTTTCTTTCCTTAATTATTTTTTTTCTTTAATGTTATTAGCAGAAAACAGAGCATGAGCCAGTTTGGGGAGTGGGATTACGAAGTGAGTAGGGCTGTTCCCTGCTGGGAATGTACTGCTTCTCTTTGGGCTGGTTTAGACAGAAACCAAAGTTTTACAACGACGGGTTTTGTCCAGGATTTAGAAGGAAAATGTAGCTATTGGGAATTTTGGAATCTAATGCTCTAGCGTCTGACAGTCATACACAGGGCGTCTAATGGCACAGCAAAGCCTGAGCGCTGCAGCACAGTGTGCGAGTTTGGTGCTCGGCAGAGTTTTCCCCTCTAGAGGGTAGCAGCTCCTTGCGCTGTGCGGCAGCAGCGGCTCCCGTGCTGTCCCGGCTCCCGTGCTGTCCCGGCTCCCGTGCTGTCCCGGCTCCCGTGCTGTCCCGGCGCTGACACCCGCGGGGAGGACCGGAGAGTGTTTTTTTTTCGGGGACGTGCGTGAATACAGGCACATGGGTGTGGTTTATTTTGCTCTACGTCTCACTAGGTCATTACTCATTAAATTCCACGTGCTGGCCAAGAAATAGAGGGTTAGAGTTTGTTAGGTAAAAAATTCCATGTCTCCCAGTATCAGCCGAGGGCGGGCAGGGCATCAGGAGAGGATAGTGGATTTTCCTCTGAGAGATCACCAAGACCCTCGGTGCTCGCCACTGAAGTCTCATCCTTGCCGTGTATGTGCAACCAAGGCAGGGGAAGGCTTCCCGCGGGGATTGGAGTGGGGTAGTGGGCAGCAAGGCGAGCCGGGTAAGTAGCAGGAGTAGGTAGGGAAAGCACGTCAGCCCTTGGGAAAACACAGCGTTGGAGAAGGCACTGAGCATTGAAGAGTAATGGCAAAGGTGACCTGTTTACTGGGAGGAAAGAAGCTGAGAGGGGGGACCTTTGGGGTGGGTTCCCTGAGCCCGCAGCAGTGGGAGGCCTGTCCCAGCACAAGCAGGGACTGGATTGGGGGCCATGAGTGCTGCTCCAGGCTTCAGTGCCCAGCTGTGATCTGAAGTCCTCTCCATTCTCTCTAGAGTGGGAGCAGGTTTTTAGATATGGGGTGACTGTGTTTGTTGTCTCAATTGGCTTGACCCCCGATTGTTTTCCCACTTCACTCCTGCTGCTACTTTACTTCTTACACATCAGGGCTGGAGACCTTCAGCAGCACCCCTAGCCTGCAGGAGCTGATTCCCCAATGCTGGGATAATCCTGGCATTGCTCCAACCATCAGCTAGGCCAGCCTCAGCTCCTGCTGTTGTCAAAGGCTTGCTTTGTAATGCTGGAGAAATCCTGCAGTAACTGGCAGATCTCTAGGAGGGTATTCAGAGTCAACTTGTCAGATGGTAGCTTTTATTTTATCACTCTGTGTAAAACATTTTGTATTCTCTGGGCAGGAGGTGGAAGTGTTACAGTGAATGTTTTCAGAAAATTAATTGGTGTCATGTTGTCCCTTCCCAGTGACACTCCCCTGACAGACAGCCACTGGGGCTGCAGCTGCCCAGCCTCACCAGCAGTTCTACTCTCACATGGGCTTTGAGGACTGTTTGCCAAGACCACAATTGGGAATAACATTGCATTTCTTGTCCTTTGCCTCTCTATAAAATACATCAAGCTGAGTTTTCAACCCTGTGTTTGCTGATGCTCTCCAGCCAAGTTTTGAGTCAATTTATTTCTCATTGCTTTGTGTCACCCTGGCAATGTGCCGAGCACAGCACTGAGAAGAAACACAATTTGTTTGCTGCATTTGAGACCAGGGCTGTGCATCCATCCATTGGTACACACAAGTCTTCCAGGCAGTGGAAAAGGTGTGTTTTGTAAGGTAGAAAATTACTTGTCTTTTGGAAATGAATAAATTGTTGACATAAGCTAGAAGTCATAAAAGGAGTATGGGTTATGTTGCCAGATATTTGCCATAAGAACATTATTTTCTTGAGTGCTGATACAACAGATGTAGCGGAAGTGACCCAGAGGGATGCTGGCTGGAGGGCAGGAGAGACAGGAGGTCATGCCTTGCCCAATGGCAGGGAAGGATCTACCTTGCCCCATGGCTGCTGTGGCAGATGGATGCTGGGCAGGGAGAAGTGATGACCTATGCTGTCTTGTGCACTGCATTCACTGGTGAGAGCTGCCTGTAAAGCCTGTAGAGGTGCCTGTCATGAAGCAGAAGCCTGAGCCAGGCAATACCTGTTTGGGGTGTGTGGTGGTAGAGAAACTTGCTGGGGTGCTGCAAGGTTATTGTCCTGTGGTTGGAGAGCTGTCAAGAGTCAGGGAGCTGGTTCTGTGGCTGTTTTCATGTGGATTTCTGGTCTTTTTTTGGTATAAATTTGCCATTCCAGCTTGGGAAGTCCACCATTTAGTAACACTTTTAGGATTAACATTATCTGACACCTGCCAAAACCTGCTACTTGTGGTCTGACAAGACCCTTACAAGGGGGACTGAGCACACACGCTTCCCACTGAAACAATCCCTCTTCCCATTTCCCTCAAGGCTCCTGGGAAAAGGCAGGACCTGGAGCTGTTGGAAGGCATACTTGTGTGGGAGGGGAGCTTGTTTTCTCTGGTGAAAAAATAGTATCAAATAAGGAGCTGGTTTATGCATTAAAACAGCTTTGTGAAGGCAAATACAAAAGAAAGGCCCTGCTGACAGCTCTCTAGGTTGTACTGTGGTGCCTGATGTATTCTGGCTGCTGGAACCTGGAGGCTACTTGTGAGTCTCAGCTCGATTCAGTGACCTTAAGCATCTGAAGTAGGATTAGTGCTGGCCACCCTGGTTTCAGTTTTCCAGCGCTGTGGTACTGTACTGCAGATCTTGGTGCCGCCCCCATCATCTTCCAGACATGGGGCAGGAGTGGAGTGTTTGCAGTGAACAAAGTTTTGTGGTGGGTGCACAGAAGGTGGTTATATGAAGAGGTCAGTGCTCATGTGCTGCACAGCAGCTTCCTGCTTTTCTTTCCAGCTCTAAATTCTCACACAAGAATGAGCATCCTCTTGAAATCTGACCTTTCTTTTCTGTTTTGATCCTCATATTTGGTAACAGTTCCTTCTTTCCTTCAAAAAAAGCCAGCGTGATAACCAGATGATGTCTCTGACTTGTGCGAACCAGCCTTGCATGATGGGACCTTTCTATTTGTTAGGCAAAGCTTATTGATTTGATTTCTGTATTGTTATTCAAGCTAATCTTGGAATATGTCACTGATGATGGTGCATGAAATTGAGCAGAGTCTGAATAAAAGGGTGAAATATTAAACAGACTTTGCCAAAACACAGAAAGGAGGTGGATGTGAATGTGCAATATGTTTACATGGTGCCATGGCTATTGCTGTAACTTCCAGCTGCATGCAGGCTGTTAACACCTTTGGTTTCTGGGAAATGTTGACAGGAACACCCAGGCTGGTCAGACACCAGCACTGGTTGCTGCTGGGGTAGATGGATTGAAAGCCACGTCAAATAGTGAATGTCCAGGCTAATATCCATCCCTAGCTGGCCACTGTACAGCTGCAGCTGTGGCTCTGGAGGTGATGCAGGCTAACAGATGGCTAGCTGGGACAGGAGGAGGATGGGACCTCCTAGTGCAAGGAAGGCGAGAGCTGTCTGCTGAGGTGGAGATACTGTCCCTTTAGCAGCATACCTTGGTCTAAGCAGAAATAGCTGCCATACTTGCTGTTACACATAAAGGTGTATTTAAGCATAAAAATGCATCTGGGCAGTGTGCAAAGGAGCAGCACGTCTGGGACCGGTTGTCCGGGGACTGTGGGAACGACCCTTCGAACACAGCTTTCTCTGACCTCTTGGGTTAGCTTGCCGCTAGATGTCATAGCACGCTTGAGTTTGTGGTGAGGGACCAGGAAGTGTCTCTGGCGCTGGAGACCCGCACCGGACTCCCGAGAGCAGCGGTGAAGCTGTTCCCTAAAGCCCTTGTGTTGGGCTGACGCAAATAAATAACCTCTTTATGTCTGTTCTTTTCTTTTATAGCATTTTGGAAACATTCTGGGATTTCATATGTCATTGAGCAAAGTCTGACAGACCACCAGGTGAATAAGGAAGTTCACCTGCTGCAGGGGTGTGACCCCGATGGGTCCCCTTCCCCTGTCCAATATGCAGTGGCCCTTCCCCCCACTGCAGCAGACAGCAAGCTCTTTAGCATCAGTTAAATTAGCAGGAGCACATTAAGTGTTTCAAAAGCTCTTGCTGTAAGGGAGACATGTTTTGTCATCAGTCCCGTTCCCACCAGCACAAGGCAAGCGGAGGACAGTGCTCATGCAGCTGTTTGGTGCTGACCTCTGCCTAAACCATATCAAACAGCTATTTATAGGCACACAGGAAACCGTGCTGGGCTCTACGCTTCCGCTCTTCTCTGAGCTGCATCTTTAATCAGCTTTGTGTGCTTTTGCATTGAACGTTTTGCTGAGCAATGCTAGATGTACGTGGTTAGGTCTGGGCAGGCTGGTGACCAGATAGGCAAGTCGTCTTCTGACTTGTTACAATTTTATTAAAAAGTGGCCACATTGTTAAAAGATGAAAAGTAGATTAGAGTGTGATGTACTTGCTGAATAAATCAACGGATGACATCATTTAAAACCTCCTGGTGGACGTGATTTATGTACAGAACCAGATTGGAGGCATCACCGTCACCCATATCCAGGCAGTTCTTTGGTGAGGTGCAGCTGTTGAAGTAATGGTGGCATCACTCTACTGCATTCAACTGCCATCAAGAATGAGCACGGTTTTGACAGTCTGACATTGAACAAACGGCACCTGTGATGGACAGTGGTAGTCCTTTCCTGTGTTGAGTAGCATCATTGATCCTGAGACTAGCATCTGTTCAGCCAGAGCAGGGATCTCATGCTCTGAACACTGGTCTTCAAACTGGAGGGCAGTTCCACAGACAGGACACTGCTCCCTTCTTGCCTGGGGGAATATTGGCCCAAATCAGGCATGCTGTGAGGAGAGGCAGGACCTGCATGTGGAAAGGAGCTAATATCTGTGATCTCTGGCATGCATGAGTGGGTGTCCTTGAGGTACTTTTGTCAGGACAGAGCTGGGGACCTTCACACACAGTAAGCACTTACTAGTCTAGATGCCCTAGAGTCTGTGGGAAGTTACTTCACATAGTCTGTACAACTGAGTAGTTGACTTATCTTTCTGGACAGCAGCTGCACATTGATCCCAGCTCACATACTTCTGCATTACAGGAGGTGACCCTGAAAGATCAAGAGACCACTCCCAGGCTGGCCATGGTGAGCCGTTCCCTGTCAGACACCCCTTCCAAAGAGGGAAAATGCAAAGCAATGCTTTACTTTACACACTTGATAAACAGATTTATATCCAATTCTTTTCTTCTCCCCATGCCCAGAAGCAGGGCTATACCGTGCTGGCTCTGCCTCCCTGCTATGTCAGCGTGTGAAGATGCTCTCATAGGGTGTAAGGGTTTTACAAAAGGGTCTGTAATTAAATAAAAACATTCCTAAACAGCTTGTGGTTTTCTAAAGTTATCTAGAAAGAAAACTCATTTTGAACCTCAGTGCCTTCGTGCAGTCACCGCTGAGGCTGTGAACCCAGTGTCTCATCAGAGCAGCATAGCAGAGGGCTCTATAAGTTCAATACTTTCACTTATTAGGTTACTAATTACAGGAGCTAGAGAGTTGTTTAAAGCAGCTGTGAGGAGAAATCACAGGGATTTTCCTTGAACTGCTTACAAACGAATAGGATGTTAAACAAAGAAGAACTCAGAGAAATTTAAATTACATCTTGTGACCTGGATGTCAGACATGGTGCTGCACATACAGCGAGGAGCAGACAAGATGGATGGGCTATAGCTGCAGACCACTCGCTGCTATTAATTTTCGCCACATGAATCTTTCTGACCAATGGCACATTATCGTGTTGCTTGTCTGGCATTCCCTTGGTTGTTATGCCCTCATGGCACCAGTCCAGAATATGTACAAATCTTATTTAGTCACAGTTAGGGACTGTGCCTTGATACTTGGAATCTCTGAAAATTCTTACTATGCTGCTTTCTCCTTAGAGAAATGACTTGAGCAACTCTATCATTCCAATCCATCTGCAGTAACTGTCACAGCTGAAGGCACTTTGAGCAGAGCAGGTCGCTACTCTGGAGAAGGGTTCATGGGTTGGGATCTAGACCTCAGTGCTGGGAGGCACTCTTTGATTCTATGACTTGATGATCTTGAAGGTCTTTTCCAACATGGTTGATTCTGTGATCAGGACTAAGGTTTGTGCTTTCTATGTAGTGTAGGGACACCTACATAAACAGAGAGTAGGGATATTAGTCAGATGGGGGTTGGACTAGATGACCTTTTGAAGGTCCCTTTCAACCCAGACCATTCTATGATTTTTCCTGTTCATCATGCTCCCACATTGGCTGGATCTGTACAGACTTGTTCTTGTTTCTGTGTGGCTGAGTGCAGTGCCCTTGGAGCTGTGATCTGCTGGAGATAGGACAGTCTGCACTCCCTAGCTGTAAGGAAGCTGCCTCTTGAGTTTGCTGCTAGACTCTGCCTTCAGAGCTGCCCGATTTTTTTAATGTCTTAATGCAGCATTAAGGAAATGAGCTGGAACCCCCTGGTGGGTGATGCTCCTGAGCCCCCCTCTTGGCACCCCACGTACCCACCATGGGTCCTGTGGGCTGGTGGGGCTGGGCTGGTACAGGCACAGCTGCTGCATCTGCTGCATCCACCATCTAAATGGAAAGAGACTACAAGCACATATCAGGCTCCTAAGTTGTAGAACTTGTCTATCTCTGGGAAAAAGAAATTCCTCTCTGGGGCCTTTACTGGAAGCATTGAAGGGAATGTGATAACTCTTTCAGATGAAGAGTTAGTGCTAATGCCCCAGAGACAGCACACCTCCAAGTGGAAACCACCCCCAAAAGCATTCCTTTGTCCAGTGAAAGTACACAGGAGCTGAGCTGCTCATTATCTACCTGAATTAAGTATCTGGTTCAGTAACAGACCAGTTGACTCAGTGGCCCTATTTCCTTTGATTTCAGAGGTGTGCTGTAATTCCTCCACAACATGCTGACCAGGCTTTGGGGTCCATCACGCAGTCAGGCATGGCAGTGAGCTGGGGTGAGGGGAACATGCTGGGTATGAATAAGAAGGACATTGTCTGAGATCCCAGGACTGCTGCATGTTTCAAGACAAGCTGTGCACACCCTTCAGCGTGCACAAGCAGAACACACGTGCAGTCCCAAGGTATGGGATCCACCCCTCCGTTTGTCCTGGAGTCGCTGCAGCAGTTGGCACAGGAATGATGTTCTGTTGCCAGGAGAAGAGAGCACAGGATGTTCAGGGAGGAGAGGTCAAGTCTCTTCCTGTTTAGATGTTTTGAAAAAACGCTTGAGCGTTTTAGTGGAAAAATGACTGAGGGAACCATCCAAATTTGGCAACAGGAAATACTGCACTAGCATAAATATAAGG
The DNA here is from genome assembly GCF_027791375.1 of Indicator indicator. Taxonomy (NCBI): domain Eukaryota; kingdom Metazoa; phylum Chordata; class Aves; order Piciformes; family Indicatoridae; genus Indicator; species Indicator indicator. The sequence continues at coordinate 14,541,154 of NC_072027.1, forward strand.
TTGACAGCTGAAACGAGAGACAAGTGATTGTCAGGTAGGGCTGGTAAGGACAGTGTTGTGCCAGCTGCTCATGCTGAAGCTCAGCAGTCAGGGAGGATGTTCTCACTGCCATGCACAGGGACATACCTACCCAGCAGTCATCACTAGTGTTGAGCCAGCTTGGCTCTCACAGCCAGGTAATCTTGGATTCTCCCCCCATGGTGCCAACAGTCAGTAAGATGTGTCTTTCAAGTGGGGGACTCTTAGTATTTCCAGCAGTGGATAATGAAAGCTATTGCACTAAAATCAGAAGTTTTATGGAGTATAAATTAGAAGCAGACTTTCCAGTGCCAGGTTACTTGTGTAATGAAATTAGCTGTTCATAGCTAATGTCAACCCTGCTCTTGATCCTTTCTCCCCTTCAGCAAATCACTGAAGCTCTCTAAGCCCATTCCTAGCCATACATAAAATAGATGTAATGTTGTTGTTAAGCCTGTGCAATTACTGAATTACTCCTGCACCTGATTGCAAGTAATACACCCCTAAAGCTATGATTCAGCTTTGCCCATTGATTTGCTGTGTGACCTTGAGCACCACATTAAATATACCTTTAATATTCAAAGAATTAGTGCTCATTTATACTCATGATCATGCTATCCAAACTCCTACTTCATACCAAACTTTCCAAGCAGAGTCTGCTTATTATTTATTGTGAAATTTAAAGACAGGAGCTAACCTCTTCTGAAATACAAAAGAGATCTGGGAGCTTAGGTTCCATTCAAATGCACCTCAAGCAAGTTTCAGTGGCACTTGAAGAGCCTAAGAAATTTAGATACTTCTGAAAATGTCACCCTAGCTGTACCTCCAGGGTCTGACATTACACAGACACCTGAATTACTAAGGCTAGTTCCCTTTGCTGATCCAACCTGATTGCTTCGAAGCTTGCAAAGCATTAAGTATGCACATATTTAATGTCTGCTAATGCTGGAGGGGGAGGAGGCCTCAAAGTGAAAACTACTGTGCATTTAAATGTCGTCTTCAAAGCTCATCTCAACCCCAAGCTGAGGGGCTGTCTGGTGTTGCTTGCTTTCCTATTTTAGTCACTTCTATGTTTTGTGCGTTGGAGAGCTGAGCTATTGAATCAAGGTGTGGTGTCTGTTTGAAGAGAGGTCTTCTGGAAGAGTGAGTGGCTGAGGGAGATGTGTGGGTAGAGTGTGCCCCGTCACTAGGATTAGCCCCTGCCTGTGGGCCTTTGAGAACGTTTTCTCTTGTGCATGTTTGTATAAGGAGCAACTGTGGTTTTCTTTAACTTTGGAGGATCATTGTGAAACAACACGGACAAGAAGCAAACCTGTTTTCTGAGTATTCTAGAACTTGGACCTAGGTTGGGGGTGGAGTTTTTTGTTTGGGTTGGTTTTTTTCTGTTTTTGGGGGGGGGGGGGGTGTGTTTTTTTTTTTTTTTGTTGTTGGTTGGGTTTTGGTTTGGTTGGTTGGTTTTTTGGTGGTGTTTTTTTTTGTATGTTGACTGGAAGTAAACAAGGCTTGGGAAAGCAGGCAGTTGCGTTTGACCTTGAGACCATTCTGGGAATCAGAGAACACAAACAGCGCTTTCTTACAAATGTTCCCTGCACTCACCCTTCAGGAGTGATCTCTGCCATGATGTAAGTCTGGGCAACGCTGGCAGCTGATGTCTGAACTTCAGCTCTTGTTCATCTTGGCAGATACTCTTATGGTACAAATAGCTCCCTGAAACTAGGAGGTGAATTTTGGGGAAACCATGCAGAGTGAGTAGAACTGCAGTGTACGGCTGCTTGTCATCCCAACCCAATGAAAAGCCATGGGCTGGGAACAAGATTTTGGAGTGGGACCTCACATACAGTGGCCACAGGATTTCATCCCCATTTAGTGTTCATCTCCATACCTGTACTGCGAAGGATTTAAACTGCAGAATTTCTGCACTAATGCATTGGTGCTGTGAGCAGGCAGTGTTGGCACCTCTGCAAAGAGGACCTCTGCTGTGTAAGCTGGTTCTTTGAATCTGTGGAGTTCTTTTCATGCTCCTTGCCTGAGAAACAACGTAGAAATGAGCATGATGTGTAATTCCTACAGATTCTTCAGCTTCTACAGACGAAGCCCTTGAACCACTGCAATAGTTTTGCAACATCAGTGACGACAAGGGCAGCAACAGACTCGAATGGTTAAAAAAAGTAAAGCTACCAGACCTCAGCTGTGTTCTGATTATTTTCTTTGAATTTGCTTCCTTTTTGTTGCTTTTGTTATACTGAGGCATAAATAATGTTAAATTCCATATCACCCATGGGTCTGAAATTTAGCTGTAACAAGGACTTCTGCCAACTTTTACAAAAGGATTTTGCTAACATGAAAGAAAAATAGCTCATACATAATAAACACCCCTGCTGACCCATGTTATCCCTTTGTATTTAAGGTTGAACATCTCTGAAAGAAAAAAAAATAGATAAAGGGGATGCAGATAATCAGCTGCAACAACAACCCAAACCTCTGTGTGCAGGTCTCCCATCAGGGTTTTGATTTTCAGGCTGTTCACAGCTGCCACTACATTTTTTTCCTTGGCCCGAATAATGTAAATACTGAGCTGGTAGTGCTTTCCTTTCCACTGGTGTAAATCTAGGTTGGAGCTCAGACCTGGACTTGACCATGCACACACTTTATCCCTGGGTTCTCAGCCGGATAGCTTGTGGTATGAAATTAATCATGGGTGTAAATCTATGTGGGACTTCTGCCCAGTTCTGTGACTTTGACTTCAGATGACCTCAGCGCAGTTCCTCTGGACTTTAGCCAGTGCAAAACAGGCTGAATTTGGTTTAGTACGTTCTGCTGTTCTCACCATGGAGATTCTAACCAAGGGCAGCTATTTGGTTCCATGATTCAAGGAAGAGTAGTGTATATTTAAGATGTAGTGGGAGCAGACTGGAGATGTGATATTATCATGCAATGGCCAGTTTCAAATTCATCTGATGGTTAAATGAAGATGCTAAAAATGCACTTGAAAGAGGACTGGCTGGCTGAGAAGCCTGGCAGCAGGAATGAACTTCTTGTTTGTTGAGGGCTCTGTTGAGGTCCACATTATGGGTCAAAGTGTGGCCAGGCTGAGGAGGCTGAGCTGCCTTTTCCCTGGTACCCTGAAAGCTGCCTGGCATGCCAGGGCTGGGATGAACTGGGATAACCATGACATGAAACTGGACTTGAGGCTGATGTTCTGGTAGCCCACCAGTCTTTCTCCCTAAGTGCAGTCAGAAGAAACATCAGTTTTCAGAGACTTTTCTGATATAACATATTCTCCTTTTAGTTTTCTAGGGTTTGGGCAAGCCTGACTCTGTTTTTAAAAACTCATCTCTTCAATCTCTTTTGATGGGGGAAAAAAAAAATCCCCTACACCAGGGAACCAGAAAGTGACCAGGCATTGCAGTACAGCTCCTTCGCTCCTCTGTGCTGGCTTCACCGTGTGCCTAGAAAAATACACATTATAAAGAATAATTCCTCAACAAGAGGAGAAACTTCTTTATGGTAAGAGTGATGGAGCACTGGAGCAGGCTGCCTAGAGAGGTTGTAGAGCCTCTGTCTCTGGAGACTTTCAAAACCTTCCTGGATGCGTTCCTGTATGATCTACTCTAAGTGATCCTGCTTTGGCAGGTGGGGTTGGGTCTCTGGATGTCCCTTCCAACCCCTAGCATTCTGTGATTTCCAAGACTCTTAGCACAAGCAGCATGGCAGGAGAGGAACTGCTAAGGGTAGCTGACTGAGGATAATGGATAGTAGGATGAAATTGAGAGGAAAAACTTAATTGGAATTAACTAGCTGAGAAAAGCCTCTTGATCTGTCAGACAGTGAAATTGCCTCCCAAGAGCAATGGTACAGTCCCAACCATGTGGGCATTTAAAGCCAGTGTAATGTCTATGATTCCCCGAGTTAACTGGAGTATCTCAGTAATTGGAACTGACACTGAGATTTATCTTCTTTGATTGACTGGCTTTCATAGAGGCTCATCTCTTTGTGGTACTGCACAGAGCTTTCAGGGCAGCTGTTTGCACTTAAACTGCCAGCAGCTGACAATATGTATCCATTTCAGCTCTTCAAATGTGTTCTTTGAAAAAACATTTAAATCACTGGAATAGACAGTGCTAATCAGTCTGCAGGAAAATGGAACATCCTTACCTGGGGCTCCCTGCTATAAATCTTCCTGTGCCAAAGCTCAGTCATCATGCAGGAGTAGAAAGCTATTTAGGTGCATTACTGCCAAATGCCCAATCAGCTTGAGAAATTGGGCTGATTTTGGCCAAGGCAATGAAAGGAAAAGGTGTTTTGCCAAACACACAAAAACAAATGGCTGATATTTTAGCAGAAGCTCCCATTTATGACAGAGAAAGATTCATTCCGCTAAGATGATGGGAATGATATCCCTTGAGGATTTCAGAGAAGACAGCATGCACAACAAGCTGGCCATAAAGGGTGAGGTTTTTAAGGAGGTTTGGTACTCAAGCATTGCCCATCCATCTGCTGTGTAACCTGTACAGTGGCAGCATATCTCCTGTCTTGATCCACCCTCTCCAGTCTGGCATAGCTCTTCAAAGCAAGAGCTTGCCCCCATGTTTTGGTCCTTTTTACAGTATACAGATAGGACCTGAGCAACTGAGGAATCTCTTTTGCTGTGGTGAAGCACACTTTGGAAATCAGAGCTTACAGAAACATTAACTCTCAAGCTGGCTAGTGTATGAGATTTATGAGATATGTCTAAACACACCAGGTTGGAAGCAGATAGAGGAGTAAGCTATTGCTGCCAAATGTGAGATCTGCTTGGCATGTTTGCTAACTGCGGCATCTGGGTAAGCTTCAGGTAATAGATTGTGGCTGCAATTTCACCCTTGCAGGATTGTAGGAGGAGGATTGACTCAGTCTGATTTCTCAGCCTAGAGACATAGCCTTTCAAAAGTACCACAGCCTGTAGCTGTACCTTTCTACGGAGAAAAGTTGTGCAACCTCCATCTGCAGGAGGAGAAGCCAGGGCAGTGCTGCTGACTCTCCTGCACGCTTCTTCTGAGCAAGGCACTTCATCTCTGGCTGTTCCCTCAGACTGGTTCCCCTGACAATCCAAAGAGCAGTGTCACGGTTCTATCAGTGTCTGCCTCACTTGGAGGAAGGAAGCTTTTATGCTCTGATGGTTTTTCTAATGTTTCAAGTTGTCTGAAATCTTGCTCTCCATCACATCATTAAGGTCACTGATAGGTAGATGTGCATGTTCTTGCGTCTCTGCAAGTTTCTCCACCAGCCATGGTCACTTTTTGCATGCAGGCTGACGTGGAAGGGGTGAGAGTGTGAGGCATTGCCTTTGCACCAGGATGTGTGTGTGTGTGAGAGATCATTCTCTTCTTGCTCTCCCTATTGCTTCTTGGCTTTATGTGGTGAGACAGAGGAAACAGAAGTGCAAAGCAGTTGGGAAAAGAGAAGGACTCCTCCCCTGGGGCTTCAGACACAGCCACTGGTGGGAGTGGGCAGCCCAGAAGGGACATAGGTGCCAAGGAGGGGATGCAGAATCAGAAGTTGGGGTACCATGGCACTCTTACCTAGTGAGCTGAGAGGTGCTGGCTTGCAGCCCAAAGCCATGTGGAAACCACTCATCCCATTATACTAGAGATATCCCCTTCACTGGTACCTGTGGGTTCTGGAAGGTGCTAAACTCTTCTCTATTTAAAGGCATTTCTTATCCTAAGGTTTCAAGGTCTTCAAGTGTGGAGAGCCAATTTGCCTTTCTGTATGATCAGTTGTACTGTTATGGCTCTGCTGTTCACTGCCTAAATGAGACCTAGTTAGGGAAATGAATGTAAATGAAATATGCTAATGCTTTGCCTGGAATGTTGTCAGGTATAGCACTATGAGGATAATGTTCTGATTTACTGTTGAAAAGTAAATGGTTATAAAGGAGTTAGTATGTCACTGAAAGTTTCCCTTTTCAAACTGCTATTTCTTCTGCTGTGAGAAATTTGGGTAAAATAGGTCTACATAGATACCAGGGGGGAAAGTTGAAAATGTAAAGTGAAAAATAAAGAGATCACTGGTAGAAAATTGTTCTTTAAAGATTAAAAAACAAAAGGAAGAAAAAGGAGAAGAGAAATGTAGGCTTTGGGTAATATCTGTACAGCTAGAGCAAACTGATACAAGGAATTTTACATAGGTGTTTATTCCTTATTGCACTCTTATATCAAGTTTCTTCATTCTTTCTGTTGTTTGTGAAGTCTTCTCCACAGATCATATGTTCTGCTGAGCCCAGTTGTCTGCATGTGGGCACTTTTCTCAGAAGAAAAAAACCCTTCAGTCCAGAATGTTCCCATTGAACGAGCTGGGCACAGACTGGGAAAGGTCTAATGGGGAGTCCCTTAGCTGGTCAACATGGACCAAATCCAGCTGGTGGTGGCCACTGAAGCATCCCAGAAAAAAACCCTGTTGTCACAAGGTCCTGTTGCCTTTCCAAACACCCTGCAGCAGGAGCAGCAAGCAACCTCTGTATTTGCTCTCCACTTGGGTTGGGAGAGTTTTGCTTCTGGCCCACCATTCCCAGGCTGGTTTCCCATACCTGTTCTCCTTCAAAATGCCTTTGAGGAGTGCTGTCCTGAAACTGCCATCTTTGTGTGACAAGGCACAAATTCTGCTACTTCCCCAGTTGTGCAAGAGTGCAGATAAATAAATATTGGTTGTAAATCGATTTGGCCTTTACAAAATACAGCTAGCCTGCTTGGCTTTTAGTAGCACCAGCTCTGAATTACATGTCTGGACTAGACACTGCAGAGATGAATTCCTTTAATTTGTTCCAGAGTAACTCACCATTTAATTTAACTGAGCAGTTCCTTGTTCTCCTATTCTGGAATGATGGATTGTAAAATGCACTCCTTTAAATTAATCCAGACGCTTGATTTCTGTCAGTGGAGTAATCTTTCCCAGTGGTATGCTAAGTATGCTTTTAAAAGGTATGGTGAATATGAATGCTATGCACTTGGTTGATGATTTAAGTGCTTACGCTTTCCAAACATTGCAGAGAAAAACAAATGTGGCTTAGCTGCATTTTTTATAACCTTTCAGAAGTGATCATTCAAATAGTAGCAAAAGGACTTAAATGGACTTCTAAATTGGATGGTACAAGTGAGGGCAACTCCCCCCTCATCAGAGAACCATCAATTTGAAATGGGGCTGAGCAAAGCTTATAATGTTTCTGAGTGCAGGGCTTCCATAGATCATCCAGAAAGCTTTCTCGTGGAGCCATTAATGGTAAAATATTTCATGTGGCTGCTGTCACTGCTTATGCTGGCTTGATGTTGCAAGAGAGTGATGCCCATTTATTATCTTGTTTCTTTTCTTATTTTTACTGCTTAAAGATGAAATGGAGTGATTCTGGAGAGGAGAAAAGGAGGCTGCATGAAGACTTTGTATGACTGTATTGTCTCCTTTGCTAGAACTCCAAAAAATGATAGCTGAGTAAGTGATAATGACGTCAACCTACCCATTAGGTTCTATCAGCCCAGACACTCCCTCACTCTGTGTTATCAGAGGTAAGGATTATCTGAAAGCCACAGCCAGAAACTGCACAGCGTTCCCTGGGTCCAGCTGGAACCCAACAGCAGTAGTTATTCTTATATGTGGGAAGACAACACAAATCCTCCTGCCACTGAAATACGTGGCAGTGCTTTCTAGGCAAAGATAAATGTCCCTAAACTTTTAGCAACACATAAACTTCAGTACACACTTTGCTACCCATTCATTCTTGGTGGGTTTACACCTACAGAGAGCGGCACATCGCCAAACTGACCCTGGCTGAAATCTGGGTTCCTACTTTGTATATAAGGGCAATGTACTGGAAAAGACATTTGGAATCAGGTGGCCTGAAATCTTTTAGTTCACCAGTGGTAGGTGCAGAGATGATACCTCCTCTGCAAAACAGATTTAGATCTTACTGTGAAATATGTAAAAGGCTTATATTATCTAAACGTTAGGTCAAGATGTTTTGCAGAAAGTGAGAAATTGAGCTCTTCTGCAGGGCACAACTTACAAGGTGATTGCGTATGCTGCCATGCTAGTGTTGACAGGATAATGTACTTTTTGTTTTCTTGATCCTATCTTAATTTTGAATCTTTTATGTATGGAATGCATACTTGACTTGTTACCTTTCCTAGGTAGCTAAAATATACCTTATACCTTCCAAATCTAACCCTGCACCAGCTACATTTGGCTCAAACAAGTATGTGGATATTAGGCAAGCAGAGGAAATGGCATGTGTATTGTCTACTATTCTGACTTGCTCACCTTTATCTGCCTTATTGCTTAAAAAAGAAAGTGTAGAATTGCAGCCTGCTTCATATTTCTTTATAGTGTTCTCTCTGGGCAGCACATATTGTTGTGACCTGTCAACGCCACAGCCTGCATGGCCAAGCCATCTAAGGAAAAATTGTTTGGCTCAATAAGGTAGGAGTTATATTATGCCTGGATACAAACAAGAACACACACTGCCTCCCATCTGGCATCAAGCTTAGTCTTAGGCAAGGACTGGGTACTGCTGAACGCTGAAGTGAACTAAGGCAAATCAAGGTCTGTTGATCTGAAGTGCTTTTAGTGCTTTGGGTGCTTTAGTATCAGCATTTCTTTTTTGAACACTTTGCTATAAAAGACTTTTAAAACTCAAAAGAAGAGTATTTCACACATTTTGAATTCAAAGAAGATTTCTGTCAAAGTAGTTCAATAAACAACCTAAAGGCTTTTAGGTCTTAAAACAAAGCTATACTGACCTTGCTGTGTTTCCAGAAAAGAAATGTAAAATTCATTTGCAGCAGATGCCTGTTATATCCATCTCCAAGTGGAGAATTTGGGGCCAGCTAGAGATATTGTAGAGGATACAGACAGTTATCTTAAAAGTGTACTAAATCAGAATGAAAATCCAGCTGAGGTTTTGTCTTCACTTCAGGCTGCTGTGTGGTAGGACCATTGGCTTACAGCCTTTCTTAGAACTGACAAGATTTCCTAGCTAGAATGGATGCTTTCACTCTTCTAGGACAGGAGCTGGAGGAGGTTGAAGGACCTGACAGAGATCACAGAACCAAGAGTGGTTGTTGATGTCTTCAGTAATTACTTCGGGCTCTTTGTTGTCACCTAAAACATAAATCATGACTAACCCAGGTCTAAGGCTTGGTGTCTCAGACATTTGCACTGTGAGTACCTAGCTTGTCTCACCAAGAACTTTTTGCTGGGTGCTAAGAGCCTCTGAGGTGCTTGCCAGGGGACTTTGCATAAGCTGTTGTGAGTCACAGGCCGCTCCAGAAGAGCTGTGCTTGCTTTGGGCCAACCAGCTTGGGTACACTTGACATTTCTGAATGTCTTCTAAACATGTAGTGCCGATAGAAATATTGTTTAAATATTTGTGAGTTATTTAAAAACAGTGCGTCAAATAAGCAGCCTTGTGACGCCCGACAGATATCTGGCTCAGACGAATGCTTCGGTGGAGAAGGAAGAGGTCAGCACGAGTTATGTACACAACTTAAATGCTGATGAGAGACATGCTGGATCCATCAAACAGAACAAAAGCAGTGCCCCTTTGTAAAGCCCCCTTGCATGTCGGGCTGAGCACTGGCAGCTGGACTCAAGCCTGGCTGGAGGGATGCTGGCCACCTTCTGGCAGGTCCACAGATGGGGAGTCTCTGCTCAGTGTTTTCGTGTGGGCTTGGTGGCTAAGAAGCATGGATGTGCAAGCAGAAATGCTCTCTGGAGACATGGAGGACAGGCAAACTGTGCTGCAGACTGCCAGGCATCCCTGTCTTAAATTTTGGGCTATTTAGGTTCTCTCAATATTTTCCTTGCTTGGTACCCATCTACATTTTTAGTAAACTAAATTTTCAGAAGCTTAAGGGAATGAATTTGCAGTCTAACCATGATTAAGCAATTTCTTCTCAGTATTATTAGAATATTTTATTAGGTCAGGACAGATGGGTGCTGGACAGAGGGGAAATGGGATTCCTTTGATAGATGTTAAGAGCTGGACATTGTCTATTAATTATATTAAAATATTCATAGAATGTTATAAAAGCTGCTTTCATATATGAAGTGCATTCTCTTCTTTCAGTAAACAATGAGTAGAGATTAAAATAATCTACCAGGCATTGCTGAGATACATCATAGTCTGTTACAGAGGCTGAGCCTACTATAACACTTGAATCTAGTTTTATGTTGCATTTAAATTCGTTTGACACCAATTCCAGACCTACTGTAAAAATGAGATATGTGATTAGAGCACCACTGTCATCTTTCCAGGGTTTTTCCACTTTCTAGGCTTGCTGCAGAGGAAATTATTTTCAAAGTGTTCAGAATATTGACCTGTTTCTTGGCTCTTGTCACAATCCATATAGTGGTTGCAATGGGAGATCCTCTGAAGTTAGCTGTCTAGACAACACATTTTGTACATTTGGAAAATGGATTTACAAGTGACTGCTGCAATTTTACACTTTGCCTTACAGATTCTGATCTGTAGTCTATTTTCTTTTTCTCATCAGTTGCCGCCTTCTTGTTCTCTTTGACAGCTTCTTCTCATTTAAAGTGCCAGAGTGAAAAGCCAAAATGAGTCTCAGCTTCTCTGAAGTCCAGATACAAGCTGTTCTGCTTTTCAGATGGAAATGCTACGTTTACTTAAGGAATACATTGAGGCTATTTATTGAAATCTTTTGGCTATTATTTCTTTCAAATGGCAATTGCATTTTCAGAAGTATACTAGAGGCTTCAAATTAGTGGTTCAAATGAAAAGTTTAAGCATATGCCATAGGAAAGAGTACACAAGGAAAAAAATAAAAAGAAAATAAAAAATAAACACAGAAAAAGAATGATGGTATTTTCTGGAAAAGGCTCAAATCTTTCAAAGAATTATCTGTTGATAATAAACTTGAGCCAGGAGAATAGCGAGAGCCAGTCTAATAATAGGTTTGGTTCAAATTAACCACCACGCTTTTCTACTTCTCTCTGAAATTTGTTAATTCTGTGCCTTTTATTTAGCTCAAAAGCAATGAGTTCTTGAAAAATCTCACAGACGAACCTGTTCTCAGGAGATTCCCAACCAAGCAGATCTGACCTCATGCATAGATAAGCTTGGGATAGTCTTTGATCTAGTCTGGCACTTATTCTGCTTATTGCTGCTTCCTGAACTTGTTAGAACGTTGTTAAAATCACGAACTGTCTTTTCATGTGTAGCATCATTCTGCTAAAATTAGGAGGTACTGGGTTTGGCTAATTGGCAAAGATTGACCTGTCCAGCTGCTTTGTTTTGTTGAAGGAACAAGCATCCTCTGGATCTTTAAAGAACCCTCTGTCCAGCTTCTTTGATCAACAGCTGAGATATAATGAAGATAGGAAGAAAAATAATCTTTATTCTGCTTTTCTGGTCAGGCAAGAAACAGTTGTTTTTTCACGAACTATGACTGAAAGATGATCCAGACTTTGGATATAGATCCTATTTAACCTGGTCTTGGCTCACAGCAATGTCTGAACTCCAAAAGGAAAGCCTTGGATTGTCTGTCAGTCTGCATGTTACATCACCAGCTTAACACAGGACAGTGGCATGCTGCAATGCCCTGAGGAATTCCCACTCATGACACAGTTTCCCATGTATCAAACTCAAAGCCCAGTGCAGTGGCTGTGCTGCCATCTGAAGGGTCACTGTCAGTGTGGCATCATGATGGAGGCGTGCAGCTTCCACTGCCTCTAGCGTGGGCAAAGAACAGGCTAGAATGGGCTCACTAACAACTGTACACCTTCAGGCTTGGTCTCTCTGGCAGCAGGATATTGCAGCATGAAAGTGATCCTTGTTAGCTATTTTATACCAAAGGTTTTCTTTCCCAAGTGTCAAGGTGCCATTTCTTGTTAGATCCTCTTCATGCTGAAGTGTCAGCCATTTTGGAGGCATGTTGGTAAGACATAGAGTGGACAGTTTGGTTTTATTTATTTAAATAGCTGAAAATGCCCTGGTGAGTCTGTTCTCTCTATGTGCTGCTGAACTGACAGTCATTCCACCCTGGAAAAAGAAGGGCTGCTGGCTGGGTGCCCCTGGGAAGTGCTGGAGGGAGGGTAAATTTCAGAATCACTTCAGAAGACATGGAATATTGCAGACTGTAGACTGCGCCTCAGAGATGAGACAAAGGTGAAATGCTTCTTTGCCCAACTGCTTCCTTCATGTAAAATTCATACGTTGAACAGTGGCAAATGACTGCTGGTTTGAACTCCATCTAGTGCACCAGAAGCTCTGATTTGCTTTATTATTCCCCCTTCTCGGGTAAGTACCATTTGCAGCAGTGTGTATATATTAGGTAATCAAAGCGAATTTGGTAATGTAGGCAGCAATGACCTTGCTGCTGCATTTTCTGATTTTCTTCCTCCCTTTTTATTTTTTTGAACTAGTGCCTGGTGGACTCACTCATAACCAGCACAGCAAATTTTCACAAGCAGTGGAGCATCACCTTGACAACTGAGCAGTCATGCCAGGGAAATACAATCCCCATCTCTATTCTGAACTGGCATGCCCAGGTATCTGGCAAATCACTCATCACCATTGCCATGCCAGAGTCCCACCAGGCTTACCTGCCAGAGGCAGATGTTGCATCTAAGGAAGTGGTTAGTGGTGGACAGGGTGGTTGTGAAAGCAAGCTATGGGAATCAAGGCTAATTGCAATCATGGATTGGCCTTTTATGAAGAAAGAGTTGAAAGAAGTACTTTTTCATATAGTTCCACACATTAAGTAGAGTTGCTTCACAATGTTTTGTTTCATTCCATGGGATTATCTGGCTCCTCCATTTTACATTGTGTCTTTGGCAGTGATCACTACTGTCCAAGGCAGGACACTGTGTTGGCTAACACTGGAGCAGGACCTGGCACACAGCTCCGAGCTTGTGCCGTGAGATTTGTTTCTCACATGAAACCCCTCTGGGTTTCCCTTCTAGGGAACATATTATGGCTTCAAAAGTTCACTGTGGAGAGTAGCAGACAACAGCCTGGTCCTTTTGCTGGGAAAAACATTTTGTCATGTGTGAAATAATACTGCTCTGCATAAAACCCCATGCATTAATGAGAGTGAGTCTGTAAGGGCCCATGTGTGGTGCATGTGAAAAGAGCTGAGTCATCTATTCCCAAATATCTCAGGTCCAAATATCTGTATGTGTGATCTAAAAGCTTCCTCAGGACCATATCAGCAGTTTATTCATCCCATTATGCAGAGCCTCCCCTAGCTGAAGCATAAATAAACCAAGCACAAGTATTCTTATGGTTCTAGAAATGCCTTTTAATAACAGAGATGGCAAAACCTTTCAGAGAGGATAGGTTGACAGCAAGTAGGAAAAGTAAGAAATTACAGCAAACCCCATTTCCCCCCCTGCAACGTATGCAAAATGATTTATTTTTTAAGGTTCAACAGCTAGAAGCTGTTCATTTGAATTCAGTGTGCTTTGAAACCAGTTCTATTTATCCAAAACATCAACTACATTTTAGTAGAAAGAAGTGAAGTTAATCCTTCAAGGATATGTTACCAGGTAGCTGAGTGCTTTCCTTCCTCAGGTACTCTGTCTGCAAAGACAGATTCTGCAGAGCTGTGTCCCTCAAGTATCATGTGAATGCTTTTATGTAAAGACCTCAGAAGTGCTGGTGGCTCTGCCTTTACTGTCAACTTTGCCTTTGTGATTGACTCTTGAGATAGGAGAAAAAGATAAGTGACTGAGAAATCAGTGTTTGCTCTGGTCGTTTTTCTCCATCGGCAGCAGGTCAGAGCTGTGAGTTTGCTCCGGGTGCCCTGTTCTCTGCACCAGGCAGTTAAACTCTTCTATTCACTGTTCCTAGGCAGGAAGGTTTGACAGGGATATATATCCATGGAGGGGAGACTCCTCAGGGAACTCCACATGCCCACTAGAGGCACATTTCTCCTGAGCTTTTCCAAGTTAAATGTTGGTGAATCTTCAAAACAAGATATTACATTCTTTGTTGCTACATTATCTCCCTCGTGTTTTAGGAACTTTACTGGGTTTGGAAGAATTCTTCAATTTGTTTAGTCTGACCATAAAAGTTCCTTGAGAAAATCCCTGGAATTCATTGTGATAGTGTGTTCCTCTTTAAAACTATTTAAATTCTAACAACAGCAGACAAAAGCTAAGTTCCAGATTGAGATTTGACCTGCTCTGAAGAGAGGCAGGTTGCACCATTTTAATGGAAGCAGGGGCACAGGGATTTAAAGGAGTGAAGATCAAACCAAGTCATTATCACCTGCTGAACTCCATGCTGTTTTCCAGGATCAGCAATTCCACAATATTTGCTTTCACAACAACACAGGGTAGTTGTGGGTATTATAGCAGCAGGTAAACAGCCATATAAGAAGGACCAACTTCTTCTAAGGGATATGGGAATAACAAGGATGCTTTACCCTTCCCTTTTAAAAACAGGCTGTGTTTTATTCGAAGTTTTGGTACCCGGTACTAGAAGGGGAATTCTCCCTGGTTTTTATTTTGCAGGGATTTCTAGAAGAGGTTAGAGGTACATTTCATAGAATCAGTCAGGGTTGGAAGGGACCACAGGGATCATCTAGTTCCAACCCCCCTGCCATGGGCAGGGACACCTCACATTAGATCAGGCTGGCCAGAGCCTCATCCAGCCTGGCCTTAAACACCGCCCTGGGCAACCCATTCCAGGGTCTCACCACTCTCATGTGAAGAACTTCTTCCTTATGTCCAGCCTGAATCTCCCCACTTCCAGCTTTATTCCATTCTCCCTAGTCCTGTCACTACCTGATATCCTAAAAAGTCCCTCCCCAGCTTTCTTGTAGCCCCCTTCAGATCCTGGAAGGCCACAAGAAGGTCACCTCAGAGCCTTCTCTTCTCCAGACTGAACAGCCCCAACTCTTTCAGTCTGTCCTCATAGGAGAGGTGTTCCAGCCCTCTGCTCATCCTCATGGCCCTTCTCTGGACATGTTCCAGCATGTCCATATCCCTCTTGTAATAGGGGCTCCAGAACTGGACACAGTACTCCAGGTGGGATCTCACCAGAGCTGAGCAGAGGGGGAGAATCACCTCCCTTGACCTGCTGGCCACACTTCTCTTGATGCAGCCCAGGATCTGGTTGGCTTTCTGGGCTGCAAGTGCACATCTACAGCTCATGCTGAGCTTCTCATCCACCAGCACCCCCAAGTCCCTCTCCTCAGGGCTGCTCTCCATCCAGTCACTGCCCAGCCTGTATTTGTGCTTGGGATTGCCTCCACCCAGATGCAGGACCCTGCACTTGGTCTTGTTACCTCATGAGGTTGGCTTGTGCCCACCTCTCCAGCCTGTCAAGGTCTCTCTGGATGGCATCCCTTCCCTCCAGCATGTCTGCTGCACCACACAGCTTGGTGTCATCAGCAAACTTGCTGAGGGTGCACTCAATGCCACTGTCCATGTCACCAACAAAGATGTTGAACAAGACTGGTCCCAGGACTGATCCCTGAGGGACTCCGCTTGTCACTGGCCTCCACTGGGACATGGAGCCATTGACAGCCACTCTTTGGGTGCAGCCATCAAGCCAGTTCTTTATCCATGTTGTGGTCCACCTATCAAACCCCTGTGAAACCAGTTTGGAGACCAGGATGTGGTGCAGGACAGTGTCGAAGGCTTTGCTCAGGTCCAGGTCAATGACATCAGTTGCTCACCCCTCATCTATTAATGTTGTCACTTGTTCATAGAAGGCTACCAGGTTTGTCAGGCAGGATTTGCCCTACCATTTCCTACCATTGTAGGTAGTTATGACCGAATTGTCGAAGGCTGAGTTTGGATGGAAAGGAGACACAAAAAGAATTAATGATTACCTGACCCTGTTGTGGACCAAAGTCTATAGCAGGACTATCTCTAGATTTCAGGTCTGTGTTTCCAGGGTGAGCTTGGAATATAGGAGAGCTTTATCTGCTGCAGGTTTCACTGGAAGGTCCCAGTGAAAGCATAGCCAAGCAAAGTTCATTTGAGATAGAAAATACAATGAAAATTATTTAAAATACTTTAATCATGTAGTAAGATTTAGATGGTGCAGGCTGCGAAAATGAGGCCTGAGTGGTTTAGAATGACTACAGCCTGGAAAAACCATGAGGATATGTTTGATGTAATCCAACAGCTTTTTGACTGACTTGGAGCCACACCATTTAATCTTGATTTTCAGGGGAATAATCTGCTGTGAATTACAGAGAGCCATTGAATGTGCTTGTTTTCTCCTACTTCTGTTCTCACAGATGCTTTCTGACAGGAAGGCCAGAATGATAACTAGATACTACTTTTACAATATGATGGGTTGCTGTTTTGTCTTTGCCTCAACATCATTCTTATCCTCTTTTAAGCAAAGTTAAAGAGTTTATTCAGTTTGCTCTTGTCACAAGAGAAGAAAAATAGCTATGCAGTCCAGGCTTTCATTTATACATCTTGCTCCCTGAAATACAGTTTGTCTGATATGCCTTACCTCATAAATGATAAAGTTTCAGTGTTTGTCCTTCAGAAAACACTTTTCAGTCAATGGTTTTCCCTGTAAGGAAGGGTATGCTTTAGTTATTTTTTTTCTTGATTTTCTCTGATTATTTCCTATTTTAAGTTATTTCCTATTGAGCTTATTAATTTTTGTCTTTGTAACTGACCATTTTTCCCTGCTACTTTTAATATTCATCTCTTTTAACTCCATCTTAATATATTGCCTGTGTTTTGTTCTGTATTTTTCCTCCCAATTGGTCTAGCTCCTTAATTAATCACACAGCTTTTCTCTGAACAACTTGTTGCCATAGAAATATTTTTCTTGATGCCTAGTAGATGCTGAAGTCAGATTTCTTGATTTCTTATGCTAACTCCAGATCATCAAGCTAGAAAAAATGGAAAACAATTACTTTGGGATTTTGCTAAGAGAAAGTCAGAAATGGAATTCCATTCATCTCTGATTTCTCAACAGTGTATGTTGTGGAGGAGGCAGTGAAAAGGAGTGATGGGAAGAAAGGAGAGAAGTGATCTTTGCTAAATGTATTTGCATGGGAAATATTCCAGTGACATCAGAATTAAAATATGTGAGAAGCTTGGCTTTAATGAACTGTGACTCCATTTCTTGGCACAGTGCCTGTCAAACAACTTTAATAACTTGGGGCTTTCATACAGTTTTGGTTATGTATGAGTGAGGGATTTAGAAGTGGCAGGCTCATTAATAAAAATGATTAATTTTGTCCATGCAGTATTTTTTGAAGTTGTTTAAAATGACTCATTCTGGAGTTGCCTTCCTCCATATTTGAGCAAGGTGGAATGTAACTGGATGGTGTGCAGACTGCCTACATGTGCTGCCCTACAGCGGGCTGATGGCTGGGGTTTGGGTCAATTCAGCTTGGAACACAATCCTTCAGACAGGCTCTGGAGAGTCTCCAAGTGAGTGTACGTGGTATCAGAAAAGAGGAAATCAAGTACTAATGGCAATTTGGGAAAAAGATCCCATTTTCCAGGCTTCAGTCCCAAACAATGGTGTAAGCTTTGGCGCTTTACTAATGCTACTAGGTGGTCCTTGGTTTGCTGCAGAGCTGAGAAGAGAAAATCCCAGGTGAGCAGGAGGTAGATTTTTCTTGTCATCTTTACCTCTGGCCTGGAAACAAGGCCCCACAAGTCCACTGCTAGGCAGCTGTGCATTGAGGGTTTGACACATTGTGAAAATACCCAAATACCTCTTCTGAAGCTGATTCATCATTTTTCCAGACACCCTCTTGAAAACGGTGATTCCTACTTTAGCTGTAGGTGCTGAATGCCAGCTCCTGTAGAGTGCAAACTTACTGTGTGTGGGCTGAACCTCCTCTAGTCAGGGACTGATGTAAGGTTCCCCCCGGGTTTATTATACTACAGAGGGCACAAAATGATCAAGAGAGGGGACTGTGATTCCTTCTTGAAAAGCCTTCAGAAATTCCTCACTTCATGCTATGTCATACTGCAGTAGTTCTCCCGTAAGACTTTCTGTAGGCTCTTTCTTGATCACTTGCCCATACAACGCTAGGAAACTTGTCACAAATTTATGAAAGAGAGAGAAAAGCAGCATTGTAGGGCTATGCATTGTCACCTTATGGCAAATGCATCCCCTCCGACCCCCCAAAAAAAAAAGTGAGAGTTGGAACTTTGGAACATTTCTATCACATGGAAGCAATCCCCTGATGTTATCCCAAGATTTATATTACACATTCTGTCTCCCTAACTCAAGCACATAGCTAAGAATTTCATCAGTGCAGGGTGTGTACTTTTTTATATTGCTTGGGTGGGTCTGGCAAAAAGCATTTTCTTAGCTAATCATAGCTGGATGCCATATATCACACCACTGTAATTTCTTCTGTATTGTGTAGCTCAGTGACTGCCAAGATCAAACACCTTTTCTATTGTGCCATTCAAACTGCCAGTTTAGGAACCAAATGCATGAAAAAAGTAATCAGACCTGTGCAAATTTTGTATTTGGTTGTCATACACAAAACAAATATAATGACAATGAAACACACCCATAAAGTACATCTTCATTAGGGTATAATGATCCTAAAACTTGAGTAAATGTAACGAACAAACAAGTGCATTACTTGTCCACTGCATTCAATCTTTTTTTCTTTTTCCTGCTGTTTTAATCTCCACATTTTAAGAGTCTAAACATCACAAGAAGTTGTCTACAGAAGTTTAGAGCCTGATCTACAGCTGGAGAGCTGTAACTAGTGGGGTCCCCCAGGGATCAGTGCTGGGTCCAGTGCTGTTCAACATCTTCATCAATGATATTGATGAGGGAACAGAGTGTCTGCTCAGCAAGTTTGCTGATGACACCAAGCTGGGAGGCTTGGCTGATACAGCTGAAGGCTGTGCAGCCATCCAGCATGACTTGGACAGACTGGAGAGCTGGGCAAAGAGGAACCTAATGGCGTTCAACAAGGACAAGTGCAGAGTCCTGCATCTGGGGAAGAATAATAAACTGCATCAGTACAGGTTGGGAGGTGATCTGCTAGAAAGCAGCCCTGTGGAGAGGGACCTGGGAGTCTTGGTGGATAACAAGTTATCCATGGGACAGCAGTGTGCCCTCGTGGCCAAGAAGGCCAATGGGATCCTGGAGTGTATTAAGAAGAGTGTGTCCAGCAAATCCAGGGAGGTTCTCATCCCCCTCTACTCTGCCCTGGTGAGACCTCATCTCGAGTACTGTGTTCAGTTTTGGGCTCTCCAGTTTAGGAGAGACAGGGACCTGCTGGAGAGGGTCCAGCAGAGGGATATGAGGATGATTAGGGGACTGGAGCATGTGCCTTATGAGGAGAGGCTGAGGGACCTGGGGCTTTTTAGTCTGGAAAAGAGAAGACTGAGAGGGGATTTAATAAATGTGTATAAATATCTGAAGGCTGGGTGTCAGGAGGGAGGGGACAGGCTCTTCTCACTTGCTGCCTGTGATAGGACAAGGAGCAATGGATGTAAGCTGAAGCACAGGAGGTTTCACCTCAGCACAAGGGGGAAGTTCTTTACTGTAAGGGTCACAGACCACTGGAACAGGCTCCCCAGAGGGGTTGTGGAGTCTCTGTCTCTGGAGACTTTCAAGGCCTGTCTGGATGTGTTCCTCTGTGACTTGACCTAGATTGTATGGTCCTGCTCTGGCAGGGGGGGTGGACTCGACGATCTCCTTGGGTCCCTTCCAACCCCTAACATCCTGTGTGTGATCTGTTTATCTGGAGTGGCTCAGAGTTTGAATTATCTTTTGACCTCTGTAAATGAACCCATCATCCCACCCTTACAGGTTGCCAGAGCTCTGGCTCATTCTGCCCATGAGAGCTTCCTTTGTAGAGCTTCCTTTGGAGAAATTCCAAATCCACTTGGACATTGTGATCCTGGGCAGCCTGCTGTAGGTGACCCTGCTTTAGCAGGGGTGTTGGACTTTATGATCCGCAGAGGTCCCATCCAACTCCCACCGTGCTGGGATTCTGTACAGCCAGGTACCCTGTCTGGGGGGGAGTCTATGGGACGTCTGTCCTGCAGCACAGACAGCGTAGCATAGACAGGCAGCGCGACACACCACCGATAGGGCAGCAGTGTACGCGGGACGCAGCACGGGCGATGCTACCGGGCCCGAAGCCACCGCACCGGCCATCGCTTCGGGCCCCGCGGGTCGGGACAGCGGGACAGCAGGGCAACGGGACGGCGGGGTATCGGGGCGGGGCGGTGTATCGGGGCGGGGGCGGGGCAGGGCGCGGTCCCGGGCAGGCGCAGCTCGGAGCGGAGCGAAGGAAACCGGAGTGGCGGCCGTATTGCGGGCAGCGAAGTTGCGGCGAAGCCGCTCCGCAGCCGCAGGAGCGGCCCACGGTGGCTCGGTCAGCCGTGCTGCGACAGATGACATCCCTGGGTGAGAGGCCAGGTGGGTGCTGCGGGACCTCCCGCCCCCCTCTGCTTTTTCTGCTGCTCCTCTCCCAGCCTGCCGCGGCTACGCTGCCTTCAGACACGGGCTATCCGCGCTTTAACCGTGCTCTGCTAGCAGCTGCTGCTTCTGCTTCATAGCCCTATGCATTCAGGGAATGCTTAGCGCATTTTCTGACAGTGGTGAGTATCGTTGACTATCAAGCAGGCATATTGAGCAAGGAAAGGGTTGTCCATTGACTAGGCAGCTGCTAGCAGGCTCAGCTCGTTGTACCCGCAGCAGGTTCTTGCGCTAGCTTCTTCTAAATATAATTTACTCACCGGCCAGCTTCGAATGCGTTAAATAGCTCCTGACATGTAGGCTGAACCTGTATCACCTGCTGTGGCATTATTGGCATTTTGTAGAATTATGGAAAACTTAGTGCTATGTGATGAAGGGGCAGGGACACTGCGCCGGTTTGGGGGTTTGCTACTTCTGTGCTACAGGCTTACTGAAATAAGCAGTTACCCTCGCTGTTATGGTTCCTCTAGAGACTTTTACCTCAAGTGTTCCTCAGTCACATACAAGGGTCCCGGAGAATAAGAGCCATAAGGAGCTTCTGCAAGCAGAGAAATGTAGCCATTCTTGCTTTACAGCCAGCAGGACCAAAGGACAGAGAAGCAATGTATCTGGGATTAGACTTGAGTGTCTCTTACCCCACTTACCTGGATAAGAGTTTTCTGGTGTGGATTTGGAAATTAGGGAGTTACACTCTTATTTCTCCTAAAGTCTGTGGGAGTTAGATTCCCTAATTCCCTTGAACACTTTGAAATTCTTGTAGAGCAAACACCACCTTCTCCAAGTTAAACTGAAGCAATTAAAAGGTCAGCCAGCACTGACAAGCTAGTTAATGTGGTCTGCAGAGAAAATGCCTTTAAACTTGTATAGGTCCCAGTCACTGACACTGGAGGCTAATGACAAGGACCTGAGTAAAGATCCTAATGTCAGCTGGGAGTCCTAGTAATCAGCTTGGGAAGCTAATGCCAAGGAGCTGGATAAAGATGCAATTAAGTTTGCCACAAAGTACTGGGATACATTGCAGTTCCCAGCTGTGATAACTGAAGTGTTGGCTGCAGTTCCAAAATACCAGCGTGGTAGTAAAGAAGGAATGAGAGGACAAATATCTTAGCCTTTTAATTTTCCAGACGTTTATGTTCACTATCTGCATGGAGCCTAAATTATCCTGGCAAAATTCCAAGCAATAATCCTTCTTTACTTTCCTCTCCCTCAAGTGGGTTAATAAAGTACAATTAGGCTTTGCTGTATTGCATTGCACAAGGGACAGCAGAATAAACATTTCCACTTATTTATGATCCACCTCAGCTTGTGGAGAGTGACTGTTTTACAAGTCCCTTACTGCTTTCCCTGGTCAACACAAGCACCCTCCTTTGGAAGCATCACGTTTAAGCCTTCAGCACTGAGTAGTCAACATGCTCAGACTCTAAATAAGAGATAACTTAAGAAAAAAATATTCTTAAAAATCCTGCCACAGGTATGATGCAGTCTTGAGCATTATATATTCAAGGATATCATGGTTCTAGTGCTGCAAATGCATACAATGGAATAGTTTATTAGCAGCTCGTAAGTCATAGGGAAGTAATACCAATTTTTATAACCCCAGGAAGAAAAACAGATCTGTAAGATGCAATGGGAAGCTCATCATTTTGTCTTCCAATGGATCCTGAAAAAGCTCTGTTGCTTCCACCACTGCCAGCACAATCAAAAGTGACAGGATCTAAGTCATTGCATAAAGGACCTGGCAGCTCACAGCTGATGGGTCATGAGCTGTAGGGAAAATGCAGAGTGTGACATGTGGCTGTCAAGTGTCCTCAGTGTTTGTTGACTCTAGTTCTGGAGGAGTCTGAGAGGGACACCACTTTGGGATCATTGGTGATGAGAAGAGGCAGCAGCATCTTGCTGTGCTGGAACAGTTGGCTGTGCTGTGCTAGATCAAGCAGGTTTCAAGGCTCTGAGTGTCTGCTTGTCTGTTGCTGTTGTAAGAGGATTACTGCCTTGTGGAGAAGAAAGTCTTAGTACATAATGAGAGATGGGGAAAGAACAAAATTCTTTAGATTCTTTACTAGTTACCTTCCAGATAGGTGTAATATGTAGTCAAATAAAGTCAGAGTCAGTTCTACCTTCTTCTCTGTTCTCCTGTCTGTGGGGAGGAGAGGCCATGTGAGTGCATCCTTGTTGAGGAAATCTATTCCTTTTGGCAAGCACTGCCCTTGTGTGCCACAGAAAAGTGGACAGGTAGGTCCTGGAGTAAATAATGTGTAGAGGTGCTGCCAACAGCAAGAAAACCTGTCAAGCTGTTTGCTTACTGGCATGGTTTTGGAAGATGTTCAGATCTGAACACAAATCTCCTTAACTGATTAAGACCTGATCACCACATGGTTCTTACTGGAAAACTGTTTTGGATGAAGATAGATGAAAGAGTAATGTATCTACCAGGGTTTTTTAAAAATATCCCCCCAAAATAGTTTTAAATTGGAAAGCTGCAATGAGACCTCTGTGAAAAACAATACACAGGCTGTGGTTCCATACCAGACTGACTGAGCTGCCCTGAGTTAGGCTGCTGGGCACCAGTGGGCAATTGCACATCCCCATGCCTCTCCTGCATGTGCCCACCACTACCCTCACCGTGATGCTCATGCTCACTGATCGTGTGGTAGCCAGCTCAGAAAGATAAACCACCACAAATCTGATCTTGCCAAGCAAAGTGAATAATTCCTTGCCCATTTGGCTGGCCAGACCTGCTCTCACAGACTCCGGGGTGTCAGTGGGTGGGGTAGGACCATGCAGTCATTGGAGAGGAGAGAAACAGGACTCCAGCTTTGGATGTGAATCTGTGTAACTGGAAAGTCATGCTGCATCCTGAGAATAAGGTTCTTTGTACTTTTATACTTTCACACAGAAATTTGTATACTCTCATTTTATTTAGAACAGGTATTTCTGAAAATGTGAGGTAAAATTTGACACTCTTCTTAAGCTGAAGTTTGTGATCATCTTGTAGCGAGACTGGCCTGTTTCATATACATCTTCTCACTGGTTTCAGTTGCTGCCTCTTCCTTGTTAGAAAACTGCTTCTTCATGTGAGGAAAATATCTCCTAGAATGACTAAGTCTCAGCACAGATGTCTTTACAAGCATTTCTGCTAACATTGATATTCATTCTGATAAGGGTTTAGTACATGTTGTAGTACCTGATTTCTAAGTACCTGATGAGTCTGGGTTTGCTCTCCAGTCCACAAACAGGACTGTGCTCAGCTGGGCAAATGCAATTTTTCAGGTCTTAAGCCAAACTGGATGGAGAGAGGAAGTGTCAGATGAGCTGATGTAGATACTGGGGCTGTGAAGAGAAGGAGGCAGTGGAGCACATCATGTCACCACACTGGGAAAAGAGGGGCAGCAGCCATGGAGGGCAGGGTTTGTAGGGGTCATTGGGGCAGGCAGGCTGTGGCACACCCATCATTTGGAGTACTCTTTCAGTGAAACTAAACTGAATCATCTTCGTCACAGAATGGACCTTTGTAACATAGGACAGCCAAAGGATGGCACAGGTCAGGTACTTGTGTATCATTTCTCATAAGTATCTGGTAGTCACATATATTCATAGCCCATGGGGAAACAGCTAGCCTGGCATAGAAATTTTGCTGGCAGCCTCTAATCTAAAGTAGAATTAAGCTTTGTAGGAAATGGACTGTTTTTTTAACCTGCTTTTGTAGCAGCTGAGAGACTATAGAAAAGGGAAAGCAAATTCTGACCTGTCAGCAAGGCTGACTGGGATTCATGTCATCAGGGTTAGGTAGAGTCAACAGGTTGTGAAGCCAAGATAGGACTAGAAGCTACAAATGGATCTCCTATACAAATGTCAAATCTATACTATTTGTCTTGCTGAAAAATAGTATGAGAGTCCTTTCAATGGCACCAAAGAGTCTCCAAGAAGATTATATCTGCTTTTCATGAAGAGACCTGACATAGGAAACTGAGGCTTTGGCAGGTATAAAAAACATAATTCAAGTTCCTGGGACTGTGATTGTTGCTTTAGCACCTTCACGGGGGCAGCGTTATTAAGGATCTCTTGCGCATTTGTTAACGCTTGTTGCCCAAGGTGGGTATGTTAGTGTTAGGCATTATTGCCACCCATGGTCATTGCTCTTCTTGCACATCTCTCTGACTTTTACTCCCAGAGTTTAAGAACTGTCCAGGAGGAGAGTGCCCTGATGGAAGGCACTGCTGGGGTGCTTCATCTGTGTTCTGCCATTACCAATGAGTTTTCACTTGTCCTCCAGGCTGCAAGTGCCATAAAAGCAAAGCAGCCTTATGTGTCAGTACTGAGTGCAGCCCTAACTGTTGTATGTACAAATAACCCTTATCATCCTGTGGTTTCACTGTTCTCAGATGAAAAAGCTATAGAGTTTTGTGCAGGAAAGCCATTGGCGTGGATGGCATTGTCCAAATGAATCAAACAACAATGGAAATAATTTAAAGTGTGAAGCAGAATAATAAAATCATAGAAATTCTCTAAGATGTTTGTTTTTGTTTTTGTTTTTGTTTTTTTTTTAAGCCTGTTGCACTGATGACTTAAAACTGAGAAGTTAAAGCAAAGCAAGCAATGAATTTGAATAGGTGTGTATGTGAAGTGCCTTGGAATCCTCAGCTTTGAGAGTACATGTAAAGGAAATACTTTTAAGAAACAAGGCTGTTTCTCTAGCCTAGCATGCTACATTTAAGGTGCTTTAAAAACCTCTCTCTGCTGAGCACGTTTGATTTTAAGGTACTTTTAGAACACTTCTTTCAAAGCAATCTTTTCCTTTTGGTTGGTGTATGTCGTAACATGCTGGGATACCCATGGCTGTACAAAGAGGGAAAGGGAATCCTCTCCTCCTCAATAAACCCACTCATTCCTGGTACTTAGAGTCCAGAGCCTACTGCCATCTACTCATGCTAAACAAGTTTATGTTTTTGAGGCATTGGGTGAGTGTTCTGTGATTCTGTGAAGTTATTTGCTGCTCCTGCTCCTGTGGGAAAGTTGCAGTGCTGGCCGTAGGGCTTTATGAGTTGTCACAGAATGAGCAGTTAATTCTTGACATCTGTTGTGCTGAAGTGACTGCCAAAAATGTGTGGGTAGTTGGCAAGGAGATAAATATTGATAGACCCTAGCAACAGGTACTCCTGAGAACTCTTGTTCTGGGAATGCTTATGCTGTGTCCTGTGTTGCTAATGTTGTGATAGCATTTAAAGTTTATTTATAGGATTTCTTTGTGTCTTATCACCATCTCTCAGAACTGGAATGCATAAATGGGCTTTGCTGTGCAAAGGCATAGACATGTATCACATAGCCTGCTCTGGTGATTCATTGCAACGTATAAAAGATGCTTCACTGCACAAATCTCAGGGGTAATTGAGGTGCATGGATGCATGACATAGAATCATCTCAGGTATGTGCTCATATCTAGACCCTTGTATGTTTGACGTCTATCCCGTGTTGGAATGACTACTCCAAAGTTATGCACATGTAAGTGCGTCTGATGCAAGAACTTACGGGGCTTTTAGTAATACACTAACAAAACATTCATGTACAAGAATCCACCAGATAAAACAAGCTTGCTTGTATTATGAAAGCACTAACTCTTGTGAGTGCTGTAAGTGAACAGTTTTATGTTCTCATTGCAGAAATTGAAGCCAGAGAAGCCTGCGACTGGCTGAGAGCTGCTGGGTTTCCCCAGTATGCTCAGCTCTTTGAAGGTATGATACCAAGGACTTGTCAAGCAGTTAACATTGAATTCAAGCAGAGTTGTTTACATAAATAAGCTTTCAGAACCTGAAACATTTGATGGAAATACTTCCAAATTCTGTGATGTCTTCATGCAAACCTGCAAGAAAACAACCTAGTGTGCTGTCTGGCAGAAGTGACATCCTCAGTAGGTTACCATAGACTAAGGAGAATTCTGTAGGGGACCAAATCTTTCCTAGTTATTATTAGACTGTAACTCAGTCATGTTTCTGCTTTTGTAATTTTTAGTTGCTTAAATTTTTCTCAGGCTCTTTTCCTTGGAGTGGTGGTTTTTTTTTTTCCAACTTAGTGATTGCAACCAAAACTCATATAAGGCTCTTCATCCTGTGGTCTTGAGCAAGACTGTTTTATTTTAAAAAAGAATGTTGGAAGAGTCCTCTAGAAATCACAAGTTTTTTAAAACAGATGCTGAGTAGCAGCCAGCCACAGTAAAAAAAAAAAAACACAACATATTTTCCTGTTATTAAAGCTACAAAGAGTGCTTGTTAATTGTGGGGGAGATAGGGGTTTGTTGAGAACTTGTATAATTTTCAGGCAAAACTTGTGCTTATACCTCAAAACTGTTCTTTAAAATATGTTTATGAACACTGAATGTAACAAAAGCTAATCTATTTTTAAGAGAGATTTTATTGAAGAAATACAACTAAAATACTGAAGAGTAACTTCTGCCTGATCTTATTCCCACTTCCCCTGTTCACTGCAAAATCAAAACCTGAAAGTCAAGCAATACAGCCAAATGTGAAAGCTGTGTATTATGAAACACGGTATCTCATGGAAACGCTTCCTCTTTGACTAGAGTAGATTTTATTATCTAATCTGTCAATTAAGACAGCTTAGATACAGTATACATTTTCTTGCTTCTGGATCATGACTCCCCTGTGTTACCTTGCTGTTCATGCAGTGTCCTGACCTGACTAGGTGAATTAAGTTTAAAAGGTAAGCCAAGAAATGGATCTTGCTGGTTCCGTCATCTGCAAGGCTAAATTTCTGCTGAAACACTGAAGTCTTCAGTTGGTGTATCGATTAGCTTCAAGTAGAGCATGGTTTCTCAGGTCACTATGCCTCAAAGAGCATCTGTCATGTGCTGCATGGTACCTTAACCATTAGCAAAAGCCTGTGGAAAAAACTCCTGGCTTTATACTGTGCTTGAAGGCAGAAAGTGCAGAGAACCTAACCAAAGCAAAGCTTTATTTTCTATATTTCTAGGCCATAGTACTTAGTCACTTCAGGCAGCAAATGCTTGTGTACCTGTAACCAATGGCAGCAAGCAGAGACCGATGTGTTCTCCCTCTTGTTCTCTATATATTTGTGTGAATATATAGCTACAGAAAAAGATGTAGATTTATCTCACCTATGATAAATATGTTGCACAATTCAAAGTCTTTGCAATTACAACTCAGATTTCAGATTCACCTTCTTCATTCACAGATATGCAGTTTCCAATTGATGTAAAAACTGTGAGGAAAGATCATGAATTTTTAGATGGAGATGCAATTGAATCACTATTCAGGTAAATATTAATTATGATTCATCCTTAATACCTCCAAGCTCCAAAGTTATTTGTCATTTATCTTTTTATGCCTTAGTTTTTGTCAGAGTCTAGCCAAATCATCAGTGCTGTGACTGAAGGAAATCACTTAGGCACATATTTTAGTACTGTTGAAGCTGGTGTTTCAAAAATTTAAAGGTAAAGTGAGCATGTGTGTGTACATCTTCAGCCAAGGTCTCGGTGACATTATCCTAAGTGTCACATCTGTCTTCGCTGTAATGTGAAATGTCTGCAGATGGAGGAAGAATAATCAATTCTCTGCAAGCACATGGTGGCATTGACAGTGTGCTCTTTAGAAATGCCTATTACAGAGCATAGGGATTTCCTCTGACCAGTGAGATTCCCCAGAGCTGTTCCATTAGATAAGGAGAAAAAGTGATCTGCACAATAGATAAATCTTTTGTTTTGTTTTCCTGGTTTTTTTTTTTCTTTAAGTGAGAAGCAAAAGCATTGATCTAAAATTATTGTGATACATCAGCTGTTTGTAGCACAGAAGTGAAATTGCATCAGTGCACAAGCTGTTTCCCCATCTAAGAATGCCAGCATGGTGTAGAGGTGTACTTCTTTACTACTTACTGTGGTTTTTGAAGCATTCCCATTATGAGATGGTTTAGCAGGTGAAGTGAACTCCACACTATCCATACCATTCCACTGGGCCAATCCAAGGGATGCAATAAGACCTCCTACTGGACTGTAAAGTTTCTCATCTGGCAAAGCAGTTTGTTCCTTTTCTGTGTTGTGAGGTCACCTGAATTCAAACTCTGCTTGTACTAAGAATACCAACAGGAGCTGGCAGCATCTACGTCAATAACATACAGCAGATACTAGAGAACTTTGTATATATTTTGTTTCTTGATATGACATCTGTCCTGAGTGTCTGCATACTCCCAGTATGCCTCCCTGTTGATGCCACATATATGTTTGACAGTTAAGTGTCTGAGTAGTTTGGGGCCCTATTGATTCCGTAAATTGTCATTAAAATGCCAGACAATAAAGTCCTTATGAGGATACAGGTTAATGTCTTAATTTTCTTTTTCTTTTTAAGAAGCCACCTTGTGAGTTTCTTTCATTTTCAAAATCTGAGCTCACAACTGTTTTTCACAACTTTTCACAATTGTTAAAGTTCATCATATGATTTTTAATTAACTAATTAATTGTAGTCTTCTCTAATTTTAAGATGGCAGAACTGAACTGGGAATATCATGGGGTGGTTAGTTGGTGCTAGTTTTGGCAAAATGTATGGGGAACCCCTAAACACATCAGTGTTTGACCCCAGTAATGAGGGCTCTGTGGCAGACAGTCCCAGCTAATTTGGAGCATGTTTGCATTCAAGAAATAAAATAGTGTAAATTTAAAACTTCTGTCTTTTTTCTTACACCCTAGACGGTTGAACACATTGAACAAGTGTGCATCAATGAAAGTGGAAATAAGCCGTCAGAGGAAACAGGTCTGCTTGTAAAATGTAGTTAGTTTTATCATTAAAAAGATGTTTAACTATTTTTTATATATATATATATACATGTACACACACACACACATATATATGTGTAAATATAAAGCCTGTTTTTAAAAGGTGCATGAACTTGTTGCTATTCAATTCCATTGTGCAAAGCTGCTACCTTTGCATTTTCCACTGAAAAACATAGTGATGGAGATTGAAATTATGTAATGTTCAGTTTGTAACTTGGTAAAAGAAGGTTAAGGGCAGGGCAGGTTTTGAAGTGGTTTGTAAAAGTAATTTGACACATATTGCTTGCTGTCCAGTACTTGCACCAGGGCCCCACCTCAGCATGTGTTTTATTGCTTTCCTAAGTAGTTTTGTGTCTTATTCAAGAACCTGAAAGTGAAATTTAACTCTTCTTGACTAAACAAATTATAAGAAACAAAAATGGACAATCCACACAGTGTCAGCCACTGCCAAATGCCCAGCCAGTGCAAGCTGGTTGTGTGTTAGCCTTGCTGGAGTTGTCTTTCCTGAAAAAAATGTACTGTAGCTAAAACAGAGTTATAGCCACATCTTGGATGCTCAACCAGGATTGTAAAGCCTCTTAGGTACCATGGATTAACTGCAGGACTAGGAAGAGAATATCTTGTGGAAAAACGTCTATTTTTTGGAAAGTTCCACTCTGCCTTCAGGAAGAATGGGGCAAGAGAGGGTCCACAGAGAAGAGACAGGTGATTCCTCTCTCTTTAATGGTTTGCTGGCCAAGTGCTCATGTGGCATGGGGACCAGATAGCCAATGGAGCACCTGGCATGAATGGCCACTGAGGCCGAGGTCTCCAAAGGGTATTCCAGATACTAATGTTAGCACAGTCCCACAGCTAAATGATTCTTTGCCCCAAAATGGATGAGGTTTGGTCAGAGAATAGTGAAAGAGTGTTTGATTTGTTTGGCATGAGGGAAGGCCATGCAAACTGAATACAGTGAACTTTCAAAACTTTGGATTTGCTAGAGATCAGAATTTTTCCTCCTCAGATCAAAGCTGTGATCTTTTCCTGTGATAAACTTGGGAGTAATTTGTCAGCAGGTTTTTTCAGTTAACAGACCAGAGCTCAGGGCAGACCTTCAGGAACTGAATGGTTACATATCCATATGTTTGTCTTGGGGGTTTGGAGGTAGGCAAAAAAATTTAAGTCTCCTTTTTTGTTACATTTTTGGTAATTAAAAGTTTGCCAAACTGCTTTTCAACTGTACTTTTCTATCTTTCTCCCCGCCCCCCAAGAGTGATGAATCTGAAGATGATGAACCTTGTGCAATAAGTAACAAATGGGCTTATGAGAGGTGCAGTCAGAGATGGTCTCGTATTGAGAGCCTGGAAGTTTTCCCAGGAGAGGAAGGTGCTGGTGCATCACTCCCAGGCAGTCCAACACTGAAGAGCATCAGCAACAAGGATTCCGTCTTTCTGGATCATGGAGAGAAACATGATGTGTCCTCAATTCACAGCACTAGCAGTGGTGACAGTGACACTGTTAGCTTCCCAAAACCTTTTGAGGATGTGGAAACCAGCACGAATTCTTCAAGATGTTCCTCAGTTAAGGTGACTTCACTGGACTCTGCTTTTAGTTGTTCTCCTCCTCCCGGTGAACCTTTAAATACTACCAATGAGGAGAAGCTTTTGGATAAGTCACCATACAAAAAGAGGAATAGCCTTCTAAAGAAAATGGAGAAGTTGCACTTAAGGAGCTGCAGCCTAAGGAGTGGTCAGTCAAAAGCCAAGCCCATAATAAGTGAACCTGTTCTTCTGGAAGGACTTAATGAAGAAAAGATGAAGATGCTGAACTGTGTAAATGTTTCTGACCTCTCTGGCATCCAAACAAAGAACAATTCTTCCTTTTGTCCCCAGAATTACAATAGCAGTAACCAGTCTGAAAACAGTGCCACAGTGAGCACTCCAAGTCCTGCTATGAAACTACAAAGCCATGATGAAGGAAGGGTGATGTATGCAGAGGACTTGGATCCTAACAAGCTCTTGCTGTGGAGTGATCTATCTCAGCAAAATCTAAAAAATGACATGGAGTTACAAATGAACCAGATGTTTCACATACCACAAGGCCATAAACCTGGCACTTTCCCTATAGTGCTTACAAACAGCTCCCTGTCTCCAGTAGAAAACTCTTTCATCAGCTGGAGAAGTGGGAGTTTTCATGGGTGCAGGAGGAGCAGGAACAGAAGTAGTTCCAAGGACTCCAAAGCCCCCAGAAGTCCACTTGCATGCACAAATAACAGGCTAAGTATATATGACAACATGCCCAGTATTGAACTTGATAATTTGGAGGCAGCACAAGCTGGTGATGATGATGTGTTTTCAGAACTGAACAATGTTATAGAAGATGTCAATGGTCTCAAAAAGTTGGTTGATCAGTGGACAGAGAAGTTCTCAGATGATGGGGATTTGGACTTTGCCAGTGACTTGACCTCTTTATATCCATCCTCACCTAAAGAAATCTGTCTTGAAACAGAGGGCTCAGAAGATAAGACAGCAGACCTCCCATCCACTGAAGGACAAAGCAGCAAGATCAGTTCTGCAGACTTGGCACACATAAACTCTAATGCCAACAGGTTAGCCATCCTTGGGTGTCCCTGGTAGACTGCCCCTTGGGAATCTTTCCCCATTGGTTCTCCCCACTCAAAGTGTAATTGCTTCTCCAGAACAAAGCATTCTTAAGTAAGTCTGTTCTGGGTATCAGGGTCTGCACCACATGTGCCAGGTTCCACTGGTCTGTAGGCACTCTGGTATCTATGCCTGCTCTGACCTCTCTTGCAAGTAGGTCGCTCATAATCTACATAACCACTTTGACGTTTGGAATCAGATGTTGTGGCTAGCTGCAGGATTTCTCATGGGACGTTTTGTATTGCCAGAGTACCTCCTGGATGAGAAGTACCTTGTTTAAATGGAACTAACTATATGGTGTCTGGGAGCTGCAGGTCATTTAGACCTGAAGGTGCTTCACAGATGCAGGCAGAAAACTTAACAGGGACAGTGGGAGCAGTCCTAAGCTTAATATTTCTCCTGTAGGCATGAGAAGCAACATTGGTCTGTGGATGAGAGCATGAGCTTGGGAAGCCTTTCCAGCCAGACTGACAGCCAGACAGCTGCCCAGCTGGCCCGGACACAAAAGATGGCTTTGTTGAAGCTCACTGCTTTGATGGACAGATACTCCCCTTCCAGTAAGCATGGCTGGAACTGGTAAGTCGTTCAATAATAAAGCAACTTGTGTTGGAACTTGTGTTGAAGTAAGCAGGTGAATTCCCGTGTCTGCCTAGGTTACGTGTGTTCATAGAATCACAGAATGGCTTTTGTTGGAAGAGGCCTTTAAGATCCTGGAGGATCTTCACCTACCACTGGCAGGTCCACCACTAAACCACATCCCTCAAGCACCACGTCTGTTTTAAATCCCTTCAGGGATGAGGCCTTGACCACTTCCCTGGGCAGACTGTTCCAATGCTTTGATGGTGAAGTTTTTCCTAATATCCGAACTAAACCTTCCCTGGCACAGCTTGAGGCCGTTTCTTCTTGTCCTATCTTTTAAGATGAGGAATGTCACTGTGTTAAATCATTTGCAGTTTCTTGATTATTTCAATGGTTCCAGGATTTCTTCTTCTATGGACTGGAGTTTTGCTCCCTACTGGTGGTTGTGTTGTTACTGATTTTAAAGCATTGTACGGTTACCTCTTGAAATTTGCCCGTTTTCAGGTCTTTCTCTGAGGTCCTTCACAAAACCTGAAGGGCCTGAGGTGAGAGCTGGCTGGGCTGAGAATCCATCTCTTCATCATCAAGTCCCTGTTTAAATGAAAACAATAAAGATGCCAGTCATTCAGAGGACTTAGAAACATCAGTTAGCATCTAGGATAGGGATTTGATACTTGAATATAGAAAGAAGTGAGAAAAGCTTGCAGTGTCCTAAAGGGATGGAACATATTTCACATGAGAGTGCTTTATTAAAGCTAATTTCAGGTGTGAAGTGAGGAAATCATCCTGGTAATTGTCCTTGATGATTCTTTCTCATGATGCTGTGTGTAGAGGTATGTGGCAGGATGTGGGGCTGTGGCAAGTCCAACCCATTCAGGTAATGGAAGTGGCAGGCAGAATTGTGCTGGAGAGCTAATGAGTTGCATGCACTGGTTTTTGTTTTCAGGACTGTGCCAAAGTTCATTAAAAAGGTGAAAGCCTCTGACTACAAGGACAAAAATGTGTTTGGGGTTCCTCTCCTTCTGAATGTCCAGCGAACAAGCCATCCACTGCCCAATGGCATACTGCAAGCCTTGGACTATTTAAGAAGCCATTTTCTTGACCAGGTATGAACTTGAAGAAGCCCAGATCAGCTCTGTGTATTGAACAGATCTGCTCTAGGGAACCAGTCTCTGCTTCCAGCTTTTGCACCTTTACAGAAAGGTGTAGGGCTGAGCAGGTGGCCGCTAAGAAGTTACCAATGCTGTTAGCTTCTGGGAGTATACCTTTAGGCCTGTATTGTGTGCCTGTGCCTTGCCACACTGAAATCATCTGCAGCAGTTCTCTTGGTGCAGGCAGTCAATCTGTCTTCTCCTGCTGAGGTGGCATTGCCTCTGCTCCCTTAGGACACAAGGCTACCACACAACATCGCTCCTGCCTCTGTCCTGCTGGTAGTGCCAGAGCTAATGTCATAATAAATTTCATTTCAGCTGAAATGTGCCACTAAGCAAAGATAAAACATGTTAGAGCAGTGCCTGTAACATCTTTTCTGGTTCTTAAATCTGTATTTATCCACTATGTGGAGATGTGTGCATGGTGGTGAAAGTGGGTGTTCCATGTCCTATTTCTATAGCGCAGGTGAGGAAACAGAGGCTTGTGGCATGAGACATAGGCGTCAAAGAAAGGGCTTCTTTTTTGGGGTTTTATTGGTTGGTTTTTTGGGGATTTTTTTTTTGTTTTGGTTTGGTTTGGTTTGGTTTTTCTGTGCTTGGCAATTGTCTAGGTGTGCAATATCATGCTGAAGTAGAGAAGAGTGTGCATGCTGTGAAGTTCCATTGCAGTTTGGAGGCACATACTGGAGTGTGGGCAGGCAGTGTGTTCCATTTTGAGGTCCTGGTGTTCAGTGAGAGTTGGACTTGATGATCTTTGAAGGTCCCTTCCAACCCCTAACATCCTATGAATGTAAATACTGTCTTAGTGGCACACAGTGAAACCTTCAGCAGAAGCTTTGGGGAGGTCAGGTTCATGGGAAACTTATAGATTTTTGCCTGAAACTGGACTGACATTCATATTAAAAATTAAGTCATAATTTCCCTCAGAATAACAGTTTGTCCTTTGCCAACCTGTAGACCTGTTAGATGTATCAGATGTTAAATCTGAGCCCTGTGGACCTCACAGTCTGAGATTGTTTGCTCCAGCAAGGGCATTAGTGTACATCTGCTTTTGGATGGGCACACGCTACCTCACTGAAAGCTAATGTGTGAACACAGCCTGCTCAAGCAAACTGATAGCAAACTGAATGATTTTAAAAGTGAAAAAAGAGTAATTTTGCATTCAATAAAAAGCAAGCAAAGGAACAAGCTGGTTGCCTGGAAAGGATATCTGTGCTGCAGCTAACGATACACAAGCAGTTTGGTGTTAGATCCCACTGCCATAGGGTCTTGGCTATCAAAAGTGAGGGATCAATTATTTGTCAGAGATTCTATCCCTGATGACTCTTCTCTTTACCTTTAATATTTTCTTTTACCTGCAGGTCGGTCTGTTCAGAAAATCCGGAGTTAAATCCAGGATTCTGTCTTTGAGAGAAATGAATGAAACCAACCCAAACAATGTGTGTTACGAAGGGCAGTCAGCCTTTGATGTGGCAGATATGGTGAAGCAGTACTTTCGAGACCTTCCCGAGCCTATATTTACCAGCAGGCTCTGTGAGTCCTTCCTGCACATCTACCAATGTGGGTAACAAAAGCTATGGTTTTCCAGCTACTTGAATATCTTCGTATTCAGCTGTACAAGGCAGTGGCAGACTGGGACTAGTGCCATGTGCCCTTGTAGTCAAAGCAGATAAGTCAGGCAGGATGTGTCTGAAAAGACGAGTTCAGTGTGGCTCTGGACTTAAGAGCCTCACATTAGCTGTTTTATAAAGTGTCTTTTCTGTTCTTAGAAGAACAACAGATGCTGCAGCAGCCCTCCTAAACTATGGTTTTAAACAGTCATTTCCTTATGCAAAATTAAGAAAGAAATTAGTCCCCTTGTTCACAGCATGAAGCAGCTCCTTATGCAGAAGTCATATTGATGAAATGCCTTTATTAAAGCGACCAAGCATAGCTGCTGTGAAACAGTATCTTTGCCTGGAAACCCCAGATACTTTCTGCCTATGCTTTCACTGTTTTCATCGTAGAGACTCAACCTGAAAAAAAAGGAAGTGTGAAGCTGCAATCTAGTGTTGAACACAGTTTTAAGCAGGTTCCATCTCCAGTACTTTACCCTCAAGCAATGAATGTTCAAAAAGCTTCTGGGCAGGGGATGGAACTTGCTGGAGGGACTCATGATGATGTTGATACAGGAAGTTTCTTCTTCCTTGGATAAAAGGTTTTGAAAATCAGAGGTTTCTGAGAGGACTGTTTTTTCAGCCTGTTTTAAGTGACTTTTATTGACATGAGTACATGGGCTACTGCTGTCCTGTGTATGGTGTAGCTGCATGAAAGTTCAGTTGGGTTTTGCTTTTTTAACCTGTCAGGCTTCTACAGTTTTGTCTGGAAATGGTTGGTTGGTTTGTTCGCTTGAAGCAAGTTTTCTTTTTGCATCCACAAATCCTTTAGGTAGGGAGGTCCATAATTCCTGTGTCCGATGGATGTGGAGTCATTTTCTTCCATTTGTTATATCTCACCGCTGTCCACCTCCCATCTCTTGTTTTGGGATAGAAACAGCAAATGACTGAACTCACCCATCTTGTGCCACATGTGACTTGAGCAAGTGCCCAGATTAAATTACTGTGGTGTTTTCACTAAGCTTGTTTTGTGTGGTGTGCATGTGTGCATACACCTGAAGGGAAAGAGGAGTGACCTTCCTCATGCACGGCAAGATGAACCATACCTGCTCTCCTGCAGGAGCTGTTTGGGCACACAGTCTCACTGGCTTTCAGTGTGAATTAAAATCTGTTGGCAAAGCCACTGATCTCTCAATTGAGTTAACTGAGACCATCTGTTATCCTCATGCCTGAAGCTGAAAGGAAAAGACAGTAGAGTAGCCATCTGCTCCAGAGTATCATTCCAGAGCAATATTTTATGGGGAGACAAGCCCTTATTTGGAGTGTAACTGAAGCCTGCCCAGGATAAGATCATTAGCATGGCCTTCAAGATAAATTGGAAATCAAGCACCAGCATGCTGTGTGTGAACGTGCCTCTTGACAGGCAATAGGAGAAAACTGTACTTGTTGATGTCATCCTGATAATGGCCTTTGCCTTGTCTACTGTGACATAGAGTGGCAGGAAAATGGATGAACCTGCAGGTTCAATGCCCTGCTTGGATCTCTGTTGATGGATGCTTCCTGCAGGTCATGTGTGATTTTCATCATTGTTTCTGTTTTCAGATGTGCCCAAGGATCAGCAGTTTCAGGCTGTCCAGGCTGCTATTCTCCTCCTCCCAAAGGAAAACCGAGAAGCTTTGAAAATACTCCTGTTCTTTCTGCGAGATGTGGTTGCTTTTGTTGAGGAAAACCAGATGACCCCAACCAACATTGCTGTCTGCCTTGCACCTTCTTTGTTCCACCTCAACACCCTGAGACGGGACAGTTCCTCCTCCTCCACTAGGTATTAGACTCTTGGTGCTGTCTGCAGTGTCTTTCCTGGAACACTGCTGTCTGTAGGGAACACTGCTGTCTGTAGGGAACACTGCTGTCTGTAGGGAACACTGCTGTCTGTAGGGAACACTGCTGTCTGTAGGGAACACTGCTGTCTGTAGCTATCCTAGGCTCAGTGTCTGCTTTTAAAGAGGAAATAGTGTTTGTGTCTTGGAGTTTGTCTCAAAGTTAGTTGTTCAGGTCCAGCAGGAGCTGACCACAGGAGTGGTAAGCCCCCATTGTCAGGCTCCTAACCTGCCTCCCTCATGGTTGCTGTGCTCTTTGCAGCTGCCCAGGAATCCAGTAAATGGCCTCTGTTTGCTGGCCATTGAAAATGTAGCCTCTGCACTAGCAATCTAAGGCCCTGCAGATACCTGGCAGATGGTAGCAGTTGCTGGCCCTGGTTCTGCTGGGTGATAAGTGGATCATTCCTGCCAAACCAAGCCACAGGGATTCTGTAAATTTATCTTAATAAGTAAAAGTATCTGGGTTGCATGACATCCCCTGTTAGTATGTGCAGAGAGGAAGGTGCCCTTGCGCCAAAGTAGACAAATAATCTCTAGGAGCTTTCATGCCTTATCTGGCCTCCTGAGCAAGGCTGTTTGCTTTGCTCTGTGCTCCTCTGTACAGGCAGACATGTATAAGGGTAGGAGAGGACAGCTGACTTGGATGGAAACATTGTGCACCCATTGGCAGAGCGAGGTAATCACCTCACTTGGGGAGCTAAAGGTGAGGACTGGTTCCAAAGCAGAAGCTGTCAGCTGTGCAAGTGGCATCCTTCAGGCTAACAGGCTCTGGACACCAGAGGGGGAAGAAAACACTAAGTTTTTCTTTCAAGTGGCACATAACATCTGAGCATGCCAAAGCATAGCCAGAGCCTGGGGCTGCCCTGCCCTCCCTGGGCTGAGCTGGCACATGGGAGCTGTGTAGGTTGTGAGGTTGGCTGGGGATGTGATGGAGTGGGCAGTGCAGTGGCAGCAGGTCCTTCCTGGATTGTGGTTGTGTTTGATCTCCTAGGAGTTGTGCCTGCTTAGTTTACATGAACATTACTCTGGCATAGTAGGACCCCAAACAGGAGTGGTGTTTTCTCTTTGTTGTCTCTCTTTAGCAGTTGTGACGCTTTGAAGCTTTGGCTTTTTTGTAACTGGACATTAATGCCATAGTGCAGGGTTTTGACTTCAAAGGGTAGAAGCTGACAGGTCTGACTTTGAGGAGCAGCACTGAATTTTCAAGCCATTTGTCAGGACAGCACTGAATTTTCAAGCCATTTGGCAGGAATGCACATAGATAGATAAGACTATTAGATTCCAGGATTAATGATGTCATGTAATGATTATGAATTAAAAGAGGGGTCTGGTTTTGAAACATTTGGTGTTTGGTTTGGGCCAAAGGATTTAACAGGTTCTACATGAGTTTTGCAGGGTATCCAAGGGGCTTGTTATTTGAAGGCTACACACAAACCAGCTTGAAGTCAGTGCTGTCTTTGGCCAAAAGTGTGATGATGTTTGGGGAATAAAAAGCCTTGATTTGCCTTTCTTGGGCATACAATACCACTTCAGTCCTGAGGCTGGAAACCAGCCTAAGTAGGCACCTCCTGCCTGTGGCTCACACATCTTGCTCACACAGCCTTCCTTTCACCTTCCCCTCTCCACAGATCTAGTCAGAGGAAATGCAGCCTGGGGAAGCCAGACCAGAGGGAGCTGAGTGAGAACCTGGCAGCAACGCAGGGCCTGGCCCACATGATAATGGAGTGCAACAGACTGTTCCAGGTATGTCACTTGCTGGAGCAAAGTAAAAGCCCTAAGCAGCCTGATGTGGGTGGCCTGCTTCAAGCAGCTGTCTGGGCCAGAGCCTTGCAGAGGTCTCTGCCAGCCCATCTGTTTCTCTCAGCCTATGGCAGGTGTGAGTCTTGCTGACTCCAGTGAACAGAAAAGGTGTCAGTGCAGATTTACCCACAACTGTTAGTGAGGGCTGTGAGAACATCACTTCCTCCTCCATCATCTATCTACGATGGTTCTTTGACTTCCTGAGCAGTTTAGAGAATACATGTGAGGTAGAGGCTACCACAGGCTCTTGGAAGGAGGCCCTGGCCAAGGCCAACCATCCTTTTTTTCTGGGAGTGGGTTGAAGCTGAAGTTTTGCTGCTGGGGCTTGGCCATAGCAAGAGCCATGCCTGTTCCTGGCTGTGGACCCCAGTAATCTGGACCTGGACATTGACCCACAGACTGACTTCCCGGCTTGACCTCGGCCTTTCCTCATCAATATGGACTTGCCTGGTGATCACTAGGCTGTTGTCACTGGACCTGATCCTGACCTCCCTTGCTACCTCACCTTCCTGGCTCAACCTCAGACCTCATCACCATGGATGTGCCTGATGATCTGGACTCTTGGCTGACCCTGGCTGCCACCTCTGACCTGGCTCAGGTACCGTGGGACCTCGCAACTGCCCTGCCAACACTCTTATCCCACTTGATTCCTGGCTCCTTTCCCCTGGGGGTCTGCCACCCCTAGTGGTGCATGCTGACAGCTTGGGCCTTGTGCTCTGCTCCAGCACAACTGGGCAGGAGCTGATGCCCTATGGCTCTCCTGAAATGACACATGGCCCCACCCTGGGGTTCCTACCCCAGCAGTGATCCACCCCAACCAGCTCCTGGCTTCTGAGTGGCACCTCCTCCTCCCTAGCCCAGCCTGGGGTCCACTCTCTCCATGAGCCAAGGCTCCTAAGTGTCCTGCTCTGTCTGCAGCCCAACCATGGGTCCCAGTTCCTCTGTGGTGGCCTGAATCCCTCTTCCCAGCCCTGATACTGGTTGGGATGCCCTGCTCCCTGACCTGCACCCTACAGTCAGCCCTAGCAACATGGGAGGTGGCCTCATCCTTGGCTGCATGGCTCCCCAAAATGGCCCTTCAGGGACTCTGAGCTGCCCTTGGACCTGCAGCCATCCTGCAAGCTCCTGCTATGACCAGTGGCAGCCTGTGAGCTGTGGAGCTGCTGAGGGGTGACAGGGAGCTGCTGGTGTGCCGCTGGTGTGCCTCTGCCCTGCTGGGGAGGGGTTTGCTGCCAGCACCCAGAAACTGTCTGGAGCTGTCCCCTTCTGCTGATGACCTCGAGGAGAGCCTGCACAGGGCAGCCTCTGCCATACCTGTGCCTGGACATGCACCTGCTGCTCTGAACCTTGATCCTGATGCTCAGCTATGTGGCCATGCTGGACTGCAGCTGATGCTGCCACCACCTCCAAACCCGACTGCCTGGCTTGTCCTCAGTGCTAATGGATGCACCTGTGACCAGGATGCAGGTGCTCACTACTGCCATTCCCAGGCCCACTGTGCAGTTCTCTCAGGTATGTTGGGACAGGGTACTGGCTGGTGAGGTGCTGCTCAGCCCTACCCCATGGTACTGTGTGCAGCACCTTGGTCCCTCAAGCAGCCAGCAATGCTGCTGCTGCTGCTGCCAGACTCCATCGTGGTCGTTCCAGAAGGGCTTCCTACCTGCATCCAGACCAGCCTTGGGAGGAAGAGCATGGCTATGGCAGGAGTGAGTGTGTATGTGAACAGGAGAGGGCCACAGAGCACAACAGCTTGGGCAGCTGGTGAAGGCCCCAGCCATATGGCTGACACGCTGCTGCCAACATGGCACCAGAGCAAGTATTTTTGTGGGCAGTGCTCAGCCAGCCAGCAGGAGTGTGTTTGCAGAGGTGTGTGCTGGCTTAAGTGCCAGACCTGTGCACATCAGGTGCCAGGCCCTGTCTAGCTGCCACAGCTGAGCCCTCCCCTGCAACTTCCTGCACAGAGAGAGAATCTGGGCCCTCAGATAGATATGATACAGCTTTCTTTTGTATCTAAATACTGATCTGGACAGAGGTATGTGTATGCACACACACCAGTGAGCACTGAAGCAAATGCTACACCTACTCCTTACAGATAGCAAAGCCTCAGGGTGGTGCTGCTTTGCCACACACAGCAGAGCTTCCAACAAATCCCAAGGCAAAGGCAGGAGTCATGGCCTTCTGCCTTGCAGTTGGCCTTGTTGTTACCCGTGATCAACATGCACCCAGCAGAGGTTTGCTGACTCTGCAGGGATTCAAAACGTTGTGTGGGGAAAGACAATTTCCTTGTGTCATCCTCTGAGAGAATCCAATTAATCCATCTGCTCCTCCCCTGAGCTTCCTGCTCCTCCAGGTGAAACTGTTGCCTGCTTGCCTACACCAGCACTGCTGGCAGCTGATGGTGCTGCTCCCACAATGTGCAGCCTGACAGTGATGTCCTCAGAGGCACTCAGGAAGCCACCATCCCTTATTTGAGGGAGGTTGGTACAGGCCATCTGCACAGGGCAGTGATGTGTGTTTGCCTGTAGTGGTACACTCCACAGCCTGGACTCCACTGAACTGCTGTGTGTTGTTTCACACCTCCCTGGGTGTTAAATTTCAGTCCTGACTGTCATGTTTGATCTTTTCTGCAGGTACATGACTGCTGCCTTGGTCAGCTCACTCAAAACCTCCATAAAACAAGCATTCTGAGCACCAGGGCCTTGCACTGAGGGCTGGGATGAGACCACCTGGCTCCCTTGAGAGCACAGTGCTCTGCTGGGGGATGCCAGAGATGACATCAGAAGCTGGCTAAGCTGCTCACACTTGGCATGTAAGGTAAAGAGGATGGCTGGGGTCATTACAGAAAGGCAGCTCTGGGAGTGTGGGTGGCTGTCACTGTGCTTGGAAGGTTTCATGGGGGTGACTTGGGTGTTCCAAGTTCTCATTCCTTTAACTCTGCAGACTGAAGCAGAGTAGCCCTGAGCATGTGCTTGTGGAGCTTGGCTCCTGCACAGAGAATTGCTCTGAGCTGTGCCCATGGCCCTCTCTTACTTTCCTTCCTTACTCACTTCCCCCCTCCTTCCTTTTATTCTTCTCTTCCTTCTTGCCTTTCATTCTTTCCCTCCTCTAAGGGGTTGCTGCTCCTCTAGAGCATCTTCCCCACCCCAAGAGACACAGATACCTCCAGTTGTTTAGTCCCTTTATTGTCACTCCACAGGGCACAGTTACATCCTCTGGACAGGCTTAATACCCAGGATGTCGAATCCTTTGGCCATGACGGTGGCAGTGGCTTCGCACAGCAGCAGCCTCCACATGTTCACCTTCACGATCTGACCTGGAAAACACCAACACAGGAGCTAGACCAACTGCTCAGAACAGCCAGTACTGCCTTCCCCAGGGAACCCCCATTCATCCACAACCTCAGCTGGGCAAACCAACCTCCCTCCTCCTCTCCCTCAGCCAGGCAGCCTTGGCCAGCCCTCGTATTTCTGAGTTCCTGATTGCTCACAATTCTGTACTCAACCTTCCTCCTCACAGGCCGGTGATGACACAGGCTGCTCCAGCCACTTTCAGTCCTCTCACCTGGATAGCACTTGCTCTGCAGCAGCAAGTAGTGTGACAACAGCCTTCTCAGCACAGGGAAACACCCCACATCTTTCCTGTACCATGGTATGTGACACAGGCGCACACAGTGCCCCTAGGCCAGCACTCACCACTCTGCCTGTCCTTCTCAACGCAGTAGCAGTTGTCATAGAACTCGGTGAAGGTGGTGGCCAGCTCATAAAGGTAGTCACAGAGTGTGTGCAATAACAAGTCCTCCAGGATCTTCTGCAGGATCTCAGGGAACCTCAGGATGCACTTGCCCAGTTTCCATTCCTTCTCATGGTCAAGGATGAGCACCTCCTCCCTGGCTGCCTTCTGCAGCATCTGCTCATCAATGTTGGCCAGGCGAGCAATAGCCCTGAAATGGTCCAGAACAC
This sequence comes from Indicator indicator, assembly GCF_027791375.1. NCBI lineage: Eukaryota > Metazoa > Chordata > Aves > Piciformes > Indicatoridae > Indicator > Indicator indicator. The sequence goes on from NC_072027.1 coordinate 14,584,018, forward strand.
AGTCTGCGTGTGAGGGCCCCACTGCTCCACCTGCCCACAGCCAGCCTGCAGCTCATCACCTATCTGGTCTGGCTGTGGGCTAGCACTGGCCACCTGCTGATCTCCTCCCTCACCCAGCCCTGAGTTTTCAAGCCAGAAGAGAGCAGTGAGCCCTGGGAAGGCACAGGGAGGTGCTGCCCTCGAACCCAATAGGGCACTGCAGGGAAACAGAGAGAGATGTGCTCTGGGCACATGCACTGATGAGAACAGCTGAGGCTGCCAAGCAAACCAGGGCTCAGGGTGCCAGAAAGCTGTGTGGGGAACAGTGACACCTGAGGTGAGCGTCTGCTGGAACAGCTCATGCCTTTCCAAACACCTGAATGCTCTGATGGAATAATCAAGAGCTCTTCTCCCTGCCAGCTATAAACCCAGAACACACTGCACAGAGGAGCCCTGTCTCAGATAGCAGAGAACACCATTTCTGATGACAAATAAAATCTTGCCTGTGGCACGTACCACGTGTAGCTGGCTTCTCTTACCAACTGCCCCCAACACCATTGACATAACTAAGTCACCCCTTTCCCCACACCCTCCTTTGTGGTAATGATGCAGAGAGCATCAGAAACCACCTGCAGGCAGCTCCCTGCACACTGCACCCACCTGATCCGTGTGAAGGCATACAGCAAGTAGGCAGCTGTGTTGCCTCGGTCATCCAGCATCTTGTCGAAGGAGAACACGTAGTCGTTCAGTCTGTTGTGGGACAGGTCTGCATATTTAATGCACCCAAAAGCCACTGATGTCTGGGCAGCTTTCAGCTCTTCTGCTGTGAGGACCTGTTGCCGTTCCAAAGCAGACCACAGTCAAGAGGAAGAATGCTGTGTTGGCATCACAAACCACAACAGGCAGCCTTGGCCACTCAGCACAGCTCCTGAGGGGGCCCATGCTGCTGAGGGGATTTTAGCCAGGTGAAAGGGTCCCACCCACGTTTTCACTTCAGGGCACCAGACAAGCCCACATTCAGTCCTCCCTCCTCCTGCAATCAAACAGCACTGCAGCTGAGTCCCTCTGAAGGCCTACAGGACCTCTGTGCCCCATCAGATACTGTCTGCCATACAGGCTGGACACTCATACTGTGCTCTGCTTCCTGCAGATCCCTAATCATCCATCACTAGAAGTCCCTACTAGCTCAGCAGGCCAAGGTTGTAACTTTACATTCTGCCACCACCTGCCAGGTCCAGCTCTCCTCTCCCACCCTCAGAAAGCTCTGCACTACCAGCCAGAGGCCAGCGTGCTGCCTGCAGCTCACATCTTTGTCTTCCCATGACAGGTCCCTGCCCAAAATGCTACCAAACAATCACACTGACTGTACACAACCCACAGCATCTCCTGGGCTGCTAAGCAGCATCCATATTCCCAGCTCACATCCAGAATGTGGGAACCACAAGTCTGAACAGATCTGTAAAGTTCTCAGGAAAGATAAGCAGTTTTTCACAGCTACCTTGTCCCGTTCCTTGTCCTTCAGCTTGTCCATAGCTCGTTTCAGCCCTTCTTCCAGCAGGTCTATGAGACGCACCGTATCCCCTGAGCGAGTTTTGAACTTCTTCCTGAAAGCACACAGCCAAATGACCACCTGCTAAGAGGCAAAATACTTCCACTCCCTGCCTAGGCACTACATGTGCGCAGGCAGACCCAGGATATGCTTCAGAATTTCTTGCAGGGATTTCCACTGCTCATGCCTTATGGCTTATTAAAAAGGCACATGGCCACAAGTCCCTTCATATTGAAGAAACTGACTTCACACAGAGATACAGATCTGAGGAAACACTTAAGGGGTGGCCCGGAGGGGAGATCAGGAAGGCTCCAACAGTCAGAACTGTCCCCTAAGGCTGGATACAAAGACTCTTGCCCAGACCAGCAAGACACCTTTCATTTTGTAACAGACCCACAGCACACCCACCCAGTCTGCAATGGCAGGTGACTGTCAGAGTGCACTGATTTAGCCACGCCTTCAAGATGTGTGGCTGTCAGGAACAGGAACAACCCCGGAGCACAAGCCTTGCAGACTAGGACTCAAGAGGTTCTTTTACCAACTTTTATCTATCATGAGGTCTTTACTTTGACATGTTTTCACATTAGCTTGCATTGCACTTCCACCAGCCACTCCCAGTGCCCCTCCCCAAATGCCAGGCAGCAGAAGCCAGGCCCAAGAGTGAACCTGACCACAGGACCAGTGACTACATAGATCAAGGACCATGACACAATGAAATGACACAGTTACAAACAAGAAGTCTTCTCCATTCACTCAAACATCTTCTTCCAGAGCACATACAGAAGAAAAACTATATCCAAAGACTTACTTGTCTTCTCCCAGCACCACCCCGAAGGCAGCATGGGCCACTCTGGTTACTTTGGGATCATACCAGCCGATCATCTGTCCAGCTGCAAACACTGTTTGTAAATGCACTGACTGTAAGGAACAAATACCAACAACTGGTTCTCAATCTACTCCTCCACGCAGAGTTTTCTTCCCAGCATAATGGCCTTCACAATGAGACTTAAAATGTTTCTAGCTCCACAGACAAATTCCACTTCAACTTTTCAAAGAGTTTTCTTGGCTTAGAGAAGCAGCAACTGGCAAATTCCTATCACTGCTAGCTACAGAGTTGACAATTTTGCATTTCCTTATTGTGATTGTTTGAAACTGTCTTTTTAATTTTTCCTTGCAAAGTTCAGAACAGAGAAAGTGAAAGAGTGTAAATAAGTCACTATTGGGTGTAAGAAAGCAAAATACTGATTGTTCTAAACACTTCCATTGGATAGATAGAAATGTTTAAGAACTATTACCCAAAACAAAGTGGGCACTCTGCACATTCTGCATTCTGCAGTGGGGGCAGTTGCTGGGCTGTCTGGCTGCTGTTTCTTCTTCTCTTCTGGCTGAAGATAACACGTACTGACCTTGGCAGCTAAGTTAACAACTTTCTGCTCTAACTAACTCTGCTTTCTGTCCAAGGGGGGTCTGGGGGGGAAGCTCCTGGGAGAGGGAGGCCCCTTTGGGAAGGGTCCCCTTTGGGGGGAAGCAAAGGGAGATCGGTTGTGCTTTTCTGTTGATTGTATATATTTGTAAATATTGTGAATTTTGTATATTTGTACGTATTCATTGCATTTCATCATAGATTGTAGACTCTGCTTGTAAATACAGCCTTCATTTGCTTCCAGACTGGGCTAGCCTGGTTATTGTCGGGGCCGGGGCGGGGTGGGGGGGGTGAATTTCAGCTCACACTGACACACTTATGTAAGGAGAACCCCAATTCTTATTCCAGACTCATCTACTGAGATTTAGGCTTCACCCGCCTCCAGTGGTAATTAGGTCTCTCTCTAATCAATCAGTTCAAGGGGCTCTTAGGAAGACTGCCAGTCCCCAGACTAGATTCCCTGTTACACCAACAAGGGCACTACTGCACTCACTGGTTAGCAGACTTTCTGATGCTCTGTGCCAGCAGTGGCAGCAGAGCTTGGCATGCTCACCTGGCCACTGTCAACAACATAAATAAGGATGTCAGCCTTCTCTGCATACAGCCTGTGTTTAAGAGCAGCCAAGTCAGATGTGTCATACGTGTAGCCTCCGTCCGACTTCATGATTGTCAATGGCACAGGGAAGCCTGGGACAAAGACGATCTTTCGGCCATCATCAACCTGGACAAATCCTGGAAGAGCAATGGAAAACATCCTGTGCTGGACTGCATGGGGAGGGGAGTGTGGGCCAGCACAGGCAGAAACATTCCCCTTCCCAGACGCTACCTGAAAGAAAAATCCATGCACTCACATTATCAAGTAATTCATGGCTCCAAATATAGAAAAACCTCAATGAGAATTCCCTTGCTACACTCTGAACTGCACTTCCAGAACTCAAGTGCATGCATAAGGAAGTGGATCTGTACAGATCTGGCCTTACCAGAAAAGACCTAATTGGATTTAAAAACTCCTGTCACTGGCATCCAGATCCACCTTTACAGCCACAAAAAGCATCATGAAGTATGGAATGAAAGGCAACAGAAGCTCTGTGGAGATGCCATGAGAACTGAGTACCAAGTTTTTCAGAGACAGGACTAGACAGGACACTTCAGATGCTGGGACTAAAGAACTACCAAATCCAGATGCGAACATATAAAATCAGAGACTTGCTACACTCCACTGAGCTCCTTGCCAGGCTCAAAGTCAACATGATCCAAAAACGTCACTGTCTTCACAGAGCTGTCTTGAAGTTCTCATACACTCAACACCACTAAGACCAAGAAGTCTGTCATATTGCTCCTTGACTATTTACTAAGGATGCAATAAATTCTAGTATTACCTCATGCTATAGCCTGTAAATACCACAGATAAACTGCTTTTGGCATCAGCAGGAAAGATTCAAGCTGTATGGAATGAAATAAAGCTAAGAATCATTTCTGCTAATGCTTCTCTGGGAGGAAAAGCCACCAAAGATCCACTTAGGAAATCTGGCTGAGAAAAAGAACAAGGGTAGGGAATGAGAAAAAAAAAAAAAAAACAAAGACAGGGAACACACAGCTTCAAAAACTTCAGTCCTAAGCCTCACTGGACAGGAATGAGGTTACCTCAATCACCCTGACTGCTGCAGAACTTCAGACTGAGAGCAAAAGCCTCACCTTTATCTTCAAATTCTTTCACGATGTCTTTCATCATGTCATGGTAGAATGATTCTCCTCTCTCTATGAGTGTGACATCCAAGCACTTGTAGATTTTCTGGAACTCTTGAGGAAGGAAACAGAATAAAATGTTTCCATTAAATGTACGTGATGGGAAGTAGCAGCATACATTTACCAAGTTATAGCAAGTTCCTAAAGACATTTTCCATTTATTGGTTAAGCCGTCAGACTAGGACTGAGACTAGATTCTACAGACTAAAGATTCGGCTGAGACCCTCCACAGACAGTCCAGTACTTTGTCTGTACTGGTCATTTTCTCTAAGCTTCTCACAGCAGTACAGCAATGATTTTCAAAAGAAACTAGAGGATGGACTCATATAAAGGTGAGGAAAGCAACACTGCTGTACTGCTGAGACATGGTCCTGAATCTGGGCAAGTCACCTTTCCGCGACACGTCACAGATCAGTTCCCATGCCTTAATGAAGTCTGGGTTTTTGCTCTGCAGCAGCACCACACATTGGTAGGCACGCTTCTTGAACTCCTCTTCTGTGTCAAACCTCCTCTTGGATTCCTAGGATAGAACACACCACATGAAAAGCACTGTTCTCTGCCCTCAAACAACCTGATATTCATTAACAAGCTCTTCAAGCGGTCATCTCAAAAAGCAGGGAAGCAGCATCCTTACAATGTCCTCTGATCATGCCCCACACGGACAACTCAACACCAGATACCACAATTTGTTGCCCAGTGGCAGGTGACAGCAATAGTCTTTCGACAGTGATTCAATTCCTCAGTCCCCAAAACTACACTGCAATTTGTCAAGTTCCTCAATCTGCTTTTCAGATGCTGACATAAATACCACACTCTCTTTTGTGACAGATACCTTGTAAAAAGCCTGGAGATCCCCAATGGGAGGAGAAACAGTTAGGTAATCTGGAAATTTGTCTTGGAGGTGAGCAATGAGCATTCCAAACTGGGTGCCCCAATCTCCTAAATGGTTTAACCTTGAAGCAATCAAAGAGGACAATAATAATGATTTCTCAAACAAAATACATGTGTTTAAAAAAAATTATATTCTAGAAGAAACCAAAACCATGCAAGCCTCCCCAGTTTCACTGCAATTAGCCTGCTGCCCATCTTAACTCCTAGCCCCACTACACTTGCTCAGCTTATGTGTAGTATGTTACAACAAATAAACAATTATTTTTTATATGCCTCTAGACAAAGACCAATACAGACCAAAGTACAGAAATGGGTATTGCATAAATTAGCCCAACAAGCACACCACACCCAGAAACTGACTCTCACCTCAAAACATCATAACCTGCAAATTCAAACAGCCGGCACATACTTTCTCCAATGATAGTAGAGCGCAGGTGGCCAACATGCATCTCCTTTGCAATGTTAGGGGATGAGAAATCCACCACCACCTTAGACAATATCAAAGGTAAAAAACATAAAAACAAACAGCAGTCATTACCACACCATGTGTTTCATCTGGGTTTTGTTGGCAGGTGGAATTGGGGGGAAAGAGGCTCACCTCCACTGCCCCTCACATCCTTTGCTGCCAGCAGCACACAGCAAAAGAGAAGGGGGAGATCAGAGTGGGCTTCCAGCCTGAGGCTCTGCTGCACCAACCCAGTACAGCATCAGAGATCGCTCAGGCTGATCCAACAGAACATGCAGTCCTCAGGGAGTCCTGTCCCTCACCCACCAGAGACCACATCGGGTACACATGGCCTACTCTGCAGTCCCCAGCCCCTAGAGTCACAGCCCATTTCTCTGCTGTAACAACCAGCTGACATGGCCATCTGCTCAGTGAATCCCTTCAGGGGGAACAGCAGAGCTTCCTGCAGCCCAGCACATTTCATCCCTATGGAAGCAGGATGCCCATTTCCTTCCTGCCATACCTTTTTCCTTTTGCCAACAGCTGGTGGCTGAACTCCGTTCATCAATAAACTGCTCAGCTGCTTTGACACAAAATCCTTTCGCAGGTGGACGTTGATAAAACCTTTAGAGGAGAAAACCAGCAATGAGTGCTGGGGCTGCAAAAGTGCCTCAGACCAATTTTTGTTTCCCTCCCTCTGGATTTCTGCTTTCTTGCATTAAGGACAAGAACATATGAAGCTAGCCTGAGAAAAGAGTTTTTCAGCAACAGGATAAAGCTGTCACTAGAAGACAATTTCTGTTCCCAGATTGCAAGCACCACTATAGCCTTTCACACCACTATAGCCTTTAGTGTAGGAGTTAGATGCTGCAACCTACTCCTCTGACATAACTCCCTGCATACTGTCACTCAAAGGTGAATTTATGAAAACATTTCTAATGAGAAAATAAATAAGCTCGCCAGGGTTTGTGGAATGCAAAGCCAAACCCTGTTTTGTCTCCTTTTTAAAAATTCATATCCTCAAACAAATATCTTCACCTGGGATAATCCAGGCTTGTGGGATGACACTGGTTTATTTCTCCCGCTTCACAGAGCTAATTCACAACCTTCTGCCCAAGCACTGAAAAGGGCTGTGCCGAGTGATTTTTGGATCTATGTAGGAGCCCTAAGGAATATCAGCCCTTGTGTTTATTCCTGGGTCACAAGGACAAAACAGATGCAGCAATTAATAACCTCCTTGATACTCCAGCATCTTAGGCCTGAGAGGACAAGGTCTCCTCACCATGCAAGCAACAGCCGGAAGGGTGTATTGATTTTTGCTGTGATTTCAGACTGTGGCCTGATACCCATCACCAATATCTGAAGGTGAAAAGCTGGTCCCTTAAGGATCAGTGAAAAAAATGCTAATTAAAGAGCTCAGGGTTGCACTTGCCAATTCTAATACAGAAGTAGATTTTCTGATGCTGCACAAGTTTGAGGGCTACAAAAGCTCACTGAGACAGAAGGTAATCCACCCTGTAACTGCTGTTTTAAATCACAAAGCAGCTGAACTCATCTTCCCAGGCCACCATCCAGTATAAAATCTCCCTATCTGCTTTAGAACATACACAATGTGTGACACGAATCCATCTTACCAGGACCGGCAATTTCAACCTTCTCAATGCATTCATTGGCAGGAATGTTGTTTGATATTTTCTCTGCAATTTCTCTTGGGCTAACCTTCTGCTCCTTGGTTTTGAGCAGCATCTGAAACAAAAGATCAAGGAGAATTCAGTCCTGCAAACCATTCTACAGAGTGAAATAGAAAGCACAGACACCGCTCACTGAAAGATCCTCATAATTCTTTAGCTTCATAATACAGAGCCACACACAAGGAAAACATCTCTACCAAGTTTTGTGGGTTAGACCAGCTCTCTCTGCTCAGTAGAAGTCTAACTAGACCCAACACATTCATTTCTGTCTGCTAAGGACAACTGAAGGGTAGTTCCCATGTTAGAAGAAAATCTTCCTGGCTGTTGTTCAAAATCTGTTAAATGGTTTGCTAAATGTGTACCTAAGTTAGTAAAAGGGACAAGCTCTTTAAAACTCAAAATAGACACTCATGGATATCCTCAGCTCGGCCAGCATTCACATTGGAAGTTTTGATGCAAAGTGTGGCTTCAGAGCAAGTCTCCTGATTTATGATTAAAAGAAGCTAAAGCACACTGCCTTGAGTCCTACCTTAGACTCAAACAATAAATAAATGAATAGATAAATAAAACCCAACAACCCAAGCAACCAATAATCCTAACACTGCCCAATTTTCTTCAAAGGGCATCAGAAAAAACTGCTGTAGCCTAGCTCTTCTTTTCCCTTCAGACCTAAGTGCCTCATCGAGGAGCTCAAGCAACACGTATACAATACATATAACAATACAGTGTTAGCATGGGTATGGTTTGGGTTGGAAGCAACCTTCAAAGATCTAGTCCAACTCCAGTTTCTCAAAGCATCTTCTTGCATTGTTTTTTGCAGATGTCACAAAATCACCTTTTAGGAGGATTCTGTGAGCTAGCCCAACCCATCCTTGCAAAACACAAGACTCCCACTATAAAATTCCCACAACTCTTTGTTTCTGAGGACCATTTTCCATTCTTACTGTGATGTGTTTGAAATAATCTATCCCCTCACTCCCATCAGGGCCATGAGGTGCATATACCTCTGTTAACTCAGCATTTACACTCACTACTGCTTCTGTTTGCTGCCTTGCAGTCTGCTGCAAAAAGTGACTTGTTCTGAAGTTTCAGCTGCCTGTTTAACCTGTCATACAGCTGATTGTAACAGGATCCTTCTGAGGGTAGAGGTTTAGAGTAGGTAAGAAAAGAAAAACTCTGTAGCTTTTAGTGAAAGGCAAACTACAGGAAAAATAACTGCAAAACCAGATTAGGGGCATTTCATACCAGTGTAAAGGCAAGTTACTGGAATCATTCCAGAAACAGTCACCATACTCCATTACTCCAAGAAGCAAGCAGAGGTCCTGGCTCAAACCCCAGTCATTAATATGCTAACGAGCTCCTGGGAAAACAATACGCATTTGAGAGGGCTGTTTCCACATCAGTGCATTGCAGGGAGAGGCTGCTGCCTGGCACGTACTACTGCTGCCCGAGTCAGGGCATCTCCTGCTCCTTGGCAGCTGCTGTGACTGGTGTTCAGCTCCGTGCAGGGCACACCCTGAGGAGATGTGCATCACAGCCAAGTCCCAAAAACTTAAGCTGATGGAAAGTCCATAACCTGCTGCTCTCAGAGGGAAGTGACTGCACTCCATCCCCTACCTGCTGTGTTGACATGCTCTGAGAGTGCTGCACGTGTTGGTATGGCCAAGCTCAGGCCCAGCTCACACAGTACGCCTTTCCAGGGAATAAACTATAGCCTGCCCAGTGTCAAGAACCTCTGTTCACCAGTGCAGCTGACAGTCTGGAATTTGAAACCCTGGCTTGAAGGGGATGGTTCAGACAGAGTTATGTGAACAACATTGACACTGTGAAGCCAGGACCGATGGAGAATTCAACCGCGACTTAATTGGGGTGATGCAGCGGTCAGAAAGATGGCAAAGCCCTGAGAGGCTGTGCCAGTGCAGTCACCCAGGATGCTCCTCTGGCTGCAGCCCAGCCACAACGTGCTAACGAGACCAAGGCAAGATGACACATATTTGTGAGGGCTGTTTCCACCTTGATGCTCCAGGGCAGAAGCCTGCTGGCCGGCACGTATCAGTGCTGCCCTGGGAGTCCAACACATTGTAGCAGGACAACAGGCATTGGGGCTGCAGATGACAACCTGGGACAGCAGAAATCAACGAGGTTTGGGCAAGTTCAATGTCAAAATTACCAGTCCAATAGATTACTAAAGGTGAAATCACAGCAGAACATTTAAAAACATTGCTTCTGTTGTGACTGTAAAATAAAAGATCTGCAATCACAAGAAGTCTGCCTGTTCATTCAGAGGCATTAATGCACTGTAAATTTGGGTGCTTTAGCACCTAAGCTAGAATGCACCACCTTCCTTCTCCCCCACCTTCTGCACTTCCTTAAGCACAGCTCTGGTCTGCTGAGTAACTCGTGAAATGTCTCCTATTCTGTTTGGGTCCTCTTTGGCCAAATATCTTCCAGGAAGCATCAATGCCATAATTTCCAAAGTAACCATTGATACTAGCCAACAGGTTGAAAAAAGCCCACTCCTTCCTTTGGACAGGCTTAACAGGTGTTCTGGAAAGTGGAACCATTCTTACAATTGCCTGAAAACCTCTGAGATGAGAAAATCATAACAATCCCTCCATGTTTCCTGCCTTTTGCTCTATTAAAAGAAATCCAGATGCTACCAGTCACATACAAGTGTACACCCTCACATTAATCTGAAAGAGTATTTGTCACAAAACTGAAAATGCTTAAAGGGACACAACAATCATCAGCCAAATTCAGCTGCAACCTGGGAATTAAAGAAAGGCTTTTGAAATCAGGGAGTGAGCTGAAGGTCAGTGCCTGAGCAGTAGTCTACACCTGACTGGGCATTGTTAGAAGGTGCTTCATGTGCACCACAGCCTGTGTGCACGCCCAGCAATGACCCACACCAGCAGATGCCTTAAGTGGCCTGTGCTGAAGCTCATGGAGAGCAGTTCAGGACAGAGCACACAGGGACCCATAACCCACTTAGGCACACAGGGCAGTACCTAGGCCCCACCTCACTGCTGCAGGTGTTGGGTTGGCAGTAGAAAGCTCAGTTGTCACACCAGAAGATGTGTGCAAGAAGGGGAAGAGTGTTTGTAACCCACCTGCCCTTTGAGAAGGTGAGTGTGTGCAGAGAACTCTGTGCCAATGTGTATGAGGACACTGTACTTTCCTGGTATCGCACAACAGCAATTACACATTATTTGGTGTTTATTAACAGTTTGTAACTGTTCAGAATTGTGATTTATTGTTTTGCTGATATTAGTTCCAAACATACAGCTCACTAACTGGTACCTAACTACACATCATTAGTAAATCAATGCAGCACTTAAATCCTGATTTGATTTAGATCCCACAAACTGAACAGCTTTTCTGTGTGACACGGAAAACTCTCATACCAGTCATCTCAATGGGTTTAAAGGCCTGCTCTGTGAAAGCTATTGATACTCACTGAATTCTCATCCCAGAGGCCTGCAACAAGCCTGAAACAGGTACAATACTGCAACTCTCACTGCACTGTCTATCCCTCAGGTTCCAACAGACAACATGCCCATTTTTAATTCTCTTTGTAAGATGGTTCAGATTTACCTGTGTTATGCCCATGGCGCTGTTACACTGGTAATCCCCAAATTTGGGCTGCTGACTTGGTGTCACCACTAGTGGAGGGTTTTCTAAATCTGGGTAGGCAGCCTGAATAGCAGCTCCAAAGATCTCCTGCAGACAGCTGTTGATATTAATCATGCTTTTGGCTGTTTTGCTTCTTTCCTCTTGAAGGCTCTGAAAAAGTCAAAATCCAGAAGGCTAAATTCACCAACATCTAAGGAGCCATTACATCCCACATTTTTCCTTGGCTGTCTGGCAAAGCATAGCTGACAGATTTGGCTGACACAAATTGTGTATTCAAGCACTGATTCTGCCTTTGAACCTTTCCCCTGAATGCAGGGCTGCATTACTTCTCACACCTTTGTCAGTGGTGCTGGCAGAGAGCTCAAATGAGCAGCCAGGACTGTATAGTATGGGCTTATTCATCTGCTGACATTTTTCATCAAGGAGGTTTCTGTTAAAGGAACCAAGAAATATCTGATGTGCCACCAACAATTAAGGCATCAGAATGCCGACTGAGCATGCTGTCACACATGACTAGCTGTAACAAACTGACATCATTTATTTAGCTTGTCTTAACGAGAACAAAGCCCACAGGCTACAGCACAAATTCTCCCTACCTTCTGAAGGAAGTTTAACCGATACTTAAGCTTCGCGTTTTCGTCTCGCAGCCCTTCCAAACTTGGGGAGACTCCCAAGCATCCAAAGTTCTTCAGACGCTCGATTTCTGCAGTTAGCAACTTGATATCGTTTTCCTGAAAAGCAAATTAAGCTGTGACACAGTGATTCTTGGAGTGGGGGGACAGAGGGTGAGGATCTGCAAGATCTCAGGTACAGATCTAGTTTTGCCTCATAAAGGCAATAAGTAAGTTGAGCAATTCCAAACGACCAATGTTTAAAGCTGGTTTCTCTTTGTGCCAAAACCAGGGATTATGAAACATGCTTAAAAAGAGTCAGTGAGACAATCAGCTCATTAATATCATGACAGAAGTGCCAGAACAGCTCATGCTAAGGGAACATACTCAAAAAATAAACATTTTCTCCACCTCAAATTTCCCTAAAGCCTTTGGCCAGTTTCACCATCTCAGTTTCTATTCCAGAGGTTGAAACTACAATCACTCACAAAACCCCAGAAAGATCAAACATCAACTGAAGACAGTGTAGCATGCTGCTTCGCACAGGAATTCATAGGGCCATCTCTGCAGCATGCACTCACTCCCAACTCACCACAACACCTTTCCTTCCCTAGCTCTAGCATGGCTTCTCCCTTAAACGTGACACTCCATGGCACTCCAGAGCAATCAGGAATTTGAGATGGACCTTTATGTTCCAAATAAACAAACTTCCCTATGATTCCTCATTGCCCTTCATATTTTGCAGCCCAGGACACAGGCAAATGCTGCAGCAGGCAGTCTTAGCTCAATGGTTGGAAGCTGCTGCAAGCAGCAGTGTAACTGTCCTTACCCCATCCCCTAAAGAAACCAAGCATCTGAAACTTCTCTCTGCTGTCCATCTCTTGTCCTTCCCCATAACAAGCTCTGAGCCCATCAGCCACAAACCTGGCTCACAAGTAGAAGTCTGAAGGCTACTGGAAATTTAAGTGACCCGGTGCCACTACTGAGGGAGAGGCAGCTAGAAGGTGCAAGAACTCCCCACCTCAGCTCCCCAGCCCCTCACCTGACTCCTTCAGCTTCTCCTCTACCAGAACTCCCACAGTGGGAGGCAACTCAGGTTATTACTGTAGTCAAATAGGCCACCAAACCTTATCAAACAAGGGTTCAGTTACTTGTTGCTTTTGAAACAATTAGAATATTAAGGAAAAAAATCAGGCCATCAAATATTCTGGTCTTACACATTCACCTGAACAACAGCTCCCACAAATGCTGCTATAGCCAACCACACATCCTAAAAAACCCAAAACTGAGTCAAAATAATCTTAACATTGGCCTATTTGTGGAGCAAACTGAAAATCAGTACTTTTGAGGTCATTCTGCATTTGTGCTTCAGCTTCCAGCACACTTCTTTTACAACCTCAAGATCTCCTCTCCTACAAGAGAACAGGATGCTTCCTGCAGGCTCAGATGTGAAGAAACAGGACTCTGAGGAAAAACAAAAAGTTATCAAAATCTCTGATTTGGCATTTAGCCAACTAAAAAGTATGAATAGCACAGTTGTACATCAAAAATAACTCAATTCAGTAGTGGATTGCAGCTTTTCCTTTTGCAGCCTATTGCTTCTTGTTTCAAACCAAGGCAGAACCCCCCAGCTCAGTTTTTCTCTCACATACATACATAAATCTCTCCCATATAACCCACAAAAACCAGCAGGAGTTTACATTTGACTTTTCTTACTGTCCTGACCTGCTAGCATTGCATACAACTTACAAACCTATTTGAAAGTATTTCAGACTGAACTTCATGTTTAAAATAGTGTGAACGGTTTCACTGCATTGCTTTACAGGCTTTTCACTGTAAGCTTAAGAAAACATTGTTGCTACAACATGACTTACAGCAACATCAGAGCAGTGACACACAGAACTTATACTCCCTCAATCTGAAACTGTGCTTTAAGAAAAGCACAGACATAGCTTCTTCTTGCAGCATCTGTACATTGTGTCCACTCAGTATTACCTACTCCCTAGCAAAGTCACAGCATCAGGACAAGTCAGCAAGACCCTTAAGACAGTTTTACATTGAGGACAAACATTGTTCAGATTCAAAAATTTACATTCTGCTTCTGAAATTAAAATTACTACATATCTGATCCTAGAAGCATCTCACACATACTCCTCCTGCATTACAATATTCCCCCAAAGCCATAGCCTCCAAGGTATCTCAGCACTGCAAATGGTTTCACCACGGTGCCCTAGCTGCCTACCCCAATACTGCTGCTGCCATGCATGCCATCCTTTTTTGTGCACATCAACAGCTAAGACAGGTGATGAAATGAACTTTTTATTTCAAACATCCCAGCAGAAAAAGCTGAACTCCACTGGGCTCCAGAATCAATGGGCTTAAGATCACAACAGCTGGGCTGGTGAGGCTGCACAGCTGGGCACAGCTAACAGCTCCAAAACCAGTGTGATGGTTTGAAACTGTCTTTTTAATTTTTCCTTGCAAAGTTCAGAACAGAGAAAGTGAAAGAATGTAAATAAGTCACTATTGGGTGTAAGAAAGCAAAATACTGATTGTTCTAAACACTTCCATTGGATAGATAGAAATGTTTAAGAACTATTACCCAAAACAAAGTAGGCATTCTGCACATTCTGCGTTCTGCAGTGGGGGCAGTTGCTGGGCTGTCTGGCTGCTGTTTCTTCTTCTCTTCTGGCTGAAGATAACACGTACTGACCTTGGCAGCTAAGTTAACAACTTTCTGCTTAACTAACTCTGCTTCTCTGTCCAGGGGGGTCTGGGGGGGAAGCTCCTGGGAGAGAGAGGCCCCTTTGGGAGGGTCCCCTTGGGGGGAAGCAAAGGGAGATCAATTGTGCTTTTTCTGTTGATTGTATATATTTGTGAATGTTGTGAATTTTTGTATATTTGTACATATTCATTGCATTTCATGGTAGATTTTAGACTCTGCTTGTAAATACAGCTTTTCATTTGCTTCCAGACTGAGCTAGCCTGGTTATTGTTGGTGGGGGGGGAATTTCAGCTCACACCGACACAACCAGCAACAAGGGAATCCTCATTCATGGTCCAGTCAGGAGGAGAATACCACTCATGACCCTCCTTCTCTCTGGTAACCAGAGACATGAGAACAAAGGACGAAACAGCACTAGGACAAGTTTAGACTGGACATTAGGAAAAGGCTTCTCATTGAGAGGATGACAACTCACTGGAACAGACTCCCCACGGAACTGGTCATGGCACCAAGTCTGTCGAGTCTAAGACATGTCTGGATGACACTCTCAGTCATATGGTTTAGGTACTCCTGCAAGAGGCAGGGAATTGGACCTGATGATCTTTATGGGTCCCTTTCAACTTGAGAGATGCTATGATTCTATGAGCCATGGACTCATAACTGTGTTGGCAAGCTCACCTGGAAAAAGGTCTTTAGAAATTCACATGTTCTAAATGCTCCATATTACAGCAACCTGTGATAAAGCTAATTCTCTAGCAAACCATCTATGAACACTAGATGTAACTAAAGGGATATTATAAATTCTACACTCTTTCTAAACAAACTACTACATTAAACTACAAATATCCTTCTAAACTCCTCTCTCATAGTCCCATCCAAACAGGGAAAGGTGATGATATAAACACACCTCTGATTTTCAAAACATGTGACTGAGAAAAGGCAGGCAAAAGCTGCTGTTCAAGACATAAAGTATCACTCCCTGGTTATTCTCTCTGCACAGCCCTGAACGTATCACAACTTGTCAGTAAAGGGTCATACCTGATGACCACCTCATGAGAAGCTGTGGGAATTACATGAGGCCTTGCTGACATCTCCAAGGGTTCTTTGGTCAGCTGATCACTAGAAATCTTCCCCTCACCTGTGAATACAAAAAAACTATAGCTTTTTCAATAGGACCAAAATCATCCTTACGTTTTCCCTTAGCACACAGAAATGCCTTCCAAAGACCCCACTGAGTTAATGCTAAACTTGCATGGGCTTCTGTATCTGTGCTTTAATGAGATACAGTTTTTCTCTACCACAATAAAAAACACAAAAAAAAACCCCAAAACCAAAAAACACCACACACCACAAAACCAAACCAAAACAAAAAACCCCACACAACAACCAAACCCACAAAAAACCCAACCCCCCCCCCCAAAAAAAACACCCAAAAAACACCAGAAAAGAGAAAATGGCTTGAGAAAGTGAAGTGAAGGGAGCAGAGCACCTCTTCTCTTTTCCTTCCTATGGGCTCCTGCACAGTTTTATCTCTACTCCTTTGGTGAGCTGGCTCAGTGCAGTAACTCAACACATACTCTTTGTTCTCTGCTGCAGAAAGCACAGGGCTGGGAGCACAGAGGTGGAAGGTAGACTCTGGCTTAGTAATTCCACATGGCCTCCTTCAGCTTCCTGGAGTTAAAGAACTGAACACAGTCCTTGTTTTGCTCAAATGACTGGCATTTGTTCATGGGCTAAAGACCAGTTAGCAGTGATGGCAAAGGAAGAATCACCTTGCCAGAACACCCAAGATGCCATTCTTCTCCTAGCAGCTACAAAGGACAATTGAGAAAAACAACAGCAATAAGGAGTTGCATAGATTCAACAGCCAGACTTACTACCTAAGTATTTTATGGCAGTGCTTACTGAACGTGTGAAGGTGTGAACAAACTGAAAAGTTGCTCAAGAACACATATATGGCAAGCAAAAAATCTACTGGAAAGCAAAAGAGCTACCACTGTCTTTTTTCCCAATACAAAGCGCCTTATGGCTGCAATAATCCTGTTTGAAAGGCGGGACTGCCACTAGCATACCTGCTCTCCAGCAAATCCTCTGAAAGTGCTTCTCTGGCTGCTTTGGACTCCCAGGAGCCACCGACCCCTCCTGACAGCAAGACACCTTCCTGCCCATCACCTCGCCTGGCAGCAGTGTGATTCTTGCACGGCTATCACTGCCAGAGGCCAGCCAAACTAACAGTACAAAGGAGGGCGGTAACACACACCGCGTTTCACAGCTTCTTGTTGCTTTTTCGAAGTTCTTGTCAGAATTTAATCTTAAACCGTTACCCTCGCTGTGAAGTGCCACGAACTGAACCGCGTGCTCTAACCTAACGACAGAGGATCTCTGCAACAAGACACTCACTGCCTTTACTCTACTGTCTCAAGATGAATGAAAGAAGCTGCGGAAGGTGCCTCAGCCCCCGCCAGCTTGCTGCCTTTCCGAGCGAGACCAGCTCTTCGCCTTCCCCGCAATCCTGACAGCACGGCGGGACCCAGAAGCCATCCCGGGCTCCATATGCTCCTGAGGCTTTCCTACGGCGGGACGCAGGGGAGCCTCCCACCGGCCCTCTCCTGCCCTCAGGCTTGCCCACCGTCTGTGCCCCTCAGAAGCCCCTGAGACCTTCGCCACTCTCCCCGACAAAGGCCTCGGAGACACGCCGCCAGGCCCCCATTCTGTCCCTGGGCAGGGGGGCCTGTACGGAGCCGGTCCCGCCAAGGAGACAGGGGGGGCAGGACCCGACCCCGGGCTGTCCCAGGCTGTGCCGCGGTGCCTCGCACCCTTCGCCCGTCCCGCTTCGGGCCCGGCCCCGGCCGCACCTGCCGCGCCAGCCGAGCTACGGACTTCGCCACCCGAGCCTCCATCCTCCAGCAGCCGGAAGCGGACGTGGGGAGAGCGGAAGCGGAAAGCGCGGGGGATAAGCAAGGCTTTAGCGCGGGGGCAGCGCCCCCGGGCGGCGGGGAGGGCCCGGGCAGCGTTCTGCGGCTGGCGTCACCTGCTACCAAGCGGGGATGGCGGGGCCGGGGCCGTGGGACTGGAGGACTGCCCCTGCCTCAGAAATCCTTTACTAAACGTCGAGGTAGTGTAACGGTACTCTTGCTGCCCGTTGCTTGCTCAAATCTAAGCGAATAAGGCAGAAGGAGTTTTGCTCTTCATTATAGCTTTTTGGAAGGGAAAACTCACCCAAACTAACCAAAACTCAACATCTAGGTGTGACCAACCCGAATTTTCAAAGGCAAAACATACATAAGATTTAAACGCAGAGGTGGAGGATGGTGACACACTGGCCCGGGGGGCCCAGGGGGATGGCAGATGGGCCATTCTTGGAAACACTTCCAGGTCAGGCTGGACACGACTGTGACCAGCCCCATTTACTTAATGTCCCTGCTGACTGAAGGGGAGGTTTAAAGGTCCCTCTCAACCCCAAAACATTCCCTAATTCTATGACTACCTTACAGCAGCCCAGGGTCTCCATGACGAGGGCTGCCCCTGCCTTCTCTAAGCAACCAGGCACCCAGTTAATAGAGGCCCATAGTACAGTAACCACCACCATTACATGGGTAGTTACTTCTGGGAAAGTCTGACTGGACATAAAAATTTTTCATGAAAACCAGCCCCTGGAATAATCTCCCCAGGGAAGTGGTGAGATCCCTAGCACTGACCACTTTAATATTAAACTGGAGAGGAAGCTGGACCATCTTATGTAGACTGTGCTTTTGTCAACAAAATGTTGAAGCAGATGATCCTTGAGGTCCCTTCCAACCTAGGATTCTGTAATTCCAGTATGGACACATTGAACACTTGGGAAAAGACAGTAAAAGCACAGAGACAGGGAAGAAAACCAACTAATTCTGTCATTTACAGCATCTCATGTGACACAGAAGCTGCACTTCAGGGGATGATGGTGAGGAACAGTCCCTGTGAGCACCACACGCACAGCAAGAAGCTTGGCACAAAGATGCTGGGGCTTGCAATTATGTAGTTCTTACCAACCTCTGTGCAAAATAACATTTTTCTGTACCAAATGAGGGAGGAGATGAGTTACATCTCTACCACCTTTAATAAAAATCTGTATTTAGAAGAAAGAGGGGAAACTCCAGGACTACCAAGGTCACTCTAGTGTGTATTAACCACTTCCTCTCAAAAATGCCTGGTATGAAGGACATATAGCAAGATACATTGAAAGCTATACACTCTCAGCTAGTGACAGAAAAAAAAAAATCCTAAAAAACTCAAACAACCGAACAGCAAATTAGATGCCTGTTTATGAGGATTCACATAAGACACGAAGCAAGAGGACAGGTTTGTCCAGAAAGGTCACTTTATTGGAAATGCCTAAAATGGACTTAAAACCTGCAGCCCTCCTCCCACATCGTGGTTTCAATGGGCTCCCCATGTTACCTTAACAGACCCATTACAGACATGAGCTGCAGTACAAATGTTAAAAGTGCAAGTATTCTGAACTTCACACCCACTTTTATGACCTGGCAGGAAACACAAACGCTTCACAGCTCACAGAGAATTCGTTCACAGCACGTGGGAGTCAAGACTGGCTCCCTGCATTCCCCACAGGGCACAACATACAACCACTCAGAGGAGAGTCTGATGCAGAACATCATAGAAGGTAGGGGTGAGGTTCCTTCAAATTTATCTTATTTTATTGCAGTAAAACCTCTAAAAGGTAGAGCTGTACAAAAAGTCTAAACAGCATTATTTAAGAATAACAGCACCTTCCGCTGCATTTGTTCTTATTTAAAATTCTATTTCCCAAAAATACATTCCTAAATATACAAACTATACAATCTTGTCACTTTAATGCTGGTTTCTGTGATGATATAACTTTAACCTAAAAATCTTCAAAACATCCACATACTGACAAAAGCTCTAATATACAAATGCCTCAGTACCTTCATAATACCACATAAATAACTTCAAAACCCAAACTGCATTTGTAGCATTGTTCAGAAAGCAAATACTTTATGGTGTTCACACATCGTCTGCAGAGAGTGTTGGAATGTTGATCCTCGGCCGTGTGAAAAATGCCATTTTCTCTCTAAAAAAAGATGATTGGTTGTTAATGCAGCAGAATTCTTGCCAGAAACATCCATCACCCACATTAGAATTTATCCCACCAGCTGTCACCACAAGGAGCAGCAGCATATCCTCCCACAACCTACACCTCTTAGTTAAACATCAGACATGAGGCATCCTTCCAGTGAAACTCACCGCACTGACCTTATCAAAAAGCCAATTTGGAAAGGCTCAGGGCTTTTTGGGTTTCTAGGTATGTTACTTAGGGAAGCAAATGGCTGATTCTGTATAAAACAAAGGATTTGTGAAGTTGTCACCAGGTGGGGAATGATCAGGAGTACTGCTGTTTGCTTTTGAGATTGTGTGCAATGCTGCAGTTATTTTCCCTCTCATCTTACATATATAAAAATGCAGTTTTTTGTTTAAGCAGAACAGTTAACTACTTCTACAAAGATTAACTTTCTTCATCAGCATCTTGGTCATGCACAGATAAATCATGGTGGTAGTCAATTTCTCCTCCCCTTACCTGTGACCCATAATTACCTGAATGACTGTACTTCCAAAGGCTCTTTCCGGCTCTGCCCTCGCAGCCTCTGGACATCCTTGGCAGCAGCTCTCATCATTTTATCAGCCTTAAGCTCACACTTGTGTTCTGTTTTTTCCACCTAGACAAATAATAAAAACTATCTGCTTGTGTTTCCAGAAGGAATCATTTTATCCCAACTCATCTCCAAATACAGCAGTATTGCAGATGCAGGTCTAAGGGGTTTGGAAGCTGTCAGCTCTGGAAATCATGAGCCAAAGAAGCTAACCTGAAGGCTTGTCAGTTAACCATGTAACAGAGAGAGATTTTCATAAGGTCTTTTTCCAGCCCTTTTGTAAGTATAATGGGTGCTATTTGCACTTTCCTTTGTATCTTAGTATATTTTTAAGCCATCATATCAGCTCACACAAGAACATGGCAAGCCATGTTCCATCTGTGCCCCACAGAGCACCTTGTACCAACTCACTGCACACTTGGCACCATCAGAACGTGCTTCATGTCAGCAGAGGTGGCCCAATAAATCAGAGGTTGAGAAGGAGCCTTGTACAGAAGGGAGAGCATGATGTAGACAGAGCAAGGTGAGTGCTAACCATAGCACACCACATCTACTATGGACTGGGAGGCTGCACTTGGCTTCTCCTATTTGTGCCTACGCTAAGGCAAGGAAATCTCTGTGCTGAAAAAATGCACAGGTTTGAGACTAACACAACTCTATGGAAGTTAAAAGAGGGGACAAACTTCAGCGAGGAACAAACAAAAATAAATAAAGTATCTAAGAGATGAAGATAAACATCTATTGAATAATACTTTCAGAAAAAAAAAAAAAAAAAAAAAGACAAAACCCCCAAACATGACAAGGCTGCCCACCTGGCATATCACCTACCCAAGCTTGTTCAGACATTTCTGAAGCTTCATCTACCTTTCCTATAAATACATTACTTTTGAAGCTAATGATTTTTATTTCAACCTTCTCCAGGAAAGTGACAGTGTGATAAAAGACACATTTCATAAAAGCCAACAGAATTGTTTAATGAACTGTTGGTTGAAATTCTTGCTAATCAGTTCTGTCTGCTCTCCATCACTGCCCTGCAGCCTGCCCTTCAAAAACAGAAAGATAGATGCTATTAAACTCTTAAAGTCAGAAAGCTTGCTATCATCTGACCTACCACTTCATATGCATAAGGATCCTATTCTAAAGCGAAGTGTCATTTGTGCACAAATTTTATACAGCCATTATTTCTCTTAAAAGAGGCAAGAGACACAATTGCCACCTTCCTTACCCTTGTATCTGGCAGGCACAGACTGCAATTTGGGATAAGTCCAGAGGAGGCCACAAAAACGATGTGAGGGCCGGAATTCCTCTGCTGTACTGGGCAGGCTGGGAGAGTTGGGGTTGTTTATCCCTGGAGAAGAGAAGGCTCTGGGGGGACCATATTGTGGCCTTTCAATACTTTAAGGAGGCCCTTTTAGCAAGGCCTCTTGTGACAGGACAAGGGATGATGATTTAAAGCTAGCAGAGGGGAGGTTGACAGTAGGTAGAAGGAGTAAGTTTTTTACACTGAGGCTGTTGAGCAGCCTGATCTGGGGGGTGGACTAGATGATTTTTAAAGGTCCCTTCCAACCCAAACCATTCTGTGATATTATAAATACCACACCTGAGAACAGCCAGACACTCAAGGGCTGCAGCTTCCATTATTGCTTGCTTGATGGAGCCATAACAGGAAGACAGAAGTGGCTGTAGTGCTCAGGCTTCATCTCCTGGCCATCTAAAGTCCCATTTCTCAAATTCCATTACTTAAACACGTTGAATAAAATGCAAGGGCAGGTATTACTCACTCGTTTTTCCACTAGCCTCAGCAGCAGTCGAAATCTTTCATCTTCCTTCACCCACTGTGGTAACTCTTTTTCACCCTGACTTTGAGCTTGTTCCAGCTGTTCCTTCAGTTCCCTCAGCACCGAGATCTCCTGAACCAGCCGATCATGCCAGGTTTTTGAAGCTTGCAGGTCCAGCTCCAGGTCTAATGAAGTGCGGATGAGGCGCTCTGGACCACAGGACTTGACTGAAGGCTAGAAAAGAGGGAGTGTATGAACACAATGATGAGAGCTGTCCCAACCACTGCCCCATGAAGGGCCAAATACATCGTAAGACCCATTTCCCAACACTTTTTTTCCCACACAAAGCATCTCTGCTGATCCTGCCTTCCAATCCATCTCAAGATAGAAATCACAAACTCAGGCTACAGATGAGCTTTTTGATTTCAGTGTTTCCACTAAACTTCTTCCTTGGCAACTTCCCCCAATCAAACCAGTCTTTGCACATTTTGCTCCTAAGTTTAATGTCTCATCTTCAGATGAATCCACGACATTGCAGAAAAAAAATCTGTGTTTGTTTTTTCCAGTTTCAAAGTAGTTTCAAATACAACGAAACTACCTTGTTAAGAGCTCAGCATCAGTATCCCAGGGGAATTTCAGTGACTGCCAGCATGATGGGCACAGAAGTTCATTGTGTGACATGGAGTTACTACGATAGGATCACCTGTGCATCTGAGACATCATTTTCCTCACTCTACTCTTCCCCAGTCCTCACCTTTATTGTAAGCAGAATCTCACAACAATAAACAACAAAACTGTTTGTGTCGCTTCTTCTCTGACAAGATGGAAAACAACAAGGAAGCATCTTCCTAAACTGATTGTTTTAAATGACTTGCAGCTGAAACACTCCTGTCATATTCTGACATATGAAAGTAGCCTTGAGAGACTTCTCACACACAAAGAAAAGGTTGTGAATGAAAGCACATGGCAACTGATTTATGTGTGCAAATTCTTCCTTTAAAAGAGTTTCATGGGTTTTGCAAGTGTCTATGCTGGAGGAAAAAAAAAAAGCGATGATGTTTTTACCCGTTTCACTCTGACACTTCGTCTCTCCATTGCATTGCGAACAAAGGGAGGCTTTTTGGATAGTGTTGAACTGTCACTGTCACTGCGGTTTAGCTGAAAATGAAAACCACAACTTTTTCATGAACAAAATACAAGCAGTGCATACACACCTTATTAGCAAGATCAGAGGGTTCTGTAAGTGATTATAAGCAGAACTACGAAGCTTTGTGAAAGGCCACAATGGACAGCTGGCATTCCCATCTGAGTGCACAACATACAATCCACTTGGCATGACCACAAGTCTTGAACTTGTTCCCTTTTTGGGAACAAACTGTATTGAAAGAGAGCCACTAAGTTAGGGTATAATGAGATCCTATCTCATTGCCCTTCTCCTGTGCAGGTAACTAGGCTAGGCAAAACAGCCTAGAAAAATAAGTTCTAAGTAATTAAAAAAAAAATTCAAAACCCCCAAACAACTCGCTTTTCTAGCATCTGTAAAATATGGAAGTATTTTATCAGAGATTTCTCTTTTCTCCAGTCACCTGTATTTTGAGATAGTGCTGCAAGAGGCAGGTTTAGCTGTAAGGTATCCCCTTAGGTTTTTCAACCTAAGAATTGTCATGTTACACACATACAGCCTGCCTTCTTTTGTCAGTCTCTAGACCCTTTAAAAGAGCTCAAATCAAGTAAGGTTTAATATCCTTCTCATATTTCCTCTCAAAGCTAAGGGTGGAGAGTGGACAGCTGTGTGGATTCTGCATACCTCTTACACCCGAGCACAGGCCGCTGCTGCAAATTAAGTAAGGTTTGCTTGTATGGAAGCATCTGCTGCTGAATTAGAGAAAACCTGCACATCAAATCTGGCTCAGCTGTATTAGGAGTGTCATACATGACCTGTCCTGAGTGGGCACAGAACACAGTGCTTGCTTGGTCACCAATTAAATTTCAAAGATGAGTTCTTTATAGTTTAGGCTGACCCTCAATCAAGGAAATAATTGTGAATGAACATTTCAAAACACCGGAAATGACATCCTGACCTGGTACTTGGCCCATTGAGCAACCTTTAGACAAGGCACATTGAGGACCTTCAAGCTTCCAGTTTTCTTGTTGACTTCATCAGGTACTTACCTTTTCCATATCTATGAAGCTTTCACATTCACCTTATCTAATGGCAGGTGAACATGGCTAACTCAGTTCTAGTTAGCACAGGAAAAGGTTTGATATGCAGCTTATTCATCACTGTCTTACAGCAGCCCTTCCAAGGTAGTTGGCTGCAGGTACCACAAAGTATGTGCACATGTACAAATTTTTGTTTAATACTCTAAGTTCTGAGGAAAGATACTGTCTTGAGCAACTTCTCAAGTCAAAGTGTTAGGTCCAGCAGTGTTAGGTCTCTAAAATGTTCAGATTAAGTGAACATTGATATCATGTAGTCATTAATAAAATCCAGCACCTATAACCTCAGGGCTGCATTTTCCTTACCCGACACACGTACTGACTTTGTGGTCCTGGTGAAAAGGTTTTTGAGCGGATGATGGTGCTACCTCTGACAAACTGGGCTTGGGGTGCATTTGCTGCTCTCTTGTCTTTCGGCCGAACAACCGTGGAAGACTGTGCAAGGCTCTCTGTGTTTGTCTCTTTATCCACCTGAAAGACAGATACCGCTGTGTAAATGCCAGCTTGCCATCTTACTGATGACACGTACCCAGGGCTGTCTGACAGCCACCTGTGATACGTCTCTGCTTCCAGTCCCAGAGGCACTGCATTCAAAAGCAGATATTCTTTAGCCCTTCTCATGCAGGGCATCCTGACATCTCACTCTTTGAACCTGGGAGCTGCTACATTAAGCGTATCGCTCCCTAAGGGCTCCGCATCCATTGATTGCTGTACAACACAACTGATTCCAATGAGCTCTGCCGGTGGATCTGGTACACCAGTGTGACCTGGCAGTTCCACACAGGCAGAGCTATGATTTTAAAGACTGTTCCCTTAGTTGTGCATCTGCAGCAAAGATCCAAATCCCTGTATGCACATGCACAGAGAGCATATGTGCAGCACACGTTTTGATAGACTGCTGCTATGTTCTGAGTTAAACAAGGTCAAAGCCACTGTCACATTATTGGAAACAGTCTTCATGAGCAGCAAAAAGAAGGCATGAAACAATGCTTTGTTAAATGTGGGACAAAAATGGTCATGTGGAGTTATTTTAAAAGATTTCAAGCATATAAACATTTAAACATCAATGGTGAACCTTCAAAAAACTTCTGTAGCTTTTCTCAGCTCAGCAGCAATCCAGTCTCAGCTGAGCAATGGGAAGCTTAACTTTTCTTTCTGTTCAAAAGGCCTTTGACTTTACCTTCACTGCTATTTCCATGTGCAGCTGGGAATTCAGACTTTCTTCTGTTTCCCACAGTGATTTTCCAGCACAGAATTCTTCCTCCTCCTCCTCCGCTTCATTTTCACTGATCTCATCCTGTTCTTCCTGATCAGGGACTTCTTCGTCTTGCCTTTTAAGAACAGCTTTGTTATTGAACAATGTTGTTATTGTGCACACCACTTTTATGCTGCAGCAGGAGTTATCTCCTGTAAGCTGCTGGACAGGAACATGTCCCCAAGGCAGCCAAGTTGTACCTGGCAGGTTCTGTAGCCACTGAGGTTACACAAACAGGCTTATAAGGGAATAACGAAAACCAGAGCAAAGCTGCACCAGAAGGCAGCCATTATAGCCATGAACTTCATACTGATCTTGCTTCATAAGAGGCAAGCTAAGGGTTCAGCCATGTGGTCTGAGCTTAAGGTGAGTGTACCTTAATCAGAGCTCTCAGGATGCCATTAATCTTAGTTTAAAATGTGATGCTGGACCGAATTGAAGCATTGTTTCAGCTCTTTTGAGCTCACAGGTGGCTTCTCCATCAAACTCATTGGTGAGGTTTCCCTTTCCTTTTAAATGTTGAAGGTTCATTAACAAAATCTGAACCACATAAACAACATAACATAAGCAAAAATTAATATTCAAGCAAGGCTTGCACCATACAGTGGAGCTTTCACAGATATCCATAGAAATAACAACATTAATGTAGTGCTATTGACTATTTTCAATGATTTTGTTCTCATTTCCCAAGCACAACCTCCAGAACAAAAGGAACAGAAGAAACAGAATTTTTCACCAAAACAGAAAGAGGCAGAAGCAGCATGCTGCAGCTCTGTATCATCTGGTTTTTAATTTGCACATGAATCCTCAAATGCACCAATCACAATGCTAAGATGGTGGGATGCTACCTACCAGCTCTCTCCACTAGTTAAAGTGCTTCTGCTTTCCTCCAGCTTCTTCTCCACAGCTTCCAGTTCAACAGCTGTCTGCTCTAAGAGGGCTGAGACAGAGTCCTGAGGAGAGCAAGAGGCTTCTTGTGAAGATGTGACTCTCACAAACTGCAAAGCACCCAGCCTTTCTGGTCAGAACAGCCCCAAACAGCTTTCCTCTGGAGGCAAGAGGGAGTGGTAGTATCTAGACCTGTGTGTTCAAGCAGTCTGTTGCAGGTACAGTGCTCAGTGCAGTCTGTGTGAGCACAGCAGGCCCACATCCCCCAGTTACACCAGCTTATGCACATGTGCAGCTACAGGCTGAGTGCATTGCATGCTGTGTGCATGCAAATAAGTCCCTGCCTTGACTTGTTCAGCAAGTTGATCGCAGCAAGGTGAACTGTCTAGTGGGAAGAAAGCTAAGATCTCACACATCGGTTACACCAGACCACATACCACATCTCTCAGGTTCCTGAGGAGCAGATTTCAGTAAGTATTTAGCCTAGGACAAGGGCATATCTATAATTAACATGGTAATTATTTCACTGCACTTTCCATTTTCAGGTTCTAAATACAAACACACCAGCCTTCACTACTCTATTCTAATAGTCCTTCAGCCATATAAACCCTCTCATTATTACTGTGTAGAAGAGATTTCTTTGATTTAAGCAGTTGTTCTTACTGTTTTTTCAGTGCAGGGTACTTCAGAATGAATGTTTCCTTGTTTACTTTTCCTGTTTTGCTTCTGCAGATACTTATAACTGAGGAGGTTGTACCAACGGGTTGATTTCTCTCCAGATCTACATATTTCAGCAAGGCTAATTTGCGCTCCACCCTATTGAGAGCAAAAACACAGTCTTAGTGTAATACTAAAATGAACAACTACCGTATCAGAAACAAGAAAAGAGACTGAAAATCCAGGACTACTTGATTTCAGCACTTCTGGCAAAAAAACAAAATGGACCTGTTTATCCCTGTTTCAATGGCACTAGCAATGCTTTATGTTTCATTATTTTTAAGATTGTCTAGTGCTTCCAATCCAAGCACCAAGCGTTTCCCTACAACTTCTGTGTACAAGAACCCAGAAGTGTGAACAGTGCTACTGTAGCCAGGATAAACTGCAGCCAGAGATTCCATGAAAGAGGAAGGAACAGGAGAGGAGGACTCCCATTCAAGAAATTTGTAAGACTGACAGAAATTGCTGCCTCAGACCAAGATGCTTTAGCTTTGTGTATTCCATTCCTCTGCCTTATTTTTTACTGTGTTACATTTAGTACCCAACCTGACATATATAAAACCAAAGTAAACCTGATTTGTAATTTCTGTAATCCAAATCTGAGTGGACTCCACCATACCTGCCCAGTCCAACAGACCACAAACTGAGTAGACCTCCTACAAGTTAGCATGGTCCCACCTGGAACTCAGCTACTGTAGGACTGTACACACTGTAAGGAAGGAAAAAACCCCTTTGGAAAACAGATCCTTTCCTGAACCAAAATCTGCTTTGTGAAGAAAGTAGAAGAAACACAGAAGCACCATAAAACACGGAATCACAGAATGGCTTAGGTTGGAAGGGACCTCAGAGATCATGTACTCTAACCTCTCCACCATGGGCAGGGACACCTCTCAACTAGACTTGACTGCTCAAGGCCTCATCCAGTCTGGCCTTGAACAACCTCCCCAGGCAGCCTATTTCAGAGTCCCACCACCCTCGTACTGAAGAGCTTCCTAACATCCAGTCTAAACCGACTCTCCCTCAGCTTCAAACCATTGTCCCTTGTCCTGTTGCTAGACACCCTTATGAAAAGTCCCTCTCCAGCCTTCCTGTAGGTTGCCTTCAGGTATTAGATGGCAGCTTTAAGGTCCCCCTGGAGTCTTCTCTTCTCTGGTCTGAACAACCCCAGCCAGCTCCTTCAGCCTATCCTTACAGTAGAGGTATTCCAGTCCTTGGATCATCTATGTGGCCCTCCTCTGGACTCACTCCAATAGTTCCATGTCCTTCTTATGATAAGGACACTAGAACTGGACACAGTATTCAAGGAAGGGTCTCACAAGAGCAGAGTAAAGGAGCAGAATCACCTCTCTTGCCCTGTTGGCCACACTCTTGATGCAGCCTAGGACACGGTTTGCCTTCTGTGCTGCATGAGTTGCACTGTCAGCTTGTGTACCTCTCCCACCGAGGGAATGGAATACATGCAGGACAACACATCAACTTTTCTGTAACTTAACAATTACTTATGTCCTAGCTCAACACACCTTACTCATGTGCTGGAATACAATACTCCTGAAACAGTTCTATTAAAGTCAACTTGTTCAGGTAACACTGAGCAGCAAAAAAGGCCTTTTAACAACAGGAGGGCACTATGGCAATGCTAGCACTGAAAAAACCTACACTCATGGATTTTAATAATGTAGACTAATAGCAGTTTTAAACAAATCCTTTAGACATCTTTATTCTACAGTGACAAATTCCTGTAAATCCATTCCCAATTACATGACAACAATTGTTTCCAAAAGTAATAAAAATAGGTAGTGTTTCATACAAAATCACATGAGAAGATGAATCTGACAAAGTTACTAATAATTCTGTAACCAAACATTTAGTACATAGATTGTTTTTTTTCTGATCAAAATTGCTATTGCAAAGAACACTGTCTGAGAGAGATCACTAGCTAAAGGTTATCAAGAAAGCTTTCATAGGAATTGCAATACTTCAGAGTTTAAAATTTTGTCTACTTCAAAAGAGGACACAAAGATATTAAAATAGAGATTAACACCAACCAAGCATTCTTCAAGGTGTGACTTATCTACAGTGCAAACATCAACTCTTAATGTCTTCTGGCGTAGAGCTGGGTAAGAGATGGAAACCCAAAACACTTCATTGTACACAAGATTGTCCGAAGCTTCCACTGGTCTTGTGCGAAACAAGCAGCTCGTGCTTTCTGAACAGGGCAGGACAGCCACACGAATGTTCCTGTTGACAAAAGCATTGTGATCAGTACTACCCCACAGGTTTGCAGCTCCCTCTGTGGCAACAGCTCCATCAATCTGTAAGTGAAACCCATCCTAACTGCTGTGGACATTACTGCTCTATCCTATTCTTTGGCATACCAGTCAGCTGAAGGGAAAGGAACACCTCATCACAACATTAGAGACATGAAGTGGCATGAGTTGTCACTGTAAATGAGCATCATGGCATTATGTTTTACATGGCTGTTTATGTCTGTGCAACTTGTCACACTGCTAACGTACCCTTCTGTAGGCAGAAACATCTATGCAAAAATGAATCAGATTTTTGTCAGCTTATTCATTCACCACATAGCTGAATTTAAAACACTTGTGCCTAGAACGAGTGCAATAGAAGCTGTTCACTTCCCACCCATGCACCTATGCAGGTGTCCTAAGATGAGTTCCACAGCAGAATATTATTCCCCTCCACTTAATGCAGTTGCAACTAAGGAGTTACAACTCAACTGCTACAGTTAAGAACCTTTCTGGCTAGTGCTAATTCCAGGTAGGCATCTTCCTAGCAGTTAGAGACCTTTGAGATAAAAACAGAACCTTATTTCAGTTTGAGTGTTTATTAGTTCATACATGTTGCTAGACATAGGTAAGTGTTGCAAAAAGGATACGTTTTTAAGAGTGTGAAAAATCCGACTCCAACATCTGTTTAATTCCCACTGGAATCCAGTCCAAATACTTCAAAAGTGTGTTTATTTCACCCACTTACACTTTTTGATCTTGTTGTAACAGCAGTGCTGGAACATTACTCAGCTGGATGACCAGTATTGCAAATTGTTTGTTTTTGTCATCATATCTGAATTGGAAAGACACAAAGCCCCAATATTGTTAGAGAAGCCTGCCTTAGACTCTATGAATGAGTATTCCACCTGTTTCACTAACCCAAACAAACGACATTAAAAATTTACAAACAAGTAAAACTAATGCGACCATGGCTCACCTACAGTTCTGAACAAAACTAGTTTCATATTATATTGAGTTTTGTTACCAGAACATCCAGAATTTAGATGAATTCAGAATATCCAGAACGTAAAAAATTCAGATACAATGGACTACAGATTTGACCTAACACACATGGCTTTTCCTGGGGTCTAGCTAAATTGCTCTATTGTAATCGAAACCTTTTGGAAGGCCTTACGTAATGACTAATCTAAAAAAAAAAAGTTACAAGTAGGAATACTTGAAGAACACCAAAGCCTCACCCATTATTTGTGGGACTCAAGTGTGGTCAGAGATTATGACTGCCATTTACTCTCAGCAGTTTTTCCCCCCCTGAACACTAAAGGACACTGCCAGGCAGCAAGTCTTTCTCCAGCCCAGGACTGTCAGTGCTCCCATTGCTGGCTTGCATTCTCGTACCACACTATTACCAGCTGATTACCACTGACATGAAAGAGGATAACTGGGCAAAGGACCTCCTGGAGTGAAGGGTAGTTCTCAAATCACACTACAAAGAGGACAATCATTACTTAATACTAACAGAGCAGGATAAACAGGGTAAGAAAGCAGAAGAGAAAGCACTGTATTTGAAATCCCAGATATCAGTCTTCCCATTGGAAGCAAATTCTAATAAAAATGTGTAGTGCTTACCTCATTGCAATTTGCACTTTAGCTGTCCCAACTGCTTCTGTATCATCATTGTCAAACACCATTACTTCTGACACACATGGTCTGAAAGAAATCAAAGACAATTAAGGACCTGATTCTCCTCTTACTGAAGTGCTAGCATTTCAGTGATACAGGATCTTTTCCCTTCCATTCAGGGGCTGGGTATATGAATTTTGTCAAATCAGCAGCTAAAAGAAAGCCCATTTAACAAGTGTGTGCAATCATCCTTAGAGGTATGCATTACAGTGCTTATCAGCAGAAAGTTATATGCCTTTCCCCTTCACTGCCAAAAAAAGCCACACGAAAGACTGCAAAAATAAGGCAGTAGGGGATTTTTAAAGGGTTCCCTCGACTGGATTTTAGTAAAGACAGCTGACTGCCCAGCAAGAGAAGTAAGACTTAAGGACTACAATCCTGTCCTGCTTTGTGACAGCAAAAATTCTCAAGTTTGATTAAAGTCTTTCCTTTGTTTCTTTAGGAAATGAAACCTCCCTAAGCACATTAAAAGTGAAAGAAGAGTACACTGACTGGTCTTTCTTGAAACAGCTACCTGCATCATTTCCCTCCTAGTGTACTCCTTCTCTAAAGTTTTATGCACTGCAAGTCTCCAAAACTATATTCATCTTTTCATTCAGAAACTATGCTGTAGCACATGAAAACAGGATCAGCATTCTTCTTGTCTAAGTATTTTCCACATTACTTAGCACTCTCTTACATGTCATTAGATTTCAGCTACAAAGGACAAATCTATTGCTCGCCCTGCTCTCGTCATTTATTACAGGCATGAAAATGATACTGGAGTCATTACAAAGGTGGGTAAGTCAACAATCCAAACAACACTGAGTGACATCAGTCTTGTAAGTTGGCAGGGGATGCCTCCTGTAGTTGTCCCTCCTGTCCTGACAAGGGGATACTGGGGCCCCAAGACACCCAGCTGTCTGCCTGGCTTGAACCCACTGGGTCTAACTCCCTTTTCTTGTCTAGGCAAATTGTGCTGTAAACAACAAAAAACTTCTCATTTATCCAGAGAATTAATAATCTATCAATGATCAGGAGAAATATAAGATGAGCAATTTTTCACCTCCACAGTCATGTCTTGCAACAAATGACCCCATAATTCATCTCAGTATCAATAAAAACAGTAGGAAAACCCATGTTAGATGCAGCCAAAGCAGGTATCAATAAGATCAGTATCTTCCAGTGAAAATTCTGTCAAACCACTCCAGACAGCTTTACCCAGCAGTAAAAAAGGTCCAGAAACCGAAGAGCCATGACACTCAGCTGAGGCTATAAACACTTAGAGGAAGAGTCCTGCAGAAATCACCACATCCTGATTCGAGTGCTCAGGAACTGCATTGTAGCATGTACACCATGAGGCAGCTCAAGGTGCTTCTGCTATCTTTCTTAAATGTCCCAAAGTCCTCTCATGCTGACAGAGGGCTGTCATTGTCACCAGAAGGGCTGACTGACAGAAAGGGAACTTTACACCTGCCAGATGGCTCTGCTACCCCTGTGAACGCAGCAGTCACAGCTTGCCAGCACCTTCACAAGCAGAGCAGCTGTTAAACCAGTTCTCTGGGAGCTTGCTTTCTCCTAGTCCTCTTATGGGAAGCATGGGTCATTTTGATAATCAAACTCAACCTGCTCACATTTTGTTCAGGAGCATTAAGAAATCTGAGACTGAGAACTTGAGATACCAAATTACAAAAAAGATCATAACCAGCAGTATTCCAGCTGTTGTGTGCAAGGCTGAGTCACTGGCTTTTTCCTAGGGAGAGATCTGATGTCTACCTTTGCACAGACGCCTCATACACCCCGCTATCTCCAGCAACAGATTCATCAGACACGGCAGCTGACACACATGCCACCTTCAGTGCTGTCCCTCCAGCTGTATTTATACCTATCAGAAAAGCACAGAGGACAATAAAAAACAAGTGTTAATGAAAAAGTGTCTGGATCAGGAGCAGCTTTTTTTCTTATCTTCCCCTCAAATTGCACTATTCCCCCACCCTTTTTCCCCACTCAAGCAGCACATTTCTGAAAACGGAGAGGACCCTGATAGGGAGGGCTGAGCTCAACAAGTGTCCACTTACCCTAGAGAACACAAAGCCCCTGGACAACCAGAGGAACAGCCTATGCGGTGCTGTTGAGAGCAGAGTTTCATTGCTCAGCCAATGCCCATTTCATACTTGGGTCCTGCAGTAACCACAGGCTGAGGCTATGCATTAGTTGCGTCAAGTTCATTGCAACTGGCTATCCCTGGCACATCCATGGGGACAGGTCCTCACAGGCAATGTGAATCTTAGAAAGGCAGGGAGGGACCCATGACAAGATGAACAATGTACGTAAGAATAAACCAGCTAGCTCAGTCTGGAAGCAAATGAAAGCTGTATTTACAAGCAAATCTACAATCTATGATGAAATGCAATGAATATGTACACATAGACACTATTCACAACATTTACAAATATGTACAATCAACAGAAAAACACAACCAAGCCCCCTTGGCTTCCCTCAAGGGGCCTCCCACCCACCCAGAAGGACTCCCCCCACCAAGCCCCCCTCACAGAAGGCAGAGAGTCAAGAAGCAGAGAGGCTGTTAGACTTGGCTTGTCAAGGTCAGTGTGTTATCTTCAGCCAGAAAAGAAAAAGCAGCAGGCAGACAGAAGCTGAGTGAGCTGAGACTGCCCAACTCCCCAACCTTGTTTTGAGTAGATTCTTAAACACTGTTATCTCTCCAATGGAAGTGTGTAGAATAATCATTATTTTGCTATCTGATACCCAATAGTGATTTACTTACATTCTTTCACTTTCTCTGCTCGAACTTTGTGAAGAAAAATTAAAAAGACAGTCTTAAAACCATCACAATAAGAAGCAGAACTTCTAGTGAAGTTATAAATATGAACCAATAAAACAGCTCCTACTGAAAGTCACCCTTAAGCAGGCAGTAGACTTTCTGGTCTTCACTACCCAGAGAGCAGTAACTGGGCAAATGCTTCTGACCAAGCTCTGGTCAAGTACGGATTATGTGGCTGGGTATATCCTGTCTGGAGAGTTTAGCTTCAAGGAAGCAGAACAGCAAAACCCCACCACCTGTCTACCCTAAATCTAGAAGGTTAGCATGTAGAAGACAGAAGATAGGTCCAGAAAGACCAGGTTAACTAGTTAAACATGGAGAAAAAGGAGAGATTCTAGGACTGAGAGTAGCAGCCACATGAAGGAATGCAATGAAAAGGAGACAAGGAAGAGAAAGCGAGGAAGCTGAAACAAGGTGTGTTTCCCAGAGGTGTTATCTCATGTAGATTTCTTGTGCTACAAACCAAAGATACGCCCTAGAAACTTCTGCAAATTCTGCACCTTTTCACTTGAATCATCATATTTCTGCTAAGATAAGCTTCAGCCAAGAGTCTGTAGAACTGTCTGCAAAGGTGGCTAATGAACACTGGGATGTACTCAGCTCTTAGCTCTCCCTCACTGTCAGGTCTTTGGGAGGCGTGCCCCAAGAGCGAGGAGGTGCCATGTTGTCACACTGGGGCAGAAATGGCACAATGTGTTCCTCCCCAAGGGGCTTTCATCTTTCAGAAGTGGTCCCTCTTTCCTGTACCCTTAGGAAAGCAGGTCTCCAAAGCCACTTAAAGTAGAAACAGCTTTGCAAAAAAACTTGGTGCAAAATGTGTGCAAGCTCCAGCCAGGAAATAATATAAGGACTTGATCTACAATCAACAGTTGAGGGTGCTCCAGGTAGCACCAACTTATGGAGTGCACATGTGCAGTTTCAGCCCATCAGTCTGATGGGCTTCTGGCTCTACTATTGAATGGTGTTTTTCCTTTTGGTGTTCCTATGGTAGAAATCAATGTCCAGACCTTTTCCCCAGAGGCTAAACAAGATGAATAAAAGTCAGCATCTCCAAGGCAGTATATCAGTCATTAACTAAAAGAAATGGCTCTATTTAACACAGGCACTCACAGTTTAATCCATCCTCCCTCCTGATATGTATAAAGGCCTGGCTGCTGCTGCATTCCTGATCACAGCCTGTGCTGGGAGGTATGTGTCAAAACTATGTTTCTTCTTCCTTCAGGGCTGCTTTCTACCTTCTATTCCATAGTTTTAATATGAAAATAATTTCTTCCCTGCTGGCTGTGTTTCCAGATGAAGTTTTTGAGTTTTACTTACCAGTCCCAGAAATGCCATTCCAGGAATTCATTTGCATGAGGCTTGCTTACTGGGAAGGACACCACTGGTTCGTTTCCACATGCTTAACCTCTTTTTCTCCTTTGATTACCAATACCATCTTGTCATTTCAACCCAGAAAGCTTTCATTTTTGGACCCTTCACCTGAGCACCTTGCAGCCAAGGCGGGCAAATGCAGAGGGTACATAAACCTCAGCAGTTAAGTGGGTATCAGTTTGTACAGCAGGATGCTAGAGTGCAAATTCAAATGAAGAGGAATGGTTCCCTGAAAAGGATTCACTGTGTAGCCATCCTTTTCTATACTTCCTTTTGCAAAAGACTTGGAAGCTCAGTCCTGTGAGTCTTACAGTCACTGAATCTCGCTAATTAACACAAAATTTGGGTTTTCTTTCTGAGGCCTTAATTTTCTAAAGAGGTACCAGACTAAAAAGAAAGTTTATGGAAGAGTTCAGAACCAACTCAACTCTCTTCTGTATTTCCAAATAGTGCAGATAACACTTCCTATGTTTTTTCACCATTTTTTCCACTCATATCAAGAATTTAAAGTTTGCTTTTCACTTTCTGCCATCCTCCCTCCCATGGCCTCTCCTGGCCACACCATGACCTGGCTGTGGAGAGCCACCTCAAACACTATCTTTTTATCCACTTCACTTCCTCAGATAAAGCCAGACACTGCCAGATTCCAGGGTTTCCTTAGTTTCACCCTAAATCACTCAGGCATCATTTGGGTGAGGGAAGAAGCCTTATTTCAGCCTCAAAGGTAGCAGAGGTTCTGTTCTAAGAGAAACAACCCCCAAATCCCTCAGATATATGCTATTCAGCTCTACTTACAGGAACACGTGAGCATGATTTGCCCATGAGGCCAAGTACTGACCACCCCAGATCCAGCCACTGTGTTTCGGGTGTTACAGCAACTCCCCCCCAAAATGCCTGAGGAGCAAAATCTCATCTCATTATTGCCCTGAAATAAACTACTTATGGTGATTATTTTGTCTGCTGACTGGCTAACAGCAATAATCACTTAATCTGCTTAACACCTGAGCTTTCACTTTAACAGCCCTGACAAATCTCAAAGAGCTAAAAAGGTTAAAACTAATCAGTGCCCAGTTCTAATAGGAATAATTAGTGTTTCCTACTCAAATGCATAATACCTCTTGCTTACAGAAAAATGGGAGGTCAAGAGGGAAGATCTATATTTGTGTCTTTGATTGTATTTCAAATAGTGCCAGCTTCCTCAAGGCAGAAGCGATAACATGGTGCTAGTTCCCTTTATTCTCTCTGGCTGGTTTATAATCGATGAAAACCAAACTGCATTGCCTGTGCAAGTTTATACTGCCTCTAAAGCTCTTCTTCACTGGAGTTATGAAGCCAGGCATTTCACTCATCTCTATTGGATTTAACCCAACTACTGTCACAAGGGCTTCAGGCAGGCCCTAGCACAAGTGCCCTGACTGCTGTTTCCCATCCACATCAGCCCAGCCATTGTCCTAAAAAAGGACAAACCCTTCCCACCCACCAGTAAGCCATATGCATGTATGAGAACATCCACTATCTCCAAATGTCTTACTTTATCATGCTCACAATCTAACCACGTTTTTGTTGCTAAGAGACCATCCCCCTCAAACCATCAGAAATTCAAGCACAGCCTTGACATGGCTGCTCAGCTGAAGTTAATAAATTCATTGCTACTGATTTACTGGCAACCAGAGCAAGCCATTGTGCTTCCTGAGGTGATGGGGAAGGGTTTTAATTATCATTTGTTAACTGTTAAACTAAATGGCTTCCCCAGCTTTCTTCAAATGCACGCCCAAAAAGTCTGTGTCAGTATGTGCCTCCCAGACCCAAAACACTAGTTGACATTCAGAATAGTTTAGTGCCAAATTAAACCAGGAATCCCACCACGATTTGTATTTGCATATGAAATCCCTGTAGTTTGTGTATACGTGCATATAAGTAGACAACAAAAACACCTAGATGCTGTCCCCTGCAAGACTCATCAGCTCAGCAGGATTTTTTATGTACAAATTAAACCCCTTTGTCCCAAGCAAGATGGAACACACAGCTGAACACACTTTTCAACACAAAGACATCAAGATAACAGACAGCTTTTGAAATACTCCCTTGTTTTATAAACAACATTAAAAATAAATGCTTGCATGTGCATGCAGATAGCTTGTTATCATACCTTGACCTAGATGTTTATCTCCTGCTCTAGGCTCTTCCAGTCTACTGTTGCCACTCCCACTGTTCAGGGTGAGTTCTGAGAAATTTGTACTTATCTCTGCATCATCAAAATCCATATGGCTTGAAAAGGCATCACCAGTTAGGAGTGGGTCTATCACCAGTGGGGAGCAAGGTGGAGATGGAGAAGAGAGCGATGACCTTGGAGATAGTGATGTCATGGATTTTGGAGTACCAGACAAAGATCTCAGAGCCTGTACACGACTGGTGGTGTCTGCTTTGTGTGGTTTTGCCACTTCATTTTCGTGAATAGTGGTGATACAGCCTGAGGGTCGAAATCCAGTGGCTCCTTCTAAGAGCAAGTCAAGCTTGTTTTGATAGTCCGAGTCCAACTGCTCCAACTGCTCATAGTAGAGATCAGTGAAACTGGCTGAGGTGGATGAATCCTGGCTGGAGGTGGCAAGAGATCCTCTGCTAGATGCAAGAGAACCAGGGCTGCTGCTTGAGGAGAGGGAAAGCATGCTGGTGGAAAGACTGAGGAAACAAGTCAGAAAATCATCATACTGTATCTCCTAATTCTCGGCAAAATGCTGCAGTATCAGCTGATCTCTAAGCCCATGCAGTACTTTTTGCTTTGTTAGCTCAGGCCATACGCATTAGTCCCCACAACAATCCAGAATCACAGTCTACCCAGTAGAACAGTTGGGTCACTTTTCAATTAAATGAAACAGTTCCTACATTTTTTTTGTTTTTTTTTTTTTTTTACTCACCATGTCAACCTAGTAAGAGTCCTTATTTAGTCCAAAACAACTCTAATGAATAGTTTCAAATAAATTAAAATTAGTGACAGCATTCTCCTCCCACATCTATCTAGAGAAAACATACTATGGGTCCTGTTAATTTCCAAAGCATACCACAAAACTAGCAAGGCTCATGCAGACAATGAAGTTATTGCATTAAACTGTCTGACCATATGGAAATTTTCTTGCGTTTGCCTCAATCTCAGACCCACAGCTGCCTGGAACTGGCCCTTAGAGATCACAACAACCAGTAGTTACCAGGAAACTGGCAGGATTTACCTATGTGAAAGACTGCTACATGGAATCCAGGGCCAGCTGAGCAAGGGAAAGAGATGAGGCTAGGCTGTGAAATCAGTTCACACAAATTCTTTATCCCTAGAGGTCTGGGTTTAGAATATAACTGACAGCAAAATCAATTTTAAGCAGGTGCTGAACAGAACTCTGTTCAGATGAGAAAGCCCAGACAGCACATAACACTGTTATGCTCAAAACCCAAGATGCAACAAATATTCCATTACTGACTGCAACATAGACCATTCCCAGAAGTTCCATTTAAACCAACACTCCTGCTCTAGATATTTAATACCTTGCTCCTTACTGACTGTTTCAAGACCCTCACCCCCACTTCAGATATCGATTAGCCACTGAAAAATTTCTGTATATGTATAAAGTGGTTTAAGTTGCCCCACTGAAAAACAGTGAGGATGTCACTAAGCCTAATAATCCCTTATTTTTGGAGTAAAATCTAGAACCTGCATTTGTATAATTATGCCTACGACCTTATGAGAAAAAGACAAGTATGCAGAATTTAGTAGAATTTTTGAGCACAAAATGTCTTCTGAATTTTTATGACAGATGTGGACTGTATCACATTCACACAGAAAAGCTTTTGGGTGAAACATAACTGAAACATGCTAGATATTTTTGTATTTTGGCAAGGACTAATAAATTTACAACTTTTCAGTGTATTTCACTATGAGAAGGGAGGAGGGGGTTAATTAATCCTTTCCCTGTCAGCAAACTGGGCTCAACTTCATTTTGTGCATACCTTTGAATGCCAGACATTTGCATTATGGGGTTAATAACAAATGATTATTCTTATGAAGGAACATGCCAAGGACACTGGGTGCATAGTCAGGAAGAAATTAGTTTGACATGCTTCTTGGTCACCTCAAAGTATCCCTAATCAGCTAGATGACATGAAAATATGATGCATTTCCATTGCATAAGAGCATCACAGATAGCTATTCTTCATGGTGGCTTATTTACATGTCAGTCTTGCACTATGGTTTCTTTCCAGTCTTTTCGGTGTCATCTTCACAAAATGAAACAGAATCCAAATGCAGCAGAGGCTACAAACAGAGTAAATTCAGTACACACTGACGAGAGAAACCTCAACCAAACAAAACCCCCACCAAACTCTCTTCCTAATCAAAAAGATAAAAACAGTTTTACTAATGATTATCTGGCCTTACTGCCTGCAGTCATGCGTTTCTCTGCAAACAGTAATCCTATGCTCTCCCAAAACTGCAGTCCAAACAACCAGACAACATTACAACTGCAGAAACATTTTTATATACTCAACAAACGAGAGGAGATTCAGGGATATCTCAATATATTGTCTACACTGCACCAAACAGCACACTTGCAATTAATTTAGAGAAGCAGTGTCATGACATACGTTAACATGTAGTTGCATTACTAAGATTCATTTCACTTCCTGTGTGTGGTAAGATGTCTTTAACATATTTTAATAGAATACTTCAAGATTTCAAATATTCGTAGGAAAAAAAAAATCTCAGCTATCCTTAGTCACCTAAATGTTTCACGTCCAAACCAGAAGGGATTGCACAAACCCCTTCTGGTCAAAGGCACCACCACAAGGTTATTTATCCCATTCTAAAACTTCCATCTAAACTGAGTGGGACATAATCCTTGAGAAGTCCTTTTCCATTGAACACAGGGGTCTTAGGTCACTAACTAAGAAGCCTTTTGGACCTCTCAGCTGGCAGATGAAATTGTTAGCAGAGAAAGGCAGTTACACATTGACTTCTGTCAAAGGTTACTTACCTTTTCAGCTGGGTGTGCAACATGGCAACTAATCGTGTTGTTTCTTCCAGTTCTCGGACTAGTTGATTTCTTTTGCTACTCAACTTCAATCTAAGAGAAGGCAGAAGAAAAAGATGAGCTAAAGCAGCATTTACTACTGAAAAACAGGAGTAGAGGAAAGGTATTTTTTTCCTAAGAAATCCGACAAAAGTTAGTAAGAATACACAATAGGGACAGAATTTAGTCAAGATGTGTAGGTGTTTACCAACATTCAATACTCTTAAAACATGGGACTAACATTCACAAAAAGGAAAATAATTGCAGCTAGTACTACACAAGTTAATGTTTCTAGGATCAGGCCTCAAAAATGCCCAGCAGATTTTGCTCACTATACATTATTGCATTCTTTTACTACTGTGGCATTAAGTGTAAATGTTTTCAGTTGCTTTCAGTAAGGTCTAAGGATGATCAAGGTTTACATGATTTAGTTATTAACTACCTTGTTACATCTTTACACAAATTATGGAGTTCAGCAACATCTCAGTTTTATTTCACACCTGAACTAGTTTGAAACAGAAACAAGTGCACTTGGGTTCTCATACACTAACTTAACAGGCCTCTGGACAAGAAATCCTTCGCAATAACCAAGCTATTTCTTTGGCATACTAGAACAGGCACACATTCCTAAAAATCACATATGAAAGTGCTTTTGTTGAATCATAGATTTTTTTCAGGCTGGTAAAAGTCCTGCATTTGAAACATCCAAGATGCCAGTGAATGGTTTGGAGGACATGTCATATCATGAGCAGCTGAGGGAGATGGAGATGAGAAGGCTAAGGGGAGATCTTATTGCTCTCTACAACTACTTGAAAGGAGGTTAGAGGGAGGCTGGTGTTGGTCTCTTCCCCCAAGTAACAAGTGATAGGATGAGAGGAAATGGGTTTAAGTTGTGCCACGGGAGGTTTAGATTGAACACCAGGAAAACCTTTACTAATTAGTAGAGAGTGGTGAGGTGTTTGAACAGGCTGTCCAAGGAGGTGGTGGAGTCTCCCATCCCTGGAGGTGTTCAAAAAACATGTAGATAGTGCTTCAGGATATAGTTTAGTGGTGATGGTAGTTGGATTTCAGTTGGACTCAAAAGTCTTTTCCAACCTTAGTGATTCTATGATTTTTTTTTTCCCAGCATGATAAAACTGTGAAAAATCTGCGCTCTGGACACTGAGCATGTAGAAGAAATGAAAATATGAAGCCACAGAGAGAGCGAATGCAACATGCCTACTCCATACATAACAAAGAGACTGCAGCTAAAAGCAATACTGCCAGAGCCACCCATGCCAATGCATCCAGACTGTAAAGCACTTGCAGGCAACGCCTAATTCTGTATTCATCCTCATGGTACTTTCCCGTGAGATCATCCCCTGCTACACAAGTGAAATTAGGAAAGATAGTTGGCATTTTTTGCAGATAGTTGAGATTCACAGGATATTCCATGCAACTCCCACAGCCCTGTCAAATACCAGTTCCTACAGGAATCACATACAAGGATGCTCAGAACAAACAAATTTAAAAAAATTTAAATTCCATCTGTTGACATTTACCAAGCTCCAGACTGCACAGGAACTGTAGGAGCTGCTGCGAGGTGCTGGCTGCATACAGAAACAGTATAGTACACTAACATGACACTGGGCTATTTAGAGCATTTCTTCTATTCTCATAGAAGATACATTCGTAGGACAATGACCTTTCCCACATGGGGAGTACGACTTGCAGGTGGTTTCTTTAGGAGATGATTTCAGAAATCTTGTAAGGAGAAAGTGTCCTGGAAATCTGAGGGCACACTGCTACCAGCATTCAGCCATGGGATGCTGCTGCTTGCTCTTGATTACCTCTTGTCCAAGAAGGCAAGACGTGTCCTATGCCCAGTAACCTACCTCTCAGTTAGAGCTTTGCTCTGAGTGTCTCTAGCAGCCTGAAGATCTTCCTCCAGGCGCCTTCTCTCTGACTCCAGTTTTTCCACCTCTCCTCGAGTCCATTTTCTGGGGCTAATAAATCGCATTTCTTTTAAGAGCTCCTCCTTCTCATTAATTAATATCAGACGATCTCGCTCCGAGTCCAGCACACCAGGCCAGGCCTCGCTGTCAAGCTTAACCAGTTGTATTTTCAGGTTTGCTATTCTGCAAAAACAACCGAGAAAAAGCAGTTATTCCATGAGGAGTGTCTGAGCTCCTGCTCCAGGCACACAAAGGTGCACCAGGACCAAGAATATCTTGCCCTGAAGAAGGCTCTCAGATCTAGGACAACTCCCCTCAGTCTCATGCCCTCTTTACCAGGGCACTGTCAAGCGACAGCACTGCTGGGAGGTTGACATGTAAAAAGAGATTTCAACTTGGGTCAAGTCTCTAGCTAACCTGCAGTGTCTACCAGTCATGGAACAGTGTAACAGAAGTTCTGGATCTCTAAAGAAGCTGTCAGGTAAAATATAAGGAGTGCCATATGCCTCACAGTACTTGGTGTGGGGAATATCATGTGCTAAATATCTGATCTTCAATCACTTTAATGGAAAAAACTAGATACTGTTTGTATATGATTCAGATAAGCCGAGAGATAGCAGTGGATACTCAAAGTAACTAGATTTGCCTTTACAGTGAGGAAGCTAA
Source organism: Indicator indicator (assembly GCF_027791375.1). Classification (NCBI taxonomy): domain Eukaryota; kingdom Metazoa; phylum Chordata; class Aves; order Piciformes; family Indicatoridae; genus Indicator; species Indicator indicator. Next base: position 14,627,007 of record NC_072027.1, read on the forward strand.
TTATATGCATACTGCTACTTGGAGAATCCAACTATTGACTCAACACAAAGCCTTTTGGACACACCACAGAGCTGTGCCACTACTGGTGCAGCATGCACCTGAAGATGCAAACACTCAAAGAGTGTGGTAGTTTCAGGCTATGCCTTTAAAATTCAACCTACCACAAAGAGGCAACATGATCCTACCCAAATCTAGAGCTGCTTATTTGCATGAAAGTCTGCTTTCATTAGAGGCATCATTCCAGATTTCAAATCTGTATCATTAATTCTTCAGCACCATATCACATTATCTCAGGAAGGAAAGATGATTACTGAAAGCAACAGCAATACAGATGTAGAATTTATCAAGAGCTTTGATTGACAGCAGAAGAAAACACAGCTCACAGCAGGTAACTCACGCCAACTATCTGCCCATTCCCGGTTTCCCAACTACCTGAGCTGCTCTGTCAGCTTCACAAATGGTCAGCTTTGCAATGAAACATACAGAGGGGAGCATAAAAAACAGCAGCAGGCCAGTATACAGAATGAAAAGCAGTAATGTCAGTCTTCCCAAAGGAAGCTGTCTCCTTTGCTCTCATTGACCTAAAACTCTTCATGACCTGGCAGGACGATCATAGTACTGATCAATAGCACAGATAGAGTTTAGTAAGAGTTACCAAAGACTTGCATTTCTGGAACTCCTAATCAAAAATGGTTGAGTAGGGAGCAGTGAATGGGGAGGGCAGAATGTGCTGGGGTGGAGAAATTGCAAAATCTTAGAAGGCAAATGGGGACTATCTTGCAGTATAAGGCAAGATATTTGCAAAAATAATTCATCTGACTGAAGACCAGAGATTCAAGGCACACAGGCCCCTTCACATGATTAACTCAGGTTAATTGCTCACTCAGGTGTAGTAAATATATAAGAAATGGAAGTGAAATGCTCCATGTGTAAAATGAGTCAAATATTCATCTCCCTTTGAAAAGGGATTTGTGATCTGGTGACAGAATTACTGGACTTAAATTGGGCACAATAGTTACAGCTATTAAGATGGATTAATCCCTTTCTAGAACCTGGTTTATGCTACAGAAGTGCACAGGATGCTGCACACTCCTCCAGAATACCACCACACATGCAGGCACACAGCAAATTCAACACCAGCTAGCAAAATCAAAGTGTGTGGAATAGGTAATAAGATGCAGATCTGGGCAGCAGCAGCAGCTACATGACTGCTGAATACCCTTGAAGAATAAAGCTTTGTCTTCAAAGCTCTGGAGGCCAAGAGGAACTCGAGCCCCGAGAGAGCCTGTGAAGGATTAGGCTCACACAGACTGACCTGCCTCCCCCATCATAGGAGAGAAGACTAGAGATCACCTTTCTGAAGAGAAGCCTCACTTCTGTAAACTCATTTCCCACAGCAGGTTGCTTACTCAAATTAAAGTTCCATAATTGATAGATATTCAGTTCAACTATTTTTAGGTATTCTTAGGAGCGGTTTTGTTTTGAGTGCCTGATTAAGTGCAATACTGTGCACCAACGAAGAATTAACAGTGGCATTAATTCGTAATCCAAGAATTCCTCTGTGCATTTTGAAGGGATATGAGTTTAAGAGGATTGGTTGGCATTCATCTGATCACTTTTGGCATACGTTTGCATGGATATGGCTTTTCCACTGGAATTTGTTCTCTATGCATTTCTGAGTCCAACAGCTTTGTTAAACTAACCTCGAGTTTTACCTTTTGTAAATAACCACTGTTTTCCCCCTTCTCAGTTAAAAGGAGGTTTATTTTTCCGATAAAACAGCACCATTACAAAAGAAATGCTTTGCAGACTGCCTGGTATTTGGCTGAAAAGTCCAGCCCTTCAGCATTCACTGACAGAGCCTGAACTACATCACTGCTGAGCCATGCTTGGTTTGCACTGCAAAGAAACCAGCAATACTGGGCTCTGGTCACACTGTCCTTTTTGAATGGCCACTAGCTTGCAAGACTGAACAAAATACAAAAAAGGTTCTCAAACTTTATTGAACTGTTTTCTTTTAATCTAGAAAAGGCAGTAGGATGATTTATGTATTGTCATAGCAGGGCTCTCTTTTTTTCATGAGGGACAGGTGGTACTAACCTGTGACACAGGCATAACATGAAAATTTTTAGTCTCTTTGGAGTACATCAAGGTGTGTATCCACAACCAGGAATTAATAATCCTATATCAGATCAGCTTCCATTCTTCAGGACCAAAAAATAATAAAAGTGGGAGGTGTGATCTAATAGCTGACCAAATACCCACCATTGTTTCAATGCAACAGTAAAATATTCCATTTTAGGAGATTATAAAACATACTTCTACAACCCCTGAAGACACACAAAACCCAAGAGGAAAGTTTAACTGTTGAAGAAACTAAACCAGTGCACAGATTGCAAGTGCCACATAACTGAGGTACTGAAATAGCACAGCTTAATTTAGTTGCATCTCTAATTGAATTTATGCTGCAGTAGCCATTTCCGTGTGAGATGTGGCAGTGAAATGTTTTGACATATATCCATTTACCAGTTTCCAATCCAATGAAGTTAAGGGCGAGTGGTGGGTAAGGGAATACACAGAATTGTACCCTGACAGATTTGGTGTGATGAATTCAGCAAGACCGTCACCTACATCTATGCCTTTAGTCTGGTCACAATGATGCAAATCCTGTCTGCTACCATCCACTTTCAACATCATCAGCCCCTTATAAATCTAGTCATTAATATGGGATTATCTTGATTTCCAGATAATGCAGAGCTAGTAAGATGTATTTTGACCATTTGCCTCCCTTCATAATATGTGCATGGGCGAAATACTTGCTTTTCTATTGTGCTTCTGGAACATATTAATATGTTGCTGTAGGGACAGGAAACACTTCTAACATTGACAGGAACAATTTTCACAGGAGCAGAAGGTTCCTTGTGCATCACTATATCCATAGTATTGTTCCAGCTTAAAACAAGTCAAAGTATTTGCTTCTGCAGCTTCTGTTAAAGACCACACCAAAACCACAGTGTTGTGATAGTTCAACACCTTTTCATTTTAGCATCAATTATTCATGTCCCTTCATATCCATCTTTCACCATGATAATGTTATATAAACTCTTCAGAAAAATCTATAGATAACCTAAGACAGACATGAAATATCAAACCTTCTTTAACTGCTAGATTGTGTTGTATGCCCTTTACCATTACTTCAAATGAATTACTCTGCTGCCTTTATAGGGTTCTGTCTCATTTTAAAGAGTGTATTAATTATCTTCTCAGGTTTGTCATTATTCACTCACTCCTCCTTGGAAAAGCTACAGGCTAAAGTAAAAGTGTTCTACTTCAGTTTGAAGATATAAAGTCAGTCTGAATTAACTGCAGTCTTCAGCAAAGCTTAGAAGTAAAAGGTAATTTTAACTCTGAAAAAATAACTACTGCACCTGGAAGATTAATAATTTTGTTTTTAAAAGTCACAGAATTATTTGAATGTCAAGATAGTTAGGTAAATCTCGAATTGATAAAATAGACAATCCTTTGCTCTTGTGAGACCCCACCTCGAAAACTACATCCAGTTCTGCTGTCCCCATCTTAAGAAGGGCACAGAGCTGTTGAAGCAAGTCCAGAGGAGGATCACAAAGATGATCTGAGGGCTGAAACAGCTCAGTTGTAAGGATAGGCTGAGGGAGCTGGGGTTGTGCAGCCTAGAGAAGAGAAGACTCCGGGGGCACCTTAGAGCTGCCTTCCAGTACCTGAAGGGATCCTACAGAAAGGCTGAAGTGGGACTTTTCATAAGGGAGTCTAGCAACAGGACAAGGGGGAATGATTTGAGGCTGAGGCAGAGTAGGTTTAGACTGAATCTTAAAAAGAAATTCTTCAGTGTGAGGGTGGTAAGGCTCTGGAACAGGTTGCCCAGGGAGGTTGTGGATGCCTCCTTCCTGTGGGTGTTCAAAGGCAGGTTGTATGAGGCCTTGAGCAGCTGAGTCTAGTTGTGAGGCTTCCCTGCCTGTGGCAGGGAGGTTGGAGTAGATTATCTCTGAGGTTCCTTCCAACCTAAGCCATTCTGTGATTCTATCTCTAACCAGAGACTGGAGAAAAATCCTTCTCTTCTCCTATACCTCAAGTGCAGCTTGCAGCATGCATCTGAAGTGGGTTATTCCAGAATTGCAGTCTCTTTAGAGCAGTTAAAATTGAAGTCACTGCCACTGATAGCTATGTCCTTGAACAGGAACCAGGCCAGTCAAAGTTCAAATAATAATGCCTGGCATTTTTTTGTTTAAATAGTAGATTTAGCTTTTTTCTATTAAAATAGAGAAAACTTTTGCTAAATTGGCCTGTTAAGTAGATATGAAATTTTAAAATCTGTTCTTCATTGATCTCAAGTAAGAGGACAAGGGTGAACACTCACATTCTTACTGATAAGCAGATAAGTTCTGGAACTGTAGCCACTGACCACACTATCACAGGTGTTAACACAATATACATTTCTTCTTATCAGACTTAAAGGCATGCAAACATTCATTTCATTTTGAATAAGGCAAGGAAATGCCTTGCAATTCAGTGTCCTTATTAGGAATGGGGAAGCATTGGCAGCAGGTTTCAAAAACACTTATGTCTCCACAGGTGTGGTCAGATGGAATTCTTCACGTATTAGTCACTCCTTAGTAATTTCTAGGATGGTTATTTATTTCTTGAATGATAGGCACTGGCACAAAAAGCCTGCAGCCTCACTGGCTCAAAGATTATCATGTTTATTTATCAGTAATGCTGGACTTCAATCTGAGTGACACCTGATCTAGCAAAACAGAGATTCAGAATAAGCTGTGTGATAGCCAAAGCTTACAACAGCCTGAAGAATTACCTTCTCTTTGCTTCTTCATATTGAAGGCGTAATCTCACTTTCTCAGCCAACTGGTTATTGCTGCTGGTAATAAACTGAAACAGAAAATATATAAAATCAGCAACTTTGTAACTACTCCTCTTTTGATATTCCCTCCTGCAACTGATAATGTTACAAGTTAGACTTGCTCCTGTCAAGCTCATTCATTTGGTAAACCAATCACAGAACAAGAAATTATGACATTTGATAATATTTTCAAAAAATGATTTCTTCAAATATTTAAAAACCTACAGGATTTGGACACTTCCTTTGGCTTAGTTCACCAGAAAATGTACCACATCTATCCCAGGTTTCTATTTTTATGCACATACAAATAGCTTTGTAATTTTTCTTCTTGCATGCCATTTGCAATCTTTAATTGCTGCCTTGCATTTTGTTTTGCATGACATCTTGCTTTGGTTTTAAAGCCTTAAAGACAAGGAACATCCCGTCATGCCCAGTTCTGAAGTTCTTTAGTCATATATGTGGGCCTGACCAAAAGGCACTGCAAATGTTTTACGTTCACAGGAGAGGCTTCTGTGATGTCCTGTGAGACACAGGATGTACCCACAGCATTGACTGAGTCCTTTCTGAGACTGGCACCAGCCTGGCAGTTATAATCATCTTGCACAAGTGGTTTACGAGTGTGTTTGATGGCATCAAAATACCTGCAAATATGTCATCATTCCCACTCATAACACACTAAAAGCCAAACATACTCTTAAGGGAAGAGTCCTCATTAGAGCTGAGCCCATACATAGCTGCTGAATATTTCTTGCCTAGTAGCATATCATTGCTATGAAGAGCTGAGGGAATATTTGTATCACAAGAAGTTATACCTCCAGGCAAAATAAAACTTCCTTTTTATTCTCATCTGAGCTGGTTTAATAGTGTAGGAAAACAGCAGCTTGCCTTTAGAGATATGTTAACACAAAAATGAGGCCACACTGAAGTTCAAACCAGGAGAAGCTATCATTTCACAGATAACTTGCAAGTGCTTGGAAGTTTGTACTAAGGCAGTACACTACATGCAGTTCAGAGGAATGGCTCCCCATCCACTTGGTTTCTCATACATTACTCACATTTCCTGAAACATCAGTCTGGGAGCTGACATCCAGGTACTGCCGGGGTAACAAAGGGCTGGAGCTTTCCACGGACACGCTGCTGGTCCACAGGTCTGACTGGGATCCTCTGTCATTCACAAAGCTTTCTTTTAACTTGGCCAAGCTCTAAAACCACAAAAAGTCATGAGGTAAGCTGACTCCTGCACGAAGTATCTCATCAGTTACATAGCTTTAGCCTTAAGATCTGACCATGTTTGCTGTGTGCGCTCAGACTCTGCAAACATAGAGGCATGGCTGGACTGCACCTCAAAGAGCACAGAGGAGCCCACAGGCATTAGCACACTGTCTGGCCTGCACAGACAGGTTCTCTGCTGGAGGCAGCAGACCAAGCAGGTTACAGTGCTTCCACAGCTTCTCCAGCCCTGTTTTGTGACAGCACTGTCACACTGGTTCATTCCTCACTGATAAACCCTGACAGAAACACTCATTGCTAAGCAAGTGCTTGCTAACATTAGTTCCTGTATTTTATACTTCCTTACTTCCAGGATCTGAGGAAGAAAAAGGCTGCCATCCAACCAAAATACAGAACTAATGTATGTTAATAAAATTCTCACTTAAATATCTGAAATACAAAATACTTAAATTACTTCTCAGAAATTCAATCTGATAGTTATGGTGACACAAGACACAATCAAGTCATCCTTTTACAATACCTGAATGAGGTCTTGTTTTTCCTTCTCCCCCGATGTGATGGCCTTCTTGAGAGCTTTCATTTCATTTAAAATGGCTTGTGCCTCATCAAGTTTGTAGCCACCTTGAGTATCAGACATTTTCATGTCGATTCTGTATGGATGTTTAAAAAACAAACAAAAATGTACTAAGCTAACTTTATAAAAAGTCCAGTTAATTTAATCATCCTACATATATGCATCTTGACCTTAATTTTTAAGAACACACCTTGAAGTATAACAATGACAACAGAAGGAACAAGGAACCCCACCCCTCACTAGCTGAGTTACTCCCCTCAGCAGTAAGTTAAGCTTCAGAGCTCTGATTTTAGCCATGCATTCTCTTTGGCTCCTTAGGGAGCACAAAGACTCAGGCAAAACCCCCAGAACAGTAGGTTTGGGCAGATTGCTACTGGTTACCGTGCTTCTGAGGAGGATCAATGGTGCCATCTATGAGAATTCCCTTGTTTTCTGTCGTGATTTCAAAAACCAGGCACAGACCTGCCATGCACGGATGTATTTGCTTGCACAACCTAATTACAAGCTGCCTTATCCTTCCTCTTCCTGAAGGAATTCTGCCGCAGTTTATGTTTATAATAAATAGATCTTAAGCAGTGAAATAATTTGAAACATGACAGATGTCTCATCTTACAAAGATAAGTACCTGAAACTTTTCTCCCCTTCTAGTCCACCCCATATTTTTAACCAGCACCCTAAAACAATGGCTATAATAATTAAGACAAGAGGCTGTACTGTTCCATCTGCATTGAGCAATATTGAGTAAAACAGAACACCATTTAACTGAGAAGATCCTGGTTCAAAATCTTTTTGCCACGAAGTTAGCTCTGATGTGGTCAGTTGCATACAGGCACTGATTTGAGAGAACTACTCCCATGGCTGTGTACTGCTTTCAGTTGCATATGCCTAAAGATAGCAGCAGCAACATATTTCAGATTACATTATTTAGGCAGCTATTTATAAAAGTAGAAGGGGGTGGACTACAAGGCAGAGATGTTTTACACTGAAAATAAGATCTTGAGAACAAACTTACTTCTTCAGTGTTTGAAATCCATGTTCTTTGTATTGAAGCTCTTGCTTCATGTGAGCTACTTCTCTCTTGAGTTTATTAACCTGCAGCAAAGCAAGGTGTTTTTAGAATGACCTTTAATATGAATATTTAGGTACAGAACTACCCATTCAATTAAAAAGTTACTCTCTAAACAAGGTTTCGAGATAATCAGTTCATCTCAACAGCAGCCAACAGCCCTGACTGCCTCCTCATCAGAACATTACCACTGGGGCTTTACCCAGTACACAGATTACTACACCAGTTAATAAAAGGCTCAAGGGAAGTTCCAATCTCACAAGTGGAAAAGCAGAGGAAAAACTCAAGAGAGACAGGAACAAATCACACATCAGTTTGACACAGAAATGTTTAAACCTTGCCAGTCATTAAAATAAACATTAAGCATCAGTACAGGAGTTACAAGGCAGTGACAGAAACCATCCTCCAAGATACCAAACTGAAAGGCCCCACTGCATGAGGAACACAGCAGGATGATAATACATATTGTAAATCCACTGACCCTACAGCTTGCTGTTTTATATTCCTCTACAGAGGCCAGACTGACCTACTTTACTTTAGTCCTTTCTTCTTCCCAAACCGAGCTCTGCAAGAGAGTGCACACTGCTGCTGCTAACAACCCGCACTAAGCACAGGACAAAACAGCTGCCAGTCTCTGGAGAGAACTCGCAGCTCTCTAGTGCTGTAGCACACCGAAGACCCAGCATGCAGCTCAACACCCCACAGCATATCTCTGTGGCAGGATGTCCTGCCAGCTTCCAAGGAAGTCTAAAGTCTAAAGGAAAAAATGTGTTCCGAGTCCTTAAGAAGGTAACATTTGAGAATTCTGATAAATTATCTTGTACATTAGAAATGGCAGCGTTAGCTTTTTCAACTGCTTTGGCATCTCCTTTCAGTACGTGCCAAGAGGTTTGGAAATATCTGCGGATTACTCATGGCAATCAGAAGTCCATTCGTACTACTTACCCTAGATTTTGTAGTGGCAATCTCTGCTTTGAGGATCTCTGGGTCATACTTGGAACTTGACGATGAGCCAGAGAGCACTAGAAAAAAGACAACACCCAGTTTAGGAGCTTTAACTTCCTCCCTGCTCTACTACCAGCCTCATCACAGATTAAGATGTCCCATCACTACAGCACACCCAGCTCTTCACACATTGCTGGTATAGGCCTTTTGATTATTTGCCAGATTTCAACTCTTAAAGGCAAGGAAAAGGCAACAGTGCAGTCAAGTATTCCACAAAAAGTGTACACTAAAGAGGCCAGAGCATGCCCTTCATCTCCAAAGCCTCGCTTTGTTCCAGGTTAACACACTTAACTCAGGACTCCCAGATATATTCACTGCATTCAACAGTGTTGCTTCCTGCATTTCCAAAGGCATTTTACAGAACTGAAGGGACAGGCATTGCATAAAGGTTTACTTTCTCTTTAGACTCTCTTGTTGAGTAAACAATCCACTGCTTTTCTTCGTTTCTAAACATTCAGAGAAGAAGAAGAAACTGAAAAAAATGTGATGCAAGCCTTCTCACAGCCTTGAGGACGTGACCAATCATGTAACGTGTCACACTGGATTAAATCAAGGTCCCATTAAGAGCTGAATTCTCTTGTTGGCAGCAGTTGAAACCCTTCGGCTTCAGAAGGTATACAGAAGCTCGCTAACGTGCAATGTTGTTAAGTGGTAGCTGCAAGCAAGGGAGATACTTTGATCCTTGCAGCCATCAGTTTATGCCCTATAAAACATAGGAAAGCATTTCTACCTCTGTCTGGTTGTACTTCTGAAGACAGAACGCATCACACCACTGTAATTCAGGTTCACAGTGTTCTTAGTGCACTGCTCTGTTATACCAGGACTTAGGCACTTAAGAAAAGACCAAAAAACTGTTCTTCAGGGATGACTAGTCAAGTAAATTGACAGAAAATAATTTAAATGCTTTTAACATCAGGTACAGGATTAGCCAGTGGAGTTGACCACCATAAGACATAACTCAGCAACAGTGAAGTGAGGGGAGGTCAGTCCACTGATATGGCTATAGTAAGAACATTAAAAGTCTGCAGTATGAAGCATTAGAAAAAAAAAAAATCTGGAAGACTTGCAGGAAATAAGTCCTCCTCTGGAGATTTTCCAGCTCGTAACCAGTAACAATAAGGAAGAAATTTGGCCTTCTATAAACATTTCTGCACGAACTTTTGAAGCAACAGGTATTGATACTTCGTGTGACAAAGAATATGGAGCACAAAGCAATGTTCTTCACACACAGAGAGACAATCCACCAATGTTAGATTTACATGGCAGAAAGCACAGACCCTTAGCTCCCTGACACAGTCACTCAGCTACCTGGGATGTCAAAATCCAACAGGCCCTGGGAATCTGAGATGAGCCTCCTTGCCTTTTTTATTTGGACAGGTGAATTAAGAATAATACCATATAACTTACTGTTTTCCCACTGAGCCAATGACCACATCCTTTCACCTTTGTTGAAGCTCATGCTGCAAAGTTTGCACACTGACTCCAGGGACTGAGGCAACTGCAGTGGTGTTTACTAACAATTATCTTTATCAAAGAAGCAGCTGTTACTTTTGAGACAAAGTGGGCAAACGTGGAGAGTGACACAGCACAATACATCCCAACACTCTATCAGAGGACCAGCTTCAAGCATTCTACTGCCCTAGTAGATCCAAGACTAAGAGGCACTATATAAAAGTTCACTATCTACTCACAGCTGGTCTGTGAGCCTAGTTTGTGTTCCCAAACATCATGCAACTGCCGGTATTCTTGCTGGGCCAACTCAAGCCTCTGCTGTTTCACTTGATAGATCTCCTTCTGTGCAGCAATTGCCTCCTGGGCCAGGACAAGGTAGTCTTTCAGCATATGCTCCTGCTCCCGCCGCCATTGCACACGAGGGTCTTCTATCTGTGTAGTTTCTTAGAGAGAAACAATAAGGAGACAAGATCAAAGGGTTGCAAGCTTTGGGCTGCTGCCTGGAGAAGCTCCACCTTTTTTGGCCCCTTAATACCATCCCATAATAAAAAAGTGGAATAAGGCCATCTTCCTTTTTTTGTTCGGAGGTTACCATTGCTCCACAATGAATTCCAATAAGCTCTGCCATGCTGAATCACTGTGTAGAAGAACTTGTGGTGAAATCATTGTACACCTCTCCAGCTCCTCTGCTGCTGAAGCCATTCTGGGTCTGCCTCTTAAAACACCCACACAAGTGCATGTACACAAGAGCTCTAAGATACTGACACTGACTGCTACGACTTACCTTTATTGCAACTGCTTTATGACGTTACTAATAAAGTACTTCTACCATTTCACTGACAAAAAAACAACTTTCAGAAAACATCACTGCCATATGACTGCATTATACTGCAAATGAAAACATGAAAGCAATTATAATTCTGCCCATCCTCTTTGGCTGCCAAGTGGCTTTTATTAAAAAGGGGAAAGAACCTTTTCATTCAGATTCCATAGGTAAGTAAAAATAAAATCTCATTAAGTCACAGAGTGTATTCATGAGAAACATCTACAGTGCCATTATATAAACAGCATCTCAGAAGGGGAGTAAACACTTCCTTCACTGAAAGCAGGCACAGCAGCAAATCACTGCAGAACACAGGAGGTGGAGTTTAATAAAAATATTTTTTGGTAACATAGGCAACAGAGTCAGGAGAAGCTATACCACTTCCATCTCCCTCACCCCAGCACAACCAATACGTTGCTTTCCAGGTTTCTAATCATGAAAAAGGCACAAGGTCACAGGCATGCAGCTATTCCTAACACTAATTAGGCACATTTATTGTCAGTATTTTCCTCAGTTTTGTGAAGAAGTGTCCAAAATGTTTTTTCTTTTTTTTTTTTTGAGGCTACTCTATGTTCTTACTTGGAATAGTTTCCAATATTCAGTTGACTAAGTGCTCTAAACTGTCTAAACTAGCATGCTTGAATAAGGATCCCCAGTTACCACATAATGAATAATTAATAAAAAGGAGCTGTTTGAAACTATCAGTAGGAATCTAATCTGCATTTCTTAAGAGCCTCTTTAAATATTTAGTAAAAGCTGCCATGATGGAAGGTATGAGCAGCTCTTAAGTGAGTCAGGCGTAAGACTAACACTACGATACACAGGATGGAGGGAAGAAAACAGCTTGATAATAATCCTAGGAGTCAAACTAGAAATAAATGATTCTACACAAGGGATAGACAGTCAACCATTTTCACAAGCTGTCCATGATCATGCTGAGGAGAAAATTAACAACACATTCCAGCAATAACTTGTTTTAACAGTATCTTAAGACTTGAAAGAACACATGGCATTTCAAGTTACATAAAAAACTTTAGAGAAACTTCAAAAGATAATAAAAAAAAAACATTTTAAGACACCAATGGTAAAGTTTGCAGAAGCATTTTAACAAAAAGTCCTTTACAGGTCCTGTTAGCAACATTTTAGCCTGGACCAGAAAAACTGAGCCAAAATAACTTGAGGAAAAAGCAGCTACTTCTGCCATCCATAGTGTTGGTGCCCTTCAAGGTGTCTATTAGAGGGAGCAGAAGAAAAGCCAGGAAGACACAGCAACATATCAACTGTAAGAGTCTGAAAACATCAGGCTTCTGTCTCTATTCTTGTCCCCCAAACCCACTTTGAAGATAACCATTACCCACACCTAGATGGAGTAAATCCCTTCACTCCATAGCTGAATCAGAAGGGGAAGGTCTGCTGTGAGGTTCCCAGGGAGCTGCCCTCCATATTCCCAGACAGACAGCTTCTCTAGAACAGACTGGGTGAACAAACACCAGCAACCATGACTCAGGACTCTTAATTTCAAGCTTAATAAGTATGTTGGCAAAGTAGCCACAACTCTTGAAATCTAGTTCTAGGTCCTAAGTGTACTTTTACCTATAGCTTCCTCAAACTCGATTATTCCAGTTTTCCTTTAAACTAGCAGCCCATTTTCCCCATAATCCCAAGAAGTGGGGCAGTGGAAGCTGCCGCAGGGAAATCCCTCCATTATAAGCAACCAGGAGGAGCATTATGAAAATCTGAACCCTGAACACCTCTATGAGGTGCTAAAACACTGACACTGTCCCAAACACATACAGCAGCTAACAAAGAGAACATTTAGCAGCCAGCTCATGGAGAGGAGAAACAGACTTGCATACCAAAACTGTTTTGGTCCCATTTTTCTAACTATTCTCCCCAATCCTTTCAGTAATCACAGCACTAACTCTGTCTCCCTGATTGTAGCTCTGAGCTTTGATTTTCAAACATGCAATAACAATCAATGAAAATGTTGCCTAAGGGCTCTCGATCTGCTCCAAAGACTGAGAAATGCAAAAAACATTCAAAAGTCAGATGACAAGGACTACAGAAATGCAGGCTATTACATCATTTGTTGACTTGTGAATTTTTAATTGAATATTGAGCTTGTCATAAATAAATCCGATTGTTTCATTATTGAAGAATGTAGCCTTACTATGCTTGCATCAGGATCTGGCAAGAAAATCGTCATTTCTTTGTGCAAATCAAATTCCAGAGAAGTTCTCCCAGAAACAGACACTCAGAGCTATGCATTAGTACTATACCAGAAACATTCTGGGTACTCAATTCAATTGTATTTATTTTGGCTCAGACAGAAGGTTAGAAATGTTCTTCATCTTACTTTTTTCTTAATGGCTCCTGGCTTTAGATTTAATTTAGGTCTGTCCTTGGACTTGCTTCTGATAATTAGTGTGCAGCAAGAACCAACATGCCTCCATCCCCTTCACACCCTCTGATGACAGCTCCTTCCTGCACAGGGAATTTGCAAGAGACCTTGGAGAAGAAGGAGGTTTTGGACAGTCTCCAGAGGATACTTCAACATAAACCACAAAGACAAACCTCTTGATTAGCTGAAGGCAAGTGGATATGGTTTTCTTCATTATGATTTGGATTAGAGCTGGCATAAGAAACAGCACTATGATTTTGTTTATTTTTAACCTTTTAACTGAAATTAAAGCTACAGTCTTGTAGCTTCTGGCATCACATAGAAGTGAAACTGCAGGTGTCAGCATGGTTTGAACCTTTCTCTGCATGCCCTTGAAGCCTGTGGTGCTTTTGAGTGGCACTGATCAGGGCTAACTGGACCACAGATGGCTCAGACCTGCAATCAGATCCTTGTTCATTCACCCTGGGGCAAGCTCAAATGTACAGTTAAGATCATGTTTTGTTTGTCCCACCTAGATGCTGCAGTTTGTGCCAGCTGAAACACTCAGGAAGTCTGACAACCTTCCACCTCCCACAGCAGGCTTCAGATCAAGGTAATTTTCCTGTACCTGAACTGCATCCCCCCAAGACTACAGCTAGCCATCCTTGGCAAACGCTGAGGAGGAAGTTTTGGCTAGGGTGGGCCACTGTGACAACAAGCACTCAGGTTTCTTCAATGTGGATAGGAGACAAAGACCAATGAGAAGATAAAAAAATACATCTCAAATTGGAAAGAAAATTGAGAGGAGGCAAGGAAAAAGACTTGGAAACATCCTCTCATTTAAACTGAACCAAGCTTTTCCCTGTGGTCAGAGGCAAACCTGATGTTCACATCAGAAGGGTGCTGAATATGATTTCTTTTGGGGACAATGCCAGTTGCCACAGAACCTGCAGAGGCCTACATCTACTCCAACAGTCCATGTCACTGCCTGATATACCAAACGGATGGAACTGATCCAAAGGGAAAAAAAAAAACAACCAACCAAAAACAGATGTTTCACTGGTAAGGAAGAGGGAATAAACAACTTCCCCAAAAGAAATGTACAGGTAAAACTGAATTGGCAGGACCCTCTTAATCCAACACTGCTGCCTAAACACAGCAAAGCTCTTCAGCATCACTGAAGGTGGCATTTCCCTGTCTCTGGGCTGCTTGTGGTCTGGAGCACTCTGGTAGGCATCTCTGACATCCCAGCACCTGATAAAGCAACCTTCAACCACAAGAGAATAACTAACCACATTTTTTACTCCTCTGGAGATCTTGCCCAGGCTCTTATCTCTTCCTGGTTGCACATAGTCATGAAAACATTAAATCATTCAGAAGGAAATAAAAAGAAGTCTTAGCAAGAATTCTAAACTCAGCTTTTACTCATGCTGAGGTCATTACAAGAATAACTCAAACCCAAGTGAGACCAGAAAAAGCATTAAGATTCAAACTGTATTTAAAAAGCACCCTCATCCTTAACTCTGCAGAGTGATTTCCTTGTGGAACAGAAATGGACACAAGATATGGTCTCACAGACCTATAGGGGATTCCAATTTGTATCTTTCAATTTAGCAGCTTTTCAAGCAACGTTCACCCAGCAATCTCCCCTGCAGTTCTCCTGTGTGTGACTCTGTACGCTTGTCTACCTTTCTCCCCCACTATCCTTTCCTGTAAAAGGAAAAATTCAACATCCCCTGCCTTAAAAATATTTTTATTTAGAGCTTTTATCATCCCATTATTACAGTATTTCCATGGCTTCAGCCTATTTCATATGTCACCACATCTGGAGACATTTAATCTTTGCATTGCAAAGGGAAGTTTGGACTTCTTGAGAATAGGGTTTTTTTCATTCTGAATTTTTAATATCCAAGAGAAGTTCCTAAAACTTGGAAGGCAGTGCCCAGGGAAAATGTGGCTTTTCTGGGAAAAAGAAGTGTGTGAAGAAAACCAAGGAAAAAAGCCACAACAAACAACCAAACACTCCCTGACTTCTGCGTTTTTAGTTAAAAAAGGATTTTGTAACTTGTTGATAAAAAGTTGCTGAAATTCTCAGTTGAAGTCTTAGAAGAAGATTAAAAAAAAAAAAACAACAACAACAAAACCAACACAACTTCAAGGCACTTTTGTCTTTTCAAACAAGTTTTTCTTCTCTGCATGATTTACAAGCACCCACAAAAGAGCTGGGCATGGTTCTGCTGTGAACTTCTGGACTGCAGTAGGACCTGTTCTGTAAAGAGAACCAAAGTCACTGATTGATTTTATTACTTTTTTCAGGGCAGTTGTTCTATCAAAACCCAGTTTCCTAATGATGCCTGTAATGATATATCAAATTCTGTATTTTCTTATAATTCAAATGAGCTTATAAAGCTTAACACTTCTGATCTATCAAGGAATCCAGCAAAGACAATAAGCAATGGCTAAATTTGAGGATAGACACAGAATAAACATGCCACAAGCCTGAACTGAACTCTTTTCCAGCTTGCACAACTCTCAGGACATCCCAAGCTTATGTGAGCTTATCCTCTCCCATACAGGTAGCACTGCTACTGCAGCAAAGGGAGCTCAAGCAATCATTGAGTTTATCCCTGCCTGAGGAATCAACATGAGACCTTTGCACTGTTTCCAATGGTCTTGCCACAAGGACAAATTCCAGACTAAGAACAAACTCCAGATCACTACTACCTAGTCAGACTCCTCAGTAGAGCCAAATCTTACAGGTGTGTCCATAATATCAGCTTGAATGTAACTGCTGATTTGAAGACCACGAAGCAAAAGGTCTCAGATTCCTGTTTTAGAGAGGGCAGTTAACTTGTACAATGCAGAAGGACAGGATTTGCTTTCACAAGCTGCAGATCTCATCTGCTCCAAAACATGCTGTTAGCTCTTTTTCTGGGGGGTTGTGTTCAATATATTTTAACACAGGCACAAAACAAACACTCTGCAAAAATATAGTAAGGTGTCACTTACTGGTGTTGTGGTCTATGTAATAAACGCCAACCTGAGGGTCATAAGCTTCTTCCCATCCTAATGGCAATTCATCACTAATGCAGTCTGCAAAAGTCAGTGGTTTAGTGTACCTGAAATGTAAAATAATATTTAGGATTAAAAAAAGAACACTTCTGTATATTTGTTCCAAACAACTGAACATGAAAGTACCACAAGGGCTGCAGTATAGAGACCAACAGAAAGCTGAAAAATATTTTAAAGCTTTTGTTCTTATTAAATAATACTCCACAAACTCTTCCCTTTCTTCATCTGAAGTTGCAACATGATGACTTCATTCTGACAGAGCTCCTGAGCCTTGCCCAGCTCAGCCAGCACTCACTCAGCAGAGGAACATGAAGAACTTTGCCATAAACAATCCCTGTCTCTCACGTGAAAGAACAAGGCTGTTTGCAGGCAAGTCCTGTATCAGAAATATGTAGACAAGAAGAAGCAAGATGAGAAATGCAATTTGCATAGCATGAATAATTAAGACTGCACAATCAATAGCAAATGCTGAAGACTGTGGGACCACTTGTCATGCAACTCCACTCATTTGCATTGCAATATGTTCGGTTTCATTAATGACAAACTAGATTAGTCTCTCAGTATCACAAAAATGTGTAATCCACTCTGTCCAAATGAGGAAGTATTTCCACAGTATTGCTCAGAGACGTTTTTCTATTAGAAACTACATTCAGCAACATCCTGAAGGCTTGGATGGCTAAAAACAAAGTTTGGAGTACCCACTCCTCGAGTGATCCCACAGATTTTAGTCACTAAAAACAAAACCCTTTCCCTTTGACTGAGATAGTGAAGTTCAGTTTACACCAACAAAACTACTAACCACTGCAGGGAGACACAAGGCAGGAAGAATTAAGATTGCAGATATCTCACATACCCAGCTGCCAAGCACAACATGCCACTGGCCCACAGATTCATCGCAAGCCCACATGGCATACGTGGAAGGAGGGTCTGCGAGTCTGACTTGCCAGAAGAACCCTTTGGGCAGAAAGCACAGAACACACCATACAACATCACAGCCCCTCTCTAGCAGTTAGTATGCATGGCATGCTAAGAAGAACTGGGTCAAACTCTGCCACATACAAGCAGTGTGCCACAGGAAAGTAAGGTGGTTAAGAGAGCAATGTTCTGACCCCCTGCAAGAGAATGAAGAGGTTTGCAGAAAGCCTTTCACATTCAAAGGCAAATCAGCAGGGCTGACCGACAGAGTTAGTATTAAGTTTCAAGCATGCTTGAGCTTACTTCATCTGGAGGCACTGAGCAGCCAACTGGTAGCCCCAAATTAACAGCTTACAGTCACTCATCATTGTAAAGAGGATCTTTAGGAAAAAGACTACAACCATAAGAATTTCAACATAAAAATCAACATTTACTGACATAGTCCCCCCTCAACACATGACCTGGATGTCTGGTACACAGTAACAACAAGGGCGAAGTCTAAGTGGACTTTTGTGCATCATTTGATTAGCAACACTCAAAATATTGCTGTGAATTTTGTGAATTTATGATTGCTGCTTTGATATTTCTACAGAGAGCTTTGTAAGAAGAGGCATCATTTGGTCTGCAGTCTCTCACCTTGGACACCAGCTTCTACTCAGTCCTACAGATTGATTAAACCAGAAACCAAGTATTTCCCATTTCCCAGCTACATTTTTGGGAGTAATCCATGCAAACATGCCTCAACACAGAGCATTAATTAAACTCATACTTAAAGGTGAGAGTGTGCTGCAGATATGAAACATAACTTGATAGCTTAATTTGTATTACACACTGAGTGGAATTTTCTGCAGCAGAATTCTGCGTAAGAATCACATTTAAGATTAAAATAAGACTTTTTTTTTTTTAATAAATTTTAAAAAACCAAACTCTCCAGCCTTGAGCAGCACTATCAGTCCCAGGACTCAAGACCATTTTCATCACGGAATAGCCGACTTCAATACTCCAAAGTTTAATACCAAACTCATAAAGCTTCTGCTCAGCTTTTGTCCATTCCTGCTTTGCTAGAAGCAGCTGAATTCCTTCTAGATATGCTCAGGAACTGTCAGACTGCACAGGAAGCCAGGATCAAGCAACTGAAGGTTGCTTAGTCCTGTTTTCCACATGAAGTGCAATGCATGAACTACATACATCCAGTCAGCTCTTTCAGCTGGAGTTTTAGAAAAAGAGAGGGGAAAAAGCAAGGCAGGATCAGTGCACTGTAGCAATGCCACAAGCCAGCTGGAGACTTGCCAGTTACAAGGGCTCAGAAACAGACAGTAATTTCACCTCTGAGATTCCTGTTTTGAGCGTATCTCACAAGGCGCACCCACCACCAAGCAGAGACTAGTGCTGTCCTCCCTGGCTGACTGCAAGCTTGCAATTATCCCATTTGCACTAAGGGTAAGTATTCATTAAAGGAGAAATCTGTCATTCAAACAGCAAACAGAGGACTAATTAGTTTTAGAATTAAGGGAGTAATTCCATTTATTACAGACAACATATGTCATATAGCTATTTCCCCAAATAACTGCAGCTTCATCACCAAATTACTTGCTCTTCTAAACTCCTTTTCCTTGCCATTGTAGGAAAAAACTGGCACAAAGCAAAACAGCAATGCTGCAATTACAGATGAAAGACACACAATATGTTGTGTAGCCAGACCATTAATAAAGCATAAAAAGGAAAAAAAAATATTTTCTTGTTTAAGGATATGATTTTAGGGGTTATGAAGACCGAAATAAACCAATTTTCCAGAAGGAATCCAAAACCAAGCATCTCCCTAAGCACACTGACAATGCAGCATGACTGATGAAATGAGCAAAAGGTAAAGCCTCTTTCTCACAGCAAGACATGATTCAGTTAGTGTATTATTTCTGCACAAAACAGGACTGTTTCTGCATTTGGGAAGTTAAAGCTAGGGCACATCTGCAGAACTGTTTCTTTTGAAACGTCTCCTTTGTAATTCACAAAGCTTCCTAGCAGCCTTGGAAAAATCTCATCAACTTGGTCAAACCACACTACCATATAATAGGTTCTCTCTGTAGCTAGACTCAAAACAGCAATCCAGAAAAACAGACCCCTTTCATCCACTGTGCTTTAGAAGGAAGGAAACCCACAAAAACATCTATGCATTCTTTACCCTTCAGGTGTATTCACCCAGCTTTCAAAAGAAAGCAGTGCACCCAAAAGTTCAGAAAACCCTGACTTTTGTGACTTTACTTCTGATCTCCAGTCACAGAGAGGAAACCAAGGGGAAAACTTCAAAGTCAGTATGTATAGCATTTTTTATTAAACCCCAACTAGTCCAGTTAAGAGATGACATTTTCAGTAACATGACTTTGTCTGCATCTTCCAGTCACACTCACTTAGCTCTAATACCCTTTAGAGCATCAGTTAGACCAGAATTACTCCTGAAGCACTTCATCTGCTTCCAAGTTGCAGGCTAAACTTGGTGTGGGATTCCTATAAGAGAAACCAGTCTGAGCTAGAGAAGGTATTTGTAAATCACAGCCTAACTGGCATTTTAGCTCAGCAAAAAGTTATCACATATAAACTCACCTGGATCTCACCTTCATCCTACCTGCAACAGGCAGAGGCTGAGGGGAAAGCCATTGTTCATGGCCAGTGCCAGTGAACGTACTGAGGCACTTCACAAAATGCATGCCCCAAATAGCTTGAGTATTTGTACAGCAAATGGGTTTTGAATCCTGCTCCCACAGATAGAAATAGAAAGTTAGTTTCCTAGCTCTAGTTTGCAAGTCAGAGTTTTAAATGAGAAGGGCTTCTACATTCCTTATTTTTGATCTATCGCCTTCAGCTTCTTCCACAGAAAACTGGAAACCAATGTTATCGTGTGCAAACATTATTAAATGGAAACTTGCCCATCTCAGATTCAGAAAGCCTTTCTGTAGTCTTTGGCTCTACTGTTGTCAATCAAAAACCTCATTACATGAGAAACTCAAGGCAAATAATCCTTGTATAGCAAGTTTTTGATTGACAGAAGGTTTTTTAAACATGGCTGTAAGATCATAGAAGTTCCTGACAGGAGCAGGAGATGGGTGAACTGCCACTTACAAATCTGGAGTTAATAAAACACAGGTAACAGAAATCAATTCTAAATTTCTTGAAGCAGGAAATGTTCTTTTTGTAATGATTTGATTTCAGTGTTGATTGGTGGCCTACAGCAAGTGAGCAAAGCCCCATGCAGCTTTTTAGGTAGGCTGGTGGCGGGGTATGTGTGCATGTATGGGTAGAAAGCATGCCATGTGCTTGGCTCACCGCAACGGGAAGCATTTAGAAACCACCAGGGGACTGCCAAGTTTGTGCTGTACATAAACCCACCTAATCCCCGTGTTTGCAGGTTCCTCAAACCCACATAACACAGTAAAGCCATTTAAACAGTAGAGCCTTATTTTAATCAGTTCAGTAGAGATCACATGGCCTTACACAAAATCCTTCATGACTCTATATGGGTGAAACTACACAGCAGGGGATTTCCTACAGGTTACTGTACTGACAGCAACAGTTCACTGCACAAGGAACAAAGGTGGCACCTGGATCACTCAGGGCCTTCACTGTCAGATCCTATTACAGCTAACATCTAACAGCTCAACAGTTCCTTCTGTTTCTCCCCTACCCTCTTGTACTCACAGGCACACAGTGAGGGTATGAGGGGTACAAGTTTTGTGGGCAAGATGTAAACCAAGATAACCAAATCCTAGAATGGCTTAGGTTGGGAGGGACCTTAGAGATCATCTGCTCCAACCTCCCCACCATGGGCAGGGATGCTTCTCAACTAGACTCAGCTGCTCAAGGCCTCACTCAACTTGGCCTGGACACCTCCAGGGAGGAAGCATCCACAACGTCCCTGGGCAGGCTGTTCCAGAGCCTCACCACCCTTGTACTGAAGAACTTCTTCCAAAGATCCAGTCTAAACCTACTCTTCCTCAGCTTCAAACCATTGCCCCTTATCCTGTTGCTAGACACCCTTATGAAAAGTCCCTCTCCAGCCTTCCTGCAAGATCCCTTCAGGTACTGGAAAGCAGCTATTCATTATTTAAATTATTATTATTTATTATTATTATTAAATAATGGTTTTAAAGTATTTTAAAATATTTTAAAATCATTATTAAATTAAAATATTATTATAAGTTGTAAATTCTAGCAGATACCTCCAGTCATAACACTTCTCTTACAAAGCCAAGTAGTTTTTAGAGCCAGTCTTTTGTGAGAGAAGCCTGGAGTCAGATTTTATTTTTAATGTCTTCTACTGCATTGTTTGGGGTTTTTTTGTTTGAATTAATTTCTCATTTGAATACAACTTACTGCTCATTATGTGCCAGGATGTGCTAAACAGACCAGGACAGAGAACAGGCTATAAGCACCTCAGTTCCAGCTGTGACATTGGTTGGGTAGCTGTACCCAAGATTCCCATGGATCTGAGTTCTGAGGAACCTGTTAATGGGAAGAGCTCCTACTGTAAGTCAGAAGGCTGCTGCAAGAATCTCTACCAGGAAGCTTGACATGATGACATACAAGCTTCTTTGTTTTTAATGAGGTCGTTCCCATTCTCAAGGCAGATGCTGATTATTTTTAAACTTCAGCATAAAAAAACCTCTCACTTTGCAGACATGTTTTCCTAGGGCTACACCAATCTTCTCCTCACAAACACTTTTAAAAATAGACTCCTACACATTTATTACTCAAGTTGATGATCCAGCCCTCAAACATACCAGGGCTATTTGTCACTATAGTAACTGTTTTCCCCTGGAGCATCTTCTCTGGCTGCAGGGAGAATTGCCTTTGGAGGGTGGAGGTGTGGCAGCAAAGAGGCTCCATTTTGCAGTCTTGCTGGCAAAGCTTTCCTCACCCTGGCACCACACACCTGGGCACAATGAAACACTCCCTTGCATTCCCACTCCAGCTGCAATTTAGCAAAAAGGCAATGAGAATAGCCCATCCCTAACAGCCAGTACCCTCAGCAGTGACAACAGGCAGCTCTGGGCCAAACAGCACCCTCAATTGCACTAAAACCTCAGCTACAATGGGGTCTAGAAGGGGAGACCTCCACACCAAGAGGAACAGAAAGGAGTAATTCAGGACCCAATAAGCAGGTAAGAACTATGTGCAGCAAAATGCTTCCCAGGTAACAAGAAGTAACCTTTAAGAAGTAATCATAAATTTGAGAAGGTTCTTGACTATGCTCCAAGGAGTCTGATGAGAGATCAAATATGACATTTGAAAGTTTTGGAAACCAGACAATACTTCAAGACTTACACAAAGGCACAGCCACCCTAAACTTCTAGTTACCAAACAGATGTCATTTCAAAGACTCTCAGCATATACAGCATTACAACCTCGGCCTGGTATTCCTGTGATAAAGGATAACAACAGCACTATACCCCTTAGGAAAAAATGGAGTCAAGTCTAAGAAAAACAGGTTATTTGAAGTTGCTGCTGTAAACCACACAGATCTGCTTAAACTACAGCATAACATCATCAACAGCAACACTCTAAAACCCCAACACATCTCGAGAAACCTAGACTGCAGAGCAGCTTTCCTTTGTTGGCATGGTTATGAAGTGTATTTGCAGTCTCCCAAAGATCTCTCATCTTGCCTCTCCTCCTGGCCCCTGATGCTTCATGCATTGGGTCATCTCTAGGATAAGCAGGCCCAACATCTATTCTCAGTGCTGATTTTCCAAACTACAGTAATTTTAAAGAGTCTTATTGTCAATGAAGACCTCAGAGATGCCCTCTCCTGCTCTTTGGCCAGGATATATTGACTTGTATGTAATTTGCAGTTCAGACCCTCTACTGCTTTTGCATGAGCAGGTAACATCAAAATTCTTTTTCTACAGAAACTGGTCACATGCTACCCAAGCAGGTTCTACACAAAGCAGATCAGGAGACAAACAAGGACACCTGAAGTCAGGCAACAGCCTGTATTTTGAGCATTCCAGAGACAAATAAATTTAATACCTTTAAAATTAATACATTTCTAACACCCAGATTAATGGAAGCATTGAGCTATATAATACACAATTTACATCTTCACCAGCCACAACGAGCATGCCTAGTACCACTCAGGCTAACAGCTGCTTGCTTGTTCTATCCACTTCTGAAAAGGCTTGCATGTTCACAAGCTCTACTTTGCACACACTGACAGTTGTTTTGCCCATGTATTTCTCTTCAGTACAGATCATTTACTCCTGTAAGCAAAGAGCTACTTAAGTTATTTTCAAGAAGAAGACTATCAAAAACCATGTACAGATTTTAGATCATTCCCAGAGATTAACAAACTGGTTCTGCTAGCAGGAAAGAGGCAGGAGGTCAGTCATACCTTTTTAATCACTCAAATGCAAAATTCCTGGGATAGTTCAAGGTTAAAAAGTCAGGAAATGGGAGTTGAGGCTTCTCACAACATTAACTTGCCTGCAAGCCTGCCCTCCTGAACTGATTAAGCAGAAAAGATATAAAAGAGTAATGTACAACTTGATGAGAATAGTGCCACACTACTAAGCTAGAAGCATGCAAGAGTTGGAATTTACCCATGGAATTCAAACACCTCTAGTTTTAAATTATTGGGGTTGTTCATTTGTTTAAGTTTGGCTTCAGTTCTTCTAGAAAGAGGAGCAGCCTTGCCACCTGCATATCCTGAACAGACTAAAACCAAGTCAGCTCTCTCTTCACTCAGAGGTTTCACTGCTCTTGAAGAAAACGACTGGTCACTACATAGGAAGGGATAAATTGTCTACCAAACATCCAGAGTAGTCAGACTAGTTTCTTGACATATTTGGGAGATTATGAACTGGAAGACGTGTCTATGTTCTTACAGCCTGCACTCCTACTTCTCTGAAAGGCTGCCTATAGTGTGGGTGGCAGTAGTTTACATTGGCAAGATGCCTCAAGATAAAGAGGTGTATAGGACAGACTCCCTCCCCTGCAATCCAGCTCCTAGAGCAGGGAACCAATAACTATTGTCAGAAAAAGATAAATATTTGAGATTTTAGCAACAAGGTAAGTACTGAACATTTGCTGTACCTCAGCATTCAGGAACCATCTACCCCATGGGCCACAGCATGCAGAGACAGGCAGTGGCAGCAAAGTCAGCTCTGGGGTGACTGGATGTCTATAAAGGGGAACAGATTTGGGGTGCACCCCACAGACAGACTTCACTAGGTACTGAATTTTCACTTTATGTATAGGGAACAAAAACCATACTTCTTTGAGAAGCAATGCACATTACTGCAGCTTTAATAAGACTGCCTGCTTGCTATTTCTCCATTCTAAATGTACTTACGGAGTTACAGAGCTATTTGATATTCCTGATCCCAAACAGCTACATCAGGAGGCTCTTTGCTCTGCGTCACTTGCAAAACAGAGTCTAGGCAAGCAGCAGGGCATCATCACATCCTCTGCTCTTTGCCCTAAAACATAGAAGCTGCAGCTTGTGCAAGGTCTAGATCAGTTCTAGAAACATTCACCACTCTCTGAACTGACAGCAGCCTGTCAACTTCGAAATCTTGTCCAGATAGAGCTGAAACCAGCTACAATAGGAAGCTACCAAGTCAAGTGAACCCCAAAAGAACCCTAACTACTATTTTTTTGCTGTTGCTATTAGTGTTGATGCAATGCCTTCTCAGATCCTGAAAAGTCATACTGTACAAAAGTAAACAGAAATGTCAAAACAAGAACTGATGTCCAGAACAATATCAGGAGAGTAAAGCTTTAGGAGATGTGCAGAGTTAGAATCATAAGATTAAAGCTAATAGGTTTAGTACATTTTTATCCAAAGTAACAAAGCCTTGATTTATTATGCAGTTAAGCCACAAAAAACCCTACTTCTACAGCCAGAACTGTACACAGAACAAAACATAGCTCAGTATTTCACACACTGGAAGGGAGTCAATACAAATCAACAACTATTGAAGTTTCTTCACTCATTTGAGGACAGCAAAAATGAGATTTGCATCACCAAGTGAGTTTAATTGATTTACACTTACAAAGATCATTTATTTTGAATGACCCACTATCACTATGTTTTGCCAACAGACTAAATTTGTGTTAACACAGAAGTTATGATGGCACTTGCTTTTTGCATTCCCCTTCCCCACCTACCTCACACAGCTTCAAGCTCATCTGCAGTCCTTCTGTCAGCTATGGAGTGGCACAAGCAACCTGTTGAAGATCTGCATGCCCTACATTCAGCTCAGGAAGAAAAAGAAAAGTCCATCTGCAGAGGGGTGCAGGCCAGATACTCAAGTCTCACAGTGAGGATCAAAGTGGGAGACGGACTACAGTTCTGGTACTGCTACTTTCAAGAACATGGAAGAATGCTGCTAAGGTGAAAGCCTTCTTCAGATTCAGGACACTCATCTCATCACAAGCAAAGCCAAACATATCAGTACCATGGTATCTTGCAACTGAGATACTGCTGGTAGCACCCCTTGCAATTCCCAGTGGTGAGGGAGATCCTTATCCACAGGGAGTCTCCATAGCTTGTGTGTGACACCAGGAGAGCTGCCTCTTACCCGTCAAAACACCGGTCCACAGCCAAGAGCCTCATCCATGGCCACAGTGCTCAAGGGAGACTGCTTTGCTCTTCTTTGCACAGAATTTACAACACTCCAGGAAAAACAAGCGAGTTTTCCTAAAGCATCTTAGATTGGTGCATGAAACCAAGAAAGGGGACAGCAACTGTTAAATTCAGCACAAGTGTCATTGTGCTGATTTGCCTTGTCTCCTGACCAGGAGAAATATTCTAGCCTTACTCAAAATTCAAAAAAGTTAGACAAATCCCAGAAGTACTATGTAATTTTTCAGAATTCAAGGGAAAACTCATTATGAAAAATTCATTTCCCAAGACTGTTTGCAACTCAAATATTATTGCAGGGAGTATTATCTGAGGATCTCTGTGAACACAAGCTCATGGATGCAATTGATATCAAGCGTTCGAAGAGGATGTAAGTACAAGGGCTCAACAGTTTAACTACAAGCGATAAATGATATTCTGATCATAAATTATAACTGGTTGACAAAAAAAGCAAGGTGGTATTGTTAAACATGTATATGCATGTGTGTGAAGGTGTCATCTTTAGCCAGGGGAGTAACTGACAGTTACTTTGCTCTAAAAGCCTTGTGAGGAAGAGACTCCTATATGTTTTGGCCTGAAGCAGTTCATCATTAGTTTCTAACTAATGCAGTGTATACTTTTTTCATTTAAGTGTTCAACAGACCTTTAAAGAAGTACCAGGTATCAAAAGCATTTAGTTGTTCCTCAGCTCTTAACACAAAGCATTTCTTTCCACTAAGTGAAGACTTAGCATAGGTACTGCTTCATCACCACTCCTCACACGTCTAGGTACGTGTCAAAGACACACCTTACATAGTCTTACTATTAATATTTAGCTACTTTATAACTTCAGTGTTTGAGAAAAGAGCACAGGAACCTCCTTGCAAATGGAATAAACTTCCTCTTTCCAGTATACTCTGAAGGCAACTAAAAGCACCTTAGACTGCTTGTGTCTTTTTCACATTGCTGTAGTCCTACTTCTCCTATCCTTACTTCTTCCTCAGAGAACAGATGTGCAAAACTCCTTTAGACCTTGAAAGATTATAAACTCCAGACAGTAAATGTAAATCAACTACTCTAAATCTCTTTGGAAGCAACGTAACATTCCTTGAAATATTTCTCGTACGACAAATATTCTACACAGAAGAAATTGTCATTGGTCTTAGCATACTATCTTTGCTTTGGTATGCTGAATCTTCTTTGCAGCATTATCAAATTCATCTTTCTCCATAGTCAGTTTCTTGTTCTTCCAGATTTTAATAAAAGGCTGGATGTACAGCACTCCCTCTCAGGAAAGAGCACTTTTAAGAAAATAAAACAAAATCAGAGCAGCCCCTGAAGACTGAATTCTGGGTTTGATTATAACATTACTGGCATCAGTGTGATCACTGCCATAGTACTGGCCACTCACCACCAGAAGTCACAAAGCTAAAGAGACCATACATGACCTCCTATGCCCATGTGAAGTGACTGAGATAAAGGTCCTTGTGAGAAGAAAAATCAGCATTCTACTAAGTCAAGTTGAAAGCAAGCTGGTGGTCCTGTAGGTAGTTCACTCCACAGAAACCCAAGTCACAAACTCTGTAGGTGGATCAGCATTTAACAATCCACTCCCCTCAATTTTCATAGCAAATGAAAGCTGGGGTTGTGGCATCAAGCTCAGACCAACAAAGAAGATGGCTGGCAAGTTCACCAGTTGTGAGAGAAATGGTGTTTGCATCATCACATTCCCTGCCCAGGAGCAGGCTATGGGAAGGCAGCATATGCTATGTAACCCAACTAGATATAGCACATGCCAGCCTACTGATCCTGACAGCTCTGTCATTCAGTAAGAGCAAATACTCTTCCACAAGAGCAGAGGTGATAGCAAGACTACTCATTGCACTTCTCAGCAAGTCGATTCAGCTCATTCAACTGGGACACAAGTCTTCACACACTAGAACAAATGGAGTGCCCCAGTCCAGCTCCATCTCTCTAAGCAGAAGCCACACCATTCCACAGTAGCTAAAACCAGTCTTCCCCAGATCATTAGCATGCATCCAAATTCCTAGCACAAACCTAGAGCCTCTAAAACAAAAGATAAGAGTTTGATAAGTGAGACAAGAATTTTGCTTAAACACTCCCAAATAAACATTTAGAAAGACACTGGCAAACACCTGAATTCCTCTAACAAAAACTACACAGCACACAACAGTAAGCTAATGTAGCTGTGGAGAGAGAGGTTTTTATTCTATCCTTGTCGAGAGAAAAGAAAACAACAATTAATTTTAAGCAGCTGCTCCCAAAGCTGCAGTGCAGTCTCAGCAATAGAAATGCCACAGTCAGAGTCAGTCTGTAATGGCACTCAGATTTCTTCAGGAACGCAGCAGTTAGAATTTTGCAGTGCATCTTCACAGTCGTAGTACTAAGCATCGATTTCTTTGTTGCACTACAAGGGTTGCTTTATTTGTATCATGACGCTTTCCTGGAATGTGCTTCAGGATTAAATGCACTCAAGTTTTTTTTTTTCAAAATTATCAACTTCTAGGCAATGCAGTTTCTTACCCTGAATCGGCATGTGACTGTACAAGGACAGAGAAGGGAGGGAGAATTCTGCCAGATCCACAGCACAAAGGCATCAGTAACTGAGCCAGTCCAATGGTTTCTTCCACAAAAAGCATCTCTCTCACCTACTGCCCTATGCACCCTTTCCTTGCTCCTCTTCCCAGTCCAGCAACTCTGTTCTTGCCTGCCACACCCTCCAAGCCCTCCCACAAACTGCTTTCATTCAGTAACACCAGGGCAGAGTACCCAGGCTTTTGTGCTGAGGGTATTTATAGTTGGGTTAGTGGGACTCGGCAGTT
The DNA here is from genome assembly GCF_027791375.1 of Indicator indicator. Classification (NCBI taxonomy): domain Eukaryota; kingdom Metazoa; phylum Chordata; class Aves; order Piciformes; family Indicatoridae; genus Indicator; species Indicator indicator. The sequence continues at coordinate 14,655,872 of NC_072027.1, forward strand.
GATAGCATGCCAGTGACAAAGGAGTGTCAGGAACAGAAGCAGCACTGGGGAAAGCCATAACCCTCCTTGCTGGTTGTGATGAGCTGCCTGGCTGCTCACCAGATTTCGGGGCACCAAACTCATAGATGACCTGCATCTGCCATGGAATCATAATTAGAAACAGTTCTCTGGAGCAGCCCATCTTCTCCAGCTGCCAGACTGCCTTGCTACTGCCTTCAGACTCAGCATTACTTATAAATGAAGTGCACAGAAATGGTCAGCTTTAGAGGCTGCTCTCAGACTTGATGTGCACCGTGATCAGTCCAGCCCTGTTGCAGGGCCATGTCTGCAGGAAGCAATCTGCTGAAGGTGTACAAGGAGCTGTTTGTTAGAGCTGTGCAGGCGCAGCACTCGCTGTCAGCCTGGCTAGGCAGCACACTGTGTGCAGCGTGGCTGGTGAAGGAATGTGCTCCCTGACTGCACCTTTTCATCTCGATAAGGATTTTCAAGGTCATGTTCACTTCCCTGCCGGCTCCTCCCTGGCTCCAGTGCAATCCCAGGCACACAGCCCTGGGCCCTGGTGCACATTCCCACCCTCCATGTCTCCTGGACACCAGCACAACCTGTCGCATTCCTCTGCGGCAGCAAACCTCAGCCTTCCAGCTTGCTCTCAGCCAGCTCCCTGGGGTTAGCAGCTCCCCTCTCCTCAAGAGCAACCAGGCACAGCACTGCAGCAGCAGCTGCCATGCCAGCAGCCCTGCCATTCCTGTGCTGCAGGGCCAGCATAACTCAACAACAAGACTTGTGACCTTCAGGATTAATATTTCTGAATTAAGTATTTCATATAAAACCAGGATGCAGCCTGGGCCAAAGCCTGTATTGAGCTCATGGGCCAAGAGAAGGGCTTGCATTGCACACACTAATGCACATGGCTACATCATCTGGTGAGCTGCCTTCAAAGGCACTGCAAGGAGGCTGCCATTTGGGACAGCTCCTGTCACCCTGTCCCCACATCTACAGAGCAGCCAGCCAAACCAGCCCAGCATCAGCAGGCAAGGGAGAAGCGCTGCCTGTCAACCCAGGGCTCAGGGGAAAGGCAGTGGTGATGGTGCTGGGCCTGGGAAGCCCTTCTTCGGACACAGGATGCAGCCCCCTCTCCTCTGCCCAGCAGCCATCGCTGCACAGATACAACAAGCTTAAAGACCATCAGACAGTCCTCACCCCACATAAGATTTCAAGATTACAACTGAAGAATCATACATGCTGCCTGCTTACAAAGCTAGCTAATTATTCAATCTGTTAAGCATGTATGTGCACAAAACAGTGCTTTGAGTCATTAGAGGACGGGATTTATACTTCACTGCACGCATCTTGCTCTTTGTGAGTGCGTGCCTGGATACAGCCAAAACGAACACAAGTATCTGGAATGTCTGTGGCTTGCCGGCCAGCGCATCTGAATACAAAGCTGAGCCTGCCAGAGTGACTGGCTGTGTGTGACCCCAGTTGCACATACTGCTCCCCTAATCATGTTTAAAATCTCTATGCCTTTTTTTACCACTCAGCATCTGAAAGCAGAGTACAGCATAATTCTGAAACTGTAAGAGAGATTTCAGTGAGTCAAAAGTGGCAGTGCAGGTGATGGGTTGCAAAGACAGAGCTCAACATTGCACCCAGAAGCAAACACTGCCACAATGCAGCTGTCATAGGTTTTACTGTGGCAGAAGGGCCCTGGGACTCTGGCATGCAGGGACCTCAGTTCCTATGGCAGCAGCCACTCCTCCACAGCCCAGCCCTCAACAGATGGAGATCTCTGTCCTAGGTGTCCGTCAGACAGATAACACCATGGCACATCAAAGATGCTGTCTCTTCCCTTCAGCCATTTTTTCGTTATTTACTAGTGCCCAGTTTTGCTCCCACTGATTTCAGGTAGACCATCTCTCTCCAGAGCACCCTGGGCGAGCACCCAGCACCTCGGGGCTGCAGCTCTCCTCCAGCCATTCTACATGTCCACACACAGCAGTGGCTGGCAAAGCCAGCAACGAGTGGCACAGCACAAAACCACAGGGCTGCAAGCAGAGGGTATCTGTTTACCTGTGCTCTGTGCTTCCCTTAACTTCTCCTTTTACTCCTCTTCCCATTAACAAAGCCTTTGGGCACTTTTTATATAAACAAATGGAGAACAATAGCTATGTTTCTCATGGGTTATACGGTATTTCTGGCATTTCTGATTTTTAAAGGAATTTATTCTGCTGAGGATTTCACTTTGGCTTCCCAAATCTCCAAATTGTCCAACATTACCTGCAGGTGAGCTCTGCTTACCCAATTCAGTTGGCTTCATCCCCATAGCAAGGCTCCATGCTATGGAAAGCCCTACCTTAAGGAATCATATAACTATAACTTATGATGTACTTTCAAAGGGCTTCACTCCACACCAGATTTTCCATTTTTACCTCCTATGTATTGCCATTTAGCATGATTATTTAACAGGAACTCTAAAATAGAAGAACTTAAAGCATTTGGTGCATAAGGCACAAAATATTATTTAGAAGCTTTGTAACAAGTCAAGCCAAGCCACCTCCATTTTCACACATTTCTCTTCCATGCATGTTAGGGGAAGCAACAGAAGGCATTAACTCTGTAAGATTTTCAAGTTTGTCTTGGAAAATGTGAGTCAAAATAAGCTCCAAAATCTAGCAGAGATCACACAACTCTAGCAACGTACAGTAGGAAATCACATCTTTCTTTATCAAGCACCAGCACCTGCTCATCTTTAACAGGGTTCACTGATTCAGTTTGCAATGTAAGGGATGTAACCAAGAAAAGATGATGGTGGTAAAGCTAAAGCAGCTGAGGAGGTGGGAAGTGTTGCCAGAACCAGACCTCTGTGGGTACACACATCTCCTGTACAGGAGCTCAGAGCAGACACCAAGGAGTACAGCCTGTGTATACCATGCGTGCTGCTCTCCAAGCAAAGTATGCCAGGCATTGCAGATTATCAGTTGCCTGATCTACCCTCAACTGTAGCTAGTTTATAACTTACTGAAGCTGTTAGAGTACAACCATCACTGCTGCTCAAGGCAATTACCTAAAATATCTCAGCTATTCATTTCCATCCTTCCCTTTTAAGTCAAAGTTGTGTTTAATGGCTCTGACATTGTGCCTTATAGCACTGTACATCTGGTCTTAAGCAAGCCATCACAAGAGCTTACAGGTTTGAGATTTGCTACTTTACTGACTACTACTTCACCATCAGAGCCTGAACTCCCATGCTAGTCAATTTTTTCAGGTAATAATTTTACTGCATTATCTATTTTATTTATTTCTACCCAAATACCCACACCATCACTGCAGAATTCCCAACCCGTATAATAACTTCCTCCTATTAGCTCAGCTGAATAAATCATTAGCCACAGCTCAGCTCATCTGCAAAGACCAAACCTCTGGTGAACAAAATACCCCGTTGCCCTTGTCTAGTATCTTGAAGTTAACCTATAGACTGATTCAGAGAACCAACCTGCTACCAAGTTCCAAAATCTCCGATGAATCCACACAAGTATTAGAAAACACAGATCTTACTGGCAGAGGTCTTTGAACACTCCACCTTTCCATTAATAATGTCCTTCATTCAACGTTCTTCTAAGAATTGCCAAATTAATGGCATACACAGATGCCAGACCAGAGAAGACAAAGGACAGCAATACTGCAGAAGCTGAAAAGCTTGGGACAAATGAAATATGACATGGTAATTCTCTTTAACAACACTTCAGAGAAAAATGTTGAGTGTTTTGGTAGGCTCCTGAGCAACGACAAGCTGAGCAAAGCCAAGATGCAGATAAAACGGTGCCTGCAGTTATGCATGCGGAAGATACAGGGAGAACATCCAGAAAGAGGCACATACCTTTTTAGGTGTCACCTTCACAGTGTCGCAGCAGATGGAATTACAGCCCACAGTGCAGCTCTGAGAAAGCATCAATCTGATATTTAAGCTGTCTGTGTTGAAAGACAAACTATAAGTGACAAGGCTGCCTCACTGAACTCATGCTCACCACCCGCAGTGCCAAGTGAGCACAGCACAACTGCATCAACTGCGGCTCAGAAGCAAGCTATGGCTGTTGGGGAAACCACATTTTGCAGGAAGGTCATTCTCACCCAGCAGGTCACTGCTGCAAAAGATAAGTCCTTGGGCCACTTCAACTTACTGCAGCAGCAAAAATTGTGCCCAGAAAAGGAGGGAGCAATTTTCTGTGTGCCAGCTATCTTAATGAGGAGATCAATGTGCATCAGGGCTAAAGGAACAGCCTCCCACAGAAGAGAGGCTCAGTTGCTCCTCATTCTGCTCCAGCACAGCCATGGGGCTTGTGCTTGGGCCCAAAGACAGATTGCCAGCAGCATTAGAAGGCAAGATTAAGCAATGCACTCCAGTCCCAACCAAGCTCTAGGGCAAAGCTTTTTGACTTTTCCACCAGCAAATATACAAGTGGTTACAATATTGGAGGCAAGGGGGCCCTGCACTCTTTTGAAATGAATAACGAGGCAATCACTTATGGTAGCTAAAATGGGGGAAGATAGGGCAGAATCATACTCACATCCTATGCAGCCTCTGCCTGAGCAGCAGTCATTTCAAAGGTGAGGTTTGTTAATAAATTAATCCTTTCCATTTTTCCTCATTAACATATACGGCAAAATATTGACATAAACCCAAATCATACAGCCTTACAGTAATAGAAACATCACGTCTCATATATCAGCCAATCCCCTGTCTGTACCTGAACTGCTTGAAGGGCAAAGTGTCCACCATACAAAGCCAAGAAGTCACCCACTCCGGGTTCAGGCTAAGGACTGGGCTTATTCGCCCAAATTTTGTCCATTCTTACATAACAAAACCAATTCATACTCTTCAAGTACCCAGTGCTACATTTTCATCCCCTTATATGACTATCCACTAGCCTAGACACACTGATGCTCTGACAGGGCAGACAGTAACAAATTCTCAGAGCTGATTGTAAAAGCAGAAACTTTTTGGTTACCTGGAAACATTCTTTCAAATCAACACAAGTACAGCTTTGAACAGCAGAGCCCCAGAGCACCAAAGGCACATCACCTCTGCCACATGCTTCCCTGATCACAACACAAGACAGCAACAGGGCTCTTCTCTGATCACCAAGGAACAGAACCTACATGTGACTCAATGAGAAAAACAAGTAAACAGGACTAAAAGGGCAATTTTTCACACTCGTGCCAGCTGAAAAATGTATATCTAGTCCTTAGTGAATTGAGTGCATTGCCCTGTTCTCTTGTTCAGTTGAATCAAAGCATCCCAGAAATGGGCTGTTACAAAACAGGAGCAGCAAAGCTAAATCAAACAACACTATTTTCTAAGAGGGACTAACAAAAACAGGGAGAAAGGAACACAAGAACTTTGATGGCTTTCCCTATCCAGCATGGATGCACTCTATATTCTTCTCTTTGGACCTGCTGCTTCTAGCTGCAAAAGGATCCCGGAGGCACCAGGGCAGGCATGAAGCACATAACACAACCACATGACAAAGGCTACTTCCTTCAGACACTGGCACTCCAAGCTCTGTTACTCATCTGCCTTGTTCCTTACCTGCAGGGTCGAAAGTTTAGACAAAGGTATTTCATATAAAAATCCATTGAGAAAAACGTCCTTACAAGTTTCCAAGTCTATGTGCTTTTCTTAGCATGATAAGCTTTACAATGCTTCTTACAAGTCCCTGCTTCACCTATTTTGTTCAGGACTTACTGATCATACAATGCTTCTTACAAGTCCCTGCTTCACCTATTTTGTTCAGGACTTACTGATCATCCTTATAAAACAATGCCCAAAGCACACCAAAAATCTTCTAATAGACTCAAAATTAGAGTATCGGATCTATTACACCAGCCAGCCTTTCCCCTCCACCGGAGAAGCGTTAGAGCCTTTGGATATCTCATTTCAACAAGAAGGTTATTTAGTTCTAGAGTTTGGAGTGAAGTATTTAATCACTAAAGGATTTGCAAATTACACATGAATATGCATGTAGCACTTCTCACCATGACATAAATCCTATTGTATATGTATGAATGGATTGCTTTGCCTCCAGCTTCTACATGTATATAAACACCGGGTTTAATCTTCAACTCCTTCCTCCCTCCCTTCTTTTTAAGGAGCTGCTTAAACAAATTTGCATTTTTGGAATCTATTATCTACAGTGTATTTCTTACCTTTTTTTTTTTTCCTTAAACTCTATAAACCTCCTTCTCCCATCAGGCAAAATGCTTACTCTATGGAAGTCTTAAAGACCCTGTAAGCATGGCCATAAGAGAACTAAACAACAGTGTTACACAGCTTGTGAGAGAAAGTAGAAAAAACAAACACTGCAAAAAGGAGTGCCCTGAGCATCAGAGATGGAAACAAAGGTATCTGATGACAGGTCAACAGCTTACCTTCAACTGCAAAGACACTAGCTAAGGGGAAGTAAACTCTCTATAAGCATGTTGGAAGCAACCTAAATAAAAACCCTCTTACTATAAAATCCTTAATTCACGTTGATGTAACTCCATTATTCCCTACATCTTTCACCAGGTATCTAGACTGGTCAGGAAGCAGCTGGATCACAGCAGCATTTCAGCGTGTCTTCAACAGTCTACTTGGCAAGAGGCACTACTGTCACTCAGGAAGGTGTCACCACACATCCGCTCAACTACTCCAGGGAAGTAATTCAAACAAGAATGCCTTTAAAGCTGTTAAATCATTGATAAAATTATTTAATTTAGGCTATTTCACTGCAAATCTATTCTGCAATAAACACCATTACAGAGAAACCTACCAACATGCAGCATTCCATCAGAAGCAAGTGTCACCAGCAGATTTCCAAGTAGAACATTTACAGGTGTGGATTACCACTTGGACAGCTCTCAGTTTTTTACTACACAGCAAAACTTTAAACACCAAGAATTTAACTGCACCAGCTGTCTTCCTCTTTCCAAGATGTGGTGTCACTTGGCTCTGTTCAGAAAACAGGAGCAGGCATTGAGTCCCACTCTCCACCTTGCTGCCTCACACTATAGAGCCCAAGGGCTCTGGCAACAACCACAGACACACAGTAAGAAACAAGACACAAGTCCAAGTCCTCCTACCCCCAAGTAGTTACCACTTGTTCGTGCATCAAAACCAGGCTATAAGCTGCAGTCATGCCTTCCTCCAATAATTGAGGGATCTTTCCTGGTGGGAAGAAAGAAACACCTGACTGAAAATCTATAGTGAGACCACACCAGAAAGGGCCACCAGCTCTTCTGTGCTCCTGAAGATGCAACACAACTCATCAGAACTACCATCCAAAACTGCAGGAACCTGTGGCTGGGAAGCAGATAGAAAACAAACCAGGAAGCACTATGGGGCATTAGCTACAGACTACTGGACAATAAAGAATAAAGATGAGAAAATTCAACACAGAGCATTTGCTTTAGGGATAAGAGTGATATTTACAAAGGACGTGTGAAAACAAGCCTGAGTGGAGGACTGTGTGACCAGTTGCAAATTTGTCTTTGCAAACTGAAGTTTTTGTCCACGCAACCCTTTTGAAAATGACCACGCTAGGGTCCTCAGCCACATACCACTCCTCCTCCACCCACACACTCTTCTCCTTAAAAGAAATCTTAAAAAGGAAGTGAGGAGTAGTGTCCAAGGAGTATAAGAGATCAGGCAAGCAAAAATATGTGCTTTAAGAAAGCATTTCCATTGAGGTTATGCTTCCCTTTGCATCAGCCAAAGACCACAATGGCAGGTTTGTTCTAAACTGAATCACTGGTGAGCCAGTTGCAATGCCATACAACAGGCGATGAATAATTACTGGTGACAGATGACAACATCTCTACCTTTATTCAGAATCACAGACTAGCTCAGCTGGAAAGATGTCACATTGCTGTTTTAGATGGGATTTTAAGATACATCTGGAAGCTTCTACATTCAATTTTAAAAAGAAAAAAAAATACAGTAAGAAAGTCTAAGATATCTTGCAAAACCTTGGTGCCACAGAAAGCTGTCAGACATGATAGCAGCCATGACATTTCACTTTGCTGCATATATGGGTTAAAACACAAAAGAATAACAGTGAGGACTGCAAGGACATCTCTTTACCAGACAAGTCTGCCTGCATCTAGAATACTGGGAAGCTTACTTTTTAAAAACTAGTGTTAAATGGCCTAAAGCCTTCTATGTATGGGTCCCTGTAAGAATTAAACAGTCAGTGCCCCACCAAGGCTACAAACTGTTGAACTTTGATGCTTAGATCTTACTGCGAAATACCTAGTAGTGGCATAAGAAAAGACAAACTGCAAGTCTGGCTCGCTGCCTTGCTGGCTGACAAGATGTTTAGGTTAGCTGGATGTAGGGATAACTCCAAGGAATTTCAGAAACAAGTGGGTGAACTGACAACTGAAGCAGACAGGTTTCAGATGTTGAGGAATGTTGAACAACATACTGAACAGAGAAGTTTAATCTCCTTGTTCTCTGCAAGGTTAACACACTACTCAGATACACCCAACCATCACCACATACATGTTCCAACAAAGTGCTCCAACAAAGTTTAGCCATGCCAAAATCCTGTAGTAGTTAAAAAAGAAAAAAAATCTGTAACATGAATAACACTATATTTTTTTAACATGTTTTAAAACACAATTCAATATGAAAAGCTCATCTGGAACACTATATACAGTACAGGTCATCCTAATTTAGGTAAGCCTTACAGTTTTATCTTAAAAATATTTTCTCTCCATACAAAGTTCTCCCTTGAGAAAAGTTTCCATTCCAGCTATACAGGAATTCATCCAGGGCACCAGCAGTCAATGAAGGAGCATCATTAGCAGCACTCTGCTAGTCATAGGGAGCATCTGGAAAATCCTAAGAGCACAGAAGCTGCTGCAGCAGCAAAGACCTTCCAAAAAGGCAAGTTCTCTCTGGCTAGCTGAGCCCCTCTTGTCCCACCAAAGCTGCAGAAGTCATAAGAAGGAACCAGAAGACTGAACCAAAGTCACATCAGATGCTGAGGAACAGCACCAGCAGGCATCATTATGAACAAAGGTTGGGTCAGAACAGCAAAAGCCTGTCTAAAGAGCACTGCAACAATCTTAACAGCTGTTAAAAACTATAGCAGCGTCACTAATGGGGCATGGACCTTATCCTGTGCACACTGTTGCAGCAAAACTGTCACATCTCCCAGATCAGTGACATAAGATGCAGAAGCACAGTACACACATGCTACCTCAGAAACCCAAATAAACCCCTAGTGAACAGGCAGTGGAGCATACAGGCTGAAGGTTTCCCTTCAGGGAATGCCGCACTGGGTGAGCAGAGGTTTCAGCTCCACAGCACCGTAGAACACCCAGGTAAACTACTGCAATGAGAGCAGTGAGAAGCCCACCCTCACCTGACTGTCTAGTCCCTGCCAGCTCAAGACAAAACCTGCCTTATTCCCGGGGTGCTGCCTGCTTCCCTGTTCACACCCACAAATGTCCTTGCATTTCAGCAGCTGCAGAGCCAGCCAGTTCTACCAAATGAGTATGATAAACCCCACCTCACAGAGAAGTTACAAGCTTCACTATAGCCAGCACCAGGCTGACTGACCCAGCACCACCCAAGACAGGCCACCAACCCAAGAGATTTCACAGGAAACAGACTGGATAATTTGCAGAGCCACATCACATGTGAGAGTCAAATACTCTCAATTATCATCCCCACCCAAATTCCCTTTGAGATCATTTGGATAAGCAGCTCAAGGACATACTCAATCTTTGAAACAATCTAACTATGAGAACATCAAGTGTTCAGCATGAAGCTGTCAGCGAGAAAATTCTTTTCATTCACAAAGGAGTTAGACATCAAGGGCCAACAAGTAGCTGCACCAACCCATGGTGCCAACCTTCCTGACTCCCTCAAAGGATGTCCCACACTGCCAAGATTTGTGCACTAGATGGCTTGGAGGCTGCACAAGCAAAAGAACAGCCTACACAGCCGGGCCAACAGCATGCCTTTTAGCAGGTGCAGAGGCTGAAGTGCCATGTGGAATCCAAAGCTGTGCCTGGCATGAGCAAAATAAACTGCAAAGTTACCCACAGCACAGCCATATAAGAGCAGTTCTGGGGCTACCTACAATCTCCTGTGATGCTCTAAGGGTCCAGATGATTATTTTGGCCATTGCTCTCCCTCTGCAGGCCATCATCCTGTGGTAGAGTTGTAAGGGATAAAATAGCAGAGAGCCCTCCTCCTTAGCACGGGACTGCCCTTGTTCCCAGTACAAGGTTACTAAGGCATTATGAGAAACTTGCAAGTTGTTACAGGGTCATTTGAGCAATATCTTCACTTATATTTTAGTTCAGAATACTTATGTGACTACCTTACATCTCTAATCTGCATAGAGCAGATATGAATGGCTGCCTCTCACAAATCAATACTGTTTATTGCATGCTTTAAATCAATAAAGCTTGCCCCACAGACTAAACTTGTAAAACAGTGATTAAGCATTCAAGAGCTAAAGTTTCTCTGAACAATATCATCAGTCCTAAAACATCACCTTGACATCCCAACCAGATAGAACTTTGTCACAACTAATTAATCCTCCACAGCACCTCAGTAAGACTAAGAAAACAATTCCTCTGCTGTGTGTTGGGTACTTATGTTGCAGAACGTCATGTCTGGGGTGGAAGCTGTAAGTACCAGCCTAAACAGAGAATAAACCAAGCCAGCAGTACCCATCCAAAAGAATGAAAAACCAGAGAATGCTGACAGCTGTAGGACTTGGCTTCTTTGCATCTTCCTGTTACACATCAAACCTCCTGTGACTATCCAGAGTCTTCCAGATGTCACTTGACTGGATGAGTGGCAGTGAAAAGCAGCTATTATCCTATTGGGAGCAGTTCTGTCTGTTGTTTGTTCAGCCAATTATTTATGCATGTAGTTTAAAAGGGTGGGGGGAGCAGTAACCTTAGGCTCTGTGAACTCTGGGTTTTATTTGAGCAATCAAAGCCAAGTCTTCAGTACCACAAGCAAAGCACAGAACCTTACTAAAGAGGTCTCATGAATAGCCAGCATGAAAAGTATTTCGAAGGAAGTGGTTGATCTACGTAGCGCTCATATATGTATGCAGTAGCACTAGTCTACATACCTCCACCTGACCTTGCCTAACTGCTGCCATCACCCTTTATTCATTTATTTTTTTCAGCTAACACTTGCCCTGCTGATGGGGCACCTAAGGTCACCAAGTTCTTCCAGCCAGGCCCTGCACAGGGACATCATCAGCAAGGCTTTCCCAAGCCAGCGGTATGATCTCTCCCTTTCTTTAAGAACGATTTGAAGTTCTACCATACTTGACACAACTGAGCATCAAGCCCAGAACATTTCAATCCTACAGACAGTGAGATCAGCAGCCTCTATAACACACGCAGGAATGCGTATGGGGTGGCAACACTCCTTGGCATGCTGATCAGAGGGCAAGTCTAGCCTTGGCAGTGCACAGTCACCTTCAGGAGCACAGAATAGTAATCAATCATTTACTAATAGATTCCTCCAGTAACTCAGATAAGACACCAGTCTGGAAAGGTGGTGTGGCAGGTCAGTGAGAGGAATCAGCCACCTAGCACGCTTAACTTGTACATTAAAAAAAATATTTCATTAATCTTTTTTTTTGGACAAGTCTTCTTGTGTCTCCCAATAAATTTTCTGGCATAAGCTAGAAGGATTTATATCAGATTCAGGCACAAAGGTTTGATGCAAACTCAACTTCCTATAACTGTGCTAGCTATGAAGGCACCAGTGTAAATTACAGCTTTGGGAGATGCTCTGTCCAACTACTGGTTTCATCCAGACTCCAGCAAGTGAAAAGCTACTCTGCCTATAAAACTCAGTCCGAAATCACAGGCTAAAGCTAAGCACCTCCAGCTCTGGGAACACATCTGTGCTTTGGCTGGCCAAGTGCCCAACCAGGTCAAATGCCTAGGGATAGTTTCAGAAGTGCACCCTCAGCAGCATTCCTGGGTGGCAAACGCCACTCCCACACCTCCCAACCTCCTGCTCAGCCCCAGCTGTGCCAGCACAAGCTCCTGCACAAGCACACAACCTGGATCAGTTTTTTCCATAAAATAAAGCCAAACAGTTAAAACATTTTCCAGCCAGACCAGCTTCTGGACCTTGCTCCCTGCACTGACACAGAACTTTACTCTGGCAGCAGCAGCAGCTTAAGGTGCCCCATCAGCAACACCACCCAGCACCCACCCCAGGTGGCCAACACAGGAGTCATCTCTCAACTGCCATACCCGCATCTTCAGGGATTTACCAGCCAATTTTCCACCATTCCAGTGGATGGAGACCAAGATAACTACTTTGATATGAAAATACATGACCTATATAGGGATGAAATTGTTGATCTTCTTGCCAAATAAGTTTCCAGTCCACAGCAGTGTCACTAATGTCACAAACCATCAGCCTTTGAGGCAAAATTAAGGACTGATCTTGTGAGCAAGATGACCTTGTCAGAGCAGATGAAGCTCAACCTACATATTTCTAAATGCAATTTACACAGATTTCTTCAAAAGCAATTCTGATCTGATGCAGAATTCCCCAAGACATATTAAAAAGTTGTTGAGGTGAACAAAGCTTCACATTTCTTTTCCATCTTCCATAGAGAAATAAGATAATGATTTTAGTACTTCTAAAGTCACTGCCAACACCCTCTGTCACTATACACATGTATACCACACCATTTAGCAGTGATGCCCTTGTTAAAAGGCACCATACCTGTTGTTTCCAGCACATGAGGAAGCACACTGACCATGAAGGCAGTCCCTGCAGCCTCAAAAGATATCAACACATCCTACAGCAGGGTTCATTAGGAGAGTCTCAGGAGAAAAAACAACAGAACAACAAAGTTTGAATTTTCAAAGCTGAAGAAGTCTGATTTCAGCTCCAATTCAGTTTTTCCAATTACAAGTTCAGCCTGTGTTAATTCGTCTTGGAAGACTTTTGCTATTAATAAGTTTAAAACATTTCAAGTGTCACAATAATATAGCTTGCTATCCTTGTCTCCCTATATGTTAGCACTTACATAAACCAATTAATTTTCATGTACTGTGAAAAAGAAATGGTAAGAATAGCACAAGTCCTACACATTAAGACAACTATTCCCAGAGATGGCAATGAGATGACTACAAAGACTGCAGTTCTGTCACTCACTTTTGTACTCGTGGAAATAGTTATCAACGGCTTCTACGGGCACACACTGAACTGCCTGTTCTTTATACAATAATCAGCTATTTTGGGGAATGTAAGCATGAAAAAGCAGCAGATTCACACACACATGACAGGGTGTTTGGCTAGCTATCAGTAAAGAAAGGCAACAGCAAGCATCAAACTAGCAGCGTTCAGCTGCATGCCCTACACTGTTGCCAGTGATGAAACAAACTTAGGGAAGGTAAATTCCCAAAGAGAACATTACATTTTTCTCTCTTCATGCTTACTGATTTTTGTCTACAGAAAGACTCAGCTCCTTTTATTCTTGCTCCTTTTATTCTTGCTCCTTTTCATTGCCCTCCTTTCCTCAAGCCTTTTTATTATTTAACTCCAACATTTGTTGGTTACGTTGAGCTTTACTTCAGTAATTCTAGTTATGCTATAGACAAATAATCCAAGTAGTAGACACTTACATACAAAATTTTAGCATGATGCTCACCTTTCTGTATCTTTAATACAGGAAGTTCAGAGAAAATATGGAGAGAAGCATGGGATGAAAAGCTTCAAGATCAGAATAATACAGTGCAGACAAAATATTCTGCAGGCTTTCACATGAAGCCTAGAAGGCAGACCTGAAGAGGCATGGCTAAGTGATTGTGCTTTCTGCACAGCATTCCTAGATTTTCTTCAGCAGGCTCCTCAGGCTCAGCAGACCCAAATCTTCCTCAGAAAACAGGTGGCCCTAACTAACTATTTCAAATGCACAAGATCTTCTCTATGTGACAGCACACATTGGTACATACTGGCCCTGAATCTTGGCAATTCTCTTCCCTAATTCTCTTTATCAAAGCTCTACTTTAGAGGTTCAGACTGGAAAAACTACCATATGGTGTAGGATAGGATTTCAGTGAGCAACTGCAGAATCTGGGCTTTCATTTAATAAACATCGCCAACCCTTTACATCAGTAAGAACCTTCAAGCAATGAAGGGCCATCAACTGAGGTATTGCTGCTTCCAAAAACTGAAAACACCTGCGGCTCTTAGCTTCAAACTCAAGATAGAAGTACTCCTTTCTTCACTAGCTTTCACTCTCAACCAGAGTTCAGTGACTGGGGTACAATAAGTTCAGTGAACTCCACCTAAAAGAACCTAGAAAAAAGACTGCTTACAACACCATGCCAGCAGGAAGAACACAAAACCACAAATACTGGGGAATGGGAGAGGTTATCAGACATTTCCAAATCCTCAGTGCAATCAGGAAGCTTCTGAGTTGAAAGACAAGGAGAAGTAAAAAAACGATCCTCTCTTCTTCCAAGACAGTTTGAGAGAGAGGTTCCCCTAAACCCACTGTAAAGAACCCAAGGACAGCACACCCACCAGAACTCAGATATCCACCTCTAACCCTCACGTCTGATGAAAGCAGAAGTCTCCTCTGGGGCACTCGCTGTAATTCCTGATTCACACTGAAATTTAAGAACAAGCAGCAGCTAGTGCTAACGTTCAGAGGCACCGTTCTTCTTTTCCGTTTGCCCATCAGCACAGCAGCTTACACTTCAGATGTGCTTTCTGTGCTGAGAAAGCAACTGGGACAGCTCTCTGGCACATGTTCCCAAACGGTGTGTACCGGTGCATGCTTAAAAGACACATGCCTGCTTTTAAAACTAGGAATGACAAATTTCTTCCCCTAGCTCACTAAGGTTTGATCTCTCATTACTCTGTATCCAAGTCCTGAATAATATAACTTCAAACAAATCTACAAAAAAGAAGTCAGCTATGTAAGCCTTCTTCTATGCAAGGAAGGACACAGCAGAGTTTGGGGTTTTCCCCACCTAGTCACTCGAACTGCCCTACAGCTTTTGACCCTGAAACTCTTGTTACACAGTACCTTCATTTTTCTCTGTTACACCGCAACACAGAGTAATAGTTGGGTCACAAAATTCTTAGGTGATTTCCCAGAATGCTTTAACATCTATGGGCTACTCAGGACTGCCCTAAAATCCAGTATGCTCATAAAAGGTACATGGTAGAAGTATTCTGAAAAGCAGCTGCTTCAAGATTTCAGGTATCTTAAGCATCACAAAAGACAGCTTTACCGAACAGTGAGATGCCACCAGGTTCCAGTGACTTTCTACTGGCAAAAATAATGCATTACATGAACACTGGAAAACCACCAGCCCCACCAGCTCAACTTTTGATTTCATACATCCAAAGCCAGGTGAGGCCCTACCTTACACCTCCTGCCTCCCCTTCCCTGCTGCTGACTCTCACCCCACTACACACCCACAGCAAGGCCTGCTTCTCTAGCAGCCTATTAAATCAACCTCAGATAGCAGGACTACAAACCTGACACCAACTGTTGTGACAAAGACAATGGGTGAGCTCATGCCCTGAAGCTAGATGGTATCCCTGCTCATGTTTATTTCCATTAAATTAAGCTAGAATGAAATATTTAGGGAAGGTTTAAAAACCTATGTCCCCTATCTTTAGCTACCAGTTGTTACTCTCTGAATAAAGGTCCAGTCCCACTGACAAGCAGCTGGGTTCAGAATGAGCCCTAACACATACATCTTCTTCCACATCCATCTGACTTGCAGCTTTACAGCCATGTTTCCTAGTATCTCTTGCTTTTTGATGGGTAAAAGGCATGATGTGCAAGCACAGCACATGGACAGCACTGCAGCAAATACACAAATCAGCCTCTCAGCTGCAGCAGTTTTCAAGATTACTTGTAAAAGGCTAGGCGTACAAATATTTAAACTTAAAATGCACCAATAAAAGTTCAGTGATCAGTGTGTAAATCCCACACCACTGCTGAAAGGCATAGTTATGACTTGAGCTGATCAGAGATTCCCTACCAGCAGGTTTTCATAGACAGTGGCAATTAGTTGGAAGAGAAGTTTCTTTCCTGTATGTCAGAGCTGGGTTTCAAGTCATACAAGGTGAGAGGTAAGTTATCTGTCACATAGTTACTCCAGCATTGGACCAATAAACTCTTCAAAGCCATAAGGATTTACAGGGGGAGTGCCCAATTTAGCTTGTTTTCTTGATAGTACTACTGGAAGATGACTCAGATGCATAGCTCGTCAGGGTCTTGTGTGTTCAGGTGTATTTCTATGTGCACAACAAATGTGTCATGTGATAGGAGTTATCAGGAGGTGTTTGAATGTTCTCCGTTAACAGTGGTAACCAGGTAATGGTTCTCCAGCAGCTCAGCACATGTGTAAATAAGGCACCCATTCAGTCCTTTCTGTCATTTTGAATCACTAATCAAGGACATAAAAAAATGTTTATAAGCCAGTATTAGGCCTATTAGATTCCTCACTTGTCCTTATCCTCTGTAAGAAAATGAAGATGCCAGGAAAGCATTCCTTATTTAAGCTTGTATCAACTTTTATGAAGTTTTTAAAAATGCACCTTGAAGCAACTGTGTAATTAGGTTTTCTCAACCACATTACTGAAACAGAAGCCCCAAAACAAATTTCAAACCCCTAGCTGGCAGAAGGTTACATTTGTGTACAGTACACAAAAGGATTATTCCTGGAACGCAGAACACTCCTTGAAATCTTGTAAAACTGGGCAATCATTCACTACCATGCTTAACAAAAGCCCAACATCTAAGTTGAACTGGAGACAAGGCAAAGAGCTGATATCCCACCAACAATGGAAGACCCTTCAAGAACTGACCACTGGGGCAAAGGGAAGAAATGAAAACAAAATCCAGGAATCACACCAGCTGCCCTGTAACAAGGAGAACACTCATTGTCAGATGGGGGAAGCATGTAAAACTCATCAAACCACAGTTCCAGACTATCAGAATTTCCAGCTTATCAAGATGGGATTTTTGAGTTGCTGTGTCAGTGAAGTTCAATTAACAGAGCGCTACACGTGGAATTTAGAAACTTCTGGATTCAACAGCGATCCAGTAGTTGAGCTCCCTGTATGCTCAAACTACTGCACATTGCCTTTCCATAACAGCCTTCACCATGGAACTGAAAAATGCTAAGAGCATTGCTTTGAAAATGACCTGTACTGTAGACCTTGAACTGTAGACCTGTTTCTGTTACTTTTTCACGCGAGCAACATAGGGAGAGAGCTCATCAGAGCAAGCAGGAGCAAGAGGTGACTGGTAGGAAGCCTGAGGCAGACGGAGGCGATCAGAAACACACCCTGAAGTCAGCGACCTCCGTCATCACCACGCTCACTACGGCGACAGAACTGCTTGCAGAGGTGGACCACGAGGCAGGATACGACCCACGGCCACTTCTCTGTCCCTCCTTGGTCGGCCTCTCCACGAGAGCCACGGCTGCTGTCGTGGGGTGAAGGGGCTTTACCCAGTCCCGCCACGGCTCCGATGGCTGCGCTGGTGCCCGCTGCGGCACGCACAGGCGCGGCGACGGGCAGCGTGCAGTGCCCGTCTGCAAGACGTCGGAGAGGGGAGAGCAGGTGGGTAGGAACATGAGAAGAAAAAGCAGCAAAACCAAAACTCTCCCCTGGCGCCCAGTGCCATACTAGGGTTGCGGGTACAGAAATGACCGTCCTGTCCTGCCCAGCCCTCCCCTCTCCGGAACCAGGCTGCAGCCGGGGACGGCAGCCGTCACCGACTGGGTAACGCGGGAGCGAGCCGAGGACGCGCCGAGGAGCCGCGCCGAGGCTGCACACCTCTGACCGCCGCTGCTCCCCGACCCGGGAAAAGAAGAAGGGAAAAAGGGGACCCTGGAGCGGAGCTTCCCGCCCTGCCTGTCCCCAGGTCCCGACGCTGCCACCGCCCACCTGTCGCGGGGGTCGACCCAGCTGGTGGTGCGGCTGCCGTGATCGATGTAGTACACCTTCCCGTCGTAGTCCCGCGCCTCCTCCCAGCCCTCGGGCAGTGGCAGCTCCTTCCGCGGCATCGTTCCCACCGCCGACCGCGCTGCCCCATTCACCGCTCCGCTTAGGGCGGCGGCGGCGGGGGCCGGCCCCAGGGCAGGGCCGGGCCGGGCCTCCTCTCCCGCGGGCAGCGAGGAGCGGTGCGGGGGCCGCGCCGGCCCAGCCGCGCAGGGAGGCAGCGCCGCCGGGCAGCCTCACATGCCGGCCCCGCGACGGGGGCGGAGCGCGGAGCCGGCTGAGACGAGGCGGGCCGGGCCGAGGCGCGCGGCCCCGCGTTGCTGCGGGGGCAGTCCGGGGAAAGCAGCTGTCCAGCCCTCGGTCAAGCTTTGCGGCGCGGGAAGCCCTGGCCCGGCCAGCCCCTCACGCCTCCATTTCCTGCTCCAACGGCGGCGGCACCCCGGCGAGTCCCGGGGCGGCTCCACCCCTCACCCCGCCCACCAGCCCCCGGCGCCCCGGGCCGGGGATGCCGGTTCCTGAAGGCTCCGCTCGCCTCGCCCCGCCCCGCGCTGCGCGCACCAGAGCGCCCCCTGTCGGCGGGGAGGATGGGGCACTTGCCGGGTCGTGCGGCGAGGGGTGACGGGCCCGGCGGGGGAGCCCGGGAAAGGGGCGCCGGTGTTCGGAAGCTCGGGGGCCAGCGCAGGGCGGGAGTTATGAGGCGGAGGTCTCCACGGGGTGACATCGGTGACTTTTGCATTTAGGCAGCCTGAAGAATGTAAGCCCTTTGCAGCTGGGTGTGTATGTACAGTAAGACCATTACCAGAAGGCAGGATTATAAAATTAAGAAAGGGTAGCACAAACAAGTCCCAGGTACAAGCCATAAGCCAGAGGAGGAGTGATGGCGTCCGCACTGCACGCCTCATTACCCTTTTTAGAGCAGCTGCTGCCATGGCTGTGACCAGTACCTCGGCAGAGCTCTGGCATAGCTACAGCAAAGTATGGAAGGAGCTATGGGGACATACCCTCCCCAGACTTTTGTCCCCAGATTTCAGTAATTTAGACTTGAACAGACTGCCCACAACAAACTCTCACGATAAAAACTCATGTAACAGGGTGTGATCAGGCGAAGAGCTAATATGGGTGCCCTGCACAGCATGGTGATAGAGGGAGTTTTGCATGAGGTAGTATTTTCCCCAGGGAGCACCAGCTGACTGTTTCCTGCTGTCAAGACTGGAGGGCAGACTGTAGAGCTCCAGCTATTGAAACGGCAGAATGGTGCAGGGATCCCAGCCAAGCGCAAGGGTGGAAAAGGAAACTGGAGGATGGGAAGAGGGGAGCCCTGAAGCACTGGAGAGGAAAAGTAAAAGCGAGAAAGACAATTAGAAATAACATCTCATTTTTGTGCCAGATTTTGAGGGTAAGATAACTTCTTTCGGGTTTTCTGACAACCTGCTGGGAGGCAGAACTGCTAATTCACTGGAGGCCAAAGCAGAATGCAGTAGCAGTTGGCTGACGAAGTGGTTGTGCAGGGAAGAAAATGAAGACTAGTAAAGCTGCAAGTGAGGCATTTGGAAAATAGCCTGATTTAACCCTGTTTTGTCAGAAGCCAGGCTTGAAGTGGGATACTAAATGTGTTTCTTTTATGACCATACACATGGCTTTTAAATTATTAATAAAGAAATACTGGAATAAACACTGTATCTGTCCACAACTCAAAACTAAGCTTATGGTTTCTTTTGGAAGCAAAGGCTCAGAGTACTGGGAGCAGTGCTGCTCCAGTGAGCAGACACCAGGACCTCCAGGAGTCTGGGCTGATGCCAGTGGTTTGTGGAGGATTTCTGTGGGGCACTGGGCTAGTCGCTGTGGCCCTCAATTTCTCTTTACTGCTTTTAATCTTGTGGATAATGGTGTTTTTCTCTTTGTAAAACACTCAGCAAAGTACTTAAAATATTTAAAAGAGAGAACTGTAATAACAGGAAAAAGAAATCAGCAACAACTAATGTTTTTAAATATTTCAAGAGATGATGCAAATAACAAAGAGATAAATTAATGTGTTTTCATATTCCTGTATTTGTGGTCTTCTGTTCAAGCACAGAGATACTTCCAAAAGACACGTTTCATTTTAAAGCAATCTTTCAAGTTTCCAGAATATGTGGAGATCATACAGAGAAAGGCTGTACATGAAGAAACTGACCAAATACCTTTCCTTTTACAGATGATATCAGCTGTGATTAGGAAGAAAGTAATTGTGTATTTTTTAAATATTTTAAGATAATTGCTTTAGAAATAAATATTCAGAAAATATTTGCAGGTAGTTCTTACTCATGTCAAAAGATCTTGTTTTTCTTCTCCTCTTTATTTTTTACCTCAGGAAAAAAGAAAAATCAAACACTCTAATTGAACCATGTGAATTCATGAATGTAATCAGGAATGTGCATATGGTAACTTACTCCCTTTTACCACTTACACTCACAACAAAAGAATTCAGCGTTATCAGAGTCTGTTTGAACTTTAAAGCAATAAACAAACAGGTGATTGTTTTCTCATGAGCAAAGAAAGGGAAGGTTTGGTTCCTAGATAAGCTCTTACCTATGTGAAAAGGAAGAACAGAACAGAGAACAAAGTCTGCAGAAACCTCTTCTGTGGTTTTTGTTTGTTTTTGGTTTGTGGGTTTTTTCTCCCGTGGGGTCAGTGTCTCCAGCACAACCTCATGTGCTGCATACTATAGCCGCATCCAGCTTTGTAGAATCCACAAATTATTTAGTAACAAGAGCAGGCATTTTCTGTGGGTGATTTCTGTTTCAGAGAAGCTAGTTGCCTGCTGCTCAGGACTGGTTTTTTTCCAAGAAAAGCAGTCTGTATTTTTGTCCTCAGCACTTAAAGCTCTATTCCTAAACGACTGTGATTAACAAAACCACAAATGTAAAAAGCTACTAGTGCCCAATATTGATCTCCTAGCCAGTATCTTCAGGTGTCTGAACTGAAACAGGAGGAAATTTTGGTTTAAATTAAACTGCCAGAGAGCAATTACATTTACCTCAAATACCACATTTTAGTTAAAACCTCCAGCGTTTTCCAACTTGAGTCATATTGTTTCTATGGAAGGTTACCTTATCCTTTTAGAAAGCCTCTTCCCCACTTTGCCCATCCCCAAACTGTATGTCCAAATTTTTCAGTTTCCAATTGGCATTTTATTTTTTTTCTTTTAAACTCAAGACCTAGGTTTGGAAAAATGGAACATCTGATTTTGGAAGCCTTCCTGCTTTCAGAAGCCATTTCCAACCCAGTGGGAAGAGCAGAGATGCCACAAAGAGCTCACACAACCTGGTGAGCTTTACAGTCCCAACATGAAAGGAACTTTCTGTAAACACCGGCAACGCTGTTTCATTGTTTTCTTTCATACTCCTTAAAAAAACCATTGCTGGAGGCCTTCACCAAAAATAAAGTAGCTGCCATCCGCAAAGCTGTCCAGTTGCTCTGGCAGGTACTGGCTGTGTCTTGCCCATGTGTCTGCACTCCTTGTTCCAGAGGAAGCAGCTGTTGTTTCATTTTGTGTGCACGCTGTGTTTGGTACAATGCTTCCTCACACACCATGTTGTGTAGCCTTGGTGAGATGTGAGGAATGGTGAGAGTTTCAGGTTCCTCTGGCAAGGTGACTATTAAATAGAACCCGTCCAGCAAGCTGAGTTTCTCACTACCCTGGAAAGTCTTCTGGATAGACTTCTGCTGCATTTTGGCCTCTCACAAGAGGGTCATAAGAGGTCCCTGACTAGTTTGTGAAATAAGATGCTGTGGAATCATAAAATCGGTTAGGTTGAAAAGACCTTTAAGATCGTAAAGTCCAACCTTTAACCCAGCACTGCCTAGTTCACCATGTCCCTGTTTAAATGTGCCCTGACTGAGCATTGTCTGGAACTAATCTGGGACTAATCATTTCACCTGGGACTTGCTCTGTAGGAAATGTGCTGATCACTCTCCCACAAAGTACATCTGTGCAGGGAAATGCTACTCTGGTCAGGTTTGCTTCAGGAGCACAAGGCTGATTAACTCTGACTTTGTTGTACAGAAAACAAAGCTCTAGAATGTTTTGTCCCTTTGGGCTACACTTAAGGTCTTGTTCTCTGAAAATTTTGTTTGTTTGTTTTTCTCCTGTTTCCTACTTCACATTAGTAAGGAGCCAAGTTGCAATTTCAGTAGTCTCCCAAAGTGTTTTGGGATAGCATATAACCATCCTGCTTTGTTAAAACCAAACCCACTTTTTGTCATTTAAGGTTGCATACATTCTTAGGTGTCTGTAATGACAGCAGAAAATTGTTACATTTCAAGCTACCTTTGCACTCTATTTATCATGAACAACATTAGTAAGCATACTGTAGTTCTTTATACTGCCCCAAGCACTGAAAAAAAACCTAGCAGAATCCTTCACATTTATTATGTGGTAAATACATTACTTGCTTTTGTAAACTCATAGGATAAAATTGTATATCTAAAGGAAAAGTGAAGAATATGTCACAAAGCAGCTAAAATAAATGAAAAATAAAGGCAAGATTCTGAGTCTGGAGGCTACAGCCTTAAGAAGCCTCAGCCACTGCAAGTCTTGTGCAAATACAAGTGCATTTTCAGCACCAAGTCTGCAGGACTCTGTCCAAATTGACCCCTCCCCAACCTTCAAGCCATGACTGCGTCATATGATACAGGAGGACACAGGAATTCTCAGGCTTGCCCTGACCAGATGTTCTTTGAGCTGGAGCTCATGACTGCACACTTGAATAACTTGCCAGGTGTGAAATAATCTTTTTCCAGTCCTTTTTTCTGTGTGGGTTTTTTGTTTGTTTGTTTCGGGTTTTGTTTTGGGGTTTTTTTTTTGGTGACTGTTCAGAAGTAGCTTGCTGAGAGTGTGTGTGGAGGGGATAATTACACAGGGCTGTTTATGAAACAGAGTGAGGTACTGTGGGCTTAGGACAGTTCCTATCCACTGCTGAATCAGGGTCAATATTTACACCAGCACAAATGCTCAGGCTATCGACTGCCACAGGCAAGGCTGTCTCTAATGTGGCAGCATCATTAACCCCAAAGGCAGGAAAACCTTAGTTCAGCTGAGCTTTGCCTAAGAACAATGGGATATATTGCAGGACACTTGTGACAGGGACACACCTTGAGATTCCTGGGGCTGTCCAGGACTACCACGAGCATTTCACTGAGCCACAAATTTACTCTGTGTTTCTTTTCCCGACCCTGGCACTTTGTACACTTGCACCAATGATGTTTATCTTTCAGCAAACAAGCCTGCAGCAAGGGAATAAATTCCTACCTGTGACCTTTGAGTGTGCTGAGACTTTTTTACCTACAAACAAACCAGGATTTTTTTTTCCCCAAACAACCTTTATCTCTTTTGTGACTTCTTGTGATGCCAAGTGAGGCCTGTGGCCACAGGGACAGCAGCATTTATCTCCTGCCTTTACCTCTCACACCTCAGACCCAGTACTGGGTGCAGCAGTAGGAAAACTGGCTGCTGGGGCTGCCAGGGCTGGTGGGAGCAGCAGGTGGGAAGGATCTGGAGGAACAAACTGCAAACCTGCCAAACTAGGCCAAATTCCTGGGCAAACAGGCAGACACCTTACATCGTGGACAGTTCTGCAGTGGCATACCCAACGCTGAAGTGAACAAGAAGAATCATTTTCCTTTACCTGTGTGAAACCTCGTGAAGAGCACTAGGGCTGAGGAGAGCACAGCGGTGCAGCAGCCTGATGT
The DNA here is from genome assembly GCF_027791375.1 of Indicator indicator. NCBI lineage: Eukaryota > Metazoa > Chordata > Aves > Piciformes > Indicatoridae > Indicator > Indicator indicator. Next base: position 14,679,627 of record NC_072027.1, read on the forward strand.
CCTGCCGACCAGGAAAGGGCAGGCTGCAGCCACCTTGTCCAGCAGTGCCCAGTGCTGCTGGCAGTGTCTGGTGGTGCTCAGTGCTGTCTGGCAGTGCTTGAGGGCTTTGTTCTGAGCCTGGGTGGGAGCAGAGAAGGCCACAGGGCAGCAGGTGGGCTGAGCACACAGGTGCTGAGCACAGGGATGCTGAGTGGGGCCTTGGCCACCCCCACAGCTGAAGCTGCTTTGTGTAATTTTCTGTGGGGCTTAGCACAGGGCAGCATGACAGACACTTGGTGTTTCTGTAAAGATCAGCATGGTGGTGAGAGCTCCCTGTCCAGCTGCATGGGGGTCTCGGTGACACAGAAGAGGCTGAGATACTCAATGCCTTCATGGCCTCTGCTCTTTCCTGGTAGGATCTGCCTTCAGCTTGCCCAGAGAGAAAGTCTGGAGCTGGGAGGACTTACCCTTGGTGGAGAAGAATCAGGTAAGAGAGCAGCAAATGGGATATGGATCAGCCTACAGAATAGCTGAGTGACCTGGCAGATGGCACTACCAGGCCATTGTTCAAGGGTCATGGCAACTGAGAGAGTTTCTTGTCGGAATGGCTGATAAATCAGAGAGTCTGCTGCTGTCCACGGGCACAGGCTGGAGAAAGGGGCTGATAGGAACCTCCTGAACATCAGGAATGGGAAGTGCAGAGTCCTTCATCTGGGAAGGAACACCACCAAGCACTAGTACAAGCTGAGGGCTACTCAGCTGGAAAACAGCTTTCCAAAAAAGGACCTGGGGAACAAAAAATTGACCATGAGGCAGCAATGCTGCTTTGTGGAAAGCAGGCCAATGGCATCTTGGGTTGCATGAGGCAGAGCATCAGCAAAACATTGAGGGGGTGATCCTTCCCAGCTGCTCTGTCTGGAGTGCTGGATTGGGTTGTGGATGACCCTGTGCAAGACAGATATGGATATGCTGGAGAGAGTTCAGCAAATGGTCATGAAGATGAGGAAAGGACTGGAGCATCTGATGGAGGGAGAGAGGCTGAGAGAGCTTGGACTGTTCAGCTTGGAAAGGAGTTGGCTCAGTGGGGATCTTATCAATAACAATATCTGAGTGGAGGAATGACAAAGAAGGAGACAGGGTTGTCCCAGTGGTGTCCTATGACAGGACAAGAGGCAAAAGGCAGAGGCAGAAAATTCTGGTTAAATATAAGAAATACTAATTTTACTGCAAGAGTGACTGAGCAATGGAACGGGTTGCCCAGAGAGGTTTTGGTCTTCATCCTTCAAGATACTTAAAATTCAGTTGGAGATGGTTCTGAGCAGCTCTTAGCACCTAAAGAAAGGGACTGAACTCCAAGCTCTCTGTCAGTTTCCACTCTCAGTACCCCCTGCTTTTTAATAAGGGCCCTGTGCTGTCTCAGGCGTAAAAACTTGTCTCAGATGCTTTGTGACAGGCTGTTTAATGGTTTGCCTTCCCCACCCAGGCAGATACCAAAGCACGAAGATAAGGATTTCTTCAAAAATATCACTACAGAAACAAGAATCTGTTTTTTATCTCTAAGAGGAACTTTTGACCGATGAATAAATTTGACTTATCAAGAAGAGATTGTCATGACTATTGCCGATCACTAAAAATGAAGATAGTTGGATTACTGATTCATAGCACTGTTTCTTCATATTTTATTTACATGGTTGCTTTAGTTAATAAAATTTGGGAAGGGAGAGGTATTTGAACCAGTCACAAGGCCTGGGCTTAGGCAGAATAATCAGTAATACAGCCAACACAACTCTGCTGGCAGCTTTGTATACGCAACCACAAAATTAGACTAAAGCCTGCCAGAAGCTGTCATCTAAAGACGTAAAACTTCTGTAAATGTAATTTCTCCAATAGCAATGATGTTGAGCTGCTATAGCCCAGCACAGACAGCGTTACAGTATACTGTCTGCCACCTTCTGTACTCATGGTGGCTTTTAACTGCCACTTCCATTGTAAATCCTATTTGTTAAGGATTTATAAATTGGCTGCATTCACTTGCTTCTCTTGGAAAGCTGGCACACAGCTCTCTCCCATGGTGTTTTTTTACCACATTTTGCAGTATTACTTGCTTTTTTTATTCAGTCTTTTTTTTTTTTTTCTTCACCTTGGCTCAGAATTACCACAGACATAGCCTGACTGTAACCCCAGAACCATTAAATCCTCAGTAGAGGCTAAGACATTCCACAGATACTTTAACAAACAAGAAAACAATAGCAAGCCTAACCTGTTACATTAGATATTTATTTTGAAGTGATACTGCACAACTTCTGGGGAAGAAGAATACCCCACTGCTGCCACAGGAGGTGTGGGGAAGTCTGGGAAGGGTTGGTGGCACCTGCTGAGCTGCATATCAGTAGGTGCAAGGCATCTGCTGGGGCTCTGACTCTTGCCTTGATGCAAACTCCACATTCTCCAGGTTAAGAAGTGGCTCTTGGGGCCAGTTGTTGCAGAGGTTGACTGGCATGCAGCACACAGGGTGCTCACAGGCAGCCGCCCAATGTGTGGGAGAGGCTGGCAGGGTCAAGTCCCTGCCTTTTGTGCCGAGCTGTTTCCTTGCTTGGGTCATCTGGCTGAATGCCTGACTGAGGTCCCTGAGCACATCCAGTAGTGTTTCCAACTCTTGGTTATTTATTTTTGGTGATGGTGGTGAGGCTTGAGATTAAAATTACCAGCCTAGCCCAATAGTATGATGGGTCCCACTGTGAAGACCTGCAAAGCATGTTGTGATGATTGTTGTGTGCCCCGGTCTGGGCTGCTTGTTAAATACCACTTGCTCTGTCTTGTAGCTCAGGTAATCACCCCTGGCTGTTGATACTGCGGTAGACACACATGGTTTGTGACTGCAACTGCCCAGCACCACTGCTTTGGATTAGGCAGATGCAGAAGAGGCTTTATCAACACAGGAGGGTTTGTGCAGTAGTATTTGCCTTTAGAGATCTTGGTCCTGTTAAAGCTTTTCATAAAAATGTGTTTTTAGGGAGATGACAGACATACATGGCAAGGGAGAGGGAATTATTTGGATATTATGGACCTAAACAAGCACTGACAGCATATATTATTATATGGTACCTACCAGCACCAGGAGCCTCTTCTGACAACCTGTGCTCCATGGAGCCACCTGCTAGAGCCAGCATACCTTCATTCTTTTCCATGGTCTGAAAGTAATTTTAAGGCTCTAAAGTTCTCTCTGCTAATTCAGAGATCTGGAGAGTAAAATGTCTTTTGCAGCTGCCTCAGCAACTGTACTGTGGCACATGGTGTCTTAAATTCTTCTGTGAGGATGCAGCCCTCAGCACTTGGTGCCACTGAGGTGGAGAAGTGAGTCTGATTGCAGAGGAGTGGCAGATTTCAAACGCATAGAGTAAGGTTTAAACTAAGTAATCTTGTAAGTAAGAAACCTTTATGCTGCAGGCTGTACCTGAAGAGCTTGGGAAGGAACTTTTCTTGTTTGCAGAGAAGCTTGGAGGCAGAGGTGTCCTGGTACCTCTTCATTACCTCACTTAGCTAAAGCCAGAAAGCTGTTACACTCTAGAGCTGTCTAGTAAAGCCCCATTCTCACATTCAAAATTTCCAGGGGATGTCTACTCAGTTCTCTTTGGAGAAAAAAAGATAGCTATAGAAGGTTTTGTCTTCTAGATCAGATCTGTATTTACTGAGATTAAGGGCCTTTTGCTTAACATTTGGATGGTGTAGGCATCCTGCTTTAGTTTGTTCTTACCTTTGAACAGATGCACAGTTAAATGGCACCCTTAACTTATTATTCTCATGCAGCGTCACCAGATGAACACAGGACAGTATGATAGGGTGACAGAAACTTTATCTTTTGATTTTCCTGGGGCTATAGGCTCAAAGCTGAAGGGCAAACACATTCCTATGTTCAACCACCACAGAATGCTTTAGAAGTGTTTGTAAGACTATTAGCTAAAGGGTTAACCTGACAGAAGTCACAGCACAAAGCAGTTAATGCACTCAGTTCTGATGTGGTTTTCTTGGATGCTCAGGGAAGGCTGATACTTGTTTGCTGAGGAAACTCCTGCCAGCAAACATGAGACAACCTTGGAAGGAGGTGCTACAGTCATGTCTGGGGCAGATGAGGGATATCTAAGCTCTTCTCTCTTGCAGCAATAATGAACCTGGGCTACATGAAGATCAGGGGCTTACAGAGTAATATTACAGAGGCAGAATGCTGTTGATACATTAATTTCTGGCAGGAAATGTCTTTGAGGCTAACATTACCCAAGGGATGTGAGATGAAAACTTACCAGAGCCAGGCTCCTATGCAGGTTTCAGACTGGCTTTGAGCATTCTCAGAGCCCAACGTGTATGCTTGTGTCAGCCCTTGAACTCCGCATAGCAGATTAAAAAAAAAACCAAAAAAACACCACCACAAAAAAAACTTCTAAATGCTTTGTCCCCGTGTTTTTTCCCATGAGGGTATTGTGGATCCTTTGGCCTGGCCTAGCTTCAAAAGAAGGCCACTAAGGAAGGCTAACACAGCATTGGTGGGGGACTGGCATGGAGAGGGCACTGCGAAGAGGCAAAAAAAAGTCAGCACCTCTGAGCGTCTCATGGGCAGAACTGCCATCATGTGGCCAAAATGCCATGGCATGCAAGCTCGAGAGGCAAAACACCAGTGGTGAGGTGTGCTGAGACATATGACTATGCTGACAGCCAAGTTGCAGGCTTGGGCTAAGTCAGGAAGCAAACCAGTATTTTCAAGCTGAAGTGCAGAGTTATAATTATCAAATTCCTTTAGTCAAAGCAATCCAATAGGAAAAAAAAAGAAAAGTACTCTAAATCTGATCCTCCATCTAGTTTTAGCTTCAGACAGAAGCCTGGTTTTGGATTGGCATTTGCTTTGCAGACACCACAGCTTGTGCTCAAGTTTGAAGCTCTTGGGCTGTCCTGGGCTCATGCACTGTACTTTCCCACAATGAGAAGTGCTTTTCAGGCCAGGTCCTTACATGGCTGCCCTTAGCCTGTCCTGGTCACAGTGCTGTTGGGGACACAGCCACAATGCCACTATTAAAGCCAACACTTAACTACTCTCCCATAAGAAGGATCCCAGTTCACGTCTCCTTGACATTTCTTTAGGTTAATCACCTATTCCATATGGAAAAGTGTAGCAATGAGGAGAGAGGAAAAGCAAGAGCTTTCAGAGGAACAGGACATAGCAGTTTGAGTGAGGAAAGGGAGGGCTACAGAAAGGAAAAGTGAGAAAAAGATACCTCAAGAAACAGGGGAAACTCAGATGGGACTAGAGGAGTCATTAAGTGGCTGGCCATGGCCATGTGAGTCCAGTTATAGCAACTATTTGTTAAGTGAAAAAGCTCTTTAGTATAGCCTCTAACAGGCAGCTGTTTTCTCCAGGCACAAGACACAGTAAGCGTTTCAAGGCCTTTTTAGCTAACTGGACATGCTATGGTTTCTGTGCCAAAAGAACAGGGCTACAAGCCTGTCCACGTAGATAAAGCTGCTAAATACAGCAAGGAATCTCTATGGAAACACAAAGTATCATGGCAGAGCTGAGGCTGTGAATGACCTTGGTCAGGTCCAGCACAGTATCTGGTTGAATCTAAGAGCTCGAGTGTATTGCTGGGGCATTTCATGGGGCAGAGTTGCACACAGACTTTGGGAACCATAGCTGGCCTTGGATAAATGCTCTGCTGAGTGTTTAACTGGACCACCTTTTAAAGGTGCACTTAAGAACATCCTGAGGATGCATATGTTATCTGGGAAGAAGCCAGGCAGGGAATTCACCCCCTGCAAAACCTCCTCCCATAGTAATTTATATTAAAAAAGGAACTTCACTTCTTTAACTAAGCTTCCTTTTGAAGTAGCAGAATCTCTGATTCTGAGGATTTTCAGCTTTAGGAGAATGGTAACAGAATAAAGGACATCAGGGACTGTGCAACAGGTTCTCATTTCAACACTTTCAAGTGCATGAAAATATCCATTCCAAAAAATGACCTGAATGAAGCTTTCCAGTATAGGGTGATGGTAATCTGGAGAAGCTATGCTAATGAAAAATGTCTCTGCCTTGTGATTTCATGTTTTATGCCTCTATTAAAAAAAAAGTAACAATAATTTAAGAGGTTTCACTTGTATAGAAGAGTCTGATAACAGGACAACACTTTAAGTCCAGCAGCAGAGGAAAACATCTGTAGTGATGGCCATATAGGACTTACCTGAAAATGTACCCAGGATGAGGAACAGGGCTTGGGGTTCCAGTGCGTGTGCTGCATAGGGCAAACACAGCTCTAACCCTCTGGTCAGAATAGGACCATTTGCACAGCAAAAATTTGATGCACTTTCAAAGTGCTAGAGGTGTTACACAACACAGGCACTGTTCTGCTTTAAAAATGTCTCAGAGTGAATTAATGCCCATAATCAACTCAAGCATCTCTGTCGATATCATGAATCATTAAAACCCTCATTTGTAACCCCAATAGCTAAACTGTTCTTGAAATTAAGTGGTGCTCCCTAGCTACACACTTAAATGAGATAAAAGCAGCAGGGCTCTGGTTGATGGATGGTTCCCTTTTAACATCATCAAGAGTGAGTGTTTGCTTAAGAGAGGTTCTTTGATCTTACCTCCAGTTTTTAAATGTGGTAGAAATAAGCAATCTCCCAAAGATGACAGATCTCATGGAGACTTCCTGGCTCACAGCACAACCTTCCATGTGACAGTTAGTATCATGTTACTGCATTTTCCAACTGCTTGGATATTACTTTAGTGCAACTAAAACTAATTCCAAGATTAAAACACATCAGTTTGAGGGTTGCTACTCATGAATTGCAGGGAGGGAATTTCTAAAGCATTTACCAGGTTTCTGCTGTGTTCTAAACAGAGTTTTGGGTAATGTATATGTAGGACTTTGCTCACCTAGAGATCAAAGGACCAGCCTTCTGTGTAATCCATGGTACTGCATCAACAAATGCTGGGTAAGATGCTGTGTGCTTTCAGTGACAGTGAGACACTAACATTTTTTCATTGTTAACAGATTTCACAAGGGAAGACAAGTCATTCACAGGAGTTTTAGAGACTTTATTTATGTATAAACAATTTAAACACTTTGCCATAAATTATCTTTGCCTGTCTCTAGTCTTTGCTTAGCAGCAAATTAAAATTAATATAAAAACTCAATGAACAATTCATACATGTATATTACAAAAAAGTTCTTGTACCAAAGTTCTTATTAGACTTTTTTTTTCCTTTTTTTTTTTTTCCTTCCTTTTGTGGTGACTGTAATGTGATTGTCTCAGTTTCTTGACCAAACAAACACACTAATAATTTTAAAATCTGAAACAGTGATTGTGCCTTCTGGCTGATGTATGTACAGGGTGATCTGACGTGGTGCCCATTTGCAATAGTGTAACACAATGCCCACAGCTCTACTGGAACTGATACCAACAAACTACTGAATCTAAACAGACTACACCCTGTAACTGTGTTATACTGTCCACAATGGAAATCTTCAAAGACAAACAGAGTATGAGATTTATTTGTAGTGATTTATAGCCACCATTTTGAATGTAACTTTACACTCTGCCCTCTTTGAATAAGTTAAGCCTCAGGCCAGACAAGTGGAGGGTCAGAGTGCAAGTGTGGTTTTGTTACTTTTAAATATATTTTTTTCTTTACTATTTCCAGTGCACTCTCACTTGCATTCTCATTGTCCTCCAGTTCCTGCACACAAATCACCCCAAAGTCATGTTTTAAATGCACCTGTATTTTGCTTTAAATGAAAACCTCTTGGATATTTATCAAACAAGCAGTCTGAATCATCTGTGTTTCATCAGCTGGTTAGTGAAAGTGGCCCACTTGGATTTCTTAGTTTGCTCACATGTGAATGGAGTGAGGTAATACAATATGAGGCCTTCTTTTTGTTTTTCTTTAGACCCAGAACAAGTGGGTAATATTTCAGGGGTACTTTTTAATTTGTATGGTTCGAGTTTTCAGTCTGGCTTTAGTCCACTTCAGGATGTGGTTTTTAATCACTTGAACAGTAGCATTTAACTCAAAAAATATGAGCTTTTTTGCCACTTACTATCCCAGAGTAGCTCAGCCTAGTGCCCCCATTTAGGTCTTCATCTCCTTAGGAGAGGAGATAACAGTTATGACTACTGATTCATCCAGCAAAGGATGACAGCAGGTTAATTTGTTACCTCTTTCCCATTTCATTCTGTCTTAAAAACTGGATGTTGCTGCTACTGTCTGCTAACTCTGGGTACTGCTCCACAGGCAGGACATAATATCCCTCATAACCTTGAACCCTTCCCGTGTTCAGAAGCTGCTGCTTCTCTCCGTCTGTCCACACGCGGCTGCCTTCCCGGCCATCCCGTGCCTTCTGCTGCTCTTTGGCCCAGGCTGATCCCAGGGCTCGTTGCCGAGCCTGGTCTAACACTCTTGCTTTCTCCTCGTCCAGTGTCTCGGGGGTCAGTCCGTAGCGGATGTTGATCAGCAGGGTGGAATACTGAAACTCAATATTCGTAAACCTTCGAGTCCTCCCACTGACCAAGAGAGTGGGTTGTGAGACGGTGACATTGACTCCACTGTCCAGGACCTTCCGCCCGCTGGTCATGGCGAGGGTGACAAGGTCACTGTCAGCCGAGCCTATCTTGACGAAGTAGTGAGTATCCTTCCCCTCGATGCTGTAGTGCATTTTTTCCAGGTAGTGAGCACTATTAAGGACAGAGGCAATCTTTCTGCTATCATCTGTGGCTATGCTGGAAATGCCAGTGGTTACACGGCCTTCCTTCACAGCAAACATGATTCCTTTCCCAATGATAGGAGTGGTTGTGGCAAACCAGTGACCTGCTTTTTCTCTAATACTGGCATGTAATCTTTTAGATATCACCTGTCCCTCCAGAGCCATGAAAGCTTGGTTGTGTCTTTCTGTTGTCTGCTGAACTCCTGTAATTAGCTGGGGAAAGCAAAACAAAACAGGAAAACACCAAAGAAGATATAGATCTGCAAATACTCATTTCAGAGACCAACACTATCTATGAAAAGCATCAGACAAAACATGATGAGAAATCCTGTTAGAGGGTGAGAGAAGCATTTCTTAGCACTGCTGCAAGTACAGACCTAAGTTTATTGCAATATGTATGTTATTAGGATGGTTTTACCCAAGGTACAACAGATGATAAATTACCCTGACAAAGTCTCCCTTTGTCATTGCTAATCAAGTTAATCGAGTTACAACTTGTTAATCAAGGAAGAAATCAATAAAAGACACTGTAATTATGATAACAACAAAGGCTGGCAAGAAAGACGTATGTTCATTAGTATAAGATTTAGCTATACTCGCTTCATTTTACACTAAAATAAATTCTTGGCCTTCTTCTGGAACTACAGAAAAGCCAGCAGCTCTATTCATAGAGAGGCAAATTTGCTGAGAAAAATAATTTCATATTTCTGCCTACCTGTCCATTTTCACATGCTTGACTCTCGGACAACTCGTATGGCGGTGACACAAAGTACATTTTTGCTCTAGGGAAACCAGGAATAATGTTGCTAAGCTGAAATCCAAACATCACCAACCAGCTTTTGACATCTGAAAGCAGACAAACAAGAAATGAATATGTGTAATAAACACAAGAAATACAAGAATTTAGGAACTCCACCTTTTGACCTCCTTAATTTAAAGTATCAACCGAACTTATCGTTTCTATGGCAGCGTGGCCCTTTACAGAATTGTAGCAACTCACCATGAATGGGGGCAGGAAATAGTGCTTTAAATGTGCCCTAAATAGTTCATCACAAATATATACCTCTGTCATTCTTTTTCCATTACACCACAAGGATTATCCAAACATTTTACTGGCCACTGTAACCTATGAACTATACTGCAAAATGCTGGTTTAGTAGGCTAGCACTCCTAAAAACATCTGCAAACTCCATTGGGGGATACATGGCTCCTCTTCTATGCCCTACTTCTATTAGCTGTCGTCAGGTCTCGGGAGACTCCATTAAACGCAGTGAGAAGCTAGACTTTTAATTCAGATGTCTAAATTTAGGCACTATGAACATCTTCCCCATCCCTCCAGGCCAAGTACAGTACTTTTCTGAAGCTGCATGGGAAGATTACAGCTCACCTCTGGGGTGAGCCTTGGGAATTTCCAGCTCTGGGTTCAACCAGTGAAACTTCATCTTCATATATAGATGAAAAAGCTATGTAACTAAATTAATAACAGTAATTCTCACTCAGCAGGTATTAAGAGCTAATTATGTATTTTAGTTATCAAAATAATGTTTTTAACCAAAAAAAAACCCAAACAAAACCATGATTCTGTTTTACATTTTTGTTTCCTGCTGCTTCTCTTTTCTGGCTGTCATGGAGATAAGAAGCAGTGTGGGAACATGGACACTTCTCATTTGATTTGGACATACATTCATGGTCATTTTTGTTTAAAAATCCCTCTCCTGTCTTTCCCAGTTGCCTACTTTCCTCACTGGCCTACAACGGCTTCTGATGCTGCTACTGCCACTCCTTCATATAAGGCCGAACTCCATGTTTGAAGAAGCATGACTGTGGCAAGGCACTCTTGACACAAGGGGCACTGGCTGAATGTAGACTGCTCCAAGCATGATGTCTCCCACAGGTAGGTGCCCAGTGGTCTCTGCTTGCTGCCCACCTGCATGCAGAGCACATGCCTCTGCATACAGACCTCTGGGGTGTGCTCAGCCACAGCATGGCACCTCCTTGCTCTTACAAAGCCTCCTTGCCCCAAATTTTCAGCATAAGTAATGTTACATCATAAAAATTGTAATACTTTGTGGATGTAGACATTTGGCAGCAGAAGTCTTCTTTTAGCCACACTGACACTAGATAAGTAGTAAAATGCTCTGCTTCTATGAAGGTATGTGTATGTATCTCCCACCACACAGCACCTACCATATTTTCCTCTAGCTTTGGGCAGAACAGGCTTACTGCTCCTTTTTAAGGCTTCAATTTATTGTATGGTATAAGGAATCTTCTGAACAACTCACTTCAGCTGCCCTAATTCCACAAAAAACCCCAAACCAACCAACTAAATAAAACAGAAACAAAAAAACCCAAAAACCAACAACAAACCCCCCCACCAAACCAACCAACTGACAAAAACAACGAAAGAGGAGGACCTATATACAAAGATGTTACTATTTTGCTTTACAGCACTGCACTTGCTACAGAAATCCTCTTTCAGCAAAACCCAAGAGTTAACAGTAAGAATGGATGGGGCTGGGGAAATGTATTTCGGTTTCCTTTGTGGTTTTGTTTTAAACTGTGACAAGTAAGGTGCCACCATAATCACTTCTTTTGCAAGGTAGCCTGTTTAGTCCATACACCAACAAATATTTTCATCAGCAATGAAGTATTTTTACAGACTAGAAGATGTGTGTTACAATAAAATGCAATATATCTCTCTAGATTTCATCCAATGGATGGTGAATTAAATTAACACAATTTCAGAACATAGCAAAATATCATAAGATGACACTAAAAATCTAAATCAAACATTAGTAGATTAAAATAGGATTTTTTTTTTTTTAATTTAGGGCAACAGAATTTTAACCCAAGGTAATTTCAAGTGTTTTCACACTGTCATATACAAATGTTACTATCTTCCAGTTGCAAAGTAGCTAGAATAAAACCTATGGTGTGTTCCACATACAGTTAGGTCCCTACGTTCTAATGAAGCTGGCTATGATTTTCCTTGGAAGAAATACACTTTTCTTTAAATTCAAAGGAATGCTAAAATTAAGATAGCTCCCATTTAAGAAATTATATCCCTGCTCTAATGATTGTACACTGCATATTCAATTCTGAAAAAAAAAAAAAGGCTTTTCCTGAAGACATTAATTACTTTTCTTTTAAGAAATTGCCAGCAGCTATTCAAGCACTGTGTGATCCTACTAAGTGAAAAATTATTACTAATTATGAAGGTTACAAGCTTTACCCAATTCCAACCTATGCAATCAAAACCTCTTTATTTTTTTCCTTCTCAGCTCTAACATTCTATAGTCTTTAAGAAGGAAATAATTTTTAAAAACATCAAGACTTTTGTTTTAAAGACTAAAGATTGTTTGCATATTACAAGTTAAATGGGAAAAAGAGGTTTAATTAGATCCATTCTTTGTGCTAATTCATAGTGTGCCTGTGGGCTCAGTCAGCAGTTAATTTTGAAAGTAGCCCTGAACATAAGAGATGCTGAGCACTTCTGGTTCCTGATTTTGCAACTAATCTGCCAGTGATTCTTGTAGGTGATTTCACTTCTCTTTACACAGAGTTGGAGTGAACAGATCTTTGTACTGCACTAGTTCAGGAGGCACAGCAGCACTATGGCAGTGCTGAAACTAAATACTTGGGCAATTTTTTTTTCTTTCTCCATGACTTACTGTGTCTTCTCATTTGATGCCCTATATTCAAGAAGGAGCAGTATCAAAGCAACAGGGCTAGCCAGCCCTGTTTGTAGCTCAAAAAGGAAAAAGGCCCAACCTTTATGAGAGGCTCAGCAGATGGGTAGGTAAGGAAGGAACTCTGATTTCTCTCCCAAATCAGCTTCCAAAACTGTAGTGCTACTTGTAAGAAATGTAACAAAGTCTCACCTGTTACATAATTCTTTAGATCCAGTTCATTACTAAGAGGGTTGTTACTCTTGAACATGTAGAGATTGAAAGGAGCGGGTTCTTTACCAATATTTTTCCACATGGTGTAATCAGGAGATGTCCAGCGTCCAGCTAGGACATCATAGTCCCTTTGGGTGAAATGGACAAGTTTGGTTAAAGGATCATACAGCCCTCCGTGGAAACCAATAACCAGCTGGAAATCAGGGTTAGAGTCGTAATAAATCTCCCCATATGCTGTATACTGAAGCTGTTTGATCATGAGGCCATTAATGCTGAAGACAGCTAATGGAGTGCCGGTGTTATCCGAGGCCACATAGTATTCTTCTCCACTGCTACTCTCCATTGCAAAGAGGTGGCCTTGCAGATCGTAGTACAAAGAGGTAATTTCTGAATTGGAATGATTGTAGACATGAGTTACCCTTGTTGGATTGTGAAGATCAGCATAAAAGTATTGTAAATGATGCCCCAGGTTAGTCTTACAGGAAGCCCTTCGTCCGAGTCCATCATAACGGTATTGAACACTCCACCCATTTGCTTTGTTGTAAGCTCTTGTTAAGAGTCCTTTGGAGTTGTACTCGAACACATCTGAGCCTCGCTGACAAAGGAATCCATCATCATCAATTTTGTAGGGTATGTCACCTAGGCGCGTGATCCTGTCTCTCAGGTCATAGCGTAGAGGCATCAGCCGAACACTGTTTCCGGGATTCAGAAGATGAAGGTTTCCATTCAGATCGTAACTGTAACGCCAGGTTGGCCTATCATTTACTGCTACACTTTGCAGCTGCCCATCTCCATCGTAGTCATAGGTGTACTTGGTTGTGTTGGCATATGGACCAAGTTTCAGTTCTCTTTTAGTGACCCTTCCCATGCTGTCATATTGTACAGTCATCCAGTACATCAGGGATCTGAACATTTCATACTGAACCTCCTTAATGCGTCCATGGGTATCAAAGTGTTTGCTCAGTGTCATAACTGCTGTAGTAATAATTTGATTTATATCATAATAAATAACTCCAAATTTGCCAAAATGCTCTACTTTGCCAGAAATCTCATCGTAACGGTAAAGATCAACTGGCAGAGGTGTCTCACTTATTATGGGTTTGATGCTTGCAATTCGAAAGCTGTTATCATGATAGGTATAATCAAACCTTGCATTGACCATACCTTCTTCAGAGAACCTGTAGATTTGTTTGTCCACGAGAGGCCCAATTTTACGATAGCGAATTGTACAAGAAAACCCTCCACTTTGCAAGTTCACCATTTTTAGGACACCAGTAGTTTCATCATATCCAAAAGTAACAGCAGTGCTGTCATAAACAATTTCAGACAATTTAGATAGTTTTCCATACTTGTAGAAGACTTGCCGGCCAGTACCTAAAAACAATGTTTTCAAAATCCTCCCATCATCACTGTAATCAAAAATGATGGAGGCATTGCTTTCAGGAGGGTTATAAATATTCCTGATATAGCCAACAGAGGTGTGAGTTGACATGCTGTGCCGAGCAACGCTGGGCATGGTGACAGCGTGAAGCCGGTCTGAAGAATCGTACTCAAAGATGTACTGGCGTTGACTCTGAAGCAGCAGCACCATTGACTATAGGGAAGACATTTAAAACACAGTTACTAGCTTTCAGCATGTGATCTCTGAGATGGCATGAAAGAACAGAAAAGTTTACTGATGAGGCTCTAATTTTAATTGAATAAAAAGAGAATTAAATACGTGAGTTGGGGACACAAAGCTGCTCAGGAATATTTTCAGGTTGCCAGATGTTGGGATCTGCTACTTGGAAATCAATATGCTATCACTCCAGAGAGTGAAAGTTCAGAACCGGTTAGCTACCTTCCCTTTACTGGGATTTTTTTATTCCTGAGAGATGCAGAGTTAGATAAACGACATGATGTACCTTTTTGCTAGCAGTTGTGATTCACAACTGTTACTGTGAAACATGCGTGCAACTAAGCAGAGAACATCAGCTCTGGTTTGATTAAAACAACAGATTCAAAGAAAGGAAAGGGAAAACAATAGCAGTTTTAAATGATTAAAGACAATGTTATGATTAAGGTATCTTAATTAGGCTAAGTGAAAATGCATTACAATATTTTAATTTAATAAATAATAATTAGAGACGAATTACCTATTTATACCTGAATCTTTTGTCAGGACTACTCATGCATTTTTGGTCTTAATTAAGCACAATTTGTTGTGTTAGTTTATGCCATTATATGGCAGCGTGACCACTTTCAGGGAAATACCAAAAGACACACACCATGAACAAAGTATTTCCCATTAGAAATTAGTCAAATTCAGTCGACTAATTGAAAAATAAGGAAGTCTGATACCAACTACAGAGGGATTCTTAACAGCTGGAATATGTCACATTTTAGATAGTTGTGTGTGTTTGTCATGTACAGAACTGAAAATGGAGCCAAATAGTACTTTGCCTCTTTGTAGCTATTGCCAGAACATCACCTACTTTTTCTAGATAGGTGTAGCTCCAGACTTTGCCATCTGCAAACATGCGTGATGTGATCCTGCCCTGCTTATCAATATCTGTCCTTTCGCTCATGGCACCACGCTGCAGCCCAGCCAGGCGTCCGTTGAAGAAATAAGAGACATTGACAGCAGCCAGGCCACTGCTAGGTAGCCAAAGGAAAGGTCGTCCTAGCTGGTCGTATATTATCCTCAGCGTAAATTTCCGGTGATCATCATAGATTTTTTCTGTGCGTATGTTCCGGTCATAATCAATGGATAGTAAATTTCTTCCGTGCACCTATGGAATGAAAGAAGGCTGTGCTTAGTGAGCAGTGGGCACTATGCCTCTGTGGATTTTCAGTGTGAAAAGAGCATGCACAAAAGAGAACTCAATTTCCCCACAGGACATCTTCCTATTAACTGGCTTTTGCTTTCTGCTTCTCTGTATATTCAAATATGCAACCTGGAGTGTTTTATTGGGCTATATCTCATCTCCCTGCATCAGGGGAGCTGTCATCTTACAGAGAAAGCTTTCTCTTGTGTCAGAACAGACAGACATATTGTACACCTAGGTCTTAAAGTGCAAAGCGTTAGCACTTAGCAGAGACATGCATTATTAGCAAAGAAATGAATTATTTGGCATGGAAGGATTTTTTCCAGTGCTGCCATCAGCAGTTGTTAGCCTTTTTCCCTGCAGTGACTCCAAGAACAATAGAAAATACTAAAATGTTGTGCCTTCATTGAGGTTTAGCCACTTAGGTTCTGTAGCTGCAACATTCTGCTTTGGAATTAATTCATTTAATGTTTTCTTCATTTGCTTTACAAATATTCAGTAGCTCCCTTGCTGACCTGATCACTTGAGATAGGTTTCATTTCTTCTGACTAAAAATCCTGATCATACAGGCTGGGAAAGATGGACTTTTAGGTTTGAGAAACAGATGTGTTAAATAATTAAGTTTAATTTTTTTTCCCCTTGTGTTTTTCAGTTATAATTTTCAAATGAAAGTACAGCATGAAGTGTTTCAGTCCTGGATTTTTTTTTTTTTAAATAAAAGAGCAAAACAAAACCAAAGGGGCATTAAGAATGCCAAATTGAGAGGCTTCTAGTGAGAGTGGTATAATGAGAGATGCATAAATATATTCACTGGAGGCTAAGCCACAGAATTCAGGCTAATGTTGTAATCTGATAAAGCTTCTTAAGTAATTTAATTGTAGATGCATCATTAATAAAGCAGAAGTCTTTAAATTAGATATAATTTGAGAGCAATGACTACTTAAAAAGTATTCATCAGTTTCTGGGAATTTGGTCTTCAGCTTATATTTTACAGTCGCTTTGATTAAGAAACGTTTTCTCTTATCCAAAATTAAACTGCACATCAAACAATATGTAAATTAACCCTGAGCCTTTTTTGAGGACATAAAAGCTATTCTGAGATATTTTCACTCACAAGGGTAGACCAAATTCCCATCCTAACCAACTCTGTAGGAACTCAGTTATACAGAAAGCAAATTTAAAATTAATATGATTTTGTGTTTGCAAAGAAATAATTATTTCAAATTATCTCTCATTATCCTACTTTTTTTCTATTAATAAAATTTAGCTCTTTAACAGTTTGTATTTCCTCAGTGAGCAATTATTAGAAAAAGCTCTTTTCTGTAGGTTTTCCCAAAAGTTAACCCAGCAACATTTTATCCTGTGATTCAAAGAAAAGACTGTTTGTTTGTTTTTTAGAACACATTAGCAAAATAAATAATATTCTGTTGTAAAGGAAACAAAGCCAGGGAAGCCAAACTCAACAACAGTACTTTCTCAACTGGTTACTCTAGGTCCCACTCTAGTAGGATCAATCCTGATCACAGAAATGTATCAGAACTCTTTCCTTCACAGAGCTCTTGAGGAAGCAGAAGAGATCTTTCACTTCTCAAAAACATTTAGCTATGATATTAAAGGGTTACTGTACAACTGACAGTTTCTTAAGGACACACAGATTTTCTAGAAAGAAAAGAAAATCTTCAGAAAGATTACAAACTGAATTTTAGCCTCCATTACAGTAGCCACAACTGTAATCTGCATATAGGAAGTCCAGGTATTCTCCCTTTCCTCAGAAAAATGATAAAGGTTATGTCAGTCTTCTTGCCATAGAAAACTAAAGTACTAGGGTTATTCTCATGCCTACCGAGACAAGAGCTACACAGGCACACAAACTTCTCACCTAGAGATAAGCATCTGCTTGGATAAATCAGTAACTTAATTTTCATTTGTACAATAAGTAAAACCAGACAGCATAATTGTAATGTCATTCATTATATAGAAATCCAAGCAGAATGAGTAACTCCCACTCTTCCTGGGAATACTATGAACACTATTACAAGTACTATGACTGAAGACTACCTAACAAGGTCTTTCTTTGTTCTGCTACCTGCATGTGCATCTGTTTTTCCCTTGGCTGCTGCTGAACAAGTGGCCGTTGGAACAAGCCTTTTGTGCCTTGAGTAAAGGTCTTGCAACTTACATGATGTACTGCAACAAAACTCTTCCGAAGAGAATCCTATCAAAACTTTACCTGAAACCAACACAGTAAACTGAATGTGTGGTGCATAAAATAGCAGCAGACAGTAAGTGGGATAATACAAAGGTGAAGTGCAGGTCTTCTTTTCTCAGTTTAATGAAGTCTGCCCAGGTATGTGTGCAGAGGCCAAAAGGTACTGCTGTGATGTGCCTGTGTCACAGATGAGCAGAGGTGGGGGCCATGGGTAGCAGCACTACCTATGGTTCGGGCTGGAAGTGGCCTTTAAAAGTCATCTTGTTTGACCACCCTGCAGTGAGCAGGGACATCTGCAACTACAGCAGGTTGCTCAGAACCCCAAACAACCTGACCTGGAACATTTCCAGGGGTGGGTCACCTACCACTTCTCTGGGCAACTGCTGCCAGTGTTTCACCACCCTCACTGTAAAAAATTTCTTCCTTCTATCTAGTCTAAATCTCCCCTCTTTTAGTTTAAAACCATCACCCCTTGTCCTGTCACTACACGCTCTACTAAAATGTCTATCCCCATTTTTCTTGGAAGAAGAAAAGGACTCTGGGCTCCACTAAGTACTTGTTAAGAGGTGAGTCCCCTCTACTATCAAGCCCTTTCAGTAATACTTGACTCTGAACTGGGGATTCAGGAGATGGTTGCACATGCTCTGGGTACTTCTGCACCAGTGTACCCTGTCTGTACTGCTTTGTGCCCCAGCTGCCACACCCACCCTGCCTACCACCTGCTTCCCACAATGTTCCAACACTGTTGCTCTGTTTCATTCACTATACAATTTATAAAGATGAATTAGAGTAAATGAGATGCAAATAAATTCTCTGATTTCTCCCTCATTTTCAAATTTCATTTTCAGTCCACTCAACCTGTTATAATCTCTCAGTGATTTTCATTTAAAAGAGCTAAATGGATATGTGATTATTGTTACAGGAACTAGCACCAGACAATTAAATGTTGAGGTGTTGCTAGATAAAGCAGTGTTTTGATTTGCATAAACATGATGCAAGAAAACCCATCCCAGGCAAGGTTTCAGCTCTAAGACGTGTTTAACTTCAGCTAATTACCACAAGTACCTCTATTAAATTTAGAGTTTTGAGAGTTAGGATTACAGCAATTTAATTTCAGGACCCTATTTATTTTTATTCTGAACATCCAGTCAAAACACAGTGCTGATCTATTTTCTACTTATAATCAAATTCTGCAGGTCAACACATCAAAAATCAATTATACATCCATGAAATTTAATCATTAAGGATTAGCCGCTAATCTCATCCCATTTCTTGTCCAACCTTTCTGCTCTCCCCAGTAGGTGCATTCTGAGGATTTGTGAGAAAAGGAAAGGCTTGTTAATTCAGCATTGTGAATTAGATGTTAAGCAATAGGAAAATACCAGCATTTAAGATCTGAGGTTTTTTTGTTTTTTTGTTTTTTGTAAATTACTACATAATTGTTTACATATATTGTATTTAACATACAATCTATAACACAAAGAACTGTATCTTATGTCCAGTGATGTGGAAAGAATCATTAAAAGACCCAGTCTGGCTCAGTGCTACCTTTGCTTTCTGCTCAGTATCTCAAAGCCCTACCAAACCTATGCACACTGAAGCAGCAGTGAAACTTTAGATACTTAAGGGGTGAAAACCAGGCCAGCTAAGCAGAATGGGATTAATCTGGCTGCAGCAGATCTTTAATTTGGCAGGGGATGGATTATATGACCTGAGTGTCTTTCTTATCCTATGCTTATGACTTTGTAATTATGGCAATTATTTTCCAATGGTGCCATTTGGGAAAGGGAATAAAAACAATATGTCCGTCTCAATGAATCTGTAGGGGGATTTTACAAAAGCAGAATGTAACTGTGCAAGCTGTAATTGTGTTTGCTCCCTGGGACTAGCTGTGGGAAGTGTGCCATAGCATTTTTACAAATAGCGAGTGGTCAGAGAGATTTTTTCCCCTCACCTTCAGAAGTGGAGTGACTTGCAGCAATATTCTGGATATTTTTATCAGCCTCTTTTAGAATGCTTTTAATAATGAAGCTTCTATAGCTGATTGCAGCAGATGATCCCATGCACTTAACTGACCTCTCAAATAAAGGAAAGACGGCCATATCAAACATAATCCCTGAGTTGTACATTTTTAACAACCAAAAGTAGGAAATACACATCCTTTAAAACAGAAAATTAATTTTCTGTTCACAGAAGAAAAGATCAGAGTCTACTTACCCTGAGCTTTCTTCCAAACACGGTCACTTTGCCTTTAATCTGTTCCTTCCTCAGACGCCATTCAATTGAGTTTAAACCATTTTCCATTGGCAGAGAAATATTACATCGTCCTATGGTGGGAGTCACAGTCCCAGCCAGGACATGAGGTTCACTGTGAAAGCTAATGCTCATGCCATTGGCATACATCACTCTCAAAGTACCATTATTACAGAGCTGGTAGCTGTTCCTCACTTGATCTACAGCAATAATGAAAAGAAAATAATTTAGCTGCTCCAGTCATAAAGAAAACATATAGCTTAATTTGATTGGGTTTTTATTGCACTCCTGTTGATGTTAAATGAAGTCACCCTGCAATTACCACTTACATGGTACCATGGTGGAAATTACAGATGTTACTGATTCATGTAAAGAATAGTAGTGTAATAGTGAGCCTGCAGAGAGATACTGTGTATATTTCATTATGTTTTCCCTTCAGCCTTAATTGTGAATCAAAATGCACAGTGATATGTGTTCAACCACATAATTTCTTTCTAAAATGAATAAAAACTCCTGAAAACTGAACTGCTAGGTGAACAACAAAGCACTCAACTTCAGGATAAAAAAACCAAAACCAAACCCAAACACTGCTGGACTCTAGGGGTTGGGAAGAAGTAAGCACCTCTTCTTGTTCTTTTCCTCTGTTATCTTCATGCAGAGGCTTTGTACAGAATTGCTGTTTGGCTTTAAAAAATCCTCAAGGTGTGAAACTCCAGCAATGCAAGCTGGCACCTACAGTTCTTTAGCTGCCTGCCTTTCTGCCACCTCACCAGAAGTGCAGTGGCCTGATGTACACACCAAACCTCTTGGCTGTCAGAGAAGAGTTACCCAAGTAATCCCAAGCAGTTTATGGCTGTGTAGTTCTACAGCTGTTTGACACAGCCAAGCCCATTCTCTGCCAGGATGGAGAGCTACAGTGTGTAGCTGTCACCAAAGCATCAATATTTGTCTGACAGAAGGACAGCATCTACCTAATTAATCATCTGGTATAAGAGAAATAAAGCCTTTGTCATCAGATGCGTGATGGTACAATAGTCTATAAATGCTGACATTTATGTCAGGAAGAGACTATTGGTCGATGATGATATTCCAGTGACATTGTATCTTAGCTAAAAAAAACCATCACTCACCAAATTTCTTTCAGTCTGTCTTTGATAACCATTTCCACTTCATCAGACACAATGCCTGAGTGGTGCTGGAAAGCTCTATATAAACATTTCACCACTTTGTTGCTGATCACTCCTGCAATGCTTGGGCTGTAACACTGTTCTTGGAAGTGCCAGCTATGGTGCAGGATCCTCCTCTGCCCTGATTGTTCAGTGTTAGTGTACAAATTTGGAAGATTTAGTTTCTAAAGGTAGAAGGGCTGCCTGAGCCTCTCCCTAGAAGGATCACTACTCAAGCAGCCAACATTCAGCAGTCAGACTGCATCTCTGCGGCACTGAAGTCAGAACCAATTTTACAGTGAAGTGCAGAAACTATGCCAGTGGGTAAAGCAAAATTGATTCAAGAGGCAATAGCAGGACTAACTAGGACCAGCAGATAATGATGTATTTGATACAAAGAATGACTCTTACCTGTCCTGAAGACCTGTCATTTTAGGGCTTTATGGGAGTCTTTCTTGCAAAACTTACACATTTTCCCCCTGCTCATGAGTGTACTAATGACAAATCTTTTGCTAATTGCTTTCTCAAGTTGTGTGTGCGGTTAGGAGATGTGCTGAGAAGTGTGCTTTGGTACCTTGAACAACTGTATAGGAAGCCTCCACAGAGGAGAGATTTGTGATGACCGTGACATCGTCATCCCGATTAGAATTCTCAATGTCGATGGTAATAGACTTTTCCATCTCTCGATGAAGGCTAGTTACCACTCCAGTGGGACGTGTTACATTGGTCAGACGCCCTTCATGATCATAGCTAATAGAAAAGTTAGTGAGAGCAAAAAAAACCCATGAGGATGTATGTTCATTTCAATACCCAATGTATTAATAACGCACCACATTTGTGCAAAAAAACCCCAAGTGAAACAGATTTTCAAGAACATCCTGGCCATACCTATTTCTCTGTTCTTGAAAGAGTCTCTAATGATGAAATAATTTTTAGAGACACTAATCTCAATAACATGAGTGTAAATCCAGGCCAGCATCTTTTAAATTATGAAATTAATTAAATTATTATTACAGTTATACAGACTGATATTTGGCTCAAACAATTACAATTGCTAAATTAATCTCTATTTCAGTAGTTGCCTTTCACTCTAAGGAGGTGGACTTATACAATTGCATACATAGCACACTTGCAGTTGAGTACTTAATGGAAACTACTAAGTGTGGTCTTAAGTTACATATCAAGGAGTAAACTTGCCATAAGAGATTAAAAAGGACGTCAGCTTGAGAACATAATGGTTTCATTTAGATCTTATCTGTGGTATTGAACTGTATTTTGGGGTCAGTCTTTTGGCTCATAGAGATGAATGATGAGAGGTCAAAACACAGGATAGGTTGGAGTTGCACAAAGGGCAGCAGTCAACACTCAGAATATACCTTAGAAGATGAATTAAGTGCTCCAGATGCATAAAGACAAAAACCCCAAACTCAAACCCAAAGCAAACCAAAAAAACCCAATCAATGAAAAAAAAAGAGAAGAAAAGAGGGCTCTCCATGAGTTTATTGAATTAAATTTATTAGAGGTATAAGGGGGAGGTGAGGGGGAAATGAAGAAAGCTGCCTGAAATCAAATGATACTGTTCCTCCCTTTCCTTTAGTATGCTACATATGTATGCTAAAGAAGCAATCTCTTGGATCATAAGGGCAAGAAATGTGGACCTGAAACAAAATCAGTATTCCAGTCTGACACTCTGCTTGCTGCAATTCTCTGCTTGTGCAAGAATCTCTCACCCAGCCGCTACCAAAGTGCACATACTTTTCTAAACAGCAGAAAGGCAAGAAAAAATGTCCTGTGTAGATAAAGGAAAAAGTTTAGGTAGAGATTGAAACCAACTGGTCATCCTTCGAACGCAGAAATTCAGGGAGCGGGAAGCCTGGAAGAGAACTGGTAAATCCATTGCACTGCCTGAGAGTAACAGAAGAGAAGAGGAGCACATTTAGTATCACGGAGCTAGCTGAGTTCTTTGTATACTGTGGTTAGCTGTAAAGATGAAAAAAAAAAATCAATGCTTTTAACATGACTTTTTTACAATTAAATCATTTAGAAACCTTAAAGAAGGTCACCTGAATTATACAGCACATCTCCAAAATTAATGCACAGATTGACTCCTCAGTGAATACAAATATGAAATATAACTTTGAAATCCATTGCAAATTGTTGCACCTATTCAACTGAATATTTAAGAGGAAGGAAAAAAAAAAGAAAAAATCACCTGTGGAGCAACGAGCCTTACCAGACCCAATGCAATATTAGGCAAATAGAAAACCAGTAACACAAAGCATGATGGAAGCAATAATATATTGTAAGGATTGTAAAATGTATTATAAAAGGAGTCAATAATATCTGTTCTTTTAAGCAGTTCATGATCAAATCAAGATTAAGGAGCATGATTTTTCCTAATAAAAGTCACAAGTTTCTACCCACATATATGTGTGTGTATATACATATATGTATTTATATAGAAACCATATTGACAAGATACTGGATAAAAGCTAATGTATTGAGATAATCTATGAAAGGGGATTAGTTAAGTCTATATAAAAGTCTTCACAAAAAATACTGCAAAGCACTGTAAAGCAGAGATGAGGGAAGTATTTGATCAGGTCAAGCATCTATCTAGCAAGGCAAAAAAAAAAAAAAGAAGTCCAAAAAATGGACAGTTTCAAAAATGTCAAGGTCACTAATGTCTGTATGTGGACTGCTTTGGTACATTCTGCCATTAGCAGAGTGATTGAGAGACTATGTAGCTGTGAAATATTACAGAAGAGGCAATATTATTTAGGAAAAACTAGCCAAGTTTATGAGTGGCTTTATCATGACTATGCAGGGCCTGGTGAACATCCAAGAGAAATGGTTGGAGAAATGTCCCATCAGCAAATATATTTTAGACAATGCAAATGAGACATTAATTTAAACTCTTCATCCACATTGTTGGGGTTTTAATTAACGCAGAAAAAAATCCTGGGGATTGCTGTGGGCTACTCACTGAAAAATCTCTGTTCACAGTGCAAGGGCAGTCTAAAAAGTAAATATGGATAAGGACATAGAGACTGTAACAGAAAAATGAAAATATTCTAATGGTATTTCTAGAAATCGGTGTTTTGCCCTCCTACAAAGGGCATAATTTCCCAGTGCTGGGAAAATTTTCTGAAATCAGCAATGGCAGAGAATTAAAAGGGTTTATAAGCAAGGGATAGACACACTTAAAGTGACATGTACAAAAGTACACTCTGTGAAGAACTGCAGATCATTTAGCTAGACATATAAAATATGGATACTAAAATGACATATAGACACTGCAATACAAACGCATAGACCTGCCATTTCTACTATATCTGTTTCATCAGTATTACCCTATTTTAAAAAGTACTTTGACAGCAAAAAATGTAAAATTAATAAAAACTTTTATGCACTAGAAAATTTAGAAGTGACACGTTATTGAAGGGATTTGTTTCTAAAAAATGTAAGCATTATGTGAGAGCAATTGCTTAGTAGAATACACCACCTAGACATTGATCTGAATAATAAAAGGAATAAAGCTATATGGGAATTAAATGGTTATACCTTTCTTCTTCTGGCATGAACTCAGGTCTAATGAAGTAAAAAAAAAAAGAAAATTTTGCAATGGAAAATATATTGATTAACCAGGGACAACCTGATGTCCTTCAGAAGCAGGCACTACATGTCACAATCTGTGACACAGCCATCAGGCTAGAAGGATCAGATCTGATAAGCCAATCGTCAGATTGTCAGCTGAGGTGGGTTTTGGATACACTGAAATTTCTGAGCTTTGGTTACTGACTTCAGTTAGAGTAAGCCTCTGTTGCAGGCTTTTTTACTAATAAAATTACAAGGGAGAGATCCTTTCTTAATCCTAGTACCTTAAAAAAACAGTGTCACGTTATGGCCAGTAACTCACTAACATATTGCTAATTGAGACCAAGTCTGCCAAGCGAGTAATGGTTTCCAAAGCTGCGATTGCCAGGACACCTGTGGGTAATGCCAGCCAGCAGTAGACAAAAGCTGTGGGCTGGTTCTGCCTGCAGGCTGGAGATGGGGCCTGACAGCCCAGTGACACTGAGCCCACCACAGCCAGCTTGCCTGTGCTGGGCCACCAAATGCAGCTACAGTTGCTCAACCGTAAGACAGAGCTGAGCACTTGTCTGTCACCTTCCCAGACAGCTACAAGTGTCTGACCTGTGCAGTCCTTTAGAGGCCTTGTGGCTGCACTCCCATGACCAGTACTATCTGCTTGTATCACTTGAGAATGCCTGTTTTGATGAGGGTGGTGAGGCACTGGAACAGGTTGCCCAGGAAGGTGGTAGAAGGCCCATCCCTGGAAGTTTTTGAGGCCAGGCTGGATGTGGCTCTGAGTAATCTGATCTAGTGTGAGGTGTCCCTGCCTGTGGCAGGGGGGTTGGAAGCAGATTATCCTTGAGGTCCCTTCCAACGCTGACAATTCTATGATTCTATGATGCAGATTTTATTGCTCGCATCCTGGTCACCTTTGAAGTTTGAGACGCGTGTCATGTACAGTACTGCAGGAAGGGGCAACGGCAGCTTTTGGCTTACCACAGAGCAGGATAGGGTGCAGATCCACAGACATTTACATATATCCCTATTTTCTCTCTCTTATAAAAACCAAGCTGATTCAAGAAGAAAACTGCAGCATTCTCTTAGGATGCTCCCAAGACCAAGTGAAATACCACTGAGGACCACTTCAAAGATCTGTGTTTCATGCCCAAAACCAAGCTTAAATTACCCTATGTGAGCCTGCTGGTAGCTGTTACATTATTTAAGAGCCTTGCCTGTTTCTGCTGCAAATGAACTGTGTGCATATACACATGCAGTTTGTAACTAATATACCTATGGAGTATATATCCACACCCACATAGAGTTTGTGCATGCATTTCTCTGCATACACATGTGTGCCTGGGCATACTGCACCAATTTAATTCTGTGAGCAATTCCAGGGTGCAGTTTCAGACAAAAGAAAGGAATAGACCCAGTAAGCTAGCATGGCACTTCAACACCTGGTTGATAAAAATGCACTGTAATACATTTTTCATAAGAACTCTAGTTCTTGTAGTATTTTACTACTTCAAATATACTTGTTCTTTTCCAGTTCTGCTGTCATATTAACAGTTTGGGGTATTGATTATCTCTGTATGAATGTGTGAATGTAATGGTACAGAAATGTTGATATTAACTTATAGCAACCAAAATAAACTGCATAACGATGAATACAGCTCCCCTTAGAGCTGCTTCAAAGAACAAATAGGAACCAGAAACCAATGTTGAGTGACTATGGACTGTGATTGCTTAGGTTTGTACATTTGATTTAAATAATCCTTATAATCTTATTAATAAATCCCTGAACTGTGGGGGGTCCATGAGATGACAAAGCATATTAAGGAGTTACTGCAAGTCAGCTGCTTAGGATAAGCCTAAAGGAGATGCCTTTATTTTTCTGATATTTTGTAATTAGTATGTAAAGTTTTAAATTACTGAAATTACTCAATTGAGTAATGAGAAATTAGATTACTCATGTAGAGTTTAAAATTACTTTGCTATTTAATTTTCTACAATTAGTTACTAGTGTTTTGAGAAATAGCTGTTTTGTATGAATTCTTATCTGAATCCTGAGCTAGCTATTTTGGGGAAAAACAACAACAAACCTATCTAGAAGGGCATTCACCTCTCATCAGCAATAATGTGAGATTTTACTACGATCTAGTACAGTGAGCTTTTATTTGATCATGTAATCAGCATGTAATACCTTCACGCATTCACATAATTGGATTATTTTTGTAACTAATGCGTGCTAAAGAAATACTCTTTGCAAAACACGAGGGAGGCAAAAAAACCCAGTCCTCCACATCTCTACCCAGAACCTAGATGAAAAAGCGCAGCGCCGTTCAATTTCCGAGGCCATATCCGAAGGGGACCACGAGAGGGCACTGCTTTCCTTTTTAAGGAAACAAAGCGCACAGTGGACAAAACACTGATGTGCGGTGCTGATTTAAGTAACATTTTAAGCAGACTGAACACAGCCCTTTTTATTCCCGGATTGCATATGCTATCTCTAAATAGAAAGGAAGTGATGGCCAAACTGAACGCTTGTCATAACCTTAATAAGGCTACCGTTTAAAATTAAATAGAAAGCCTTATCCATTCTTTCTACCCACTCATTTTAGAAATGGTATTTGGCAATCATGAATTATTTAAAGCAAAATATATTTTTCAATCCATTGTTTAGCTTCCATTTTTAAAACTGCTTTGATCAATAAATAGTGATAAGACCACTAAGAATAGGATAACTATTAGTAAAAATCTAGCTAATTCTTATAGATTTTTAATATACTTGTGAACTTTTTCTCTGATGGCCTTCATTTAAAGAAGTTCTGTCTTTTTTAATCTATATGCTCAAGAACAATGTGCTTTTGGGTTATCTATAAATAAAGGAAGTTACATCGGGGTCTGACAGCCTAGCCGGGGATCTCATTTCCTCAGTCTCAAGAATGAACAATCAGTGAAGTTAATCAACATTTTAACAACTATGAGTAA
Source organism: Indicator indicator (assembly GCF_027791375.1). Classification (NCBI taxonomy): domain Eukaryota; kingdom Metazoa; phylum Chordata; class Aves; order Piciformes; family Indicatoridae; genus Indicator; species Indicator indicator. The sequence continues at coordinate 14,707,260 of NC_072027.1, forward strand.
TATATGAATCTGAACAGAAAGACCTATAATTTGAATTCCTAAAGCAAGTGCAGCATTAGGGTTCCTAGAGAGAAGCAGCTCAGTAGGAGCCATTGATTGCTGTGGGCTGGTCTGGATGTGAGTTACCTGCATCCTTGCTGACAACTAAGAGCAGGGGCTCAATCTGGGAAATCAAATATGGATCTCTCAGTGTGGTACATGGTCCTTTGTGCTGGAGGGGGGTGAGGTTCCCCACTGGCCTCACACTGCAGGTGGGAATTTAGGTGATTGAGTAGCCAACCAAAGGATCCAGCAAAACTGATGAAACCAAGAAGCCCCTTAATCACTTCCAGCATCACACTAGACTGAGATGTAATGGCCTTATGCACTATCAGTGAAAAGCCTAAAACAAATTTCAGCAGGGTCAGTTTAGGGCCTACTCACTACCATTTGAAAAATAAATGTATGCTTAATATATCCAAAAACATTCTTACTCATAAAATGTTGTCCATCCTGTTTCATCACTCTTCGTTGCTAAGAGACCACTGTTTCCATTATATGTCATTAATCCGAGCTCCAGGGTCTGTGTTGAGACTAGCTTGAGTCCACCATTAGTGCCAACAGCCAGCGTGACAATCTGATTATCCGGCATCAGTAAGTGGCGGGGCATCCCACTGGCATCACGACGGACCTTCAAGGAGTTGCCATTGTTGTCCATCACCTCTGTGACATCGTTATCGCTGCTATAGGTGAAATTGTACAAGTACTCCCCGGTAACGAGGCTGAGAGTGTACTGGTGAATCCCATCAGCATTGAAGACATACAGCTCCTGTTCTCCTGGAGATGCAGCTTCATATTGGTTAAAAGAATTAAGAATGGGCCTGTTTTTACTGACAGCCCTAATGCGGATGTTTCCAAGATCAGCTATGTAGATGGTACCATCTGGGGCCACAGCTAAGGAAGATGGTGAATTTAAGATGGCATCAGTGGCATACCCATCATCCCCAGAATAGCAATTACAGTTGACATCATTTTTGCAATCACAGTCTGAAGCTGCCCCTGCAAGAAGGCATATTTCTCCATTGGTAGTTACCTGGCGTAGCCGATTAATTTTTTTTTCATCTGTCTCACTGATGTAAAGAACTCCTGTGTGTGAGATGGCAATGGCACTGGCTGATTCAAGTGCAGAATGAATAGCCAGTTTGCTAAGAGAGTAGTCTATACCAGGAACCTGGCAGTGCATGGGGCGTCCAGCAATAATGCTAACTTGATGATTTTCTGTGATCCGTAAAATAACATTGTTCTCTAGGACATAAAGTGAGTTGTCCATGGGATTGACAGCGAGATCAGTAGGCCACTCCAGCCGTACCTATGAGTTGCACAAATTATTACTGTAAAACTCATAACTGAAAAGAACACTTCTAGTGTTTAAAATTCCGTGTGTAACAACAGCAAATTAGTGAAGGGTTTATCAGCATAAATCATCAAACCGAGTCATGAATGGCAACTAGTTCAAACAATGACTTTGTTTTTTGGAAATATTAAAGCTATGCGCAGTGGTAACTTTGGCTAATTGTGTTTCTGTGCAAAGAATGAATGCTACATTGTGTAAGCTCTACAATAATTACAGAAAAACAGGCAATTAAGACAATAACTCCCATTAGCGCAACCTTATTTCTCTACAGTTGCATAAATAACCTGTTAGCCACAGTAAAAGGATGGTTCACTCATTTCAGTAATGAATCAAATATGCTATCATCTTGTGCTGCATAATGTGTTTCTTAAGTGGCCAGGCAGTCATCCAAAACAGATGCCTAATTTTTCTAAGGTAGAGAAGAAAAGAAAGGCAGTAAGACTCTACCTGGGTGACATCCATGCTGGAATCACAGCTGAGAGGTCGCACAGCAGTTAGGTCATTGGAGCCCAGCAGGGTCGATATGATTCCATTCTGGTCCACTTTTCGAATCATTGTGGCATCAACAAAATACATTAGTCCATACTTATCCACTGCAATTCCTGCAAACATAAGCCCCAGGCATCAGTGAAGCAGTGAGGCTCCTAGCTTCCAGGCATGCTTCAGCTTATTTATAAATTTACAAGATGGTGACATTTGTTCACTTCCCCTGTTCTTTCCTCCCTTCCAATGTGAGCACAGGTCCTGGAACCCCCCAAATGCCTGTAGTTATGCTCAACAAATAGCATCAGGCAGGTTTCTTTTTGGGAGGGCTTTAACGAAAAGAAAATCACCAAAATCTGAAAAAAACCCAACATGCTGAAGAGCCAACAGAATGCATCAGCTTATTTCTACCTTTTCTAAATTCAAACTCTGTATAAGGTACTACATAAACCTAATTAAAAATTTTAATCTCAGAAATTGGAGGCACTGCTTTATTTATCTGAAGAATCTCATGAAGAATTTTTAGAAATCTTTTCAAATTGCTTCTAAAATTTTGAAACATCAAAAGGCCGTTACATTCTTTCAGGATGTTTTTTAATTCTTTGACTTGTTGAAGTAAGGAACATGGGAAGAACATCTGGTGTTTCCAGATGAAGACACGAGCGTTTCCAGCCTAGAAAAAAAGGAAAGGTTCAATGTCTCTCACACTGGGAGTCCTTAGAGAGGCAAGGCACAGAATGAAAGGGTCTTCCCCCTTGGAGGAACAGAAGGATGCTGCTGCCTGTTGTGAGTAGGGGCAGGCTTTTTCTCATTTGCCTTTGCTGCTTTGATTTGGCACACTGCCTTGTCTGTTTCTTGGGCTGAAAATAAAACATTGATCTAAAAATTTTGTCTTCCAATGGTTGCAGTGCTCACGCTATTGGGCAGTGAGAGCAGATACAGTTTTACCTTCCTAACTTCTATGTAGAGGCTTGAAACACACAAACAGCTCTGTCTTTTTAACATACTCTGTATTTGCTTTTACTATCATCTAGGTACTTTCAACACTGCAATAAAATCCAAAGATGTTGAAACACATGGCAATACACCTGATTAATTAATCCTTACAATTAAGTTGAAACAATGGAAAAAAACTAATCTTGAAAAGAAACACATCCCAAAATCCCTACATCACCTTGAAAACATTTTGTTAAAAATCAGAAACTGGAAAGGACAAAAATCCTTTCATTTTTCCTCTGGCTCTGAACAAAAAGGGGATACATAGAATAAAATCTGAGAAAAAAGCCACAGCAGGCAGTTTTTCTCCCCAAAGACAGCATCTCAAACAGTAATTTGTTTCCCAGTTTACATGCTTGCTTCTTGGAGTAAGCAGTATCCTGCTAATTTGTGTTCTGTTCTCCATTTGCAGTGTTCACTGTTGGGGTAATAAAGTTTGCTTTAACTAAACAAAGCATGAACACTTGCCAATCCACTGTAATTAAAGCCCAGAATAAAAATTACTGAGCAAGGAGTGATTTAATTGCCAGATAATTATTTCCACATCCAGCCTAGCCTCACGCTGCCATTTTCTCCAGCTTTTCCTACTTTACCTCGAGGGCTCATTAGGGTTGCGTCCACTGCCTTCCCTCCATCCCCACATCTGGCTTCATCAAAGGGCAGGCATTGCTCTCCAGTCCCTGCTACCACTTCAGAGTTACCAGCTAGGTCTTTCGTGCCAGTGAGGGACTTGACTTTGTATATCCGCCGGCTATTGGTATCCGATACATACAGAGAGCCTGAAACAGGGTCCACGGCCAGATAGTATTTATGAGCGGGATTGTTGCTTTAGAGAAAAAGAAAGCATAAAACAGAAACAGCTGAGCAGTCTAGAAACTTCACAGGATTTCAGAGCTTGGATACTCATCAGGCACAGAGAGATCTGGAAAGAAAGTCTGACACCTTCATACAATTACGGGGTCTGAAGGACTACTATCTAGCATCTAATGTGATTAGGGTCTGGTCAGTGTTTCAGGATTGTCATTTCAAATCTCATTCATCCTACTACACTAAACCTTGCACAGCAGAGCCCAATAAGCCAAAGCTGCACAGCAGACTTTTCTCTTGATGTCTTTAGCCCTTAGATCTGCTCCAGGTCAATTCTCTTTGGCTTACCACTCTCTATGTATTGCCCCTCCTCCATGCCACCTTGTTTAACTTCCTTTGAAAGCAGAAATCACAGGAGTAAGATCAAAGAATCAGCTTTTGAGTTGTATTATGCCACAAGATTTGTGAGGTCTTGTATAAATAGGAGGCAGAGGCATAACGAATTTATTCCTCAAGCAAATTTGCTCTCATTCATTCTTATCAAGAATCTCATTTATGGCAGATGAAGTTGGTTATAGAACTAAAACCAGAGACCCCAAGTGTCTGACTTTAACTCCATACCTTCTGTTATTGAAAAACTGGTCCTCAGTTTGTGATTAGAATGGGTGCTCGTATGCAAAGCTGCTTCTCTTCTGTAATATATGGTTTTTGACAGCTTGTCACATTTTGGAACTACTTTAGCAAATCATCTGCAAATTGGGAAATGTCAATCTTTACTATATATATACATTCACACATACAAAACTGCACTGCAGAAATATTTTCAAATTCTTGCCTGGCTACTTTAACTCAGTTTAGTTGGACTTTAAGCATGATGTGAATTTTCCAGCCTTTGGAGCCTATGGGCGAGTGTAAATAAGGTCAATGGTGGTTTGAAAGCATAGAAGAAAATGAAGACAGGAAGAAAAAAGATGACGGTTACTTCCCAGTAACCAGAGATATTTGCCTCCAAATATCCACACTCCTAGTTTCATGTGGCAAAAGTGCCCATCTCCAAGAGTGAGGATACACAGAGGTCAAGTTATGATGGACATAAGCCATTTCTTGATCAAACTAGCTGAAGCCATAATAAGGCCACTTTTGGCAGATGGATTATCGGCAGCGCAAAGACAACTGCCTTCACGTGGTCATGACCAGATTTGGAGGAATCAAGAGGTCTCAAAATATCACCTTCTACAGTTATCTTCCTCTATGCCAGCCTTTGACATGTCATGATTTTAGGTCAAAAATGGTTTGTTCTAAAACTGCAGAAAGTAGGAAGGACATTGGTTTGATCAGAATTCAGTAGGCAGAGATAATATCATCTGCTGAAGTCTAGGAGTGTAGAAATTAGAGATGAAAAAATACAATAAACAAAAAAATACTTGGCGGGTTTATTTCATGCATGGATCTCAAAGTACTTTAAAAAGATGGGTATTACACCCATTTTACAGAGGAGGAAACTGAGGCACAGAGAGGTTAAGTGGTATAGACAAAGTTATGTAGGGAAACTAGTGACATGCTTGAGAGTAGAGCACAATCTTTAATTCCCAAGTTCCTTGTCTTATCTTCAGCAGCAGACTGCACCTCTTCACTAGGCCCTTATCACATTCCTTCTCATCCCTCCAATACAAAGCTTAATATTCTTTGCCACATATCTCTTTTCACTTACAAGATTTCTCCTGTTTCTTGAGCCATACAAACACCTGCACATTTGTCACTATTTTGAAGTTCTGCTCTCTACTTCCACCATGCTTTCCCCTTACACCGACAAACCAACTTTCCTGTGACACTAGTGTTGCGCCACACTTCACAAATACACTCAAACTCAGCTCAGGGCTTTGCAACAGAAGGGGATAAGCCAACAACTGAATGCTGCAGCTGCAGGCTTGCTGCTGCTGCCTCTCTGCTGGGCTCCAGCCCAAAGTGTCTTTTAAAAGCCTGTCTCTTTTCAAACATCTGGCATCCCCATCTTGGCAGAATGAGAAGAACCTGAAGCAGGTAGAAACCAGAGCTGGGCACAGACATGGCTGCTTGCTGCCAGAGGCAGGTGCCTAAATTGGTCTCAGTGGTGGGAACTGCTCATAGCACTGCCTAGGGGAGCTACCACCTGACAGGGAACAGCAGCCACTCTGTGACACTGGAAGGGTCTCTTGTCTTTTCAGACACGATTTTGCTAGCTTGTGTCTACCTTCCTGAGTGAGCAGTGAATGACAGAATAGTGGGGGTTGGAAGGCACCTCTGGAAAAGTTGCCCATGGGACAGGTAGCACAATGTCCAGGTGGGTCTGGAATCTCTCCAGAGAAGGAGACACCACAACCTCTCTAGGCAGTGTGTTCCAGTGCTCTGCAATCCCTGCTTCCTTTCTGCCCACACCTAGCCTCAGGTGTGTTCCACTGTTACAAGATGGGATAAGATACGAGTCAAGGCAAAGAGACATGACAGAACATTGGCTTACTTTCCTCTCTTCTCCTGCAGTCATTGGTGTGTCCATAGAGCTCACCCTTGCCCTTTGCTCCTGGAATCTCCCTCAGGGCAGTTTTTTGAGGGAGTCAGTGATGAGCTTTTGTTCGAGACTCCCTGTAGTTGCAGAATTGCTCCTTCCTGAGCTCAGTAAGGGAACAGATAGAGGAATACTCTTCATGTGAAATAGCTGAGAGACTTTGGCAGAAAGCAACTGGCGTGAGGTGACAGGTACTCATGGTGTCACCAAAGAAACTATGAGATTATCACCTCAAACAGGGATGTATTTTATAAATGAGTTGTAAATATTTCTCAAACTGGCATCTGAGTAACTAATGACCTCTGCCTCTCTTTAATCAGTGCCATTGTAATCTTTTAAGTGAATTATAGGAAGCTAAGAAGATTTCCCGTAACATTTGGTATTGCTCAGAGATTTCTGCCCCACCTCCAGCCCTCCCTGGTGAGTGCAGCAGGTACCATCCAGAGAAGCCTTACTCTGGTCTGTGAGGGAGCCTGGTGCCTGACAGCCAGTGCAGGCAGGATCAGCTTCTCCTCCCTGTTCCTCTCAGTCATGCAGCAAATTCACAACAGTGTAACAATAGAAGAGAGACTATGAAGAGAGACTGAGAACCCTGGGGCTATTTAGTCTGGAGAAGAGAAGACTGAGAGGGGATCTCATAAATGTGTATAAATAGCTGAGTGGTGGGTGTTGAGTGGAGGGGGCCAGGCTCTTTTTGGTGGTTCACAGTGATAAGACAAGGCATAATGGGTTAAAACTTGAACATAGAAGATTTCACCTCAACATGAGGAGAAACTTCTTTACAGTGAGGGTGAAAGAGCACTGGAACAGGCTGCCCAGGGGGGTTGTGGAGCCTCCTTCTCTGGAGACTTTCAAAACCCACCTGTAAGCATTCCTGTGCAGACTACCCTAAGTGATCCTGCTCTGGCAGGGGGGTTGGACCCTTCCAGCCTCTGATATACTATGATACTGTAATAGCTTTGCCTTAAATGTAACCAAAAACCTAAGAAGCCCAGAGTAAGTCTCTTAAAACACCTGAAAATTATAAGCTTTGTTAATACAAATGAGGAGCCTCCTCCAGCATCACCAAATTGTGAAGGATTTTCATCTAGATAAGAAAATCTAGAGTGTTAGATTTGCTGTACCAAAATATGTCACAAAGGGGAAATCACATGGTTTGGTCTAGACCATCTATTGTATCTGACTTGTATTACAGAAACGGTTTCAGAAGGGTATGGTTTCAGAAGGGTGATGCACAGGACACTATTGAATAGTTTTCAAAAACTCGTTCTTGCCCTTGATGTTCTCCAGGGTGAATTTCCTCCCCATCCCAGGTGTTGCATGGAAGAAGGTACAAGCACTTCCTATGCTGCTGCCACACAGAAGGCCTACTGCTCAGGTCAGATGATGAGAAATCTGTTCTCCTAATGTCTGGAAGGGTTCTGCCTCCCTCACGAATCTCACAGTGACTGCATCTAGCAGGTGCAAACCAACCCCACAGTTGACCGACTGTTAAACGTATCTGATGAAAGAAAATAGAAACTAAATTACGAGAAAGGACAGAGGGTTCGGAAAATCATTAATGACTGGAAAATTAGTTTTGGACCTATTTGTAGTCACTAGTGCTTTTGTGAACCTTCCTGGCATTCGTGAAACTGCTGCCATAGTTTACCTCAACCATTTACACTTAGTGTTTATATAGAAGTTAGTTTGGGGTCCATTATACCTGCATTCTACTAGAAATTTCTAATTACTGTCAGAACTGATTTGGTTGCTTTTTGACTGCATTTCATAATTGCTAACGCTCATCATATTCATAACACACAATTAGCACACAGAAATGTTTCTATATATGGTACATGAAGAACATAACAGTACACAAGAAGCACAACACAAAAAGCAAACACAATGAAGCAAACAAACCATATCAAATTATATGGGAAAGAGCTCGTGTCTTACCTATGTTTAAACTCTTTATTTCTTTATAGAAAGGGAACAGAAGAAAAAAAAGAACAAACAGTTAGCTGAAGAATAGATGGTAAAGCAAACATAGTATTTGTTTTATTTTACAAAAGGACACAGGAGAAGATATATCTCTTTTCAGCACTGGCCTTAGCTTGGTTTACAGATGAAGAGTGACTGAGAGTGACAGATTTGCTAGCTAGTTCCCTAGTAGGATACCCCTGCCCCCAGCCCCCAACCCCCATAGATTTTTACAGGAAAATTTCTGGACTTTTGAAAGAGTTTCCACGTAGAAATACGTGTAGCTTGTGGGCTAGGAGAGAGAGAAACTGACAGTTTTCTGAATACAGAACTGGGAAGGTGGAAGCACTGGGCTTAGGATATTGTCTGCCAGCTTGAGGCAAGCTCTTCAATCAAAATAGTTTTCCAACAGGCTATTTCTAGAATTTATAACAAATTTCTGCTAGACAGTTCATTTTCCTCTCTTCCCGGTCTCTAAAATAATTGCTTAAAGTAAGTTTGGATGCTATCTGCTATCTATTTAAGCTTATTGAAGCAAATCTCAGGGTGAAAAAAAATCCTTCTAAGGGTTCAGTTAGATACTGTACATCGAGAAACGTAATAATTGAATTAATAAAAATAAGTGACCCCTACTTTACTGTCTAGACACAAAGTCAAAGGAAAAAAGTGTCCTTTACTTCCCAGAAGTAAATGACTCTATTCTCCACAGCACAGGGATACATTCTGTTTATGCAATTTTCATTTAGGGATATCCACTGAGTGAAATGAACAGATGCATGACTCCCAAACTGCAGCACTCAATGCACAGCCCCAAACTTGCAATCCCACCATTAAGTATGACATGCAGCACCCTCGAGTCAAAGTTCCTATAAGTCACACAGCTCAGGCACCTTCAGGAAGGTGAGTGTAAAGCAAATATGCACACTGGGGTAGTCTGACTTACAAAGTTACCGGAGATTTAGATTGGCTTATGTAAAACCAAAATTACATCTGCTGTGAAATCTAAATAAGGGGATGTATTTGGTTTGGAATACTTATGGGACATACTATTTGTAACATTATTCAAGCTGTTTGATACTAGCTGAAGACTCTGCTCTTATCCACACTTACATGGCTCAAATCTTCAAACTTGTACCTGTGTAAATCCTGCAAATTTTAAGATGACCACCAAATCACAATTACTGCTGTAGATGATGTTTGCTGGAATGGACCTACTTCCTCTTACACAGGGGGCAAAAGACATCACTGCAAATCCTAAAAATCTGTGTGTCAAATGATTTTCAGCTGTCCACCAGTACTCAGAATAGAACAGCTTTATTGTTCATTGCTAATAGTTACAGCAGAAGCTAAAGAAACTATGCTATGGAAAGCCAGTTGTCAAAAAAGCGGACAAAGACAGCTTAAGAAATCCATCTTCTGTTTCATTGCTAATGTCCTTTCCCATTTTCCCTCACACATGCTGAAAAGCCCAAATTCTCTCTTGCATCAAGAGAAAAAGTAATCAGACTAACCCTGCTGTAAACTTGGAGATAACTTTTTCAAATCTCAGATGTGCTAGGACCTTGGCATTGGCTGATGCTAGAAAGTGAGGTGCATGTAAATGCCTTATATTAAGTATCCTAATTTGAAAAGGTTTCTCTTCACCTATGTGAAGTGTGAGTCTTACTAAAAAGCTAAACAGAACTGAACAAGTTAGACAAAAAATAATAAATCAACATATTCTATATAAATCAAGAATTACAGTGTATATCGATAGAAATATTTCTAGCCAGTCACATATCCATACCAGCTACCTTCTGTGGTTCATACTGTGCTGCTGGAAGACAGCACAGGATGGTCTATTGCTTCTTTCTTTCTTTTTTCTTTTTTTTTTTTTCCCCCATATACTGAGGTAAGTGTCAGAGAGTGATTTCAGACTAGAATTGGCCTGAATTGCACCTCTTTTCTTTTATGTAAAATTAGAATCCATAGTAGTGACATCAACAGAATGACATGAATGGAAGAGAGGTGTAAAAGAGAGCCAGGCCTCCTATTCTTTAACAGTGCAAGCATTTTGCACTTTCCCCCATTAATTAAAAGCTAAAACTACAGTGGAAGCAGAGGAATTGGTTATCAGCCATATCATTAAAAAAAGGCTAATGATCTAAATTCAGTCTCTGTACTTTGCAGCTATATCCAATTTCCACTAATGGCTTAGTAGGCTGCAGAAGTCTCAGAAGACAGCCAATACAAACCATTTTTCCTCATTTTTCTACTCAATGGTACTGTAACTATAAGGTCCAGTTACATGAGTTACGGTTTGAAGCAATAGCTCTCCTTTCTCCTAGAAGAATGAAAGAAGGAGATGGAACAGAAATGAGTGAAGTGGTACACTCTGCACTCATACCTTCCCTAGTAAGTGACCAAATCTTAATGTTTGGGGCAGGGGATGTGGAGCAGGGGAACAGAGGTATGAGCTCAAAAAGAGTTCTGATGATGATGCAAAGTGACTCTGCATGTTGATCTTAACTGCACTTGTCAACAAAAACAGACTTATGAGTATGGGAAAGAAGAGGGAAAACCTTTCTTCTAGCCTCCTAAGACTGTTACTTATATCTTTGCCTATTGCTGTGGCTCAGTATGTAAGGGGAGGCAGTGGTGTAGATTTCAAACAAAATTAAATGTTGTACGGTACTGAGGACAGATTGTATCAGATGATCACTGACAAGACAAAAGAAGATGGCTAGTGCTTTTTGTGTCTGTTGGTACTCTTTAATCCTTCTCTGTAGTCAATGTTCTGATAAGCTACAGACTTTGAACTATGCATTTCTGTGCCCCATTTCTCCACTGGAATTTAAATAGGTTGAAAGTGACAATGTTTTACAAAATTATAAAAAGTAATGGCAAAGGCTGATTTGAGCACAGGCTACAGAAATGAAGTGCTAAGATTAACTTAACACCTTACCTCAGCTCCAGTATACTAGTGACATTCCTGGATGGGAAGATGCGCCGAATGTAGTTAAAATCCCCGACAAAGAGACTTCCATCAATACCCACTGCCAGTGCTACAGGGGCCAAAAGCTTGTTTCCTTCTGCCAGACCATTGCAGCTAGGACAGGATATGCTTCTTCGGCGCCCATTCCCCATGATGCTGGTTATCACAGCTGGCTGCTGAGTTAGAAACCGATTTTCTCCATTGCCTTTGTGCAATATACCTAATAACAAAAAGAACAAGAAGTGGTTATTACCATCATTCATTGTAGGGAACTACAAGTAGTTCCCGTTTCAACAGCTGCTGTTAAGGACTCTACACTGAAATGACTCCAGCATTTGGTTCTTCAATGGGGCAAAAAGAGTGAAAGCTTCACAGTAGTGAAAATAGAAGGTGTAATGAAGTTTTTCTGTTGAAAATCACATGTATACACAATCACAGACCCAAACCTGACCCTGGAGTCCTCTGGCATTCATTATGAAAGAAACCACTGCTATACAACTGGGTTGCCTGGCACAATAGTTTAGACTGTTCTATGAAGTGGGAAGTGAGAAGACAAACAGCAGAGAAGATGTGTTCCCTTTTTGTGCCCCTCAGTCCTCTTCTCCAGTTTCCTATGCCATGCTTTGTTTGGATTTCTGTGCCAACCTTACTGTTCTCTTTCTACCACTCAGTCTTTCACAATATTTTCCTGCAAAATGAAAAATGAGGAACGGAGATGCCAGAGAAGACAATAGCACAGAAACTGAAAATACAGGAGAAATATGAAACTCCTAATAGGACAGAGAAAAAAGACAAGAGGGAAGCTAGTAGTAAGGATCTTTATTAGGCTTCAAGAAATACCTTTAAGATAGGATTTCTTTCCAAAATATTTGTTCATACGGAAGACTGCTGCTCCAGGAAGGGAGTGGATTCTCTAACAGAGTGACCATTTTCAGTGTCATCAAAGATTGCAGAAATCCATCTGGAAACTTTTAGCCTCATGTTCTTTTGGAAAAACAGTTGTATGACCCTAATGTAATTAGCTCCACCTTAGTGGTAACAGTGACTATCATTCACTGTACAAGTGGCCATTTTTGTAGCCTTTGATCTACTGCACAGCAGTTCAAGTGTGTTTAAATACCCTGATCTTGCCTATTGTGACCATGATTTTAGATTTCTTGAGCAATAACATACTTTGCACTTTGTTAATGTGAGGATCACAGTGCAAAGCTGTAGAACACACTTTACAGGGATCAAATGAAAGATAGGCTAAGCTTTGAGCTCCCCCTGAGTCTCTGGTAGAATATGAAAACCAGAAACATTCAGTTTAGGATTTGTAAAGACAAAGAGAAGTGAGGAAAAACAAACAGGTGACAAAAGCAGAGTATCTTGTCATAGACCCATACTCCTTTTAAGCCCCATCCCAGATTAGAGAGAAAAAAAAGGCAGACAAAAGGAAGCAGGAACAGCTGTGAGTAATGTCAGCAATACAGAGAAGGAAGACAGAGACATTACAGGGAAAGAAACAGCAGAACAGAGAATACAGACTAGGACTTTAAGAAAGTCATTCTGTGCAGAAGAGACAAAACTTGATGAAATTCTGCTGAAAATTTTTGATATCTGAAACATCCCATACTTCAGTGAGCTAAAGCTGAAACACAAAGAGTGGGAAAATTGCGTTTTTTTTAAAGTGTAAATATGATGTATGTAAAAAGTATTCATAGAGAAGACATCACACAGCACAGAAAACACATGGAATTAACTAACTCACCACTCTTGACGTTAAGTACATGATGTTTATCCAAAGACCATCCTCCTAAATTTGAAGGTTCTAGTTCAAATCCTTGCAGCAGTGCTGTCCTCTTCTCCCATAAAATGAGACTGGGGCAAGTTTCATATTCAAAACCCACAGAAACTGAAATAAAATAAAATCTAATATACTTGCTGACAATACACTAAATAAAATGTCCAGAACACATTCAAATCATACAGCATTCCAGTTCTGCAGCCCCTTCCAGAAGATGGAGTGATTATGTTCCTCTCTTTTATGCTACAATATTAAAGTCCAATCTTTGACTAAACACAGCTCTTCAGGAATCAGGCTGAGGGAGCTGGGGTTGTTCAGCCTAGAGAAGACAAGACTCTGTGTGGACCTTATGACTGCCTTCCAATACCTGAAGAGATCCTACAGGAAGGCTGGAGAAGGACTTTTCATAAGGATGTCTAGCAATAGGACAAGGGGGAATGGTTTTAAGCTGAGGGAGAGCAGGTTTAGACTGGATCTTCAGAAGAAGTTCTTTAGTACAAAGGTGGTGAGATCTGGAATAGGTTGCTCAGGGAGGTTGTGGATGCCTTCTCCCTGGGGGTGTTGAAGGCCACGCTGGATGAGGCCTTGAGCCGCTGTCTAGTTGTCAGGTGTCCCTGCCTATGGAGGGGAGGTTGAAGTAGATGATCTCTGAGGTCCCTTCCAACCTAAGTCATTCCATGATTCTTTAAATAGCTGGTGTTGGGAAGTGACTGCATTGACGAGATTTGAGAAAGGCAATTTAAAAAATAGAATTATTCTATCAGATAAAAAGACAAGGTCAAACTCTTAATTTGCCAGATGCTCACAGCATTTATTTTGTGTGTTCAGTTTATGTACCATATACCAAGGAGCAGTGAAAACTTTGGGTGCCTCTAAGCACAGAAGCCGTCTAAGCATTACTCAGGAAAGCAATATTCTATGCAATAACATAAGAAAGAATAGCTACACCAAAGAAGATTTAGAAAATAAATAAGATTAAAAAAATAAGTCTTTTCCCCCCCACATTGTCACACCTCTGATGCCCATTTTTAGCAGTGCTGTATGAAAATTATTCTGATACTCAAATGAAAATGAAAACTTAAAAATATTTTGATCATCTCTCTTCTTCCCACTCACTAGAATCAAGTGAACCAAAAATAGCTATAGAACTACAAAACTGAACAGTGTCAGAAAAACACCATTTTCACCATTATACCACAAGAGGCTATAACAAAAGCATGCATGAAAATCTAAATGCACTGAAGAATGCCAGCCAGTCCAGCATGAGATTCATTTGTTAACTGAAACAAAATAAGAGCATGCTGATGGACCAGCTTTCACCTAAGTTCCTATAGCCAGTTTTTCCTGTTGTCTGTTACTTGGAAAATTTTGGAGCTTCCATAATGATGACTTACCCACAGCATCTGATAGCCCATAAACCTTCTGCCCATATGCATCTGTTTTGTCCCAGATAAATGTATATGCCAAGTTGGGAGATGCCTGAAATGATTTTTGAAACAAATGTCCTTCTACTGCTACCATCAAATGAACTTTGATTAGATTCAGAGGCACAAGGGACTGGGTCATGGTGATCTTAAGTAAGGATTTGTATCCAGGAGCACGGGAACTCAGGTAGCTGAGCTTCATACTAGAGCCAGGGATCTCAATTTCTTCATGAAGAACCTGAATAGGAAAAAGATCAAACATTTCCTAATAGTGCTTTGTTATTTTTTTAGAACAAAACCCCACACCTTGGATGTTCTAATGAACTTATTACTTTCCACGACTGGCAGTGGTTATCCTCAAATGAGTACAGTGATGCAGTTCAGCTGACATTTCTGGACAAATAATTATCTAATTATCTTACTTTTAAGAGCCAGCTGCTGTAAAGAGTACAGCTAGTTGTACTGTAAGTTATATGCAAGGAGATCCTAAGAAACACACTCATAGAAACCTGCAGCTTCCACTAATAGTATAAAGACTAACCAAATAATGAAAGAATGGCACCAGCAGAGTTTTCCTTTGTCCTAAATAGCACACAAGAAAACACCCAGTTAGCACTACAACCCAAGCTTTTGCAAAATTGTCTTGAAACACCTAAGCTGTCAACTGAGATACACAGATACACTTGATATATTGTATGATAATGAGAAGGCGTAAGGTAGTCCAAGATAAATGTGCCTGGGTGACTTCCACCTAGGATCTCTCCTGCAGACCTCATTAGAAACCCCTTGGTATCTGTCAGAATGAATGCAGCTCTACAGAGGCATCTGCTACAGCAATTCCAGGGGACAAATAGTGACAGCACTAGCTTCTGACCACTGACTTGTAGATCCTTCTCGCTTACACTGTTCTTACCTGGGTTTCTGGCACAATGGGATTCCGACCAGGAGCATCACTGAAGAAAGTTGAAAGTGGTGATGAAATGATAACTGGGTCAGGACGAACAAAACCACTTAGATCACAGCTGGGAATGGAGTTTTCCTCTGTCTTCATCATAAGTGTGTCCATGGCATAGAAGCTATTCCACGGCAACCATACTGTCCTCTCCTGACTCATAAATGGGGCCCGCTCAAAGTGCAAGGTTAGGGATGCTCCACCATTTGCAACCAAGTCAAACCTAGAAAAATGTCGGCTTCAGAAGCAACAAGACTGAATAATTCCAGTAATAGCATTCCTAGCTAATGAAAAAGGTATACAGGTATGCCTAAAGCAATAGGTATATTTTAAGTGTCATGCTTCAAATGGGATATGAACCTCTGGTGCCTAAACAACTGAAATGCAGCCAAGACAAGCAATTATCTGAAGTCACCCAGACAAACCTAATTCCTATATATTATAAAATATGCATTAAATAGTTAAAAAAATACCCTACCACATTTAGTGTTACAAGTCACCTTTATATACAGAACAAGCAGAGAAGCCAAGTTCACTGTGACTTGGACAGTGAATTATCCCTTTCCTAAAAGATGCTCTCCTACCAGCACTGAGTGGGAAATATGACAATAAGAGAATAGTAATGAAAAGTTTTACTCTTTATGTTCGACAAATCAAGTAAGAATTCCTGTCCCCAGGACGATTGGTCTATCATTTTTCAGGGAGATTAGGTATTTACTCCCAGTCTGCTACATCAAATCATCATAGCAGTAACATGGAACTACACAGGCATTTTGAAATCTGGCCCAAATGAGTACAATACTTCCAGGTTGTTCTGACAACAGAAGCAGGCATCAGTTGTTTCATGTAAGTGCTCGCAATGTAAGAAATTACTCCATGATTTCAGTAATCTGTGAAGATCTAAATGTAGTTCAGCTCACCATTTACTGTTTTATTAAACCACTGAAACCAATGCCTTTATACCTTTATTACAACAGAGTAATAATCTGGGAGATGGGGAAATGAAATACTCTCTGTAGTTGAGCTGACTCATATTAATTACTTCAATTCAATTGTTTGCATGCAAGATGGAGATAAAATGGCAAATGTTTACAATGCATGTGTCACAGATACACTAGTCTAGTTACTACTACAACCCGATAAACCCTGACACATTGATTTTTGTTTATGAATTTGTATGCATTTCAAATCAGCTGATACAAGGGGGAAAAAGTACCTTTTTTCTTTTTTTTTTTTTTTTTTTGCACAGCAGGGAATTGTCTAAATATATTCAATTAGAATATTTTGATTACATTCTACACCCTGAAGAAATTCCAAAGACAGTGGATCTTCAAAAGGAAAGAGGGGCAGAAGGGAACTTTTAAGAAAATATACTATTCTATAATGGGACTTCGTTTTTTTTCTAGCAGTGTTAGCCTGCCTTGCATTTTAAAATAAAATATTTCTGATCTCAGCTGGATACTACTGTAGTCCACAAATGTTTTTATAGATACAGAGCAATTTATTTGAAAGGAGTCTGCCTGCTAACACGTTATTATCAGAAGTCAGCCTTTTCATATTTACTTGCAGTTAGTATTCAAAATGCCATGTGAAAAATTACTTCTGTGTTTACTTAATAGCTCTTTGCCCTGGGAGGAAAGCAATGCATGATACCACATGGTTCCATTAGATCTCACCATCTGTTGATCAGCAAAGACACTATACACGAAATAGAGACTCAATGAAGCAAGCAAACTCACGTGCCATCCTGACGAGTGATGGTATAGCCATACTTTGGATACTTGACAAATGACACATTGACCCCAACTAGAGGAGTTCCATCTGTAGTCACCACTTGGCCTCTTATGAGAGACACAAGACTGAAAAAGAAAGATAATTAAAGGTATTAAAGTTACAAAAGCAAAGTTACGTTGTTTATAAACTGAGTAGTGGAACACCTGTGCCTCATTTACTCTAAATCCAATTTAACTGCACAGACTTTTAGACTACTGAAGATACCACAAGATTGCCCAGCTCCTCTACTACTTAAATCAAGAAAGTGCTGGTCTATGCAGTGAGATCTGGGTACACAGGATGCCAGTTAGTGCCTTTCTTGTCTAACATGGATTTGTCTTATTGTCTAATGAGGCTATTCAGAGTAGAAAGCTACCTCACATTCAACCAAGGCAGAACTGTGATCCAGAAGCACTGCTGAAGCGATGATTGGACACTTCTCAGAAGTCTCCCTGGGTCCCATAGTGAGGCTATGCATGCCTAACACTTGAAAATTGTGGTGTAATGCCATACATCTTTTTTACACAAGCAATTTTCCAAATTAAGGGTCATGTTCCTTCATCTTCTGCAGTGACTGATGTTTGTACACTACAGTTGGTCCTGATTTGTACGCATTGCTTTTCACTTTGTCAACATGAGAAAGGATTTGGCTTTCAAACCAGCTTTATGCACAGACAAAATAAAGAATTTTCTTATACAACAGGTTAAGCAACTTTGCTTAACCCAAAGGAGATGAAGATGGGCTATTCCTATCAGGGGCATGGGGAATGCATTGATGCTGCTAAGCTGCTGCTGCCTGCCTGGCTGTGTTCTCAGATCCCAGAGCACTAGAAGCAGCAAAACCCACTTCTCCCCACTGCTCTGCTCTTGCTCTCTGGCACGGCCAGGTTGTTCCTGCCCTTCTCTCCATCCCTTGGCTCCTTTCTCTTCCACTTGCCCTGTACCTTGAGAGAGGTAGACTGGTGAGTGGGGGAAGCTACACCGTAACAGGGAGATGGAAAATGAGAAGCTCCTTGAAGATTCCATTTCTACACTGCAAACATGAAAAAAGGAGAAGGCAATATTTGGAAACAGGGAGACAGTTAAATCCTGCTGCAACCCATAATCTCAGGGATTGCATGATGCTGGAGTCCTAGGTGTAAAGATTTCTATTTCAACACTACATGTTTTCAGCATCAGCCACTGGCGCTCATCTGCAGCTATAGAGGTAGAAAATGAGAAGCTCTTTTTCTGAACTGGTTCTGTGCTGGCAGGACTGGAGCTAGCTCTGAACCTCAGCAAGCTTTAGGCACATCAACAGGCACAGTGTGCTGACACCACAGATATTTCTGGACTCAATCTGAGCTGTAGGACAAGGGGATTAAACTGAACTGTGTTTTGCTAAAAACAGACAAAACACAGTTGAATCCTGGGACAGCTAAACACTTGTATCATCCCCACAGCAAAACCCATCTATTTTCATTAGTTATATCAGGGATTGTTTTCAGGTCTTTGACTCTGAAATGCTGAAGGTGCTCTGATGTAGAGTTCTAACTGTATGATACTGGCTATTTAACAACTACTTCCTCAGAATTTTATTCCAAACAAGGTGCATTACTTTTTTCAACATCACATAAAAGAAGCTTATCAATGAAACTTGTCAATGAAAAAGAGCCATTTCTGTTGCTTTTCTTTTAGAACTTTCAATCATTTCTTGACCCTCTAGGTCTAATGTTAATTTGGGAAATAAACATTTTGTAACAGAACATGGAATTTATTAGTAATTGGCACCTGTTGGGAAAATCTGCTTGGGAACAAATTAGACCAAAAGAATCATCTTGTTATTATTCATTTTGCTTGAATGATTTAGTGTTACAAACACAGAGAAACAGTGCTGGAAGGTAGGCAATAAAGTTTCTATAGAGGAACAGTGCAAAAAGCAGATTTAGAATCATAGAATGGTTTAGGTTGGAAAGGACACAGAGACATCATCTACTCCAGCCTCCCTGCCATAGTCAGGGATGCCTCACAACAGGACTTGGCTGCTCAAGGCCTCATCCAACATGGCCTTCAACACCTGCACCAAGGAGGCAACCAAAACCTCCCTGGGCAACCTGTTCCAGAGTCCACCACTTTCGTACTGAAGAACCTCTTCCTAAGGTCCAGTCTACACCTACTCTCCCTCAGCTTTAAACCATTCCCCCTTGTCCTGTTGCTACACATCCTTATGAGAAGTACTTCTCCAGCCTTCCTGTAGGATCCCTTCAGTTATCAGAAGGCAGCTCTAAGGTCCACACAGAGTCTTGTCTTCTCTAGGCTGAACAACCCCAGCTCCCTCAGCCTGATCCTCAAAGCAGAAGTATGCCAGACCTTGGATTATCTTTGTGGCCCTCCTCTGGACTCACTCCAACAGATCTGTGTCCTTCTTATGATGGAGACACCAGAGCTGGACACAGTATTTGATGTGGGGTCTCACAAGAGCAGAGAAATGGGGCAGAATTCCCTCTCTTGCCCTGCTGGCCACACTCCTCTTGATGCAGCCCAGCACACAATTTGCCTTCTGGGCTGCATGAGCTGACTGCCAAGTTATAGTGAGCTTCTCATCAATCAATGCACCCAAGTCTCTTTCTTCAGAGCTACTTTCAACTCACTCTGTGCCCAGCCGGGATTTGTGCCCGGTATTGGCCAGACCCTGATGCAGGACCTTGCACTTGGACTTCTTGAACCTCACGAAGCTGGCACTGGCCCAGTTCTCAAGTCACCCAGGCTCATCATATGCATAACAGAGCTATTAATGTTCATGGCTATTTATTTTTTACCTGCAATTTTAATATTTAAGGAAATCATCTGAATAAGAATGCTTTAGACAATAGTCTCCCTTTTTATTTCTAAAATGCCAAAATATGGAAAGCAATGGATTTTAAGCTTTGTAGTTAAAGTTTATATAAGAAGTAATATCTTGACTGTTAGTCACACATAGGAGAACATTATCTTTGGTAATCTTTTAATTCTGTATCTGACAAACCAATTGGATACCTTAAGCCTTTTTTTACATGGCAGTTAAATGTGTAAAAACATGTAGCTTTTTTTTTCCCTGAAAACATTTAATCTTGGTTTTGCACAAAAATGATCAGTGAGATTGAAATAATATTGCTATTGATATATTTTGTTATTTATTGCTTTACCAGGGTAGGAAACAACTTCTAGCACTGGAAAAAAATCATAGCCATTATTTTGTCCCACTTCTTTGACTCTTTCAATGGAAAGAGAGGTTGAGTTCTCATTAGGAAGTCATTATATTTCATGGAGCTACTTCTCAAGAGTGTGGTAGCTTCGGGATATGTGAAACTTGGGAGTTTAACCCTGTGGCACTTTTTAAAAGTCTAAAAGCTTACTTTTAAAAACTCCCAGTTTGACAGTATACATCAGATTTGCCTAAATTGGTACCAAAAATAACAGCTGAGCTGTAGAGTTCTCAGAAGTACCTTCACAACTTAAAGGCTAAGGCCAACTTTACAATGTCATTAATACGCCATTTGCAAAGGTGTGTTAAAATGCACTGATGTACTTCCAGTGAACAAAACAGAACTAAGACTGCTGCCACTAGGAACCCTAGAAAAGATATTTTAAAGCAAAACCCCCCTAAACTTTCAAAAGATACTTTTTCAAAGGAGCTGCAGGATTGAGGTACCCAGCTTCCACTTAGTCTAGAGCTCTAATTCTTGAACAGTTTTGAAGACTCCAAACCATATCTATACGTGAAGAGCTTGATTGGGCTGGAGAGGAACTTTTCAGAAACCTGTCTAGCAATAGGACAAGGGGGAACCATTTTAAGCTGAGGGAGAGTAGGTTTAGACTGGATCTTAGGAAGAAGTTCTTCAGCGTGAGGGTGGTGAGACACTAGAAAAGGCTCCTGAGGGAGATTGTGCACACCTCCTCCCTGGGGGGGGGGGGGCGGGTCTTCAAGGCTAGTTTAGTTGTTAGTAACAACAAAACTTTATCAGCTAATAGTGAAATACAGAAACAGGGAATACACTAGTTTTTATTCTGAGTGGCCTAATAACGGAACAGCTCAAGGACTGGTGTCCTCTTCACTCAAGAAAATTTTGCTGCCTGTAACATATCTATATAGCAGCATGTACCAACCAGCCTGTGGACTATGTGCTTTTTATGCTGTAGTATGTAATGCTTTATGGACAAACTACTCAGCCTCATGAATTAGCAATCTTCTCTCTTATTTTCCTTTTCATGCAGCATTGCAGAAAACAGCAAGAATTCCCCCATTTTAGTTTTAGGGAGCTGATAGAAAAAAAAAATCACAGCAAATTTAGATGAAAGCAGAACAATATTTTCCATGTTTTCCAACTACCACCATGTGTGTACACATAGAGTATTTTATAGAATAAAGACTGGAATCCAGAAATGGTTTTAAACTGAAGCAGGGTAGATGTAGGTTGGACAGCAGGAGGAAGTTCTTTATGATGAGAATGGTAAAATACTGGAACAGGTTGTCCAGTGGTGTGGTTGAGGCTCTGTCCCTGGAGACATTCAAGGTGAGTCTTGATGTGGCCCTGGACAGCTGGTGTCTCTGCTGACTGCCGTGGGGTTGGACAAGATGACTTTTATGAGTCCCTTTCAATCCAATGCAATCTGTGAATCTGTAAAATCACTGTGCTCTTGGAGCTTCATAGGGATGAATACAATGAAATCATAGAATCATAGAATCAACCAGGTTGGAAGAGACTTCCAAGATCATCCAGTCCAACCTATCACCCAGCCCTAAACAATCAACTAGACCATAGCACTAAGTGCCTCATCCAGTCTCCTCTTGAAGATCTCCAGTGATGGTGACTCCACCACCTCCCTGGGCAGCACATTCCCATGGGCAATCACCCTCTCTGTGAAGAACTTTCTCCTCACCTCCAGCCTAAACCTCCCCTGGCACAACTTGAGACTGTGTCCTCTTGTTCTGGTGCTGGTTGCCTGGGAGAAGAGACCAACCCCCTCCTGGCTACAACCTCCCTTCAGGTAGTTGTAGACAGCAATGAGGTCGCCCCTGAGCCTCCTCTTCTCCAGGCTAAACAACCCCAGCTCCCTCAGCCTCTCCTCATAGGGTTTGTGTTCCAGGCCCCTCACCAGCCTCGTTGCCCTTCTCTGGACACGTTCCAGTACCTCAACATCTCTCTTGAATTGAGGAGACCCGCCTGGTGTATACCAAACATATGATCCTTATTTTACAAGACAAATATTTAGTGACTTTCTACATAATCCAGTAGCATATAATGAAATCCTGACTGAAAAGAGTTTCCTGTAATGAGATCCAATCTTTTTGGTGTTATCTGAAATGAAGTTCCCAAGTTTTAACTATGGCAATATGAACATAATTAACATTTGCATCAATTTATGAGCATATTTCCATGGAGACATATTTAAATAATATGGATAAATAGGAACACCATTCTTCCTGCAGGTATACAATGGCATCCCATGAGGTGCTGGCTTTTAGATTGCTTAGAAATATATAACTAATAACCACAGGAAAAACAGACACAGAGAATGAAAACTAAGAATAAAACGAAAACCTAGTCAGATGTATTGATGATGCAAATAAACTAGCAAGTAAAACAGTTCTGGTGTAAGGAATAAATAATAAACTTAACAATACACTTAAAGTTAATTTGTCTTTAAAAGAGAAATGGTTTTCCATTATTGAAACGTGCGTTAATGGCACTAAATAGAATTCAGTATCTTTCTAACTGGAAACTAGTTTGCATTTTCCTTTGTTCTAGATTGCAGTCTTCATAAAATCCAAACCTCAGAAGCTCCTGCTCAGTAGAAGGAACTTTATTCTCAGCGTTGCAGTAAGTTAAAATGCTAATAAAACTCAGTGTTACATAATAAAGGCTGCATCATAAATTGCAAGAGAGTGCCCCCAGTGAGACTGATGGCTGTGATTCAAACACGTGAAGCACTTGGGAGAAGGATCTCATGTTAAAACATGAATAAAATCTCTGGGAGAATTTTCCCCATACAATGCAACTGCACGGATACAGCATCATATTCATAGCTGTTACCTGCTGTTGAAGGGATTTTCTCCTGGGATGATATGAGTGCTGTCCTTCCCCACTAAGAGCTTGATTCGATCATAGAATGACTTCACAGCTGGTGAACCAGAATGGCTCTGCTGTATGATGTCAAGAGGATCACGTGAACCCCGGCACAGCAGGCTGTTTTGGCAAGTAGTCTGGAGGCAGCAGTCTGGATCTAGGCAGTCAACCAAACCATCTGAAAGGGAAGAATCATCAAGATGCAGTCGGCTGCACAGTGCTTTCAAGCAATAACATCTAATGGAAATCATAAGGCACTGGGAAAAAACGTTAATACTATAACATCTCTATGCCATAAAATCAGTAATTGAACCAATAATGCAATGAGGATGAGACTTTCTGAAGTGCACTGGTTAAACACCATTACTGCTACAATTCATTTAAACCACGGTTAGATGAGAAACAACCCAGAAGAAATGTTTAGGGGTTGAAATTAGAAGAAGGAATAGTAGAAGGAGTATAGGACATTTTGTTTAGGCTTTTTTTTTTTTATTCCCCCTAAATCTTTCCAACTGTTTGGTTTCACAAATCTTTTAGATTTCCTGGCTGGGCTTTAAAAGTCTTGAGAATTACGCTGTTTCATTTAATTTGTTCCATCTGGGGAGATGAGGGAACGAGATGGGGGTGACAAAGTAAGTTATTACTTAAGTATAATAAAAATTACATTGTATCCATTTTGGCAATTCATAGGGAAGTGCTACTGGAACTCCTGCCTCCTGCAGATACCTGAATCAGGAGTTGTTTGCATGCTTGGATAAGGAAAAAGAGCTGGCTGCTGGGTTCAGTCATCATATTACGTATTAGGTTGTCCACTAAGAATATTACTTAAGAAGCATTTTAAAGAAAAATTAGAATTTAAACACCAGGAATTAAACTCCTCAATGGGGAGATTGATCTGTATAATTAGATAAACCACAACGGACTATTTTACCACATAGAGTAACAACTTTTAGCATCATCCTTTCCTTTGGTATTATCATTTAACTGCAATGTGTTCTCTCAATGGAGTTCTACTGCAATTTAGAAATTAATAACCATTTACTTAAAAATATTATCATCTCTAACAATTTAGAAACATTTGTTCATCTACTTAGGTCTGTAAACTTTCAGAGACTCCCCAAAGCATATTCATCTGATTTTTTAATACAAATATGTTCTGGGCACATACTGAACATCATACACAAGAAAGAACATTTCAGTAGGTTAAGCGACAAAAGCACCTTCGAGTAAGATCCTGACTCATGTATTTTCAAGATTTTCAAATGCACGACAGACCAACATTACCCTATGCAGTGATAACTGGAAAAACAACAATAACAAACACAAACAAAAGAAAACCCAAACCACAGCTGGGATTTTTCAGTTAGCCGTCTACTTCCAATGGATTAGGTATGCCTGAAATGAATGTTTCTGATTTAAAACCAAAATTGCCAAGGTATGCTGACAATGTTTCATTCAGCCCTCAAAGGAAATTTAAGTTAGACAAATTGCCTTGTTGTGAGAGCTATACATTGCTCTAAGGTCAGTCGCCTAGTCACATTAAGAGCTCCATTCATCTTGAAATCCTCTGCAACAGGGAGGAAGCAATTTTTTTTTTTTTTTTTTTGCTATGGTCCATTTTCAACCCACTTAATATAATCATGGTAAGGACATTAGCTTCAGATTATAACTCAAGGCAGCTATCCTGTTACGCTTTGAGAACTTTTTCTGAGCATCCTGCATTCTTTCTTGGTTTGTGACACCTCTACAACTATGAGCTTACAGATGCCACTGTTTAGTCTGTTATTCAGGTGATCACCAGTCACGAGAATCCTTTCAATACATTAGAAATAAAAAAAGCAAAATGCAGGATATAAATGATGTCCTTGGATAAATTTACATTTATCTGTTCAAGCTGCATTGTATTTTTGCTATACCTGTTATTAGAGGTGAGCAGATGTTATGCCTGTAATGACCTCATCATGCAGCAGATTATGGGATGCTGTGACCCAACACTTCTGATGACTCCATGAACTTTCAGTTGGCATATCATTCTCTCAGCCTCCTGTCAGTCATGCAATTCACATCTCAATGCTTGCAGGCCCCCCTGGATATAGTCTGACATTGCAATCTTCAGTAAATTACCCTGTCACTGCCAATCTCACCCTTATCTCACAAACAATCGAGCAGGCAATCAAACTGTTCTGAATTGCCAGTTCAGGACCTGGGAGGCTAGAAACATCTCCATTCAATACCAAGAAGAAACCTGTATATGATTCCTTTCATGTAGGAAGATTTTTTATGCAGTTTTGTGAATTCTGACTTGCATATGTTCAGAGGCTTTCAAGAATAATTAGAAAAGACAGGCATATAACCCTGACATGAATATACACAGGATTTACTTGTTTGGAACATTAGTACTTAAAATATATGGCTATATTCCCCCATACAAATTTATTCCCAGATGGCAGGATTTGGGAGTTAGGATATTTTTACCTTATGCCAACTAGCTGATCCATCTAGTTGCAATGGCAGGACTGTTCAGCACATGAGCCAGGACCTGGACACTGCTCTTTGGTGTCCAAGGCTCATACAGCACCACACTGTTTGCTTCAGTTGCACTGGTGCTATATTTACTTTGTTACTCTGCAATCCCTGACTCTATGTATGAAAGAGCATTGATTACTGTTAAAAAGTATTCGTTACTAAGTCATGTTTGCCTGATTTGCTATCTGGATGTATTGTCATGAAATGGCTGAGGTTGACAGGAACCTCTGGAGATCATTCGGTCCAACCTCCCTGCTCAAACAAGACTACCAAGAGTGGCTACCCAGGACCATGCCCACCACACAGCTTTTGAATATCTCCAAAGATGCAGATTCCAAAAACCTCTCCAGGCAATCTGCTCTAGGGTTCAGTCACCCTCACCATGCAAATGTATTTCCCAGCATACATTTGTGCCTTGGGTTGTTCCTCCCCAGATGCAGGACTTTGCACTTCATAGCAGCCCATTTCTCCAGCCACATTGTGCCATTACATATGAAGTAAATTGTTTCAGAATCATTTACTTGCATTAGACTCAGTTGATTAAAACTAGGGCTAGAAAAAATGAACCTTCTGTAAGAGAAAACTCTGCCATAAGCATGAATTTTAATTAGAATTCAGTACTTTGTTTTTTTAATACATATTTCAGAGCTTGTCGTCTTCCAGATTTCTTCAGGCACACTGAATTATTTATATGGTTAATTCAATGACAAAACCCTCACCATTAGCCTCACCAAGATAGTGCTGCTTTCCATAGCACACACATCTGAGTTTAAAGTAGCCAGTTAGCAGCTCTGTGTGCTAAAGGGAAGAAACTGTAGAGGAAGTTAAGATGGTGCTAAACCTCCTTCAACAATTTGAGACCAAAAGAAGTCCTGGCTTGGCCTTCACTGAAAAGAACAAAGTAGGAAATTTTGATCTGATTTAAACTGGCAGCACAGGATTAGCTATCCACTGCTGCTCGAAGTTCTGCACTCCCAAATTTTTTCAGAAACAAAGCAAGTGACAAGGCATTCTTCTGGAAGTCCTCACTTCTGCTACTGGACACACACACTTCCTGACTTTCTGTGAACTGCATCACAAGCTTTATGGCAGAATTAACTACACAGCTGAAGAAAATTTTAAAGTATTACATATAAGTAGACTAATCTGTCATGTTTTAAGATGACCTTATAATTGTGCTCCTCTTGAAAATAATTGTAAGGCCTAAAAAGCTCTCTGTAGAAACAGTGATACATCTTGCTGCTAATGTATTTAGAACCTCTCATCACTAGTTTTCCTTCTCATCAGGCTCAGGTGCCTGGATTTCAGAATTGTGCCACACCTTTCTTTGGAAAGTTGTCATTTGAGCTATTGTGAGCTTTTTGAACTCTTGTGCTATCATTAGTTATTTCTTCATCTGATACTTTCACATTGTGCTTCAGGTTCAAGTCATGATGAATGTGAGAATGAGTCAACTTTGGCCTGACATCCAGCTGCTTGAGAAAATGCTTTCTGTACCCAGCAGGGGACAATTTTGTTTCCAAAGCCAAGCTTCTGAGCACATGCTCAGTAGAGGGCATCCTTACACTTCACTAGCTTCAGGAGCTGGTGGTTTTCAGAGTGTAATTCCTGGAAATTTTTCTTTTTCCAATAAACATTTCAGTCTGATGACTAAAATGGAGGTGAGGAGGGAGGGAAGAGCAGCTACTATGAACCCTGAGGGCAAAAGGGCCTTTGATCACTCTAAGGGCAAATTAGTTAATTTATCATGATCCGATTTTAATTATGTGTAGTATTAATATACCCAAGGTGAAAGAATTAGAGATGCTCTATCAGATTATCAAAAGAGTAAGCCTTCTCTCTGCCAACATAGAAATATTTCAATTGAACTCTAAAACTTTACACAAGAGTGTTTCTACAGACAGGCTAGTCCATAATATCTGATACCAGGAAGGTTTATCTAATATTAAACCCAAATTTTCACTTCTATAGCTCAGTCTAATTACTGTTAGCTATATTGGCATACATCATTCAAAATAATTCCTCAGAAGTTCCTGGTACTAATAAGGAAGGAAATGCTTCTAATCCTTTTCCAGACATGTTCCTCAATTAGGGAAACTGGACAGCCTCTCTGCAAGGTGCCAGGATATCCATTACTTTACACGCTTTTAAAACAAATTCTGAGCACCAGAGTGTTTTCAGAACCATACACCTTAACCCAAACTACCTTTCAGGAAAAGCTGGATTGTAAATCCCAAGATGAGGTGAAGTAGAGTAAACCTGGCATCAACATGAGTGTGCATTTGACTGCCCCCAGAAAATTCCAAAGAAGGTTTTAAAGCACCCTGGAATAGGGCTTTGGGAGAACAATGGCCCTGCTTTCCTTGTCCACTCAGGACACTATGGGCAGGGATGCCTGCCAAATAGACTCGGCTGCTCAAGGCCTCATCCAGCCTGGCCTTCAACATCACCAGGGAGGAAGCATCCACAGCCTCCCTGGCCAGACTGTTCCAAAGTCCCACCACCCTTGTACCGAAGAACTTCTTCCTAAGATCCAGTGTAAACCTACTCTCCCCCAGCTTAAAACCATTCCCCTTGTCCTGTCACTGGACACCCTTACGAAAAGTCTCCAGCCTTCCTGTAGGATTTCTTCAGGTTTTGGAAGGCAGCTCTAAGGTCCCCTTTGAGTCTTCTTTTCTCAAGGCTGAACATCCCCAGCTCCCTCAGCCTGTCCTCACAGCAGCGGTGAACCCTTGGATCACCAAAATATCTTCACTCAGTTCCAGCGTACACATGGATAACTAAGCAGGAAGCAGAGCTTCTCAAATCATGGAATGTGCACTCACTGAATTCCTTACTGTTGCTTCTCCATGGGTTATAAGAGCACATTATTGCAGTGACATCCTGTGAGGGATGGTGCAAGGATAAGCTGGCTAATGTGCAGAAAGGCGATTAGAGCTTGAGGTGAGGTTTTAACCACACCACACACAAGCACGCTCATTAGCTCCTGTCAAACTTACACAGCCTCTACTTTTCATATAGATTTTATACTCCTGCCTTCATGATACGTTCTGGGCCCCATCCACAACAGATTTCAAGTACTCATTACATTCAGTGTTCTAAAACTGACTATTGTGCAGGCTCTGGGAAGGTATTTTCTGTGCCAAGAGTATTCTGGGTATTTATATTGAGAACATCATAAAATCTTTTGTCTGTGCTGAATTAGAGACCCCTGCTGAGGCAATGCTTGTTGAGGCAAGCTAAATTACACGATTTGCTTTTGTGCTGTGAAATACTTGTATTATCTTAAATGTCACGAACCTGATGCAGTATCAAGTCACAGGATTTGTAATTTTCTAAAAGCAATTTTTTTCTAAATGTTTATTGCAGGAAGACACTTCTCATTTCTTTCTATTTTTTTCAGAGATGAGTTTTCTAAGACAACTCAAATAAACAACCTTTCAATCAGTCAGGTGCACTGTCCTGACAGTGAACTTCTCTAGAAATGTTATTTTGCTTGTCTGAAGAGAATTCAGACTGGAGCAGATAGATAGCTGGCTTTCTCTCATTCATTATCTTTAATACATTGTGCCAAACAGAATTACCACCAACTGTACTTCTTGGTGGGGTTACAGCTATATTATAACAAATTGAAAGACAAAATTTTCCTTCTGAGAGATGTATAACTCTCTTTGGAAAGCCAAGTGGAAATAAATTAAAATACATTTAAAAAAGAATATCCCACTTTGCATAACAAACAAGGAATTCCTCACTCTCTTTAGCTTAATAGCTCTACTGCTATGGATTGCTTCCTTTCCTTCCCAATTTTACTCCAGAAAAATTACATTTTGAGAAGAAAATGTGATGTGTAAAGTGATATAAGCAGCGATTGCATTTAAGCTTCTTATTCTTTTATTTTTTTAACATGCCTGCACCTGTCCTTTCTACCCTGTTCAAATCTGAAACAAACCAGTTGAACAAAAATTTGGGTTACTATGTCTTTGGGGTTTTTTTCATCTGACATTACATAATTTAACTGTCTTGACAATAAAAATTACAAATGTGTAATTTTGAATGGATGCAAAAGGTGGAAGAAGAGATAAAAGAGAAAACCTAAAGTGAGCAACCCCAGTGGGCAATGTGAGCTCGTGGCAGGGCTGCAGAGGTGAGAGTTGTTGAATATCTCTCCCAGATTATCCCATTGAGTTCAGGAGAGAGGCACCTGAAACATGAACTCCTAGTATCGACTGCATCCTACATGTGATCCAGTATAGTGAAACTATACTTCAGAAAACAAAAAAGACTTTTGCTAGGCATGACATTGTACGTTTTACTTGGGAGGCGCTGTAAGGTCTAAGATAAAATCTAGTTAAACACACAGACTTGAGAAGTGTGCCAGGGCCAGCTGCATGAGGTTCAACAAGTCCAAGTGCAAGGTCCAGCAACTGGCTCGGGCCAATCCCACGCACAGATTCAGGCTCGGTGCAGAATAAATTGAGAGTAGCTCTGAAGAAAGAGACTTGGGTGCACTGATTGATGAGAAACTCACCATGAGCTGGTAGTGAGCTCATGCAGCCCAGAAGGCAAATGGTGTGCTGGGCTGCATCAAGAAGAGTGTGGCCAGCAGGGCAAGAGAGGGGATTCTGCCCCTTTGCTCTCGAATATGTATCCAGCTCTGGTGTCCCACTCATAAGGAGGACGCAGAGCTGTTGGAGCAAGTCCAGAGGAGGGCCACAAAGATGATTCAAGGGCTGGAGCATCTCTGCTTTGAGGATAGCCTGAGGGAGCTGGGGTTCAGCCTGGAGAAGACAAGACTCTGTGTGGACCTTAGAGCTGCCTTCCAATACCTAAAGGGATCCTACAGGAAGGCTGGAGAGAGACTTTTCATAAGGGTGTCTAGCAATAGGACAAGGAAGAATGGTTCTAAGCTCAGAGAAAGTAGGTTTAGACTGCGTCTTAAGAAGAAGTTCTTCAGTATGAGGGTTGTGAGACTGCAATAGGTTGCCTAGGGAGGTTGTGGCTGCCTTCTCCCTGGGGGTGTTGAAGGCCAGGCTGGATGAGGCCTTGAGCAGCTGAGTCTAGTTGAGAGGTATCCCTGCCCATGGTGGGGAGGTTGGAGCAGATGATCTCTGAGGTCCCTTCCAACCTGAGCCATGCTAGGATTCTATGATACACAGTTTATGAAGACTGTTCTAAGATACCAAAAAAATTTTCAGTTTAGGAACCAGCAAATTACTATAAAATATTTCTTACAAAAAGATGGGTATAAACAGGCACTGTAGTGATTTCCTTATGGAATATGTCAAAAGAAATATGAACTGAAGAAGCAACCTACCTTCTCCCATTCTCAAAATATCATTTCTAATCCCTTAATTTCCTAAACTAAATCCATGATGAATTAAATGGGTTATACATGTCTATAGGAGGTATTATACATTGCAATCACAATTCTAGGTCTTAAAATAAAGCTATTCCTAATCCCTCCAAAACATGCCTAATAACTATTAGAGGGAATGATTAAGGAAAGGGATTAGATTTAGAAGTGGCCACAGTAAGAAATAATGCAGTCCAGACATGTTTTGGAAAACAAACATTTTCCAGTTCAAAAAGATTTTAGAAGTGAGTCAATGCCAGGAATGCCATAACTTTCAGTTAGGCTTCCTCCATAAAGAGCCTTTAAAGTTTTTTCAGCAGTCACCTACTGAATGTAGTGACCCTACCAAGACTCATAATCAAGACCCAGTTAAACCGAGACCTAGATTTGACATGCGATTGTAAGGACAAATGCAGGCCAATTTCCCAGTGCTGTCTCAGATCACACACAGATCCACCTGCACAGTTCTAAGGGGAGAAAATAGCTTGGACACTCCTCTCTCTGCTCTGGAATCTCCTTTTATTTATGTGAGTAATACACACTGACATCTCATTTAAAATAAAGATTTGTAAGTCTCAGTGAGACAGGGACACATCTGCTGCTTCTAGGAATAAACCTACCAAAGGACATTAATCTAAAATTGAAAGAAAATATTAAGTATAATCTTTCATTTTTCTCTTTTTGAACAATGGTATGGAGTTTGCATTGTGGCAGATAATAAGACAAAACAGGACAAATGAGAATCTCTTTGGAGTCAGTGGCAATCCTCTTCTCGACATCCATGAAGACTTGGCCCAAGGCCTTTGAGTCTGATTGTGAGATACAATTGCAGTAAGAATGGCTGAGCAGTGGAAGAGCTCCAAAATATGCTACACAGGGAAAGAAGGCAGACAGATAATGATAGTTCCATTTCAGTGAAGCAACTGTACTTTAACAACATAAATAGATGGATGGAAAAGATGG
This sequence comes from Indicator indicator, assembly GCF_027791375.1. Lineage (NCBI taxonomy): Eukaryota > Metazoa > Chordata > Aves > Piciformes > Indicatoridae > Indicator > Indicator indicator. The sequence goes on from NC_072027.1 coordinate 14,739,280, forward strand.
AGATTTTGCTGTCCAGATAAGGATTATCATTGAGGCAAAAGATTGTATCTTTAGCTACCCTACTGTCTTGTGAAAGAATAGCCTGCACCTTAGGTACTGTTCCAGAAGTACTTGCTTTTGTTAAAGAGCAATGTTGATGGTGGAGCAGCTGATGAGTTCAACACTTTGCTGCAAACGAACTGTTAAGTTTCAAGTGAAAAGAGTGACTGTGAGGAGGGACAGTTTCTTTAACTTTCAGTAATCTTGCACTTTATGTGAAACTTGGGGTTCTGGTAGCTATCTGAATCTTTTAACATTGATTGCCATAGGACACTTTCCAGCTTTGCCTAGTGAGAAAACTGAATTTTATCTGTCCCTTAAATATATAGTCACAATTACATAAAGGTGTTGCTTGAAACACAGAGCACACATCTCCCTCTTCAATCTTGTGGACTCCTGTGGTTTCCTCTGTGTTAGCAAATAATAAACACAGAGGTTACAGGTTGTGTTTCAGGCCAGATGTGTAGTGACATACATAGACATACAAAGACTAGTACAGCTTAAGGCAAGGCAGAACTACACTCTAAGACACTAAGTATTTAATGATTATCTTTATATTTAGTTTTGGACATTTTCCTGGCTCTTGTGACAGACAATTTGACGAACTGATGGGAATGACAATAACTCTGTCCTTACAGCATGTATTGGAAAGAACTCCATGTAGCTGAAAGACATCTGAAACTCAGAATATAATCAAGCAAGCTGAAATGATTAACAGCAGTAACCCTTGATGTGGGTGCCCCTCAGCCTGTACCACCTGCCCTGTGCACAGAGCACAGTGTGGCCGAAGCAAAGGTTTTGTCTGCTCAGTGTTTCAGGTTTACCTTGCAGTTATGTGGAGAAAGCGCTATGAACATCACCTAACCTGCCTTACAGAGAAACTCTACAGAAATGTAATAAGGATGCAACTGTTAGAGAACAGGAATGTTCACTGGATTAAGGTCTTGAGCTAATGGTCAGAAGATGAGAGATTAATTTCTGCCTTTATCACAAAATCCTCATGTGAAACTGTGTGGGTCAAATCAGCTCTTCAGGTCGTTTGGACCTTGGAACAGGCATAAGTTTTCAAGTGTTTCCACTCCTACAAGAAGCAATAAACAGCAACCCCTCTAGCCTCTGGAAAAAAACTGACTTCAACCTGCAAATGTTGAGAACATCTGAAGAGTTCTCCACTGAAGCTTTCTAGCCTTCAGCCAGACCAAACTGTTCTCTTTGAGGTGCAGCTATGGCAGAGCAGAAACCATGCATTTTGCCTGGCAGTGCTGATGGACATTGTCTGTTGTATGGAATATTTATTTCACATATTCTTTGCCTCTGATGAACTATTACTTGCCTTCTCTAAGTTTTAGAATTCTATAGTTTTAAATTGTGATGAACAACTGAATCGTCTCAGTGGTCATTTCCCCCCCCCATTTGGCTGTCTGTTTTACAAGTGCAGAACAGGGTCTTGCATAGGTAAGTGAACATCTTATTTCCATATTTCCAAATAATGTTTTCCAAACTCATCATCAGGAAAATCTGATGACACATCCATTTTCAAATCTTCCTTAGATTTTTCAAAGCCTGTAAAACTTGCAAACCTACACAGTTCACCTTTTAGTTTCTCACACTGCACATTAACACAAGTTTAGCAGGTTTTGTTGTACAGTTAAATGCCAACTCATGTAATCTGGCAGTTAAATTCTGCTTTTTACAATTCAGTAACAGCTCTAAAGCAAGTTCCAGTTTCCTGAAATTGAATCAGCTCTAGCACTTAAAAAATATTTCTGTAAGACCTCATCACATGTGAAACCAAAGACCTAACAGAGGATTTACAGTAAAGCACTGAATTCCACAAACAACAGATGTGCTCTTCAGATTAATTACTGGCCAAAACAAAGTAAAGCAGTCTCAAGAAGAAACCTGTGTCTGATGCTTGATTTTTCATGAAGCACGTGAAAATGAATGAGTGTGAGTGAATCTACATGATTTATGGAAGATATTGCAGTGAAAGGAATAAAAGATCCAATGAAGGAGTTAGATTAAGCAATTTTGTTTAGACAGCACACCTCAGAACTGCTTCCAGCCTACCTTAGTCTAATACACCACAGAAGGTTCTACGAAACTGAAGCCATCCTCAGAAAGCACAAAATCTCTATTTAATAGTAATATACCTTACAAAGACGAGGGAAAATTGAACAGGAATGCCAGCGCTGTTCCATATAGGACTGCTTGGCACACCTCACTCAGCCATTTGAAGTCTAGGACATGAGCTGTGAAGTATGACAGCAAGCTACAACCACTTACACAGGTTATGTGCAGGAGAGCATGACCCTGGCCTCTAGCACAGACCTCAGTAACTGCTGCTAAAGATCCTGCTCAATCAGCTGCTGTGCTTGTTTTGGAATTCACATGGGCCAAGAGGCCACAGGAGAAAGTTCTGGATTACTGGGCCATGCCTGCCACTATGGGCTTCTGTGGGATGTGGGTGGGACTGAGCCCGCCTGTCTGCTCCTGGTGCGGGTGTTGTGGGTCACCACATCTCTCCAAAAGGCCACAGCTCGCTAGACTCATTTGTTTCAAAAGAAATGTAACAGCAACGCTTGATAACAATGACAGCCAAGGGCTTTCTGAAGGAAAAGGACTCATGAAGAAAGCCTGTATAACCCTCTGTTCCTTAGGGACTGGGAATTGAAAGACTTGTGCTCACCTCCCTCATTATCCTTGTTATCAGCACAGGCGGTTTCCATGGCAACGTTGCATCCAGGCCCCCTCCAGCCGGTCTGGCAGACACACTGCCAGCTGTTCTGACCCAGCGTGCATCTCCCGTTGCCATTGCACAAATCAGGGCATCCATCTGGTTGAAGAAATGGAGAAGGTAAGTACAAGACACACTCATTCACATTGCCACTCAGACTGCTGACAATATTACTGTGCAGACAAAAAGGCTTGTTCCTGCAGGTGGGACAAAAGCTCTTCTGGCCCAGAGCCACACAGCTCTGAGGTGCAGAAGAAGGGTACCCAAGTGCGACAACTCAGAGAAATGGGGGATTTAACTCAAGCCAAAAGGCAGGAGGAGTCCTAACATCAGCCCAAACATGTTTCAAAGAACCCTGTAAATGTTAAGATCTTGAGTTGGTAGAAATTACAGTCTGCTGACAGAAGATCACAGCCTCTTACTTTTCCCACTGTACACATGTGTACACACATATAGAATCATAGAATCAGTCAGGGTTAGAAGGGGCCACAAGGATCATCTAGTTCCAACCCCCCTGCCATGGTGAGCTTCTTGTCCACCAGTACTCCCAAGTCCCTCTCCTCAGAGCTGCTTTCTAGCCAGTCACTGCCCAGCCTGGATTTGTGCTTGGGATTGCCTCCACCCAGATGCAGGACCCTGCACTTGGTCTTGTTGAACCTCATGAGGTTGGCTTGTGCCCACCTCTCCAGCCTGTCAAGGTCCCTCTGGATGGCATCCCTTCCCTCCAGCCTGTCTGCTGCACCACACAGCTTGGTGTCATCAGCAAACTTGCTGAGGGTGCACTCAATGCCTCTGTCCATGTCACCAACAAAGATGTTGAACAAGACTGGTCCCAGGACTGATCCCTGAGGGACTCCGCTTGTCACTGGCCTCCACTGGGACATGGAGCCATTGACAGCCACTCTTTGGGTGTGGCCATCAAGCCAGTTCTTTATCCATCTCGTGGTCCACCTATCAAACCCCTGTGAAACCAGTTTGGAGACCAGGATGTGGTGCGGGGCAGTGTCGAAGGCTTTGCTCAGGTCCAGGTAAATGACATCAGTTGCTCACCCCTCATCTATTAATGTTGTCACCTGAGAGACAACATATGAGGGAGAATGTGTTCTTCAAGAAGCACATCAATGTTCAGAGCACCCTTTATGACATGCATTGCATAATTCTCCAGATCTTCTCTAAAGAAAATGTTTAAATAAATAGTTTTGAAGGTATTTTCCTTAACAGTCATTTAAAAAGGTCTACTTATTTAATCATAGAATCATAGAATTGTTTGGGTTGGAAAAGACCTCTAAAGATCATCAGATCCAACCATCAGCCAAACACCACCATAGCCACTAAACCATGTCCCAAAGTGCCATGTCCACACATTTCCTGACACCTCCAGGAACATTTCCTAGGGATTTGCATGTAATGATTCAAAACTTGATGTCAGCAACACTCCAAATGCTTTTCCCAACCACAGAATGGCTGTTGTCTCATATAAATCTTCCTACTAAGAAAATCCTGGTGATATCCCTTTAGGTGAGATGTTTTCAAGGGAAAAAGTGATCCAGCCTGTTTAAAAGAGAAGGAAATGGTTCAATGTATAGGAGTGGGTGACTGATTAAGGCAGTCAGCCTTTGAACACACTGCAAATGCTTTATGGAGGTGATAGCTCAGTGGAAAAGGAGGTACAGCAACTATTGTGAGACTTAAGGATACACCTACATTGCATGTTAAGCAATATATCCATGTTATGAAGATCTTTAACCAGGCTGTGAACATCCAGGCTCCTGAAGCCTTTGGTTCCCTCGCCGTGGGGTCAGCATGGTGGGACCAGCCTCACTGAGGTTTATGTGTAGTAAGAGCTGACCAGAATCTGAGCTAAGATGTGTGCCTGGATGTCACAGAATCACAGAATGTTAGGAGTTGGGAGGGACCTCAAAAGACCATTGGGTCCAACAGCTCTGCCAGAGCAGGATCACCTAGGGCAGGTCACACTATCAAGGCAGGTTTTGAATGTCCCCAGAGGAGGAGACTCTACTGCCTCTCTGGGCAGTATGTGTCCTGCTTTTCAGCTAGCAGGCAACACTGTCAGCACAAATATGTCCACAGGTTAAAGATCTTAAGGTGTTTTTTGGTGTCAATATGACAAGAAAATATAATCTTTGAAGGAAGAAAGGAAGGAATAGGGGAAGTAGAAACCATGAGTTAAGAAATGCTTCCCAAGTCAACCTGTGGGAATGACTTGGGAAAGCCAAGACAGAGAACCAACCAGTCACTGCATAAGGCTAATTCAGTATTACTCTTATCTGCAGGCAGTCTGCTCCAGAGGGTCAGACCACCCAAAACCTGGGCATCTCACAGCCATGCAGTTCTGCAGGGCTGTTGGGAAATCTGCAGGGATGAGTGTTTGTGGGAAGCAAATGAAATACAGTGAGGCAGGTAAGCAAAGAAAAAGACGGCTAGAGTGAAAAGGTGGAAAGCACTGAGGACCAAACTGCAAGGAGCAGATAGGACAAAGAAAGAATCAAGAATCAAGAAGGTTGGAAGAGACCTCAAGGATCATCGAGTCCAACCTGTCACCCTAAACCTCATGCCTATCTAAACCATGGCACCAAGTGCCACGTCCAATCCCCTCTTGAACACCTCCAGGGATGGTGACTCCACCACCTCCCTGGGCAGCACATTCCAATGGCCAACCACTCTCTCTGTGAAGAACTTTCTCCTCACCTCCAGCCTAAACCTCCCCTGGCGCAGCTTGAGACTGTGTCCTCTTGTTCTGGTGCTGGTTGCCTGGGAGAAGAGACCACCCCCTCCTGGCTACAGCCTCCCTTCAGGTAGTTGTAGACAGCAATGAGGTCACCCCTGAGCCTCCTCTTCTCCAGGCTAAACAGTCCCAGCTCCCTCAGCCTCTCCTCATAGGGCTTGTGCTCAAGGCCTCTCCCCAGCCTCGTTGCCCTTCTCTGGACATGCTCCAGCAATTCAACATCTTTCCTAAACTGAGGGGCCCCGAACTGGACACAGTACTCAAGGTGTGGCCTAACCAGTGCTGTGTACAGGGGTACAATGACCTCCCTGCTCCTGCTGGCCACACTATGCCTGATGCAGGCCAGGATGCCATTGGCTCTCTTGGCCACCTGGGCACACTGCTGGCTCATGTTCAGGCAGCTGTCAACCAGTACCCCCAGGTCCCTTTCCACCTGGCTGCTCTCCAGCCACTCTGACCCCAGCCTGTAGCTCTGCATGGGGTTGTTGTGGCCGAAGTGCAGCACCCAGCACTTGGACTTGTTGAATGCCATCATGTTGGACTCTGCCCATCTGTCCAGCCTGTCAAGGTCCCTCTGCAGAGCCCTTCTACCTTCTAACAGATCAACACCTGCTCCCAGCTTGGTGTCATCTGCAAATTTACTGATGATGGACTCAATCCCCTCATCCAGATCATCAATAAAGATATTGAACAGGATGGGGCCCAGCACTGATCCCTGGGGAACACCACTAGTGACAGGCTGCCAGCTGGATGTGGCACCATTCACCACCACTCTCTGGGCTCGGCCCTCCAGCCAGTTCCTAACCCAGCGCAGAGTGCTGCTGTCCAAGCCACAAGCTGCCAGTTTGGCCAAGAGTTTGCTGTGGGGGACAGTGTCAAAGGCCTTGCTGAAGTCCAGGTAGACTACATCCACAGCCTTTCCTACGTCCACCAGGCGGGTCACCTGATCATAGAAGGAGATCAGGTTGGTGAGGCAGGACCTGCCCTTCCTAAATCCATGTTGGCTGGGCCTGATTCCTTGGCTATCCTTCAGGTATGCAGTGATTGCCCCCAAGACAATCTGCTCCATGATTTTCCCTGGCACTGAGGTCAGGCTGACAGGCCTGTAGTTCCCAGGTTCTTCTGTCCGTCCCTTCTTGTGGATGGGCGTCACATTGGCCAGTTTCCAGCCTTCTGGTGCCTCTCCAGTGAGCCAGGACTGGTGGAAAATGATGGACAGAGGCTTGGGCAGCTCATCTGCCAGCTCTTTCAGCACCCTAGGATGAATCCCATCAGGTCCCATGGACTTGTGAATATCCAAATGACTCAACAAGTCTCGAACTAATTCCACATGGATTTCAGGAGTACAACACTGCTCCTTGACCCCATCAACCAGCTCAGGAGGCCAGTTATCCTGAAGTCCTCCTGCCTTACTGTTGAAAATGGAGGCAAAGAAGGTATTTAGAATCTCAGCCTTCTCCTCACCCTTAGTTACAATGTTACCCTCCACGTCCAGTAAAGAGTGGAGGTTCTTCTTGCCCCTCTTTTTAGCATTAATATATTTATAAAAATGCTTTTTGTTGTCTTTCACAGAAGCGGCCAGTTTAATTTCTAACTGTGCTTTTGCCTCTCTAATTTTTCTTCTACATGATCTAACAACATCCTTAAACATATCACTAGTTGCCTCCCCCCCTTTCCAAAGGCGATAAACCCTCTTTTTTTCCCTTAAATCCTTCAGGAGCTCCTTGCTCATCCAGGCCGGTCGTCTTCCCCGCCGGCTCGTCTTACAGCATGTGGGAACTGCCAGTTCCTGTGCCTTTAGGAGCTCCTGTTTGAAGTAGGTCCAACCATCCTGGACCCCTTTGTTCTTAAGGGCTGTTACCCAGGGATCTTTCCGAATAAGTTGCCTGAACAACCTGAAGTTTGCCCTCCGGAAGTCCAAAGTGAGGGTTCTGTTACTGCTCCTCCCTATTTCCCTGCATATTGAAAACTCCACTATCTCATGGTCACTGCACCCTAGACAGCCTCCGACCATCACATCTCCCACCAGCCCTTCTCTATTTGAGAAAAGCAGATCAAGCAGAGCCTTGCCCCTGGTAGGTTCACCTAAGAGCTGCATCAGGAAGTTGTCATCCATGCACTCTAGGAACCTTCTGGACTGTCTCCTCTCTGCTGAATTAAGTTCCCAGCAGATGTCTGGTAGGTTAAAGTCCCCCACAAGGACAAGGTCTGATGATCTTGAGACAGCTTCCATCTGCTTATAGAATATCTCATCGGCCTCCTCATCCTGGTTGGGTGGTCTATAACAGACTCCAACCAGGATGTCAGTTTTGTGTGGCCTCCCTCTGATTTTAACCCATAAGCATTCAATCCTTTCATCTGCAACCTCGAGTTCTGAGGCATCAAAAGATTCCCTAATATATGCTATATAATAGCATATAATGCTTATATAATGATGCAGCAGTTCACGTCTTCTGAAAGACACTTTAGAAGAGATATCCCACAAAAGATCTATGTTTTGAATTGACTATGGACATTATGTGACTTCCTGTATAATGAGAGCTTAACTTGGAACCAAAATATTAATTAGCTGAGGTGCTTATATCTTCTAACAAAATGTCCACAGATAATAGAATACTTTGGCTACTTCTTGAAACTACATGAGTCTTAGGAGGCACTACTGTATCTTACTGAGTATTCATTATGAAAGAGGCTAGGAAAACTAAATCTCAGCCTCTGCATATACACCCATCAACACCCAATCCAAACTAGCATGTGTATTTGTCTGTGGAGGTGACAGAAGATCTGGGAGTCCTGCAGCAGACATCTCATAGCACATTTCATTAGCCTGAGCAGGAGCAGAGGGCTTTGTTGCCATACTGACAATAGACGCTGGAGCCCAACAGCTCGTGAGCTCTTTTGTTTGGGTTGGAAACACAGTCTAATCCTGCCATCTCTACAACCACCAGAGAACATGGAATAGTTAATGTCATTGCTGTTTAATCTTCAAACCGCTCATAAAGCTTCATGCTTTCTCATTTTTCCCTCCACCAGCAGTGATGGGTCACTGTTGGCATCAAGATATGCAGGGACCTGCTGCAGCCCTCTTAGGTCTCACTGAGTGGATGGGTTAAGTCCTTTGCATTTGTCACCATGGACCCAAACTGCGACCACTAAGAAAGCACTCCACTCCCTTCCCCAGGGATTTGAAGAGCACCAAGGAACTAATGGGCACTCCACCAAAGCATGGATACTCTTTTCACCAGCTATGAGTGAGGAAGGCAGCAGTGGGAAATACTTTGAAAGCAAGTGTCTTTTGTTTGTCTGAGCAGCATCACTTCAGATGTGCAGCACAAGAGAAAGACTAAGATGACAGCACACCACCTTTGTGCCCCTTGGTTTCTGCAGGTGACGAGGAATAGGAGCAGCTGTCAAACTAGAACAGCTTTTCCTGCTAGTGCTGAAAGGTTGAACAGCCTTCCAGAAATCAGTAATTTAGACTGCCTGTGTGTTTCTATAAACCTGTTCAGACAGCCACAGCTCTGAGTTTGTGTCTCTTCTTACTCCTCCCAGCTGCCTTTGCTATATCCGGGTAACGCTAGAGAGAAGCTCCTCTGACCCCACAGTGGTTTTCACATAGCTGCCTTGTATCCAGATATTCACACAACTGGTTTCACAATATTTAAGCATTCTCTTTTAATTTTCCTCATTAGGTTGTTGCCTGATACATTGATAGTGATTAATTACATTTTAATAGGACTAAGTAGTCCACAGCCACAGTAATTTTCAATGTGATTCTGAAAATTTTGTTAAGATGAATGCTGGGCTGGTGGGAAGGTGCTGGGCTGAGACTTCAGCTGTCCTAAAGAAAAAGTTCTCTATAGAGAAGAGCAACCAAAGTGTTTGTTTGCCCCACAAAAATGCCTAAACCTGCATCATTTCTAGCATTGACACAGCAGACTGATCTCCACCAACAGTCTGGGGAATAAGACACCAGATCTTGGTGAATGGCCAAGACCATTCAATTCATTTTCCACAGAAATCTATCAGCAGAGAGAAACAAGTCCTGAAAGTTTTAGTTTGATGTTGTTGTATATTAAAAAAATACAGTGGACCTCTCACTTATATAAAACAGCCATTAAAAAAATTGCACTTACTTTTGCAGCACAGACAATATATTTCCCAGGCATTTATTTTATCTCTTTCCCTTGTTAGGTTTTTTGAATAACCACAATGGTAATGTTTGAGGGGAGGCATCATACTGTAGGACAAATTATTTGTTTTAAATGAAGAACAAATAGTAATTGTGAATACACATACAGAGTTGGCTTTATACTGAGGCACCAGAGAGAATTAAATCACTGAAGCAGTTTGCTTTGCAGTGTATGAGCAAGATGAAAACACGAACATTAGGGAGCTAACAAAGTCTTTGAGAAGTTTTATGTGCAGCTGGAGATTAATGGACATGACTTTGTATTTGGCTTAAAGAGAGAAGTAAGCATCACTGGTATAGACATGATGTTGCTAGGAAACGCTATGCTACCTGTATGGAGTTCATTTTGCAGTGGCCTTCCAAAGACAGACTTTGTGTTTCAATAACAAATATGAGAAGGAAACAGAACAAGCAGCAGTAGACTCCAATAAGATCCAAATGCTTTGACAATAATGACCTCCCTGGAAGGTTAAATTACTGATGTATTAGCTTTCAAAACAGCTTTAAGTAATGGACAACTATTTAGGTATTTTGCATGCCTATGTATTTCCATACATGCGTTGTCCATATATGCTTGTCTTTCTTCAAGCAAATAGTTACATAGCATTCTTCCCAACTGCCTGTGGACCAACTAGACACCAGAGATCCATTATCATCTATTAATAACAAGACTTCTAAAAGAGTTTATATTTAGCAGTGCACCAAATATCTGTTTCAGTCTTCCTACACGTGCACAGTGATTAATACTGGTGACCATTCCCTGCACATGCAGCATTGGCATGTGGCTAGTGGGCCTTCAAGGCCTTTCAATGGGTTTTGACAGCAGACAAGGTCACAAAGCATCTAACTTGTGGAGCCTCCAGAATCTCAGCAAACGCTCAGTGCTCACTGCTGGACACAGGGTCTTTGCTGAAAATACTGTATAAAGCAGATCCTGATGCTAAATTTTTTGTTCAAGCGGCTTTCATTCCACACTCCTAGCTCACACCAAGTAGTGTGTTATCCCTGGCTGTCTTATGAATTCATTCACAGAGTGAGGAAGGCAAAGAGAGAATGGTAGTCACAGAGGGAAGACCTATCAACATCTAGCCTCAAGAAGTAATTTGCCATGGCATGAAGCTCTCAGTCACAGCAGAGAAAAGGGCCCTTCATGCTAAGCAGACAGGTTGCTGTTCCTGGTGTGTAGAGAAATTCCACTTATCTTTTCTATTACATTATGCTTAATGGAAAATGTCAAAAAGCTGGGTTAAAAAAGAAGAAAGTGCTTTCTTAAAGTGCGGGATTGACAACATATTTATTCACAGAACAGGCAGAGTACGGGCAACAGCAGTTCAAGGGCCTCACACTTTTCTAGCAATGTCTCCACACAGGCTGCTGCTGCATTAGTGAAACACTAATGGAGCCTCCCTTCTGCAGCCTCCAACGTGCCAGTGGGACTGGTCACTGAGAGCTTTAATATTGGTACATAGGCATTTACAATTAACACAGCAAGGCAGAGTGCAGTACTTTTTGCAATGTACTGTCAGGAATCTGAGACTAACATTGTGAGAGAAATCATGAGTCAGAGGGAGTTTCAAAATCAAAATGCTTAAATTCATTCCTCTCTATGCCACGGAAAAAGAGCCCAGCGTTCAGTTGTGGATGCTTCCTCCCTAGGAGTGTTCAAGGCCAGGTTAGATGAGGCCTTGAGCAGCTGAGTCTAGTGGAGAGGCATCTCTGCCCATGGCATGGAGTTTGGAGTAGATTATCTCCTCTGAGGTCCCTGCCAACCTAAGCCATTCTATGATATATATATATATATATATATATACCCAATTATCACATTAATCTTATTTCATATTATTAATATTCATGAAGAAAAGGGACCAAAAAGGTTTGACACCTTTGGTTAGAAACAAAACAAAGTTCTTTACTTTAAAGGAACTTACTTGTAAAGCCTTAAAATCCAAAAGGCAAAATGAGTTTAAAATACTCGATTTTGTTATTTGTTCGTAGAGCTCCACTATGCCACTGTCCATGACAGGGTCCAGAAGATGCCATGACAATATCGATTAAAGTGTTCTCCATAGCAAGAGTAGAAAAATAAATAGCCTTGAAAACAACAAACACTGCTGTTACTGAGGTCATTGTGAGCAAAATTAAGTCTACTGCTTCCTCCAGGCCTATATAACCTTTCATAATAATTTTCAAAACTTATAGGAGATTTATGAAAAGTTAAATTTAAAAAGAAAGTCTGCAGAATCATTAGGAATAGTAAACAAAATCAGCATGCAGTGTGCTTGTTTCTAAGAAAGTGATAGTTCTAGATAGGTTTATGGAAGAATATCGTAGGTTTCATCTACCATCAAAGTATTCTGGGACTAAATTGTAATGCAATAGATTAATTTTTGACCTCAGTAAATTAATTACTAGTATTTGGGCAGTACATCAAAAATTCTAATCCAATTTTGGATAAATTCTGTGCAGAGTTCCTTTTCATTTGACTGACGCTCACAAACTCCAGATACATGAATACACAAGTACCCACCTACTCAGGCATATGGAGATTTTCCTGTGCAAAATTTAAAATTCCAAATCAAACATTTCAAATAAATCAAAATATAAATATATGCTGTCCAATGAATTTATGATTTCAGTCTAAACCTTAGCACTCATCAGATGTTCCATGTATGGTAGGGCAAATTATTCTGGAAAGTAAGGAAGAGAAAGGGTAGCCAGAGAAAGAGAAGTTAATATATACTTTTCTAAATTTTCAAACTTTGAACGCATGGTTAGCATTTTAGTGTAATTAAAGGACAAAGGGGAATGGAATAGATGGGTAAAAAAAATGTAAAAACTCTCCAGGTGTTCTCTTGCAACCACTTAGAGAAGCAGACATTTTTATCCTCTACTCAGTCTGTACACGGAAAACTAGATGTAAATCGAGAGGTTAGATATGAGCCCTTCTGATCCAAAGCTATACCTATCCTCCAAACAATATCTTCAAGAAGACAGAATGGATTCCCAGCACCTCTCCCCCTTTCATGCACATGTAGTGCAGCTATAGTCTGGAATGTATCTCTTTATGCCTGACCTCATTTGACACATCCTCATCCAAAGCCTGCTGGGAGTCAGTGGAATCTTTTCATTGACTTCAATTGACATTGGACCAGGTAGTCCTACGGGTGAGGATGCCCTGCAGTATGGAATATGTTTGACAGTGCTGTGTTTTTTCACTCACAGGACACAAATGAGTTCCAAGGGGAACACTGAAATTATATTTAAATCCTTCTTTTCTCCTTACAGCTCTTAACTACAGAACTGTGGCAAATAAAAATAATCTGGGAAAGGACAGTACCTACAGAATACAGAGACATAGAATAAAGTAGTAATGATAACAGCCTGTTTAATTTGGATTTTAGAGGATAATCACTGCTTTCATATTTTTTGTTCATTCCTTCAGTGAGCTGCTAGTATGCCTACGGCTATCTAGTAAATAATAGATGAGGTACACAGAATGAGGTACCTAGCAACATTGAAAATTAAATTATGCTTTTTATTTGTTATTGTTGTTTTTTAATCCTTTGATTCCAAAGCCTGCAGGGCTTAGTTAAAGTCAAAGAAAGGGCACACAAATAAGAATAACACACAGTATTAACATAGGCACACACAAGCTATTTTCTACAGAGTAATATTTCAAATTAAATAAACTCAAATCCAAAACATATAACTAATTATATATCAATGGAATATGGTATTGGTTGAGTGAGAGGACAGCTCACTGGAGTTGAATGAGTCTGGACAGCTCCAGGACAGGCTAGGGAGCCATGCAGAAACACTAGCTCAGGTTGTCAAAGCAGGATAGTTACACAGATTGACAAATTGATAAGAATTAACCCAGCCTTTCAGTGTAGTAAAAAGCCCAATTTCACTGCTCAACTACTACAGCTGTGCTGCTTGTGTTTACAGGGAGTGCTCACACAGAGAAGGAGTTTCTCTGTGGCACTGAGGCATTTGTCACCAAGTTGCTAGGACTTGCTTCCTGGGTTTTTTCTTCCCACCACCCCCCCTTTTTATTATTTAGAAGAAATATTAAAAAAAAATTATGCAACACCCTAAGTATTTTTTAAAGCTATACATCAAGCAGAGGAATGTACGGAATAAATAACTATTTGCAGATGTGTCAGGGGAGATGAATGTGTGCCTGAGTTTAAAGAATGACCTACTACAATTTCATTTTATGAACAGGATGGAAAAAACCAGAAAGGTCAAGAAGTAAGTGTCAAGAATCCTGAATTCCTCCACTCTAAAACCTTCTGGGCAGGCAGACAATTATGAATGTTAAGTAAGGTTCCCTAAATTGTCTGGGATACGCATGCCAACAGAATTTCCTTTTAAGTTCCATCTACTATGTATCTATGCAAGTTCTGTCTTTCATGTGTAAAGGGAGGAACTCAGAGAGCATCCAGCTTTCCAAACAAAACAGGAAAATGTAAGAAAATATGCATGACTTTAGAAGAGAAGAAAGCCTCACACAAAGGAGAACTGCTGTTGTTAAAAAGGAGTTCTCAAGAAGGTCACTTCACCTTTCTGAGGAAAAAAAGAATTAAAAAAGAAACAGACAAAAAAAAAAAGAAAGGAAAACTCATGTTGCAACAAAGGTCTGAGACTGCAACACTCCTTTGGCTGTCAGAGCATACACCTTGTTAACAAGGGACTGTTCTCAGCAGTGCATTCCATTCTATCCAACTTCATTTTAAATGACACAAGCAGATGGACTCCACATTCTTTTTTTTGGGGGGGAAGATAGCTTCAAAGTCTTCTTCTTGTACACACCCAACAGCGTTTTCTAACTATCACCAGCTTTTAGTGTCACCTCCCTTCAAGCTGTCAACAGCTGGGCAGACAAAAGAGGGTAACAGTTTGTGTTACACTGTCCTGAGACTTGAGCAAACCAAGCAGATCAATAATCAACAAATCCATATCTGCTCAGAAGGCTGAGTATACACAAAAGGCTTCAACTGAGCCCAAGAATTTGGACTGTTTATAATATTTGTATTTATACACAAAAGATGGCTTCGAGAAGGAAGGGAGACTGCATTGATGGGAGTATAGTCATAAGACTGAGAAGCTTCTGTGATGCTAAGAAATCACATGCTATTTTGCAGCTAGGAGGCCAGATCCAGTTCTACTGATGTGGGATGTCCACCCAACCCCCACTATCATTCTCAGACTGCAAGCAGGGGCAAGGGATGGACCAAGGTTGGTGTGCAGGCAGCTGACAGTGATAATCCTAACATGGGGACACATCACATCCTGCACAGAATCCAACTCAGTGCACAGTGCCTTTATCAGTGATCAGGTGACCATCATTTTGTATGTGTATCCTCATAAACAGTCACATGAAAGAGATGGACAGAAGCAGTGACACTACTGCAGCCCAAAAGCTACAGTACACCTACAGTTTCTCCTATAGGCTAAGCAGATTATTTGCTGAGATTTTAAGCAAAAGGTAAAATTTGACCCTTGCAGCACATTCAAGTTACACAATGCATTCTTCTTCCACAAGACTCTCATTCACCTCATATTCATAGACCCGATAAAAAAAGAAACATAAAAGATGCAGTAAAATTTGTATTTAAGATAGTTGGTTCTTTCAAATTAATCTTACTGTAATAAAATCCATTTAGGATACAATTCTGGGTGAAATTGCATTCATAAACTAGTACCACAACCACAATATTTTCTTGCATTAATGTTTCTGATATGGGAAACAAGTACCAGCATCATCCTCTATAATATGTAATAGCATTCCAAGAGAGAAGCCTTCTCAAGTTGGTTTTATCTCTAGACTAATATCTATATAAATAGTTTACTGACAGTGTAATGATAAAGTGACCTAGCAGATAGGATGTGTAAATTCAGTGAGTTGCAGAGCAACAAGCAGAACACTGACCTCATGGTTAAAAGAACATATAACCTAATTACAAGGTAATAACTAAAATCCTTACATTAATCCCAGTGTTATGGCAGACAGTTTCAGTTATTTGTTCATAAAAATTAGGATGTGCATGATAATTGTTACTGAAGCTCCTTGCACAGCATGCAATTTGCTTTTTTATTATGCGGAATGTGGCAGTCACAGCTTTTAAAAAATGTTAATTTGAACTGTCTTGAATGAACGTTTTAGTAAAGTGGTGGTGTCTTCTTAGATACACTTACTAAGTAAAAAGCTTCAAGAATCTCATATACACTGATGCACAAAGTTGCTTCACATTTCCAGACTCCTTACCCCTTCTATCCTCTTTGTGTCATAGCTTGAACAAAGAGGAAAAATCACAATGTAGTTCTTGTATTAAGTGATATCTATATTTGGCAAAGGGATATCTGCTCTAGTAGGCTAAACCAGCATTTTAGTGACCCAGCAGAACCATTTCCCTTATATCGGAACTATTCGACAAAAGCTTACAAGAATTTCTAATCCTCATGTAAGGAGTGGGATGCGTGCACATACAGATACACACAAGCATGCATACAGGGTGGTGCAGATATCACACACCACTTCTGCTGTTTCACATGCTATGCAGGCTCCTTAGCTAGGGCACCCAGTGGTGAGTAACAGTCTGTCCAACATACAATATAGAGAGTTGTAGGAAGTCTGCCTTAAAAACTGTGGGCCTGAGTCCAGTGACCTCATAACTAGCCCTAATTTGAGGAAGAGGTTGGACTGGATGACCTCCTGACACCCCCTCCAAACTGAATTATCTACAACCCTTTCAGTTTTAGAGCTCTATAATTCATAATTCTCAGGGCAGGGAATCCCAGTTTTCTCTGGTATTATTAAAATATAATTGCTTGCTACTCATCAGATATTAATGCCTGCATGGAATTCATAATTTAGCAATTAGCTTCCATGTATGCAAATGCAGATCCTGTATAAGTGTGCAGGTTATCTGTAGCAAAAGAATAAATACAAGCCTTAACCCAAGTACACGTTTTCCTCCATTACTGTGTAACAGATTAACATGCTCTGTGAGCACCTATCCCTTAAATTTGGTACAGAACTCTGGAATCTCTCCAGGATGAAAAGTGCAATATAGACAGATGTATTATCATATTTTGCAGCTGATCTTCTTGAAGTATTAATTACATGGATTCCAATAAATGGCTGCACACTCTGTGGTTTCAGACTACAGAGTCCAAATATTTCAGCTGTCTCAAAGGACAATCAAAAGGAAATGCTGTAGAAAATAAAAGAGAAGTTTTTCAGCAGCATTGTGGGATAGCCCAGAATTTAAAAAGCCTTGATAACACACACTAAATGCTTCTCATACCCCTTCTGGCTCGCAGTAATCCTAAATCTTCATAAGAGTACAATATGATTAGAAGTGACAAAAAATAAAGGATATTTGAATATTGAAATAAATATATCTCACGTGTCTGTTAAAGCTAGAATTTATGGAGTTTAAATAGGAGGAAATGTAAAGGATGAGATAATTCCCACGACACAGCAGTAGTATTCTGCCACACAGCAATTGTTTGCAAAACAAATTAAAATACATAAACAATGCACTCTGAGTTGTGCGAGTGTTTGTGTAGGCTGACTTGTTTGGCAGATATAGGACAGAAAATGAATATTTCACTACACAAAGTATATTTTATAAACATTACTTTAATTCTACAGTGCTAGGCATCCATTCTGCATCTGTTTTCAATATACATAAGCCTCATGAATATCATGCATTTTTCCAATCTTTGTATCTACCAACTGCACAAATAACTAATAAAAGCCAAAAAAATAAAAATGTTGTATTCACCAACAAGGTGAGTTTAATCCTGCACGCACAAAGTGTAGGATAGCTCTCTCTTTATTCTCTTAACCTGCCAAAGTGGCAAAGGAAAAAAAAAATCACCTTGTAATTCTTTCAAAACAGCCAGTTGTCTTGATATTTAAACAGTAAATAAATCAAGGAAACTGATTTTGATTTACTAGGGAGATCATCTTCACCATTTTTACCCCCAAAAAAGCCAAGAGTATAACCTGCACTTGGAAGAAATCTGATATCTGAAGTAAGCTCTGCTTGCTTTACATTTAAGTATTTACTATCAGCCAAATGATAGCTCTGCTCCTTCCTGAACCTCACTACAAGAATCTTCACTCTCTGGAACGCATACTTATGATTTTCTGTTTATGGAGTATTTCTTTTCCATTTCACTGCTGAAGCCATCAGAAACACCACCTAGGCTTACTTGGTTGCCTTACACCTGTATTTGACAGTTTTTTAAGCCATGCTGGGACAGTCAGGATGTTATTAGTTATAAATGGGACTGTTTGCAGGGAACACTTCTCTCAGGAAGACAAACACAATATCTAAGTGAGCCAAGAAATCCAGCCTGGCTGCGGTAGGATTGTATGATCAATACAATGGATTAATACAACACTTTAGTCACTGATTCCAGTAAGGTAAAAAAGGTGCACAACTATCTAGTGTCTTGATACTTGCTTTAGTTTAAAAATAAAACAAACAAGGAAAAGCAGACTTAATGCTATTAGAAACAAAAACCAGACAAAAGGAATTTCCAGTAGCAAAACAAATATTAAAAGTAACCTCCATTCATAGGACATGTCAAGGACATTTTGCTGCTGTTTTGTACACTCTGCTCTTTGCAACATGGAAAATACAGCTAAGCTTGCTCATGCTATCTCTAGATACATCAAATGCATGCCAAAGAAATTTTACTTTTGTGTTTTCTATCTAGGTTATTAATTATATTAGAAAAGATCAATGGGATATTACCAAAAGGTAAGATCACTCTGAAGACTGACATTATTTATTTACCCTCAGTGTTCAACTAAAACTGTAACTTCAGCTATCTACTCTGCCTGTTTCCCATATTTTCAATGGGGTGAATTATCATTTTCCATTTCTTATACACAGCAGAACTCTTACCAGGTCCTAAGGAACATATTAGAAACACATAACACAGACAAGAACAATCTGTTCAGAGCTGTGAAACCAAGCAATATCTAGCAACCTTTTCCCACTGCACAGCAATATTTCATCAGTTCAGAGCAGAAAGTGAGAAAGTGAGGACATGGACCTCATGGAGCGGATCCAGAGGTGGGTCACAAAGATGATGAAGGGGATGGAGCACCTCTGCTACAGGGACAGCCTGAGGGAGCTGGGGTGGTTCAGCCTGGAGTAGAGAAGTTCCTGGGGAGACCTATTAGAGGCATTACAGTATGGAAGGGGGCTTACAAGAAGGCTGCAGAGAGACTGTTTCCAAAGGCCTGGAGTGACAGGATGAAAGGCAATGGTTTGAAATTAGAGTAGAGATTTAGATTGCATGTTAGGATCAAGTGCTTTACAATGGGGATAGTGGAACACTGGAACAGATTGCCCAGGGAGGTAGTTGAGGCTCTATCCCTGGAGATATTCAAGGTCAGGCTCGAGAAGTTTCTGAGCAACCTGATCTAGTGGAGGATGTCCCTGCTGACTGCTGGAGGGATGGACTATTGGAGTTGGGTTGGAGGTCCCTTCCAACCCAAACCATTCTATGATTCTGTAAGTACTGCCCTAAGTGCAGAGAACTTCCAGAACCATCCACTCAATTCCATGAAGAGGTAACAAAGGAACACCTTGCCACATCAAATGTTAGTTGAAGGTCTCTCACCTGAGGACTGATCGAGTTTGACTCTTGAGTTTATGAGGTCTCCATGGGTCTTAACCAAGCAAAGTCAACTTTGGAATGGCTTTAGGTTTCAGAGTAAATAGGTATGTGGGAAATACATTTAATCAGACACAGTGTATATCCAATTTACTGTAATAACTTCTGTAAGTAGTTAGGAAGTTTTTGCAAAAATCCTTTTTAACTGGGTATCACTCACTGGAAAAACCACCCTGCAACTGAGTGACATAGCCTTTCTCCTCAAGGTACAAATCACAAAACTGAAGACCTTCAAGTGCATTTTCCAGCACGTATACCTGCTTCTCATTCGTAATAAAACAACTTCCTAATTTTAATTATTTCCCAAGCTAGAATGAAGTTATCTGATTGAACTAAGGGATCAATAGGCCTGTGAAAGTTTATCTTCAATAAACTGATCATTTGTAGTCATAGAACAAAAAAATTAGAAGCAACACCAAAAAGAGCAGACATCACCTTTTTCACTTCATTGTCATTTGTTCATGTTTCAGTGACACCTCACATTTTATGACATCTTTATCTCAAGCAATAAAGTACAGGAAATAAAATAAATAATTAAGATCTAGGGATATATTCTGCAATTAACTTTTAAGAGAGCTCCCATTTAATATCAATAGAAACATTAATCTTAAAAAAATTAGAGGCATCATATAAACCTTGCTGGAAAGTTTTTAAAAGATGGGATTTTAGCTCATAAATGCTGACAAAAATCCTTAGCATAGTAGGGGAAGAAGAAAGTATAAAGTTTGAATGAACAGATGTGGTCTTAAAAGGAATGTAAATATGTTAAATTACTCCAATTCTGCTGAATAAATATTTCCCTTTACAAAGCATCTCTTATTTAGACCTTCTGTGTAGTAACACTTTTAAAGCAGGTAATAAGGATTTTAGGAATTTCATAGTAACTAGAAATACAAATACTGGTCAAAGAAGAGAAGACTTTACTTACTGAATTCTCTGTGTATGGAAGATTGAAAGATTGACATGAATGGGGAAATCATTGGGTTGTAACAAGCATTCTCTTCATTTTATTTTAACTTATTAACAATTTCAGGAGACACTTCTGTGTACCCACAAAGATTGCTGAGTGCTATTTATCAAAGACTTCATCAAGGTCTTTTAATAAAGTATATGACCTACTGTCTGAAATGAAGGGGGCCTGACCAATTTTGCTTCACTTTTTTCTCCTGCATAAGCAAAATTGTTATAGAATATATAACAAAAGATTCTAATGAAAAATCATAAATCTGATAACCTCCACAGGGCGCCAATGGATCTGAGTTAAGGAAAGCTGCAACTGCAAGCTAAGGCTTTGGAATCTACGTTCTTTGATTTCCCTTTCAGTCATCTAGTTACACATGCAACTGTATCACAGTATACAGATTGGGCTTCTGGTTCTTTTCTTAACCATCTCTGCAGAGGAATAATGCAGAAACAATGACTGCAGACCTGTTTACAGAAGCCAACTCTTTCTACAGTGTAATACTCACCTAGTATTTCCTCCCAGCAACTGCTGCCCTCTCGGCTTTCACAAACAAAGTGACCTTGACTCTAATAACCTGTTCTCTAAATATGGAATGCTTTCTCCATTCTAAATCAATATTTCTGACTTCAGGGAAAAAAAAAAAAAAAAAGACGTTTCAAACACTCCCAGGACACAATGAAGATATATATGGATTGGTTTCATGATAAAGAATCAATTAATAATGATCCAAGGGAGACAATAACAAAAAGCAATCTTACCCCTAGTTTCCAAAGAAGGCAACAAAAAGATGAATTTGATAAAAAAAAATTAGTGTCTCTACACTTTCCACCCCCCTAAACCTCAACTTCTATTATCAATGCTGAATGGTGAAATGTGTCAACCTTCATTTCATATTCCTAATGTACTGCTATGCAGTGATTTTCTGTCTTAAGTCTAAAACATCTTTTCAATATATATATTTTTTTTTTGGAAATAAGAAAGGCATATTGCCATTATTTTTTTCTGCACTGTTATACAATTACTCCGAACAAAAAAAATATGTAAGGAGTAGAATTAATCAGAATCTGTTAACATTTTAACAGATTCATAGAGTGCTGAAACTTTTCAGCAGTAAATAATGATCCACGGCTTCCTACTTTCAGTGATACTTTTCTTAATTGCAAGTGATTCTGCAATTTCAGATTAAAAGAAAATAGGGAAGAGAAAGAGATACACCCATCTTTTTCTTTAGCTGCTTAATTCTGGGCACATTATCTTCCCCTGTAAAACTGTCTGCTATAATGTAATTCCTCTATTAATTTTTGAGCAAAGTGATCTGTAACCCAGTATGTACACATTTTGCCTTGCTTTGTAAAATGGAAAGCAAAGAGGTAGGATCAGTTTGTATTTAAAATGTGCTGAAAATGGATGGCAACATGCTGCATTAGGAACTGAGTTCTACTCTGGTATTCCCAGTGGTTAAAACAAAATGTCAGTTCTCTCATCTGTACTAATGTATCTCTGTTTTAAGGAGAATCTGCATCTTCTGGGACATTCAAGGGTTTGTGTTTGTGCACACTGAACTTACAAAAATAACTTCAGTGCTGTTCTTGAGGAGCTCATCCCAGAAGAAGGTCAGCAACCCCTTTTGATTCCTAATGACTGGAACATCATGGTATTTGAAGCAGTGCTACTTTCAAGATCAATAAATGTCTGTGTTCTGGGTAAAGATGCTATTCCTAAAAGTATCTTTTTTTGTTTTGTTAATTTGTTCTTTTGGATAATTGCCCTCTTAGTGTCTTTTCTCACCTAAAAATCACAACCCTGTAATATTTTGCACTACAAACTGATTTAGCTTTTAATTAAAAACAATGGGTTTTAATCATGATTATACCATTGTAGTTATTTCTTAGATAATAAAGCTATTATCACTGCTATTCCTCGTCAGAACAGGGACTGCATCTTGATGCACACTTCAGTTGTTCAATGCTCTGAAAAAGTATTTCAAGGCAAATTAAAACATATGTGGTCTAGATGCAGTATGAATCTTACTCATTTGTCACACTCAGGAATAACTTCAGTCTTTCAACATCTACCTAAAAAATTCTCATCTGCAATTTTATAATTAACTGAAATGAATACAGAAAAGATTCATCTTTATTTTACGTGAGCTGCTGTAAAATGATACTAAAATGTTAAAATTGTATATACTTTTGAATTACATGAAAGATTAACTATCAGCACTTGTAGTTCAGTCTACCCTAATCACTCCAGAACGTTTAAGAAGAAATACTTAAACCTTTTTTGCAGCTATTTTTTATGGTATCTTATTTTACAGCATTTTAAAAGAATGCTACAGTCGACTGATGCTGACTTGATCACCTTGCTCTGCACTGGAGTGTTAAAAACTGTGAATAGAAATTAAAAATACAATGGCATTAGGAAAAAAGCAATAGACGCTGATATTGACTGGCAGTTTGTCAAATTATGGCTCCCTGTTTACAGAATGCAGGAAACCCACAGCCTTTTAAAAGGCTTAGTACAAGAATGAAAACACAAATGAGTTGGGTAGGACTTGGGTGCCATTATGCAAACTGTGTTTGAGACAATGCATAAACTACTTTACATGTGAACATCTGGGACTCACTGCATAGCTCCCAATAACCAACCGAGACAGCACAAGAAGAGGCAACAAATCCCAGATGTTGGCTGTCAGTCATGGGCCACAGAACTACCAGATTACAGTAAGGTAGGAGTAAAAATACTTTTAAGTTTACTAGAATGAGAGGGAGAAAAGGTTTACATGGGTAAGCAGAGCGCCATGTCTATTCTGCCACAATTTGCCTTAGGGTAATGTTATGATCCATGTTACTGAAGTCTTTGTGAAAGCAGAAGTTACTGCTTAGCTGATTAAGAGAGGTACTTGTTTGAACTGAAATACTTCAGTGTGTGTAGCACCCAGTGCTGAGGGTCAGCTCTTTGAGGATCTTCAAGAACAGCTAGACAATGAATCCTTTCTGCTCTAATCCCATTACTGAATGAAGTAAGAATGAGGATAAATACAGTAACAATTTCTCTTGGCCCACTTCTCCATCAGCTTTTAGTACTATGACTGAACTGCTGCTAAACTAATAAGACACCAGTATTGCTTTGTCTCTATCCCACAATAGATGTGCTTTGAATACAACTGACAGAGTAAGATGGACAGTTATATGTCAGTCAATACTCTGTCATTGAAAACACCAGAAGTATGTGTTGGGTGTTGTAGAAATCTACACAGTTACACATTTTATGACAGCTTTAAATCAGGTAATAATGACCCAAATACTATTCCAATTATCTGCACTTTTAACATACAGAGATGAACATAGACCATAACCTCAAACCTGAACACCTTTAAGAACACTCAAATTTGTACTGAGTTCCTACATTTCAGTTACCTACATGATGCTTGTAAGTCTTTGGGTAAATGAGATACAGTACATTACATGACAATTTCTCATGGACAGAAAACTTGCCATCTTTTTATATGTATAGAAAAAATAAAAGGAAATGAACTGATGCTACCTAGAGGGATAATCTCTAGAAGTGAGGTTATCCTAGCTTTTCATAAGCAGGTCAGAATAGGGATGGAAAGAAAGAACAAGAGAAAAGAGCTGAATAACATAAATTTTGTAAAAACTCTGTTCAGTAAGAATGGTTCAAGATGCCTCATATCTGGTACCCTGAACAAGTCCCCATATTCAGTCCTTAAGATCTTTTTAAAAATTGCATAAGTAAGGTCTTTTAGTGAAAGAAGGATGTATCAATATTCAACATCACTCCCTATTTCATCTTCAGTGAGTAGATAACTGACAGTTTAAAGAGAAACCTTTCAATAGTTTCATTTTTTCCCCCCATTGCCCTAAATACATCACAAAGCAAAATCCTGAGCTGACACTTCAGAGATGCTACAGAGACCATTTTTTCCTTTTTCTTTCTGACATTAGTATTTTTAATACAATGTTAAACTAAGAAAACATCAAATACCTTTGTACGACAAGCCTTTTACTTCCAATGTATCCTACTGTTGATCTGATACTAAATTGACAAAAGCTGAAAAGGTAAAGCCTTGTGTCTGAATTCTTATTCCACAGAGTTTGCAGCAGTCAGGCAAAACACATTAGGCTTTATTTGCATCTTCAAGCATGAACGATTATGTGAAACTGATATTGAAGATACAAGAATTATACCTTAAGAATGTGCAAGCCAGGATGCAAGTGAGTAAGGAAAAGGTATCTTTGACAAGAACACTAACAGCAGGCCCTCAAAAGGATGGACAGACACTGTTCTCTTTTGTATTTGTATCTGACTATCTAAGTACTACCTGTATGGCTACACATACATGTTTCTTGAGATGTAGTACTATGCCACTGACCTCTCAAGCATTTCCATGTCTTCGTTGTTCTGTATCCAGCAACATCATGTAATTCAGTCACTTGCTGAAGCTGTGCTTGACACCACAGGCTAAAAAATAACATAGAAAACATTCTCTCCTTCCACAGATAAGATTGCCTGACATTAGGAATACTCCTCTGAACAGCAAAATCAGCTCTGCCCTTTCAAGAGTTAGATCAGCTGCCTGATTGATTCCTCTCCCTCCCCCTTTAGTCAACTTTTAAGGATTCAACAATTGGCCAGGAAATCAATATACCTCATGTAGAAGCCCCTCCAAAAAGAAAAAAAAGAAATGTGATTTTAATTTGGGAAACTATTCACCAGTATCTGCTGGGTGCGTCTTTGAAGTACTAGACAAAATGCAGGAAGCTTTGCTGAAAACACACTCATTTTTTTTTGGCTAGAAAGAGAAGTAAGGTCATGTTCTGCAAATATCCTATATAAAGAAAAAGAAAAAAAAAAAACCCACTCGAGTGTTTTGACACTGCACTGTGACATTGTTCAATCATTTACAGGAAGCCCTCAGCAAAGAATGCAAACAGGAAAGTTCTTCCTCATGAATGATCTTGCCTTTCAGCCAAAAAAGATCCCCAGCTGTCCTGTGTAAATGCTGCAAATGAAAAGTAATTCTGTTTCTAAACTCCTGTTTAGAAAGTCAAACTGCTCTCACTGTATACAAACATCTACATAGAATTTTTCCTTCCAAATGTATATAATCAGCTATCTTGCTCAGCTATGATAAAGAAAAAGAACACATGACATTTCTGCATTTCTTAGTGCTAGAGAAAGTGTTTAGAAGGCTTGCTCACAGCAGATTTTAGTTATTGGGAGAGAAATTTACAAATCAGAAGGAATTTACAAAGTTACAAATCATAAAAGCAAAGCAAAACAACCTGAATCCATGTAAATTACATGCAGAAAATGACAGAAATGGTTGAGAACCTCTCAGATAATTTCATGAGGTATCTGCTACTCTCCAGTTTTGCTGAAGAGTCCTGTTGTGGAGAAACTACTCTATCACACTCCAAATGAAAGCTTGACACCACATACCCAAAAGACTGCATCACTGATGTGCTTATCAAGAAACCTGCTCCCAGGTGTAAAGGCAATAGGATAACTGTCACAAAGGTGATGAACCTGAGTCTGCAGGTACAGAAACAGCCAGTCTAACATTTCTGGTCATGTCATCATATGTATTACCAACATATTTCTATATCATCAGTAATGAAAAGTGGTCATGACCCAAATATTCTACTCATTTTTCAAATGAAATGAAAAAAATGTGCTCCCCCTCTCTACCAAGCAAGCAATTTAAATTTCTGTCATCATTGTTAGAGAATTTTTTATGCCTTGATAGGTTATAAACTGTTACAGATTAATTTTAAGTTAGAAGTGCATTGGAGAAGTCTAATATATCTAGCTCCTTCTAAATTGCTCTTTGTCAGATATGATGGCTTTCCACTGTCTCCTCCCACACACTTTCCATCTCTCCTGAAAATTGCCTCATCTTTGAATCATTACCATTGTAATTACAACCAGAAAAATCAGTAGTAGAAGAAAAAAAAAATCTTTGACACAGAGAGCATTATCATGGGGCAAAAATATCCTGCTGTACCCAAAGATAACACAATCCTGCATTATTAATGTTTCTCTCGATTATTGACTTCATGGTAAGGTAAAAGTCTAAATCTTTACATTTGTATGTGTTTTTCCTTCTGGTCAACAAAAAACATAAATGTGTCTAAAAGCTGGAAAGGGCATGGTCATCCCCAAACTCTCAGTAGAAAGAAAATTTCAGTAGACATTTTTGGAAGTAAAAATAGAAGAGGAATACACTATCCATGTGTGTTCAGTTGGATGAGTCTCAGTGCTCCAAAGGGAGAGGATCTGAATTATTTATCTACTGGGTGTAGTATTTGCTCTTTGTTTGGATGTTTCAGAGTGCCTCAATATATACATTGACAAACCACTGTTCTGCAAATATAGAACACACAGATTAGTCCTCCTTGGTTGGATAAATGATCAATTCCACATCTAAGAGCAGCATCAGATTCTTAAAGGAGATTATGACAGTTCAAGTCTTAACATAGGCCATTATGAAACAAAGCACTTTGAAGGAATGCTTCCTTTTAAGCTCATTTAAAATCAGACTGGGAGAGAGCCCATGCAGCTCAATGACTTTCTAGTCAGCTTGCTGCCCCATGGCAGGATGAATTACCTTTTTGCTGTTCCTGGTAGACATTTGTCTAAATTGTTAAATCCTCCACTAATGAGGATTCCATGACTTGCTTAGCCTACCTCAGTTTTTAATTTACTGTTACAAGGTTTTACCTAACACCTAACCCAAATCTTCTATACTGAATTTAAACTCCTTATCTTCATCACCCTCGGCATGAAGAAGTGCAGGAAAATAAGGTTACTCTTCATGTATCTGAAAATTTTAGGTTATTTACCACCACATAAGTTCTTTCAAATCTTTCTTATTTAAACATAGAAGATAAGGTCTAGGACTAACACAGATTCCTTATTTACTAAGGATCATGTCCTACCAATTTGGCATTTTCAGTACAGAGGCCAAGGATTCAGTGGGGGAAAGAGACCCACCTCTGGAGTTAGTTTCCCAAAAGCAATACCAAGGGAGCAGGAAACAATGTTACGTTTATGGTTGGACTTGAGCTTCAGGGTCTTTTTCCAATCTAAGTGATTCTAAGCAGACCTGCAAAGAGGCACACATTGCCCTTGCTTGCGTTTTGCCTAGCAGGTGGATAGCTGGAGGTTTAGCTTCTATGGCTGTCAAAGGGTCTATAGCTCATTTGCATTGAAAAATTAAAAAAAGGAACAAAAAAGCTACGAATTGCCTTGATCATAATCTACAGCAGAGCACCTGTATTATCAAATCACCTTGACTAC
Source organism: Indicator indicator (assembly GCF_027791375.1). Lineage (NCBI taxonomy): Eukaryota > Metazoa > Chordata > Aves > Piciformes > Indicatoridae > Indicator > Indicator indicator. Next base: position 14,766,992 of record NC_072027.1, read on the forward strand.
AATCTCTTACCACTTTCTGTCTGAAGGCAGGAGTGCTTAACCTACATCTAATGTAGGACACAAGCAGGTAAGAGCAAGGCTTTGGGAATATGACAGGCAACCTGGTGAGAGCTCACCCTACCAGACAAATTTGCAGTCTTTTAAATTTTGCTTGTAAATATTTCAGATTAAATCTTGGTTTCAGCAGTCTCACAGTGAGATTTTTACCAATGACTTAGCAGTTGTATTTCATGCTGCAGAGGTAAGAATTACAGATGGAATTACACTTTTTACATTGTATTTTTGATCACTGTATATATCACGCTGTCCTTAGAACACTCTCCTGACAGTTTGCATGAAAAGCACCCTCCACAACAGTTGAAAAACAATTATTATTTTCAGTAAAAGTAACAGCACACTTTAACAACATTGATGATTCAAGGAAAAGTTGAATCCTCCATCTTAAAATTCTGGCACGAAACCGGTTCGAGATTTAGCAACTTAGTTTTTCATCTTGTTATTAGTTTTCCAGTATTTTTTTCCTCATCTAGATTACCCTCTATTATTTAGTTATAACTTCCTCCATAATTGCAATCAATGAATAGTAATCACTTAATAAACATATCCTGACATGTCTATTTTTGCACTGAGAAAAGATTAATTTTCTTTATCATCACTCCAGTAAGCAATTTTTCTTCTTACCTGAAGCAGTAAAGTGAAATGTAGTGCCTGGTGTAGAGTTCTGCTCTGCTACACACAGCTGTTGAGCAAGCCCAGACACCACTCATTTCATTTTTACATTTTTTGGATAGAGATTTATAAAAATGTGTGTAACTTGAAATTTGCATTTGCTGTTTTTCATCCATTGTTCTATTGCTGCACACAGGTAAAAGCTGCTTTACACAAACAGATTGCTAACACTGAACTAACAATAGCATTCGGAGAGACACTTCAGAGTGCCTTTCTTAAAATGCTTGAAATGCTGAGAGAAACCTCATTTTTCTTAAATTTCTTCTGCTCAATACCAAACTGAGTAGCTACTCAATACCAAAATGGAAAAGAGTGTGCATTCTGTCAACTGTCTATAAAGACTTAATTTGATATTAAATAGAATCAATTATCCTGAATGAACCTGGATATCTGCAGGTTGCTGTAGTGGTTTCATTTCTACTGCCGTGTGAATATAGCACATGCAAATGATTAAGACATGTAAAAGGAAATGCATTTTGATTTTATATAGATTTCTGGGTGTTTTTGCTCACATAAAAATGAATTTGTTCTAAGTCAGCATTAGACCAACTTTTTTTCCCCACAAATACTGACAAAAATTAGTTCACCCACTCTTAACCTCCAAACTCTCTCTGTCTGCTCCAGGTAAGCTGAACCAGTGTGATCAAGCTGAGCTGTCCCTCTGAACTGGACTCCATTTCTGGCATCATGCTTTGTGGCCTGTCACAAGGATACAGCCATCTGCATAGAACAGACAAGTTATAACTGCACAAATTTAATCTACAGTAACTAGAAGGGCAAACCTAATTTTTTTCCCCCTAATCTCATCTTTGCCATAGGTATACCCATAGTAAGCTTCAAGGAAAACTTTCTAATGCATGCCAAACAAAAAAGCCTGCTGTATTTAATCACTTCAGCAGTATCGCTCATATTCCTAAAATAACTGATTATATCTACCAATAATAGGGAAAATACTTCAGCAACTCTGAAAAATTAGACTAAAACCTCATGTCAGAGTTCACTAGCTCAGTTGTAATTTTCAGAATTCAAGATAACAGTACAAGGCACCTTTTTGTCGGCACAGTAATGAAGCCTTTAAATACATCAATTACCTCTAAACAGGCATATTACTAAAAAGATTGTAAAGCAAATAAATTTTTTGACAAAGCAGAAACTTTTAAAATAAGCAATTAGTACACAATTAAATGAAAAAGAAAACCAACCAACCAACCAACCACAAACCAAAACAAAAATAATAAAAAAAAGTAAAAATAAAATTACATACTAGGCATTTTGTAGAGATCTGAGAAGTATTTAATATGAAAACAAAATGCCTGGATTCACGTAGCAGAGAGAGCTTGATATGATGGAAGTCAGAAAGCAACTGTGAAAAAACCACTCTGATCACAAAGTGTCATAAATCTCATAGCATAGTGTGGTGGAAGCATGCAGTACCACAACATCAGAAGATATGTCCCTACATTTTTTAATTTTCTTCTTTCCAATAAAAGTATACTTCTAGTTTCCAAAAACTTCTAGTTTCCAACTTATGTGTGTATTGGAAATGGTTTGTATATCCAAGAAGAAATCAGAGGGGAATGAAAAAAAACAAAACAAAACAAACAGCTTGAGGGATGCAAGAATCTCACCATACTTTTAAGTAAAGAAATAACAATTCACTTGTAATAGGACTGTCCCATTAGGGTCCCCGATTGCCATGAAAGTCCCAATTGACCTACTCATTTTTTTTTCTTGTTTTGTTTTGCTTGTTTGTTAAATTTATTGCTTTAAGAGAATTAAAATCACATGACCTTGGGTTTGGACTCAGGTTTCTTTCAAGGTATCCTCACGGTCCTCCAAAAATCCTTTGGAGAAAAGTACACGTGCCTAAATCTCACATTATCTCAGCAGCTCTTGCTCCTGACAATTTTGCTCAAACTTCTCAGAAGAGATGTGATCACTCAGAATTTTCCATTTTTGATTACAACATAGGGAAAATAACAATTTTTATCATTGTTTTCAGTAACCTTACAAGATAGTCCAAATGCAGTACCTGACAGCTTGTAGAGACCACACAAAGAACTTCTTTTAGGAACGAGTAATTCCTCTTCAGAATAAATTTTCACGCGTGGTAATCGAGAGACTAAAACATCATTGCTTCATGTAAGGATAACCTTTTTGAACTTCCCAGGCTGACACATCACAGCTGAGATGCAATCGTGTTAGTCATGGCACTCTGCGTGATGCCAATGCTGTACTGAGCAGCAGGCCATTAGGAAAGGGTACAGCAGCATGCTGCACTGCCGGCAGGGCCTTCCCATGCTGGGATTGTCTATATGCAAACACCATGCCCACTGTCACAGCACAACACAGGAGAATGCTAGGGAGCTATTTCTGTAACACCAGGAACACTTATTTCTCCACAACTTGACCCCTGCTCTGTGTGGTGATGGTGGTGATGTGTTGCAGATGTGATGTATAATAGCAGGAGAGCACTGATGCATCAGACCAGGAAATTAAAAAAGATGCCATTCACACAAAGGAATGTTTAGTTAAGTTTGAATTCCCTGGCTTGGATGATACCATGATGGACCATTTGTTACATCTTTACTTACTAATGTTCATTTGCTGCAAAATTTGTTGTCTTTTTGTTTGTTTGTTTTCCCCTCTCCAAACCAGTTTGTCAGCGATTTTAAGTAATTCTAAGAGCTCATCTGCATTTCCCCAAAGACATCTGGAGTCAGAAGTGATGTTTGGAAGCACTGGGTCCTTAAAGGAACAGCCTATTGCAATACACAACAGTAACTATGTTTCTACGATTTATGAAAAGAAAGCAATATGTGCCTGTTTCGGTGCCTGTCGTTTGCCTACCAATGGTGCAGTGCTCCCCATTCCAGCCCTCTCTGCATTCACATTTCCCATCTTTACAAGTTCCATGCTCCGTACAACGGGGGTGACACACACGCTGGTCACAGGCCACTCCTGTCCACCCTTCTTCACAGCGACACGCTCCACCAATGCATACCCCGTGAGTGCCACAGTCTACAGAGCACACTTCTAGGAGAAGAAAAGAAGAAAGGTCACAGCTAGCTTATGGCAGTGGGGCAGAAGCAGCAACCATGTCATGAAGGGAAAAGTGAGCAGAAAAGGTATGCTATGGCTGAAAATGATGTGCTGCCAAAGGCTGGCCTGTGTGTATTCTGACTAAGACCAGCATTTAATTTTTGCTTAAAACCAAACAAAATTATATTAAGAAGTTGTTTTAAAAAACCTGCTAATGTATGCTGGACAGACTGCTGTAGACCTGCATCCTCCATGCAGCTACAAACAAGTTTCAGAGATAGCTTCTTCAACACCTGTTGGTAGTGAAGAAAGAGAGCATGCAGCTCAAACCTGGACCCCTGGTGATTTTGACACAGACACCGATTTGCTGAAAATGAGTCAGAAACTCACCTAAACTCATTCGGCAGAGAATTGTGACAATTCAGGGTCCTTAAAGTCTAGGAGTGACAGGTAAAAGACACCTTCAAGGGAGAGCTTTTGGAATCCTATTACCAACATGGTCAATTATCCGGTGCCTCATTCCAAAACTTCTTCTACAGCTCTCTGTCAGCGGAAGTTGTAGAAAAGCAGAGGGGTCTTGCCTTGTGCATTATCAAAGAGCTTGACAGTGAAACTCATTCATGTATTTTCCTGGGTGATGATGCATGGAGCAGAAAAAACCCCTCCTAATACTTAGTTTCACTGTTGGGGTATTCTACATCATTAAAGAAATAACTGAACAAGTGTGAAAACTGTAAAGAAATTTGAGAAATTTGCTTATGGCCTGCAGCTCCAACTCAAGTTTCAGCTTACATTATAAATGCAAAATTCCTAGTATTTTTTCCCAGAAATTGAACATTTGCTGTCCTGTCAAAACTGTTTTTTTTTTTCTCTTTAGCTCCTTCTGTTATAATAATCAAGTATGTGCCTGTTTTTCAGTGTCTCCTGCTTTAATTTTTTTTAATAGTCCATGTGCAACTGAAAAGGGAAAAATACTCCTTATTTGCACAGAGATTTTTCTGTCTTGTGATGTTCTTCATAAAAGAGCAGTATCCTGATGTGCAGTAAAGCAAGCCCCCCAAATGTAATTAATTGTAGTGTTTTCCATTCCTCAAATGTTCGAAATATATTTACAAATGATGAAAGTTTTCATTTACACTAGGGAAACAGACATGAAGCACTCAAGTGATTTTCTCAGTCCAAATGAGGGTCTGGTTTAGAACGAAATAAAAATTCCTAACTGCACTCTTGTCATCCCCCACATAAAGAATGTAACAAAAAATAGTATGTAAGATATATACAGATGTCTTCTCAGAATAACTAAACAGGACAAAACATGTTCCAAAGACAGTTTTATAAACAATTTTCATTTCAGACTTGCCACAGATGTCAACATTTTAACAAAATAGGGAAGTTATTGTAATATCAGGAAAAAATATTTTTCTTACCAACGGAACAGTCAGGACCCATCCAGTTAGGATCACAGCTACAAAGGCCTGTGTCTGACAGGTAGGTACCATGCCCACTACACTGGTCTGGACACTGGGCTCTGGGAAGCTCACAGTTTATTCCACCCCAACCTGGGCTGCAGAGACATTCTCCATTCACACAGACTCCATGGTTGGAACATGTGGGATCTAAGCAATCAACTGCAGAAGAAAACAAAAACAATGTAGGGAAAGGTCATTTCACACAATAGGATGTTTGGAAAACAGGTAGGTGCATGCTCTGAAAAGTTTATATCACTGTGCTGCATAAAGCTAATTGATGTAGTTCTTCAAGACACATTAACATTTAGTCCAAGAATGGGAAAGTGCAAAGTGATTTGTGTTTTATGTTAGCTCTAAATAAACCAGGGTGTGACTGACAATGAGAGCTTACTGCAGGAATGCTGTAGTGAAGAAATACAAAGATTTATTTAACGCTTAGAGAATATATATATATATATATAAAAGAATTCCACACATAAGCCTACACCTAGGGACACTTCTTCTGAAATACACTGAACTTCCAGTGACTCCTGTACTATATTTAAATAAAGAAATAATAATGATGATGATGATGATGATAATCTGAACAGCTCACACTTTTCAAAGGATATTTTCTATGGAGTATCTTTATCAACACTGCTATTATTACTGTTCAAATGCTGGAGCACTGTGAGAATGACATTAGGAAATCCACTGTAAGTACCTAGAAGGCAAAATATCAGTGGCTTTCAGATTTGTTTAGATTCCTAAATTATTCAGGCACTTCTGAACATTTGATTCATGGCCCACTAGCAGCTGAGCTATGAAACTGAACCTCCTAGTTACTTCAACCCCTATTCTAACTGGTATATAATTTCTCTTAGAAATCAGTTAAAAACAACATAGAGGTGGATTTCATCTCCTCTCAATCCTGAAACAGAATAAGAAAGTGAAAATAGTTGTGATGGAAAATCACGCAGTGAAATTCCCATTGTTATTTCAGTCTTAATAAATAAAGGAATGTTATCAGCTGTCTTTCGAATAAACTCCCTCAGTAACATTACAGTTTTCCAAATTTGTATCTTCTATCATGAATTTAAGTATATTATGCTCTACCTCAAGTACTATCATAGAGCCTCTACCTATTGTCTTTTGCTGTGGAATTGAGGGCCAAGGTCAAATTCATGTCCCAAATAAAATGAATTCATCTCATGCCTGGTATATATTAGCCAAAGACAAAAGGACCAAAAATGATTGGCATTCTCTCCTGCAGCTCCAGGAAGATCTGATCTTATAATGAAAGTGATTTGTCTCTCATCTCTTCAAAATTGATCCTTCTAAATTAAGGCAGAGACATTTTCACTCTACCTCATGTGAACAATACTTGATCTTTCAAATCCCAACTTTTCTATAAACAGAGATTCTTGTCAAATTATTGTCTGTATTTGCAGAACATTTAAAGTATAAAGATTAGATACAACATAGATGATTGAGGCAGGCCTATTCAGAGATGCAATATCACGAGTTATCAGAACAGTTTTGATCTTAGTTCAGGTTATAGGAACAAATTAGTGTAAAATTTCTTATAAGGCTTTCATTTTATTAATTATTACTGGCTATAGGGTTTTCCTTTTTTCCCTTTTCAATAAGATTTAATGCTTAGTTAATTGGACATGAAACTATTATAATGTAGTTTCATATTTATAGGTAAACCAAGATTGTATTTCTAGATAAAGCAAGACTGTTTTGTGGTTCAGTTCAGGTAAGATTTGATAAATTCATAATTGGTTTTAAATTAGCCAGAATGCTTGTCCTGTCCTGTTATTCCTTCTTGGTGTGTAACAAAATTAGAAACTGTCCAAAGTTTAGAATATGTCTTTCTGTTGAACTCAATAAACACGTTGTATGTGGCAGGGCCAATAACTTTAGGTGATATTGATGAGTCCTAACGCACTCTCCATGTCAAAAAAGTATCATCTTCCTTCTCCAGTGCAATGAAAGCAATGCAGAGCATATGAAAAGCACCATCTTCTACTATTGTCTTTTCTCTGTCCTGAATTACAGTATTCATGCAGCTGAGACCTATTTCCACAGAATAAGTCTACTGATACCTTTAAGCCCTCATTCACCCTTGCTGTATAGAGTAATACACTAACCACCTTTCTCCTTTGTTCCAGACAAATATACTTTACAGATGTTTTGTTCTATCTTATGGGTAAGTAATAGCTTTCAGAGTTTAAGTTGAAGAGAGCTTTCACTTTGAACTCAAACCTTGTCTATTTTAATACATGCTCTTAAGAGTTATCATCTTGGACCAGATCATCAGCTGCTAAAATTAGTGTAATATGATTACCTGCAATAGAACTGCACTGACTTAGGCTGCCAAGGTTCTGGTCCCAGGACTTTGTTAGGGTTTACAATGGTATTTAACAAGGATTTATAAAGAGAGCTTCTTTGGTGTTTAAACAAAAGCAAATGCACCTTAGCAAGCTGATACACCAGACTTAGAACTCACAGCCCCTCGGCAGCTCAGATCATTAGAGCTCATTTAGTATTGGGCTCTCTGTAGATTTGATAAAAAAGGTACTGAAAGCAATTTATATCCCTAAGGACAAAAAAGGAGGTCAAGGAGTTTTCTGAACAATATGTATCATAAAGCCCCCAAAGAGCCATGAATTACGCTTATGAAGTTAAATGTCATTGAAAAACGACTCGACCATGAAGCTGACAAGAAAACCACCCTCAACTTAACCTAATTCGGCAATTTTACTTGTCTCCCCCCAAACCAGATTGAATGAAACCTGACAAATATGCCACTTTGTCTTGTGTGCAAATTTGTTAATAGAACAACGTTTATGTGCAAAAATTGTGCATCACAAATATTGATTTTGATGCCACTTACATCTCAGACAAATTGAACAATATGACCATGATGAATATTAGAAATAAAAAGCCAAGGGGAACTAAAAAATTGCTGACCCACTTGCTCCAATTCAATAGCCTAGTTGGGAAATGGCAAATGAATCAACCTTTGCAATTCCTTTTGGGTGCTCAAATCAATAGAAGAGATTTCATATGTTATATATAAATACAGGTAGATTTATTTGCATCATTCTACCATCAGAATGGCAGAATTTTAATTAGTGAAAAATCTTTAGATAAGATCAGATGATTACCTTCAACTGGAGAGACACCACTTCATGTTATACCCTTTCCCCTGTAGCTCTTGAATTAGTGTGAGAAACATGTACAGAAGAAATGGAATTTTAGAGTAGGAACACGATGGTGGTTTTTTAAACTTATTTGTATATTAATTTATTGCCTTCTTTGTTGCCCAATGATGTATGGAAAAGGTTATTTTAACCTTTCTTGTCATGTTATTGGCCCCTTCCGAGTTTGCAGTCAGTATCTCCTGTCTTTTTAATCTGTTTATCTTTTTAAGACAAAACTTACCCTTTCAAGCACAGTGTTGATTAAATAACATATGTCCTTTCATCTCATATAGTAATTCACCTCCCCCAAAGCTTCATTGACTGACAGCGTTTTATGGTGTTTCCAACCCTGAATGGTGTTAACATGAACATCTCTGCAAAAAGACACACACTAGCTTGTTCTATCAACTGCTCTGGAGTTAGTGATGTGCTTGTTTCACCCATTTCAAACATTCTCCTTATGTTAAGCTGAATTAAGCACCCCAAGATTCTATTTTCTTTATAGGAGTGCTAGGGAGTTCAAGATGTCTAGCCCCGATACACTGCACCATTCTAATCAACTGAAAGCAGAGAGTTCCATACAAGTAGCTGGAAATTACAATTAAGATGGGGAGGAACAATTACTGTCTAGAATTTACAGAACCAAACAAAAGAAACCTCAATTGTGGTTAGTACCAGAAAGTGAGCTTCTGTCTGCGGTCCTGGGGAGCAGATTGGATGTTGTAGAGTACGTTAAGGACATTTTTTCCCCTCTTTGATTTCAACAAGAATGCTATCAAGGCATTTCAGATAATTTTTGCACATTTCCTGTAACCTTACACTGAGGGTGAACTGAGTGCTATAAATTCCAGTAAAGAAAAAGGAGATTACAGAATTTTCTGGGTATCGCTTAAAATGTAACCTGTTTAAAACCAATGCAAAAATTCTACTGACTTCAACTGAGCTCTGGATTAGAGCTTTAATAACCAGTGTTGTGAAATTTTCTTGGAAGGAGATGACAGGGACAAACTGAACAAACATTTGTAGTGTTGGCAGTCCCACTAGCGAGGATCTGTGGTGGATTTTTTGTTTTGTTTATAAATTTTAGTAAAATAAGGTCACTCAAAATGCTGCAAGATCTTGACCTAAAGGCAATGACTGCGCTTCATGCCAGAAAAATAAATCCCTTAGAAGTTTAGGTCCCTGTAGTTTCTTCCCTTTGTTTTCTGATGGGAGAAACAGCTGTTTGCTGCAGGATTACATAAAAACCGATATGTGTGGTGGACAGCTCTGCATCTCACTCAGAATACTGCAGAGAGACTCTTCAGTCCTCAACCAATGCAGCTCCAGTCCTAGCACTTTAGTCCTCAAACTACTTCTACTTTTGGAGGATTAATAAGCTCTGGAATATCATCATAAAGTAGCTTTAATATTTACTGCTCTGAGGATGTGCAAAGTATGCTGAATTGTCTGTCTAGCAATGATCTGGGGAGTTAAATTCCCTTTTAAAACCATACTAATTTATTCTAAAAGAGAAGCAGTCCAACTTATGTTATGCATGCTAAGAGAAAACACTGAATAAAACCAATATTGAGCTTAATCCATGACCACATTTTGCATAGGTTATTTTGTTAAATTTGCTCATTCTGCATACACAAGGATTTGGATGCTTTCAATTTGAAGAGCTTTTCTGCATCCCAAGGAAAGTTATTGTGTGTACCATCTACCCTTCTTTAATCCCATATGATTGCAGCTAACAAGAGTAATTTGCCCAGCATTACGTCTGTAGGTAACATGGATACCTAAGTCTTTCAAATCTCTTTCATCAATTTCTCTCTTAAGAGTGACTGATATGCTTGCTTGGTATGAAGCTGCAGCGATACAGGTTTGTCTACCACTACTCCTTTATCCTCTGCATTTCACATCCAAATTGTTCAATAAATACAATCCATAAGAAAAGACTTATCTTCACTCTTCAGCAAAGGAACTATTCAGGTTTACTATCCTTCACACTGCACAACAATGTATACAGAGGACCACAAGTTTGGTCCAAACTGTGCTAAGTTAGTAAAATCATGCTGGACTACATTTTGACCCCACTTTACAATTACCTGATACAGCAGTTTAAATTTACATTTTTATTCTGGTCTTTCCTTTTTCTGCCCCCCCATCCATTAAATAATTCCAAAATCCAGGCACCAAGCTCACAACACAGAAAAAAAAAATGTCCTACCTTCTTCACAGTTTTCTCCTTTATAGCCAACAGAACAGACACAGTTCCCTTCGATGCAGGAACCATGACCTCCACACGAGGGATCGATACATTGGCTGATGGGTACATCACATTCTGGACCTTTCCAGCCACTGTAGCATAAGCAGGTGCCTTTAGAGTACTGACCGTTGCCACTGCACAGAACTGGGCAGGCGGCTGGAAAAGTCAATGAAAGAAAAACAGAGTGCAGGGTCATACATGTATTTATCTACAAGTCCATTAAAAATCCACTACCAAATACTTATACACATATTTAAACAGTTAATTTTCTACAGGGTAAAAAATCTGAGATAACTTGCAGTACAGCTCTTCATTTCTCAAGTAAATAATTTTAAAAATAAACATTAATAAATAAAAAATAATAAAACAAGGATTGTTGAGCATTCTGAACACAACTGCCACTCTTTTTAGACTGTTGATGATGTTTGGGATAACTAATGAAGTAACATGAACAGTTTCAAGTCTGACATTACTCTGCTTTCTTCTAACTAGGTAACACACAATTTTCACAGACAGCAGAACACAAAACGTTGAGTCCTCAGAACACATTATACAGCATCTTTCTTCTTCCATAACAATTTAATGTAATATCCCCCAAAGTTTTTAAACCCTTTGACTTGTTTATTTCAGTGTAAGAATGTTTAATACAGGAATAACACAAGCTTTCATCTACAACAAATGCACCTTGCCACCAATATCCCTGCTGAACCTTGTTTATCCACATCCCATAGTGACTGCTATTACCCTGTGTGCATTGGCAAGAAAGTGCTATTAACCCTTATCCCTCCCTCTTGTATCATTAAGGAGGTAAGACACATTCTAAGTAAATATTCATTTATGCAACAAAGTGAAGCCTGTGAATAATAAAGGTAGTCAGCCTGTCTTAGATGCCAGGAATCAGATGCTGTCTATATGCACAGCAGTGGAAAGAAACAAGAAGTTTATTAAAAGCCAGCTGCGTATAAATGATACACTAAGGCATATTCACACTCCTGTACGCCCATATCTCCCATGTGAACACAGCAATCTGTGAGCTTACATGCCTGCCAAGGAATGAACATGTGGTCATCAGCCAGAGAAACGGAAAAAATAACAGAGGAATAACAGAAAATGAGAGTAATGAAGTGGATCTTTGAGAAAAAGTACCCTTCTGTGCTCTTGCACTGGCAAAGTTTGATAAAGACAGAAAAGGGTTTCCCTCTCTTTTCACCCTTCAAAGTAATTAGAAACTAACAGCTAGTTTTACATTGCCAAAAATATACTCAAAAGCCACTATTAATCATGAAAAGGTCCTAATGTCTTCTTGCTTCTATTACCCCTTTAACCCGAATGACCAAGAAAAACCCAAGTAATTGATTTCTTACAAAGAAATGTGTAATTGTCCAGTTACACAACTTCTTCACTGCTCAGTCCTGTAACCCTTATTAATCTTAGCTGTCCCATTGATGTGCTGAAAAACCACATTTCAGGATAGACTTTTTCCAAGACTTCTCTTAGTTGAAATAGGAAAAAAAAAGATCAGAAAAAATACATTCAGATTTGTAACCTGAGATGGTAGCTAGAATTTAGAGTGCTGAGAATGATTTCAATTAACACTACAACAACTTTCTAATTTCATATGTGACAGATGTTCACAAGTGCTTTACTGAGTTCACGGGAAAAGTTTATGCTCAAGTACTACCTGTTTTGCTTTTTTGCAGCTGGTTTCAGAATTAGGATTACTGAACCTAATTGACTTACAATACAGACAAATATTCACTGTGCCCATACAGCACTCTGGGACAGTCTATTCTATATCTTTTTGCATATCCTCATCACATGTCCTTCTATAACATGCAACACACTGAACTAGAGCACCTGAAATGCTGTTATGACTATTCTTTTTGTCTGCATGAGCTACACCATAGGATCTGTCTCAGTTTCTTGGCATGCACTGCTGTTCACTGCCTCGATACATGAACTGCTGCTGCTGCAGCTCATATAGGTGAGCCATAAAGAAAGGGATCAAACTAGGACCACGTCCACTCTTTGGGTATGACGATACAGAATAGGAACAATTCCTTTGTCCATAACTCTCAATTTCACTGCACTTAAAAGTCTTGTTTGGGCTGACATTCACACATTTTCCCAAGTCACTGTGAGAAAGGTAATCATTCAGTCCTGCTCTCTTTACTTGTCATGGTGTAGTGGACCTGGTGGTAAGTGAATGGAAGGCAGCTTGTCCTGAAGACCTGAAATAATCATGAGTGGCAAGTTTCTTGATAACACCTTCCACACCCTGACACATTGTAGAGATGCTGTCCTTTTATCTGGGCCTCATCTTGACAGAAAAATCTCTCTAGAACGAGACACCTACTAGATCCTATATATTGTGGTTAAGCTTGCACTCCCTTTGTTCAAGTCCAGCACCGAATAAAGTAATATTGTTAGATGCAAACTGTTCACATGGTTCCAAGCCATTGCAGAGACTCAACATTATGATTATGCTCAATGTGAATTCTCCAGCTGCACTCGGACATGCTAGCACATGGGTTGATTTTGCCCTTCAACCTCCTCACCATGGTGTGATAAAGCTGCATAGAAAAAAAAGTGTCCCAGGGAAGCTAAATGAATCAGTAGGCAGTAGAGAGTTTCTTCAGACAAATCACTTTTGTTCAAGTAGTTCTAAATACAACACGTTAGAGTTGGCTTACAAGCTGGATATGAGTGAGGAACAGCTTTTTTTGTTTTGTTCATTTACATGTCAACATGGCACTCAGCACTTGAAATGATTTGTGCTCTGCAAACTGTCTCCTCTGGAGTCAAAGCTCAAAGGCATTAACTCTTAACTTGAACAACACAAGAACACTGTACCTCTCACCTGCTGTAAGACTACTTCTCGCCTCTCCCTGTCCTTAATTTTCATCAAGAAATGGACTATTATGGTCCAGATAAAAAAGGTATATCTGCTATTTGTAACTTGCTATGGGAAAGACACTCTCAGCTCCCAGTTTTGATCTGAATTTTCAAGACTCAACTTTCGGGTCACCAGATACTGTCACAGCACAATGAAGACTATTAGCTGATGCTGGGTCTTGAGATAAAGAGCTTTGACATTAGTTGTTCAGTGTTTTGTTACTTTGGTATGGTGCTTCAGGAATTTAACCTTAGGAATGAAATGAAGATTAAGACACTTGCAACCTAAAGCTGCAAAGTTTAATCTATAATCCTCCTCTGGGGTTATTCTACAAACCTTATGACAGAATATCACTTCGAGAGTAAGAAAAATGACAGAGGTTCTTGGTCAGATGTCGGCATTTCCAACACTGCTGTGCCACTAAGATAGCAGGAGAAACATGTAAGCAAGAATGCAAGCAAGTGTAGGTTATAAGATACTGGTTTGCAATTGCTCTAATAAATAGCTCTTCATTAATGCTTCTGCTATGGGTTCATAGGGCATCCTATGTGAGAAATAGAGAGAGAATCAACCTGCTCCTCCACAGAAAACAGAAGCAAGCAGTCTAAAAAGAGGTCTGCCACATATAATTGCTAAGCCATATAGCTGCAGGGCAAGACCCAAAATAGCACACTCTACTTTTACATCCAGGTAGCTTCAATTAATGTGCAAACAACTAATGTGCTATCTAGGACTACTTAATTTTCCTATGTTCCAGGAGGGAGCTGATTGTTCAAAGTCTGCTGAAGGACTGAGAAGGAAGGCAGGTTTATTTAATGAAACAATCAAGCTCCACCTCATTTCTATGGACAGGTAGATCACATAAAGACAACTCTGTATTGCACACCAGCACTGTCAGAAAAGCAGAGATCTTGAAGAGTAGTTCTGGCCACATACAAGAAAATTAAGCACAAGGGTATGTGTCCTGAGTGAAGTTTGAATAAGTGTAACAGGTATAAACCCTAAATGCAGTTTTGGTGATGAGATTCTGCTTGTCAGCAAGTACTTGAACAAAACCAGCCAAATTCTTAACATGGGACTCAGCTACCCAACAGAGATTACAGATCTTTGAGTCTTGTAGGCTGCACACGTTTAAAAGCATTAATTGAGCATGAAAGACCAGTCACACATCCCACTAAAAGCTGTCTCTATAAAGGTTATCTTTGAATAGATATTTTGGAGTAATGTTAACATTCCCTGATGCATGAGGAAAGACAATTCAATAACAGCCTGTTACACAGGGACTAGGAATGGAGATGGTAACGGGTAATACCCAAATGGTGCGGCATTAAAAGCCATTGACAATTGACACACGTGCTCTAGCTGCAGTCTGTGTACACATGCCTTTCACCTACCCTTATGGTACTCACATGGACATACTCACCAGAGGTGTTCTTCTAGAGCATGGCAAAAAAACATTAAAGGATATCTGAGGAGTCAAACTCTTGGAGGCTGTTGCAGAACTTGGTACAGTTACACAGTTGCTTGCTTGAGAGGCCTTCCCCTGCTACCTGACATTCCAAACAGGATTTGAAGGCAGAGTTCTGTCTTGGTTCCTCTTGCTGTAAACTTTACCCTGGTGCAGAGAGAGTCCTATACCACTAGAATCTAGGCTGTCATTTCTCTACTGCAGGCTTTTTTCAGTTTCTCCTCATGAAGGGATCCATTCAGAGGGACCTTGACAGGCTGGAGACGTGGGCACAAGCCAACCTCATGAGGTCCAACAAAACCAAATGCAAGGTCCTACATCTGGGTCAGGGCAATCCCAAGCACTGATATAGGCTGGGCAGTGACTGGATAGAGAGCAGCCCTGAAGAAAGGGGCTTTGGGGTGCTGGTGAATGAGAAGCTCAACATGAGTCACCAGTGTGCACTTGAAGCCCGGAAAGGCAATCACATCCTGGGCTGCATCAAGAGAAGTGTGGCCAGCAGGTCGAGGGAGGTGATTCTCCCCCTTTGCTCAGCTCTGGTGAGATCCCACCTGGAATACTGCATCCAGTTCTGGAGCCCCTAATACAAGAAAGATACAGATGTGCTGGAACTTGTCCAAAGAAGGGCCATGAGGATGATCAGAGGGCTTGAGCACCTCTCCTATGAGGACAGACTGAAAGAATTTGGGCTATTCAGTCTGGAGAAGAGAAGAGTCCCAAGAGACCTTATTGTGGTTTTCCAGTATCTGAAGGGGGCCTACAAGAAAGCTGGGGAGGGAATTTTTGGGGTGTCAGGTAGTGATAGGACTAGGTGGAATGGAAAAAAAATAGAAATGGGTAGATTCAGATTGGATGTTAGGAAGAAGTTTTTCACCATGAGGGTGGTGAGACCCTGGAATGGGTTGCCCAGGGAGGTGGTGGAAGTCCCATTGCTCAAGGTTTTTAAGGCTGGGCTGGATGTGCCTCTGAGGAACCTGATCTAGTGTGAGGTGTCCCTGCCCATGGGAGGGGGGGTTGGAACTAGATGATCCTTGAGGTCCCTTCCAACCCTAACAATTCTATGATTCTATATCTCCCCCCCTTTCCAGAGGCAATATACTATCTTTTTTCCCCCTTAATTCCTTCAAAAGACGCTTGCCCATTCAGGCCGGTCACCTTCCCCTTTGGCTCATCTTTTGGCACATTGGGACAGCCTATTCCTGTGCCTTCAAGAGTTCCTGTTTGAAGCAGGTCCAACCATCCTGGACCCCTTTGTTCTTAAGGGCTGCTTCCCAAGGTACTCTCTGGGTTAGTTGCTTAAATAAGCTGAAGTCTGCCCTCTGGAAATCCAAAGTAAGTGTTTTGTTGTTGCTCCTCCTTGTTTCCCTATTCCACTATTTCATGATCGCTGCACCCTAGACAGCCTCCTACCATTACATCTCCCACCAACCCTTCTCTATTTGAGAACAGCAGGTCAGGCAGGGCCTCACCCCTGGCTAGGCTCACGTAATAGCTGTGCCAAGAAGCTGTCCTCCATACACTCTAAGAATCTTCAGGACTGCTTCCTCTCTGCAGTGTTAAGTTCCCAGCAAATATCTGGCAGGTTAAAGTCACCCACAAGAACAAGGGCTGGTGATCTTGAGATGACCTCCAGCTGCTTGCAGAATACTTCATCTACCTCTTCATCCTGGTTGGGTGGTCTACAACAGACTCCAACCAGGATGTCAGTTTTGTTAGCCTTCTGATTTTAACCCATAGGCACTCAATCTGTTCATCCTTAACCTTAAGTTCAGTGGCATTGAGAGACTCCCTGATATACAGGGCCATCCCTCCTCTTCTCCTTCACCTGTCTCACCTAAAGAGCTTATAACCATCCAGTGCAGTGCTCCAGATGTGTGAATCATCCCGCCACATTTCTGTAATGGCAACTACATCGTAATTTTCCTGGTGTACCAAGGCTTCCAGTTACTCTTGTTCGTTGCCCATACTGTGCGCATTGGTGTACATGCGCTTCAGCTGGGCTGCTCATTTCACCACTGGCTCTAGTTTACCTTCCTGTCTCTCCTCTCTGGAGAGACTGGTTTCATCACCCTACCTTTTCAAACCTAGTTTAAAGTCCCTCAATGAGCCCTGCCAACTCTTGTGCCAGAGTCCTTTTGCCCTTTCTAGATAGATTCAGCCCATCTAGGTCCAGCAGGTCAGGTGCAGTGAAAATTGGCCCTTGACAAAGAACCCAAAATTCTGCTGCTGGCACCAGCCCTTGAGCCATTTGTTGTTAATGTGGGCTCTCCTGTTCCTTTCAGCATACAACCCTGCCACTGAGGGAACCGAACAGAACACCACTTGCGCTCCTGCCCCATCAATCTACTGAGAGCCTTGAATTCCTTTTTGATTGTCCTGGTGTCCTTCTTATCAAGCTCATCGCTGCCAGCTTGGATTACCAGCAATGGGTAATAGTCAGAGGGCTGGATTAGCTCCTCGTGATGTTCCATACCGGGGCCCCAGGTAGGCAGCAGACTTTCACCGTGGGATGGGTCAGGATGACATATTGGTCCCTCTGTTCCCCTCAGGAGAGTCACCAATAACAATTACCCTCCTCTTTTCCTTTATGGTGCTAGTCCTGATGCAAGGTGGGGACTGATTTGCTTTAGGCATCCCCTCAGATGGTACCTCTTCTGCCTTCTCATTTACATTGCCCTCAAATTGCAGTGCCTCATACTTGTGCAAGGGCAACAGGGGAGGCGAAGAGGGCTGGAATGGATTCCTCATGCCTCTCCTAACAGGGACCTGTATCCATTTCCCCCTGCTTCCTGGGTCGTCTCCCTCGACTAGGGAGGTCTGTAGAGCCTGCTCCCACATGTTTAACTCCCTTTCACATTCCCTTATAGTCCTGAGTCACTCCACATCAAGGCACCATTTTTCAACAGAAAAATATTCCCACAGAATTTTGTGGTGAGATGCTCAAGGCAGGTTGGTATGGGAAGTCACTGTTCTAGATAAAGAAAATTGCATCAAGCCTGATGGGGTATTGTTTGAGTAAGAACCAGCATAGTTGTATCCACCATGCTTATACACCCTAATCTTACTACCACTTGGTGTGCCTAAAAGATGAACTTGGAAGCCTCTCCACAGTGTAAGCAGTGAGGAAAATTAGGACCACATGTTGAAGTGCAAGTTAAAGGCTGCAGTAATAGAACACTTACACACCATCTAAAGAGCCCTTACACCCTATGCACTACTAACTGTTCCATCAACTGATTTTAACAAGATAATCTGAAAATTTAAAAATCCTAGAAGAACATTCCCTGACTGAACACATAATTAGAAAAATCCATGGAATGAAAATCTACAAAGGCTACCATACAAAAGGAGACACTATCTGCTGTAGGAAGCCCTAACACAAGTTATCTCTAGAACTAAAAGAATTTACTGAAAAAGCACCAAAGACAGGTAGAATTTATTAGTCTTCCTCATCTATCTGTTGTACAACACCATTAGATCTAAAATGGTAAAATGGAATCGTGGTCTGAGCCATTAGAGCTTCACTTCTGTAATACAACCTCTGTACAAACATGTTCAGAAAAAGAAACCATTCTGAAGAGACACTATTTATACTCCTATGTTCAGCCCTTTTTGAACTGTACAGAGCTTTGTCAGACCTAAGAGAAATAAAGACTATTTTTATCTGCAGAGGTTCCTGTTTAGGAGGAGTGAGTTTCAGTCCTGAAACTTTTGCTGAATCTCACAGATGAAAAGAAGTGTGCCTGACAGCACATGCACTTTCAAAACTGCAGAAGGATCACCTCTCTGTGTGGTCACATACTGGTCTAGTGTAACTATTATGACCCAACAGTGGAGGATATTCACTAATATTACCATGCACAGCACCTGTTGAGGTTTATTCTAGGTTTGCTTGGGGCTAGACAAAAATTTGGTTCTACTTTCAAACATATAGGTATAGTTTGCATCCTCTAATTAAAAAGAATTTCCAATTTTTTTTTTTTTTAGTCT
Organism: Indicator indicator; assembly: GCF_027791375.1. NCBI lineage: Eukaryota > Metazoa > Chordata > Aves > Piciformes > Indicatoridae > Indicator > Indicator indicator. Next base: position 14,786,028 of record NC_072027.1, read on the forward strand.
GGATTTGCCCCAAGAATTTTTCCATATACTCATTAGTTCAAGTCATCCCAGTGTCTCTAAGCTTAGGGGAAGTCATTATGCATCACCAAATAGAGTAAATGTTTTTCAAGTCTTCAATACAATCATATTAACATGCTATAGATGTATCTCAAAAAATCACCTGGACCTACAGACTGGGCAATGTGAATATGCTCTTTGGACAGACTTGCACAAATTCTTAGTTATATAAAAAATGAAATACACACAGTAGCATAAGAGAAATCAAGCTGCTCTTCGTTTCACTGACGACTGGGAACTCTACTGAAGACAGACATAGGTCAAACTTCTTACCAAAGCACCTTACTGGTGAACCTTCTGGGTGTGGTTCTTCTAGAGGATAATTAATTGAGACTCTGTAATAGCTCACACTTGGAGTTCCATTTAGCAGAGATTAAGTGGCTGCTGCTGAGGGATTATGCATGATTTTGCCTGTATATAAAGAAGATGGATTACTGTTTATGACAGTCTAATCTAAAGCCAATAAAGGCATTCCAGGTCAGCGTCAAACTGGAGCAGAAATAAAGGAAAGATCCAAACCAAATGTCATCTACAACTGTCTGGTTCCAAATATCTAAAAAATATTAATAGGTTTGCATTGGACTTGTGTTTTTCTCTTTTAGGTCTTTATCTTGGTGACATATATGTAGCATTTAATCTATAAATGCTAATTTCTCTTCAATGGATAAATTAGATCAATATGTAAGTGAGTGAAGATGTATTTTAATGATGTTAGAGCTGAATTGTATTACAATGGTATACCAAAGCCATGAATAACTTTAGATTCACTCCAAAAGCCAAGTTCTCGCCTACAACCTCCTAAAGTGAACTTATATCTATTTACATATAAACAAGCTTAATTCTACAAGCCCACAAAAACTACAGGAATTGCAAACATGCATTTTAGAAAATCATCCCAGTTATTTAAGAAATTACTGACAATCTGATAAAAAATGTTGACTCTAGGCTTTACATTATGATCGTCTGAAAACATAGTCCTGAAACCTAACATACTATCACATCCCTTGCTACACCAAGTATTTGCCCATATTTCGAAAGATTAGGAGACATGAAACATATGAGCCTTTCATTTGTAGTTTAAAAATGCAACTGTTTTGTCTGACAACACTTTCCTTCATGTTTGCTGTTTAAACCTATTTTAATCAGTTGGATCCAACTTTCACTTCTTACCTGCATGTCTATTAACTGGAGCTCATTTATGGATATATGAAAATCTGAAATAACTTTTATGACCACTCCATGGTTTATGTTGCTTCACTTTTACTTGCTTATGGTATTTTTATGTTCCTTTCCTGGTAAGAAGCTGCCCCACCCTTAACAAACTTTGCCCCAAGGAAATAATTTTGGAATGAGTGAATGAATCATGGAATTTTTGAATAAGTGAGTGAAATATTTTCCCTCACCTGTTCTTTATGTTTCACAAACAGATGTTTGCAAGGGTAGGAAGAAAGGTGTTTGGCTAGACTGCCCGTTCTTCAGGGATTGCTAACTTCCAATCAGGCTGAAATGTTGTCAAGAACAGGAGACTCTAGATCTAATCAAAGACTTCATGCTCTTCAAGCAGAAGCTGTCTTGGAGAAATGCATGTAGTAGCAGAAGAACCTCAATTGTAACTAGTTGGTACTGCCATTATATGCTTTATTAGTTACTTCATGAAACCGTTGACTTTGACTAAAGAGCATGCAAATAATTTAAATGATTTAATATTAGTGTTACTCTATGCTTGGGGGCATCAAGTCAGTGCTAAGATGAAGTGGACAGCCCTTTATAGGACTCATGCCCTGAAATCCTTCGTATTCATGCTCTACAACTCTTACTTCAGTTGCCCAACCTGAGCCTTGCCAAGCTCCCTCATCTAGCTCTGTCAAACGTTAGTAAGCAAGAAAGAGATTCACAGAAGAATTTCTAGAAGGACAAAAAACCCATCAGGTGTGTCAAATCTCTGACATTCAGAAACCATTTGGGGAAAGCAGCACACGCTGACTTAAGCACTAAAGTATGGATGCTTTAATTAATCCGGGGTGAATTTAATTGCTTTAGTTAAGTGGAAATTGGGTTAAAAATGATGCAGAGCATGCTGGGGTGTGTTAAAAACATGACATATGAGTTGGATGAATCGATAAATTAAAAGCTCACAGATGTTTTAATTAAACCCAGGAAAGTTAACGGAGATCACTAGAGACTTTTAAGCCTATGATTAATTCAATTCATTTAAAATACCTGTAGAGATATGGGGATGCCTCCATTTTGGGAGTTACAGAAGTTCTCAATCAATAAGTACTTAAGCTGATCTACAGAAAAAAAATGGCAGGATTTTTGTAGAAGTGACTGAACATCATTAATTGCACAATGAATATTTACATCCTTCTGAACACTCAGCAAACTTGCTTTGGCCAAAATTTATCAAAAAGCTCATAGCTTTTCTCCTTGCCTTCAGTGTGACCTTATCCCTCAAAAAAGACCACACTTGCTGTTCCCTCCTTTACTCTTCTACAAAGCATGCATTTCCATTAGATAACTGCTTTGCTTAAAACTGTTACCAAAAATACCTAAGATGAACATGTCCCTGTCCCACTGGAAAAGCCTCAGAAGAACATAAAATAGATTTTTCAAGTGGTATAAACCAAACTAAAGATTCAAGGCAGAGAGAAAGGTGGACATACAAGTTGAGCTAGACACTTGTAAAACCAGCCAACTGTGCCAGGGTTGAAATGTCTTGAGCACTTTCTCTTGTCAGTTCTGGATTAAAAACTTCACCAGCTTGTTTGTTCCCTCTCCACTACTGCAGTAACTCTTCAACTACCACTACCTAAATTAAAAACTGCAGTCTTCCATGCAGTACACGAAGATGTTTTGCAGATGGCGGATTTACAGTCAGTCCAGTTAGAGTCCTTCCTATCTACCACATCATTAAAGAGCAGCACAGTTCAGTTTCTTTTTCACATGCATCAATGTATTCAAGGAAATGGAAGCTACCCTGCACTGATCCTACTTTCCCACAGGAGAATGTGACTGATCAGTTTGCCAAATACTTATGCTTTGTAAAATAGGGGTAAAAAAGGGAGGGAAGAATTCTTTTCAATTCTCTGTATGATACATCAGATTGGAAGAAAATGTAGATGGTGGATATAAATATCCCGAAAACATTACCTTGCAATCTAAAACTCTTTATCTGTGGGAAATAGTAACACAGAATCAAAACTGTGAAATTCCTGCTTAAGATATAAGCAGTGAAGTTGGTACAACTACGAAAACATACTGAGAAATAAATTTTCCTTTCAACCAACAGATAGGATGGAAATAAACAGATGTTGAAATCAACTACTGTCATAGACCAGCAAGCAGATCTTCATTTATATGTCTTGATAACTTCATCACTAGCAAAAACTGAGGAAGAAGGGAAAACAAAATCATTTTAGAGGTTTCAGTAGCTATCTCAGTGAAAAGAGCCAGGGAGAAATCGAAGACATGAGGCTTCAAGCTCACAAAACCCAAATACCAGAATTATCCTCCCCAACATATGTGTTGTGATTCATAACAGGGAAGCACTAAAAGGATGAAGTAATTTATTCATCTAGGAAAAGAAATGAAAATATGAAATATTTCTTCAAATATTTTTGGTAAGCTTTTGCACCATTCCCAGGGAATGAGGTAGAAATTGTTACTTCTCTGTTAATAGTTTAGCTAAATAGCAGTGCAGCAGGTGTAAGATTGCACCTATAGGCTGGTTTGGTCTCATTTTAGTTAATACCATTTGTCTTGTTAAATTTATCAGAAAATATTTAAATCACAACATGATTAATTGCACATTTCCACATTAGCTACAGATATTTAAACATTTTTCTACATTTGAATTAGAAATCCCTCTGTTTGAGAAAGTAAGGGGGGGGATGACAGCTAACTGAATTTAATGTCACCCAACAGGAGAAGATCTAAATTACAGGTTCAAATCTAGATATAATGTGGATATGAAAATAGTGCTGCATGCTGAAATCTGAAGCTGTGATTTAAAGCTGTTTCTATTATTCAGGGATGGCAAATGTCTAAGGATCTCTTAAAAGCTGCATTTCTACAACATGATTTACAATACTACTTAATATTAGTTGCTCCATCTGCCATCATCATAAGGACTCCAAGATGATCCCAACACAACTGCAAAGACAAGCTTGTAGAACTTAATGAAATAAATAAATACCAGTAGAAGTCCACGGAGACAATGCAATCTAACAACAAAATATAGATTGCAACACAATTAAATAAGCTAACCAATTAAACACAACAAATTACAAAGCATGCATCACTGCAAGCACAATTCAGCTCAGCAGAATATAGAGTGGAACAACTCTTAGCCACCAGTGGAAGCATTGTAAGATGAGAAGAAAAATTTTTGGCTAGCCAGAAACTAAGCTGCACAACAGCTTGTGTCCTGCATGTATTTATATGCATGTCTGTCTCCTTGCTGCACTGGGAACCTTTTGAAATATTCAATTTGTTGGAATCACATTGAAACAAAGTATTTGTGGCAATAGATATGTTCTGTTGCACATATATAAGAATGGGAGATAAAGTGAAAAAGCAGCTGTGAGAGATCAAGTGAATGTGCTCAGCTTTTAGTAAGCATGAAAGTACTACTATAATGCTCTTGAAGAAAAATCCATTAATAAGATTTTACTGTTCTTCCATATGCTTTCCATCTTGGACATAAGCAAACCAACCTTCCTTATCACACAAAGCCAATAAAACTTGGTTGCAGTTTGTAGGCCTCAGCAGCTCTACTGCCTGTGGCTTTGCCTCTGGAATTTCTCCAGGCTGGGTAACAAGTGATCAGGTCAAGATGCACCACTGTTCACTGCTATCAGGGAATCAGAATTATTGCATGACCTCTTTTCTTTTTACCTAGCATTTTGTCCAGCAGTGGCATTGGCAACTTCTCAGTGAGTTCCTTCACTACTGAATTCCTCAGCATTTCCCACCATTTTTTTCTTAATCCTTTTAGCTTTGTCGAAGAAATTTTCTCCTACAGAAACAAGTCCACCTTTTATCTGTACCACTATCCTGCAAGCAATTTGGGAAAAGGAGTCATATATAATTTCAAGTTCTTAGGCTGCAACATGAATTTAGAAACATATGAGAGGGCAATGCAACCCATTAGCACAAACTTGACTGTATGCTTACTGACAGCTTAATATAGGAAATAAAAGCTAATTAAATTGCTGTACTATGTGCAAGTATTGAGCATACTTAAGAACAATAAATGCCTTTTTAAAATTTAAAGCTTTTGTGCTGGCCTGTAAAGGCACTACTACAACAAACAGAAGGCAAGACATGCTTTTAAACAACAGGAGCACTTCCACTTGAAATTATTCAAGATAAGCTCTTCTGTAAATAATGTCTCTATAACCATAAATTCAACACTGGAATCAGCAGAAGCCATAAGATCTCTAGAACAATGAGAAGTTAATGGCTTGCTTGTTGAAATCCACATTTTAAAGATTATTTTCCCAAATATTCACAGCACTAAAAGTAGCTCCAACTATGTCAACATTGCTTTACAACGAACGTAAAAGACCTGAAGCTCCAATTCCAGACCAGCACAGGCTAGGGAGTAACCTGAGTACTCTGATGCCACAATCCTGTTACTAATAGCACATCTTGCCACCATCTGCTAATCCTCACATTTAATCAACAATGTACTACAGGGAGAGGTTCATAGTTTTATAGACTAATGAAATGCTAGGATGATAACTGACTTGTGTTGTAAAAAATATTTAACAAAGTATCTGTTGTAGAATTCTGGAATCTAGACTCTGCAGTGCTATTTTTTACCTCTAATCTCCAACAGAGTTCACAAGGATTGATGAGGAAAGCTGCAGACTAGAAAAAATGGTTCCTGAGCTCAATTCCTTTGCACACCACTGACTGCATACCTTGAACCTGTTTTGGAGCCGTGACCACTAACAATCAGAAAGAATTCAGCCTGTGACCCTTTCAGCTCTTGGCTCCTGTTTAAATTGCCAATTAGAAAGAGCTAAGAGTGGTGGATTTTGTGTTGGCTTTACTTGTCTACCTGACAGTAGATCAAAGCTACGACCTCATTTCATGCAGGTGAGGTAGCAGCTGATAGATGGTAATGACTGTCAACCACAGGCAAAATAGGTTACATGCCCGTTTATTTATTCTGCAACTCTTTATGCACAGTGGATAGCACAAAATCATTGTCGGATTGCAGTGAAGTTCCGTAAAACTAAGAAAACTGAAGGCAGACAGCAAAGCATTGCCCTGTACATAGAACTCCCTGGAAGGCGAGTGAGGACATGATCAGTTTGTCAGAAATGCAAAAAGTCTGAAATAAAAGATGAGAGTTGGAAAACGAGAAGAACATTTACAACAAAGGCAATTTAAGGTACTGAGTTAGAGAGGTGAGAGCTGCTGGAAAGGAACACTGCCAAAGACTGCCTTGTCTGTTCAAGTATCAAAATGATGCTTCTACCCACGATCAAAGATTTGAGTGACAAGGCAGGGCTGTGCTGCTGCTGCAGCACATAGATAAGTTGGCACACATACACCTATAAACACACAATACCCCAAAACAAACTCATCCAGGAAAAGATACTAAGAGAGAAACTGTACATGCTAAATTTTGTCAACTGCAAGAAAGGAAGTGAGATATGTGTGGGTGACAAGTCATGAATGCAGTACTTCCAAAGAAAAGAACACCTTTTTACCTTTTTTTTTTTTAACTTCCTTTCTTATGAATTTGATATAAGTGATAAGACATGCTAGGATTATCAATTCATAAAATATTTGCCAACAAAGTTGTTTTTTCTCTCTAACCCACTACTTCTCAGCCCTCCCCCTCCATTCTTGCTCTATCACAGTGGACAATAGCATCATTTAATCTGTCACAAAGGTTCAAAATTGGACGTTATTTTTGACTCATCATGCATTTCCTGGATGCAGATTTGTTATGTATTACATCTCTTGGTCAGAATTCTTACCCTACCTTTCAGCAAATAATATCTACATGAAATCAACACATTTTCCTCCAGCATTGAAAAATTCACTCTTCTTCAATCATATCTGCATGCATGGGTGATACACAAATCACATTGTTAAGGTGATAACCTAACTTCAGCACTGTTGCTCTTCTTTCCCAGTCCTGTTTCAGGACCCATCCTCTTATCACATGGAACATGAACTTCATGCTCCAAACGCATTTGCAGACCACTTCACCCTAGACTGCTCACTCCTAGAATTCTGACTTCAACCTCTCTGTGACTTATATTGCTTTTAAAAAAAGTAAAATTTTAGAAGAGTATTTTTAGTTCTTTCCCATGCTGTCTTCTTTGGAAGCCCTATTTGTCCTCTGTTATCTACATGATGTTACCCATCTGACTCATGATCCCTTTCCAAAACTTCCTTTTACTACCGTGTTACCCTAAACTGACAGCAATCACAGTGCTAGCGTGTTTGTAACGCTGCCTATCAATTTTTATCCCATTTATCTCATCTCCATTCCATTTGCACTAGTTTGAATTCCTAACATTTCTAGCACAGTTATGAACGTAAATTTCTTTACAGAGAGAGGAAATACTAACTCCTATACATGGCCTGCTGGACACCATACAATCATGTAGGCCACATGCTCTACAGTGATGAACCTGAGTACTGAATCATTCATCCAGATGCACTCCAAAATTCCTGTTTTCCCCACTGCAATCACTCCCAGAACCTCTTATGCCACTGGGAGCATCCTCCACATGGCACTAAGTGAACAGTTTCAAGCAGAGTATTCAATGGACAAAGCCCCACTTCTTTATGCACTATTGCCCAAGCAATAAGCCTCTGAATAACCTCAGAGCAAGAAGAGTTCCAAACAGCTGAGATTTGAATAACAACTGAGAAAAAGCAGGAGTTGCTACTCCCAGCAATTATACTTTACTTACCTAATAATTGACAGTTTTTTACATTTTTATGCAGAGGTTAACAGCACACACACAACAAAGAAAATGGCAGTGGCAGGAACTCATATTGAGGTGCAGGCAATCATCAGAAACAGCAAATCCATTAGAATAAATTTCAAAAGAGACTACATCTTAGTAACTGTTTTAAACTAAATAGATTTTGCAAAAGAAATGAAATTTTAAAAAACCTACCCTTCTTTTTATACTTATTAAAGTGGCGCCGTCCTTTGCCAGTAAGCCAAAAACAAACAGAATGAAAATAAAATAATGAAAAACCCACACAAGAACAGCAAAAGAAATTGCCAATAACACAAATCTGAATCATTAGAGTTCTTAAAATCAGATTAAAAAAATTAACTGATCAAACATGGTACAAAGTTTTGGTTTAAAAAAAATCCAAAAGCCTTCAAATCATTTAGACTAAAATATTAACATGTTTCTATTACATTGCACAATCAGCTACAAGTATCTGCTAAATGGCAACATGATGGCAGCTGACATGAGCTACCTGACACGATTTTTTTCCTTCTTTTACAAACTGGACACTATCTCTTTACAGGCTATTCTCATCACATCAGTGGAAATCCCATGTGATGGTACATCACTTCACCTTTTCAGAACAGCTGAATGTGCTTCTGAGGCAAATCCTAGTGTTGTAAAACACAAAATTAAAGGAGGCTCTGAGCACATTTGCGAAACAGTATATGACAGTGTCTTTGGGAGTATTTCTTTTAAACAAGTGGAAGAGTTGCATGCCCTTGAAATACATTATGAGATGAAACAAATTTACAGCGAAATCTGAGTCTCTTCTAGGAACTCAGCTCATTGCAACACTAAACTCTACAAAGGGTGAAAAGCAGAACACGATGAAGGATGCCTCCTTGCAGATTTACCACAGAAGTCAGCAGCTGAAAGACCAAACTATTATCAGACATTAACAGTGGGAACACTAAGTAAGAAGGACATCTTGATATACTTGGGTGGTCATGTCACAGAGCTTACGGAAAAATAGAGATGAATATAAAAAAGTGACAATACACCAAAATAACATAATCAAAGCTGCATGTTTCATTCTTTAATCGATCCTTGGCCATAGCATCACTTCTTGCCAATAATTCCTACAGACAACTGTGGACAGAAGGCAACTCATAGTGCAGTTCAATTTACAGCAATTCTTCCACTGCCTTTAACTATACACATTTTCTTTATCAAGAAGACTTTATCCACTTGAGATTAAACTGTACCATTACCTTTATTGTGTGTTAGATGGACTTCTTAATCATGCTAAACTGCAAATAGAACTTTGCTTGACCAAGGATGGATTAAATCTCTTGATGGTGGCTACCTAAGTTATTTGAGTAGATACAGTTGAGAAGTAGAAATAACACTCCTAACTTCCCCCCCCCCCTCCCCACCACCTCTCCCCACCTTTTTTTGCAAGAGTTTTACAGGGTGAAATTTCCTCCACTTCAATCAGGGCATGAAAGTGTATTTCAGCCTGTGGGTTGGAACAACAGCTTGTCTCTAATAATTTTCATGGTATTTTCCTGGAGGTAATGGGATCTGAAGTCAAATCTGTGCTGTCTCTCATAGATTTTCCTTCATTTTTATCTTTTAGAAGTACATGGATGGAGTACAATAAAAGAGGGAGTACCTCTGCTCTGTCTGCAAATAGTTTGCAGATGACTTCTCTCAAGATTCATTGTCTCTGATGCCCTCAAGATCAGGCTTGCTATAAAGGAGTATACCTCATATCTATTAAACTTGCATTTCACCCAATGTGAAGCTCTTAGCCTTCCATGACATTGCATGAATCAAGTTCTAAAAACCACTGCAGGAGCTTGTTCACATTTGCTCCACAATTCTCTATTTGAGTCTTGCCTCAATTTATTGTATAGTGGAGAACTGAGACATTGAAAGCTGTGTTGCTAGGGAAATAATAATTAAAAAAACCCCAAACAAACAGATAGAAAGAAAATAATTCTATTTCCATACTTGTGACAGCTTAAATATAAATTTAACATTACACTAAATGTATATTAAACGTGTCCATACATATATGCTCAAAAAGATTTAACTCTCTCTCTCATTTTCCTGTTTTACCATGCATACAATCCCAATTTTGATTTCTGTCTTCTGAAACTGCTCTCACACATAATCAGTATTCAAGTAAGGAGAAAAATCTATGGACATGGGAAGAGGCATTTCCAAGTGCCTGTGCAATGGGTGAGGCATACAGTCCTTATACCCTAACCCAGCGTAACACTTCCGTGTGTGTGTCAGAGCATAAAGATGTGCAGCTCTGTGCTTGTACAGAAACATGAGAATTCTGTCAACACAGCCATTTTGTCATTTTAGGTCGTTTTTCAGGCTTCTCTGTTCTTTAGAAATACCATTATGTGTGACAAGAAAACAGTAAGAGAGTTGAAAGAAGCTTCTGAGAAACCATTTTTGCTTTTGAGAGGGAAGAGACAACACAGAAAGGACAAAGCAGGAAGCGAAAGGAATGTACTGACGAACAGGAGAAGCCTGACAGAGTTTGACAAGTACCCTATAAAAAAAGCTCTTTACCTGGCATAGCCTGAATAGAGTATTTTCTGGCATTAACACATACTGCAGTGCTACACAGAGGTTCAGTACAAAATGCAGGATTGCTCCACAACTCCAAATGCAAATGAGCTGATTTAATGGCTGTGTATGTGTGAAGAGTGGCAGTGAAGCACATGGTCACTGCATGCATACTTTCACAGGTTAACACCATAGAAATGCATACAACTGCCAACGTGGATTTATAGCACACATTATGACACCATTTACTTGGTAATATACAGATAACTCCTCTATGTATTTGCCAAGTGTCTTCATTTCTCAGGTAATGAAACAACATGCATGCTATATTTGAAGTATTCAGCATGGGTATGCTGGATGCCACCCTGCCACACCAGTGAAAGGTGGGGCACAATAAACTGTCCTCAGGAATGCATCAGGAGTCTAGGAAGAAATGAGCACATTTCTGAGCCCCTTCAAGGCATTTCAAGAAACTTTTGAACATCAGGCTTTCCTTCTTTGAACACTAACAACCCTATCCCTGTGGAAAACAATCGTAACCATATGACACTGACAGTGTGCCTAAACCTCACACAAACTGAGAAAGAAGCAAACTAGAATGTTATGACTGCTCAGGAACAGCAGGGAATACAAGCAAGTCATTGATTTTAGACATTATATGTGCTACTAGCTGTATAAACTAAGGAAGTCCTCCTTTATGAATCTTTTCCCTATGATTGCTATCCCAAACTCTCAGAAAAGCTTTGTAAACTCATACTGCTAATCCATAGATATATTTTAGATTGCTGTTTAATCCTTGATAATCATGCACTTCCCAGCTTGAGCTGCTGAAATTTACACTCAACATGTAAGAAAAGGTTTGGTTTAAGACATCAGCATGTTCTTATTTTCCTAAAAAGAAAAAGGCATATTTCCTTTGGTCAAAGAGTTATTGTATATACAAGAAAGATGCTATGTACTAGAAGCAAGGCTCAGCTGAGCCAGAATACACATTACATGCTGTTGATGAAGATAATCAGCCTTCTGTTGCAGACCAGTTAATCAGAAAGCATTATTGATATTTCATCCACTTTCATAGAAAATAAATTCTTTTCTGCCATTTCTGCCATCTACCTTTGACACACAAAAAGGTGTAGTTATGCAAGCTCATAGCTAATGTAGTAGTACTTCCACTTCATTGTATTCAACTAAGAGAGCTATGAAAAAAATGCATATTGATTTATTTGAATCGAGCTTGGACCCATGCTAACTAGCAGGCACTGTAGATCCATACATCACAAACACACACTGAGGTTATTTGTAAACATAGGGAAAATAATACCTTTAGCACAATCTGCTCCATGGAATCCTGGAAAACAGTGGCAAACACCTGATACACACTCGCCATTCCCATGGCAATTTCGTGGGCAGTCTTGCACTGAATCTGAAATACAAGCATCACGGGCACATTAGTTGGTTCCTATTTAGGTTACAAATTCTTTGCTGAATTTTCATTCATTTTGCTTTGTCTTCAATATATAGAAGAGCAATCCTTGATAATATTAACAGCACAACATTAAGGTGAAGCAGAATGGTTAAGTATAGAAATGACACTGCTAGAACTCAAGGTCTTTTGACAGTGCTCAAGTCCTCTGTCTCAACAAGTAGACAGGACTGGCTCTTAAGACTGCTACAGCTACGTTGGAATTCAGATTATGCAGCAAACATAATGCTTCATCAGGAAAATTGCTGATATCCCTTTTGCAATGAGAATTTGATCTCATACAAACTCTCTTCCATGTGAAACTGAGTATTGTAAGAACTGTATCTTCTTTTACTTTTATAGACATTTAAATGCTCATTAATTAAGCTGACAGAAATATGTGCTACACAAGACAAAGAGAAGCTCTTCTGCTCCACCAAGTAATCTTTATACTAAAGAAAAAAATCTAATAAAAAAGGTGCAAGCAGCTATGTAAGAGGATGAAAAGAGGTCTGTGAAAACAGAGGATGAGGTCTAACACCAGAGTTTAAGTGACTGACTGAAGTGTGGATGACTTTGATAATCTGAGAACAGTAAGCATACCAGCCCGATGATAACATTTCAGCTGTACCAAAATACTTATTTTTCACAATTTCTGTTATTACTTGGATAATCATAGAATGATAGAAGGGCTTAGGTTGGAAGAGACCTCAGAGATCATCTACTCCAAACTCCCCACCATGGGCAGGGACATCTCTCAACTAGACTCAGCTGCTCAAGACCTCATCCAACACGGCCTTGAACACCCGCACCAAGGAGGCATCCACAACCTCCCTGGGCAGCCTATTCCAGAGTCTCGCCACCCTCAAACTGAAGAACTTCTTCCTAAGATCCAGTCTAAACCTCACCCTCAAACCATTCCCCCTTGTCCTATTGCTAGACACCCTTGTGAAAAGTCCTTCTCCAGCATTCCTGGAGGATCCCTTCAGGTATTGGAAGGCAGATCTAAGGTCCCCCTGGAGTCTCTCTTCTCTAGGCTGAACAATCCCAGCTCCCTCACTCTATCCACATAGTAGAGGTGTGACCCTTCTCTGGACTCACTCCAACAGCTCTGTGTCCTTCTTCTGATGGGGACACCAGAACTGGAGGTGGGGTCTCACAAGAGCAAAGGGTCAGAATCACCTCTTTTGACCTGCTGGCCATACTTCTCTTGATGCACCCCAGCACATGATTTGCCTTCTGGGCTGCATGATAACTTATACTCTATTTTGCATAATAACATCCTAGGAATAAAAATCCAAATTTGAAATTCATTCCTAAAACTGCTTCCATTTGAAAGATGTTGGATTTCAGCGGAACATATTTTCAACATGGAATTATAGGAAAAAAAAAATCTAATTGGAATGCTGTTACTCTTTGCTATTAATCCCTGTTCTTGTGGGACCTGAGGTTTCAAATTAATGGCTCTGTCATTCCCAGACAACAAATAAATAGCAGCTGTACAACCCAGAAAATGAATTTTGGATTTAGAACTAGCAGAAGCCTACAGAGTACTTTTCTACCATATTAAACCAAAAAAAGGAAAAATATTCAAGCGCAACTTTAAATCTAATTTCACAGTTGTAGGACACTAAATAAAAACCTCTAAAGCAAACTGCCGAAGAGTTGTCATTAGTTTAACCTCCTGAAATGTTTCATGTAAACAACGAAAGAAAAATTGAAAAGTGATGCTCAAAGGTATGAATTTGTCTCATGAAGAAGATTGTCTATAGATTTTTTCATTATTTTGCTTCATGGCACACAAAAGCATTTTCTGTGTATTCAAAATCATGGCAAATTTAGTATTGTCTGGGAGTTAACATAATTTCTGTTATTCTTTCTCCTTTTCCACATCAGAGAAAATTTGGCTGTCTCAGATCCTTTGATTATGAAACATCTGATATTAGCCGTGTGTAGAAGAACCTCTGAACTGGATAAAACACTATATTTTTCTCTGTGTTTCAGTCCAATTACTATTATTGCACTATCAAGTACCCTACCTGACTATCAGACTTTTGATGCTCTTGAAAGCTCTAGCCTGGACTAGGCAACTCTTTCAAGGACGATTTATAATATCTGAAGGTTTTCTAAGCACAATCCCCACATAACAAGATACAAGCACAAACATTCTTGTTTTTGGAGAAGCAATAAACGCATTCTTATGGGATAATAAGCAAATATATATCATAGAATGGCTTAGGTTGGACGGGACCTCAGCTATCATCTACTCCAAACTCCCTGCCATGGCCAGGGATGCCTCTCAACTAGACTCAGCTCCTCAAGGCCTTACCCAACATGGCCTTGAACACCTACACTGAGGAGGCATCCACAGCCTCTCTGGGCAGCCTATTCCAGAGTCTCACCACCCTCAAACTGAAGAACTTCTTCCTAAGATCCAGTCTAAACCTACTCTCCCTCACCCTCAAACAATTCCCCCTTGTCCTATTGCTAGACACCCTTATGAAAAGTCCCTCTCCAGCATTCCTGGAGGATCCTTTCCGGTATTGAAAGGCAGCTCTAAGGTCCCCCCTGGAGTCTTCTCTCTTCTCTAGGCTGAACAACTCCAGCTTCCTCACCCTATCCTCATAGCAGAAGATCATCTTTGTGGCCCTCCTCTGAACTCATTCCAACAGCTCTGTGTCCTTCTTATGATGGGGACACCAGAACTGGATTCATATTCAAGGTGGGGTCTCACCACAGCAGAGTAAAGGGGTAAAATCCCCTCTCATGCCCTGCTGGCCACACTCCTCTTGATGTGGCCCAGCACACGATTGCCTTCTGGGCTGCATGAATGTGCTACCAGCTCATGCTGAACTGCTCATCAGTCAGTACACCCAGGTCCCTTTCTTCAGAGCTATTCTCAGCCCACTCTGCACCTGGCCTGGATTTGTGCCTGGTATTGACCAGACCCAGATGCAGGACCTTCTACTGAACTCAAGATGTATGGGAATGCTAAAATCTTAAAATATAAATCATCAATTTAAAACAAGTACCCTGTTACAGATATTCTGGCAGAGGGGAAAACATGCTGAATACTGAAGACTGCAAGAAAGTATTATGGCTTTAATTCTATGATTCTATGACATTAATTACAGGGAGGCATAAACAGTGAAAAATAAAAGCTCACCTTGTAGAGATACTTACCCAAGATAACTGTAGTAAAAGAGACCAGCTCTTTGTCCTTGCCATCATTGTAAAATGCCAGGTGCCATAAGCCCACATCCAAGTACTGAACAAACACAGCCTCATTCTGAACAAGGGTCTGAATACTTCGACGTTCCCGTGGGGACTCCACCACACTCCATTTCTCTTTCCCATCCAAGCGTTCCATAAAATCATACTGCAGGGTTAAAAAACAGGGGAAAAAACCCCAAACCAACAAACAAAAAAGCAAACAAACAAACAAAAAAAGAACACAAACAAAATCCCAAACAGACCTGAATACAGAACGGTATTTCAACTCAAAATCTGACACTCTATTTTCTCTTCTACTTTGTCATAAAATGGTATTTCAGGAAGATATGTCAATGTGAAACTAATATTTACTAGTCACCCATGGAACACAGAGAGATTCTGTGACACTTACCCTTCGTTAAACAATGACATAGAATTATGCATCTTTGGTCTGTATGGGGATGAAAAAATGTACAAATGGTATTTCTTGACAGGCTGGGTTTAATAAAAAAGTTGAAATCAAGGATTCAACCCATCAAATTTTAGGTTCTTACACAGCTCTCAAAGCTGAAAACCTTCACCCTGTGAGAGACACAAGTTGTTCTAAAAAATAACCTACAAAAAATTCTTGCTGCAGGAGCAAAAGAAATCTCAGATGTAGCTCCAGACATAAAATTGAATGGAAACTCCCCAGAATGTGAATACAAACAGGAACAGCACAAACAGGAAAAGTGCTTTATCTAATGTTAGGTAAATCAGCATCTGAGAAAAATATACAAGTTTTCATCAGAGTTGCTTACCTGGGTTTGTACGTGGAACAATCAGAGGCAAGTAGGATACAAAACCCAGAGGAAGCATGGAAAGGAATAACACAAATCAAGTGGCTGAAGGAATTGAACTTTTATTAAGGAAAAGTGAGAATTTCTGGCTGGATGGTTTCCAAGTAAGGTAGGACATTACATTAATCTTTGGAAAAGGGATCAAACAGAGCAAGTGATTATGTAGAGTGTAAGAGCGATGGCACCATTAATGGCATGAAACTAAAAAAAGGAAGAAAGAAATTTAAGATGAATGCCAGATAAGCTTCCCATCTATTAAGCTCAGTAATAGCCTCCCAATGGAGATGCCACTGCATCACACAATTAAACAGGACTGGAAGAAATATTGGTTAACCTACAACAGGGAATAACTCTGCATAACAAAGCAGCTGGACTAGCTGTCCCTAGTAGGATCTTTTTCTGTCTTTAACGTCTGTGATTCTGGAGCTCTGAAGCTGCTGTTTTTCCCAACTTACTAGCTCTCAGTTCCCGTCTAAGGGAAGCCCTTAAGAAACAACAAAAGTAATACATCCAATCTTTTGATAGTTGTATAAGAAGTCCCATATGAAAACACATCTTGTTTTAGATGCACTTATCTACTACATAGGAGTAAGACACAGATAGATAGAAAGACAGACATGTCTAAAGAAAGATGTATGTGTTCAATAAAATACAGTAAGAGTTTGTGCTTGCTTGCCAGGAGTTTCATTGCATTTCCCTCCATTCTCTCTAGCACATACAGTTTGTACTTGCAGAAGCTATGAGAAAACACACACCTTTACTTGCTTTGGGTTTAAATAGAAAATTGTAATCTTGCATCCCAAACAGACTAAACATCCACACAGGGCTGTCTTGCATGCTGCATCCCACACTCCTTAACTGAGTTCTAGCAAGTAATACACAATATGCAATTTTCCCTCCTAGCAGAAGAGACAGGGGAGCTGCTTAAAAGAGCCCAGTGAAAAGCCACTAGGATGACGGAGTGTCAGGAGGATGAAGCCAGGCTTTTCTCAGTATTGTCCAATGATCGGACAAGGGGCAATGGGTGCAAACTGGAGCCTAAGAGGTTCCACAGGAACACAAGGAGAAACCTTTTCACTGTGAGGGTGCCAGAGCTCTGGAGCAGCCTGCCCAAGAGGTTGTGGAATCTCCTTCTCTGCAGACATTCAAAACACCTCTGGATACATTCCTGTGTGACCTGCTCTAGGTGATTCTGCTTTGGCAGGGGTTTGGACTCAATGATCTTTCGAGGTCCCTTCCAACCCTGAACATTCTGTGATTCTGTGAACTGATTTAACACTTCAGTGCCATGCTACACATCTGTCTAAAACTTGGGTGTAAAAGGTGACCTTACTATTTGAAATTTTTTAACAGTTACATAGGAGCAATATAGAGTCCTTGATAATACTCTGCCTTACAACAAAGGGAGAAGTATGGAAGCACTATTCCCTTCCTGTTAAACATGTGGAACTGACACTGCTATGCAGTCACAAAGGAAATCCATGGCAGGGTAGGAATTCAAGCCCAGGTCTACTAATGTTGAAAGCTACTGTCACAGTAAGTCCATGATCCACTCTTTCCTATGCCTTTAATCATGAGAAAGAGTAGCGGAAGGGGAATAAAAATTTTCACTGAACTGTTAATATCAGATTGCCATCCACCTGAGACTTTTTTTTTTTTTTACACAGGATTTTTGCAGGAGAACCTAAATCAGGTAAATGAGTACATTTAAGCCAAGGCACACCAGAGATTTAGAGAATTCTGGCATGTCAGTAACTTTCAGGATATCAGAGGTGGCAAGCACAGATACATCTATCTCTTGAATCAATGACATTTGGAAATATTGCTGAAACCTATCATCTAACAGAGGTTAAGGAGAGACTCATCACCTCCTTGGGAAATGTTATTACTCAGGCAACATCTTGGGAAAAAAAAATCTTGCTCTTCAGAACAATTGTTCACAAAGGGTCAACTAAGGAAGTAGCAATAAAAGCTGACATTTCTCACTGGCAACATGCTGTTCGTCTCTGCTTGTGCTGGCAGGTTCCTCTGCCTCCCCTCTGTTTGATGCTGATTCTACCTTATACAGTAGAGAAGGCTCAGCAGTTGGCAAGATCGAAGGGGAAGAGCATTCAGGCTGAAACTGCTTGAAGTAGTTTTAGCTGCAGAATCTTGTCTCACAATGACGGAATGTGACCTAGTGAGAGCAGGTCCCTTGGCATGACTCCCCAGAAGGCTACAGTTGTAACTAACTTAAGATTGTCATTGCCCTTCTTTAATCAAACTATGAAGAACTATTCCAAGCTCAGGCAAAAGCAAACGGACTAAACCTAAATAAGCTTATGAATGAGGAAGTACTGGTGTAAATTGACACAGAATAGAATGATACTTTTTTATTTCTGGATTCCTCAGAATTGAGGTAAAAAGAAGGAAAATATGTATCTGCTGATGGTTCCCTGGGTGTACAAAACTTCACATGTCTACCAGTAGTAGGTATATGTACACCAGAATCTGAAATCCCTGACTGCGGGGAGAATACTTACTATGATTAAAGCTCCACGTATCTGAGGGACTTGCCAGCCTACTACTCTAAACAAATTCCAAATTCACATTCTCAGTGAGTTTATTTTGACTATGCAGCATTCCAAAACACTACTGCATCCTTTTATTTACAAACCTAAATCTCATATGAAGTTCTTTCTGGGCAATCTGGTTTCATAATTTCTCCATTCAGTGCTTTCTATCCTCTGATGCATTTTATCCGTAGGCTAATAAGAACACTGTTTGTCCAGTAACCATGGGGAGTGAGCAAACCAGTTTTGGAACTTGTCTATGGTAGTGACTACAGTGCCATCCATATAGCACAGATCAACTGAGCCTAGTTGTATACAGGAAGTGAAGTACTTATGTAAGCACAGCAAATGAAAGAGAGCTTAGCTTGCAAGGGTCATGACTGAAAACACAGAGAGCCTGCACAATCTCACAATCTTTGGCTTTTTTTTTTTTTCTTAGATTTGAAACTATTTGCATTCCTCCACAAAATCACTACATGTTTGAACGTTTATAGCACTGACTAAAAGCCAAGGTAACACTGAAACTTCCTGGCTCTTCCTTTGGTTTCAAACAAAGCCAGCTCCTGTTCTAAATGAAAACACAGAATCATAGAATCAACCAGGTTGGAAGAGACCTCCAAGATCATCCAGTCCAACCAATCACCCAGCTCTATCCAATCAACTAGGCCATAGCACTAAGTGCCTCATCCAGTCTTTTCTTGAACATCTCCAGGGATGGCGACTCCACCACCTCCCTGGGCAGCCCATTCCCATGGGCAATCACTCTCTCTGTGAAGAACATCCTCCTAATATCCAGCCTATACCTCTCCTGGCACAACTTGAGACTGTGTCCCCTCGTTCTGCTGCTGGTTGCCAGGGAGAAGAGACCAATCCCCACCTGGCTACAACCTCCCTTCAGGTAGTTGCAGACAGCAATGAGGTCACCCCTGAGCCTGCTCTTCTCCAGGCTAAACAACCCCAGCTCCCTCAGCCTCTCCTCATAGGGCAACAGTTTTCATTTTGACATGAAAAGTTGCTAAGTATGAAACACTTTGCTGGAAATGAAAACAGGACAACTCCATGCACTGCTGTCGGCAGAGATTACAGTGATGTTTCTATAAGGCTACCTTATTTCATGCGTCATTTGGAATGTTGTACCAAGGTGTAGCAATATCCTAATTGCTGTAACCTCTGTAGAGTCTCTTCATGCATTATTTGACATCTACAGTTCATTTTCTATACATTACCAGTTGCATTAATATGACTGTCTTTACTAATTTCCTATTGAGCATTCAAGTCTGCAGTGTGCACTTTGTTATTTCTGTTATTCTTAGTCCAACCTACACAGGTTGGAAGAATTTTGCTTGAAAGCAATACATTCCTGTTTAGAGCCTGCTTGCCACTCAAAACTGCATTTTTACCTCTTCTCTAGAGCTCCATTCCCTATGTACATGGCACATGAGGATGCTTCTAGACAAGTTTACAGCTGGATCAGTTTGACTAAACCAGGCATCTGGAATATTTGCTAAACAGTAATACTGAGAAGGTTAAATCTCAGCAGGGCTCTCAGACAGGAACTGCATCTTGTTGTCTCAGGTTAATCATGTACCTAATTTGCTGATTATTGACTTGCTCCCACAAAGGATTTTACTTGGCTTGACATATCAGCACTGATTAGTGATGAACTGTCAAGTGTAGTTGTTCACTGTTTTACAGCTCATGTCCCTAACCTGCAGAAACAGGGATTTTAAATTTCAACGTTAAAATATTGTCTGGTGTCAACTTCAGACTGTTTTCATTAATACAAACCCATTCTGCTCCTTTCTGTCAGAACAAGGCTTCTTTTCACTAACTCAGGTCTGTAACAGCTTGCCTTTCTTTTTCTAAAATTATTTCTCATGGTAGCAGCTTGGCTGAATTTTGATTGCTGGGCAAAAATGCCAAGCAACCTTCTGCTGTACTACCCTGCTGACAAGCACCAGGACCCTGCAAGAACATGGGAAAATAATTCTACAGATTATACTGATGAATTTCATTAACTCCAGTTACAGAAGAGAGTTGGAACTGCTTCCTCTGAAGACTAGAAAACAGGTTCTCTGAGGAGGAATCCAGCTCAATAGGAAACACAGTTGATCTTTCTCATTATTTAATTTAACAGAAAGGTCATGAAATTTGTATCCTATCCACGTAAGGTGTAGTGAAAGAAAGAGAAACTTTGCCTGATCATAGCCTTTCTAGATCAGAATATCATAATGAAACCTAGAACAAATACATTTGATCACAGTGAAACAGAAATTAAAGTTCAACTAGAATTAAAAAAAATATTTTATACCACCAGTTACAGCCAACTGGTCTTCTTGTAAAAGATCTAGGCACACCTCCATCGTGTCACAGCCAGGTAATTATAATTATCTTGTATTTATAGATAACCTTTTTGATTGCTTAAGAGCTTTTGCTGCCCTAAGTAATTTTCACTCCATGATTTATACTTCTGTTTGTTTTCCTCAGCTAAATTGTTGGTTGGGTTTGTGGTTTTTGGTTTTTTTGCTGTTGTTGGGTTTTTTTTGTGTGTGCTTTGCTTGTTTTTCATGACGGAATAACAGGAGAAGTAAGTGCCAAAATTCTGAAATACATAAAATATGCCAATGAATGATGCCATT
The DNA here is from genome assembly GCF_027791375.1 of Indicator indicator. Lineage (NCBI taxonomy): Eukaryota > Metazoa > Chordata > Aves > Piciformes > Indicatoridae > Indicator > Indicator indicator. Next base: position 14,807,322 of record NC_072027.1, read on the forward strand.
ACCTCACTGTACCTCACTGTATCCACAGACAACATATTGAAATATTACAGCCCATATCAAAAGATTCTTAAGAAGGGCTCCCACCCTGGAACATATTATCATATTCTTCTCTTCTGGGTTGCATAGATGTCTGGAAATGGCTGCAAATTAGTCAACAGCCCAAATTTTCCCAATTTGTCAAGTCTTAGTACAGAATTTCAGAATGCTGTATGCCCATTTCTAGCTGTATAAAACAATTGACCACTTGCCCTCCCCTCCTTAGGTTGGGGACTGTTGATCCTTATTCCTTACCATTCAGATACGTCCATTCAAACATGCAATAACTCACAGAGCATTTTAGAACAGTGCACTACAGGAAGCTGATGGATAGTCAAAGCTCCTTGTTCACAAATTCATAAAAGCAGATGTCACTAAATCATGTAAAGCTCTTTTCTCCTTTCTTCCCAACTCTGGTTAAAGACTTTAAATTCATTGCTTCACTGCCTGTAGCATGAGTTTGTGCATGCACATGGACACAGTTAACTTAGGCTAGAAAGCTTCTTGCAGGCAATATGAATATACTTTCCCTACATGGCAACATGCAGCAATTGCATTTGGTTCAAGTCTCTGGGCTCTTTTAAGTTAGATCATGCATTGTATCTATTGATGTAAAAATGCAGTTTGCTTGATGGAAGAACAAAAAACCCTAAAAAACATAGTAACAATTCTTTGTAAATCAGTACAAAGCACCTGGAAATGTTAAATGAGATCATGGATTTCTACATTTGTTTTTTGGAAATCATGTACTAAATAAAGCATTTTAAGTTTACGTGATAATTTATGAATGAAGAACTGATTTTTATCAGCAAGGATATGCATGAAAGAAGGGGTCCTTTTCAAAAGATAGTTGTTATTTCTGCTTCCCTTGTGCTCTAAAGAATAGAGGATCTTTCCTTTTAGTATAGGTAACTGCAAATGTATTATTTCTCGTTACAGTTCTAATCTAAGTAAATGGGAATCCTTCCATTCGCATTAATGAGGTTTCTTTCTCTCACTTCTCACACTTCTCTCTGTTACAGAAAAAATAGCTGCAGCTTCTAACTGCAGAGAAATTAAAACACCCACTACACAACCTAGAAGAAAGAGATACTTAAATTTGGTCTCCTTAACTTTAAAACTCTTTTCCTACTGCCCTCTGCTCTGTACTACAGGGTCACTGTCAAAATGCAGTGTTACCAAGTTTTCACCTCTGAGGCTGGTTAGAGATCAAGAAGACTTTGGTTTCCCAGCTGTACGACTTGCCCTACATCTGAGTCAGGAATTAAACCTAAATACTGTCCTTGAAGGAAAAGGAGCAAAATTAAAGCTCTAAGACACATGATCACTGCTTTATGTTCTCTAGTATGTCTGGGTAGCAGTGATGTTGAACTCTGCTGCGTACCAAAGTGACACCACTTCAACAACCTTGTGAAGAATAAAACTCTGAAGTTAACATATCTAGTTGTGCAGGCATTCTATGCTTCAATACTATGAGTTTGGCCAACACCACTCATCATTTCTGACTGGTGAATAACTTATCACAAGTGGTACCAGGATTTTGTCTGGAATTTAAAACCTTGAGTACTAAACTGCAAGTTATTTTAAAAACCTGAATGGCAAGAGCATTATTGATTAGGTTTTTTATCAATGTGCTGTTGAGGTATATAATAACCTAGAAATCTTAATATCAAGGTGCTCCAGTCGAATATCACAAATTACTTTCCAGGAATCCCTATACTTAAGGTCTATAAGCTGCAATATAAATCTAACATAGATTTTCTAAACTTATGCATTTTGACATTTAAAGCCAACAAATACATTGATAAAGTACCTGGGCATGTGATGGTGGGAGTCCTCTTCTTATATAAACACCAAAAAGAGCATCCTTCCCTAAGGATATGTTGAATTTCAGGAACTGTGGCTGGCTGACATGGATCTGAGACCGCCAAAAAACTCCGGGAGGCACTTCCTGGGTAACTCTGCGGCCAACTTCTGTTTCTCCACTGTCTATGCTGCTATTCCTGGTGACCCATGGTCCTAGAAAACAGAAGCAAATATAAATCAAATTGGATAACTGGGTTTTATAGAGAGGGTTTTATCCATTCAAGATGAATATCTGTGGCAATTCTACTTTTTAAATCATACTGTAATTCCCCTTTCTTATTGTGATGCAATCTGCCTAGGGTTTCAACTAGTATGTAAGAATTTGGTCCCTGTGTCTGAAGTAGGAAGGCTGTGAACCTTTTCTGTGTGAAGCATCTGTAATACTCTAACCCCTCCTCCATTTAATTCTGAAATTGCTCTTTACTGATCAAATATAGTAATAATAGAGAGTCAGTTAAGTACATATGGATGTCTCTGTGCTCTTTTCACTTGCATCCTGTACACAGCCAAGGTATTAAAAAAGCATCAGAAAGGAAAACTAAAGGGTTAACTCCAATCTAAATGGACCGATGTAAAGTAGTGCAAAAAACTCCAGATCATAGACAGGAGAATTGATGGAAGAAATGAAGTGCATAAGAAGTATTTAGAGGACAGTTTCTGTATTCTAACATGCACCTTCTCCTTGAAAGAAAGTTAGTTGCCTTTTAAGTTCACGCTGCCTGAAGCAGGGACTATCTATAAGTCTTTTTCCCTCATGCTATGCTTAGTTAAAACCCATCATCTGATGGTTCTTCAATATGCATTACTGAAGACAAGATACAAGACCTTTCTGGTTGAGTGCTCTGGCTTCCAGCCCATGCAATAGTCAACCTTTAAAACACTGTGCCATCCCTCCTGTTCTCAGCTGAACAAGATGGTTCTGAAGTTACACATATTTTAAACATGGAGTGCAGTACGTGAAGAGTCAGCAGGGCTTTCAAGCTACAGCATGCAGCATCATGCAGTTCTGTGTTCCATATTCTCAGCCAACATGGTGAGAAATCCATTTAAAAATTATTCCAACAGACATTATAAAGAGCAAAACCAACACAAAAGATATCTGCTAACAATCACAGAAATTTAAAGGTATCATTAATGTCACTACTAACAAAAGTTGGATGGCAGTGATACCTCCAATAGAACCTAACAGTATTTGTTAAAAGCTCAATGCTTATTTCATGTGTTTTTTTCATGATGCAATGGTATTTTCAATAAATGGCAAGTTATTTTGGAGATATATTCCAGTACTGTAACAGGATGGCACAGAATGACATATAATTCCAGCAGGTAAGTACACAACAGCTTTTCTGTCTTGACTATCTTTAATTGAGAGAGCTGCAATAGCATGGTTTCAATTATAGATTCCAAATTATCTATGTTAGCAGCACTTACACTTGTACATAATGCAACAGATATTATGTTGGCAGTGTTTTGAAATGGTAAAAGAATGCTCTGAATACCAACTGCTATTCAGTTTTTGGCAACTTGTTTGCGTTTTTTGATTTTCAATGTTAATGGGCCTACAATAACATCACAGCACTAAGCAAAGCAGAAACCAGAAGAATATGCAAAGACAAGTTGCAAGAAAGGAAAAGTGTCTGAGAATGTCAAGCAGTGCACCTTTAGGGCTGCCCAAGAACACAGATAGCAGCCAGATTCAAATGTGCAATGTTTCATAAAAACACTATTTCCTTTCTAACTTATTACTGCAACAGAGGATATCTCAAAGTTCCTACCTGAGCCCAATAACATCTCACTAGAATTTAAATCAGTCCTTACCCACATGGATAGGAAAACCAGGTAGAGAGCACATAAAATCATCTGTTCAGGGCTATACTGGGATCACTGACAGAGCTAGGAAAACTGAGGGCTCCTTGATCTCCTTTGAGTACAACGCTCACTTCACAACTTAAGGAATAAATGATGAATTTTTTTCAACATTCTTAAAACTTGTGCTGTAAATTATTTCTTCGGAAGCAGACTTCATACTCTAAAGAACTTTGTTCTTCACCATCAATACATGCAAAGTGAAACAATCAAAGAAAAAGCTATATGCAGACACTATTACAGTAGGCATTATTATTATGATGATAAAAGCTGTGTGAGTAAAAAAGGCAGGATGATTAACAGGCCAATGCCTCTTCTAGCATTCTCTGTCAAGACTCCTTATACTTGTTTAAGCTGACTGGCCCTATTAGGAGGGACAAGGGACAGTGGCAGAGAGCAACAGAGTAAGCTGGATCATATATTGTACACCATGCTGACCTTACGCTCACTGTATGACAGGAAAGGCTTTCACCAAGGTTTATGAGACTTGTAATATATTCTATAGTTTGTAAAGGTTCCTGTTCTGGGGTTTTGTTGTTGTTGTTTGCAGGGTTTTTTGTTTGTTTGTTTCATCTTTTGTGTGTCTTCCCCAGTTTCTGGCCTGGGGTTTGCCCTTTTTTTTTTTTGTTCTGGTTAGTGCACTGTGGTGGTGATTTTCATGGTTTCATCTTCTGTGCAAGCTGCTACCTTTTCTCCCGTTTTGTTTTGGGTTTTGTTTTGTTTTTTTCTTCTTCTCTGTGTAATCTGACATCCCTGCAATAAAGTAGTGAATTGTTGTTTTCTGAGCTGACATCTTGGCTTTCCTGGCCCCTTTCCTCCTTGACCACTGAAAGGGGAGAAGGAGGGAAGGAAAAAAAAGGAGGGAAGGAGAAAACTTCTGTTGTAACTGGACTGCTGTTACTCAGCTGTCAGCTGAGTTAAAACCAGGACAATACTCAATGAATTATCTGTATTATATGTTTGTTTTTTTTTTTTTTTGGTTGGTTGGTTAATTTCATGTCTATAACAAAACTTCTCCAGACCATGGAATTTAGTGCATATCTTTGGCATAAATAATACTAAATAAGTGCAATCTATTTCTGAAATCCATGTGTAAAATGAGTGGGAGTCTGGAGTTGTAGCCTTCCCAATGTTGGAATCTTTTAGTTTGTCTTCTTTGTAAGCAAAATTTTATCTTTGTAGTTCTCTAAATGCAGTATATACATAATACTTCATACTTTTTAATACAGTTCTAGAATTGACTGGAGCAGTGGTCATCTATATTCAGAGATATGACTTGTATTAGAGCACAAAGTAAATGTTCCAATTAGTTAAAAAATAAGCCTACTTTAGTTTTCAAAAATTCTGGTTTTTATTTGTATCTGGGAAAGGACTTTTTTCATGAGTCAAGATTCCTCAAATACACCAATTAAGCTAAAAAGAGAATATTCCGGATGTCAGGAGAACCAGAGTTACATGCCCAGTACTTCATGATGCACCATACAGGAAAAAAACCCAAAAGCATTGGATACAAAACTTTCCCAACAAGAAGTCATTAGAAAAAAGACCATTCTTTCAAATTACACGTGGAAATTCTGAACTTAAAAATGGGTGAAAACTGCAGAGAGAACAACTGAATTTGTCATTATCAATCAGTCTAGAGACATGATTCAGGTTTGTAATACTGAAATGACTCAGTTCAGTTTAGTATTATCTTTGGAAGCACCTCCTCATAGATACATTTTATCAGCTCCACAACATTAATGACCTGGTTTCTAATTGTCCAAACCACTCCTGGAACATTTTACTGGCTCAGGAAATTCCACCTAGGGAATGAACTGTGACAGTTGTACGGGTTCAACACAGCAGAGGATTTTAAAGGCAGGTCAGGTAAGCATCTAACACCAGTGATTGAGACATAACCTACAACAAAGAATGGCACGGATGGATGATCCCTTATTTTCAAGTCTTTGTTTCTGGAGCATGCAGTGTTTCTGCTCTATATTCAGCCTGGGAGAAATTGCTGCTGCCTCACCTTCAGCATGGTGAAATGGATCCTTATTTTTGCTTTTAAGTATTTAATACACAACCTTCTGTTTTTATGGCTTTGCATCACAATGCTAAAATAACACATTGGAGAAATAATTGAAGTTATACTAAAATATAATTTTTATATGTGTAAATTTAAGTAATAACTTATGAAATTCTAAGTCCACCAAGCTATTAGACCTCTACAGATTATGCCCAATTGAATCATACTCTCGTAAAATCCTGGTGAGTTACTCTTGTTGGTAGGAGACAAAAAACTAGTGGCAGCACTTGGCTCAGCTCCTTGCTTTGACACAGCCAATGCATCTGAGTTGGTCATGATCTTAACATTCTAGGAAGACTACTTGAAAAGCAGAAATACTAACAAAAACCTATTAAAAATCCTCACCTTGAAGATGAGTAATGCAGAGCAGTCACATAAAAATACTACAGGAAGTGGATCAGTTTTGGCCTCCTCATAGTTCCTTCCTCCTCAAGTTACAAATATAGAAACAAAATGCAAAGTAGATATGACCACTTGAACCTCTTTTCTTAGTTACTAGGCTGAATTTTATAATTTTTTTAACCTGAAAAGCAGAACGTTGTTCTAGATTTATATTTGCAATGTCTTTTTCTGTACTAACAGCTTCACTTATAAATTCTGTCTCTAGAGACTCAAACTTCTGCTGATAGCTCCCTTCAGTCTTCACCTTCACCGTGCAGAGAATGTATCTTGCTGGCTGACTCACTCCCCTCCAGCTATTTTTAGAAGCTTTTCTGTTGTAATGGGCCGCTGCAGATCACATTCAAAGAACATCAACTGCATTTAAGTAAAGTTACACATGTGACAAACTGACAACCTGGGAAAAAAGACTAACTCAAACAACTTGTACTATTGTGAACAGATAAATCCCAACATCATTATCTCTGCTGTGGGTGACACTGTTCTAGAGTTTAGTCGGTTTATCTCATAACCTCATGGATACTTGATTTTTTTTTTCTCCTGTGATGTCCTCTCTATAAAAAAGTAAATAGAATTTTAAAAGCATACTTCTTCATCTTACCCAGGAGAGCCATTTTAATCATTCAGCCAAACATATATTTATAAACTAAATAACACTTATTCATTTAAAGTGCTGTGTTATTTACCCAGTTGAATACTATTTTGGCATATACCTTTGAAAAGACTGTTTTAACACTCATATATATTTGTCATTGAAATTATCAAATAGGCAATACATGACAAGAGCAATGCAAACTGCTCCTGCTAACTTGTCAGCAGGCCTCATCTTTGAGCTGGAGGTCAGTTCCAAACTGGCAGCTGATAGGACATGCCCACTAGCCCTTTAATTTAACCGATGTCAAGCAGCACCAGCTATAGAGGCAGAACTGTAACTACACTGAAAGTAGACAGAGTTGAGTATTTATTACACCTCCTTCTGTACTGTAGTTAAAATTAAAAAAAGAAAAATGTCTACCAGCCGTGTCACGCTGCAGACATCACATTTAAATAGCAATTAACTCCAGTGCTTTGACTGTGTGCCTTTATAACACTGATGACTGTAAATTACATCTTGATAACACTCTTGAAAAATATCTAGCAGAGTAACCATTGCAACAGATCCATAATGAACCACCAAGACAATCTGAAAAATTTCAAATTAAGTACAAGGAATAAATATCACCAACATTGGTTAAAGAGAATCCTCTTTCACTTCTCTTGTTGTACCTCTGCATTTCTTATACATCGCTGCTGCAGACACGGCTTTCCTTACCTTTTATGCAACTTCTTTTTCTGTTGTTGTTTGTTATTTAGTTAGGGATTTTAAGGAGATGATTCCAAAGAAATTTATGGGACAGCTGTGTAAAGGAAACCAATCAATCTAAAAATACATGCCACTGTTTTTTTGTTTGTTTGTTTTTGCTAAATGAGAATGGACAGGAATTATTATGGTTTTCAGTGATAGCTTGATTTTTCCCTCAGGTCACCTGCTACGTATACGACCAGACATTTGTTATTGTGTCAGAAACAAACAAACAAAAAAACACAACAAAACCAACTAAACAACAACAAGAAGTAGAAAATATCTTTTCTATACAGATTTCTTCCATGAAAAAATCAGTGCTATGCACTCTTTCCAGACTGATCACTTCCCTTATGAACTTATACTTCAAAAACACCTACTCTTAGTATCTAAGTGCCCTAGGTGAAAAGAGATTCCATGTGTACGACAGACTGATTGGTGTTGGAAAACAAATTCCCACACCTACAATAAAGTCAAAAGCCAGGAAATGAGAGTTTGCCTGGAGAAGATGCTATGACAGATCTTGAACTTGAGTTATGCTGAAGATCCTGAGGTACTAATGAGCTCTGCTTTGTCAAGTGAAGAGGAAGGAAGCTCCTGCATTTGTATGTGCTTTCAGGAGTCCAGTGAAGTAGCTTCTGAGACAAAATCAAATTCTCAGATTTCCCGGTCAGTACCCCGCATTTTTGTTGTGGCGGAAGGAGAGAAATTCTGCAAAGAGAGTCTGTTAAAGACCACTGCTCTGGCTCAGCTGCAGTCAGTCAGTCCCTGCAGGTGGAATTAAGAAACATATGCCTTAATATTCTGATACACCTTAGAACTTAGATACATATTCACATTCCCATGGACATGGCTTCACAAGATTCACTGTTTGCAGAAACAAAAGCAAATTATAACTGAAATAAAATTAAGATGTGTTAGTTCACTGCATTTCACAAAGAACAAATACAGGCTAGCTTGAATTTCTACATCAACATAACAATCACAGTATCACAATATATCAGAGGTTGGAAGGGACCTCAAGAGATCATCAGGTCCAACCCCCCTGCCAGAGCAGGGTCACTTAGGGTAGTCTGCACAGGAATACATCCAGGTGGGTTTTGAAAATCTCCAGAGAAGGAGACTCCACAACCCCCCTGGGCAGCCTGTTCCAGTGCTCTGTCACCCTCACTGTAAAGAAGTTTCTCCTCATGTTGAGGTGAAATCTTCTGTGTTCTAGTTTGAACCCATTGTTCCTTGGCTTATCACTGTGAACCACCAAAAAGAGCCTGGCCCACTCCACTTGACACCTGCCCCTCAGGTATTTAAAGACATTTATGAGATCCCCTCTCAGTCTTCTCTTTTCAAGACTAAACAGCCCCAGGGATCTCAGTCTCTCTTCATAGGGGAGATGCTCAAGTCCCCTAATCATCCTCGTGGCTCTCTGTTGGATTCTCTCCAGCAGGTCTCTGTCTCTCTTGAACTGGGGAGCTCAAAACTTGACACAGTATTCCAGGTGTGGTCTCAGCAGGGCAGAGTAGAGAGGTAGAAGAACTTCCTGAGACCTGCTGGACACACTGTTCTTGATGCATCCCAGGATCCCATTGGCTCTCTTGGCCACAAGAGCACATTGTTGTTCCATGGAGAACTTGCTGTCCACCAGCACTCCAAGGTCTTTCTGTGTGGAGCTGCTTTCCAGCAGGGCAGCTCCCACCTGTACTGGTGCATGTTGTTACTTCTCCCCAGATGTAGGGCCTTGTACTTGTCCTTATTAAACTTCCTGAGGTTTGCCTGCACCCAGCTCTCCAGCCTGTCGAGGTCACGTTGGATGGCTGCACAGCCTGACAGGTGTCAGCAACCCCCCCAGTTTTGTATCATCAGCAAACTTGCTGAGGATTCTCAATGCCCTCATCCAGGTCCTTGATAAAGATATTGAACAAAACTGGACCCAGTACTGATCCCTGGGGACACCACTTGCCACAGGCCTCCAAGTTGACTCTGTGCCACTGATGACAACTCTATGAACTCTGTTGTCAAGCCAGTTTGCAGTCCACCTCACTGACTAACCATCCATGCCACATCTCCTGAGCTTTTCTATGAGGATGTTATGGGAGACTGTATCAAAAGCTTTACTGAAGTCAAGATATATGACATCCACTCAAGATATATGCATCACCTCTGTGTACAATACACTTCATCAGCTAACTTCAAACAGCAGCTCATACTAACACCATCAACACAATTACAAAATTAAAATTTTTCTTCTGCTCTGTTGAACTTACACAAATACTCTGCTTCTGCTAAGGCAGCCCTAGAGCCTAGTATATGTTCAGAAGACCACATCTGCAAGCCTTCAGAGTGTCCATAGTAATGCTTCTGCTTCCTAATGTGTTAATTAAGATCTACATTACGTTACCCACATAGCTACTTAATAAGATTAATCCACCTGGAAAATGATGGCGAGTCTTGATTAAATTGAAGGAAGGGAACGGAAGTGACATTTAAGATACATTGATTGTTATTACATTCTGATCATCTCTTTCAAAGCGTCTGAAAGGAAGTAGTAGAAACCCAAAGATTTATGCTGTTTACATTGTTAATGAGGTATGAGGTTTCCATATTTTATCTTTTGCAACGTAACAAAAAGATGCCTTCAATTGCTCCCTACTCCTTACACTGTCTGGTGAGTAGGATTAGGCTTCAACAGGAACAGAGCTGGAAGTAGCACCAGTGTCTCAGGCAGTCAAATCAGGGCCTGTTCTACCTGCATCTGAACCCAAATTTATCAATATGCAAGGGTGGCAAATATTCCCATTTAATAGTTTTGTTTATTCCTTTCATGTTGCCTGTCTGCTGCATTGCTGCATTGCATCCTGACTATTAGAAAATAGTAATTTCTGTGTGTACGTGACTCAAAACGTGACTCAGAGCTGCAGCATCTGGCAGAGGTCTCAACATCATTTGGAGAAAGCTGAAGACAACCAATACAGCTTCACGACTGCTGAGTTTAGCTCTCCATATCTGTTAAAGTCAACTTAATGCTAGATTGGTAGAAATGTGTTTAGCCCCTCTCTCATCTCAAGCAAGTAAGACAGTGTCAAATTTAATAGCAAATTTAACTGACTTAATTTCATTATTGCTGAATAATTACAACGCTGATTCTGAGAACTAGAAACAAGATGATTTTGAGAACTGGAGACAAGTATTTTTCATGACGCTTCAATAGTTTACCATTTAACTGACTGTAATTGTCTTTTTGAAATCCACAGATTGTGGTAGCCTTAGTGAAGTATCTCAAAAATGGAGCATGAACTTGGATCAAGCTGGTTGGTCCAAAGAGAGACAAACCTTGGATTACGTGACTATGAGATCGCAAATTCAAAGCTACCTTTTCCAATTAGTCAGTATATTTAAGAGTAATGGAAGTGATCTTTCAGGTCTACAATCCTTGCCTGTTAATTATCTTTGATTTCTTTTAAAATGGGGGTTTTCAGGATCAGAGACCAGATTTATTTACTGTGTTTTTCAGCTTTATAGACTCTTAATACAGTAAATAAGATCAAAAATACTAAGTCAATTTTGAACGAGTATGAAATCTGCTAAAATGTGAGCACTCCAAAGGCAATATATCATAAATGAGAAACTCTACACTGAAGCATTCTTTACTCAGATCTGCAACTGGAGATAGCTTGTATATTTCCATATAAATAGTAGTTTATCTTAGCTGCCCTCTGAAATGATTAAAGTTGACTTTTACAGTGTATCTGCCAATTAGAAAGGAAACAGCACATTGACAGTCACATATTTTATGTATATATGTGTCTAGCCTACTACATAATATTAAATGTACAATATATTTTTGGCATAGATAAACAGAATCTAGGCACAGAAAAATCCCCTAAGGTCATCAAATTCACTCTTTGTGAAGAAGCAATTATTCCCAAACATGCTTTCCCCTGCTGCCCAACTTTTACACTAAAAGTCTAACACTATCCTCATGCACCTGTAACAGACAAGTGGGCTTTACTCTCAGAAAGGTTTTTTGAATGTCATCACTATATACCTCATCCCTTTAGCAACTCCACAATGCCATGGCAGTGTCAGCTTTTTGGTTTTAATGTACTATGAAGGGGTACTACCTTATAATTTGTATTAAGAACAGTATTTTTCTTTACTTTTGACTCGTAATCTAAATCCCCAATGCAGCACAACTTCCAGAGAGCAAAGGCAAAAGCAAAAAATTGCCACTTGCTTTGTTCACAGCCAGGATACAGTGGGCTTCCCTTGCAGTTTTACAGCAGCACTGAGGATTTTCTACCCGTTTCACTTGCCTACTCCTTTCAGACATCTCCAGTATTAGTGAGATGTACAGTGTAATTACAAAACCCCTGCAACTCTGGTATCTTAATAGTGAATTTTGTTTTCATTCAGACAGGAAAATGCAGTAATAAAGTAATTTACGTTCCTCTTAAACTGAGGTTTTATTATTTCATACCAGAATTTAGCCTCTTAATAAGGAAAAAGCAGATCAAATCGAAATACTTGCCTTTTTTTTTTTTCCCTCCCTTTCAAATTGCCCTACTTTCAAATGCTTTGCTTGCTGAGTAGGCACAGCTTGTGTTTAAGTGGCCGTTTTAAGTCTAGGGGTTAAAGGTTTCTTTGGGAGACCCATGTTTTGAAAAGAATGGCTTCATCCTGAGCTGTGTCAATTATAGAAAGGTCACTCTCCACAGCCAGAGTCCTGAGCCCTTAAATGGTTGTTGTGTTAAAAGCTGTCAGAGGCTTTCCTAAAAACTGCTGGAACAGCAATATTAACTTGGACATAATAAAAGGAAAGGTGGGATGGAAAAACTTTTCACCCTTCCTTGTTGTAAGAATTGTGTTTTAAATATTCTTTGTGTTCATCCAAACCTGTCACTCATATTATTCCTCTGTGGAAGATTACTTGTCTAAATGTTGTTCTCTCCTCTTCCCCCAGATTATCAACACCTCAGCAACCTTCCAGAAATGTCAGAAGAACAAGTAAACTTTTCCAACATGCTCTGAGGAAAGCTAACTGCAGCAATTTAAGGCATAACTAGCAGTTCTGTCTCCTTGTCTCCTCTACAGGAGGTTACCACTCCCAACACAGCTGGCATCTCAGCCCCTTCAAATGTGCAAAGCTAATTAGAGTGGGGCTGGGATAAACTGCCAGAATTTGCACTGAAGTGCCCCAGGCAGATGAGCACATTCCAATTCAGCAATCCTGCTGCCCTGTATTTGCACAGAGATGGCAACAAAAAGCTGCAGGGGGGGGAATTTGGAACCGTGTTAAACACTGCAGTTGTCTGCTAAGTGACCATAATTGCAGACCTGAGCTCTTCGGGTTCCTGACTGAAACCATAGGGTCTCTCACCTGTGCACAATCTGGAAGAAGTTCAGCAGAATATAAACATTCTGCCTTGTACTTAAGGATGTGCTGTTCGTCCAGTTTGACCTACAGTGAGTCAGAGATGAAAGCTGAGCCAATAAAACTAGGATGCAGGATTTCTTGAAAAGGAGGAAGCCAAAATTAGTCCCTCCACAGAAGACATAAAGAAGATGAGATATGGCAGCATGATTTATTGAAAACAGAAGAAAAATCAAGAAACGATCAAGCACACCAAAGAACAACTGAACTTCCTTTCCCAGCTCCATTTTAAAAGATTCCCCCCACCCCTAACATATCCAACACAAGCATCTTGTGTTAGCATTTGTTTCTAACTCTTGCTCTGACAATCAATAAGTTTAACGTGAGACACAGGTCCTGAGAGCAGGGTTATGTTCAGCTCTGAACAAACTCTTCTGCTGACCAGCAGCAAGTGCTCTTCTCTTCCATTTCAATTATTTCATCCTACCTTCACAGTACACTCTAAAGCCTATGAGGTGCTTTGACTACTTGAAACTGTTTTGTCCTCTTACCACCATTTTTGTAACAACAAAAAGGAAAGATTTATTGTGCTGTAGCAAAGAAAACACCTGAACTTCACCTGTAAAAACATCATATGTTTTGTCTACTTCAGAAAATATTTCTCTTTCCAGATTTCCCTCCTATTCTTCTCATTGCCCTGTCTCTGTCGTTCTCCACTGGAAGAGGAAGACATTGCTCATACTAATATCACAGGACAGATTATTTACTATGGGTCAAATTCTGCTGTCCTTGATGCTTTCTATTATTAGAAGCAATTCTTGTCTAAGAAAGAAGAAAAACCCAGGGATTTAGTCCTGGCTGGAAGCCAAAATTCTTGGCTTCTCTCAAGTAGTACAATATACCTCTACTAAAGTCAAGATTTTTCTCTGAGATATCTAAGCTATACCTGGAAATAAGACATATAGCCAGTAAAACACACATTTTTTATGACCAAGCACTTCTTCGCATATTCACCATGGTTGGAAAAGACCTCTAAGAGCATCAAGTCCAGCCATTATCTAAGCTGACTAAGTGTGGTGCTAAACCATGGCCCTTAGCACCACATCTATTTATCTTTCAAACACTTTCAGGGATGGGGCTTCAATGACATCCCTGGGGAGCTTGGGAACTTTTGGTGAAGAAATTTCTTCTTAAAATGCAATCTAATCTAAATCTCTTCTGGTGCACCTTGAGGCTATTTCCTCTCATCCTACACTTTTTACTAGAAAGATTAGACTGACCTCCACCTCGCTTCAACCACATTTCAGGTAGATGTAGGGAGCAAGAAAGCCTCCACTCAGCCTCCTCTCCTCCAGGCTACAGAACCCCACTTCTCTCAGCTGCTCCTTTCAAAGACTTGTTCACTATACCTTTCACCAGCTTCATTGCCCTTCTCTGGACCTGCTCCAGCACATCAGTGTTCTTCTTGTATTGAGAGCACCAAAACGAAACCTGGTACTCAATGCGTGCCATCACCACTGATGAGTACAGAGGGACAATCCCTGCCCTGATCCTGCTGGTCACACTATTGCTGAAGAACAGGCGAGGTTTTAGAAACGCCATGATGTTGTGCACAGGGTAAGCAGCGGGCAGCGGTGCAGCGGTGAAGGCAGCAGAGGGCAGCAGACAGCCGCCCCGCTGACCACCCGCTGGCAACGCCGCGCCCTCAGCCCAAGCCAACCCAGCCCAGCCCAGCCCGCTGCCCCGAAAGCCTCACCTCTGCCGCCAGGTGTCGCAGGCGGCCCGTCCTGGGCGGGCAGTGCGGGCCGCAGTCCGTTGCTGAAGGTGTGTCCGTCGGCCGGGCGCAGCTGCCAGTTCAGTCCCAGGAGGTGCATCACTGCCGGGAAGATACAAAGCGAGACGGTGAGAACCTTGGCGGAGACTCGGCTCACTGAAACAGCTTTTGGAAAACACGGTAAAGAGGCTTATCTCCGAGGAGCGTTAATACGCTAGAAGAAAAGGGAAAGCCCTCTTACCAGATCATCTGCGTTATTGCACAGAAAAGGGAACCACAAACGAGCCAGAGACGTGAGCAACCTGCCCAGACTCTGGTGCTGCCTTCCATATCAAGGGTTAGAGTAGAGGACATTGTAAGGCCCCTTCCAACCCAATGCATTCTATGTGTCTATGATATTGCATGAGCCTTGACAAGTCTAAATCATTCTCCTAGTGGATTTATGTGCATCTTCACCTTGTATAAACAGGAACTACCTGAATACATCTCCATACTTCCATCATACTACCCCTATGGCTTCCTCCCACTGTAGAGGGATAGCAAGGGATAGACAAACCCACAAAGCTGTTTTTATTCACTTGCTTTCATGTTCACCATCAGCACTCTTCCTGTTTACACACGATGCAAACCTACTCACCACAGAGAACAACCTTTTCAGTTATAGACCAAGATGGTGTTGGAGGGCATTCGCTGCCAGTTTGGAGGCAGAAAATACATGTGATTATGGGTCCCCTTATAACTGTTCAATTCTGCTGTGGCAGATCCATGTAAATTTTGCAGATATTTGGCATCCAGTCACACAGCATTGTAGGAGAGATGATGTGCTCCCAAATGGACCAGCAGTGGCCACATAGCCAAGTGTTCAGAGATGAAACATTAGGGATAGGTGGGGCAAAAGACTTATCACAGAAGCTGCTATTTATAGCACTTGAGGAATCACTTAGATAATCTCTGAATACCTGGGTAGCCAGTTAGATGTGACCTATTCATACACATATTTCTAAAACCCAAGATACAAAAGCACACCCCACCCTCAGGATCCATCTGTCCCAGCTCCTGGAAATTGCAGCACACAATCGCTGCAGGGTTTAGCCTCCCTGTTTCTGACAAAAGCAGCTAAGAATCAAGACAGATTTCATAACATCATCTTCTCCTAGACATACCTACAGACCAAGCAGATGTCTAAGAACAGTTACTAACATCAGGAGACACTGTGTGAAGAGGGCCAGTGCCAGATTTTGCATTCATGCTGAATTTTCAAAATTTTTATTATTAGGAAGCAAAGAAAAAAGTTGAAACTATATTCAAGCATCTGGTATTTTACAAAATACCAAGTATGAATCCGATAATGTTGGTTTTTTTCCTGGAAAAAATACTCAATATTTATTTCTAAAAAATGTTTTAAAATTCCTAGAAAATATACAAAAATTTTCTGTGTTTTATTCAACTTTTTTTTTTGTTTTGTTTTGCCAAAACGAACATTTTAAAAGGCTAATCTCAAGAAACTACTTTTCAGTATGGCAATGAAACTGAAAAATTATTTATAAATCTCAAACAGCAAACAGGTTGCTAGCTTATACAGACTCTCCCTATTGAGTGAGAGACATCATCTCTGCTGGAGATGTGAGAGGGCCAGGGGACACTGGTAGCAGAGCAGCTTGTGATGTGTTTGCGCTGTCAGCACTTCCCACACGATGCCCACACACCACAAATCCAAAACCAGAGTTGAGCTGGACCACCCCCATAAACAGAGTATGTAAAGATTAAATGTATCTCAGAGCCCCAAAAGGAAAACAAGTCATAGAGAAGAATTACAGTTTTGTGTTTTATACTCTCAGCGTCTATTCAAAGTTGAAGGGGTTTTGTTATTGTTTTTTTTTTTCTTCTTTCTTTTATTGCAAGCGTAACCATAAATATAGGTCACTTTCAGAGATTAAAGTCTGCTGCTTCAAGTGTGAACCATTCCTTACAACAAAGAGATATGGAAATCATAACTAATAGTCTGTCCAAGAGAATTATAGTTGCTAACTTATAATTACCAGGTAAATTCAGACAAGGAATTATAAAAGATTTTATTAACATCGTACTAAGAAAAACTTTGATCCATCTGCTTCCATGTATACCATGAATTCATTAATAACTCCATTGCTCTGTGTTTTAATCATAGATGCACATTAGATAGGAGCAATTAGAGCATCTGCTATAGTCCCTTACAGAGAAAAAAATTACAGTCTCCTGCACAGCTCATGAATCCACTATGTGATCTACAAACTTCCACAAGACAGCTGAAGTCACAGACATGAGGAGTGTTCACCTTCCAGCAAAAATACAGCAAGAAAAGTGTGTCAGAGGGACCTGAGGGGAAAGCTCTATGTTTGTATGGCATACAGTAAACCTGACTGGCAACCAGGAGGGAGAACAAGGAGCTACCTATTCTCTCCTGCTTGAGAACACCATGAGATAGCAAATTTATATGATCAACCTTTTGTTCTGTTAATCAAACAAAAAATGCCTCCAGCAAAGGAGTAAGTAGAAGTCCATTTAATTAGAAATTCAGCAGTTAAGTGCGTCTGTGCCAGAAGCGAAGTTTGGGCCAGTGAATTTGTGCCTGTTTCCTTTTTGTTCCTATTTTGCTTTTTATAAATTACAACTAAATAACCTGTGGTGCTGTGACTTTGCCTTCTTACCCAACAACACGTTTCCACCAGGTATTACACTACAGGCCACATTGCCTCCAAATGATATTCATGAGACAGCTGAGTTGAGATACTCAGCTAGATCCAAAGCTCATCATTAAGATGAACACTGATTTTCCAGAACAGTCCATTTACTCAAATGCATTTCCACAGCTCCACATTTGGTTTACAGACTAAACCTTCAGGGACAAACACATCTCTGAAGGTTTAAAATAGACAAAAGTGCTGTTTTATCTGTTACATGTATGATGTATTCATAAATTGTATTTTACAGGCACTTCTGTGTATTTTTAGGTATTATTTAGGTTTGTTTCCTCTTTTTTCCTTCAACATGCAAGCATATTTTCTTGTCTCTGGCATCTGAGTTTCAAACATTTATTTGGTTCATTTGACACTAAGATCTAGGAACTCAGGATAACAAATTGTATATTTATAGCTTCTTAAAAAAAGAGAATATATAAACAATAAATTTTGAAGTAAAACCTTTGAGATTTAGATAAAAAGTAATAATCAACCTCTCACTCCCACCCCAGCAACACACACATACAGACAAAGTGAAAGCACATGGAAGCTAAACCTACATGCCCATCAAGAACAAAATCAGAGAACTAGTTCATCACTCCAGGTGGTAGAGCTGACAGGGATCAATCTAAGACTTACATAAGATAGACTTTGCTAGAGTGAATCACATATTATTTTAAGAAATCCCCAAAGGTATACAAATCCACAGAAAAATGACAGAACTCACCTGCAAAACTTTCTTGAACATTCTCTAAGACTGAATGGTTCATTCAGTCTCCTCTTGCTCTGGCCACAAACCCAGTGCTCCCTCCTTTCAGAGTGTAATGCACCATGATTTCCAAGCTCAGGCAGCTCCCTGTCTTCCCTTTGTACTCTCCTGTTATTCTTGACCATCTATTTTTAAATGAAAGACCTCTGGTGTCTTCATGTGTTAGAGGTCTCCCTGTAGTACAACTCTGTGTCTGCCAATATGCAGGGCAATAGAGTTTTGCCCTTAATCCTGTACTCTGCAGTATTCTCTTTTAAAGGGAAAATTAGGAAGATTAATGATCCACCAGTTTCCCCATTCCTACTGCATCTTACCCGTTGAGGTCTGGATGATATGCACCACTTGCTTATTAGAAAACTCAGTATTCCCTAAGCAATTTAGAAAGGTGAGGAGATGATAAAAGTGAACAGAAACCAGAATGTTTCCCTGTATTAGTTTTCCAAGTTGTCATGCTTACTAAGCCCTAAAATACTCTCATCCAAAATTAACTCATCAAACTATGATCTCACTTTATCAGGATATATCTAGTCATGTTATATTTAACTGTAGCAGACCAACCTCTTTTCATGTGTAAAAGAAATTGCTCCATTATATGATGAATATTAGCAACTAAACACTAAAAGTATATTTGCTATACATAGACTATTTTATTATAGGGGAAAGGAAACTCTAGAAGTTTCCTTTCCATCTGCTCATGGGGTGAACAATGATATGAGTCTTGTTATTCCTATATACTTAGTCTTGAGCAACATCAGTGTGATATCCAAATCAGGCCCAATGAATCACAGACATAATGAAACAGAAGGTACCTAATAAATCATAGCAGCATGTAATTTTATAGTGTACATAGTCAGAGAACTATCTGCACATCCATATTTTTTAAAAATTTCATATGATCTTTACATTGGTTTAACGCACCACAACGTTTGTACGAAGCAAAAAGAGTTTAGCCTTTAATGCTTCTGAGTAACTTTCAGGTACGTTGAATAAACACATCCCCCCCCCCCCCCCCCCAATTAAAATACAGTTAAACATGATTTCGTGCTTACTTTTGGAACAAATTTTATTCAGCTGAGACTCGTTCTTTACTGGTTACTACTACTGCAGAACTCCAGGAATACCAAAAATTGATCTGATTGACCTCAATTGTTCGTCATAAAATAACAGTTACTTCAAAGACTAGAAACATAGTAGTTCAACATTCTACTGCCATTCCACTGGAGAAACAGGTTCAAGTTCAATCCAAGTCACAAGTGAAATGAGTGGATTAGGCCCGTTCCCTAGTGATTACAAAATGAATGCACAACTCATCACAACTGACAGCTTCTTCTCAAGAGATGCCTAAGACAGGAGTAGCAGGGGTCTGCAAGCCAGGAAAGAGCAGTGGAGGAATGCCACAGGAAAACTTGCATGGTGCCTGAAAGTACTTCACTTGATTCTAAGAACAGCTCTTGCTGAGGAGCAAGGATTATCGGGTAGCTATAAGAAGAGAAGACACCTTCTGCAGCTCCTCTCAAAACTGGAAAGGTTACCAGGCAGTTCAAACGCACACACACACAATCAGAATTTGCTGAACTACGTCTTGGTTGAGATCCCCATTTTGCTACCATGTCTCACGATTAACAGAAACAATGTAGTGGACAGCCAGGCTTTGTCAGAAGGACAACTTTGCAAGCCTTTTTCGTCCTTTTTATCACTGCAGACATTCATTACACGTCCTCTGCCACAGACTTTGGACTTGACCTGACAAAGTCAGATTTCAGGAAGTCATAAATGTTTTACAGAGGCTGACACCATCCTTTACTTGATAATTTTATTGGCTGGCCTTCAGCTGCAGGAGGAATACTGGCACTGTCAGTATGCAGCTAGACTGGGATATGTGACTTCTTGTCTCACATGTGGCTGAAGCAGTTGTCTCAAAGCAAGCTGCTGCATCCAGTGACCTGGCCTTACAATTATACTAATGCCTTTGCCTTTAATGCTCTGTCTTTAGAGCATCCAGCTGAAAAAAAAGGTATTTAATAGAAATACCATTGAGGACCTATGGATGAGTGTGTTGTTATACTCGGCAGCAAAACTTCTGCTGGGGGTTACTAATTGATTTTTTTTTAAATAAATGTTACTAAGGATGAAAAATGAGATATGAGGAGAACTACAAGATGGTTCATTGTTACTGTGTTCATACAGAAGAAAGAGGGGAACCCAAGAAAAGCATTAATTTTTATTTTTAAACCAGTCACACTCCCCCTTCCAATATGACTCATTTCTTTCCCTGTACATATCAATAACTGAATGGAAGGAATTTTCAAAACACAGCATGAAAGATATACCCACAAATCCCATTAGTAGTAATGTAGTTCGTGTGCTTTTCTGCCATGCAATGCTGTCTGTTCCTCCAAGTCCAATTCCTGTCTTTCTACTTTCAAAAACAATTGAAAAGCTTACACACCTGCAGTTACTTTGGGGGTGTGGAAAACTGGAGGATGTGAAGACCTGGCTCCCAACTCCACGGATAACAGTGAAGCAGAGCTTCAGCCTTGAGGACAAGAGTTGTACCTTGGGTGGTTGTTAGCTCCCCAGTTACTATCTCGACTAGGACAGGGAAAGAATCCTTGGTTTTAGACTTACCTTATTTCAGTGCTCTTCACTGAAATGTTTTCATTTTGCGACACTTTGAGCAACCTTTTTCTCACAGAAAGGGTTACAGCATTGCATGCTACCTGCAGAATGTGGAATCTCATGACAAAGACCTTAAAAGAGAGGCAGAATACAGTGCACTATTCATTTATTCTCATGACAGGCCCTAGATTGTACAGAGCATAGAAAAGTGGCACAAGATCAATCAGTTCCTGAGACTGCAGAAAATGAACTCACTTCTTACAGCAATTTTAAGAGTTGAGGCTGCAATCATTCTGCTCTTGCATTTGAACTAGAGGTTGTACTAATAAGAAAAGTGTTGATACTTTTATTTACCTAACACAGCATCTTTCAGCCTGCACGTGACATGATATCTGCTTTACTAGCCAAAATATTGCCACTTTTTAAATAGGCTTAGAACAGCAGAAAGGATCATTCCTGACTAAAACACAGTGGAAAAACCTTTTTTCGTTTCTTCTTTTTTTTTTTTTTTTTTGTGGTGGGGGGAACAGACACAAAATTATCAGCATTTAATGTTAATACAAAGCAAACTGAATCCAATTTTAATTTCATGCCTAAATAACATCATTATCATGAACAAAGTACTCAGCTTGTCTTTATCCTGTTTCCAAGAGGAGGAAGAACCTAGCTGAGACCTGAAACTGGCATTTCAAGGAATGTAGACACAAATACACTCTCTTAAATTACTGATGCCTGAACTTACAAGACTTAGCATTACTCCTTTACTTTTAATACTCATCAAAACCCTAAGGGATATCATGTCAAACATTTATTCAATTCCGTTCAACTTCTGAACCTGAAACTGCCCTACTCTCTACAAACATGTTGAAAAAGCTTTCCATAATCTAACAATTCCAAAGCATTCAGACCTTGACTCAACCTCTGATTGCTAACCATATTGATAAGAAAATTGTTTTTTTTTCTTTTATTACTTCCTTGCATGCACTAAATGAAGTAGAACTGCAAGATTAGGAATGGTCAAATTTCTGTCCACAGTTCAAAAAAAAAAGTATAATTTTGTAATTACTAATCACAGAGTATATTTTTCTTTTAATAGAAATTATGCAGATTAATAACCTCACTGTAAAACCTTGCATGAATGAAAAATTATAAAGCTTTACTCTTAACACAAAGTAATTATTTGAGTTAAAAGTTCATTAAGAAGAGGAAATAAATTCAAAGATGAAAAGTAAATATTTCTTCTCCCACAGCTTCTCAATCATAGAATGGTTTGGGTTGGAAGGGACCTCCAAAGGTCATCTAATCCAACCCCCTACTGTAGTCAGCAGGGACATTCCCCACTAGATCAGGTTGCTCAGAGCCTGTAGTGATAGGATGAGGAGCAATGGTTTGAAATTAGAAGAGATTAAAATTGGATGTTGGGAACAAGTTCTTTACCATGAGGGTGGTAGAATACTGCAACAGGCTGCCCAGAGAAGGAACTGAGGCCCCATCCCTGGAGATATTCAAGGTCAGGCTTGAGAAGGCTCTGAGCAACCTGATCTAGTGGAGGATGTCTCTACTCACTACAGGAGGGTTGGACTAGATGACAATGAAGGTCCTTCCAACCCAAACCATTCTATATTATGCTTCTAACCTCATACTTTTCTTATTCTTGGCATGTTTCCAAGTTTGAAGTTTGCTTGTTTTGCCTTCACAGGAAGAATTTTTTTCTAAAGAAGCAGGGACTGAAATGAGAGCTTGCCCTCCTGCAACCATGCCTTCTCATCTTCCCATCTAGGATTCCGAAGCAGGTAAAGAAGTGCAAGCTGCAAGTGAGGACATGATTTCAGTGTGATCACACCAATATGGAAGAACATCTGCATTGTGGTAGTTCTAAGGCTATTCCTTTAACGTTTCTTCACAACAAGCAAGCAGAGAAATCAATGAAGGGTTTACATGGTTGCCAGAATTTCAGTTTCAGACCACTACTTTATTTCAAAGTGAGAGAGTTGCAAATTTTCAGAGTGCAGCAATATACATGTTGCAAGGAATTTTGTGTGTGTGCTCTCATATGATTAGCAGTTTAACCACCACTACAGGAATGAAGAAAAGCTTGCATTTTAATTCCCAAGAAACATCATGATAGCACACCAGTGTACACAAGAGCATTTCAAGCACTGTGCACCACGCATAGTGGAAGACAATTATATTTAATTTGTGTACCTACATCCCAATTCATCTAAGGAACATCATAATATACACTTAGTCAAACACTAGTATTTGTATTACTTTATATATTACGTCTTAAATTGCCTTTTATAACACAGGTTTGACCTTGATATTACAAGATTCACAGCAGATATAACAAAAATCACTGTTGCAGGTGAAGCTGCTGTCCACAACAGCAAAACGAAGCCATCTTACTGACCAGGGCATATGATACCTGACCACTTAAATGAAACTTTCCATCTTGCATAAAAAACTGTACAGAAGCCAGTTCCACTGTCTGATGTCAGCAATGCAACATGCTCATCACCTGTCAGTTTAGAGCTGTTTAAAATCAAGGCCCATTGTAATCAAGGTCAAACTTGTCTCTCACTTCAGTGGAGCGAGCTTCACTGCAGAACTTGTCTGTTTCTTTTAAGTACTTGAGACTGGGAATATCGTAACAGTGCTCCAAAAGACAGTTTTCTACAAGCAACTGCAATGCAACCCATAAAAAGCTTTATCCTCCAAAGTCACCAGTTTAAATTGTAGGGTGAATTGGCTATGAGTGGTAATGCTTTGGTATATGCATCACTGTACACAATTAAGTAGTGAATTTTAGGATAAAATATGAGGTAGATTACATACCCTCAAAAAACTCTGTCTTCAATTACATACAATTTGTAAGGCACAACTGAATTATGTTAAATTATTAATACAATACATTTAACATATGTAGCAATGTTACTTAATAATACTATTAAAATAACCAGGAGTTAGCCTTCAAAGAGAATACAACTAACACTGTAAGTGGCAAAACACAATCTATAGTAGCTAAACTACACATTAGTACTTTAGAGTTAATGTTCGAGTACCATTTCTTCATGTCTGTAACATTCAGTTTGACCAGCAACCAAACCAGGATTTTACATCTTTTGTCTCTGATGGGTAAAGACTAAATGTGGTATTTGAAATCAAAGCAAAAAATCCTGAAACTATACTGAAAATCTATCTAGCATCATAGCCTCACCCCTCGTCATGAAACTTACTTTCATTTCCCCCCTCCCCCTTCTATTTTGAGAATTTTCTTCATCTTGGAGGCAGGTATCAAAGCTGCTCATTGATAACTTAAAAGAAAAATTACTACAAACTCCTCATTGTCACTGTCTCTGACAAGCTTCTGCAATGTATTTACCTCCTTCTCTCACAACATTAGTAACATTTGAGTGCCAAGAGAGTGCTACATATGAAATGTTTTTTCCATCCATATTAATTTGAAAAATGATGCATCTGATTTTATGGTCTAATAAAGAAAAGCTGCTTCTGTCTACTGGAAGTGGCTGTCCAAACCAATTAGTGAGAAATACAATAAACACAACTTTTATTTTACTAGGATATGAACAGGAATTAAAATGAAGACACTGCCAAACCTATTCATGAATCTTTATAAAGCTCACCTTTAAGGACAGGTTTAAAAAAAAAAACAAAGTTCTGTGATAACACCTACAGAGTTATTTCACCAATTTTCCATTTAAATGTGCTTTTGACAATTTAATGACTGCATTCTTTCAAAAATAACAATGGCATTATATGACTGTCATGCAAATGTAACTCAGGATTGCTATCGGTTCATAAAATGATTTCAGAAATCTGCTCACATCCCATGTCTTTGCAGATTTTACATCAACTGCAGCTCTCCTTTCATTCTTGAAAAATATTTTAACATTTACATTCACATCCTCAGAGGAAAATTTTCAGTTCAGATGCAGGATTAACAATTTTCCAACCCTATGCTACATTGCAGAATTTTATGCAAAAGCAGTTCTCTTCTTACAGAGGACCACAGGCCTTTGGGATGAAAGAGTCTCTGGAGCATTGCATTGTTAGCACTCAGGTTGCAGAAAGCACCATGAAAAAAACCAAACAAACCTGCTTTCACACTGTGCTTTCAAAAACATAATATTACCCAAACCGGCAAGTAATGAAGCTGAAATGATCAGCTACTCACTGCACACTACCAGTGAGGTCCAAGGAAGTAATGCATTATGTTCTGCTCCAAATTCCTGGATCAGACCTGTGAAGTTATTTTGAACCTTTACTAACCCAGTTTTGTGTTTGAAATATTTTCAGAACTTATCTTCACCATTTTAGCAAGCTAGACACAACACATTCCCTGACTCCTGTCACGGAACAATGGGAGGGACTGCCATACACTGGCTAAGCACTCTTATTGAAAAAAAACAGAGGATGCTGCAATAATTGTCCTGAGAGGCTAGAAAGGAAACAAGACTCTATGCTGACAGCTTAGCTCAGCATGAACTCTCATTTTTCACACGGAGCTAATTAAAAACTGAAATTAGTTAAATATGGAAATGACACTTGCAAGCACTTTAGCTGAATTCTGGCAAAATCCCTCTAGAGTGCTGCGACACTACCTGCTGCTTCAAAACTCCCCAATTGAATTTCACAGTTAAAAGGCCGAGCAAAGGGAAAGTTATTACAGAGATTTCCAATTCAAAACGTGTCTGTAAAATTCTAAATTAAATTTCATGGTAGCCCTTTCAGTAACTAGGGACATACTGTGCAGCCCAATGATACAGTGCTCAAATAATGTCCCTGCATGTATTCTCTGATTATCTCACCTTTAGGCACTGTGCTGGTGGTGACACACTGTGAAGCTCACAAGGATGGAAGGCTCTACAACACTACAAAGATAAGCTCTATACTGTTACTGAAGTAGTTCTTTGGAAAGCATGGACACATAGCACATAAAGGAATTACTTCTACAGTTTAACAGCAGAAATCTCAGAAAATCAGCACCCGACCTTCAAAATATTTTATGCTTCAAGATTTTAATTTATATCTGTAAGTGCTGAATACATATGCAGAGAAGGGTCTATACTGCAATAAATTACATGGCCTCTACATATATCAGTGCTTTACAGGCAAGGTAATAATAAAAGCACTTCTGCATACTTAAATGGGCATAAAGAACCAAGGGACTGGATATGCATAAAAGGTACAATGACTGACATTAGCTTTTTGACTAAAGCACCATGTGAATTCCATTTTGGTGCACGTGACTTGCCTAGTGTGCATAAAAGCAAGAGTATTTGCCCAAGGGCAAATATGATTTCTGAATACAATTTAACGAAACCCGCCCATGGAGCAGATCATTTTGGATCCCTACCAAGGTGTTCAGGATAGCCAATCACTTTCAAAACAACTGGAGCATTTTGATTTTATTGTTTTTCCTACATTCCATCCCCTTACCCTTGAGGCAATCCCCTCCCACTGGCCTGCCGCCACTATTGCACCAACAAATTTCTGTCTAGGAAAGCCAGCAAAAAATGGCATGTAGTATGAAAGCCACTGTTACTCCCAAGTCTGCTGGCAGGGGGAATGGCTGCACCCAGCCTGCCAAAGCCTCTTCCCTGGCAGCTCTCTGTATAATCTGTGCATCACACCCAGGCCTTGCTAGTCCAGGACCTTGAAACATCTCAGTTTACCCAGCTGGAGGGGATATGTTGCAGCTGCACTATCAGACCCTCTTATTTTATTGAATTTTGAATATGCGGTTTCAAAGCAATCCAAATGAATTTGCCCAAGGCCTCAGATCAGTAAAACTCCTGATACCATCTGCAGCAGGATTCCTAAATTTGAAGCATTTAAAAACAGGTGACAGGATAGGAGCTTTCAATGTAAGGACTGACACTCATGAAAAGCCTGCTAAACAAACTTGGTTATGCCCCAGTTTTGGCAAGGAAGGAACTGTATGGCATGCAGCCCAGTTCTCACAATAGCACTAGTAATAAAGGGAAGTTCCATTTCAAATTATTTTTTAAATCATCAATGTTTTTCCAGGTTAAAAAGGAAGCATTTATTTGATCACTGAGTTTCATCTATTTTAAAGCATCTTTGTGAGTGGAGATAAACAGCAGAATATGAAGAACACAAACTCTTAACAAAAGGGTGTATTAAAAAAATCCAAAAACTAACATCTGGCAGCTTTAGGCTTCTTTCAAGTTTATGGAAGTCCAATGAGGTCATTAAAACATGGGCTGCCCTAAAGGAGGAAATCCAAAGGTATGATTACACCACCCTGCCCTTCAAGTAATGTTTTTAATAATGTCTGTTGCTTAATCATATTTAATAACTTTAAACATCCCAGATGAAACTGAAGTCTATGCATACATGGTATTGTTTAAATTCTGCAGGGACACAAAGACTAAGAGCAAGACTACAGTAAACACACAGGAGATTTTTACCAAGATCCCTTGCTTAGAACTCTGCTTTTACGTAACAGCAGAACTGTAAACATCCAGAAAGGGCAGAATTTTTTTTCTTTTTTTTTTTTTTTTTTTTTTTTTAAGAAAGAGAGATACCTTGATGCCCAGAGAGATGTGGAATTACACTGAGCTGAGCCTCCTACAGATTCTTCACTGCCATCGTAAGCCAGATCTGCTAGCCAGGAAATCACTAATGTTTATCTACTCGTAATGCCATCCAATTCTCCTTCGAGCAAACAGAAGCAAAGGATTAAATTTCCTATCTAGCAGTTGTCCACACCCTGGCTGATACACCAGAAGGCTGTTCAGCAAGACCTGGACAGATTGGAGAGCTGGGCAAAGGGGAAACTAATGAGGTTTAGCAAGAATAAGTGTTGAGTCCTGCACCTATGGAGGAACAACACAATGAACCTGTACAGGCTAGAGGTTGAACAGCTGACCAGCACCACCACCAAAATTAGAAGTTGGAATGGAATGACAGAGACAGGGATGGTGATGGACTGTGCTTTTCCTTCACCCAAGACAGGGACACCCTTCTTGGTAAAAAATTATACCTTCTATATACGGCTTAACTTTTTCTTCATTTTTATTGTATATTGGAGCTATTGCAGAGGTTGTGTCTCTGACTTCCTTGGATGTTACCCAGGATTTATTAACCTGAGATCATCTTGCAGTTAGTGCGTTTATCACTGGCAACCCCCAAACTGTTGTATCTGCCACTGGAATAAATGAAACAATTTGATTATTTAAACTTTTTGAACCTGTGTCAGTGTAAGTCCTTATTGGGGCACTGGAAAAGAGAGAAAAATGTTAATTTTGTCAAATAGTTCCAGTAACACCAGGCAGACATCAGGATTTTACCCATAATGTGACAGCTCAGATACAGCTTGGTGAGGGAGCTAGAAGCAGAAATGGATAATCTGGGGAAGGGTATCATCAGATACAACTGGGGAGCTTACTCTGATTAGCAATCAGCTTTATGCCTTTTAAAAGATCCTAAAGAAGAATTTGCTAGAAAGAACAACGTATATTTCAATCAACTTGTGGTTCTACTTCAGATCTGTGACGAGCATCCACTCTTTAAAGTGCTTTATGGTATACTCAGCACGTAATGCAAATCTAGATAAGCACCACTGGGATCAAACTTAAGACATGCTTACAAGGGGGACATCCATGCAGACAACTGCTTTTGTCACTAATGCTTCTGGGGAAGTATTTACTCAAGAAGAAAATGAATAGTGGCTTAAAGGTGACAAATTAAGACTGAGGATTTTCGTCTTCAGGCAGTGAAAGGAATGTAATCATTCTTTTGTTCTTTTCCCTTCTCTAGCACTTAGAAATATCTGATAAAGTATGAAAACCTGAAACAAGTTAAAAACCTGAGCTTGCAGGCTCCCCTGGGGGAGGAAGAAGAGAGGAGTAAGCAAAGGGCACTGACAGACAGAAATACATTATTTACTCTTTCCACAACCAATATAGCATAGCAGTGTGAGCCAGGGAATTACATCCACCAAGCACACATGCTACAGTCATCTTTGCCCTTGGAAGAACTATTTCAGCGCTTGGAAGATGCATCAAGCACAACCCAGCAATGTCATCCTCGTGACACAAACCTGCCTCCATGTATAGAAAGCAACGGAGCGGAGATTATTCCCAAAGCTGAGGCCAATAAAGGGCTACTGGTTCCAGGAGACTGGAGAGCCAGGTACCTCTAGAGAGTTTACAAGCTGGTTCTTTGAGCCATAGCAAGAACAAGACTCGTAAGATCATTCAACTTCACTCTGAACTGCTGCCTCATACTGATTTTCTTTGTAAACAGAGCCTAAAATCATCCCAAAAGAGGCAGAAAGAGTCACTTTCTGTCTTTGCCAAATATAAGGTCCTCAGTGGGAGCTACACAGGCTATAAACTGGTTCTGGTGTTCCAGATAGTCTAAGTTATTAAATGAATTCTTCAAATAGCAAAACTTTAGTCAAGGTCATTTGCAAATGCAAACCTTAAGTTCAATTATCTTTTACCAATAGGTGACACAATTACAAGAAAGACAAAAACCCACAACCACCAAACCCTGGTTTTATAATTCAATGGTCTTTTCCCATTGGTTATCAGTTTTTAAATACAGGACAAGAAAAAAGTGTGCTTTTGAGAAAATTCTGAACACAAATGTTTCAAATCAGTTCTACCACACAGACCAAGAAAATGTTTTTGGTTGGTGGTTTGTTGGGGTTTGGTTGGGTTTTTTTGGTTTGGTTTTAATAGTGTGATTAGATGTAATTTACGTTATGATTTTCCTTAACGTACAGCAAATGATGAACAGAAAATGGCACATACATCAAGACACAGAGTCATATTCATCCCTGCATCTTCTTCATGCCCCATTGGTGTGAGCCAATTATTTTCAATGTAGCTGTATCAGTGTAAAAAAGGAACAATGCAATCATGAATCAAGTCCATACTGCTTTTCATGACAATTCTACTTCAGCAAAGCCTTAAATAAAATGTAGTGAACCACAGAAATATTTTATCAAACGTATTCAATAAAATGTATTAAATAAACTTGCCTTTTCGACCCAACCCTTAAAATATCAGAACACTGGGAGCAAGTATGCAAAATCTTACCTACAAATGTGTACTTTACTTTTGAGAATAGCTCTGATAGCCATGACTAAGAGAAAAGATTTTGCATGTTACGGTTTGAAGTGGGAACTTCATCTAGTCCCTGACTGTAAAGAAGTAAAATAAATTAACACTGGATGCAAAAGGAAAATAATTATAAGGTCTATAATAATTCATTGGATTGCTAATGGGAATATAGAGCAGAGGCATAAACAGTTCTTTCTCTCTCTTCTTCTTCTGTTGCTTCTGCTTACAACTTTTCCCTCTCCCTGCTGTGGCCTTGCCAGGGTATCTTTGTTTTGACTACTGTGTGAGGTAATGGGAAGGAGGGAGGGAATTGAGGAGAAAGTGAACAGGTTCCCTGGATCTGTCCAGGAGGTTCTGAGGAGTTTCTGTGTTGTTTATAAATTGAATATATAGTATATTGCACATATATTGTGTATTTTGTACATATTAATTGATTTTCATATTTCTAGATTGCAGTTTGCTTGTAAACATAGCTCCATTTGCTTCCATCCCAAACTCAGCTGGTCTGACAATTTTATTTGGGGGGTAATTCTTTCAAATTAGTTGGGGGATAATTTCAGCCCACCACAGCGGAATAGCACAAACATCTTACCCATATCTGCACCCAGTCCTTAAAGATTTTCTTAATTAGTGGCCTAATTTTCTAGGCTATTCACTATCTCTATAATGTAAATTCAATGGCAAGGGTATTCAGGTTTCATTACAGGAGATATAAAAATAAAGGTATCTCTAAACAGCTGAAGTGTTCCATGGCTACTTGTCACGTGTTTTATGGTTTCCACTGATTTCAGTAGCAGCCCCCAAAGTCAGCTGGAGGGAAGAATGCACTGGCATCCTGAAGACAGAGCTGGCAAAAAGTTGGATGATTACGTATAA
This sequence comes from Indicator indicator, assembly GCF_027791375.1. Taxonomy (NCBI): domain Eukaryota; kingdom Metazoa; phylum Chordata; class Aves; order Piciformes; family Indicatoridae; genus Indicator; species Indicator indicator. The sequence goes on from NC_072027.1 coordinate 14,838,144, forward strand.
TACTGCTGCTTTTCCTCCTTTTTTCCTACAAGACAAATTTATCATTACTGAAATGTTTTCTTGCCACAAGCATGGCAAAGGACAACCAGCCGTGACAGGGACACAAAACCAACTTGTGTATGCCTGACTGGGAGCTGCCAGAAGAGAGGCATGCAGTCCTGGACCCAGTCCCCAGGACTGACTCTTAGAATCATAGAATCATTAGGGTTGGAAGGGACCTCAAGGATCATCTAGTTCCAACCCTCCTGCCACGGATGTGGACACCTCACACTAGATCAGGTTGCTCAGAGCCACATCCAGCCTGGCCTTAAAAACCTCGAGGGATGGGGCTTCTACCACCTCCCTGGACTCCACCACAGACACAGGCTCTGGTGGTCATCCTTCTTTGACAGCTTTCAGCTGCTAGCCACAGCATGCTGCTTAGCTTAGTTTACCTTAAAATTTCCTAGTCGATGGCTGTGCTGTGCATTCATGTCCTTGCCCACTGAGAGCAGAGAGAAGCACTTTTCCCGTCAGAGTCTGCTTTGTAAAGCAATCACTAAATAATGTGCTACTTCATTCTCATTTTTTTTTGCCTCTGTCTGATGTAAGACACCTGCTGTGGTGATAACTGACAAAAATATATGAAACCTGAGGAGAGGACAAGGAAAAGACAGGAAGAAGGAAGTCTCTGCACATGTGAGCTATTGACAGAAATGCTCAGGCAGTGGCATACGAAGGCTGCAGGTTGAAGCTACTGCACTTTCTAGCAGCACAACACACAGCATACCATTGCTGTTACACCAGAATATAAGCACTTACAGAGCAATCTTCAAAGCAGTAAAGTAAGACCTACCTGACTGTTTCAGTTCATATACATCAACAAGAAAACTTGCACTTCCCTATACTGATTACACAGGTAAATCAAAGCATAAAAAGCTATCCAAGAAACACACCAAAATACTTCAGAATCATATTTAAACAATCAATCAAAATAAATCTAGTTTTATTAATGTATAATTGAAAGACAAATGATTTAAAGCAGCTTTGCAACATCTCTGCTACTTAATCTCTACCACATTATTTGGATGAAATCATGAACTTACTGTCAACATGAAAATATTCCCTGTCTTCTCCACAAAAGAACTATTAAAAATTTTAAAAGCAATTTGTGAAAGTTGTCAAGCAGTTGTCAACATTCCAAACAAATAGCTACTGCAAACATTCACAACTTCTTATATTTTATCTTCCTTTTGCAAGGCCTTATAATTATTTTTTAGTAGTAACATACAAATTACTGTCCTTGAAATCAAACTCAACATTCCTGCAGAGTCTTAAGCGAGAAAACACATAATCACCACTAACAATAACACAAACAGAACTACTCCTACATGTAACAGCACTGAAAGGAGGAGTGTGTAGTATCAGCATTAGAAGACAGATGAGTAAACTAGAGGTGGGAAAAGACAGATTGCTGTGCAAGCAGAGTAATTTTAAAAGCTTCACTAGGGGGGTGGGATCTGCTCCCTCCAAACAAAAATCAACTAGAAGGTAGAAATAACACACTGCTCTTTTCCCTTGTTTAGTACAGCTCTTTTTCATCCCATTGCACGGGAAATACAAAACCTATCTTCTTCCCTTCAGAACAACGCATGAGTGTAAAATATTTAATTATTGCTGCTACAGCTTCCACCACATTAGATTATACTTTAACTCGTTTTATATTTTACCATGAACATACTGCTATTAAAAACCTTTAGACTGGTATCCCCAGAAGCCAGTGTTTGCCATTTATTCGCAGAACAGGAGAATCACTGAAAGATTCCCCAAATGGTCCAGCTTCACACCTACTCTGAAGGAGTATTGCTTCATTTGCATAATTGCTTCATTACTGTTGTCTATTCTGGAAAAATAATATAGCTCAGACAAAATAAAGGTAAACACTGACTTAATACTGAATGTGAGCGATGGCTGTCATACGTGAGATCCTGCCAGCAGCCAGTGCATTCACATAATGCCATGGGGCTTGGTTCCCCTCAATAGAGCCTTCTGAGACCTGGGCAGTGCTGACTTCTATCGTCCCTCTGATCAGCTTACAGGAGGGGAAAAAAAAGTGCAGAAATAGCTGCACTCCCCCCATAGCTATAGCAAATCATTTTGCCTACTGTAATGGAAAACAATGTTAAAACATTGCTTCAAATGTGATTCATAGATCCACAGAATGGTTTGGATTAGAAAGGAACTTAAAGATCATCTAGTTCCAACCACTAAACCACGTTGCTCAAGGCTTCATCCAACTTGGCCTTGAACATCTCCAGAGTGGGGGCATCTACAACCTCCCTGGGCAAGCTGTTTCAGTGTCTCACCACCCTCACTGTAAATGTGGATCCTTTGGAAAGTGTATCTCATGTTATCATACCGACACTTGGTGAAAAAGATGCTTCATTATCAGCAGACACAAACATTCACACAGATGGATCTCTTTTCCTGAACTACCTGAAAAATAGGCATGAACTCTCTGTCACGCTTTGCTGTCTTAATAGGCATCAAACTGTCTGTCAGATTTTACCACCTTGTACTATGATGTCCTTCTGAAACCCAATGCTCTTCATTAGATGTAGTTATTTCACTATTTTCAAATACCAGAATATAAGGCCCCATGCTACTAAAAAAAGACATTCAAACCCAGCAGACCTAAGATCCATTTTTCACAGTAATGTAAAATATATACATAACTGAAACTCAATTTAGTTGTCTGGAATGCAGGAATAATAACATTTACTTTTTCCCAGAGTAAAGTGCTTACAAGTTAAATTAGCATTAACTATTATTAATCACAATTCTACAAAACAGTGAATCATGGCCTTAACTTCAAGAATTATTTTTAAATAAGTAATTTCATTGAGCAGAAAATAAAAATTTTGCCTTTCTTTTCGATCCCTCCAAGTATCATTATTTACCAGAAGCTAATTTAGCCTACTTACAGGAAAAATCAAGTCCTTTTTTCTGGCTCCTCTGTGCTAGAATGAATCAGAAGCAGCATGATTCCATGTTTAATTTCAATCACAGCAGCTATTCCTTTACAAATAAATAAAACTTACAAAATTTTTATTGCTCCTGCATATGTTGCTTGTTTTTTTTCTGAAGGAAAATGGCATTTACAATATTGACTTCTACACCAACTTTTTTTTTTTCTTAATTATGAGAGCCCCACATAAATGTGTTTTCCCTTAATAAAACATAAGTGCATATTTGAACCTGTATTTTCCTGAAAGGCACCTGCAATATCTGGGTCATCTTGCATATATCCGGATGTCTAGAATCAAAATGTCCACAAGCAAACACAACTTGGGGAGGGGTAGAAGTTATGATTAAAAGACATCTATCAATTCTAACTTCAACCATAGAAGCAAATGTCATGTATGTGGAATTCCTTTTGTAGACTTGGGACTTGATTTCAGTTTAAGTTAAAAGAGCTAGTTATCAATTTTCTAGCTAGATTTACTAGGAGGATAGCAGAACTTAGCCCCATCTGTTAGTCCTTGGCTAGGACACTAGCGCTATTTGTTGTCCTAGCATGGCATCCCAGCTCATTTCTGACTTGCAAGCTCATACAACAGATTGATGGTGCCAGAGAGACACTGTGAAGTGGTGCCTGCACCACTGCCAAGGGCAGGGAAGAAACGGATGGCCAAATCCAGATGATCTTACATTAAGAGAGGAGGAAGTGAAAAATCTGTGCTGTCCTCCTCTCCCGCCATGCTCACAGGAGACTGCATCTAACCTTCAGCCCACGAAACAGAGAGAAAACTTTGCTTTAAAGCTTTAGAGGTGCCCAAGAATACTTTCAGCTCCAGTTTTGCCCAGCTATGGGCTGGTTTTAAACCCATCCTGTCAAAAATGAGAGTTAAGACAATTTTCCCCGACTTTGTAACTGGGATAAACTGCTTTGTCCTAAACGGCTTTTGTATAAAGATTTGTCTCTAGTGGCCTCTTTCACAAAAATGTACACAAGGAATGGCAGTGTTCTGCAAACCCAGCTGATCTGTATGTAAATCTGTTGGAAGAATCTACACTTAGTGTTCAGTGAACTTTTTCTTGCTATGCTAAAACTTAACACAAAACTCTACACTGAAACATCAGCATTGATGGGTCTAACTCACATTTCTCATTATAATACTACAATTTGATAATTCATTACCATTGGGGGCCAATATGTACTAGGTAATTCCAAAAGATTAAACACTTCAGGATACTGGGAGTTTCAGCAAAGAAAATAAAATTATTTCCAGCTACTCTCACAGCTACAAAAGGGATATGGACATGCTGGAATGTGTCCAGAGAAGGTCCATGAGGATGAGCAGAGGGCTGGAGCACCTCTCCTATGAGGACAGACTGAAAGAGTGGGGGCTGTTCAGTCTGGAGAAAAGAAGGCTCTGAGGTGACCTTATTGTGGCCTTCCAGCATCTGAAGGGGGCCTACAAGAAAGCTGGGGAGTGATGTCCAATAATAGGACAAGGGGCAATGGGTGCAAGCTGGAGCGTAGGAGGTCCCACAGGAACATATGGAAAAACTCTTTCACTTTGAGGGTGCCAGAGCCCTGGAACATCCTGCCCAGAGAGATTGTGGAGTCTCCTCCTCTGGAGACATTCAAAACCTGCCTGGATGCATTCCTGCGTGACCTGCTCTAGGTGATCCTGATCTGGCAGGGGGGTTGGACTCGATGATCTTTTGAGGTCCCTTCCAACCCTTAACAATATGTAACTCTGTGCACATCTGATAAACCATGGAGTATTTTTAAGAATGGGCCTAGGATAAAATACTGACATACATAAAATAAGCAAGCTAAAAAATAAGAGAAATATTTTCATCATTTCTGTCAATTTACAGTAATGTTAGCAGCTACTTGTACAGCACAGAAGATGATCTACATACTACTTCAGTGCATCTAGTAACACACAACAAAAAGCAATGAAAAAAATCAGTGTAATGTATATATAGAAATGAGCTGAATTTAGAGATATTTATACACAAACAATAAGCAAACTAGACACATGTATAATACAATTCTGCCTGCTACAAATTTGGCATTCTCCTTATCTGCAGCCCAAACTCTATTATTTTAAGCCTGCCATTTCAGTCTTGACTTCCATGAAATGGTTTTAGGGAAAAACTCTCCTTATATCTAGGAAAAACCCTACAATGTAAAACTATCAAAGAATAACATTACCTTTATCTTACCTGACTAGTCAGAGTTCAAAGTGAAACAGCAATTTATTGTCTCAATTTGTAAATGGCATGAAGAGCATCTCTATTACTGATAAAAGCAGGATACCGACTTCAAGTTGCAACTGCAGGATTTACAGTTGACATACAGAATATTTTCATGAAAGTGACACTGGCACTGAGAAGTAGCATAACATATGAAAGACTGAACACACATTGCACAGTGCATGTGTATTGACATAAGTCGTATTTAACAAAAGATTTTCCAATGAAAGAAGGTGAGAAGAAACTCCACAGCCCTTCAGAGCCTTTGAGCAATAAGAAAGCTTCTAGGATTTTGTATTTTCCTTCAGCCAAGAAAGGTCATGATTGTTTTCATACTTCTATCCAAGAGAAACAATGATTTCCCATTATCTTCAACACAACTCTATGCTTTCACCTTTATCTACATGTACTCATGTGCCCAACCATTATATTGAGCCTACCTGCACGGGTTGTTCTAATGAGCTACACCTGCCCAGCAACCTAAACCACTCCACTGTGCTGTCCAGGGGAATACTCATGACCAAAACTCTTCTTTGAAGACAGGCTGAAAGAATTTGGGCTGTTCATCCTGGAGAAGAAAAGGCTCCAGGGAGACCTCATAAAACTACATTTCAATATCTGAAGAGGACGTAGAGGAAGGCTGGGGAGGGACTGTTGAGAAGGGCTTGTAGAGATAGGATGAGGGGCAATTCTTTTAAACTGGAATAGAGTAGTGTGCTGGGTTACACCCATCCTGGATGGGGCTGAAAGAACCCAGCCCCCAGGTGGACAAAAGAAACTTAATCCTGGTGGGAGTTGGCTCCTACCCTGCCAGGAGAAGGGGTCCCCTGACTCAGAGGTGATCTATTCCACTCCCACTTCCTGTCTAGCAAGCCTATAAAAAGGGCAGACATCCCACTGCTTGCTCTCTTTCCTGCCTCGTCCACTCCAAAGAACATCGCTGCTTCTGCTGCCTCCTGCACTGATCAAGTCTTCTTCCAACTGAATCCACTCGCATCCAGGGGAATACAAGGCCATCCAGGCTGGGTTTTGTATATTTTCCCATTTACCCTCATCCCTCACCTCTGTGAACCATCCCTGTTACTGCCATATATATATACATATATATCTATATATGTATCTATATTTATCTTTTTTGTAAAAAAACATTTACCTCTTCTACTTCCAAACCGATTCCAGACTATTTCTTTCACGAATTTACTTGTCCTCACCCCTACCCTTTTTTTCCTTTCCTCCCTCTCCACCTTGACAGGAGAAAGGGAGGGAGGGGTGGGGTGGGAAGGAATCTCAGACTGTTATCATTTGAGCTCCTAAACTCCAGTCAGAGCTCAAACCACCATAGGTAGATTTAGGTTGGACATTAGGAGGAAAATCTTCACAATAAGAGCAGTGAAATACAGGAACTCCTGGATGCCCAGGGATGTGGTTGAGGGCCAGTCCCCAGAGACATTCAAGATCAGACTTGATGTGGCCCTGGACAGCTTGATGAAGCTGGAGGTGTCCCTGCTGACTGCAGGGGGGTTGGGCAAGATGACCTTTGAGGGTTCCTTGCAACCCAATGTCATATATGAATCTGTACTTCAGACTCAGGTTGAAATGCAGGTTGGCATGGAGATAGCTTTGAAACTGGTATCCAGGAATTCCAAAACAGTAAATTCCATATTAAATATGTGTTCCTCAAGTGCAGAAATCACACTCTTTCGGTTTACTTGTCATGTGTTTGTATTCCAGAAGTTTCAAAGCAATGTTAGGCAAATTGTCCCGTGTTTAAAAGCCTTTTTCTGTTCTAGCTGTTTACAGTTTTCTAGTAGTAAATATGAGAAAAAAGATGAGAGATTTATGAATACTCTCTTTAAAAAGTCAAACAACATATTAAACCCATACTTCACAGCACAGTAAAATAGAGTTAAGCAGACTGTTTTCACAGTGATTTTTATAAAAAGAACATGCACAGACTTTTGACAGGAAAAAAAGAAAAAGGAATCTGAAGATGAAGAGAATTGTATTTGGTATTGTCAAACCTTTTTTCAGACCTAAAACAGGAGATAAAACTTGCTCAGTTAAAGATCTGTAAAAAATACAACAGATAAAAACCACAGTTTTTCAACTTCAGTATTTTCCCTTTACAAATATTCTAGGATGAGATTGAGTGAAACCCTCCATCAAACTGTATTCTGAAAACCAATATTATTTCCAGTTTCTCTGTTAATATGAGACTGGGGAACAATGATCAAATGACAGAAAACCAATCAAGTAGCAAGATGCATCTTGCTGTTTCCTCAAATGTCTCTAGGTTCACTGGTTCCAGTAACAGAAACACCCTGCCTTAGCTACGGGCCTAATTGGCAGCACTTGCCCATGGCTGCTTCAACAATTGCAATGACCCAGGTTGTGCAAGCAAATAACGAGGCCCTGAATTGACTAAGGAGTGTGAGAATGACAGAAGAAAAAAATGGCTAAGGGAGCACCTCAGCAGCTGTATGTGCATCCTCAGGTGATGCTCAAGGAGAACGTATATTTTAATTTGCAGCCCATTTGCTGCAGGAGGACAGAAGTTTAAGGTATGCCATAGAGTACAACATGGCAATCCGAGCAAAGGAAAGGAAAACAGCTTTTCTGTATTTCTGAGAACAAATAGCTGTCTCTACTATCACATCATTGGTTTACTATTACTAGCTAATACAGAAGCAGACAGAAGGTGCAGCTGCGGTCCACAGAATATTTGGCATTTCTGGCCCAAGCATAATCCCTCATGTAATGAAAAACCTATTTCTATTTCTGCATCCTCGCTACTCTTCATACTGAAGAGGCTTGCGTCTGTCTTCCATTTATTGAAGCTTATTCTTCATCTAGACAGCCGGGTCTGGTTTCTATTACAAATTAGGTTTTAAATCACTATTTTTCTATTATTTATTTTAGGATTTTCAGTAAGCCTCTAGAGGTGTAGAAAAATTCTTCTGGTCAAAGAAGACCCTAATGCTGTTAATGAATCAAGCCCCAAATCTCTGACCCATGTGAAAGAACTTTGATGTTTTTAAGGGTCAAAATAAATTCTAACTGTAAAGACAATAACACATTATTTTAAGAGTTAAAATGACATAAAATGTTAAAAAAAAAAGTTCAACCTCCCCATGCAAGAATAAGACTAATGCAAGAGTAAGACTAATCAGATCCCTGAGCTTTTTTTTTTTTTTAATGAGCAGACTCCATTAAACTCTCCTCTTTCTCTTTTCTCATGTGGTTTACGTTTCAGTGATTAATGGAGTCTCAAGGTGCAGAAAGAGATATATATGAAGAAAGAAACAACAGGTGAAATAAACTTTTGGCTCAATAAATCTTATGGGCATAAATTGCATCCCTTTTCCCTTTATGCTTTCTGCTGCCTTGTGGCCAGTTTTAACCCAATTCTCTATTTTTAGGTCTGCACCATATTCTTATAAAAATGTACTGTTCTCTCCTCAGAAAGACCTTATGTGATACAGGCATACCAACCCATCACTGGGAGGTAAATGGGACTATGATGTTACATTGCCTTTCTCAGATCACTCTGAGTTTGTCTGACGTGAAACTGTTTCACTTCACTTTACAGTATTTTGCATTTATCACAGACAAGCAAAGATCTCACAAGTTCATATCTATGCTTATTTACCTTGGGATACTTGCTATTTACTCCTGATATTTTTCCAACCTCTATTAATTTTCTTGGTGTATCAACCCTCTTTTTCCTCCCTTTTTAAGGACTTTTTATAACTAATCACAGAAATCCTCTAGCAGCAGTCCATTCTTACAGAAGTCTCTCCTTTTTACTGCACAAGAAAACATTATACCCTCATAACTCCAATTCAATTAAGATTTCAACTGTCAGGAGCAAAACCTGAGTTTGCTGATAAACCACATGCCTTGGCTCAAACTAGCTTCCCTAGAATTACACAGAGGTTTCTCTGCTTCCATATTTAGGAGGCATAAGCACAGCACAAAGTTCCTAAATTAAAACTGAAAATTTGTAATTTTGTTCTTCTGACTGCCCAGAACTATTTCAGGTATGTTGCCAAATCTTTTGATAGTAGCAGGTTGGCTTCACATTTGTTGTTGGTACAATTCCATTGAAGTTGCATTGTACAGCCAAACTGGGACACAGAGAAGCAGCAGTTCATGCCTCCTGCTGAATGAAGCAGGCATGGACAGGACTTTCTGATAAACTCCTGCCTCACTCAGAATTCTTCAGCTTCTGATTACCACATTAGTCATATGCAGTTCACAAAAGCTGCAGAAGAAAGGAGAAAACTGAAAGATGCAAATATACAAAATATTAAATATACACAAAAGAACAGTGCAGCACACTCAGATTTAAACAAAACAGTTGTTAGCACACAGGTACAAAGCAGCATGTGTACAACACAGTGACTGACCTTTCCAAGAACCTTGTCTAACCCAGGTCAAGGCCAGTGAAGGACCACAGCAACAGAGCACACTTCTCATCCAGCAAATAGGGTGCTGCGCGGCTATGAGTATGTGAACACATCTTCCATTCTCTGCGTGCTGGTTTGGGGCCAGACAGATCGTCTCTTGCCCCGAAAGGGACAAAAGAATGAGACTCACACAAACGGATTGGAGAGTGATGGAAAGTTTAAATTGAAAAGCAATTGGTGAAGCTACAGAGAACTACAAACCACAAAGCATAGTGACAAAGAGTATCCCAAAGCGTACAGAACCCCTCACAGTATTCCCAAAGCTTCCCAATCCTTCCCTTCTTCCCACCTGAGGGTAAACCCAAACCCCCCAGGGCTCTTTCTTCCCCCTCCCGCTGCTAGGCAAGTCTCAGGCTGGCCAGGTCTGAGACTGCTCCCCCGCTCCATTCTCCTCCTGGCATTAGGCCTAGACAGGCCTAAGAGGCCTTGAGGATACTCCCCCGGCATTACCCGATAAGAGAGGACATCTCCCGTGGGAGCAGAGAGGGAAGAAAGAGGAAGAGAATGACTCTGCAGATGGCCTTATAGGGTGCAGGATTTATGGGTAGAAATACGCCGTTTCCTGTGTCCACCCCTGTGGGTGGGCACCCAGGACACCAGAGGTGTATCTCATGCGGCAGTGGCAGGGGGCACCCAGCCTAAACTGCCACACTCTGCCTTTCCTCAGAAAGTATTTAGCAAGAAAAATGTTGGGTAGAAATCAGCTGATCAACCAACCAGCAAATTAAAAAAAGCTTAAAATTAAATTAACTGCAGTGCTGCTATGCATTATGCATATTACTTTTTAAAAAATTCAACACAACACAGGGGGATAAATCTGGTCATCCAAGGGAAGAAAACAAACTAAACCCAGAGTGTATCTAAAGTTTTAGTAAGGTCCTTTAAAATGAACAGAAGAGAATGAAATTGTTTTTCCATTCAGAAACTATATTAATACAAATGCTTTTCTAATAATTATTTTGAAATAGCCAAGATAAAGACATTAATAGTGTCTAATAATCACACAGTGGGGCTTAACAGTGATTCTGTCATTATCCAATCTGCTCAACACACAAGTCAAATCACAATTTTTCTAACTACATTCTTCATTTTGGCATTGTAATTCAAGCTTCTGATATCAGAAACAATTATAAGAAAGGAAGCAAGAAAAGATTCCCTGAATATTAAGAAAGTACAGATGCATCATTCAAAAAAGGAGCCTCTCCTGCCCACACCCCTTACTCTATTAAATAAAATAGGCTTTGGCTTAACTAGAGCCATCATGGTCAAATTCTGTTGTGGAAAACAAACATTCGTCCATTCATTCATACTCTGTGAAAGGACCACATGTCTGAAAAATTTAGCACTTATGGGGCAGAAATGCCTCAAATCACTAGAAACAGGAATTACTTGCACTGGTGCAAAGTGGGGACTGACTGGCTGGGGAATGGATCTACGTGAAAGGCCCTGAGCTCCCACTGGACAGGGCCTGGACATGAGCTAGCATCATGGAAAGCAAGCCAGCAGTATCTGGGCTGTGGGAACAAAAGCACAGCCAGAAGACTAGGGGAGATGATCATGCCCATCTGCTCTGAACTCATCAATCTGCTTCCCAGATAACTGCATCCAGTTTGGGGCACTCCAATAAAGACATCAATAAACCAGAGTAAGTCTAAAAGGTACCAACTGAATATTTGAGGCTGGAGCACTCGCCCTGGGAAGAGGGTGTGAGGAAGTGGTGTTTATCTAGCATGGGGCAGAGATGGCTATGGGGGGCTAAAAAACAGCCTGCTGGTTGCTACAGGTCATCAAGAAGAGAAAGCCAGGCTCTTCACACTGGTTCATGGCAGGAAGATGAGAGACAAATGTAAATATATTGAATCAAGGTCCAAACTGGATACAAGGAAATACTTTTTCCCCTGTGAGGACAGTCAAGCAGTGAAACAGGTTGCCCTGGAAGCTGGTGTAATCTCTGTCCTTGGAGATCTCTAAGACTACACTGGACTTGAGTGATGACTCAAAGTTTGAGCAGAAGGATTGGAGCAGAGACCTCCACAGGCCCCTTCCAATCTGAATTATTCCATAACCTTGTAAACTTAAATCTGAAGTGAAAAATTTGCCCCAAGGATCAGACAGTTTGTGATGGAAGATTCTATTTTTCCTAATTATGAGGCAATCATATAAAGAACACACCATAATATGTTAGGGAATCAAACTCAATGACCATGGCAGGCCAATGACTTTATTATGAACATATAGAACATATAAGATGGCTGGGGCTTCTTTTTATGTCTGAGTAGTGATGTGAGAAGGTAGCTCAAAGTATGATGCTGCAAGACTACACAGAATTAAAGCCTGAATAAGCAAAAGCTGAAACAAACCAGAAAACTAGTTCTTCAACAGTTTTTTTATATTACTGAAAGGAGCTAATTTCAGCCCATTATATGGTGAGTAAAGTTTTTCTGTCGTTTCATAGTGATGTGTCATTTCTCTTCCCACTGTTCAACTCTTTTTGCTCCATAATTTCTGTAGTCTGTTACCTTGTCTTATTATTTTCACAACTTGAGGTTAATTTCTATTTTTATATTTTGTCTTACTTCAAGTTCCTTGAATATTCTCTTGTCTCTTTAGTACACTTCGGTATTTGTGTTTATTTTTCATGACTTTCATAAGAGTTGTAAGAGCTATGCTAGCCTCGCTTAAAAAATCCACACGACATCATTCAACCTGTTCTATTGCTAAAGGCAAACATGGACCTCTACACTTAAATGAATTAAATCTGTAGGCACACTAAGTGCAGAACAACACGAGTTATAACAGAGAAGCACAGCACCAAACAATCAACAAAAACTAAACCATAACTGATCAACTGGTGATCTTAATATAAACAGCTGCTAAGATAGCAATGTTTCCTGAGGGAGAAATGAGACATTTTACTCTGGTATTGAACATTGACTTTTTGGAGAGAATGACCACAGGTTTATTTGACAGGTATCTCTGACTTGGCATTATATTAGAAAAATTTAATCTTCAATATCCTTTATCCTCACCCTTCCCCTGTGTGATGGTTTAAAACTGTCTTTTTAATTTTTGTTTGTAAAGTTCAAGCAGAGAAAGTGAAAGAATGTAAATAAGTCTCTATTGGGTGTAAGAAAGCAAAATAGTGATTGTTCTAAACACTTTCATCGGATAGATAGAAATGTTTAAGAACTATTACTCAAAATAAAGTGGGGAGTCTGCATTCTGCATTCCGGGCAGTTCCTGGGCTGTCTGGCTGCTGTTTCTTCTACTCTTCTGGCTGAAGATAACACACTGACCTTGGCAGCTAAGTTAACAACTTTCTGCTCTAACTAACTCTGCTTTCTGTCCAAGGGGGGCATGGGGGAGGAGGCCCCTGGGAGAGAGGCCCCTTGGGAAAGGTCCCCTTTGGGGGAAGCAAAGGGATCTTGGTTGTGCTTTTCTGTTGATTGTATATATTTGTAAATGTTGTAAATTTTTTATATTTGTACGTATTCATTGCATTTCATCGTAGATTGTAGATTCTGCTTGTAATTACAGCTTTCATTTGCTTCCAGACTGAGCTAGCCTGGTTATTGTCGGGGCGGGGGGAATTTCAGCTCACACTGACACACCCCGAAAAAAGGTCGGTCTCCTCACAGTGTGTTTGGCTAGGTTATAAAGCATGGCTTACTGAAGTATCCGGAAGCTGCTTCATTGTTCCCCCCCCTGACTCTGCAAGATTTGTTTTGCATCTACTCATCTCTGCTGTCACTTTGCCCTTACAAGAATTTGTACCTGTGATTTGCAATTCTGGAATTAAATCCTAGACTACTAAAAACCAAAAAACCCCAACCAACCAAGCAACACTCAAAACCCCCCCAAAACCAACCAAACAAAAGAAATATCGTAATAGTATTTTCACTGATGAAAGGAAGAACAGGGTCTGTCACACTGCCATCATGAAATCCAAGATATTTTCTAGCTTGTGCATGGTAGGACAACAACAGTGCATATGAAGTACAGCATGTACTTAACAATAGAAAAACAAACCAAAGAAAACAAGCAAGGGTCTTTCAGGAAGCACATTCTTGCAGCTTTGAGTAGAAAAAAGACCAAACTTGTACTGTAGAAATACTATTAAAAACTGTTAATTCAAAACACTATCTTGTTAAAATGTCCAAGTCAGCTGTTGCTATCCCATTACATCACATTGATCATCTTTGTGCTACTAACTTCTACTGCATCACATTTTTTGAGGAGTGCAGCATCAGCTAATGTAGCTGGCATCAGCTAGGCAGTTACTTTACTCAAGTTTACAGCAGTGTGTTCTAACAGCTTCCAGGCAGCACTACCAGAATCTGTGAAAAATGTTTTCTCATCCCCACCCTAGACTGTCTTGTGCAATATGCATTAGAAGCCAAACAAAACCACGTCCCCAAATCACAACCCCAGTAACACACAAAAGAAAGCATCCTTTTAGTCTCCCTGTTCCTTGCCATGGTTTCAGAGTGCACTTGTTCCACTCGGTAGCTAAGCATAAATGGTTTTCAAGTGCTAAGCATGTGATGGCACTTCGTGAGTTATGGAAACATTAAGTCTCACTCTAGTTTCAAGTTCTAAGGTTTACTGTATGAAAATCCTCAACAAAGACAAAGAGAACTGAGCAGACTGATAAGACTGCCCCTTCACACTGAAAGGTAGCTATTTCCATTATCTCTGAGATCTCTGCTAGGCAAAACAATAGGTATGTTGGCTTTTCTTGGAACAAATTGGCTCAAGAAAAGCACAGGTAGACTATACCTGAGTAACTTCACATAAAAATCCTTGTGGCATTAGACCGGTATAGCAGCTGGAGCATTTTGTCTCTAGGAAAACGATCTCCTTCACCTAATGAATCTCTTTCAGCTTTGGACTGTGAAATTGAGCCCTTTCTAAGCTAGAAAGTCATATGTAAAGGTCCTGTAGCCAGGCTCCATTATTCTCTGCACCTTTTTTGTATGGAATGGGGCCAGATGCCTGAAATGGAGCCCGAAAGGCTCAAAACCTCTCTTCTCATAGGTAGCATCAGATAAGCCTACCAGCACTACTACTACTCTTTTGTCTCTCAGATTGACTGATATCAGTCAAAAACAATCACTGAATGTGTGACATCTAGAATATGACAGGCATATTCTAAAATTTAATTATTGCCCCTTAACTGACATCTATTTTCAATGCAAATTTAAGAACAGAACCTTCTGTCGTCAGCTAATCTTGCAAGATGCAGAGCTCCCTTGGTTTACATTGATTTCAATTGAATCTGATAGCAGTGATTGGCAGCCAGATGACCTCTGCTTCTCAGTGGCTCCATCTTTGGATGACTTTCTCGTTTTTCAGTCTTAGTTTCCAAAACGTCTAGCATGCTTAATTTTAGTGAAGTCTGGACAAGACAAAGTTAGTAGTGTTTTGACTCTGCAAGTAAAAATCAACAAATACAGCATAGGAAATCAAATGAAACATAGGCTGCTATGTGTCAAAAACAGCTGAGAGAGAAAAAAAAATTGATACATAAGATAGCACTTGAGCAAACTTCTAATGAATCCTGTGCTGTGGAATCTGGGTCAAAAAGACAATTGGACTTGGGTGGAAGAAATACAAATATGAATGAACAAGAAACTCTACACAAGCACTTAGATTAGCAAAATACTTGAATCATTTGTGGAAGAAAATAATTCAAGTTGATATCAACACTTGCAGAATACCATTTAATGCAAACTGTGGTACACACACCTACCTGATGCAGAATGAGACATCTACTTCCAAGTCTAATTGTTTTCAGAAACCCCTTAAATGTTGTCTATCACAGAAACAAATGAATACTTTTTGGATACAAGAAGGATAAACAAATAAATTAACCTTTTATCTGCCTATATGTATTTTATCATTAAAACACCTACTCTGATGCTTTCTAATAGCAAGACATTTAGCAAAATAGGCTCTGTGTGTAGCTGGTTTTTTGGGCTCAGATAGGGAATAATAAAAAAGATAATTCCATTTGCTTAATTAGCTGCCAGACCCTTTGGCAAGTCAGCCCCTTCTATATTATCTTAAACCTCATACACTTTAAGGCCAAATAACACCTCAGGAATAAGGTTCAACAGGAGGGCCCATGGGGACTCTTCTGGGCATGCCGCAGCAGTTTGTGGGGTCAGGCACATGAGCAGGAGCAGCGATGGTTGCATCCCAGGCAAAAGCTGCTAGCAAAAGAAACGTGCTGACCCAGCCAGCGGTGCCATCTAAACAGGTAGGTCTCCAGGCCCTGGCTGCATGAAATGCCAAAGCCTTGCACTTGCAACGGTGGACTGCAGAGACAGCCCCTGTGCTGGCGTTGAGCAGGGAAATGATCTGCTCAGCCTGGTGGCTGAGCTGAAAGAGGAAGTTGAACGGCTGAGGACTATAAGGGAATGTCAAAGGGGGATAGCCTCGAGTCAGGTTCTGCCCTCCCTGCAGAAATGGAAGCACCTGCCAGAGAGCACACCCAGGATCAGGGGGGCCCTGTATTCCATCCCTGCCAGGTGCAAGACAGAAGCCAAAATGAAAGGGGAAAGGCAACTTCATGACCGTCCTTGTCCACCTCACCTCCTCAGGTGCCTCTGAGCAAGAGATTTGAGGTCCTTCTGGAAGGCAGCCAGTCTGATGGGGGTGTGGACAACAGGCAATATACAGCAGAGGTCTTACCATGCTCAGATAGGCCTCCCAGCCATAGAACAATCTCTGCCACAAGGAAGAGTTGTAGTTGTTGGAGACTCTCTTCTAAAGGGAACAGAGGGCCCAATATGCCACATTGACTCTCATCATAGGGAGGTTTGTAGTCTGCCAGGATCCTGAATCAGGGATGTCACTGGGAAACTCCCCAACCTGGTGTGGTCATCAGACTATTACCCACTACTGATCTTCCAGACAAGTGGGGAGGAAGCTGCATCCCATAGTCTGAGGGGAATGAAGAAGAACTTCAAGTCCTTATGACAGTTGGTGAAAATCTGGGGTGCAAGTTCTTTTCTCTTCCCTCCTCCCAATTGCAGACAATGACATCAGATAGAATAGAAAGATCCAGTCAGTAAATACAGAACTCCAAGACTGATACTACAGACAGGGGTTTGGTCATGGCTGGCTTTATAGGACACCAGGCCTAACAGTAATATATGAGAAAGGCTTTGAATTTCTACAGGAAATAGTTTTTGTTGGTTTGTTTTCTCCCCCAACAAAGGAAAGTATAGTCACTTTAAATTACCACATTTTACTGTACTGACATGTTGATGGTCAGATGTTCTTTGATGCTCAAAGTTAGATTGGCAGAAATCAGAGCGGTGTAGGGGCTTACAAAAATGTGGTATTTATGTTTGGCAGCAATTACGTTGTGAAAAACACAAGGTGACTCTTTTTCTTCTCCTACTTTCTTTGTGTTTGGGTTTTTTTTCTCTCTTGCCTCCAAGTTTGGCATGAATCTGAAGAGCTAAAAACTAATTTATCATGACAAATGCTTTCATCACTCCCTTAACCTCTGAAGTGAACACTCTGACAAAGACAATATGTGTGGTATATGCTTTCCTTTTGACACTGTATAAATTACTTTCTTGTAACTGGGTTTTACTGCCAGGCCAATATCTTCAGGATGTCCTAATATGAATGGCTGGTTCCACATTCTTCATATGTCATGCCAGGATAATAGGAATAACTCCTGGGCTTTGTAAAATGACAGAATTGTAGAACAACTTTACTTACATATTGCATGCTGGAATTTACCAAAACGTTGTACAATATGACCAACTTCTACTCTGCGTTTAATTTCCATCTGACTAGAGAAGAACCAGGGAGAAGTGATAAGCCTGACTTTAAACAGGACAATTTTTATACCAGGTAAGGAAAAAGTTACCTTAAGTGTTTTTTTCCTATTCTCTGCTATTAAAATAGTAAAACACTCACCCACAGAAACATTTTATCACCTTTTTGTTTTTGTGGAAACAATCTGATTTTTTTTTTTGCTTCTGCCTATTCCTTTAATAACGCAGACCGCCCCCCCCCCCCCCTTCCCTCTTCTCTCCCCTGCCCTGAGCTGCTTGCTTGATTTATTTGCAACTTGATGAATCTGAAGTGCATTTCTGCAGATATTCAGGTACGGAACAGTGTGTCTAAGATGGCAAACTCTGTGTCTACAAACCCAAACATATTTTGCACAACAACATCCTGTATCACAATAGACCAGTGTCATGTAGACCTGCAGGGATTTTGTCTCAGACAGTCAGGATGTTTCAGAGGAAGATTTAGGAAAAATCAGATAATGATGGCAATGACTGGCCTATATAGTCTATCAAAATGGCATTTTATAATTGACATCATCAACCTATCTGTATCTTCAAAGAGAAAAGAAACCCATTTTTTTTTTCTGTTGACTTGAATCTGCTGCTGATATTCAATACTATGATGCCATCAATGACAGCTTCGAAATTAAAGTGCTGGCTGGAGCAAATCTCAGTAGTATCTTTATTTAATATCAATTATGTAGTGTTGTAAAAAGTTCCAAAGGTTATCATGCACTATGAATTTATTTTTAAAGCTTTAAACATACTGCCATTTCATTCATTGTATTTTTACTTGCCTTTCTGATAACAAAGGCAATAGAAATTCCTAAATAATTATTTTAGTATTTAGTCCTTTCTAATTGTTATGATTATTTTTTTTTAAAATCATTCCTCATTATAAATTTTTTCATGCCACCTATGATCTTTGGCAGTCCTGGAATTTCCAAGTTTAAACGTGTAGGCAGCATGTTTTCAATGATCTACCTATATCAATTTCCCGATTCCTTCTTTTATAGGACAATTAATTTAGAAATCCTGAAGAATATGAGAACTTCAAAGTATTCTTTCAGCATCATTTACCTCATATTTTCCAGCTCTGCCTTTTTCATTTAGTCCTGCAACGGTCTCGATTAGCATTGATACGATCATCTTCACACAGCCTAGCTATATTGACAAGCCTAAGTAGCAGAACCATCTGCTGCACATTTTGATGACATTTTCCGTAACTATTACTTTTAGCTAATGTAACCCCAGTGATATAACCTCTGCTATGGCAGAGAGCAAGAAATTGTCTTTGTGGACATGTATGGAAGAAAAACATTATCAGCAACTTCAAAGCCTCTCCTGTGCTTGAAGGTCTGATAGCAAGGTATGTCAAGAGGAGTTCCTGCAATACAGAGTACTGCCCTTCCTCCTGCACTTCTTGGGGAACTTAACATATTCCCTCATCTCAAGACTGCCAGCTCTCCTGGTAGATAAACAGCTCTTCCTTTCCCACTGTCTCAATTGATTAGGACAGAACTGGGGTTTTTGGTCTGATCTGAATACTATTCTGATCACCTGTTTTGAAAACAGAAAAACATTTTTCTTCCTGATAAAATGAGACAGTTGTTTTGTGTTCACTGCAGTTCAGGGATTAGTAGGTTAGGAGCTCCAAAAGAGCTGCAGAAGAGTAGGACAGCTGGTATATCACATTGCTGCTCTTTTCTCAGGAAACAGGATGTTTAGTTCTCCAAGGACTCAAGTTCTGCACATACTGAGGAGAAGGTAATCCTCCAGAGAACTGCAGAATAAGGTTCTGTCCTTAAGGTTGGAGTTTTTAAGTAAGGAGATGATTTAGCACCTTAAATATGGAGTACCTTAAGTCATGCTACTGGATGGCAGCAAGTCTCAGCAATCTGATGCTTATAGCTGATGGTCTTGCGCCTGCTCTTTGTCACACAGAATGAATCATAATGAACCATGCTGAGAATGAGAGTCTCAAATTAACCAACAGCCTAACTAAAGCAAATTTGTACTGTTCTGTTGTTCATATGCACCTAGGGCAATGCAAGTTCTTTTGCTTAATTTTCTTTTCTCTCTTTGCCATTATTTTAAATTATGATCACAGTGGATCTATCAAATTTATTTACAGGATTAACTTCAGCTGTTTTTTAAACAGCTTCTGGGTTTTAAAACAGCTACAATTCACTATACTTTAGTGGGTATGCAATGAAGCCTGTCAGGCAACCTATTGAGTAAACACTCTCTAAAACCTGGTTTCTTGTGTTCACTAGACAACCCTACTGCACTCATTCTTTAGTCAGGAAAGACAACCTCAAAAACTTCTGTCAAAAAAGATCATTTATGTCATTACCTGAAATTATTGATTATTCATCAATTATTAAGAGCCAATGCATAGCCTTACATGCTCTCTTGTCTGAGACAGTGTTTGAAAGTATATAAAGCAATAACCATGTTTGAAATGCTTTGCTTCAGATTACAGTAACCTAAATACCAAGGAAAAATACATCTGATAAGCCATCACTTCAAAGTTATGCACATGATTAAAATATTCAACTTCACTTCCCATGTGCATAATCACTCAGAGAGCTGCTGTATAAATGTCAAGTTAAATAAACCATGTACTTTCCAATCTTTTTTTTATATATCAAACTAAGCCTGTTATTCTTTTGCAGTTTTCTGCAGAAACACAGAAAGATGGGCAGCTCTGTAGAACTGAGTATGCTGGGATGTAGGCCGGGCCTAAAGAGGCAGCAGCAATAGCCAGTCAGCTCTCTCTTATTATTGTATGTATTAATTACATATGGAAGCTCACTAGTATGAAAAATGGGATTTCCTTAGATAATGTCTATGCTGTTGAGTCAGATTATATGGCACCCCCTCAAAAACAGTGAACATAATAGGGAGGAAATTCAGTATATCTGTATCTGTCTTTTGAGCATTGTATATGAGAATAATTTAAGAGATGAACTTAAACCCCCACAGAACAGGTCTGGAAAATATTGACTAAAACCACTGGCAAGCTACCATAATTTTGCTGTTTACTCAGAGAATTTGTGCAGCATATCATTGTCATCAGTGTATTGTCAAAAGCACTGTAAATGTGCACAGCTAGTTGATGTAGGCCCTTAGAAAAAGAAACCCAAATCAATAGACAATGAGAGGGATATTGGACAAGAAAATATCAGATATGAATTAAAAAGACAAAATAATAGAAGGTCCTAGAGCAGGTCACACAACAACATGTCCAGGTAGGTTTTGAAGATCTCTAGAGAAGGAGAATCCACAACCTCTCCGAGCAGCCTGCTCCAGTGCTCTGTCATCCTCACAGTGAAGAAGTTTTTTCTCATGTTAAGATGGAACTTCCTGTGATTGAGTTTATGTCCATCGCCCCTCATCCTATCACTGGGTAGTTTCATTTCTATGTATTCACTTACAAAATACTAGTTATGTGTGGAATACAGAAAATAACACACAAAAAGGATCTAACTATGTAGATGAACACCAACAGGAATGAGGGGCACTGGCAGATGCAAATACAGACTGAGACATCAAATCGGTTTTCTGTTTTTTATCTAAAGACAGCATGTAACAGCAATACGTGAATTCAGATGCCAGTAGCTTCTGTTATTTATATGGATTCAACACCTACCATCATTTTTTACTGAATTTTTTAAACATAAATTAGTCCACCAAGAACCCGTTACACCACCATCTCTGAGAAATGCATATCCATCATCTGAAGTAAAGACTGTACACCGAGAATCCTGAACTGATTTCTTCCTTACACTGCTCTTCTATGACCATGAGTAGGACTTGAACATTGTGTTTTGTTCTCATTTTCAGGATAGAAAAAAACAATGATTTACTTTGCTTATTAAGAACACAGACTGACCATCCTTTTATCTGCTGAATTGTCATTTGCTAACATAGCCATGTGATTTGACAAGAGAAAACACAGCCTTACCTATGAAATATGCTAGCAGGATGGCAAGCAGGACTGCAGCAGCAATTGCAGATAAAGCAGCACATTTCCAGCTACAATACTTGGAGGGTTTTTTCAGCTTGAACGCATTCCTGGAGAATGTATTTCTAGGTAACAGTCTGGGAGGTGGAGTATAAACTGTTCCTGAGGTCAACGGGTAACCAGGGGAAGAACTACTGAATAACGGAGTAGTTCCAGAAGATGTCTTAAACAAGAAATGCCTGAAAAACATAAAATGGAACATAATTGAAAATGGCAAATCCTGTTGTTAAGAAAGGATATCTCCTATTCCTAATCCATTCCAGCTGCCATAATGTATTATATTCCACTAAACAGGAAAAGGGATTTTGTATGAAGAAATAGGGAGATGAAAATTCCTGTATTTTTTTGCTGCAAGAGCTCAGCAACTGTCACTAAAACACTGTGTCAGCACATCTGCTTAATCCTTTCTGTGATTAGATGCAACTTGACCAGACACCAGAGTAAAACACCAGCACGACTGATGAAGTGTCTGGTGAGTACCAGTTGAGATCGCACCTGGAAAAAGTGTGAGCAGTCTCATAACAAACAAAGCTCATGTGCAGAAGTGACATCCCTATCAGTTCCCTTTTGGGTGACTTTAATCAGGACAAAGCAACTAATTTTGCTACAAAACCACTGTAACTTTTGTCAGGATGACAGAACACTTACAAGAAAACATCCCAAGTTCACAGATTTACATTATTTCCCTATGCATTCCACTACTCAATATTCTAAGACAAAACCTAATTATGAGTCTCATTAACCATCCTGGCAAAAGTTGCCAGCAAAAGTCATTAAGAACATATTGAGCAAAACCCATAGCCCTGTAAGAAAAAAAAAAAAAAATCTTTCCAGAATTAGAATTAGCCATTTTATTATCTTGCTTAACGGTGCACAGGTTTGGTCTGAACAACTAAGACAAGATAATCACCAAAAGTGCATGACTTGGCAGAAAAAAAGAGCACTTCAACTCCCACACATTTTTAAAGAAGAAAAATAAGGGACAAAATATATTACCCCAAAAAAAGCTCTGAAAATGCTGCCAACATTCCAGATATGAAATGGAGAAAATGAACTAGAGACTGGCCTCTCTAAATTAATTTCTCTAGCCAGCCTGATCTAGTGTGAGGTGTCCCTGCCCCTGGCAAGGGGGTTGGGACTAGATGATCCTTGTGGTCCCTTCCAACCCTGCCTGATTCTATGAGTCTGTAGGGGAAGAATTGACTACAAGCAGATTCTCAGTAGATGATGAGAAGCAAAGAACAAAGGTAGTGGTCTTGAAGAGGATCACTTCTTTTGAGACAAAAGAAGTTTGAAGATTTGCTCCATACCCTATCCCTTCACAGCTCTGAAAAACAAGTTCTTCTTGTAACTGATGAGTATGAAAACACTCCATCATCTCAAAAAAAAAAAAATTAAAAAAAAATCAAACCCATATCCTAAAATAACCTGAGTCTTATTTCAAATGTAACAATGTTTAACATTTGTATTCAGATCATAATCCAGCACACCACTCTCAAACCACCTGTTAGAACTTTAAAATCTATTTCAGTCACTGTTTATTACAACAATGATTTGGAAGTTTGAAACTGAAATGTGTTCAAGTACCATTCCCAAGCCATCATCATGCATGTGCATACTTCCAAGCAGAGAGTTTACTGTATACTTATTATACAGATGAACTGAAGTGATTTTAAAGAGCATTAAAGCAGCATTTGTTTTGAAATGAAACCCAGAGCATAATAAATTGCACAGAATTTGCCTGCTGGTAGAAGACAGTAAAAGGCAGGCTGGCTAGGCTTCCAGTTTTATGATTAAGCATTCCTATTTCAAGACAGTTTTTGAAAACACGGTCTTTTTAAATGCAGTAATTAATGAACTCTTTTAATGAACAGGAAAAATCAATTAGTTTGATGGTGCCCTGTTTTGTTGCTGTTTTTTTTTTTTAAACCCCAAATGACCTTCTACATCACTTACAACAGAGATTGAAATTCAGTTTGTTTCAGAAAACATTTCAGTTAGCATTGACTGCCATAATTTTTTCTTTGTGCTTTAGAGACACTAAAGACAGACCTTCAGAGACATGAGGAAATTCTCCTATGAGGAAAGACTGAGGGACCTGGGGCTGTTTAGTCTTAAGATGAGAAGGCTGAGAGGGAGATCTTATTAATGTCTACAAATATCTGAGGGGTAGGTGTCAAGATGAAGGTGCCAGTCTCTTTTCAGTGGTGCCCAGTGACAGGACAAGGAACAAAGGGTACAAGCTACAATAGAGGAGGTTCCATCTCAACACAAGGTGACACCTTTTTTCTGGCAAGGGTGATGGAGCCCTGGAACAGGCTGCCCAGAGAGGCTGTGGAGTCTCTTTCTCTGGAGACTTTAAAAACCCACCTGAACGTGTTTCCTGTGTGACCTGCCTTAGGTGACACTGCTGTGGTCTCTGAAGGTCCCTTCCAAACTGTAATATTTTGTGAATCTGTGACGAGCACATAATCAGAAGTGGCTTTCAGAGCCTATCTCAGACTGATTAATTCTGTGTATTGGGATGGATTTTTAAAATGCAGTAAACCAAGAAGGAAATAGAATACAAAGGGAATATTCTAACCAGTTACTTAATAGAAACACTCTGTAATTTTTTTCAAGTAGCCCTTCTTTTTTTCCTTATGACTGTGGCTCATCAGGTGTTAGAATTGTCTCTTTTCTGCACACTATACACAATCTATGAGAAAACATAGTAAAGGCAAATGCTAAAAGGGTTTCTTCCTCAAATGACCTAGCTCTTTAAATTAAAAAACACACCTTCCAGTGACAAGAAAGCACAACATAATGAAAGACTGATTTTATGAACATTTCATTTCATATCTTTCTTTACCTTGCAACACTTGAATTAAACTAACTGTTGGAAAAAATGATATTATCAGGCTGGTTGTGTCAGTGTAGATCTATTAACACTTCTGTTCCTTTTGTCTGGTTAAAACCTGATTAATGCTTGTTCTCAGGAGCAGCTTTAGTCCTTTCTGCATGACCTTGGGTTTGAGGAAAACAATACCTCTTTCATGACAGGAACTCGGGATTGAAGTGACTTAGAGCATGGGGAAGGAAGGATGGACAGAAGGTAGAGAGAGAGAGATCTGGTAAGACAAAGGCAGGTATGTAGGCCTCTCTCTTTCATTCAGGCTAACTCTGCGTCTGCCTCAGTCCAGAATACTAATCTCCTCCTAAATCCTCATGGCACGAGCAGTCCTTTCAGGTTTGGTCCTAAGGGCCAGCAGACAGCTCTTACAGTTCTTCCCCTCTTCCTGCCCAAAAGCAGATCTCGCAGAATAAAACTGGAAATTGCAGTCTTGAAAATGGCTTTATCTGAAAAGTCAAGGTTTTTAAACCCAGGAACTTGATGTCCTCTTCAGCTGAGAAGGCAGCTACAGTACCAACAGAAATTTTAATATAGAGCCCTGTTAAAGTAAACTCAGATATGTAATGAAATTCTTCTCCCATTAAAATTGAATTAATGAATATCTAGATATGTTTTAATAGAACATGTCAATCATATACTGTTTCATGTGAGAAGGCCAAAAAAGTAGAATAAAAATAGGTCCACTGTGATCTGCTTTGAGGTACATAAACAAGACCAAAATACATACCTATGTAAACTTGATCTGTAATAATTGCTAAAGCTGATCAGACCTAGAAGCAAAAAGGTTGACTAAAATGGATACATGGAATGGTGTCATTCTCAGAAGAAAAAAAAAAAAGGAAAAATATCATTGGGCAAACTTAATTTCGTCACCCCAGTGGTCTCCATAGGAGGATTTCTGACAAGGTGGTTACCTTATCTTAAAGTACAGAAATTCTGCCTTCAAATGTTTTGAAAAAACATTCAGCTGAAGATATATTAAATCTCCACCAAACTGTTTTGGAAAACAGGCACTGCATTCAGAAAACTGGAGCCTGGATTACCAGAAATACTTCAAGTTACAGCAGAGCACATCACAAAGACTGAGCACATAACAGACAGAATACTTGGACCCCAGAGTTTTAAGTCTAGATTCAACTACTAATGGAAATAAATTGACTTGTCTGAACTCTATCCCTAAAACTAATGATCTATAGCTATATTTTTATGCAGGATTTGACATGCTCTGGTACAACCAATTGTCTGTGGGCCCAAGCTGCACAGAGAGAACATGAACATTTATCAACATTAATTACAGTCTCACAGCGGTAAGACTAGGAGGGATTGCACAAAGACAGTTTATGAAAAGAAATTGTCTTATTTGTACCCTTTCACTTAATTTCAAATATGACCCATACAAAAATTTTAAGACTTGTATACTTTCTGTCTTATCAGTTCAATTATCACAGACTATTAAGAAAACCACATTTTCTTCTTTCCAACTAGCATTAATAACCTGATTTAGATGTGGACTAAATACATTTGGAAAACACAAAGGTACATTTGCTGAGTCCTAGCCCAGTCTCCCTAATTCCTGTGCATCATGAACACATCCCCATATAAGAACATGATGAAATATAACTGTCAGCAAAGATCTAATAATGTAAGTGCCCACGGAAGGAGCTTTCATGCAGCTCACAGTAAGTTGACACTGGAGGTCACTCAGGGCTCTGCAGCTTTCGGGGCTCTACAATGCCCCTCCCTTTATTTTAAGCAGTGTGTGCTGCTGATGTGCTGCATCACAGACAGGAACCTTATCTCCAATGCAAGGAGAAAGGTGACATCTATGGAAGTTGAGCTTGCAAGGGGACATTTGTTCACAGTTCTGTGGACTAATGGTAAATCGAAAAAAGCTATATTTTGCTTTATTTATTAATTCAGAGATCTCTATAGCATTTATTTTCCCACAGGTCAAAAGGACCTCTGGTGCTCAGGGAATTGTGGCCTGACAGACACTGTATTAACTTCATAGTCTATGAGAGAACAATTTCCTTCTCCCCCCTCCTTTCTGGCCAGATTGTCATAGCAGCTCATTGCACGGATCAGTTGAGAAAAAAAAAATACTGGGTTTTGTGATGAAAAACTGTAATAGAAAGGAAGAACGCAATACTTTCTAACACAAATTGCTTCTTTGCCTCCTCATACTATCCTATGCTTATTCTGTATGAAAAAAAAAAAGAACTACAGAGAGCTGGAATGTTCAAATTGTCTTTTTTTTATTTTTTGTTTGGTTGGGAGTTTTTGTTTGTTTGTTTTTGTTTTCCCCAAAAAGGTTTTTAATAGTAATTAACAACTAGAAAATATGCATACCAAGAAAGTAGCAACAGCTCAATCTACTGATTCCAAAATTTTAAAAATATGTTTAAGTTGTGGTAAAATCACATCTGTCTATAATTGTAAAATGGTAGGGATCTCTCAGGCTCCCCCCAATGGAAATTTAATTGCATGTTCTTGTTCTCAAGTTCTTGCAAACAAACATGAGGTTATCAGCCAGGTATACACATCTGAAGGCTCTCTGAGTACAGAAGTTCTACCCTTTTTAGCATCTAGGACACGGAGACTCGGGTATTCCTCAAATGCACTAAAGGAAGCAATAGAGATTTAAAATTATATAATTATAAGAAATTGGCTTAGTTGCATAGGATCTGCTGACTAAGCTCAGTAAGACAGATTTTTCAGTGGAAAGCTATTTCAAATGCACTTAGGCAAATGAACCAAATGCCTCGTGCAAACAGGGAACAGCCGCCTTCTAGTCAAGTGGGTTTCAGCCTGCTGCAGATAATCAATTTGTAACTAACTGTGCATGGTGCAGGAACAAAGGACACACTATAATTCAGAACAAACACATCAATACCAGTGGGACACTTCTACGCACTGTAACATAGAGCTGTGCTGGAAGCTGAGTGGCGGCTGCCAGATTCAGGGCTAACACTACCTTTCCAGCTCCTGAAAGGTTCATGACTTGGTAAAGGCTGGGTTCTTCACATCCCCAGGCAGTCTTCTAAAAAATGCAGAATGTTAAGCAGAGTGTCACAGATGTTGCCTTAAGTACCAGACTAGCTTGTCACTGCCCTCTCCCCATTCTTAACAAAGGCACAGCTGGACACACCAAAGCACAGTAATTGAAAGCTGCCTGACAGGGAGGTAGGATGTTGTACAAAAAGGCAGGTGCCAGCCTTTGGGCATTATTATTAAACAAAACTAAACAGGCAGCAACCCCAAAGCTGCAACTGAAAAGAGCGTATCTATGAAAAGGCAAAACATCTGTAACATACCACAGCTGCAGCATTAGCTCTGTACCAGATCTGCTTTTCATCTAGAAGATGTTAATTGAGATATTGTTGAATAAACTTTGCTAACCTTCTCTCTCTCTTTCTCCCCTCTGGAACGCTCTCCTTGGACTCTTGCTGGTGCACGCCAGGCCTGGCTCTGGTACCTCTCAGTGCCATAGCCTGGGCTCAGGCTCCTCACAAACCTGCTGAGTCATGACAAAGAGCTCAGACAACGCAGAAAGGTAAGGTGAAAATAATGGAGAGAGGAAAGACTGCTGAGACAGGATCATTGGCAGCTCAAGAATTTCCAGAGGGAGACCAGGAACATAAAAAGGAATAAAACCTGAACAGGGAAAATTTGGGAAGGCTAGCAAGAATGCACTGAGTCGAATGGCTGGTGTTGATCGAGCTGGTGGCACATGGCAGCTCAGTATTGCCAAGGAGCTCCAGGGGCCACCTTTTGCCTTCCTGACTGGTGCTTGTGTGGCCAAAATTGACTCTGGTTTCCCTGTAACGGGCAGTGCCTACAAGGACTTTGCCTGCCAGCTTACATCCCAGTTAGCCAATAAAGAAGTGCTTCACCCTTGAAATGCATGTGTGGCTTCCTTGCACTATTGTTTATTCTCCAGGAATGCAGCAATGAAGCTGCTCAACTAGAGAGTAACAGGAATAGCTACAAACACACACACAAAATCAGGTACTTTGCTTATGTACTTCCATTAAATGGGAGCAGGATCAATAATGCAGATACAGGAAGATTTAGGAAGCTCTGAATCGGCTCAAACTATAGGACCTCTTCCCTTCTTAAGTGGAAGAATGTGCCTTTTCTGCTAGAAAGTTCTGAGTAATATATTGCATAGTGCAGTCAAAGTGATGAAATCCAATAATGCCTACATTTGTTATTTCAGTAATGCTGATGATAATGACAGTGGTATTTTGCATTTCAATAGGTCCATTCATTTTTAGCTTTTCACATCAATTAATGAACATAATTTTAAAACATGCCTATTTTAAGTGCCATACATGGAAGCTCTCCTCTACCTCTTAGTTCAACTACTCAAGAAAAAGTACTAACAGTGCAATTTCAAGTCTGTAAGTAACAGATTAGAATAATAAACTCCAATCACTAATTTTGTTGTTGGTCTACATCTAAACTTACAAAGCCAGAAACCTAACTCACATCATTTAAGATGCAATTTGAGGTACCCTAAAAGTTCCTGCCTCTTGCTGTACTCACTGCACAACCCAAAACTTAAAACACAATGGTGAGATCATGAAAACATACAATTGAAAACAAACTTCTGAGCTTGCGTATGAGTGGGACTACATCTGGACTGATCTTCTGAATCATCATTACATAACCTGCTTTTGTAGTGCTTTCCTTCACCTTTTCACTGTCCTGTCACAGCCTACATTTGTTATGAAAAGAATACTACTGTAGCCTGCAAAAAAATGATAATTCTACCATGGTTTTGGAACTCCTCCAATTAAGCACATAGCCTAAATTTGCATGAAGTCCTGGGAGATGGTTTTGACTGTGCTTTACTCAACTCTTGAAAGTGGTTTTGACTTTTAGCTACATCCAGAATCTGTCTATGCAGATATGATTTGTTTGGAAAGTCCATACAATCTTCCTGCAACCTTCACATGCATGAACAAGAGAATGGAGAAGTTGATTATTGGCCCAGGCCTCAAACTCAGAGGACTAAAGAGCTGCAGTGTATAGCTCAAAGCACAGAAGAAAGCCTCATAAGACAAAGCAAAACTGGAGTGAGGAGTTCTTTCACTGTTCCAAGCAGCTGTTTATTATGTGGAATATATCCTAGAAATTCATGACAGCAAAAGGAAAGGAAATTTCTTTTCACTATTCTCTTCTGGAACATTTTGCATTGTGGGTGTGATTGAGAGGGTCCACAGAAGGGTCACAAAAATGATCAGGGGGCTGGAACACCTCTGCTATGAGGAAAGGCAGACAGAACTGCAGTCGTTCAGCCTCAAGAAGAGAAGGCTCTGGGGATACCTAATAGCAGCCTTCCAGTGTCTGAAGGGGGATACAAGAAGGCTGCAGAGGGAGTATTTCCAAAGGCCTGGAGTGATAGGATGAGGGCCAATGGTTTGAAATGAGAGAAGAGAATAATTAAATTGAATGTTAGGAACAAGTTCTTTACCATGAGGGTGGTGGAACACTGTAACAGGTTGCCCAGGGAAGTAGTTGAGGCTCCATCCCTGGAGATATTCAAGGTTAGGCTTGAGAAGGCTCTGAACAACCTGATCTAGTGGAGCATGTCCCTGCTGACTGCAGTGGGGTTGGACTAGACGAACTTTAGAAGCCCCTTCCAATCCAAACCATTCTATGATTCTGTGTATATGGATATCGAAATACTGAGACATCACTGAAAACAGGTAGATAATTGTGGGGAATGGCTTAACTTGGAACTTCTACCAAGGCAGAAACTTCCAGTTTACATATTCAGTTCAGAATTTTTACAGCTCATCTTGACACCGTGCCATGGTAGAGCATCCAAACACAGTACTGCAGATATTCAACTGCTTTCTTTAAAAGAAACCCCTAAATTTAAACCCATAATCGACAAACCAAATCTCCTCAGCACTAAATCCTACTCTTCATAGCCAGTCACTCACTGCCTGGAAGGCTGCCGGTATACAAACGCTGAGCACAGATGTTTCCCTGCTATGGTCACCCAGGATTCCGAGCTCATGACCTGTATTGGTGTAGGCCAAGATACCGTTCACAACGTTATTCCATCCAGTAATCTCCCACTTTTGTTCCAGCTCTTTCTCCGACTTACCCAGAGTGACTGGCCAAGTAAGAAATATAGCTCTGACCCCAGGAGCAGGCAGAAATTTTGAAGAGCAACATGGGGATTTCTTTTCAGGCTAATTTTCAGATTGCTCAAGATTTAAACTGAACTTTCACAGAACCACAGAATGCTTTAGGTTAGAAGGGACTGTTAAAGGTCATGCAGTCCAACCCCACTGCGGTCAGCAGGGAGATCTTCAACTAGAGCAGGCTGCTCTGAGCCCCTACCACCCTGACCTTGAAAGTTTCCAGGGAGGAGGCTTCTACCTGCCACTCTCACCCTCAGTGTAAAAACATTTCTTTCTTCCTAGTCTAAATGTTCCCTCTTTTACTTTAAACCCATTACCCTTTGTCTTGTCAAACTTTGGTTAAATGGCCCCAAATTTGGACTACTGCTGTTACATTACAGCCCAGAAGACCTTAAGAAATTGATTTTGTAATCATCAACAGAGTGACCATCATCCTTTCTCCTGAAATCTGGGAGTAACATCAGAATTTTACACTCTTCCTTGTGAGCAAACCCAATGAAATTATAGATATACAGACAAAATTGTCATTATAACTAAAATCTTGGACTGGAAATATTTTAAAGTATGAGACTAATTATGACACTAACAAATAAGACTAATTTATATTTAATTTAGTGGTTTTTTTCCCCTCCTGAATTAAATAGTATTAATTGTAATGGTACCAAGTAAATGAATATCAAGTACCAGAACAGGCATAGTCCATTAAGCAATCTCAGTCATACGTCCATCCATGAAAGCTCTTCTCTTATCCTCACCGATGAGTCATTCCATTTTTGACCAGTTCCTGCAGATGGCCCTGTGTGAGGTTCTCACACCATTGAGGATTCTGACAGTGCAAAGAGTGATGCAGACTTTTCTCCCTGTGCTTTAAAAGCATTTCAAACTTCAAAGCAGAGCACTGCCTCTCTAGCTGTCTGGAAGTAATGAGACCCACACTGGGATGTTCAAAGGTAGTATTTTCATCATTCATCCTCTTCGAAAGCAATGATTAAGGAAGCAATAAAGGAACACCTCTTAACTGGAAAATGTAGAAACCAGCACTTTGGAAAGGAGGAGGAGGAGATGGTTTGAAACAGACTGCAAGAGGACAATAAAAGTTAAAGAGCATTAAACAGCAGCTCCAAGCCTAAAGGTAAAGCAGCTAAGTACTGCAGAAATGAACCATAAAAATAGCACCATAAAAATGCTACGGCAATGCATTACTGCATCCTTAGTTAAAGAGATTTCAAGCCTTCCATTACGTACCCTTATTTCAAAGAAAACACAACAATCACGTTGCTAGCCTGGGAGCATGTTGCAGTCATAAAGCAGCAGCAGTCTAGGGAAGAAACAGTCCGTATTTGTTTGCCTTGAACCAGAAACAAGCACACTAACACCAAACACGTCATTGGAAGTGTTCAAGGTCAAGCAGGTCAGGGCTTTGAGCAATCCGATCTAGGGAAAAATGTCCCAGCCCATGGCAGCAGGGTTCCAACTAGGTAATCTCTAAAGTTCCTTTCCAACCCAAACCACCCTGTGATTCTGTGATTTAAAAAAAAAAAAAAAAAAAAAAAAAAGCATAATTGGCAACTCTGTACATTTTCAATCTTCTAATTCCTCTAAAAGCAACAAGCTACTGCA
Source organism: Indicator indicator (assembly GCF_027791375.1). Lineage (NCBI taxonomy): Eukaryota > Metazoa > Chordata > Aves > Piciformes > Indicatoridae > Indicator > Indicator indicator. Next base: position 14,870,384 of record NC_072027.1, read on the forward strand.
ATACAGCTCAGCATAATTATGTAAAAACCACACAGGATGCATGGGGTGTAGTTGCCTGAAGAAGGTACATAAAAACACGTGCAACCAGTAGAAGTTTACTTAACACCACAAATAAAATGATTAAACCAGGAGGTGGAGAAAGCACATTTTCCAAGTGGATCCTTTTTCCAAACAGTCTGAATGTAGCTCAAATTGCCTGAGAGCAAAAAAAGAAGGAAAACATTCTTACAAAAAAAAAATGAACACAAACAAAAACACAAAGAACCAAAATCAACAAGCAGACACAGGTTGCATTATTCAGTGATTTCAGCACTGTTAGATCTGTAATCCAAAATATGAGCTGAGTTTTCTAGTGCTGCCATAAGGCATTCTCCATCAGCCAGCTCAGGTACTGCTGCTTCTTTCATACTCAGTACTGTGACCACTTGCACATGATCTCCAACTGAGAGCAGAATCTACAGACGGTAAATAAAAGGTTGAAAACAAAACGTTGTGAAACACTTTCGTGATAAAGCAGGTGCTGCCAGTGCTGGCTCTGCCTCCTACGCACTGCTCTGCTGAGATTAATAAACTGACAGAAGGGAAAAACAAAAAACAGAGTAGTGCACTACGAAGAGTCAGCATAAGAGAGGTCAGTGTTTCACAACAAGCTAAAGCCATGGTAAAAGGTGAACAAAAAAGTTACCAAAAAAGGTGGAGTTTTGTTATTGTGGCTAATGGTATGCAAGTAGATGAGACACCAGTTTTCAAGTGAAAGAATTACAAGTTGATTCTGAACATCTCCAGTGATTCTGCAGGCATCAATGCCAGCAAACATCACTGTGAACCAGAAGAGAAAACCCTAGCATCATCTTCTGAGTTAATATTCTTGTGATGAAACTAGTCATCAAGTCCTGTCAGGTGTGTAATTTGAGAAAAGAAGAAAAATCGATCCTGAAGCAACTCTGGAATAGTCTTAGAACACATCAATCCTGCCAGGATGTTTTCTAATATCTTAATGCTTGCCTATGACAAACCTGTCTATGGAAAAGCTCCAATTAACTGCTGGGTATCCTGCAACACCCCCAAAATCACCATATTCACAAGGTAACCTTTTGTCATCAACAAATACACACACATTCCCAGAGGTTTCATGAGAAAGAAAAAAACCCCAAACCACCCCAGACAAACCTTCCACCAAAGTTAGTAATGGAATTGATAGCCTCCACTGACAGGAAATAGGCATAAAACCAGACAGTAAAAAAAACCCAGACAGATAAATGCCCATCTATATTTCTCAGGGATGACAGTATTAAGACAAAAAATCCTTTTTTGAATATCCCAAGGCATTCCCTCCATATAAGGAGCATCTTAAGCCATAAGAAATGACATGTTTCTGGTACAAGAACAATGTCATATGAAAACAGATAGAAAAGGAATCATAGGGGGTCATTCTACACTAGCATTAAAAGAATGTTACAGTCCTGGGCAACAAACCACACAGCAACAACTCACTCTGGCTGAACAGGAGCAACATTTTAATTTTGTAGTTCTGAGCAATAATCACTAAATTCAGGATGCCAAGTTCTAAATAGTGGCAGAAACTCGCACAGAAGCAGCAATTAAGAGCTGACCTATACTCTTAATTTTTTTTTTTGAGGGTGGGGGGTGGAGCGGGTGTCAACTCCAAACCCTTACTGAATAAGAAACTCATCACTTGCTTTCCTTTTTTTTTTTTTTTTGCTAGCTTAGGCTTCAGGTAACTTGCATTTGCTTTTCATCTCCCCCCATTTGTTCATGGCACCCCTACTACCATTTTAGCACAGTAGGGTAGTGTGAATGAAACCCCTTGTGAGTGTTTGTGGTGGGCTGAAAATTCCTCCCCGCAACATTGAATTTGTCACACCGGCTCAGCTGGAAGCAAATGAAAGCTGTATTTACAAGCAAAACTACAATCTACAATGGATAGCAATGATTATGTACAAAATATACAGTATTTATGATGTTTACAGGTATTTACAATTAATGAACAGCACAAGGACCCCCACTGGCTAAAGACCAGGGGAGCTGCAACAGTTTCTCCCTCCTTGCCTCCCCCATAGTCCCCTGTACAAAAGGGACAAGAGAAAGGAGCAGAGAAAGTTGGTGTTAGACTTAGCCAAAACAACGCAGCCAAGGTCAAGCGGAAGCTTCCTCTCCCAGCCCGAGGAAGTAAGAAGAGAGAGATTGTTTTGGGAACCAAATCTTATGGTAGATATCTCTCCGATGGGATTGTTTAGAATTATTGTTATTTTCCTTCTTATTACCCCATAGTAATTTATTTACATTTTACTACTTTCTGTTCAAGATCAGTAAAAAATTTTAAAGGCATAGCCTAAAACTACCCGAGTGTTCCGGAACAGCTCAGGAGCACAGACCAGGCACACACTCCCTGCTCTTATCAGTCTCGTTTCTTTCCTGTGGTGCTACAACCACTGATTAACAGCACAATAACAATGGCCTAGGTGTTACAACTTTTAATACATCTATACCAACTCCTCCTAGAGCACCAAACCTGAAGACACACTCTTTATTCAGACTCTAAGAGGGCCTGGGCTGAGACTGCACAGTAGCATAACTATACCATAACTAGCTACTCTGGGTGTAACGCAGCAGAGTGGCATTACAATACCAAAAGGACAGAAACCAAATGGAACATTTCAGAAACTGTGGCAATCCAGCAGCTGGAACCAGGGTATGAGCCAGTGTCACAAGCAGTTCTGCTCCTCCACCTGTGTGCCGGTTATAACTATCTGGCAAGCAAGAACACCCTTCTAGTCCAGCCACTTTTCTTCTGCACCACAGTGGCTAATTTTAAATTCTAAGAGATCAGCTCTGCTAGTTCCGCTATTCTAACTGCAAGTTAAATATGTTTGATATTCCACACTCCAAACAACAACAAACTAGAATATTTAGAACAGCAGCATGCCAGGATTTGTTTTATTTATTTATTTATCTGTCATGCCTAAGTGCTGCACCTTTTCATTTATATGCAGCTGTTTGCCCCAGGGGCATCAAGCTGTTAACACGTACAGAAGACATTAAAATGAGCTTGCATGCTGGATGAAATGTAAACTAAAATTATAGCGCTGTCAGTTTTGAGTCTGGGATTGTTTCTCAAGGTCTCCTAAAATGCATAATTTCAAATGAGCCTCTGTTTGTTGCTTTATGAAATGCAAAATGACCAAATTTCCCACAATGGAGTCATTAGGAAATATAAATAAGTTATCCCTAATCCTGTGAGTGAAATATGCTGTACTAATACCATGAGCTGTGCTGGCAGCGATGGTCCAGATGAATCATAGCAAAAGGCTTTAAAACAGGACATTTAAACAGAGAGATTTCACCTATCTACCTTCTAACGCAAAGCAAATGAGACACTGGTGGACATTCTAATGCCACTAACTCCCACTGCTGTGTCAGCCAAATCCGTTAGTGACACAAGGTGAACTAAAGCCCATCTCCTAATAAGCCAAACAGTTCTCTCTGTGCACTTCAGAGAACCATGCAGTGGCACCTCCCCAAGGTGTCCCTCCACTAGACCCACCTGGTTTCGAGTGGGACGTTGCTGTTGAGCACCCAGCTGTCCTGGAGCTGCACGGACTCAGGAGTGGTGGCCAGGTCGTTGGGCGCTGGAGGGGGAGCGTGGATCTGGTTCCGGCGATTTGTGAGCGAGTTCCTGTTGAGGGAGTTGGCAGAAGAATGATGATGGGACAGTGAATGGTTGTGAGGAGGAGGGAGAGGTGGTCTCAGTGTTGACTGGCTGTGATGATTTGAAGGGCCTAAAACAGAAAAGAAAAATCAATCACAAATGTGTGTTGATGATACTGTTCTCCTTGGGGTTTTCAGGGGACCTGGAAAAAAGCCAAACCCTATAACAGAAAACTAAGTCTCTGTGCCTTTTGGACCTGTAGGTATTAAAAGATGGTTAAAGTCAGATCAGTGATCATTAGAGAGCAGAGATATAAAGCAGTGTTTTGAGGTTGCACAATTGGATGTTCATGAAGACTATATTTAGATTTTAAAATACTTTATGGATTCTCCCTGGAGAAAGGCTCCTCTATGGAGAAAGCCAGACTAGCCTGACCATCCTGTACATTGTCTGAGAGGAACTTTTCCCTTCCTATTTCTAGGAGGGACTTTCAGAAGAAGAACCTTGATGGATTAAAACCATCTTTTGTGAATATGGTCTTTAAGCTTCTATAAAAATTAATCACAGATTTTCATCTGCTTTCAGTCACTCTTATTTTACCTGTCAGCTTCAAACCTGTTTGTTTTCCACATATGAAAATAGAGCAATGCTGCACTGGTGGTCTCTCATGCTCTTCCCTGTGATCAATCTTTTTTTATTTAGCAATGCCAGAAACATATACCAGGATCTGAACATTATGCTACTCTTTCACAGCCTCGTCCACTGAAAAATGACAGATGATGTTTTTTTACAGAGAAGTAAGGATCTAAACATCTCTCATTCTTTTAGTACTGACACATTTCCATGGATAATGGAAATAGGTTTGTCTAATCAATACAGCAAGTGGATTAAAATAAAAACCACATGAAAAGTAAATAGAATAAGCAAGTGTCATTCTAGCACTTAAATGCAGAATGGTAAATAAGTTAAGTGCAATTCCACATGTTGTAATGATTTACTTCTCACAAAAAGTGACAGATTAAAGAAAACAGACACTGTCATGAACTGCATGCTTTTGACATATCAAGTCACAGTTTTCCAGTAAATAATAATCAGAAAAAAGTAATATTAACAAAATGATAGTTATACTGATGAATGTTTGTTTTTAGAAAATGAAGCACGTTTTGTACTTAATGAATCAATAAAAGAAAACATCACAAGTGCAAACATTTGCAGCTAGACTGATCTATTTTTATGTGAAACAGTGAAGTACAGAAAACCTGCTGAACTGATTAAGTTAATTAAGGCAAATATTTAAAAAAACAACAAACCCAAACAAACAAAAAACAACTCTCAAAACACTAAACTGTTCAAGGCAGGGGTTATCCCAACTGAAGCCAGGCCACACAGCCAGAAACTGAAATTGGTGCATCATTTCAGGCTGTTGGATGCTGCAAATCTGACCAAAACACCTTCTGTAATCAGGGGGATATTTCAGACTCTCACATTAACCTGTCCAGGAGAGGAGAAGTAACTGGTCTCATCTCTTTTGCATGGGGAAACCCACATGATACCGCAGCTGCAGCCCCGGCAACCTGAGGGGCAAAGTGGCACAGCATGCTGAACTCTAGCGGTAACCATGTCCTGCCTGGTCCTGGCTGCCTGCCTGGGCTCTCCCTACATCTGTACATGTGGTGCTGAGGAATAAGGTTTAGTGGTGGACTTGGCAGTGCTGGCTTAATCGTTGGACCCACTGATCTTAAGGGTCTTTTCCTAAAAGTTTTTGTGATTCTATGCAACAGCCCTGGGATCAGTTCTTCTCCAACTGCCACCTGCCTGTCCCAGGGAAAAGCAACGAGAACACCTACCCCTAGCAGCAATACAACTAGGAAAGAGGAAAATAAGTTTTTTGGAGAGAGATCATTAATTCTCCTAAGCATTTGTGTGGGCCTGGGAAGCACAGGCTGATGAAGAAGAGAGAGAGGCTTACTGGGACATGCACAAGGCTATAGCAGAAAGTGTCCCCGTGACTAGGAAATATAAGTAAATAACAAGGAATTCTGCATCCTCTATATGCTGCTTTAAACTTCTGTGCAGATTCTTTGTCTTATTGAATGTCTGTTGCCTGAATGCTGACCCTATGGCAGTGTCAACTGCTTTAAATATAAAGTCACCTCCCATGAAGGCATCCTGCATTTTAAGGCAATCATATATGCTGCTCTCCTCACTATCCTTGCCTCAGCTACATCTTACCCTAAGCTTGAAAGACTATTTAGCCTAGAAAATTTTATGTTTGAATCCTTCATGTGGCCCTTCCAGAACATCAAATGTCTAATCTACACCAGCCCTGTGCCATTCCCCAACAGCATGTGGAGTAAGACACAGCAGGAAGAAAATGTGTTTGGACAATATCCACACACACAGTAGCTTAAGTGGAATTACCCTCCTAGTCTGTGTTTTGGCTTTAAACAAAGCGGTTTTGGATTTTAATAAGTGGACATTTATGGGTGATAAAATACAAATGAGTGCCCTTGTGTTAAAAATTTCTTCAGAAGATTCATGTGCTTCATATTTTCTCAACTTTGGATGCAGCTTTTCCTTCTGGAAGGTAAATATGGAAAAATCATACCCACAAACCCAAAAAGTTTTGCTCTGGGAGACGCAGTAGTGCCAGCTAAATAAAGACACTGAATCTTGCAACCACAAAATCATAGAGGCTGTTCTTATAATTGAGCCAACTGCACATCAATAAGGATGAATAGAATTTCTGTAAGATTAAGGAAGCAAGAACTGAATTCAAGTTACCACAAATTAATTTAATCTGCCTCAAGACTCAGTTACCACATAGTAAATAAAATGTAGTGTGCAATATAAGCTGTGCAGAAGCAACTGAACATATACTGTAACTGCAAAGCCTCAGAAACCTGGCATAAGATGAATGCCACTTTTAATACAGAGTAATAAACTAAACACCAATATCAACATTATATAGACAGTACAGCATTTATATTAAAACATATGAAAATGTGTACATATATATTAACAGTACTGACTAGGGAGCACACACACACACACACTTGTGTATGTATGAGATGGAAGCTTAATATCCTGCTGCTTCATAAACCTGTTCAAATGAATCAAAAGCAGAAGCTGAACACTATTGAACTTGCCAGAGATATAAAATTGGATTCACATCTGAACATCTGAGCACTTCTTTATGAGCATCTTTGCTTAAATTAAAACTTCAACAGAACTACCTGCAAATCTGCTGAGCTCTGAAGTTCAGAGAGGTAAATCACTTGTCCTGTAATAAAAGATCAGCAGCCTAAAGGACTGACTGGCACAATGTTCCTTACAACATGACATGCTCTGCAGCCTCTTGCAAATTGCTTTATTGTTTGGAAGCTTAACACAGTTAAGTGTCTTGATAGAGCAAACCTGGCTTTGTACATCAGGAAGGAGATTCTGGCTTTGATACAGCAGTGACCACTATTGGTCTGGGGAAAAATACTGAGGAAATGACACCTTCTCTCAATTATTAGGGAATTCACAAGAATGCACTAGAACATCTCAAACATTTCAGATTTAGGCAGAAGTCTCTTAAAACTGCAATGAAAAGCAGAGAACTGGAAATCTGAAATACCGGTACCCTTCTCATTTTGGCCTTTTTTTTTTTTTTAATTTCTGATTTACATTCACAAATAGACAAACAAATTAATTTTAGTACACACTGACTGTGTGTGCTTCTGAAAAATCAGGGCCTGATGACCATATAATGAACAGCCAATTCTTCAAGAGATCTCACTGCGGTCAAGATATCAGTAGCTGAGTGAGGATAAATTGTGTTCTAATTAAGTAATCTGAGAATACAAAATCTGATCTACATATCTTTCATCAATAATCATAAGCTATCCAATTGACTTATTTGGATGTAATCAGAACCAAAATGCTAAAACAAACAAAAAAGTGAAAACCAGTGTTTTGCTCAGTTCATCCTTTTATCTGGTGAAACAAACAGATCATGCTAGTACAGAGGTAACATTTAGCTAAAACAAGACGCTAAATAGCACTTGTCTCCTTCAAACTAAAACAAACACCAAAAACCCCAACTCTGAGCAAAACTCTGTTACTATGATCTTGCCTTCTGCATCCAGCAGAGTGTAATGGATCTGCAGTCCGAAGCACAACCTCAGGGCAATGGCCCTGCTGTGCACAGCGCAGGGTGAAAGCAGAAATGTCAGGGGGAGTGCTGGGCAGCCACGGCAGGTCCTTCGGGAGCCTGTGCAGCTGCACCCTTAGAATCTCATTTTGACATGAGCCTGGCAACCTCAGGGATCAGGGAGAGCCACTGGATCTCACAGCATTACATGTACAACAGTGATGGCTTTGTGCTCTCAAGTACACACTTCCAAATACCAATTCTCAGCTGGGTTTGCAGGTCACAGCATGAAAGTTCATATCTGTTTTAACATGGTCAAATTATTTTTCAAAGTTCTTCCAAGGCTTTGGTAGTTTCACTTAACACATGCACTAAATCCAAGCACAACGATCTGAGGAGAACAAATTAATCTCCCACCTCAGAGATTAAATTCAAAGCAGAACCAGCATCATCCCTAATTTAAGCAAAGCAATTGCTTCTCTGCATCCCAGTTCTTCATCAATCCCACCTAAAAAAAGTAATATAGATTGTATCTTAGTTGTGCTGAATTATCTTCTGTGCCATGATTAAATGCTAGAGATATATAAACACCTCCTCACCAACCCTCCTCACAAAACAGCTACAAGAAAAACAAACAAACCCAAACATCTATTATTTTTCCTGGAATGAACAATGATGCAGCTATTTCCTTATACTTCTAAACAATACAAATACTGACCAGAAATAAGATAACAAAGCTGACGGATTGAAAGAAAAAATGAATTAAGTAAATCCACAGAAAAGTCTTGTTAGCCAGCATAAAACCCCAAAACTTCAGTATTCCTAGTGCTTTATTCAAATAACTCTACCACACTGTTTTCTCAAGGAAACCACATCATCTGCTATCACAATGAGTAACAGGTTTTCACAGAACCACAGGGCCACCTTCCAAGCTAAATTCACCATCAAAAGCAATCCCATTACTCAGAAAGAAAAGAAAACACTGAAACACTCAGGAATACAGTCCAGCATCACAAGGAGCAGCCGCCTCCATGGCCAGCTGTCACCCTGGGATTTCAGCCTTCATTCGAGTTTGGTGGGGTGGGACATGGGTTCCTTTGCAGCAGTATCGACTCTGTTTTATGCTGTCTGCTTCAGTTCTTCTGATGATTTATTTCAATTCTCTCTACATTTTTTTGCACAAGGCCATAGTGCAATGGAATCTAAATGTTCTGAAAACGTTTTCAGCAGATGCTGTAAAGCAGCAAGTTATGGATATCATTAACTCACTCTCTTGTTGTAAACTCAAAACATTTGCCAGGTGTTCCTCCTTTTGTCTGTGTGTTTGTACAGTGTTTGAGGCAAGAATAGGTTGAATGACTGGCTGTCATCCCAGACTGTACCTTCCAAACTGAAAATTCAGTAAACATGTGGTACAAAATTGTAAGTCACTTATCAGTCGCTGCCAGTGCACTGCAGCCATCTCCTCAGCACAATATTAGAGCAGAAAATTAAATGTTGCTGTAGCAAAACAAAACATTGCCAACAAAAACCAACCAAACAAAACCCCATCCACCATTGCTTACCCACAATATCAAGATAATCACAGGAAAGGGGAAAGGTGGTTTACTGGATAAAGTCTGAGACTTCATCACAGTTTCTATATCCTACTCTGACCAAGCCAACCCTCAAGTGATCGTGGACAAATCACTTATCTGTAAGTGTCCTTACCCTTATCCTTTACAGGACAACTGAAGCCAAACTACCTTCCCACTTACAAGGCAATCAGATACTGCTGCAACAGAGCCTCTCAAACACTTTGTGTCTGCAGCTCCCAGCCTGCAGGATGTGAGTTCAGCACATGGGAGGCAGAAGCAGCAACAACTGAATTAACTCTGCCATGCTTGAGCTATTGCTGTGCACAGACAGCACAACTGCTGCTCCATCACACTCCCAAAACCAGAGGTACTGAGATGCAGACATCCAAGTTCATCTAGACGTAATCAGCTTGCTTGGAACATTAGCTTGTTCTCAGCACTGCTGGAGCCAAAGCAATGGCAGATTTGGTCTCAGTGCTGGATGGGTTGTTTGGTTGTGAAGAAGTGGTGTGTATATGCAAGCAAGCAAAGGCAAAGAAGTGGAACCCTTCATAAGGATTATATCAGGGATTATATCAGTGGACCCCACCTGGAGTACTGTGTCCAGTTCTGGTGCCCCCAATGCAAGAAAGACATGGAACTGCTGGACTGGGTCCAGAGGAGGCCATAGAAGATAACCCAAGGGCTGCAGAACCTCTCCTATGGGGACAGGCTGAGAGAGTTGGGGCTGTTTAGCCTTGAGAAAAGGCGGCTCTGGGGAGACCTTATACCAGTCTTCAAGTACCTGAAGGGGACCTACAAGAAAGCTGGGAAAGGACTTTTTACAAAGGCTTGTAGTGATAGGATGAGAAGAAATGTATTGAAGCTTGAAGAGGGGAGATTTAGAACCCAAAAAAGGGTTGGAAGGGACCTCAAGGATCATCCAGTTCCAACCCCCCTGCCATGGGCAGGGACACCTCACACTAGATCAGGTTGCTCAGAGCCACATCCAGCCTGGCCTTCAAAATCTCCAGGGACAAGGCTTCTACCACCTCCCTGGACAACCTGTTCCAGTGTCTCACCACCCTCATGGTGTAAAACTTCTTCCTAACATCCAATCTGAATCTACCCACTTCTAGTTTTGCTCCATTCCCCCTAGTCCCATCGCTACTGGACACCCTAAAAATTCCCTCCCCAGCTTTCTTGTAGGCCCCCTTAAGATAGTGGAAAGCCACGATAAGGTCTCCTCGGAGCCTTCTCTTCTCCAGAGTGACCAGCCCCAGCTCTTTCAGTCTATCCTCATAGGAGAGGTGCTCCAGCACTCTGATCATCCTCATTGCCTTTCTCTGGACACGTTCCAGCACCTCCAGATCCTTCTTGTAACAGGGGATCCAGAACTGGATGCAGTACTCCATGTGGGGTCTTATCAGAGCAGAGTAGAGGGGGAGAATCACCTCCCTCGACCTGCTGGCTATGCAGACTGGAAACTGGGAAGAAATTCTTTACAGTGAGGCTGGTGAGACACTGGAACAGGTTGTACAGGGAGGTTATGGATGCCCCCACCCTGGAGGTGTTGAAGGCCAGGCTGGAAGAGGCCTTGAGCAAACTGGTCCAGTGGGATGTGTCCATGAGTTTATTAGAGTTTTCAGTGTGTGAAGGGAGAAAAAAAATCACAACCATACCCTAACAGCCACGATAAAACAGAAAAGCAAGTACAGAAGAATTTCAGCTCTGAAAATAATGAGCCTTTGACACTGGGTGGTGCAGCTGGGCTAGAACTTCTCAAAATACAATGTCTGATGTGACTGCTTTCAGGCGCTCATCCCAGTCCCCATCACCTATAGCTTTCGTGCCGTAGGTGCCTGGCAAAGCTCAGGGACTGCCAAACTGCAGTGGAAGCCAGCAGGCGTTGCCCAGGGATCCAAGGACTTGAGTGTGCAGCAGAACAGATTCACCAGTGCAGCCAAGCCAAAGCCAGCCCAGTATGGGCAACATCAGCACTGGTCTGGGATCCACTCCCTGCACTGAACTTGCATTCCACTAGTGCTGGAGGGGCAAGGTGTGCTGCTCTGGGCACAGCTCCATGCCAATACAGGAACAGCTTTCAGATGGCAGCTGGCTTTCCATCTGCTCAGAGAGCAGGAAAACGGACTGCCTAACACTCTTGCGATGAGGCACCCACAGAGCTTCTGCTGCCCAGCAATCCTCTCAATAGGACCACATCAAACATTTCACTGCTGCATGTGCCATGAACCAATTCACTGCAAATTAGAAAAACTCTCTCCAGCAAAGAAGAAATGAGGCAGCCCACTGAAAACTTTTACTAGCTGGAGAAGACCAAGTGTTGCCTTACCTAAACAACATCACCAACATGCAGAAAATTATCTCATTAAGACATTAAAGCTCAGTGCAACTCTATTATGTGAGCTTGAAGAGGCTTTCAGAACAAGGTCTTAAAAAAAAATCACTTAAAATCAGTGAAAAAGTAAAGACCATCACTACTTACCCCCTGAGACTGTGCTGCTTGCTTATCTGACATACTCTGCTCAGTTCACCCAGCTTGCCTCTGATACCATAATTGCAATGCAACCGTAAGTTCTTGGCTGCCACTTTAATTATGCATTGTTCTTACTTCTCCAGCATGGAGAAGGCAATTGAATTTACAACCTGAAGAGACTGTGTAATCATCCTGGCAGACACCAAACTCTGAAGTGCTTTCACATTACCAGAACAAACAGAAGACAGGGAACTGTAAAGTCTTTTGGCAATGCTTCTTGTTCCCAGTGTCAAGGGGAAAACGAATAACACAGTCCTACCATTATCTATGTGGCATACATTTTTCACCACTCAGCTTCACCCCAGGTACTCAGATCAACATCCTCTTTACCTGTCCTTCTTTGTCTCAAGGCCACGATTTTACTCTTCTGAGAAGACCATCAATGCAAAGACACTCATGTAAAGAGCCACAGAAATATGGTATGAATTGAACAATGAAGAAACAGATTACATTTTCTATTTAAGGCATAAAAGTAACTATGATTATTGAATAATCCTCTAGGAATGTCTGAGACCACCACAGTACTAAATGGAGGTTAGTGAAAAGAAAAGAGAGAAAACAGTTCTCAGGTGAAACACTGCATATGCAGTAATGATAGTTTCAACATTGAAGAACTTAAAACCAGGATATTTATCCAACAAAAGTCATAAGAGACTAGGGAGTTAAATACCAAGATTGCAGTTTGGCTGAAATCTCTGCATAAACATCTGCTACCTTGCAAAAATTGCTAACAACTTTTTCTAATGATGAGAAATAATCAAAACTCATGTTTGAGATCTCTGCTTTAAAATTCATGTGGGCTGCTGGAATCCCTTGGACAGAAAAAGTTCAGGGCAGTTAAAACCATAATGTGATAGATGGAATTCAGAAAACCCCCAGACCAAGGGGCAAAACTTTCTGTCACCGAAGCAGACTTACGAAATCATCACAGACAAGAAAAGGAGATAAGGAGGGTTCTGATGTCAAAGAATTCTGCTTCATTGGGACGTGGGGGTAAGGAAATTCAGCAAGGGAAAACCTAAACAGGTATGTCCTACGAGCTCTTAAAGTAGCAGAGACAGAGAAAGGAAGCTTCTTCATGAAGGTATTGATTGCATAGATTATGTGGAGATCAGAAAGTAACTTGGCACAATACAAAGATTGGTAGATCACAGCAGAAGGCCCCAGGCTCCCTCTTCTACAGTTATCTATTCTATTAGGGAGTAGGATACTTATTAAGTGTCCCTACTTAATCTGGAATGAACCAAACCCAAATCACTTTAAAAAATAGACCTTACCTAGTTAACTTGTTGCTGTTAAGTAGCTGTATGTCTCCATGCCAATAATGGCTGTCTTACAATATATATATAAAAAGATATCCATTCCTTTTTAGTGATTTTCTTGCTACTGGTGTACATGAAGGATTTTCATTTACACTCATTTACCAACCCAGAAAACTTCAGTAATGAAGATGTTTATTCTGCTAACAAAAAATAATAATAAAAGAAAAAAGTAAAAAAAATGGCACCTGGATCAGTAATAAATACAAATAAATGTTTCATTAAAGGGTCACAAAGATGATCCAAGGGCTGCAACACCTCTCTTACGAGGATAGCCTGATGGAGCTGGGGTTGTTCAGCCTAGAAAAGAGAAATACTCTGGGACAGCCTTAGAGCTCCCTTCCAATACCTGAAGGGATCCTACAGGAAGGCTGGAGAGGGACTTCTCATAGAGGTGTCTAGCGATAGGATAAGGGAGAATTGTTTGAAACTGAAGGAACGTAGGTTTAGACTGTATCTTAGGAAGAAGTTCTTCAGTACTAGAGTGGTGGGACTCTGTAATAGGCTGCCCAGGGAGGTTGTGGATGCCTCCTTCCTTGAGATGTTCAAGGCCAGGTTGGATGAATCCTTGAACAGCTGAGTCTAGATGAGAGGTGCTCCTGCCCACGGTGGGGAGGTTGGAGTAGATGATCTCTAAGAGCTCTTCCAACCTAAGCCATTCTATGAGTCACAAAGGCATAAGAATTCACATATAGCAAAGATTTTATTTTAAATAAGCGTTTTTGGAAAAACTGTTTACAAACATAGGAAGGCAGAAGAGATGTAAAAGTGAAGAGTAAGCCACGGTATAGACAAAGATCAGAAAACCCATAAAACACACTCTGGCAATGTAGACTGTGGAGTTTTTATCTGTCAAAACTACTTATAGTCAATGTTACACACACTGAATTGATCAATACCAACAACCACGATATAATAGCAATGATAATACTTCATGTTCTCTAAAATACCGGTTGTGTGCTGTTTTTAGAGCACTTTATAAATGAAGCCTCACAAGGGAAGGATGTTAGCTGAATTTTATAGACATATAAACTGAAACCCAGTGGCTAAACCCTGGTTTGTTAGTTTCATGCTGGTCTTTTTCCTCTTACAAGGCCTTCCTTATCTGGCACACGTTGCTCCAGTCACAACAAATTAAAACACCTAAAAACTAATTCCAGTGGGCACTAATAAGAAGTACCCCAGGTTTAATCATTATTTCCAACAGGTTTGGGTGTTTGTCTTTTTGTGGTTTTGTTTGTTTCTTTTAATGCAGGCTATTTAAACAATGTATTTCAGCAAGAAGAAACAAATAGAGCAGCTCCCGCATTGCATAAAGATCTAGAAATGAAGTATCACTGTTTAGTTAGCTTAAAAAACAACAAAGAAACCCACAACAAAACCCCCACACCTAATCATAGATTTTCCAAATGATACATCACACAAGTCCTAGCTGTTGGAGAGGATTACACTTTTAAGCTAATGTCTAATTAGCACATTTTGAAAGAAATGTAAGAGCACAAGCTATCCTCTACAGGGCATGCAAGTCAATCATCATTAAAGCTTAAACACTGTTCCATGCGTATTTTCTGCATTATAAAAGAAGGAGTCTGGAATTAAACCCAAACTACACATCTGTGTAGGATGCTGATAGATATCTTGATATGGTGTCACTATTTCAATTTACTTGCATATTGTTTGATACAAGCTCAGGGAAATATGGCAAGCTGTGCCATGAACAGAGTGTTCTCTGAAGCTGTATGGTGTCTCTTTTTATTAATTGAGACTCTACCAAACTCTAAATTTATAAAATACACAAGAAAAAAATATTAAATTATTCATCAGTGATAAGACAATTAAGAAGCAAACTGAGGACCAAGTGGAAGCTTGGTCCTGAGGGAAAACAGCTGGTCCTCTCATTAGAAGTACATTTTGGCAGCAAAATAGCCTCTGAACAGAGGGAACCTGCTGCTAAAACAGCCTTAAGAGTCAAATTTAGGAGCAACTGACAAAGACTCATTTGAGGAGTGAGATGAGTATACTCTGCTATCACTGTGTGGCTGGTGCAAGCTGCATAACTGCCATTTTTGGCAAAAAGGTGCCCTGACTCTATTGCACTTTGGAGCCACAAGATGAGAAGGCAGCTGCCTCAGCCACTGGGCAACTTTGTGCTGCTGTGCCAAACTCCATAGAAATTACCTTAAAATGCATGACAATGTTATTTGTACTGAATAAGCCCTTAGCTGAGCACAGAATCTAGCAATGAGGATGGTGCCTGAGTCACTGCATCACCCTGCACCCCCTACTTCAGATTCCTTATCAAACAGAAAAGCATACTGCAGACCCCAGGCCACGCATGGCTGGCCTAGGATTCTACCCCAATGAAATAGAAGAACTTTGGTGCAATGCCTTTTACAGAGTGAAGCAGCACACACAAATCCAGATCCACCCTGCTCTAGCCTGGTTCATAGAGTCAGAACTACTGCTTCTTTCCTTCTCACTCTCTCCTTCTACTGTCTTTAGCTTGTAGAGTGTTTTTCACACCTTCCTTTTGTGGATTTAATTTCTTTTCCTATCCTGCCATTTATACAAGCTCAGAAGATTTACCCCTTGGCTCGTCATCTCTTACAAGCTATCCACCAAGATAATCCATCTGAGACTCCTAGTAAAAAAAAAAAAAACAAAAACAAAAAAAGCCCACAACCAACTAAACAACAATCACTCACAGCACCACAAAGGACTTACTAATTTGTGCAATTCCCTTACAGAAATTCATAATTAGTGACAAGTGTGATTTATGTTAAAGACAGTATCCTTAAACATGCCTACAGCAAAATAAGTAAATGAATAGCTGTGCCACCCACTGAAATATAAAATTCCCATTCAATGCCATGCACCTTGTTCTACACGTCTCAGAAACCTTTTCAAATAACAAAGGTCCATTATTTTTTTTGTAACACAGAAATGCAAAATCAGATACTTCATCTTAATTTCACACAATTTTACTTATTTAGATAAAATACTGCTAAGAATGCCATCCTCTTCTTTCCCATATTACTCTGTGTGTGAAGTATCTTTACAGATGGAAGTAGAAACACCAAACAAATTTTTTCCTGATCAAATAATTCTGCTTAAAATTGTTACTCCAATTGTCACCTAAGATTTAAGCATCCTGCATAACTGGCAGGATTTCTGACATCCTTTCATAGCACCAAATTAGTCCTAACCTCTTTCCAAACCTGATTCATCATACAAAATCCAGTCTTTCTGTATCCGTTCACTTGGGTCAGCTGGCAAAATACACACTTCAGCCTTTCCTACTGCTCCAGATCTGTCATACCACAGTGGGTTTTGCATAAAAAGAAATGGCATGCTACTATATTTGCTACAGTTTTAGGGCCTTAGTTATAAATACTTCAGATGATGCTGTAGACAGGTACTCAGGTGATGTAGATTTCAGCTCATCACATGCACAACAAGAAGAGTTACAGATTCAGCTGGATCAGTTCTACACTAATTTACCTGAGTTGATCAAAGAAAAAGGAAGCATACACAATGTAGAATTTCTGAAGTGATGGAATTTATACATACCATGTTAACAATTTATCAGGTACACAGAGTGATCTGGGCTTATACAGGCACTGGAGTACACAGGACAACGTGCCAACATAGACAAAGGATCTCTGCTACACATCAGTGGTCTCACTGCCCTGGTACCATGGCTGAGCAGGCGAAGCAGCCCAATCCTGCTGGTCCTGAGCCAGCTCCTGGCAGAGTCGTGATGCTGAGCTGCAGGAACTGGGCTGCTGGGACAGGCAGAAACCCCTGGACCACACCCCAAGGACCCAGAGCCCAGAAGCAATGGTGGAGGAAGAGGGAGTTGGCAAGGACGTTCCCAGGAGGCGAGGAGAGGAGTGGAAATGAGAGAAGGGGAATAGAAAAGGCAGTGGAGGAGCTGCACCTTGCTCAGGTAAGTGGGAGCTACAAGGAGACAGGACCAGGAGAGCAGAGCAAGGAGGTTGTTAAAAGAGGGAAAGGGAAAGGAAAAGCTGCAGAGCTCCTCCAAGACAGCTTGAATTTCTCCTCAGGCAAGATTCAGGGTGAATGAAAGTATAGGGACACAACCAGGAGAGCTGTCAAGGACAGGACAAGGGAGGAAAGCAGCATTGAACAGGGTAAAGTGTACTACACACTGAAGGCATATCTATAGCTGTATCTGAGCTATATCACACACTGCAGACATAGCTGCACCTGTAATTACTTATAAATACACACTCATCTTTTTTTGATCAGTGCTACAGAGGTGCATCAATTTGTGTAATGGATTCATACCTTTTTTCTTAATCCTAGCAATATTATCTCATTTACAAATTCAGAGACGTTACTGGGCAGTCCTATGAATATAGTTCTTAAACCTCAGTACTGTTTCAGAGGGTTTAAAAAATAGTGAGCCAATATCTATACAGTTATAGAACATAAGTTAAAACGATACTTTCATGAATAGATCATTATTCTTTCAACACTGTAGCTCTGGGAAAACTAAATTACTTTTATTTCTCGAGAAAGTGCAGGCTTTGCAAAAAATGCTTCTGCTAAGGCAAAACAACCAACTAACCAACTCAAACCAATCAAAAATCCACTAAAACCCAAACCAAAGCAACAATAAAAAACCCCAAACAAACAAAAATAAGCAACAGCAACAAAAAACCTAACCCAACACCAAAACAACCATCATCTTAATCCATGTTAGAGAAATTATTTTCGTCTTCCCACTTAGGCAATACTGTTTGAAGGATCAACCTCACCCAAAATAATTACTGATAAAGGAACTATTTTAACCTCAACAGTTCAAGAAACCATCTTTAGAGTCAGTCCTATTCAAAGCAACCAACCACAAGACAAAACAGATGCTGCTCCTCTATGTTCTATACTCCTCAAAAAGTGAGATTGTTATTCCTAAACTAACATAAAGAGATCTGCCTCTTCCCTATGCATTAACAATTAATATGGATCCTGCTTATAAGCATCTGTAATGCTTTAGGCTGTATTTATGGTGTGATAACTGTGTCATTTTGAGACACGGTGCACCATGATGATAGAAAGACATAACTGAGCTGTTCACTCATGCTCCTGTCTGAGGGACAACACTGTTATCTTGTTACAAAATACTGCCCCAAGCAATGAAAAGTTTCATAAATCTTTTTTGTACCAGTGTTGTCAGCTTCTATTTTTGCCTGTGGCTGAATGTGATTATAATCTGTTTTCACCGTACAAGAAAACAAAGTGATCGAGAATATAATGACTGGGGAACATTTTGGAGCCCTCCTGAGCTGCAGGATATTTCCAGCTGCTAGCATAGCTGATAACAGACTTAATAGAGCTAATGATTTCTAATACCACTAACACAAGGCTATTTTCACAGTGGGTAAATAATGACTCTTTTGTTTTGGAAATAGTTAAGGAGTCATGTCGATGTTTGATAAGTACATGATACAGTATAAAAGCAGCAATATTTGGGTAACTAATGGTAGATTACACGATAGCTAGAAGATAATATACTGTTTTGTTTCCTGTTAAGAACTTGAAAGTTTATAACCCTGTTAAGACCACTGTGACAGCAAGGAGATTTCACTGTAAACAATTACACGTAATGTTTTAATCTAGGCATAAAAATGCATCCATTTATTTCAGTGCACTGCATCTTTGTTTTTATGTTGATAATTAATATTATGAATCTTCACTAGAAATAAAATAAAACCTAATTGGATAGTAGAAGAAATTTTCTTGAGGGCTGAAGGCAAAAACTGCATTGAAGGGACAAACTACAAATACCATATATGCCCATAAAAGTTTACTTGGTCATGACTCCATGAAAATTAACATCATCATCTTGGTTTCCTCCTTTCCCAGTGTGCAATCTGTGTTCCCTCCCGTGTTCCCACCAGGGAGAACTCCACTCTGTAGGCTCAAAGATTCCTTCCAGGTTTTATGACATTATAAACAAATAATTTTCTATTGTAAAAGCATATTTCTGCTTCCCTTGCACATACAGATCTTCTATTTTTCTTTAAAGACATTGGAACACTATTTCCCATGAAGTTCCTGGCAGCTATCAGGACTTTTGGAGCTATTTGGAACTCCTATCTTACTCACTGTTGTACTCTGCAAACTATTTCATTACTCCCTCCCCTTACCCCCAACTTTTTCCTTTCCAGCAGCATTCCCCTACCCTATTCTTGGTTTTCTGTCTGAAGTCTCTATCCCTTCTGTGGCTGTTGAGTGGGGTCAGGCTCAGGCTCTGTTGCAAGGAAATGTGGGCAGCAGTCAGATTCTGCCCCTTTTCCCCCCAGAAGGGAGCATCCCCATTCTCAGGGTGGTCTGAGACAGCTGCTGCTCTGTGAATGGGGCACAGAATGAGGGACAGGCAGGTTGGGGAGGAAGCAGCACTGGTCTGAAAGCAAAACTCAGTGTGGAAGTGTGCATTGGTGAAAGCATGGCTGTCAGCAGATAGTTTTATTGCCATTTGAGCTTTCTGAGCTGTACTGAACAACAAAGGGAATTCCCTACATAATGTTGTATTTCAGCTGTGTGTTCCTGTATCCCCAAAATGGGTGGCATCAAGCTGCTTACAATCCAAACTTCTCAACAAACTAAAAAGTTAATTATAATTCTGATGAAGGAAACAAATTAAGGTTTAAATAAAGTAACTGGAGGCAGGCAGAGCTCTTAACATCAAAATGAAAGAAATAAAAGGACTTATGGCACAAACAGGGAATAATAAATGGTGTAATGCGGCAAAGCAACATCTACCTATTATAAACTTCATAGATTTTAGGAAAGCATATGATAACCCCCATTGCGATTCATTTTCACATATCTTGAAATATTACAGGAAGCAAGCAAAAATAATTAAGTTTACCAAACTGTATTTCAAGGTAGGGCTTCTACAGTTAAATGAAACGCAAACTTAAGCAAAGAGTCTAATGCAGCTGCCGGTGTCAAACTGAGAATGCAATCTTTTCTCTTGTTTGTCACTGCCATTGTTTCATTACGAGAAGAAATTGTAGACTGGAACAACAGAAATATTTCATGGTGTGAGTTAATAGCAGATTTTGTTTGTGCTGGTGATACAGCAGTTCTAAGTGGCAGGTCAAGCTTGCAAGGAACACCATGAGATTGTTCTACATCACAAATAAATCAGGTTAAATATTATGGAAAATAAATCTAGCAGGAACTCCAGGTTCCAAATCAGGTTTTGTGTTAGAAAGCCAAGAAATACAGGGTTTGTAAATTTATATACTTGACAGACATGAGCAAGCTAATAGATATAATCATAAGGAAACTATATGATGATCAAGTAATGCAACAGTTGCATTCACTAACTTCAATGACTTGCTCAAATGTTACTTCTCCCCAAAGCCTCCTGACAGGGAAGCAAGAAAGCCACTAGCTGCAGTTATTGATATGCGCTCTGAATGCTAACACTTTCAGAAAACATTAGGAGTTACATTAATTCCTAAATGCTAAGATTCAGAATTCAGCAACTTCTTATTTTTTTGTGTATATATATATATATAGTTTTTATTAGCACTCAACAGAAGCCAGAAATTCAAGATACACTAAAAATGAAACTAGAGCACAAAACATAGCTGACACACCACCGACAATTTGAGAGGCATGTCAAAGGGCCTTAAACCTGTCTTAAACAGTCTTAAACCTGAGAATATTGAGCAAGTCTGAGAACAAGATGATTAAGCTGCTCAAAGAATAAGAATTAAGGACTGCTTAATTAAAATCAGCTATAGTATCACAGGGCAGAGATATACCCCATGCGTTAGCATATAAAAAATGATAAAGTGGGAATTTTGGAGATCAAGGAACTCTTCTATAACAAAACAGGAGTTGTAATGCCAACTAAAATTAGATTTAAACATGTAAATCAGGAATTTATGATAGGAATAGATAGTTATTAGAAAAAAGTTAATAATCTGTTAGAGAGTTAAATATTTTCACTATTTGGAAAATGTTTATGGAGTGGAAAAATTCTGGTAGAGAGTACTTATAGATCTTGAAAACTGAGAATATATATATAGGGAACAAATCTTGCTAAGTCTAAAAGCTATCATATTTTGTTTTAAAAAATTAAAATACAATACACTAGGCTGTCCTTCAAAAGGAAGTAAAGATACATTACAGGTGGTGGGATAGAAGATTCAATTCTGTGTTAACAAATGCAAGAGCAGTTTGATTTTTTTCTATTGATTATAAGCTACCTAAATGAACTCCAAGGAGAAAGAGGTGTGGAGGTATGATTTTTTTGTAAACAGACCAACGAAAACAACTGTACTACAGTAGAAATTTCAGGATAAAATTTTAAATGCATAACAATGAAAGAAAATCAGAATGCAGCACATTTGCTGAGCTCTGACATTGGTTGGCTACATATTGCGTCCTTGTTATGGAAGTGAAAGACCATCACAGGTGGCTTACAACATACCTTGTGGTAACCTGCACCAATATGCCAAGTTAAGAAACAGAACCCTCACACTGCATGGAAGGTGTTATGTGTTATTCTACAACAAGCCTGCCTCAGTCATGCTGAGCATTGTGAACAGAAAGAAAAAAAGATGAAAAATGTTTGTTTACCAAAAGTGTTCTCTGTAAAGTTAGATTGACATTTGGAATGTGACACTCCCTCCCCCAATTCCCTCCCCCCCCCCGCATTCTCTGCTGCAGACAGAGCTGATCCATGTGCACTGGGAGCAGAGGAAACTCAGGAATACTAAGGACCCTAATGCATTCCCCTGACTGGCACATAGGATGCTGGGATCCGTGGTCACAGTGCCAAATGGGTTCCAACAGTCTCCTCAAGCTCTCTGCATTTGCATCTGTGTATTACTGAACACAAACCCATCATTTGTTAACAGGCTATGTTCCTACATAGTTTGTTCTATCTGTATAGTGTGGACTTCCGTAAGAAATCCCACAGATTCTGTAAGAGAACTAAGATTTAGAAATGCTACGAAGTGCACAGATGCATATTTTTGACACTTCAGTCTTAGCTGAATGAAGCCAGTATTTAAAAGCCAGTCAGTAATCTCTTCCAGTGAATTTTAAACTAGTATTTTAGTGTGATGTGCGTGCACATCCAAATATGGTGGCTGAGAATAGACACTTCCTGTAATGTCACCCTCAGGTGATAAGCACAGGATTTGGCTTGGTGAAGTGCTGTCTTGGACTAATAAAGGAAGGGAACTTACCCAAAGGCTCAGGCAGCCAAAAGGTGGCTTGCGATTGACTCCTGGATATAGCAGGAAGCCATGAATGCAATCACAGTTTCAGACGTGACCATCAGGTGTCCTGCTACTGCAAAGGACAGGCATTCTCTGGCCCAGGATTTCTGTGGTGAGATCACCTACATTGCCAGCATAGGTGAAACAAGGTATTTCTCTATCGGCATAGATGAATCAATTATGTGAGAAACCCAAATAACATATTACAGAGGCAGTTAGATCATGCCCAATTTTGTAAACATGCAGAGCTGTTTAAGAGATTGGATATACATCTGTTCCTGGCTGGATATTGTTGAACTGAATACCTCTACACGTGGTTCAAGTATGGCTGTGCAGCACCTATGCCTCATGGCTTTTACAGTGCAGACAGGCAGTATGGCCAAGATGCAGTGCCCAGTGTGGAGCTCAGAGGCCAAGCTAGGGCATGCCAAGCTCTGAGTAGCAGACACAGAATCATAGAATCATAGAATCAAGAAGGCTGGAAGAGACCTCAAAGATCATCGAGTCCAACCTGTCACCCTAAACCTCATGACTATCTAAACCATGGCACCAAGTGCCACGTCCAATCCCCTCTTGAACACCTCTAGGGATGGTGACTCCACCACCTCCCTGGGCAGCCCATTCCAATGGCCAACCACTCTCTCTGTGAAGAACTTTCTCCTCACCTCCAGCCTAAACCTCCCCTGG
Source organism: Indicator indicator (assembly GCF_027791375.1). NCBI lineage: Eukaryota > Metazoa > Chordata > Aves > Piciformes > Indicatoridae > Indicator > Indicator indicator. The sequence goes on from NC_072027.1 coordinate 14,893,583, forward strand.
CGCAGCTTGAGACTGTGTCCTCTTGTTCTGGTGCTGGTTGCCTGGGAGAAGAGACCAACCCTCTCCTGGCTACAGCCTCCCTTCAGGTAGTTGTAGACAGCAATGAGGTCACCCCTGAGCCTCCTCTTCTCCAGGCTAAACAGTCCCAGCTCCCTCAGCCTCTCCTCATAGGGCTTGTGCTCAAGGCCTCTCACCAACCTCGTTGCCCTTCTTTGGACATGCTCTGGACATCTGGTAGCTCAGTGTCCCTTTGGTTCATCACAAAACATCCCTAACTTGTTAAAGGGACTAATGTATCCCCAACAGCAAATGGAGGAGTCCTCCATTTTATAAGCACATATGTGCTTATATTTGTGCTTATAATATGTGTCCATATTATAAGCACAACTTATGGATGGACTTAAACTGCACAAATGAAGTTAGAACATCCTGTTTCTTTACATTATATATATACATATATAGACAGATAGATAGACAGATAGATAGATAGATATTATTTTCACTTGTAAGTCAAGCCATTTATTGGTATATATTGCTGAAATGAACTGGAACATCAACTGAGCAAAATAAAGACAAAGGCATTGCTTAGGCACAGGCTAAGTACTTCTATTAGTGCCATAAACGATACACAATAATACATTGTCTTCAATTTTCTAACACGTCATAATTCTTCAGTGAAAGAGGCAATACTCTTCTGCTCTCATTTTTCAGTAATTCACAAGACTCATACTAACCAGTTCAGACACAGCTATAACACATTTGTTCTTTAGATATTATTAAAGTTACACCTCTGAATTTCTATCTCCAAGCAATTAAAAATCCAGTGCAACTGGCAAAAAAAACCTGCTGGCCAAGGAGATGTTGCATAGTAAAAGCAGAATAAGGCTTCTCAAGATCATACATTAAAGAGCTACAGTGCTGCAGGCTTTGTTTATTAACATTTGATAAGACTGTAAGAGACAGGCATGTTGTCTGCCTCAGTGTTATGGGGGATGTGGAAAAAACGTATCTCACGATTCATAAAAGCTAGAAATAGCTCAATCTTTATTTGTGGTCTCTGAATTATCTATCTGGCACTGTCACTTGTCAGGCTTGCGCAGGCATACTGCTGGGCTGCTTTCACTCCCATCCCACAGAATAGGAGACCTCTGAAAAAAGAAAATCTATTTCCCTTTTCTGTTTCTAAACATCATGTACTTTCCAAAATTGTATTATTTTCTTGAAGTAAAACCAACAATAACTGTTATGTGAGAGAAGAAAATAAAAAAAAAAAAAAAAAGAGGGAACTAGAAGTGATAAATTCTGGCATTGGCAAGGATGCTGCTGGGGGAAACGCACAAAATGTATTCGCTTGCTTTGATGTTTCATAGAGGTAGAGCTTCCAGACTTGAATAAGGCAGGTGAACATTACCATTGTTTATCTTTATATATACGTAGATACATATATATCGCTACTATTACTAACTCAATAAACAGTTTAAATGCACATTATACTTCCTTATCACATTCCTATCTATCAAATTTTGACACAGAGGTTTACTTTCCTAAACATGTTCATCAGTACTGTTTCCTATCGAGCTGGTGATTATCATCTACAAATCAGTTGGTATTTATCCCGGGATCTACATGAATGCAAACAACCTTTCCCTTCCAGATGATGTTCCACAGTATGGTGCAGCATGTTTTCCTCCCAACAAGGCTTTGTGTGCCACCATTGTAGTGTGTAACAAATGGTGAACTCATGGTGCATAAAATTTACCCCAACCAAAACAGAAGGGTCACAGAGGCCCTTGAAGGCTCCGTAGGGGGTCATGGGTATCAATCCATAGGCATGAAAAGGGAGCAGGCAGGTGCCTTAGCTATCTTGCTCCTACATCCCTGCTCACCACCAATTATTTTATTGGGTTCCATTACCAGCCTTCATGCCCAAATTGATTGATTATCGCAGAACACTTTTTCCATGTCTGCTCTCTTCTAGGCTGATCTGATTGCTCTCATTATTCCTTCTTTCCAACAGAGAGATATTCATTACTCAGTATGTAAATCAGACTGGTTCAATCCTTTGCTTATAGCTCCAAATGTGTCACTACACACAGATGATACTGGTATTTCCTCCTTACTGAACTATTTCACATGGCAGCTTTTAACCAAACAGATTTATGGAAGGAACTGAACACAAACTGTTAAAATGATTATTATAAAGCAAAAAATCCACAGGAAGCATAACAGCTTCCTGAGGCCTCTGGAAATTCAAACATTCCTTGTTTAATTCTCATTTAAGCCTCCAAGATTTCAAGCTAGTCATTTGAGAAAATTAAAACAAAAAATACAGTTTGCAAAACCAAACTACACCTGTAAAGCAGCCTAGGTTCTGCAGCACTCCGGACATTATCAGCTCCCTGCTAAGAACAAGGAAGAATGTCTTTAAGCCGTCATCTGCTTCCATTCTGTGTCTTCCTTTCTTTTGCCACAGTGTGCCTCTATGTAAATGGGATTTATTCATTCAGAGGCATTGGCATACCATTACTTTTGTCAAAACTGGTCTCACTCTGTTGTTTCTGCGTTCTTATAAATGAACTGGAAAAGCAATTAAGATTCGGTGGTGCTCGGGAGAGGGGAGGGGGCAGCAGCGCGCTGTTGCTAACACAATCTCCGTAGGCGGACACGAGTGCAGAATGACTGCATCTCTGTGTAGAGGGAGATAAGAGAAGTGACAGAGATTAAAACAAATTGTTGATCCATACCAGAGAGGAGCTAGGCAAACAATAGCAGTAAAAGCATAAATGTCAATTTGCGATGATAAAGGATACAATCTAAATGTAATATGAGAGGCCTCCAGACAAAAGGAAGAAATAGAAATTACACATTACTGAAGTACCAGATGCAATAAACAAACAAATATGTAAACACACACATGAATATGCATATGGAAAAATTCAGATCACAGGACTAATTGCTCACAAAACTATATTTCCAAGTAAATTACAGAACAATTGCAAAAAAAGCTTGCTAGATTTGAAAGGAAAAGTCTTATATATGCTCCTGATAATTTTGTTTTAGTTTGGAATAATCTACATGTATCTCAGTGGGCCTTCCCCTACCCCTTGCATTTGCATATTGATGGCACAACTGTCCACAAGACGCAGAAACCAATGCCAGGAGATTCTTTCTCACAAGAAGCTGGCTTTTTATCTGCTGAAAAGAGCTGTCAAAAGGTTTCTCTAATTGCTTTCACAATTTCCTCTCCTCTTCCCCTTAACAGTTTCTAGGACCCTATAGCAGGTTGCCAGATGAATTAAGGTTTTGAAGCTTATTTAAATAACCTCATGCTTATTCTAGCCCTAGCAAAAAATAGTTTCATCCAGACTACGGCCTAACAAGCAGTCACACATACCTGTGAAAAGACCTATCCAAAATTCACTTACCACAATCATTCTGGGTAGTAATATTGCTACATTCCACCTGATACTGTTGGATGATCCAAAACTTCATTTTGTTATGAAAACATAAGACACCTAAGAAGGTTAAATTTAACCTAATACGAAAAAGTTCATAAATACAAATGAAATTGTTAAATGCTACACATTAATAATCAGTTTCTAAAGCACAGTACTGCAACAAAAATTGCTGCAGTGCCACCAGACTGGGAAACATCCCATTTATGAATTTGACCTGTGGTTGGGGTTGCCTGCAGACACACATCAAGCTGTCAGGATCAATTTTTTGATGTGAACAAACATCCACGGTAAACCAAATTAAGCAAAAAACGTGCATATATAGACATATGCAGCTCCACACAAACGCATTCAGCCAGTGTAATTACACATGATAGCTGCATGAGAATTGCCGCTATATTGAGCTGTGCATTTAAATAATCACCATTCCAGGTGCCTGGCGGTAGTGCCACGCTGCCACTGCAATATCAAATGATAACAGTGGCCATCTCTTTACAGTTCCCTCTTGACTCAACTAGCCTTCAAATGTGTAGAGATGAGAGAAGGTGGGAAAGAATGAAAACACACAGGCTCTTTTTTTTTTCCAAGCTGGAAATGCAATTCCTTTTTGAAACATAGTCTCTAAATATTCTGGGTAAGGCTTGACAAGGCTCTGAGCAACCTGATCTAGAGGAGGATGTCCATGTTTCACTGCAGGTGGAGTTTGGACTAGATGACCTTTTGAAGTCCTTCCAACCCAAGCCATTCTATGATTCTATGAATATGAGGTGAAAAAATCCAGAATAATCTATTATAATGTTATTGCTGTTGCATTTGAGTCCTTCAGAAGGCTCTCAAAACTACTTAAGTTACTGTGTTTCAAAATCCAGCTAATAGGCAATTCTATTATCCAGCACCTTACAAGCCACACTCACTTTTGGTTATTAAGAAGGACCTGTGACAATAACACATTATAAAACATGCAATATTTTTCTTTAAAATGTTCTTTTTAGAAACATGAGCTTCTGCTCAATCTGTCTTACAAGATGAGGTTTCCATTCACAACTACTTTGTATTCTATTAATGTAAGCTTCCCTTTTTGTTTACAACCAAACGACACTGATACTGTGCATTTTCAGTAGTTTAATTTTGACTGTATCCTACAAATACATTAAAAGGAAATCTCAATATGCAATACAGCTGTTTCAAATACTGCATCTATTAATTGTTATTCCAGGCAAAAAATTGATATTTATTTTGCAAACATTCTGTCATTTTCTGCATAGTGGTTTTTTAACATTTATCTTATTCTTAAAGATTAATTCCAATGTAGCTGCTCATGCCAAGATTAGTAAAACTGATACAAGAATTTCAATGATAAAAAGGCAATAAATAAGTTTACATGTCCTCAACATTTCTGACAACTTCCTATCTGTACATATATCCTATGCACTATAAACTCCAGCAACTATTAATCTTCACCTGAATATTCTGCTTTTCTTCCTCATAACAGCCCTAAACTGCCTGGTCACCATTCCACAAGAAAACATATTGGTCGCTTCTTCTGGAAAACAAACAGCAGGAAGGTTTTGTTTGAACAGCTGTAACACACTGTTCTCTGCAGCAGAGATAAGGTATGTGGAAGTGCAGTGACTCTGTGTCAGGGAAACACTTCCTGTCGTCCCTCTGTCCACGTACATGAGAGCTTTTTTTCACTTCAAAAATGTCACTTTTTCAAGGCCTTTACCTGCAGTCAGTTGCCTGCCTGGATCAAAGAAAGGCTTTTCCTCTTCCCCCTGCAGCTGCAGGCTACTGCACACCAGGCATTTATGACAGGTGATACAACAGCATCATACTTATATCACATTTTTCAATATATGTGACAACAAAGGCCATCAAAATTATAAGGAACTGGTGGCAGCCTCATACCCTCCTCTGAACTGTCTTGACTTCCAGTGTCTGTGCTCACTGTGATGAAATTACTAGCAAAGCATCTCTGCAGCAGTGATAGCACATATAGGGAGGACTAGACACAGCTAACCTTTTGCTGCCTCTTGCTCAAAGAGCAGCACTCCTTCTTCTCCAGGCAGCAGCTGTAGCCAGTAGAGGCACCTGAATGTGTGGAATCCACAGAATCTGAGGATCTTGAGTGTGGTGCTGGGGTAGAGACAAGCCCATCTCAGAGCGGTGACATGAGTGCTTCCCATTTCCATCTTACACTGCAATCTCCACCATGGGGAGAAGTTCCCTGTATTCAAGTGCTGCTGCACTTCCACCTACAGATGAGATTGGGAGGATTTGGGATTATGGAGAGGAGAGTAAGAGATTCTCGACTCACAATGACCTCCTGTGCAATGGGTATCAGGGTGATGCAAAACATTTCCTGCTGTCAGCACTGCAGAAGACACTGTTGCACACTGTGCACTCTCTAAAGCACTTCTTGGTGGGCAGAGACAAAGGATCCTACTGATAAATTCGATACAGAGCTGAGAACCAGACCTGCAATGGAAGCCACCAAGGGATGCCAGGCTGTGGGACAGGACACTAAAATTAGCCTACTCAGGCATGGGACTTGTCTGTGACTGATTAGTCAGAGAACAAGAAGCCTAGGATTGAGTGCTAGAAAAGATTAAGTGGGATGAGGAGTTGATAAATGGAAAGTTGTCAGCCAGTGTGATGGAGGCAACAAGAGAACACCACATTCAGGTGCTGGGAGAAGTAAAACAGAAAGACATACCTAGCAAAGAGAGACACCTGGGAAGATCTCAGTAAAGAAAAGAGGAATTGAAAACCATGGAGAAGAGAAGGGAAAAGAAAACCAAAACCAAACTAAATGAACAAACAAACAACAAAGCAAGACAAACAAATGCCCCCCATGAAGCCAGACATGGAAAGATTGAAAGTCTTAAGAAACACTAGTAGATGAGCAAGGGAAATGAGAACTAGGACTGGATAGACAATCAGATTCTGAGCTAAATGAACAGAACAGCTGGAAAAAGACCGCCAAGAGACCAGTAGGAAGAGTATCCTGCTCCTCTGGGGTGTGGCACTGGGGCTGGCCACAAAGCTGCCATGGTTGAGGGGACCATAATGATGCTCCAGCTTTCTGTACCCTGAGCACTATAACTGAGCAACTTCAGACTGAGCAGACAGCCTTACTTCTGAGAATTAGCAACCTTCTACATGCTTGATTTCACAACTTCAAGCTTAAGATCTTTTAAGGTTCTGTGTGTTTTATCTTTCTTCAGCCATTTTGTTGTAAAACAGAAAAGCAGTGAACAGAGCACAATAACTTCAGCTGGTGAGCAGGAGTTGCAGCTGCTACCAAATATCATGCAGCTATTAATTTATTTGAGGGTTATCCTTATTATTTCCCATCACAATAATATTCAATAAGCTCTGTACATACACTGATAGAAAACAGACTTCATGGTTTCTGTCAGCAGTGCTGTAATTGTTATAAGTTTGAATTGTTATTTGAAGTTTCCTGAGCTGCTTTGTTAACTAGTGAGTCGATCTCAATTTTCCACTGACACCAAAGCAGAGCAGATTAACTTGGAAGCGATGCGCACAGCTTCAAGTGCTGCTGGATCATTTGTCGTTATTGAATGAAGGCAGATTTCTGCATTATATTACACACTGCTACTGCTGCCCTGGTTTTAAATATTGGTATTTTTTTCAACACTCTTTGTCAATTAACCTACATTTAGAGGACTTTTTAGCTAAATAAATATTCCTGCATGGTGAAAGTCAGAATTAGGAGAAAAGTCCTGAAAAGCCAGCTTATAAATGAAATTCTGATTTCAATAAATTCGTTCTTCTCAGAGAGATACATTTCCAGAATAAATTAGCATTTCTAATATCGTTACCTGAATATAGCAAACCTGTACTGTAAAGGGTCTTGGCACTGAATGATGATAAGCATCAGAGGCTTAATGTTTAATTACTGAACAGAGTTTTCTAGAGAGTTAAGTGCTAATATCAGTCACTTGCTGCTGTTGGCTGTGTGGCAGAATATTGTGGTTGTTATGATCTATCAAGGAGAAGTGATTCATAAACTTTGCTGTGTGCTACTCAAATGCACAGCTGGTGGGAATGAAAAATGGACAGCTATTTATGGCAGTAAATCCCAACAGGAAACCTCTGACTTTAAACATACATGCAAAATAAAGTCTTAATGAGAAGAGGAACACACACTCCTAGATATTGTGAAGCACAGAACACAAATTAGATACTGATACTTCCCCTTGTATTTGTATATTTTATGGGCTATGAGATCTCCGAATTGTAAGATTTACTATGACTAAACTAATTTTTATGTTAATTAATGAAGGTATCCTTCTTGTTCAGCAAAGAGAGGGAAGCAAACTGAGCTTGGCATGTTAATTCAATATCCTCTCAATGTAAACTATTGCAGCAAAGGGACAAAAGAAGGGAGAGATTGAAGAAGATTCAGAGGTCTAATTTCTGGGTTGCTGTAAGCAGTAGGAACACACAGCTAGTTCAGCAAGGAACTGAAGACAAGAAGACCCCTATACATGTTCACATGCACTGATAATTTCAGTGACCAGTGGTTTTGTGGGGAACAGCAGTTGTAGGTGACTGAGCCAGATCTAATGTGTTGGTATTTTTCCTCTGCCTGTTCTTTTGTTTCCAACCATTGAGCAAGCTGAGATACAGTCAGTTTAAAAGCCACACCCCTCTCTCCAATATATTAAGAACAAAACATACATTTGAGCATTCTTTTCACTTTGTCCAGAAGTGCAACCAATAGAGAATGCAAGAAGGCAGCAAGAGTGCTGTGAGCATTTCTGCAGGCACTGCATTCATCAGGGCTGCTGCTCCCCACCAAAGCAATCTTGCAAATACTAGCTCTTAGCACAACTGGTAATGTTCACTTTCAGAGACAACTTCAATAGACAAGAACATGCAAGTCTCATTTCTAGATATGCTGAACAACAGTAAGAAAAACATATTTGGCATGGTGGCAATAAGGGGCACAATTTCTATGCTAAATACACTCTATTAAAAAAAAAATCTACACTTTTCAGTATTGACCTGCTTTTTAGTATGCCTGAGTAGCTGCATACATGTTTAAGAATGAAGGAAAAAAAGAGAAACCCTTCTTTTTCATACAGGAGCCTAAATAGAGATTAATTCCTGAAAATCTAAAACTTGATTTTTTAGATATTGAACACAAATTTAAATTTGCCTGTCAGAGCTCTGTTCTCCACTCTCATCTATTTTAATCTAGTTAATGAAATAACATTTCATATAATAAATAACAGGATAATTAAGCCCTAAACTTAACAGTAATCATTAGATAATGAATCAATGAAAGTCTTGCAAAACACATAGCTTTAAGTTGTTTGCAAAAGAACAGATACATTAAAGTTTTAAAAATGAAGCAGAACCCACAGCTGCTCAAGGAAAGTGATCACTCCTGTTTTGTACCTGCTGGCAATAAGGAAGAACTGAACTGTTTTCTGATAACTAGAAGGAAAAATAATAAGATGCAAGAAGAAAGAGAAAACCCAAACCAGCACAGAAAAGCATAAAACAGAAAAGATGGGATAAAATAGAGAGTCCTCTATCAGAGAAAGGACTAGTAAAAGGTATGGCATGTTTCTGACGCATGGTACAGAGAGCACAGCAATGAGAATCAGTTTAGACTTATAGACGAAAAGACAAACAAGGAACAGCACCTTTCATCATGGTAGGACATACTGCAAAGGAGTCACTGACAGAGAACCCAAAGCAGAGATAATTACAAGCTCATTTCTGCACAAATATCTATAAGGGTGCAACTTTCCAGCTGGTTTTGACAAAGTCCAGACTGCTGCCAAAAAAGACCATTTGGTCCCAGCCTTCCCACCCCAGCCTTGTTCCTTTCTATTGGCAAGTGGTTCCATCAGAATGCTTTGAGTCAAACCAGCCTGGTAATCCAGCTGAAAACAAATCTTGCTACCCAGACTGGCCTAGCTGCCAGTCAGACCACTTTGATGATCCAACTAACCAGGAAGTTTCCAGGACTGGCATAAAGGAAGGGAGAGCAGCAGCAGCATGAAGCCAGTGGCAGGGGAAAACAGGGCTGAGGCTTTTGACAGCAGCACAGTCTTCAGCTGTTGGAAACCAATGACGAAAAAGTACCCCAAGGTATGGATCAGCAATGGGATTCCCTAGCCAATAGCTGATTAACTTTGGATTGTTACCAAACTCTATCCTCTCCTGCACCATGCCTAATGCTTGTGCAACTGTGGGGGAACACGATGCCAGGAGCGACCAGCTTGTGCACTAAGCACTGATGATTTCCCTGAGGGTGAGATTAATTTTCCTATTATCTAGAAGGGTCAGCCCTTTCCTGGGGTTTTGGTGATGAGACAAGGTGGGGATTGCAACAGGAATGAACAGCCCACAAGGAAACGTGTGCTGTCAGAGCACATCCTGACACCCTGCCAAAGCCAGAGGGAACCGAGCAAGGAGCTCTTGGGCCACTCAGAGGTGTGTGGAGAAGCACTTAGTGTGAGAGGTTCTGTAGAACTCATTACATGTACTGTTACTTCATTTGGCTCTATTAAGCACTATTTACAGAAGACCTAGGCTTTAAGAAAATCATTAGCCAAAAACAAAAATCTTGTCTGCATCCCTCCAAAGAACACTATGAGTGATCTTAATCATAATTTAAGAGAGATGAAGGAAGAAAAAATTATTGTAATAAAAATTTCATATATGTATTTAACACATTTTGAAGGATAAAGATGTTGCCAACAGTCTCATGACTGAAGCAGATATAATCTACACGTCACTCCAGTGACATAAGGCATTTTTACCAGTGGATAAAAAAAATTGTGACACAACAGTATATTCAGACACGTGTGTGTGCATACACTCAGAGTAGTTCTACTAATTCCTGAGTAGTTTAGCTTGCTAAAAAAGATCACATTTTAATTCTGATTTAATATTAGAGTTTATTTCACTATGTAGATGAATCCCTATTTAATAATAGGATTTTGATAACTAAAATTTATGTCATCTGTGAAACACCTATTTTAGTTGCAAAAGAGTTGGATAATGATGTGTGGTTTTGTTAAGACAATCAACTATGACTGAAACAACCTTTATAAGCGAACTCTTTCACAGCTGACTACAGCACTCTCTGTAAGTCATTCTAAAGTCTCTCTTAACTTGACCAAAGAGGTTATTTGGCTAGCGCTGTACTGCACTCAAACAGAAGACATAGGCAGGCTGCACTTAGGATGCCGTGAAGCTGTATATCACTTGGATGAAAATGAGGCACTTTAGAAACACTGATGCATTTTAAGAAAAAGGTGTCAATCTGCTGCAGAAGTGACATCAGTCAGCTCCTGTTCTAGATGGGCAGGGAAGTTCACCTCTGTATATTCAGCTGTGGCTCCTCATAGCAATGAGATCAGTTTGAGCCAAAACCAGAGCTGACTTAAGCTGCCAAATGAAGGCAGTATTTTGCCTGTAAGTCTCAGTACTGGTGAATAATCAAAAGAAAAGGCTCTCAATATAGGCATCATTACAGGAAACAAGGGCCTGGGTCTGAGGCTTGCTGCATGTCAGCACTGAGGGAGGCTTGTCAGTAATGCTGATTAACCCAAATGGATCTTCATGCTGCAGCCCATAACTCCTGGTCAGGCAGGAGCAGGAGCAGGGACAGAGCAGAGCGGTAGGAACTGTGCAGACCTACCCTTTGAATGAGGTTTGTATTTCTGCATGCTGAGGGAAACAGTATAAGGGCCACACTAACAAAATAAACCAGGAATTTAGCCAATTAAATGAAGGAATAACGGGATTCAGACCTACACATTGGAGCTCACGTTCTTCACTTTAGATAACTTCTCTAGCTCAGGTATAATGCTTTTTGATTTTTAACTTAGTGACAGAACAACAAAGTGGCTGATTTTTTTAAAAACAAAACAGATAAAGAGAACAGATTACACACTGTTCACCAAGTGTCATGCACATAAGTGAGAACACTGCGTGATTCCTAATATTATTTAACTTCATTTTCCTGTGTGCTGGCAATTGGTTTGGAGGGTTACATCACAGGCTCCCACATCTTGCTTGCATCCTTGCCCACATAACTCAATAGCTCTGATGCACTTTTTCTTAACTGGAAGTATGCTAGTAAGATGTGACAGCCTCTAGAACACAGATACCAATGCCTGATGAGAAATATCTGCAGGTACTTCAGATTACTGTAGCACTTCAAAACACAAATGCCCAGAAAGATTGTACAAAGGGTTTCCCAGGTCCACAGTTTCATAGGATTTTAAAAACTCAATTAATCCCTTGAAAAATATAAATTTATTGAAAATAGGGTTAGTAATTTAAGACCAAGCAACAGAATCTTTCTTGAAAACTCTGTCCACTAATGATGCTTGAACAAATGATGTTCCTCTCTATATTTACGTTTGGATCTAGCTTATTCCAAATTATAATTTTTGAAACAAGGCAAAGGCAGAAAATACTACTTTCTACTTGCAAAGCATCACCAGAAAAAAAAAAAAAAAGAAGTCACAGAAAAATCTCTTGGCTGTTTCTTACTGAAAAATTGATTGTATAGGAAATCAGAACTCTTCTTCGCCTTGGATCCTATCCCCTGCTATATGGGCACAGAAACATTTCTAGTATACAAGTGGTGTGATATATTTTTCACTACTTCAGAAAAATTCTGATCATATGGGTGAAATTCCAAGCTCTGTGTAAAAGCACGCAGATGTTCTGTAAAGAAAATAGATAATGAATATGTTTTTTCAGAGCACTGTTATGATGCTTAATGAATGCTTTGCAGTGCTTGCTAATAGGATTTTTGTGTATCTTTCTTAAAGCACAGTGCAATTTGAGCAGAGCAGCAGGACTGACCACTTAAAAAACCAAAACACCACCTCAACCAATCCCCACCTAAATCTTCCCCACTGCTTCTCCCAGGAAACTGTGACAGATTCTGTGAGAAACCCGGGACCAGTGCACATTAGAAATTCTCTTTCCTGCGGGGTTAGCAGGTGTAGGCTATGTCAGATAAATTTATTGCAGTCTGTGCTAATAACGAAAATTATAGAAAACCTAGATGAAAAGTGCTCTGCATCTAGATAATTTGAAGCTACCTTACGAGACAATAACAAGCTTCTAACAGTTTTCCCCTTCTTTAAAATACACTAATTATGCTTAATGTTCCCTGTCGCATTAGCTTTCATGGTAATTATATTTCAAAACTTTTGCAATTAGGGTACAGTTAATATTGTGGAATATTGCAATTATTTTTCATTGTGACACCTCTATCGAAAACTGGTGGCATAATGATCACATTGTTCAACTAAATCAGAACGGTAGAAATATGGCAAATGAAGCAATTATACATTATTATTTCTAATTACAGATAATGCCCTTTTCCTTGCTTTTGTCCAGAAGAATTTATCAAATACCCAGAGTCCTCCTAATTTAAAAAAAAAAAAAACACAACTAACCGATTTCTCCACCTTCATTTTTTCGTGCACATATACTAATATATAACACGTTTATGGGTGCTGCATGCCAGAGATTTATAACAGAGGTGAGCATGGACACGTGTGGATAAGTACATCAACCATATACAGAAACAATGTATAGTTGATCCAAGTTCAGTCAATGATAGCTATATAAAAAAACCCAAATATCCAAAAAGTTGTACTGTGTAAGAATTTTACTCATGGCCTGATCCTTGGAGCTAACTTCAAATGCATTACAAATGCACTCTACACATTTCCTTATTGCTGCTAAGACTTTCTCTTTAATAAACTCTTTCCTTAAGCCTCTAGCTCTCCTTTCCATCATTAAATCTAAACATCATGCCCTCCCCCTCAGGACTGCCCCCCAGATTCACAGCCCTGATTCTATGTTTATTGATGTTGAACAAGCTCAAGCACTTGATAAATGACAACAACAGAAATTTCTAAGAACTAATCTATGTAATTGTTAAACTTTGATGTTCCCTCCCAGGTATTGAAGAGGCTGTTGGTAATTAAGGCATCGTATAATCCGGTAAGACAAAACACTATTACACAGCAATCCACCCTCAGAAACACAGGGAAGGGCTCAGAAAGGAACTGCTATAATAAAGCAGCCAGACAGGTAATAAGAGACATTTTAAAAGTTTTTAATACTTCAGTAATTCTGAGAGTAATTATCATGTACCAACATTTATGTTCTTCATATGGAATTTTAATCAAAGCTTGCTTAATATAGTTTTTATTTAAATTACAATAAACCAGTGATAAATAAATCAACGATCAAATCACTGACTTCAAACAGAGAAGACCTTTACCAAAAACACTGGCTTGCCAATCCCTACCATCTGTACATTTCCCAGCTACCAGCCTAATGAATTTCAAGGTTATATTATCAAGTGTAAGATAGAATCTCTAGCCAACATCAGACAACAGAAATAAAATGTGTATAAGATGTCAGATCATTTTTGGCATGAAAAAATATGGCAATGAATTTACATGACTCCTTATTCCCCTTGATATAGAACAATAAAAGATTGAAGCAGAACTCCTCCAAAGATTATTGCAGGCAGAAATCTGAAAACTGCAAATCTCAGCTTATTCAGTATTGTGGAATAAGGTTTTTTAAGAGTAACCTGAACAATGAGCACATTTTCAAAAATGAACTGCAACTCTTATCCCCTCTGACCCTCTGAAACTCTAAAAGCTGATTTGAGTGATTAAATGACAGCTGGAAGCCCTGAGAAATCTGGCACAGAACACAGTTTTTAAGTCCTGCCATCACTAATGTCTCAGGCATCACCCACCTTTCCATCATTTCTTGGCTTGTATTAGCTGATTATTATTTTTTTTAAGTTTATGTGACTTTACTTTTCTGGCCATGGTGTTTTTCAGGCAATTTCTGTTTCCGATAACTTAGATGTACAGTCTGCTGAGCACTGACAATATGCAGGACAAGTGAACAGAGCAGTAGAGTGTACTTCTCCCACTCTGGGTAACACCACTAAAGCACCTGTATATAAATGGGGACAATGCATGACTCACAGGGGCTCTATGCATGTATGTTATGTGCATGTTCAATATGAAAATCACCTACAAATTATATAGGTCTCCAGACTGCATATGGGTAATAACCAAACCCATCTAACAATATAAATACCTATTAAATATAATCTGCTAAAACGTGACTAAGAGCAAAATACTGTAATAGCCTTGAAACAGCTTAACAGTAGGGTTAGAAATAGCGGTTAGTGGTTTAAAATCCAAGACTGGCTTGTTTCCCTCATGAAAAATAGTAAACATTCCAAATAAATGACATTTTTTCCCCCTAAGATAACGGCCACATATAAAGTCACAGAATGATAGAATGGCTTAAGTTGGAAGGGACCTCAGAGATCATCTACTCCAACCACCCCACTGTGAGCAGGAACACCTCTCAACCAGACTTGGCTGCTCAAGGCCTCACCCAGCCTGACCGTGAGGACCCCAGGGAGGAGGCATCCACAACCTCCCTGAGCAGATACTGGAAGGCAGCTATAAGTCTGTCATGTCTGAGAATAAATTCATGTTCAAAGATTCCTCATAATATTCTTAACTGGCAAATGGAATAGCAAAAACATTTTAGCACAACAACCATTCTACAGGGCACCTTAATTTTTTTGCTTGCTTGTTTTCTATGTAATAATCCTGTCCAGTTCTTTCTAAACGTTCTATCACCTTACAAAGGAAGGGCTATAAGATTTTAAAGATTTATAAAACAAAAACAGTATTTACATGCATCTATTTAATTGCTAGCTCATCCCCTGCATATGTATCATGTCTATTGGATCGATTTTCTGGAGCAGTGAAGCATGTAAGCATAGGTGTTAACTACCCTGCTCTTTGTAATGATCACTTTTTCCATTGGACAAGAATATTTGCTTTACTGACAGCTGCCAGAATACTCCATTAAGATTCTCCAGAGGATTCAAAACGCACAGCTCATCATGTGACACGTTGGGGAATGTAACATTTGAGCACAGTGCTACCCACCCATAACACGTGTAAATTTTACTTGTGAAATTCCATTACTGTGGAAGAAATTTGGATATTCCAAATTCAATTAGAAATCCACTGCTATTTTAATTTGATTCATTAGAGAGCATCTTTTTTAATCAGATGTGTGTTGTGTTCACAAATGGATTAGCAATTTTATTTCCTGAAATCTTGACTATGCAGTTTTAATTCTGTGCAAATTCCTAATGAATTGATTAGCCTAATGATACTGATGTGAAGCATAACAATCCTTTATAATGACAGAGCAAAGCTATACGGCAGTCCAAGCCACTGATATTTCAGTACTCCCAAAATGAGCACCAATGGCTTTTTTGGAGCTCTTCCAGTACTCAGAAAACCAAAACCTGACTTTATTACGATTAAAAGCAATAGCATTGTATTTTTTTGCTTGTCTCATCCTTGTGAAAATTCAATTTATTTTATTTTTTCCTAGTGATTTAATTTTTATCAATAGTGAATCTCAAATATCTCATGAAAAGGATTCAACAGAGATAAATGGAAGAGCAGAAATATGAAGTCTGATTCTAAAGTAAAAAACTTCTTCACTGTGCTGCCTCTATGTCTTGACTAAATATACATACTGTTTGCAGTGGACCAGGCAACAAGTCATTACAATTTTAAGTTTGATTATCTATTATTGCTTTTAAATCCTGTAAATAAGCTTTTAACACTTTCAGCTGAATAATCTTGGCATTAAAGTTTCTGCAAAAATCCTAAGGTTTGCAAATAGACACCATATGTGTATTCTGATATGGATCACTTGTAAATTATTTTTACTTTTAATACTCTTCAAATTGCTTAGCAATGACAACTACAGAATGTTAGTGGTTGGAAGGGACCTCCAGAGATCATCAAGTCCATGCCCCCTGCCAAAGCAAGATCACCCAGCACAGGCCACACAGGAATGCATCCAGAGGGGCTTTGGAAGTCTCTGGAGAAGGAGACTCCACAACCTCTCTGGGAGCCTGTTCCATGGCTCTGTCACCCTCACTGTGAAGAAGCATCTCCTTGTGTTGAGGTGGAACCTCCTGTGTTCTAGCTTGTGCCCACTGTTCCTTGTCCTATCACTGGGCACCACCAAAGAGAGATTGGCACCTTCATCTTGACAGCCACCCATCAGATATTGATAGATATTGGTAAGATCCTGTCTCAGCCTTCTCTTCTCCAGACTAAACAGTCCTGGGTCTTTCAGAATTTGAGAAGAGAACAGAATTTGAACAGTTGCTCAGGCTGAAAACTAGTGGGGGAAGATACAGAGAGTTCCAGTATTGGGAAACACACGAGAGGAAAAAAAAACTATAAAGAGGAAGGTTGTCTTTTTTTTTTTTTAAATTTTCTTTCCCTGTTCTTTGATAACACTATGCTTAAACCAAACACAGAAATGATGTAATCTCACTACACTTTTCTCAAACTTTTTAGATGATTGCTCATAAAACCACCTGAGAGCATTATCAGGGAATTAGAAATAATTCAATTGCAGAATTTTTGCACAGTCTGAAACCTGGTGATATTTCTGTCAATCCTTTTAACATAAGTCAGGATGACAGAGCGTTAAATCCTGAAAAGAAGCTACTGCAATGTATTTTTTTGTTAGTCAAATGAACCTAATAGATAGGTTATTAAAAAACAGTTCAATTTAATGTAAATATTTAAACTTCTAGATAAAACAAAGAAACCAAACCCAAAACTATATACATCCTACCTTCTTCCCCAAACCAAACAAAACCCAGCCACCTAGAAAGAACGAATGTCAAACTAGCTGTCCACAAACTGTATTTGGGCCTGTAGATTCCACAAGAATTTGGAGATTTGAATTGAATCTGCTATCCTGTAAAGAAAACACTGTTCTATAAACCAACCTATACCATCCTATGAAGAAACTGTTGCTGCAAAGGCTGCTTATCCAGCAGGAGCCACTGGTACAGATTTCCTCAAAGAAATCTAAATGTTAAACAATAAGAAGTTGCTATCATCTGAACTGACCTTGACTGAACAGTCTAACTTCCACACTAGCCAGAAGAGTCAGCTACACTGTTGGGGTTCTGTGTCTCAAGGAGCAATTTACTGTGGCTCCCCAGAATAAAACTGCTATGATAAAGAACTGGGAAACAGTACCAGTTGCTTTGTGACAGCAGGATATTAATGGAAACTGTTCCAAAAAAAGAAAATGAAACAAGATCTCTAATGTATTTGCAATTTTGACATTATCTCAGAGGAACTGAAGAATGTGGAATTTTTCCAGCGGTCAACAAATAGAAAAGAATGAAAAAGAAAGCATTTAGAAAAACTGTTATGTGGTTGGAAATACAAGTGAAGAAATAAGTTTTGTGGCCATCTATGTACTTTTGAGTGCTGATTTATTCTATGACTTCTTTCTGTAAATGATTTGGAAGAAACAGCTGTGTACCCTGTGTAGACGGCCAGAGCTTTAGCTGCTGACAGTATGCTTTTAAGTATTTGGTTTCTAGTCAGTCTCCTGTGTCTTTTCCTCAGATTAGTTTTATAAGTGCCTGACCAGCCTTTTTGCATTACCAAAACCACCAGCTCTCAGTCTGTTCAGACAAATCAGTCTCCATAATCTCATCATGCTTTCAAGCCACAGCCTCAAGTTTCAAACACAGGGTCTTGGAAACTCCTCCTTTTGTTCAAGGCAGTTTGTTTTCCCCTCTGACCCCTTCCCCAGGTGCACAGAGCACTCACAAACCTTACTACATCTACCAAGTTCATGGGTTTTAGAATAACCACTTACTCTTTAACTTATTTCTGCCTGGTGCCTGCTACATATCACAAGACGACAAACAATTCATAAATAACTAATTAATTTCTAGCTGGAAAACATAGGGGAGGAAAAGAGAAGACGTGGAAAATGTGGAAACATAAGTTGTTGTTTTTTTTTTCAGATCCCAGCTAAGCAAGTAACAGCTATCATTATAATCATAAGGATTTGTTATGTTTCTATATGTGTATATTTATGTATTTATTTCACAGAGACCTTTCATTGGGCCTGACTAGAATACAAAGAGTGAAGAGCTCAGTTACTGAAAATCACACCACTACAGCCCTACAGTATCTACCACAAATGCATTAAGGAGCTATTGTAATAGAGTGACTTGGGAGGCAATACCTTGATGAGGTGAGGCAGGGACTGAAGGATAGCTGAATGACAATAGCACCCTACGTAGATGGAAAAGGTCACTGCCATAAAAGCAACCTAGGGAACTGGAAGCAAGTGTGGCACTGCTACAGACTGGAAGAAAACACAGAATCCAAACAAACAGAACAATGAGAGACATGGTCTCATTCATGTGTGAATGTCACAGATTTGGCTGTGGAACATCTGGGGAGCTCACAAAATGGGACAGGATTCCCTCTATGCCACGATGTCAAAGTTTCTGAAAAAAGCATTTACTCAGAGCAGTTCATTAACTTTTATAAACAAAGTCCTGAGCTTTTCTGTGTAAGAATCTGGTAGAAAAATAAATTACATACATTTGTAATGTAGTAAAAAAGGAAACATTTTTCGGTTGATTAGCTTACGTGAGGAAAAAACCCCTCGGCTATAGTTTTAGTATGCTATTATTGGAAACAACAAAGGAACTGGCCAGCTCAAGAACTGCACTCAAACTATTTCAGTTCCCAAATGTAACAGTGTGAGAGCTGAAATCCCCATCCCACACCAACAATAACCAGGCTAGCTCAGTCTGGAAGCAAATGAAAGCTGTATTTACAAGCAAAACTATTCACAACATTTACAAATATGTACAATCAACAGAAAAGCACAACCAATCCCCCTTGGCTTCCCCCAAGGGGCTTCCCCCCCAGCCAGAAGGAATCGCCCCAGAACCCCTGGCAAAAGGCAGAGAGTCAAGAAGCAGAGAGGCTGTTAGACTTGGCTTGTCAAGGTCAGTGTGTTATCTTCAGCCAGAAAAGAAGAAGCAGAAAGGCAGAAGCCAAGCCGAGACCCAGACTGCCCAACTCCCCAACCTTGTTCTGAGTAGAGATTCTTAAACATTTCTATCTCTCCAATGGAAGTGTTTAGAATAATCATTACTTTGCTTTCTTACACCCAATAGTGATTTATTTACATTATTTCACTTTCTCTGCTTGAACTTTGTGAAGAAATATTAAAAAGACAGTCTTAAAACCATCACACCAAATCTTTATAGAATGGTTAGTGTCAGCCACATACAGACAGCAGGACAGATATGGCTCAAGTACACATCACCACCACTGTCAAAGCTGAAATGCCATGCTCAGCTCTGAATGAACCCCATAACATCAAAACCCCTGAACATTTGCTCAGCTTGTCAACATAAACCCCATGGTGTGCACCCCCCATCATGTCCACTGAACAGGAAACATCCATAAATCTACATCATAGTAAATCAGCTGTTTAACAGAGGAACCACATTTATCACATTTCCATTGTAACAGTGGCTGTACAAAGTAGCTGCTAAAGTTGAAATTGTGAGAAAGAAAAAAATCTTGGTCTACAAGATTTTTGTATCAGCAAAACCCAGCAGAAGATGCAGTGATGCAAGCAAAGGAATCCTCTTTACAATATGGTGTAACGCATTTGAGGAACTTGATAAGAAAGTAACAGGAGTGCACGTTTTGCTTGGATAAGCTGCATTTTCAGGGGAGGGTTTCATCAAAAAGTGCAGTTTACATAGTACCAGGGGACAACAGGGCTGTTGCAGGTAACTGGATGGGAAAAATACTCAGAATAAAGTGACAGAGTTCAAATTCTTTTTTTTTTTTTTGTTTGTTTGTCTTTTTCTGAAGGGATATAAAACACATTTATAGCAGAACTGTCAAGCAGAGATTCAGGCATGACTGAGAAAAATTAATAACCACTGAGCAGTTTCTCCAGTGATGTGGTGAGTTCTTCATCTCCTGTAGTTTTTAGGATAAGATTTAACATCTTCTGAAGGAAAAGAAAAGGTCCTAATTTCTATTGATTGAAATATGCTTTATAAGAAGACAAACTCAGTTTCTAGAGATGTCAGTGTGATCAATAGATGATATATTTACAGATCAGCCTGATAAGATGCTAATATTTACAAGCATATTAAAAATAGGTAACTGTAAATCATATAAGGAAATCTATAACCAGGAATAATAAATAAGCAGCAAAATGCATAATTTATCATTTAAATAAAGCAGTAATGTATAGCTTTGTTTTATCAAAATCAGGAAATCCATAAGACATGATATTGACTCAGATGAAAAGGGTCTCCTTTCCTTCAAGTGTTTGTAACAGCACTTATTTGTATTTATCAGAAGGAAGAATGAAGTCATTAAGCTCTCTGTTATTGCAAACTAAACGATCAACCCAACACAACCTCCTGTATACAAATACAGCAAAGAATTATGAAAAAAACTTATAGCCTAAACTTTTTGTTCTCAGTTTTATAGTCTGTGAAGTGCACGTGGTTTATGTACACTTGACTCTTCACTTTGAATCAGCTACCAAATGGTATTTGTAACAGTTAAAAACATACAATATTTTCTAAATGTTGCCTTTTTCATATAAACAGCATCAGAATCCACTATGGAAAATGTTAAGACTGTGTCAGTGACAACAAAAAAGAAGATGTAGTTCAGAAGATTAAAAACTCTCTATCAAAAGACAGAATTAATAGGAAGACTGAGAAATTCTTTCCACACAGCATGACTCTCAGGAAAGAGCATTCACAAGCCCAATTTTAGGCTTTCCCACACACAAAGAGCAGACAATCAGCATATGGCCTCAGCATATGAAAAAAAAAATCTGCTTATAATATCCCCAGCATCTTCCACTTTTCTAGCAAGGTACCAAGTTGAGGAACCTTTCTTTTTCTTGGCACAACAGCATAGAGTAACAATATTTGGTCCTTAAGGTTCATAAGCATGACATTTATTAGGGATCTCCAACTAGCTGCTAGGAGGAGAAAAAATAAGGATAAGTAATGAGAAAAAACAAGGTCTGCCTGGCCATAGTAACTAAGTTGTTTCCCATTCATGATGGTAGATATCAGAAAACTGCAGCATAAGAGCAGCTGGAGAAATGGAACCTTCCAGGTCCTTCAGGTTGGACTCGATGATCTTTGAGGTCTCTTCCAGCCTTCTTGATTCTATGATTCTATTCTATGATTCTAAAATTAGTAGTGCAGTTACTTTGCTCTGCTGCTTTCATTGCTACAGAGGCTTCCAGTTCAACATATTTACAAGACTAAGCTAAAATGATATAAAAGTAGCCAAGAAGAATCTCTACAGCTCTTGAAACCATGGCAAGCTTAAGAGAAACAGAAGCAAGAGAATTAGAATCCATTTTTAATTCTACAGCTTTTTGTAATACATTATAATTATTGTTACCACAGAACCTTCTGTTTGACATTTGTTTGTCTGTTACAATTGTGAATTCATAAATTAATAAATACAATGGTTCTGCAATGTCTTAATATTAAGAATCACGTCTTCTGGCTGAAATTCAGGCATCTGCTGGCATCATCAACATATGCTACACAGATTAGCAGCAGCAATAATTTCAGTAACAGTTGTAGCAACATGGAGCTACTACTTAAGAAAAAGCACACCCTTCATTTTCAGTGGGAAAACATTGTTAACACTATTCCTTCTATTTCTAATTCCACTCCAAAACTCTAAAATTAGACCTAGTGCTCAAAAGATGCAATAGAATTAGAATTACAGAATGGGAGGTGTTGGAGGGGATCTCTGGAGGTCACCTAGTCCAAGGCCCCTGCTAAAGCAGGGTCACCTTGGACTGGCCATTACGGATTTAGAGAACTTAGGTATTAAAAACAGATTGTTCAATACATGCATTGATTAGAATGATGTAGAAAGAGACTGTTGCTTAAAACCTCAAAGCTAGGCCAGGCTTCATGAAAATCAACAGGTCTCAGCTTCTATTCAACCCTAGCGATTGTAACTGAAGAAAACACTGGACACATTCTGCTGAAGAAAGGTCTTTAAGAAATATGGAGTGGTTTATGCTCTTCAGCTGCATTAAGCACTAAGGATAGAAGTCTTCAAATCAGTGTTACTTTCTTCTACTTCTGGGGCAGTGCTTAACAGGGACAGGTGCCAAGGGACAAAAAAGCCTGTAGCACTGAAATGCTCAGTAACAAGAAATAAAAATGGACTCGGAAACAAACATACATAATTTACTCTTACTTTGGAAATAGAAATAAAAATTATCAATTTGCAACTCTCTTTTTTCATTGTTGTAAAATGCCATCACAGTTGCTCATGGTATTTCCCTGTGGATATATTGAATTCAGGGAATTTTACAGCCAGAGGTACTGCAGGGCTGCTGTTCAGAGGCAGATACTGGATAGTTACTGGATAGTATGTACAGAGGCAGACACTGGATAGTATATAAAGTAATTTAGAAAAAAAAAAAAAACAAACCTGGAACCTTAACTGATTTTAAATGTTGCTTCTCTAAGTGTAACTTAGCAAAGCCTAAGGAAGATTTCAGAAAGATTCCACTGGAATCTTAACAAATGCATACAGCAGTTGGGACAGAAAAGTGAAGGTAGAGAAGGGGAAAGCTCTTCTTTCTGACTACTGTTCCTCCCCACATGACCTCAGAAGTCATGCACAGAGCCCTAAATAAAGAACCTCCAAACTAAACAAAGACAAGAACAAACAACAAACACCAAAGTGGAAAAATTATACTCCCCATCCCAAGTGTAATACGGACAAGGAGAGGAAGGTTTCAATTCCAGTGAAGTGGTTTAGAATGAGAATTTTCAAATGGGAAAAAAACCCCAAACTTTCTGCAAAATGCAAAATACTGATCAAGAATTGTATGCTCATCTTCTGTGCAAGTGTGGGGCCAAGACCTCTACTACTTGCGATGACAGCACATGAGCAAGACAAGTTTAATTGCACCATAATGAGTGCATTGAGAAAGAATGCCTATGGATTTTGAGAAAGCACCCTGAGAAAGCTGTTTTTACTATGAACAGTATTAAATCTCACCATTTTAATAGTCAACACTGGGAAACTACAAAGTGTCTGAGAGTGCAGAGTGTGGAATAGAGTGATCTGTACCTTTTGTTGAGGCTGCACATGTAGCTAACGCAAACCTACTCACTAAGTCCTGGCCAGCTTTGTATATAAAGAATCTGGAGGTCTTCCACACCTCTAAAAGCCACTAAGCTGTTTTGAGTATTTCCAAGGACACAGACTCTCTGGGCAAACTGTTGCAAAGCTTGTTTAAAAAAAAAAAAAGTTTCTTCTTATATTTAAAATGCATTTTCTGTATTTTTACTTTAGTCCATTGCCTCTTGTTCTGCCAGAGGACACCACTGAGAATAGCCTGTCTCCCTGGATTAAACTACAAGTACAAGGAGGTGGTGGTACTTATGAATGAATAATAATTAGGTCCTAGAGACAGGCAATAGGTGATGAACATAGGAGATCCTTTTAAGACGTTTAGAATGAATGTACTAAATACAGATATTTGACATCACAGTACTAGATAATTACTGCAAGCCATAAGAACCAAGACCCATTCTTTATTTCAGCTCTAACTCACAAAAAAAAAAAATCAAACAACAAGAATTATTTTATTTAATTTAATTTCTCTTTCCTTCCTGCCAATAACTGAAGAAATGTAAGCAAACCCTGTGTTCTGGGTGGGCAAATGGTTACACTGAGCCAAACGCTTTTACTATTGTCTCTCCACCAAGAAGACATGGTAACACTGAGAAATCAGGCACAATCTCCCTTCCAATTAAGCTTCAGTAACTGCTTTAGGAATCATGGCAATATCTAACCCACAGTTTAGAATTTTCCCAAAATCCAAATGCTCCAAAAATAATTCTGCATCTACTTCCTCTTTGTTAGAACGACTGCAGATTGCGAATGTATCCAATTACAGACCCACTACACCAAAACCTATTGTCCTAAGTGTTTACTCAGATTGAAAAACAGTTTTTCTCTTGGGATCCCAAAACTTGGTTTAATAGGAATAAATCCTGTATTAAAAAAACTAAAGGCAAAGGTACTGGCAACAAAAATCCTAAATCTTTTTTCTCATGTAGGATTGAGTAACAGCCTGTTGCATTGTATTATGATTGAAGGCATTAAAGTGAGCCAGCTTATACTGCCAGTAAGGAAATGAATACAACATACACAGGATGAAGAAGTAAACCTATTCCTACTGCTAGCTGTAAGAAACAATCACAGAAAATGGTGTGACAGAAATTGACCTTCCCTTAAAAGGGGCGAAAAAAAAAATCTACTAACTTCTCATGGATAAAAGGTTTCATTTCCTTCTACAGTATTTGTGGGTTTCAAAATACTACCAGCAGGTGCACTAGATTCGAAAAACCTCTTGTCCTTCATCATGTATAATTGTGCTGAATATTAAGAAATACAAGCAATGGAATGTGAGTGATGGGAGTTCAATTAAAAACAGCATAATATCTGTTGCATAGAAAATGATTCTGCAACTGAAATCAGGTTCTAATGAGAGAAAAAAAGGAATACATTTTCACATGTTTTTAATTACACAGAATTTCCTCAAACATGATTTTTAATAATATATTCCATTAGGTTAACATCATATTTAAAGAAAGTGCATTTTCTGATTTCATTTTAAGTCTGATTTTGAGCAATTATTGTGTCATTGTTCTGCAGGAGAAAGGTTGAATTCATTTACTGTGTGGTTATGCTAGTTATGATTGATGTTGCTTCTCCAAATGATAAACCAATCACCCCAATGATGTAATGTCATTTTCAGAGTGCTATAATCACATTTCTCTCAAACTGGAAGCTCTGATGAGTTCTAACAAAGATTTATTGGAGATTAAAGACCTTCATAATATCAACAATAGATTGCTCATTTGATGGAAGATTTGATTAGGTAATTTTTTTAGGCAAATTATTTTTTCAGATATATCAAGAATGGCTATTGTGAAGGGCATAGGGTAGTACAAGTGGATGACTATAACCTCACAGCCAAGAAGACTCATCTTAAACTCGCTGAGGAGCTACCTTGTAATTGTAGAAGTTGAAGCAAGTGTAAGTATACAATCAGTCAAACAAGAGGACACTTATATAATGTAATCAGCATAAGACTTCTGCAAATATTTCATCTTCGGCCTGTGCTTTGAAGACTGTGATAGTAATGTTTAAAGAAGAACCTAGAGAAAGCTAGAAAATAATTTCTAATGATCAAAGATTGTCTGCAATCTAAGTATCTTCAAATCTCCCAAATTTAAACAAAATATTTAAATTTATTTACTTCTGAATTTCTGAATTTATGTTGTTAAGTTTCCATAAGACCTACAATAGATTTTAAAAACTACTTCTTAAAATAAAAAGGTATATATATAAAGAATAAATCAAAGCAGAGTCTACCTTTCTATATGCAGATGGTAAAAGCTGCTCTGACAATCTTTCCAGAGTCACAATAATAAGGGGATGTTTCCAAGTTTAAGGTATGTTTCACTATCTGTGGTATTTTCTTATAAACCCTCTAAAGGGAATATTGTGAGAATACAGAAAAGAATGGCATGACTAGAAAATGCTTATTCATTTCCAGAGGATATATTAAGTCCTGAAGAGCTGATGCTATAGTATCACACTCTAACTGGTGATCAAACAACTATGCCTGTATGGTCAAGAAAAAAAAAAAAACCAAACCAACCACAAAATTAAAAAGAAAACCAACATTTTATCACAATTTATGAAAGACACAAATGGGATATTTTGGGGGAAAACATGTTAAAACACAGAATGAACAAATCAGCCATTCACAAACAAATTAAAGTACATCTGAGCATGCCAAAGTGTTCCTTGGGTCAGTCTGCAGTAAACAAGTGTGAAACACTAAGTTTGAAGGATATGCAGAGACAATTATTATTATTTAAAATGAAACACAAAGAACTCTTCTATCGAATTTGCAACTGCCTTCATCTGACCTCACAAGAAAAGCCATGCTGGTTCCCCCAGCAGCTATAAATACCATGTACCAAGTATTTGAGTAACCTCCAAGTTTCTTCTGTTCATATTCCCTAACTTCGACTTTTTTCTACCTAGCAACCCTCACTGCATCTCTCCCCCACTTATTTTTCCTGTTCACCTTTAAACCCTTGTAAAATGTTTGATCCACCACATCCTTTAGAAGATATTCTCTATTTTGTTCTTTGTTCCTTTCTTCAGCTGTCAACATTCACTTATTCCTGAGCTCCAAAATGAAGCATGCATGCCTCCAACAATTCACTCCTGACTGGTAATGGTCCATTAGTATCTGTGAACCAGGGCTGCTTTTTCCATGAATATCACTTTACATTTATCTTCCCTGAATTTCCTCTCCTGGTTTATTGTCCTGTTACCTGGTCTCAAAAGGTCCTTCCGTGATTCTTCACAGTATGATCTTGTCCTTACCACCCTGCTATCAGCTGCCTTTCTCACATCCCACATCACCTCCAAGTATCTATCTTCATGTGCAGGAAAACTCTGGGGGGAACTCCAGCTTCTACTTAGCATCTTTTAAATAATCACTTATCATGCAAGGGTCTTCCCTCTTAACCTATGTTAGTACCCTTAAAAGCACCTAGTGATAGATTTCACAGAGACCCTTTTGAAAATACAAAGACCCTTCACCAACTAGGCCATCCTTAAGCAGAAATGGCTGACTCTTTCAAAGAACTCTTCAATGTTTCTATGGCAGGTCTACTATTTATAGAAGCTATATGACTTGTCAAAAATAGATCAGATCATATCCACTTTCCTCTCCCCCATTTCTATGATTTCTATTTAGTTGCCCTTTACAGATTTTGATGTCTGCAGCTCCCCAAATACCCCTGAACCTCTTAAAAAACCAACCCTCACTCAAAACTGGTAGCATTTTCCACCTTCAAACCTTAAGTAGCAAGGGAGCATGGTCAATCTCTGAATTATTATTTCTTTTTGTAATTATGTTTTAACATATCTGAATGGACTGTAGGGTTAAAGGATAATTCAGGATGGAAGGAATCCCAGGAGGTCCCCAGTCCAGCCTCCTGTGAAGCAAGGGCAGCTCTGAGGTCAGATCAAGCAGTTCATAATTTTAACCCATCTGCTCTTGCAAAGCTCCAAGGACAGAGATTGCAGAGGCTCTCCGGGCAACTTGTTCCGATCCAATGCTTAGGGGAAAAGTTTTACTTTATATCCAGTTCTGAATCTTTTTTATATTTCAATTTCTGTTCATTGTTTCATCCTCCCACCACACATCCCCAGCCTTTGTTAAAGGGCATGTTCCAAGTGTACCAGGTGCACCCATAAAGGCCAGTAGTTCAACACCACGTAGCATCTGCAATACCGTTCAGGTCTGCATTGTTAGAAGGAAGAGGGACCTCGAGCAGATCACAAACTACATGTAAGATACAAACCTACTGTGCTTAGCTAAACAGACAAGAACTGCACAACAGGTATCTGTGTTCAAACAAAGAAAAGGCAGAAAATCAGAAGCCTTGTTTTGTTTTGCCTGTATTTCTACAAACAGATTAGGTCTTTGTTCCTCCATTTCTGCCTGTCAAAATGAAAAGTCAGTATCTGTCAATAAAAAAATAACACCCAACAAAACAAACCAACAAATCCTAACCATTACAGATTATATGACTGATAGCAGAGCTGCAAATGTTTTAAAACAGTGGCCTGAAAGACAGGAATGGATCTGCTGAAAAATAGCAGTAACTTAGTTAAAAGTGACATTGAGAGTAGAGAAGCAGACAGATTCTGAAACAAGAACAGACACAGAATGGCAGAAGCAACACACACTTTAGATACGAAATCCCATCACGTACATGAGATACTGGACTAGTGGATACAGAACAAAGAACTACTGCATGCAGGCATCTCTTTTAGAAGATGCACAGAGGAGCAGGAAGTCACCTCTGAAAAATAAATCCCTCTGATGACAAGAATTCAATAACACTTTTTACACTGCTTATAACACTCCTAAAACTAAAAAACTCTCTATAGTAAAATGAAGGAAAAACATATATGAAGTATGGCATTTCCAGAAAGGTTTCCACAAAATAAAGCTGTCAGATTTCGTTTGCCTCATTTTCCATCGATGCTCTAAACTTAGCAGTGACGCAAGAACACATTTGCAAGAAAAAGGCATCAAACTGGCACAAACACGTCACAAACTCCATATGTTTGCAATTTTCTTACCACTGCTTGAAGCCTGCTGTGGCCCTGAACACGCTCTTAGCAGATATGAATTAGGAGAGAACTCCTCATCAGGATTGGTGTCCATGATTTGATGGGACGTATTGCTGTCTAGCAATGGCATCTGGCAGCTAACTGGTGGAGGATTATGAGAACTGGGCAGCTGAGCAGATGGGAGAAGGCTAGACGAAGATGTAGGTGGAATGGGACGACCTGGGAAAGAGGACACAGGGATCAAAGATCAGTAATGAATGTAATGAAAAAAATTCAAGCAGTCAAGTAATTGCACTGTAAGTGTCCATCGTTACACACGATTGCTGGTATGCAGAGCCACACAGTCTCTGTGTGGGTGCAAACTTGTCCCTTTGTATCATATTCAAAGCATTGTGAGCAGCTATGTTGTGGACTCATTCCAAAAATCTCTTCACAGCATCAGCTTGTAACTCATCAGATGAACAGACGCTGGGTGAATGAGAGCAGCTGCCCACCTCTGGATCAAAAGCAGCCTGTTCTGTGTGGGTATCACACACACAGCAGCCAAATGCTGACAGGCCCCAAGCTGCATGCCCAGATGTTGCAAAATGCAAGCACATCAGCTACACATTTCACCAAAATAATTTTCACAATTTTTTTGCTAAATAAGATCTGTGAAAAAGGGGATTATAACGAGTTGATTCCTGGTATTACGAGTCTGCAACATCTTGTTAAAACAATGGTGGTGTTCTGATTTAATTTTTACCAGGGAAATTGCTCTAGTGCAGGAATCTATTGGAGGCATGTAACAAGGACCAGATGAAGGTTATCTGTAAACTAATGGTCTCCCTGTGTTGTAGATCCTTCCAAAAGCTACCGACAAATGTGACAGGAAGCATAGGAGATGGCAGGGCTGAAAGGGAATTAATTCCATTAGTAGAGATGGGCTAAGCTGGAATACGGGTTGGAAACTCAAAGCTTTCCTGTCCTTTCATTTCTTTCTTCACCGGCACTATAAAGGCAAAATTTCCTGCCTAGCTCACCAGATACATTAATTTCAACTCTGAAACCCAGTCCTTAATGAGTACCATACACCCCAGCCCACTGTAATAACATACTTTTGGTCAACTGAACTCATGGTCTTCAGTCAACAAAATGCTTGTATTTATTTATTCTTTACTTTTGCGAACTTTCCTCTCCTAACTTTTTATCAATCTATTTCATCAAATGCACACAGATGAAGACAGTTTTTGGGTTTTTTTGACACTGCCTATTAGAATATGACCAGTTACAGGGATAAGAAGAAAAGAAACACGCATTCTGATCTCTGCAAGTTTATCTAGTGCATTGGAGAAATTGTTTATGAGTAATTTATACATAGGAAAATATGACCTCTGTGATACTGCCAAAGTCTGTGAGGCAAGGAGAGATTTGCTGCATGCTAGCAACAAATGTTTAAATGCAGCAAAACTACATAACATGGTGCATCCCGTTTTCCGTTGTTCTTAAAGAAATGGTAGCAGAGCAAACACACACTGGCTTTCTCCTTAGTTACAGCTCCATTTTTGGCATTAAGAACACCAAAATTTAGATGAATTACACTGAACACTGTACCATAAACTTTTAGGTAATCTTCTAGACTCACATATCAAATTCTGGAGAGAAAAAAAAAAAGAA
The DNA here is from genome assembly GCF_027791375.1 of Indicator indicator. Lineage (NCBI taxonomy): Eukaryota > Metazoa > Chordata > Aves > Piciformes > Indicatoridae > Indicator > Indicator indicator. The sequence goes on from NC_072027.1 coordinate 14,923,911, forward strand.
AATAAAGGAAATAAAAAAAAATCTGGCCATCAATATAAATTATGTTTGGGGAGCAGCAATGAAAGGTACCCATAGATACGAAAAAGAAATAATAATCTTTCGCTACATGGTACTAAACAAATTGCATGAACTACTTTCTAACCTTAAAAAAAGTTTAAAGTAAAATAAATACCTGGAGACAAGCAAGTGACTGTTATGCTTATCTTTTATCACTAGATACATTGATAAGACTACATGACCAAATTATCATATGACAGAAATGGGTTTAAGCTACTCCACAATAAACCTCATTTACTGTCTTTTATTTATTACATATTAAGCTATTATACTAGTTAATTATATAGTAAATACTGTTGCCATACACAAAGCAGGTTGCCTAGTAATGCCTTTGGCTGGACATGCCCCAGACATGATAAAAGAGCTGGTCTGTTAGTTCAGGAAATGGAGCTGGACAGCCGATGGAGGCAAAGCAAGGGACATAGGCACTCAAGGGTGGCACACCCACCACCCTCCTCTTCCAGCACATGCATGTTCTCACCGTATTTCCAAGTCAGCCTAACTGCAGCACCTACACTGTCAGCAATGTTAAGTCCTCTATAAAGAGTGAGAAATGTTGCTAAGTGTGTCGGGAAACAGCCAGATAATATGAGATGCATGTATTTGCAGTGCACAGCACCATAAATTAAGCAGGCAGCTGATGAAGGGGAAACATTCCTGAGGTACAGCACATTCAGCAGACTCCTATTCCTCCCCAGAATAATTGCTTTCTGCAAGTAAAAAATTGTCCTTCAAAAACTTGTGCAAAGCATGTCCTGCCAGTGGGCTGGGCACTCTCAAGCAGAGTCCTATTTAATAAATTAAATATATATTGTCATAACTGGCATAGAAATATTTTGTATTTGGTAAAATTACTGCAGTTAACTGACAAGGAAAAATCATCCATTTTCTGTACAGTAACAGCATCTATTATTTTTGTAGCTGAAATGGTATTTGTACTTCAGCGCCCTGAAGGCCAGTGTGGAGCCCCAGCAGGCAAAGCTTCTCTCTGGGGACGAAGTCATTTCCCCCCAGAGCTAAGCAGCCTGTGCTGGCTGCTCTCAGGGGAAAGACAAGACACACCACTGAACAGTTACCTCATGCAGCCAGCTCTAATGCTGATCTATTTGTAAAGAGGACTTGGTTAACCCTTTATTCACCAGACTTCAAGTAGACAAGACAAAAAACCTCAAACGAAATATACAAAAGAGGGAAAGAAATCTAACCACCTGTGGTAATTTTCTTCAGCAGCAAGTTCCTTTTTTTTGCCTAAACGCCTGTTGCATTTTTTCTCTAAGGCAAACAAGCTTCAAAACAACAACAACAAAAAGATATAAATCAGGATTTGGATGACAGAGAGTTATCACTGAGGAAAGGTTACTTCCAGTGCTTCTGGAGCTCCTATCTCTCTGAAAGCAACAAATGAACAAAACCAGCCAAGCTAAAAAGGTTTTCACAGAGGCTATTTCACAAGAGCTGATGGAGAAAATAAGGTCTTCCTAAAAGCAGGGGCTGATATTCCTGCACATATCTGTTTATTGATGGTTTCACCTATTTCTCTGCATCAAAACAGATAGTTAGGGCAACTAAGCATGAAGTTGACACCATCCTATCATACCACGGAAAGAGAGAAGGTGGCTTTGAAACCATTAAAAAAAAAAATCTCCACAAAAGAGATCTAGACACAGTAATCATCATCTCTGACTTCCATAACAATGAACCAGTAAAGACAAATCAGTGCTACGGGTTTGTTTCCCATTTAAGAAAAATCAAGAACACCCTACTTGCCCCACTTCAGTTTTTCTCAAAACTTTCATTCTGTAAAAATAGCAGAAAGTGCAAGAACAGGGTGAAGACTATAAAAAAAAACCCAAAACAATTATGTAACTGCAGCAGAGACAAGAATATGCCCTGAAAGGCAATTTCTATCACTGTGCAAAGACAGACTTTTACCTTTTGTCCATAGCATCTCGGGAAGCAGAGCCACAGAGCCCTTCCTGGCACAAGAAGCCCAGGGACACTGTTTTCACTGTTTGCACTGTAGAATCTACTCTGCCAAGGAAGAAATGGTGCAGCTATTTGTGGAGTGTGCTCACTATGTCTGCAACTATGTCCTTGCAGACTGCATGTATGAAGGCTTGGGTACTGTCCACTCTGCTCTGTCCATGGGGCTACCTGCAGCTATGGTCCACCAGAAGAACTTCACTTGGGCCCTTGAAGCCCTGACATCTCTCTTTTGGTGTATATTTTTTAGTGGTTTGGTTTTTGGTGTGTTAGGAGGAGAAGTTAGCATCAGTGTTGCCGAGTCACAGCTCCATGACATCATCAACACATCAACTCCAGTTGCACTCAGGGAGTGAAAGCATTTCTGTTGGCAAGATCTCCAAAGACAACACTGAAGTCAAACAGTGTAAGCAATACCCATTCCCTCTCCTCTCAAGCAGGTAGTGGAACTACCTCTTCTCTCAACCACACCCAGTTTTCTTAGACCCTTTCTATGAAACCTCAAAATACAAAATCAACTCTAAGGGACCAAAACACTCAGGAAAAGGACACTGAAGAAATTAACAGATACTTGCCAAAACCTCTACCTCCTTTATGAGAATAGAAAACCAGTAACATAAGATGACCAGTTGCAGCATAAAATATAGTTTTGAAAGCTTTTTAAATTCACATGGTACAAGACAAACAGTGCATTTGTTTAGAAAGCATGATCTCTCCCCTGTGTAGGTACAGCATTTTCATAGTCCAGAAGTTAAAATTATGTTTAAATAAAATTATCCTAAAACTCAAGGCTATTTCCTTTTAGGTACATGTTATAATTCCTATTTCCATTTCCAAGCAATCCTACTAGGGGTGGGTGTATGGATAAATTAATAAATAAATTTCTGATTAAAACAAAATAATGCCAGATTCTTTGGCTTAGCAGTGCTGTAGTTACAGTTAGATTTTGTCATCAGACAAGAATTGTTTATAAGGCATTATATGTGACAGAAGAAAAACAAAAGGCAAACAGTTTCTGTTAGCAAAAAAATAACCCCAAACCACTAATGTCAAAATATATTCATATTTAATATGTTTCTCTTTCCTGTCCTCTGTAGTAGAACCATTTACTGCTCATCTAGGAATACAGTTTGAGAAATGCAGATAATAGAAAAAGGATGAAGAACCACCAGCAAGTCCTGCTCTCTATTTTTCATTACAGATGCGTTGTGTAAGCTTGTTCATGTTTTGTTATCTTCCTTAAACCATCTGACCTCAGTATGTGGTTATTATTTCCTGAAGTACTGCGCATGTGTAGTTCTGGAATATGAAAATCACTGTAGCAAGGCAAGATAGTATCACTACAAAAATATCTGCAGAAGAATAAGACTAACTTGGAAATCAATCACTTCTCTTCAGACTTGCAGTGATAAAGTTAAATTAATTTTCCCAAGCAATCCATCTAAAAAATATATCAGTTTTATGGAATTTGGGTGTTAAAAATAAGCAGACAGTTATGACTTAAAAATTATCTGAGCCAATTCAGTATGTAAAGGAATAATTTGCTGCTGTCAAAAGCTAACGTTACTTAATTCTTGTCTTGTTAAATCATTTGATGCCCCTTTCTCTTTTAGTTAAACAAAGATAAATAATAAAAACAATTTATAGCTAGATGATGTTAGGGTTTTGCAGCTGTTCAATGTCTTTTGGGCAGATTAGATTCTGTAATGAGAAGTTATAAGCCTCATTTTATAAAAGCTGCTGCTGTCTTGGGAAAAACATCAGTGAATAAGATGAGAAAACTCTTTTCCTTCATGAACCTATTACACTGGCAAGCTGATTACTTGGCATATGTTTGATACCTTCATAGCTGGAAAACACCAATTTGTTGCAGTGATTTTTTCCACCACTCAAAGCCAAAATGTCTTTTCTACTCTTACTGTACTTCTGATTTAGCCAGTAAAACCAGAGCAAGAAGACACAGACAAATCCACACAAGTGTAATTCATATGAACTTGAATTAACTTAGCATCCCTAAAAAAGGTTGTACTGATCTAACTGCAACATTAAACTATAACAACTCTACAATTGCCTCTTTCTTGTGAGACAAAACCAACATTCTAAGATTATGAATGTTGGTTTTAGAAGAAAACTATTGGAAGATTCACAACCATCATCATACATGACTGACCTTCCACCTTTACAGTAACTTAATCTGTGCAGATTTTAAAAATTGAGAAGATAAAAATGCTCTTATCTATCAATTTCATCAGCTAAGCATTCATGCCAGGCAATTCCACTAACATAAGGCCCTAGGTAGGTAACTACCAGATACCCTATGAAATCTATCCCTTACAAGCACTCAATTTGATCTTTTTTTTCTAGTGACACAGTTCAGACTATGCAGTGCTACAAACTCGTTTTCACTGTTCAAACACCTCCTGTTTACCTTCACCTTATTTTATTGAAATACTGTAAAACAACCACTCACGCTGTCTCCACGACACATCCTCCTGAATGATGTTGGCTTTATTTCTATTAGAGAAATTTATTTCCAGGAACACTGCAACACTTTAGTGATTCAAGAGCCAAGAGTTACTAATAGGTGGGGAAAATAACATTATCTTGAACAAACATGAGAAAACTCCGACCTGTAATTATTTAACAAACTGTGAAAGTCAAACAGAGATAGTACTAACTGGTGGGAGTTGGATTGTGATTAGAAAGTTTGTGTTAACTCTTTGCAACCTACTAAAAAAGCAGCTCTAATTACTGATGAGCAAATGGGAAATGAACACAAGGCTTCACACAAATGTTATGTAAATGGATAAATAAATGATATGCTTAGAATCTGCTCTATCATACAGTGCAGTGCCAGTGCTATGCTCTGTCAAGTTCTGCTTCAGGCTATTAAAGCCTCCTTCTCTTAGGTACACCTTGAGTTAGAATACGGTGCTCCTATTTGTTTTCTAAAGGTGTGCAGAATGCACTTCAAAATTAGTGCTAAACATCTGCCACGATATACTCTAGGGATGTTTTTATTTTAGTGCTGGGAGACTCTAGGGTGCAGTAAGAAAAGTATTCTTACTCTTGATACCAATACTTACATTTATATATTATCTTGATATTTACATTTTTCTTGTTTCATCTGTTTTTTTCTCTCAAGATCCAGCCTTGCATTTCTAACACAACCTGTTTTGACATTAGCAGAAGTTTTGGGTGTACAAGGAAACCAAAGACTTGACTTTTCAGTCATGTATGTCACTGGTGGGATTTTCCAAAGCAGAAAATCATGTGAGCACTTAACTTTCTGGTGTTTTACTGCATCTTCAGGCAGCATCTTTTCTTTTTCTTAAACATTTAACTGGGTGCTACACATGCTGAAGACTGTTATGATATTTAACAATGAATATTTGTGTGCCCTGACAGGAAGGTACCATGCCCCATAACAGATCCTGTGTCAAGAATGAACAATCCACCTTTTAACAGTAAACCACAGCAAAAGCTCATCTCCATGTAAGTCAATACGAATTCTGCTTTTGACTTCAGCAGAGACAGGTTTTCACCCCGGAGTGCTAAAAAGCTTTTGCATGCAGAAAAAGCTCTCACAAGAGCAGTCCTTTCCTGACTGAAATACCAGGCTGCTGTTGCTCATTCAGTTCAGGATGGTCCACTGCACTCAGATCTAGGAATACGGCTTGAAGCCAAACAGCAGTTCCAGATCCAATGGAAACATGAAATACCATCACTAATACAGAGCAAGCCCATTTAGCCCTTGAAAAAATCTCCCTGGCATCTGCTGGTAGAGCTGACTACTCCCTGAAGAAGACATGTAATACAGGAAGTATTAAAATACAAGACTATGGACAACTTATCAAACCACTAATAAGTGATTCAAGTGTAGATAAAATTTTATTCACCCTCAGTATTGAATAAAGTTTGAAATATTGTGTCTTTGTAAAGCTGATTTCCATTTCAGAATCTGTGAAGTAAACTCAAAGAAACAATATAAATTATGAAGGAAAGGAAAATATCATTCATTGCTTGTGGACCATACCTTACATGAACACTGGATTCTCCTTACATGAAAGCTAAAAAATTGATTTCTTGAGAAGGTTTATATCAAATTTCACTTTATGTGAAAGGATTTAGCCAAAATAAAACCTGAGTGGCAGACTGCAACACAACAGCTATCAGACCATTAACTATTTCACCATTGCTGCGTATCACTATAATTAATAGCACCTTGGGAGAGCAGCTCAGGAAATTAAAAAGATAAAATTTCCTTTTAATGAAAAGAAGTCACAGACATGAAAAACTATTAGATGGGAAAGGAAGCTTCGCTCCGCAGTACTAAGAAAACTTATAACCTGATTAAAGGGCATTTGAAAGCACAAAATTAGATATGTTAAAAAGGTAAGAAATCTTTTCATTATAGTTACAGTTTAAGTTGCCAGAACGAAGGAATAAAGATAGTTCTTCTCCCTCTAAAACAAATAGGTTCTATTCCACTCCTTTTAATAAGCAAAAACACCACTGAAAAATAAATCACAGAATCATTAAGGTTGGAAAAGACCTCTAAGATTATCAAGTCCAACAGTCAGCTGAACAACACCATGCCCACTACATCATGTCCTGAAGTGCTATGTCTACATATTTTCTGAACACCTCCTGGATTAGTGACTCTACCACCTCCCTGGGCAGCCTGTTCCAATGCCTGACCACCCTCTCAGTAAAGAATTCTTTCCTAATATCCAATCTAAAACTCCAGCAGGCTATAGAATAGCTTGAACATACCAGTATGTATTTCAGCATGAGCTGCATCTTTAAAATAATGACTGTTTCTCTTGTCTTCTCAATCTTCAAGCACTTTGTAACTACAGCTCAGAACATGGACAAAGAAGAATTAAAGTGACTGAAGCTGAAATATGCTACTTAGGAATCCAAAGTTTGTTTACACCATTAGAAGGCACTCAAATATACATCCCCATAAATGACAAGGTCCCAGCAGCAAATTAACAGGAACAATTTTCCCATCTCAGGAGCTGTCAAGATGGGTTCTGCTAGCCAATTTATCTTACTCTAGCACATCTCTGGTGCTTGTCAATCAATATGTGAAACATTTGGTACTGATTGCCATTTTCCTATCCACTTCCTTTTGCCTCTCGTACCAGGCAATTTACTGCAAGTCAATCAAGGTTGAAGCAGACCTTGTTTAAATAAAACACTGCTGAGTTCTTTTCACACCAACAATTTCAAAAACAGAATGAGCTGTAGCTTTTCACATTTACATTTATACTACTTTTTCTGCTTTTCCCAAATGCCATGCTCAAGCTCTAAGTCATAACTTAACTCAGCCAAAGACTTAAGGAGAAAACAGCCAGGGAAGATGAACTGAATATGACTGTACAACTGTCACACATTTGGTCTATCAATGGTGAAAGAGAACATTAAAAAGTACTTAAGTAATCTGGAATTATTTCTTTTTGACTCTTGCTCGAAGTCAAGTGTCCAAAACATAAAAGCAACTTCTATCTTGTTGGAACTTAACTCAGAATATTTATTTCAAATATTCATTTACATAGAAATTGTAAGATAAGGAGACAACTAACTACTGTATTCATAGCTGCATGTCACAAATACAAGTATGAAGAAGACCAGTTCTCTCAGCTAAAAAGTTGATCCAATGCAAAGTACGCTGAGAGCTTCCCTTACACATCCAGATGAAAAAATCCACAGGTCACATCATGTCTAACTTGGGAACTACCTTGGCATCACCACTAAGTAGTGAGTGAGGTAGGGAAATATGGCAGAAACAACTTCCTTGGCAATACAGTTACTGAGTACAGTAAATCAAATAACCTACAACAAAGAATAAAAGAAAATGAAAATTAGATTTATCTCTAAGACCTCACAAGTAACAGTCTTGTAAGAGTACAGAGGACATATTCCTTTAATAATGGACACAAAGCAATTAGTTATGTTACTGTTCTTCTAAATGAGATAATCTGTTCCTCCCTTTTTTAACTTTGAATGACATAAAGGTATCAGACACTCCCCCTCCAAGATCAAAGGCATATATATATGCGCTAGCACATATGTAATATGTATTGTTTCTAGACCACACATATATATATATATATATATATATATATATATATATATGACAGAAACTAAGCTACTATATACGTATGGTAAATTAATAGTTTTTGAAAATTATCAGTTCCTTCACTGGTCAGCAACTTACCGCTACAATAAAGTATAAAAAGAGCTCAGATTATTTAAAAGGATGCCTGATACAAGTCTGTCAAATACGCTTGCAGTAAACACCTTGTATAATTTTATGATAGGGACATCCACAGCACTACTCGCTAGTACTTAAATACGAGACTTAGTATCTTCTCAATCCATAGCACATGATAAAATACAAAAAAACATTGTGACAGAGTCAAAGACTGACTGCAAAATGCAGCAAGCCTGTTATAGGTTGCATGCAATCACCACTCTCCTGTGAGGTATTTAGACATCCTTACATAAAGCCATCATAATGCATGATACAAACCTAATGGGTTGTGTTTCACTGTCATTTGGATAAAGGACATTAGGAAAAAAAAAAATCAGGGAAAGGGTTGTCAGGCACTGGAACGGGCTGCCCAGGGAGGTGTTTGAATCATCATCTCTGGATGTATAGATCTGGTGCTTGGGGACATGGTGTACTGACAGACTTGGTGTAGTGGGCAAAATGGCTGGTCTTGATGATCCCAGAGGTCCTTTCCAGCCTGGATGATTCTATGAAGGCACTGGTTTAATATAAGCAAATGTTAAACATCTTAGAACATCAGTTACGTAAGAAGCAAAACCCTCTTGCCCTCTATCCTTACTGCAGGTAACCCTGCTGAGGCAGTCTCCAATTTAAGGATGTTCCTTTACACTGCTGCAAGTCACAGGTAAAAAAATCTCCACATACTATATGAGAGTAAGGTGTGGCCAAATCAGTTACCCTGACTCATGCAAGCATGATGGAAGTCTACGATGCAGTAACAACAGCCACTGGCCCACAGGAAAAGTTCTCATAGAAGTAGTATAACAATTCCAAATTCCCAGTGAGGTTCCACTAATTACAAAAGATACCAAGTGATTTCCTTGCCTAGTCTTCAAAACAATGGCTCCTAGACTAAATCACAAAGAATCATAGTCATGTAACATTTATTTTATCGTTTGCAACTAGACGTGTAGACTTCCATATTAAGAAATTTTCCATTCATTCTACCTCACATATCTAAAACATCCCTGAATTCCCTGAAAGGAAAAAAAACGAAACAAAAAAAAGCACCCCATTTTAATTCTCAGGGCCTATTCAAACCTAAACTCTGCCACTGGCCAAGGCATGCATTGTATTTTTTACAGTCCTTTCAACTCAGAGCTTTCCAAAAGCTCATGTCTGGAATGTAGGTTTACAGCTGAGCTCTGTCAGTTAATTGGAAAGGCAGTTCCTCCAAAATAAAAACAACACAGCAAACAACAAACCCTACACTTGCTTAGGAATCCTTTCTATTTTCTCACAGCAGAGATTGTCTTTTCAGCACTGACATATTTTCCCTAACAATTCCACCATTGATATATGCTTTCTGATTATCAATGTAAAAGCATATGTAAAATGTTCCTGCCACAGGGAGAAGTCATAAACGATGGGTGAAGTTATTTCATAGCTGAAAGCTCTGAACAAGCAATTGGCTTAGGTAGGAATGATTCAAAGACTGTCTTTCCTGCTCAACCCCACCTAGATCCTCTGCCCCCTAAATCTTCTCAGACTTTCCATTAGAGCCCTGCAGAGACTGAACACAAGATTTGATGGATTTTAGGGGAATGCAGACAAAGTTAGTAGGATAGAGTGGATCGATATAGAGAGAAGCTGTGCACGGAGTCTGACATCTAACCTGCCAGAGGGTTACAAAGGAAGAGTTAGTTACAATTCTCTCTGAAAAGCTGATCACATATTTCACTATCCTCACCATTAACCAAAAGTCCAGGATTTCCATTTGCTCCTATTCTCTTTCTTTCCCCCACCCCCAGCAAAGATGGCTTAAAAGCCTTAATTTTAACCCAAACCTGCAATTTCAGCCACTAAGAGAATTGCACTTCTCTGCCTCTCTACAGCCCCAGGGACTAATTGAGAAGATTACCTGAAGGCTCAGGGTCTAAACTTTCAAGGAAAAAAAAAAAAAAGGTGTTTAAAATAATTCCTACAAAGAAGAATGACAGAAATAGGAACTTAACTAGAAGATCTTTCTGTCACTGGAGACTTTTATATTTCAAATGACAGCACACTGCATGTGATCATGTGCTGGGAAAACCAGTAATAATAACACAGTGAGTTTCAGTGATCTCTTTTATTGCAGTACACAGAAATCTAAGTGATAGATAAAGAGCTTTTTCCAACACAAATCACAGAACTAGAAAGGAGTCTTGATCTAAAAACATTATAATTAAGCAGGGGCCAAGTTTTTTTTTCTGTTTTTGCTAACTTGCCATGGTGAACAGATGAACTTTCTTAAATATTTAAGGCTGAAATACTACTTCTCTCTAGCTGTCATAGAGATCATGTTAAAGTGGTACTGAGTAAATGGAGTAGATACGTAAGAAAAAGTCAAAGAATTTTTAAAGATGCCATTTTGCCTACACTTGATGAAATGAAAACTAGAAAATCCACACTCCTCTTCTATCAGAAGTCATGATCCCATCAAAAACGGATGTACAAAACTGTTCCAGTAAGGTCGGTTAATAGAAATAATCCATCACAATCCAGTCCATTTGGGGCTTTTTTCTTAAACGCTTCAGTAAATGGGCCTGTTTGTTAACTCCAACAGATAATTATGAAGTGCAATAAAAAATTCAAATTATGTTAATAGGCCAGAGAACAACGGCTGTTTCTGAAATCACTGGCAATTACTAGACATAACGGTTCTCAATTAAGCTGGAGGGTATTTTCAATCGTTCATAATTCACTATTTTAAAAGTATCATAAAAATATATAAATGTGAGCTGCTAATAAAACTTTCAGGCCAACAGTATGGCTGTTTGTCAGAGAAAGTAAGACCTATTTTATTTTTATAGGGGTTTTTCTCTCATGAATGATACGTGAAGACACTGCTAGTGAAAGGCAGGTAACTGTATGGGATTTATTTCTCACAGTGCTCCTAGGTGCGAGAGGAACTGCACTTCTTTCTTAGGCAGCTTCAGTTTCCCTTAGGAATACAGTCAGCAACCATGAATGTCCTTACCAACTCTGGTTTTAGATACTGAGCTCACTACATAAATGTTAATGACTATGTGAATACCAACCAGGAGACATGTTGCTTGCCTATTTTCAGATTTTAACTTCAGATACCAAAAGCAAAAAAAGGAAAAATTAAGACCTAACATAAGACTAAGAAATCCTAAGGATCATCTTTCGGTTATAAGATGGATGCATTGTATATTTCCACCAAACCAAATATAACAAATCCCTTTAATAAATGAAGCTATTAAGAAAAGATCAACGAGCAGTAATTACTACCCACAGATCTACTAAAACTACCACTTACTTATCCATCACTTGTGTAACCTTGCATTAGGAAAATGGCACCTTTAGCAATTGCTAAATTCGCATTTTTAACTTTCCTCCATATGATTAATGATCATTTCACTGGAGACTTGCCTGAATCCGCAGCAGACATATTTAAACACATGTATGTACATGTGTATTTTATTTATTTCAAAAAATCAGTCACACCCTAAGAACATTCTCTCTTACTCAACCACTTCCATTTTCCTCCTGCCAAGACAGAGATTTTCTTTCATTTTTATTGAAATACATTTGCATACAGATTTCTGAGAAAAAGCAAATCATTCAAGAATTATTCCTAACCATAGAATTTTATGTCTTTCATATTTAAACAGCAACTTGAAGACTTGAGCACAACACTGTGAATCAGCAGAAGACAGTCATTCATCATCCAGCTCTTAGGATCTGTTGAGAGTCTTTATTGCTTTGACCTCATTAAAACAGTGCAAACTATGAGCTAACATAAATCTGTCTCTCTAAATACTTTCCTCTTTACTTTTTTAATAGTTCCATACAAAGGGAAAGGTTAAAGCCAATTAAAAGAGATACAAATACAATTATTTTTATTACTGGATTTTGTCATTTCACTTTAGGAAACCATTACTCCCACTTCTGAGTGAATTATTAATTTGACTGTTTACTGACTTGGCTTGGGGCTTTCTGTTTTCTTAGGGGGTGTGCTGCATTGGTATTCTGTTTAAACCCTTTATTTTTATTCTGTTTTCTCCTTCACTACTTACTTTTAATCTAAAAGCTAAAATAAATTGCAAATGCTACAGCTGGATAAGGATTCTACAAAAGGACTAAGTATGTAACTGTAACTTGGGACTAAAAGATTATGAACTCATTCCTCTGCAGTAAGAATTCGCATTTCTATCTCATGAAGATCATCATACAATACTGACAGATGCTGAAAAGCATCTAATGCTGAAGGAACTGTAGAGAAAATGGAAACAGAAGTGCTGATGAATGATAATTGTCAGGGGAGGGAGGGAAAAGACAGACAGAAAGAAAGGGGAAAGAGAGACAGAAAGAAAGGGGAAAGACAGAAAGAAAGGGGAAAGACAGAAAGAAAGGGGAAAGAGAGACAGAAAGAAAGGGGAAAGAGAGACAGAAAGAAAGGGGAAAGAGAGAAAGAAAGGGGAAAGAGAGAAAGAAAGGGGAAAGACAGAAAGAAAGGGGAAAGACAGAAAGAAAGGGGAAAGACAGAAAGAAAGGGGAAAGACAGAAAGAAAGGGGAAAGACAGAAAGAAAGGGGAAAGAAAGAAAAGGGAAAGAAAGAAAGGGGAAAGAAAGAAAGGTAGATGTTACAGTTTCCCAGAATTCCTGATGACCCCCCATTACTGCTATGCACACAGAACTGTGAACAGAATATTACCATTAACATCATAATCATAGTAAACAAGCATCTGGCTGTCATTTAAAATACAGCTTCTCTCTACCGATAAGAAGCATTTTCTGCTAATTTCAGTTACCTGCAAATCTCTCTTGGCATTCCAACTCTGCACTTAACGTGCTGTACACACTTCACTTTCTGCCCAATGAACGCTCACACCAAATATCAGCATGTCTTCTTGTTAACTCAAAGATAGGCAGGGACTTACTCTACAGAATAAGAAGATCTGGAATAAGGAGATATTTGCTTATTATGTCAAACATATTCAATGGAAATATTTGTTTTCTTGACATTGGGGAAATATAATCATAACCTATTGCAGAAAAAGCACTTGCTTCTTGGCTAGCTCTGTTAATTTCATTGCAGGATGGGAGCCGCAGTCAAGTTCAGATCAGTTATTTATCAGTGGATGACATACCTAAACGAGGGAAGTACAGGGGTACATCAGCCCCAAGTGAAGGGTACCTGCTCATTTTCAGGTATGGGGATTTGCTCTCTGCAAGACTATTCCTACAGGATCCAGAAACTGAGTTGAAAGCAGCTACCATATTTTGGCTTTTGTACTTTCTGTTCTGTTAGACTACTGGAAAATTAATCAGCAAGTGACCCTTAAAAAAAAATATACAAGCACAGCACAATGTAAAGCAGCAGCCTTGAAAAACTAAACTTTTGTTACACATTTCTGTCCTTCTTGGTTTACTGATGTAAATCACAAGCATCCAGTTGACTGAATTCAGTATTATGAAGTCAGTAAGAAGAATATCACAATGCTGCTACAGGTTTTGAACTATAAAATGGACAAACTACTTCAGATGCAGAAGAAATAGCAATATACTTGTTAAATACAAGAAAACTTTAAAAATCTAAATTGACTTCAAATTGAGTGCCTATCTTTTCAGTTTTTATTAAACTTTGTTTCTCATTCTCCCCCTCATTTAGATGCTTGCAAAATAAACATAATTATATCCGACTTTAATAACTCTGGTACCTAGAGCTGCAGGTGCTAGTTTGCTGTATCTATTACCATATTTTAAGACCTTTTAAGAAGATTGCATTAATTTCTATGATAATTTAGAGCCCATAATGCATTCCAAGATGCGAATAGATGTTAATCACCACAGAATTATTTTCCCGTATACTAACGAAATCATGCTGTAACCAGTCAGAACTAACTTTTAAAATTCAATATTGCCACTGAAAGACTTGATTAAAATTTTGTTAGAGTAACGATACCCTTGAGAATGGTTTAAAAAAAACCCCAAACTAATGAGCAGCTATGTGAATTGCTATATTCTTCCTATGGAAATTACTAGGACTGAAAATGTTTATAGTGTCCATTCCATTCTTTTCCCAGTATTAATAGAAATTATCCATTCATATTTATCTTCTGCCACTACCATAGAATTAAGTCAATGCAGCAGCAGCTAGATCAAAGATAACAATCAGAAAAGAGGCTCAGTTATTAAAATATATTCAATACTACAGGTACATCACTGAGGAAAAGCTGACATCAATTGTCACATATATTAGAAGATTTAGATTGACAAAAATAGGCAACATTACGCACTACACATAGTATACATTGCTTTGTCACTGTTAGGAAGGTGACCCAAAATGAAGGCACACTTCATCTGTTTCAAAGACACTGCTGAGTGACCCATTACACAGGCTGAGCAAAGCTTTCAGCTTTGCTATGCTTTGCCCTCTGGACACACAGGGACACTGGCTATTTGCTTTGTTGCTATGTTGATATGTATGCTACTGACTCTGTTAAAACTCAGATCTGTTTTCAAGAACCAAAACCCAACCTTAGCAGAAATTATTGCTGTGCCCCACAAATTCAATATTTTAATTTAACAAAGAATTTTTCACCCGTGTTATTATATGCAGATTATAGTTCCATCTTCCTAGTCTAGAGTTGTGTCAGTGTGAGCTGAAATTCCCCCTCCACACCAACAATAACCAGGCTAGCTCAGTCTGGAAGCAAATGAAAGCTGTATTTACAGGCAAATCTATAATGTACAATGAAATGCAATGAATATGTACAAATATACAAAATTCACAACATTTACAAATATATACAATCAATAGAAAAGTACAACCAAGCTCCCTTTGCTTCCCCCCAAAGGGAACTTTTCCCAAGGGGCCTCTCTCCCATGGGCCTCCCCCCAAGACCCCCCCTGGCAGAAAGCAGAGTTAGTTAAAGCAGAAAAGTTATTAACTTAGCTGCCAAGGTCAGTGTGTTATCTTCAGCCAGAAGAGAAGAAACAGCAGCCAGACAGCCCAGCAACTGCCCCCACTGCAGACTCCCCACTTTGTTTTGGGTAATAGTTCTTAAACTTTTATATCTATCCAATGGAAGTGTTTAGAACAATCATTATTTTGCTTTCTTACACCCAATGGTGACTTATGTACACTCTTTCACTTTCTCTGCTTGAACTTTGAAAAGAAAAATTAAAGAGACAGTTTCAAACCACCACAAGAGTCTTCAGGATAATGGTGAAAGAACAAGCTTTTGGAGAGTTTACCACAAAGTCTGAGGTTTCATTTTAAGAGTTAGAATACAATGGAGCATGTCAGTTGGAAAGGACCTACAGTCACCACCCAGTACAACCACTAAGCAATCCAGGCTGACTGAGCTCAAGCATCTTGTTAAGGGTATTGTCTAAGTGCTGTTCCACACTGACAGGACTGGGGCATCAGCCACCCCTCCAGGAAGCCTGTTCCTGGGCCTGACCACCTTCACAGTAAACAATGCAGCTCCAACACAGAGTAACACCACCACCTTTGTGTCTGCCTGGACCCCAAGTGATCTAAACAACAGAATCCAGTTGACATTTCAAACTGTGAGGTTAAATTTTTATAGATTGAGTTCCCACAAAGGAAAATTACTGTTTGAACATATTTTATTGCCTGTAGACAACAATCAGGTTCAGGCAAGAAGCTGAAAGTCATTATGATATTGTAATAATTCAGATTGCTGCTCCCTCTGTCAACAATTAACCCACATGTAGGGGTTCAACTGGGTGCTGTGATTCAGTAGTGTGATGAGGACTGCATGGATTGGTTTCTCATTATAATCACTATTTTTCCTTAAAGAAACTTCTCAAGTTTTATAAAAACCTAGCAACCACTTCAGTGCCATGCTCTAAGGTAGGTTTCAGTGCTGGGGAGGCAGGGTCTCTATCATGCTGACAGCACTAGCCTTGAAATGCATTACGATGTGCCAGAAGAAAACCAGCTCCTATGTGAAATATGTATCAGAAACAAAATTAAAAATGGGGGGCTTCTAGATTAAATTTTATTATGATCATTTAAAAGACTTTGCATTCCCTCTGGCATCATCCTTGGTACTGGTGAACATTTTCAATTTCTGCTTCCTTAAACAGGCCAAAAGAGGGAATAAAAATTTTTAAAGCCAGGTCAGAAGGTCCCAACCCCTCTCAAACCCTCAAATGTAACACTAGAGTTACGGGAGAAATTTGAATTTTGAGAGACAGACTGAAGGATTCTGAAGAGTTTATTTACTCTTATATTTAAGCAGTTCTCTTTACAAGATTAATATCTAATTGAGAAATGAAGTAGTTAAAGATGGTATACTTTTTTGCCTTTAAATAACAATCTGGGATTTATTTAACGGTTGGGTATTTTTGTAACAGCAGTCAATGCCACTTGAGCAGTGATAGAATTAAAGCTGCCAAATAAATCATTAGCTGCTGCATGTAGAAAAAAATCACAATCTTGAATTTAAAATCTCAACAGAAAAGTAGAGGAAGAATTTATTCTCACATGCTTTATATAAATAATCACTTAAATCTGTACATGTTAAGTACCAAATATGTGTTGCATAACAAAGTATCCAGTTTATACAAATGTGATTCTCACCCTCCTCATCGAAAGAGAAGAAATTATTAAAATTAAAAAAAAAATCCAACTAGCAATAGAAAACAAAGCAACTGCTTGAGGAATTAAGTAACTAAACAAACAAGTGCAGTATATTTACAGAAATAAATATTACAATGCCTACAGAAATTTTCAACCTGAAAGCTCTCCAGAATTTTAGTAGCAAAGAAGAAAGCTTAAAAAAAGGTGAATAAACACACCTAAAGAAGGTGCTTATCTGGAGAAATTTCTGATGAAAGAAGATGCAAGGTATCACCCATCACTTCAGCTCAGGGTACTGAGAGAACTGGCAGATGAGCTGGCCAAGCCACTGTCCATCATTTACCACCAGTCCTGGCTCACCAGAGAGGTCCCAGGTGACTGGGAGCTGGCCAACTGATGCCCATCCACAAAAAGGGCTGAATGGAGGAACCTGGAAACTACAGGCCTGTCAACCTGACCTCAGTGCCAGGCAAGATTATGGAGCAGATCATCTTGAGGGCAATCACAGCGCACCTGCAGCATGGCCAAGGGATCAGGCTTAGCCAACACAGATTTAGGAGGGGCAGGTCCTGTCTGACATCACCTGGGGGATGTAGGGAAGGCTGTGGATGTAGTCTATCTGGACTTCAGCAAGGCCTTTGACACTGTCCCCCACAGCAAACTCCTGGCCAAGCTGTCAGCCTGTGGCTTGGACAGCAGCACTCAGCGCTGGGTTAGGAACTGGCTGGAGGGCCGAGCCCAGAGAGCGGTGGTGAATGGTGCCACATCCAGCTGGCAGCCTGTCACTAGTGGTGTCCCCCAGGGATCAGGGATCCCCCAATCCTGTTTGATATCTTTATCGATGATCTGGATGAGGAGGTAGAGTTCACCATTAGTAAGTTTGTAGATGACACCAAGTTAGGGGCAGGTGCCAATCTGTAGAGGGTAGGAGGGCTCTGCAGAGAGACCTTGACAAGCTGGACAAATGGGCAGAGCCCAACAGGATGTCCAAGTGCTGGGTTCTGCACTTTGGCCACAACAACCCCATGCAGCACTACAGACTGGTGACAGAGTGACTGGAGAGCAGCCAGGCTGAAAGGGACCTGGGGGTACTGGTTGATAGTAGGCTGAACATGAGCCAGCAGGTGGCCACGAAGGCCAATGGCATCCTGGCCTGCATTAGAATTAGTGTGGCCAGCAGGAGCAGGGAAGTCATTCTTTCCCTATACTCACCACTGGTTAGACCACACTTTGAGTACTGTCTCCAGTTCTGGGCTCCTCAATTTAAGAAGGACATTGAGATACTTGAATGTGTCCAGAGAAGGGCAACAAGGCTGGTGAGAGGTCTTGAGCACAAGCCCTATGAGGAGAGGTTGAAGGAGCTGGGGTTGTGCAGCCTGGAGAAGGGGAGACCTTATTGCTCTCTACAACTACCTGAAAGGAGGTTGTAGCCAGGTGGGGGTTGGTCTCTTCTCCCAGGCAACCATTGGCAGAACAAGAGGACACAGTCTCTAGCTGCACCAGGGGAAGTTCAGGCTCAGGGTGAGGAGAAAGTTCTTCACAGAAAGAGTAATTGGCCAGTGGAATGTGCTGCTGAGGGACCTGGAAGTGTTCAAAAAAAGATTGGATGTGGCACTTGGAGCCATGGTTTAGTTGTCCTCAGGTGTTAGGTATTAGGTAATAGGTTGGACTTGATGATCTCTGAGGTCTTTTCCAACCTGGTTGATTCTGGGATTCTGAAACTCCAATTCCTCATCTCTACCTCTGGCTGTCCACACAACACTGTATCCTATAGGAAAGAAGCCCCACTAGGGCTCACAAGCACACCTTGGAGTTTCTCCTCATTCCCCATGTCAGGTATCACCTCTTCCCCCACAGCCAGACCCTTAAGGTGACACCCCATAGGTGTGAGAAAGTGCCAAATTGCCAGAACTTATTGGGGAGACAGTGACAGAGAGGCAAGCAGGCTTTCCCCAATCCTGGCTATGTGCCATTCCAGGTAACAGCTCATGAGAATTAGTTTATCTTGAATTATGTAACTGCAAGTGGACAGAAGGGTGCAAGGGGCATTGGGGTTGAGAAAGAGTTGCAAAACACAATGGTAAAGTTCATAGAATCAAACAGGTTAGAAGAGACCTCCAAGATCATCCAGTCCAACCTATCACCCAGCCCTATCCAGTCAACTAGACCATGGCACTAAGTGCCTCATCCAGTCTTTTCTTGAACATCTTCAGGGATGGCAACTCCACCACCTCCCTGGGCAGCCCATTCCCATGGGCAATCACTCTCTGTGAAGAACTTCCTCCTAATGGCCAGCCTATACGTCCCCTGGCACAACTTGAATCTGCGTCCCCTTGTTCTGCTGCTGGTTGCCTGGGAGAAGAGACCAATCCCCACCTGGCTACAACCTCCCTTCAGGCGGAAAAGGACAGACCAAAAGCTGGAGTTGCAAAATCAGTCAAACCCCATGATTCTCTACTGTAATAGATCTTAGACATTCTAACAGCATAACGCTGTATTTTCCAATCCAACATAATGAATATTCCAGAGAAGACTTAGTATTTAATTTGCCATAACTCCATTGATTCACTTTGATTAAACGCAATATACAGTACTGAAATGAAGACCAAAGTCAGGCCTACCCACTGCAGTAGGAGACAAAGTAAGAGTTAATAGAGACAACTCTCAATATA
Organism: Indicator indicator; assembly: GCF_027791375.1. NCBI lineage: Eukaryota > Metazoa > Chordata > Aves > Piciformes > Indicatoridae > Indicator > Indicator indicator. Next base: position 14,943,487 of record NC_072027.1, read on the forward strand.
GAAAAAGGATTAATGCTACACTTTGTCAGAAATCTTTTCTCCACACAGCTTCAAGCAGCCAGAAAACAGAAGAGCCTGAACAGGCAACAAGCATTGTGAATCCCTCTGGGAGCTCTGGGGGCTCCTAAGGACCAATAGGCCACAATAAATTCACACCATTTAGAGGAACTGAGGAGAGGATCAGGCAGAGCAAGTAACACAAGTCTATAACAATTAAGTGTACACATGGACTCCTCCATTTGGTTCATAAATCCTCCTTCCTGATATCATATTGAAAATTGGGTAGCTAAAAAACCAAGATGACCAATAAAATACAAACTGAAATTTTAAAAAGTAGAAACAGCTGCACAATGTTGATTTGTTTGTTTTCTTAAACAGAGAATGCCTGCAGTATCAGTGATGGTAAATTTATAAAGAATGTACAGTTAGACATTTAAAAAATGATGAGCCGTTGAGTAAAAAGTACACAATAAACATCCGTGCTTTAAAAAATAACCATAATAATTTGAATCCATGACAGCTGTTCCCCCCCCCCCCAAATATTTTACTTCAATTGTGAAGCTGAAGAGAAATTTTCTATTGTGTAATTTATGATGTCAGTCAAACCAGAGAAAATGTAGGCTAGAGATAGGGAGAATTTTCCCTTTTACAGCATCACATTACAATGTGTGTACACTATTGATATTTTAAGACCTATAATAAAGCATTTGCCCTTTGTCACTGTCAAAAACAAGACAATTACTGTAGCTACCTCTTCAGCCTGTTCTGCTGTAGAGTTGTCTGGTACATTTTAGAAAATGGAAAAAAGAGAAAAATCTTTTTTGAGTATTTTTTTTAACTTGTCTGCACAATGGATGAACTTCAAAAAGACTCCTTTATATGACTTTTCAAAATGGTATTCCCAGATTCCAAGAATTTAAAAAATGGAGAGTTAAACAGAAAAGTGTCTTAGGACTTTAACCAAACACATGATCAGCATTGCTAAGAAATCGGGCCCCCTTTTAAAGTAACATTTTTGAAGTCAAATTTGGTTTTTGGTTTTGTTTTTTTTTTTTTTTCAATGTAACAACTTCCCTAAAAATTCTCTCCCCATTTACTGTACTACCTAACAAATAGCTTCGATGTCCTTTTCCTCCCTTGAATGGCCCTGCATATTTTGCCAGAAACATGAAAAGTAGGAATGCAATTGCATTTGTGCTGATGCTAAATGTTAATGGATTTGCCTAAATGTCTGCTAATAGCACCCCTAGAATTAGCTAGACTAGTAGTGCATGCCTAATGTCTTGTTTTTGTCATTGCTGCCTTAGCTGTTTTCTCCTTTTTCTCTCAATAACAAAAGGAAAGACATTTTTATTAAGTGTCTCTATACATCTGCAGCCTGTACAGCAGGCATGAGACTAACATCATGTAGCACTGACACGGCATCATTAGGATCATAAATCCCAACATTCTACTGTTTCCTTAAATTAAACATGAAAAGTTTAATGTTTTTTTTAAATTAAACATGAAATTCTGACCTTGCCAGCCAAAATATGTCCTTCTATCACTTCTTCCAATTCTTCCAGGTCACTTCTTTTGATAAAGAACTTAGTTGCATGCAGTCAGAGGATGATGCTCTTCATTGGTGTATATTTTCAGAATGTTGTGGTGAACAAAGTCTTTGAAAAAAAAAACATTTTGCAGGCCAAACCACTTCATAAACATGGTTTGCACTTCCAAAGCTCCAGTTTGCTGAGAATCACAAAGCAATTTCACAGAATCACAGAATGCCAGGTTGGAAGGGACCTTAAGGATCATCTGGTTCAACCTTTTTAGGTAACAGTAGAGTTGAAATGAGCTGGCCCAGCACCCTGTCAAGCTGAGTCTTAAAAACGCCCAAGGTAGGGGATGTCCCCACTTCCCTCAGGAGATGATGCCAATGTCTCACTGTTCGCATGGGGAAACATGTTCTAGTCCAATAGGAAATCTCCCCAGAAGTAACTTGTCCCCATCACCCCTTATCTTTTCCATGAGACTCCTTATAAAAAGGGAGTCTCCATCCTCCTGGTAGCCAGCCGTTGTAGACTGGCCCATGGCAATAATACCTACCCTAAGCCTTCTCATCTACAGGCTGAACAATCCCAGCTCTCCCAGCCTTTCCTCACATGGTAGGGCTTCCAGTTCTCTGATCATTCTCATGGCCCTTGTATGGACAGTTTCCATCCTGTACATATTTCTTTTTTTTCGTACAGTAGGGACCAAAACTGCACTCAGTGCTCCAGGTATGAAATTTACAAATGTAAAAGATTTTAAAAATAAACACCTAGAAGTGGCCTCATTGAACAATGGCATTTTTAGCCCCAAATATCTGTGAAAATCAGAGAGTATTATGAAAAAAATTGTGTTAACAGATTGTGTTTGCAGCAACCATACACATGCATCATGTTCTCAAAGTCTTCAATAGTTTCAAAGCATAATAAATGTAAAAATATTTTAGAAATCAACACCTTTCCTTTCAGTAAAAACTGCTAATTTCCAGCTGCCAGCTGACTAAGCCACCTTGAAACAGTTTACTGCTATTAGCACAGGACAGATATTTAGTTCTTTTATTTCTGTTAAAAATACATTAAAATACCATATTCTATAAAGCAAATAGTTGCTCCAGGTCCAAGACACTAACTTTCAAATATCTAATTAGAAATTCTGGTCCTGGTTCCAACTATGATAATCCATTAAAACCCCCTAAACCTACAAGGTTTTTCATCTATGTCAATGGAAAAACACCACTGTAAAGAGTAGGAAAAGTAAGAATCAAGTCTCTGATTATATTACCTTTCAGAAAATTTGTTAGCATGTTATTAGCAAAATGTTTATTTGTTAATTATAGTTTTAATTAAGATACAACAATAAATTATCTTTGCAACGTTTCTGCAGCTATTTACAACCCCTGTGACTTAGATATCACATTCTATATCTGTAAGCCTGTCTGCAGTAAATTAAAGTTATACCACAATGACTGCACTTTGCTCAACCAAGTCCTCCTGAAATTTCAAAGGGGGATGCAGACCACAACAGCATTACCACAACAATGGCCATTCTCATAAAGAATGCTTCGAACCTGGTCTTCAAGAAAGAAAAAAAATATTTAAAAGATTTTTCTTTTTTATTTTTTTTTTAAACTGATTGCTGTGGTGTCTGCATGACTTAGAAGCTTGCTAATACCAGTCAAAAATCCAAGACTAATGGCATGACTAGGCAAGAAAAGACTGTGAATCCATACACTATCTTACTTTGGTGTCAGCTGTTGCCCTCACCTCTAACTTACGTTTAACCTTTACAATAAGCTTCCATTCCAGGATATCATGTGTGGTTTTTCTGTGTAATAAAAGCATACTCTGTCTGTATCAGTAAGGCAGGAATCACTAGAAAGTCTAACATGTTCTTCCAAGATGGACCGCTCTGAAACATGGCTTGTCTGTCAGACATACATTTATGATGCAACTTCTGACTTAAGTCTGGTAGCACTGCCTTCATGACTTATCCCAGAAAATACATCCATCTGAGCTCACGTGAATTTAGAGAATGCCAGACCACAATGGAGAGAGGGTTATGTGCTAAAGAGCATATCAAATGAAAACACACCCCAACTGACAGCACATTCTAGCTAGGTTCAGCAGGAGATGCAGGAGCCACCTGCTACAAGTTCTCAGCAATATCAATTTTCAGAATTCTGCTCATCAGGGGCATTTTTTTTCAATTACAATTATCAAGGGAAAAATCTCTCTCCAGTTACACTGCCATGATTTCAAAAGTAAGGTATATTAGATTCAAACCCAGTGTTTTTCCCTCCTGAAAGCAACAAAGCTTGATACGCCCTTTGAAGAAATATTTACATTGCATTTTATCTTTCATCAAGAAGCACAGATATGAGGCACAATTCTCATTGTGATTCCTACCCGATATGGCAGCGGGCTCCATACACACCATAGGACACCGGGGGATTCCTCCTCCCTTCAAGGCCAGAGTAGCTCTACATTCCTATAAATATGTTATTTCAGTTGAAGGAAGAATGCTAAGTTAGTTTCACCACTATACCACTCTCACTGTAACATGGAATACAGAGCTTGATTTGTTTATTTCTTTTCTTACTTTCTCCATGCATCTCCCAATCTAAACTGAAAAGAGTCACATGGATACCTTCCCATATCACACCTATACTTATTGCCTTCGTTTCCAAGAGCAATAAAGCACAAGGAAATGTAAAACACAAATATTTGAAAGGCAAGTATGTGTTGGATGATGAAGGCTATTTGGCAGTTCCAAGTCATATATGTCAGATCTGCTTCCTGTGGTGCTGGATCTATGGTTCAAGGACATTATACAATAGCACTAATAGAACTATACTACAACACTTCTTTTAGTATTATTTCCATATTGCTTCTCATTACCAGTAAATTATCTGTTGGTTTTTTTTATAGTCAAAATGTAAAAAGGCCAATAAATATCTGCCTGAAGACCTGCAAACAGAAACAGGTTTTAAAAAAACACCCAACAATTACTCACGTTCACACCACTGATGAGGCTGCTGCTCTGCTGACCTAGGCAGTGCTTTCTCATGATGTGCATAAGAAGTCTTCAAAAATTACTAAGGGCTATATGTGTGTGTGAAATACTGATCTCACTATTCATGTGTGTGTACCTTTGTATTTTGGGGTTTGTTGGTTTTGTTTACCCATGTTCACAGGACTATTGTTAATTCTTTTAATAGCATATAGCTTATGATTGAATGCCTGAAGGAATGAATCCTGAATGATGTGTGCTTTTGCACTTGTCAATCTTTTACAGTCTTTAGCTCAAGATCTTTTGATAATCTTTGTATTTTAAATGCCAGCAGCATGTAGTTTATCACCATTTTGGTTTAGATGAACAATAGCGTTTAGAGAAGAGTGACAGAGGATTCCTGGGCTTCTGAGAGTCGCTGTCTGCCAGACATCTGATCTGCAGGCCTTCATCCACTCCTCATATGTAGAAGAGGAACTTGTCAATGTAGTCCTTAGTATAACTAAAGTAGTAGTTCCTGGCCTTCTCAAATATGCATTTTATTTTGCTTCTAGAGACTTAATCTGTTCTTTTGCATCTTTCTCATCTTATGTCTGGGAAAGTTTTCTGCCTCCATATTGTAACCAACTCAAAATTTAGTCTCAAACTTCTCCTTACTTGTTTCTTGCTCTAGTAATTTTATTTTATGTTAATTTATTTTATTTTTGGCTTAGACTAGCATTCTATTCCCTGAACAGGTCACAAATTGTTTCCATATGTAACACCTTTGAGCATAACATCACAGTCTGCATGAAAGTGTGTGACTGAGATATACTGACCTATACTAGAGCCATGCAGCCCTGGGAACGTACAAGAACAACTGCATTATGTTTGCAGTTGGCTGTACTCCTGTATTTTAAATACCAGGATTTGTTTAATCTCTGATCTGACTGTTAATTAAATAAAGCTTACTGTTCTAGGCTTAAAATTTAATAATTAGGATTTAATTTTATTTTAGTACTAATAAAATCTTATTTGGAACTTATTGTCAGTAGCAAATGCTAAGATGAATTCATCTGCTGCTCTCAACACCCTGAAAACACAAGCCATTACAATAACTTTGAAGCAGTCCAGCTCAAGCAGTTCAATATTACAATGTTGGAACTATTGTAATATTCATAACAGAATGTTTCAAATGAGGAACATGGCTCCACTTTGTCAATATTGTAACTGCAGTTTAGCTTAAAAAACCTGGTATTACCCTGTTTCACAGACTCATGCTTTGGCAGAAAACTGAACAGTCATTTGTTCCATTAGATCTTAATAATTTGCAACAACTATATTTTTTAAAAAAAAAAATCTTTCACTCTGTTCTTCCATTTCTGCTCCCACTGAAAACAAGTTATTCCTCATGTTTGGAACACTGTCTTGTTTACACTGTTCAGACATTTGTTTAGTAGGTGCCACATGAGACTGTCTAGTTTGCACAGGATTTAGTATGCATAACTCATGTTGTATGCTGCTGAACAGCAGTGAGGTAGAAAAAAAGAAATCCTGCACCTTTATGAGATAAACAAGCCATTTACAGTGAGGCCATACCTATGCAAGAGGAAAATATTTTCTCTTAAACCTTTGCTCCTGACTTCTATTCCTAGACACTAAGACAACTCTTTCAGAAAAGTAGGCATCAAGATCAAAGAACTGGAGAAACAAATTAAACAACTCTCTTGATCAATCTGTTATGAAATTGATAATAAATTATATATGCTCCTAGGTGGTTAGGGAACCTGTCCTCTTCCTTACTGTCCCCATGTCTAGCCTAGCCCACAGGCCCATCAGGACAAGGATCAGCCACTGAAAAGCACTTAAGACTGTACAGATGATGAATAAATAATGCAACAACTCTCAAGGTTGTAAGGTGAAAACAAGACATCTCTGGGAACATTAGCATTCACTTGTATCTTACTTGCTCTTATGAAGTAGAGGTAATGAAATAACAGCGAGTCGAGGTGGCAGTTGTGCAAGTAGGGATAAATTCCAGGAGTAGTGTTCAAAAATAAAATTTAAAAAACCAAACCAAATAATAATAATTTTTAAAAAATTAAAAATAAATATTTACACTAATTCCTACCCCTTAGCTCTTGAATGAGGAACCGTAATGATTCCATGATTCATTTAAGCCTTTCAGAGCTACTTCACAAATATACCTCATTCCTCAACTACTTTTTCCTTCTAGTAAGTGTCTATTTCATGCTGTTATTTCTCAGCAGAAATTTTATGCTGATACTGTTCTACAAAACAGCCATGAGCACATCACAGGACTGACAAGTAAATCAATACATACTTCATTTAGGAAGGTTGAAGATGTTCTTTAAAGCCTAAGGAAGCAAGATTTCTGGACCTCTTTTTTATGTGCTATCAGACATGTAAGATGGTACATATTTTTGAAAGCTAAGTGGGAATTTTCCATCAGCATTCTGCCATTTGGAAGTTCAATCATGTGAAGATGCAAGAAAAAATAAGAAGCAGAAGCAGAAAGTAATCAACTGATTTCATCAACTGACCTACAGTATACAATCCAAGCCCTCCCACCCCCCAAAAAAGGCTAAAAGTAAAAAAAACCCAGAAAGACAAGGGAAAGGAAATAGAGCTCCGTTCTTTCAAGTTTGGGACCGGTTCTTTCCTTAAGTATTAAATTAATCAGCAAGTGTAGCTTTCAATCATGTTTAGCAAAAACATGAGCAGGTGTTAAAACTTTTGAAATGTATTTGAATTATGTTTAAACGTTTCAGTTAATGATGGCAGCAATGGCACTAACAAAAATACAACAAACTACAGGCAGTTGCAAAAATAATGTTTACAAGCACAGATATGATTGTTCTTTAGAATTCAACCAATAAAATGCTGTTTCATCTATTTCAGAGAGTAGTATCTTTATAACAAATGTATGCTAAGGAAAGCTAGAAAATGGGACCATGAATATATTAAAAAAAATACAAAACTAATTTCATCATTTTAGTTACCTTTTTATTTAGTGTTTTCCACTAGATCAATTCTTTCTCTCTTTTCAGTCTGTAGAGAGTTTAAGCCTACCATGTAATGGTGACAATTGATCTAAAATTTAAACAAAAACCAACACTACTCAAATCTCTTACCTTGTTTCAGGTAGCAAAGAGATTGCACTGGACAGAATTAATTTTTACCCAAGTAATCAATAACTGCATTTTATCAGTTTCTGCTATCAGTTTAACAAACTCATTTTTTTCTCCCGTTTCTTTTCTAGGAGCCATCCATTTTGACATTGAATTAGTTCTAATTTACCAGAAAATTAAAAAACAAAACAAAAACAAACAGTAACATCATGATTATCTCAATCATTTATGTTCAGTTTGAGACTAAATAATTTGAAGTGAACACATCTATGCTAAAGGGATGTCCATATATTTTAAAAACTTCTTTTTTTCATTTATTTTATTTAAAACACAGCTACTACTAAAGTATTTTAAATTATCCTAGGGCATCAACAATTTGCAGTTTATCTGCTGGCTTCCAGCTATTACATAATGGGTAATCAGATGCTGAAACTTCTAGTGACTAAGAAAAATAGTCTACATGTTAATTGCTTTTATGAGTCTTTTAATGTAATCTGGGGACAGAAAGAATTTTGGACTGTCTCTGAATAATAACATTACTGGCAGTAAGCTCGATTTTTTTTCCTTTTTTGCCCCAGACATTTCTTAGAGGTTTTGATAGATTTCCTTCCCTTCTTCCTGTATATTTTTACCACCACACTATTAGATTTTTCTATTTAATTGCAGCCAATAGCCAGTGACTACTTTCCATGTAGCCATCACTAGATTTATGTCCCCCATGAAGAGACAACTATATTTTCAATCACTTTCTTGTTTGTAGTAAAACCCCCTGTCTCTTCTCTCTGGCTTACCACCCTTTTTGGGTGAAATTATAATTGAAAAAGGGATGTTTACTTTCCTTTTTCTTTCCAAATCCTCTCGGTGATATTTGAACTTTGGCTTTCCCACAGACATGGAACCATGAGCTCCTCACAGGCTGACAGTGGTGATTTTTTTTTTTGCAACAAAGCTACTCCTGCCAGAACAGACTGCTAGAGGCTTGGCTTTGAATGTCACCTATGAACACTTCAACAAGTGAGGCGAATGACTAGTGCTGAATTGTCAAAATCAGATCATTTGTGTCATTCAGTTGAGAAAACATGGAGTGAATTTGAGAAAACAGAAAACAAAACAAACCCCCAAATTAAAACACCCCTCACAGAATATTCAAAATTAGTACCAGAAAACACAAACACAGGAACCTCCAGAACACTATGTCAACACACTATATCCCCTCCTCAACAGGAATGAGTATGCCTACAAAATAGTATTAGCAATAAGACAAGTATATACTTAGGATACCCCATATAATTCCTCCAGTGTTCACCAACTCAAGCAGTTTGAAGTAGTTACGACAGACTTTTGTAGTCAGAAGGGGAAAGAAAAGCAGATCAACAGAAAGAATTACAACAATGACAGAAATCACATGGCTTAGGGAAGAGAGTAAAGCACAGAAATTCATATATATGCTGCTACAGAAATGGAACCCTTTTGTGGTGCTCTCCACTTCACCACCACCCCTTCCCCCAGAATTCTAGTTAAAATTTTTTATCTCAATCATTCACATGTACCAACTAGAGGATAATTCAGAAAGTTCACAAGTTCACATATAGTTACGATCTCTCTTAACCACCTACTCTAATAATGATACTAGTCAATAGCAGAAGTATGGGGTAGAAGAAACAGGAGTTTTGAAGCAGATCAACCTAAACACTGAAACTAATCAGCACAATGAAGAAGAATAATAGTCATTAAATACAAAAAACCCCACAAGTGTTGACATTAACTGGGGATGGAATCTAGAGGCATGAGGGGAATGACAATTTTTTTCTGAAACCAGTGCATTCTCCAGTTACTCAGATATGGAATCCCTCCTTCGAATACCCTTTACAAATCTGAATATACTAAGTATCATACCTTGCAAGTCTTCCTAAAACACAGAACCACAGAATGGTTTCAGTTGGAAGAGAGCTTTAAGATCATCAAGACCAACTCTTCACCGAGAACTGGCAGGTCACTACTAAACCATGTCCCTCAGCACCACATCTGCATGCCAGTGAAATCACTAAAGAGATGGGGACTCCCACTGCCCTAGGCAGCCTGATCCAGACTTTGAGGAAGAACCCTTTTAGGGAATAAATTGTCCAACATAAATCTCTCCTGGCACAATCTGAGGCTGTATCTTCTTGTCCTATTGCTTTTTCTTTGGAAGAAGAGACCAGCTCCAACCTGGCTCCAACCTCCTTTCAGGCAGTTGTAGAGAGCCATAAGATCTCCCCTCAACCTCCTTTTCTACAGGCTAAACAATCCTAGGTCTTTCAACTATTCCTCAGAAATTCTTCAGACCCTTCACTAGCTTCATTGCCCTTCTCTGTACCTGATCCAGCACCTCAGTGTCCTTCTTGGAGTGAAGAATTACCCACAATCACAGAATTCTTGAAGGGAAAAAAAACCCTACCAAAATGCTGTCTGCGCTATTGTAAACAAGAGGCTCCTGTGTTAAAAGTTAGCTCCTAGAAAAAACCTCTAGACCTAGAAACTGCTGCCAGAATATACCCAAAGAGCTCAGTTGCAAGTTGTAGTCGATTCTCTTTAAAGCAAATTTTGAAGAGGAAAGAAAAGCAACAAAACAACCAGGTGTTGATGCACAATTCCTAACTGAAGTCCAGCACAGCTTCACAGCTTCATACTAGCAGTGTTTACTCCATCCTGTGCCAGAATGGTTTAACTAAAGCACAGACTAACCTCTGTAAAACCCTGTTATGAAGAGTAGAGTTATTAGCCTCAGGACTATGTGGAAACAGGTGGAAACAAGTGCTTAGCATAGAAAAAATAGGGGAAATGCTTAATAAAAAACAGATCTGCAATAAGAGAAGATGCACGAAGGCACATGCTGGTTGGCATAAGGAAGGAGTAAACTTTTGCCCTCAATATGTCTGCAAATGGAGGAAGCAACCTGATCTATGGTCCCTGCTCCTAGATTCAACATGACCAAGACTGTGGACATGACATGTTTTTTGTCTTTGAAATTCGGTTTAGTCTCACTTTTTTCAAGATTTCCTACTCACGATCCTACTACCACTTCAGTACATCTCTGGAGCTAGTGAAATAGCATTGTTATCACAGAAATATTTAAGCAATAATGAGACAAAAAAAGAGTAAAAGCAGCAAGTGTAATTGTGCAAAGCAGAATGTTGTAGGTTAGAGACTAGCTCTCCTACCACAGAGAAAAATTCCCCTAGAAGATAAGAGTCCAAGGGTCTGGACAGTCCAACCCAGAAGGCGGACACAGGAAACAGTAATTTTGTTTTTTCCATCCCGTAATCGTGCAATCCCCATACAAGCAGACCTCACAGCCTGTTCTCTCTCTTTCTCCCTCCTCTCTGCTCCCAGCGTGTGTGGCTGCTGTTATCTCTCTGGTTTGTGGGGCAGCATGGCCTCGGGGGCGAGCTGGTTTCTTGCTGCGCAGCTGGGTCTGGTGTGCCAGCTCGTGCTGGGGGGCAGGGACGCCTGCTCTGCGCCTACTGACGCTTAGTGTTGTGGGGTAGGTTACCTGGTTGAAGCCTGGTGGCGCCAGCTAGAGAGGGCTGATTTTGCTTGTGTGTACATACACTCTTTTGCCTTTGTACCTCTTGTATTTGGTTTACTTTTGTGAAGAGTATTTCTATTTAACCTGCAGTTCTGTGCGAGTGTGTTTATTTACCCCTCGGGGGTCAATTCATTGTGTCCTCAGCCCAGGGCTGTTCACAACACAGGCAGACAGATTGTTTTGCAGAAGTGGTTGTCAAATTTTGGAGTGCAATATATTAGTGTAGCGCGCACACACACACACACTACTGGTGAGCTGCAATCAGGCTGTGTGCAAGTTAGTAAGAATCAGAACAAGAAAGATTTATAATTAAAGTAATCAAAATCTTACTGGTTGTATAACAAGTACTTCTGAGTTTTTGATATGGGATGCTGCTGCTGCTTGAATTTTGAGAACTACAGCTCTACATTATATAAGCACACTATTGGGCTCCATCAAATAAAAATCTACATTGTAGACATCTCACTCCCATGACACAGATCTGGATGTCAGACTACAGAGACTGATTTGTGTTGCTGGATGAAGAACTGACCTCTGTGAAAGAACTTAAGGCCGTGAATACTGCGTTCAGCTCGGGTGTCCCCATCATAAGGAGGACACAGAGCTGTTGGAGTGAGTCCAGAGGAGGGCCACAAAGATGATCCAAGGGCTGGAACACCTCTGCTATGAGGATAGGCTGAGGGAGCTGGGGTTGTTCAGCCTAGAGAAGACTCTGGAGGGACCTTAGAACTGCCTTCCAATACCTGAAGGGATCCTAAGGAAGCTGGAGAGGGACTTTTCATAAGGGTGTCTAGCAAGAGGACAAGGAGGAATGGTTTTAAGCTTAGAGAGAGTAGGTTTAGATTGGCTCTTAGGAAGAATTTCTTCACTATGAGGTTTGTGAGACTGCAATAGGTTGCCCAGGGTGGTTGTGTATGCCTCCTCCATGGGGGTGTCCAAGGCCAGGTTAGATGAGGTCTTGAGCAGCTGAGTCTACTTGAGAGGTGTCCCTGCCCATGGTGGGGACATTGGAACAGATGATCTCTGAGGTCCAGTGTGCAGAGTCACAGAATCGTAGAATCAGTCAGGGTTGGAAGGGACCACAAGGATCATCCACAGTTCCACCCCCCCTGCCATGGGCAGGGACACCTCACACTACATCAGGCTGGCCAGAGCCTCATCCAGCCTGGCCTTAAACACCTCCAGGGATGGAGCCTCAACCACCTCCCTGGACAACCCATTCCAGGCTCTCACCACTCTCATGGGGAAGAACTTCTTCCTCACGTCCAGCCTGAATCTCCCCACTTCCAGCTTTATTCCATTTCCCCTAGTCCTATCACTACCTGATATCCTAAGAAGTCCCTCCCCAGCTTTCTTGTAGGCCCCCTTCAGATACTGGAAGGCCACAATAAGGTCACCTCAGAGCCTTCTTTTCTCCAAACTGAACAGCCTCAACTCTTTCAGTCTCATAGGAGAGGTGTTCCAGCCCTCTGATCATCCTCATGGCCCTTCTCTGGACACATTCCAGCATGTCCATATCCCTCTTGTAATAGGTGCTCCAGAACTGGACACAGTACTCCGGGTGGGGTCTCACCATTGCTGAGTAGAGGGGGAGAATCACCTCCCTTGACCTGCTGGCCACACTTCTCTTGATGCAGCCCAGGATCTGGTTGGCTTTATGGGCTGCAAGTGCACATCGACAGCTCATGTTGAGCTTCTCATCCACCAGCACCCCCAAGTCCCTCTCCTCAGGGCTGCTTTCCAGCCAGTCACTGCCCAGCCTGTATTTGTGCTTGGGATTGCCTCGACCCAGATGCAGGACCTTGCACTTGGTCTTGTTGAACCTCATGAGGTTGGCTTGTGCCCACCTCTCCAGCCTGTCAAGGTCCCTCTGGATGGCATCCCTTCCCTCCAGCGTGTCTGCTCCATCTGCTTACCCTCCACCGGGTAAGAACACTTTTTTCAAAACATACAAACAAACAGCCCCATATCCCCTCACCACCCACAGTGTAAAAGTTTGCCACTAAACTGCTACCAAAATAATTTCTTTACAAAAAGACAAGAAAAAAATCCTGTCAGAAATTTCTGTTTTTGTAGCTTCATAATAGGATGTCACAGAAGTCTGCTTACTCCTCTAGGGTTAAATATACTTCCTATAACCTGGCAACACAAATTAAATAATTCAGTATCATTACAGTTTTAGTTCTGCAATTCTGAAGTTAGCATTATCTTCTAAGAGTGCTTCAAACTAGCCAACATACATTTCCTCGCATCCTCAGAATTCAACTGCATATACACAAAAAAATTAAACTTTTCTATAAATCTTTCTTAAATACTTTTTAATTACCTTAGATCTAAAAGCTACACTCCCTCTTTACACAGAAGTACCACTGACTTTGCTTTATCAAATAAGCCTGGGAATAGAGTGGAAAAGAAGGCTGTGCCAACTCTATTGAGGTCAAGTGGATTGAAGTCTGCTTGTGCTATCTGAATCACACATTGGCAGATGAAAAGACATGCCTTTTACCATCTGTAAATTTTTATGTGCCAGAATTTGGCTGCCATGCAACCTAAAGCATTTACTTTACTGAGGTACACAGAAAGAAAAAAGGACATAAGTTTCTATCTAGATTTATCTGACAGCACTAGATAAAAATCAGTTTATGCTACAGCTTGGCCATTTAAACGTAAGCACTGAAGTAAATTTCTCATCCATATAGAGACCTTCTGATAAAAAAAGAGTACTGATTGTCTCTTCATGTCTCCATGGCTTCCTTTCTGTATTTTAGAATAAAACAGTTTTACAACAGCCTTGAAAATGCCATTTTGCTGAGACTGAAGCTACACACAAACGTCTGATCTTTTTGGGGCTTGTAGTCTCAAAAGACCATTGCAAATGCAAATAGCTATAGTTGTTACTGAGGAAACAAAAACAATTAGAAGAATAAAAATGGCAGTGGGTGAGGACAAGAAACAAGAGAGTGACAGAAATTATTTTCCTTGCAGCAGGAAAGCTGGAATCTAGCACTGTTTTGCAATAATAAGTCATGTGGTAGACTGAGGATAACTTCAATCACCTCTATAAACCTCATAGTCTATATCAAACGACCATGATTTATGCTTTATCCAGAAGTAGTACACAGCGGTGCAGCAAAATACCTTTGGCACATTAATACATTCACTCCCTTTCTCCCTCCTTTAGTCTTTAATCCCCTTCATATTAACCCCTTATTTCTTCAAAATCTCTATTGAATAAACTGACATTACATTTTTCCTATACCTGTCAATAGTTTTTAAAGAAAGCGATATTTTATTTTCTTTTTGTCAGTCGGATGCTCACTGAAGCCAGGAGGGTACAACAGGGTTTACACTTCGGCATTGTTGCTTTTCTCTTGGCACTAGCACAAATGAGAAGGTAGTCTAAAATTGAGATCTGAAAAAAAACCAACCCGCAACCCAAGTATAGAAAAGGCAGATGTGGAGACATGAGTCTTGTTGAGACGCACCCCTGACCATGGCAGGGGTGGAGGTTGGAGTAGATGATCTCTAAGGTTCCCTGTAACCTAAGCCATTCTGTGATTCTTGCTCTCATTTCTGTTTGATTGCTCTTCTGCAGTTTTTCTTTATTTTCATGTTTAAGCATCAAAAGCCAAAGACATCTATCCGAAGAATTTACATTAAATAGGATGAAAAATGTCATATTTAAGCAAAACATAAAAGAATCAGAGAAAATTTGCAGATTAGCTGAAATTTTGATCAGCTGTACTACAAAACGGAAGAAATTCCTTCAAAAAAATATCAGAAGCAAAATCCACCATTTCTGGAACAGAAGGAGGAAAAACAACAAAGCATGCCACAGAGATACTGCAGTTGTGGAAAAGCCTTTAAGCAAATGCAAATCTGGCACAAAAACCATCTGGATCTAGTGAAGAAAGAACAAAACACGAGATATACAGATCAGATTTAAAATCATGCTTTTCATATAGCTAAAGTCACTTTAGTACCTACTGAAAACAAAAACTGCAAACTGCAAGGGCCTTCTTTCATTCTCAGTAATGCTGTAAGCACCATCAAAAATACAAACACCTACACACTTTTGAGAAATTCCCACACCTTCCAAAACTAGAAATATTTGAACTATAAGCACTGTGGCTACTGAAAAACACAAGACCTCTTCCTAGAAAACCATCCCCACTGAACAACTTTTCTGTTCCAAAACCTGTTTTGATGTTGCAGTTCATCTTTACCCTGGAGAAAGTGAAAATGGAGGTGCAAACTCAGCGTTCAAAGCTTCTGCTGCAGCTCTCCTGGATCACTGGCGGCAACTTTCCCTACTCACACCTAATGACTTTTGTTGGTATCACAAACAATGTCAAAAAAGCCTAACTGTCATACATGCACAGAATGTAGGATTTGCAAATAGCTTTTGAATATCAGAGATCTGAATACTTTACAAAATAGACACTCAGAATAACCACAAACACATATTTAATATCTGGCTGTACTGCAGACAACCTAATGTGCGCAAACCTTCCCTAGCAGTGACCATTACAATGCACTCTTGCAGACTTTACAAGTCCACCATGGTAGAGAGGGAATGGACTAAACACCCTAGCTCTGATTTCTGTGATTTTCAATTAAACTTCCTTTTCCATTGGAACACAGATCACCTGCTCTACCATGCACACTTCTGCGTTATTAATTTGTTAGCTTGCTCGAATCACAGTTGAAAACCTTTCAGCCTTGGTTTGCAGCAATAAATTCAGCTGACAGCTGAAATTTGGAACGCTCACTTAATATTGATTCTGAATGTAATAACAAGCGACATGACCTTTTGGAGGGTGTAAAATATGGCTGCCACAACATCTGTGCCACATTTCTTGCTGTTTAGTAATATGCTGTAACAGCATGGAGCTGGCATTGAAGTTAAGCTTTATTATCAGGCAGATCACTCCATCTCTCTGGTTTCATTAAAAAAAATCCCACCACAAAACCTTATTCCTCCCTCCTCCCCTCAAAATGCTTCCCACATCGCTATTTCCAAGATCTAATTTTTCCTGCAGTAAGGAAAGAGATATTGGACTACTAAAAGAGAACCCTCTGTCAGACATGGCAATTCCAGCAGACTAGAAACCAGAGTATGCCTTTAGTCAGTGAGGAGAAGGGATTTTCCACCAAGTATCCTAACAAAATATTTACCAAGTTGCACTGTTTACAGTCATCTTCCCATGCATGAGAAAATACCTTTACATCTTTCTTTCCATTCTGACAAAGGAAGAACACATTAATGCTATTTTTGTGAGCTCTGATGCCACAAACACCATTTTAATTTTGCATTTCCCCAGGATAGCTTGAACTAATTTTGCTAGGCTCGATACAGGTTGGTTCCTTTCAGTAATTTCTTTGAAGTGCCAGTAACTTAAAAATATAGTCCAAGGAGGCAGAACACCAATTTCTGTAATTCTGCAATTTAAATAACTTCAAATTATCCAAGCAGTCTAACCAACCTTCAAAATGAGATCTCTGCTACAGAAAACACATCCTCCCTCCCAAGGCATTATAAAGAATGTTTTAAGTATCTCCTGACTTCTTTTTGTTGACATAACAAGGAAATGAAAACAATTAATCCATTTACCTTTATGAACATCTCTTTGATCTCTTAATGAACACTAAACACAGAAGCAGATCTTTGCCATGACATTTTAATTCTGTTTTTTTCTGATTTTATTTTCTATACTGCAAAACACTTGGTAGCAATACAAATTTTAAACGCTATAAAACTTATCCTTCAAGAAAAAATAAAAACTTTTATAGTTTATAGTTAAAGCTTAGAAAAGATCTGTTGGCACTTCAACATCTAATACAAATAATATGAAAATATTTGCTTTTTAAAAAAAAATCTTTTAGATTGTATTTTCCAAGCTTTGCTTATATATATATATATATATATATGTGTGTGTGTGTGTATGCATACACCTGTACTCATTTTGTGGACAGGGCAGTGTAACCTGTCTCAAGCAGATTATGAATAACTCACAGTTACAGACAAAAACAGACAGATGTCCTTTTAGTAACTGTATTATTAAAAGTTACAAAGATGACTAAAGTTTATAACAATATTCCTTGTAACAACCCTGGGACAGTGGAAACGGATTCCCAATACATAAGTTTCAAATGTACTAAACATTACTGTCTACATGTAGTAACACATATCGATTCACACATACAATTAATAAATATATTTGATTATTACTGAAGGCAGAAAAAATCCTAGATACCTATGTTGCTGAAAGACCCAGAGAACCAATGGTTTTGATCTTAACCCAAGCTTCTGTATTACATACAGTGTCCAGAAACTCCAGTAGCTTAATCTCTCATTAAGTGTCTTTGAAATACACACTCTTCAGCTGCATGACAGTTGTTGTCTTGAAGAGCGGTATTTAGAAGTCCTACCTACATCATGGAATTAATTGAAGTATCAGAGATAGCCATACACTTACAGCTTTGGAAAAGAGTTCTCACTATCAGACTTGAGAGTTTAATTGAACAACGAGGCTTTTGTGTTTTAAATAGCACATAACCAAAAATCACTATGATTAGTCTCAACGGTTTCAAACATGCCTTCCTTAGAGGATGTTAAGTTTGAAGAGGGAACTTTAGCCTAGTCCCTGACTGCATGGATGTAAAAGAAAAATAATGTTAAGGTCTATATAATTCATTGGATTGCTAATGGGAATACAGAGCAGAGGCATAAACAGTTCTTTCTCTCTTTTCTTCTTCTGTCACTTCTGCTTGAAACTTTCCTCTCTCGTGGCCTTGACAGGGTATCTCTGTTTTGACTATTGTGTGAGGTAACCGAAAGGAGGGAAGGAGCAGGGGAGGACAATGGGTCCCCTGGATCCGTCTGGGGGGTGGGGGGTGTCTAAGGAGTTTGTGTTGTTTATAAATTTTAAATACATATATATTGTACATATATTGCATATTTTGTACTTTTTCATTGCATTTCATATTTCTAGATTTTAGTTTGCTTGTAAATATAGCTTCATTTGCTTCCATCGCAAACTGAGCTGGTCTGCCAATTAATTTTGGGGGTACTTTCTCCAAATTAGTTGGGGGGTAATTTCAACTCACCACAGAGGCTTAAATCTACTCCTCTGCAATACAAAACTAGCTGCCATCCTTACTGATGTGGCCTTGCTTGCACCCTTTGAGGCATCAGAAAAAACAGAGGTAAACAACCACGAATTGGTTTACTCCTATGT
Organism: Indicator indicator; assembly: GCF_027791375.1. NCBI lineage: Eukaryota > Metazoa > Chordata > Aves > Piciformes > Indicatoridae > Indicator > Indicator indicator. The sequence goes on from NC_072027.1 coordinate 14,961,966, forward strand.
TCTCAGCTGAGATAGAATTCAAAACTAATCTGATTATATGTATATTATGAGCCACTAAGAACCTTTTTGCAGCATTTACCAAGCTTACACACATAAAAAAGGGCATTTTATTTAGCACTGGGCTAATCTATCAAGTGGTAAGCTTCAAAGGGAATGTTCAGGAAAAAGAAACCAAACAAAAAAACCCTGAAGTAAGTTTATAAAGCAGAGATATTTATTTTTTATTGAACTGCAAGAATTATTTTAGACTCTTCAGCAATGACAGATTTTCAAATAAAATACAATTTCTCCTTTGGACTTTCAAAACTTAATTCCCAGGGATATAACTCTTGTATGTTCTAAAACACTCCAAAGCAGCAGTTGGAAATCACAGAATGGTTTGGGTTAAAAAGGACCTCTAAAGGTGATCTAGTCCAATCTCCCTGCAGTCAGCAGGAGATCAGCTTGCTCAGAGCCTTATTGAGCCTGACCTTGAGTATCTCCAGGAATGGGGCCCCAGATATGTTCCTGAGCTAACCTGTTCCAGGGTTCCACCACCCTCATGGTAAAGAACTTGTTCCTAACATCCAGTCAAAAATCTCCTCTTCCCTAATTTCAAACCATTGCCCCTCCTATCACTGCTGGCCTTTGGAAACAGTCCCTCTGCAGCCTTTTTGTAGTGCCTCTCCAGGTTCTGGAAGGGTACTATTAGGTCTCCCAGAGCCTTCTCTTCTCCAGGCTGAACAATCCCAGCTCCCTCAGCCTATCCTCTTATGAGAGGTACTTAAGCCACTGATCATTTTTGTGGCCCACCTCTGGACCTGCTTCTATCAGGTGCACATCCTTCCTGTGCTGTCCAGGGCTGGACACAGCACTCCTGGTGAGCTCTCACCAGACCTGAGTGGCAGAGTTTTATATTAGCACAATTTAGACAAGATGAACTCTGTATTTTATTCTTAAGTAGTAATGATCTTGAGCCCACAGGTCAGAGGTGATTTGGTGCCTAAAGGATGACAGAACAATGTAATTGGCCTTAGCATGTCACCTGAGCCACCTCCATTTAATCTCTAACATATTAGCATATGCTGCTCTATTAGCCTGCTGCATTTGATGCTCTTTATGACTACTGAGACATGTATGTTCTGATAAAGGTGAAGAACCTCCTCTTTTTTGGTATTTTGCTTCAAGATCTCACTCCTAGGAGATGACTATTTGAAAGTCTCAGCACTACAATCCTCCTAGCTTCAAGGAAAAGACTTTTTTGAAAAAGGATGTGGGTGTAGCCTAATGATTTAAAATAAAAAGACCTTAAAAAAAAAATCCATTTGTAGAAAACAAGCTCATAATATTGTCAGACTTATTCCATAACCTGCACTTCAAAATTCTCCTTATTTTTAGACCTGTTATTTAACTATACATATATTTTAACCTGTTTGATAGAAAGATGACAGCCACAGAACCATCTAGACAAAACATCAACATCTAATTTGCATGGTTACTAGTATTATACATTGAAAGATGAGGGCTGTTTCTCCCCAGTAACTTCCCTGCCAGTATAATATCATATTAGTGACTTTCCTGGATATTTTTAGGTATTTTTTTCATTCAATTTCTTTCCTGTGTGCAGAAGACACGGTTCCATTCACTTGCTTCACTTTACTGCAGTAGTGAAGGCATTGTGGATGTAAGGAAAGACTGGACCGAACAGCTAACACCAAATATGAAAACAGATTCTTTCATCATCACCTTTAGAGTTTGGACATATACATGACATAGCAACAAGTGCCAAGATGTTAATCTCAGGCTGTGGGTAAAACGTATCTCCCAAAGCTTTGTCATTCTATGTCTGTACTAGATAAACTCACTGTGGATGTTTACTGTGAGAGCTGAAAAGTTCATCTACATATTTGCATGTGCATATCAGTGAGCTGCAGAAAAAAACAGAAGAGAATAGGATTGCTAGAGCTTTTGATTCACACACTGAGCATGAACATTTATCCAGCAATCATAAATATGCATTCTGACAATATTCTTCCATGCCAGGATGCATGCTGGAGACCAGAATAGAAAAGAGGAGTGAAACAGACCCTCAGAAACCCATGGTTTCCAAGTATTTTCCAGGAATATGAAATTGCTAAGATCAGACAAATGCAGGACATTCTCTGGAACCTCTGTAAAAATGCTGGGTTTGTACAAGTGAAAACATATTCATACAGTCAAGTAGAAAAATATTCCAAGCAGCTTATTAATCACCAATACAGAACAAACATACCAGTGTCACCGAAAATCATCAATGCTAATGCAGAAGGCATCTCTGATTAGAAAATGCTCAAAAATGATTATACAGATGAGCAAGCCTGATTTTGGGGATCATCTTTCTGCATCTGACATGTAAATGTAACTATTCTGAGAAATCAGAGTAGGAAGCAGCACAGTATAATACTGAAAGTTGTGTTTTACCTTAAATTGATTTGACCAACTTTTTAGTAAGGAAGGTGTGATTAAGTGTATGTTCATCTGTTGCTCTACAGACAGGTTGCAAAGTGGAGATGTAAAGGATGTGAGTCATGTTTTGCAAGGTGGATAAAACCCTCTTTATACTAAGGCTTTCTAGAGCAGTATGGTTGTGTTGTTCATGGGGAAAGCAAAATTACACACAAACTGAAAGAGAAAAATCAACTGAGAGGGTCAGAGGAGAGGAAAAGGAATTAAATCTTGAAATGAGTCTAGAAAGGATCCAAGAAGCCACTTACCATTAATTCAATGGACTCTATATGTAAAGAATAGTAAATGCTACCCTTTCTTGTCCCTGTTTCTCTGTTGAGTCATAATAATATCACATTTCACAGAACTGGAAAGCAGGTTGACCCACACCACATGTCTCTTACCTGGGCAGAGCTGATGGGACTGTGCTTGCCATCTACTGGCTGGAACAAACAAGCATCACTATGCTCAATAGTACTTACTTGACAGTTGACCTATCAAAATCACACACACATATTGTAAAAGGGAAGAAAATATGTCTTCTCAGTTTTAAGATATGCTTTCCTGAAATGTCTTCTCAGGTGTAAGATAAGCTAATTCTCAGCAAAACTCAATTTATATTACCTGGTAATGGCTCCCAGAGTGATTTTATACATACGAGCACAAGCAGGTACTCACACATGGTAAGGAGGGCACAGATAAGTACATGGAGAATAAGACCTGGAATGCTGAGGTCCTGTTGCTATGAATCCCTGATACTAATGTACTGGCACTTTCTACTTCCACTTCTCAGGAATTAATTAAAGTCACACTCAGAATGCAGCACTTCAGTAGCTCTGCTGGCAGCAACACTTGGATTTGTTTGACATTTACTGATCATCTGGTAAGCTGAACGCTGCAAATTCTACATCGCAGAAAGACAAAGCTAAAGAAGGAAAAAAAACAAATACCAGCACCATGAGGCTGGTGCAACAGAGAAGCCAGGCTAGTGTTCTATTAACTGACTTGAGGCAAGTCTACACATAAGCATGAGAAAGTGAAGGATCAAGCACTAGGGCTAAGTTGTACTCACTGAAAGTCTTACATGGTAATGTTTCTCACTTAAAAAACCTCCATGAAATTTTCAGTGTAAACAATCATTGTCCTTCTCTTTCTTTAATTAGGGCCCTCTTCCTGCCACACTTAAGACTAACTTATCGGACTTTAAACACAAAGACATTAAATAAACATTGTCTGAAAATCAGGATTAAAATAATTAGAGCACCATGGAATCGCATCTCCAAATCCCATTAAAGCTGACTCAAACCATCCATTGGAAACAGCTACAGAAAGCTCCATGGAAATGATATGATTTTAAAATATTGAAGGATTCAAAACACTTCTCCGTTTGTTTCTTCTCTTCAGTGATGTTCAGTTTCCATTACCAGCACATAGATGTGGATATGTTTCAGCACTTATCTGTCAGCATGGGAAATGGCAAACAGGGAACTTTAGAGGCTTCGCATAGCTTTCTAGGATACAACTGATTCCAGTTTTGGGGCTACCATTTTGTTAATCAGACTACAGAAGAGGAAAAATCCTAAAGTGGAAGTAGTTGTCTTCCTAAGCCAAGAAGGAAGGAAAGCAAATAAAACCATATAAAAATGTGAGCTTTTATCGTAGAGAGTTTGAACAGAAGTTGTGACATTCCATAACTTTGCCCATGTATGGTAATGGCTCTTTAAAGAGAATGACAATGGCTTTATAGTGGTCTGATAAACCACCGAGTAATGAACATGAAATATATGGACTGCCAGAAAGTATCATTGATGTTTTATTAACCATCGTTATCAAATGTTTCAAACTTCAGTGAAAGTAAAAACTTAATGCAGATACCTCTGGTATCACAGAGGCATGTGTTCCATCAGGAATGTTGAAATATTTCTGATGAGGAAAATACAAAGGGAATAGAAGAAGCAGACATCTTCTGGTTGTAATCATCTAGTAAATGAGCTTATAGGCAAAACACACCTCCAAGGCACTCCATCTATAAGCTAGGACAGCCTTTTGCCTTCAAATGGAGCGCTAGAGATTTTTCTCAAATACAAGAAACCAAAGCAACTAGAACTCATGACTGAAAAAGTAGTCTAGTCCTACCCATTACCATTTGTTCCTTAATGTAACTTGGGAGTATATTTACACATTATAACAAATACTAAGATTACAATGAAAAATTTCAACATCCAGATAAAAACCATGAAAGAATCTAGGAGTGTAACAGAAATTTTCTGCAAGCATCCCAAAGCTATCAAACTCTTATCTTCTTTTCTTTCTCTCTTTTTTTTTTTTTTTTAACAACACCAAAGAATACAGACTTTCCTCTATCCAGAAGTTTAAATGGTCAAAACGACTTTCATTTCCCAACCCAACAGACAGGGTGGGAATCAAAGTGTGGTTCAGAGGAACAGCAAGGTCCTCAGGCTAGCCCCAAGCACATTGAAGAACTACAGCTGCTGAATTTTTTTTTTCTTGATAAGTGCACTAGTAACAGTTATGCTCAGGTTTCATTGGAGAAAGACTAAAACCAAAGTAAAATTGTACAGCTTCAGGGTTTCTTTCTAAAAATAAAAATGTATGCATGAAACCACAACTTTACAAATCAAATGGGATCACCAGATCTTTTCCCCATATACTCTTATATGTCATTGGTTATCATTCTCTGCTCAAAGGCAGTGAAAAAAATTAGTCAAGATCTTTAGCTTTACATTTAATCTAGTGTTTATACAAGTGAGTTTGAATCATATGACATCTCCATGTCACAAAACAATGAGAGGTACTAATAGTTATTACTGTTTGCCATTTAAGAAAACAGAAGAATAAGCCAAAGGATATTTCTGATATTTTTCAAGCTATTCTGTTAATTAAATTCTATTCCACTGGTAAGGCTACAAATAATTATTGCATTATATAGAAAATTAGGTTTGTTTTCACATATAACACTCATACTAAACATATTGTTCATATTCACATAGGAAAAAGTTATTTTTCCTTCAACAGTTAGTCCTAGCAGTTAGTTCAGACTAACAGCAGTTAGTCCTCACATGCACCACAGAAGACAAATTGTATCCTAGGCTACATCAAGAGGAGTGGGGCCAGCAGGGCAAGAAAGGGGATTCTGCCCCTTTACTCTGCTCTTGGGAGAGCCCACATTGAATACTGCATCCAGTTCTGGCATCACCATTACAAGAAGGACACAAAGCTGTTGGAGTGACTTCAGAGGACAGCCACAAACATAATCCAAGGGCTGGAGGATAGGTTCAGGGAGCTGGGATTGTTCAGCCTAGAGAAGACAACACTCTGGAGGGACCTTAGAGCTGCTTTTCCAATACCTGAAGTGATCTAAACAAACTCCTTTTTTTTTTTTTTTTTTTTTACTGCATTCTGACCATGTTATATTAAAGTGGCAACCAAGGCTATATCAAATAACCATAATAAACATTAAAAATGTTTGAAAAATAAATGCAATAGGCAGAGGAAACTATCTGCTAAGAATCTGACTTACTAGTCAGTGTCGCTCCTCTCCTTAATGTTAAATTTGGATAATACTGATTGCAATGTTTAGAGTTTATGCTCTAAAAGAAGTTAAAAATCATAATTCTTTGCGTTTATGGTGTACCTATGAAGCTCTCTATGGGAAATATTGCTGGAAAATTATAACTATCCACTATATTCTGTGTATTCATTAATATATTTATTTTATACGATACCATGTTGAAGATTTGTTTCTGAGCTTACAGTGATACATAAATTTTGTTTCCCTACCATGCCCTTTAGTTTGCTTACTATACCAAGTGTCAAATGAAACATATTCAGCTGAAATAAGCAACTGTAACATCAACGACAGTACTGCTGGGGTAGTGCATGTTACAGGGGCCAACATTTCCATTAAAGTCCAATAGTACAACACACAGGGGTTTTTATTATCTGCCAGAACTGTGGGGTGAGGAGGCAAAGTAACTAATATGACTAAATCAGGGAATCAATCCTCCCCCTTCTGTTTTTATGTCTGAAAAATCCTACAACAGTCATAACTCAGCAGCAGATAAAATTTATTACACACATCTGATTTGCAAGAGAAGAGATTTTAAAGCAATTTAATATATAGCATACTAGTATTTGCCCATTTGTACCTGTAAGACTAGTGAGCTGCACAGTTTGATTCATGTCTTGCATAAAACAGATTTTATTCTACCCCAGAAAATAATCGTACAGCATGACTGACATAACTCAAGGTCTTCCCTTAAAGAGAAAAAATTCTGTGATACACCTCCACAAAATAAACAATATATGCTTCTAACCCTAGCCCTTCTTCCACCCTGCAGACAGACTCAGCGTGTGGTTCCTGAGGAATTAGTTGTAGAAGAACTCCCCTGCTGACAGCAAAATGCCAAATGCACGTCCTGCACATGTAATGTGTCTGACATTTCCACATCTCACCAGGTTAACGTTTCTGACAAGTGCTTAAAAAATATATGTCTTCTAAAATGTGTGTTTATTGCTGCCTTCCTACCTCCACCTTATAATGTTTTAAAATGTTACTTTACTCATGGAAACACCTTCATGTTTGTCTTTTGATTTAAGTAGAAATAATTGCTTTTTGAGGCTCAAATACCTTTTTGGAATCGATGGATATGTTTCAGTTGACGAACAGTAAAAACGTGCAAATAATACAACAGAACTGTTAAAAACTGAAAAGAATCAACATGATTGACAGATTTAGCAGGGGCAGCAATGAAAATGTTATAACACCCTACCTTCTTTCATGTTGTTATTCTTTGCAGTAGGAGACCTTGGGAAAACCTGCAAACTTTTCAAGTGTCAAAGCAATTTCTTCCCTACTTCCATTTTGTCTCTATGCAAGTACAAATTCCTAGCAGAGACCTTTTACAAACCAAAGAGGGATCTGGAATAGACATAGAATTGGTGCATCAGTTCTTTTTGTGGTTGTCATTACAAGCATTTTTCTTAGGGAGAAACAGGTAATATTTGCAAAAGTGCAGTACTAAAACTGTACCTAATGGATTCTGTGCACACCATCCAAAAAGCTTTATGGCATTACGCATAATGGGCATGATACTAATTTTTCTCAGAACTTCTAAGATGCCTCTGGACAGACAGTCAGTCCTCAACTTTAAAATGTGGTACATAAAAAGTGACTTTAAGTCGTCCAAAAAAGATGCCTGGTTGGACATCTGCCTTCATATAAAATAATCATAGCACACTTATACATATCTACACATTTACTTCTATGTTTTATATATGCTTTTGAAATCATATCTGAAATCTTTTCTCCTGATCTTTTTCTCTCAATACTAATAGCACTGCCAATGTCAGTAACAGTCACTGATGCTAATTGAACTTTATGATTTTGCAGTGAGATTAATAAATTACTATAATTTCTATCAGAAATTGAATAATTAAGCATTTCTCAGTAGCACACCACAAAAATGATGAAGCCCAAAAGTATAGAGACACTTTAAACTCTGCTACAGAATATTTGTACTGCTGAGTAAAGGCATTTTTAACTTTCTCCAATATCACAGTCTTGTACTTTTTAAGCTATAGCCACCTCTGATCATGACAAAAATAGATTTCAGGAAAAATTAGAGGGTTTTGAACTTCCATGGAATTCAGTCAGAGAGGTGAATCCCATTTCAAAGGAAGACAGACCCTATTAGATGCAACACAGAATGCAGAGTTCTCTGTAAATTCCTGTTACCTGACCCAGCCACGACTACTCAATTTTCCTCACAACTCACAATATACCCTGACGGTTATAAGGGGGATGGCAAACAGTGTCATCAAAACATTTTCCACTTCAATTGAAATCACAATATTTCCAAATATCTCTCATGAATCAACAAAGGAAATGAAGCTTAGCATTTTACTTAGCAAACAATAATCAAGCTTGATGCCCTTATGCAGAAAAGCCCTCCCTCTGGTACAGGAAAACAGCTTCAGGCTCTCTGACCCATCAGGCACTATGAATGCCTGAAGGGTTATAAAGTTTATTTATCTAAATAAATACTTGGTTGTCTTTTCAATCCACATACTAGGGACTATGTAGGCATGTAAGCAATTAATCATTAAGATATCAAAATGATCAAATGTTAATCTCTTAACACACTGAAGACATTCACATACTATCATTATGTGAACTGTATTCTATATGCATAAAATGAAAAGAGATTTGTTTGATAAAATCTGACTTCATTAGTCTCCTACTGAGCTCACATCAAACAAAAATAATTTTTTGTAATTAAGAAAAAAATTTTTATAAAATTGGCTTTATTGTTTTTAATGACCATAATTTAATCTCAGGGCAGGTATTAGAGTCTGTGTTAGTGATATAATAATTGTGTACAGCTGTCATTTTAGCCTTATTTTGCACAGTCCAGTCATACTGCATGCAGCATGATACTGCAGGACTTGGTAGTATAAATTTACAACAGGTATCATACCCACAGAAAAGTGATATTGCACATCACAGGATTCTCAGGAGCTAAAAGAATGGATTTCTCTTCCCCTATTCCTTCTTTTTAATATTAAGCCTTATAAGAAATGCATGCCTTAGATGCAACTGATTTTTTGCAATTTATAAGTTTTATCTTTGGGTCCTTTAAATTATCTTTCTCGGTTTGTGTAATATCTTTCCTTGGCATATAACTGCATTTTTATGAAAACAGTACTGTAAATATTATACTGTATTGTTAACTAGAGATTAAATTGCTTCATTACAAAGTTCTTAAAGCTTAAAAAACGTCTTCAACTCTTATCTAGCTAACAGATTGAATCATGATTATGTAACAGATTGAAATCTCCATAATGGGAGATCATAACAAAATTCCTCTAGAAGTCTGCTACTTCTTAAAAGAACTATTTAACATGCAGGGGCATACAACTGTGGGGAAGTGGGAGAGAAAGAATAGAAGTGAACTAGAGGATTCACCAAAACAAAAGGAACACAGAGAACAGGATGACCAGACTTGTTGACAATGGAGCTCAAAAGCACAGTGAAGAAAAGGCTGTGACCAATTCATGTATTTTAAACAGATGATGATAAAGAGTACCTGTCTGCCTGATTTAGGGATCAATGTGAAAAACACAAGCCTACCTGTCTGAGAAAGTCTGTCTTACAGATGTAGCAAATCTGTCTGTGTCCCTACAAATATCTAACAGCATTCACAGACCTGTTGAAGGAGACAAAAAGATGTCACAAATTTCTTCCGTACTTTCACTTTGTAATTCTGTCTCTCTGTTTTATTTGCTAACTTCCAGATAAACAATTAGTACAGAGCTAGCATGAGAAGAAATTCAGATGCTAACCTGTAAATGGGCTTTTCTGTGCCTTGTGTTCAGGGTACCACTTAAAGAATGCTCTAGGCAATCATGTCCCTGACACAGGAGGTACATGTACTGTACAGTGAAGTGCCATCAGTCAGGCACAGCAATATGAGTTTGAACAAGAACAGCTGATACATTTCAACATAGAGATTACCAACATCTCGGAACTATTGTAACTAAAAAGCAGAGCAAGCAAGACAGCTGAATGCCTGCAGTCCATCAATTAAAATCCAGGCATTCAGCTTGAGGAATCAGGACCAAAGGTTATCTAAAGGTTTTAGCAACCATTATGGTCAAAAAAGGAAAAGCAAACACATAGGAAGGCACAAGGTACATTATACTCTGTGCTGAGGGTTTCTTCTGGATATATTGTGACAGCAACGTCCATGGAACCACCACTGTTAAACTGTCCAGAACTATAGCACTGAAGAAACTGAAAAGAGCTAACACCAAAACAGTAATAACCAAGCAAAACTTTATTGTGCCTCAATCAGACTCAATCCCTTTGTTGTTGTTTTTTTCCACATAAAGCAAGCCTGACTATTGTACTCAGTCTTTGTATAAGCCCCACCAGTGTGATCATATGATATTACCCTAATTTAACCCCATTACTCTTTTGTCTTCCCAGAAGTGAAATAGCACTTTTCTTCTCTTTGAGGCTCACCTCAAACAACTGTCTTTGTTCTTAATAAGACCAATCCATATCTTCGCTCCTGCATGTTGTGTTCAGTTAACAGGAAGATTTTCTAACACTATAAAAACAGTGTTATTATAGCAAGTTTTGTGTTCTTGTCAATAGCTGCTGTAACCACTACCTTTGATAAAACGCCTCATATCCAACATATTCTACTTCTGAATAGTGATCCCTCCCATGAACTCAAGTTTATTTATGTCCCTTCAGTATGTGTATCTCCTTTCCTCAATTTTTCACTTTCTCGTTGTATTGCATATGCTTAAAAAAACAGACCCAGAATGTGCAGTGAAGGCATTGATCAGGTAGCTTGCAGCAAAGAACTATGTGAGTTGATGTATCAAAAGCAGGCTAATTCATCAACAACTATACTTTTAAGTATGTGATTTGCTGATTATCAATACATCAAAAAAAAAATAACGATTACCTGAAAGAAGCATGTTAATCTCTTTGTCTAGTTTTGCTGTTTTTTGGCTACTGATCCAATGAACAAGAAGTTATGTATACTAGTTACTCAGGTGTTTCTTTTCAATAAAAATCAGAAATATAAAAATAACATAAGAGTGACTGGATTAGTGAGAGTTTTGTACGAGCATACAAGCACAGTGTGAAAATATTATAAAACTCACTGAAATTACTTCAGCTGAAATTTTACTTTAGTTTCTCTTCTAATGTGAAGTAGCTTAATGACTTGAATTAAACGTAGACTCCTGTGGCTCAAACAAGTTGCTCTAGCAGCCACATGCCAACATGACATTGTCAAATCTCAGACAAACCTTGTGTTTCCATGCCATGCCACCTTATGCCAGAAGCAATAGCAGCAGAGAACAGTATAGCACAGAATGGTAGCCTTACACTCACCATGAGAGAACCTAATTCATTGTGTAAATATTCAGTGTTGTCAGGCATCCCATACGGATGTTTGCTTCTGCTTTGCTCACAAAGCAATGCTGAGGAAGCCTTGTGATTTAAGTACTATTCCTGAAAAAATCCCTTTGCATATAGCACGCATAACAGTCGATTTGCTTTAGATCATGGTGAATGTGAGTCCAACAATTTCTCTTTAGTTTTATCTTGGCGAATACCTAGTAAACTCATCCAGCACCTAGAAATATCTCACGGGTGTTTTTACTTCAGTTTTCTCTGTCCCCTTCAGGTATCATCTGAGCTCTCCCAAACATGCTGTCCCACTGTAGTCTAACCACTACAGCATTTACCTCCACCAAGTTTTCAATTTTTCCACAGTAACCTGCAACTATGGCAGAATTCACTACAGAAGTTTCTATTTTCCATGTTCTAGTCCCTTGACAATAAGAATACCTGCTTCTCAAAAGGCTTAACATCATTATTCAAACATCCCCTTTTACCATACTCCCTTGTTTCAGGCAGAAACTTCTATGATCACATATTGCTCTCCCATGAAGTAACAGCTAAGGCTGGAAGCTGAAGAATTCCTACTAGAATCTGAAAACATACATCATACAACAATTAAAACCCCTTTGAACCTCACTGCATGGGACTGCAGTAGCTATACAGTAACCATAGCTACTCGTTTCAATGGAAATGAAAAGGAATAGCAATGAATAACAATGAAAAGATAAAATACATTATGAAGAGCCACACCAAATCCTAAAAGGAAAGAAAACCTTAAGAGCAAAAAATGTGCAAAACAATCAGGTTTTTGCTTTGATTTTCAATTAGCATATTTACCTCTCCAGTAACATATTCCAAAAATATATGCAGGTACCCATTTTGACACTTTTAGACAGGACACAAGCAGAAGAATTTACCAGCTGTGTATTGTTGTCTGATAAACAACATGAAATGTGCAATTTTTTGTCACAATCAAATATGCAAAGTAACATCTCTTGTAGAGAACTTAACGTGAAGGGAATGAAGAAAACAGTTTGTTACAGTCTTATGAAACCCAGCACAGCACCAGACTCCCCATTGCAAATTTACTCAGAACATTCTGAGACTAAAACGTGTACCCAGTACAGGCAGTCTGATAGCGTGTAAAGAGATTGTTACTGCTGACCTTCCCTCCCAACTTGTACAGTTGCTAAATATATGCCATGCAGGAAAAGATCAGCCAGTTTTCTCAAACACAACATGGGAAGTACAGGATGATTTACAACTTGTTAATTACTTACAGGGTATTTCTAGTATTTTAATTCTTTTTTAAGCATGGAACCAACATCATGTTATGAGGCAATGAACCTTTAGTTACAAACAACAACAGGGCCTCACAACAGGCCTGCCTTTGGAGTCTGCAAGACTAGGAGAAGCAATTGTTTATCATCTGGCATTCTCATGCAATTTAATTATAACTAAGGCAGAAGTTGAACTCCTGCTGTTTTGTGTGCAATGGAGAGCTCTGTGATCAGGTCAGATTTTTTGATGATATGTTACAAGATCAGTTCTGGGAAATACCAGCAGTTTGGGATACAGGTGTCACTTCAGAATGGTGGCTTTCTACTTTGCTATTCACACCACTGGAATAATTCTCAGTGATACAGCAGACCAAGCAACACCCTGGGTTCTGAACAAGTAAGTTTTATACACAACACCAAAAGGCTCAGTAGCAGAAATGCCTACACTTAGGTCAAAATTATTATGATTTAAGGAAATATTACAGGGCTTACACAAATTAATTATCTTCCTTCTATGCCACATATATACACACATATATATATGGACTTGTAGAACAACTAAGGTTAAAAGGAACATCTTGAGGGCATGCAGCCCAACACACCAACCTCAAAAGTCAAATTTCAAAGATAGATAGGGTCAGCTTCTTGCTCTTTTCATTCTTGATAAGAATATCCACATTTTGTAACATCAGATACCTATTTTTGATTCCTCAAATAGTAGTAGAAAGAGGAAGAGATGAACTTATAGTCTTTACTTTTGCTACTGACTACATCAGGGGTCTAAATGTTGCTGCACAAGCATATCAGATCCTCTCACACATGCAGACTTAACTAAAAAGCAGTCTCCTATTCTTGACTGTGTACACTATGTTTCTACATTTAGACAAATTATGCAATATGCATAATGGAGATTATTTCTAGACCTTAAAACTTAGCTATTTACTGAAACCTATATAAAATAGATGACATCAAGACACAATGTTCAAATGGCTCCAGCATCAGAGCTTTAGGCATTAGAATAAATGTTTCTCTTTGTCAGCTCTGGCACATTCATAACTTACTTGTAAAGTGAAAAGGCTGCTTCAAAGCTCCCCTATTCAATGATGAAATCACATTTCCCGGTAACCCCAAGCATGTCATTTATCTCTGTCAGAAGAAAGCCTTCAATGAACAATAAAGCAAGTGTCACCACTTTTCATTAACAAGAAATCTGCTAGTAATGCTGGCTCTCCTAATCTACTTGTGATACAGATGGGAAAGGGAATGAGGGAAGAAATGTGAACATATATGAATACGAGAGTATTTTAAAGAAAGAGTTATCATTTTCAGAGAATGAAATAACTTCAAAAACTATGATTTAAAAATAAGAAGCTCTCTTCTCCATCTCATGTTTTCAGCAACTCTTATATGCTAACTAATATTCTGCCTTCAAATTTTATTGATATCTAAATGCAAGTCTTGCATTTTTCAAGGTGAGTTATGAGTAGCAAGTTATATTACAAGAAACATCATCATTTCCTTGAGGTCAGATTTTTTTTTTTAGAAAGAACAGTAATAAAGTAATTTGTCACATCACTTGACTAAAAGTGACTAACACCAACACGTCAGCAAGTGCACTTCTGCATGAAGTGCTCCCTCCTGCTATTACTTGCAATGTATAATAGATCAAGATGAAAATTAAAAGTGGGATGGAACAATCCAACCAAGCTATGGAACTCCAGGATTGAGGATATATGCATTTATACAGGGCATATTAATCTGGCAAAAGCCAAATGACACAGCCTCATAGGATTTTTTAAATAGCAACATCCTAGTACAAGATTATTCAAAACACTGTCCTAGGATATGCAAAAGTTCAAAATATAGCAACATGAAATCACCAACATAACTTAGTATATGATTATCTCAGTGCTCCATAGGAAATCCCAGACGGCAGCAAATCAACAATTTGAAGAAGTATAAACTCATGTTGGAGATAAATTTAAGACAAAGATTTTTAGATTAAAACTCTATATTCAAATATAATTAATATCATGTTGTACACACACACACACAAAATCTCCTTTATTGAGTCTTCAATAGCATTTATTCCAGATGTATAAGAAAAGCAAAGGTTATGCTGCCTATATAAGAATACTTTAATCCAAGGACTAAGTCAAAAGAACTTACATCACAAACAAGAGAAGTTCAAAAGCATCCCTATGTTGTCTTCTGTGTGTACCTGCTATGACACAACAACTGGAATCTCTCCTAAAATAAACCTGATCAAACTGTTAAAAAAGTTTACCATCATGCTGACTAGACTTAAGCCTCTTGTGGAAAAAACAGTCAGAAAAATAAAATAACTCAATTGAAAAAGTAAACCTACAGAATTCTTATCATCAGGAAATGCAGGTCTTAAATTCAGAATTTGCTTTTAATTAAGCAAACATGATATCCTCTGACCATGTAAAATACGAATCTCCTATACTTGCAATTAAGTACCTTGAGACTTTTAACCATTGATTAAACAGTTCTCATGCCTTACAAAGATACACTTAAATTTCTTTTAAAGATGTCTCCAGCTGTCAAGGCTTAAATGGCTTACAAAATGTAAAAGAACAAACAAATAAAAACCAAGCAACCAACCCCACCCCACCCCCCCCTCGCAACACATTCTGCCGAGGAAAACCGTATCCTGACCCAGCTGCAGAAACAAAGACACCTTGGGATAACTTATGATCTGGCAGACAGTTAAGACTCATGGGAACCAAATATCACATGCTTCAGAGGCTTCTGAACAGCAGAAAAACAGTGCAGATAAAACTATATCAGGCAGCATTCTACAGGAAGGGCAGATACTATCTGTAAATGCATCCAGGAGAATCCTATTGATTTATGTCCTTTGCTTTTACACTGAACTTAAAGAACCATACATATTATATTCACAGCTAAAACAAAAACAAAACAAACCCTAAGTACTGTTTCAGTCAAAGTATGAACTGTTTTCTTTCAACACAATTCTGTAAGCTACTGATTAATTTTCACCTCTATTGTACTAATTGCCGAGTCTCTTAACTGGCTGATTAGAATCCAATACAAAGTGCACGCTGGACTCCTTTTCAATAAATTCTACAGCTTATTGAAAAAGAAATTATGTTAAAACAGCTGCTAGAGTATGTTCAGCACTTAGTTTACTCATCTACATCTTGTGCGTGTTGTGCCTGTTTAGCAGAGATTAATTATACACTATGCCTCTTAGCAGGGTCACTCAGGGAACCACAACTTGTGTTGCAGTCCAGAGTTACACTCCTTTGTCTTCACTTGCACGTGTATTTTGGCACAGTAAACATCTGCTGACATTACCACTTAGGACCTTCATTCTCATCTAAACCAACAACAAAACACTGTGAAGGCAGCAGATTTTGCGAGGTATACAATTCAAAGCACCTGCACATCTTTATTATTTAAAAATATAAATTATCTAGAGGAAAATCTAAGTTTTCTTTTAATGGAATTTACTTTTCAGGGTGTTTTCCACTCTTTTGGATACCTTTTTACACTCTGTTGGATACTAAGTTGATAGAGACTTTCAACTAACAAAAAAGTGCCCACATATGGCAGGCAACCTATTAAAGACAGGGTAGAGTGAGCTTACCACAGATTTTATCCTCCTCCAGCCTCCAACAAAGCACCTATTGAACAGCACAGTTTACTTGAAAACTACATTTTTACAATCTTCACCAAAGGACTCAAAGAACACATCAGAAATGTTAAGATCCTGGAAAAGCTATTTTAACTACTCTGTCCTCATTTGGAAGCATGCTCAGCTTGTGTTGCTCCCTAGGTTCTCAGTGGCCAGCTGTCCATCGGTATCACATAGAAGGACAGATACACAGGAAGCCTGCCCATCTAGCCTATTGCTACAGGGTAAAACTCCCCAGTGTATTTCCCTCCAGTTTCTGCACATGTAGCCTTTCCCCATAACAAAAGAAAAACTTTGGGTTTGTAGCTTTAAGTTATAAAGAAACAAGAGTGTAAAAACAATGCATAGTTTTACTGCCTCTTTAATTACACCTTGTGATGGAACATACTTAAGAAGTGGCTCACCTTTAAATTGATAGGTTCAAACATCACTTCAACGAATTAATGATTAAGAATTAGTCATGCAGTGACCCATAGGAAGGTGTTTGCTGACACTAGTCAGTGATTGCTTGTGAGATGCACAACCTGGAGAAGAGTAGGCAGCCAAGCTTTGCAAGAGAACAGTCAGCTGTAAGACTACTTGACAACTGGAGTTTACCAAGACATGGATTATGAAATCAAATTGTGTTTTATTTTCAGACAATATCCCTCAAAATGAAATGTAACTTAATTACCTTATGTCACAGACAGTAATAGTTGCCACATATGAGATACACGGGAAAAAGAGACAAACTCTTACCTTGGAATAAAGAGAAAAAGCTGAGCTCAGAAGTCAACACCATTCTAGGAATTCAGAAAGTTAAATTCTGTATGTTTTCTAGCAGAAATAATAGAAGAAAGGAACTCACTGTGTGTGAATATATAAAACAAAGTTAAAGTTATATTACATAACTAAAATAAGCAGTCATCTGTCACACTGATTAAGTGATACCACTTCAAGAGTAGTCACTGCATTTTCTACTCTAAGCAAGTAGACAAGAGAGTTTTTCTAGCCACAGATCCACACAGCACATCCGAATACCAACTAGACCAGTGTTTAAAAAAACCACAAACCACAACTTATGCTACGCTGTTTGTACAATCTGACTTTGCTGTGAATGTAAAGGCAGCTCAGAAAGAGTGCAACGGACGAGAGATGGAGATTAGGAGAAGGACATAGGGCTGTTTAAGTCTTGTACAATACAGTAAGCAAGACAAAAAGGTCCTCTGTACATGACTTCTCAGAAAATGAATGGATCAAGATGCTACTCTGAAAAGATTCATTTTACTGAATACTAATTATTATTATTATTACATTGCATTTCAATAACCTTTGTCTTCTGTATTTACATGATCTCTAATCTTTCAACAACACAAAACATTTATAGGCTATGTTACTTTAGCTTACTAATAGGCTGGAGATTTAAGCAGCGTACAGACAGAAAGGTTTAAAGACATCCTTTTGTCTACTCCACAATAAGCAACTGAGTATCATTTGTGAGAGGCCTCTTGACTGTGCCTTGAGTCTTGCTTCACAAGTACTGCTTTGAGCTTTGTCCTGCAAGCCAGTTATGAAATACTGCTCCGAAGTCACCTTCCACAGACACCAGCTGAATGGCTGATGTGGCAGAAGGCAACAGGAACTGTGCCACAGAGCTTAGGGACACAGGGCTGTACCTGTCATTCCACTGTATTTCCAAATTTGGGTAGAAATATAATTCAAAGAGATATTTATATATCTCAGTACGCATCCCACAAAACCACAGCTACACATGTCATCTTCCTGACACACGACAAATACACACACACTCCTGTAATTATTTTTAAAGACATTTCTTAATCCATATAAAACAGCTCAAGTGCTTAGGTTTTATTGGTGTTGCCCTTTGTCTGTATGAATCTCCATAGGTATTTAATGTCTCTGTGTACTCACAAAGAGATATTTCTGCCCTTTCTCATTACTTCATATTTAACTTTGAGATCACTTGATTTCTGCTACCACCACAGATTTAGAACATCTTAAAAAGCACAGTAGAGGAAAGCAAGTACATTTAATTTTTTTAAAAATTATTAACATTTGCAGTACTTCTCATATTAATATTACCTTATTACTTAACTAGCAATATTAATCACACTGACAATACACATGCCTGAAATGAGATTGCTTCCTAACACTGCAGTCTTGATCAACTCTGAGACACCTTCTAAGGAACGGCAATAATGCGTATCACAGAAGTGGCTCAGAAAATGAAGAAATCAATACAATACATGTTAGTCATCTTTATCTTTCTTAGATTTACCTAAATCTGGCTGAAACATACTTTCCTTATTTCAGTTCTCCTTCTGTTTGCAGAAACGGAATGCTTTAGCCTTTATTCCATGTAAGTGCATTGCACAGTCATGGCAGCTCTGCTCTTAATTTCCTGATGTAGTTTTAATTTTTATTGTATTCAAGAGATTTAAGCTACAAAGTGCAGATGTAGTGAATACTGCCTTTAGGATATGGAGCTCATAATTGCTTATAAAAGTAACTGTTAATCAGACAATGTTCAGAAGCCAACCTACCGCAAAGTTAATTTTGACTTCGACCTATGCAATGAAGGATACAAACCTCAATGTTAGGAGTAGAAGACAATAAGAAGTTTGACTGCAAGTGCAGTTCTGTTACTTTTGACAAGTCTTCCCATAAAGAGAATGAGGCCTGACAGTGGCTAAGGGGAAGAGATGCCTGTTATTACTCTGAATGTATCAATTCTAGAGACAAAACCAGGCACTTGGTAAATTCGAACATGTGGCTGTTCAGTCAGTGCAGTATCAGAAGCTGCCAGGAAGGTTGCACGAGCTGGTTTTCACTACTAAAAAGAAGTACTAATATATGTTCCCCCAAATGGTGATATTACCACATGACACAGTCAAATTTCAGAATCAAAACTCAGGGGCAACATCAACAACTTAGCCTGAGCATTGCTAAGTGTTCTTTGAATAGGAATATGAGGGAGGGCAGAAGTCCAATTCTGCCCTAACAATGAATGTATCACAGCACTCAAAAAAGGCTGAAGATATTTAGATATTTCAAGCTGGATAGGTAAGAGATGAAGATCTCTGGCATCTAAATAGAAAGAGGTGATCTGATTCTTCTTTTCCTACTTGCAGATCATTTAGATTTCCAAACTGCACTCAATCTCCCACTTCCACGTGCTATTTAACCAAATAAAATTCATGCTTTGTTAAAAAAAAAAACAAACCCAACATTATGTGAGTAGGTTTCAATAAATTCTTTTGGGGGCCTCCTGGCATTCAATATTTTCATTTATCAGGACCAGGCAATTCAAGCTGTGTAGGATTTCAGGCATAGTATTTTCCTTCTCCAGACTTCAACTGAAAAACTCAAAGCATCCATTCTAAATAAAAAATGGACCAAGTATGATGAACTATGGCCAGGTTCTGAACACAGAGACAAAAGAAAACCTGTCTCTGAAGCACATTAACTCCACTGAATCATCACTCAAAATCCAAACAATTACATGGGAATCAAACACTACATCTTAATGATGCTGCTTAAGGAAATAAATTTAAAAGAAGCACGAGAAACTTATTGTCAGATATTTCTGTAAGCTTCCCTGGCAGGAGAAATACTGTGAAGTTGTTTGAAAATAATGAATTCACTTGTCCCAGTAAGGAAATGGATACCAACAAGTGTGGTCTGTAAATCTCAGCTTTTCACCTCTGCTTATTATTCCAAGCAGATTTAATTCTTCAAATGCAGTAAGGCCTTCCACTATCTACATATCTGTCAAGATGCTTGGCCTTCCACTGATAACTTTTGAATGTAGTTATGCATTGTCAATGCAAAAAAATCTTTAACACAGAGAGAAGTCTGCAAGGAAGACAATTTAAAATAATTTCCTGGCGTAATTTCCTCATTGCTTCTCCATATTAAAAAAAAACCCAGAGTATAATCAATTTTGGTTTAGTGACAATTATCATAGAATGGATAGACAGGACAGCATTAGAGACTTTATTCAAGTTTGGGATGAAGCACATTGTATTTTCAGCTCAGAATCCAAACAAAAGAAAGTGCTTTGAAAAGCAAACTACAGAAACTCACAGAGAAAGCACTAGTCAGGCTCCCTCCACTTTTACCCTAGAAGTGAATCTAAGTAAACATAAACTATAGAATTATGGCACTTAGTATAAAAAAAAAGGATATATTTTTTTTAATTTAAATCACTTTTCTTTGTCTCCCTCCTCATTCAAGTTTCACAGCATACATATGGGTATGAATAAGTAAGAGACTCTTCACCCTAACTCCATGCACAGCAGCTTGAGAAATATTTCAGATTAACATAACTGATACTGCACTTGCATAAGGCTGTCTTTCAGACAGGGTTGATAATTCATAAATGCAATGTTTACACAGATCAGGTCAAGTCAAAAGGTTTGCAATAGAAGTATTTAACTTATGTAAATCTGTTTATCACTGCTAAGGAACAGGGGATGACTTCAGATGCTCACTATCAAATATATGCAGTACACATTTGGTGCAACTCGCATGAATTCTCATTCCAATTTTTAATTACTATGCAGTCTGTAAAGACTAAACTCCTCTAAGTCAGATTGCTCTTTTTTCTTTTATCAGAAAAATTAACATTAATATTAGTTCACAGGCACTGCTTCTCTACACTTTCATTACTAAAAGAATAAATTGAATTAAATTTGACCAAATACATTAAAATAACTACTAGTACAGATGTTTATCCTTAACTATGTTTCTATTAATAGCCAATAATAAATTGGATCAAAATACAAAAAGACATCAACATAGCTAAGTATTTCGTAAGTTACTTTTAGTAGTTTAGTATTTCCTTCAGTTTCCTGAAAAAGTTTCATTATTGTTTTCCCTAAACTTATGTCCACATTTAATCACCAAAAATACACTTCCACCACACAGCAGATGCGTCATTAACCATTTCTGGAAAAAAAACAACAAAACACAAAAACCAGTGAAATAAAGTCACCCAGCATGAGAACACTATGGAATAAGTCAGTACTAGCAGATGGTGTTTATTTTGTCACTGCTTGTGTTAAAAATTGCCACCTATTTAATCAGTTTCTTTAAGGTAGAAGCTACACGTGAAAAGTGGAAAGGCTTTTTTTCATAAGCTGTCACAAAATTCCTTAAACTCTAAGTTCTTGTTTTCATGGCTTCCAGTTTTCTAGGACACAGTGCATACACAGGAGATCAGTTTGTGTAAATCCTACATGATCAAGTATTTTGCTAGCTGCTCAGTCTTTCAACACACAATCTGTTTTGTTTCTCAAGCAAATTTGGAAATTCTTTAGTTCAAATACCAGTGTGTTCAAGACAAATTCTGTAATAAATGTTAAGTCTGCTCCTAGGAGAGGCACCTGGTAGAACTGTCAGCTCGTTTGCTTTCAGGACACAACACGCAAGACAGTTTGACTTCCCCCTCAGAATTTCCTTCTTTCTCGTTATTTTGTCACAGATTTTGGTTTTTCAGTTTGCATTCTCTGATTGTTTTTTGGGGGGGTTTGTTTGTGGTTTTTTTAATCCATTAAGAATTCTCCCAGAAAACAGACATCAGAAAAGATGAGATTTAGGACTACTCCACATACTAGATAAGGGAGATATTTTCCTATAGGATGCTTTTATTCTTTTTCCTCCCAGGTTCTGAACATGAATCTGACAACAATCTCTCTGCCTGCATTTCTGAAGCACTGGCCATTACAATACTCACATTCAGCACTTAACCTCCTTTCCCCCCATTATCTCCTGGTCTGCACTAGTGGAATCCTTCTCCCTAGCAAAGCAAGGGCTGAATACATCAAGAAACCTAACATTTTATTAAAACACAGTAAAGCAATCCACCCACTAAATGAGCACACTCAGTAACTGGATACCTTCAAAATGAAAGGTCTGAGGGCTCTACTTAGGGCAGAGTCCTCTTCTGTTGACACAACATGCACACTAAAAGCTTTGCAACACTATTTGGATGCATTCTCAGCCAGCTGAGACTTTAAACCAAGGTTAGCACCATCTGTTTGGTTTTGGCAGCATCCAGATTGATATAAAAGTCCTATGGTGCTTTTAAAAGGCACAGAGGTACAGCTTGGTTTTGGTCAATTCCCTTGGATTTTTAACATGACAGATTTGACTGACACCAATGCCAGTCAGCACATCTCTACCTATAAGCTCATGGCACCTTTCTTACCACATTTAAAGCATGCAATGACCTATTTTACTAAGCATATCTGATTTAGTATGTCTGAGTAATTAGACTGGTAGAAGGCTTAAAAAGCACTAAGTTTTTCTATTGCTTATCTCAATCTACTTATTTTTCTTAAATGGACGCTACTCTCCAGAGACAGAGATGAGAGTTAATACCACTATAAAATATTTTTAGTTGCTATATAGCTATTAAGACATTCTCATGCTGTTCATAATTTCTAGAGCCTTGAAGAAACTCAATACCAAATATTAAAAGCAACATAGAAATAATGTTTTTTTTTTTTTTTAATTGGGAAAGGTATCAGGTTGTCAGGGAAATAAAAATAAACCAAAGAGAAACAATATTTGATGAAAAGCCTCAAAGCTTGAAATGAGAAAAGACAGTGTATGCATTCATGTAATTTGTAGGACAAAACCTTTCTGTCATCCTGGAAAACGCACCCAACTATTCTTTGAGATTCAGGATAGTCCAAATAACATAATCTATTCATTTTACCTGTGCCAAAATCCCTTCCGTAACAGCAATTATCATGATTGTTTCAGAAATGCAGACATATATGCAAGATCATTTTGGTTCTTTGTTAATTTCATCTTTATTACCAACCATACACATGCCACCTGGGGCAGTATTTAGTATTATACACCAGCGTTATGGAAATTAATTGCTCTGGCTCCCACTCTTCTAAGAAGCATGTAAACACAAGGAATATCCCTTATCTCCAGGTTGAAAACACAGTGACCATTCTTGGGCTGCATTAACTATGAAATGGTCACAGATGCACAGTACTTGCCAGAGTTTAATGTAAGAAACTGTCCCACAGTATTTGCTCAGACACTGTTGGAGATTCAAAGTGTAATGTCATTCACTAGTTTTTACCAACAATCAAGCTATTATGGAAAGAAGCATATCAGAAAAGCAAATTTGGAGTAATATGAAAACCTTGGTTTATGTCTCATTAAAACATTAAGGAAGCAGAATATTATTCCTGGTTAGGGCCCTAGTTTTGCAAAAGCATTTACTTAAGTACCTAAATGAAAAGCCCTAATGTGAAGGTATATTCATGTTTGTACTAGGTCACTGCTGCAATGGGAGAAAAGAATGAAACACCAAAATATTTGTTTCATCTCATTAGGCAGTCAAATACAAGGCAAAAATTGCAGTGAAAAGGGCACACAAATTCACAAAAAAAGGCTCCTGCTAAATTAGTTTGGGTGCATATTGACACTATAGTCAGTACAAGTATACATACAAGGAATGAAAACCAGTTCCACACCAAGAGGAAGATGTCACTAAATCTTTATCTTTGTACTCAAATTCCTTAACATGCCTTTGGATTTATGTCACTACAGCTTGTCATGTTTCCCTTTTGCTAAAAATTACATTGTATACTTTTTTCCAAACATCCTCCTCCCAAATAAGAATTGCTCTCAGGGAAACAGAAGATCAGGGGTACGTTTGGGGGGGGTGTCTGTGAGCAGTGGCACTTAGAAAAAATAAAAAAAAAAAAAAAGTCTATCAATGATGAGATTGTCTACAAAACCAAACCAAAACAATCCCCCTGACAGTTTTGTACAGCCCCTATGATATAAAATTTCCTTGATGTGCGACTGAGTCTGTAACTCAAAAGATCAAAAGAGTGGATCAAACCAAGACTAAAGGTGAACAAAACCATCACTAAATCTTCAGAAAGTCAGATTTAAGAATAGCTAAAGAAATTTGTATCACATGCAGGCTTTAAAAAAATGGGATAAACCAGTGCCTTTGTGAAAATACTGCTAGGCATAGGCACCAGATAGTTTTTAAGCTATGCCTGCATGTACCCAGATCTGGCATCTCTTACATGTGTAAGCTCTCTTTCTCTCCATCTAATGAGCCCCATTCTGTGGAGCAACATCAGCTCAGGGAAAATGCAGCTCCTTCAACACCCAGTGAAGATTCCCAGTAAAAGCCCCACACTTAGTTCCACCACATCAGGAAATATAAGTAGTAAAGAGAAATCAAGTTTATTCAACAGAATATCAATACTAGGAGGAAAAACAAACAAACAAGCAATAAATAAACAGAATAAATAATAAACAGAACTAGATTAACCATTGCAAAACACACCAATTCTAAACTACGTTCTAAGTCTACAAGTAATACAGTTTAAGCAAGATAAAAACCTTACGTATTAGAGAGTTCTTTGCCTCAGCCAGCTGCTGCCAGCTTGTCTGTCTGTCTTTCAATTTCTCAGAAAGGTGTGTGTGAAAATCTAAATGAAATAAAACAAATACATTTTAGAGATGGCTCTTTCCCTCCTTTTCTTGCATTCCATTCACTTTTGGTGTAACAGGCAACAGAATGTTTCACCACCTCCCACCCAAAGCATGCCTTAATTATAAAAAAATGCATTACTTGTAAATATAGCATTAGAAAATACTTTTATCTTGTTATCAATTGCACACAAAGAGGCATATTGAGTAGCAGTGAAATCCTGCTTTGCAGGAGGTACCTATACCATCTCTTGGTATCATTAACCACCAAAAGGACAGAGCACATTAACATCTGGCACACATTAGGATTTAACCTGAAGTCCATGAGTTTCCCTACAGTAGGTATTTGAGATCACACCAACATTTTCAATGTATAATCTATTACTTCTATAGCCAAATACACATCATTTCATCTTCCTAAAAGATATTTTTTTAAATCAAAACTCAGACTTTTAACATACATTTGGATAATGGACACTTTCAGCTGTAATAAATCACTTCTTACATGTTTATTGCATGATGACTTTGACTATCACCATAATCAGGCTGCTTCTCAATGACACATGAACCATGAAACTGCACTGTTTCGAAGATGGCAATTTTTTCTTTTTTTTTTTTCTCCCATAAAAATATCTCCAGTTTTAGGAAGACAGATTTTAACATACACCCCAATAATATTCCCTCAGTTTTAAGCAGTTCTTCCCTTTGACTAAAAAGAAAACAGGTTGGTTTTTTTTCTATTGTACAGCTAATTCAAGTATATCTGAATTTTGAAATGAAGTAATTAGGAAATCCTCTTACATTTGAGAACCACAAAATAATTTTGAAATTTTCATTGAATTTTGTAGCAGCAACAGGAGAGTTTTCAGATGCAGTAAACATGAAACATAAAACATGTACTTTTAAAAAAATATTTTCCTTAATTTCCTTGCACAAACCACTAAGACAAGAAGCATAATTTCTGAATGGTCATTTCAAATCTTGTCCTTCACTGTCTTTAGGGCTTCATTGGGAAATCACTCTGCTTGGTACATCTCAGGTTCAAATCTTCAATAATTTTTGTAAGACAACAATAAATTACCAGAATCAACAATGAAAATGTGTTCTGTATACCAAAGTAACTTATGAAAAAAAAGGCTACACACTGACCTTTAAAGACAAAAACAGCTGACCAAAACAACAGAAAATAAACCACTTTGCTTGCTAAAGATGGAAGATAACAATTCAGCTATTTCACAGAAGCACAAATATTTTCGAGCTAAAATGCATGCAACAGAAATAAGGTGAAAGAATTTACAGCTTCCAAGTTTTACACTGTTGCTTTAGGGGTAAAAATAATTTTAATTGCAAGTCACACTTTTAGAAACAATAAAAAACAGACAGTTTACTGAAAAAAAAATCCACAGAACCAACACAACAAAACACCCAGATTTAATCTATCAGTAGTTTATCTATTGACATTTTATCACATTACCCTTTAAGCTTGTGTATGTTACTGAATCTGCTGTTTTCTCTTTTTTTACCTGTCTGTGGCCAACTTGGGACATTTGATTCTTACAATTACAAAGAGTAGAAAAGTGAACAAACTGTTTCCCCAAGGAAGATGAGCCATCCCTCTTTTTGATGTGAAACATCTAAAACTAATGGCTAAAATGTAAGTTCACAAGCTCTGTTTCTCTAACAATTTAACAAAGAGAAAAAAAAAAAGTTTGTTGCCAAAGCCTGAAGGAAAGAATAATTTAAATGTTAAGACAATTGAAAAACAGTGTCATCTGAAGGGAAGTCTCCATGGGTGTCACCTTCCTTTGACACTCACAGGGAGTTAAACCTAATTGCATTTAGGGTTATCTCTAGCAGCTACACTCAGAATCAAACATCCTCATGAGGACTATTGTTCTAACTAATCTACTTATTAGGCTTTTATTCAGATTTAGTACAATCTTTTAGAAAAAATATCTCAAAGGGATACTAATGGATTTTGCAATTATCAGACAGGAAAGAATAGACTATGACCTACAATCTTTGGCCTTACCAAAAATTAGGTAAAAAAAAAAACTTTTGTATGTAGATCTTTGGATCATCAAATTTAGTGCCTATTGGACACCACACTTCACAGCTGGAAAAAGTGAAACCTGTGTGAATTTACTATTCTTTCTCCTTATATATTCCTCAAACCCACAAACACCCAATGCCCACAGGTCCATTTGCTCCTACAGTAACTGGCAGAGTGTAACAGTTTTGAGCTTGCTATCTCAGTCAAAAATCAATGCTGATAGAGCTAGTTTTAAGTAATAGGATAAATACCAGCAACACTTTCTGAAAATTGAGAAAGCAAATACTGCAATTCCCAAACTGCTCTCCTGTGAGGTATACAGTGTTCAGATTAGCTGCCTGTCTTCTGCACATTATTCTAATTTTCTTCTCCTTTCCTCACAGCAGCCTCTTCAGAAACTGACACTTTACTTCCATCATTCCATAATTTTTTAACATTTACCTCATACCCCAACAGTCTCCCATGAGACCTAGAACCGTGATGAGACTTACACAATGTCTTTTTGCTGTCCAACAGAAAGGTCAACAAGGAAAGGTTGGACTTACTCTCCGCATTTTTCCTCCCTTTGTATCGCTCTGCCATGGAACCAGCAATCTGAAGGCCCCTCTGAATATCACACACTCAGAGTTCCTGCTCATCAGGAACCCACTGCAGAGCATTCTTAGGTCCCAGACAACACATCTTTCCCATCTTTTCTTTTGGGCTGGCTTAACAATAACTGTTGTCTACCCAGCAACAAGTACCACTCCTCTCTCTTCTCTCTTTATCCACCCCTACCGTCACCAGCTGTTTTATTCCTCTTGAATTTCTCCATCTGACACACAGGCAGGAACAGGAATGGTTGCAATCTGGGCTCAAGAACTGTTGGCAAAAGAAATGTGGTGACCCAGACAGTGGTGTCACGAAACAGGCAGGTGTCCACGGCCTTGCACTTGCAGTGGCAGACTGCAGAGACAGCCCCTGTTGTTGGCTGTGAGCAGGGAAATGAGCTGCTCACCCTCACGGCTGAGCTGAAAGAGGTGGCCAAATGGCCGAGGACTATAAAGGAGTGTGAGAGGAAGATAGACTGGTGGAGTCAGGCTCTGCCACCCCTGCAGCAGAAATTGGAGCACCCAAATGATAAAGATACCATCTCTGGAAGTGAATGAGGATTATGAAGAAATTAGAATTAAGTTGGTAACGCAAAAATCATGCACAAGAGTCTGGGAATATGAACCGTTCTGCAAGAGAACGGCCACACCTTTTTTCCTTTTCTATATTGTCTTGATGGAATTGCTATTTGCTGTCTCTTCCACATTTTACAGCCAATGTTTTCTTTGATCTCATACAAAAGCTATATTCAATTTTCTCTTCTCTGAGGCGCATTCACCAAGCCAATAAAACTTACAAAAGCTTTACCTGCATAGTATACTGACAGCTCTCAAGCAAAATCATTCTCCAACAAAATATCCATGAGATATTTTCTTATTTTGAAGGTACACATTTAAGCATGTTAACACACCACCAAATATTTACGTAAGAAAGATCAACACTACAAAGAAAATTCTCTAATACTAGTTCAAGTACATTTGGAAACTTATTAGAGGTCAGTGAATTCAACAGCAAATACACCATTTCCTCTCTCCTCAGTCTACCAAAGGTAAGGTTACAAAATGGGAGTCCGAAGAATTTTTGACTCATGTTGCTAGATACTACCAAACATGACCAGCAACAGATCTACTGTACCAGGAGTTGGATTTTCCAAGGGCATTGCCCATGTCTTTTATACAGAATCAGCTAAGCAATTAGCTACATTAGAGCCAACAGTACAGGACTTCAAATTACAAATACCTTCATTGTGTATTTTTTATTTCCTGTAGACTAATAAAAGCGTTAGGATATACTAGTTCTGTAAGAACCATATGGGCATCCATGATTCAGATCAGCAATTAGCAGAATGCATTGATGTGTCTATTTCTTTGTCCAGAAGTCTGTCCACAGTTCTGAACTTAAAGAGAACTGAAGCTAAACTTCATGTAAATTTATTTAAGTGAAATTAAATAGCTGAGATAAATATTTCTACATAGAACTTCCATCCATTTCACACTACCACTTTAAATAAAATCATGTCACTGAATCACTGGTAATTCAGACAAATGTCAAATGCCCCTGAACTGTCAAGACCTAACTCCGAAAATATTCATAATTGCCTCTTAATCCAACATGGCCACTGATTCCATAAGACGAAAAACTCTTAAATTCATCACAGGTTTTCTCTTCCTCATGCTGCTTATGTCTGGCTTTGCTTTTTCAAGTAAGGGTCAATTTAACAACTATTACCTGATGATGTTTGGAATGACTTAGCGAGCCCATACAGATCAGTGCCTCGGCTATGGGGCAATGTCTCAACAATTTACCAAGGCATAAGCCACAGTTATCACGGGAATAATTTACTAGAAACTACAAAACCCTTCAGTCTCAAATAGCAACTACAAGTACAAGCTGCTTTTGTTTTGTTTAATACCTGTTCTGTGCTATCCCAAATAACATTTTACCAGCCTCTGTTCTAATGACTGTGTTTTTAGATCAAAAACTTAATGCCTGGAAAGATCAGTACCTGAATTATTAGTCTAACAGGGAAAATATGAATGAATTAAGTACAACCTAGACAGTTCCTGGTGAAAGTATCATTTTAAAAATTCTAGTTTGGAAAAAAATTACAATTACAAAATCACTAAATATGGTAACAAAATTCACATTAACAAAGGTTTTACCTGACCATATTTGTTGTAAAAGTTAATATTTAGATGGGACTATATGCACTGTACTACAGCCAATGAAAGCACCCTGTCACTTTTGGGAGCACAAAAACCCGCATAAATAAGAATTGTATAGAGAAGGCTAAATAGAATTTAAATTCTAAAAAGGATTTCTTAATAGGTATTATTTTCCTTATTGTGAGATACATATTGATACTCTGTACTTTTTCATCTTTACAGTGTAAAGATAGAATAAGTCAAACAAAATGTTACAGCAAAAATTATCTGCCACATACTAAAAATTATCTGTCATGTTCTACTTTGCTGCTTCTTTTATGAGTAAAGGAATAAACCAAAGTGAACTGCTCTTGATAAGACAGCACTTCTTTTAATTTATCAACTAGCATCAGCACAATGGAGCACTGTGACAGCTGTGAAATAAACATTAAGTGATTCATAAAACAATATAAAGGTTTTCCAGTTCAAGCATGCAATTCTAATAGCAATACATTATAACCACATTGTGCATTGTCACCCTATGCCTCCTCCAAAACAAACAGAAATGCGAACGATCAAAATATGATTTCTTCTGTGAAAAGCACAGTGTAAAGCTAAGACATAAGGACGATTAAAGGTAAGAAGGCATGATAGCCCAGTCCTCTCTTGTCTCACAACAATGTGTGTGGCAGGGCAGGGCTGATAGTCCCTAATGACTCTAATGTCTCAAACAAGATATGACATACCACCTGCTGCATTTACTACAGAAGACCCAAGTGGAATGTATATCCACCATCAAAAACTTGGACTATTCCTCTGAAATCATACTGGATCCAAGGAATGGTGGTATCTTTCTTCTTCTCTCAGTTTTCTTAACTCTTTTTTTTTCTCTCTCTGTTTTTCTCTCTCCTTTTTCTCCTCATTTGCAGTCCATTACCAAGAGTTTACACAAGCTCTATCAAAACAAATTCATCAGCTGTTTGGTGTGGTTCGCTTCGATTTACAGCGAGGAAATTTTTGAATGATAGCATGGCCTTCCCCACTGACCAGGGTTGGCTCGGGACACCAGGTTGTACCAGAAGGACAAAACTACAATGTTCTTCCTACTGACATATTGGTCATTTCTTTTAATGACCTCCTGAGGCCTTAAAGCATCCTGTATGCTTTTAACACTGCTCATTCAAAATCAAGGAAGTCTCTAAAATGATAAAGAAACATTAAATATACAGTTGTGTCCCTATGGAGCTGCTAATTGAGATCAATGTTCTAGCAATAATAATGCCTTGCAAAACAAAACACAACAAAGGAAGTCTTAATAACTTCAGCATCTGACTTTCTCATTATAGTTATGTTCTCTGCTGTTAAGAAATATTGTTTATTTTTAAATTGTTATGTTAATTGATTGATGAGCTTCAACCACATGTAGACCTCCTTTTACTTACTGATCTCTTTTCTCTTTCTATGGCAAGTTCTATTAGTGAAAAAGAATATTTAAATTACAGTTTTCAAGTAATTTAGTTGTTAAAATCAGATTTGTCATCTGTGCTTATAAACACTTTTGAAGAACTAAGAACTGACAGACAATTCACACAAAGACAAGCAGACAAACATACTGTCTTACTGTGTTATTTGCTGGAGAAGGAAATTGCAAAGGACAAGATTTCAGTCTTCAATTTTGCCAGCTATCTCTTCAGCCCCTATAATGAGATCACCTATAGCTTTGAAACAACATTATTCTCAGTACTCTTTTGAAAAAGAATATAAGTACAACCTGTCGCAAGTCAGCTCTATCCTTTATAGTATCTCTAGCCTAAGGAAAAGTATAAAATTAGAGTAAACATAGGAAGATAATCCTTCAGAACAGCCACTGAAACTCCAGGAGTTTGTCTGTCAGATATCCTAAAATTTTTAATCAGCAGCCCTGCTTGGATTTGTCTTCAATCAGTTTCTCACATCTGACTTTGAGCTAGTGTAAATTGTTAGTATTTACAAAGTCCAGTAACAAGTCCAGTAACTTCCCTGAATGCTATACGATGTAGACTTTTCCTCATTTTAGATCTACCGTTTAATGATTTCATGTTGTATAGTTCTCATATGGGGAAGAAGCAGCAAATAATCATTCCCAATTCAGATTCTGTCTGTCACTCACCACTGCACAGACTCCAATCAAGTCACCAGTCACTGTGGCTTTTTACACTAAAGAACTTTTGCGTCATTCTTCACAAAGAAACAACGCCATATTTAGGGCAACCGATCCCACCAGTTCTTACATTCTGGAGATTGAATATATCATGCTTTAAATGAAAGAATGAGAACATATTGTTCAATGTATAGACAATCCCACACCTTCATACAACAGCAGTGTCAGTATTTTCTGCTTTGTTATTTACATGAAGTTTTCACTGGTTCCTTGTTTGTTTTTAGCAAGGGTAAGGGTCTGTTTGCACTACTCTAACATCATATGGATATCCTTTCACAGGATTTTCCACTGTCGCACTACCACAACTTTCCTGAATAATAACAGATAATTCAGAGCCCATCATATTTCCTCAACAATTACAGATTTTTTTCTGCTGTTTTCTCTCCCACCCATTCAGCATTAGTAGATTCTTCAGGAAATTATTCCCTGTCTTAGCTACCCTGGATAACACCTGGCAAACTGAACGATCACCTCAGCACATATGATTTCCTGGCTCATTAACAAAAAACCAAAAAACAAATAAAACAAATGAAAAACAACAAAACCCCCAAACAAAATAAACAAACAAAAACGCCAACAACCACCACCAACAACAAAATTAAGTTTGCCTTATGAATGGAAAAACATGAGTGCAACACAATCAAAAAAACAGACAACTTCATCTCTTTTATGTAACAAGGTATGTTTAGCTTACACATCATGGTAGGTGCTTCCCTCTGCATACAACACAGACTAGCAGTAAAAATACTCATCTGTGTCCTGATGGACAGAATCTAGCCTGAAGGACTCTGCCAAGTTTTCACAAACCAAGCAGTTTAGAGAACAGCCAAAAGAATTGTCTGGACAAGACATACATACACAAACACATCACAAGTTCATGGCATGGACTGTTTAGAGAAAGCATTAGACACAATGAATCAAGAGGGATAACATTGTAGAGTAAATAAACACAGACAGCATGTTCTACATGTACCAGAAGGATATTTATGATGTGAAAAGCACTGCAATATATCTATGCTACAAATACTGAGTCATGTGATGAGTGGCCCAGTTTTATTTTAAGTGTATTTTTAGTTATTCCCTGTTGATTTATGTTTTCATTAAAACCTCGGGGGTATGTCCCTTTGAAGTCTGCTGGAGACTGGATGGACATAGGATGCTTTGTAAAGAATACCTAGGCATTCTCCCCAGTGTTCTCTCTCTTTTAAAGTCATACCTCTAATAGAACCTCAATTGAAGAGCAAATGAGCATCATTTGTTTACCTCTATCTTATCTTTGCTTCACAGGAATTGAAATGCAAATGCAAAATAGAATGAACATCAAATGCATCAGCTGGTAGTGCAGTCTAATGCCTACAATCGACAAAGGAAAGGAGAATACTGTGCTCTCTGCTTACTGCCACAGCATGCCGAAGTTGGCAACACTCACTGTCTTGTGGGTATCTTAGTCGTGAAACCCATCCCAGTATTTATATAGAAGTAATATAATTCATTTCCATGACCTTTTGGAATGGCATATAACATTTTATGTAGGCAATTAAGGAGACTATATTGATTGGAATCAGACAAGACAACCCGCCTAAGAAAAAAGCCCACTTAGTGACTCTCATCATGCAGAAGATGCATTTTGGGGGATTTCTGAGCTTATTTTGCAATAAGTGGAAACTTCTAATTGTTCTCAAACCACAAATGTAAAGTCACTGAAACAAGGTGCACATTTTTTTTTTTTTTTAGTATCAAAATTGACCATGAAACTTCAACTTTATGTATGGACTCTAAGTGTTCACAGTAGTTAGAAACTGATTTTTTTTGTTGTGCCTCTTCTCTACCACTGAATTAAGTTACAGCATTAGCTTTTGTATAATAAACAAGCACAAAAGATTGCATAATTACAGTAATGATCTTGATAATTATATTAGGACAGTGTAGGTTTCCCTACAGCTCTCTATTTTTCAAATTTAAAGAAAGCTACGTGCATGTTGACAGCTCTGTGCGCTCCTAAGACTATTCTTACTTTATCCTTGCCTACTTTTGCATGCTCCACAAATTCAGTTTTAAGCTGCAGTTTTCAAGTATTTTCTCAATCACAGTTTATGAAATGCATTCTGCTAAGGCAGCTGTCAGGACAAGACTCAGCAATGACAAGCTGTCTTAGCTCCTGTTCATTCTATCCTTAAGTCACCAAATCTTATTTTTAGTGCTGAGGAGGAGAAACACTCTGGCTAGAAAAGACTCTACCTGTTCATTGAACAGGCAGTTGAGTCACTATGTTGGAAAAGTTCCTGATCAACAGAACTAGGCGTACCAATAAATCTTCAGCAGCCCATTTATGCCTGCTTTTTCCTTATCATAAGTGCTACTCTGAAAATACTACTGGTTCTCTGCACATAGAAGTGATTGAGTAAAAAAAGATATAGTTCAGGTTGTCAATTTATCTTGAAACAGCCTCTAGTGGATAGATAAAAGCCATCTAAACCACAGTAGAAGACAGTACTACTACACAGCATTGCCTCATTCCCCACAAAACATTTCTGACAAAATTCAGGCCTCTGCTATACACACACAACATTATGACAGAGCCCATCACTGGTTTTGTAGACAGTGAAAGATCAGTGCTTACTGAAGTCTTTTCTTATAAATCCTGGCAATTATCAACTTCATGGCGTCTTACTCTGTATAAATGTTACAAATGGTATGTCATAAAGACAAAACAGGGATTACACCAAGCTAGCCTTTTAGTATTGAAGAAGAACATTCACTTAGAATGACACATCATGACTGGGAAAAAAGTATAAACCTGGTTTTCCCCCTCCTTCCCAGTTATCATTATGGAAGTGTCATCATTGTAAGACAGTACATAGAAACCTTTGTCCAAATACTTCAGTTGATCCTATGAACAGCCTACTGGGGGATGATGAAGGAAGTTTGAAAACTAGATCCAGTGTTAATCTACATCAAACTCTTCCTCTTTAAGGGGAACAGAATGAACAATTTTCAGTCTTTGTTAAAGAGGAAAAAATGTGAAGTAATTACTTCAATTTTAGAAGTGCTGTGTATGTCCTGCACTAGGCGATGTTAACAGAAAACGTATTTGAAACAGGTTGGCATTTTAAAACAGAAATGATATGAACTTCTTAAAAAAATTTTCAATTGTTGTCCACCTTTTAGGTATCCATCATTGTCCATTTATGTGATATAAAAAGGGATAAAGCAATGAATGGGCCATAGTAGTTTCAAAATTAAGGGGAAAAATTGTTAGGACATGAACAGGAGATGTGAAAGTGCCTTCTAACAATGCCTCCTTGTCAACTCTAGCATGAGAGAAGGTTAGGAACAGAGCTAGAGGTGGGAATAAGACTGCAAGAATATGCCAGAGATAAGATCACAGCATGCAAACATGACAGTGAGCAGTGTGGGAATAGCTGGTCTGACATTGTGTCATAGAACTGTTTGTGTGACAAACTAAACTGAAATAAGATGTAGACTCTTGCATCTTAGCAACACTCCCAAACTCTCTCTTTTGGCAGCTATTTTTGTATTCTTAAGGTCCCAGATAAAGGAAACCATAAAGCAAGTTGA
Source organism: Indicator indicator (assembly GCF_027791375.1). Taxonomy (NCBI): domain Eukaryota; kingdom Metazoa; phylum Chordata; class Aves; order Piciformes; family Indicatoridae; genus Indicator; species Indicator indicator. The sequence goes on from NC_072027.1 coordinate 14,997,389, forward strand.
GGGTATTTGGTATAAATTAAGCTTAAATTTTCTCCATTTATAACAAATATTTTCAACTTGCTTGGATAAAAATATTGAAATAGGCGAGTAGAAGCTTTTGCTATTTTAAAAGGAATCTCTTCTACCTATTACATAGTGCAGTTCATTGCATCATGTAACTGCATTAAGAATTTAGATGTCTATGAACATAATGCAAATGATATTCAGAGATCATAATGTCATAGGTTATTCCCAGAACTGTTGAAAGTCTGAAGGCAAAATGATAGTAGCTAACCTTACTGAAAGACTAAAAAGAGGGCTGCAATCAAGCAGTCAATGTGACTGAACACTTTTAAGATTAGGTCAGGGAAATAACCGAAGTATAGCCATTCATAGGATGGAAGATGGTTTGCCTAAAAACCATGAGAGAAAACCCAAACAACAAATACACACAGGGATGACCTTAGGTGTAAACACAAACCTAAGTCCCAAGTTTTTCTAAATATTGAACAAATTGTTGCTCAGGACAGTGATCTGCAAAACTTCCTAATCATCTGACTTTTGCTTGGCAGCTGCACAAGGAATTTAAATACTTTACTCAAGGCTGCAAATCCTACTCCAGAAGCAAATAATAGAAACAGCATGTGTATAAAAATTTTCATGGATCTGAGCCAGCATATCCCTTCCAACTCTGTTTCTAAGACTGAATGTGAAAAACAGGGTTCTGTTTGTTTATTTTAAATATCTTAATCCTTTAGCCATCAGAGTGACTGACAGAACTTCAGCGAAACCTTCAAGAACAATTCCTGTTCCTTGTTCTCCTTTTTCCCCTATATATATACTAGTTTGGCTCTTCATAGAAAAACTGTACCTCACATTCACAGTTTTCCTGGTGGAAGACTGCTAGCAAAGAAACTACACAGGCAGTTTCTGCCTGCTCACTGCACTCTCTATGCTGGCAAATAATGAAGCACTAAACTAAAAAGCCTGCAGGAGAATTGAAGTAAGAGTCAGCCCACCTGGAAACACAGCTATGTAGGTGAGAAAACAAATGTGTAACATAACCAGTCACAATTCTATTAGATCTACAAAACCAAGAACTCAAAAATCCCAAGGACCAAGAGTCAGAGATGACTGTCCTGAAAAAATACATTCAGATTGTACTAGGTGTGGCTGAGCATTTTGTTCCTCCAAGGCAAATAAACTTATCACCTCAGACATTCTTTCAAATAAAGAATGAGACACCATCCAAGCACTTAAGACTCTCTTTAGAATGAGGCAGAGAAAGGGGCTGGCCCCATACAGAGGCTGGATTTCCTCTCTTTGACACTGCTGGCACAGCACTTTCAGTACAAGCTTCTACCTTCTTTTTGTGCTGGGCACAAATACTGAACACAGCACTATTTTTCAGTGGATCCAAAGAATGCAGTTGGATGGAAAGCCTACTTTAAGTAAAAAATACTCTAGGAACTTCTAATTCACCAGCTAATGTAAAATATACCAAAAGATAAATTTAAGAACATCTGGAAAAAAAACAACTTTCACATGCCAGTGATCTTCAAAAAAGATTTTAAGTCCTAGCTATGGGATCAATTTAAATCAGTCTGAAAAAATAAAGGGTTGCTCTAAAAAATAATTTTCAGCATTAAATGTATGCAATATCTCCCAAATAAGAAAAGATACTACAATGTATTTTCTGGCTATGGCGCAATAATGTGAACAAAGGGATCAATGTGGACATCATGAGACAAATTCTTACATAATTGTTAAGAAAGCAGAATGAAGAGATGCAGTAACAGGACTCTTCCAAAGAGAAAAGTTATTTAAGGACTGCCAGCAAGCTGACCACTAATTCCTTTTTAGCTTTGCAGGAAAGACAAGAGAAAGGTAATAGAAATGTATTCCAGACTTCCTAGAAGGCTACGTGAAGATTTAAGAATACAGACAGAAGACAATTTAAGTGAATGAATGGGTCCCTAGAAACATGTTTTCTCAACAGTGCTTCAGCCCAGTACTAATCCCCCAATTGTTGTTTTTTCAATTCTTTCACCACAATACCTCTGCTGTGTCTAGCTAGAGACTGATCAGTCATTTAAACTGGGATATTAAATATTTCACCAGTCACTTTTGGCCCATGAGCTCTACAACAAGTTGGGCTGCGATGTGGTACGTTAGAGGTATTTAGTCAACTGGGAGTATATATTAGAAAACAGGACTTAAACCTAAACCTTTCCTGTATGCAATGACGTTCATCATCCATAAAGTCTATACAGCTGCTGACTGTGTTCCAAGACAGAGAAACTGACAGTTGCAAAACCAGCACTCTTCTGAAATATGAACAGAGTGTGGCAAAGATGAATGTGGCAGTTTAGGCTGGGTGTCCCCTGCCACTGCTGCATGAGAGACACCTCTGGTGTCCTGGGTGCCCATAAGTCCTGCACACTATAAATCCATCTGCAGAGTCATTTTCTTTCTCTTTCTTCCCTCTCTGCCCTCGTGGGAGATGCTCTCTCTTATCGGGTAATGCTGGGGGAGTATCTCAGGCCACATAGGCCTGTCTAGGCCTAATGCCAGGAGGAGAATGGAGGGGGGGGCAGTCTCAGACCTGGCCAGCCTGAGACTCGCCTAGCAGCGGGAGGGGGGAAGAAAGAGCCCTGGGGGTTTGGGTAGACCCTCAGGTGGGAGGAAGGGAGGATTGGAAGCCTCTGGGAATTATGTTAAGGACTCTGTATGCTTTAGGATGTTCTTTGCCGCTATGCTTTGTAGTTTTTCTGTAGTTTCACCAATCGCTTTTCCATTTAAACTCTCCATCACTCTCCAATCCGTTTGTGTGTGTCATTCTTTTGTCCCTTTTCAGGGCAAGAGATGTTCTGGCTGGCCTCAAACCAGCACAATGACAGAGCAGAATCTGTGCTTTACAGAGGAAGTTGCAAATGTACTAATTTGCTTATTGACATAAGAATTTTACAAAGTAGAATAGCATGATACAATTCATATATAGATTGAATAACCAACCAATGACACACAGACATTTTAACCAGTCTTTCATCACTGAAAGGTCTTTTTTTGTCTTAGCTTTTTTTTAGACTTTGTCATTATTCCATTACAACCATTTACAACTATTTAAGTTTCCAAACAGCCAATCCTATTTTTCAGTAATAACAGATCCTAGATAATAGGTGGATACATAGAGATCATCAGGAAAATCACACCTGTAATAACAGTGCTTCATAGCAGGTACAAGTACAGAATGGAACATATTGCTTGCTTGCACTTTTCAGAGGTAACATCACAGCTGAAGTAGACTTTTCAAAACCAAATTGTCAAAATTTGTCTCTTTTTTTACAAATGGATACTGATAAAACCCTTTTAAGCCGTTACTGGTCAGTATCTTCTGCATGCACTACCAGCAAAAAAAAAAAAAAAAAAAAAAAAAAACCAACCATCTGGGTAGGAACCTGTTTACCCAATCCAGACCATGCCAAATTTCTTAGACTGAAGTCAAACTTTATATTCTCTACAGTAAGTGGAGAGTAATAAGCACTCCAGAAACATGTTCAGAAGGATCTGACTTGTCTTCCTCTGGCAAACATCCAAAAGCATCTATCATTCTCTAGTGACTCAATAAGGAAACCAAGTGCTTTAGCTGCAAACTTGCTTCATTAAGCACAAGCTACGCTCAGAATTATGTGGATTAAACTTGTGCTTCGGACACTTCGTTCTTTTAATCTGCAGAACAGACTGTAAAAGCAGCCTCGCTAAGAAACATGTTCTTGCATGACTGGGTAATATAAATTGATACAGCAAGGAAAAACGTTAAATTTAAATCTCACTAAGCATGAACAATTTGTGGCTGCACTAAGGTGTGAGTTGTTCAGCCCAGGCAACAATTCACTGTGAAAAGAACTCAAGGCCTTGGCTGAGCCTACATCTTTACCCTCAGAAGAACCTAGAGAGCCACTCCCACTACTTTTCACCAAATTCCTATTGCTTTGTTCCTGGATTCTGAATGTCCAAGAAAGTCTACTCATTGCACAAGCATTGTTATTTGCGTAACAATTCACCACTTTGAGGAAACAAGCATATGAAGGGCCCCAAAATTTTACATTCATAACTAATGCCTCTTTAATGGAGAAATGGAATGTTGAAATTGAAATAACACACTGACTTTTGGAGTCACTGTGACAACTCACAGGATTTGCCATCTAATACAACATCAGCAGGTAAATAGTAGGAAGTAACAGAACATTCATGTGCTAGACTACTTATGTATATGTACAGATCCAGTGCAGTATTACATATTATCACCTTAGGCTGCCCAATTTTATTTCAAGGTACACACAGGAAGTTTTTAACAATTTTTGAGGATCTACATTGTGGATTTAGCCAGAACATCTATGATGTTCCATGAGTCTTTGCCTAAACATATAAGATTAGTGGATATCAGTGGGAAATTCAGGACAATAACTAATATTACATACAGCAACCACACTACATAAATATTGTCAGTGTCTCTTTTACATGAAATTAGGACACAAAGGCAGATTATATCAACAGAATGATGAGATATTGAATTAATTTACCTTCAAATATTAGAAGGTGTAAATTTTGTGCTCATTTCCAGCCCTACAAGAATCATCTTAATACTAAATACGTAAATGTATCTGTAATAAATGCATTTTTATACTACAGTGTTCTTCACAGGCCCTTGTGGCTAATAAACATTATGTATACTATGTTTATTGGGATTTAAATTTTAATTACCTTGGCTTTCAGAAAAAGGAAACATTCTCATTGAATGTCACTTAGCTTGAAAATTATACAAGTGAGTAGCATTGTTAAGCTCTCCTCTCTTTCTGTTTGGTTCATCTAAGAGAGGTAGATATATAAAAACCATGATGAAAAAGAATATTTGGGACTGGTTATTCAGATGTGCTTGGCAGAGCTGCATATCAAGATGGGTAACATCTATCTTGCAGCAGAAGCATCTCTCCTTTGTACAATCACCTGTATAATTTAGCCAGCCTGAAGAGTCTGTTGGACTGAAAGGACTACGATAAAGATGATTTTAATATTACTGTGAAAGACTTAATTTCTGGTTCTACTTGTCATCCTCAAACAATTATATCTACAACCTTCCTTGCCCCCTCCCCAACTAATTTCTGCTAACTGCACACACAAAAGCTAAGAGAGAACTGTACTGATAGCTGTGGCAGCAGGCTTTGCACTGACAGTGACATACTTTACTATTTGCAGCTTAAATACTTGTTTTTCTACATTAGGATTATTCATCTCTCACATCTCCAGAATGTTACTTTAGAACTGGGCTGTAAACCAAAATAAATCTGTTGTTGTATCATTAAACTTAATAAGTATTTTTATATCCCAGTTTTCCTGGGTAAGTCTCCTATACAGGCGAAAACCCCTACAAAACCAATAATTTTTTTTTTCTGTCAGACCATTATTTTTTAAATTATATGTAGATATGGACTCTGAAGACAGCTACTTAGTGCCTAGCCAGTGTGAAACTACAAGTTATCAACTCCCCAACTTACTAAAGGTCTGTAGGAATTTTAATTCTCCAGCAAGTTAATACTTCATTTATCTTGCTTTGTTTATTTTACAGCTAGGTAGGTTTTTTTCCCACTGTTGACAGCATCTTCTTTAATGATATCAATACTATCTAACAATCTATGTGATATTCACTCTTCTTTAGGTCTGATTTTTAATCACTTTCACATGTCCCTGACCTTACTATTTTTGGGAACACAAATACAGCAAGAAAGGACAAACTGAGGTGATTGGGTAAATGAGTTTCCCAAATCATTAACACCATGAAGAGCCAAGATTCAGTGCGTTACTTCAGCTTCATAGGATATAATTACATGTTTTGATTAGCAGATATATTTTCCCAGCCTCAGGTGTCAACAAGGGTTCAAGTGTATAACATGTATAAATGGGTGCTAATTTTACTAGTCATGAAAATGCGTTTCGCTAATTACATTTATATCCTCTTAGCCAATTTTCATTTGGTATTGCTTCTCTGTAGCACATCTTCCTGTTTATTTCCTTACAATGACATTTGAGCTCTTCCAAATGACACACTGATTCTGAAATTCAGCAGGCGTGACAAGTGACTTCCCCATTGAACATGTGTCATGACCACGAAAAACTAACAGGATTTACAGCAGTATATGCAATTTTGTGGTCATTTCTGTATTTCTGTGAATTGTATATAATTTAGGAAGTTATCAGCTGGGATTAAAACCTTATGGAAACAATGGTGCTCTTCTTTCACCCAGGTGATTCTTGCTAGATATGTAAGAATTTCCTACTGTTGTCACCCAAAAATAAGGGAGGAACTCTGTTTTAAGAGAGTGAAGCCATTTATCTTGCTCTGCAGTTTCCTGACAAAGCTCCTCATGCTTTGCTGACAGAAACAAGATGGGGATTGACAATGGAAGAATCTTGTTTCAGACAACTAGCCACAGAATGGCTTGTGCTGGAAAGGACCTCCAAAGATTGTATGCTTCCATGCCCTAATCAAAACTATCATTGAAAACATGTAAAGCTTTGGATAGGAACATAGGATGAACTATTAGCCCCAAGCTGCTGGAAATTGGAATGCCTAAGTGAGAGCATGCTTCTACAATTCAGACTGTAAAACAAGAGAATGACTCAAAAGGCTTCTACCAGTGATACTGTTGGCTTTATATTGTCATTACGTTTCCAGAAGCAATCTGGTACATGAGTGGCATATAGACTAAACTCTGATCTCTTGCCCACACCATCACTGTTAGTCCAATCTTATGTAAGAAATGAAGTAGTATGAACTGAATCTATTGCTTCTGCTGTTTATGTGACTCAGTATACTGAAAAATCCATTGTGATGCAGAGCTGCTACAGGCACATGTAGCAGACAAGGAAGGTAAGCACCATTATAACCAAAATCTTAACTCTCTAGGCATCTTTGTTGCATATTTAAACATATGGCAATTTCTTAAAAAGAAAAGTTTTTAGCACAAGAGTAACATTCTCAAATTAGTGCTAAGATCTCTTACCTACCTTACATAACTAAATGGTTAATATGAAACCACCATCCAGCCAATTTTAGCAAAGAGCTAAAGAAATCAACAGTTGAGTGCTTCAGCTTTACAGTGTGGCCTTATGCAGTGCTGTTGGGATGGCTGAAGTTAAAGTTTAGACTTCCTAAAAAGAACAACAGGGTGAGAAGAGAAACTTCCACAGAACGGCTTAAGGAGTTGCATGAATGCAGGTGATAAAATACTGGTTTAATCTACTCAGTCTGCTCTTGCCATTGATACTTCTGAGCCTTACTAATTATTATAAACATGACTAACTTCAAAAAATAATTAAGTGGAAATTCACATGCAAATTACTAACAGATTCAGACTGTGTTAAGTTATTGCAGAAGATTGCAGAAGAATGCTAGCATGGGGACTGGCTTTTACAAGCTTTCACATAGATTGAAACACTTGTTAATTACTAACAACTGAAAAAGCACATTAAAAACGTAATGCAAAAACTTTCTCAGTGAACTGATTTAAAAAAAAAAAAGCCTAGTCAGGCTACCAGAAGTGAGCACAAGAGATTTACATTTCCCTTGTAAATATCCTGAAAGATTATTTACAGAATAAAGGCTATATATTTTTCTGATAAGACCTGATGACAATTTATACTTATGTTACTTATACGTAACAAACCTCCCATTTTAAAGCCTAACTTGCACTCAACAAGTACATGAGCACTACTGAGAATATTTTTAAAGAATACAGTGCCAATACCCTTACAAGAAAGGTTAGGAAAGCTTAAAACTCTCAACTGATTCTAGATCCAGTATGAAAGACAACTGACCCAGGCAACACCTCACTGCAGCTGCATGTCAAGCTTATTATAAAAATGTAAGCTTTTAAAAAAAGTGAGCAAACATCTGTAAAATATGACCTTAAAACCACTATCATTGGCTAGCACCACAGACTGAGTGTAGGGTTATTTTTTCCTTCTGCTCCTTTGCATGAGCCGTATTATAGAATCACACAACTGTAGCTGTTGGTAGGGACCTGTGGAGACTCAACCACCATTGTCATACCAGGATCACATAAGGCAGGCCACACAGGAACATATCTAAGCAGGTGTTGAAAGTCTCTAGAGAAGAAGACTCTGCAACTTTTCTGGGTAGCTTGTTCCAGTGCTCCATCACTCTCAGAAGAAAAAAGATTTTGATGATGTTGAGGTGGAACTTCCTGTGTTTTATTTTGTGCCCATTGCCCCTCATTTTATCACAAGGCACTGTGAGAGAGAGGCCTCTTCTTCTCGAAACCCACCTCTCAGATATTTATAAACATTGATAAGGTCCCCTCTCAGTCTGCTCTTCTCCAGACTAACCAGCCCCAGGGCTCTCAGCCTTTCCTCATATGACAGATGTTCCAGTCCCATAATCATCCTCAGGCCCTCCAGTGGACTCCCTTTAGTATTTTCCTGTCTCTCTTGAATTGGAGAGCCCAGAATTGGACACAGTACTCCAGATGTGGTCTCACCAACGCAAAGTAGACGGGGCAGGGAGAACCTCCCTTGACTTGCAAGACACAATCTTAATTCACCCCAGGATACCATTTGCCTTCTTGGCCACAAGGCCCAGTCTTATCTAGCTGGGTGGTAAAATACAGTTGAACTAATATTTATGATGAAAAGCTGCTTTTCTTTTGCTTTACTCTAAAGGCTGCAGAGAGCTTTACCTTTGTTCAAATATTTTAAATTTCATAAATGAGAGAAAGAAGGACATAAATTTGAAGATATTTTGTGCATATCCATTTTAATGGAGTTGTCAGGTCTATTTAGGTAACAATGGACAAAACTTCTTCTTTCTATGGCCTTGCTAAAGGTTTCAAGCATAAGCAGCTTCATTTCAGAGAATGAGAATAGTCAAAGACAAGTGCATGTTTTAATGTTTTAAACACAAGTGAATTCAATGTCCATGTCCTGTACTTGGCTAAAAGCCCATAATTTATAATTTTCTGGCTTTTATTTCTTTTTATTAAAGTTATTCTTATTGTAAAAGACAGTTTCTAGAGAGTATAAACAAAAGCACTGTGGATAGCACAGTATTCTACAAATGTAAAGAATGCTTAAAAAATATTTTTTCAGGGTTTTAATTGTATGTACATCAAATGAAGTCAGCTGCTGTAACAGAACAATTGATACATTAATGCTGTGAATTATGAACTCTAATTATTGGAACTTCTTTTCAATCTTGACAAGTTATGCATTAATTTGTATTGGATTTCTTTGGGTTTTGTGTGCTGTTTCTGTTAATAACAGTGTAAGATTATACATTGTACTTTCATTCCTGATAATTTGAAATGGAAACCACAACATGAGCCAGAAACTGCAAGGGAGGGAAAAAATAAACCTTAAATATGAGAAGCAAAGTTATGCTAAAACTGGAGGAATTATTAACCACTAATTTAGCTTTTATCTTCAAAAAGCGAATGCACTATGATTAAAACAAAATAAACACTGTACACAATAATAATAAATTGATGAGTTAAAGAGTATTTCAGTATCACAGACATATTCACATCAAGAATAACGAGAGCTAAGCCTACAGCTTTCAATGAAATGCTTGTAAGAAGAAATCTCTAACCAATTAGTGATCATCTCAGAACACTCAGAGAGGATGAAGTGTTCCTGAGGAAGAGAAAGCAATATCTGCCTTTAGAAAATGAGGGATAGGGGAGGGAAAAGAAATTAATAGACCTGTTGGCTTAACTCTGATATCAAACGATATGGAACCAACTGCTAAACAAGAATTATGTGAAGATAAGGATAGTCAACATGAATTCGTTAGGAATCAATTAAGAACCAACTCAAATGTATTTCTTGAGCTAAAAGCGATGTGGCCCTTTTGAAAAGAATTTCAACATAGTGTACCAGCTGATTTGTTTCATAGCAATTTCACCATCACAATGAAAAGATGCCTGGCCAAAGGAAGGACCAACATGTCACTCCTGAAAGATACCGTAGCATGTTTCTAATCCTTAAGGACCACAAACTTTAGAGCTGGGTATACTAAGAGACTGCAATATTTACATTTTGTAGGCTGAAATAAATTGACAGTAAGTCTTTCAGAAATTGCTGAGTAAATTAAGCCAAGCATCTGACCCAACTCAAAGAAACAGAATAAAATCCAGATGTACATTTCAGTCATGCATATTGCAAACATACAACCTTTAAAAAGATTATGATATAAATATTATTCATGACAGTTTTTACAGTAGAGATTTTCAAGTGAAAAGAAGAAAAACTGTTTCAGAAAATCATAAAGAAAAACGAGTCTTGCTAGAGAAGCCATAGAAGGAAAGCAATCCCCACTCACCCACAACTCAAACTTATTTTGAAGTGACAGCAAAACAGATGATGTGCTATGTTTTTTTTTAAATTGTTACTGAACAGACCAGGTGAAGAGGGATACAGCCTCCCAACAGCCACAGACAGCAAGCAGGAATTTGTGAAAGAAGCTTCCCTCCACATCTCCAAGTACACTCAGAGAGCAGTATTGAGGATTTATTTTGCATTATACTATGTGTCACAAATCTGGGGAGTCCTTGTTGTGATGGTAAAGTAATAACTTTGGCCTGGATGGGAGATCCCAGAAACCAAACCGACAGGTGTGGAACAGAATTGAGACGCTCACATGTTCCATATGCTTTACACCTTCTCTGCTTTCTCAGGAAGGGATGAAGTGACTGCCTGTAAAGTAAGCCAATTCTCAACAGACAAAGCAGCAATATCATGCAGTTGTTGCAAGTCCTGTCTTCACAAAGCCCAATGTAGGCTTTAAACACTCAGCGGTGTTTATCCTAATTTGTCTCTTTGTTAAGAGACCTACAAGAAAGCTGGGGAGGGACTGTTTCCAAGGGCAGGCAGCAATAGGACAAGGAACAGTGGTTTTAAACTAGAGTAGATTTAGACTGAACATTAGGAAGAAATTCTTTACTATGAGGGTGGTGGAACACTAGAACAGGTTGCCCAGGGAGGTGTTGGAGGCCCCATCCTTGGAGACATTCAATGTCAGGCTTGATGGGGCTCTGAGAAGCCCAACCTACTTGGGGATGCTCCTGCTCACTGCAGGGGTATTGGGGTAGATGACCTCTAGAGGTTCCTTCCAACCCAGTGCATTCTATGATTCTATGATCTTCTGGACATGCAGAACCGTGCCAGTCTCCATTTGCAGTTTAGCACTTGGCAAGTAATGCTCTCTGATCTCAGAATACACACTAAAAAAAAAAAAAAGGTACTTAATGATGCTTAATTTTTCCCCTACAGAAGCCTAATTTGAAGAGTTATTTTCAAAGATAAAGACCCGACACTTTCTCTGAAGGATGAGAACCCCATTTCTTTATTGCACTGGGAAGATAGCTAGCAGATGTAAAGCACCTTTCTCCTGCTGTGCTGTGCACCCAGATCCATGTTAGAAGCTTGCATAACCCCTGCTAGAAAACAGCCTGGATACTATTTATTTGCTTAATTCGCAGATTAAAATTTTCAAGCAAAATATAAAGATACCACTACTTGCTCAACCTAAGCACACTTTTGATATACTTACAGGCTATTATTAGTTCATCTAGTAATTCAGAAACCACAAGACATAAAAAGTGAATTTCTAGGTTAGCCCAGCATGCCTTTGGGTAGCATTACATAGCCTAGGAAGTAAAATAATCATCATAAAAATACATGGCCTGCCGTGCAGATGTTACTTTAACAAAATGAACTCTGTATTTAAAAATCAGAAAAAAGAGATGAACACTATTTGAGTATACATGCAATAACATCACTACCAGAGCTTTGATAGTCTTCAAATCTCAAACGTATTTAAAAGCTAAATTAGATTAGAAACCATTTCTACTTTCCTACTATGAAAAACATTGCCATCCTTTGTCATCATTTACGCTATTTTTAGGACTTCTGTCGGGGGAAGCATTATTTACAAACACTTATGCACTGTTTAGCATGCCTAACATAAAAACAAAAAACCCCAAAAATTTCCAAAACAAAACAACCCCCAAAACCCAATCAAACACAAAACCCTTTTATCACTTACATATCTAGTACACAGAGCAACTATCTGTGGTGTACATGCTTGAAACACAAAGCTCCTCAACACTGTTTTCTCCCTTTCAAAGAGAAAGAAAAAGTCTGGAGGAGATAAATATACTGAACAGAAATTATAGTATCTTTTTTTTTCATCTACCTTGATCTCACAGGAGTGTCATGCATAACATAGAACTGTCTTTCCTGTTGTGGTATTTACATAGCCAGCACGCTGCAGCAGAACAAATATTTTCCACAATTAATTCACAGTGTTACATGTAGTTTGTTGCTTAGCTATTGATGAAAATATTTAATGTAATAAAATTCAGCCTTTTCCTCTGCATTCCTGTTCCACGTTCTATTGTCACTAATTACAGCACCTTCTCTCTCTCATATACACACACAGGGAAAGCTGCCAAGCAACTCTCTCTGGAGCCAATGTCATGGCTACTTTGCAGATTAGTAGGAGGGAGTATGCAAACTGCACTGCCAAGTACCCTATCCACAGCGTCATTTCAGCATCTAGAGTCTCAGACAAGTCAACCTGAAGTCTTCTTGCCCCATTCCAAGACCTCAGGGCAAGTCATCCCTGCTGGTAGCTAGTCACCTTCCACTGTATACTGTGGCCAAACTACAAATGCTCATTTTTAAATTGGGCACCACAATATTTTAGTAGTAAACTATCATCTAATTGATATTCAGATTAGACATTGCAATTTTCAGTAAGAGTTCAGAAAAAATGAATTTTGATATGGTTACAGATAGTTATTTGTTAACCCAATGAAATTCTCTGCCTCTGCAAAAATTTGTCATGCTGCATTGTTACTCCTCATTCAGACACTTGCGCTGAACTATTTCATTCCTTAGTCCTTATTTCTTATTAGTTCACCAAATGTCAAACAAAACCAAAGCCAAGCAATTTCCTCACGTTCAGTTGAAATATCTGCCATTTCCTGAGATAAAATTTTGTGAAATTAAATAAAAAACAAAAGAAAGAAAGAAGAAGAAAGAAGATACATTTAATTTAAGCAGTCTTTCGTCATAGTTCACTCATCCACATGCAAATGACTCCTTTAACTCAAGCAGGATTTCTTGCTTAGAATGACATTTACTAATCCAGGTAAGGCAGGAGCAATAGGTTCTGTTGGAGCAATCTCCAGAGCAGGTATGTGCAGCAGAAAGGTCTACGATGAGCTTTGCAAAAAACCCTCCCACATTTTGCCACATTTCCAGGCTCTTCCATTACTCCACGTGGCACACCAGCACCTTTCCACTACAAGTGCTCTCTGCCAAATGCAAGCAGCAGCTAAGAGAACTTGCCCACAAGGAATTATTTTGAGTGTAGACTTGAAGGATGATATCTAACTTTAATGAGTACAAAGTTCTCAATTGCTGAAGGAAGAGTTTTTAATTTAATTCAGTGGAAAGCTGATGTCACCCACCAGATTCCTCATCTCATTGAACAGACTCAGAAAGCTCTGTGACTGAGGACTACCACTGCTGTGCACCTGTAGCAGAGAGAAATATTACAGGTGTAGGGGTGTCTTTTTTTTTTTTTTAAACACATATAACTTAAAACACAATCAGGAAAAGAACTAATATAGAGTAAAGAACAGAAGGGAAGAGAAACCAGCATAGACATAGTTCTGCAACCTTAACAGAGTATTACTCTATTGAGTTTATAATCAAATTTGATTTCCTTATTGTTTTCAGAAAACAGTATTTATCTGCAGGATAAATATAAACTAGATAGTCCAAGTATGAGGTCTTTGTGATGGACAAATGCATTTAATTTCCCTAGAATAGAAGCAGTTGTAACAAAAATCCCATCACAGCATGAAAAAACAAACCAAAAAAACTGAGCAGAAAGAAGGAGGAAACGGTTGTGGTTTTTTTTTTCATTATGCAGAAAAGATCATCTATGCACCAAAGAATTCTCATAAATTTAATAACAGGCAGCCCATCAAAATAATATTCCTATATTAAATGCAAGATTATAATTATCTCTTTTCTGGAATTATTGCTTGAAACTTATTTCTGAACAGTTGCAAAGAATATCCCCTCTTTTTTTTTTTTTTTTTTTTTCCCAGAAGAAATTCAGGAAGGACAAATGTTAAGGATAGAGTAGCTGGCAGTACCTCAGCACAGAAAGGTACATCTTATCAAATTTCCAGAAGTCCATCAAGGTCACAGAGGAATGATGGAAAAATAATAATTCTGAATATTCAGGAAGTCAGTATTCAAAGGGAATTTAATTTCACTTTGTCCAGAATATTCTTTTTATCATGTGAAAATAAAAGAAATTTCTATGCCATAAAAAACCCCACAACCAACCAAGTAAAAATATATTAGCAAGTTAGCAGCAGTTTCAAAATACAGACAGAGATAAATAAAATACAAAACAATCATCAACACAAGTGATGATTCCAAACCTAAGTTCCTCTCCAGGTGATCAGAGGTGTACATACAGTGAATATAATAACTGCTAGGCTGTTTTCCCTTCCTTGGGGAACTGCAGTCTTTTCCATCACTGCAAACACCACTTGAAGCAATTGTCATGTCTGAAGATTTCTTTGCACCTCCCCTACCCTTGAACAAAATGGTCTATAAAATTTGAACTAGGAAAGTATAACAGAAAAAAATTGGCACTGGCTCCTAAATTTGTTGAAAATATTCCTTCACAAACATACATTTTTGAATAAAGAAAGCATTTCTCTTTTTATCCCCCTGCAGTAATACCTTACTACTCTCTAATCAGGTGGGTCACTCTGTAGAAGAAAAAGGTGTTGTCAACTTCCTTAACTCACTGTGTTCATAAAGCATAAATTTAGACCGTTGTAAGAAATGGCAAACTAATGTAATATGACTAAGCACAAGTATGTAAATAGTTTAGGGAATATACTCTTTGGCTGGAATGTCTCATGATCTTTATCAGTTTCACTAATCCTTTGTGGAATATTGTGAACGCATGAAACTCTACGCAAGCAAGCAGTATTTTTCATCCAAACCTAAAGAAGACATGAACTGTTACCCAAACAGCTTCAGTGACAGGATGACTGTTTTTAAAAAGAAAAGTACACCAGCAAGGTAAAGGATTAAACTAAACAGGGAGACCTCCGAGAAGCAGACCTTTCTTTCAAGGATACAACAAAGTTATGTACAAAGAGAAATGTGCAAATTTTTATGATTCCGATAGTGTTTGTTGAAAGCAGGCTGAAAAAAGGCCTTGTCCTCTACAAAATATCGATTTTTAGCAGTGAACTCTGACATTCAATATCTTCTGGTCTCCCTGAAATTTTAATACAAATAGAAAAGTCTGAAAAAGCAGACACTTGTATGGATTTGGAGTAAGGAAGGGCAGCTAAAGCCTTATTCTCCAGCTTGGACATTTGAATGAATGTAGTCTGTCAAGTTTCAGTACACTATCACTGGTTGTGCCTGAGACAATTCTAATGAAAGGACATAGATATCCATATAAACCATGTCCAAATGGATGATCCTATTTGTGTTCTAAAGAGTATCCAGATATGTAAAGCATACGCAAAACTGGGATAAAGTACGCAAGCAAAAATACCCTTAAAGTATGTATAAAGTAAAATAAATTGAAAAATAAAAATCAAATCAATAAGCTGAAGTACAATTTCATTAAGACAAAGGTTTTGTATCTGAAGATTCCTCTCATTACTACAGCAAGGAAGTTCTAAGTATCCCACTATTTCACACAGCATTCCTCTTTAGCAGTTTGCTACTGCTCTCCTGATACATCAGCACAACTCAGAGTGCAGACTACCATCCTGTCTCTCGGCTGCATCCTGAACTTACTTCAAAAGCCACTCAACGGTTTACTGACCACACCCCTCGCTTACTGATTCTGAGACATACCAATGCTATCATGGATAAACCTCAGGGCTTCTTGAATGGTCCACATTACAATCATTAAGCTAGCCATTCCTCAGACGTCCCTGGAATTAGATGTATGCCTTGGAATGCAGTAAAAAATACTGTTAGAGGAGTTCAGTGGTGAAGATTAGTTATTCGGAATACCCAGCTGTCACAGTTCATTATTTTCAACAGATTCCGTGACAGCCTGCCAGAATTTGCCTTACAAATCATTCCACACTGCCTTAAGAGAGAACAACTGTAGAAAATGCCTACAGGTTGCAAAGCCCACCTTAGCTTCCTAAGGCACCAGCTGATCTGAGAACCTGACAGAAGGCTCAGAGCTCATGCTGACTAGAGTCTTGAAACCAGTGAGACTTTAATTTCTTACCCAAAGTAGTGTGTTTTGGACTGAAAAATGTTACGGAAATTTCCATTTTCCAGAAAACCTAAAAAACAACCTGACTTCTCATTTTGTGTTGCAAGCAGATCAAGTTCAAAGAGCTAACTTCAGGTTTTGATTAGCTCAGTGACCATTCCATGTCCTGTGTTCTTGGTTGTGTGCAAATTCCAATAATCAGTAACATTTAGAGACATTCTTTATCAAGGATAAAGAACTAAGGATGACCTAAATTTGTTAATGGAAAGATGGACAGAACTGATTACTTCTTCTCAGAAGAAAAAAAAAAGGACAGAGCAATAAAGCCATGAGAAGGGAAGGAATGTTTATCTCCCCAAGCCACTGTTTCATCAATACAGAGCCACAGAAATTGACATTTTCAAGCACAGCAGGATACAATAAAGTGACAAATATACATCTAGATAATCTGTCAATTTCATAGGTTCAAAAATAAACGTTGGTAATCACTTCTACCAGTAAGATCTAATTTTAATAGGATCTCTATAGTAAAGCAAATGCACAAAAAAGCTGTTTGGATGTTTTGGTACATAACTACTACCACATGTCTGGAGCTTTAAGAAAGGCTTAAAACAACCTGTTTTAATGGAATTTCAGTAAATAAAACCAGAGTTAGCATTATGTTTGCAAACACTACAATTACCTTTTGTAAAAAAGTATTTGATTCTAGTAATCCATTCTTAATTTCATTAAGACAGTGCAAACAAACATAAGACTTCCCAAAGCATGAAGATTATAAAGAAATAAAGGAGTGATGTGTCCAGGTAATAGACCTGATACATTTACTAATAATCCAGGAGGTGTTTTGATTCTGTTTTTTCTGAAAACATAGATCCTGAAGAATAATGCCCACATTTCAAACTCTTATGCTCACTGTTACAACTCAGTTGCAACTGCTGCACTCCATCAAATGCTCTAAATGTAACTTGATGTAGTGGAGGAGGGGTGAGAGAGCTCCCCGTTTGTCATGTAAAGAAACTGTTATTTTTTTATTTAGCAGTTTAAACTCAACATAAATAACATACACAACAATCAACTATGTGTGAATGTTCATTTGAAGACATCAGTTGGCTAGACCAATGTAAATAATGACTTCAGTATACTGAGCCACAATACAAAATCAAAAGTATCTCAAGGACAAACACAGAAATATTAACCTCTTTCCCACTTGAGAGGAGTCTCCCCTTTTCTTTTCTGATGAATGCGAGTTTAAAAAGCCACAAAAAGTAAACTAATACCCAAGAAAATTTCTCACACAAGAATTTATATGCAACTGCAAAATCAAATGCAGCTTTCCCTCAGGCTAACTTTTTGTTACTATCTCCAGTCTTTGGAAAAAGGCTTTGTTGTTTAAATTGGTGATAATTAGGGCAGGACAACTATGAGGTGAAACTTCTGGGGGGAGGAAAAAAGAAAAAAAAAAGGGAGATATCACAAAAACCTCACATGGGCAAATTAGGAATTGATGGCTTTCGAGATTTCTTAGTTGCAATATTACTTTATTCATTCACTGTGAGGTATTCTATCACCTATTTTGCATTCTTTTTCAAGTCAAGACAAAGGTTTGGAATATGAAGCATGAATTCTACAGAAAAAAAGAAAAACCTCTGACAAAACCAGCATTACCAAAAATATAAAGTACTGATTCCCCCAGCCCTCCCAAACAGTTCCAGTGTGAGCACCTTTGAACTTATGTGACTCACTCTTTCTAGAATAATTATTTAGAGGCTTATTAAACCTATTAACCAGTGAATACTGACTAATGAGTGAGTGAAAAGCTTCTGTTTCTAATGAGCACTTAGGAACAGCAATTTTACAACACAGAAGTCATATCAAAGTTCTGCTGTTCCTTTATGGAGTAGTCCTACTCTCTTCAGTAAGGATAAAATCCATTGGTCCGTACAGAAACCACTATTTACAGTGATTTAATTTACTGTAAAATCATATTTCCTTAGAATTCCTTAAGTATGACATAGAAATCATCACAGGCTTTATCTTTTCTTCATTATACAGAAAAAAAACCCAAATAAAATCAAAGCACAGTCACATCAACCACCATAGAAATCTTTTCTACTTAGTATGATAGAAGAAATTTTCAGTGAACGTTCTCCTAGTCTATTTCTTAGACTAAGAACCGTGTACATGACCAAGACACAAAGAAATCACCACACTGCACATCTGGTCTAAAGGCATTCATAAATCTACTTATGGATTATGGGCAGCTTCATAGTCAAGACACAAAGAATGCCTCAGACAAGTCAATCATTCATTCATGCTTATACTGTCTTACAGACAAAAATGGATGCACAAACTCTCTTGATCTGCATCTGAAGTTTGATGTATCCACTACACTGGATGGAGTTCAGCTGTACATGCACTTATTTTTGCTAAGAATTATTCCACTTGTACTGAAGAAGGGTAATTTAGGTTCTGAAGAAGACTGAATGAAGAAAGGCTCACATCTGAAGTTGAATTATGTAAACAAGTATTCAAAACATCTTTCTTGACAAAATTAAATAGGCACTGTAAGTTAAGGAACACCTATTTTCCAATGAAATAAATCAGCTCTATATTTACTTCATCTTTTATGATAAAGAAATCTGCTTTTTACGATAAAGTTTCTAATATTCAAATGGCTGGAGGTACAGATACAACCATCAAGAAAGATGAGTGAAAGATCCAACAATAAGTAGTTCAACTGAAAGTATCAATCCAAATAAAATTCTCCAATTTATGAATTAATTCATATTTGAAAGTTTCTCAATTATAATTTAAAAATACCAAAACCCACAAAAACCCTCCAAACCCAAACAACAAAACAAAAAATACACGCCCCAAACACAACAAAAACCAAACCCCACAAATCGCCTAACTAGACATTTTTAGTAATTTTTATAGTGTGCATTAATTCCGTACTTCATGAAGCATTCTATAGAATACAGTCCCTCAAACACGCTTCAGGAAAACACTCCAGAAACTTTTCAGTCATCCGTATCCAAAGTTTGCAGTTCTCCCTGTTTAATTATCCCATGGCACTCTGCAAACAGAAAGTGTTTTCTCAAAAGTCCTGGTCAAGCCATTTTGCAAATCTGCTGGCTCCTGCAAGTCAGAACGTAGCAAGCTTTAGTCCATTAGTATGACAGGTAGTGCTCTTACTAACAACTGCTTTTTACTCCCTCTGACAAATGTGCTCTGTGCCATGGCTGACGTTTGTGTAGTAATCAGGACTGATGGATAGGGACGCCAGTGGTGCCGAAAGTGCCCCCCATTTTAATGTGAGCGATTTGTCAAACGTGCTGCTATCGCGCTGCTGTCAGGCACAGCCAGGAAAGCACTCTGTCATCTTTCCACCAACCAAGGTCACTTTGGCAGGGACAGGAGAAGTCTACAATGAAATTTTCATCTTTACCGGCTATGTGAGTGGCTTGATCCTCATGGCGTTTAGTTCAGTTTAAGCAGTCTTGAGAAGCTCTTGCAAAAATGTCCTTGTTATCAAATAAAATTTAAAATATAAAAATAACAGCACATTGAAGCAAAAGTTGCATGGCTGGCTAACACCACAAATTTGGAGTTTCAGAAATGCAGACTTATTGTAAATCCCTGCTTATCACGTTCTCACGATACAGATATAATTTAAGAATTACTGAACAATTCGAGGACTTCTGCCACCAGACCACCTTAAAATAAAAAACACAGCACGGAACAACGATTAAAAGATTAAAATGAGAAGTTTACCAAATGTGTGTGCACCACTGTGAAGTTTTGAGTAAACTGGAGTATTTGAAAAAAACCAAAAAACCCAAAAAACCTACAGTAAACCAGAGAAAAGTAGAACCTTTAATCTCTGCCATATAAAATGCAAAGAGGGACTTTTTCTGCACTGACTGTCATCCAGGAATCCAGCAGCATTTTACAAGCTTTTTTTTCAGCCTCCAATTCTTAAGCATGTTTTTTTAATAAATGCTTTTTACCCCCATTTTTAGGCCAATACTGAAAAACATACACACACCAACAATGTTTAGGTGCTTATGCATTTTACAAAGTTATCTAGACCTTCAGCCACTTGAATAAAAACACAGTCTTCATCAGGTAAGTAACTTAAAGAATTAGCAGGGGATCTCAATGTAAAACATGAGAAGAAAGTTACACCAAAGGCATCTTTGAAGCAACAGCCTACTGAAAGAAAAGTCTTTTACAGATGAACCCAGACTGCAATAGGTAAGTCGTAACAGTCCTATCACTGCAAGAAACATACTACATTAGCACACACACTCGCATACAACTTCATCCTTAATCCTGAATATTTACTCACAAAAACAAAAGCCTGTAAGAAAATATAATTCTAAGTAAAAAGTCATAAGATAAATTGGTACAAAGTTGCTGTAATAGCAGAAAATGAGATAAATCAAACCATACTAATCTTTCACCTACTAAAAACCCCTGAATGACATGGGCAGCCCTGCACAGTTACTCTCACAGCTACATCCATCTCGATCAATTATTTTCATTTTCAGGGATTGCAAAGACGAAAGAGAGAAAGAGACTAGTTCACAAACATTTATGCTACATCATTTTCTGCCATGCATTCCTCCAGAGCCCCAGATGAACTGGCAACAGCTGAGAAAACTTTGCTACTGCAGTCACTCTCAGTGCTCCTACTCACATCCTAAACTGCAAGCACTGCTGAGTTGTTTGATAAAACCTTCACATATAATGCATTTACAGTCTCTAACTTGAGCGGACATTCATTCCATGACTTAAAAGCAAATACTTATTTACTGTTTCAGTGATCATTGAAAAGCTTCTCTCTCCCTTTTTCTAAAGCCTTTTATTGCTTCATAAAGTGAGATTCAAGAATTAAGGAAAAGGGATGCTGCAAAGTCAGGAAACAGAAAGGTACACATTGCTTATGGTTTTTTTAGAAACTGATATAAGAATGGCTGTTTCTGATAAAACATGTTAAAAACCCAGTAGGATATGTGACTAGACTCTCTTTAAAGGTCTCCTGCTTTTCTTCTGAACATTTTTTAATAAAAAATTGGATTAGGTAGTGATCTCAACTTGCTGTGAAAAAATCTAAACACACCTTTCTCTGTCATAAGGCTTCTGTTGGGCTGCAGGCTGTGGCTTGGCATTACTATAAGCATAGAATGTAAATAATGACTAAATATCTATATAGTTAAGACTGTCAAAACCACTC
This sequence comes from Indicator indicator, assembly GCF_027791375.1. NCBI lineage: Eukaryota > Metazoa > Chordata > Aves > Piciformes > Indicatoridae > Indicator > Indicator indicator. The sequence continues at coordinate 15,018,976 of NC_072027.1, forward strand.
TGTTGTAGGTCAAATTTCTGGGAAGCTTCAGAAAAACATGACAGCAGCATCTAGGATTACAGTTAAGAGAAAACAATTTCTTGCGGAGGAGGAACTCGTGCTGTTTCTTCTGCTGAAATCTTGAATGCCTCTACACTAGACAAAGGGAGAGTCATCCTGCAGCCGTGGGTGGAACTGCTTCTGATACAGAAGTTCATACCAAAATAGTCTGAGATTGAAAAAATTAGCACTTCTACAGGTACAGTAAAAAACAGCAGAAAGATATTCCCAAGGTAAGTGTTCCTTTAGAAATTGGTATCATCACATAAAAAAAATCAGCCTAACCTTTGTGAAACTACAGTAACAATAGGCAAGGTCCAGAGAAGAAGAATATCTTTTCAGCTGTACTTTCAGCTGCTCAGAATAAAATAGAGGAAGCATCTGAGCTTGAATGAAAAGATTTGTTTACAAATATATATATATATGCCAATCCTACCATAAAAAATGTTTCAAGTTGATCAATTGCCATGATAGAAAGCTTTTTCAAGTCTCAGTCTAAACTGTCCAGATCTCTCCTCACATCAGAAGAAGGGTATCATAACCAGCTTTCAAACATAATCACTTGCATAAATTACATTTGGACAGTTGTATATAAACATATATAATTTTTAACACATAAATAAATACACATGGAAGAAAACACGGGTAGAATCATCTGGGGAAGGAAGTCTTTGTAGACAGAAAAGCAGTGATTCAAGGGCTAAAAATTAAACTGAAACTTGGGAGCAATCCTAAAATAATCACACTGAATAAAGAACACGAGAGCTTAAAAAATAATAAATATGACCACACAAAAAATTATCAGCATCAAACAAACAAAAACCCCAGAATAATTTCTAATCTGCTCTTACAGGGACATTATATATATATATTTGAGAAGGAACCAGAAAACTACTTAGACAAGGATGAGTTATTAAGTGCAATAAATAACGGTAAAATGATAATTACACTGGAGATTTATCTTAATAAATGAGATGAAAAGGGGTCTTTATTACTCACCCATGTGTCTGTAGAATTTAATTAGTTATCACCTATAAATGCTAATACCAGAGCTGCCAATCAATTTCCTACAGAGTAATAGAAACTCCCCAAAATACCAGAGTGAATGCTGAAGAACTCTTTGGTCAGAAAACAGTTAACCCAACAGCAACATGTAGAGAAGGAATTCCTCAGAGAGCCTAAAGAAAGAGATGTTTTCATCTCATTACATCTACCTTCATAATTATAACAAACTCATCAGCCTCTAGATGAATACCATGTATAATCATTTTCCAAAGCAGGAAACCTAACAAGATATAAATGCTACAGAGTAATTTAGGCTATTTGCAGTTCTCATCTTCAACTGAAATAAGAAGAAAAGAAGTATAGTTAAGCTAAAAATAACTAGACGGAGACTCTGGCTTATTTATTTACTCTAATCCTTGCTCAGAGCCAGGTAAGTAACAAGTTTATCCTTCTATAAGGAAGGTAAATTGAGAGCATAGTTAGACTACAGTCTTTAAATAATTAAAAACTGATACAAATAACCAGAAGAGATAGCATGCTTCTAATCTACCTAAATGAATGCTTTCATTAAACCATTTTTGCAATACCTAAAAGCAAAAGAAGAAAAACACAAACCCACAAAAAAAAAAAAACAACCCACAAACCAAAAAGTCCACAAAAGAAAAAAAAAAAATCAGAAAAGATTACCCCACCAAAGATTAATTTTACTTACACTAATAAAATAAAAAAATAAAAAACAACAAAAACCAAACAACAAACTAGAAGATCACATTCAATTGACAAAATCAATCACATATCAAGTACAGCAATAATAATCAGGAAAATCCTGACCCACCCAGTGAAAGTGGAGCTCTGCCAGAAATACATTTCTTGGCAAGGCTCTGTGCCCACTAATTAGAGACTGAACCATTTGGGGAAAGTTACTCTGTGTCCTCAGGAATTGATACAGAGCTGTCCAAATCCACCTACCTCTCCAAAAGTGAAATTGTGTTGTTACACATATTGGCACAGAACAAGATGAAGCAAAACCATCCAATGCAAATCAGGAGGTTTACAGATGAACTGGGGGATAAAGGGTGGGTGTATGTACACATGCATAACACCTGTTTTGTATCTCCCCCCAGAAAGGCAGTATTTTAATTCATTAGCTGACTGTGCTGCAGCGTGTGCAAAGCTGCCAAACTTTTGCTTCCACAGTAGCAATGCTGTTCCATAGATCCAATATGCAGATCAATGAAGGGACTAATAGTCTTTCTCTGAACACACCTATTTTTATCGACAGATACAGAAAAGGAAACCAGTAAATATCCATGTGCTAATCTGACACCAAACACAAATTTCCTATTTAATACCAAATCTAGGAGGTGTGCCTGCCCATGGCAAGGACGTTAGAACTAGCTGATCTTTATGGTCTTTTCCAACTCAAGACATTCCATCAAATGTCTTTTCTTCACAATCTACCTCACAGTATCAATACGGAACTGAAGGGAGGGGAGACAAGTGTTATTGCAAAGAGTGTTCCCAACAATGATGTGCTCATACGTCTCTGTGTTCCCTGTTGCACATGCTCAAATCCTTATACAGAGTCAGTGTGTACCACTCTAGTTAGGATCACCTCAAGTGTTTAAACTACTATGAAAGGTGATATGCACTCTGACCCCATTCTGAAGCTGTATGTTCCTAAAGCCACCTTGGCAGCGGGCGCTCTGCTTCAGCAAGCCTTAAAATCAGGGTTGATCAGGAAACTGGATTTTTAATATACAAAATAGACCAAACCTCTTTTAACACTTAATAAGCATAACAGGAGTCTTTCAGATGCAACATGATTGAGGGTACACTGAGGGAGAATTTCACTTTCTTTTCCAACTTTGCAATGTAACAAACTTTAATTTCATACATTGTGAACAAAGTATTTAAAAATGCCCCCTGCCCCAAATTGCAAGAAGTGTTAGCAGCTAACTTATGACAGAGAAGAATGAACAAAGACACATGGATAAATGCAGTTCAAAGGAACTGACACGATCACATTTGAACTTTTTGACAAAAATATCCAAGAAGTGTAACGCTTGTCAAAAGCATATTTTACACAAACAGTGAAGACAATATACAGCTTCACAAAAATACCTATAATGGTTGATGGGCTAATTTTGGCCTGAAACACCAGGTTGAAATCATGTCAGTACAAAGACTTCATAATTTTTTTTTTCACCCCACGCATTAGCATAGCAGGTGTCTCACTATCCTTCCTGTCAGCATGCTTTTCACTGCCTTTGTGCACTGATTGGTATGCTTGAAAAAGCCATAAAAGAGCAAGGACAAAGAAAAAAGCGGGGGCACTATCTGAGAATATCAGAAACCCACCTGAAGTGCTGACTCATGCTGTAACCACACAAAGCTGAAAACTAGGCCACCGCAGAGAACGCGATGGAAAGCCTGAAAACTTCACTGCCTTCAGTAAGGTGAGAAATTTGTATTTGATAAAACAGCATACAAAGAAAAAGTCTAACTTGCAAGTAATAGCCTTAATTGGAAAATCTTGTGGAACGTATTCCCTTTGCTAGTTCCTGGTGCAGGGAACAGACAAGAGAAGCAGGGTGGCAGCCCTCTGGCCAGGCTCCCCTTTGTTGAGCCGCAGCTGCTCCCTGCTGCTCTTGTGAGGAAAATTTCTGAAGATCTCAGTTCAGAGGCTCTGACTGTTGATGGTACACTGGAGATACCACCTGCCCCCTCCTCCATCTTGACTCTCAGTGTCTTTTTGGATGACTATCATTCCGTACTAATTGAGTAAAACAGTCTAATAACTTTCCTATTCTGACATAATTCATTATCCTTATTTACCCAAGCTGGCAAAAATTTAGAAAGATTATTCCTTCCAGCCGTTTTAATTACCAAAATTCTACTTGCTTTAAAATACCATAGTCTCCCTTGAGTATTCAGCAGAGCTGAAGATCACCATGGCAATAAGAAAATGGTGCCAATGTTATCTTGGCACTGAATGTCTACAGATCTCAGGAGACTTAGCACAGGAGAAAATTGAGCTCACATAAAAGCAGGAACTCTCTAAGGATTTTAATACTTTTTTTTTTTAATTTGATGTTAAAGAAGTTGAATTAAAAAAAAAAAAATCTTAGAAGCATCCAATTTTGTAAATAGACAAACAAAAAGGCTAATGAGTTGAATACCTCAAGGTGAAATCTACTTTAATTATATGATGAAACAAGGTCCTACAGTTAGCAGCTGGATACATGTGAAAACATTCTCAAATCATTGGTGGAAAGACAGACAGCCCACAGAAAAAGTCTGAAAAAAAAAAAAATTCTGGAGTTCTTCAAATCCTTTTAGACTCAAGCTTCAGGCATGTGACAAAGCTTTTGTCTATGACCACAACACAGAGGAATCCACAGCTCTGCTGTCTAGTCTAATAGTGCCCACGTTTGGGGTTTGCTTGCTTGCTCTTTCTTTTTCTTCCTCCCCCTCCCTCACTTCCCTAAGCTCTGTCTGGGAGAAAAGGGACACCTATCAGGATTATATCAGTAATCTAATACACAAGTCAAGCATACAGAAACAGGTAGTCATACAAAGGAAAAGGAAATGTACTGCAGTGACTACAGGACTGCTCTGAGCTTTCAAACTAGACTTTCTGTAAAGAACCATTGTAACACGGGAGTACCTCCTGAAGGCCAAGCACCATATATACAGCAATGACAACATATACCAGAAGAAACTACTATCAAGCCATGTAAGTCAAGATACAAACAAAGAGCACATTCCCTTCAAATTGAATTCAGTGCCTGTAAAACTGCAGGTTTTCTTTTTCATGGTATCAAACCAGCCACTGATGCATTATGTTCTGTTGCAGTCAGCAAACAGGACAGAGGGGAAAGACAGACTATTATCCCAAAGCCTATACACACAAAAGACAAACTAATTCTGTACTATCTGAAAGACTCATTTGAAATGTCAGTGAAGAATGAAAATACTATATTGCAAACACTAACAAGAGGGATTTAACTCTATATAATGCTGAGTAGGATAATCACTCTGAATTAGCAGACTTCAGTGTGAAAAGAAAATGTCACTTCCCTCAATTCTCATTTTATAAATCTGGTTTCTAATCTGCATGTAACGTTCTCCCCATAGACACATAGAATCATTTTGCAAGGGGTTACTATAATATGCTGATATTTTTGTTAAGGAAATAAATGAAACATATTAGAATATTGTTTTACAATGACACACTAATTACAGCAGTACTGCTTAAGAGATTTTGGAGGAGTAAGGAAAAAGATTCTAGAGGGGAGTGGGGGAACCAACAGTGACTCTTCCACTTCCTGCATTCTGATGGTCAGAACATTGGCACCAAGCATATAAAAACCATGTGTAATGTCTGTCTTTTACAGGGTCAGAACAGTGGTTGCTTCAATTAGTGTCACTTGTGTCTCTCACAAATACCAGTGAACATTTTAGCAAGAAACACAGCAAGATGCACTTGAGATAAGCATGGCTGGTAAAGGTACCAGTGCTACAGTGGCCATAATGAAAAATGTGATATTCTGGTAAAAATTATTAGAGTCTGACAGGGAAAAAGCATGAACAGAGAGAGCTGCCCTTTGCCATGCCAGCTTTAATGACCTAAAAGGTACTGTCCAGCTTATTTGAAATCAGCAGGGCTACAATTTGCACATCACTGTGAAAGGATGCACACAGAAATAAGTACTCACTACTTCTTATTTAATAATAGAATTTTTGATGTAGCCCTTCAAAACATATGTCTTTCCAATAAACATTCCTGGAAAAAGATCTCTCTTGAACTTGTTAGGATGGACTCTTCAAGTGATCAATTGGAAACTGCAGTTCCTGCTCTTTGATACAGTGGTAGGTGGGAGGTAGGAGGAGAAAGACACCTTTCAACTGCTAGGCCTCCTGACATTTGCTTAGCAGACGTTTTCTACAAATGACAGAAATATCTGCTGGATTACAGTTAGAACAGAGTTAATCCTGACTCAATTAGCTTCTTGCTTTTTCCCCCATGTGGTCTGCCAGTATCAGAAAACTGCAAAAAAAAAAAAAAAAAAGAAAAAAAAGAATTAATTTACAGCTATTTTTAGATCTTAAGCTCAACCTTTGAAGTTGCTTGCCTTCCTGTATCAAGGCACTCTTCTTCCTAAATTAGTTTTTTAAGGAGGTTATTTCAGATGTGACCTAGACAAAACCTGTGACCCAAAGAAGAACAGATCATCTTGCATAGCTTGCATGTCCTATGCAGACAAGACAAAACGTGATAACCAAGTACCCACAGAAGTATATCATCTGGCGCTATAAATATACAGGGATGCTGCAGGTTATGGTTCTCTAGGCACAGAATTCCTACATTTTAATTCTCAGTTCTTCATTCAAACCTGCACAACTGAAACCATATTTCGAAAGACATTTTCCCATTCAAAACAAACAACTGTTTAGTAACAGAAGAACACAGGGGGAAAAAAATGTTAATGTAGAAAAGCTCCTTCCAGTAGTCAAAATCTGTTTTAGTTTGAAGGGGCCAGACTACTTTTTTAATACTTCAGTCTTCTTGTTGGGCCAAATTAAAGTGAAATAGAAGTGCTACTGAGTCCAGATTGGATCAAGTTTTACTGCAAAAGAACAATTACTAAGTGGAATCAGTGATATTCAGTATTCAGACACCTTATTTTACTTGACTATATTATATAAATTGCAACTATATAAAAGGCAACCTTTCTCCTAAATTATTAGCTCAGGATTTAACAACTGGCCACTAAATGTACATTCATGATTATGCAATTCTTTACCTCTGTGTCTAGCTACTTCCAGCTACTGCCTGCATTTTTGTTGTACAGATTAAAATGAAAATACCACATGCTTTATTAGGTTCAATTCTCCTGTAATTACATTTGGGCTCAGAGACCAATGCTGTTTGTCAATGTAAAATGCAGCTCTTTGGCACAAATGTTTTATTTACTTCTTGTTTCCCCCTCTACCTCTCTGGCACATATCAAATGTTTTGAACAACATGATCTTGATGGCAGATTAATGTTAGTATTTAAGATGCAAGGTCAGCTCTCCAATGCAAGAAGTGAACTGAGAAAATGTAATTGTTTTAAAGCTTTTTTTTTTTTTTAATAGTTTAAGTTTAATCACAATTTAAATTAGAACTCACATCAAAACCAAAAAACTGCACAAACCAAACAAACAAAACCCCAGAAGCTGAAGTCTGTATGCCAGCACTTTCCAGAACAGCACATTCTAAACCAGCAGTTTAGAAGCATATCAACAAAAATAGTGTAGGTCTGAAGCAAAAAAAGTTGTAATAAGCCTTCTGTAAAAGTCCTTCTGCTAGTTATATTCCTAATGAGCTGTAGCTCTACAAAATATAATCCAATATGAAATAAAGGTTTAAAATTTTGTTGTATTGTAGGAAGTAATCAAACTGTAATCAGTACAAGTGAGCATGGTGACCAAACCACACAAAATAGCATTAACCAAATGGAGTAAGGCTAAAGGGTCCCAAAATAACAGCAGTTAGGAAATTCATGTATTTACTGGTCATTACCTCCCTAAAAAAGCTTTAGCCTTTTCATGGTCACATTGTGCCCCACTTACTCTCTTGTGCATGCATTATGCTTTGTACCTACACAATGCAGAATCAATTCTCCTTACTCTTGTGATGGTCACGTGCACACCTTCATTCACACAAAAAAGTGTGAGCAAAAGTCCTGTAACATGTTTCCATTTGCTACAATTTTGTGATTTTGCAACACCTATATTGCCACACCTTTTTTACTGACTGCTATCATTTGTTTACTTGAGAGCATCCAAATCAATTAGGAACCGTATCAGTACTGCCACTGACTGAATTTTTTTCTATTATGTATGTTCTGAAAGGCTATAGCAAAATTCTGATAATAATACAAAACTCCAATGAAGAAATTTAATATTCTATACTCCCTCATTCTATCATTATTATCTAGGTCCTGCTGATTAGAACAAAAATTGAGATTTATGAGAATTTTTCTAAAGTAAGCACATTCCTATTAGTAGCCTCTTCAGATTGCTCATTAACAAGAAGGAAAACCTTAAAACATTTAGACAGTACCATTTTATGTAAGTAGGTTATAATTAGATTAACTCAACAATGCATGGATCATACCTTCCTACATATTTGTTCAGCACTTAATACAACTAGACTTTGATCAAGTAAGACATACAGGCTCTGTCCAAAGTAAATCAAAAATAGTGTGGTTTCAGCAGAGAAAAGCGTTTGCTGACACATCAGTTGATTTGGTTCCAGCTATAACACTGACCTACTTCTATAAGATACTGTAAGGCATTTAAAAAATCACTACTTCTTGTAAAAGAGAAGACAATCTATCTACTCCACAATACAGAAACTAGGTTGCTGGTTCCTGATTTTACATTTTAAGGGTGTAGATCGTCTAGGTGGAATTCTGACAGAATTTGAATTCAAGCTCTTTCCAACATTCATAGAAAGGATGAGCAATTCTGATATTCCATTCTGGGAAGTAATGAATGCATAAAAACAAGGAGCTACTATTTTCTCCAAGTAAGAGAAAACAGATCTAAGTGCTTGTCCACATGCAAACAAGCATGTGTATGCAACAACTGCAAGGCCTTACAAACTTAAACATGGGAACACTGCAAAGATAAATTAATTAATATCTATAGTGCTTCTATAAATGTATCTCTTGCTTTCTGAGGTTCTGTTATCAAGCACACAGGTTGCATAAATAAATACAGGTAAGAAGTTAAGAAGCTACTACATGGTCATTAATGATTGTCCCTTAAGAAGCAGTCCTTTCAATCACAGCCTTTTCTAGCCTTTCTCATTACTCACAGGCATGATCTTCACTACTCACAATAACGCAGACAGTTGTATTTATAAGGCAATGCCATGGTAGAGTCAAACACAAATATTGAAGAAAACAAAGTAGTATCAGTTATGATGACTTCAATCCTTAGAAGTATTTTCTCATTTTTAAAATAAATGGCAAAGTAACTGTCGTGAATAATAACCCCTTTTGTCTTTATTTAAAAAGACAAATAGTAGATAGAAGCACTTCATGAATCAAACTAATCCCAACTCAATATGGTATGCACATCGGTATATCAGATCTTGTTTATCTGAAAAATTACATTGACAAGTCCCTCTCAATGTATCTTGCAATGTCTGTTTGAAATCTTCCCCTTTTTGATCCTGTTCTGAAATCAGAAGAAAGTTGCCTCGAGCATTTGGAATTTAGCTGTCAAATCTCCATGAAACACTTTTAAAAAAAATTTGTAACAGGTGCTGAAAAAAGTTACATACTGGCCTCATTCACTGCTGAAGGCAGACAGAACCTCTATATGTGACTTTTTCTACCCCAGCTGATAACTATATTAATGCTTCACATTCCTTTCTGCTGTGAAGTTTCAAGAAATCATTCCTCTCCTAAGGTGCATTACCACTGAAGGTAATTGATACAGATCAAAATAAGCAGCTCTCTTTCTATGTACAAATGTTTCACTCTTACCACTTGCACCTTTTGTTTTCCTCTTATTTGCTTTACATTTTTGTTTACACTTTTCACACTGTACATTTATGAGGAAAAGAATAAGTTGCTTTCATGGTTTTGGAAATCAATCCTGTCATTCTGATTTGCTTGGAGGGTTGCTTGTGTTTCACCCACAGTGAGATTAAGACACAAACAAATCAAATGCTGTCCAACAGTTTGTTACTTTGAAAAGAGAGGAACAAGACAGGAAAGGAGGAATTGCAGAAATGCGAGAAAAGTTATCACCGTGGAGGGTCCAACAGTGCCTTGTGGGCCCAGCATTTCCAATGGGTTGGTGGAAAAAGGTCCCTCTCTATTGTTCTGTGGGGAGAGGAGTTGTCCTCCGTTGTTCCTGGTGATTTGGTGGTGGGAGAGAGTTCCAGAGAGAGGTACCATTTTCAAACAGTCTGAGTCCCAAAATATCCACCCAGTTCCAGGAAACTTCCTGCACATGCATGGTGGGAGTGGGTACAGTCCAGTTTGGTGCCAAGAGGGCTATTTTGGGGGAGTCACATCATACAAGACACTCCAAGTCTATGACCTAGCACTTTTACACCTGCTCAGCAGGCACTGAAAACCACAAGACCTGTCTCAGCCAGTTGCTCAGCCACAACATATCTACCAGCTCACTCGGCTACAAAACAGGAAGCCTCCCAGACATTGTTTGAGAAGTAATTCCCTTTTTAGGTGGTGCAAACCAAATGGCCTTTACACCAATCAGAATATTATGATATCAATTCAATTCAATAATAAAAAATATAACAATCTTGACTTAAGAGGTATGGCATAATGATAGCAATTTAAAACCTTTCTAGAATGCAGCATACTTGGCACACACTTTATCAACTTATTAATTTCAGTTCTGTTTATCAAGTGGAAGAAATCTCAAGAGCTTTTTGGTGTTTTGGGGGAGATGGGGGTAGTTTTGTTTGAAGCCACTCTCCTTGCATCAGGGAAAAGACTCCCGTTGAATGATAAAGGACTCACTGCTACACTATTACAGGAGATGAATTGCATTAACCCCTGCCCTTCCCATTGTACTTGCTGCCCACTGGAAACAACAACAGAATTACTAAAATCCCACACTCTCTAATGGGATGGTAATAGGATTCAGAGGCCATTAGGGTAAAGACAATCCATATTTTATACTTTAATAAGCCTTTGCTGAAGATGCTGGATCCCTCTTCACAGCCCTCTTCACAGCCAACAATTACTGATTTAGTATTAACAAATCCACAACAACTGTCAAGACTACAGAAAGCATTCAAGATGAAGTCAGTGGAAAAATGAAACCACTTAAATTGAAATAATTTGTAATTTTACAGGGATACTGGTTATTACTGTCATCTCAGATTTCTTTACATCCAAGTGTCCTGGATACTCAAGTTTGCACACAATTGTCTCAGAGCTCTGCATCATTTGCTTTAAAAGGTGAGCACTTCTGTCCTATTTTCTAAGCATACACCTTGTCACAAAGAAATAAAACAGTGAACACAGAACTACAAGAGACCAACTAAGTCGTGAAATCAAGTTCTTCACAATCATAAATAATCACACAGACAAATTAGTAATATTATGATTACCCATAAATAGATTGTCTACAAAGTTGTGGATTCAAAAGAACCTGTCATTCTCCAATAGCATGCCTCCACAGTTTATGTTAAAAGCATACACTTAATGAAAACATGCTTCCTCTCCTCCAAAAATAGACAAGTTTGAGCTCCACTTCCACATCTTCTTTGCTTTGCCACATGTAATACTTAAAGAAAGTTTTCAGTCCACTCAAAGAGCAGTGCTGCAGAATGATTTCTGCAGCAATTAACTCTGTTTAGACCACTACTAAAAAACGTTCCATACACTACTTCGAAAGATGCCTTCCAGAGTATCTAGGGACATCACAGAGATTTTTGAAGCATAGCTTCCAGGCAAACTAACAGAAATAACTAGAAGCCAAGCAAAAAGGGAATTGATGACCTAAGTAGCTCTAGGACAGAAATTGTCCTGCAAGTTTGACAATACAAAAACACAACTACATCATGAAGAGAAGAAAGATGTCAAATGCCACACAAATAGCTACTTTGAGGAGAAAAATAGAGAATACAAACAATTCATTTTGAAAGACCTGTATATATGGATACATTTAACAGCCTATGCTGTCTACACAACATCACCTGTGTGTCACTTCAACAGCCTGACTACAGAATCAGGCTTTTCTTTTTGAGTTTAGGTGCTGTGGCTAGGCAGCAGGTGCTAGCAGCTTCAAAGATACTACAAGCCATATCTAACCACAGTGGTGTAAAGAACTATAAAGCTACATTAGCACATTTTCCTATGCCAGTATGCCTTAAAATGGGCCATGGCAGAGCACAATCATTTACCCAATTGAATAGTAACTTTTGTGCTCTGGATACACACTACCCAGTTCCACTTAAGAACTATTTTATGTCCTTTTTGGACTAAAATTGGAAAACTCTGGTGGGTGAGTATGAGTAAGGTTTAGAAGTGTTCTATTTTCTTTTCTGATGTTTCTCACAAAGAAGAAGGAAAATACAATCTTAGTGAAAACAGAGAAATAAACCCCATGCTTCCAGCTGGTACTGAAACCAAACATGCCCAGCACGTGCCATCGTGGAATCATCTCTATGAATCAACACATAACTGACTTCTTGCTAGTACAACACTATCAGATTAATAAAGCCTATTATTTCTGTGTTGACTACAGCAGACTTAGTCCCCTGTATAATTTTGATCTAACACTCACTGAAAAAATTAGTTCTATAAATTTAATGAATCAGTTTATCATTCTCCTCCAGAAAGGATGGAAGTATAAGCCAGTGTGTCTGTGTTTCAGAATCAGTAAAGCTATGAAAATATCTACTTCTTCACTCAGCTAGCTCACATACATTTTGGTTCAGAACAGTCTAAGTTGATATTTTTTCAACATATACTTTGAAATTCTGCACCCAAACCACAATAATTGTGACTCAAAGAGTAAATGAAAACATTCGCACACCCTGCTTGCCTGCTCTAATGCAGATCTCCTTAAAAGGACCCTATCAGTGTCAATTCACACTTCATCTAGAACACCCTTTCCTACCTTTCTCAACTATTCTTTAGCACAGAATTATAGCTGTTTTAAATTTCAATTTTAGATCTACAAAACACCACTAGAAATATAACATTTCTTTCCCTTTACAGAATAATGTAGAATTTGAATCAACTTCTTCAGCAATAAAAGCCTTACATCTGGGTAGAAAACAAAATTAAGTCATAGAATATTAAAACAAACAAGCAAGCAACCCCCCCCCCCAAACAACCCCACAACACACCAAACTTGAAGCCTGCAATAACTATCAAAAGAAGTTTTTAAAAAGAAAATAGAACATTCTACCACAAACGATCAGTTCATACAAAAGATTTCATTTTAGAAGGTGGTGAACAAGGATAAAACAATTAATTTGTAAGGATGGCCAAGACTAACTGGGGAAATATGAAAAGAAGCATGTTGCCTGCACTGCAGTCTTTATTTACTTAGCACTTGACATATGCTGTCTCAGAAGACCATTTGAATTTTTATTTCAGTCACTGAAAGAAATACTCCCCCCAAAAAAGGTAGGCAGGAGATGAAACATAATGAGTTATAATACAATAATCATGGTTTGGATTTCTGTCGCATTTCTTAAAACATAAATGAGCATTTACTCAGAATTTGCCCCAAACAACTAATTTACACTCATTTCCACAACAAGACAGACATGATTCTCTTTCATTCACCCCTTTGTTAACTCTGATTAATTACTTCACTTCCAAATTTCATTAGAAACATATTCATCTTTTCTAGGTAGCAACAACTGAATCTCAAAGTCTCCTATTAGAAAACAGTACATCTGCCCATTCCTTACATTCTACTGACCTCTAGAGACTGTATGTATATATGTATAGCACATAAATAATGTATATGTGCATGTACACAACCTAGAAAAATGTCACAATAGATTGACTTTAGAGAAATCTGTATGCAGCATTTGATGTCACAGTTTTTACTCCAATCACAAATCGTTCTTCAATCATTTTCTTCCCTGTGTTTTCTAGGCATGAAGAGTCCTTGCTAGTTTTCATTTTCCCTTTGCTCTCTGTGCCCTTCCAGCCCAAGCACACAGTAGCCTTCTTTATCTGTTCTGTACAGAATTAAGCTACAAGTATGGATATCAATATAAATATTGAGATCATCCAGGTTTCAATGAAGCATGAATATCTGCCGAGGAAGAAGTGCCACAAAAGAAGCTCCTAGTTACCATAAAATAGGCATTATTGTATGTAGGGAGAGAAGAAAGTCTCTCTCAACTCAGTATCAACACTTCTGCCCCCCACTAAATGATAGCGTCTTGCAGCAGCTTCCTTGTCTCCATTTTGCTGCCAGGTAAAAAAAAAAAACAAACAAAAAAAAAAAACCAAACTGTGCTGGGTTTGACATTTAGACTACACAGAAAGGGCTGAAGGAGTTGAATTTGTCAACTAAAACCTATTCAAAATAGACATTAATCCAATGATAAAGGGAAAGAAGAGGAACAGAAACGACGATATTCCTCCATAATAATGTTAGTATAACTGAAATGGTTAGGAGCCATTACTTAGGAATACTGCATGGGCAAGTACAGTAAAAAACAGGACCAAAAAGATATTAACAGGTGAAATTTCAAAGGCATACTTTCAAACCTAAAATATGGCATACTAAGTTCCATATCAAAACATCCAGAAAATACACAGAATATGTTTTATAGAGAAGGGCAACCCATAAAATACATCCATAATGACTTTATTCCCTGGCACCTCAAAGACAAAGGTAAGTTTAGGAGGATTTGAAAAAAAACCATCATGCTTCAAAAACCTTTAGCAAAACAACTTTTTTTAGTTTTGTATTTTGTTTACTTTGAGGGCTGGGAAGACATAGCTTTTTAATGCAACATTTTACACTGCTATAATCATATTGCACGTGGTAACAGAATAAACACTTGATTTGGAATCAGCTCTGAGCTACAGGTTGAATTTTATTAAATCAATAGAAGCTACAGATAGCAACTGAAGTCTATCTTTAAAAAAAACCCTGTATGAATAAAGATAAACTGCATTAGCTAAATATATTTTACACAACATAGCTGAAAGAACTTACATCCACTACTTCAAGTTACTCAGAGTTACTTCAGCAGAAATAACCTTAGAAATAACTTCCTTAAGATAACTTCATCGCCAAATCCTGCATCTATTCCTTTTAATTATTTTTATTCACCTTGTATCAAACTTTAACGAAACTGTCACAGCGATGGAACAAATTACACAGCTGCATTTGAAACAAGCTTCCCAAAGTCATTAAATTATTGTTATCAGCTGTATATTTTCCTATGTACACATCGTGGCTTTTTATTTCAATAACTTACTGCAAACACCCAGACATCCATTCCTGCTGTATTCCAATAACATGAGATTAGGGATATATTTTTAGATTTGAAATGGGCTTAAATTAAAATACAGGGAATATGATCTGTGTGTTTGTTTATACCTACATAAGCATGCACTTGCAAACCTAGAAATGCAATATTGTTGCTGCTGAGAAACGTGGCACTAGACTCAGTTGTGGCCAGAATCATTTACCCTGCTCAGACGCTCTTGAGCTTTTCATACTGTACTCACAAACAGAGTCCCACTACACAAGTGGGCTTGCTTTTCTCTTCATGACTTTGAGAACTGAGAAATACAAAGATAAAAGTTTATTCCTCAGGGCTATATTGTGTCATAAGCTTTAAACTGAATTTGCCAATGTTTTCAACAGTGGATTCTCTTTAGAAGCTGATGACAGATTATGATCTTTTAAACTAAATTACATACCATTTACTTGAACTGACAAGTCTGAAAGTAAACTGAAGTAGGGAAGGTACAAGAACATAGCTCTGGTAATATTACCTAACTGGTAACAGTCAGGCTTATTTTTCTGAATGACACAACTGTAAAAACGTGACAGTGCTCATCAACTTCTGGCCATGCCCGGTTGAGATGCCAAATGTTCAATATCAGTTGCTAATTGTCTCTGCAGCCCTAGGAACTCCTAAGTTAGAGTAGAAAAACCTTCAAAAAACTACACCTGACTATTTTAATAAGTATACATAGCACTGATGTTTCCTAAACCACATTCATAAAACACGAGAAGATTTCAATTCTTCCAGATATCAAGTATGCAAACAGTTTTCTGAAGGGTAAGGAATGACCATAGTATGTACACAGTTGTATTCATGCACAAATTCAACAATAAATTAAAGAAGCAGAACAGCACAGAAAGCCCCTCCTGATGATAGCAAATCTGCATGGTAAAAAACACATCACCCTGTCAGATGAAAGAATTTTTGGAGCATGCATCGGCAAAAAAAATCCATAAAAACTAAACAAACTACAATAAACAATCTACAACACAAATGACATGGGAGATGCCACACATTTTTCTATCTGCATTTTTTTCCCCAATTATAAACAAAAGCTGAAATTCTCTTATGCAGTTAAGTAGCAAAGTAAATAAAGCCACACTGCTATGTATTATAAAGTTCAGTGAAACAGTCATTCTAATTCTGATAACTGAAATCTCTCTCTTCTCTAAAAAGATCTCCAAATAATTCATGCTTCTCAGTTTTTATTTAACATATATTAGGTACAAACTAGCTAAATGCAGAGAGATCACATTTCTATTCTGACTAGCCAAAGTTCTGCATGTTTATCCTACTTGCCATGAAAAGCTACAATTTAAAAGCAACACAGCACACATTACTGCTTTGAATCTGAAGTCAGTTAGGGTTGATGATCACCTCCAAAAATAAATATTCCCACAGATAGAGGTCAGTGGTTGCCTGAAATTGCATCAGTTAGCACCCGTACACTAGAATCCTCCACTCCTTTGGGACTGCTTTATTATTTTATCAGATTAATTAATAAAATTACAGTTTTAGCACAGGACATCATAGTTGACCATTCACACAGTTACCATTAGTTACTTCACAATTTACTGATTTGAGACTTATCACAGGATTCCTCTCAGAACTGAAGTATATAAGACGGTAACTCACAATCGTTCACAGCTAAAAAAAAAAAAAAAGAGTAAGAATGTAGAAATATAAAAAAATCTCCAACATACAAATTAAGAAAGAGGGCGTGGGCTTCTTTACGTTTGTGTTATGCATTGATTGGCTACGTTCTTACTGTTCTCAATGGAAAGCAACTTCACTGCACTGGAATTCTAATTTTGAGGTTGCATGCATTTCACTTCTTAATTTCTAATCATTTCATAAATGTGTTTTTAAAAATCCCACAAACTTCTAAGGATACTCTTTCAGCCCTTCCTCTAAGAAAACATATATGTGAAACCATGTCAATATTACTGATAAAATGTTAAAAGTGGCAAATTAAAAACCTGAGAACATTGTAAAAGAACAGTTGCTTCTACATGTACCTCATTTCTGGACACATACCTCATTGTATTTTCAGACTGAATAGAACCTTGGTTGACGATGATGAAAAAAATTATTCTTATATTATTACACTACTAAGAGCCTGTACAACCATTTGCTTTGAGGTTTTTCTTTGGCTTTTGTAATCTCACTGCATTTCTTTTTCTCTATGAAGCAATCTTTACTTTGCTCTCCAGCAACATCTACTGGAATATCAGTAAAATGCTGCTATTCCTATTAATCACCCATTTAACATCTAGCAGGGTAGAGTTAGCAAATGCCAAAAGGAGACAAATTATCTGCAATTCAGACCCTCATTCAGGGCTCAAACAGATCAGGTTAGCTTGTCTTCAACCTTCTAGTTTTCTGCCATTTCATAAGAAACAAATTCCTTATGACTAATACATATCAAAAGTCATCTACTATTTACACATAGGTGCACTTTATTTAAGTCACAAAATATCATTTAAAATACCACATTACATCCAGGGACTTCCATTTTTGTCAGACAAGTTAATTTCGGTTTCATTCCACACGTGTTTAAACGGACCTGAGACGTCAAAAGACCTTGGAAGAACGCATAGAAACATTTTGACAGGGTAAAGAGAGGTGTAATGGCAATTCCATGCAAAAATAATAAACAAGTTCAGCAAAACTATAGCTAAAAAAGTAAAAACGTCTACTACAGATCAGTGAAATATTCGCAAGTTCTTTTAAGTCCCCAGACAAAAAATCCTGCCCTTTTATGAGAATGAATATGTGTAATTAACTACCACTGAAGATAAAATAACCTGTGCACTCCCTCTACATCGATGGGAGACCAGGCTTCTCTGGGGACTTGATCCCATTCAACTGTGTGGTGGCTTGTCACTGCCTATCGTGTAAAATCAGCTCCTGCAAGTGTACACAGAAAGCACAGCCACTGAATTTTGTGAGGTACAGAGCACTGCGCATTTGTAGGTCTGCAGGTGGGACTGAGTCATTAGGGCAAACTTGCATAAAGACAAAAGTTCTTAAGTAAACATTAATTTCTATCTGCAGTATGCTCATTTGGAGGTCTGCAACACTAAAATCCAGCCATCAGCATTTACTCTATGACAGCTTCTAGAGTTAGCTTTTCACAGTTCTACTCTCAGTTAATTAGTATTCTACTTTTACAAATAACTCTGATCACCGCAATATTATTTGTTTTCCTTTAAATCCTCTGTAATGGTCTAACTACCTTAACTGTGTGCTCACTTTTCAGTATGACAATGAAATTCAGAACACCACAACTGCTCAGAATCCCTTCCTTCAAATTTGGAGTCTTAGTTTGCTCATAGAGAGCAACTATAAAATGTAAGTGCAGAAACATAAGGAAGAAAAAAAAAAAAAAATAAAAGGGCACCAAAGACAGTGAAGACCAGAAACAGCAGTCCCAACAGCTACACATTCAAGATGTGAATAAAAGGCACTTATCAGCATGTAACATTTTTAAAGTAATTGAAATTATTTTTGCGTTTGGAATCTTTATAGAACCTCAATGTATTTTCATAGAGCATAAAAGCACACTTTCCCAAAACCCAGAAACAGTTTCAGCTATACAATTTCATATTATCACAAGACTTAAGCTCATAGGCTCTGCCTCCTAAATTAGCTTCTCTCAATAACTGTTAAACAGAAAGCCCTTTATTGTAATCCAAGCGTACTTGTGGACAGCACTTTCAGAGTTAACTCCATTTGACAACTGACATAAATCCATTATTCTAATTTGGTGATTGCCTTACTAAACACAGACGCAGTTTGTGAGTTTTAGTCACGTATTTCATTCAGGATGCTAGTTAATCTCAATTTACAAAACATAAACATGAAATAGGTTCTACAGTATGTCTAAAAGGGTATAGCTATTCATCTGATGAAATTCCAGGCAAACAAAACAGATTCACCTAGACCTGAACTCAATGCTAGATTTTACCTTATTAAATAAATCATAAATAAGTACAATTAAATTTTAGCTGTAGCAATCAAAATTGCAGAATGCCAATTGTAAGACTCAGAAGCTTTTCTTGTACCAAGATTTATGCACCAAATTTAACCTTAAGCAAAGTCCAGTTTTAACAAAAGCTGCTTCTCTGATTTATTTTGATACATACAGAAAAGGGGGGTGGGGGGAACAACCATTCAGTGTGAATACAGCACATTCACAAACACATTTCCAATTCAATTTATAGCACATACTTTACATGCTAAACAAAAGGAATCTGATACACTACCGATGCTGCCTCTTGCTGCAGTTGCTTGCCTCAGTTACAAAACGCTGAAAATCTACCGCTCTGCCCAAGCCACTCCATAAAACATTTGGAATCAGGCACTTCTTACCTGCCTCAGTTGAAGGCTTCCTTCCCTTGTTAGCAGTATGAAGCATCCTCTAGCCTTCCCAATCCTCACCACCAGCCTCAAATTGCACAGCTAAGTCCTTTTTTTGAAAAAAAAAAAAACCCCGCTTATTGAAAGTGATTAGTTTTTGTTGTCCCTTTTAAGTCCCTCCTGCGGGAAAGAGCAGGGGAGCGAAGTGACGCCACCTTTTAATCTTTTGCAAGAGTGAAAAGGCAGAAAAGGAACGCTCGATCAAACTGAGCTTCACACATGACTAAAACTCGCCTGAGAGGCTGCAAGCTCTGGCTAAAGCACCACTAGGCGTAAGTGTAAGAACAGAGAAGAGGGGAGAGTCAATGAAATGTGACAACGTATGTGCATCAAAGACACGAAAAGAGGGAGAGAACAATACGAGAGAGATCGAGGCAGCAAGGAAAGAGAAAGAATGAGAATGCGAGGGAGAATAAGCATGAAGAAAAGATAGGAGCGTTCTGAAGCAAAGAATTTGCAGAATAAAGCCAAAGTGTCTGGCAGCTTCTGTTTTTATCTCAGTGAGCATGACATACTGCCTCTCTCATTTAGCAACACATTCTTGTCTCTTCCAGGTTTGAAAACTGAGACAATCACAATGTGTGGCTGTTTTCGCCTGACTGGCATACTTGTGTGTGGTACACCTGAGATTCCCCTCAAACATCTTCTAGAGAAGCATTTACGTGCAATTAAGTTCATATATTCATTAGGAAAAACACCTTCCCCCACCCCCAAAAACCCAGGAGCTGCTAATTTCTACTTCAATTTAAAATATACTTTAACTGGCAGATGGAATTCTACTTATAACTACTAACAAACTGTGACTGATAAACAAATGACTGAACAAATGTTTAATGTTGATAACTGAGTTTTCATAGCAACAAAATATATTAGCATTGATAAATCTGTGTTTAAAAAAAAGAGGTATTACTGACACTGGCTTCTATTTGTCTTGTTTCTATATGAAGTTGCACTAAATCATAGTAGTACAAAACAGTGACGTAGAACTAAGATTTTTTTTTTTTAAGGAATTAATCAGAGATATGATCAGATTTCAAATTAATGAAAAAAAAGGATTACAAGCTAAAAACTAGATTTCTACTTTAATTATTAATTCCTACTCTCTTAGAAAAGGTCCACACTAAGCTCTCACACAAGTAGGGTTCATTTTCATGGAAGATAAGGGTGGGGGGTGTGTTGGTTTGGTCAGTGTTTTTTTTTTTTCCCTAGCTATATATACCTATTTGCAACATTAGGACAGGTCTGTAATTTGATTTGTTTATACCTTTTACCGATTTAAGGTAAAGGCAAATAGGCTTTTAGCCAAGTGGCAATTGGCCAGCTGGCTAAAAGGCTTATCACTTCTCAGCAGAACAGAAACAAGCCCACAGTCAGTCCTGGCTATGGGGATGCAAGGTTAAGAGGGCAGCCAAAATGTAAACAAACCTAGACAAGAACACAGCTTTTTTTCCTTTGCTGCAGCATCCTACTTGGGCCTCCCCAAGGATCCTATATCTCAACTCTATTAGATAAAATGAAGGACTATGTCAGTGAAAGGATTCTGGAAATCTAAATCTAGCTCTCAACTGTATAGCATACTTCTGGGCTGGCTTCTGCAAGTCACATAGTGCTACATTCAGGCATCTGTCTCTTCAGGTACCCAGTTAGTTTGAAAAAGCATTTTAACAGCTCAGCTTGGCATCTTCTTTGGTAAGGATTCCCAAGTACAGGGAAGAAGTTACGAAGTTTACAAATTATCAGGGAATCAGTGGCCAATTTCAGATCCGACTACTTAAGTATCATTATTGTACCACACATTTTACGAGAACTGATGTTTTTCTATGATCGTTAACCTCCAGAATCTCACCACAAGCTTCCATATTAAGCTCTGGGCAGATGGAATCCAGTTTTCCTATTTTTAAAGTAAAACTTGAAAAACAACTCTTTAAGCTTGCAAACTGACCCAGACCCCAGACCTACTGCTAAATTTGTGATTTCTTCAGTGTTTCACCTCCTATTTTTCATCTCCCTGCAAGGATTGGCAATACTTACATAAATACAGATCCATTAAAATCAGATTCACACTCATCTTTTTGAGCAACTGTAATCACTTGAACTTTGACTAAAATTTACCATGAGGAGAAAAATATTACAAAGAATGCTGGGCTTTTAAACCTCTCTCGATACGTGTATCAATACAGCATTAGCCTGACCTGGCAACAGAACATTTTGTGTGGTGGCTTACACAAAGTATTTCTCATTGCTCTGTTGGTAGAATTGAAGCAGTGTAGCTGCTTTAAAGGCCTCCTGTTTTCTCTTCCAGCCATGAAGGAAATACACAGTATCTGAAGATTCAGGAAGACAGGAGAAAGGAGAAATAGCAATCCACGGGTTCAGCTACTGCAAACTTTCCAGAGCATTACTAATAAATACTCTAATGGAAATGCCTAGCTACCTTTTAAAAAGGAGAAAAAACAAAAGGAAGTCCCAAGTTCCTATAAGAAGCTTACTCTGCTATGCATTACTTAAAATGAATAACGGTAACAATTAAGGAAGAGACCCTTCCTGGCATTTTCCATCTCTTTATTTTCTCACCCTTCTGGTAAATTGCTACTCTCATGGAAGACTTGATAAGGAGTTTCCACGTATCTTAGAATATTCAGAACACACAAACACACACATATATATATATATATATACACACACACACACACACACTCTCCTGGAATTACTTATTCATTCTCACAGGCTTATCTACAAGTTCACAAAGCAATCAAAACCTTGTGTTTACAGCCAAGGTCAAGAAAACACTTGAAAACATGCATGCAATTTGTTTGTTTGCATGGAAGACACAAGATTGTGAGGCCAAAACTAAGCATAAGCCTATATACTATACTGAATAAATTATTTTCTACAAGAACTGACCTTGTGCCTGAGCTGCTTAGTGAGAGAGCTCTAGGAGAAGGTGAGTGGGAGTGGAGAGAGAGACAGATGACTGGAATCACACCCTACCTTCCCTGATTCTCTATCCCCTTTCTGCCTGGTTGGATGCAGTGACTGAAGTGATGCAAGTGAGGGTAACAAGTTCCTGCCTGGCACGGCAGGCATGTGCCCTGTGTGACTGCCATTCTGCCCCAGGTGCCCTTGCACAACAGGTATGAGAATCTGCAAGTGGAACTGATCAATAACAAGCACAATGGTTCATCTAGCTTGGTGCTGTCACCAAGGTTCTGTCAGCCCATGCTTTGCATCAAAACTGTTTCCATAAAGAAAATAAGATGGGTCATTGTCATAGGAGACTCCCTTCTGAAGCAAGTAGAAGGCCCAGATACGCCGACCAGACCCACTCTTTAGGGAAGACAGCTACCTCCCTGGGCCCAGGTTAAAAGTATGAAGAGAGAACTTCCTATCATGGTACAGCAGGTAGGCAGCAATGAAGCTGCAATAACAAATTTCAGGGCAATCAAGAGAGACTTCAGGGCCTTGGGACAACTGGTTAAGGGCTCAGAGTACAAGCAGTGCTCTTTACATTTTCAGTTGCATGGAATGATGAGGGAAGAAACAGAAAGAGCCAGAAGATCAATACCTGGCTCCAAGCCCCAGTGTCAATAACAGAATTTGGTTTTGTGCTTTTTGTTTGGTTGGGATTTTCAGACTGCTCCCTCCAAAAAAGTGGTGGGATCAGTAGCCCCACTGAAGTGGCTCTGAATTCTCCAGAAGGGATACACAAGGAAGGACTTGGGTCACAGCAACTCCCTACAACACTAAAGGCATGGGGAAGAGTGGCTGGAAAGATTCTCAGAAGAAAAGGACCTGGGGGTACTGGTTGACAGTTGGCTGAACATGAGTCAGCAGTGTGTCCAGGTGGCCAAGAAGGCCATCAGCATCCTGGACTGTCTCTGGAATAGTATGGCCAGCTGGAGCAGGACAGGGAGCATCTCCCTCTATTCATCACTGCTGAGGCCACCCCTCAAATACTGGGTTCAATTTTGGGACTCTCTTTCCAAGAAGGGCCTTGAGGTGCTGGGGTGTGTCCAGAGACGGACAACACACCTGTTGAAGGGTCTAGAGCACAGGTCTTGTGAGGAGCAGTTGAGGGAACTGATTTATTTAGCCTGAAGGAAGATCAGGGGAGACCTCCTCACTCTAAAACTGCCTGAAAGGAGGTTGTAGAGAGGTGGTGGTTAATCTCCTCTCCCTAGTAACAAGAAATAGGACAAGAGAAAATGGCCTTAAGTTATACTGGGGAAGGCTTAGATTGGATATTAGGAAAAATTTCTTCACTGAAAGGCTTGTCAAGCTCTCGAACAGGCAGCCCAGGGAAGTGAACTAAAAAGTGTTTGGATACTGTACTGCTTGAGTCCTGACAGCTCCAGAGAGCAAAGCAAGTTATTCTCCTATGGAAGTTACTCTCTATGAATTGGCCACATTTCCATAAGACAGGCTAGGCCTTTGACTAACATGAATACAGAAACTGTGCTCCCACTTAAGCTTCCTCAAACAGTACTCCAGCTGCACACAGAAATCACACCACAGAACATAACAAAGTAACTACACAAGGAAATGTACTAGTAATGTCATTTTGTGCAGAGATATAAATGACTCATTTCTAGTCCATTTTTTCACCCTTTCATCATTACAGAGACAACTAATCAGAGCTTTTCCTTAGTCTTACCTAAGGAAGCCAAGCTTAATCATAGAAAACCTCTTGATTCCTTACTTCTCTATTAGAAACCTGGATCTGTCTGAGTGCAATCACATATTGTATGACTGGGAACTAAAAGCTACATTAGTAATAGAACAATGAATAACATTCAACACATTGCATCATTGCATTGCTTCAATAATGCTAAATCCCCCATCCCAATGAACCCCTGCCCGGAAAACACATCAGCACTCATCTAGAATGTGGAGTGTCATGACAACAAACTATGGAGCAACCAAGAAGCCAATGATTACAGAAGGACTCATGCCTATCAAAGAGATCACTGACCACAAATACTCATTGATTACATATTCTTTGGTGCTAAATGAAAGCCTCTGGTTATGCAAAACAGCTAATGATCACTTTCTCTTACCAACATCCTTCTGTATTTTACGAGTAGCAAAGACTTATAAAGGGAAGAGGTGGGCAGGCTGGTATGGTGTAAGCAAAGAATAAACAAATTACATGACTGTACTCAGCACTGGTCAGGCCACACCTTGAGTACTGTGTCCAGTTCTGGGCCCCTCAATTCAAGAGAGATGTTGAGGGACTGAAATGTGTCCAGAGAAGGGCAACGAAGCTGAGGAAGGGCCTGGAACACAAGCCCTATGAGGAGAGGCTGAGGGAGCTGGGACTGTTTAGCCTGGAGAAGAGGAGGCTCAGGGGTGACCTCATTGCTGTCTACAACTACCTGAAGGGAGGTTGTAGCCAGGTGGGGGTTGGTCTCTTCTCCCAGGCAACCAGCAGCAGAGCGAGGGGACACAGTCTCGAGTTGTGCCAGGGGAGATGTAGGCTGGATGTTAGGAGGAAGTTCTTCACAGAGAGAGAGATTTGCCTCCTCAGGGAGGAGGTGGAGTCACCACCCCTGGAAAAGCCTGGATGAGGCACTTGGTGCCATGGTCTAGTTGATTGGATAGGGTTGGGTGATAGGTTGGACTGGATGATCTTGGAGGTCTCTTCCAACCCGGTTGATGCTATGATTCTATGCTAATTATCCGGTTGGATGGCATAAACACAGAGCCAATTTTCCCAGCATTGTGGTTTTGTCTCTCCTGATTCAGACCTTAAGACAGGCTGTGTCTGAAAGCATCTCTTTTTTCAGTTATATTGATTTGTTGAATAAAATATACCACCCTTTCCCCCACAAACGTTGTTTCAATACCACCTTTGAATCTTTCTCTTACACCACAACCACTCTAAAAGTAGAATGGCACCGTGGGGCCCTTCATCCTTCCCCAACTGTGATCTGTTCATTGCTCAGAGGAAATACAAGAGTAGCAGAAGGGCTAGAATAGAGGCAAAGCATACAGTCTTACGTTGTCTATATTTACTTTCCTAGTGCCCATCTGAAAACAAGAAATGAAATGGGTGTGGTAAAAGATGTGTCACCATCAAATGTAATTTTATTGGTGAGAGGCAAAAGTTTAAGACCTTGCCCGAGTACAAGCTACATGTAACATCCTGGCAGGGTGAAGGAAAACATGCAATGCCGTTGCTGGTATGAATTATAGAACTACCTAAATACTGCTTTTTAATCATAACTAACATGTGTGATAGCATCATTATAAATTAAAAATTGCTTATGGCCTCTATTTGTTCCAAACACTACTTTACTCACTACATGCATGGTTGAGCAAATTTATCTATGGCTGCTGGTGTTAGACAATAGAAAATATAGCCAAGCATCATGCAGAGGAAACAGAGAAAACACCAGCAGAAATTTCTTTAGTAGAAGCAGCTTTTAATTTGGCTCTGAGTCATCTGGATTTCTTAACAGCTACTGAAAATAATCTTTGATTCTTATCATTGTCAACTCAGTAAGTGGTGATAACTAATACCTAAGTTATTTGTTTATATAGTTAATTTTCAGTTTTCTCTATTTCATAAAATAAGTGTTAACAGACTATGAAAGCAGTCATTTAATAAATTAAATCAGTATTTTTTTTAAATTGTGCTCGACAGAACTAAAAATAGGAGATAATCAGTCTATCCCTGGTTATTTGGGAATACTAATTTCAAAGTACATGTAATTCCTTCTCCCTTCTCTCCCCCCTCCCCCCCAAATTTTTACTTGTAAAATCACAAGAGGAATATGCATTAAAATGACACTTCAAAAATAAAACTTGTAGGGCACCAACTTGCACTACTGACTGCTTGGTATATTCTTGCTTAGAATTTTTGTTCCAGTGACTGAACACAGTCACAGAAGCTGAAGCCTTTTAAGACTGTCATCAGTACATCAAACAATTCCTTAAGTACCTCCCACAGAAGATTTACATTTTTTATAACATCAGTAAACTTATAATCCTCATCCATGCCTAAATAGCAGTCAGTTCATGTGAACCTCCCGTGCCTCAAATTAACATTAGGGATGGAAAGAGCAACTTACCTACAAGGTATAGGTTTGCCTGCCATGATTTCTTCCTATAAAATAGGCTGAAAGCTCCTTCACACTGCGTAAGATATGTTCAGCTTGCAAAGACAAAGACCAGCTTCCAGGAGAGTGCTGTAAAGCTTGTAAAGGATTTTCTTCACTACTAGGTGATATAAGTTCTCTACATGAAGTACAAACCTACACTGAGTCAATAGGAGTCCAGAGCTTCACAGTGTACAAACTATTTTAGAGTATTGGACAACACACTTAAAAACTGAACAAAGTCTAGTTTTACTGCCCAGTCCTCTGAATTAATATGCAACATTCATGCCTTAAGTATACCCTTGAGCATTCAGTACTTCTCTCAGTCACAGCTTTTAAGATGTGTTGGTTTCCTATGCATTAACTTGACCTATATTTAGGCTGACTTCTATTCTGAGATTATTTCTGCTGTGAATTCAATTCCAGATGCCATATACATTGCTTTGCTATACCTGTGATAGAGATCCCAAAAAGCAGGAGGATGTCAACAAATTAAAAGAAAACTACTATCACTCCCCCATAACCATGGCTCATCATAACCCATCCTTTTTTGTGAGCTGATCTTGGCACAAGTGTATTTCCCTGATAATGTGGAAGCACAGAATGAAATCTAGAAAGCTCCTTAAATTATTTGTTGTTATGCCAGAGTCCAAAGACCTGCTGACTTGCCTGGAGCTGAGCTTGATCTGTGCCATGTGCCAAGGATGCCTAAAATGCTTTCAGATGGGGAAGGCTTCCCTAAAAAGGGAAAATAAGCCTGCAAGAGATGACTAAAAAATGAAGGGGGAAAAAAAAGAAGTTATTACAGAACAAAGTTTCAAGACAAAAACAGACAAACAACTTTCCATTCCTTATACAGGGCATATTAAAGGAAATGGAAAACAGGGACAAATGTCTTCCTTTTTAACACTTGCTCCTGATTACTTGTGTCCTGATTTGCAATTTTTACATCAAAACACTAGTTTTCAAATTTGTAGTACAGAGGTTTTACAGGATTAGGCCCTACTCTACTAGTATCACCTGACAATTCACTAAATGCTTCAAACTCATGTAATGATCCAGTGGAATAGTAATATACTATAATAGGACATCTACAATTCCACATATTTCATGAAACACATTTGTAAAGCCCTCTGTGTCTACCAGGTCGTTTGAAAGATCCTTATAGAATTCCAAAGACTTCCATTTCTTATAACATCAGTAAACTACCCTCATCCATGCCTAAATAGCAGCCAGTTCACGTGAACCTCCTGATGAACTTTACACCAACAGTCACCACAGTAGCAATGATCTAAGAGGCTGCTCTACAAGCAATGCCATAACAGCAGGATGTAAAAACAGCTGCACAACCCCTACTTGCCACCTGCTTATGTGTCGAGTTCTACTTACCTGAGTCAAGAGAGTTTATGACACAGTTTTGTGCTGTATCTATACTATGACTCAAGCAAATGAGTAGGTAAGAAAAAGGGTGGTACTTTCAAAACAGTCTGGTCTACTTTGTTTTCTACTGCGGTTCAGAATAGATTAAAATTCCACCACGAAGACCTGACATGGAGTATAAAAGCACCCTCAAAGCACTTTCCTTGGCATGCTATCAGCTCTCATCAGACACAGGATATTGGTTCTGATGAACCTTTGGTATAAACCAGAACAGCTGTTCCTGTCTTTATCCCTGTCAAACCACTAACAGAGAACACATAGTAAAGCAAAAGACTGAAAAAATAATGGTAAATGTAGAGGACCGCTTGGAACATGTAGAACAGCAAGAACTTGAGACATGATTGACTCTTGAGAACTTTAAGACATAGCACTTTAAGTGAATTCTGAAAAAACTGTCAAAAACATTTTAAAAAGCATATGTACATTAAAAAGTTCTATAAAAACCAAAGATGACATTACATTAGAAATGATTAAAACATAAAAAGTTATTTAAATGCACATTTCAGCTTTGATTTTAAGACAACTGTTTCACAGCTCTGAAATGTAACCAGATCATATTATAAATAGCAAGATGTGGCTTTTAGGTATGTTCGTTCTCTTAAACATATCCATAAGTAACTTATTGTATTTTAAAATAAGAAGAAATAATATTTTTCTTTCTTCTTATTTTTTTTCATTTAGAATATACAGGTTTGGATTCTATGGAATCTCAACCGAGACTGTTGTTTCTTCCACTCAGCTGACTAAAAGCACTGGTGAACTATTTGGCTGTCATCTGAAATGTTCTTCAGCCTTATGAAGTCAGAGTGACATTAGAGCAAAAGCTTTCTAGAAAACAGTTTCTGACAAAGTGAAGAAGTAGCTACCAAAAAAAGGAAGTGATAACTATTTTTACTTTTAATACTTTTCAAGCAGCCAATTTACTACAGCCATCATTTTTTGACATTCTCTTTCCTCAGAGTCACAGAAGCAATTAAAAATTTTTCCTATCAGCCAACTCCTATAGAATCATAGGAATGGTTTGGATTGGAAGGAACCTTAAAGATCATCTAGTTCCAACTCTCCCACCATGGGCAGGGACACCAGGTTGCTCAAGGCCTCTCTTTTACAGTAATCCAATCCTTATGAAATCTAGAATAAAACAGTACAATTTCACATGCTGAATACCTTAAAACCCCTCTGGAAGCCACCAGGAATAGATATGAACTACACTATAGAGTTACTGCACACATTTCCTGGAAAATGCTTGCCTTAATGCACAACATCAAAAGCATGATATTTAAAGGACCCAATCTTGCAAAAAGCCCAAAGAAACTCTTTTATCCATGCTCAAATCATCCAATAACCTTCATTTCCTCTTTCCCTGAACTTCCTGGTTTCTCTTTTTAGGGCTTTTTAAAATACACTTTCACTCCCTGTGATTCAGTATCCCTGCTGTTGTGGGGGTTTTTGTTTGTTTGTTTTGCATGTTTGTTTTTTTTTTTTTGGGGGGGTGGGGTGGGGTGGTGTTGTTATGTGTCTTTTTTTTTTTATTTTCTAAAATAACTGTTTTTCTCCATTAAAATTGTGCTTACTGACCTCAGAGGGAAAGCATTTGGATCCCTGATGGAATCGTATATAACCTTACTCTTTAGTCCTGGCAGATTTTCTGTTTATCGAGGTTTCAAAGTAACTATAATGTAAACCAGTAGTATGCGACTGTGATTTTTTTTAGTATAAAGGACATTACTGCAGCCATGCAACGCATAAATAATACAGGATGTTTTAAGCATTCTGTTGCATGGCTTATCTCTATCATATCACCTAGTTTTTGTTTGAAATTCAACAGATTTTCTGTTAACCAAATTCACAGTGTTTTAATTGACATCAACTGATAAAGGCTCATGACAATGGGGTAGGGGAGGAGTACTGTGAATTTCATTTTTAAAATACTTCTCAGTGTGATAAGAATTAGTCAAACCCATTCTATCATCATAGGAAACACTGGATTCAAAGTCTAAGTAGTTTCTGGTATTCACCAGAATGGAAACGTTTCTTTATGCTTGTCAACAAGTCCTTTAGGAACATATAAAGAGTGTTATTAAAATACTTTTAACATTTGCTGATGTTTAAAGCTCACAAGACAAAATAAAGTTTACCATAAAAGTAGCAGGAAGAGAATGCTTGTCCAGGATAAGCCACTTGACACTAGAGACACATATGCATTTCCCTTACATACACTATTGAAATAATGTCCACACAAAATCCATTTGCAGCCCTGTATTTATGGAGCTAAGTGCCACCCTCAGGTAGCTCTAAACGCCACAAAGTGACCTATCTGTGTTCAGGCTGCACAAAGCATCGCTAGTGAGACCTAGACTGCAGGCGTGGAGAGCACTCGAGTGACACCAGCCCAATGGCAACCTTCCTTTCCTCAGCTCTGAGAACACTGTCTCGAGCCAGAGCCATCACCACCCTCAGTTGTAGGGACACCTGCTCAGGGAACCATCACCCACCTTGCTCTGCAAGTGCCAGCTGTGCTGGCCTGACAGGACTCTGCTCCGGGGGCAGAAGTACACAGAGCTCCTCACCCAAAGGTCTCATTGCAGTTCACCAAATTCCACAAACACCAAAGTGCTCTACGATGTCACGCTGAGCAACCCCTTCTCACCCAGATGAGTTATGCTGGTAGATGAAACGCAGTGACCTACCTTTAGATACAAGTAACAGAGTAGCTGAATCTGCCAAACTGAAGCTGCTTTCATCAGCTCTCCAGCCGCGCCCATCCCTACCCGACCCTAGGACGGACCCGCCGCGCTCACCTTCGGCCGGGGCAAAGACCTGCGGACGCGGCGGGAGCCCGCCGATGCGCTGCTGCTGCCGCCGTCGCTCTCCCCTGCACCGGGCAGAGGCTGCCGCGCTCCACAGCCGGCTCCAGGCCGGAGCAGCCGCGAGTGGGTGCAGCGGCCGTGCGGCGGCCGCCAACAACCTCCTGAGAGGCAACACCTGCGGAGCGCCGCGCGGCCGGAGCAGCTGCGGGAGGGGGCGGCGGCCGCCAGCAACCTCCTGAGAGGCGACACCTGCGGAGCGCCGCGCGGCTTTGCGGTGACGGCCCTCACCGGACAGCCCGCCCGCACCGCGGGGGAAGCCAGGCTGGCACTGCGCAGGTGTCACAGGGTGCTGCACCCCAGGTCTGCACCCACCTGAAGGGGGGTCCAGCGCCGGGAATCCTGTACCACGAGAAGGGGACACCAGAAAGTCCAAGCATTCCTCGGGTGAGGGCCCGGCGCAGCAGTTAGTCAGATGAACTCAAGTTTGGGCACCATCAAATGCTTGGTGCTGGGCCTGAAGGACAGAGGCAGTGTGTGCACCTCGGAGGGTGGCCCTTCTGAGGAAAGGTCAGGAGAGAGAAGAACAGTATTTGATACAAACCAGAGCTGACAACGTCTGAACGGAGAAAGAGCTCCAGGAAGAGTGAGCAGAGAGATCCTTTGGACACCAGTTGAGGCTGTGATATGTGATGAATACCTGAACAGCTCGGCTGGGCTCACTGATCAAAAAGAGATGCCAAAGGGACAACACTAATGGCAGTTCTGTCTCGACACAGTCTTCAGCATGACAAGGCTGATGCTGTGGGTGCCTGAAGGAACAGATCTTTCATTTTCTTCCAGAGCCAGGTATAGACTGTGGGCTCTGCTTTTGCATAAAGACCAGAATTAGCACAACTGATGACAGCTGCTAGTAATGTGAACAATTAAAGAGCATAGTTTTCACTTTATATTAAAAATTTTAAACATAGGATTCTGGTGATTTTTTAACTACATCACTGCTGAATGAAAATAAATATTTTTTTGCATGAGTCTGATCAGAACAGAAAGGTTTACATTAAGTTGCCAACAAATAAAACCTTATTAAAATTTAGTTTCCTGTTAGGCACTCAATTACAATTCAGCAAGATAAAAATCAAAATAGAAAAAAAAGTACACCAAAAAAAAGAGCAGGAAATTGAACAACAGAGGGAGACAGGGACACACAGAATCAGTACATATTCCAAAGAGCAGTATGCAAACATGGGAATGTTTCTTCTCTGGCTACAAAGACCTCACTCAATATTTGACTGACTGTGTCTTTAAGCAAAGCAACCCCTTCGAATTTTACCTCAGCTAGTTCCCTTATGGCCTCAAAGTACACTGAACCTACCTCCTCATTAGTATCTTTGATACTTTCACATGTGAATTTCCCAGGTTCTAAACCTGCTACATACCATGCACTGGCTGCTGCTGAGCCTTCAGTATAGGGGCCATAAGGGACAGGAGTGTGCTGTCTGTACCAGTGCAAAGGGACACTGCCTTTACATCACCTACACGTTCCTAGGAAAGCACTGTTATCCAAAGTAGTAAATTTAAAAATTAAAAAATAAAACAAAACCCAAACAACTGAACAACCCGTCTTGGAAAATGCAGAAATGAGAACCCTATGTGAACTTCCACCTCTCAGTCCATCTGCACAGGTGACAGATGCTGCCTACTCCCACACCAACACTCAGCAGAAAGGGAGGTTGCATCTATTTCATTTATTAAGTGGATAATGACTCCATATGCTGTCCTGCAGCCAAACAAGTAAAAATTATAGTGTACAGGCCAAATAACTTCCTTGGAATCTAGACACATAACTATGCATAATTCCCTTCTTAATGGTTATAAACAGACCAGAGCAATATATAAAAATAACATTCTACACAGAAGCGTGATTATAATCAACTATGTATGACATTTCTGTGCCATTTGGGTTAACTTTCAACAGCATTCTAACATAGCTTTTCATTTTTTTCATGTAATACCTTGCTCCAGTAATTTTATTTCAAAGTAGAAAACAACACATAAGGTCATGATTACTAATACACTTATATAAGTCAGGCCAAAGGCAAAAAAAAAATTCCAATAGGAACTCCCAAAAAAACCACTGGGCTAACACTGATGACACTTATTTCTTGTGTGATGACTGGAAAATAGAACGTAAACAGTAATAATTTTGTTGTTCACACAAGTTACAGTGAACTCCTGGGAGTCAGTGTGTTAAAGCATGCAAAATCCATAACTGAAATAGAACTTTGGAGATCAAATCACATCTCAGTTTGTGATTCAGTGCTGGAACTTGGGAAAGACAATTATCTTTGATGTGGTCAGTTTTTTCTGTTTACATAATGGTGGTAATGATACCTCATGGGACTCATTTAAGGGTTTAATAACTAACTTGTACACAAAATTTTCAAGTTGCTAATTATGATTATTTAGCTAAGTGTTAATCTAATACATATGTAAGGAAACAATATTAATGTATTCCCAAAGACGATTAGTATGATAATTATTACTAATGCCACATGCACAAGTGCAATTGTTCCTTCCCAGCCAAGGCATGATGTTTGTATGACATTAGGGGTACCTGACAGCAAAGGCATAGCACTGCACATTGAAAGTCATAACGCATAGAAACTATGCTTGAAGAGGAAATGCTTGAAAGGAAAATATGCTGGCAAGCACCCTCCGAAATGTCATAAAAAGCCCCATTTAGAATCAGTCTGAATCATTCAGACTTAGTGAGTTGCTAACTCTGCTGTGGGGCAGCAACAGAGCTGGTGAGGTCAAGAAGAAAGGAGTTCCATCATGGCAACCACAGAAACAGCAGCAGCAGTCCTGAGACAGAGGAAGAAGTGAGGAAGTAGCAGGAGTTCTGGGGAGAATGAAGGGGCACTGAGAGAGATCTGGGGAAAGAAATGCTATTGCCATTTTTCTCAGGTAACGTTTCACCCAGAAAAGACTGGGAACCACTGCACTTGGTACTGTCCTTGAAATAGAGCAAGGCTCTATTCTAGCAAACATGAATACATTAGGGAAGTGAATAATTGAGAAGACTTTGGAAGGCTCCGGGAAAAGAAAAATCCTGTAAACAAGATTGAGCAACAAGTCTTCGAAAGAATCCTTTTGTTCCCAGCACAATGCCCCTGAAATATGCTCTTTCAGAACAGTATTCATTTAAGATTAAAAAAAAAAAAAAAAAAAAGGAAAGCCAAGAATCCATTTTAAGGAAAAGAACACTTTTTTTACTGTTTGCATGCTTATTACCCAAACTGAAAGATCATTTCCTAACAGAGCCAGAAAAATTTTGTAATCGGCAAAAAAAAAATTGCATTGTTTGGCCTTCCATTGCCTAAAGGACAATACATCCTTTATGGTCTGTCCTGGTGCTTATGGGCAACCAACCAGAAAAAAAAAACCCAACAAACAAACCAACCTCTCAGGTACAGCTCACTGCTTCAGAACACATGTAGTTCCATCTGTAGGTAACAGTGAGTGTTCAGCTGCAGTTAGGAGTGATACATTCTCAGTTTCAAGTTGGCAAAAACCCACACCATCCATTTCCCTGAGGAGTTTTCAGAAAAGCCAGCTATCTGCCTCTGGCCAGCAGTACCTTCTGCAAAGGTGGGAAGAATGTGAAGAGGAAGCTACAGACAGGAAGCTCATGAGGGAAGGGCAACAGAAAGACAGGATGGCAGCAGCAGCCCAAGGTAGGAACATGGGTAAGATAGAGGTTTCAGTGGCCTTCACTCTTAGAGGGACTGACCGGCAGTGGTGGCATCATAGGATATTAGGATCAACTTTTCTGATTAGCTTATGGCTGTGTCAGATCAAAATGAAGTTTCAACCTATTAAGGATTTCCCTAACAAACAAAAATAGATTGCTATTAGCATATCAAACAAAAGCGCAGGTTTCATTTTACCAAGTAACATAGAAAAAAAGCTGTTAATACTACACTTCCTGCTCCTAAAGTGGACTTTCAGTATAGCCCTGAGGCTGTAGCAATTATTGTCACCTTTACTGAAGATTATTGCCAATCTACCTCTGCCCAGAAAATAGCTTGTCAATCTACTGTACCTAAGAATATCAGCTCTTCAAAATTATCATACCTTCAAAGTATTTTGTGACTCTAAAAGAATAGACACAATAGCAATAATAAAGAGGAATAAGGAAATTCTAGTTTCTGTAATGACAACTAATGGCTTCAGAAATCAAACATTAATACTGTACATTTTTACTTTCTCTCCCTGAGAAAATCTGCTTCTCTGTCAGTCCTCCCTTGAAATACAGAGTCAGCAAGGTACACACAAATTTGTGTGCACCTGAAATTCCTCAAGTTACAGAACAAGTATGAAAGTTGTCCCTTCTGACAGAAGGTTTCTGACACAATCCAAGTGTTGCCTGTTCTATCAGACCTGGTACACGGGCACACATGTATGGACCTGCACACAACCTGCTCCAAACTGAGGCCCCTGCCTACATCCAGCCAGCAAACTGTGGGCAAGAGAAGGAAGGTGGAAAGGAAGACTACTGGGAAGGGGTGCAGGGGAATGGCAAGAGCTGCTGGCTGGTAATATCAGGTTTAGGTTGGTTTGGGTTTTTGGTTCATTATGTGCTAAAATCCTAAAATGCTAAATGCTTTGTTAAAGTGAAGAGGGCTGTAGCAATGTGCACAGGTTTACAACGTGATCTGGAAAGTTTTCATTTTTCTTTCTCTCATACTAGCATCCTTGTTTTTCAGTCTAGAAAAGAGGAGGCTGAGAGGAGACCTTGCAATTCTCTACAACTACCTGAAAGGAGGTTGGAGCAAGGAGTGAACCAGCCTCTTCTCGATGACAAGTGGCAGGACTAGAGAAAATGGTTACAAGCTGTACTAGGGGAGGTTCAGGCTGGATTATCTGGAAATACTTCTTCACTGAAAGTGTTACCAAGCACTGGAACAGTCTCCCTAGGGCAGTGGTGAAGTCCCCATTCCTGGTGATGTTCAAGCAGTGTGTGGACCTGGCAGTTAGGGACATAGTTTAGTGTTGACCCTTCAGTGCTGGGTTGAAGGTTGGACTGGAAGACCTTGGAGGTCTCTTCCAGCCAGATATATTCTATGATTCTGTGATTTATCTCACTGTATCTAAGTCTAAAGTACTTAGTTACAGTAAACTAAGTACTAAAGTAAATTGTTTTTAAACTCTACTCAAACCCCTAAATCAGTTTTTGCAGCCTACTATACACATATTTCTCAAAGTAAAAATAAAGTAGCTTTAAAAAAAACCCCAAAACCAGAATTATAATTAAGACGCCTGTATTCTGGCTGCAGTCAACAGTAAGAAATACAATGTACTGTAAGGCAAACTACAATTAAACATATTCATGGCATACAACATATTAAAATTAGATGACAAATCTAAGATAAAAGTGACATTTAAGTGAATGATTTCCATAGTCTACGTCCCCATATGTTCTCAGTGTTCAAATGCTGTCTCTCTGATAATATCACACTGACATTGAAGCCCACAGAGATTCCTTCCGGGGCACTTAAAAGTTTTCTATTAATAACTAATGAAATACAGTGATTTATTGCAGTATGTTTATACAGTGCTCTTCCTGCTTTGAAACTAAATCCAAAACTACACCATGAATGAGCAACATAAGATGCTCCCTGAAGGGTGCCAGTGGTGTGGGTGATATATTTCTTGTCTCCCCAGAGGTGAAGTATGTCACATCCTCAGTATTTCCAATCTCACCCGTCTGCAAAGCTACTGACTATTCCCAGAGCAAAATATCTCATATTCACACATGCTTTTTATGTGCTATGGGACTAACAAAAGCAAAGCAAACCAAACCCCCATTTTTCAAGCATACATAAATCAAAACCTAAAAGTTGAAGAAACATACACAAATAAATTCATCTGAAAAAAAATAATTTAAGCAGCTCTAATGTTGGGCTTCTAGTGTGTCTATCAGAAAAATACAGTGAGGCAAGCAGTCAATTTGGGTTTCACTGACTTGGAGGCAGCAGGCCCATTGACTTTAATGAGGCCAGGATTTCACTGTGCATTTAATCTGGGAAAATCACAATATTCTTATAGGACAAGGCTGGGCAGGGCAGTCTGCTTACATGATTGAAAGGGACGCACAGAAGTGTACCGACTATGTCGCCAAGACACACAAGCCATATTTTGAAGGAATGAGAATCCAGTACAATGTAGTGCTATATATTGCATTGAAGGCTTTTTTGCTGCAGTCATGATTAGGATCTATTATTACAGGTTTTTATTAAAATTATACATAATTGTAATTAATAATATGTTATTACATCCTCCTTTATGTGAGAAGTAATGAATGTCCTTAATTAAGCAAGGAAACAAACTTGTAGGTGAATACAGGCTTGTGCAGGTTGTGATCTATCACAGAGAAGCATTTATCATCCTATGGACTGTTTCAGAGCAAAAAGACAGGGTAGCATTTTCTATGCTTTTTTACCAACATTAACTTTAGAATCACAGAATGCCTTATGTTGGAAGGGACTTTAGAGATCATCTACTCCAGCCTCCCTGCACCTCTCATCTAACCTGGCTTTGAACACCCACAGCGAGGAAGCATCTGCAACCTCCCTGGGCAGCCTATTCCGGAGTCCCACCATGTTCATACTGAGGAACTTCTTCCTAAGAGCCAGTCTAAACCTACTCTCCCTCAACTTAAAACCATTCCCCCTTGTCCTGTTGCTAGACACCCTTATGAAAAGTCCCTCTTCAGCCTTCCTGTAGGACCCCTTCAGGTATTGGAAGGCAGCTCTAAGGCCCCCCAGCGTCTTCTCTAGGCTGATGAACCGCAGCTCCATCAGCCTATCCTCATAGCAGAGGTGTTCCAGCCCTTGGGCCATCTCTGTTGCTTTTTTTGTTTGAAATACAACTTAGAAAGATATCCAACAGGTTAAAAATTCTTGAGTTCTATTTCATTTATGTAAATTTTCATAAGTAGTCATTTAGGTATGCACATTTTCCAGTAGTTCACAGGTAGTTCAGATCAGGGAAAGCTGCAGCATAGGTGCAACTCACTCAGCCATATGCTGCTTTCCTTAAGTAACACATTATACAAAAAAAAATAAATATCTTGTGACAG
Organism: Indicator indicator; assembly: GCF_027791375.1. Taxonomy (NCBI): domain Eukaryota; kingdom Metazoa; phylum Chordata; class Aves; order Piciformes; family Indicatoridae; genus Indicator; species Indicator indicator. The sequence goes on from NC_072027.1 coordinate 15,056,974, forward strand.
ATTGTTTTGACAGCTAAAAAAGATTTAATTTTTTTGAATGCATTTGACTGAAAGGCAAAAATGTTAGATAGATGTTAATTTAGCAGATGTCTAGTTTTGCATCACCAGCCTGAAACAGGCAATTTCTAGCAAGTCTCCTTGCTGTATCACAACATGAAATCCTATGAATTCCATACGGATATGCCTTTCACAAACTTCAAATGAGCCATTCTCATTCAAAGGGAAGTAAAATTGTTGTGAGAAGATGGTACCACCTGGTTGTACTTCTGATCAAGCAGCTAAACACATCCAGAGATAATAAAACTGATACACTATCATCCACATGCAGTCTGGAACAAAAGAACATTATTTGAGACTATATGTTAAAAGCATTAATTTACATGAGAGGAAGAAATGAGATGGTCTCCTAAACCCCATACAGACTCCTGCAAATCTAATTATCATATGGATATACATGGACATAGGACTTCTTTTTTTTTTTTTTTTTTTTTTTTTTTTTTTTTTTTTCCCTGCAGAAAAGTTAAATTCTGGTTTTGTATTGGTTGTAAAAGAAACTGAACTGACTATCGCTTTACTACAGCTGCTGTTGCTAACACAGTTACCTACAGTTTTGGGAAACTTTGGAATTCGATCCCTATCATAAAATCCATTTTGATGGTTTCATGGCTTCAAAGAGTTATACTGCATAAAAGAAATTTGAAGCAGTGAGAAGATTTCCTAAAACCAGTATAACATAGTTGGCTATAATTATTTTCAGTCTCATTGGTGGCCAAACTTGTTCTGTGCATTTTTATTTTGGATTTCAATATAGTATTGTTGTTCCCATTTTACAGAAAAGGCAACAGAAATAAAAAGATTAGATTACATGGGAGAAGAGGAACCATTTACTACCGATTTATAAAAGATCCTAGCTTTCAACCCACAAGCTGGAAAATCTGTTTCTGAAATACGTGTTCACTAACACTGCCTGATCTCTAAATAATGAGGATCAACGATATTTACCTGCTTAACAGGATACTATGAGACAATTCTAATTCTTGAAAGGGTACTTAAAAATGACACTCTCTGATTTATATTGCTTATATGAATTGCATTTACCTGTTCTAGTCATGGTCTACATGTTGTGACAAGCCTATGCATTACTGACATTGAACCCAGACGTAAAATCTGCAGTTTTGAAAATGAAAAACCTGCTTCCTCAGGAACAACATTCAACTGCTCCAGATTCCTCATCAAGTTTTTCACCTTATACTAAGTAGACACCTGTTACTTCATAACCCTGATTCAGTTTTAATTCTTAAGGAATTGTTTGGGTTGGATCTTTTCATTTTTTTCTTCTGTATATCTCCTTTTTCTTTTTTTTTTTTTTTTTAGTATATCTTTGTATCTTTACAACGTGAAGGAGAAAAAAAATGAAATAAAATGCGGAGATGAATTTTATTACAAGTAGTAAATCATCATGGGATATATTGAGCATCTGTTTATGATTCACCCTTACGATGTGGTCCTGGCTGTTTATATATACTCCTGACCTTGCTAATGAGGCTGTGTGGAAATACCATCAAATGTTTGAGACAGATGCCAAACACCTGCAAAACCTGCTGTAAGTTGATGCTTACAAGCTTGAATCCATCTGCTTAACTTAACAGAAATCTTCTTACAAATAATGAAAACCCTTACTAATGAAGATATTCTTTAGTATTATTCTTCATCATTCATGACTGGTATAATTATTCATTAATACTGACTATTTTAATTTTGCTTATTATTGTACTACATAAAATCAATACAGAACAATAAATCTTTGTATAGATCTCATCTTGATCACAAAAAAATTGTGTTTAAATTAAAACAACCCTTCTTGCTCCTGGACTGACACAAATGAAAAGCCAGCATACAGGAATGGATCAATTGAAGGCATTTCTAGAGCTCCTTTGAACAGAAGATAACAGCAGTGTCTCGGTATCCCTATTACCCATGGGGTTGGGGGGAGGGATTGCTCTTGCATTTTCATTGACATGTCAATTACTTGGAAGGGGAGCAGGAATAAAGCCTAAGGGTGTTGAGTTATAAATTAGGACACTCGAGTTGACAAAGAGATTAGCTCAGTCTTTGAGGAAGGAAGAAAGATAGACTTCTATAGAATACCCTCTATCAACTGAGTCTTCTTTCACCTCTGAATGGTGCTTTAAGACATTCTGCAAAAGTATGACAAACTTCTTGTCCTGACAAAACTGCCCTGCTCAGACAAATATTAGGAATTAAAGAGAAATAAGACTCTATCCCAAGTTTAAACAAAAACAAAACAACAACAACAACAAAAGTATTATCGAACACAAGAAAACCCTCCTGTGTTGAATTTTCCATACATCTACTGAATTTAAACTAAATACACTTACATTAAACCCAAAAAGCTCAAAATGCTAAAATGCATTTTGTATTCTATTGTGCAGCAATTCCTGACCAATTACAGCCTTAAAAACAAGGTAAAACCTCCAAAGCAAGATTGTTTAACTAAACCCCACTTGAATAGTTTAGTGAGGTTTAGAAACTCTCATTTCTAGTACAGATAATACAGTACTGAGGCCAAGTGACAAGAGAAATAAATTGGAGTTTGGAAAAGCAAGTCATATTCTGAAATTTGCTTCAGGTCATTTGCCTCTTTCTTCCTCAATGTTCTCATCTGTAAATGGAGATAATGACACTAACCTTTTCTATACAAACACTTTGCAACCAACTGATTACAAGCTGCATGCAATAGCTAAGTATCATCATTGTAAACAGTAGTAGAAATTAGAAAAGTCAAGATATGTGGAAAACTGCCATTATGCAAACTGTTTATGCAGCATTTTGATGATGAAAAAGATGTGCTGATATGCCCCCCTAAGTTCTAAAGAACATCAGCAGACCATACCACTGTAAATCAGTCTATTTCCAATAATGCTGTTAAGCCATGCATGCAACCTTCCCTAAAACACATTCATTTTTCCATTTTCACAGATTGAATGCAGAGAAATACCATCTCCTAAACAGGCTTCATTTTACAGAAGTCTCCTTCTATACTTTCATTATTTTCCCCCACATTTTTATTAAGTCCTCACAGAGTCTTTATAATCTAAGTGCTGTTTTTCACACTTTTATTTTCATCTATGTGTTTAAAAACTTCAGCTGTACACAGAGACCCACAACCTAGGAATATGCAGTGGGTTTAGAAAGAGGCTCAGGCAGAAAGCAACATACAATAAACCCTTGAAATGAAGAGTTCACTGGGACTGGCTATGGGGAACAAATGCTTTTCTCAGCAGTCTAACAGATACGATATTTAAGTGGACACTGGATCAAACAGTTGATACTCAGTTCTCCTGCTCTGTGGCACATGAGTTTGACCTATTGAAGGGTTTATTAATAAACCTGGGATACAGGTACAAACGCTCTGCAGATCTGAATGTCTGAACAGAAAAAAACCCCAAATATTTAGCACACCTAATGCTATTTATTTACATCTGTTTTCCATTCAGCTCTTTCGACTAGACAGACTACTCAATTTCTGTAATATGTAGAAGCCAGATTCTGGACAGTATGACAAGTTGATATTGTGCAAATATTGCCTCATTTGGAGGAAACATTCTGCTGTGGACAGTTGAAACTTGGGTACAAGCCATTTCCACTGAAAGAGAAATCAATTTAGCGAATTGCTTTTTTTGTCTATCCATCTTAAAGTTACATTTTGCACCCACATTATCTTTAAAATTAAACTGAGAGCAAACAATTATTGAAAAATGTTTATGAATATGAATTAGGAGGCACCTCAATTCAATAGACATTTCCATTTCAGAAAGTTGAACAAAAAGGGTTGCATTATCAAATTCAATAGCCACAAAACAGGCTAATTCTCCAGTCCTCTGCACTGTGTAAGATTTTGTTGCATATTTAAACAGTATACAAGTATTTTATTGTTAACACTATTCTCATACATTTCCTACAGTATGGGTATTTTCAAAATCAAGCTCCTTTGTATATTACTTCAGAGTGAACTTGGAAGTGTTGCCAAATCCAGAAATGACAAATAGCTGGTTTTATTTCCTCCTTCACATTTGTAATTTTGATGCTGACAGAAGCACAATGCTATACACTGAGCACTATCTATGTTTCTAGTTAAAATGCATCCATCTGCTGTGTGACAAAATTATTAGTAAGGTAGATTTTGTTTATATAGAATTTATGTCTCTCATAACAGAAAAATGCAAAATAACCCCCACATAACTTAATAATTAACTATCATAACAAGAAACTTATCAAAGTGACATACTTGAACTACAAAACTTCAAAATGGTAGAATCTGTACAGTATTGTGATCATTCCATCCTGTGTGTTCAGCTGATTTAGGGTTTCTACAGTTGTGTGTTTCATAAATAGGAACATTACAGAGAGTTTTTCACCTGGAAAGTAAGAACAAATCAAATTAATATTATACTCTGTTCTGTCTCATGAATTTACCAGCATCTGCAGAAGTTTCAAGATACTTATATTTTGTTTTCTGGAGCTTGCTTTGCTCTTTATCAATACAGCCATTTCCCCACCCCCAATTATTGCAAGTTAATTTTGCTTTTTATTTTAATTCATAGGGTTCAGAGAAAAATAAAAATTAAAGTTACTGTACCTTAACAAATGCACCTAAAGTGGCACTACTTTTGCATGCATGAAAGCTCAAAGCCTCAACAACTCCCATGAGCAATTACTCTTCTAACACTAATTAGATATTTGCTAATTAGTGTCTGATGTGTGAAATGAAAAACATTTTGAAGCCGAAATGGATAGGGTCTAGAAAGATAGCAGCGCTATCCCAATTCCCTTTTTTCTGTTATCATATTTCATAAATATTAATAAGATCACATGATACTACCCCTTCTCTAAAATGATCGTTCTGAAAGAAGTCTATTGTTTGGTATAATAGGCCTGTGTCAATATTTTGCATTCAGTGTAAAGCACTCAATGGAGGGAAGTGTTTTCTCTCAATGTTAGATGTCACATTTCATGCATCATTTTTGTCCTGCATTAACTGATCCCTCTTTTTAAGAGTTTATCGCACTGAAACTAATAATGCAAACAGTATTGAATAATCCTTTACATTTCTGAATAATCTTGCTAAATGTGTTTAATTTCAAATGTATCTGGGACAAAATATAAATTATGATTTTTTTTTTCTTAAGCAGATACTGATAACATCAAATTAGTGTCTCTCCTTGTCATTTCCAGAAAGGGTTTTGGAATGTTAGATTAGTTAAAATGCATTGTCTCTCAAAAAGTAACCTAGACATTCATACTACAGATGTTTGAACAATTCCTATTTTTGGTCATGCATAGAAAATTGTTCCAAACTACCAGAGTGAGTTACCAGCATCATTTAATGATACAAAACTATTTATCTATCAGAATGTTAATATTTATAACCAAGAATGAGCTTCAAAGAAAAAAAATAATCATTGACATCATATGAATAACTTCAGATAAGGAAGTTAATTCCAAAGAGGAGTACTGAAGTGCTGCTTTAACTCCTCACCTGTAAATACTGGCCATATCACAAATTATATCTAATCACAGGATTGATACCCAAATTTTAAATGGTAGGTAAGTATGAATTGACAAAGGTGACATTGAAACATAATAATCACTAGATTATCACTTTCCTCAGGCTGACATTTTGTGATTATAATAATACCAATCAAGATGATTAAAATGATAATAAAAGGCAAGTTCTAAGCAGCAGAATAAAACAGACACAGGCAAGGTAATATATGGCAAGTGAAGCTACAGTTTTGCATTACACTTTTTCAGTGACATTTCTTCATTTCAGGTAGAAGTCAGGCTGTTCATTAGTTCCAAAGAAGTTTCTGAAACAGATACTGACTCTTCTACTAGTCCAATATGTTTTTCATTTTTCGTGTATTCTACAGTCTTCAATATGTATTTATCCCAAGAAAGTAATTTATACCTCCCATTATTTTGATACTTCTATCTAACTTTCATAATTGAGGCATCACAACATTCTTCACACTGATATTCAGGGCAAATCCAGATTTCACTTAAATCTGTTTGCTTAATAATGTAAATGTATTAAGGTCAACTATGATAGCTCTGCTTTCTACCCTTAAATACAGCTCCCTTCCTTAGCAAACACTATGGGTTATCTTCTAGAACCTACTGAAATAGTTTGCCATTTCCAACCCTAAAGATCACTTCTGTAACAGACAGTGAAAGGGATACAAAGGAAACAACACAGTTCTGCTTACACCCACATGGAAGGGTACACTGAGGTGGACAGCAGTCTAAGACAGATGACTACTTTTTCTGTGATTATACAGATAAGGAAGAACCAACTGAGACAGAATCACAGAGTTACAGAATTAACCAGGTTGGAAAAGACCTTCAAGATCATCAAGTCCAACCTATCACTCAACACCATCTAATCAACTAAACCATGGCACTAAGTTCCTCATCCAGACTTATTTTAAACACTTCCAGGGACAGTGACTCCACCACCTCCCTGGGCAGCCCATTCCAATGGCCAGTCACTCTTTCTGTGAAGAATTTCTTCCTAACATCCAACCTAAACCTCCCCTGGCACAGCTTGAGACTGTGTCCTCTTGTTCTGGTGCTGGTTGCCTGGGAGAAGAGACCAACCCCCAGCTGGCTACAGCCTCCCTTCAGGCAGTTGTAAGATGGCAATAAGGTCACCCCTGAGCCTTCTCTTCTCCAGGCTAAACAACCCCAGCTCCTTCAACCTTTCCTCAGAGGGCTTGTGCTCCAGACCCCTCACCAGCTTTGTTGCCCTTCTCTGGACACATCTTTCTTAAACTGAGGGGCCCAGAACTGGACACAGTACTCAGGGTCTGGTCTAACCAGTGCAGTCTAACCAATGCTGAGTACAGGTGCAGAATGACTTCCCTGCTCCTGCTGGCCACACTATTCCTGATATAGACCAGGATGCCATTGGCCTTCTTGGCCACCTGGGCACACTGCTGGCTCATGTTCAGCCTACTGTCAATCAGTACCCCCAGGTCCCTTTCTATCTGGCTGCTCTCCAGCCACTCTGTCCCCAGCTTGTAGCGCTGCATGGAGTTGTTGCGGCCAGTGCGTAGAACGTGGCACTTAGATGTGTTAAATCTCACACTGTTGGACTCTGCACATCTGACCAGCCTGTCAAGGTTGCTCTGCAGAGCCCTCCTACCCTCTAACAGATCAACACCTGCTCCCAGCTTGGTGTCATCTGCAAACTTACTGATGATGGACTCAATCCCCTCATCCAGATCATCAGGAAAGATATTGAATATGACTGGGCCCAACACTAATGCCTGGGGGGCACCACTAGTGACAGGCTGCCAGCTGGATGTGGCACCATTCACCACTGCTCTCTGGGCCCAGCCTTTCAGCCAGTTCCTAACCCAGCGCAGAGTGCTGCGGTCCAAGCCACAGGCTGACAGCTCACCCAGGAGTTTACTATGGGGGACAGTGTCAAAGGCCTTGCTGAAGTCCAGGTAGACTACATCCACAGCCTTCCCCACATCCCCCAGGTGGGTCACCTGGTCATAGAAGGAGATCAGGTTGGTCAGACAGGACCTGCCCCTCCTAAATCCATGCTGGCTGGGCCTGATCCCTTGGCCATGCTGCAGGTGCTGTGTGATTACACTCAAAATGACCTATTCCATAGTCTTGCCTGGCACTGAGGTCAGGCTGACAGGCCTATAGTTTCCAGGTTCCTCCATCTGGCCCTTTTTGTGGACGGGCATCCCATGGGCCAGCTTCCAGTCACCTGGGACAGATGCGTATGACAGATGTATATGACATGATACAGCACATCTGAATGGTTTTCTTTGATTTGGTTGGTTTGGTTTTGCATTTTGGTACACCAAACTCAAGAGTTTCCAGGTTCCTATTACATACTTCCTTAAACAGTTACACACATCAAACCTTCCTCAACTTTGCCTTAGGAATCATTCTCCTTCCAAGTCTGTGACAGAAATCCCTAAAGGCAACTCCACTGAGAAGACCATTGACTCCTTCTTTGCCAATAAGCACAACGTCTATTAGTTACTTCTAGATTGGAGACTTGTGTAGCTGAGGAAGACCTGATGCTGGCTATAAAAGCCACTCAGAGGTTTAACAAGTTGCAGTGTTCAGGAAACTACAAACAGATACCAAGCACACTTATAATCTGATCTTTCACTGCTCTGGATACAATGAGGATATCTGTCCAACAAAATGCGGAAACTGATTCTCCTTCAGGCAGACCACTTGCAAGACTGAAAGGAATCCCTGAGTATTCTCAAGCATTATAAAATAATAGAAAAAAAGTCTGTGCTAGCATATTTTTGATGAAAGTTTTACCAATATTTGTAGAGCTCAGGTAGGTTATGCAGCTGCCTCAATGAGAACTGAAGTCAAGAAAGTGTGAAAGCTGAGGTAAGCAAGAATTGCTATTTCTGGTAGAGTGTCCTAAAACAATTGATCATATACTCACTGCTAAAATTCAGCTGCGGTAGTGTCAAAGAAAATCTACATCATTGATGTGTAGAATACTAAATATCTGCATCAACCTGTTAAAGATATATCATTACTGTATTAAAATATTTAATATTCAGTATCTAATTATTTTAATTTCAACTGCTTTCTTGACACTCCTGCAGTACACATGTATGGGGTTGCAGCATAGAGCTAATCACCTTCACTGTATGGCCTTTTAAAAAATCCACTAATTAAAATGAAAGTTTGATAGGACTTATTTTGCTTCTTCCTAAACATCACCTAAATGTTTAGGAAGAGGCTTGTCTAGTAACTCATAGGAGCTCATCACTTTCTCTGCTATGTCTGCCATTTCTTTGTGAAATATAGAATTAGCTGAGTCTCCAGAAAGGTCAATTTCTTATGCTTCACTTCTTTATCAGGGAATTTTTTCCTAAGGAACACAGAAAAAGTCAGAGCAGGAAAAAATTCCACCCTTTATTTAAAATAAAAGAAAATGTTCTAAAATGTTTCTGTTAGGACCAACTATTTATTCATTTCACTGTCTAGAGAAAGAGTAATAGCTTAAGTTTCAAGATAATGAAACTCACTTTCTATGAAAATGAAATGGTATTATATCATGTAATAAATGATTGTTTCTGCATTTTCTCTCTCAGTAACAAAATTTGACTTTCATTGCCAAAGTTTAATTATTGAACTTTTTATCTAAATAAAAAACAGAGAAGAATAATTTGTCACAAGACTGATTTTATACAGTTGTTAAAAGTGTTTATACAGGAACACATTTTTAGTAGGTATTAAAAGCATTTAATTGCCTTGAATTCACATGGCTGCAGATCTTTCTACACCTTGCTGTAGAAAACCTAACTACATTTGCATGGACCCTGCTATTTTTTATCAGACGAATTTAAGTCTTTCACACAATTCCATTGTACTTTGGAACTGTTCAAGTTTCTACATTCTCCTTTTTTCCCCCCAAATATTTCCAAATGCATGAGTTTTTACTCCAAGAATGAAAGTCTTGCATGACTGAAACTTACTGAGCTGAACATTATGCTTTAATGTTCCTTCTAATGGATGAAATGGGGAATGTCTTATAGAACAAACAAAAAACCCAACCAAACAAAAATTCACCCAACCCTTGACAAAATCCAGCCAAATCTAAACCAAAAAAGATTCCACAAATGACAGATAAGAGTTGGTTGATAAGCCATATGGTACTATCATCACCAAATCCCACAGAGCCAGTATCAACATGCTCTCTTGCACCAGTCCTAAAAGTTGGTAGCAAAAAGGTTCAGGAAATTAAACAATTTTGTGTGTCCCCATTATGACCACAACTGTTTCTAAGACTGATCTCAACCAGTTTAACTCTATGGATCTGTGACATTTCTATCATACTTGTAGATGTTTCATGGGAGGTCAATAGCAGGAACTGTTCTGGGGAAAGAGAAACTAAATAAAAATCTCATGCTTTCATATCACATTATTACAGATCATAAAAATGTTTAAATATTTCAAGGTAATTCATTAAAAATAGGTATTGCTATAAGGAGTTCAAATAGTTTATTAAATAGAGTCTTTAAGTACATATAGGATTCATGGGTTTTGTATTTATTTTCACTTTTTCTGGTCTTTGGTTATCCTTTTATACACAGTAATATTTGCTAAAGGGAGACTGAACTCCTGGGGAGGAGAAGGGGTTAGCAGTGTACATGGGTCCCAGACAACTCACTGTATAGATGTGCTGCCAGGATGCCCAGGCTAAAGTACAGTTCAGTACGTACTGAGTAAGAGGAAATGCGATGGCAAAGGAGATGGAGAGCTCAGCTGCATGCTCCTGCTTGTGCATTTGCCCAGCCCAGGAAACTGGGACATTTAAATAAACTGTCAGGTAGGTGCTGAACAACTAGAGTTACTGTTCTGTTACCCCATGCAACTCACTGCCACACTATCACTAGGGTAAAACACCTGAACACTGACATACACCTGGTATGGAAATACCAAACAACAAACAATCACAATCACAGTCAGATTACAAAGAATAAAATTGTTAATCTGCATAAATCCTCAGGCTACCACCAATCTCTTGCTAAGGATTAGATTTTTCCACTTAATAGTTAACATATTTATAGTTCTCATATACATACAGGAGTATGTTAAACATTACTATGACATCATTGCTTTCATGCAGTAGAAACAGAAGCTTGACTGGTTGCACTGAATTCCTAACTCAACAGTAAAATTCCCCTGGTAATAAGTTGCCAGACAAAGACCTAAACCAGCTGTGTAGACATGGCTATGATATTAGCTACAAATGATGCAAAGGAGCTGTCTCAGCACTAGGGTTGTAAAATACAACCATACTGGCATATTACTTCATTTTGTAACTTCAACGTGACAGGTTTAAAAAGAGCCACACAGATGATCAATAGCAATTCTTGATGGTACTTTTGCTGTTTCAAACTTGTTTTTTCTTTACTGTTTTTATATTCACTACACCCAAAGGATTAACATCAGTCTCCTTTCACAAATTATTTCAATTTAAGAAAATATACACATTCACTTTCCATCTCCATAAAAATCTGTGAGAAATATTCTTACTGCATTGTTATTATTCATGCCATCATCGATGCTATCACCAGTATAAATAAATGCTTGTTGGGAAGACAGAAGCCATGGACAATCCTATCAGAATCAGACAGCAGAGCTCTTGCTGACTTGTTTAACAATGTTGAAGCAGATGCCAGCAGAAGAGGCGCTGCCTGTGCCTATGAAGGCACCAGGGTTTATGCTACCCCACAGCACAGGCTCTGACCATGCCAGCCTTTGTCTGGACTTGTCCTGGCCTTGCTGAAGCTTTGCTTTGAGCTCCAACAACAGGGTTTTTAATAAGCAAGTAGCTAGTGTTTGATTTGTTTTACTTTTCCTTAGCTTTGTCTGCTTGTGTGAGATAACCATAGTTTTAAAGTAACCATAGTTTTAAAGTAATTGTAATGACAGGTGATTAAGCCCAGGCAGCATTTAGTATTTCTGACCCTAGCATGCTGACAGAGCACACTGCAGCACAGGCACGACTGCAAAGACAGGGGCACAGGTGACACGGGGAACCACTCCGGGGGGCAGTTAAAGCAAAACAGACCTGGGAGGTGAGTAAAGTTGCTTTTAAGAGTAACAAAGAGAAAAATGAACAAGTCTACACCACACAAGAGACACTGCATATACAGTAAATTCCCAAGTTACACAAAGCAGCAGAGCAGCAAAGGAGCAAAATGCAAAAGCATGTCAGAACGTTAACAGGAGCCCCAAGTGTTCCCTAGAGTGAGTAGCACAAAAAAACCCACTGACACCAACGTCATGCTCTTCCCAGCAGAAGAGAAAGATGAACTCCCCACCAGCAGTGCCATACCCTCCTGCCACAGAGTGACTCATCAAAACCTCCTGCAGTGAAATCCACAGCCATGGCACCCAGGGGCAATGGAATGTACCAAAATGTGAGAAAGGAAGGGGTAGAGCCTAGGTAGTATGCACAACATTTTTAATTCTATTATTATTGAGAATTGTATTATTTAATGGCTTTTTATTGAGATTTTTCCTGTAACAGCTTTCTCTCTTCTCTATTTCCTTATTTTTCTGTAATAGCTACATCTGGCCTAACAGTAATTTTTTGTTAGCTTGCTACGATTTCAATTACAGTAACAACAAATTCTTGACTTTACATATTCTTTTTTGCCTGTAACAAATACTTGGGTGATAAAAATAAGGAGCTAATGTGCAGATAAGGCTAGGACCACAGTTCTCCAGTGGAACTGTGAGCTTCAACAAAAAAGGAGATCCAAACCATCTTATGCTTCCCTAAGAGAAGGCAACAAAAGCAGAATGTATTCTTTTACTTATTCATGTTCAAAATCCATATAGATTTTGATTTGAAAGGCTAACTGTGTGATGAAAGAACAGAAGGAAAACATATGTCTAAAGAAGCACTGTTAAAAAAATACTTTAGAAAAATGTTTCATCGCATAAACTCCCCCAACTTCAGGAGCTATTTAGCTAGATATTTGTGCAGAACCAACAGGAAAAAATGACTGAGTCATTCCCAATGAGTGCGAATTGGCAGGTCTGCACAGCTCAGCACTGGCTCTGTTGCCAAGTGTCATGCTTCATACAGAAGACTCACGCATCAGGTGTCCATGTCACACTTTTATTTCACTCTGCATAAATCTCACACAGAGATATCTTGACAAGGTTTGTTTTATGCCAACATAAGTACTCCATAAGCATTGCTCTGATGGGAACTGGGAAGACCAAGAGCTGGCAGCGAGATCAGCTTAGGTGCAGTTTTGATTCCTACATCTGATGTGGAAGTTACCCAGCAAACTTGTGCCAGTTGTTGCTAGAGCATCAGCACTCACCCAATAACTTGAATGTGATGTCCTGGGAGCTTCAACAGCCTGAGCAGTCATGGCTATGCTCTGCTGCACCAGCAAATCTAATACAGGTTGACCTTGGTAATATTTCTGCTTTTAGGCTCTGGAGAAAACTTCTTTGTGTTTGTCAAATGAATGATATAATGAAACCTGTCATGTGGCAAACCACATTCAAACAGATCTCAGTATGTCATGTAACCAGCATTTCATCACAGTATCACAGTACATTAGAAGTTGGAAGGGACCTCCAGAGATCATCAGGTCCAAGCACCCTGCCAAAGCAGAATCACCTAGGGTAGTTTGCACAGGAATGCATCCAGATGGGTTTTGAATGTGTCCAGAGGACACTCCACAACCTCTCTGAGCAGCCTGTCCCAGTGCTCTGTCACTCTCACTGTAAAGAAGTTTCTCCTCATGTTGAGGTGAAATCTCCCATGTTCAAGCTTGTACCCATTGTTTCTTGTCTTATTATTGCACACTATCAAAAAGAGCTTGGCCCCCTCCACTTGACACCCACCCCTCAGATATTTATACACCTTGATCAGATCCCTTCTCAGTCTTCTCAAGACTAAACAGCCCCAGATGTCTCAGTCTCTCTTCATATGGAAGGTGCTCAAGTCCCCTAATCATCCTTGTGGCTCTCCATTGGATTCTCTCCAGCAGGTTCCTGTCTCTCTTGAACTGGGGAGCCCAAAACTGGACACGGTATTGCAGGTGTGGTCTCACCAGGGCAGGGCAGAGCAGAGAGGGAGAATAAACTCCCTAGACCTGCTGAACACCCTTTTCTTGATGCACCCCAGGATCCCATTGGCTCTCTTCGCCACAAGGGCACATGGTTTTCCCATGGAGAACTTGCTGTCCACTAAGACTCCAAGGTCTTTCTCCGTGGAGATGCTTTCCAGCAGGGTAGCCCCTAACCTGTACTGGTGCCTGTTGTTATTCCTCCCCAAATGCAGGACACTGCACTTGTCCTTACCGAACTTCATGTGGTTTGCCTGCACCCAACTCTCCCGTCTGCCCAGATCTTGTTGGATGGTAGCACAGCCTGACAGGTGTCAGCCACCTCCCCCAGTTTTGTATCATCAGTGAACTTGCTGAGGGGACTCTCAATGCCCTCAGCCATGCTGTTGATAAAAATACTGAACAAAACTGGACCCAGTACTGATCCCTGGGGAACACCACTGGCCACAGGCCTCCAAACTGACTCTGCCACTGATGACAACCCTCTGAACTATGTTGTCAAGCCAGTTTTCAATCCACCTCATGGACCAACCATCTATTCTGTATTTCTTGAGCTTTTCTATGAGGGTATTACGAGAGACACTATCAAAAGCCTTACTGAAGTCAAGGTATGTGACATCCACTGCTCTTCCCTCATCTAGCCATTTGGTCATGGTTTCATAGAAGGCTATCAGATTAGTCAGGCAGGATCTCCCCTTGGTAAATCCATGTTGACTACTCCTAATAACCTTCTTGTCTTCCATGTGGTTAGAGATGACCTCCAGGATGAGCTGCTCCATCATCTTCCCAGGGATGGAGGTGAGGCTGACTGATCTGTAGTTGCGTGGATCCTGCTTCTTGCCTTTTTTTGAAGATTGGAGTGACATTTGCTTTCTTCCAGTCATCAGGCATCTCTCCTGTTCTCCACAACTTTTCAATGATGGAGAGAGGTTCAGCAATAGTATCAGCCACCTCTCTCAGCACTTGTGGATGCACCCCATCAGGGCCCATGAATTTGTGTGTCTTCAGATGGTATAAGAGATCTCTAAGCTGGTCCTGACAGACCAGTGGAGTGTCCTCTTCCCTCCAGATCTGTTCCCTTGCTTGGAGAGACTGAGGTTCCTGAGGGCTGGTCGTAGGAGTAAAGACTGAGGCAAAGAAGGCTTTATTCTGTTCAGTGCTTTAAGTTCACTCTTTTCTACAACACTCACGTTTTGTTTAATTCTGTCTATATTTTATTCTATTTTGTCACATCTGATTAACCTCTGTTTGAAACTCTTAACCATTAACACACTGACTCTCTTACTATCTGTTTCGAAGCTCCATGGATAAATCATGTGCTTGGAGCACTGCCTCAGTAATCAAATTGTCTGCCGAGAGTGCAGATTCATGCTGTAATTTTTGCTGCTGGTGAACCCAGTGTAAACAGATCCTGCCCTCCTCCTCTTGCACTCACTCATCTCTGCCTAGCCCGCCAGCTCTCCCTGGCTCGGCATGCTCAGCTATTTATGCTGATGGAAGTGGCAGGAGAAGGGGAGACAACTGCAAACATATTAGCTGAGGATCTGACTTAAACAGACTAAGTGCTCTATCCTCAAAAAAAAAAAAAAAAAAAAAAAAAAAAAAAAAAAAGCCCCCAAAGCAAGCAACCAAAAACCCCACAAAACTCCCAAACCAAATGTCATTTATGAACTGATCTGGACGTTTCACCTGTGCAATTTCACCTGCACAACTACAGGAACTGTCAGAGGGCAGGAGTGAGAAGCTGAGCAGAAACCAGGCAGGTGCTTCTTAAATCAGCCTTGCTGGAAGAGATCATTAGTGTAGACCTCTGCCTGGAGGGCAGGAAGATGATGGGGCACAACACGCATCTTGGAAGTGAAAGGTCACGATCCTGTACATTTCCCAAAGAAGATAATTATGCGAAAGATTTCTTCCTCTATAGAGAGGCAATTTCCACTTTGAGCTCCCTTTCCTTTATACATTTTGTTCAGTATATATCAGGACATCCATCCATTATTTTATGTTGTGTTTGAAGAAATATGGATGCACACTGCAGATTACAGAATCTTTGAAATATTCCATGGCAATTTTGCATTTTGATAATTTTTCCCCTTATGTATTTTCCATGAATAATACGTATTTATTTTTATAATAACTATTAGACCTACATACCATGTAGGAAAGAAATATATTCTAAGAATTATCAGAACTTACCATCTCCATAGTCATCTAAGAGAAAGATTCTTCCATTTATAAAGCCCCTGCAGTATCTACTGAGTGATTCAGCCCACAGAGCTAAGCTGATACCTGTTTTACAAGATGTAGGAACCCTCTGCATTAGGCACCTCCAGGTCTTTTACTTTAATGTGATACTGGATCTCCCTTTGCATTTGCTGCCACCCTTGATCCTCCCAGTGCCCTGATGCCACACATTATTTGGCTGCTGGCTTACCAAGAACAGTTTTTGTAATAAAATCTGCCCTGGAATCATTTCATTCAGAGAAGGAGGTGTCACCCTGGAGCAGCAGTCTTCAAAAAGAACAAAATTTAGCAGGAAAAGAAATATCTCTGTGCCTTTATGTTGTTTGACAAAAATCCCCTTGAAGAGTATATGGGGTAAGCAACTACAGCACAATGCTTTTGTATGCATAGAATTCCTTGGAATTTTTTTTCTCCAATAGACAGAATGTTAAGTTTGTTTCACATCTCCTCCATTTGCACATTTATTTCCTTATCTTTTTGACTTACCTTTGAAATACCTTATGACCTCCCTGATTCTTGCACCAACTCAGACAGCAAACTCATTTCCTCATTAGAAATGACATGCAATATCCTGCACCTGAAACTTTACTAACCTGAAACAAGGAGAGCCAATTTCATTAGAGAGAAACACAAGCTTCTTCATTAAGTAGAAAAAATTCTTTTTTCCCTTTTAGTGACAATTTCTTGATTTTAGTTTCAGCATGTGTTGTGTTTCATATGACAGTGGAAAGCTGGCAGAAGCACTGGTACATTACTAGAGTTTTGTTTACCATGTGCTGTAAAACCTTCTTAGATAACACCTCTATTTGTCTGGGACACAGCAGGGAGTAAATGAAAATGTTTATTCTGACCCCTCAGCAGAAAGAACTCCCTTAATCCACTCACTGATGAGATAACACTGTAGGATTACAATAATCAACTTGCAGTATGTCCTCTATTAGGGCACTAAGGATATGGCATTTCATATCCACTGGGAAACGATTCTTCCCTTACATAACACGGACAAGCATTCACCCCTTGAGATCACATTTTTCACCCCATGCTGAGTCCTCAAACTGCTTCTGCATCAAATGGCTAACATTAAGCTAAGTACTACAATTCTAAAAGAGTTCAACTAAAAGAAAAATTGTTTGCAATGACCACTATTGATTTAAGTAATGGGATGATAAAGAGACAGAAGTTAACAATATGCTTAAACTACCAAACATCCTCATAGAGGTAGAGTTACAATGAACTGCTTGTGAAGGGCTCTTATTTAAATGTAGATACAAATCTCAATCACTTCCTGCCCTAACACATTAGAAAACTGCTAATACTGTGGGTAAGGCGATTGCGATATGGATTCTACTGCAGTTCAAGTCATGACCATCGCCTAATACTATGCAGGGATTCACTATTTGCTACAAAATTGATAAGTTTTGTAAAAATTCAGATACTGAAACGGGGAGGTGAGGGGGGGAAGAGAGACGAGAGGATTCACATAATTCATTCAAACCTGGATTTTTTCCATAAACTTTTCTAAAGGAAATTTTAAGTGTGGAAAAATACATATCTTGTGCTTATTATTAAATGCTAAAAACCACAGTGTTTTGAGCTGCCTTGTGGCCATTGTAAAGAAAACAGGTGTTCTGATAGATTATAAAGTGTGAGTCAGAGGATGTGCAGAACAGAATTTTAATGAGGCTGCGAGCACAGAAGTCTGACTAGCCTTTTGAACATGATGCTAAAACACTGAAAGTATTCTTAAAAGAGACAAATAGCAGGAACACAACTAAAAAATCCTCATTAATGCGCACCAAGTGAATGTGATCTAGTCATTAAGTCAGGTTTTGTAAGGTGCCGGTGGAGCTGATTACTGCAAGGTCTGTGGTGGAGGAATCAGATGCTCCGGACAAACCCCTCGGAGGCGGGGTTGACTGGTTTAAAGGGGGATTCATCATCTTCGCCTTTGGTCCGTCCTACTCCTGCTGCTAACACATGCAAATTTCTTAATGATTTGCTCGGTTATGTGATGGTCCAACTCTGATGTTAGAGCAACAACAGCAGAAACATCTTCACTGAGCATCTAATCCAGCCTACAGTCTCCATTTTTCTCCTGTACTAGCAGCAGATGGCACAGAGCCTCTGTGTGGGCATGCTGACGCTAGCTCTGAGACCTTCCCAAAACAGGAGCTAAAATAATCCTTATCACATCTGATAACCATTCAAATAATTCCTATCATTACATTCACACAGAGCCTCTCCAACTTAAAAGATTATAAACAAAGACGTTCTGTGTTTGACATTTAGGAATAAAGTAATTTTGAAATTTTAAATAATTCCTGCAAGCCTGGTATCTCAGGAATGCTTTTTCTGACCAGTAACAAAATTGCTGCCTGAAAATCAAACCTGGGCATTACTAAAATAAGTACATCTGGGTGGGTGTGAATGAAAGTGGGTTTTCAAACTGACTCCTCACCAATTGCCTTCTAGATAGTTTTACTGATGTGGTTAAACCAAAGAAAAGGATGGAAGGGAAAAAAAATAAAAAAGCATCTCTGGGCAGAGTTTAAATGAGCACTGGTAAATATACTTGGTTGTGCTGTCTCTGAGCTCAAAGTTAAGCTTCAGTGTAAATACAGGAGTGGATCTTTTAGTAGTAGTAAGGGCTGCTTCAGATATAAATCTGTGAGCAAAGGATAGAGAAAAATCATTTTGAGCAAAAATATGACATTCACTTTATATGAATTATCTATTTCACTCTAATTCCATTAGACTGTTAATTAAGCACACACTTTATTAAGATTATTCTCTCCCCACAAATTTCTGTCAAGCACATACTATCAGTAGCAGTACTGTGTTTCTGCAGCTATCTAGCACATGCTTTGTGAAGCACCCACGTTGTTAAGTGTATGCATTTTTTGCCTCCCACACACTCTTGGACATATGCTGTTTACTTTTCAAACTCCAAAAAGTGAGCATAGGAAATTACTTTTACACAGAGAGGATTTCTTTAGCTCAGCCATAGAAGCAGCAACCACTTTGGTTTCCAACATCAGAAGTTAATGAAAAATGACATTGCATTAACAGCAAAGGGAGGGAGCTATTCATTACTGCAAGACCTATACTAAAAAAAAATCAGGTAGAGAAGCCAGAACACGAAAAATAGCAGCAGTCTCCTGTCATAAAGTTCATTATAACACCAGTGGACAATCTCTTTGGATGACACTGGATGCATGACTTGTAATACAGAATGAGGACCCACAGCCTTGAATACAAATACAGAGAAGTCCAATCAGCTGGGGTGTACTATTTTTCAGTATAGGGGAACAAAGTTTTGACTGTTTTCCTGAAGCAGAGAAGGTAAAATGGCCAAGCAATGGGAATATCTGAGAAAAGGAACAGAAAATGCAGGTTAGAAGTTTCTGGAAGCCTGAATAAGAGGAAAGCCTGGGAAAAGCAGGCTGCCAGCCTGCTGCCAGCTTTAGTGCCTTGGCTGGCTGTCACCTTCAAGAGATTTAGAAAGTGTAAAAATCTAGAATGCCAGGGGAAGGTTTCAAATCCAAAATGTCAAAAGTTGCTTAGAAAATGTGGTCAGATTTCATTGGAGAGGGGTGAGGAGGGGGATGGAGGAGGGGAAAGAGGAGTACAGAAACAACTGTGCACTTCTGGCGTCTTTGTGGCTATATGGATGTATAGAAGTGCATGTGTGTCTACTTTTGTATCTGTGTGAGAATATATATTCTATGTCTGTGAGAGTATGCATCCTATGGATATGTAAATGACAGCTTCAGCTTGGACACAAAACATCCTTTAGCAGGGGGAAAACCTGGAATGCATCTCTCAAGAGCAGAACTCATAAATCACAGATGCAAACAGAATACTTCTAGGAGTACTTTAATCCTTTCATCAAGCCTTTAACCTTCATACTGTATATTTGGTGTTATTTTCTGCCAGAGTTGTTTTAGTTCTATTGTTCTGCTGGATAGATTTATATATTTTTTTAGAACAATATCAAATTAAATTGCTCAATATTTAGATAATCTTATAAAAACTTTAAGGATGTTTCTTATTCATTTTCATTCTCCTCCCTGCTATTATAGCTTTGAAAAAAAAAAAAACACACACACACACAAAAAAACCCCAACCAACCAACCAAACCCAAAAACCAAAACCAAGAAACAAACCCCATACCACAAAAAGCCCATCCCACCCCCAAAAGAAACCCAAAATAACCAAACAGCTGAAAATAAGCTTGGTAAAGACTAATTAGAAAAATTCTGAAGCTGAAAAATGTGTATGAAAAAAAAGATAACGAGTACTTGAAAGTACACTGAAATTCTGGGTTGTCTCCTAAGTAAGCAGAGGAAGGGCCTACAACTAAAATGTCTGCACCAATGCCTTAGAAGGTACAATCACAACGAAACTACACCAACTTGTACTGAAGTGCAAGCCCACACATAAAGTGCCTTTATTATTATAGCTTAAAGCACACATGTAGGTGGTGTGAAAGGTGACTACGAGTTTCATTTTCCTTGTCCCTAGTCTTTCTTCAAAAGAAAAAAGCCAACACAACTGGAAAAACAAGAGTACATCAGGATGAATACCTGTAAATTAATCTACACCCCCACCTCTTCCAATCACATTCAAAACAATTCATGATGCAGAAAACCTGTGACCTGAACACACTTGCTGCACTAAAAATACAATTTATATGACTTTTTTTCAATTCTCATGAACAATACAACACATACTGTGGGTACATCTGTAACACAAGTATTCAATCTATAAACTGCCAAGCACCTTTAGCTGATTCTTTAGCACTCCTGATTTTCCCCTTCAGGCAACTGAAGATCAGTGGTGCCAAGGATATTCATTCATCCATGAACACAAGATCATCTCTAAGCACTTTACAGAATTTTTCTCTTAAGAAGCTTTTTAATGTATGGTTAGGGATTTGTGCACCAAGTGGATACACTTGTTAGCTCTTTACAATCTTCTAAAAAGATATTAAAGAACAGCCTGAATGGATATTTTGGACATCTCAGCAACAGCTCCTATCTGGATATTCCTGTGGATACTGGACATTTTCAAAGCATCTATTTACAAACACCCAAATATAAAACATAAACATTAGTACTTCACATTATTTTTAATAAAATAGAAGAAGCTGCATAGATAGTTTTCTATCTCAACCTTTAGTTTTCACTAGTATCTTTTATTTCAATTTGTAAAATGACTTATGAAGATGGAAATTTTAGAACCTTCCTTTGAAAGAATAAACATCTGCTTCCAGACCTGTTTCACCTAACTTCCTGTTCTCTCCAAATCTCTGTTAGTATAATCCAGCTAAAGCATGGGGCCACTGCCAAGTAAGGAAGTCCTAACACCAGCCTAATGGAAAATGGATACTTGATTCTCTACAGTAAGGGTGGTGAGACACTGGAACAAGTTGCCCAAGGAGGCTGTGGTTGTCATGTCCCTGGTTCAATGCCAGGTTGGATGAGGCCTTGAGCAACCTGGTCTAGTGGAAGGTGTCCCTGCCCATGGCAGGAGAGTTGGAACTCAATGGTCTTTGTGGTCCTTTACCAACCTAGATCATTCTAGGATTCTATGATGGCATTTTTACAGATTTCAGCAAAACAAAAAAGTCACCAGTAGTAACACCCAGGCTTGGAGCAAGTAAATGTTCTAAAGTTTTAGCTTTAGTGTGCCACAGATTCCCTTCAAGTTACATTTAAAAAAAACCTCTGTTGTAACCACTGCATATTAATCACTTGCCTACAGAGAACAGGTAGAAGTTTGACAGTGTTGCCAAAGAAATGCCTGTAACTGAAAACTCAGTGCCTAAATTTTTAGTTGGAGAACTACACTTTTCATTATTGTAGGTAAGTTATAGGGTTTTTTATGGTAAGCACCTAATAATCAGTAGCTGAAAGTTAGCCTGTTAGGTTTGGGAATAAAACATTTCAAATATTTAAATGACAATACCAGTGCAATGGCCCATTACAATTAAAATGCATGAGGAACAGTTTGCATTATTCCCTAATTCAGTTCAGAAAGCTCAGATCTTCAAGGAAAATAATCTTGTTATAGCATTTCCATTTCATTCTGTAATGTCTTCCATAGCATGCAAAAGAAGAATCAAAGCAAAAAGACTACATAAATTTGATTTCTAATCTATATTCCTGTTTGTTTGTTTGTTTCAAAGTTGATTCCTTGGATATAACCATGCATGAGCATGTCTATAAATCCTAACTAAACAGAAGTGTTTAAAAATGCCAAAGGAATCATCAGCTTTTCTTCCCTTCCTCACTGTGATAAAAATAAAAAAAATTGCACAAATATACACCTTACTTCCAATATGAAATTTAGCAGATGCTGGTCTTGTAAAAAAAAAAAAGCGTAACCCAAGACAGAGAGATTATTTTACAATTGATGTCAGAACTGACTGTCCTTCTTTCATTCACATAAAACAATTTCCTGCTAGCCCCGCTGCAGGAGGGAGCTGTGCACACGCTTCAGCTGGGAAACAGAAATACCACCCATCTCCCCTTAGACCACAGAGAAGCACATGACTACATCACCTGGCCATGTAGGGCTTGTCTGGATTTCAATGAGTTACAAAGAAGAGGTAAAGACAACAGAGTCACTACCATTGATGTAACAGTGGTTGCAGACTAGTAAACATATGAAGTTCCCCATTCCAGTAACGAATGTGCTAAATGATGTGACAAACTTTATCCTAAAATGAAGGAACACATACAGTAAGATGAGATACAGAGATTTTTTTTTACAAGCACAAATAACTTTCAGAGGATTTCCATGTTTGAAGTACAGCCAAAAAATGGCACTGCAGCAAACAGCTGTAATGCTGCCTGTAAATGTATTAATTTTTGTTTCTGAGCATCATTCCAGTGGCACAAATGATATTTCCCACATGCCCTGAGTCTACAAAAATGATGATGGAAGCTTCATAAATTACTGATGCATTGCTTAGACACACTTTATAAAATTAATAAATTCTTCATGAAGCAATGGAATGATGTGAAAGCTTCCAACAGAGATTGTATGTAGATCTTCCTTGGGTAGCTGTTAAAAAGAAAAGCCTCTTTAGAATTGAGATTAAGATGGACCAGCTTCACGATTAGACAAACCACTCACACAGCAAAGAAATTAGGAACAACTTCATTATTTTTCAGCACTCTAAAAAGAAGTATGCACAAAAGAATAATGAAACTTACACAGCAAGAATGTGAAAGGAAGAGGAGAATCAAGAGTGCAATGGCTAGATTCAGCACTTAACTGTGAATGCAAGCGTTCAGTAGCACAGACTGCTCTGTACAACTAATATCTAGTAAAAATGGGCCTCTCTTTACCTTCTATCCTCTCTCATGGAAAACTGTCAATTGAAGAAAGTAAGTGACTTTACAGTACATTAATTAGAGCATGTTGCATATTTAGTGACAACCGCAAGTTTTCACTTGGGTTACAAAAACCCCACAAGGTCTGCAGGGCATACACTAGCATGTGCTCCATCTATTGACTTTGAATGTACAATTTCTCAGCCCTAGAAAGCACAGAAAAGCAGCTCACAGGAAGAAACTCAAAAAAGTATGTTTTAAATAAATATTACAATGTTTTCCAATTATTTACAGAGAGATCAGCTCTGCCTTTTCTCAATGGATGCTAGCATTTAAGAAGTTCAGATTTTATTTTCTTCTCCTAAAGGTCAGATGCTTCCTACTTCATATTTTCACCAAAATACGCAGAACAAACCTAAGACTGCTGCTCAGATAATCCTGCATGGCTAACACACCCAAACAAAAAAACTACTACATGCTTTTCTGGAATGGCTTTAGAAACAAGACGCCATTTTCAAAC
Organism: Indicator indicator; assembly: GCF_027791375.1. Lineage (NCBI taxonomy): Eukaryota > Metazoa > Chordata > Aves > Piciformes > Indicatoridae > Indicator > Indicator indicator. The sequence continues at coordinate 15,080,769 of NC_072027.1, forward strand.
AAAAATCATGCACCAAACTTTTCTTATGCCAGGGCAAAGCAGGAAATGAAACAGTAGTTAAGGTAACTATCCCCAAATAGGCATAAACTTTATCATGAAAGCTAATGTTCTTCAGCTTTAATGCGTACAATGGACTACGAAGGGACTGTAGAAACACTTGAATAAAATGTATGCTTAATTTCTTACTAGACTTGAGGCCTGATTATTGAAGCATCTGGCAACCCTACTGCGAACATTACTTGTGTTTGACTACAGTTAGTGGAGCTAAGCAAGTCTACTAAGAATGTAACTGTTTTCAGGGTAAGAGATTTGTTGACACAGTCTTTTCCTTGCTACTAGCTTCTATTAACATCAGTCAGAAAATCTTAAAAATCAAACTGAAACCTGGTGCTATGTTCACAAAAGTATCACCTTGCACATGTTACTGTCACTTGTGCTGCAACTGTTTTATAACTATGATAGGTTCTATTCTTATTCTTTGCTGTAGTTATTGCCATCATTTCTGCAATGCCATAAACAGGACATGCACTGACAACACTAGTTTCTTTCTCAGGTTTCTTGGATGTACAATTGCAGAAGTGAGCTGTTTATGGTTCCCTGATGCTACGAATTCCTGTCATTTCTAGAAACCACTTCTTGTAACTACATATCCAACTCTACCTTAAATGAACAGATCCACATAGGAGAATTTAATTCCTTAAAATATGCAGTGGGTAACAGAGAGGGTTTAGAATATGACTGAGATCATATTTGCAAACCTGCCCATAAGTTTGGGACAAGTGCATATTTTAAAATCCTGCTGAAATGGAAGTACTTCAGATGATGAGATCCAGGAATGAACCCATTGAGGAAGCAGAGATGCTTATGATTGGGGAAAAAAAAAGTTGTTTGAAAGTTTGCAGACTGGAAAAAAACATTTAACCTAACAGTTTTCATAAACAACCAAGTACTTATTTCTAGAAGTATTTGGATTCGTTATTTTTGAACTACTTATTTTGCAGGTAAATGAATACATTGCTCAAGCCAGTACAAATAAAAATCATGTGCAGAACATCTGCTTGGCGTATTGAAGTTATTCGAGAGAGTGGCAAATTATGTTTTTCAATTACTGTTGGGGTGATAAAACTAGGGAAGTCTTCTGCAAGTTCTTTTGATCAGTATTCTGAGTCGACATGAAATTAAAATGTGGACATCATATATTAATAAAGACATCACTTTCAGAGGAACCCCATGTGAACTGAACCCCGAGTGAAGCCACATATTATCAACACTTCACTCTAAAAAGAAGGAAATCTGTGGTCCAAACACATTTACAACCATAACAAGGATTGGCACTAGCCTCCATCAGGAGACTAGAAGTGGATTTAATAAACAAATCAGGTTTGGTTTATTTTGTTCTTAAACAATTCTCCACCAGCCTTAATGCTTAAACACCAATGAGCCAAAAGTTTGGTATCAGCAAAGACACAGCTTTGAAAGGAGACAAGAAGCTCATTCTGTGTAAAATCCCGTATCGTATCTACAAAGCCATACATAGCAGGCAATTTATCCACAGCATAATCATACAGAAACAAGGACCTCACAACAGTTCTCAAACTGTGCCCTGCAAAAAAATCACTTCTTTGCAGTGAAACTACCCTGCTCAAAGGAATCTGGGCAGAAATGACAGACAGATTACTTCCTTAGGCAACTGAAATTAGTGAAACACTTCCCAGCTGAACAAGGGACTACACTGACATGGATTGTTAGGGTTAACAGGCTGGTTTACTGCTTTGCTTTGTAGAAGAAACTCTGTAGGTTTTATTAACAGTTGTGTGCTCTGAGTACTTAAAAAATGTACATTCTTACCAATGTATAACATGCCCCTGGAGCCAGAGGAACCTGTTCAGTAGTGGTTTATGGAATATGCCAATAGCACAACCAGCACCACCCTGTAGCCCTTATATTTAAACAATCAAACAAACCAAAAAAAAAAAAAACAAACCAAACAAAATCAAAGAAACAAAACAAAACCAAACCCAAAACACTAACTAACCAATCAAACAAAAAACCCCACCCTAAGACAACCAACACAAAGTATCTACGTATGGCCTGGCCAGTCCTACTGGGTATAAGATACTAGGTGTATGTCAGAGCTTCTTGCTCCTACGCTGCAGAAAGACCTGTAGACCTGAAAGATGCTGACCAATAGGAGGCACCCCAGATGACTCATTATTTGCCTCAATTCAGGAAGGTCATACCCAGACTCATAAGAAAACACACAGCACAATTCCATGCAGACAGGAAAAAAATGAGACACTCTACTTACTTGAATATTTCAGTGTATTACATTGTATGCAACACAGAATTATTTTTTCCTGCTGCAAATTTTTAATCCAATAGTATGTTTTGGACACACACACACACACAACCACGGCCAATAAAGACCATTTTGAACTGTCTGACAGGTTTTTTACCTTCTCAAATCCTCAGATTGTGACATTGATCAAGTCATCCTTTCTAATTTAACTGGGTTGTAGTTTAAACTCACAATCAAACAATAGAGTAATGACTTTCAATCACAGGATTCTAGCAAAGAGTTTAATTTATACAGATAATTAAAATCACCATCTTACTGTTCTTCCCTTGTTCTTGGCACTGTAGTAAAAATTGTAGATAGTAGAACATTATCACCAGTGATCTTCCCATAGTATTAGAAATTTTTTTCAAAGATGAGTAGCAATTTTCCTACTTGAAAGCAGTATCAGGCTTCACTACACTGAAATTAAATGAGCAGAGCACAATCCTCACATCTATTACTTATCCCATTTTTTTAAAAAAATCCAATAATGCCTTTCAAAAGGGCTTCTAGCAATGTGCTTGTATTGGTTTAAGCTGACTGACCCCACTAGGAAGGACAGGGGATGAGGCTACCCCTCCTCCCCCCACCTCAAGTGGCACAGAACAACCAGATTAGTTAAAACTAAGAGAGTCCTATGTTTTAGTAATATTATTTATACTATTTAAAAGTAGCGATTTAAAATGTAACAAAAACTATAAACATCCTCTGACTGAATGATTAAACAGGTGCAGACCCAAACTTAAACAAATTTAACTTGGCATTCATTATTTTACCTAATTCAGAATCAAGAGCATGTATAATGTTCAAAATGCTAATTTGACATGTTGAAATAAACTCTTAAAATGGATTCAAAGAGTAACATTTTGCACGATTTCTGAATTAACCTAAGCCAGCCACTGCGTCCTCCTAAGAACTAAACAAGAATTCAATTAGATGAAACAGTTAAACTGGCAGTTTTGAGAGCAAGTCTTCCTTTTGCATTCAAATATAAACACTTATCTTAATACCAAGCTAGGCACTGTTAAAATCCCTTGTATTCAAGAGAATCCTTGACTCTTGTTATATGAAGCAATTCTGGTATCAGAAAATCAGTTGCTTGATTATTTTGTTTATTTATTTATTCTCCAATCTAAATAAGTATTATCCGAAACACTTCAGTCTTGAAAACAGCTTATTTGTGAAATTACAACAAGTTGGTTCAAGTTTCTTCTAATCCTCAGTTCATGTAAAGTGTCAGGTTTATTCTTAGTGACCTGATCAACCAGTATCAGAAAAACCTGGACAGAGGGTCCATGTTTAATTCCATGACATCAGCAAAGTCTTTCCAAAATAAAACACTTTCAGAAAGTGCATTCAGATAAAGACTGAGAAACACTGACTGCTCCTATTAATCTCTGATCTCAGAAGGGAAATATTTTCCCACATTCACAAAGCTTTGTGCATGTTTATACTGTCATATATTTGAATGCTGGAAAAATGGTACCATGAATCTGCAAGTAGAGTCTGTGGATGGGAGGATTCACAGACAATTACCAAAAAATGAGCACGTTACCAGTTGTTTCAAACGCTGTTGATGCTCAACAGGATATTTTCTTAAGACCAAGTAACATCAAAACCCACTGGATGTACAAATGAGAGATAACATGAAAAAGTAAATAACCATCTTCTTTGCAAAGGGATACTCATTTCAGAAGAGCACCCACCATTTGTACCTGCAGAAATGAAATTAAAAAGCAGTGTAACAAGCAGCCTTCCTGTACCAGGACCCCAAAATGTCCATCACAGCACTTCTGGAGTCATGTTGCTGCTGGAGAAAGCAGCACAGCACATGAGAGAAGATAGAGCAAGAGCACTGGTCTCCACGCTCTGCTCTGACCTCCTTTTTTGAGAAAGAGCAGAGGTTTATGTAAGAGAGAAACAGCCATGAAAAGTCAAAGGAGAGAAACCCTGAAAAGTACCGACATTAAGAGACCAAGGCAAGGCTACAAGGAAGCCAAGATAATGAATGTAGGAAAGGAGCCAGCTAGAACTGACAGTCAATTAGCTGCAGGGCAGAGAGAGCCCTCTTCAAAACCTAAGAAACACTCCTTCAATGGCAAAAGCTCCCTGGTTTGGACACCTTCTTAGCTGCTCCAGACAAGGAGGGTTCCTCATACTGCATGACAAATGGAAGCAAGAAGATGTCATGCTGGCCTGGCAATTTTCCCTTCTATGAAGAATCTTTTCACATTAATAGATCATTAACACCAGCTGCTTATTCCCCTCCAGGCCAGGGAAAGGAGTAGCCAGCAGGTGAGGCTGTTCATTGGTCTGCTCCCATGCAGGCATTACTCTTGAACGTGACCTCTAGTACTAATCACTGATGAAGAAAAGCGAAGTGCTTACGCCACCCAATTTCCCTGTGTGAGCAAACACGGTCACTTCATTTCCCTGGATAAACAAGAGCTTGTTTTTCTCATTTTGCATTGTTTTGCAGTACAGTGTTTTGCTTTTCAATAAGGCTAGATACTAGCATTGTTGCAACAGGTTAATTATATTCTATTTTAATAAGCATCTTGGTTTAACCTCTGCTTGTATGAGATTAAACTCTCCACCTCATCTCCGCATTGGTTTTTTTCAACAGGGGAATTGCAGCCTGCCTGCGGTAGTCAAGATTTCTACTTTGTGATAGTTTTCCCAATACATCTTAATTTATTATTAACTATATCTGCAAGTGTTCTGCACATAGTATCTACAATGGTCTCAGTGATTGTCCCAGCCTTCCAAACTTTGGTGTGAGGAATTCCCCTTGCACAGACTGCTAGTGAGAAACCACTGGCTCTGTATAAAGCATTTTGAAGTAGCCAGGAGATGATAGTGAGGTGTACTGAGATCCCATCATTTCTTACAGAAGAGCTTGTGCACAAGTCACCCAGTTCCACTCCTCCCTTCATGATGCTGAACATATGTGATGAAGGTGCCCATGCTCAGGTTACAGCACTGAGGCACTTCTGCCATGTTGCAGATCTTTGTGTAAATGCAGTCAGCAGCAGCCTCTCCAACCCTTGCTCAGCCACCTCACATAGGTCCCCTCTGGGGATGACAAGGCTGGGGAGAGGACATGGGCTGAACCATGCAGCCTAGAGGGGCAGTCAGGCCTCAGGACTTCTTCACTCCTCTTTGATTGCAGAAAAAAAAAAAAAAGTATCTTGCTCAATAGAAACACAAAAAATAAATCAATTGTAAGTAAGAGTTGAGAAGTTTACAGATTCCAGCTACTCTTAGCAGACCAGGCAGGCAGCTTTTTTTTCTGACAAATAGCTGGTGCCTCCTCGGCTCAGCAGTGTACTCAAGGCAGCCATCAAACTCAGAGGTGGGTATTAATGCATGTCTCTCTATATGCCTTCCTCATCTATTGGTCAAGCAGGAGATAAGAAAACCCCAACTGCTGTTTCCTCTTGGCTCTTTAACCTTGTATTTTCATGTCAGGACTCCAAGGACTCTTCCCAGTGGAAACTACTGGTCCAGCAAAGAGAGCACATTTTTCTCATGTCATGATATGCTTAGGATTTGCTGGCCCAGTCATCACCTTTCCCACAGCCATGGGGGAAATGACCATAGCACACCCAACCCTACACTTCAGTACATACTGGGTTTTCAAACCCAGTGTTGCAAGAAGAAATAAAGAAGTGGAATTCAATTAAACGAAACAACCAAGGGGGAAAGGAAAGCCAAAGGCAATTTTTTTCTGACTAAAAGCATGGAGACCGAAACAAAATCTGAGTTTTAACTAGGGCAGAGACAGGAGAGCAGCATTTCAAAGATTTGCTTAAATTCAGTATTTCTATAATCCTGTGTTGTACTGGAGAGCATTGGAGTAACTGCTGCACACTGGCAAGCTGAAAAAATACTTTCTCTTGCAGGATGTACATGATATTTCCTACTATGGTTTTAAGATAAAGCTTCATATTCAGGAAACAAACAAACAAAATCAATGCTGTATAGCTTTTAGATTCTGCATATCTGAGCAGCTGTGATGAATTAATCACAGCAACAACGAACTGCAGGAAAAGAATATCAAGGAATACACTGAACTTCCAAATTTTATGCTGAAGCAACAGAATCCCCTGAAGTTATACAGTGCCATCACCGTAAAACTGCTTGGCCTGTGCACAGTCAGTTAAATAAGATTAAGTTAGCAACTTTGTCAGTAAGTAATAAACACCTTCATGTACAGGCCACGTTTGCTCATTCATGTGCTCTGGAGTTTCGTCAGAAATGATTTCTTCAATTAGCTAGATACAGTGTCTAACGAAGGACCTACTTCTCATTAAGGATTATTTAATCACATGTGGAGATTGGAAGGCATTTTCATCAGCTATTTTTGTGTTCTTGATTAATTTAAGAGATGCTTAAAATGTTTTTCAACTCTATTTACATCTTATAATAATGCCAAAGAGTTTGCTCTATCCCAATCTATTTTGCTACTCCCATCAAGCACAGGAAACGTGTGAAGGTTGTCAGAGATGCACCAACAGACCTCCACCTACAGCATTCATTACTCTGAAGCCTGTGACAGGAAAAGGGAAGAAAACAGTCTTTACAAAATAACAGAAAAAATAGCAAGATACAATCTGCTGCACAATTCCACTTGATCTATAGCTTGTTCCTTATTTTAAAATCTGTAAACCTCCAATAGTACTACACATTAGCAGAATTCTACAGCTTAAATCAACACCTTTTAGAGACTACAAAAGTAGCAGTATTTTTAGCTTGTAGCTAATTATTACCTTGGTTTCCACCCATAAAAGATTTTACAGTAAGGAAACTGATACTTTTTCAATCATCTGTCCTGAAATTCATACAGAAATGCATTATACAACAAAAAGGTCTCATAAAATACAGCTTTTACTCTAGAAAACACAATGAAGGAGAGGTGAACTTTGTAGCTTCAGTACTAGAGTAAAATAAAGCATCAGATATCAACGTATTAACAACAACTTAATCTCTTGAAAATGAAAAGCAGAAATTAAATCTGAAAAACTATTCCTTAAAGCTATGGTTATAAATGACAGACACAAATCTTGTTTAGAATTCTCTTTATGAGCTGGTATTTTCCCTATCCCACTACTTGGGAGCTGATTATGAAAGCAATGCCAGGGTCAAAATTTTTCTTAGAACTCTTCCTCTATTATAATTCCCACATGTAATGTAGCAATAGGTCACACCATCGCTAAGTGAATTAGTATGCTAACTTCTATTAGCAGTACACTAAATTTGCCTATAGTACAGCACAAGCTGCTGACACTTTCATACATACAAATGATTGCTTTTAAAGAAAGCATTTCTTAATCAGTACTAAGTTATGGAGCACTAAGTAATTTGTGAGCAGCTCATCTGAGAAGTCTACCACATGGCAGGGTTTCCCATCCATTTAAATAAACACAGCTGAAAGGAAAAGCATCATGCTCTAAATATTGCTCTTCCATCTACTATTATTTCCATATATCATCACAAATACTGAATGAACTTTAGCAAATACAGGGACTGGCAAAAATCACTGCTTTTGGTGAGATAAATCCTTCCTTGAAGTGTCTCATAACCACGTTCTTTTCCTGCCTTATCTCCTGGCTCTGTCCTGTGGCTTATTCAGACCACTATTTTCTCTGCCAACCTTCTAAATCTTTTGCCTTCACTTTCACTCTCCTCCCATTACCATTCCTGCTTGTCCATATTTTAGCTTTATTTTGGAGATGGGGGAGCGTGTTACAAGATGCACAAAAATGGTAACTGTTTAGAACAAATTCTAGAAATTGGTGCTTGCATACCTGATGTTCCATTTCTAACATGCCTGTCTTACATCATTTCAGACCTTAGGCACAAGAGACTAAAGTAAATTCACCAGTGTCAGCGATGTTCCAGGTTCCACACTTCCCCTAAGCAGACAGCGATATCATTAAGAATAGCACATTTACTGTGACATTTTTGCTTTAGTCCTTTTCCCCTGAACTGATAACAAGAATAGAAAACAAATTATATGGTCTATACACTTAAGTGACTTGTAATGAATTCATTTCACACCAAGACGTGGTAAGTAACACCATCCAGCAGGCAAAGTCAGTATCACAGAGTTTGTGACTCAATGTGAACAGTAACTGTACAACATGCAGGTAAAACATCTAGGAAAGCTGGCTGAGCTCTCTCTGTGCCCCTCAATGAGAACCCACACTGATCAGCTTCCATCAGGGTCCTGAGTGGCAAAACCCCAAGGATACTTACAAAGGCATGGCTGCAAGTGGTTAAAGTATCCTGACTCCTCCTGGGCAGTAAAGAAGTAGAGAATCCATCTAAAAGAGCATGGTCTTGGACAAGCCAGAGGGACTAGGAAAGCTTTTGGGATGGGTGCAGTGGCTGGAATATACTTGGTGTACTCAAAAGTAAAAAACAAAACAAAACAAAACAAAACAAAACAAAACAAACTCAAAACCCCAGTCAGCTGCTAGTAAAAACAGACCTTACTCCTCTTCCTTTTGAAATCTATTTCTTAGATTTCTTTTGGTAAAGGAAATTAAGTTTCTTTCAAACTGGAAAGAGAGTGCACAGGGTTAAGTCCCATGCAAATCTATTTTCTTCAGGCTTTGTAGAGTCTAAAGAGTCAGATGACATTCCAGAATCTCTAGCTCAGTCTTTGCAGACTACAACAATATCCAGCATTGTTATTTTTGTGGGATGGAATAACCTTTAAAAGGTAAAACAAGGACACATGACTAGGAATTGCAAAGCAATATTATTCAAGCTATAGAAAGCCTTATGGTGTGGAAAAAAAAGAAAAGAGAAAGAAATGCACAAAACAAGGAAGGTACCTGCAATATAAATACACGAACTAAAGAAATACAGATCTATCCTCATAAAAAGTATCAGAAATGCAGATAAAAAATTTGTTCGTCAAGATGACTGAGAATCACCTAGAAAAGTAATTACTTTAAACTACAATTGACAGAACAGAGCAGATCTCACTAGGTACATGCCAATTAGCATATTATAATGGTAATGTAAAAGAACTGAAAAGTTTCCAGTTGATTTTGGTTCTGATTTAATTTACTGTTGATTATTCAATGCTCCTTTTTCTTCCATTCCCATTGACAAAACCAAAACAAAAGAACCACTCAGGGTAGAAGGGGCCTCTAGAGATTACCTCCTCTGAAGTGCTACTCAGATCAGGTTAAACACAGACTGGAGACCAGGGTGCCCAGGGCTTCCTCTAGTTGCTTCTTAAGGATCTACAGGGATAGATATTTCCCCAGCCTTTTTTGGGAAATCTTTTCCTGAATCATTTCAACAAAGAAGAAAATACCAACCAAATCTAAAGAGAAAATGGGTTTCATGCCCACAGATTATGAAGAGTTTGAGCAGAAGTTGTGAGGCTTATATGTGTACAAACGTCTACATACAACAAGTAAGGATGTCAATGTATGCAGCCTAGTGTCTCCTACCTGAAGAGTTATCTCAGCTCAAGCATTCTGCAGTCAAGACTTTTCAGTGGGAGTGGGCAAAGAACCCAAGTTCAAAATGTATAGCTTTGCCTTGCCCAGACTGCTCAAGTCCCTAGTTATCATGACTGATAGAAATGGTACATACAGGAAAGAGATACCATGCCTCACACTGATTCGAGATGAATGGCTCAGTGTACTTGTCTGAAAACTGAGCACAATCCTTGGCCTTGTTTGACCAGACTCAGCAAATAAGACAAACATCACAAATTTTTCACACCTAGTGTAACAGTAAGAAGGAAGCAATGTAAATATTTCATTTGGGGCCTTGGGCAACCAAGTCTAGTTGAGAGGCATCCCAGCCCATGGCAGGGAGGTTGGAGCAGATGATCTTTGAGGTCCCTTTCAACCTAAGCCATTTTATGATTCTATCTCAAATGTGGACACTTGACAAACACATTGTAGAGGTACACAGGATAGAATTGTATGCCTGGTGCCTCTGTTACAGGCTGAATATCATAGCTTGGAATTCTCCAATCCTGGCCTACTTAACTTCTTAACCCTAAACTGCATAACTCATATGGTAGCTTTTGCACTTAGTATAAGACATTTTGATTTTGTAAAGTTTCCTCAGGAAAGTCAGAGCCCTTTAGAGAGAACATCACTATCTAGGTTTGGGAAAGGAAATTTCTTAGGGACAGGGTAGATAACTTCCCCAGAAATCCTCCTCCTTACAAGAACATAATTTACTTCAGTGGTTATCTTCAAATGTCCGTGGGGAAAAAAAAAAAAAAGGAAAGAAAGAAAACAACACACCAAGATTCAGTTTTAAAGCTCACAGTTGTGTTGACTTGTACTTTCACCAGGTGGTTACCTTTTAATAGCTTTTGAAAATGCATTGCTTGAAGAATTAAGCAAAATTTAATCCTGGTATTACGTTTCTTATTAAAATCCAAGATGGTTCTACACTTGTGGATTACTGAGATTTAGAGAAGTACAGCTACATTGTAGAAGAAGCCTCATGAACTCCTCAGCAGACAAATCCTTGCTTCTTGCTAGTATTATACTAGCTCCTGCTCAGGAAATCTTATTACACTGAACCCTCTTTTATTAGAAACTTTATGATTATCAATGTCAGCACAGTTTAAACTGTCTGAATATTTTTCTCACATAAATATATTAGCTGAATTTTACTGTTGCATGCTGTATGGGCTCAGCTTCAAATCCTTCTCATAGGAGTTATATTGGCAATAAGACAACTGACATATAAGTGGATATTTTCTTTTAAACTGCTACTCTTCCATCCCCACTCCTCCAGCAGAGCATATGGAAGAATTTTCATTATTAAAATCTTTCATTTCTTAACCTTCTTTTTCCTGTTCCTTTATCAATTTCCAATACACACAGGATACTATATAGCTAATTAGTGAATCTTCACAAAACTTCTAGTAATACTGAAAAGAAATGGTATATATTTAGAGAATCTCAGAATGACAGAATGCCAGGGGTTGGAAACGACCTCCAGAAACCACTTGTCCACCCTCTGTGCCAAAGCAGGATCACCTAGGGCAAGTAACACAGGAATGCATCCAAGTGGATTTTGAAAGTCTCCACAGAAGGAGACTCCACAACCTCTCTGGGCAGCCTGTTCCATGCCTCTGTCACCCTCACTGTAAAGAAGTGTCTCCTCATCTTGAGGTGGAATCTCCTGTGTTCTAGCTTGTACCCATTGTTCCTTGTCCTACCAGTGGGCACCACCAAACAGAGCCTGGCACCTTCATCTTGACACTCACCCCTCAGACTGTTATAGAAGTTGATAAGATCCCCTCCCAGCCTTCTCCTCTCCAGACTAAACAGCCCCAGGTCTCTCAGTCTTTATTCATAGAAGAGATGTTCCCCAATCAGCCTTGTAGCCTCCACTGGACTCTCTCCAGTAGATTCCTGTCTCTCTTGAACTGGGGAGCCCAAAACTGGATATAGTATTCCAGGTGTGGTCTCACCAGGGCAGAGTAGAGGGGGAGGAGAACCTCCCTAGACCTGGTGGATGCACTTTTCTGGATGCACCTCAGGATGCTGCTGGACCTCTTAGCCACAAGGGCACATTGCTGTCTCAGTATATCCTGTAACATTCACAGTATTTGAGACTGTGTTAGACGAGAATGATGTATTGAATATCTAACTACATTATTTCACTTTGAACCTAGAGATGGTACTAACAAATTTTTTTACTATAAATAGTGCAGAAAATTTTCTCAGTTTTGGAAAAGCATATGTTAAGATTCCTTTTAAATATGGTTTATGATAAAAAGTTAACATTTTAGATTTCTCAGAGAATAAATATAACAAAGGTATTTTCTCACAGATGTTGCAACGCCTTTTTTGTAAGAATATTTACTTTGAATAATCATGATTATTTATTACTTTCTGTCTGCCCATCCACTTGTGAATTCAGCTAAATTATAAAATCTGTATCAAAATCACAAACTCAAAATAAAATGCACTTTTTAATTTACAAAGAGTTCCATGAAATAGCTTGTCTAAAGCATTAATATCCTGACTTTTCTATTTCTGTCTAACAGAAAACTGTCATCAAATCTGGTACAAACAGTTCTAATTTTACCTAGCTTTACAGTCTGCTTAAAGTGATATAAAAAGATTATTTGTAAAAAGCAGGACCAATCTTCTAACCACCATCATGGGAAGGGAAACAGCTCCTACAGTTGGTCATAACCGTCAGCAGAACACATTTACATTATGACACTGGGCAGACAGAATCATCCAAGCAGAAATCTTGTGTAGAAGACCTTGTTTGGAAACAGAAAGATATAAACTGTCATTAAGGCTACTTGGTTTTATGAAGTGAAGAGAATTATTACTAGCTCTCTTTGAACATTTTTTTTTTTTGTAGTTTCTAAAAGATATTGACTTGCCTAATGCACAGAATCACCTTCGGTGAGATTCCCTTGCTTAACTGCAAACCCAGATACATCTGGGTGTCATTCTGGTAGCTCAAGGAAATTAAAAATTAGAACTAAAAAGCAAATTTATCTTATTTTAAAAGTCAAAGAGAGTGAAATGCAAAATGTAAACAAAAATCACATACAGGAAAAATACAATTAATCACCTAAAAACCTAAGTGTTAATCACAAATATCTGAATTTGGTTAATAGTTGGTGGGCTTTCATGTCATGGGGGTTTCTCCTCAAAAAAAAAAAAAAAAAAAAAAAAAAGACATGAAGCACTTCAGGAACATCAACATTCTAAAAAATAAGGTCATTTGTTCCAGTTGTATGAGCTGCTTTTTCTCTCTGCTCCATTAACAGTACAATTATTTGTGGAAACCAATCATTAACATTGTGTATTTGTCACAGCAAGAATCTGAGTCCATTATATTTAAGTTTTCTTTGAAAGCTCCCTGTGATTTTTGACATTTTGGAATGAAATGAGCGAGTGGGAGGGTTAATGTGCATGTGAGCAGCTGTATTAACTTCGCTGAGAGCTTTACAATAGTCAGTAGCACTGCACACAAGGTTCGCAAGGAGCACAACTGCAGAGCTGCGTTGCAGGGGGCAGCAGCATCAGTCCACCTGCCCCACTTGAGAAACAGGCTCAAATGCCTAAACTGGCTCAAGGCAATTAAATTTAAAGGGAAATTAAAAAAAGGAAAGAAATTTAAAGAATTTTTACAATCTTATAATTGAAGAAAAGCATCTCAAGTTTTTACTTAAAGGATCCAATCTTCTATCTAGAATCACAGGGTTGGAGGCTTTTGTGTTTCTCACCCTCTGACTAGTTTTTAACATAGAAAACAGACCTAATGCAGGAATTAAGACAAGAAATTAAAGAAAAGTCTTAAGGGCAACAGAAATATCTATGAGAAGGAAGATTTTTTGTAAAAGCGCAATTAAAAAAAAAAATCTTACTGATCAACGCAATATGTGGGTAGTGAAATACAAAAGCAACAGAGCATTCATTAAAATGGCAGTTGCCCAAGTTCATTCCATTTAGTTCCTTATCCATTAATCCCGTTTAAGAAACCTACAATGGTATTTGTGACAAGAAAAACATCACAAAACTATCCTAAGTATATATCTCTGAAAAGAAACTGGACCAAAAAAAAAAAAAAATCAAACCACGCCTTAGGAAACAGCCTTTACAATATAAGGCAACATCTTTATGTTAAAGATACATTGGAAAGTTTCAAATGACAGCATCTGAAAGCAAAATAACTGTGAAAGTTTTAACCACAGCCACAGTTTCACTGAAACTAAATTCCTATTTATTTTTCTTCATAAATAAAAGTTTGTTTTGACACATCAAATGTAATAGAGAATTTGTAAGTTATCATGAAAGTGAAAAAAAATTTAATGTTTGCACTGCAAAAACAATAGCTACAAGAATGAATCACTTGTTCACAACCATGAACTGCTAAATAGAACAGTCTGGGAGATATTTGATAAGAGATTCTCACATGCCTATTTGCCAGAGCCAAAAGCAACACTTGTTACAGTTTTTCTGTCTTCATTTGTATGTGTAATTTATTCAAGAGACAAGTAGGTGATAAATTATCCATAAACTTAATTTTAGCAACAGAGCATAGAAGGGTTTTGCAGATTACCTGCAGCTGATTTGCTACGGTAGTTCTCTGTATATCTGACATGCTATCACATGCACTGCTGGCACGTTTCCTTGATGAACAGCATCAGTGATGAGCAACTAAAACCTACTGACAACATAAACTTAGAAGAATAACCTATTTGTGCCACTCTGTTCTATATACATAGAAAGGGGCTAAATAAAGCGAGACTTCATACGCATCATCAGTTGTAGGTGTCTGCCCAACGTCTTTTTTGATCATATGCCACCTTCAGAGAACGGTTTTCTTTTGCATCTTTCATCAAGACTGCTCAAACGTATGCTGGAAAATCCTATGATAATCAGAGTATGTGTTAAACAAAGCGAGAACTGAAGAATTTGTAGTGATGTATTGTAATGATGCAGTTAGCACTTTGTACCTGAGATCCTGACGATACATGTGGAATGACACCTTATCCCACGGTCTTTAGTTGGGAGAATCTCAAACCCCTAATGCTGCCACACATGCTTTAAGCATATCTCAACTTCCTGTGACTCTACCTCTGGGCAAGTTGCTAGAATTTAGTTGCTACTACTGAGTCTCTGATCATCAAGCAGATTTTAAGCTCCATGACTTGTGTCTGGGTAAAAGTAATGCTCCTACTGAGTTCCTGTAATACTTGCCTTTTGTCATTCCTGAACAGTTCAAAAAAGCTCAAACCCCATGATGATTTTATTATAAAGATTTTTATCATAGCTGAAGATTTGTATCATCAAAACAGTTTTCTCCCATAGAATTTATTCAAAACAGACAATATGTATTGTGAAATCAAAGGAAAACTAAGTTCACTTTAAGAACTAGGGCAATTCAAAGCAGTTGCTTGCTTGTCACTTCGGAATGTGATATTCCATGGTATGCACACTGAAGTACTTGAAAAAATCTATTTGGTTTTGTTTCCTCCCATTGATCCCATAGAGCCATACAGAGTCTCACTGACTACATAAAACCACTCAGAGCTTTGATTTACAGACTTTCCCCTACCTGGTGCTGTTTTTATAATCATACACATCACTGCACTTCAGATCGTTAGTTTCATAAATGTTTTCTCTACCTATGGCACTGATAGGTATAATCAAATAGCTCTAATGCATTATCTTACAAAGCCAGAACTTTCATCACAACATATATGAAGGACTTGTACAAGAAGAGAAATGGACCAACTCCAGAGCCAGCACAGAGCTGAAGGAATGATTTTATTCCTTCACAAAGTCAGAAGTTTTACTGCTGGAGTTTGCACTTCGTTCACTGACTTCTGTGTACACAAAGGAAGTAGATCACAATTAAAAATGCAGTTTAAATGAAATAATTTAAATAAACCCTCCATTTACCTTTTAACAGCCTGATATTTCTGTTCTTCCAGCCTGATAATTCTGTTCTGTGGGTCATGCATTATGAAGGAGGCTTAACTGGCACTTAGTAAAACCCTGAGTTCAGCGTACACAGCACTGCTGTAATGAATCAAGTTTATACTTGCCCTAACAGCCCGTCTGGTAACTGTTAGTTATGAATAGCAGCATTCAGGTAGGTGGGACATCTTCTGGGAATAAGGTCTGAAACCCTTAGTTTTAGTTCTCGAGACTGCTGTATTCACTGGATGGCAATTGAGTAAAAATAAAGCTCTGGAAGCCTCATGCAGCTGCTTGGAAACATACTGTTCCCACAACGCTGACAGATTTGGTTAACTGTGAGGAACTCCTTCCCTCATAAAATGAAATGGCTTCATGTCATTTCAACAAGTGTATACCTGGGAACTACAATTTGAATTAGTCTTAATTTATCTGCAGTGCTGCCTGCATGTTTTATGAAAAGTATAAGTGTATATAGAAACAGGGTAGAAATTAACTTCTGCCTAAGGCTACCACCAAATGTCAATTAAGCTGCCAGAGTTTCAGGGGTTGGTATTCTGTCTCTCTGCCTGGGGGAAGCTTTGTATTCAATTTATTGTTGAATAAGACAACCAGTTTGGCAGGGAAAACAGATTAACAAATTATACACTAGTTTTTAAAAGGTGAACATAACTTATTGAAAACAAATTTAAAGAAGCTTTCTTACTATTTTTACAACTATTTTTCATTGTGTAAAGCAGGAGAGGGAAAAACCTATCAGCTGTCTGCAAGCAGGATCTAAAATGAGCAATAAAAGTTAAAAATGTACTCTCGGCTTTGTTCTATTATGTCACTATTTTATTAACATATGAGTGGGAGAAGCTGCTGCAATGCCAGGCCAGAGGATGTAAAAAACAGTTGTGTTCTAATCAAGATACTAATTCACTGTCTGTTAAAAATGCCTCATTCTTTCTATTAAACAAACACATACGTTACCTCTGAGTCTTCTCTTTGCAAAGAAATACCATTTACCGCTTCAAGCTTTAGAGATGCTCTAATAGCTAGATGCCAATTGCTACCCCAATTCTATCCAAACACAGCCAGTCAGGCCCAAATTAATTAATTACACTAAAATTCACAGTGCCTTTGTAGACAGAAAGGGTAACAAGTTTGAGTTTACCCTCCCACAATGCCTACAGTAGTTATTTCCACAAAAAATCTTTGTGATTTGAAGTTTCCCCCCAAACCCTCAATCCCCAGAACTAACGAAGTTTCCACATCAAGCAGAAGGTCACATTTCCAGCATGTTTCCAGGCCAGGATCTCCACATGCTGATGCTCTTCCTCAGGCTGGAGGTTCTCATTTGAAGCAGCCTTTGTCATTGATTCTGCTGACATAAGACCTAGTTTGTTTACTCACAGCATATATATAATCAAACTCTTCCTCTAGGATGTAAACTGAACCATTCAGAGGCAAAATCTCTACATGCAGCCACATGTTTGGAGAAAACCTACATCCAGGTAAGTGTTTTCACTCTCCATTTGTGGTTCACTAATATGGAGAAGCATCAGATCAGGAATGTGGTCTTTAGTGTTTTTATCCCAATTTTGAGTAGAACTCTGTTTTCTCTTATCTTGTGATCTGAAGAAACTTAGCATTTACAGAAGTTATCTATGACTGCAGGGATAGGGGAACTCCTCTTATCATGTGATCAATGCAGTGTTGTGAGAAGCTGAAAAGAAAACAGCTCTAAAAGCCACCAGGTAAGTGGACATTTTGTATGTTTGGAGAGCACAATAAGATCATCTTTCCATACCTGATGGGGCTCCCAGAACATCTAAATGTACTGTCTCACACCAGAGGCAAACGGAGGCAGAGAATAGTGTGGCTGGTCTGCTGGATTGAGCACATGTCCCCATCCTGCTCATGAGCAGTGAAAGTCTCTTTCATCAGTCTGCCAAACAGGGCGATGGGGGCAAGGGAGCATCTCTTGTACGACAGTGGGGTTTCTTCTGCTCACTCTGAGTAACAGTTTTCCTGCATTTCACTCTCATTACAACAACATCATAAAGACTAGAAAATGCCATCATTGTAGGTGCCTTGCAGCTCAGCTGCTTGGAGCTCACGCTTTAACACTTACTCTACATACTCCAAGTATATTACACAGTGTCTTTACTACTCAGCTTATGCTTTCTCAGGATCCATTAAAGGTTACCAACGTGCTCACCACCAGCTTTCAGTGTTTGGCAACAAATACTGGCAAAAGGGATAGTAGCTTCAGCTGAACAATTTGCAAAAAGTTACCAGTTTACAAACACAGAGTATCAGAAATAAAAAGTCTCAAGGTATGGCAAACAAGATGCACCTCCCAGATGGACTAGCTAATCACTCGTTTTCTCTTTAGGAGTATTCTTCATCATTTAGATTCTTCACCCATGTAGTTATACAGTAAAAGTATCCATTGCTGTCCTTCCTCAAGCCATCATTTAGTAAAGTGTGGAAAAAGATTGAAACAGCAATATAAACATTACTGAAAAAGAAGGAAAAAAAATAACTGTGCAGGTCTACTAGATTTTATTTTAGAATATTTTGCTCCTCTTGGCTCTTATAAAATCTTAGTCTCTTTTTCCCCAGAGCCTGATGGGCTCTAACTGTTGCAATGCTAAGGGCCTTCCTTCTGCAGTTCTGTGACTTGACCCCTCACAGCTATGGGGCAGAGCTTTCCCCCTGCTCCTACACTGATCTTCCTGTTCTGTTATTCTAATGGCTTCGTAGCTGTAAACCCTTATATTGCTATGTAGGGATCCTCACAGCATGAAAACCTCTGTTTCTTTCCTCCCCTTTTTCCTACCCCTTGTTTTGTAGCTTCTTGTTCTTTAGAGGAAAACAGTACTTAATGAATAACATGGTAAATCATAGTCATTTCAGTAGGCAATAAACATGGCCCAATAATATGCCTGCCAGAGGGTGTGTGCCACCTCCCCTTGTCATATCACACCCTGCAACTAATAAGGGCATCTTAACTAGGAATTGGCAGAGGGATGCCTGATGTGAATCATACTGTCTCTGTCGGACAGGTACATGGAGGGACACCAGTTGAAGCACTGAGGAAAGCACACATCCAAGAAACCCTGCCTTTCCTCAGCTGACCACTGGGAAGTTTCATTTCTTTCTGGTTCTCTCCCCCTTTTCTTTTTCACTACTTACACCCTTAGAGTTGACACATGCCACTAGCCATTGCTCCTACAAATAAGACTGGCAAATGTAACCCTGTCTCACCATTCCTTCTGCAGTGCTCTGCAGTTATAAACTATGCCAGAGTAAACCTCAAAACAACTCTTGACACCATTTCCTTCTGTGGAAGCCAAAGGCAGTTTCAATAGGAAACATTAGCAAAGCTTCTATATCACTATCTGGATCACTTTAAGACAAAGGGGCAAATAGGGATGTACAGCAAAAAAATCAAGTTCCAAAGGAAGGAAAAAAAAAATCTATTTTTGATTGTGTTTCCGCCCCCCCCCCCCAAAAATGCTAAATACTCTTTCTCATGGCAGCTTCTGTTTTTTGTGGGTTTTGTAATTAGGTACAAGTATACTGTTTACCATTGGCAGCAGCACTCAAATCTCATTGAATGGACATCATTAGAGTGAGCAGAGCTCAGAAAGGTTATTAAAGCCTCATGTGAACTACGAAAATGTCAAGTCAAGTGGGAATGGTGAATGGTGATATGAAACTTATTCCAGTGATCTGATGTTAATGAGAAGAAACAATGCAGAGTTTTCAACAGAACCAAAGTAAGGAAATCAGCAACGAGATGCACTTGTGACCAGAGCAAACAATATATTCAGTTCTATGTATTCCCAGCATCATTAAAGTAAGTCCATCTTACCATTAGTTTTGCCTCCAACCCACCAAACCAGCTTTAGCATGCTAGAGGTTGCTAGTTAAAACACTGACAAAAAAGTGCTGTATATATAGGCAAGTAAAAAACACCAAAAAGCCTCTCTGAAACCAGTGACTTATAATTGCTCTTCTCTCACCAGTAAAATTCATGTGTCCAGTCACTTTTTTCTTCATAAGCTTTTCTTTTTCCTGGGACATGACTCTCAATTTATTTAATGAAGTGTGACAAGATTAAAAAAAATGTATACCTTAATACTACAAATGCAAAAAATACTGGACAGGTTCAAAATGCCTGTTTTTCACTTGTTATATATCTTTACTGTTTCTGAATGAAAAAGTCCTAATAAGACAGTCAGATAAACATGTGACTAAGATGTAGTTATTACATTCATTTTGGACGAACATGTTGTAAACTAAATTAATTAAGAATTCTACATGCGGATTTTTTGCTGTTGTTCATTTTTTGTTGTTGGCTTGGGTTTTGTTTTTTTGTGGGTTTTTTTGTGTAGAATATATCATTATTGTTTTTCAGCTGTAGCTTTTACACAGGTAGGAAGCACACAAACTCAAGAGTGCTACATCTAACATATATTCTGCCAAACCCCTCAGACAGAGCCTTATGAAAAAATGCCACCTCCCCATAGCAGCTCACGTGCATTGCACAGCCTGTGAGCACTGAAGTTGTGTAACCAAAAAAAAAAAAAAAAAAAAAAGAAAAAAAAAGTTTTTTTTCCAAGACCGATAAAAGGAAGAGTATTGGCTACGGTCTTAGTTTTTGTTCTTCAGTGTATGTCTAAGTTTTCTTTCACAGTCTGTTCTACAAAAGATCTTTTGCACCTATTTTGGCAGAAAGCCTAAAATATTACAGCAATCAGAAAAGAAGTGTAACAGTGACTTCACAGAAAATTGAAGCTGAGCAACACAGAGGAAAAAGGATCTTCAGTAATCCATGTAAGGCTTCTGTTTGTGGTTTTGCTTAGACCTGTTTGGCATAAACTAATACTTAAATTTTGGACTGTTTTTTTAAAAAAATAAAACCTTTTTCTTTTCAAAAGCTATGTTTACATGATAATCTATCTGCAATCTCATCAGTTGTCACCCAGACAAACCAAAAGCCACAGAGCAGTCAAGACCTGAACTGGAAGACTGGGTTCTTGGCCATTAAAAATTAAGCATTATTTTCAAAGAATAATTAAAACCTCACACTGTAGTTCTCCTACATTTTTCACACTAAAACCAGTATGATAAAGAAACATTAATAATATCTGACAGATGACCTTCAGAAATTAATAAGTAAGACTCAATAGATTCTAAAAAACATTTCACATTCTTATTTTCCTTGTTTCTATTTAACACTCTGTCACATTGATTTGTTGTGTGGGAAGATTCCGGTATCACTGTCTTTGATGGAACTGCAGTGAACTTGTGATTGTAGAGCAGATTTTGAACCATAAAGCTTCACAGATTTATTCACTTCTTTCAGTAAAGTCAATTGGACTAAATTTTAAAAGTAAGAGTTTCTGGAGGCCTGAGATGGACATTGCATCACTGCAACATAAACCTTCAATGCAGAGAGACTTTCAAACTCAGGCCTAAATGTGATGACACCAGATTGAGTACAACTAGTCAGAACAAAGCGAGTGGAAGCAGAGGGGTCATAGATGTTGCACAAGAAAGGAGAGAGGCAGGAATAAAAAGCCAGAGTAAAGAAGCAAATAGAACTTGTGCTCCAGGTCTCCTGTAGCCATGGCTGCATAGCTCATAAGGCTCAACATTTGAAAGGCTATGTTGCCTTATGAAGAAATGTTATCTTGATCTATAATTATATCTGGACCATATAAAATAAGCAATTAATTTTTTATCAATACAGATTAATACAATTTATGTATTTAATATCCAAGAAACTGATCTGTGTGTTTGTAATCTTTGCTCATTTCATTTTGTGAAGGCTGCCTATTACTGGTTTATTAAAGCTTCATTATACTATTAAGCCCAAATGTCAATCTTGGTTCCAGTCCAGACTCTTCCTTCTGTATTTAGTAATTACCAACAGAAGTAATTTCCACTAGCAATGAGTTTGACACTTGCTGACCAATACAGTGTCTACAGTAGCATTCTGAGACTTCATTCCTTTAACTAAAAGGATATATTTACTCCAGTGTAATTTGCAGTATTGGAAAATGTGGAGCTAGGAAGATCTTTATATTACCTGTCTTTGTGTGTAAATGATAGATACACATATATACCTAGGGAAAACTTACCAAGCTACCTAGTTTATGCAGCTAGTTGTCTCACCTGTGATCAAGACAAGCCACATATCCTACTAGACTCTCATGTGTTTATTGGACAGAAGAATCTGGTCCAGCTAAGTCCTATTGGAGTCCAGAAGAAAATGTTTCACCTTGAAAGCAGTCAGACATTGGAATCATCTCCCAAGGGAATCAGTGGATTACCCTACACTGGACAGTTTTAAGACTCAGCTTGACAGGGTGCTGTGCCAGCTCATTTAGACTATACTAGTACCTAGAAAGGTCAGATCCTTGAAGTCCCTTCCAACTTGGCATTCTGTGAAAATCTCCATCTTTGAAATCTCCATCTTTCATGCCATATAGAAGCTAGAAGCAATTATTTGCTTTTCAGTACAAGTTAAGCTTGTCATATTTCAATTATTCTGCATAGTTGGGAAAACTCAGCGGCTATGACTATCACTATAAAACGCCCAAGCTTAGCTCATTCCTCCAGTAGGCATTTTCTTGCTTTACAGGTATTATCAAATGCAATTTTAACCAAAACAAATGAGTAAAAAAGTGAAAATTTCTTTTCGAATTTCAGAAATCAATGAAATAATGGCTTCATAGACAATCACCCTGCAGTCAGGAGGACTGTCTAAGAGATCTCTAAGTAAATAATCAGATACATCACTATAAGCACTATAAGCACTAAGAAGCATCTAATAATTATCCCAAACTACACTGGATTAGGAATTAAAAAAATATTTTCCATATTAAACCAGGATGATCTAATCTACCAGGAACAGCTTCCAGAATTCTGTCTAACATCTTGTCAGCATATTTCAAAATCAGAATTTGGTTTTAAAAAACAATGGATTTTTTCAAAGATTATTCTCATACTGGCTATAAATGATCCCCAGCTGCGAATTAAATACATTTAGGAAACCATCTAAATGTTCCTTAAAATCAAACATATGTTAAGTGTTCACTATGTCAGGCTCAAGCTAATTTCCCCAGTAGCTGGGCTTCTCTAGATTTCATGGGTTTGGTTTTGTTCCATTGCTTGTATGTCTGTTTTCTTCATTTTAACCTGTTACAAAAGTTTAATTAGTTCAATGGGAAAATGTGTAGGATCTGAATAGCAATTTAAGAAGGTTTCTTTTTAAATGCAGATCAGAAAAATATGTTTTGAGGTGTCATTTTTTTTATGTTCCATTTCCAAAAGAATAAACACCATACTGATAAAAGGCTCCTAGGAGAAAAAGGATGTTTTAAAGTTTTTTTGGAAGAACAGCAGAACTAAAGGAAAAGCTCCAGCTCCTCAACTTGCTCAGCAATGTTTGATGTGCTATGATCTGAACTAATTCCAGATGATAAATTTAGAAAAGAGGGGTCTCCATCATTTTGTGGATCAATCCATAGGTGTGAATCCAGTACCTCTGGCATCAATGTGAAAGAAAAAAAAAATAACAGTGGAAAATTTCCCCCCCAAAAATTCTAATGAATTGGGGGAAAGAAAGAGAGCCATTAAGCATGCACTGCCTTTGACTGATTGTAGGCAGCCACCATTTTCCTTTCCATTTCTGCCTTGAGTTGGGGCATCACCTGGGCAAGAAACTCACACAAAGATGTCTTTGCCTAAGCAAAAGTGATAGATTCTAAGGGACAATTCATTTATCCAGTTGTCAAGCTTAGAACAAGAAATTCAAGTGCAGACTTCTCCGATTTCTCTATTAGTTTTTCCTGGTTTTCTAAAGCATATAACAATGTATCTATTAATACTGTTTGTGCATATAATGGGTGTAAGTTACCAAAAGCAGAGGAAGGCTGTGGAAGTCTTCTCTGCAGGCATATGGATGAGTGGAGTTTCCCATCACAGCGGGAGAGGGGCTGTAACCCATCACATGAGTGTTGACAGTTGCTCACAGACAGCTCTGAACAACTCACTCAACAATAACTAAAACTCCCCACAACTGGGTTACTCAGATGGAAGTTTTTGTGCTCCTAAGTTCCTTAGCCTTCCCTGGATAGGTTTCTTATTAAAAAAATAACAATCAGTTAAAGCTGATCCAGTCCATTATTTTTAGTCAGCTATCTTTGGAGGCCAGTGAATGACAACAGAATGGAAAATTCCTTTCATTCTGCAGCTCTGCAGGTGCACTTGCATCATGAAGGAGCTTCTGAATAAAGCAAATTGTACATATTACTACTGTCTTCAAAACAGCTTATGAACTTTTTAGTCCATTGTGAACACAGTTCCCTGTATTAGAAGGGAGCCTATGCCCTTAAATCTTAACTCTGTGAACTCCTTCCTTTATAGTACCCAACATGAGAACTTTTTAGGAACAGGAAAGTCTGAACTCTAATGAGATCCTCTCTGACAATTGTAGAATAAAACCTTCTATTATGTGTACTATAGAGACTGAAAACACTTTCGCTATATCTCATTTTTCTTTATGATCTTCTCAGTCCCTTAACTAGAGTACAATGTCCCTGACTGGATTTTATATCATGCTTTTTTAGATGCAGTAAACAGCAGATTGCAGAACTTAATTGCTTAAGGAAAGATAACTTCATGGAGTGACAGACTATTGTGAACTAGATTAAACAAAGCAATATATTAACACCTGCAGTAATAAATATAGAAATATGGACAAAGTGACACTTCTTCATATTCTTGCTTTGAAAATCAACCAATTAAATGACTGAACAACAAACAACAAAAACATATTCTGGAGTATCCAGCATTAAGCAGGTTTTCTGTTGTGTAGCAAATGTCTGTAGGTTAAACTTATTCCAGAAGATAGGATCTAAGTATCTGAGTCTCTGTGTATATGGAGCAAGAGAGTAAAAGAAGCAAATCACAATAATATGATGCAAAATGTGGTATTTTGACTGTATCCTCTGCAATCCTGCACAATAAATTGAACCGTAAGATACAGGGGCTTGAATTTGGAAGCCTGCCTAAAGGAGCGCAGTGCACTTGTGCTTAGAGTTTGAATTCCTTAAAGCTCCATTAAAGCCAAATAGGAGGCAGTATTTCCATTCCCAAATAAACAGAATATCAGCTGTTGCTATTTCAGAACCATGGAAGCAGCTTTACTGATTTTAAAGTTTAGAGATGGTGGCCTTGATAAACACATAAACATTATGTTCAAGAGAAGAGCTGTATCAAGGTCCCAAGGCAGAGTGCAACCTTGTATACAATTCATACAAATGACTTGTGGCCAGAAATTAGGCTAAATTTGAGCAAGACAATGCCAGTGTTGTGGCAGGTTTGTTGGTTGGTTTATCGTCTGTTTGTTTGGTTTGTTTTTTTTCCCCCCAGAGGTAGAGCTGCTGAAATATGTATTTCAGTTATGTGTCACATACTACCACTCACACTCTTCATGACCATATCACCTCTATCTCTATTTAGAAAGAACTATCTGGCCAAACAACATGAAGCCTCATTCAGCCCAATTTCTGCTGTTAAGTGGAGCACAAGTAACATTACTGGTCTGTTATCAAATGCTCACAGCTCTTTATTTGGATAGTGTTAGCAATGTTTGAAGTTAAGATGAAGTAATTTTACCTACTGACTAAAGGTAAACTGAAGATTTAGTTACAAAATCATAGAGAACTACTACAGGTTTATGGATGGAACCAGCACATGAACCCTCCTTTGGCAAATGGCATGTGAAGCCCTTGAGCTATGTCTAACAACAACAATACTGTGCAGATATATAGCACACTCCACTGAAGGACACTGAACAGATTTACACACAGATGTCTTACAGCTCAAAGCATTCTTGTGGTTAACAGACATCACTGCTACTACTGCCATCCTACAGTTCATGTAAGGGAAAAAAATGAAATAAAAAGACTGAAAACTATTCCCAGTGTCACAAAACAAGGAACAGAACTCAGGTCCTCCTCTTCTTTGGGCATCATCATCGCTTGCAATAGCACTCTGTAAGACAATGCTTCCAGCTACCCTTCACTACTGCATACATGAATTCAAAAATGTTTCTTTCAAAAGAGAAAATTCTGGTTTCAACACAATATTCCATTTTATAATATTGGAAATATATGTCAAAATAATTGAGCCTTCAAAAAGCCTAGCTTAGACTGTGTCTATGGCATTGCATGTTCTACATGAAGATCTCCAGAACCACAAAAGAATCCACTATTAGTTTTTTAATTTTTCGGGTTCTTTAGTATTACATATCCTCATGACATGCTTTCACCATACCTGGCCTTGGCAGCTTAAGCACCTGAGTACAAAACCACAATGTAGCTGAGGTATACTCTCTCAAAGTGCTCCTCTAAACAATTACAGTATTTTTTTTCTTCATAAATATTTTACCTCTCTAATTTTTGAGTTGATTTGTTTGTTTTTTTTTTTTTTGTTTTGTTATTGAATGTTGTTGGTTGGTTGGTTTGTTTTATTTGTTTGTCTGTAGGGAAATCCATTTGATAAAAAAAACTTCACGCCCCATACAGTATCTCCTAAAAGTACATTTTAGTGACTGTATTAAATAATGGCTACAGGCCAACAGGAAAAGGGCTTGCCTGGCAGTTTAATTGACAGAGTATCTGAAGTGCCCTTGAAAATTATTTAAAAGTTTATTACAGTCCTGGAGGTCAAGAATGAAAGGCTTCCAACAGCAGTTCTGCTGAGGTCCTTCTCTGAACCAGATGCTATAACTTTGATGTTCCTATTAATTCAAAAATTTAACTTAACACACAGAGACCTTCAAAAACTCTCTTTTGATAATCTGCAGACATTCATATACTGTAGAGCTCAATAATGTTGGAATCTCTGACTGGAAGAGAAATCTGTGCTGAAGCACAATAACCTTAAATTAATCTACAAGATGCCACAAGCTATGGGAGAATACGCTTCAAGGGTCACTAATTTAATATTTGAGTTGTAAAGTAGTGAAATGGGTTGAAAACAAGTATAAAGTGACACAAGTATTTTCTATGTTTATGAAATCCCT
This sequence comes from Indicator indicator, assembly GCF_027791375.1. Taxonomy (NCBI): domain Eukaryota; kingdom Metazoa; phylum Chordata; class Aves; order Piciformes; family Indicatoridae; genus Indicator; species Indicator indicator. Next base: position 15,107,659 of record NC_072027.1, read on the forward strand.
CACAACATACTTAGGGCATTCCTTTCTCATTAACATTGTCACTGTCATGAATTTTGCAAGATAATACCTGCTAAATAAAGAGCAATTGCTGTGCTTACTAATAAAGTTTGCAAAAATTACATCACTTGCAAGAAAAGTATGCTATCTACACTGGCACTGCCTCCATCAGAAATGTTGGGATACAGAGTACACTTTAGAAGCATTCTGGTGTAGATATTTGTCTAGAAAATAAAAAAAATGTCTGCATACCAAATGGGAAATCTAAATTTTCATTCTGCCAGAGGACAGAGAATACCTTAATGACTCTTCCACATACACAAAATTATCAGCATGGCAGGCTGACAAAAGAGGTTAACTGACAGGTACAACAGCTTCACCTTAACCCAGGTGTCAGGAACACATGTCATTATTGATATTCAAAGCCAGAACAGAACAGTTAAGTGAGTCAGAAAGCTGAATAGACAGGTATTTAAAATATCATGTGTATGAAAATTAATTCAGAGCTCACCTTTTCTTAGAAAAAAATAGGTCTTTTTTGCTTTGTTTTTATTTTAGAACTTATGACTTTGGATGATTCTGCAATATCCACATGTAGTTTAAGATAAACTGACCAGTTTTCCTCAGTGTCTTCTGCATTACATCAACAGAACTATTCAAATATGAGCTCAGAAGCTGGCCAGAAGCTCCAACTCAATCCAACATGAAGTGCAGTTTAAATGTGTTAACGACAGCTGCTCAGGAAACGTACATGCTGAAAACCAAACCTGCATGCTACACATGCTTGATTTTCAAGAACACAGAGCACTTGACTCATGTTAATTATGAAAAAAATAAGATATATGTTTCAAGGGAAAAGGACAACTCATGCAAACTGCTTTTAATCATTCCTCCTCTTCCACAAACATACCAGGTGTTCTCAAAAGGACTTACAAGCTCTCAAAATAAGGCTCATCCACATACTACCTTCAGAGAACATATTTTTATATCTACACGAAACCCCAAAAAGGTGCTTGATTACCATGAGATATGAGAACTGTAAGGCATGCAACTACAGAGAACCACTGAATGGATTGCAGTACCTTCTCTCACACACAGCATCCATACTGATTCTCTTATTAAAGTTAAATAGGTTTCTTATTTCCAGCAAAAGTAGTTATAAACATTTTAAGAGAATTTATTTAGCAAGAGACTAAATTCTTTCAAATAGCAGTGAAAAGAATATGAATGGCGAAAGGATATCCAGCCTCAAAGGATATCCAGTCTCAAAACAGCTACTGGTTGTAAACTCCACCTACTGAAATTATCACACAAATTAGGGTCTTCAAGGCACGTTAGGAACCTTTGAACAGATTTATAAATCTGGTCTCCTCAGTAGAGGTGAATAATTTACAGTTCCCCACCTCTAAATTGATAATGAAAATGAGTCCAATTTGAACTTTTAACTCTTTGACACTGGAGAATATATAATGCAGAATTAGAATGTAATATAAATGCAGGCCAAATCAACCTATTAATCATTTTGTGATCTCAGCTAAAAAAAAAAAAAAAGAAAAAAAACACTATTAAGAAAATTGGTCATTCAAATGAATCATTACATTTCAACAAATGTTAGCTTTGGTATTCTTCATTTAAGAGGAATTCCTGCTTTTAGCAGAAGTATTTGCCCAGAGTGGCCTTCTTTTCTAAAACAATAAACGTCAGTTACACCCTAAGCAAATTTGTTCTCACAGACTTAGATAACAAGATAATTTGAACCCAGAAAAGTCTCAAGCATTCTCCTAAAACCCAAACCAAGCCAACCTAACCCTAAAATTCTTTTCCACTTTGCACCCACTTTTGTAGCTACAGGTATTTACATCCTTATTACAACCACGTGTAAAACTTTACAGAAAGGCAAGAACGTAATAGCAGCAAGTTAATTGTAGTTAGTACTCAAGTAGCAAGATGACTTGAAAAATAGATTGAAATGATTAATCATGATGCTTCATCTCTTGGTAATGACACAGAGGGATTCCTACTGTTAAGATCCTGAAATTCATTGTAGTCTTCACTATAATTCATAACCTGGTTGAATTTGAATTCATAACAAAAGGGATAAAAAGGTCAAACTACCAGACACTGGTAGACAAAGCTATATAAAAAGACAGTGCCTGAACAGGCATTGAATATTCTGTTTCAAGCACCCATCCTTGACAAGCAAACTAGAATTAAGATTTATTTTTTGTGCATCAGGCCCTTCAGTTTGATCTGTGTAAGCTGCACAAACTTTCCTCTGTTGTTTGAAGCATCATTTCAGACTGTTCAGCACAAAAATACATAAAACATGCTCAGAAGATAACAGTCGTTCCTTTCCGTCACAGAGCTGGTCTGAACCAAGGACAGAGAGGACAGTCTGAGCAGCAGTACCCTCAGCTGGAGTTCAAGACTCCCAGCTTTATTTCCCAACTCAATGACAACCTTTGGCAGACTTGGACAAATCTCCCGTCTCTGTTGCTCTCCCCAGTCTATGATGCAAGTGTTCATAATAATAGCACCAAAGTGATACTACAGGAGAAAAATACATTCATTAATTTTGATGCTATTCAACTACTCTACAATGGGGGCTATCACTCAATGTACAGGCACTTCTTGTTTATATCTGCCCACTCAGCTTTCCTGTGTCATTGTAACAGAAGCACACAGCATGAGTTCAAATAAAGGCTTAAAAATATAACCTAAAGCAAAAAAAAAAAAAAAAAAATCACACTGCCTAGTCTAAATAAATGCAGACTTTATCTTTCCTCAAATACATGGATATAGCAAAGATTCACAGAATCCTACAGATTGGAAAAGAACTTCAGAGGTCATCTAGTCCAACCTTCTGCTCAAAGCAACTCCAAATACAGCAGGAAGCTCAGAACACTATCCAATGAAGTTTCTTCAAAGATAGATAATGTGATACCTCTCTGGGCCCACTCATGATAAAAACTTTTTCCTTGTATTGAACTCCAATTTCCCATGTTGCAGTTTGCATCTATTGTCTCTTGTTCTAGGACTGTATAACTCTAAGAAGATGATTATTCCTCTCTTCTGTTAGGTAGTTGTGAACAGAAATAAGGCCACCTTACAGTCTTTAATGTCATGTGCTCCATACTTATGGAGCTTCTGTATGCACATCTCCCCTGGTTATAGACAGCATCTCAGTTACATGAATAGTGATCAGATCTGTGAGACTTCCCCAGTCTATCCATTGTCTTCTGTGCTAAAGAGAATCTGACTGAAGTTAGAGCTGCAGCTGAATGTCTCCAGCACTGAATCCCAGCAATTGCTCCAAGGCTGGCTAACAAAAAGGATTATGCCTCTTTAAAAGGGATAGCTCTTCCTCCTCTGACACTACTTTTCTCCTTTATGTGTCAGATTTGTCACAGCCACCTGTCAGGTAAGTCATTGGCTGATGTGCTCTCAAATATCCACTAGTTATGATGGGAACTCAACATGATACAAAAATATATTATCTTTTTAAAAGAAAACAAATGCAGAAGTTGACAGAACATGGAACAACTTCTGCAAGAGTTCCTGTGCTATACCACCTATAACAGGGCAGAGAAAAAGGCTCTAAGCCATTCTTTAATCTGCTTCTGTAACATGGGAGTATCACTCAAGAAATACCTCATGGGACAGAGACAAACAACAAGGCAACACAACTGTTGTATAGTGTCCAGCTTTGTACATACTGCTGATCACTTCTCTCTTGAAAAACATTACCAGCTCCTGAAATCCAGCTCCTTTTCCTTCCTCTTCCTCATTAATTGAAAGCTGTGACACTGGACCAGTAGCAGCAAACACATTCTTGACATGTAAGAGGCCAGAAAGGACAGCAACATCTCCCCAAAGGGTTCAAAGAATGGCAACCTAATAACCACATAAATGATTAAGGGCACTGAACTAAAACCCACTACCTAGAAATTGGAAAAATCTGTGATGCCTGGCAATTTGTAACAGAAAATCTTATCATCTTTGTATGATGTGAACAAACATCAAATGTGTCTATGAGATGAGCAGCAATACTAATAAGCAACCTGTCAGGGATGATAAGCCTAGGAACTTAAAGAATACAACTAGCTAATAATGTGTATGATTTAAAACTTTTTCTTTAGCCACTACTTCCTTTAAAGGGGTATATTTCATCTTGGTTTGGGCTTTTTAGGGGTTTCTTTGGTACATTCTACATTAGAAATGCTTTGGCTCATTGATGCTTAAGTTAGGCAAGAACAGGAAATAGTAATCAGATAAAGATCTAGCCCTCACATTTTTAACAGCCTAGAAATGTTCAGAGATGCCGGATATTTTTACACAGACTATTCTCTCTTCTATATTGCAACTGAGAGAGCATGAGAGCCAACAACCATTTAAACCATTAGAGCAACATTTTCTACTCACCTAACTGTCTTTGGAGCCTAAGTTTCATTGATTTTCCACAGGACTTATCTCCCTCAGTCACTCCAGGGCTTTTGAAGACGTCATCATTAAGCAGTAATCTAATCTTTTTTTTTTGTTTGTTATCAATTGCTACTAGCCCTGACTAGTCAAAGTCAAAACCATTCCGCTTCCCGGCTTAAAATAAATACCTGAAACTAAACCACACAACAAAAGTTTGATTCACTATAAACAATATTGACAAAAGACCACAAAAACCCACCTTGGGAAGCTGATGGATATTGCTCAGTGAAGAGAAACAGATTAAAATAGGCAGGTGAATCCACATTAGTCACCCAGTCTGTGAACAACACATAAAGCTCTATTTTGCCTTTTTTTTTTTTTTTTAATTTTATTAAATAAACTACTATCTTCAAGTAATAAGGTGGTTCAGGACAATTAAGCTGACATCTCAGATAGGCTAAGTTGGCACAAAATTTCAGTCATGCAGCTAGATCTGATCTAGTCTGAACTGTTTCAGTCTGATGAACCATGTGTAGTATGACAGTGAGTAAAAAAAAACCCTTACTCTGCTGCTAAAAATACTACTACCAGGTTATATAGAAGCATTTAAGCCACACAAAGCAACAGAAGAGGAGACACTTAATAAAATGTGCACTTCTCTGTTTCTTGTGTTTTAGGGAAAATTCACAAATTCTTTGTTATGTACATTTCAGACATTACAAGGCCACATTACTGCAAGATGTTCTCTGCATTTGAATAAAATCAGCAGGAAAATGTGACTGAGAACTCAATAGAATCAGTAAGACACAGAAATAAGGACAAATTCTAGAACTTTTCAATACTCAGCTCTAATTTTCATCTCTATAAATTGCAGACTAGCTCCCTGCTTGTGTGGGCTGGTAATGGTTCTCCCTTGGGTTATTATACACTCAACACTTCTGAGGCCAGCCGTGCCCCACCTATACCTCCTTTCTCATTATTGTCCCCGTTTGGGAAGCAGGAGGCATTCAGTATGTACCAGCAACATGTTCACCAGAAATTTGGAAGGATTTTTTTTTTCCTGCAGGACTTTTCAGCTCTGTCTATGCTTCTGCATTTTGTGAAAACCTGATTTTTTGTTTTATTTTGGCTTTGGGAATTTTGACAATCTTGGAAAACAAACCCAGGACTGTATTTTTCAAAAGTGGACTTAAATTAACCTGTCTGCAGTACAGAATTAATTTCAGTGATTATTCAGATAATACACAGTGACTGAATATTATGTTTAAGGTCATCCTGCCCCCAGAAAGGAAGAAGGGCATGACTACACAGCATAAATGTTACAATTTCTCAGAGACCTCCAGCTGCAAGATAAGCTTATATCCCTTGTCTTTCTGCAACATTTTGCTCTCTTGTAGGTCAGTGTAAGGGGATAAGGAAGTATCCTGCATCCTTCTCACCCACTTGGTAATAATTTCTTCCCTGTATCCCCTTTCTGCATGTCAGCATATCTAGTGATAGACAAATGCTACTCCTGGCGAATGCTGAATATTGGTCCTACCTCTTTACAAAAACATAACAACGACATCATGAGGAACATTATGAGGAATTTTATTAGGTGCTTTAAGACCATCAAATCTAGCCAGCTATGAGATGAATTAAACTGGAGAGAGTGTCCATTTGACATTTACACAGAGGCTTCTTTGATAAGTTTGTCTCAGAAAATCATGCATGTAGAATAGCTCTTTAAATTGGTTTTTGCAAGAAAGCTGTTTGACGTGTATTTCAAGCTGATGAGACCCAAAACCAACTGCCAGTTGCTAGCTGATTTTTGAAGCTTCCTTTTAGCTGTGTTAGTTCTTGTTTATTAAATTTAAGATATGTATTTTTTATTTTCCAACAGCACTTTGTAGTTTTTTCCATTACTGGCAATTAATTTGATCAGTGAAGGAAAGAAGAATACTTTCATGTATTGCTATGTTTTTTAATTCTCTGCTGATGTATGATTAAGTATTCTCTTTCACACAGAACAAAGACTTGTTTCTCTGTTATTTTCTTCTCTTTTGTTTTAGGAAGTACAGATGAATCCATTTTGTCTCAATGTGATATTTTTAGTAAAAATTACACTGATTATTTATTTTATAAAGTTTTTTTTTTTTAAATGTCACTTTTCCCCTCAGAGTTATAGATAAGCTGAGAATTAAGTATTTTATGTAGAACTGTTTTTGCCTGATAAATACTGTTAAAGGAGCTTACTGTAGAAAGTATAGACATAAGTTTGATATGAAGGACCTGCCAGTCAGTTCACCTTACATATTTTCACTCTCCACCTCTTCCAGAAGTCAAAACTACTTTACAGAAAGGAAGGAATCACAGAGTTAAATGGCTTATTTTACATTTAACATAGAAGAACAAGGAAGAAAACCAGTTTGTCTAGTTCAAATTAGCAAAGATGAAACAGATTTCTCATCTTGATCCCACATTTAAAGATATGAAAATTCATCTAAAATTGAAGTTGAGTACTTTAAAATGATAGATGTCCATTTAAGGAACAGGCTGAATAAGTTTAAGGAACAAATTGTCAGAAGCAGCAGAAACCAATACTGAAAAAAATTAGGTTGGGTGACAGTCTGGTTTTACCAAAATGGAAAAAAATTGATAAAGGCAATATTATTGCAGAGAAGGGAGTGTTGCAAGGTTAGTCAAAGAGAAATCAGATATCAAAAAGACTAGATTATTTTTGGCAGCATTAGTATTTACAATGGACCGAATCCCCAAGCTCTTATCCATCCAGGTATTTATGGAATTTTACTCCTGTTTGCAGGGAAGAAAGGAGTATTTTAAGGAACCAAGACTTTCTGGGAGCAAGGAAGAACCATTTGCTATGGAGTTAAGATGCATATTGGTCAAAAAGGTCTAGCTTGAAAACATAACAAACGGCTATGCTAGACAGACTGGCAAACCATCCAGGAGGAGTCTAGTGCAAGAGTAAAAACAGAATGTATGTTGAGAATGGCTTTGGAAATACTGGGGAAAAAAAAAAAAAAAATCCAGGCTTTAAGAAAGCAAAGAGCTGGTAAACTTTTGATAGATAAAGAAAAAGAACTTCAGAAGGTTTTTTTGAAGAAAAATGTTGTGATTCAGAAGTTTTTAGCTATGATAACAAAACATTTCTAGCTCTTTTAAAAAATCAGTATGAAATTAAAGGGCATAAACCTCTAATTCCTGCACAAGGCAAATGCAACATCTGACTAGAAATAGGAAATAGCCTTCCCCCAACCTGTTTGCAGCACCTCTGAGTTGCACATGAAGTGGCAAGTTTTTACTGTAAGGCTTTTTTGCTGTTTCCTACAAAGTCCTTTTTTGTTTGTTCCTATAAAATCCTTACAAGACGCAGTCCCTATGATGGTGGCAATTAAACAAAAGCAGCTCTATGTGACTGACAAAAAGAGTTTGATGAAAGAGAATCTAATATAACTTTTTAAAAGCATATATGTATCACAGGAATTTAATAAGCATCAATGCAGCTTATTGTATAAAGCAAAATGGTGTAAAATGCTAATACAGGTAGGCAGGTAGGGAATTAACACTTCACCATTTTTTATTCATTTGCTCCAACTGTACAAAGAAAATCAGCTTTATATAAAGCAAAACCTAGCAACCTACACATCAAGGCATACCTTCTGCTCACATCTGCATACCTACAATTACATTAGATGGTCTCATTTTAAGAAAAGTGCTAAATACTCAACATTTCCTACTTTGCTTAATCATTACAACAATAATTCAGTTCAGTTGCAATTGGAAACTTGACTATATTATTCTTCCATTTTAATAAGCTTTACAAATGGAAATCTATTATGCCTAAACAGCCTGTATTAAAAAAAGAAAAGGAAAAAAGAAAAAAAGAGAGAAAAATCAGAGGTTATTAGAAAACATTCTTTCTTTTAAAAGTGTGCTCAAAGGCTTTAGAAAACATTTAATAGTGATTCATTCTCTTTCCATTCGACAGTCATTGGCTCTGAACTAGAGATGAATCTCTATAGAAGAAGAGGTCTCTAGGATGGGTCTGCATACCCTGAATGCCACGATGTCCCTCTTTGTTGGACATCCTAGGACAGATGGCTCTGCAAACAGTCTCTTTCATAAAGTGTATATCAATGCCAAAAAATCAGTTGTTATGCAACTTCAGTATCCCTTCACACTAATAGAAGTAGGTGATGAAAAAGCTTGAAAAAGCTAGTTGTTTAGGGTAAAGAGCCTGCAAAGAAGGTACAAGTCCAGGCTTTCTCATAAGTCATCATCAAAGTAATCTGGAGTAGCTTAAATGGAACACCATGGCAACTTCTCTCCTGACCTGAACTGAGGTAAAAGTGAACTCTGTGTGTCAGCTGGCAGTCTGGCAAACAAGCAGCAAGGAATCCTGATACAAGTGGCCACTGGATCTCCACGTGCTAAACCAATTATTATTTCTCAGAGGGGCAGTGGACAGTGAGACATCTTCAGCAAGAGCATTAGAGACTACAGTATCCTCCAAATGGACACAAGTGTTTGCCTCTCTCCTTTTGTGAAGAGATGACACTGCTGGAGGTGTAAATTATTTAACTGCTAAGTAATTATATGAAGAGGGGACTACGACCTTTATTTTGCTAACTGTCTGTTAGAAGAGCTTCTCTAATTTTGACTGGGACAAATTAGACAATTTCCAGAAATAGTTCTTGACCTTCAGCACAAAAACCTTGAAGGCAACTATCACGCAGCAAATAATTAGCTAAGTGATATATTACTGGATCATACCACAGCGTCCTTTAACAAGATGACATTCTACATATGCAGGCTCTGAACTCCTATTTTCCAAGTCGGAGTTCTGCACAGATAAAAGTGAACGTTAATAAGGGAATAGAAACCAGAGGCTCAAGTATCTGAACCATGAAGAAGAGAATCATTTAAATTGCTTCAATCTTTTGTTTCTGGCACCACGCCGTCTAGTCGTATAAAACTGTAATTGAAACCATGCGGTGTGTGTAGTGGGTTCATTACTGGCTCTGACAGAGTTGTCTCATGTGCTAACCATGTACTGATTTTTTGCATCCTTAGGGTCAAGAATGCTTCACCTATGCATTTGTTAGCACGTACAGGTTCTTATTCCTTCTAGGAAATTAAAACTACCTAGTATTTAAGAGCCACAGATTGATTTCTGACTCCAACCCCTATGTGATACCGAATGGCATGTTTAAGCATCTGTAAAATAAATCATCTGTGAAGATATTGTATTCACAGACTTCAAATTTAACAATGATTTAAATAATTGATTCATAAGGCTTTGCTATAATATATATACTTGGGTATGATAAATACTCCATTTACTGCAAATCATTATTTGCTCAGTAATAGCTCAAAAGAACGCATCCATTTTAGAATGAAGTACTTTGCCTAGAAATAATTAATATATGATTTTAATATAAAGTATAAGTTTAATTACATCTGCAGAAGACACCAAGTATCTCCTCTTATACACCCTGAAATGAAACCCATATATTTTACACAACATATAAAATTAAAGTCTGATAATGACACTTTTGTAGAATTTAACACAATTGTATCTATTTCATTAGACTTTACTCATCAGATTAGGAGTGTCAGAGAATTAAACTTTCATTCAGAAAATGCAGGTGAAAAGTCTGTCACCATCCAAAATATTCCATTTCCTCTAAACTAAGGCACTGCCAAGTAAGCTGAAGCAACAGGAAAATACAATGACACACATGTTTGCAGGGTGAGAAAGCTGTAAATGTTGACCTAAGAACAATGAGAGATTTTCAGAACAAGCACTATACCTCTGGGCTCAAATCTTGTCTTGTTTTAGAAGTATGAACAACAAAAATATTTCACACAATTGGTGCATTTACTACTACTCTTGGACATACATTCAAACTTATTTTACTATTATATGATAAATTCTTCTATCTAGAGCAAGACTTTGTAATGTTTTCATAAACATTTTAAAACAAGAGGAGTAAGCAAAAATGCATTATAAAAGACCTGTCCTTTCTTCCTCCCTAAAATGTTTCTAATCATTAACATCAAATGGGCTTGTGTTGTCACACAAATAAACCAAACCAGTGGTGATGCAAATTAAGCCCCCCCCTTTTTAGCTTCACAAAAATGTAACAAGATACTCTGTGGGGGATGAAAAGATACACAGAGAAAGAAGAATTCACAGGTTGCTCCTATTCCATCATGAGATCACCTTTATTCTTTTGAACACTGTTAGCTATTTCATCAGCCTATGAAACCATAAACACTTAACTTTTACGTTCCAAGCTCTAATAATCTATGGCTGCCCTGGGAATTCATGGGGGGATAAGTTAAGCACTTCAACTTAGGAAACATTATTATTAACATGAGATATTTCAGCTTGTACTTATGTGCGAATACATAATACATACGAATACATAGCCCAGAGAGTGGTGGTGAATGGTGCCACATCCAGCTGGCAGCCTGTCACTAGTGGTGCCCCCCAGGGATCAGTGCTGGGCCCCATCCTGTTCAATATCTTTATGGATGATCTGGATGAGGGGATTGAGTCCATCATCAGTAAATTTGCAGATGACACCAAGCTGGGAGCAGGTGTTGATCTGTTAGAAGGTAGAAGGGCTCTGCAGAGGGACCTTGACAGGCTGGACAGATGGGCAGAGTCCAACATGATGGCATTCAACAAGTCCAAGTGCCGGGTGCTGCACTTCGGCCACAACAACCCCATGCAGAGCTACAGGCTGGGGTCAGAGTGGCTGGAGAGCAGCCAGGTGGAAAGGGACCTGGGGGTACTGGTTGACAGCCACCTGAACATGAGCCAGCAGTGTGCCCAGGGGGCCAAGAGAGCCAATGGCATCCTGGCCTGCATCAGGCATAGTGTGGCCAGCAGGAGCAGGGAGGTCATTGTACCCCTGTACACAGCACTGGTTAGGCCACACCTTGAGTACTGTGTCCAGTTCTGGGCCCCTCAGTTTAGGAAAGATGTTGAATTGCTGGAGAATGTCCAGAGAAGGGCAACGAGGCTGGGGAGAGGCCTTGAGCACAAGCCCTATGAGGAGAGGCTGAGGGAGCTGGGACTGTTTAGCCTGGAGAAGAGAAGGCTCAGGGGTGACCTCATTGCTGTCTACAACTACCTGAAGGGAGGTTGTAGCCAGGAGGGGTTTGGTCTCTTCTCCCAGGCAACCAGCACCAGAACAAGAGGACACAGTCTCAAGCTGCGCCAGGGGAGGTTTAGGCTGGAGGTGAGGAGAAAGTTCTTCACAGAGAGATTGGTTGGCCATTGGAATGTGCTGCCCAGGGAGGTGGTGGGGTCACCATCCCTGGAGGTGTTCAAGAGGGGATTGGACGTGGCACTTGGTGCCATGGTTTAGATAGTCATGAGGTTTAGGGTGACAGGTTGGACTCGATGATCTTTGAGGTCTCTTCCAACCTTCTTGATTCTATGATTCTATGATTCTAAACCTGGCCTCTGTGGTCTGCAAAACAACTGGATATAGCTATAAGTGGAAGTAACTGCAATTCTTAAATAAAAATGTATTGTTCTTTCACACCACACAGGAGCTGATCAGATTCACGTCTGTACATGCTTGACTAAGGAACTTCTTTGACGAAGAAGAAAATCTGAGCATAGCTGGTTTGCTATTTATAGGTACAAGTATTGTCAGAACAAGTAAAGACAGGAATACTCTAAAACTAAGATGGTGGGTTTAAAGAAAGTACCCCTTTTATTTACACTAAATAAAAGCTAAGCTATAGCACATGATTAGCATAACATTTTAAAAGACTGTGCAAACAGTCAGCAACTTGTAGATTTCCTCGGCGTGATCCGTTTCCTTCTGTAGCTTAGCAACATTAAGACTATAACAAACAAAAATTAATTGTGCCAATGCTAATTTCCGTATGTGATGCTCATCCAAGTGCACTGGCACTATTTACATGTTAACCTGCAAGGTGCCCACATTGCATGCATACAATGAGAAATTATTACAATGCAGCTCAGGGAAGCGCAGTAGTCTTGTGTTGCATGTAAGCAGGAACCGCACTGTATCAGTAATGCTGACTGTCAATGGGAGCCAGTGCAGCTCAAGCAGATGTTTCATGTTGATAAACAGAGACAGGAAATTTCTAAGCCACTTATTCTTTTTTCTTCACTTCCTCTACCATACTGATCTAGTATGTTTACCATGTGCAGCCATTCTGCTTAGTGTAGACTTGTTCATTTTTCCATAATTTCAAATTAGTCATGATAAATCACAAATCTCCTCTATTCAAAGTTCCACATTCCTCTAGCTGCAGATTCTCTCTGGCTATCAGATGGGGCATTTAACTTCCTTTTGGTTATCCTTTCTGAGGGATTTAAGAGGGAAAGATTCAGTCTACATCAACACTATTTATCAACATAGCTATAAAACAATGTACAATGGGAATCTCCAATCAAAGGCACACATTATCTTATTGGTAAAACATCTGATTTATCAAATGCAAAATTCAGTACGATGCTATGAAATTATACTCTGCCATACTCACCATATTTCTTAAATCCACCACAGCATGAATAGTCATAACTAAAGATTATCATTACAAGCCAGAACTAAGATAACCGAAAGCATGTTCTGCAACTAAGCAAAACAGGTAGGCAGGTTGGTACAAAAGCTACCCTGAATTCATACAGTAATTTATATGGGATGAGATTTCTGCGGGTCAACTAGTCCAAATCCCAAACTCAACACAGATCCAGTAAGACCTGGCCCATCAGGACCCTGCCCAGTCAAGTTCCGAATATTTTCAAACACGAAGTTTTGATATCCTCTCTGGGCTCTTATTTCAAGGTTTGACCATATTGAACACAATTGATCACATATTAACTGAAATGTCTTGTGTTTCAACCTGTGTCTGTTGCACCTCATCCCATAGCTGTGCACCTTGAAGAACAGGATGGCTTCATATTCTCAACACCCTTCTGCTGAACAGCTATGGACAGCAATGTATGTCCCAGAGACATGGGAAGGGTATCCTTGTAAGCCCTGTGTATACTTGCCTGGTCATTTGAGAGCAGGTGTGGATAGAAAAAGGTTAATCACTTATCTACCATCATTCCTGAAGAAATAAAGCACTGTACACTGAAATGGTCTCAGAGCCTGTCTGTGGAGTCCCTTCTTTAAAGCAGTATCTTTCCCTGATGCCCTTATGGCATGACCTTGGAATATCCACACAGGTTACAGCTGTCTTGGGTAGTGTAGTTCAACACTTTTCTTTTCTCTGACCATTCTTTAGATTTTGGAATAAAGTCCTCTTTGTAGGTGACATCTCAAACATCGACCTAACGGACAATTTTTTTTTCAAGTATCTCTGCAGTTTTCCTCTCCTTCCCCACAAGGAAAGGTCATGTTAACTGTACATTCCAAACTTTTGGACATCAACTGAACTATGCAGGGTTTTAAGAGCTGTGTATCAGCCTGAATTTCAAGGGAAGACAACCTTTCACCTTACAAATTAGTTTATAAATTAGGTAACAGTTTACCAATAGAGGGCTATGTTGGGATGCATTCTGGAAGATGTGAACATAGCACTCAATCTTGATTCAACCTGAGTTGCAATTTGCAAATATGAACATAAGTCTAACAATAAGATAAATTATACCTTCCTCAGTGGTTAAAATATTTGGAGTAGAAAAAATAATAATTACCAAAAAAATCTATAAAACACACTCCGGAATTTATTGTCCTTTACAAGTTCTGTACTATTAGTTGCAATCACATCTCTACTAATTAAATATAAATTAGGCTAGTGAAATCAATGTACTTAGAGAAAGCAATGGCAGAATGTGGCTTACCAATTATAGTGAAAATAGCTTGCTGAAAATGTAAGGACTTCTAACTAGTGTGGGGCTTTTCAAGATATTTTCTTATCATTAGGGCTGCTAGCTTTGCAAAGTCAGAAAATATTCAATGTGTAGTAAAATTTAGTTGCAGAGGAATGTCAATATGTAAAATATTAAGAAGCACAAATTCATTTAATTGATTGAATTACTAGCATAAAAACGACAGACTTCAGAGAACATCAGATACAAATTTTTAACACTAAGCCAAGCATTAGAAAAAAAAATAATTCCACAAGCCATTATCTAATCACAGCATCAACACTGCCAAAATCTTCAAGAGTAATGCAGGTAAAATGTGGCTGTTGTGTTAAATTTCCAGAGGTGTTTATCACCTTCACTGTAACTGTGCAGCCTTTTCACAGTCATTGATCACAGTAATATCTGCCTACCTTCCAATGGCACCAAGTAAAGACTAGTTATTCCAAAACTCTGCTTTATGAGTTCCCATACTATGAGGTTTGCTGTAAAGATCTCCGTGTAGATCGTCGCTTCCACTGTGACAAGAATTCAGCCTGTCTCATCCACTACCTCAGAGGAGATGCCACACCAAGAAGCAAGTCGGGGATTCTGATGCTTCAAGGGCTCACTGGGAGTGAGGGCTCACTGCAGTGCATGGACCACTGCCAGCAGGTCAGCTGCAGAACTACTGGTCCAGTTGAGCCTTCACTAGTGAAAGAGTGGGAGCTGAGTGCATGTGTGCAGAGGAGTTAAAAAGGGGTTCTGTTGGCTTTGTCCTACTGGTGAGCTGAGTAAAACAGGGCAGAGCTTACACAGGGAAGATGAGCTGCTCATATAGATCCACACTGCTTTGGAGGCAATGTTTTAGGGAGACAGTCCCTGTTTATGCTATGCACAGAAGACAGAAGCTGCTCTGGAGTAATGGTACTGGACAGGGATCTTTCTGGAAGAAGGGACAATTCACAAAAAATTATTTATTCGAGCAAGTCACTGTACATGAACAATTGAAGTAGAGAAAGGAACAGGGTAAAATACTCTGAAGCACCTACATGACTTGGCAATCTTCATTTTGGAAACAGATTGATTTCAGTGGGAGTCTAAAATTCCTGTGTGCATCTGATGGTATGTAAAAATCTCACTTAACCCCCATGAAAATTCTACCTTGGTGTAAACCATTAAATCTGAACCATAAGGTGGGTTCGATTACATCTTCTGGTACAGTATATTTAAATATATTTTTAGCTTACTATGAAAGTAACAAAAAAATGCAATTGGATTTCTTAATCCTTGAATTAAAAACTGTAGCATCACTATAACACTCTAGTCACTGATAAAGACTTCTGTACATATTATTTGTATTTTAGATGAAAAAAAAGGCAAAACCAAACCAAACCAACATCTAGCAATGATAAACACCATGAACCCGGCACTGCCTGTCACACCTGTGCCTGCAGGTATAAATTGGTATGTTGCAGTAACTTTATAATCATGAATAAAAAGAAATATCTTTCCCTCTGGATGCAAATTTAAACACCATTAAGATTCTAAACTTGGTAACTTTAATATATAAATAAATATACATACATATTAAAAAAATATATAAAGATTCTAATTACCTTTTGTGCCTTTTCACCCATTCAACCTTTGTGGTATTTATGACTGGTCAAATGTTTACATTTGTTTGAATTAACTAATGGCTTAGGGTTTTGTGAAGGTCATCATCCTGGTTTACACACATGGCTGAATTACTCATCTCCAGAGCTAAAAGCATCAGATATTAAATTTTGAGTTAAGCATCCTTTCTAGCAGAGACTGCAAATCACCATCTGCAACAACACCTTCCTTCAACCTTGACATTGCCCTAAATGTCAGACACTACCACCCAGACATCAAACCCCTGCACCCTTCTAAAGGCCACTGCTCTCACATCCTCCAGTCTGAGCTCAGACATTCAGCACAACTTTCTGGCCGAGGAAACCCCCGTTCCCACCAGCGTCCTTTGGTAAGCTGGGCTACATCTGCAGCCCTTCAGCACAGCCACAGTGACTCCTGACTCTCCTTCTATGGAATGAGGAAGTCAGTGAAGAAAGGAGCCTGCAAAACATACTAATCTGACAGGTCCTACATTTTGCATCCACTATGGAGCATCTAGCCCTACTCTCAGAGAATATGAAAAAGACCCTGAGTATCCATTCAAACCCACAAGTATTTTTAGAACTGCAGGACACATCTGACATCTGAAATGCTCGCTTACTGTCTCAAAAGAGTACATAAGCCTTAACTATGTAATGCTCAGTAACAGTTGCTTCTGTCTTTTCCCGTTTTTCCTCTTTGCTACAGCTATTGCTCCCACTGCACACTGCCAAAAAGACAAGAGATGAGAGAATGAGAAGGAAAGAGAAAGAGCAGCAAAACCTTAAACTTAGCCAAACTTGCTTGGCTTACACACTTACAAGAGGAAGCAGTCTTCTCCCATAACTACACTTGACTGCAACCCATCACAGAAGGAAAACACAAGAGGCAAAGAAACTGCAGCTGTTACTGGAAAAGATGTATGAAGAAATGCTGCCAAACTTATTTCCGAAAGTATCACAAACCTGAACATCCCAGGAACACTGAGCGCCTGCAGCATGGCTGTGTGTAAAGAGGATAAGAAATGCCATCAGAAACGTTTATCTGCCTGCATGAAATAAAGTGTAGATATTCCTTCATTCACAAAAACTAAACAAACAACTAAACACAGCTTTCTAGGAACCACTGTGAGGCCAAAAGCAGAAGTAGAAACAGACCTTGCCTGGGAACCTTGTAGGGTGCTGGAAGTTATGCCAACCTTTTATTTCACAGTTCCAATGCATTATTTAGGTGTAATGGATTAAATGTATAATGGAAATGCAGAGATATATAAACAGAGGCAAAAGCAACAAAAAAAGCATATGTATAGACTGTAGAAAGTAATGCTAGTTGAATTGTTAATATTTTAATTATACTTAATAAAAATTAAACAGAAGTTTCTCACAGCATGAGGTTGCCAATATACTGTGGGCAAAAGCAGACACATCACAATAGAAGTAAAGAATTTGAACAATTTCCTGCATAATTGTATAAAAAGTTTAAAACCTTTGTGCTCACAACCAGAAGTTCTAACCTTTCACATCTTATCCAGATGCAAGAACATTTTGTTGAATGCAGTCACCCAGAATGACAGCACTTAAAGATGTAAAACACTGCTGTTCACCACAGCCCAGCATTAAATCTGAACCATTCAATCATGGCTATTTAGCTCTCAACTTTGTTAGCCGCTTCATATAGCTTCTTAGCAGGTTCAGCGAGCTGATGTTGGTAACAATAACCCATCTATCTCTGCACAACCACCTACTGAGGTGAGTGCAGCTCTGAGGCAGGGTGATAGGTTCAATGATTTATGGACAAAAAAAGGACAAATTTTAAGTCATGTTGCTCTCCTTTCACTCTCCTAAAGTAAGGAAGTCCATGGGTTATTTTACCTATACCAGAAGCCCTCTAAACACCCACTGACACTAAAAGTGTGTCCTGAAGTCTGAGCAGCTGCAGAAAAAAATTATATTCACATTATGCTGAATTTTCAGGGAACAAACAACATTCATTTTGTGTTGTTATTAATCTAACAGACCATAAAATGCAAATAATCTAAAGTATGATTCAATTAATGTTTTAACAATTACAGTTTTTCTTAATAAATAGACAAGAAAAAAAAAGTGAGAAGAAAAAGCAGCTCAGTTCCATTTTGACAAACTTACTTCTTTTGAGTAAAGTAGAATCACAGAATGGTTTGGGTTGGAAGGGACCTTCAAAGCTCATCTAGTCCAAACCCCCCCCTACAGTAAGCAATGACGTCTCTCACTAGATCAGGTGGCTCAGAGGCTCGTGAGCCTGACCTTGAATATCTTCAGGGATTGAGCTTCAACTACCTCCCTGGGCAACCTGTTGCAGTGTTCTACCACCCTCATGGTGCAGAACTTGTTCCTAACATCCAACCTAAATCTCCTCTCATTTCAAACCATTGCCCCTTCTCCTATCACTACAGGCCTTTGGAAACAGTCCCTCTGCAGCCTTCTTGTAAGGTTGTGAAAACAACGACGATGCATTTGCACAAGGAAAGCTTGAAGAATAAGTAGACAGGATGATTAACCAGCCTTACCAAACCTGCAGAATTTCACCTCAACCTAGTTTATCATACTTCTTAAGATCAATCCCCATGAATATTGATATGCATTATGCTTTTATTGCTCAGCTCAAGAGAAGGTTTCCAGTTTCTGAATTACCAGCTGTGTGGTCTGGCTATGAAGCATGGAGACTAATTCTCACCTTTTTGATATTGTAGGATTTACTGCTTTGGAAGGTACGATGGGTAAGTTAGTTTCAACTTTGTTAACTGATATAACTGGCCTGAAGTTGGCAGGTATGCACTGGTGTGGTTGTATACCTAGGTACATATGTATATACATTCTTCTTTTCTCTCTTTCTTCCCAAAGACTGACCAGACAGCTGCATTTGGAAATGCCATAAATAATCCAAGAAATAAAATAAGATTTATAGGTGCCATGTAATGAATTAGTTGCATGTAGACTAGCGATTGCAGCAACACAGGTTGTTCTGCTGAGTGAGGAATAAGAAAACCTAGGGACCAACATCTGCTGAAACATTTCAGCTTTGTCACTCAGGAGGGTGACATATTAACTGATGATAAACCAATTCCAGAACATTTCAGTTTATAGAAGTCAATTTAAAAGTCTGAAATATCCAAATCTTTTTTTAGCCTTGAGAAAATTGAACTTTGCTTTGGTTTCAAAAGATTTGGCTTTGATACCAGCAAAAGGTAATATGGTAAATAAATGGAAAAATACGGACTATTTTAAGTGCTGCAGCTTCTAGAAGTGGAAATTTCTATCTCTGGTTGGAAGGCATGAGCCACAGGCTAAGAAGGGAACAATATTTCACAGGCAAGAAAAGAAAGTCATTGCAAACAGACTGACATTTCTCACTGCACCTATGTTATCCTAAGCTTCTGAAATTAATTGAACCCAATTACCTAGGTTTCTATGTGAGAAAAGAAAATGAAATAACAACAGGGGAAAAAGAAAAGCAAAAAGCTAACAGGGGAGTTGAAATGAAGATGTAATATTTAATTGATATTAAAACTGAGTTGGGAGCCCACCAATACCCAATACATTCATTTTGGTGGTAAACTATTTAAATTATTAAAGGATTTCTCTCCTCTAACAAACTAACATCTGGTTGCTGTACAGATTTTCTGAAGTTTTGTTTAAAAAGTCAATTAACCCTTTGACGAATGAAATGGCAATTTGTCATACTGCTCTGACAAGTAAATGTGTTTTAGGCTTAACACACACATACAACAGATCTATTAAAAAAACTATAAAGAACTTTCCTTTTAGTTTTATATTGAGAATCAATCATTTCCACCTCCCCATTTTGCCTGATGTTGCATTAATGGTGCTGATCACGTGTCATTAACTTCAACTACAGTGAAATACCTCTCAGACCCC
The DNA here is from genome assembly GCF_027791375.1 of Indicator indicator. Lineage (NCBI taxonomy): Eukaryota > Metazoa > Chordata > Aves > Piciformes > Indicatoridae > Indicator > Indicator indicator. The sequence goes on from NC_072027.1 coordinate 15,127,477, forward strand.
TCTCAGCACCGAGTCCATTCACCCCTTCTTCTTGATCTGCTTGCTTTGTGTAAATAATCCCATTGACACACAGCACAACCTGTGTGGCTAGAGCAGATCTCCAGGAATCCAGATCGCTTTCCTGGTCCAGAAACTATACAAACAATTGCTGTTCCCCACAACCCAGATGCAATTGGCGTTATCTACAGCAAAAGATAACATTTCATCCAACCACTGATCAGTACTGTGCATAAATATTGCTAAAACCTTGGGAGCTTCACCAAATTTTGTATTCAGCATAGGCACTTTATCCTGTTCCTCTGCGTTTTTGTTATAATTCTAAATTGACAACATTATTCTTTATGACAGAAATAGCTCATGATATTACATGAGTATTAACACTGCAATAAAATATCTGCAATTTCGACAAGATAAACTCTGAAATTTTAAAAGCTATTAAGATAAACTGATGTAATCATTTTTTCTTAAACTACATAGTACAAAGTTGCCAGTATATTATAAGTTGCTTCTCTTTCCACATCTTAAACATTACAACCCTTCCATGTTGTGTTTGTTTGTGTGTGAAAATCATCATGAGACTTAAAAGAACCAGGCAGAGAAGAATGTTTGTCACATATAAAAAGTAGCACCAATAATTATTCAATGAATTTAGAAATCAACTCCAGCAGTGAAGTATATGAGATTCCTGCTGATATTGGTTATCTGAGAAATAATGATTTATTTCTGTTCAGTGCGTGCTTACTTATGTGGATACAATTTTCCTCTTAGAAACCAAAACAAAATAAGAAGGCCAAACATTTGCATGGTTTCTTCAAAGAGACTGAGAAATAAATTCAATACTAATAAGTATGCTTAGCACAGCTGATTTAGTCCATGTCCATGAAGCATAAAACACGCAAACTGCCCAATGTAGTCAAGTTAACTTTATATAATTTTTTTTTCATGTGTTAATCAATAAGTAGGATTCTGCACAAAATTAGAAGCAGACCCTGCAATATTAAGAATATTATTAATGATTCACAATTTCATTCATGTGAATGCAACTACTTTTGATTTATGGCAAGGCAATGAGACTTCATATGTGAAAGTTTTAATCCCCTGTGCTGGCTGAACAGGAAAAGGGGGAAAAAAAATAAAAGGGAAAAAAGGAAACCTTTCAGATCCACCCTTTTAGTTTGTCCCTTCAACTATATGCATATTTGACAGCTGAGTCTGAAAATACACACAAGAAGTAGCCAGGTAGCACAGTAATACAGGATATAAGAATGTGCAGCACTACATCCCACAGACTCATCAGAAGCGAGACTGGGAGAATGGATTACTCAAAAGAGAAGCAGAATGTCCCCAAAAGGTACCATTTAACTTTGAACCAATAAAAACAAAGTAGGTTTGCAAGACAAAAGAGAAGCAATGAGAAGCTGTATTGGTTTTAGTCCGTAATGCTACTTATACAATTTCATGTGGTTAACCTACATGGTATTAAAACTACCTTAACTTCTTTACATTTGAAGCAGATCTGCCTGTTCTTCACTTTGCTTTATGGAAAAAAATAAATCCAAAAGCAATGTCTTAATGGCAACGATTGGATTAAAGAGGGTCTTAAAAATAAAACAGTATCTTGTCTGTAAACATGACTCAATATTCCCAAAGTTGGTAGAATTACCATTTCTAAAAACGTACAGTAATGCCAGATGCTGGAGCCAGTTGTTGTTGACTACTTTAAAAAAAAAAAAAAAAAAGTAAATTTGAGCACAACCTGACAGTATAATGCTTTATTACTACTCTCATATTTCTTGTAGAATTCCAGCTGGGAAATTATAACTGGAAGACATCTGTCCTTGTATCTTATGTTCCAAAAAATCTGGAAATTACAAGCTTTTTATGGGACTAGGGAAAGCTTTTTGTTGAAAATATAATTTCTGAGATAATCAATTATCTATCCAATTAGCTTTCTGAATAAATCTATCTTTTCAGAAAAAGGAATGACAAGTCCTCAGCCCCCCAGTAATATCTTACGAATATCCTAATCAGCTTCCTATAGTCACACTTGCTCTGTGAAGCAAAAGCATGATTGGGTCTCCCTGTAATTGTGAGACTAACTTCATCTAATAGCCCTTGCTAAGTAATAAGCTTACCAGATATCACAAGAAAATTATGGCACCACGTTGAATACATACTTTGTGCTGCTCCTGAATGAATATGAATGCCTGTTTAACTTTACTCAGCACTTGATCCTGATTCCATTCAGCTCATAGAAGAAAAACAGTCCTTGACATTAATGCAGCAGAATCAAGTCAGTAGGCACGTAACCCACTCAATTTCTGCAGAATATTCGGTTAAGAATATTTAACTCTGGTTAAATAGATGCCTATGCACTTGTAAAAATGGGTTTAAATATTTGAAATTCAAGAGCCAAATACTACATGGTGAAAGATCACTTCCCTTGGATCCAGCTGTTCTACTGCAATTGGCCAGGCTCGAGTCAAGGATATCAGACCATACTACTCACTGAAGTGTCTAGGACCTTCCCCTACAATCACCCCACTGCAGAGAGTGGACAGACTCTGTACAATGCTAGGGAACACAAGACAGGATGAATAAAGCACTTTATGAGAGCTAGTGAACTCTAGATAATCTCCAGCCATTCCTTCCAACCTAAAATGTTCAGCACAGGACACCAGTTTTGTATTTCAGGAATGGACTAATCCTGCTCACAGCTGTATCCCAGGTTGCCTACCTTTCCCCCTCCTCAGTTAAAACCGCTTACGTACGTAAGAGAAACTCACAAGTTAAAAGGCTTTTGATAATCGTCTTAGCTTTAAGCATAAAGTAGCTTTTCTTCTACATGACTCCCTTCAAAACCTCCTAGACATTTTTATTGAATAGAAATCTTGCTAAACACCCCAGTCAGGTGTTAAGATACTTGTACTCAATCAGTAATTTCACTTTCAACAGTCAAACAGCAAAGTCAACCAATTGCTACTTTGTTCCACTTCTTCAAAACAGATGAGAAAAATATTGCAGTGGTAAGCACAAAGAAGCAGCATTTGAATTTTAACTGGAACTACTAAGGTCAAAATGATCTGTGCTTACACAGCCAAGTCTAGTAACACGGCGTATGAAATGACATTGGGTAAGTATTCCAAGAGTTAATGAATACCAAGGGGGATGCAAATAAATTTATGTTGATATTTTGATGGAGAATTTGAAAGAGATTAGGTTCATAGCATGCTCCTGAGGGAACCATGACAAAGATAGGAAGTATGAGCTATGAGACTTCATTTCTGAGAATTACTTAGAAGATAAATAAATAAGCAGCCACAAAAGTTTTGATGACTGGTATATAGAGACTTATACCTGCGTTGCAACCCTAGGGGAGCAGTTAAGAAAGACAGTCCAAAGAATAATGGATTTCCAAGAAAAAATAAGATACACTGAAAACAAATGAATAGAAAATGCAAAGGGTGGTAGAAAAGAAAACAAGATTATTCCAGTGAACTACAGAAAACCATAAAATTGTAAATACCACATTTAAACCACCACAAAGATAGATTCATTGTGGTCCTTTTCCTATCTAAATGTCATTGTTCTATTTTTAGACACCTGGTATTTAACACAAAATATGACCTGTACTAATTGATATTTCAATACTCTATTCAATTTGTAGACACTATATAAAGGAAAAGACAAGACGAATGCTTTATAGACATTAAGACAACAGCATCAGCAAAGAAAGTGATGAATACTGGAAGGGTTTAGTTTACATTCTCTCAGCTAGCATACTGCACACATCACTCCTTCACTGTCTGTTTCACTAATTTGCATGAGCACTGTAACTGACATCTTGTTAACAGTTTATTAGGAACTCTGAAACCCTCCAACAAAAACCACACACAAAACAACAGAGTGGACAGGGACTCCAGTCAGAAATTCAATTGTAAAAATCCCAGTTGAAACCTGCAGGTCAAAAACTGAATCTTGATTGCATAAGAAGTAATTATAACTGGGGTGGGGCTAGAAAATCAGTAGATACAGGAGTAAGAATATGAGCACAGCCATACCAGGTTAGACAAGTGATCCATCCAGCCTAGTTTCCCATCTCCAACAGCAGGAAGCACAGTGATAGCTTCCACACAGTCTCTCAAGCACAAGCAATATGCAGCCCCGGGATTGCCTAAGCCAGGAGTGGTGTTTCACGTTTAACAGCCAGGGATGAATTTTCTTCTAATATGAATCTCTCTAACTGCATTTTGAACCTTTGTAAAAGTTTGGGCACAATAAAATGGTTTAAAATACCTCATTGTTGCAAAATTTTCTGCAGACAGTATCCTAATGCTGATTTTTTTGGGGGTAAAAGAAATAAATTATTATGGAATCTGCAACTCTAATTTTTTTTCTGCATTTCTAAATATCCTGTAGTTACAACATGGCCTTACCACTGCCTACAAAGGAAAACATCTATTAGCATGAATTGCAACATATCACATGAAAGACAATAACAGCATCATAGCACACAGAGAGAGCTATTTGTATTTTCTGGTGCAGGATACAGAACTACTGAATGTTGTCCTTACTTAGGATGAAAGCCTTATTATAAGCTCATTTCAGTTGAACAAATCTCTCTGGGCTCCCTGCTGAGCAAGGCATTTAAACTTTAAAGCTAAAGACATTCATTTTTCTTTGCTGACAGTGAAAACCTTACTACACAAGCTCCACGATGCACATGGAAGCTTTTAGATCGCTCAGTGGCAGAATGCATTAAGGCATTTAGCTGCTTACTGCGTTGCTCTGCAGTGAACGGACATCAAAGGCATTCATTTCCACGAGTCGCAAGAGTGGACTCTTCAGTGCAACCATCGTTATCCTGCTCAGGTTTAAGTGCTCTTTAGATTCCAAATAGAGAATATGGTGACAAAATATTCTGGGCAATATTTTTCAGATCATTCTGACTTGCTGTTATTTTTGAGGAGTATTTAGCATAGTGGTCCAGGCAATGGAGAACTGAGAGGCTCTTCCCTGGGCCAAGGCACAAAATATCCATCAATATGGAAAAGACGCTTGTTAAAGAACCACAGCTTTATATTTTTCACTGTCCAAGTTCCTACCTGCTTTGGCCAACAAAACTTTTTGTTGTTTTCTTTTTAAACAAAATAATATTTCGCTTATTCCAGCTGGTGATCACTGTCTATGAAAAGTTGCTGCCCAACACAAATATTTACAAGTGTGACTTCATGCTACAAAAGGCACCAACTACTTTTGTATACAAACTTACGAGCAAGATCTTAAATGCTTATCTTCTTTTGTATTGGGTGACTCGGAGATCAGAACCAAAGTTAATCACTCCAGGTCACCCAAGTGTAACATCTCTCCAGATCAAACAACCAAATCATAGAAGCTCCCTGCCCCATACAGCAAGGCAAATAAAAAAGAAAATTATTTTCTCTTGCATATCTCTTCAGTTTTTCATAGCTGAAATGTTGGATCTACTCCTACACTCAATAATACTGAAATCAACAGAAATTTGCTTTATTTCACAAAGGCAGATTCTGATCATCTGTTTTCAGAAGAAATTTCTTCTACTGTAATACCAAAAAAAAAATTGTCAGTAGCGATGCTGCAAATATGGCAGAAAGAACAAGTGAAATGAAATATTGTGTTGTCGGTTATAATTATGTGTGAGGGTTTTTTTGCTGTTTGTTTGGTTAGGCTATTTAAAAAAAAAACATATTCACAGTTTACTGTTGCAAATAAGCATGTGAGTAACTTAATACTAATTTTTATCAGTACATTGATCAGGGAGATTAGGAAATCGCTGTGCGACTGTAGTGTTCATTACCTAGACTGCACGCAGGTAGCAATACAGAGTTCACAATGCTGCACGAATAAAGCATAAGACCAAGCCAAAATCTCACTGAAACACAGACTGATTTGCATCTGAAGAGCTAAACAGATGCAATAATTACAGAAACACTGGCTTCCCAGACTGTATTTTTTAATATATCTGTGACAAAGGCAAAACAGAAACAAAACACCACCAGCAACCATCACAACTTCAAGGAAGATTTTATCCAGGTCAGTCCTAAAAAAGATACACACATCCTTAAGAATTCACTTTGTTGGTTGGCAAATACTTACTCAACAAAACCATGCATATATATTACTAACCTTTAAATGTATGAGTATTTGAGCTATTTCAGAAGTTAAATCTGCTGGAGTAGACACAAAGAAAAAAAACAGTTCTGGTATCTAGGCACCACACAACAAATACAGAAGTCTCAAGAATATACTTATGTACCAGAAAGAGATCCCAGGAGGGATCAAAATGTATGTAGTGGTAACCTACGAAATGAAGAATTCCTTTTACAGCTCATCATATAGCTACTAAAAATATAAGAGTATTTCATGTTTTTACTTTTTTGTGCAACTGCTTTAACTGGAATGACCATCATTAACAAAAATGACTTAATATTCCATTTTATAAAGCTCAGTAAGATTTTTTGTCTGAAGTTCAGTAAATACTATATATCCATGGTACTACTGATACTCCATTTATTAGGCTCACAGAGAGAATGAGTCAACTCTAGAATCTGCCATCTTTATGTGTAGTCTGCTTGCTTTTATATTCAGACTCTGCCTGTTTCTACTTTGAAAATATATGTAGAATTGCCTTTAATGATTAGAAATATTACAGACAGAGCCAACCCACAATATGGTAAATGTTACAGTGGGAAGATTTTAAATTTAAATTCCAAGTGTCCAGCAGCTAAGAATTGCAAGCTGAAAAGAGTGGGAATTGCTACAACGTTGGCTGGGAGTCAGTAACTAACAGTGATTCTGATGGTGTTTGGCAATCCTTATTTTACTTTTATTTGAATAAAGGAAAAATAAGGCATTTTAAACAGCCTTGTATCAGTTGTAAGAATAAAACCCAGCTGTATTTACTGTCCTATTAAAAAGGCCCTGCTGCTGTACCAACATTTGCAGTGCTCTGTAACTACTGAAATTTTGATACAAGACTGCATTCACTTTTATCTTACCCTAAGCCATGCTATTTTCTACAACTGTAAACTAGCTGCACTATCATATACTATGCACTATCACATCATAATCTATTTAAAAGAACTGGCACAGCTACAATAGAAGCCATCCTTTTCTGTATCTTGTTCTTTGCAAATCACCCAAATGCTTGCGCTTGAAGAGAGCCTTTGATTTCTTTTCATGTTGGCACTGTAAACCCCCTCTTGTTCAATACACACATATCCCTCAACTTCTGTCAAAAGCAGGAACAAATTTCCTAACCAAAACTGAAAAGTCCTTGGCTTTTCAAATGACTATAAATTGCACGGCTAAGTGCATATGGCCACAGGGCTGTCACAGTTACTTTTCTTGACAATTCATCATAGCATACTAATTCTGTAATATCATTACTGTGTCTCTTCTCACTGTACTGATCCAGCCAGTTAATTTAATCAACTAATAATAGATTCAGAAATGGATGCAAAGGGCCCTAGCACTTCAAATTATATTACTAGAGATGCACAGCAGTGAAAGCAGCATATTCTGTAGCCCCAGTAAGTTATATTCTTCCAGTAAATTGGACATTTTCCATTAAAAGGAAAAGAAAAAATATTTGTAGATGTTTAGAAAAGATTAAAAATTCAGTTTATTTCATACTAAGCATGACTTAGTGTCATTACATTGTATTAACTGATAGAAAAAAACTTATATCCAGCAATTTAATAAATGATGATAATTACTGCAAGTGAGTTTCAAAGCAAAAAAAACACCACAAGAAACACACACATATCTGTAGTGGAAGCTAAAGGTGTCTGATTAACTGCAAAGTGAACCATTCAAAAATGGACAATTAATTTTATTAAATTGTAATCTTCTCTGAAACTGTCAATGATGATTACAAACATTATTCCCTAACATCTCAGCTCATTTTGCTTGTCATGAAGATGAATACTTAAACTTCGCATGATATAAAAAACAAACAAACAAACAAATGTACGCAAAACTGAAATGCAGACTGTATCCAATTTTTGCTGCTAAAACTGACAATCCAAGTAGCACCCTGACGAATTTCTGGGTATGCAATGCTCTGATCTGATCTGGTATTTGATTACTTCAGCTGCAAAATCTACACAATCCAAGAGGCACATCCTGCAAGATGCCACCGAGCTAATGCAGAGGCAGGCACACTTCACACTCCATAGGGCAATTTGGAGATGCATAGACACCTCTCTGTGTGTGCAGGCGTATCTAACACACATGTGGATGTTCAAAGCAGCTGCATCTTTCATCACTCACCTGGTTTTGCTTTGCTGTCCCCACAAGGTGAGGAGCAGAGCTCTCACCCAGGACCACCTGGAGAACAGTGTTACCTGCAGGGGTGGCTGCTCCGCAGTCCTGGTAGTGATCAGGGACTGCACCCACCTGAAGCCATGGACTGAGATGCTTCAAGTCCTGTTTGCACTGTTGGAGTGTTGAAAAGGACACTACTATGGATATGGTGTACTGTGAGGAAGTCATGCTCAACAGACTCGATTTAAACACCCACATAGAATTTTCTACTTAAGATTAAATCTAGATGAATTGCCAATGTCAATCCAATTAATCTTTTGGGGAGCTTAGACTAAAGTCAATGAATCTCTTCACTTGCTGAGGCATTTTGTGTATTGGGGCCTAAAACAAGGCAAAAGTGTGTTTCCTGATGTAAACAGAGTTAATTCTGGCAAAACTCAGTGAGCAAGGGTGATAGAGATTTATAGACTTACTTTCTGGCCATGATTCAGGAAAGCAAATGTTTAACATTTTAAAAGCGATTAGAGGCCTCCAAACCGCAATGAATCTTCTGTACCTGCCAAAGCACTCTCTCTGAAACGACCGTGCCTGAATTCAGACTCATATTAAGGCCAGACTAAATACATATTTCTTAACACACATTATACAAAGATCACCCTGTACTCTCTCTTTAAGGTGTCCAACATCACTTGTTACTAAGCATGATTCAAATTATGCCTCCCTAGTCTAAAAGCAAGGCATCTGCTTGAGTACCATAATCTAACAAAACAAATAATTTTCCTTTCATCAATATACAACAGGTTTGTTCATTACTGGGAAACGTTAGGTGGTGAAGTATTGAGTGCTATGCATTTTACACTTAAATCAATGCACTGTCTTGCAGTTATGCCACCTAATGTGTTTTTAAGTCATGCGCTACAGAAATCAATGTGGTTCTTATTTGATATTCAGTGTTAAGTTCAGCCTCATAAATTTAGAATTGCACTCTGTTATTTTGATGGTTATGTATTAACCATGTCCTGCAAGTTTTATGATTTTTTTTTATTGAGGCACGCAGTAAATCATGCCAGTTATACACAAATGGCATAGGGTGGCTTTATTTCTACTGTCCATTCTGGAAGAGAAAGAAAAAGATGATTCATGTGACCTATCGGGAAGGAAAAACACAGTATACCAGATAAATTTCAGAAGGTGTATCAGTAACAAAATTAGGCTCCATAAAATTTAACTGAGTCTTTTCTGGGACAAACTGATTTGCAGCAGATAAATGCGTTTGATATACTTCATCTTACCAATATTTCACACTGGAACAGGCACACAACAGTTGATCATTCTTTGTAACACATCTAGCAGGTGCTGTGCTGTTGTCTAAAAATCAAATGCTACACTATAAGTATTTTTTTCTTAAAAACTGAAATTAGTATACAGAAGTAAACCCAAGCCCTTTTGCAGAAACTTCTAAGATGTTTTAATAATGGAAAAAACTTTTCAATTTTGTTATTTTTTTCACACACCTGAATAAACTTTCTCTTGTACAAGAGGCCAGACACCCAGTGCTCTGCAAGGTATGCTTTTTCTGTAAGAGGATATTTTGTCTAAAAATTTGCAGTTTAATTCCTTGCTATGAAACAAACCACAGGTTCCCAGACCATATTCAATACAAAGATTTTTTGCTAGCTTCATTAAGTAGGGATTCTCTTCAACATTTAGACAGTAATTTTTTTTTCATACCATAGTAATGTCACTGCTTATTCAATGTATTTCAAAACAATTTTCATCTGCAATTAATTTAAGACTTGGTTTTCCCCTCATCAATGTACAGGTTTTGGCTGGGATGGAGTTAATTTTCCTCATAACATGTCGTATGATGCTGTGTTCCAGATCTGTGGCCCACACGATATTGGTAACTCAGGGATGTTTTAGAGATTGCTGAGCAGCACTTACAGAGTCAAGGCCTTTTCTGCTCCTCACACTGCCCCACCAGTGAGCAGCAGGCTGGGAGTGAACAAGAGGCTGGGAGGGGACACAGCTGGGACAGCTGATCTCAACTGACCAAAGGGGATATTCCATACCATATGACATCATGCTCAGCTGGGGGAAGAAGGGTGAGATGTTTGCAGTTACAGCATTTGTCTTCCCAAGCCCCAGTTAGATGTGATGGAGCCCTGTGTTCCTGGAGATGGCGGAACACCCACCTGCCTGCCAACGGGAAATGGAGAAAAATGTCCTCCTTTTGATTTGCTTGTGCATGCAGCTTTTGCTTTACCTATTAAACTGTCTTTATGTCAGTCCATAAGTTTCTTCACTTTTTCCCTTCTGACTCTCTTCCCATCCAGTCTGAGAGCAAGGAGTGAGTGGTTAATTCTGCAGACAGGTCCAAAAGAGCCCCACGTACACCACTGAAATGACCAACACCACCAGATTTTCCCAGTCTGGCAAAACTCCAAAACGAGCCAGCAGCGAGACTGTGTAATGCTCTTAGTAACAGAGGACACCACAGTTACACCAGACTTCATCTATTGTCTTCTGCTTCCTCAGGTGAAATCCTAAAACTAAAATCCTCTTTCATTTTCGGAGAGCTGTTAAAACTCAGAAGATCATTTCAAATCAGGGTGTGCAGCACTGTAATCTTTCTAATGTCACCATAACTAAAAAACTAAATGGATAAGAATCACAGGACAGATTGTGTGTTTCTCCTGATAGCCATTCAAATCACAGAAAATAATCTGACAGCACCTACAGTGAAATAGGAAGTTCCATGTAAACATGACGAAACATTTTTTTCACTGTGAGGGTGACAGAATGCTGGAGCAGGCTGCCCAGGGGGGCTGTGGACTCTCCCTCTCTGGAAATATTCAAGACCCACCTGGAAGCATTCCAGTGTGATGTGGAACAGGTGATCCTGCTCGGGCAGGGGGGTTGGACTAGATGATTTTTGGAGGTCCCTTCCAGCTCCTAGCATTCTGTAATTCTGCTAAGGCCCTCCCAGAGTCTTCTCTTCTCTAGGCTGAACAACCCCAGCTCCCTCAGCCTATCCTCATAGCAGAAGTGTTCCAGCCCTTGGATCATCTTTGTGGCCCTCCTTTGGGCTTGCTCCAACAGCTCTATGTTCTTCTTATAATAGGAACACCAGAACTGGACACAGTATTCGAGGTGGGGTCTCTCAAGAGCAGAGTAAAGGGGCAAAATCACCTCTCTTTACCTGCTGGCCACACTCCTCTTGATGCAGCCTGGAATGTGATTTGCCTTTTTGGCTGCATGTTTTGGAGGACCATAGGTCCTTCTTTTCCTTTAGAACAGTCATCAAAGACTATCGAGAGCATTGTGCACACAGAGAAACAAAAGTAACAACTGTAAGGAAATTACAAATTACTGGTATGTCATCATGCTCAAATTAGCTGTTGTACAGTGGTATTTCTATTCTTTTACAGCATTTGTTTTCAAAACACTGGCAAGCAAAATTCATGCTGGCAAGCAAAATTCATGCTCTTATCTTCCAATTTTTACCATAATCCTGAGTCCTGATTTTCTTTGCAAAACCACATATAGATTTACATTTTGACAGTGGCAAGTGGGAAATATTTAGAAGGGAAAAAGAGAGAGTGTTGCAAAGTGTACTACGTAACAATTATCTTACTCTAAATGAGAAAAGTTATTATTCAATGTATCTGGTAAGTAGTGCCACAGTAATTTATGGAAAGGGTTCCCAAAACTGAAACAACTTGTTGGTTGACTAAAGCCCACAGCTTCATGGGGACTGTGACAACTTTCCTTTGAAGGAACACTTCATTTTATATTAACAGCTCAGCATCCAGCTAAAAGTCATTTCACAGAGACACACAAATGAGAGAGAGGGCAAGACGGGGAAGAGAGAGACCGTAAGATGGAAACATAACTTTATTAAAAAACATTAATCTACAAGGTCCTTCTCTCTCAGATTCTTTCAGAAAAAATGTTTCCAGGTAGGTTTCATTGACACACCAACAGCCCATGTTTAATGACCCAAGCAGAGATAAAACACAGCAAACTCAGGGTTAAAAAAAACCCACCAGTTTTGTTACACTGGCAGGAGAAAAAGCCCCAAACAAATGACCAAAACAAAACAGCAGCAATGACAACAAAAACACCCTTTCTGAACAATAAACTTTGTTGAGTAACTTAGCCTGTGGCAAACCATGAAAACAAGCTCTCCAAGAAAGGGCAGGGATGCAGTGACTTTCATGGAGCAAGGAAATACAGGTCAGACTGCTTAGAAAAGTCAGAGGAATGACCCCTCCACACTCTAGATCATACCTGCCCAGCAGCTGGAAGCAAGGACCAGCTTTTAAGGAAACCTCCAGCAACAGAGATTTTTGCATCCAATAAGGAGAGGTAAGAAAAACACAATCAAAAAACATAGTCTGTTTGATAGAATGGGAGAGCTGAAAGATGCTCAAGAAACATCATTCCTGGTATTCTTGTATCATTTTCTCTGAGAGGAAAGCAAAAACCCTCTCTGCTACCACCAGACTCTTGACACTCTTTCTATGCCTCAGTATTAGTACCACTGTGCAAAGAAGCCCTGGCTTAAACCAGTGTACTTGCACCTACAACAGGACATTTTTTCAGCACTTCATTTATAAACCCAAGGTCATTAGAATTTGCTTCTACAACACATACTACTGCATTACATCCATCTTTCTAATCTCTGCTTCTCACAGGGAAAGCACTGTGCTTTAAAATCTGCAGTGTATTTTTTTCTGAAATGTTCTTCCTGCCTACCATGGGAAAAGATTTTCCAGCAGCCATTAGCTACAGCCATTTTCACATCTCATTTTAACAAGCTATAAAAGCGGAACAACATGCCAATTACATGAAATAAATAAAATGAGTGGGTACAAGATGGCTAAGAAAGCCTCTTGCACTGCATATATTTGTTGGAGAGCGTATTAGGGTTTTGCTAATGCATTTATAATCCTGCAGAACAGTCTGGCACATCTGCATCTTCAGTACAACAGAATGGCAAAGATGATACAATCCTCAGAGAATTTCTATTTGAAATAATTTTAGATCTGTTTTATGTATACCAAAGAAGCTGTCAGTCAATCTGATCTTCAAACATGCTGAACTCCACCGAGGCAACTCTGGTAAACTGCAAACTGTTCACCTAAATGCATTTATTTTAGCAACATGAACTAGTGGCTGCATTTGGCTAACAATACACAGCATGTTTGGAACGTTGTTAAATACCTTAATTGTGTAATAGAGAATAAGGCAGTTAATTTACACAAAAGGACACAGAGGTGAATCTTATGTCTACATCTCAGAGCAAAATAAGTAAATTCACTGAACATATGGCTTATTAAATTTAATAGTTCCTTTCCAAGATGATTCTGATTGCCATGTTTTGAAAGATAGGATTTAAAAAAAAAATCTTTTGGATATTTGCCGTTAAGCAGAGATGCCATCTGTCTCCTCCAACAGAAAGAAACTCAAGACTTTGATTACTATTTTCCAAACCACAGTTTAGGGTAATGTATTTCTAGATTAGCTAGAACTGACATCACATCTTGGACCTGTTTATTATTCTTTTTCAAAGAACTACTCACATACATGTACAAATGTACTACATGATATGTAATGAGAGAACCATAAGCAAGCACCATCATCTCTTGCATCACTTCCAAGCACTACTGGTGACACTGTTATTCAAATAGGCATCTTGTATTTTCACTCAAGTTTTAAGGAGACAGATGTCTAAAGCATAACACTCCAAACCAGACCTAGAATTTCTGTCATAAAATACTCACATTGAAAAAAGAAATTAAAAAAGGAAGCTGCTTACAAATTTCATTGTAGAAATATATCACCAATAAGATACTGAACTGAGCTGGTGACTCAAAATCTGTATATCAACGGAAAAAGTGTAAGACTGACAGTATGCCAAATTCTTGTAATTTGCATATTTTTTACTTCAAATCCTCAAAAGTCCAACTCATTTCTCCTGTTTAGTTATTCTACAGGAAAATCTTTTTTGCTAGTAGCTTTGGAGCCACCACAAGCAGTAACTCACCTGTGTCTGGATCAAACCAATCCTTTCATTCCCCCTGACAAATGTATAGATTATGTGTCTACCTCTTAAGCCACCAACTCTCTTTCAACTCCAGCATGAAGTTGGAGAGAAGCCCAGGATCAGCAATCAATGGGAAATTTGCCCCTGATCAGTCATCAGGGCCAATGAGGTAACACAGTCATTGCTGCAGCAGAAGCATGGGATGGTTTGGCCCTGGCTCTGAAGGTGAATATCACTATTTATTTAAATCACATGAAGCTTCAGTTGGGACTCTGGGGCATGTTATGTCCAACACTACAACAGCACTGATAAAAATAAATCCTATGTATAGTCAAAAGCATGATGGAAAAGCTCAAGTGGCAAAAACCTCAAAAATATCCCCCAGGTTTCAGGATGGATCTTCCATAAACGCTCTTGTACAAATTTATCAGAATTCACTTACCAAACTTTATGTTTCAACAGCACAAAGAAAAAATGTGTAAAAAACATTGTCTCTGTCATTTCAGTTCATCAGAATACAGAAACTCTTTAGAAGATGAATCCAGTATTTGGAAACCATCAGTATACACAAATAATTTCACCAAATTTGCATCCATTTCCCAGGCTGATGAATTTTCTTTTTTTTGAGCACAAATGAACAGAGCACTGACTACACATTAGTGCACCAACACTGTGTGTTTATTCTATGTTCCATATATATCATCATTTTTGTTGCCTTGCCATAAATTCACATGCATCCAGCACAGAACCTTCCTTCATTAGTATTGATAAATCATCATAATAAAGTTACTCTCTGATTATTTCTCAAAATCTTCCCTAAAACATTATTCATATGAACTTAAATGAACTTACAGAACCAAGTCTTTACTTTCTAATTACTTCCTTTGAATATTATGATTTACCAAATTTTATTACAACATATTGTGCTTACATAAACATCATAACAGCTCACAGAATTGTGGAATTTACCCTGCCTTCCATAAATAAGTGAAAAAGGTCTTAAAAAATGAGATAAATTGCAATGAAGACTATAAACTTAATGACAGTGTATCTTTCTTTTGGGCAGATAGGCAGGTAAGGCCTATCTATGGAAAGCTAAAATAGCAACTCTCCTTTCCTGCTGCTAGCTTTTGTTACAGCTGATCTGTTAGAACAGGTTTCACTACATTTGTATTCTGATGCAAACACTTTTACATAGCCAAATGATAAATTCTATTCACAAATGCATTTTAAGCATGAGTGAGTAATATATGTGCTCACATAAGAAAAATGAAACAAATTATTAGTTGTATTACGAGTTTTGGTCCAGGATCTGCCTTCAGATACGTATACCTTATTGCTGGGAAAGTCATTTGGGCTTTTATCACACAGGAATTATAGCCAACAGACTGGACTTCCTAATGATGAAAAAATTCTGCTGTCAGACATATACAGTTTATAGCCACACTAATATATGTTAGCTAATTACTTTCATGTTTAGAAATAACTTTTTTTTCTTTTTTCCTTTCTTTAGTTCTTTTCCTTTCTCCTTAAAGATTTAACAAGAAGGTATGATTTTATTCCTGCTGCTTGATATAAAGCTTATACTGCACTGGAAGGCTTGAGTGACACCAAAAGCTAATGGTGGGCTTGAACAGCCATCGCATTACTCCTGATTATTCCATGTCAGAGCGCTCTGGCATCTCTGTACATGCAATAAAGTGCCTGATAAAATACAGTGTTTGAGCTGATATCAATGAATTTTCTCCTCACGCTCACCCTGACACAGTTCAGGTTTCTAACAAGAGCCTACACTGCAGTACTTGTCTGGTGGTTTATAACAAACTTCTGAAAGTATCTCTTTAGGTCTATGTCTAAACTAATTTCAAAGTCACTGTCTACAATCTCTTCTCTCTCCTTGTACAAGTTTGTGCATCTTTATAATACCTTCTGATTAATTTATCACATAGTAAAGGTTTAAAAAAATCATTATCCTTTTGATCTAAAAATCCTTATATTTCATCTTTAATATGTTCTTTGGAGAGGATCTTTCTGGAGAAGTTGCCACGTATGTTCTACTCCTCAGAGATATAACAGCAGAGCTCAGGTAAGAATTTAAGAGTTTCAATTCACACTGAAAATTGTTTGAAAAGTTTTTGTTTGTTTAAAAATCTCATTTCTTTCATGTTTAGAAAAATGACAGTACTACTGCAATACATATGGCACATGAAGACTAACAAAAAGGAAATACATAAAACCAATATTTGAAAGAGTGTCAATATTTATCACCGCAGAAGTGCATTGAAGCATTTCTAATACGCAGTTATTTCGTGAAGTAGACTCAAATAAGGAGGGACAAAAGTAAAGAAAAATATTGATTTCTTCAGACTGTTTTTCTGAAATGATCATTATTTCTGTAAGATGATCTGTTCCTAAATTTTTTTTAAAGCCATGCAGAGAATTCGTCATATGTAGGGGAAAAACCGCACAAAGCCTCACTTTGCACATTTCCTCTGTAATATTCTGCTTTATAAAGAGTGCTTTTAAGCCATCATGTGTCAAACAAGCCTAGGAGATTATCTGGGACCACATTAAAGTCTTAAGCTCAAGGCACTATGTTATATTAAAAAGAAAATGCATAAAGTGGGAATAAATGGTCTTGCAGGCAAAGACTAACAAATGCCCTAACATTTTTACCAAGACTGAAAGTGACGGAAGAAAAATACGGTTTAAAAAAAAAAAAACCAAACGAAAACAAACCCCAACCAACCAAACGAACAAAAAAAAAGTAAGAAAAATGAAATAACTAAACAAAAAAAGATGAATATAAATTAGTAGGGGACTAATCATAGCCCCAGAATGTGTACAGATACTTGGTCTATCCCCTTACACTTCACTATCTACAATTATTTCTCTTAATGATGCTGTGAAATCCTCAGAATTACATTCAAACCCACCCTCCACAACTGCAACCTTGACGTTAAAAGTGCTGCAGCATCCTGGAATGTTTTCTCGGGATCTCTAGCAAAACAGCTGGACTAAGGATGAGATACAAAACACTGATTATTTATGTCTGCCTGCTGTGGTTATAGGTCAGGCTTCCAACATTTATCATAGGTCTCTGATTTATCTTTTTCTCAGAAAAACAAACCAAAAAAAGGTGCCACACAAAATATAACTGTAATCACACCAGGCTGTCTTCATCTGTCCTGATAACTATGGCAGCAAAATGTAATTAATTAATCCAAACCACCAAAAATATGAAAACATAAGAGAAAGTTAAATTAACAGAAATGCTATACAGTGCTCCATTATGTATAGAATGTCCTCACTTGTGGGTAAAGACCACAAGTCCAAGTCCACAATCAAGTCCACAAATAAAGTCCACAGAAGAGGACAATGAGTCTTGACTGAGACAGAGAATAGACCTGGAGTGTGATTCAAACTCAAAATTTAAGGATTAAACTGAATATGGGGACCCATCTTCAGATACTCTTTGGGAAGCAAAATTGTAAATCATACAAGAAAGTATCTTCAAGAATAAAATGTGGCTAAGTATCACAATAGAAGTGGTCTTGAAGTATGTAGTAATTATCCAGGAAATTAGAGATGACAAATTAATCTATATGATCAAGACTCAAGGAGTCTGAGCAGCTACTCAGGGATATATTGACAGGTCTGGGCAGATATGATTGATTATTTCCAGTATTTATTACTAAAATGAGAAAGATAATAAAACTCCAAATATTTGTATCTCATTCACAAACTTATAACACAAATATGAGTATTCAATTCCTTGCAGGCTTGTGGCAGTCACTGCCATATTAACACTTCAAGGCCAACATCTTAGAAGGTTTGCTGTAATGAAAGAGAAAAGTAGTGAAAGAGGTCATTGAAGTGAACATCAGTATTTCCATGCTGATGAAACCCATTTTCTCTGCTTCACTTCAGCATGTTTTGAAAAACAGCATCCACCCATAGTAAAAACCTTTTGGATGGTAGATTACTACTTCCTTGGAGAGGTGTGTTGTATCATTGCCTTTCCTAAAACTAGGCATTTGATAAGTTCTCTGCACCTTCACACCTCATGTTCCATACTTGTCCTCACACACTCATCTTTCCATACTGCAGGTGACAGTCTTAGCCTTTACCTGATTCTTCCTACCCCACACCTTTTTTTTAAAGCATTGTACGAATCTGTTCAGTACAAGTGTTAAGGATGATGTGTTTTACTTAGCAAAAATAAGTTTGAGAAGGGAAAACAAAACAAAAAGCTACAAAACACAAACTCCACTCTGTTAAGCAATTATATCCATTCTCGTTTTGCACACTGTAATATAGCCTAAAGCCACAGCATTATGTGGGAGGCACAAAAAAAGCATATAACTTTCTAAAAATAATTTCCTTTCTTTTGAAAGAAAACTGAAGCGAGGAGAAACTTCACTGAAATTTATCTTATTTCAAGTTTATTACACAGAAATGTTTTATGGAAAACTGATAAACTCATTTCTTATTTAGTACCACTCCAGGATTTAAAAACAAAACAAACCAACAATCCAAACCAAACAAAACCACAAACATAAACAAAACAAACAAACAAAAACACACCAAAACAAACAAACCAACCAAAATGTTTCCCCCCTCCCAGGAATCATGATTACTCATTTTTACAGCTCATAATCTGAAGAAAGAGAAGCTATATTTCTACTCTTGAACACTAATTTGATGTCAAGAAAAGTCCCTTAACCATTTGTGTGAAAAAACCCAACTGCTACCTTTCAATATTTCTGAAGGACAGTCATGGCTGTAATCAAACAAATAATGCTCACATATTATGCCTTGCCTACAGGCATGTTGTTATAATTCAGTGATATTATGCTTTCTTACAAGATGGTATCTCAGTTTCAATAGTGCAAACATGGCAAGGAAGTGTCAGTTTCCATAGGTATCCTGAACTTCCCGACAAATACAATTTCATCAGCTGAATGGTCTTCCTCTCCAGATCACCCACACACTACTGGAAACCCTCAGAATGACTTCAACATTCAGCAGCTTCTGAGACAGTTATAACAACTTCAGCAATCACAAAAGCCATCCTTTCCGCTGAATTGCTGCCCAGCTGTAAAATCTGTCCCAGAGAGGTGTTATTGGAAGGTCCTCACCACCACCAGTATGGTTCTCAAAAGTAAAACACCTACCACAACTGCCTCTTCCACCTTAGTCTCTGCGAAAAGAAGTTTGATACTTTTATTTCATTTAAGTGGATAACTGCATTGTGTACTTGGGAGCACAGAGAAAATATCATAGGATGGAACATATAAGTAGGAGTTCATATTGCATCTAAATACAGTCCAATGTGCTCTGAATAAATTGTACCTGTGAAACATTGAATGAATAAACTAAGTTTCTTAAGAGTCCAGCTTGTGTAATTTTCTCTCTTAGAGCCCATCATCTGACCACAGATGGGTAATTACTGTGCAACCACAAACCTATGTGGACAGACAAGACCTACAAGCCTAAGGCTCTTACACATTTTTAATATTAGGAAAGGGATCTTGAACTGGATGCCTTGGAGAGCAAGCACAGACCCTACTGACAGCTTTTTTTTGTAGTAACTGTACCTCTTCCTGCCAGTTGATTCACAAATACACCTGCTTCCTCTTCTGACACCAGCATTGTTCTGCTGCACAGTACTAAGCATCTAGAAACTTGAGGTGATTTTCTCTGTAAGAAATGAGTGATGTAGAGTTTGTAGCATCTACAGTGTATGTAGGGTTAGTTGAATGTACTTACATAACAAACCCAAGTGGATAACAAGGGTTTTATTTTTTTAGTATTTGGTTGCTCCGACTACTGCTCAATTTCCTGAAAGCAGCTGCACCTGAAGAATTGAATCTACACGCAGCTCTGCTGCCAGCTGTGCAAATTATTCTCCAGAAGGCCTCTTCTTCTTGCCAGGGCTTCACAGGACTAAAGGAAAAGGTACCATTTGGAAGTAGCACCTCTTCCAAAATTCAGTGGGCTTTAGCACAAGAATGTGGAAGATCACAGCAATGGCACCCTCTGCTGACAAACAGTAACACGCTATAAGGAGATATATTCAGCCTGAATAAAAACATTTAAAGCTACTGCTTCTTGTAAGCCTATTATACGGAAGGAATTCCTACAGTAAGTTGCAAAATGTAGGGGGTTATTTTTAAGAACAATGATAACTTAGTCCTCAATAGCTATGAATTTCTTCAAAATACTCTCTCTCTCTCTCTCTCCAGTATTATCATATCTTCTTTGTATGGGTTCTAGCTTAATCTGATGTTCCTTAACCATTTGAAAATAAATGGTCCTCTTTTTTATCATAGTATTTCATCTTCACATATGGTTGAGGATTCAGCATGGTCTCTGTAATACTACCAACAGCTTTTGAGATGTTGAAGAATATTGATGAGTGGTGCATGAGCCTAAGACTGAACAGGTGAGTGTTTTGGAAGGGGACAAACAGGTTCTCACAAGAAATCTTTCATTTGATCTGAGAGGTAGAACTTCAGCCTTTCTGAAGCCTTGTCAGTCATCCCCTTAGCTTCTCAAAGCAAGAATGTCAGATGGTCAGCAATTTCAAAAGAAAGACTGAAAAAAATATATAAAAGCATTTCCCTTATCAATATCAAGGAAGAAGACTGTGACAGAATGTGCAAAAGCTTAAATTAAGCATAAAGATCTCTTTAATCCATGTGAAATATACTGAAATTAAAAGGAAAGAAAGTATCTGATTTCCAACAATTCACAAGAAAATCTCTATGAGTTAAAAAGTAAAACTTGGGCTCATGAACTAGCTATCTTCTGTGATCTAAGGAAAGGAACTTAGGGTAGATGTTTATCATATACTACTTAAGAACTAAGTTAAAAAAAGGTTTTTTAGTGAATGAGTAAAGTCATAATAGTCTGTCATGAAATTCAGTAATAATGGGATTGTTTAGTTTTCAGCAAGTTCTGTTCACTCTAATACATATATCTATTAAAATACTGGCAGTTGAAGGTGTAAGTTTCCTATCCATTTTCTAACTGAAAAATGACGTCTCTTCTACCTGAATAAAATGTTACTTTTCAACATCATGCTAACACTCAATTCAAGTACCTAGTCTTGGATGAGCTGCTAGATTAGTTGAAAAAGTGTCTAAAAGAAAACACTTAGAAGCAGTACTAATACTGAAACAACCACACATGTGCAGTTCTATGTGTGTAAGGCAACTAGACATTCACTGTACTACCAAACAGAGGTCATTGGTCAGACTCAGGCCATGCTTCATAAATGAAGGGTTAACTAGAAAAAACTGTATGTACCTTCACCTAATTATGGAATCAGAGAATCACTAAGACTGAAAAAGACCTTTAAGATCATCCAGTCCAACCATAAATCAACTCTCATGACCACTAAACCATGTCCTGAAGTGCCACATCTACAGCTTCTTGAACACTGCCAGACTCCACTACCTCCCTGGGCAGCCTGTTCCAATGCCTCACCACTCTCTCAGCAAAGATTTTTTTCCTAACGTCCAACCTAAATGTCCCCTGGCACATCTTAAACCAATTATTTTGTCCTATTTTTGGTTACTTGGGAGAAGAGACCAACACCAGTCTCACTCCAACCTCCTTTCAGGTAGCTGTAGAGAGCAGTAAGATCTCCCCTCAGCCTTCTCTTCTCCCTCAGTTGCTCCTTCTAAGACACCCTCCAAAACCCTCACCAGCCTTGTAGCCCTTCTCTGGACACACTCCAGCACCTCAATGTCTTTTCTATACTGTGGCACCCAGAACTGAATCTGGTACTGAACTGTGGCCTCACCAGAGTCCAGTACAGGGTTACAATCACTTCCACACTTCTGCTGGACACACTGGTTTTGATACAGGCCAGGATGCCATTGGCTTTGCAAAGTTTTGTAATTAGTAAGATTCTTAATAGTGGGATATGCTACATGCACAAGTGTGCCTTGACAAATTTAGAGAAGGCTTTTAATAAAATTTCCCACTCTTTTGAAACGGAAGACAGAAAACAAATGCAGTGCGTGGCTTCCTGTGATGTGTGCTCCAGTTTACAAGGGGAATGTGAAATACACTGGTTTGGTTTTTTTATTTCACCATAATACATTTTGTTAAACACCATATACAGGCAAACCTATCTGCAAAGGTTTTATCGCTCATCAGCCATTCACAATACATTCATTACCAAGCAGGATTAACTTTATCAGGTACACATCTCTGCCATAGAAAAGTATGAAAAGATATTATTCTAACTCAGCTATAGTTTGAACAAAGGTGCTGCTGTTTGCTTACCTAAGTGACCTATATCATCTAAGTTTGCTTTACTAAAACTAATAATTGACAAACTGAATGATGTACCATAATGGAGTTCTTGTTAAGCATAGTATCATCATTTCCTTGTAGTAGATGAAAAGGCTCATAATTAAAATATTAATTGAAAAATCTCATGGCCATTTTGAGATCTTTTTTTTTTTTTTTCAAAGCTCTCCATGTTATGACCTTCACACAATGATGCAGACACAGCTGCATGCAAAAGCTCCTTCCCAATAAATTCAGGAAAAAGGAAGATCACAGCAAGCCTCAGCAGTTTATGAACCCAGCTGCTGCAGCATTTTCCAAGTAGCCTTTATTTACCAGTCTATATTTCTGTTTTCCTCAGTTTCCTGGCTAAAGACTGGATTCTATTTCCCAGGTCACAGTTTTTGGTTGCCTTGGTCCATGCAGTTACCCAAGAAAGTCACTTTGAATGAGAGACTGCAAAATGGGGTATAGCTTCAGCCAGCTCCTTGGATGCTATATGAACCAAAACCACAGCTGTCAAGGCTCAGTAACCTAAAAAGAGCTGTCACTTTTGCCACATCTGCATCTTCACTCTCCAGAATATCATCAAAAACTGTGTTCCAGAGAGCATTTATTTAGCTCCTTCAACGTACCTGTATATTAGTACTAATTTCACTACACCAGCCTGCTGATCTACAACGTTACTGGGTTGTACTAACTTTGTAATAAATGTTTCAGATTTTATATACTGTCATTTCAGAAACTTGTCTTCCACAAGGCTTTAAAGTGTACTAGTACTACACACCCATTTTTTGTGCTTAACACCATCCTCTAGCCTCCCTCTGCACTGAATGCCTAAGCCATTTACCGGGACAAAATTGTAGTTGATGTCTAGTTAAGTCTTCAAAAGTCATTCCTGCTAGTCAATTCCCTCATTAGGAAACCATTTCCTATCAGAAGTGCCCTCAGGTTTTGAAAGCACATCAAAATTGGATCCACTTAAGCAACCGAGCTTTGATAGAGTGCTTAATGACTTTCTAAATTTGTCATTTACAAAGTGCTTTACAAGCCGTCCTAAAGAAGAGATGAAGTATGCCCGTGCACAAGCTAACCTCCCTAGCACTCCTTCTTAAGAAGTCTAGTTGATGTATGACGTATGCAATTCCATTTTCTGAGTATATGACATTTCATTTCAATCCCTTCATTTCCCTGGGACCATCTGGATGCTTTCTCAGCTATGAGCAGAGTGTACAACTGTGGCAGCTCTTCCTTTCTTCATGTCTGTCCCTCCTGCTGTTTCTGAGCTACCTGGTTGGATCTGGAGGGAACTGGGCACAGTGTTCCCAGACAGCACCAACAGCACTCCACTATGCATTGTACAGTAGTCTGCAGCCTCCCACCTTCTTGTTCCTAACACAGATGATGTATCAAAATGGTAAGGCCATACTATCTTTCTTTCCCTCCAGTTAAACATTATATAGATCTGCTCTACCTGGATCACCAACTGTTTAAAACCCCCATTTTAACAAGGGAAGTATTTTCCACAGGCAAAAGTGGACATTTCTTAGTGAGAATATTTAAGAAGAAAGCCTAACCACACAGTCTTATAACCTGAACAGAACTCTTTCACCAGAAACGTTAGAACCTACTTTAAATTGTCTTACCACTCAGAGACATTAGCATGCATATAACAAAACCAAATTCTTGTCATGAACAGCATCATGGCTTCACCATAACCTTTTCTGCAATTATGAAGTGTGAGATAGAAAGACAAATAAAAATTGAAGTAATAAAATATTGAGAACAACATGTCACAGCTACAACAGTGAAAATAAGAACATAAAGTCCTCAGCTGTCACCTGTCTGGTGCTTCTTTGTAAACGCCTCTGATGCAGCAATACCTTTTCTACTGCAAATGTAAGTCTGTTACTCAACGACATCCCAGGAAAAGGCCAGATTATATTGCTCACAAAATTATCTATGCATTTGAGAAATTACTATATGAAATCAACAATGAAAACTTCGTCAGAGAGAAAAAACAAAATATAATTTCCTTATTGTTTTCAAGGCATGTAATCACATTACAACACAGATACATTTTTAAGATATTTTCTCTTACAATTTTCCTGATTTTATTTTACTTTATACAAGGCAATCTAATTTTCATAATAAGTGATATGCATATATGGTATTGTCTGGTATTCAAACTTTTAATTGCTACAATAAGAATCACCACCAAAGTAAAGCAGGAAAAATAATATAATTTCTTGTGACCAATATGTAAACATAGCAAATATTGATGGATATTGAATCTATAAAGCATCGTACAACACCTTTCCAAGTGGCCTGAATCCTCAAACCTGATGCTGCAGATAGGCTGGCTCCAGTGAAGTAGGAAAGAACTCCTCCAGGAAGATAAGGAGATGAAGTGAGGAAAAGACACACAAGACACACATGAATTACTACAGTAAAACCTTGAACTATTTCCCTTGTTTTGTTGAAGTTTGAGATTGCTTTATTTTTTCTCCACTTGTCTTGATGTTCAATCCAGCATCACTACTAGTAAGATAAAAGCATTCCTTGGTCATCTTTTTGATCTGACATCACCTTAATGATTTGGTTTCAGCCTCAGAAGTTCTCCTCCCTCCTGACACATACTGTTTTTTCTTTTCTGATGCACAATTGTAAAACAGAAACATCTCAAGTGTTTGATATTATACTATCAGAATAGAAATTTCATTATAAACATTTTATGCTATGTCCCATTCTACCAGTGATATTATCCATTATATACAATAATGGTACTAATATAAGAAGTGTCAATGTAAAAAACTTCTACAGAAAAAAGAAGTCACCATCACTATTCCAGATGTTTTCTCTCTTAGGAGAATTAACACCATCTAGATTCACATGAAACTTAAAGATCTCCTTGTGGATTCTCTCTGGGTCTAGTAGTTCTAATGAACTGTAATGAAATCATAGAATTGTAGACACAGTTTTATGATTTATGTGACTCTATAATTTCAGCACACTGAAATATTACTGAGATTTGCTTTGAGTTTACATGCTACTTTTGCCTTCTCTTTTCTTCTACCTAGCATTATGCTTTCTCTTTATTGCTGGTTTGTTCAGCTTTTCACTTTCATCTGCCTAATGCTGGTTGAATTTAATCACCTCCCTAACAGTTCCTAACTGGTCATTCAATAACAAGTGAAGACAGGAAAAGAGAAGATTGAAGAGCCATTGGAATTGCATTCACTACATCAATCCTCCTTAATTATGACTGTTCTGTTTTCACGGATTCTAAAAGTGAAAATTACTTTGCTTTAAAACACGTTTTATGTTTTTTTCATAAAAAACAAACCAAACAAAAAAAAGCAAAAAAAAAAAAAAACAACCAAACAAACCACCACCACAAAAAAAGGAAAAAAACCAAAAACAAACAAACAAACAAACAAAAAAACCCACCCACAAGCCACACAACAAAACCCATAATAAACCCCAACCAGTCTCCTTTAAAAAAAAAATTAAAAAGTGCTTCAAGGTCACTACCTAAACACAATCAGCTCCTAAGCTTTACTCTGGAAATGGGAATATTGTAGGCTTAGGAAAGAACACATGACAACTCACGACAAACACTACCTTCAAAAAGCCTTCCATAATGTTTGGGAATAAATTGTTACAGGATTCAATAAAAGGAAAGGAAAAATAAGCATTCCGAAACTCTGGTATATGCCCTATACTCTGCACCTGTGGGTCCCTCCAAAGAATTCTATCTACAAAGCTGGAACATGAATTCAGAGGTGCAATGAATTTCATATTTGTATCACAACAAAAGTCATTTACTTAAATCTTACAACTCAATACATTATGATGAATAACGAGGTGGTTACAGGCACAGCCATGTCTAAAGATGAGACACTCAGATGCAGACAGTAGCAAAAACTGAGAGTTACAAGGACTTAGAGCCTTATCAATCATGTGAAAATCAAAGTGTTGTTTTTCAAAGTCTGTCAAAATTATCTAAAAGGCATTTATTTAGGAAGAATTTTAGTTTACCGAGTAAAACACTGCATTTAATTGACGTTGCATTACTTCACCTACAAGCATTGAAAACTTACTAATATTTCGAGGCTCATAGAATTCTAATTCATGGTAAAATTAAGATACACTAAATCTAGAAGTGAAGAAAATGTTATAGGCTTTGTGAATGGATTTTTATGTGAACAAAATCATATTGTTAGTGCAGTTTTTAGAAATTAAATCTTTTCCATGCTACTTGGAGATATACTAAAATTAACAAAATAGATGTAATGCTATAAGAAAAGAGAGCAGTTCAGTTTGTTGTTGGGCTTTTATTAAGTGTGATGATTAAATTGTGCTAGTATTTCAATATTAAAAAATACCAAAACAACAACAAAAAAAAGCCTTTTGGATTTGAACTACTCTTTTGTAACACAACATTTGAATCATAACAGGGGAAAAAGCTTCACTTTTATTTTAAACAAATTCTGTAGTCTATGCCTCATGAGCTCTTTCTAACACTGCTAGGCATAAACGGATTAAAATCACATACCAAGAAATATCTAGTATTATGCTGGTATCCTGCAAATCTGAAACCATATCAGAGAGTGAATTTCTCTTGAAGTATAGATCCTTGTTACTTCCTCTTCAAGATGAATACCTAGCAGGCTATTGATCTGCTTCTGAAGAACAGTGTTTATTATGTAGGAAACCACTGCTGGGCACAAGCGTGAGAAATTAATGATGGTTTTGTAAGTGTCCACACTGTGGTGCTGAACCAGTGGGGCAACTGTCAATCTATATGATAATGCATCCCAAAACTTCATAAAATCAGTGATGTGAGGCAGCATTGATTTTTCAGCTAACCAGGACATGTGAGAATGTAAGACTAAAAAGTTTCCTGAAGCTAACACCTCTGTGTATGTAACAGTTGCTTCATACTTGCCTGATTTTTTTTTTTAAACAACCAAACACACAGCAACTCTAATTACAAAAACCTTTCAAAGTTAAAATGAATTCCACACACCGGTTTATATCTTGCATGCTCTTTGATCCTATCCTCCTTTCCCTCATTAACATCACTGTTAGAAAAATTACCTATTCAAAATGGATTCACTGCACTGTATTTCCAATTACTTAATTCAGGTATTATAAGGGAGGAAAATTCAAGCAAACGCAAGCAAACAAACTCATGCTTTTATCAATGTCTGCAACAGTATGCATGAAAGTAGGTGCTGAGATTAATTTTCTCAGACAAAAGGTGTGGCACAGTCCTTCCAATGAAACAGAGCAATCACCTTCAGAGAAGTGAATTCATGCTATACAAATGAATCCCCATTGTTTCATAATGCCAGAAATTCCTTAGTCAGGCTTCTATTTGAAATTATGTACAGTAGCCTCATCAGAACTGAAGTCAATAGAATTTGTCATATCTTCTGTGAACAGTATTAGGGGGAAAAAAAAAAAAGGAAGAATCAATTAATCAATCACTGATTCTTTTTAAAATACTGGCTTCCTTGTATACACCATTATTAGCAAATATACATTTCCTCTTTGGAAATGTATCCTGCTGTGCCTACAGAGAGGAGATATTACTTGAAGATTCAATTTAAATCAACAAAAAAAAGACTGCTGTTGCAAACAAAATCAGCTGCACTTTTCTGAACTTTTTTTCTACCAGTATAAAAATTGTAATTCAGTTTTGCCTTCTTTGCTTTGACAAGCAGTTGCTTGTGTTTCTACTGCCTGGCACGTGGGTTTTGTTAAACACGGCTGTCAGTAAGCGTAAGGAGGAGCCTAAACAGCTGTAAAATAACGTTTTCTGAGAGGCACCTAACATGTACCAAATTAAATTTCATTACAAGTACTATGCCTAGCAGAGAACTGGATTCATTAGCTGGTATCAGCTGTCTGAATAGTTGCTCTGAGTGTAACGTTAGGGAGATTCCTCTTTACCTTGTTGGAATGGCAAGTACCAAAACCCTTAGTTCATATTTGAACTAAGACAAAGGATGAAGGACAAACTCCTGCAAACTGATTTTTACTACTTTCCTGCTTTAGTTTAATTTAAAATATGTGAGTATTGAAAATTCCCAAGTAAAAGTTTGTACTGATAGATGTGAAAAGCAGGAGCCGGGGTTACCCACATTTGCAAGGACATCTGGCTTTGTGCAGTTTACTCAGGGAATCAGCCAACATCTCGCTGTCTGTCACAAACGATTGTTGTACACTCTAAGGTCTCGCTTCCATGAATATAACACACTGCACTAACGAGAAGTGCTCTGCTTCAGTCTGATGCATAGGTTTGTTTTCTAAAAGCCCCGCAATACGTACCAATAACCAAACAGCAACTTAATTGCATTTTTTAACTACTTCAAAAACAGGAAAAAGCACAGAGAATTAAATCTGATTGTTACAAATTAGCACCATTGTCACAGCCACAAGCATATTGTAGATTATTAATATTATGTCAAGCTGTGTATAAAAATCACAGATGAGAAAAGTTCTGTTACAAAATTCCTTTCTGGCTCTCCTCATTAAGTTTAATTTAATGTACTCTGAGCACAAAGTTCTGTGAAAGATTATGGCGTGGAAAGTAAATTGTAAAATAAACCCCAATATGTATCAGATTCTATGGTACACATGTGATAGTTTCCCAATATCGATGCTAAAATCAAACCAACATTCAAAAGCAGCTTTAATCAAACTGAGAAACACAAGTGAAAAATTCACCCTGCAAAGAATACCCATTTATCTTTAAATGTGATCACATTCTCAGACATGTGCATTAAGAACAAACTGAAGAAAAAGGCCTACCATTTTCCTCATCTGACTTATTTTCGTTGTCAGAGTCGGTAAGGGTGAGAGCTGAGTTTTCACGACTTGACAGACCGGAACTTCGTCTGGACTTGATCCCTCTTCCCCACAGCCTGATGGCATGCTCCGGAGACATTCCTCCCTCTGTGTCTGAGTCAGCATCAGAGCCGGTGCTCAAGGAATAGCCTTGATGCAGTATTCCTATATCTGAGCAGTAGCCACTTCGATGGGGAGAGGGCTCACAGATTCCTAGTTCTGCAAGCGTGAAGTTTGTTCCTAGAAGGATAATTGAAAAAATATAAAATTAAATCATATAAAACCTAGAGGATTTATTTTAAGTTTGAAAACAGACCTTCTACATTTTTTACTCTGCTATATACCAAGCCTTTGTAATGAATTATGTACAGAGATCTCTGGTGCACAGATCCAGCAAGACTTAACTAAAACACATTGAATGTAGTTTTAAGCATATTAAATATACAAAACAAAAGATAGCAAAGACAATGAATTAATCACTTTGGTATGTGATTAACATAAAACTCCTGACAAATGCTAATGACACAACCTGCTTTAATGACACCACCTGCTTTATTATGTATCTAACCTTAAATCTTTAGGAACAGAGCACAGGCTTTGAAACAGAGCACTCATTACTTGAAGAATTTTCTGATTATGTAGCTGATTTTCTCATACACAAGTATTTCACAGAGATAGGATTGCTAATTTAAATTGTATTATAGTTTCTTGTTTTACAGAAACTAAACAATTATTTGGGAAAACAGACTTTAAAGGTCAGGATCACTTGAAAGAATGCAAACTTCTCAGTGATGCAGCAGAAAATCTTATCATCAGCTTTGCACTTTCACACTTGGTGGGACTGGTAGTTCAATATCTACTATAGAAATCCAGACAGATTCCAGCACCACTATAATTGTTTTCTATCTTTTTTTCACTGTATTGAAGAAGAAAGTGCATCAACACCAAAATCAGGAGATTATCTTGTTCAAAGGTTATACTTTCAGTAACAATGTCAAAACATGTGACCTTTAGCAGTTAATAACGACTCCATGGACAAAGTCTCCTACATTTTTAAAGCACATGGAGTTCCCCAGGGGTTCCAGAAAGTATGAACTTGCTGGCTGATTTCTGTTTAGGCATTTCTTTCCTACAGTAATGAACATAGGTAAGAAATCTAGGGAAATACTCATTGGTCTCTAAGGCTTTCAAAGTTTTTTGAAAAGCAACGTGATTTTAGCTTCACTACATTGGGGTAAAAATGAAGAACAAAGACAGACTGAAGCTGTTGGCAGTGTAACTGCTAATTATTTAATTAATTTCTTAAATCACATGGAAGTTAGATGTGTGGTCTGTGCTTCTAACATGGTGGTTTTATTTTGTCCAGAACCAATTTCTCTTTTCTCCCCTTCCTTTATCAGAATGAAGCTATACAGTGGAAGTTCATGCACCTTGTCTTGTATTAATAAAGACATTATCCAGATATTATTTTTTTTTAGCTATTACAACTTTTTTCATAGATCATCCAGGAAAGATCACACAGTACAAAATCTACCTGGTTCACTTACCCACTTCAGCCCTCTCCAACTGTTAAGTGGTTTTTGGATAGGGGATATGTGCATGTATCTATAGAAAGTAAAACCAGGCCTCACTTAACATTTATTCTTAGAGCTCGTCAATGAAAAGATGGTGATCAATTTCTTCTCAAAAACCAGCAATGGCTAGACAGCAACATCAAGCAGGACAAGAGGGAAGAGACATACTCTCTTTCACCCCTAGTTTAACCAGTAAAGCA
Organism: Indicator indicator; assembly: GCF_027791375.1. NCBI lineage: Eukaryota > Metazoa > Chordata > Aves > Piciformes > Indicatoridae > Indicator > Indicator indicator. The sequence goes on from NC_072027.1 coordinate 15,158,775, forward strand.
GCTGGCAGCAAGGGAATAGCCAACAACATCAAGCACTAAAGTATCCTCAACTTCATGCTTCAAAAGAAATGAAGCACTTAGCGGCAACGTTTAAGAAGGCTGACATTAAAAGTAAGTTTTCATCAACACCAAATTAACCCAAGCCCTCTGAGTTAAGAGTATATTTTAACTTGCCTTCTAATATTTATTCTGAAAAACAATCAGAAATTTTCTGATTTAGTCAAAATCAGTGAACAGTCCTAAAAAATAGCTCCTCAGGTACACTTCAGTCCAAAGATCTTTTTGCCTTTTTTTTTTTAAATTTATTAAGAGCTCTATAGTCACAGATGAAACAAAGTCACTTTTTTTAAAAGGGTAAATCTAAATCATGTGAAATTACAATAGAAGATATTTAACAAAACCAGCTTGATAGATTTATTTTGGTTTAGCCATATGAACAAATTAACCTTAAAGTCATTGAAGAAAAAAAAAAGAGGGAATAGGAAAAAAAAAAGGGTCAAAATCAAGCCAAAATATGCATTAAAAAAATCACAGAATGTAACAGGTTGGAAGAGTCCAGCACAGAGCTATAAACATGATGAAGGGAGTGGAAGATCTCCTTTACAAGGAAAGGCTGAGGGAGCTGGGTCTCTATAGCTTGGAGAAGAGGAGACTGAGGGGTGACCTTATATTCATGTTCATAAAGATGTGAAGGGTAAGTGTTGGGAGGATGGAGCCAGGCTCTGCTCAGTGATGTCCAATGACAGGACCAGGGGCAATGGGTGCAAGCTAGAGCGTAGGAGGTTCCACAGGAACATAAAGAAAATCTATTTCAATGTGAGGTTGACAGAGCCCTGGAACAGGTTACCCAGAGAGGTTGTGGAGTCTCCTTCTCTAGAGACATTAAAAACTCACCTGGATGGGTTCCTATGCAAGCTGCCCTAGGTGCTCCACCTCTGGCAGGATTGTTGGACTGGATGATCTTTCAAGATCCCAAACTGAAGCCTACTAGCCCGATATGTTCTGAGCTACCCAGGCAGAGTGCACGCTGGCATTCGATACATACTAAAAATACTGAAATCATCATGGAAGTGAGGTTTTTTCAAGTTTTTTTTTGTTTGCTGGTGGCACAAATGCCTACAAATACACAGCAATTATGAATATATTAGGTTAATTAGGCTGGTTTACATACACAGTAAAACATTTTAATGTTATTCTGCAGATTTTAACAGCTGTTACAAGCCCAGATGATTTCACTCTGATGAACATTGTGTATTGACATCAAAATCTGACTACAACATGTGATGAAAAAAGAAATCTTCAGAGAAATTCTTCTTTGATTTGACCAAGGAAAGCAATAAAGGCACTGATAATGGAAGGAAAATAGAATATTCACAGAAATCATTTGTCCATTTAAGTTAAATTATCTGGGAGACTGGTACTTCACATGGAGCATGGAGAAAAAGATTTGAAAACAGACAAAATTTTTAAAAAAAATTGCGAGGTCGATCAGATCAACTCAAGGATGCAAAGAGAATCAGCCTCTGAACCTCTAGGAAAGGATTTCTATGCTCCTTCTCAGAAATCTCATTAGAGCCTTACAACAGACAATCTCAAGCATCCTGGTGATAGACATGAAATATTTCAGAGATTTCCTTTCTTGAACAAAAATGTTCTACTTTGGCAGATTTTGGATTAGTTTCTTTTATTAATTTTCAGTGTTTGGTTCTGCAAAGTATTACTGCATTTTACTAAAAACTCAATGGCAAAGTAGGACTGAAACGTGCAGGCAGAATCCACTCTTGCACATTTCCTTCCAGATTCTTGTAGCATCTTGCAGCAACGCTGGTGATACTAAGTGAAAAGAGATAAGTAACAGCAGATCCTTCTTAGTAGAAAAGAAACAAACTGCTTTCTCCTGAAGAATACACCAGAGAAGCAGAAGAAAAAAAAAAGTCAGAGGATTTTTTTTTGGCTTTTATCATATGCAACAGAATTTACAAGTCTCCATCTGCAGTCCCTTGACCCCCACCTGAGAAATCATCAGACCACTGTCATTGAAGAAAAGCAGTTACTACCAGCTGCTCCCTTAAAGGGTTTGCAATCTCTCATACAAAACTCGACCAGTACTAGACTTGTTTAAAGTGTAATAGAATGTTAAATGCTTGATCATCATTGTCCATAATCTAGACACCATGAATGGTCTCTCAGTAGAGCAGAAAAGGTGTCTTCCTTCTCATTGCTATGTTACTTCTATTAATTTTGAAGTACGTTTCCTCTTACATAAATTTGCTACTGAAGTTACTTAGTATATAAATACTTAATAAAAGTGTGTTTAATTCACCAGTGTACAAGTCTACTCATTATTTCAGCTAAGAGTAGAAAGCATTCCCACCTAAGCAAAGGTTATTCTCACCTAACCTTTAGGCAGCTGTCTCGTTTGGGTAATTGCACATCGCAGGAGTTGCCCATCTGATTAATCTAATCCAGCTGTGATAGCTACAAGATGTCTCAGAGGAAGATACCTGAGACCAGCAATGCACAGATATGATAAATTTGCCTTCAACACTGGATCAGCAGGCCAAAAGTGGACTAAGTCTAAAATCAAAAGGATAAATAGCACTTACATTCTTTGCTACTATAATCAATTGCAGAAGTAAGGATATCAAGAATACATTTAAGACATTCCATCCTTTCTCAAGTTTTTTTTATGTTCCTACCTGTAATCATTTTTGCTGGCAGAATCACCACTATTTAGCTCCAATCTGTGGTATACGAAGAGGTCGTGCTTTTTAACAAATGCCTCAATTTTTTATGCATTAATTTATTATAATGACAGGGAGAACAGATTATTATAATCTCACTGTTTTACCCCACACATTTTTAACATTCACCCTTTTTATTCATCTTCCTTATCTGATAAACAACTACCATCTTTTTAATCCTTCCCTGTATTTCACCGGTCTTTTTCCATGGTTAAATATTCTGTTCTACAAAATGTTTGACTATTTTGTTTCTAATTCTATACAACCAGATACTCCAAACTGAGACTCCAAACCTAAGATGAGGGATACATTACCGTCATACTCTATTTTTGAAGCATTTCTACTATTTTGTTTACTACTTTTGAAAAAAATTATACTAATGTAAGCTCTTTCTTTTATCAGTGTCTCCTTCCCTCTCCCCTTTGATGCATCATTATACAATATATTGCTACCTTTCTGGTAGTTTAAATATACCTAAATCAGAAGTATCTTTCTGTGCAATATGCAAGAATTTTAACTATGTAATCACAATGAGCAGCATCTGTGGCAAATTTAATATTAGCATGAAATATGCTTGGAAGATTCTCTCACTGAACATCATTAATATTACAATGACTGTAATATTCCATTTCTGAAGAAAGCACAAATTCAAGAAGAAAAGCACAAGGAAAAGACAAGCCACCCTTTCACTGTGATTCCTTCAAGCAGAGTGAACATCCCATGGTTTGGCAGGCCAGGTAAGAAGGAGAAGACAGTAGCCATGCTAGCCATAAGACCTGCCAACCTAGGACAGGCATCTGGGCCAGCTTTTCCTCCCATTTCTAATATTCACAAACATTCTTGCATGAACTCCTAACTCTCTAGCCATCTTTTCCCTTTAGAAGCAGCTGTGTAAGCTCCAAAATAACAATTTTTCCCCTGATGAAACACTAAAAACACTGGATAATTTAGAAATTAGGAAAGACCACCAATGAGCAAGCTATATCTTTTTCTAGGCTTTAAAATCTGTAGCTTTAGTTAACAATGGCAGGTCCTCCTACGCATTTCTGCTGTTGCCTACTAAAAAGATTTGCAGGTGACATATTTTCATTTAAAATTATTAAATTCCAGGTATTGCTAGTCAGGAAAGCTAAATATTTTATAAGTAAGCAAAAGTGAACTTTAACTGTTTAACGATGATAAATCTTCCTTCATAGAGCACAGATGTGATGTGTTTTAGCAATGTTAGAAGTGTGAGAACACCACAGGGGTCTTGATGCTCACCTCTGATGTGCTGTCATCCAGCTAACATGTGGGTACATTCATACACACTCCACTCCAGTAATACTTACTATGACTTAGAATATCCACGCACCTCATGAGATTTCATTACAAACACTAACACAGCAGTATGCAGACAGCAATTTTAAAAACAAGACAGAAGCACAATGGTTTTCTTCAAAGTGAAGCTCTAGCAGCCTTGGTCCCTTCTGCAGCTAGAATCAGACTAGATTCAGCAAATGGAAATCCATACACACATTATGACACATGCTTTGAATGCAAAATATATTTGCTAGCTTTCCTCATCAATGACAGCAAAATCCTTTAATTGTCTTTTTTTGTAATCCTCTTTCTGCCTTGCTTCTTCTTCTCACTTGGAGATCTCCAAGACTAATACCAGGATACAGATGTTTCTCTTCTTGACACGAAATCTATTGACAGTACTAATACAGTAGATTCCACTTAAAAAAATAAGGTTTCTAAAAGCAGGTATCTAAAGAGATTTCAGGCTAACTCACAATATTATATAATCTTCAGTTATGTGACCAGATTCTGGTTTTTTCACTACAATTTCCTCCTTTAGTGAAAAGCCTGTGGGACTACTCTCTTTTGGTTTTTAACCTTCAATCAGTTTTTACACACCAAACAGAGAATACAGTATTGTTAATTACTTCATACACATTTTCTATGGCTGTGCTGAATGTAGTCTCTGAGAACATCTCAAACATTTATATTCACCTTTGAGCTTTGACCATCCCTATTTTATAGCTTTTAAACTACGGAAGGAGAGAATAGAACAGAGCACACACTAATTTTGGCAGAACAAGTATTGTCTAAAAAATTGTATTTCTAGCATCACTTTAACTTCTTTTAAATGACATGCTGGCTTAGGGCAAAGTATGCATTTATCATTTTCTCTTCAAATGACGATTTTGATGAAGGACAAAATCAGATTTAGGAGGACAAGAGGATGAAGGTTAAGTGGCAAACATGGTTATTATTTATCATCTACCCAACACACCCCAGGTTAAATGTAATTCTTCAGGCTAACATTTACTTTCTTAGGCAGTCTTTCATTTATGGTAACCTTTCCAACTTTTCCAAGCTCCAGGGAACGGGAAAGGGAAAACAGTTTCACTTATTCCAAAGGGATGCACTATTCCCACCGACCTGTCCATTCCAAAACCGGAAGGAAACAGGAATTAAAGCATGCAGTTCTGCTCTCCTCTGCTGCTTTACCCCTTTGTGTTCTGACCAGGTGCATCTCTTCTCCTCCTTATTACCCACAGAAAGCAAATTCAGGGCTCAATTCTCTTGCCTACTCTCCATGCCAATGCTGGGCAGCAGTATAGGAAGAATAGTTATGGGGAAGTCCTGCTCAGACCTGAGCCTGCATGTTGCCAGCAGCTCCTCAGCACACTGCAGGCTTTCATTGGTTCTGCAGTCCAGCTGCAGTATCTTTACCACATTTCAGCACAGATGCATAGACAGATAGATAACAGGGAGAGATACCCCAAACTTGGCATCTCAGATTCAAAGGATGGAGATGCTTTAGTTTAATCAACACAATGGTCACCTGATGTTTTCACTGCAGGCAAAATAACGTGTTTTCCCTGGCATCATTCTCTAAACCAATCCCCATCCGTTTCCAAACAAATAACACAAAGTAGATAGAATTCATGCCAAATTTCACCCTGAGTGGTTCAATCTATCAAAGTTTTGTATGTAGAATCATAGAATTGTTTTGATTAGAAAAGACTTCTAAGATCATTGAGTCCAACCGTTGTTGGACCTGATACCACCATGACCATTACATGATGTCACAAAGTGTCATGTCCACACATTTCTTGAATACCTCCAGGGATGGTGACTCCACCCCCTCCCTAGGCAGCCTATTCCAATGCCTGATAACCTTTTCAGTGAAGAAATTTTTCCTAATATCCAATCTAAAGCTCCCCTGGCACAATTTAAGGCTGTTTCCACTTTTGCCTTATCACTTCATACTAGAGAGAAGAGACCAATCCCTGCCTCACTCCAACCTCCTTTTGGGTAGTTGTAGGAGGCAATGAGGTCTCCCCTCAACCTCCTCTTCTCCAGACTGAATAGCCCCAGTTCCCTCAGCTTCTCTTCATAAGGCTTGTTCTCCAGACCCTTCAGCAGCTCCACTGCCCTTCTCTAAACACACTCCAGCAAAACAGCTGTATAGCTCTATGTGACATACTAACATGAAAATAAGAACTTCCTTTCTCAAAGTAAACTGAAAGTCCACAAGGTTTTGTGAGCACAATGCATGCCTGAATCTGCATAAGTATGTCCCACATTCATCATGGTTTGCTGGGCAAACTCCAGCCCAAGGGGAAAAAAAAATCTGCTCTTTTTAGAGCTACTTTGTGTCCAATGAGACAACTATGACCAGTAAAAGCCAGAACACCTCTAATCTGATTTTCTGCAATTTTTGTTCAAGTAACAAGAAAACATGAGGCATGTTTTATATCTAAAACTACAACAATACACTTTTCCCCCTGTATGAGTGAGACTGGAAATGCTTCTGCAGATGTGACAGTGGACATCTTAGCATTTTGAAAGTGTTTGTGTTACATTACTCGTGCCAAAATGCATTCACAATAGTACAGTTAACAACCAGGCTGTTACTAGCAGAAACTAACTTCCATATGTTAGAAAGACTGAAAGCGACATCCACAAATTCTATTCTTTTCTTCTGTAAAGGGTAGATAGCAACACCGCGCGAACACAACTGTCCAAACAATGTCATAGCTTCGGAGTGACTGCATTTTGGGGATAAAACCTGTATCAGTTCACAGTTATGTACACTCCAACAAGAATGTGGCTATTAATGACTACATTTCAGTTTTGTTTTGGGTTTGTTTTGGTGCCTTTTTTTTTTTTTTTTTTTTTTTTTGCAAGTAGCAGAGAAAGAACAGAACATAAAGCTTTGTGGCAAGTAATAAGGTTCTTGCTGTAGACTTCCCATCTCCAGTCCAAACACTGTGGTTTATGGAGAAGGTTTTGGTTTGCAGTTTTTTTAGGATGGAATCTTATGAAAAGGAGTGAGTGTTTTCTATTCCTAGTCAAACTATGGAATAATATTGTTATATGCCTATTTATCTTTTAGAGATCATGAGTTTCTAAATAAAATTCACCAAAGAAACACCAAAAAGATTCTAAATACACTGCATTTGCATAAACAAAGCAATAGGTACCATAAAAGAACACAGAAAAAATTACTTTTTAAATTGCTTTTTCATGTTAAACAACCTGCTCAACACCTGGTAATATCTCCTGCCACACTAGCACAGCATTTTCCTATGAAGGAATAACAACTACGACTCCACGGAACATGCAAACTTTGAAGAGGAGTCAGTATAAGGAGAGAATGAAGTAGCATCCCCCAGCATTTAGTGTCTCTATTTACTATCCATGTCTGCAATGCACACTTGAGCTTGTTTGGCACAAATAATTAGACCACAATACCCACAGAATCTAAATCTACATTTACACCACCAAAAATTCTTTGAGTCATTTACATTCTAGTCTAAGATCATCAAGATGTTGGTCCTCTGATCTAAAAGCATTTTAGTTATGTCAGAAAGGGACAGTGACTTTATCTTTGACAGACTGAAAGAGTTGAGGCTGTTCAGTCTGGAGAAGAGAAGGCTCTGAGGTGACCTTATTGTGGCTTTTCAGTATCTGAAGGGGGCCTACAGGAAAGCTGGGGAGGGACTTTTTAGGAAATCAGATAGTGATAGGACTAGGGGGAATGGAATAAAGCTGGAAGTGGGGAAATTCAGGCTGGAAGTGAGGAAGAAGTTCTTCCTCATGAGAGTGGTGAGAGCCTGGAATGGGTTGTCCAGGGAGGTGGTTGGGGCCCCATCCCTGGAGGTGTTTAAGGCCAGGCTGGATGAGGCTCTGGCCAGCCTGATCTAGTGTGAGGTGTCCCTGCCCATGGCAGGGGGGCTGGAACTAGATGATCCTTGTGGTCCCCTCCAACCCTGACTGATTCTGTGATTCTATGATCTTGGTCTACATAAAAAAAAAAAATCCTGCAGCTCAGCTGACCTTAAATATATAGATATGAGTATTTTTATATAAAATCACTGTAGAGCTACTAATCTGGTCATACACAAACCTGAGTTCAATTATTAAGAAAAATTTCTAAGAAAATATGTAGGAAACTACCAGGGGATAAATTAGTTGGTGATAATTTACTGAATCCATGAAAAGTCTTTTCTTATTTTTATACTATTAAATCAAGATTTTTAAAAACAGTAAAAAAATGAGCCAGTGTACCTGACTCGATAAATAAACTGTACTCTCAAGAAAGAGCAGAAGTCACAGGTAATAAGCTTTCATACTTTCATAACTCTTTAATTGGGAACTCCTGAAAAACCTGAATCAGCTGTCAGCACAGAGAAAACCTTAATTGTTTTCTTTTATACCTTGCTTCACAAGCTAGAAACATGGATATTCTATATTTTATGAAGGTCCCCAGGCACACATAAAGATTTCTTAGCACTAGAAGCTGTCAGCTGTTTAGTCACAAGGTGCTTCCTCACTGTAAACATCATGTCACCTAGAAATAATGGTCATGTAAATTGCATCCTGCACAGCAGAATAAAAGAAGTTTAAACCATTATCTGGATCAGAACTTCTGTGTTTAGTGTTTACAGTATGAAAGATGTTGCTCATAACAGGTTTTAGAAATGCCAGAGTTGTCAGCCTTTAACTCTGCATTTCTAATCCTGTTAGAACAATCAGTAGATCAATATGAATGACTCCGAAGACTGGAGAAGGAATGAATATAAAATGGAAAGAAGAGTTTCCCCAAAAATTCAATCATTTCAATTGAACACCATATGAATTAAAAAAAAAAAAAAGGCATACTGAACAAATCTGTATAAACTTTACACCAAACTGAGAATCATGAAATTAAAATCACTTGAGAACAGCAATTCTGAAGAAGAAGGTATATATCATAATCAGCTAGCAAGGCTGAGCAAGTGTGGTCTGGATGATTGGGTACTGAGATGGATGTGAACTGGATGAAGAAAAGAAGTTGTGGTCAATAGGACAGAGTCTAGTTGGAGGTCTGTATCTACTGGAGTACCTCAGAGGCTGGTACTGGGACCAGTGCTGTTCCACATATTCATCACCAACCTGGAGGAGGGAACAGAGGGCACTCTCAGCAGATTTGCTGATGACACCAAACAGGGAGGAGTAGCTCACCCCCCCTCAGGCTGCTGCCATTCAGTCAGACCTGGACAGGCTGCAGAGTTGAGCAGGGAGAAACTGAATTAAATCCAATAAGGACAAGTGTAGAGTCTTGCATCTGGGAAAGAACAACCCTATGGACCAGTATAGGCTGAGGACTGACGTGTTGGAGAGCAGCGTACAGGAAAGGGACCTGGGAGTCATGGTGGGCAGAAAGATGCCCATGAGCCAGTAATGTGCCCTTGTGGCCAAGAAGGACAATGGCATCCTGGGCTGAATTAAAACATCTTCAGTTTAAAACCAAAATCTGAGTGAAGTATTATTATCAGGAAATAAAATAGTAAATAATACAGAGAGCCAACCCAAAATCTGGCTCATTTGAAAAAGAATTACTGTGCAATCTGTGTTATCTGACTATTTTTAACACAGGTCATCTCACATTTAAGTACCTTTACTTGTTTCGTAAGTGCCTTGCAGAGCAGGTGGAATAGTAAATTCACATCTCACTGATAAAGGTCAAGTATACCCAGGTATCATCAATGAGGGAAATTGGATTCAGTTATTCAGTACTCCTCACACTAATTCACACTTTCTTTAACCAACCATTGCAGGCTAGTTCAGGTATTTCTGGTTTGGTTAGATGGGAGTCATAGGCAGTTTTCACCCTAAAATCAAGGCAGTACAGAGCAAGTACAGACAGCACTGAAGACCAGAGATGGAAATAAATCCCCTGCTTGCAAATACATTGGACGAGAGAGCCTGCCCATTCTGCTCCCAGTCTCTGTCCCATTAGGTGAATGCTGGCAGAACCACTCTGACTGTGTGGTACAGCTCTTGCCTGTGGCGTTTCAGTCACGGTCTTATCTGAACAAACTCTTTTCTTAATTACCGGCATGATAGAGCACATGAGCTAAGCCAGTAGCTACTGTGACTGGCTCTGGATGCTTCACAGATTTAACCACTTTCAGACTGATGAATCTCTGATTCAGCTAAGCATATTAAAACTTGCAAGCACATATTTTTAAATTTCAAATTTGTGGTTCTCAAAGGCATTTGGCTCCTCTACTTTCTTCTTAGTCATCTCTTTAACGGCTTCAGGACAGGAAACAGGCATACACATTGGAAAACTACCCATGATTTAAGTTCTCCTACAATTTACTTTTGTCGTGGAAACTGAATACAGCCTGCATTTTATACCCTTTAAAAAAAAATAAGTATTTTTCCTGTGTGTTAAACTGGGAATTTAGTAAACAATGTGCCTGGGTATATAATCAAGAAGAAAACCATTTTACTCTTCAATGGGAAAACCAAAAGAAAAAACCCTCAACCTAAAATAGTGAACAACCCAAAAGTTCCCAAGGATTTCTGATCTGGAAAGTCAAGAGAGAAATCTACAGCTAGATAATCAGAAGTGTACAGCACTGGTCAGCTGTGATTTTCTAAATCATTTTAGGGATAACTGTAAGAAGTCCAAGATTGAGGACTCACAAATCAAGCTGTTCAGAGTCAATCATGCTCTCCATAGCTGGGGAAGATAGATCACTTTTTTAAAAGCAGAAATGATCTGCACAAAATCATAAAATGGCATGAAAGATGGCCTGGTAAAAAATCAAGCACAGAACTAATCATGTTCCTGTTGAGTCTTTTAAAAATCACTGACTCTTCAGAATACTTTGAAAATGAGATATAAAGTAGAGTTGCTTTTAAAATTAAATGCAAGACCAAGTGCATGCACACCACGTAGCACACACCCTTATGAACTACTCACACAAGTAAATATTGTGCACCGACCACGCAGATAGCAAAATTTGCCAGGGTGGTTTTGCGGGCTGCAGCTGGAGCACTTTGTTAGCCCTGCAGTCTCTATGTCCTCCATCTCATAGGACTGACTTGACCAGCCACATCTAGCCAGAATTATCAAAGCCTGACTTCAGATGGTTCTGAGCAATCTGTGACCAGAGAACTGAAACAATGGTCATCAGGCACATGTTCTCATCTAGCTAACCCCTTAGAGTTACATTTAAATGAGAAAACCACTGCCATTTTGTTTCTAATTTAACTAAAATTTTGGCTTTTTTACCTTTGACCAATTTAACCACACTTGCCTCTTCAGAGCTCCACGGCAGGGACAGTACACAGCAAACGGGAAATACTGACAAAAATGTGTTTCTATTGCAGGATAATGCTACTGCTATACTTTTATCGGCTTTTAACACTTATGTTATCAGCAAATTGCACTTTTTGGTGGGTGAGAAAGAACCTTACAAAAGTCTGCTTTAAAGAATGCCTCAAGCCTTCAAAATTAACACTGAGAATCTCATGGTCACTGTATACACCTGTCTTAAGAGCAGATGTGGCACCATATAGTTTTAGTATTAAGTACTGCGAAACTTCCTTTCAAGCAAAGAACTATTTATCTACTTAGAACATAACCAACTTTTGTAAGTTTCATATATTACATTTATTTCAAAATACTTGGCATTATTAATCCTTTTTATATTGCTAATATAAAGATTCTGCTTCAAACCCTCAAAAACTCAGAAAGTTTATTTTTTTTCTCTCTTTTCTGCATTGCATGCACTGATGAACTAGCCTGCTCAGCAAGCATTTAACAGATTAGACACTTGAACATGGTTTCAGGCAATGCTCTCTCATGTTTCTGCGTATTGCCTGATAAACACTTCAAAGTAAACCGCTCATAAATATGAAATGAAAAGCCGAGAAGTCGTTATGCACAGCTTTGAGATACAAATCTCTTTATTCCCCTCTGAAGTGGAGTTTGATTGACATAATGAGTCATAGATCCTGTCCAGGGACACACTGCCTTATCCCCTTTTCCTCAGGAGACAGGGAGTCTTTAAAGAAATCCACTTCAGAACTTTGTGATAGACAGCTACAGAAAAGTTGAATGCTACACAAATTCATTATTTCATATTAACACCTACTTTAACAACCGTGGCATATGTCAAAGACTGATTCCAAAGCCACAAAGAGACCCCAGCACCTAACACTTTTCAAGCAGGCCAAGCCAAGATGTACATTGTATCGAGCTATCACTGGCATGGCAAGGCAGGCCTTGGGTCTGCAAACAAAGGAAGACTCGGAGCCAGAAAGGGCACTGGCTGAGCTGGATACTGTGCCCTGCTGCTGCAGGCAGGGATCTGCATACCCACGGGACCCTTTGCCAGCTTGGGGAGCAAGAGCTCCATTCTCACCCATTCAGCAACAGCTATGACTACCAGAGCTTCATGAAGAGACAGGTGAGCCCTTTTGGCTTGGGCTAGTTCACTACCAAGCCACCTATGTTCCCTCTGATGTTTGCACAAGCAGCTCCTGACTGCAAAGCTGCATCTGACGCATTTGCTGCACAGAGGCCTCTACTGCCTGGCTCTACCTGCTAGACATGTCTCACCTTGGGGGAGAGAGGGAAGAGAGGGTGGCCAGGTGATGCTATCACCCTGAGGAAGTCCACATTGCTACAACCCTCATTAGAAGGCATACTGCTGATGTACAGACTCCCTAAAGTAATTTCCTGTGCTTCAGAGGTCTCTGCTATAAAGGTTAAAACTTTAATGTGAGATGAAGCTGTTAAAAATCATCTAGCTTGTAAAACCTCTGAAATCCTAATTTAGATATTGGTTTTAATAAAGATACCCATATGAAAATGACAAAAACTATGACACGTAATTGCTGGCTACTGCTATTCCACAAAACATCAAGCTTTAAGCCAGCACAAACTGCTAATCAGTAGCACCATAAATAAAATTATGGTGTAATAAATTGCTACCTTACAATGTTATATTCACAACCTGCACTTGTAGTATTTGTGGAGGTTTACAGAATGAATCTAGCAAATATCTGCCTATCTGAGATGCAACTTCTAGCACTTTAATTGCTGGCCATATAGTATGCTTTAAATTATACATTGTTAGTGGCTCTTACTAGTCTCTGCTCCCCATATGAAATAACTATATAAAGTATCCAAGATCTATCACTCATAGCTTTGCTTTCTTTTGTAGTGCTACTATTAACATTACATGTGAGCCATCCACGTCATTTATATAATCATACATACATCATTAAGATTTAAAAAGCAACAGTAAAAAATAAAAAAAGCTTAATTTGTCATGTTTAAAATGCACTCCCAAATATTTTCCTTTTGCCACTAAAATCAAAAGGCTAGTTATCTATAAAAAAGCATCCAGTGACACAATGAAATGGTGAGAAGACTAATGAATTCATATTACATGTAAATAATGAAACACTCAAGCCTGGTTTTGCAGCAAAAGGCTGCAAGGAAGATTTAGAAGTTTAAGATGATGAAAAAGCCACAATGTGGTATCGTCATCCATCTACAACGAACACTGCCACCTCTTCTCAGTCCTCAGCGACTGAGATAATTCAGGCATTATTTTTTCCCTCTGACACATTTATTGTCAAAAACTTTTACTGTTGTTACTTGTTTGTGAACTGAAAACACATTTTGACCCTGCCCCATATACTGTGATTGCTCTTCCTTCTCTGCTGTATGTGACTGTTCACATCTTAGGAGACATCAGTCTGCACTGGCTTTTCTAATCACTAATAAGCAACAGATATTTGCATTGAAATTCGATACATGAACTGCAACAAATAGGGGGAAGTGCTGAAAAAGAAAAAAAAACAAATCAAAGTTTATTACTATAAACAGATATCCTCCAATTCTGCAATTTTTTTATCACAAATTGCCATTTCTATGTAAATTAACAATGTCTGGCCCAAATTGCAACCATTTGCAACTACTTGTAACATTTGTGAGGAATTATTCTCACACGTACAACTGACGAATTATGGGTATGCATCTCAGCATGGATATGAAAAAAATGTCATGCACAAGTATTAATTTTAACATACATATTATTCCAGTGTACTGTTGTTAGTTTACCACATTGAAAGGCAAATGAGGCATCTGAAATGTTCTGATTTACTACAAGTCTCCACAAGATCTTCTGCAGCACTTACAATTCCTATGTAATTTAATTAATACCAGATGCAGGTAAAGTTAGATACTTCAAAAAAAGAGCTAGACCCTAAAATAAACAATCCTCTTTGATGACAACAGTTAGAATTAAAGTGTGTTTCTATAAATTAATGTTATTTCAAGAGATTACACCTCTGTATACCTCTTGCTTTCATTGCCTATCCATGAGGGCTCCAAAACATTCATATAATTAGCTCATACAATATATATAGTTCAAAAACATAATACAGAGATTTAAAAATATTCATACAGTTATGGAGTTGCAGTTAGATATTTGGTAAGGCCATGAAAATTTTCAGTTTCTTCCTCTTCCTTCCAAGAATACCCTTTCCTTACTGCACCATGGTATTATTTAACATAGTCACTAAACTAACTACCATTTCTATGCTTTTGTAGTTATATTTGCACTGGAAGCCTGGTCAGCCACTCATCATTTTTCCATTTCTTGCTTGTGATTTCCAGGTTTGACATCAATGCAACAGTAGCTTGCTGTTTTTCCAATAGGAACAAGACATCCTTTGAAAACTGCAGGAGTTAGTTAAAACAGGAAAACAAACCAAAACAAACCAGAAAACTTATGCAGGTACTGTAGAATGCAAGCCTTTCTCTCTGCTACAGGAAACAACCAACAAATATTTCAAATTACCCAAGATATCAATACGTAACAAGGAGTCTGGAAAGCATTCTGGCATCAATATCTGGGAATGTGACTTGACAGTCCATTGCTTTGACATAAAAAATGCTATCTTTTTTCTTCCATATTTAAGGTATATTATATCTTGGCATCTTCTGGCCCAAGTATAGCACTGTGATTAAAGTACTAGACAAGTGCCCAACCTAGAAGAGGAAATACCCTTCCAATCACATTGATTTTTTTTTTCATTTGCACCCAGATAGAGAATATATAAAGTCAGTTTTGATTCCATCTATTAAGTTTTGTAAATGAAGCTTATGTTAATCAAATGAGTTCCAGGTAGCTGAACATAATAGGGTAAACAAATCTACAACAAGTTGTGGAAAGAAAAGAAGGAATACTTTTACATGGGTAATAGTCAGCACTAGGCTGACATACTGCAATAGTAAGAAAGAGGCTGTATCAGCTAGTTACTTATCTGACCTGCTTAAGCTTCACCAGTTTTCAAAACGCAAAATACGATAAAAACCATACACAAGAATACCACAAAACCTCAAAGAAGTCTATAAAACGTGCAAAGAGCATCACTTCACTTTCCAAGCTGCTGGTAATGCAGAGATTCATTTTCAGCACACACAGAATAGCTGCAGCTCAGTACAGAGAACAGAGCAAGAGTATTTTCAGCTTGGGCATATGTTCATATTTACAAAGAATTTTTCCTGTTTAAGCAAAAATTTTTTAATCAGCTAAAAAATTCTGATAAATAGTCAAAAATTCATCACTGCTGTAACTTAAAACTTATTTGAAAGCTGGCAACCAATTAGAAGAATACGTTTTTTAAGTCAAACCAAACAACGTAAAATATACATAACTATATGCACTTCTCTGGTTGCCATTTTCAGCACTGACATGTATATATTCTGGTACCCTCAACCCAGGAAACAATTATTTTTGGATGAAAAAAGCTTACTTGGATGACCTGCAGTGCACAGCTGTCTGTGCAACGGCCTGCAATACCCTGAGCTCAGCATAACTTACAGGATGCCTTCCAAAAGACTGCATTTCGAGTGATGGAAAGCACGATCCTTCCTACACAGTATGCACTGCACTATGCATTTAGTCCTTTGAGAGCTCTCAGGATGAAAAGACTATAGTTATTACTGCCATCATTATTATTAATGAAAAATACACATGTAAAATTAGGTTTCAAACACAATGTTTTATAGCCCCTATTTGTCTCTGTGGACATCCACCATAATGGCTTTAACAGACCTTTAACACTCACTGACTAATTAATCTTTACACTCAGGGCCCAGCACTGAGTTTTATTCAGTAAGGAGCAGAAAATAGCATCTGTGAATTGGGCTTGCAAGGTCCACTGCATGAATAAATTGACAGGCTACAGGAAGAATCGGTATTAAAGAGCTCCTCTCCTCCCCTCAGTACTGCTGGAGCAGCCTTTGCCAGCCACTGAAGCTTCCCCTCTCAAACTTCTTACATACAATTTATTTTTATTTCCTAAAGTGACTCTTTTCAACCTTACAGAGACTCAGTCTTCCAAAGACATTGACAGTGATAGAAAAAAATATTACAGGGACTAGGTATCACTTTAAAATATGATTGCATTTCCAACACAACCAAAGCATGCACCAGCACATTCAGCTTTCCTATGGGGGGCACAAAACAACCATACAAATTAGCAACCGTACAAATTAATAGACCTCAGCAATTCGTCAAAAAAACCTTTAGGCTCCCATTTCAAACTCAAACATGTTCTAAATACGAAAAAGCACAGGGAAAACATTCTGCAAAAAGAAAGCACAAAGAGAAAATAGACCATGCAATTTCTCAATAGAATAATTAAAAAGAACAAGCATATATGTAGGGGTAAATTGCCCTCATCTCATTTGCATGATTCACCTATAGTCAATATAGATTACCTGGACTCTTGCCTTACTTTAGCTATAAAGCCAGGCAACCAGAACACCATAGGTAAAACAATAAAATTTTATGAGTTTACTTGTCAAGCTTCAGTGGTAGAGGTTTCACCAAGATGAAATTATTTGGATTCTAGCAGTTTTTTCTAGTATAACTATAGGTAGAGTCTGGTAACACTTGGAATTCAAGAGCATTCATTAAGCTGACTTCAAGAATGGCTTTCTTATTTCTAAGTTGAATTATATTGGGAAATAAGCCTTGTGACTGCAGCACAATAAGCAACAGTGCCGACAGCACAGCATTCATTTTGAGAGTCAAAAATTACCTCTATAACCTGTTGACTTAGCAAGGCAGACCGTGAATTAGTTCTATTCCTTACAATAAAGCACATGTTTCTCGGTATGCCTATAGAGAGCATATCTCTCAGATTAGCTCTTTTGCTTTTGGAGTTGTTAACCACTTGTTTGGTGGTGTCTAGAGCTATTAATCAGTGTGCAGTAGGATTGAAATCTGCAAGTAAAGACATGTCTACTCCTACAATTCTGCATACTGCCCTTACTCCCCTTGTTTTTTTCTCCCTTACTGGAGCACATTTTCAGTTTCCCTCCACAAATTCCACAAAATCCTCTCTATCAATGAACCATATTCTACTTTCAAGCCACCTCTAACTGATTGATGAGGCTCAGGAGGGGAAAGGGAGGTAAAACAGCTAGGAAACAAAATCCTCATTTGGCATTGCTTGATCAGTTCCAGCTTATAGTTTTACTTCCCCAAACGTTTTTCCATTATGAAAAAAATGGAGGCTAGTAATGGCCTATGCATCAGTATCTATACAAAATAAGACCTCAAAATATAATAGGAGTTTATAGGGACTTAGCAATGAGAATTACATTCGTACAAAAAAAAATCTAAAGAAATTTCTATTTGATTTGAATCCCATTTACGTATGGCAACATCTGCTATGTAAAGAGATCCTGACAGGAACAGTCCAGCTGAAACTGCAAGGATGTGAAGCTGGCAGCTGAGTCTCTTGCCGCTTACCTGCAATCTTCTCAAGTCGGGGAGGAACATTACCAAGTGTAAACCTGCCCACCTGTTTTAGAATTAAAATAAACCTTGATGTATAAAAACAACAACAAAAAAATCAAACCCACACCTAGTCTAGGAGGTTAGTTTTTACTCAGATTAACTACGCACTTTACAGTTATCTGATGGTAACTCATATTTTTTTCCATTCACAATATAAATGGGTGGATAAAGAAAGTCCTGTTCTCCATGGACAGCTGAGGGTTGCCACCACACATACAATCTATAAATTTCTATTTAGAACTGCCAATGTTTAAGCCACATCACACTTTGCAAATATACTGAAGCATCATACAGAGGAGAGATTCATACCATTACCCATCATGTTACAAATAGGAAAAGAGAGCTCTTAAACCAGCATCTGTCTGAAGACTTAAAAAGATTATTGGACAAGTACAACAGCAAAAACTCAAACTCTGCATTTTAACTTTCTATTTTAAGTCAAGGCTGTCTAGATAATTCTCTAAAAAGAATCTTTATTTTTGACAGCAAAACGTACCCTGAATTTCAGAAAACCAGAAAATCACAGTGTTTCAGAATTGTAATGAATGCAATGTATTGCTTAGAAGGATAGGATAATCTGAATAAGGCAGTCTGGAAGCCTTAGCTACTTCAATTTTTTTATAATCACTAAATATTGCATGTGACTGCAAACTATATTGGCACAAGAAATACAAGTTGTTACCAGCAACAGTACTGCAAAGAATCAAATGACCACAACAACTTACTCAAAACACAATTTTCCTTTTGAACATCAATCACAAAAGCACTCGTTCACTGGAATAACAAAAATCCCTCAGGTTTAGACCAAGAAAGTGGCTGAAATATTTGTTCTAGGGCTTTCCAATGTGAGAGGTGACATCCATGCCGTGGTAAGCATTGCCTTTTTTCTTGTGATGCAAGGACATCCATGTTCAGTTCAGGGGCTACATTTTGTCTGCTGCTTTTTCCCAGTGGAAAACTGATTCATTATTAGATCTCCTCACAGCACAGGGCAATAATAAATAACAAAGTATTACAATAATGGAGACTGTGATCAATTCTCATTTAGACTACCACTCTAAGAAGCAGAAAAAAAATCTCTCATCTCTCGAAAAGATCCTGCAAAGTGAATACTGGGTTTATCCAGCAAGGTGAAAGTCTTCTTTAAAAAAGCAGTACTTGCATTTTTTGAAGAGTCAACACAGTGAAAAAAATAAACTTTGATTCATGATGCATGACATAGTTAACACTGACTTCTAAGACCTTAATCCCACTTACAGTCACAGACGTAGACAACTTCTAAAAATTTTGGCAAATTCAGCTCATTTTTTTTTCTTCGCTTCTTCAATTTTTACCTTCAATATTACCATTCATCTCTAAGGTGTGATAGTCCTCACTCAGCCTCTGCTGTTGTCTCTCTTGAAGCCTATGTTTCCTCTTTCTTTGACTATCTTTTGTTTTCCCCATCAGGCATCTTTATTAAAAAACTTACGTGAATAAAGCTGTCAAACTGCTTGAGCATGAGTAATTCCTAACTTAATAAAGCCCAGTAAAAGCATGTCTTTGACTTCATCTTCATATTTTTCAATTCTATTTTGTAACAACAACTAAAGCACCCTAAGATTTATTTTTCTAAATGCTTATTACATTTCTGTAATGGATAAAGGCAGTAAGTGTTTGCCAGAAACACCAGAAAATTGGAGAAGGAGAGACACACGGAATTAGCTCAAGTGAAATTGTCTCGTTAGGGATGGTTTGAAGTTTCACTAATCAGAGAATCAAAATAACTAATCAGAATCAAAATAATTTTTGATTAATTAAGAGTACAGGCTGCATAGTCAATAGATAAGTGAGGCAAAAAAAGCACAGTGAAAATACTAGGTAATATAAATAAAAATGGATTACTAATCTAAGTGCTCACAATGTTATTCATACCCCTAAGCAACTAATTTAATCTTTTTTCTCACACACTTTGTCTGTAAGACGGGAATGAACCAACATAATTTATTGCAATGGTGTAATATGGGAGTTAGAGTAAGACCAAAAAAAATAACAACATCCAACCATCTCATAATTATTTCAATAGGATTTGGTACATCAGGATGACATACATAATCTGAGCTTTTGTTCTCTTCAGGAAAAAGCCTATGAATTAGTTAAAATGTATACATTTTTCACTTTTAAGCATTCAGCTGAGTCTTTGTCTTCTTCTATGCTATATTGCTTTCAGCTCCATAAAAGATGAAGTAGATGCATTTCAAGGTGTTTACCTTAGACTTTCAATCTTGAGTAACTCGTCTCATTTACCATCTTTCACTATAGATTAACATGCACATCAAGACATTACCATTTAGAGGCCTGTTAAAAGAACTGCACTAAAGTGCCCTGGATTATCTACTGCTTAATAAAAGCAGCACTGAATAATTTTATCATTGGTAATAATCAGTTTTCTTCTTTTCCAATCAAATAACTGAAAGTAAGATTTACATTCTAAGTAAATAAATGCTTATTATTGAAGAGTACCATCCTATTTACTTTCTAAAGAAAAAAAGCAAACACACAATTACAGAAATAAAACTACGATATTAATGCATTTTGTTGCTTTATAATGCAATACTTTGAGAACCAGTAAATGAAAAATTCCTCTTAGCATGTAAGAATCCTAATTCAGAGAAAAACATTCTCTGCATCTTACAGTTCCATTATTAATAAGTTCAAATGTTTGCATACCACCTGGGACAATAATATACTACATTGATCTAGAATAACTAAAACCAAGCTTAGCACATGACTGCCCTACTGACATGAAATTTCACTTCCCATGAGAAAAGTGACAGTTGCTTTACACTTAGTTGCCCAGCACAGAAGAACTATAAAGCGAACAGAACATTTAAATACATGACAAACAGCAGTGGCCAAGCAGTCACAAAATCCTAAGCAAGCATTAATGATAGCATAATGAAAACTGTACAAATTAAAATGGCTGCATCTTACAGTTAACTCAGATATAACACACCTAATTATTAAAGGTCATAAAAAGAAGAAAACATTAAGAAAAATAAAAGGCAGCAGTTTAGCTACAGGCCCTGCAGCAGCAGGGTATTTTAAGCTCTGAATTTTCACTAAGTTCAGTCACAAAAATGCATAACATGGATTGTGGGGAAAAAAAATTTAGGCAGGGAAAGATGATGCTACAAAAACAACTCCAAATCCGTACATCACTTGTTGAGCTCAGCATTACCCAAGGAGAGCACCTAATAATCACCCATACACTGACACTGCCTCAAATAAACTCAGGTCTCTCGACATTTTCTTCGTTGTCAGTGCTGTATTAATTTAGATCTGCAACGGAATTTCTCCAGAAAATATTCTTGAACATATTCTTCATAAATTACCTTTTTGGGGGGCATAAAACCCCAAATTTGTCCACTAACCCATACAATTCTCCACTCCCAGCAGTGCTCTCACAATCAACATAAAAATTAGTTTTATCGCTATATGTAAATTCACATTGAATTTTAAACACACTTGAAAATTAAGCCAACAAATACAAACCTTAAACTCTGTGAAGTATGTAAGGTGATCATGGAAATCCTTATCCTGCTAAAGAGCAACACATTTCTAGATCATAAATTGAATTAAAAGGGACAACCTTTGAGACAAAATATTGATGTAATATATACAGCATTCTGACTGTTCATTGGCTTGTGATCTTTAGCTTTATGCGTGTCTTTTTTTTTTTTCAGTCTCCAACTTTTTGATCCAAATTGCTTTTAAAAGTCTTACTGTGATTTGTTCTGGAAAATCTTCAAATAATATAAATATCATGGGTTTTTCACCTCTCAGAAGGATGTACTGAAACTTCATCTGGCTACAAAACCAACAAACTTGTCTTCAAACTGATGTTGCCCCAATGGACAACTTTAGGAGATCTACTTGTCCATTCAGAGCATTTTCATGTATTAGCATTTCATCATGCCACTTAGGAGCCTTGCACTCTTAGTTATGGCTATCCAACAAAATAAATACACAGTGACCTTGGAAAGTGGAATCATCATACCTACTTCAAACTATTGTAATAGTTAAATTCCTCAATTTTCTATATTGCTGCTTAACAAAAACTGGAAAAAACACATTGCTAGTAAAATATTTGATTCTGTTCAAAGTTGCACATTCCTCCTATATTCTTAATAATCTAATTCATCCACAATTAATAAGGAAAGCTTTTTCCTCAGCTCTGCTTAGGTAGAACAGCTTTCCAAGATGCCTGTCCCACAGCCCACACCAAGGCACCCTGCCATTCACACCTGCAAAACTGGTCTCAGCATGCCACTGCACAGGCTGTGGATTCTGGGCAAGCCACTGGCATCCCTCCTCTCCCAGAAAATGCTTTCTCTAGCTGCTGTTAGAGCACTCTTTCACTTATAGGCCTGCCACGTTAAAAAACATGTTTTATTCTGACAAATGTATGTGTAACATAGGGTTATTTTGAAATCTTGCACATGAGGAATGCCATATAGATATGCCATTGCTGTGACCATTGCTGCATTTCAGAGCAAGACAGTTGCATCGCTTCAGTCAGCCTGTGGTTTTGAAACATTAAACGACAACATGGCAATATGAATTTAAAAGGCTTTTTCCCTCAAGAGTTGATTTATACTTGTCCTTTAAGAAGTCTCTAGGCTATACCACTGAACTCAAGAATTACTAAAAAGGCTCTGTGCCAGGAGAAAATTTCTTGAGGTTTTAGGAAAGGCATTTTGCACTGTTTTTTACCAAATTAACACAAAAAGCCAAATCTCAATTTAAGAGAGCTGGCAGTAAGATTCATTATCTCTTTTTAAATTAAACTCATAAGCTGAAGAAGAAAGGAAAGAATGCTAAATGCAGTTCAGTCACATCACTCAGGTAAATAAAGCCAACTACATACATTTCAGCCATCTTTAAGCATCAGCTGTACCATATGCACTAAGCAAAAACAGCAAAGAAAAAATTACAAGTATGAACATCCACTACATTTGCTGACACCACTGCTCATTACCTCTTGGGGGCTTGGTCAATATAAACCTTGGCGAACACAGCTTCCCCTTCCGTCCTTCTCCTGACATTGTCAGACAATGCCTCCCTCCCAGGTTGTAGAACACACAATCTGATTTCCTGGCTTCCACTTCCCAAAATGGAAACACACTGCAGATAATGGAAGAGGAGGATCCAACAGGAGTGTGAAGGTAAGCGAGGCTAAAGCAGCAACTTCCTATGCTGCTGAAAGTACATGGAAGCTGATGAGCTTCAGGATACTGCCTCCATCTACAGCCATGCCATTGGCTCCTCATAGATCTCTTTTGATGTCATCCACAGCAAGTCAACTATGGAGGCAAGAAGCAAAACCCAGTCTGCTAAGATCACTAGCAGATGATGCTCCCAAGCTGTACAAAGTAATGTCAACTGATACCATCCTAAGCATGCTTTCCCTTTTACCTTCTCTTCAAGGCCACTTTGCAAAGCCCTATTTACAGTTCTCTCCATGGCTGGGATGACCACCTTATTGCTAAGACCTTCCAGATAAGAGCTAGTTCCAAAACTTCTGCTAATGCTTTCTTTTCTTGCTGCTTCTATCCAGAGTTATCACCCTAAAGCCCATACTGATATGCTCTTTATCCTTATTTTAGCATTACATCTGCCTAGCCATATTCATCTTCTCATTGTCTCATCCATATCAATCCTCACATCTCAAAATTTGCTTTGCCTTTTCAACAATGAAGACACTGCCATTTCACTTAGCTTCATTAGAATTTTGTTTTTCCTGGGATTTATTTTCCGGTATCATTCTGCACAGGTTAGGAGCCCTTAAGAAAGAACAATCCATGTGACAAAACTATGTAATTTATTGGTGAATGCTGAGAAAAAAAAAAATATCAGAAATGTATTCAAAATACTTTTCCAAAAGTCTAAAGATACTTGCAAAGAATTCCTTGAGAGAAAAAAGAACTAGAAAATTTCTCGGCGACACTCTACCACCTGCATATCCAAAAATATCTACAGATTCCAGCAGAAATTTAAAGCTTCATGCATAACAGTCTCCTTCACAGTAAGACAAGAAGCCACTTTCCACAAGTGCCCTCTCTCCCCTCATCTGCATTTCAGATTTTGCTGTATGTTAATTGACAACCTCATGTCATCAGAAATTTAAGATAGTCCATGCAGAGATGCTTTTAAGTGGAACAGGAGGAAGTTAAATGATAAGGTTACACAGTTTGTCCTCCTACACAACAGGGACTACTTATTACTTCAGCTGCTCCAACAGCTAACAGATTTCCTTTGGTTTTGGGGGGAGGTTTATAGCTGCCAAAGATCATATGCAGAATTAAACCACAATACTCTCTTTTCACAGCTGCTGACAACAGAAAAATACCGTTTAATAAAAAGTCTATAGGATGGTAAAGTTTATGCAGAGATTTATCTCAGCTTCCCCCTCTTTCTTGAAAGCTAGAAATGTTAAAGGTCTTTCAGATACATCACAGAATATCTTTGGTTTGAGGGGACCTTCAAGATTAGCTAGTCCAACCTTGCACCAAGCAGCGCACAGTCACCACTAAGCCATGTCCCTAACCATCAGATCCACACACCGTTTAAACACCTCCTGGGATGGTGACTCCACCACCAAGTGCAAGGTCCCACACATGCATCAGGACAATCACAAGCACAAATACAGGCTGGGCGAGAAGTGGCTTGAGAGCTGTGGCTGTCAGTTGAGGAAAAACTCACTATGAACCAACAATGGCCACTGGCAGCCCAGAAGGCAACCATGTCCTGGGCTGCATCAAAAGCAGTGTGAGCTGTTTTGGTGAGACCCCACCTGGAGACCCCCAATGTATCCAGGTCTGGTGCCCCCAACATAAAAGGGACACGAAATTGCTGGAACAGGTCAAGAGGAGAGCCACAAAGATGATCAGAAGGCTGGAGAACCTACGACACAAAAGTAGTGATGCCAGGCTAATTAACATGTTCTTAGAATAGCACTCAAAATCACTACATGTTAGGACAATTACAGTTTTCAGGAAAACAGATTTTAATCTAAATTAAATTCCTATTCTCCCAATCCACTATTCCATAGCTGAGCAAATTCATACTTTAGATTTGATAATTGAAACAGTACCTTTAAACTATATTGGTATATTCTACAACACAATATTACAACTGTGAAAATTACCTCTTAATTTTGGGTTTCTTTAATTGCCAAGTCATTTTGTTTATACTAAGTTGCTTCTATGCACACATACTCCATCTTGTTCTACAGTAATCAGCATGTTTTGGAATGCCATAGTTTCTGTTTTATAAATATCACATCTGCATGGTAAGAAGATAGATTGCCACACTTGTGAAT
Source organism: Indicator indicator (assembly GCF_027791375.1). Taxonomy (NCBI): domain Eukaryota; kingdom Metazoa; phylum Chordata; class Aves; order Piciformes; family Indicatoridae; genus Indicator; species Indicator indicator. The sequence goes on from NC_072027.1 coordinate 15,184,052, forward strand.
TATTTTTCTTTTTGGTACACATTTTCCTAAACAGGATTTTAAGATTCTCAGCAGTAAAACAGATACTAGATAAAAATTGGATTAATCCTATCCCATTACATTTTTGCAAGCTATAGAAATAATGAGAAAACACACAGATCAACAGAAAATTAATTCTAAACCAATACTTCAGAGGACTTTTATTTACAAGGACTGTTCTGCCCAGGGCAGTGATGTCCACAAAGAAAATGCCACACAAAGTCTCCTGTGTGGGACAGATATACTTGGATCAAGGTAAAACATTGTTATGCTGTCAATAACTGAGGAAAGAAGATGAATTTAAGAGACTGAATTGAAGATGGAGGAGTCTGTCATGCAGTAACAGCTTATAAGAGTTACAAAGCCGACATATAAACACAAAAAGCAAAGCTGACATATTTGATAACCACAAAGCCTTCTTATTCCAAATACACTCTCAATTACAGTCATTCTGGATTACACAAAATGAAAAAATGAGTTCAGGGAACTGCAGCATTACTGCGCTCACCTCAGTTTCGATGCTGTCAACCTCTCAAAGCTTCCTTGCATACAATGGAGTCTCCACAACCACCCAACCTGGGCAAACCCTTGTGGGAAGAGAAGGCAGCTTCACAGCTCGCAACCATGCAACACACATCCCACCCCTGCACTGATACTCAGGTCAATGCAAGGACAGGGAGAACATGTCACAGCTGCTTCTTGTGGTTTGAAGCTGACCATCATCATAGCAGTTAGATGTTTTTCTTAAGGATCAGTTCTACAGCTCAAGCTAAGCCTTACCTGTGCAATAGCCTCTCAAAAGCAAACAGATGTGGGTAGCAGACTTTCAAAAAGACCTTAATACATTAAGCCAGTACCTCACCTGTGTTGCTTTGTGGCAATTAGCCCAAAAGAGCCGAGGCACAGTAACCAATGCTTCACTACAGTTTCTTAACAGTAAAAATAAGCACGAAGGTTCATTTTACTTAAGAAATAGTAAAGAACCAGACAAACACAGATGAGAGATTGTTGCACTGAATCAACAAGAGAGACTCACATAACTCAAGTACTGAGGACATCTAAACCCACAATCTGTTGTGTACACAGTGATTCCAGAGAGCAAATAACACTTCATTTTTCTCTGCTGTGTTCTGGTTGAATCATTCACATTCAAATAAAAGTCCAGAATTTTAGTCCTCTATCAATATATTTCCAAGATCCTCAAATTTAATGTTCTTTCTTCTAATGAGACTGCTGCCAGATCTGTAGGCAGTCTTATAAACCACTTTAACCTTATTTTAATTTTTCATTATGAAAATTGTAACTGTTCATTAACTTTGGAAGACACAGCATTATAGCTGTGATGTATCTTTCCTCATATTATTAAGAAGCTACTTTACGAATTCAGTGCTTGAAGCAGACATAGGTAATAATGTTTTATGCACTTTGCTTTTGTGTTTGTAAGAATTTAAGCACGCATGTAGTCACCTATCCCTACAAAATATTTATTTACTGTCATGATTTTAAAATTACTGCTAAAATACAGTTGCATCAAAAGTTAGCAGAACATTAGAAACTCAAACCCCCAAAAGACGCAGCCATCTGACTAACAGTAAATTCCTCTCCTCTTAAACCATTTGGTAAGATTATTTAAGCAGGAATGTTATCCAGATTATCACTTTTTGTGCAGTAAACTTTTAGGATATTGTGAATATTTTTATCAAAGGTAATAGTTTCCCACAGAGATTACGCACTATTTTAGCTTTGCTTCAATACTGTTCAAATGCCCATCTTAAGGACAGAAAAACTCCGAGACATAATTGGATATCACTATAAAATCAAATGGAGTATTACTCATAAAAAGTTTCTGTGGTTCTGTAACTACATAACTTGAAATATTAATATTATAACAGCTAATCTTTTGCCTTAAACTGACATCTTTAAAACACAGCATTCTACTTGAAGTAATCAAAAAAAGCTAGAATACTCTGCTAGATCAATTATCTCATAATGAGCATACTTAAACAAACTGAATTGATTTTGATATATTTGAGAAGGCTAAGTTGTGCTTAACTAAGTCATCCTGCAATCGAGCACTTATTGTTTCATATATTTGAAAGGTAAACTTGTTTCAAGCCAGCAGCTAGCATATTGCAGTTTGCTAATTTGTAGGGAGACCTGAAAAAGTTTCTACTTTTTCACAGGGAATACAGGAAAAAATACTACTGATGTTGAATATTTGTTTATTTTTTCTTAATATTAGACATTTCTTTACATTTTACAACTGCCAGTGGAACTACCAAACTAAAAACTTTCAGTTGTAGCTCTCAGTATAATCCCACCAGGCATGCAGCTTTCCATGAAGTTTATGACTACATGGAAAAGACGTGCTAAGAGAAGAAAGTGACAGCAACTACCAAGATTCAGAACTTAAGAGTGGATAAATGAGCTGATCAAGAAAGAAGGACTCTGACTGTTACATGCACATAGCTGAAAGACATTTACAATATTGGGAGTGTCAAAGCATACCCAGAATGACATCTTGGATAAAGGAAGCAGTGTAAGGAATAGAATAAGATGGATATTGGCATGATCTATCAAGTATTAATCTGAAGAAGCATCTTTTGTGACAATAAACATAAGACCGAGGTATGACCTTCAAAATTAGACTGGACAAAATACACTGTACTAACAATCAAATTGTTCTTCTCTTGCAGTCTATTGCAATAAGTATTGTACTTTGTGGAAGTAACGATTGTGAAAACATTTGATTGCTGTAAGGAAAGCAGAGCTAACTAACATCATCAAACACAATGGCAGTTACATAGCCCAGAGAACAGAATCATAAGCAAGACAAGAAGCACAGAAGTGTTATGTCAAGAACACTTCAAGTGTCAAATCCTGTTTGTAGCACCCAGGTTTTGACCAAAGTTTAGAAAATAGCCTAGCGTGCTACAACATTTCTTTAGGTGGGTAATTCCTCTCTCCTCTCTCTCCGGTCCTACTTGATATCAGCTACAACAAAATCTCAACTTTTCTCTGCTTTAAGAACAAAAAGAGAACTTTTTGGTTTTTACTTTTCCTGTATAAGCTTTCTGTGCCCATTTAAGTATGGTTCTATCACACACACTCATACAAACATCTGAGACCCATCGTACACTGGGTTATAAACAGCATTCCTCAGAGAGGCTTTTCTCCAGGCAGTTTTAAAAGATACCTTTTGATTTGGAATTCAACAAGAAGCATGGACTGCCACCAGCAGAGGAGTAGGAATCACAAACAGCTATAACCCAAATAGTCCAAGGAAATGTAAGCAACTAATTACAAATAAAAGTGCTTACATTCCTGCAGCTTGTTTGGCAACAGCATTATACCATAAGGAAAGTTGCTACAATTCATAACAGCATCTTGTAATAAAACAGCTTTATGCATCCCTCTCAAACTGTTTAGTGCTCAAATCTCATCAGATGGCTGAGTAAGCATTACACTTCGGGACAGTAAATCTCTGTTTCCAATATGCTCTGCATTCACAGGCATGTACTTTTACATTCACTCCAAGACACTTCCAGCTCAGCACTCACATTAAAAAATTCCAATATATAAAAATATCTGCATGCTATTTTGTCTAGTCAGCTATCCAGACTACAAAAATTTAGGAACCTTAAAGGACCAGCAGTTCAACAGGAACTGACAGCTACCAGAAAAAGCTCATCTGAAGTTTGGATTTGCAGACATGAAAATAATGTGAAAGAGCTATCTTTTTACATGTCACTGTCCCTTCAACATGTTTTTATCCACATCACTCAGGCAAACATGAAATTGCTATGGGACTTTTTGCTTCATTTAGAGACAAACTAAAAGATAGGAAAGGGTTTGGAAATCAGCAACAAATATGGATTCATGACAGAAGATGGAACTATGCATGCAGGTGCTTGAAGAGGTCTACCTAGATAGATAGAACCCATGGAAATGACATTGAGTGAACTGCAGCACCTAATTGAATCTATAAAGAAAAAATGTTGGGTATTATGAACGTTCCAATAAAACAGAAAAGGGTCTAACTAGAACTAATGGCTAACAACTGAACTCAGTTTCCAAAATCCAAGAAGTCAGCATCTGCTTTTAAGACAGGCTGACTTCCCAGAGATGCTGCTTATCAGTGGAAACGACGGACTTTCAGCCTGTTGATGTTTTCAGGACTCCAGAATGTGCTGCATTCAAGGACAGATTATTGGAATCAATGTAGAAATCATCTGATGACTGTTAATGAGCAACTGGGTAGTAGGCCAAACAAGATAACTAGTAGTCTTTCTGACAAACTCTGAATGCAGAGACAAATAATAAAAGCCAAGAAGAACAAACAAAAAAAAAATGCTGGGCCCTGCTTATCCAATTATACTTGCTTCTTGTTTTCTTTTCTACTAATTTTGATTCCCATTTATAGGCTTTAGCTGAATTGTTCATCAGGACTTTGACTCAACTCCAAATCATTCATGATTCTCTGGGGAAGAACATTAGGTTTGGGTGATGGTTTTGTTTATTTGTTTGTTTGAAAGTCTCCTTATGTTTTTCTTACTAAGTAAACTGTGTATTTGAGTCCAGTCACAATATTTGAAAAGCTTCTCAAAATCACATAATCCATTGAGGTATTAGAAGAACAAACAGGAGCAAGAAAACAAATATAAACATCATAATAATCACCACAGACCAGCCAGCTGTCCATTGAGCCTAGAATTTAGCCCCCAACAATGGTAAGGTATTTCAAAAGAACATGGGGGGAAAAAAATAAGGTGCAAAAGACAATTAGAGAAGAAATACCTAAAACTTGTTCCCCATGAATTTGAGTTGAAACCCGAGTCATACACTAGAACAGTACATACACTCTGGTATTTAAACCATGGTCCACACAGTCCAAAAATATACAAATCTCCAAAATCCATTCCTTATTTTTCTGAAGATGGGATTGGGTTTTTTGAGGATTTGTTTGTTGTTTTTTTTTTCCTTGTGGTTCTGTTTGTTTGTTGGTTTGGTTTAGTTTCATTTGGGTTTTTTGTTGTGTTGCTGTTGTTCTACTAACATTTTTAGAGTCCTGTTTTTTTCTTCAAGAAACCTAGTCAATATATATATGGAGAAAAGATGCAGTATGTAATACCCAAGAGATGTGAGTAGTATAGCCTAGTAGCACAACATCATGTGAAAGAAAACTGAGTGCATTACACTTCCCAAGTGTCCCTCTCTGAGAATTCCACTGCAATAACTTGATCTTCTATTTAAAATTAATAAAAATCCTGGACAACCTTAAGGGACATTACAAGGGATTTATTATAATCATCGTCACTAGCTTTTTCTAACTCCTGTTAACATGCCTCTAGTGTTAAACATGATATAAAAAGTGCATGTTTTCAAGTAAAAAAAAAAAAAGACTAATAAAATGGAATCTGAGCTGACATCCAGAAAGGTATTGGGTGTTGTTTGTTAGTGAAATTATCTTGCCATGTAAGAAGAGATGCTGTGACACATACATATCAGTCACGATAATAAAAAAATCTAAACATTTCAGAAGGCTGTTGGGCCTGGTGGAATTTGGATTATGTTTTTTAGACTTATTTTGTGGTAACTTCAGCCGTATACTCTAGTTGTTCTAACATTTCACAGCAGAGATTTACTGCTAAACTAGATGTGACCTGAGAATGAGAAAGGAGTACATTCACTGTAACTATTGGCTAATAAATTTTGCATCAGCTGAAGCCTGGCATTTGGCTCAGGGAGAAACACAAAACCCATGAGCTATGAATGCCAAGTGATGAACTCTGGAATAGCAAGGTTTGCAAACACCCATTCAAAACCCAGTTTAAAACTCTAACAGCTTAGTAGAGCCCTCTTCCAGACACAATTTGTCTACAAAGTATACTCAAAGCAAAACTGCCTTTCAAAAGCAGCCTCTTTAAAGAAAGGGTTTCTAAAATCCTTTTTTTCTGCCTTAAAGTACATCTATCTTCACCATGCTGTACCAGCGGAGGAATCACAATGAAGGTATTTTCTTGGGGGTCGGAGGGGGAGTTTGATAATTAGTTCTCTTTGTTGGAAAAATTCATGGCATAGAGAGAAACTCAAGCATTACCAGAAGGTTGTAAAATATTCCAAATATATGGAGACGTCAGCACTATTGTTAATCTTTTGACATATCATAGTTGAAAGTACAAAAAATTCTAATAATTTTAAAGTACAGTATTCATAAAGGACTCCTCAACTTTAAATAAATTTTGTAATGTAGGAATGCTTTCTCAAGTCCACATAAAGACTGTATGTTTCAGATCCTACTAGTATCCAGTGCAGGTACTGAATTAAAATTTCTATGTATATTAAGGAAAATGAAAGACAAATTAATTAGCTCAGGTATACACTGGGCCTGCCACTTTAGTCAATTGAACACCTGTTTTGAAGATGATTGGAAAATAAGTTCAACAGGAAAACACTAAACCTATTCTGAACTACTTTGTACAGGTATTATTACTGAAATGCTAAAAGCAGACTATGAAAGGGGAATTTTATTACTTCGAAAAATTTCAGGTAAATATCTTAGGAAAAGCACAGAAAAAGTAATGTCAGACTAACGTGCTTCAAGTACCTTCTTTGGTAGGCACATTTGTCAACAATTAGCACATAAAAAACCCCTTATTTTAAAACATGCAAATTATGATAAAGTTTTAAAGTTGTGCTATCAGAGCTAAACTTTAACCTACGTTCATTGTTCCTTTCAAATGCTTTATTCACACTAGCTTGGAGAGGTATCTACTTTGGAGATGTGATTTGTGATGAGGAATGAGACAAGTAAGTCAGAACAGAAGGACAATCAAATTCTAAAGCAAACCAAGAAGATCTGTTTCAGACTTCTGAGCTTTGAATCTAATTTCTGTTATTAGCATTTCACTGTTGAACTGTCGTAAACAAAAAGGTACAAATTGGTCTTACGTTTAACAGGTTTTCAAAGCAAAGAACTCTATGACCAGGCAGCAGCTAAAAATGACTGCTTGGAGCAGTTCCACTGCCATGGTTAAACCAAATACTTTTTCAGTAAGCCAAATGCATGTGGCTTTAGTAGAAGAAAGGACAAAATATTGAAGGAAATGTCTACAATTGCTTAAAAAAAAAAAAAAAAGTCAAGCTTTTATATAATAGAAGAACAGAAAAATTCTCTAAAGACTATTTATTTTAAGCATGTTTATTTCCTACAGAATTTAATCCCATCAAAACATCCACTCAAATTTGGAATAAATTTACATGTATAAATTCCTAGACGTCTGCAGCTGGAAACCACAATGGATAAGAGGTAATGAACAGTATTTCCTACTATATCAACCAAATTTTTATCCATATAATATTAATGTAGAAATTGAGAATATGTACCAAGTCCTAATCTGATCATCTTGCTGCATTGTCTCAAATTTCATGTTAGCAGGGGAACTGTACAATCAGAAAGATGAGCTGCCAAACACAATCATCTCAGAGACTTATTTCCTAAAGAAACTTGCTTTCTAAACTTAACAAAAGCCAAAAAATAAAGAACTACTGCTCACATCACTTGCAAAAAAAACTCACTATTGGCTCTCTAAAATAAATTTTATTCATCTAGACATAACAACACAGACTAGCAGGGGGTGGGGTAGGGGTGGGGTGGGTGGTGTAGAGGATAAAATAATAATAATAAACAATCAAACAAAACCCAACCACAATAAAATCTGAGCATTTCAATTCAGTTACCAACAATCTGCACTCCCCCTCATAAAGAGGGCAGATAGGAACACATTAAGAGCAGGAGGAGGATGAACAGTTGTCAAATCAGTAATCAAGAGAAAAAGAACACCCTCATGAAATGCTGAATAATGACCTGGAAACTAAAATGAGGCACTTGAGCTGAAGCATCAATCACCCAGATAGGGAAAAGTAATATTTAGATGACGCCTGTACACAAAGACTGAAAAACCCACAGTGAAAGTGGCTCTAGGAACTTGTATGATCTAGTTGTAGTTTGAAGCATTACCTTTGGGCAAATAAATACCTGTAAGCAAAGAAAGACACTACAAGAACAGATATTACCTCAGAAAATACAAGTGGTTGTTTGATAGACAAAGCAGGATCAGGTAATGCTAATTAATAGATGTTTTGATTTAATAGATGTTTTGATTTAAAGGTGAAAAGAGACACTGACTACTGGCAGAATGCTTTAAACAAGCTGCAGGACATGATATCAAATCTGAAAAATTACCTTTTGTTGAATGATTGCCACAGATCATTCCTTAGCATTTCCTGAGTCACAATATTACCAATGGTTAGCACAGAACTGTCATACAACATTAACAAACATATAGAAAACAGCAGAGTTTCAGCAACTAAAGATTGCTAGAAAATTTACCTTCCACTGATAGGGCACAGCGGGCTATACATTTGTGCCTCAAAACTGCTTGATGTGAACCATATCTGGTTGTTCAACTGAAACTAAATGAAGTAATTAATTTATTTGTTAAATCATATCTAATTGTGGACTGAGTGACAATTTAATCAAGTGGCTGTTTGGTCAAGTGTCCTTATTTTGGCTTGGACAGAGTTAATGTCCTTCCTCATAGCTGGTACAGTGCTGTGGTTAGGATTTAGTGTGATAATAACACGGATAACACGCTGATGTTTTAGTTGTTGCTAAGTAGCATTTAGCCTAAATTACGGATTTTCAGTTTCCCATGCTCTGCCATCAAGGAGGTGCACAAGAAGCTGGCAGCATGGCCAGGAGAGCTGACCCAAACTAGCCAAAGGGCTATTCCATACCATAGGACACCATAATCAGTATAGAAACTGGAAGGACCTATCTGGGCACTGATGCAAACTGCTGTGGAGGCATCGGTCTCATTACTATCATGATATTCTATTATGACTGTTATTATAATTATTGTTATTATTTTATTCCATTTTAGTTATTAAACTGTTCTTATCTCAACCCATGAGTTTTGCTTTTTTTTCCCTTGACTCTCTTCCTCATCCCAGTGGGAGTCAGGATGAGTGAGTGAGTGGCTGTGTGGTGCTGAGTTCCTGGCTGGGGTTAAACCATGACATGAAGTTAATCAGCTGATTAAACACTATTCCCATGAAGAAATGCCCACTAATAGTTTCTACACACAGACTTAGCATTTACTGAGACATGTAAATACGTGAATGAGAGTAAAACTATGTGTGTGTACACGGCTAGGTTATCACCACAGTTTTTTTTCAACAAAAACATTTGGATTGCTAATTCACAGAATCACAGAATGTTAGGGGTTAGAAGGGACCTTGGAAGATGATCGAGTCCAAACCCCCTATGAGAGCAAGATCACCAATACTAGACCACACAGGAATGCATCCAGATGGGCTTTGAATATCTCCAGAGAGGGAGACTCCACACCCCCCCTGGGCAGCCTGTTCCATCACCCATTCCTTAATTCGTTGGACAAAACAAGTACTGGAAGCAAGGAACGTTTTATAACAGAAGAGATTTCATCACCTTGTTTCCATAATCACACAGGCAGGTTATTTCCAATATTAGTTCTAGGATCTCAATGCTGTGATAATGTATTATAGCCAGTTAAAAAAGTAATTACATGGATTTCCTCCTTCCAGTTTCTATAAGGTAAGGGTAGGAAGTGACAAAGTGAAGCCAGAGGGAAGAGCATCCCCATTCCTACCTTTCAATTACACAGCAGTTAAGAACAGGAAAGGAATTCCAAGGCACCTCATGAATAATAAATATACATAGGTGGTTGTACCACAGTAATGCTTTAACTGTCAGCTCAGCACAGGTACTCTGTTAGACAAGTTTAGGTGAAAATGCCATTATTATTTCTAAAATGAACCTAGGAGATGGAACACAAAGAAATAAAACTTTCATTAAAAATAAGTTGAAAAAAAGCTTTCACTAAACCTCCGTATATACTGGTCTACCTTAACGAGAAACAGGGATTGTCTACAGAAGATTACAGTTAAATAAACCAGGTCTGGCTTTAAACATACCTTGTCTTGGAAACTCATCAGACTCCCTGTGAACCAGGTCAGAAACTCGGTTTCCATAGTGCATCCTGGTGTCATGATCGTATGCCTTCAGTGTCTCACTTGAGCTGTAAGACTTCTGAGTTGGTACTCTGCAGTCTTCACTGTCCAGTGAAGAACTTGTATAGCGACATTCCTTCCCACATCGGCCCCTCGTCAGAGAACGGTGCCTTCTATCCTTTATATCCATTATTCTGAGCTAGGCAGGACGTTTTTGGACAAGTCACTCTTATATCTGGGGTCAGTCACTGTCACCTAGAAACAGGAAAGGATAAGAAAAGAGTGAGCAATGTTGCTGCTATATTTTGCTTTATTCTGTTCTCCCTGACTTTACTCTTGAAAAACAATGCAGCACAGATCGAGAAGAAAGAGAAGACCCTCATGATGCACCACTAGAAATTTAAATAATTAACCTGTATGGCTGGGCACAGAGGAACCAAATGTTGTAAGAGCGCTGCATTCTATCTAAATTACCATCTCATTGAAGAGTTTAAAAATAATGATGAAACAAAAACTTATCTTTTGATTTTTTTGAATGAGCACTGATAACAACACGGAACTGACAGCATAATATTTGTTCCTGTTATACAACATTACATGAAAAGCAGATTCAAACCAGCTTTAATGATTTCCGTTCTTCCTGCAGCGTGCAATTAAGAATGAAGCATGCAGGAGTGTTGCATAGAGATGATTCCTATTCAGCATTAACATAGCTCAAACTTGTATATTATCCTCTAACAAGGAGTTCACAAGTTGCAGCAACTGATGTTATTGCCTCTGGATAACATAATCCAAGGCTCCATTCTCAACAAAAAGTTGAACCAAGTATCTCCAGAGGTCCTTTCCATCCTTGACATTTCTGCGTTTTTATGATTCTCCAAACACTCCTTGGGAATTGGCTGCTCTTTTTCATCAAGTGCCATGACTAGAGCCCTCAGTATGGGCAGTTTATCCATCTCAGGAGTTGGAATTCTTTACAATTGTGTAAATATCTTCCTCACTGGACCAGAAAGAGGCAGATTCATACAGTCTACTTAATTAGGACACTCTTACTCTGGCGTATATACTTTAATATATGCACAGTTATCATGCATAAACTGCAAAATGAAAGATACTGTATAAAGCAGGAAATACACTAGTATGAACACCCTAACCACTAGGGTACTAATTATTTTGAGATGGTATTTGTAGGCAAGTCTTTCTCTCATGGCTTCTTATGCCCAGGTCTGTACTAGTCTTGAGAAATCCTCATGACAAAACCTTTTGCTGGAAATGAAATCTTCCCACATAAAAATTACACAGATTTGCTAACAAGCAAAAATTGGAACAAAGACTAGTTTTCTATACACAGCTAAGGAGGTGAAGAAACAATTCTGAAAAATCTAGCTGGGACACTTGAAGATCTTTTCTTTCCCTCTGTCCCCTCTCAGTTCAGGTGCCTACACAAAATTCCACTCAGAAGAATAGGAACGGTACCTGCACACCAGCTACACCCAGGCTGTGGCCAGAGCCTTTGCTTAAAACTACCAAAGCATTTGAGCAGTACATATCCTTGAGACACTTCACAGAATCACAGAAACATTCTGGTTGGAAAAAACCCTCAGGATCACCGAGTCCAACCGATAACCCTACTGTGCAAAGTTCACCCCTAAACCATAACCCCAAGCACCACTTCTGAACGACCTTTAAACACATCCAGGGTTGGTGACTCAACCACCTCCCTGGGCAGCACATTCCAATGCCCGACCGCTCTTGCTGGGAATTTTTTTTCCTAATACCCATTCTAAACCTACCCAGTCATAGCTTTAAGCCATTTCCTCTTGTTCTGTCGCTAATTACCTGTGAGAAGAAACCAGCACCAGCCTCTCCACAATGTCCTTTCAAGTAGTTGTAGAGAGCAAGTGAGGTACCCCCTCAGCCTCCTCTTTTCCAAACTAAACAGCCCCAGCTCCTTCAGTTGCTCCGCATAAGACTTATTTTCCAGGCCCTTCCCCAGATTCGTTGCCCTCCTCTGCACTTGCTCCAGCACCTCCACATCTCTCCTGTATTGAGGTGGCCAAAAATGGACACAATACTTGAGGTGTGGCCTCACCAGAGCAGAGTACAACGGGACAGTCACCTCCCTACTCCTAGTGGACATGGCATTTTCGATACAAGCCAGGATGCCATTGGCTTTCCTAGCCACCTGGGCACACTGCTTGCTCATATTCAATTGCCCATCGATTAGAACCCCCAGGTCCCTTTCTGCCAGACAGCTCTCCAGCCGCACTTCCCCAAGCCTGTAGCACTGCCACAATGAACTCCAGTGAAAGCTGATATACCCAGAGAAGTCAGTCCTGTCTTTCATTGTTGTAGGTTGCACCTGCAGGAGAGAAGGTCATAAACACTGGCATAAGTATTGGCTAAATCATTGGGTTTTGCCTGAAATAGATTATGTCCTTAACAATAAACGAACTTGGCCAGAGGAGCTAGTGAACTTGAGAAAAGGTTTCTTGGCTTCACTTTAGACTCTGACATTTAGACTTGTGGGGTTTTTGGTTGGTTGGTTGGTTGGTTTTTTTTTTCTTTCTTTCTATATTTTAAAGAATAAAGTTAGGTAACCAGTAGAAACGGCTGCTTTAAGCCACCCACAGGTACTCCACAACCTGTGAGTGCTAAAAAAGTGTAAACATGCTTATTTTTTCCTCCTTTTCCTCTTATTTTTAACTATGATGGTACATTTCAGCAGCTAAAAACCCCTCAACCCAAAAAACAACACACACAGAAAAACCAAACAAAATCAGGAGACATTCAGCACTTAAAACTAGGAGGGTTACTTTTAGAATTTTAAAGAGAAAGGAAGACTGCTTACACATTCCTGTTTTTCACCTCACTGAATGCCTGGTATATCTTAATTATTCTGTTCATCCTTTGGCCCTGTAATATTTCTTAAGCTGTAAACCACGTTAACTGTAAAGCTCATTAACACTGATGGCACAGTTGGTTGAAGTTTGAGGAAATGATCATTTAGATAACAATGCCTGGCTCTCTGATCCCAGTTCAATCCTACCTCATAAAATTCAGACACTAATATATCACAATTATAAAACAAGTAAACAGATGAACACAGTACAGTATTGAGCAAAACCTGCCAATTACTCTCTGGATGTCTTCACACCCCTGTTCAATACAAAAGCCTATTATTCTATATAAAGGTATTGTCTGTCAGTTCAGAAAAACAAACAGCTTTTTCTTTTTATGACTACCAAACTTTAAGCTGTTTGCCCTGATTTCTATTGTTTCTGCAAGAACATTTAATTCCTTGTCACAATGCTTAGAAGAAGGATGTACTATGACTGAGACAAAGCTTCTAAATATTTCCACAATATTTGTGTCTTAAAGCATCTTCTCAGGGAGACAAGACTTTTGAAATTGTTCCCTCAAACACGGGGGAGGGTTTGGTAGAATTTTATGCAATTACCCTACAAATACAAAAATAAAAGGAAATAGTAAAACAACATTCTACTATTGATAATGCCAAGATATATTCCTAAGTCATGCTCATGTGCAGAACGCAAAACTCAACATTTGCCCTGTCAACACCATGCAAGTTCAACAATCACAGGAAATAAATCCAGAAATAGGAACAATAGGTCCCAAAAGGTTTACGTGGATCTTTCATAAGGAAACCTTTGTTAAATAAATCAGATGTCATAATAATTTGGTAAATAAATTGACCTTCATAAGACTAAACTGTTCAAGAATGTCTTGAACTTTACTAAATTTTAAGAAATGCTTGAAACATTCTAGATAATTTGAAAAACATTCTTACTGGTGCTTTTACTCAATGACATCTGCATATTTATTGCAGCACTTCATTTTTTTTCTGATTTTCCTAGTAATTTTTTCTGATTTTCCTATTAATATTAAACATCTGTCTAAATGAAAAAAAAAAACAAAACATTCTCATAGGTTCTGCTCTCATCCTCATCTCTGCTTTTTATGAGTATTTCTATGAATAAAACCGGCAATAAGCAGTTCCATAGTATCATCAACAACCTACTCTTAAAATGCAGACATATCATGCTATACAGGGTAAAATATGACCAAACTAAGTCGTAGTACACTCTTAGAAAACTTGTTTCACATTTTTCTCATACTGAAATAGATGAAATACTGTTTCAATTCAATGCTAATCACCTTCTCTCTTAGATAGTCAAATCTTTATGTAATGTATTCCTGGAAAGGTAAAATGCGGTAACTTTGGTTAAGTGAGAAAAATGGTGAGGTCAAAATTCCTGATACTCTTTGACCTGCCTGTCTCAAGGGCACTCTATAAATGGTTTATTTGGAGTAATCGACCTAAACAGTAGCTGATTTAGTAATTTCTTTTCTTTCAAAGGATTTCACTAAGACTGCTCATATTGACCCACTTACACTACAGAGTATTACAACCACTAACAATTGATTTCATCTGTTTTTCATTATTTTCATTACTAATAGTTTCCCATCTCACTTTCTGAATAAGATCTTTTTGACTTATAAAAGGGTTGATTGAGTTTCAGAGGTATATAGTCTCAGTTGATCCAGGCTTTCCACAGACTGTAAATCTAAAGCAATGAACAGGATACATTGATATTTGCTGATGATGCAGACACACATGGCACGTGCCCTGAGTTCCATGCATCTAATAAACTTTGGACCCACTATTCACTCAGTAGACAAGTTCTTATGTTCGTGTTCAGCAACTATTTTACCTGGACATCACTACAGCAGTGCTGACAAGACTGTCAGTGGTAACTGTGGGGTGGTCCAAGGGCATTAAAACACTGTACGTCCTAAAGACAGATGGGAGGGAGAAGGGAAAGACTGAAGAAGAGAGGGGAGAAAGAAGAAAAAGCTGGGGAGCTGAAAAGTGAATGCCATTTGTCTAGGATTTTAAAAAATTAGGACATTTTGTGTTAGCAAATTCGAATCAATAGGAGGCTTGGAAGGAGGACTCAAAACGAATTCTAATGGCTAAGTTGATTTGTACACTGATATTACTTAAGTTGTGTGCTTGTTTCTTGCATTTCTAATGATTCCTTACTCTCTTACAGCATATATGCCATTAGACCTGCCACTCACAACAGACAGAATGCAGTAATCACTTGGAATTTCCAGAGAAAACAAAGCACTTCACATTTACTTTGTGCCCCTAAATAACCTAGTGCAACTACCTCAAAACATTACAATAGTGCATATGATATTAGAAAGTCTTTAAAAAAAGACTAATAAAAAAAGGGAGTACACTATGTACCAGTCTGTTCATTAAAAAACAGCTTTCCTAAAAGCCTGTACTTCTTTTCATCATCAACAATTGGAAATAAGTTTGTGATTTAGAGATTCAAATGCTGTTCATTATTTTATGCAAAGACTATTTTTGAAATGAGAAAATTCAATATTTCAGCTGTATCACAGTATACTTTTTCAGGGAATAAGTAAAAAGACTATTTAACTGCTGTATTTTTGGCTGATTTTAATATTAGTGAAAAAAGTACATCTCTGCTTCTGGATCACCTCTGCTTTTTGAAAAAAAAAAATCCTGCAGTTTTAATAAATTGCAGTTTTAAATGAAATGCTACTACAGTATACACACCTTGTTAGATGAAATAATGTTGATGACAAGTATGCTGGTTTTGATCTGGGACAAAATTCATAGAATCACTAAGGCTGGAAAAGACCTTTAAAATCATTGAGTCCAACCGTAACCCAACCCCCACGACTACTGAACCGTATCCTGAATCACCACATTTATATCTTCATGAACACCTCCAGGGATGGCAGCTCCACCACCTCCCTGGGCAGCCTGTTTCAATGCCTCACAACTCTCTCAGTAAAGAATTTTTTCCTAACGTCCAATCTAAACCTCCCCTGGCATAAGTTAAATCCATTTCCTCTCATCCTGTTTCTAGTTACTTGGGAGAAAAGACCAACATCAGCTTCACTCCAACCGCCTTTCAGGGAGCTGTGAAGTGCAGCAAGATCCTACCCTCAGCCTTGTCCTTTCCATATTAAACAACCCCAGTTCCCTCAGCTGCTCCTCACACACCATGCCCTCCATAATCCCTCACCAGGCTCATTGCTCTTCTAAATTTGGACAGTCTGTTTGCTGTATTAAAGTAACCTCATTTTCCATTGAAAAGTGTTTGGGTTTTTTTTGTATTCTTTTTTCTTTTCTTTTTTTTCTCTCCTGAATTTTAGCTACCCTGCATATTGAACTGAAAATTAGACGTATTTATTATGGCATGTGAAATAGCTATTTCAGAACAGGTTTGATGACTGATTCAAGTTTAAGTACTAGAAGATACGCAGTGCTTACAGGCATTCTTTGCTGTGCTTTATTGCAGAGAAAAACAGCTTTTCTCTCTTTTTATTTTTTTTTTCCTTTCAGTAAATAAAAGGAAGTATGTTCAGACTAAGGGCAGTCAAAATTCTAAACACAACAACAAAATCAAACACTGCGCCAAATATTTATATCACATATGTATTTTTATCTACTTAAATACACATATTTTCATTTCAAGACTACCTTCTGAGATTTCTGTACTCCAGGAACTTCTTACAAATCCCAGAACTGTTTAAATCTATTAAGAAAATAACATCCCATTAAGAAAATAACATGCCATCGAGAAATGATGAAAAACCCAGGAGCTAGGAGACAGCTTTCTAACAGTCTTAGTCTCACATCATTCACTTATGCTAAGGATTAACCCCTTATTTTCCTCTGAGTGTTGGGCAGTCATGGCTGGTACATGTGAGCACATCCTCTTCTCTGTACTAGCAGGCTTCAGAATCATAGCTGACCAGTTGATACTGAGTTTCTTAAACATACTATGTGTCAGTTGAAAAAGCAGCTAGAGAAACTCAGATGCAAATTCCTAAATATTATTAAATGTGGCTTCTGGTTTGTGAACCTCAGTAGCTGGGGATCACCAGCGAACTGGAAACTGTACCACCAAAATTCCATGATTAGCTAAGCATCTGCCAGTGTCCAAGGTCTGAGGCAGGGTGTGGAACATATGAAGTGACCAATTCTTCATTTTCATTTCATCTGCTGTGAACTGCATGCTTTTCACCCACTGAGAGCAACGTGAGAAATAGCAGGCTTCACAAACATGCGACAGGTGCCAGAGTAGGAAAAAAACCAGTGTCCTTTAAGGCTCCAGCAGGCAAAACTGATTTAGTGCCTTGATTAGCTCATGTGCCACATTTACATGGTGTTTCTTGAAAAGCTATTTTAAACTCAATCAAATAATACCTACATCCTAAATATTTCAGCAGCCGGTCATCAAAAGATGGGGCAAGTATCATGTCGATTCCCATTGTAGATGTTACAGCGGCAATTAGAAGACCACATCACACTGAGTCAGAAAGATGGCCATGTTTCATAAAAACATGTGACACGAGTAAAGATTTTAACTAATTTTTCAGAGAAGGGCTTATAAACCAACCCAAAAAACTACTAAGCAGAACACTGCTGGTAGTAGAAGTGAGGCTGAAATGGTATCTGCTTTTCTTCCTAGATGCACAGAGGTAAAAGAGTAGAAAGAGTGTGAAGGAGAAGTAAAGAAAGTAACAACAAAAAATTTTGTCTATCCTGAACTACCTCAGTTGTGGCCAATTTTCAAGATTTTCATCTTGGAGGGTGTTTTTCCTTTACAAACACTTATTAGGCTTTAGGAAAGCCATGAGAGCTAAATCTGTATGGCCCTACTCTACAGAAAAAGTTAAACACCAAAAGGCTCAGTGTCCCACCTGAAGTCACACAATGAGCGGGCTGCACACTGGGAAGCCCAAGTTCCAGTTCTTGGTTTCCCACTCACAGTATAACTGCGATCTATATGTGTGTATCACTCTATGGAGTCAGATATAAGAAACAAATCAAGTCACCATAGAACAACATAAGCCAACTTCTCAATTAATATAATTACTTAAAATTAGTATAGCTGAACAAGCTCACAAAATGGATTTAAGGATCAAATATGAACTGGCCACTTGGAAAGATTAAGTTTGCTAAAAGTAATTGCTTAAAGAACAGTATTACTCTTCTACTGTCTAGAAAGAACAAACAATACTATTATCTACTACTAAAATGCTATTAATTTTTAAAGGTGGAAAAATTTATCATTGCATAATTAACACAAAGCTGTTAAGCATGCTTTAACGATTCTGTGTAACAGTTTCTTATCACTAGAGAATACTTCAGAATCAGAAAATAATTGTTTAAATAATTTTATTAGGCCTTTGATCAAACTGATCAACATTTATAGAAGTGAGGTAGATCTAAATGTCCATGCAATGAATGACAACTTGCTTTATTTAATTGACCATTGGTGATGGTCTTTTTTCTCCCTAATCCTAGGGTAGAATGCTGTCTTTAATCAAAGTTAATGGGATTTTTAGCCTTACTAGCAATGAAGCTTAGGCAACAATCTGGATGGAGCACAAGTTGTGCTCCAGCCATTCTCCCTCATTTTTGCTTTCAACAACACTTAGTCACCAGTTGATTACATTTTTTATCAGCATTTTCCAGTGTTCTGTCCTCTTGTAAGGCTCTTCATTTCCACAGACTTCTTCCCTCACACCCAGGCTAATCAATCAGCTTTCTCTGAGAACTCCTGTGCACTGTGCTGCCATACTACACTCAGGAGTTTGCACTTTAAACTTATGCTTGTTCTACAAAGTTGGAGAAAGGTAACTGACATGAAAGGGCTTATACTGTTCTTGCACCCAAGCAGGTCCAATGCCAAGAATTTTAAGACAGTTCCTTCCTGATTCTTCTCCACTTCCTTATGTTCAAACATTCCTTAATTCTGCATCTGTTGGGCACCTTCATTCCTGCTGTCAGTACCAGAAGCTGTACCACTGGGTAAAAGATCAGCCAGAAAAATACCTTTAGGAATGCACCCTTCAGTTCTTGTTTACTCTTAATAGACAAATACACTGTTAAGTGGAAACTTTGCCAGAATCTGAGATCAAGCAGAGCTCCTATGCATGCCTCATCAGAGGATGCTACTATAGGATCAAGTAGAGAAAGAGGTTTCTCAGTGATTTTCAAACCTCTACAAGACTATTCTCAGAACTCATCAATGTAGTAATCATGCAAACACTTATGAGTTTAGGTATTTATCATTTCTGTCAAGAACACCACCTGCTATTAAATCTAAATTTACACCATTTGCTCTCATTCTATCTAAGAAACATTCCCCTTCTTCAAAAGATTCCGCCAAATTTCTCTTACCTCAATTTAATACTATCAACTTTCACATGAAAAAAAATGAAAGAAAACAAGAAAAGGGGAGGGGGAAGAGTCCTTTTGTTTAAGTAAACTATTAACCTTACTCTTTGGGAGCTCTCTGTCTTTCTAAATACAGAGATTTGATCAGAAGTAAAATCTTTCTAAAGTGATCCTTTGTTTTAAAGGTTCATGGTAAGGTAAGAAAAAATTAAAGGGAAAAAAAACGAAATATAAACAAGAAGACAATGGAACATCATGTTAAGGCACACAAAATGGATAACATCAATTCTCAACAGCTTCCATAAAAATACTTTCTGAAACACTGTAAATTCTAGAATACCTCGGACTCTGCATAATGAAGTAAGGAGGCTGCAGTGTTAAGTCTCTCAGGTAACAACGACAAACCAGGTGTTGTTCCATCTTTTGACTAAGGAAAATGAATTGCCAAGTGGGAAAACTAACATAGCTATTATAAAACATGACCAACTGTAACTCAGAATCTCTGAAGTGAATTTCCAGTGTCCACACAGCAAGAGATTGGCAGGGAAAGAACTGGGTTAACTTGATTAATGTAAATCCTTTTAACAAGCTTGGGCAGGAAAAATACACTTCTAGGAAACAAACCAAGCCAAGACTACAAGAACCTGCAAATACCTCATAATATTGTACAGTCACTCCACAAACATGACCACAGTTCTCTGTTCCATCTCCAAATCATGAAGAAAAAGGCATCATCATTGTGGAGGAAAATCAGCCTAGAGAAAAGGTTGCCTATCTACCTCAAGACAGTGTGTACCAATTTAGGATAGTACAGGCAATCCAGCATATATTCTCACACTGCAGCTCCCCTCTACAGACTTCTAGGACAGCATCATCATTTTGCTTACCATCCTTTCTCTGTGGGTATCTCCCAAAAAAAGTCTAGTATTTGATGGTGGATAAGAGGTTTCCTCTGTGTCACTTAGTCAGCAGCCACTGCTCACGTGGCTGAGCTGTCAGAGGTAAGTCCATCCAGGCTCCTCAGCTGCCACTATTCTCAACCCTGTATGTGAAATTCATCCAACACCTAGCAGGAGGTTCATGAAGGCACCTGGAGACAGCAAGGTCTTAAGCTATACCAACACAGAAGATGGAAGCTCACTTGAGAATATTCTCAGATAAGCTACTGCATGAGAAATACAAACAGCCATCTCCTATTCACAATGTGTGGCTGAGTTTCAGAAAGCAAGAACAGCAACAAGGAAGTAACCACTTAAAAAACAGTCTTGGAATCTTTACAAAATCCATTTTGTCCTTTCTTTCCATTGCCATTTCACAGAAAGAACAATAACTAAGCTGCAATGTCTAATTTCTTCTTGACTAAGCTCATTGCATTCAAGCCAGCCCCCACAATTTTGCCATCTGGTGCCTAGATTGCTGTGCAGCCAGAACAGAGGTGTCCACATTCTTCAACTGCCATGGTCAAACTTTCCAGGCAAAAGCATCAGTACTTTATGACAAGGATAGAGATCAAACCTACAGGAAGCTTGCAAGGAAGATTTAAAACAAATTTAAAACAAACATTGCTTCACCTGCATGGCTGACCCTTGCAAAATAAAATTTGTAACTTCAATGAGGATATGTGATTTAAACTAAGCATCTATTATATCTGTATTATACAGACATCCTATTTTACATACACAATGCATGGAATTTAAAGTATTTTAAAACTGCTATTAAAATTATATAATTTCAAATAATTAAAAATTATTTATCCTCTAAAGACATTGGAACTTATAAAGTTTATAGTGTTGCTTTCGGAAAAGTAACTGCAGATCCAACAATTAGTTGATCCTTTGACTACGGAAATGATGTATTTACAGAGAGCAACAAGAAATAACACGGCACAACAAAAATTGCATTGTGATACTATAATTCTCTACAGTCATAACCAATAAGCCTTAAAATGCTCTTTGTTCCAACACTGTATTATCTACCTAAGTAAATGATTTCTTCCTACTATTAATTTTAGCAGTACTTTACAGATGGCAACACTATTGCATCGAGTTCCCCTCCCCCGATCTCCCAACACAACAGAGATGTCCATGAACTGGCATAAGCCCAGGGAAGGATGCCAGTGTCTCAAGAAACTGGAGCACGTAATCTGAATTGGGCTTGTTTAACCTGCTGAAGCGATGGCTAAGCAGGGCCTAGCAGCGGCTTCCCTGCACTGAAGCGGCTACATAGAAGAGGAAGCCAAGGTCTTAATAATGGAAACCAAAGACACTGAGGTTCTCTGCTATTCAAAGCCTTCCTCAGCTTCAGTAGGTTGTTGTGCCTTAGAGGCAGTGGGAAAAAGAGTCTCCTATCTCTGTACCTCTCAGAGCAGGAAGGAAACTGAAAACAAACCCTATAAATGCTTTATTACCCTGAACTGAAATCAATAAACTATAAACAGTTTTAGCCTAATTTACTAGGAAACAGAACTGGAAGGATATCTGACACATCTTTTTGTATACATTAAGAGCCATCAGATTGTAAATTTTGGTCAATACCAAGACACACAATGACCTACAGGTAAATGACCCCTATACTATTGTCACTTCACTCAGTTGTTCAAGTTATTTCAGTAATTTCTACCTTGCATGAAATCCTCCATGAATTATTAAAATAAAAACCAAAGGTAAAGGACAGAAAAGCAATCTCATTCTTGATGCCATTTGCAGTGGTATGTACATGTCACTCTTCAAAAGTAAATTTGGCACCAGCAGTGGTTGAGGCCAGGGCTGCCAACTAACTCCCACAGATACCAGACCTCTGAGCTCAGTCCATGGCCAGGTAAGACAGTGGTGCTCAGGTACTGACAAGAGAACCCCAGGTACCTCAGAATTAAATAGGTTCTTACCAACCATGGACCTCTCATACTCCCCAGAACCACAGTATCCTACCCAAAAAGAAAGGCCATATTAAAAAAATGTATGTTTTGGTATTTCGTAAGTGGCACAAACCAGAGTGATACCTCTTAGAGCACTACTGTAAAGATGTCACAGAGACAGAAGTGATTGAATGATTCTGGACAACCCTAGTTCTGACTTTCCAGTAGCACAGAATACCAGGTGACATAGAAGACTGTATCTGGACATAACGTATTAGGCAGCAAGAATACCTCCTGCATTAGTAATTCTCTCTAGGAAAAGCTGTTCTCTGAACCATACAGCCAGCTTTCTGTGGACAAGAGTGCTGTGCTTGTACAAGCATCTAGAATTTAAAAGAGGAAGAGAAAAGTATTTACTCTATTGTATGCAATTAGGTGAAAAGCCAAACAAACCAAGAATCTGTCAATATACCACCAAACTGGTTTCAATTCTAACACCATTAAAGATACCATGATTTTTTAATTATTATTTCATTTACCAGGAGATCAAAGGTTTTCCATTTCGGTCACTAGGCTAACCCGTTTCATCCGTTTCCTAAAAGGCAAGCTAAAAGAATGACAACCACCAGACTTAGCAAGCACACTAGGAGTTAACAACGGAGAAGAGGAGCAACAGAAATTGAGCTTCAGCAATTTAACAAGACTGTCTGACTCCACAATTCTGACTGAAAAGTTAAGTTTTAGTCAAGATCTGATGTACAAACACAACTTCTACATTTCCTTGCTTGAATTTTTGCATAAGGTATTGATCCAAATAAATAAACAAGATATTTAGTTACTTCAGATGTAAGTCCCATTCCTCATTGTTATAAAAATATCAAGGACAAAGCAGCTTGCATGAACCCTTGTTCCTTGAGTTTATTTTTTTAACAATTATTTAATTTTACTGTTAAAGCTACAGGTCAACTTTCAACTCCACTTTTTTTTTTTTTTTTTTAAGGCAGTGTAATAGCATGCTCACAAATTCAAATAATATATGTATATATAAAAAGGGGCAACAAAAAAACCCCCACAACTTCAAGAATAGCTTGCAGAGCTATCTGCAGTTTAGAACTGGTGGTTCTAAATCTCTCCTGCAGAGGAGAGATTCCTTAACACAGAAATCTCAAAGACTAAGACCTCAGTAACTCCCCAAAAGAAAGACCTGTAGCAATCTGCAACTGAATTTATGTATGTAGAATAACTTTTGTTTGAAAATAGCAATTCTTAAGTATAAAATAAATCTATTTATCTTATTTCCTATAAATATCTTCCAGGATGGCTATATACTCACAGAATATCTTGACAGAATCCCTCAGTCTTCCAGTTGGATTTTCAGAACTAATATTAGTTCTTAGGAATTCTGGCCTGAACGAGCAAATTTCCTCCTCTGTTTTGAGGAGGTGCAAGAATGTTACTTAGCCATCTGAAATGTTTTTATATTCAGTATTGAAAAAACTTACAAGGCTACTGGAATACTTTCCAATAATCAAGGCTAGAGAATTAGGAAACGTTCCTTTTAGAAACTGAGTTTTGAGTGATAAGAAGGAAATATGAATTGGTCCATAATTACAGGACCCCACTTAGACTGAACTAGTATTTAAAAAAGTACAAGTGCATCACCAGACAGATGGGCACATCAGTGCTTCAGATGGCTCTGATCTTCAAGCTGTAATGCAACATGAAATTTAGACATATCAGGTAATTAGATTCTTTAAAATAAAGAATAAAAATGCTTTAAAATGTTATTTCTTTATATAGAGAGACTCATCCATACTTCCTAAGAATTCCAGAAATCAGTAAGTCTATGGATAAGTCTACTTATTTGTGCAGAACCTGGCTAATCCTTACTTTCCAAGGTAACAATTTATCAGGACTAAAAGCATGTCTCCTTATCATTCCCAGTGAGATGTTAACTATGGAAAACCACGGTGTCATATCATGAAAAGCACCTATAACTTCTACTGAAACATACACACATGAGATTACAAATGCCGTGTTCAAGCCCCACAGTTAAACCATATCTCACATTACAGCCTTGTGAAGTAACAAAAGACAAACAACAACAGAAATGTATTTGGGGCAACAGAAAATTTTGTCCTACAGTAGTGTGTGACAAAAAAACCAAAATGTGTAACATTGAAAGTGCCTAGATCAGACCTAACAGACACTACAAAATGTGTAGTTCAGCAGTTAAAACCAAACAATTCTTTAAAAAAGAAAAAACAACAAGAAAATCAACAATCTAAGAAATAGAAGGAAACCAATACAATTCAGAGCATGGTACAGAATTTTCATAGTACTGTAGCATTCTTTTTTTCCCCTCTTATAATCAAAACTTCATTAACATTCCTTGGGCTTCAATGACTTGATTTTGACCCATTTTTGCCTCTCAGATTTTATAAGCTTCTTAATTTTGACTGTCCCCTAAACCCATCTGCATTTCTGGAAATCCTACTCTATTTCTATTGGTTTCACAAATTCTAGGTGGAGTTGCATTTGAAACAGTCTCCAATTCTCTTTTTATAAATGAGTACAGCATGGGGCAACAGCACAGATTTGCAAAATTCAGCTATTCCTCAAGTGCATTTCCAAAATTACTGAAAATTAATGAGTTTCTACTGTGTATATTTATATGCAACTCTTTGAAGTAATCATTACTAGCCAGTAAAAGTCACATGGAAAAACGGGTTGACAAAAGAAAATAAACTGATACACTCTCCTTATAGCTGCAGTTTCATTTAGTAGCACCTCTAAATGTTGTCCTGGATCCAAACTGCACAAACAGCCCAAACTCTGTATCTGACAAGTAAATGCTGACCACAATCAAAAAATTTTAAGTATGCTGAACATGCCTTGAAAAAGTGAAGTCTAAGGACTTTTTTTCTCCCTGTAAGTTCCTCTACCAAGATTCAATTCCCTTTTGTCCCAAAATAAATAAGATTTCATGCACAATTAAGTTTATCTGCCTCGAGTCAATAAAAGCATTAAAATCAGTCTACAAAAACACCAACATACATATAGTTAACCAATCTGATTATTACTGCAAGCCTTGTAGGAACACAGATGTGCTGAACATGAAATTTGCTGTTTGAAAGGTACTTTGAAAGGTTTTTAGACATTACTAGAATGTTTTCAAAACATGTGCAGCCACTTACGAAAAATATTCAGGTGCTTCAGCCAGTCGGTAAAGCAGAGATTTTTCATGGCATTAGTTTTATGATGAGTCTTTTCAGGAAATTTCAAAGAATACATGGTTCACATACTTTAAACTGAATTCACTTCCAATTCAGTGTTTGACAGAGCTAATTTTTAGTTGTTTCTAAAGAGCCTACAAAAGGAAAATATTTCTTATTCAACAAACATTTAACTAAAACTATGTTTTGTTTTGTTTTCAGGCTAAGGATTGAATTTGAGACTATAACAGAGAAAAGCAGCTTGTGCTAGTTAATGTGATTTTCATTTCTGTAGTCACAATTCTCCTTGTCTTGTATTAGAAAGAATTTAATAAGACCTAGTTTTTGGAATATGGCATTAATGCTTCTACAAGAGACTTTCTTCCAACAAATCCTGTCCCATCATCCAAGCAATCCAAATAATTGCCTCCTTGTGCAGCCTATTCCAGTGTCTCATTGCCCTCATACTGAGTATCTTCCTCCTAAGATCCAGTCTAAACCTGTTCTCCCTCAGATCAAAACCATTCCCCCTTGTCCTGTCTCTAGACAGCCTTATGAAAAGTCCCTCTCCAGCCTTCCTGTAGGATCCCTTCAGGTATTGGAAGGAGGTTCTGAAGTCCCTTCAGAGTCTTCTGCTCTCTAGGCTGAACAACCTATCCTCATAGCAGAGGTGTTCCAGCCCTTGGATCATTGTTGTGGCTCTCCTCTGGACTTGCCCCAACAGCTTTTAAAATCTATAAAGTGGAGAGTTATGAACTGTTGCACTGTCTTACATAATAATCTAAGAAAAAGATATACTTCTCAGGAAAGAGGAAATCTGTATCACACTCCAGACTACAATTCTGTAAGAGGTCCATCTACTTCTTCAACTTCAAAAATACTTGAAACACACCAAAATCATGCTGCTCTCTACCATCAAGCAAGTCTGGCAAATTCTCTCTCCATGGGACTCTGCTAGAGCACAGACAATAGAATTTTAAAATTTAGGCAGCTGGTAATTCTACCAAGGTCTGAAGTTCTCACACACAGGGTCTACTGCTCTTCCCCCAATATGTTAGTGTCTCCCAATAAGCACCTGAGGAGGCAGAGTGTTTCTGACAAAAGGTCTATCCCACCCAGCATGCTGTCTGCAGCAGTGGCAGTAACTAGAAATCCAGGGAAAAAGAAGAAGGATATGGGTCCAATATGTCCAAACTCAGGATCTTTTTGACTCTGGATTCGTTCCAAGTCATGTAAGTTAAGTTAGACCTGAAGTACTTTTCAGCATCCTCTTCTGTATGAAGAACTGCTTTCTTTTGTTCATTTTCACTCGAACTGGAACCCATACTGGGTCATTTGAAGACTGAATGTGTGTGAAACTGACAAGGGCCTTTGTTTATAATAAAAAGCCTTAAAAAAAAAAAAAAAGAAGAAGAAAACTGAGAAGTCTTACATAATCTGGAAGGTCTTGCAAAATGACCTTCAGAGATCTCTTCTAACCTCAAGCACTCTGTGATTCTGTGGTTTTTATCTCCAAAATCATATGATCTTTTAAATGAAGACCATCATGAAGAACTGTCAGCAGCTCCCTGTGTGCATAGACAATGAAGAGGAAATGCAAAATAAAATGTAAGATTTGGACTCAGAACTTGTAGTGCATCATTACAGAACTAGTAATTAGTTGCTTTAAGGTACTTTCAAGGAGAAAAACACCAAAATGGAGGCAACCTAGTGAATATTCACATAGAAGCTTTAGCTTAGTTTTCTTTTAAACCCAAAGGGTTTGCTCCTTATTTCCCCTTACAGGTGACGTGCACAAACATTCAAATGCAGAACATTCTTCTTCCATTATGGAACACAGGAAGATGGGAGAATAAATTCTATAGACAGGACAGCCCGAATGGGAAACTAAAAAGTCGTTTATAATGGACTAATAAAACAGCATCTATCTTGGTCACTTCTGTATCTGTGCATGTCATGTATTTGGACTCATATATTTTACAAGCAAAGATTCCAGATAGTTTCAGTAAAAACCCTTCAAGGCTGTTATTGTTTGATGGATTTTTAATCTGAATAGATAGAAAACACTCTCTTCAGATTATTTTCAGAATCTATGGGAGGCTTTAAAACCTCCTAGAGACCTCCAAAGGCAATTATAGCAGAAGAGTTTTTCAGATTTACACCTGACTGAGATGGAAAGGTCTGTGTACATCAAATATTAAAACCAAGCTCACTATAAATAACCTCTAACTGAAGCACAGTCCCTGTGACAACCAACTTTTTTTCTTTTTCTCTCATTTTTGCCCCTTGACATTGCAGTGTGAAAACAGTAAAAAAATGGAATATGTATCTATAGAATGACCTAAAATTTTCCAGTTCTCCTGAAGTTACTACTGAAGGAAACATAGGGGTGTATGTAGTTTTTACCTTCACATTCCAGTTTCTTTATTGCATAAACAAATGAAACTGTCCAGAAAACAGAGTTAATTACAATATAATCCTTCTACATCATTTGTAAGATATTTAATACTGTAAGAAATAAGACTATCCTATGTGTCTCCTAAAATATTTGCAATTTATGTCACAGATTAAGAGGCAGCCTTGACTACCTGAACACCACTTGATATTTGCTTTATGTTAGCAGACATTTTCTTGAGTAGCTGTGCTTGAACATGTTATAAAGAATAAAAGGAAACACTGTTTAGCTGTGGTTTTAAAACCCTGAATAATTTCCATAATATGTGACAGTTGACAGATTTTGATAGTATCTCACATTGATTTTTATGTTTCCAGATGACAATCATTACACTATTATCTGCAGTTTGAGCAGTGGAACCTTACCTCCTAATTAGGATGAAAAACTGCTCCAGTTGCAACCCCAGTAAGTCAAAACAAGTCAATAATTTTAATAAGAATTAATTTTGAAAACTCTACAAGGTTGTATTGGAAGTTATTCTGGCCTGTCTATTGATTAACAGTTGGTATTACATTCTATAAAGGACTCATTAAATACAGCATCAATCTAAACTTAGTATTTTGGTATTTATTTGATTACTTTTTTCTTTTTTTTTTTTACTTACTATGAAATGAAACAAAACAGAACAAGGCACTACAAGATTATTAAGGTAAAGCAGCTTTTTGATTGAATGTGTTAACTTCACACCACACTTGGGGCTAATATGATGGAAGACTTCACACTGCTATACTAAAAGGACTGAGAAAGCTTGCACATCCTTTGGATGTCAGCATGAAGTTTCTCAACAAATCTCACAGATTTCCACAAACAAAATATCCAGTTGTTGCCACATACAGAATCAAGCCATGTATTGGATACTGTGACCCTGTTTATTACCACCCCACTGGGGTATGTCCACTAAAAACCTGAGGAGACTTCATAATTTTTTATCTTCCACTTTATTTTGGAGGGACATCACTAATTGAAAATGCATCGTTTTCTTTTGAGTGCTGTGGAAATAGTAATATTTATAAACATGGCATCTACCAAAAAAAACTTGGGAACCATTAATATTAGCTATAATATTAAATCTGTTTAACAACAAAAGCTTTTACTACTCCTGTTTCCATTTGTCTGAATTGAAAAGCTTTCCACGTTAATATTTGAGGTTTATCATGTAAGAAATGTCTTTTTCCAGCATAGACATTTATACTCATAGAGCTCCTAACAAGGTTCAACAGAAAAATAAATGTAAGCAAAAGCCCGAGAGTGATGCAGCTGTAGATCTACAAACACACACACAAACCTGGGAGCGGATGCTAGGTGGCAGTACTGTGTAATTAAACACCAAAGATTCCTTCCCACTATCTAATTCACTTCGGGCATTTTTCAAAACCACCAACTCGAACATTTTGAATAATAATTTAAACAACAAAGAGCTCTCTTTCCCTCCCTTTAGTTTTGCCTCTTGAGAACTATATTCCTTATATATAAAAGGTCTCAAAATGAAATTTCCTACCCATAAACCTGTGTTCTAGCACAGCAGCATTATATGAAACAGCTGCTCACAAAACAAGAGCCAGACTTTGTTTCCACCCCTGTTTTTTCGTGTCTAACTTCTGTGTAGGTTCTGACCTTGCTTTTCTTTGCATCTCAGAATTACCTACTGTTTGAGGGATGTTCTTCTAAATACTGTTGTAGTCTCAAGTTGCATTTGATTGAAGAACTCACTTTTAATCATTTGATCCCTTTAAGTGATACTGCCTTTAACAAGTTACATGTTCACCACAGAGTAGTTATAAGTACTTGTAGCTATCACAGATGATCAACAGTTAGCATATTTTTCTATACTGACTTTTGGAGATGTGTCTCACAATGTTTATTTTGAGAAGAACAACTTGCTCAGTTCACACAATCACCTCAATTACAATTCAAGGAGGCTTTCCCAAGCCAGGTAAGACAGCCTGTTCAGAAAGCATCAACAACAGAAAACTGCTGGTAAATGTTTCAGCACTGTTACGACCCCACTAATCACAATAACAGACAATGCCAGTTAAATGCAGCTTATTCAACAGTGAGTACTGCTAATATATTATGCACTGTATGTAAATAATACAGTGAGGATTTCTTCCTCATTTAAACACACATCCAAATGGGGATACAGAGGAGCTCTTCCTGTAATATTAATACAAGAACAACATATTTGTTTTTACTGTGAAACAGACTGTTAAGGACCAGAGAATCACTGATTATGTATGAAGAAATATCAAATCTCTCTTCCCAGATTTTACTAATGATGCACATACATTTACTGCATTCATTACAGGGTATTAACTGAGATGTACAGAGTCCCAACTCAGTATAAAAGCAGAGTAGTCAATTAACAGGCCTCAAAATAACAGCACTGAGACTAACAGATGAAAGCCAAGGACACATGGCTTCTCCCTCCCTAACTGAAGTAAACTTATCCAAAAGTTCTGGAGTTTAGTTACAAACACATCTGATCTCATTGCTTCCATGGCCAGCCCACCTATTCGCCCTGCCTGCCTGACCTTACCATTATTTCTAATACATCATTTCTCTTTCTTTCCAGTTTTGACCATTGCATCATGTTATATTATTTGAAAAATCTGTTTATTTCAAGGTTTTCTAGTGTAGAATGTGGACATTCTGGTGTCCAAACACATCATAGAATGGCTTAAACTGGAAGGAACCTCAGTGATCATCTACTCCAATCTCCCTATCATGGGCAGGGATGCCTCTCAACTAGACTCAGCTGCTCAAGGCCTCACACAACCTGGTCTTTAATGCCTCCAGGGAGCAGGCATCCACAACCTCCCTGGGCAGCCTGTTCCAGAGTCTTACCACCATCATACTGAAGAACTTCCTCCTAAGATCCAGACTAAACACACTCTCTCAGCTTAAAACTGTTTCTCCTTGTCCTATTGCTACACACCTTTCTGAAAAGTCCCTCTCCAGCCTTCATGTAAGATACCTTCAGGCACTGGAAGGCAACTCCAAGGTCTCCTCAGTTTTCTCTTGTGCAGGCTGAACAACCCCAGCTCTGTCAGCCTATCCTCATAGCAGAGGTGTTCCAGTCCTTAGATCATCTTTGTGTCCCTCCTCTGGACTCACTCCAACAGCTCTTTCTAATTCTACAACACAGAGTGAAAAAAGTAATTGTGTCACTGGAACACAGTAGGAGGAACTCCTTACCATGACACTGCCTATCAGTAACACTATAGTCTGCAGAAATGCTAAATAATAGAGAGGGTGGTTCCATTTTGCTGTATCATATTAGCACTTACATATAAAATGCTTATTTCTGCAACTGTGGTTTGTAACTCATTAACTTTACAGCATGCCCAAATTCTTCTAAGGAACACAAGGAAAGTTACTAATGGACAAAACCCACCAACAACAGAAACTTAGAAAAAAAGGAGGTTTGTAAACAATCCACATCTGCTGAAGAGCTGAGTCAGTCCTGTAATGCCTGGTGTTGTGCCACCCTGCTGAATGAATACTTGAGGAATTAAACTGCAGCTGTGAACATTTTCCTCAAAAAACTCTTTTCCTCTCACTAGTCAAACAATAATTGTGGCCCCTGTGGCCCTGCAAAGACAAAGGATCTTCATTTCAATCTAAACAATCTTAGAAAGAAATGAACTCAGCTGAGGAATGCTGAACTTTAACTTCTAGGAAAGTAAAAACACCATTTTATTCCTCCCTTTTAGTAGCTTCTCTAGAACGTTCCCACTGAATCATAATCATTTATTTTTTGAGTAAAAGGTTAAAACCCTTTCTGGAAATGACAAGCCAGTGTACTGTGGTTATTTTCCACAATGCAACAGTTTATAATTGACTGCTTATGTAGTAATTGCTCTATTTATAGTGACTATTTGCATGAGAAGTGATTGACATCACCTGCTATTAATGACAGAGAGGGTTCATTTATGACCTAAAGCTCTTATTTTCCCTTCCTAAGATGCTGATGTTCTACAGTCTTAGGAATACAGCTATGAAATGAAATGTCAACCCTATCTGTTGTATATTAAGTATCTAATAAATAGCACTTTTTTTTTTTTCCAAAATTACTCTTCTAATCCTCTCTTTTTGTAAATTCCTAAATAAGACTCTTCCTACTAACTCAGTGCACCAACATTTGGCAGCACGGATCTATGTCCATAATGCTGTTTGCCCTTTAAGTATTCCAGCACAAAATGTATTACATAGCCTTTAATTCTGTATTTAGATTTATTTTCCATGCCTGTGTTCTAGAACTGTAGCTTATAGCTATTTATACTTTGAATGGTAACACAAAGACACAATTTACAGAAATCCCTCAAAATGTTGCCTGTCTTGGACTAATTGAATCAAATTTTAAAAGATGAGAGTTTGAATATGATTATAATTGATCCCTGAAATCACCTTTGTACTACAGTCTGAGTCTGTAAATGAAAGGAAATGGTTTTTTCCATGCAATACACTTGTTCTGCCATACCACAAAAAGCAGTTATATTATTGTTAAATAAATTATGTCAAATCAATCAATCAAAGACAACTGAAAACAGGAATCTCTGGACCTGTGTGACACCATCTTCTTATAGCCATCACAAATTCAAACTTTGCATTTTGGGAAGTAATACTGGGATGTTACAGGATGGATTGATAAGAAGACTTGTACAAAGCTTAACATCTTAATTCAAGGCTTAGCCTCACATTTTACAAGCTACTTAGGAAGTACTAACACCTCTGTTGCTCACAGCAAACCTTTGAAATCTATCAAGGAGATAGCCTAAGGGTTAAAGAAAACATGCCTTTTCCCCTTCTGAGAGTTGATTTAGTTTCAGCAGAGCTTTAGCACAGAATTTTACTTCTCCCTCTCCACCCCCTTCCCTTGGCTGCACACAGAAGTTGTCAGTACAATAGGAATAATGACAATTTAGCATGAATTTTCTTGAGACGGGTACCCTCTGTGCCACCCTAGCTGAGACCCTGTGAATACAGAGGGGGTACAAACAGACAGATGGAGGGAGTAGGAAAAAGCTTCCCATTGAGCTGCTGCCTTCTCTACGTTTAAAATGTAAGAACTCAACTCACAGTTTTGCACTGGCAGCTGCACCAGCTGTTCTCTCCTACTCCAAGGCACAAAGCAGCACTTTCCAGACTGCACCGAGGCAACTGAGACCTAGAGGGACCCCTCCAGATAGCTCCTGAACTTGGCATCTATACTCTTACTGATGTCCAGCTCACTCACATACCTTCTATGACAGCTAGTCTAAGTCCAGCTCAACTGCAAAGAAAATTTAGGTTTCAGCTTATCATGGAAACTCTGGGACTCTGGGATGCATTTCATCAGGTCCCACAGTGGTATGTGCATGTGTTCAGATTCCTGAGGTGGTCACAAACCTTGACTTCACCTACAGTGGGAGGGTCTTTGTCACCCTGATCCCCATCTTATGGTTCTTCAGCTTGGAAGGTGTGACAAGAGAAGCTGCTACTGAAGACTGAGCTGAAAAAGGTTTTCTCATCTACTGTTACTAGCTTGCCACTCTTGCTCACTGGGGAGTTGAGGGGAGGTATATTTTCTTCAGCTTTCCTATTTTGGTTGACACCTGTAGAAGCCCTTCTTGTTATTCTTTGCAGCCCTTGCAAAGTTCAGCTCCAGCTATGTCCTGGCCTTCCTGACCTCATCCCTGCACAACTGGGCACCATCCCTATATTCTTCCCAAGTTCCCTTTTGAACTGCCTGTGCAGCTCCTTGTTGCCTTTCAGTTTGACCTGCAGGTCTTGACAGCGAAGCTGCTCTCTCCCCCTTCCTTGCCTGTTACACATTCAATCCTAATGTACAACTCTCAGGTTTTTTGCTGTGGTTTTAAACATACTGGTAGCATCTTTCAAGACTACACCAGAATATTAAAAGTCCCCAGTTAGTTGACATTAATTTTCAAAACCATAAAAAAAATATAAAGCAGAACATCTGAAGAAGTGCTTTAACAAATTAAATATAGATCACAAAACTAACCCAATTGTTAATTCTGTAAAATGAAAAGCAAACAAAAGAATTGCTAAATCATGTTTGGGAGTATTGGCAAGCTATGAAGAAAAGCTTTTGCTCCCTTCTCTCTGTACACATTTTTTTTTTTTTTTTTAGTTCTAGAGGCAATTTTCATCTGTTACTCTGTATGGAACCAACACCCATTATATGAAAAGACAGCATCTTAATCGAAATGACTTCTTATATGAGTCTATTTAATAAAAATTAATTGTTATAATCTAGTAAGTGTAATATTCATGAAAACTAAACAGTGTTTCTTTATTATTCGGTTCGTGATGCTCCTCTGCAGTTCTCTTAAAGCTGCATATACTTAAAAAAACCCAAACAAAACAAACAAACCACACCACTAAAAAAGCCTCAATGGCATTTTCTAATGCAACAAACAACAGCTAGACCAAAACCATGGGTAGGCTCTGCTGCTATGTGACTTACATACCATTTCTAAACCACTTCAGATACAAAAACTACACTCATATACCTAGGATGTTTAACAGGCATATTACTGTTTAATAAAAATCAATGTATCTTGGAGCAAGCAAGCAACCTGCTGTCATATGTTGCAAGGATGAGCTTTACCTGACATGGTTTGAAAGAACATTTCACTGAATATGTATGTTCTGGAGAGAACTAATGAAAATGGAAATAACCAAGGACAAAGTAGCTCATGATAATGAATGAGGATATTTCTTTTCTTACATTACACTTCTAAACATGCAGTCATGACTCAGATCGGTCAGTAGGACTCCTGCCTCACTGCACAAATTCAGAGCACTGAACAATAGACACAAGGTGTACTACTGCAGCACACACTCATCTCTTGAAAACCCCCTTTTTACTAAATAAATGCTGAGTGCTTGCAGCGGTTAAGACTGGAAATGCAATCAAATTTTTGCCTAGAAAAATATAAAACTTCACCTGTAATGACACCCGCTGAAACAAAGAATTGGCTCCATGAGTGGGACCTCTCAGTTTCTCCTTTCATGTAGACTTCTCATTCAGATCAACACCTTCGTATGGTAGTAGAAGCATGATTTCTTTAATCTCCCATCTGAACTCTGTTCTTCAGATAAAACCAATTTCTTGGACTTCTTCCAGAACACAATCCTACAGATCTCCTAACACTACTCAAGCGCTCAGCCCCACTACTTGCAAATGCATTGAAGCAACAAACCAAACTCTAATTTGCACCTTTAAGAGCTTCCCCATTGGAAGTCTGTGTCCAGCAGCGTATCTGAGCAACTCAAAGCACATTTTTTCCTAACAAATGCATTTATTCAAACAATCAAAACCACAAAAGATTGCTTTCATTCCTACTAATAGCTCCCAGCAATCATTTAAAGTTAACTGTCTCAGAAATGTGCCATATAGCCCAATGCTCAGACTCTACATGCCCTCATAACTAGGCCATGCTCCCCATTTATGAAAAAGGTTGTTGCTGCTTAACAAATTTATCGTTACCTCCTGCCCCCAACCTTTGTGTACAAAGTGTGTGACACTGGGACACAGAGGAGAAAAGAAGAAACAACTAATTAGTGATCCAGTTGTGGTCCTAGATATTCTCTTGAAACTATTTACCCTGAGACATTTTATCTCTGGATGCTGTTTCATTCATTTAGAAACTAAAATATGAAAGCAATTTATTACAAAGCAAAGACACCAAAACACACTTGATAAAAACAGAAGTGCCTCTCCCCAGTCTGTCATAACAACTACTGCAAAAAAAAGGCCAGGGTCTCCAGACCCAGCTCTGCAGGGAGATGCTGTGCTTAATGGCTGACAAACATGTCTCAGATCTCTTCAGCTGCTTCCTTCACTAACTGCACTAAGTTGGGAAGGTAGCTGCAGTGGAGTTGCAATCATCTAAGGACATAAGCAAGACAAGGAACAATAATGGCTGTCATTAGACCAAATTGTAGGTTAAAAAACACAACCCAACCTTCAGCAAACAACGTGTGATTTTTAACAAATTTCTCATTTCTCTTGAAACTAAGAAACTGTCACTGAATTTTCAGCCCTGTGTCCCACACAGTAATGTGTAATGCTCTTTCACTTCGCATTATCAACCTAGAAGAATGTGTGTTTTCTTTCATATACAGGCCAAACCCTGGCATTTATAAACATGCAGTATTGAGAGCTCCTCAAAATCCAATATAGAAAGCACGTATTCCCCTCAAGACACATTGCTGGCAGTCAAACTTGTGTGGCCACCGACAGCAGCACTGTGACAGAGTAATAACTACAGTTGTATGACTACATACATTATCCACAGCAAAGTAATAACATCAATTACAGTCAAAAGTCATGAAGCTCTATTGAATGCCAGATCAAGATGACTTAAGTGCCATTTTACAGTCTAATATTTACAAGGGAATATTTCATAAAAGGAGTAGGATATACACAGTAATATCATGTTTACTTCCTGTGGAGATACTATCCAAAGCACTCTTAACTTTTATGTTAAGTTAATAGTTGAAGGGTGTTGACAGTTTTAACCTACATCCTTTTATTCAGAAAGACTTCTAATCCCAAATCTTGGTTCTTTGTTTTAAATCAGGGTTGTATTGATTAACTGTGCGACTCAGCGTATCTCAGCAGTGGCTGAGTTAGGTATCCACTATGGAATTAGGACAGTTAAACACTGGAATCGATCCTCTCATTGCAGAGCCATGGATGCTGTGGCAAGCAGTTTCTCTAAGCTATTAATTTTATTATTAGCACACCTGGAGACATTGTTTCCCTGAGGGAAAAGCAATTCAATTGTGTGTGCTGCAACGACTAGTGGCAGATGATCAATGAGACAGCTGGGACCACAAGCTTTCTTTTGGAGTTCAGGGTGGGTATGACAAAGTAGCTTGTAAAGCACTGACGATACAAAGCAATATTGCTTTATGTTTTATGCACCTCATTGTAAGCACAGAGAGGGCTTACAGCTTCCAGACTCTAGCACTTTTAGTCTCTTTTGGAGTAGCTCACCAGTCTCAGTCTTTTGAAGATATTTTCCCTAAGTCATCTGGCATCAATTGATGACCATCGTTTCCCTGACCACTGTCTCCTTCCATCATTTCACTGTGCCTCCAAGGCAGCAATATGCAGCCCTCCCTTAAAAGGCAACAGGGATACTTGGATTGAAATCCACTGTGGAATTTGACTGTGGGATAGAACACTGGGGACTGTGTCAAATGCTTTAGAGAAGTCCAGATAGATGACATCTGTTGGTCTTCACTTGTCCACTGGTTGTAGTCACTCCATTGCAGAAAGCCACCAGGTCGGTCAGGCACTACTTGCCTTTAGTGAAGCCATGCCGGCTGTCTTGAATCACCTCTAGTTCCTCCATGTGCTTTAAGCATAGCTTCTAGGAGGATCTTTTCTATGATCTTCCCAGGCACAGAGGTGAGGCTGACAAGTCAGTATTTCTGGGGTCCTCTTTTCTACTGTTTTTTTTTAAATGGGCACAATATTTCCTTTCTTCCAGTCCCTGGAGACTTCACCTGACTGCCAGAGCTTTTCAAATGTCATGGAGTGTGGCTTTGTAACTACATCAACCAATTCCTTCAGGACTTTCATTCCACAGGCATCAAAACTCCAGTTAAAATAAAATCAACCTTCTAAGTACACATTCTGAACGAGGATTTGATCTCTGCTGCACAACCCAGACACATATAGGAAACAATAAGGAACTTCCTCAAACAAGTAATTGTTAGTTTTGAAGTTCCATTCCACCCCATTTTTTTCCCATCTTCTGTTTAGTATTTCACCAATCTAAGAGGATGTAGGTACAACTACTGAGTCTCTTTTTTTCTGCCTCTTGGTTTGGGTTTTGCACATTTGACTGGCAGCTCGCCATCACCTGTTAAACGCTTTCTGACATGTTCTGGGGCCTTTCTCAACACCAGGCTAAATGTCTGCCTGTACATACTTCACAAGAGAAGGAGAAGCATATTTCTTACCCTTAAAATTTATACTCTATATAACCATCTTGTTTATCTAAGTGATTTGTTTGTTTAAAAGAAAGAGAAAAATGATCACTCGGCATTCATCACTGTGCTTTTCTGCAGCAAAATGCTTCCTAACAAAAATTACCATCACAATAACCTGATACAGGCTAAAGCTGTAAACAGTGCATTTCAGATGGTGATACACCATAGTTTGGTTCCATTCACCACAAGGCAGAACAGTACAAGGAACAGTATTAAAAAAACCCAAAAACCTGCAGTAAAAAAATCACCAAATTAATCCCTCTGTCTGCATACTTCCTACCACAAGCTTCATAATAAGCAGTAAGTATTTTATAGACCCTAATGAAATTTAAAGGTAGGTTTAAAAGAACTTGAGAAAGACCTCTGAGAGTAACAGATACCACACAGCCCAACAAACAGGAAAGGCTCAGCCATCACCTTCCAGACTGCATGATCAGTGACACTCCTTTCTAGGTGGCTATCAGTCATTATTATATCTAATCTCTTACTAATTCCAAGTGTGACTGTGTAAGGCCCCTGGATCATGTCTGAATGAACACATGACCTGTTAGTAGTGTGCAATGGAGGACTTCAGTAACTGCAATCAAACCAACTCAACCACAACAGCTATTTGATAATAATGCCAGCAAAGGTAGGTGGGTATGTTTAGTTTGCCATGGGGCTTACAAACTACCCTTTGAGCAGGCAAGCAGCAGAAAACAAAAAAAAATTAAAAAAAAGCAAGCATCTCAAAGACCAACAGATGAGCAAAAAGTGCATCTGCTGGCTATTTCAGCTTGAAGACATATCCCCTGCTTAGTTCCCAAGAGCCTGATCAGAATTGCTTTGTACTCTAAAACACACTTTTGTGCAGCTTCTCTGAGCACACTAGAAAGGCTGTGTATTATGACAAGGAGAGGAAAGGGTTTTCCAGTACAGAAAACAGATTTACACTGGGTGTGCCCTCTGATCTGTAAGTGCCTGTTACACAAGAGGGCTTGGTTTTGCCAAAGAAAAAAGGCACACTCATTCCTCTGGAGGGTGTTCAAGAGATAGGTATTTTCCTCCCCTTTAGCATCTAGAAAAATGTAAAGATATAGCCTACTTTTCTGCTGTCTACTCACACTTTTTTAACTAAACACAACATGTAGTAATTAGTCATCAAATGGAACAGTACTACCACTGTAGGACATGGTCAAAAAGCCCCTTAGACTTGGGGAAAAATGTTGTGGTCAGTTTGCTGTGGAGAACATCCATGTACACTCTTTGCCATCAGTCAGTATTACTAGATAACAGAGGCAGCACCCTGAAGACAATAGCAAGGAAATAAGAGACATTGAAAAAGGGAAGATTTAGTACCCACAAAAAGAAGCAGAAAGACAGGGATGGTGTGCAGCTCCATGCTAATGCAACTGCACTAACCTTTAATGCCACACATGGTCCTTGAGGTGGAATTCTGCATTTCAGCCATATTCAAAGCCTTCTTGGTGCATCTATTCACAGTTCACAAACTTAGCTACAGCCGTACAGGCTGGCAAACAAGAACGCTCAGGTTTTGATGAGAAAACATTGATTGCAAGCACGATGAAATGCCCATATTTTAATGATTATTTGATATGTTTTAAATGAACCTATTATTATTTGCACTTCTGTGCTAAAATCATTCTGTCAGCCTACTTTATCTGCCCCTAATTTGTGCAATCAAGAAATGAAAAGATTTGGGATTCACTACTCTGATGCTGACAAAAGCAAGCCATA
Organism: Indicator indicator; assembly: GCF_027791375.1. Lineage (NCBI taxonomy): Eukaryota > Metazoa > Chordata > Aves > Piciformes > Indicatoridae > Indicator > Indicator indicator. The sequence continues at coordinate 15,223,657 of NC_072027.1, forward strand.
ACCTTCATCCTTCAGTTTCCACTATGTCTAGAAGTGAAACAAAATAACCTTTCTCATTGTATGCACACATAAAAACTTGGTGTGGGGAGGAGATCTAGCCAAGCCTCCTAGTTATGTGAGCTCCGAGATCTCTGCCTCAGGGAAAAACTATGGAATGCCTTCATTTCAGTAGATTTGAGACTGCACTGTTCTACAGTCAAATAAAACCACTAAGCTTCAGCAGTATAGTCAATACCATCTTCTATACAGGACAAACAAACCAAGTGTTAGGGACTTAAATTTCATTTGCTAACAGAAATGAAGGTCTGAGTTTAGAGTTGTTCTGCCTGTACTACCTGGGTGGCACTTTTCACAAAGAGAACATTAACAGCAGAAATCGCTAACATGGAATACACATGCACAGCAAAGTATGCAACTCGAAGTAATGCAAACATTGCAAGAATACTAACATCATTAGCACAGATTATCAGTAATCTAATGAGATTACCTATGCATAAATAGATGCTGCCATATTATTATACATTTAAACACAAGTCTGCCTACACACTGAATACCAACGATGATGAATTTGCTATACAGCAGAACCATGAGCAGATTTAGAGTCCAAGCAGGAGCACAATACAGACCACCAACTGGATTTGACACATGCAGCTGGAACATGCACATTACCACAAGAGAATAATTGTGAGGAAGGCAAAATAGAAGCCAAATTCCCAGAGTCTCAAGCTTACTGAGTAATCAGTTCCCACTTTGAAGACTTACATAAGACCTCTTCCAAGCTGTTTATAACCAATATATTCCCTCCTGAAAACAAGGTTAAAGAATATAGTCTGAAAAAAAAAAAATAGATCCCAATATTCCAAATAGAGTCCTGCTTTGGCAGGGGGGTTGGACTCGATCTATTTGGGTCCCTTCCAACTCCTGACATCCTGTGATCCTGTGAATATATTTCCTTTAATACCTGATGTACATAAAGAGAAGATGTCATAACATCTCACATGAGTAAGACATGCTCTAAATCCAAACACAGGAACACATGTGGAAGCATCAACACATGGTATCTTGGCCACTCAAACACGGATTTGAAGGCAGGAAAAATGCAATTTCTCAGCTGTGTTTCACAGAGCTCACTTCTCAGGGTGCCTGGAAAACTCTTCTGCTTTGTTTTCTAGCCCACCAATTCTGCCAGCTGTACACTCCTGTGAATACACGCAGGAAGACCTGCCACTGGTCTCACTTTTCTTCTCTTAGCAAGCTAGTTCCTAGATTTTCACAATTTTTTTTAGCTATTCAATTCCTACATCATTTTAAAGTGATAATTTATTGCCAAGCTAGTTTATTTCCACCTAGGGATGCAATCACATAAACATTAACATATTTCTTGAAATTTATATCAATTAATAGTCCCAACTGAGTTAGCAGGACTACTCTTGGTCTTAAGCATGTGGTCAATTATATCCTGAATTGGACATTAAATTCAATTTATCATAAACAATAAAAATGTCTTTGAATTGTTTTGTACTGGAAATACTGGAATTATTCTTATTTTGTAACACTGCTGTTTCTCATCTTCACATATTTACATGATGAAAAAACAGTGAGGACTTTATGTTTCGGAGGGTATTTTCACTTTAAATGTAGCTTACCTTAAATATCGAATATATCTCCCTGATTTTACAGGTGCTGGCAATTCATATGTGAATATCTACAACAGTATTTTATTCTTAAATTTAGGGAATGCAATATGATTTCAACTTGTACCTACCAAATGAGATAGACTGTAGCTTAACTAAGGTTGTTTTGCCAAGCAAGGAAACTCTGGATATAGTTCGGAATTTTAAATGAGAAAAATCATTTGTTCTTGCAACAGATAATTGGACAAAAATATATCAGGTGACAGTTATTAAAAATCAATCAATAATATATTAAATAGTCTAGTTTTGGACAGAGTACCTAAAAAGCTATATGCAAGCACTTTCATTTGCATGTCTGTAAACAACATGATTTACATCAGTGGTATTACTGCAGTTCTTGGAAGCACAGAACCAAACCTCCTTTACTAAATTTAAAGCTTTTTGAGTTGCAGACAAACCTGGCATGGCCAGTCATGGCTGTCGTGAATGGATGCCTGAGCAAAAAATATTTACACTTCTTTACATATCCAACAGCTTCCTAAATCTTACATTGTATTTGCTGGTTTGCTTATCAAATAGAAAAGGGAATGTCTAAGAAAATATGTTTTTCTGACAATGAACAAGTTTTAAATCCAACAAAATATGTTGGATTTATATGGACATAATGTCTGAGCTGATCCTATGAGAGGAGACACCAATTCTCCTTGGAGATCTATCACGATTAATGCCTAACTGGGCAGAGGTTTGGGGGCATATTTTTCATCCCTCAGGAAAGGTAAATTCCCACTGCACTTAGGGAGAACCAGCTGATGGTTTTGCTAGTTTTCCTTTCCATCTTTGAGATACACACCAAGTAGCCAGGTGGCTGTATAATAAAAGTGCAGGAATTACTTCTCACTTTTACTAGTGAACCGGCTCAGAACCTGTTATGACATGCAGTGTTCACCCATGCCAAGGAGCCACTGAACTTTTTTTCTTCTGCAAACCCCCAAACTACTTCATTCTTCCCTGTTTGTCTGAAACATTAAATTAAGAATAAAATTAAAAGGCAATTCACACTTCAATGCAAAGAGAGGAACAAAAGCTAACATTCATATAAAGGCATGCAAATCCTTTACAGAATTCACTCCATTTGTGCTAATATAAAGACACTTACTGGATTCGTTTCTGTTTGATTCCCATCAATTGCAGAATGCTGGAGACAAACTCAGAATAAGAGCTTATTTCCTTTTTCTATGTGGTTTTCTTTTCAAATAAACCATTTATCATCCTACTGAACTGTATCAACAGGCTGAGGGAGATGGAGCTGTTCAGCTTGGAGAAGAGAAGGTGACCTAATAGCAGCCTTCCAGTACCTGAAGATGGCCTACCAGAAGGCTACAGCAGGACTGTTTACAAAGGTCTGCAGTGATAGGATGAGGGGCAATGGTTTGAAATCAGAGAGGAGGAGACTTTGACTGGATGTTAGGAACAAGTTCTCTATAGGGAGGGTGGTGGCAACACTGGAACAGATTGCCTAGGGAGGTAGTTGAAGCCCCATCCCTGGGGACATTCAAAGCAAGGCTCAGCAAGGCTCTGAGCGACCTGATCCAGTGGAGGATGTCCCTGCTTACCGCCGGGGGGGGATTTGACTAGAGGAGCTTTGGAGGTCCCTTCAAACCCAAACCATTCTATGATTCTATATCAACACGAGGTAGGCATTACAACGTACTAATCGGACAAAAAAAAAAGTAAGTCACATGACAAAATTGGGTAAACACTTGAGTTACCACTAAAAAGCAAAGTGCTGAAATAAAACCAACCTTTTTTTTTTTCTCATTCCCTAATAGGACTTGAAAATCCTTGGAGTTGAATAAGTTGCTTTCAGATTGTTATATGCCCCAGTGAGACTAAGAGAGATGTATACATGTGCTGACCCTGCAAAGACTTCGACAAAACTCTGCTGACACGTAGTTCTCCTCTTAAATGGCACTTCTTATCATTCATAGTACAAAAGCCCTTGTACTACTTTGATCAGTGGAAGACAAAATATGTGTAGGGTTATTACATATACACCTTCTTTTCCACTTGATAACTGCAGTATATGAGTAATTGCAAATGAACGTTAAAACTTCATTAAATAGAAAAAAAAAACACACATATTTCCATACCTCCTAATAGTCTAGATTTTTCACCTGCTTTACCATGTTATTAACATATTGAAGAACCTAGATGTTCTATGAATTGTCTGTTTGTAAGCATACCTTTTAAGACTAAAGGAAAAAAATTAAGAGGGAAATACATTAAATTTTGCTAACGTGAGAAACAACAAATTCCTATGAGTATTGCAAAATTACTACTATTAACAACAAATACTCATACATAATTTTTACTTATCTCTGTGTTTCCTTCCTGGTTCTATAGTGTATTCTCACTGGATTTTGAAGCACACTCTAATGTTCCAGAAATACATCTTAGAGGAAAGGGCTTAGAAATGTAATTTCTACTGAAATGCTGTAAGTGCTGCACTGAATGACAAGCTGAGTATGCATAATTCAGAGGCTAGAACTAGTCCAAACTAAAGAGTACTCAGAAGGATGTAGGAAATAGGCACCATAAGAAAAATTAGGATTATTTATTTATTTGTTTGTTTGTTTATAAAGCAAGACAATGGGGAGAGGAAAAAAAAGGATAAACATCTCACTAATGGAAAGGAACGCTCAAACTAAGTAAATTCTGGTCTAAGCATGCTGCATGTACAGTCTGATATAACCTGTACTCCATGAAGATATAAGGTAGTTTGTCCATAAGCAACAAAATACTTGATATAGTCTAAGGACATGATTAATCAGTCCCTGTGGAACAGATGACTTGTGAAAATTACCTGACATACTCTGCAATAATCCGATAATGTGCCCATGTCTGAAACGCTCACCATGGGCATGAAATGTAAGGAAAAACTTAAAACACATGGCTCTTTCCTTTGATTACACACACAATGAGAGGCAGTTATGCCACTCCCTTGGTCCTGAGAACTCAAGAACTCTGTTCTTCCACCATCTCACTACATGTTGCTTCTGGTATTTCATATAACTCTAACTTACCTGATGGTAAGAAAAAAACAGAATAAACTGCAATCAAGGTACTTGTATTCCCCTAGTCCCTGGCAGATGAGAGGCTAAATCTCCATGTCTTAAATAAGACCGTGTTATCATATGTGAAAAGAACACTTACACAATGAAAGCTGCTGAAGTCCTTCGACGCCTGAAGAAATGTGAACAAATGAGTGTAGATTGCTCTCCGAGAATTAGGACTTTCCATATCCAGGTAACTGCCACCAACCAAGGAGTTCAAAGGAGGGGGAAAGTTAATTTATGACTGCTTTTTTCCAAGAAAACATTCTTCTGTGAGGTTACAGCAAGACACCAAGATCTGCTGCTATGTCCTCAATCTCCTCCACAAAGAGAATGCCTACATACCCTCCATATCTTGGTTAGGTATTGCTGGGTCTGAGCCCTATGCTATGCTAAATGACAACAAGCACAGAAAAAAATGCTGCTCGAGAGAAATATATATATGAACAAACACATCTTTAATCTCTACAGATACAGAATGTATACAGGTGCTCTTCTGCAAGGAGCATAGACAGTTTCAAGTTGCACATAGCTCTGGTGCCCAAGGGTTCAGATCTGTGGGAAGACCCAGAGAGAATGCAGGATATGGAAGTGAACTTGACCAGAAAATAGATGACTTCTACAGTTACAAGTACCCTTCCATTACACATTTTACATTCTATGAGCTGGAAGGGTGCGTGTGGAGAGTAATATTCAATATGTGCCACAGACTGGTTCTGTATCAATCCTACTACAGTGTTAGGATGGCTTGCCACCAGCCTGGGGTTTTGGCTCAAAAATTAAGAGCTAGTAACGAACACAGCACTTACATTTTTGACAATATATGAGCAAATTCATTCATGGTAAAGCTTTAACACAGCATTTTCCACTTAAGATTGCCTAGAACTTTTTTTTCTGTATTACTTCATTAAGGTACAAACACACAGCTATAGAACTTTTCCTATGGATGAAAAGCAGACATGCTTAGGAAACAATTCAGTAGCTGTTTAATACCTCGAAGCATTATTATACTGTAGTTAAGAACAAAAACCAAAGAATTAAACTGGTAAGGAATTTAGACCAGATCTAATTTCACAAGTTGGAATTTATCCAAGACACTGCATTTAACACCTTTACTCCTGTGAACAGTGAGCAAGTTCTTTAATGACCACAAATGGTCAAGACCTCAGTTTTAGATCTTGCCTGATAGACAGGCTAATGAGATTTCCACCGCTTTGGGCTTTGGTTAGATTGACAGCCACTATTCCACAATATTTCCACATTTCCAATCCCTTAAGGAATGAAATAGCAAAGCTGTGCAAAAATGATAATAGAGAACTTTTTTTTTAACCCTCCAAATCTCAAAACCAGTTTGATTCAGGGTCAGGATGCGCTTCAAGTGTACACATGCATCAGATCTTTTACCTTACGTATATTTTGCAATCTTTGACATCCAAACATGTACACATACTCCTCTGAAAGTCACCACATCAGAAACCCCAGAACATTATTTCAATATATCATGACTACAGAATATCTTCCACAGAAATTTAAAGGATTATTATTGTAACCATGCCTTTCATATAAAAAAGTGTAATATATAAACAGCAGACTGGAATGTCTCAAAAGGATGTGCCTTGTGCTAGCTATAAATAATTCAGATGGAAAACCACCAAACTGAAATTAACCAGAGTATCAGAGCTGAATAATTATTCAGAATGCTTCTCTGAAACACAAACATGCCATTCATACAGTGAGTACCAGATCTCAATTTATCAGATAATCATTAACACTTTTGTATAAGTATTAATTATCAATAAAGCCCTAAACCCTAAACATAGCTCCATGTAAACCACACCATGTCTTAAATACACAGCTGAAGCACTGTCAGTGGCTATGCAACAATTGCTGTAGAGAAGTGCTTAACTTGTAGAAAACATGCTGCCTTCCATCTCTTGGAATTATTCATCTTAGACCATGATCTTCACTTGGAAAGCTTTTATCCAGGACAGAGAAATTCAGAAGCACTGAATAATGGACTGTCACTAGCATTTGCCTATTCTCAAATGACATCTTTCACCACAGCACCTCCTCTACAAATTTGGCATGGGATGGCAATGAGACTCTGGGAAACAACATGCCTGTGAACGAGGTGGATAAAATTTTGGTGGCAGCTACTTAACTCCCAGCTACTGTCCTTCACAAAGCAACTGAAATGTGCAGTATATTCTGCATGCACAAATACCATACAGCAAGCACTTTGAGGTGGAATAACTTCCATCCATGGATTAGCAAAACAACTCCTGCGTGTCTCTCCTTTAACACTATTGAAAAAACAAACATCTTGCTACAAAGCTTCTAAGAGATCAAGAAAGTACTCTACATTACTGTGCATTACCAAACACACACAGAAGGCCAGAGTAAAGTTTTATACCAAAAACTTGTTTTCCTGTACTATATTGTCACTGTGCCACATTGTGTGACTGTTTTAAATGCAGTGGCATCGACTTAATGTTTTTTGTTAAATTTACCACAAAATGGCTTTTTATCCAAAGTCTCAATATAGATTTATAACTCCAGAAAGCATCTAGGATTTTCATTTATTTCTACTTTTCAGGCACAGTCCACCTAACTGCTTTACTCATAGCTTTTCAATTTACCATTAGCAAAGGCAACAACTGTTCCAGTTGAAATTTACCAACCCAAACATCCTATCCCCTTTTTCCCCGCTTGCTCTGTAAATATTCTCAGTACACATTTCACAGGTAGATAACAAACTCAAAAATAGGTAACAGACATTTATTATTTATAAACACTGGTGAAAATAAGCACATTCTCAGAAACATTCAAGTACCCATACCTGCTAGTAGTCTGCTTTGATTTTTGCTATCAGCCACATGCTACAGTTTCCACTATCTAAATTAGCAAGAAACTGATCTGTGAACTACATGACATATAAAGCCCAAATTTCTTCAGTCCATCCTTTTAGGTCCTGGTTCATCCTCATTTTTCGATTAACTATACTAAAAATTATCAAGACATGCAATCCAGATCATAAAAAAAGAGCTTTATTGAGGTGCACATTGTCTTTAATTAAACATAGAAATATTTTTAAAATTACTATTTTCCTACTACACAACAATTTTAAGAGTTAGCTAAAAGTTTTTGTATTGATTTAATAATCATGTCAACACCACAGAATAAGAATCTTCAAAATAAAGAAGCACTTCTCTCTGTTGCTTTAACATTGTGTTGAAATTACTAAGAGAAATAAAGAATTTTGCTCTAATTTATCAGATCCTTCATGGCACACATTGTATTTTCTAGCTCTGTGAATTCCAGTCATGTGGCACATGCATACTAGAGAACTTTTTTAATCTATTCACTGTCAAAATAATAGAAAAAATTACGATTACCTTGGGTTTGCGCTCAAAATTGATTTTTATAACAACTCCTTTAATCTTGAATATTTTATTTCTAAAACTACACCTATACCATGTGAAACAAGAAGAACAGAGTATGGTGTTAACTCTGACCTCAATTACCTGTTCACAGACTATTGCTTTGCTAGTGAACAATAATCTATGTAAACAATGTATTCAGTAGATCGCTGCACTACAATCAATGTACTTCACCATTTTCATTACATCTAAAATTGAATGCAAGGGATTTCAAAGTCTATTCATGTCATTCATTATAAAAACTTACAGGCAGCAGAATCTAAGACTGAATCATACTGAAAAGAAGAGCGGGATTCTTCCCCTGTACTCAGCCCTGGTCAGGCCACATCTTGTGTACTGTGTCCAGCTCTGGGCCCCTCGATTCAAGAGAGATGTTGAGGTACTGGAACGTGTCCAGAGAGGGTCGACAAACCTCATGGTGAGGTGAGTGGCCTGGAACACAAGCCCTCTGAAGAGAGGCTGAGGGAGCTGGGATTGTTTAGCCTGGAAAAGAGGAGTCTCAGGGGTGACCTCATTGCTGTCTACAACTACCTGAAGGGAGGTTGTAGCCAGGTGGGGGTTGGTCTCTTCTCTCAGGCAACCAGCAGCAGAACAAGGGGACACAGTCTCAAGTTGTGCCAGGGGAGGTATAGGCTGGATGTTAGGAGGAAGTTCTTCACAGAGAGAGTTATTTGCCATTGGAATGGGCTGCCCAGGGAGGTAGTAGAGTCACTGTCCCTGGAGATGTTCAAGAAAAGATTGGATGGGGCACTTAGTGCTATGGTCTAGTTGATTGGATAGGGCTGGGTGATAGGTTGGACTGGATGATCTTGGAGGTCTCTTCCAACCTGGGTGATTCTATGATTCTAGGACAGTTTGGAATACTGTTTCTTGAGAGGTGTTTCCTATTACTCCTATCTAATGCATTTCAATTGACTGCTGCATTTCTCATCTGGACAAACCATCTATGGGGCAAGAAGAGTTAATCACAAGACACAGCACTGACTGAAATTATCAGAACTGTATTTTCAACCCTGCTATCTTCCCAGCAGCCTTTTTATTCTTGCTTCCACATGATAAATATGGAAAATCCACAACTTCCTTAAAACACAGATCCCACCATACGTTTTTGCCTATGTGCTAGCACAACAATGCTACCACAAGTGGTAGCAAGCAAGTGGAGAAAGAGAGAGAAATCGATATTTGGAATATGGGATTTGGTAGAGTTTTTTGCTTGTTTTGAGAGAGTTTTTTCTTTACATTGATGGTGTTGGTTTTGGCAAGGTTTGTTGCTTGGGGTTTTTTTTAATTTATTTTTCTAAAATAGCATTCTCTTCAAGTCAGTCATTGAAATATCTTTACGATAAACACAAGTGGAGCACAAGATGTTGAGGCCTGGCTGAGCAGTCAAGGCAAAGCTGTAGAGAAGGTCCTTCCATAGACATAAAGGCCTGCAAAGTGGCATACAAGCAAAAGCTGCAAAACCTGTGCATTGAATTCAAGAACAAATATCCTTTGGTTTTACAGATAAGGCACTTGGGCTGCAGGGAGAAGACATGACAAACATCACTAGCACCTGAACAGAATTTGTGTTTTTCTAATCTGAACTCTTCTCTATCACCTGAAGATAATGTGCTGTCCAGTAAGACACAGACTAACAGGTATCAGCATCCAGACAGATCCACAGCACTTGAAATTCTTCTGGTGATTTTCTACACTGAAATTAAGATCTTCTCTATTAATATATTTCTCAATAGATAAGGGCAACATTTGAGGCAAGAATCTGCACTATAAAACTGAAAGCACTTCTGCATTCTTTGGAAGCCTGAAGTACTAACACTCTTAAGTAGGCACTAGTGAAAAATGTTACAAGCATCTCTTGCAACTGCTGCAGCAATGCAATTGTGTATGGCAGAGAAGGGTGAATAACACAAATGTTTATGAAAAGGTGTTTGATGTTCGTTTGTTAAGTCATACAAGTCTTCAATAATATAAACAACAAAACAACAACTCAGTCATTACTGTGTATCACAGAAAATGGGGAGGAATGGGTATTTGAACTCTCTAGGAAAGCTGTTGGGTCAAAATTGAAATTCCTTTTGTTTAAAGTTATGCTTTACATGAAGTCAAGTTGGAGTTGGCTCCATCACTTGCATGCACAGATACAAGACTCAAAAATACATACTTTCTCCAAGAAATGCAAGCTTCTACTCTGTGGATTTTTTATCATGTATATACTAAAATGTCAACAATATGTCAAGCCTAAGAAACATCCTTTTATCCTATTTTAAAGCCAGTATTCAACTTAAATGGTAAAGCATATCACTTGATCTTGTTTTATAAAGGTTGTACTTGCTACAGGCTTAACACAACTGCGGGAGAGGGTATGGAAAGGATCGATAAAGCAGTATTACCCTTTGTGATAGTGAATCTCTGCAGGACATTCCAGCTTAACTCTGTTGCCTGCACTTAAACTTCACACTTTCTCACTGGGAGAAAGAGCTAAAACATAGTAATGGACTAACAAGACAAGGTGTGTAAGAATTCCCCTGTAGACCTACAGTTGCTACCTTTATCTAAGTGTCATAAAATTAACAAAACAAACAAGCAAACAAAAAAATCCAACTCCGCTAAATTAGAGGGTTTGTTCATTAACACAAAATTATACTCACAAGCCCTACTGAACACAGGCCCCAGCTTCATCACAGTGCACTGGGTTATAATTTCAGATTTAGCAGCATAACTTAAAAAAAAAAAAAAAGTACAGTGCCAGAGAGATGTGATATTACTAATAACAATTTATGTTACCACTGTGAAACTTACTGAATGGCAACTTACTTTGGTTTTACAGAAGCACAGAACATGAAAGAGCTCCTGTTTCAGCACAAACTGAGCTGTTAAAAATCATATGCAGGTGATTTTAGTTAGGCCACTAGGCTGTATTGATGATAAGTTCTCTATAGGAAAATCTGAGTTGTAAAAGGGTGCTTGCTGTCTGAAAAAAGATCTGAAGAGACAGGGGTATTTTGGGCACAGAGTGAAGTAAGCAGCTTCAATTATAAGTGGTACCATGGAAAAAGTCACAGGCACTTAAGTGGGTCAGACATAAAATGAAGACTGGAAAAAAGTCTGCGCAAGAAGAAAAGAGGAGGATGCTAAAAACAAAGTCTTAAACACAGTTTAGAATAAAAGTTTCAGAAATTAGGACAAGTGTTTTAGACTTGAGTCAGACATGAAGGGTCTTACAGGTAGAGAATACAAAGGTGGAGATGACAGCTAGTACAGCAGCAAGAGAACCTCCTTTAAATACATGTACAGATTGCTACAGAATCCCATTGTAAATCACTAAAATATCCTGGTACAATGACAAACACCAGAGCCAGGAGGCAGTTGTGTAATAGCACTTTGCCAAATGTGCTAGAAATATAAGTACACACATACAGAAACAAAATTGGCTACCAAAATCTTTGTGCCCTTTAAAACTTCGGCATTCGAGAACAGACTACAATAAGCAACTTGTACAGTAGGTCCTTGAAGAGTGGCACATAATGTGTGTCCTACATTCTTATTCAGATGTTTCAACTTCTCCTGAGTTTTTCTGAACCGGTGCAAACTAATAAAGAATGAAATGTACAAAGGATGTAGGCATGAAATCGCAAGCAGAAGACTTAAAAAAACAGGTGATAACAGTAAGTGGAAAAAGTAAATGGAGACAGAGACAAATGTCAAAGCTATTTGTGTGAAAGGAGGCATGGAAATAACACTGGTTAACTCAAGAAGCCTTAAACCTACTGAGTTTGGTCAGAAAGCTATCAAGTCTGAGGCTGGTTGAGCCAGGCTCTGCCCTCCCTGCAACAGAAATGGGAGCACCTGCCAGAGAGCACCCAGGATCAAGGGGCCCCTGTATGCTGCCCCTGTCAGATGCAATACAGAAACCCAAATGAAAGCTGTGAGCAGAGGCAAGGTCATGGCTGTGGCAGAAGATGAATGCCCTCCTTGCCCACCTCACCTCCCCACGTGCCTCTGAGCAATAGATCTGAGGCCCTGATGGGGTTGTGGATGATAGGCAACCTATAGCAGAGGTCTTACCATACTCAGCCATAGAACAACCTCTGCCACAAGGACAGAAGAGTTGCAGTTATCGGAGACTTCTAAAGGGAACAGAAGGCCCAATATGCCAGGTTGACCCTCATCATAGAGAAGTCTGTAGTTTCGCTGAAGCCCAAATCAGGGATGTCACCAGGAAACTCCCCAGATCTGATGTTGTCATCAGACTATTCTCCACTACTGATCTTCCAGACAGGTGGGAAGGAAACTGCATCTTTTAGTCTGAGAGGAACTGAAGAGAAACTTCAAGGCCCTGGGATGGTTGGTGAAAGAGTCTGGGGCACAAGCTCTTTTCCCTCCTTCCAGTTGCAGGCAATAACACGGGATGGAATCGTAGGATCCAGTCCATATTATTATAAAAATATAATAATAGCAATGAAAAGGAATAAACAAAAATAAAAAGAGAAATAAAATGCCAAAAAAAAGACAAATTATGCACAATGCAAGTTGCTCATCCCCCACAGACAGCTTTGCCCAGATTTTATACTGAGTACATACATCCTCTGATACGGAATATCCCTTTAGCTAGTTTGGGTCAGCTCTCCTGGCCATGCTACTTAGCCACAACTAAAACACCAGCAGGATACTATTGTTTACATTTTACTTAATAAACCACTTCTATTTCAACCCAGGATTTTTACTTCTTTTTCCACAATTCTCCTCCCCATCCCACTGGGAGAAAGAAGTAGTGAGGGAGTGGTTGCATGTTGCTTAGTTGCTGGCTGGGGTTAAACCATGACAACTGGTAAAAGCTCTGCTCAGTCTGTCTTGTTACAAAGATGGAACCAGTTAAAATAATAAAGCTGCCTAATTAATGTCATTTTTCTTATACTAAACAATGCAGAAATACATATAAAATTACATATATTGTTGTGTGCATATCTATATTTTATGTATATATCTTTATGTAATAGATCTTTATATAAATACAGATGTTTAAAAAACAGGGCAAATAAATAAGGATCGTTTCTACCTTTACTTGAAAGAAAAGTGATTCTAATAAAATTGTCTTGTCAGTTCTTAATCACTGGAGATTTAAATGAATAATTTCTCATTCCCTAATAAACCCAGATGGATGAAATTTCAGCCAAAAAAGTGGTTAAAATTCATCTTTGCTTTTCAATGCAAAATTAGATTCCACTTTATCAGAAAACTTTCAAATGTAATATTATTTTGCGTTACATATACAGGCTGCAACTCACCTAGGGCACTATTTATCATTCAGATAACTTAAGTACAACAGAAAAAAATCACCTTGAGACAAATGAGAAATTCTCTCTTGGGAAACCCAAAACTGTATTAATATGATAAGAAGTAGAGATTCATTTTTCCTTCATTAACTCCAACAGACATTTCTGACACAGCCAAGTAAATTTTTATTTTTAGTTAAAACCAAAACAAACAACAACAAAAAAAACCCTCCAAGGTTCAAACATCCTTATGGCCATATCGATCGTTTCTGGCTTAACCAACTTTATTCACTGCTACAGGAACATTCAAATCAAGATGTAAATCAGCTGAAAAATTCATTGCCCACAAGGAACAAAATGCTTAGATAATCTAATCTATTTGGGAAATGAAGAATTCATGTCAGGTATTCAGTAACCAAAGTAATTATGAGAAGCTGACCACTGAAATTCAGCTAAGTAATATTTCATTAGATTTCATCAATCCTGCTGGAACAAAGAAAATTCTGGGGAAACACTCAGTGTTGCTTATATAGCTGAGATAAATAAACTGAAAAACCCTATGCAATTATTGCTGCTCTCTTTCTGTTAATATTTCCTACATATATTGCCCAGTATTTACTAAAGATATTTTCAAACCCCTGAAAGATGCAGAGCAGACATTTTGATTTCTCTGTTGCAGCTACACTGGTTTTAAAAGAACTTTCTAGCTTCAGACATAACCTAGCATCCATGCAAATATGTTTTATGCTGTGGAATCTAGCACACCAGCCATCTAAGACTGATTAAATGTTCTATGCTTAGAATTTAAGGTGGCTTTATATATAGTTTAAAATAAAACCCTTCATCATCTTAAGAGATCATCAAGTAGGCCTTGAACATAGAGACATTATGCAAATGCTGGTTAACAGATAGGTCTGTACTATACACAGCTGCTTTCAAAATTTACTGACTCATACTTGAAAGAACAGAATAATTTCACTTCAAAAGAAAAATTCTTTGGTAGAGTAAGATCCCATCAGCAAGAGTGTGATTTTTCACAGGATGCTCTATGATGAGGACCAATGCTTACTCATTTAGCACCGGCTAACCTCGCATCTCTGCCTAATTGAAACAAACAGGAAATTTGGAGTCAGAAGTCTACCCTTACTGGTACAGCTCAAACCCAAATAAAATACAAATTAGCAATTTTAGAATGGTGTTCATTTGGAAGGAGCTGCTACTTTTTGAACAATTAGTGACCAATTAGGGCTGCATCAAGAGGAGTGTGGCAAGCAGGTTGAGAGTGGTGATGCTCTCCCTCTACTCTGCTCTGGTGAGACCCCACCTGGAGTACTGGATCCAGTTCTGGAGTCCCTTTTACAAGAAAGATATAGACATGCTGGAGCATGTTCAGAGAAGGGGCACAAGGATGATCAGAGGGCTGGAACACCTCTCCCATGGAGACAGACTGAGAGAGTTGGGGTTATTCAATCTGGAGAAGAGAAGGCTCTGAAGAGACCTTATTGTGGCCTTCCAGTATCTGAAGGAGGTCTACAAGAAATCTGGTGAGGGACTTTTTATGGTGTCAGGTAGTGATAGGACTAAGGGGAATGGAGCAAAACTAGAAGTGGGTAGATTCAGATTGGATGTTAGGAAGTTCTTTACTATGAGGGTGGTAAGACACTGGAACAGGTTGCCCAGGTAGGTGGTAGAAGCCCCATCCCTGGAAGTTTTTAAGGCCAGGCTGGATGGGGCTCTGAGAAACCTGATTTAGTGTAAGGTGTCCCTGCCCATGGCAGGGGGGTTGTAACTCAATGATCTTTGACATCCCTTCCAACCCTGACAATTCTATAATTCTCTAAGAGCAAGATATTGGAAGTACCTTAGATGAAAGCTAAAGAAAAATGCAACACAGTTTAAAAAGCCTGTGTATTCCTCTGCTTTTGCACCTTTTCCTGGTTACAAAAGATTCTAGTTGTCAAGGATTTTTCCAGTGTTAACAATTCGGTAACAGTTAATGTTTATAAACAGTTAAGAAGTACAGAATTTATTCTAAGGCAAGTTAATTATATTACTGGTCTTCACATGACAAGCATTTGCAAAACACTGGGTTACAGGGTATTCCAAGGAAAAAGATCATAATCTTCAACATATCTACAACTTTCTTGTAAGCAAACTCTTGCTTGTGATTCACAATTTCTCTGACTAAAATACTGAAACATACCAAATAATAAAAAAGAACAATATCAGGATATTCATGACTTGCTAACAAGTGCAGCAGGATGGACAGAAGTAATTTAACTCTGCCCTGCTGAGTCACTTCGGCTGTCCATCTACATTGAACCTAATTATCTGCTACCAAAAATACTACAGCCTGAGCAATGGTCAAAACGGGTGAAGCAAAAATCAATCAGCATGAGACACCTTCAGTTCCGTTTACTAAATATTAAGTGCTGTATTTTGTCCCAAATTAACTAAGAGCTGATGAAGACCTTATTTTACAGTAGCCTCCTCAAACTCAGAATGGAAGAAAGATTGTTTCAGAGTACCCAAGTTAATCCATCCATTTCAAATTCTACCAAGGCACGCTGTATCATAGCACATTTCAACTAGCATTTGTAACACAGCATTCAACCACAGAAAACTATAATAAAATAACTGATAGTCTGTTTTAGACAGATAAAATTTGAGACAAAAATTCCTGCTGACACTTTAATATGGTCTTCTACTGCTCTGCAACATACAGCCCCTTTGCCTCTACTAGATACAATAGCTTAGATTAAAACAAAAATATCTGTCCAAGTTTCCAACCACTACCCAAAATGCTCTTGCTGTAGTGCATGTACACAAGAACCTAACACATCAACATTTTCTGTAGGGGCCTGTCTGTCTTCAAGGAGCAGGTCTAGCCTTAGAGATGAGATGCTTAATTTTCTCTTTTTAGCTGTATTAACCATCACTTTCACATAAGAGCACAAGAGCTAGTAAAAATTAAGACATACTTTAGTTCATATATATATATATACATACACAAAGTCTCATTGATTAATGCACTCATTCTATCAACATGAGCATGCTACATGCAATAAGAGGATCTGTTTAGCATATATTTCACTTTTCTCTCTTCAGTCTCTACCCAGATAGTAGCTGACATTTTTAAGCTAGTCTGCACAGTTGCATTTTGACCTTGCTTTTAGAGGCTCTTTAGCATAAAATAATCTTTGTGGTTAGAGCCTGCAACTTATGCTGAATTATGGGTACTTTACAATAAGGAAATAAAAAAAGCATAGTCAAATGTTGACAATACCCCAGTGCTTTTCCTACAAGTCGTCTAAAGAACTAGCCAATTACCCTGCGATTGACACAAGTGACTGAAAAAAAAACCAAACCTCATTTCTAGCCTTTGTAAATTTATTTGCAAGTAGCTCATCAAAATTAAATGTATACTTATTACAGACACAAAGGCATGTTTAAATCACATTAAAGGGATAATCCTATGATACTTGTAATTATTTTTTAAAAATTATTTTTCTATGCTGTTTGTAGTAATCCTCTGCAAGCTTTAAACTTGCATCTGTTTCTTTACTAAACTGTTTTCTTGCATTGTAAGCGAATGCTGGTTTGCTCTAATAGGATTGCTCATGAGCACCAGGCTTCTGGCATTGATCTTCATAACAGAAAAAGGAACTCTGAAACATTTGCTCCTGGGGGTGAAAGAATGCACAGAAAGGACTACATGGCATTTTAGGAAGTATTTACAGAAAGGAAGCAGATCCAAATTGTGACTAAATCAAAGATTGTTGGTTGTTTTTTTTTTTTCCCCAGTCATGACAAACTGTTAAACATTATTGACATTAAAGAGTTTTATCTAATAATAAATCACTAAGATCGGGTATTAGGTACCAAGACTTTCCAGCAGAAGACAACAACAACAAAAAGGGGGAGATACAAGACAATGTGAAGGGAATAACGGTAGCACTCTACTGGTTTAAGCTGACTGGCCCTACTAGGAGGGATGGGGCTACCCACCCCACCCATGGCAGAGAGCAAGCTGGATAGTATATTCTACATCACGCTGGTGTCGTGGTCACTGTATGTCAGGAAAGGGGTTGGATGGAGTTTATGGGATTTGTAATACATTCTATAGCTTGTAAAGTTTCCCGTTCTGTGGGGTTTGTGTTTCTTCCCCAGTGTCTGGGCTGGTTGTGGGGGTTGAGTTCTGTCAGTCTGCTGTTTCTTTTGTGTCGTCTGATATCCCTGCAACTGTGTAGTAGATCGTCTTTATCTCAACTAACAACTCCTCCTTCCAGGCCCTATTTTACTCCTTGTCAGTGTGGAGGGAGGGAGGGGAACCTGTGAGCTCAGGCTGTGTTAACCCCAGCCACTCTCATAACTGTTTTTAAGCTTATACTTAGAAAGTTATTCACAATTCTTGTCACTGGATTATCCAAGTCTTTCGTGTATGTATTTATGGTCATACAGACACATCTTTTTCCTCCTCTTCCTTAAAAATATGAGAAGCCTTTGTTTCTTTTTTTCCTCTAAATAAAAATAGGAATTGACAAATACATAAATTTGTGGCAGGAAACTTCCTGGATAGCACCATTTCCATGAGTCTGCATTACTGTTGTTTTAATTATGATGGTATTATACTTTTAGAGAGAAGGTACCTTACTCTCCAACAAATGTATTTGGGGCTGAAAGCACTTTTAAAAGGCATGTAACTGAAGAAAAAACTAAGAATTAACACTTAAGCTGCAGCATGAAATAACCTGCTCTATCCTTCAAAAAGAAAATCGCATTTAAATGTCAGGAAGCAAACAATTCAGCAAAGGATCACATTTAAATATTCTCCATCAGTCTCATAAAACCTTCCAATATTTTTGTGAAAACACATCTTTACTCTTCCTCAGTACTAACACATACATTGCAGGCACTAGAGGTTTTAAAACTAGGGTTTTTTAATCAAACGATAGCAAATTTCAAGCTGTAACATTCAAGCCAAAACCCAATCCTGTGTGTCTGGATTTTCGGCAGTTCCTCAGTGCTCACCGTAATCTCCATCTCCTTGTTCTCATCCCTGCGGTCGTCCAGAGAATTAATATCACTTTCTGATTAAGGCTACCTTTCATAAGGCCACACACAGCAAAACTGTCCTGAGCACCAATTCAGACTATGCTACAATCTAAACCCTTAAAGTAAGCTTTACGTTGTGATCCTCAAAGTGGTGAAGTTGCACTGATCCACTAGAGCAAGCTGCTCCAAACCTCCTCATTCAAAAAGCCCTCTGTTTGAAAATCTGCATGTCATCTGTGAAAATACCACTTCCACAGTTCCTGTGCCCAGGAAAGAGCAGATTCTAGTCCTCATGCAACAGGCTTATTTTTGAATGTGTTTTTCTGTCCTCCTGTATTCAGTTACTCCTCTGTTTATGTTTCCATCATATAAGAAAAATAATGGGATGATGTTTTATGGACAAGTACAGAATAATTGTAATCAAGATTCTAAGCTCTGACACGGCTGAAGCAACTCCTGATTGTTGTGGTTTCATACACATAAACCATCTGAATTTATTTCTGGTCTATTCTTTGCGAATCAATGCTGTCTGTCTCGCTCAAAAAACAAAACCTCAAAACATGGAAGAGCAGCCGTGGTATGAAGGCTGTGTTTCACATGACCTAACGTAGTCACTGGGGCTAGCATGGAAGATTTTCCTTCTGCCACAACAAACCATTAGTTTATCACATTGGGGTAATGACTTCACATATAACTAAACATTTCTGCAATGTTAACCCCATGGACATTTGCTGCAAAGGACTTTGACAGAGGCAGGGAAAGCATGCTGAGGAAAAAGTTGTAAATTGACTCATGCAGAGTCAAAGCTTTGTGAGGAACAACAGATGACACAGGGCCCACCCTAAAAGTAAGTGCTACATGACAAGTAACTGTGTACGATCTTATGGGGGAAATGGCAACGCATCACCACTAGCTTTACACACTCTTTGAATCATGGAGGAATTGCAATCCTACTTAACAGCCTACCTTAATCAAAGGTGGAATGATAAATACTAACACTACAAATCTGTTCTAATTCCTCATCCAAACACTGATTACTTGAGATCTGCACAGAGAAGTGTAAATTAAATCTTTCCTCCAAGTTGTAGCAGCTAAATAAATTACGGAAACCTACATAAAACTGACCTTCAGCTACCACTTTCTGGTAACATAGAGGAGTTTCTCACCTTTCTTTTTATCATATGTCTCAAAATTTCCTGTGGCAAGATCTGCCTATATTTAGAAACCAATCACAGTGGCAGCAGCTGTAAGATTCGCCCTCCAAGCAATCAAGGGTGGGAAAAACATAAATCAAGAGATCCAGTGAGGCCCATGCACATGATGTAGAAAGCATTGTTACTAAAAGAAAGTGAAATAATTTTTATCCAGTATGCCTGCATCATCTCACGTTATTCCTCAAACTGAAACAAAAGAGAACTCAGAATTCAGAACAGAACATGAATTCAGAATTACCCCATCAGAATTGCACTCAAGTCAGAGAAGGGCTAAGGCCCAATAAGCAGGATACATTATAGTAGTCAAGTTAAAGATTGACATGTTATTGACTGTCTTAAGAGTGCATATGCAATGTCTTTATCTTGTGGGGTTTCTTTTCAGTGACAGCACGATATAAACTAAAGGTGTGCCTATCTCTTGCTCTTCTTATAGCACTAAGCACTTCAGCTGTACCAGTAGCAAGATAAAACTTACAGACTCAAAGTCAAATTGCAGTCACGTCTCTGATGTATCCTTAAAATGCATCAAATCTTTCTCAAAGAGATGCAGTCACGTTAGTGACAAAATATATGTTCTGGTTTATTAAAATTGTGATTAAATACAAGTAGAAAAAAAAAGTAACAAAATCTTCTAATGTATTTCAGAAAAATGCCTTTGAAATCCCAAATGATATAGGAATTTGCTTTGCATCTGCTACCACTTAGCTTTCAAACACCATTTTGATATTGGTAATCTGTGTCTATTTTAGATGGAATAAAATCCAAGCAACCCTCACTTACATCATTAGAAAAGTTGCTTTCTACTGATTTTGGGCTACACTGAAATTAAGTTTCCATATTGTGGTCAGAAACACCCACCCAAAAATTAGCAATAGTTTTTCAGTGGAAACACCTATTCTATATGCTCTTTAGAGCTTTTGTCATGCAAATTTCAGACTATGAACTAGAAAGATCAAACTTCTCTAGAAAATGTAAAGTAGTAATATTTCACCATAATGTTTTTAATACTGCTGGACACATAAGCAAAGTTCCATCAAGGACATAAGAGCCAAGTTCCCTCGATAATAAAGGATAAAGTGCTAAAAGGAAACAAAACAAAACAAACAAACAAGCAAAAAAACCCAAAAAAACAGCAAACCAAACCAACCAAAAACAACAAACAACCAGGACAAGACACAGAAAGAAGGGATAATTTCCTACTTTAATATATCAGTTAAGGTCATAACTGCCAAGATACTGAAATCAGGTAAATCTGTAATCAAGTCTGAAAAGGTTTTAATACTTTCATAGTAGCTCTCCCACAGCCAAAGAAAAGAATGGAAATCTTCAGCTCATCAACAAATCCCCATAACCAGTTACTGTGGACAACTGATGAAGGTTATTGTTATTTAATTAAAAGGAAACTATGATCATAACCATCTTCTACCTCTACACAAAACCCAATTTTTTTGCAGCTCTACTACATATTGCAGATCCTGTTTACATCTAGCAATAAAAATATAACCTTCTCTTAAAACATATGACAGGTGCTAAAAGAATATGGGATTCACTAGTTCTTCCTACTTCAGTAACATACCTTTCCATAAGAAACATAAGATTTACCAACTCTGCTATTTTAGAGATTAAACCTTGAATCTTGCTCAATAACTTCAAAAAACACAGCTCAGTGTGGAACTGCAGTTTTGCAGGAAGGAGCCAGTACATTCTGTGATTCTTCTTTTTTGACATGTTAATTGTTCTTCCATACACAAGGAGAACAAAAGCAGCAGCATGCCATATTTATTCAATGAAAGTTGAGCCACAGGGGTTATGGCACATTCTTTCTCCAACATCATCCAAATTATCTCAGTGCCCAACTTTTAAGAGGCTGCAATAATACTCCATCATTTGAGAATGTTGGTTGGCTTATGCATCATTTTAACAGCATGAAGGCATATTGAGATCATCTCCCTGTTACAGGAACCTGGAGACTAGCAGCAGCCCTGGTGAATCATTTTCATGCACAATTCTTCTTCTTATTCTTCACAATAACCTTAAAGAGGCACAACCATATTACTCAGTCCTCATTCAGAAGAGAGAATGAGGAGTTCTCAGGATTGAAACTTTGTTGTGCTTATCTTAATCTGTACTATTTTCCATATATCTATATATAGACATATTTGGAAGGCTCCAAAATAAGGTAATTCTCTCTACCAAGAGAACCAAGGTTCCCTGTAATCAGCTCTGGAAAAAAAATTTAGAAACAATCTTTGTAGGTATAAGACCTGAATACATTTGATTGCAATGTTCCAGAAAGAATGCAGAAAATTGTCTTAAACAGTTCCATGTGAAATTAGTACTACCAGGATTAGGTGACTATGAACACGAAGTAACTATGTGTACAAACTTTCACATACACAGATAGTTCTTTCACAAAACAAAAGAATATTAGGACACAATGGAGCAGTGACTGATGAAATAAATAGGATAAATTAATTGTTAATGACAAATCTCATGGCCCTTTAGAAAATTATTTCAATATAAGATGTTAGTTGCCTTCCAATTCATTATGAGATCCTGTAGGAATGCTGGAGAGGGACATTTCATAAGGGTGTCCAGTGATAGGACAAGGGGGGAAGATTTAAAGCTAAGGGAGAGTAGATTTAGACTGGATATTAGGAAGAAGTTCTTCAGTAAAAGGATAGTGAAGCTGCAATAGGTTGCCCTGGGATGCTGTGGGTGCCTCCTCCACAGAGGTGGTTCAAGGCCAGATCAGATGAGGTCTTGGGCAGCTGAGCCTAGTTGAGAGGTGGCAGGGAGGTTGGAATAGATCATCTCTAAAGTCCCTTCCAACCGAAGCCATTCTATGATTCCTAATAAGATGTCAGCTCTTCCCAGAAATCTAATTCTTTAAAGCAGGATTTTTTTTCTTGAAATAATTTTAATTCAAAAGAATGGACCGAATCCTCCTCTTCAAAGAAAAAAACAATGTACGTTTAAATGTGAGGCCACTTAAACTCGGTCAGAGTTTCATCTTCATATTTGTAGGAAATTTGGATATTTTGGATATTTGTAGTAAAATCCTTCAATTTTATTTTCATTTGGATTTCAAATAAAGCAGACGTAAAATACAGCACCAGAAGGGCTGTAAATTTTTGTTAGACAACCAATACCTACACTTCTTCCAATGTCCCAACAGCAAGCATAACAGAGGTTATTCCTTCATGGTTTCTTGCATTACAAAATAATAAAAAAAGCAATACATATCATGTTCAAGTACTTGAAGAGGATAAGTTGGTCTACCCAAGACGCAGTTTAAGGAAGAATACTACCCTCAATTTTAAAACTTAACATGCTTTCCCACAGCATGAGCAAGAAATACTAGCTTAGCTTATGTCCTCCTTTGAATTCACACAGGAAAGGATAGAGGCTTGGAAAGAGAAAATATACCATGAACACATCAACTTCTTAAATCAAGAGAAAAGTATAAGGAAGTCACTCAGTGGTGTTCCAAAGAATGGACATCTCCTAGTTATTAGTGCTTTAAAGAAAAAAATGTTCATTTTTCTTTGGATATGCAATATGGCTCTTTAAGCTCTGACAAACACAGCAGCCTATGCAGTGGATGGCTAGAGATTTCACCAGGGAACTATTTAGTGCAAGTTTGGCAAGTGGGTGAATGGCAGGGAGAACCGCAACAGCTGGCTGAGCCAAAGAGACTCATTCTGCTCCACCACAGCCCAGGAAGCAGACAAAGTGGTGCAGAGTGTCTGAAACTGGGACGCCAATGGCTCAGAGAGACAAGTGAGAATGGCAAGTTGGTTTCAGGTATTGCCTCTGGGGAAAACAAGAGCGAGCATTAGAAATGAAGACTGGCAATTCAGAGACTAAGCCTACGATAACACTTTGATTTTTTTAGTAGAGCTTCATATTTTAAATGCACAGATTAATTCAGGTCATTCTGAAATCTACAGCTCTATGTTTACTTAAGATGTACTTGTTTATCCAAGTGAGAGATCTGCCCCAACACAGAAACTGAGGCACAGCATATTACCCAACTGAGACTAAAGGATGCCACCAATAGACAATGTTGAGCAAACTGCAAGGACGTTGACCCCTCATGCCATCCAGACATTCCCACTGCCTGGGCACAGGCTCCTATACAGTGTTTTATGACAGAAAACAATAGTAGTGGCACTCATAGAGTGAAATTACAGTAGGTAGCTCATTACCCAAATATATTCTGTTTGCAGGCAAGCAAACTGGAAACCTGAGAGTCTCTCAATAGTCCTCACTACTGGAAGAGATGCAATAAAAAGTTCATTAATAAAAACACCCAAGGACTGGCTTTGGACTCAAGCTAAAAGCCAGGCTAAGTACCTTTCACTTTATCTCAAAATAAGAGATGCTCTTTGGTTTTTGAGTCATGAGGTAAAACAAGCTTCAAAAGTCATGTTCAAACAACCGCAGATATTCAGAGCAACCACCCCAGGTAAATTTTTAATGCTAGCAGTGGCCACCGTTGGCAGGGAGGAAGCGTGTCACTATATGAGAGTGACTAGCACTGGGAGAAAGTAAGTGTGGGATCCTCTTCCTGGCCCACTTGAAAGGGATGTCAGTATGCTCTTCAGATTGTGACAGACAGTAGCATTAAAGGCTTGGCAGGATGCGCCTGAGGGCTTCTACTTGATCCTTCTTTTAAAGAAGTGCCAGTAAGCTCAGAAGCATGGAAGAAAGCAGGCATTACAAAATATATATCCTTATCGAAATTCTTTTCCAATCTAGGAACAAATACAGTTAGGAGACTTTCAGAAAAGTTAGGTTAATTTGTGGTGTGACAAGCAGTGTAGCAGTATACATAATCAAAAGGAATCCAGTCAGGTCCCCAGAGGGCCATATAGTCATTGAAGACTTTGTGCTTGCCTGGCCATGATATAATGCTCCAGGTTTTGTGCTGTGCATATGCTTCTTCTGAAAAACAGCAAAGTGGATTATCTGTTCTGCTCTCAGAGAACAAAGTTAGAAATCTGGCACTGATGGGTCCCTGCAAGTCCATGATGATGCATGTCCAGTACTGGAAATTGAGAATGTAATGTCTTCCTGTAAAGTAGAAGGTTTCATCAACAGAAAGTATTACTCTAAATGGAAAGCTTCATGTCATTTTGCATCTGTAACTGGTGCAAATGCCTGATGAGAAGGGTGAGGGTGAATTCTTTTACATGTCGCTCCGAGAAGCTATTTTATTTTATGTAGTCTTCTTGACTTCCTGCTTGAACCCTCCTGGGCAAATGCATTTGTCTCAACATGTTTGCAAAGTAAATTAAGTTCAGGATTGGTTTGGTCACTTAGCAAAATCTAACAGAAAGGACTACTTAAAGGCCAACCCTGACCTAGTTGGAATAAATAAATAAACACATGTATAAAAGACGTAGTTTCCTGGGACCAAATGAAAAACCTTGATGAAATGGCTCTATACAAATGAAGCTAGTGATATCAAAGCAGAATCAAACACAATTATGAAGTCATACAAATTGTTCTGTATGCCAATAGTATAGTATTTAAACAACAGTATTGAATAATACATTCATTCACAGTTGTTTGTGCGTCCACTTGTGTAACCAACAGATCCTTTATGTGGCTAGCTTCAATGGCAGTTACTGACTGAATACTGCCTCTTGGACATGTCATACGCAGTGACAGCTAACATCTAATTGCAAAAGCCTGAGCACAATCAATTACATCTATGTCCAGAGCTCAGAAAGAAGTGATGCTAAGCAAACCGGACAAATTTCATACAGGGTAAAACACTAACCCATAGGAGCAATTACCCAACAACACAGGTTTTGGTGGACAGAAGAGTACAGACTTCTTTAGGCACTACTTCCCTCCTTTCTTCTGTCTATTCAGCCTGGACTGAGTGGTTCTGACATTGCTCAAGACATGGATTATATGGTTGAAACATCAAACCCATAACTACAATATAATTTACACTCTATTTTTTTTTTTTTTAAGTATGACCTGCCTTTACACAAATAAATTCTCTGGTGTATAAGTTTTCTTTAAACTGTTCTTGGCCATTTGGCTTAGAACAGTATCACAGTATATCAGAGGTTGGAAGGGACCTCATCAGGTCCAACCCCTCTGTCAGAGCAGGATCACTTAGGGTAGTCCACACAGGAACGCATCCAGGTGGGTCTTGAAAGTCTCCAGAGAAGGAGACTCCACAACACCCCTGGGGAGCCTGTTAACCCTAGGCTACGGCCAAACAAATCCTCCTGTGAATACAGTATTGATATTTACAGCCTTCATTCTCTCCCTGCTTAGCTCTAGTTGGAAGCCTTAGGAAACATAAGAAAGTATTAAATACCTTGACTCAGACAGACTTTCAAAATATTCAACTTTAAAACCAATATACACTGTTTAAGATTATTTCCTTTGTTATGGCACATGAAGAATGAACCACTACCAACCTGCAAACCATTACACACAAAATGAATGTCCCTTTCAACATCACGGCAGGGAGCCTAATCCAGCTATCTGTACTGCTGAAGAAAGACCGTAATTACATGTAATAAAGGTGGAGGAAGCTCATGAACAAAAAATCATTAGTTTTAGTTTTACTAAAATGCTTGCACTGTTCATATTTCAGCCAATGAGGGACTTAGATGTAGATGCCTCAATGCAAGGTTTTTCAATTGCCATTATCAGTGTAGGGAAAATCAATACTTTGGCTTCACAAATTCTCATAAAATAAATGAGCTCCATTTTGCTCCTTTAACTATGACAGTGACTGCATCCATGGAGGTTGAGACAGTATCCTTCTCTGTTTTCATTATTATTTACCCATAGATCATCAGGCCACTGAAAATCATATACACATGTGTTACATCTAATCGCTGCCAGTCTTCATATCAAACTCTATTCAGCATATGAACAACAGCTAACTCATGAAGGGAGAAATGTCCCGCTGCAAACAAACTTAAGGCCACGCCCTAGGGATATGTGGAATACAAGCACCTCCATCAGGTTTAATGCACTTACTTGAACACTTGTTAAATTCAGGATACAGCTATACCAAAGGCCACAGTGTTTCATAAATCATTGAAATATGAGAGCCAAAGCTAATAACAAATGAAAGAACCATTTATTATATTATTTCTCATCTCTTTGCACTTGACAACTCGGGGTGAAAACACAGGCTTGGAAAAGGAAAGAGTCAAACTACCATCAATCTGTTAAGAGCTGTGATATAAAGCTTATAAATGTCAGAGATTGAGATTGTTTGTCTCAAAACCCCCCAAAGCATACCCAATGACAGAGATCAAACAAAGCACATAAAAATGCAATGTGCTCTTTAATAGCTACACCATAAGAATTGGGACTGCCTAATTTTGTAATGTGGTGTTTTTTTAAACTGAGTTGTAAGTGTTCCTTGACAGAGTGACTTAATGACATTTGATTTTGATAATTTGTTCAATTTGGCTTGATTACAAGTCTGTTACTTTGGCATTATCTACTTAGAAGGTACTGAACTAGTACTCGAATGTTTGACATTAGAGTGGCAAATCACTTTACTGATAGACCTTGACCAAAAATAGAATAAAATCATTATGTAGGTAGGTGTTCCTATGAAAACAACCATGTGAGATAACATTGCTGGTCAAGAGATCGCAGAGATGAGAATCCACACCTGAATAGTCACCACAGCAGTTGGGCAGAGCAGCAGTGCTCAGTGGACAGGGTCTTTTTTTGCCCTGAAGCCAGGACACATGTGGGGAGCAGAGCAAACCCCCACACCAAGCTGGGAAAACCATGGTGAGCAGAGCAACCCAGAGCCACAGGAGAGGGAACTACCTGAAAGAGTCCAGTACAGAGCCACAAACATGCTGAAGGGAGTGGAACATCTCCCTCATGAGGAAAGGATGAAGGAGCTGGATCTCTTTAGCTTGGAGGAGAGGAGTGACCCTACATTCATGTTTATAAAGATGTGAAGGATGAGTACTGGGATTACAGAGCCAGGCTCTTCTCAGTGATGTCCAATGACAGGGGCAATGGGTGTAAGCTGGAGCACAGGAGGTTCCAGAGGAACATAAGGAAATTTTTTTCCTGTGAAAGTGACAGAACCCTGGAACAGGCTACCCAGAGAGGTTGCTGAGTCTCCTCCTCTGGAGACATTCAAAACCTGCCTGGATGTGTTCCAGTGTGAACTACTCTAAGCGATCCTGCTCTGGCAGGGGTGTTGGACTACATGATCTTTCGAGGTCTCTTACAACCCCTACCATTATGTGATTCTGTGAAGAGAGTTATCAGCTCTGTGAGTCTCCCCTATATTCACAGATGTAAGTTAATCAAGGAGATAAGAGTGCTCTGTAACAGCTGCAGATTCCATTCATCTTTCATATAAAAACCCCCAACTATACAAAGAAACATTTGCTGAGTAAGGAGGACTAAATACACACAAAGACTAAGCACCTATTTTAAACACTAGACTGAAATAAACCATGTGAGATACAAAGACAGATACTGACACTCTACATGAGATGTAAAGAAACAGCACAGGCATAACAGATGCTGAAGAAGTCCATTACACTCTCAGTGTACCAAAGCACTGCTGTACCAAGTCAAAAGCATAAAAAGAATCTCAAGAACAACATTGCATTACCTCAGGTTTTTCTATCTTTTCTCTACTGACATTATATTTAAAATGTTCATATTTCTGTTAAAAAGCATATCTTTAATAGGATAGCCACATTACAGCTGAATTCTCTGCAACACAGAAGATATATATGAATTACAGTGAGGTGTACAAATGGTTCTGGACGTTTTATAACCCCAGATTTCCCTATGATGATAATCACATTAGACTTGATTCTTCTTCTCCAGTTAAGAAAAATCTGGCATTTCCTTTGAGAGGGAAACTTTATAAATGCTCCAACCATAAACAAAGGAAAAACAGAAAAAATAAACAAAACTCAAAATCCCGTGATTGTAGTCCAGGAAAACAGGCTTCATTCCAAGGCTGCTGTAGAAAAGGAGGCATTTCTACCACAGCATCATCCAAAAGAAACACACACTGCATGAAGAGGATGTAGCCCAGTCTTGACACTCCATTTTGTTTCATTTTCATTAAAATCTTGGTGCACACAGTTCCGACACCTCAGACTTACTCCAGGTCTGCAAATCGCTTTGTGCGGGTTCTGAACTGGCTGTGCATGTCAGCAGGCTACAGGATGCCAGCCTTGGGCAATCATGACATGAGACGCAGCACTGCCACATGTCTGAAATCTCCACCCCAGAAAGGATGCATTAGAAGAGTCACCCAAAAGAAATT
The DNA here is from genome assembly GCF_027791375.1 of Indicator indicator. Lineage (NCBI taxonomy): Eukaryota > Metazoa > Chordata > Aves > Piciformes > Indicatoridae > Indicator > Indicator indicator. Next base: position 15,252,699 of record NC_072027.1, read on the forward strand.
TGTACAAGGAAAAAGTGAGAAGGTCCAGGGAATTTCTGATATATTTTCCATTTTCCATCAATGGGGAAAATAATGCCAGTCTCTCCTCAAGTTTATAGGATTATCTGTCCTGCAGCCTGGTAGAAATAATTTATCTTTAGGACATTCACTCTTGTCAAATTTGGAAGTCAGTCTAAAGTTTAAAACTGACCAAGGACAGGGAGGGAGAGGCAGAAGCAGAGAAAACAAGGATAGATTGACAGCATTACTGCAGTAAGACCCAGGGATAAATATCCTTAATGAAATAAACACTCTTCACTCTCTGCTGTCAAAAGCTCCCCAGCTACAAAGCTGAGCAAAAGGAATGCGAAATTTTCCTAGTTAGATGGAGAAATTACATTCCTTTCAAGCTAGTGTCAGTTCTGCCTGTTTAACTAGTTAACACAATTTTCAGGAAGTCTAGTATATTAGCTTCCCCCAGAGCCAGCTAACCTACCTGTGCTGCTTTCTATCACATTCACAAAACATTGTTTGGATTTTTTTTTTTTAATTTGTGCTGTTGCAGTTCTGGAAGATATGTCATTTTATTTGTGGCACAAATTTTCTGACCTCAGGTTCCAAAATGTCATGTTCCAACAGGACATTTCATTCCAAATGTAGAATCCAAATACCACCCCATCCCCCCTCCTACTTATTCTCGGCAGTCCATTCTGCTGTGTCATCACTACCCTAATGTTTTTCTGCTTCTGTGCAATCGCCTTTATTACATGCTCTGAAAGCTATGCATTTGAAACAAATAAAGGAAGAACATATGGGACATCAAGGTCACTTATTTAGTGAAAAGTCCTGCTATGAGAAGGGACTACTGTTTGAGAATGCTGCTGTGAGGGATGACCTTAGAGATGATAAATACTGCTGTTCTTCACTGTGCATGTCACAGATTAATCCTTTGATCTGATCTGATGGTTCCACAGAGTGCTAACAGGAGCTAAGTGCCAGCAGCAATAGGAACTGATTGGTTCACAGGATGTCATTATCCTGGCAAAAATGCATTGATAGAAGAAAATAACTTCAGACCAAGAGCTGACAGAAGTAACTGATATATCACCCTAATTTTTCTCTCACTCATAGAATTCCCAGTGATGTGCATATTTGAGCAAACGTTTCATCAGGTGGCTTGCTTCACTTTCCTAAGAACACCCTCTCTTGCCTGAGTATTTCCATTCAAATTCACATACGTAGTTTACCACTCAGGTAAGTACAATTTGTTTTATAATAACACCGTTCTCTTCCACTTTCATGGCTCAGTTCAAGAAGTAGTACCAAAACCCACTCCTATAGTAGTCTAACCATAGAAGGTAAACAAAACTCACCATTTCTTTCTTGCCATTGTGCAGCAGGAAGACTGATACAGTTGCTATCACAGAAACACAATGGGCACAACTGGAGTGCTGCAATGGATGGCTTTAAACTCTCCAGTAGGGGCAGGAAGGAAAGGTGGTAGGGTAGCCATCTATGTTAGGGAGTTGAATGATGGGCAGCAGAAAGAAGCTTCCATAATCCAAGCAGAAATGGTTAGTGACCGGCTACACCACTTAGACACTCTATGGGGCTGTACAGGACCAACCCAAAGGTAAAGCACTTTCTATCATTTACCATCATTCCTGGCTAAGTGGGGAGGTCCCAGTTCACTGGGATTTAGCAAAGGTGACACCCATCTACAAGATGGGTATCCAGAAGGAGGATCTGCTGATCTACAGTCCTGACAGTCTGCATTATGGATCAGAGTTAGAACTATTGAAATGAGCCCCCATAAATGTGTTGGTAACCTCTCATACTTGCAGAAATAACCCCCTAAAAATAGTAAAGCTTTCCAAATTATAAAATTCTGTGACATAAAAATCTTCAGCAACTTTGCCACCAGAGCATATCTTCATGATATCAAATATTTTTTCACTATAGTATGTATACTACTGCCTCCGTGCTATTCAATCTTTCTACTATGAACATGAGGATACAGCTTAACTAGTTTGGTTTTTGCACACCTTACCTCCACAATGACCACTGTAATAACAGAGTGTTATCTATATCACAGTGATATCTCTTAATTACATTAAGCTCCTGTGGAGTATCCCTAAAAGAATCACTCAAAATTCTCATTATTCCAAAGCAATTGTCACATAAAAGTATAATGATAACATGCTAACTATCCTGTCTTAGAAAAACACTGTTTAGCTTTCATTCATTTTGGAAACACAAAAGGCCTTTAATTCAAGCAAGCAGAATTTATGTTGGGAAGGGAAAAAAAAAATATTACCCACACGGGAGAAAGGATCATCCTAATTAGAATTGCTGTTCTCCATTTTGCCATCTATGCACAAATTCTGACATAGCATAGACTACTTAGTCCTTAAGTCATGCAACAGAGTACTTCGTTTTTATAGTAGTTCAAGTTATATCTGGGTTAACTTGAACATTCTTCAAAACTGCTTTCATTTAAAAAAAATAATTAAAATCTAAGAAACAGACACTTGATATGATAGACTTAATTTTGTGGACTTTTCTAGAATGCATCCTCAGTAGCTCCTAACAATTAACATGATCAATAAAAAGTCCCTTAGTAATTTGAGTAGAATAATTTTCACAATTGTTAGAAGCCACAAATATATTTCCCCATACTTAGGGACAAATCCACATAGTTCAGTCCTTCACTAAAATATTTCTGATGTTTTGCCTTCAAACTGTGGGAATAAAGTACATTTTTGATTGCCCAGGAGAGCAGATTACCAAATTACAAGCATATATTAGACAACTGCAAAAAGCAGTAACTTATGTCCTCTTTTCTTCTGCCTACCATTAGTTATCTTAGAAGCACATCAACAATAATATAGGTAAAAGAAGATAGTCCATGAATTTAGTTTGTTGTGGGCTTTGTTTCTTACTATCTTTCCTCATGCACAGTGGTATCTATGCAAGGACTTAGCTAGAAGTGGAAATTACAATCACGTTGTTAAATGTGTTACACCTATTAATTATTTGCAAGTCTCAAGTATGTGACATGAAAAAAAAAAAACACAACAAAAAATTCACAGAACCCATATGCTTAAAATTCCCAAGAATTTCAGGAATGACATAAGGCCTTTATAGAGCTCACTGAAAATAATTAGGATGTAATAACAATGTAGTGCACACACAAACTCACTGCAAACAAGGGATAATGCCATGTTTTCCTAGTTTGAGTAATTTCCCTCATTTTCCTCCATTGTACATGCTAGACATAATGCTTATAGTCTGTAAAAACTACTAGAAAATTGTACCTTTTATCATCTTTTACTGTTTCCTAGGCATTCCATATCGCATTTGTTTACCAATGCAACTCTCACACCGTACTCACACAACTCTAACACTTCTTTTGTCCTCTTCCTGCATCATTAGAGGATATTTAACAATATCAACTATTAATTTCCTTGTCAGGTTTAAATTAGGACAGTTATTACCTGATCAATCAATTACTCATTCACATCAATAACCATTTCACATAACTCCTGCTTTCAAGAGTTCAAGTTATCTTCTATTAACACAGGGCAGCAATTATTGCATTGATTCATGTAACTAAGGCCATCTTTCAGATACATTCACAAATGTCTTGGTTTAGTTGAGCGTTTGTCACCTGCAGCCATGAAAATAATTAACTATAAGAAATTTGATTTTGAATTGGCAAAATTTCTTTGTAACTCAGAGATGCAATCTGAGATGCTCCATGTGAACATATCCTCAACTGGTCCATGTAGCATGTACTAATTAGTAATTACTAATACATTAACATAAAATGAATATAATGAGCAACCTCATGTTAGCCAAATAAATACATAGGAATGGAAATAATGGAAGTTTTTCCCTTCTGCTAATCCATTTATTTTCTGGTGGTTTAATTTTTCTTATAAGCTCCCTAGCTTAATTTTAAGATTACATTGTAGTCATTCTGCAGTTGTATTTATATTGTCAAAAACTCACTGGAAATGACTGGGTCCTTTTCCCAGGTGATATATTAACTCCTAGATGAAGGCATGCATATGACTCAATTCAAGAAAGGCATTCAATAATGTTCACTTGAAGTAATTTGTCAAAACACATTTGCGTTATTTTATTCTGATAAATTGTACACATGGGTTTGAATCCTCTTTAGACAGCTGTTTTTGTTCAACTTATCAATACTTCAATTCTCATTAGAGCTTGATTTTAAAATATTTTTGTTGGGTTTTGTTGTTTTCCTATATTTTGTTCCTCTGCAAAAATAATTCACTGAACATTTCTTATGTCTTTCCTTTGCAGTTTATTCTTTTTAAATTTCAGATGACAGCTGCAGTTGCCCTTTCCAAGAGCTATATCCTCACAGATCCATCAAGGTTCATTTGATTTCCACAAATATTTTCCATTTTCTCAACTTTTAAGCACTCATTTTATATTAACGGTATTTACATAAAATTTACAAATCCAATTGCCTCAGAATTTCAGCACTGACTTACTAAGGAATTTATGAAATAATTTAACTCCACTGTAGTCAGAACCCCATGACTCAGAGAAAGAGTTTAATTTTTAATCTCTTTTATTTCATTTTTCTGTAATTCCTGAGTTTGACATCTCTTTAATAAACGAAGTCCAGGAAATTCCCATAGATTTCGCTGTGAAGCACAACTCTCTAGGCCCCCTTCCTACACATACCATAGTCACACAGAAAAAAACAAAAACCAACCAACCAAACAAAACCACCAAAAAACAGCCATTTGAAGAAGCAGCCATATAAGTACACCACAGAACAATTTCTTGCAGGGCTGCAGCAACTGAAGCATGACATGTACGATACAGAAAGAGGGAATTTCAAAGGCGGGCATTAGGACTGTGCTGGTTTGATGGCATATAACTCCTGCATCCACAATGGATGCTGGAAAGCTGTTCAGACAGAATAGCAAAACAAAGCACTAAACTTCATCGTTTGAAGGACCACTGGTTCCTGACCTTTTTTGTGATTAAAAAAGTCACACTTGCAGGAAAGAAGTTCATACCAACAATTATAGCAGAAGGTGCTTTCCGTATTATGCAATTGCTTGATCATTACTGTGGAGCAAGTATGAGTGACTACTGTAAAAGCAACTTGTCCGTATCAAAACAGTTAACACCCAAAGAAGATGCAAAATCATCATGGTAAAAAGCTGAGATTAAAAGAGCTGACTAAAAGGCTTTAGGAAGAAGCAATGCAATAAAGCACATAGAAACACTACTCAAAACTAAAAGTGACAGAAGTGTTGAACTGACAGAAGTGACTCTGGCACTTAAGGTAATGAAAAATACACGAAAAAGAATCAGAAGTATTGCTACTGTATCTTTCAATGCCAAAATCCTGACAAGTTCTCAAGAACAGCTTTCTATGCTAACTGAAAAATTCCATACAAGTGTATCTAGAAATTATATTACTCTCACAGTAATAAAACCAAATTCAGTAACTGACTGTTAAGTGAAAAAAAGAAACTTTTGCTAATCCTTAAGTGGCAGCTACAAGAAACACCTTAGTTCGGTCAACAACCATAAGTTTTCCCCTAAATACCTGAAAAATCCAAGTTATTTTTATTTACAAAATACTGTTTCATGCCTTGCTGGTAAATAAGAATGTTTGAATCTCATTCTTTTCCCATCAGGTAATCTCTGTAAGTGCCATAAATGACAAGAACACATATTTAAGAAAATGCTTTATATTATAAATCTATGAACATAAGTAAAATAATATTTAATTCCAAAAATTTCCATATAAAGACATGGGGTGAGGAAACTGTGGGAATTACCTTTGCCTTTAAAAGTGACTTGTGTAAATTTAATTCAAGTTTGCATTGAAGAGAAATGCAAGCCAAACACAGATACCTAATTCCATCACTCTAGTGCTCACCTCAACCTAAGCTGCATTACCAGTTTACCACATCCTAAACAGTCTATTAAGATGACAGGTCAACAACAAACATAAAATGATATGCAAAACATGAACTGCAAAGAGAACGGCAACAGTGCTTTTGAACTGAGACTGAATCAAAACAGTGATCTCTCTCCTTCATCAGCAAATGCAAGATCCAGGATGTGTAAGTCAAATTCTCCTTTTCCTGGCTAGCAGTGACAAGAGAAGACTTTGCACTGGCTGATGATGGACTATGAGAGCACATGGCACGATGCAAGAGGCTGAGACTAAACACCTAATGCTCCTTGCTTTTCACTCTCTCTCAGCAAAATCAATCACAGTTCATGGACTTGTTATTAATGTTCAACAGAAGATGCAGCTAGTTATCACTGATAAATAGGCTAGCTCATTTCCTTCAAAGAAAATAACCTATATGCAAGAAACTTGCTACAGGCAACTGAAAGACTTGAGACAGCCACTAACACAGAACAACATCAGACAAAAAATAAAAGCAGCATCGTTGGTTTACATCACTTTAGTCAGCTGCTAAAACCCCCTGAAGTAGTGTGTATAAATCTGCTTTAATACTCACCATTTCAAGATTTCAGAAATGTATTAGGAAATAATGATGCAGGGTATGTGTGTGCATCTTTCTGTATGCAATGCCACCTGAGCTATGCACCCAGCTGAACATGCATATTTCCTCTTTGTGAAATGAACAGGGTGCTCAAATGGCAAGTATGCAATGTTACCTGGGGAAAATTCCAGCATTTTCTTTATACTCTCAACACTCAGACTGAAGTATCATTCATTTTCAGCTCCCAATTATTAGGCTTCCTTAAAACTAATTAACTCTAATCAATGACAGTATATGGGGAAAGAATTTGATACTTCTTCATCTCAGTACAAATATATAGCACAGCCTACAAGAAAACACCTCAGAGACTGGATATAGAATTATCTACAGTTACACTACAACCTCATCAAATTTTATCAGGTCTGCACACATTTTCACTTAGTCTTCCCATATTTGTATTAACTTTTTAAGAAAACAATCATTTTAAGAGAGTTGTTTTCTAGTATAATACCTAGCAATAAGACATGTAAACTGTAAAAACCCAATACATATTTTAAAACTCTGCTCTAGTGGAGGATGTCCCTGTTTACTGCAGGGGTGTTCGACTAGATAACCTTTGGAGGCCTCTTCCAACCCAAACTGTTCTAAGATTCTATGAAACTTTGTGTGGTTGATTTCTCAACAAAATCTACTAATTCTGTGAGCAATGGCACTAATGACGTTCAGTTGCTGGTAAGATCACACAAGACATTCCACAGAATCATAGAATCGTAGAATTGTTAGGGTTGGACGGGACCTCAAGGATCATCTAGATCCAACCCCCCTGCCATGGGCAGCGGATTTGTGTGTGGTTGATTGACTTTGGTGCCTTACAAAGGTGCATTCACTGAGGAACTCTGAAACCTGTTCTCTCTCCTGAGACCTCCCCATAATGCAAGCATTTAAAAGTTCTCAGTCATCTAGCAGGAAATAAGTTATCTCTGAGATGTCTTAGCCTTTAATGAAAGTCAGTGGACATGGAGAAAACATTCAAAATGTAGGTTGAAGAAGCTGACAGAGATACAGAAAGCACTATCTCATAAGCCTCGTTAGCATACACAGAAGCTAAAAATGCCTCCAGAGCAACTCTTCAGTCCTAATCTCTGTCCCCATCTCTCAAACTCCCACATAACAATGCAAATCAGGCAATTTAAACCCTAGCATATTAAGCAGTAAGTACACCTGCCATCAAACCACTTGAGGAGTAGCTTTCTGAAATTACCATGTTTTGAGAACTGAAGATTATACACTCAACAGAATAAAAAGGAGCATAACTGTGACTCGTGCATATACTTCTAGTGGCTTCATGAGCAAGACTGAGCCTATTTTGCACATTCTTTATTAAGAACTTTCGTAAGGCAAAGTCTAACAGTTGGGCTTTTGTGTCAGTGTGATGGTTCAGCAATGCAGTTGAGCAATGGGCTGCAGAAGCTAATTTAAATTATTTCTACTATTACAATCCTTTCATCCAGTTTTACTGCTTTTTTTATTACAAAGAACATTCTTCAGTAACTTAAATAGACTTTGCTATTTTCTGTGTGTTTTACAAGAACCAAACTAGCATTCTGTGTACTAAAAGTATTAGTTGCATATTAATCAGTAGTTACTCATTTTTACAGTACCTTCTTTCTTCTTCTCATATTCACACCTGCTCATTACTGCGGCAGTGTTTCCCTACATGTATGGCAGGCTGAGTTCTGCCAGTGAAGTAGCTCTAATTCTTTAACTTCTCAAGCTGATTTTTACTTCTTAAACATCCTCCTTCCTTTGACTACTGCCCCTAAACAGAAACAAGCCAGAAAGAAGATGTGTGACTGACTCCCCCATGGACCTTTCCCTTCAAGAAGCATAAACCACTCCATGAAATAACCTGGATTCAGATCCATGGCAAGATGTAAATGTGAAAGTGCAGCATCACTTTGCAGAAGAGCAATGGTAAGAAGTTTGTCTTCAAAGTCCATACAGGCACATGCAATAGTAAGAGAGATATTCAACCTACATCTAAAGAAGTATCTTCAATAAAAGCAGCTACATGACAGGATCAACCAAGAATTTAAGCAATGAAAAGAAGCCATAATAAATAGACCACTTCTACACTTCAGCTCTGCAACACCTGGTATGCTAACAAGCTGAAGCAAAAAGAATGGACTGATGTTCAATAGCTGCATATTCTAAAACCAACTGTAATTTTTAATTGGTATTTCATTACTTGTGCTAGATCCAATTATGCAATTAAAATATTAAATAGTCAAAAACATCATTTAAAAGTCCATTACATAGTCTCTTCTACAGCAGCTATTAATCTTAAGACTGTTCCTATAAAGATTCACTGCATTAAATCACATGAGGAAAGATGGAGTAATCCCGATTTACATTAAAATAGAGAAAAATGCAACAGCTCTGACATTTACCCAAGAAATCCTCAGGTGCTTGGGCTCATCTCTCATTTCAGTGATGAAGTTGTTCAGAGAAAAACAGCTCCTATACATCATATATAAATTAGTCTGCTTCTAGCCAAGTGGGCTCTCTGTCAAATATTTCTGATGTCCCAAGCTTATAGGTGTTTTATAATGTATGATTAGCTCAGAAACATGGCAGAAGAAGGGACAAGAGAAATAATATTCTCCAAATTAAGGTAAAATTATCTGAATAAGTATCAGATCAATCATTTCAGTCAGGTTGACACACTTCATACAAATAATGAGAACAACAGAAGCATATTGGTCTGAAAGAAAAGAGGAGGGATGTGCTTCCTAAACACTAAACAAAGTTCAGATAATCATACTAGTCCAGTTTGCCCAGTTTTACATATAGCTATAGAGCTTCTAATTTATTCTACATGAAAGAACATTTTCAAACAAAAGAGATTTCTACTTTGTTATACATGTGGATTGGTTTAAGCTGACTGGCCCCACCAGGAGTGAGAAACAAGGGCAGATGGCTACCCCTGGTATGTGAGGGGAAGGGAGGGGTTGTGAGAGTGGGCTGTGTTAACTCAGGACAACATAGTAAAAATAAATATATTTCTACCCATGCAGTTCCTCCTGAAACAACAGAAATGTCTACAGAAGGAATGAAGGAAGAAGACCCGCAACATGCTTTTCACTTGCAGCAAAACAGCTTTAATTTCTATTGAACCAAATAACTTAACTTTTAGCAGACCTCAACTTTTATTTAAATTTAGAAGTAAATCCATTTTCATTCAAAACATTCTAGTGCAAACAACTTTTGAGTTGTCAGGTTCTTCTGCTGAACTAAAGCCTTTGCACTCTTGAGACTTTTTCAGACTCTTGCAAACAGGAAAGTAAGCAAAGACAAGAATTATCTTGACAAGTACTTCTGAATAAAGACAACCTTCAATCACTCTAATTTAGGACAGACTTCACCCAAGTTGTAGACTTTTACTTGGCATTCAACCTTTGCTTCTGCACTCTCAAATTATAACTGAACAATTTGCACATTTATCTATCACTAGAACTAGTATATCTTAGAGTGATACAAAACCAGTTTTAAAGTAACTTAACTTTTCTTGCTTTTTGTGAAAATTGGAGTCCTCATATGTGATTTTAACTTTAACAACAACATGAAACGAGGAAACTAATCCTTTTTTTTTAATGTTATGTTACAAAACTGAATTCTAGAGCACGTAGTATAAACTTCAACATACATGGATATTCAAAAACTCAGCAAGAGCCTTGTATTTTTCTACAGAGATTTAAGGGTTTGACCACTTTTCCAAAGAAGAGCAGCTACATAAGGGCTAAAGTAGCCTTGAACAGACACATTGAAAAAGGGGAAAAAAATTACTATCTTCTAACAGAAGTACAATAATGCAAAATCTTCTAGTTACTTAGAAATTGAAGATCTATTCTTCAGCTTAAATATAGCCCCTTCTCACCCTGCAAATTCTTTTTCAGGTAAGAATCTGGTATGGCTCCATGAAATGCAGGGAAAGGCTTACCTGAAGGCCTATAGTTCCCATGTGGATATGGGTAATGCAAGCTATACAGCATGAGAACTTGTCCAAGTGCTGATGTTTGCATCCACTGGCCAAACAGTTACATACTTTGATTTAGTACAGAGAGCAGTTCATGGAAACTACGAGCCATGGGAAAACTAAATACACCTAAGTCACAACAACAGTAGCTGAATTACAAACTACAGAGGCATTATTTTATACACAGAGTTAGGAATATGAGGCTCCCACAGCACCAACAGTGCTTGTACGCAGTTTGTCATTTCATCAACTAATACCAGTTTAAGGTACCCTTATATCTAACTTTAAATTAAATGTATTTTTTATATATATATATATATATAATAAAATAAGGTTGATATACAGTGTCTTGACAAAAAACCCCACACTTTATCTACAGATTCTGAGAGACAGCAAATCAAAATAATTCAAGCAACAAAATGCACTTTGTGGAAGTAGCTTATTTCACTGTGCAGGCTAAACGTATTTTGAGAAAGGATTACATTTTGTTTGGCAATTTATTTTATTGACAAAGTGTATTTCATCAGATATTGCTTCACATTTTGTAGACAAATGCATGTTGTCAAATACCCTATTTTCCTTTGGTGGATGAAAAGTATTTTTACACAGATTTTAAACTTCTTTGGAGAGCACAATGGATTCTACACAACAGTAGGTTCTACAGAGAAGGTGTTTTGATTACACACTTGTTAAAAATAGCATGACTTTTCAAAAGATTGTACCTGGAATATACAATTTTTAAAAAGTCTTTTAGTATTGAGATGTGTATGATTGGTCTGTGTCTATAATGAAGAATCATTAGTATAGTTTAAAAAAAAAAAAATCAGTATCTAAGTTTATGTTCTAAATAATGAAGCCAAGTCTAGTTGAGAGGCATCCCTGCCCATGGCAAGGAGGTTGGAGTAGATGATCTCTAAGATCCTTTCCAGCCTAAGGCACTCTACAATTATCACAGTAGCACGTCAGTTTGTCAGACAAAGAACCTGTTCTAGATTTTACGACTATGTTAGATCCACTAGATTCATAGTCTGTTTTCAACTAACAATCAAGAAAAACCCAGCATCAAAAAAATCCAAATCCTTCCCAGCCCTCCCAAAACAAAGCATAGATGGAAGTCCTTGAAGAATGGCAATTAATGAATTAGATATACATACTTTTCATATAGTTGTGACAGTATTTCAGAAAAAGATTCTGAATACTCAATCCAGTTGAAGTACACGTTTTAACTATATTGCAATACTTACTTCAAAAATACTGAATTTACATGTGTATTTTCTTTGAATACAACCTGCAGGATTCAACCTGAAACATGGAAAAATGTGTCTTATTCATATTAGCATTAAATTGACTGGGACTCATTCTTTGAGTATCAAGGAAGTATTCTTCATGAGAAGTCTGTCTTTAAAAATAACTGGTGGACAGACATCACAAAGAGCTGCAGAATTATCAGCTATTTCCTTCAGGGGTAATTTACCAAGAAGGTTAAAAAGGCACCCATTTGCTGTGGAAGCATTTGAAGAGCTATGTCCATTAACCATATGTGGGAGCACTGTTCCTGAGAGTGCTGTCTTTGTCAAGCACCCAGTGTCACCTTTTAACCCCACTCTAACTATTAAAGAATTACCTATTTTCTTCTAAGCATTTCCTTCCTAAGCAAGTGTGCAAACCCATGGACAGCAACAGATAGCCTGCATATGAAACCTAAACACACATATAGCATGAAAGAAAATGTGCAGTTTACTCTGAAATACTCTGTAAGAACCATCTACATCTATTTAGAGAGCACAGCAAGGGTTAATAAATGATTTTCCAAAATCCAGGAAACAATGAGATAGAGCCAAGGGAAATTTTGCCTTTCAGTGAAGGGTGAAGTGGTAAAAAGCAACAAAAAAAAAAATCCCTTTCATATCTGAAATGGCTCAACAGTCAGCAGAGGACACATTAGGTAACTGAAGTTTCCGCTCCTCTTATCTTAAACCATCTTACTCTTTTGTCACTTTGCAGTTATAAACTTCCTCCAGAAGTAGGGCATCTTGCAAAAAGGCACACTGGTGACTACATTATTTCTCCAAGGGACAGTGTTTCTGATTTCCAGCTTAAAAGAAAGAATTTTCACCATCTCCTGCTTTCAAGAAAAGACCTCAAATTCCAACAATCCAACAGGAGTCAGAAGCTAACCTAATGAATGTATACACAAGCTCACATGAAACACATGACCACAGATTTCATATACCTGTTCTAATCCCATTTAGAGAAGCTGATACTAAGATTTCAACTATTTAGCTACTCCTCTTTTATGAGTTCAATATTTATTTCACCTGCATTGACCTGAATAAACTCAATCCTTAATAGCAACAACTATCTACTTACTATAGAAGCCAACACCAGGGAGAAGACTCTGCCTACAAAGAAGCAGACATCCACTGTGGCAGCCTGTGATGTCACCCTGCCCACACAGCAAGACACCAGTTTTAGTGAAGGAATTGATTTAGGGACCAGAACCCCACACACTATCTTACTGATAGAAGGAGATGCTTTAACCCTGATGGGTGGCAAATCCTGGGAGCAGAGTGCAGCTAGAAGGAAAACACAGACAGGTCGGCTCCCTAGAGGCCACTGTGACCTAAGGGAGTTATGCAGGGACCTGATGACAAGAACAAAGCAAAACTTAGGACAGAATTATGGAATCCCTTTATCTCTTGCTTGACGTTTGCTTAAGCCTTCTGAAAAATATATGCGTTCATGTGATACTTTCTCTCTGTAGCCAATCATGAATTTACAACTGTAGTATGGACATACCAATGACCAATTACAAGCTGCCTTCTGATATTATGTTAACCTATATAAAGAAAAAGCTTTGTACAATAAATTGACACTTGGCTTGCATCAGGCCTCGTCCCGTCTCTCACATCGCAGCAGTTTAGTACTTACGTAGGGCTCTTCCCTTCAACAGCAATACCTGTCATTTTTGTAACACTATCCCTGAGCAGAGCTGATAAAAGCCTTCCCTTCCGAGATCCTCCTATAGATACCTTTCCTTCTCTCTTACCCACAAGTTACAGCAGGCTAAATAGACAACGGTATGTATCTTTACTAAAACTCACTCTCCCCTCTCAGTCTTCCCAAAACCATTTTTCTTCACTCACAAACAGAAAGCCCATACCCAAGGAGCTCTGATAAGTAGCTCCACTTTCATCATACCATGGATACAAAAAAATTACTGAAGAATGAGTAACGGTTTAACGTTAGCATTTTGTGTTTCAAATCTGCAAATCTACTTTGAATGCAGCTGAACCTCACTATGGCTTTAGCAAAGTCTAAGGGGGACTATGGCCTGTTACCTAAAAATCCAGGGAAACAGCATTTGGGCAGCCTGCCCATCCGTCTGATCTACTGGCCAGTTTTAACAGGATTACAGACATAGTTTACTGCTCACTACTCCACCCAGCTCATCGGATCTTCTATGGAGGAAGTTTTCAGCGTTCTTGGCCTTCATATATGCTCCAGATGGTTCTTTGGTAAAGCTTCCCAAAACCATTTTTGCCATCTAAATGTGCCAGAAGCAGACTCATGCAGAACTATTATTTCCAGGTTTAGCGAAAGACAAAAAAAAAAAATCATCAGGAAGAGTACAAACATGATTAAAGGTTGTAGCACAATAGTGATCATCTTTACTTTTTCTTCCTCCAATTCAAAGTTTTGCTGGTCCCTGGAGTAAAATGCAACTCAAACACTTCATTTTCTTTTTCCTACTATGCAAGCCAGAGAGGATTACAAGCAATAGCATAATATGCCCCAACTCTCCCCCCTTAAAAAAAAAAGGTAACTGAAACACAGAAGAATAACCACAGATACATACTTTGCAGAAACTTCCAAGAAAATCTGTTACATGGCTTCAGTGTGCAAGTACACTTAAAGAAGAGCTCAATATTAAAACATGTAAAATGATTGTCATTGCTATTCATTTCACTGTAGAAGATAATATAGTTGGCAAAACACTAGTAGCCTTTCACTAAATCCTCACCATTGCTGATTATCTTCTCATGTTTGCCATGTTTGCAGGTAGATTTCCAAAATATAATCATAATCTTTCCAGGGTTAGACTGGCCATCATGTAATGAAAGGCATAAAATTAGCCTTTTATCAGTCTGGCTTCACCACAAGACTGTTACTAATCTCCATGTGATGAGCTGAGTTGGTTAACATTTTCAAGAAACAAGTTTCATAGTTTGCCCTAGTATTCATGCACAGCTCCATCCATGTGCAGTTAGGTGGAGAATAAAGGGGAATTTAGGAATAAAAGGCAACACCATGAACTGACGCTGTGCACCCACCACCAAGAGCACATCAACCACACGGGATGCTGCTGACACCTGGAGCGGTGCAACAGCAATGCACATATTGATACTAAGTATGTCTTAAATAAACCAGAGAGAGCCAAGCTCACTCCTGTCTCAGTCACACAGAAAATCATACAACAAATGCACTGTAAGAGCTGATTGATTATAGCTCTCCCAACCAGCACAGTTTAGCCAGTTAGCCATATTTCAATTAAAGAAAACAGCCAACTGTTGCATGTCTTATTATCATACTAAAACAACTTGGCAACAATTAATAGCTACCTAATTCATAGAAATAGCTTTCATTATTTTTGAAACAGCTACTTTCTTTGATCATAATGACTAAGAGAAAAGAAACAGATGTTTCTGTTGCTAAGGAGACTGATAAAAATGAGAGAAAGCAAATATTTAGAATACTTTTTTTAAAAAAGGAAAATTTCTTCCACTTAGATTTAACTACTTGCTTTGTAACCAGCAGTACAGACAGCTACATAAACACCAGTGTTAATTCTCCTCCACTGCAATATATTCTGAATATTTATTCTGAGACAACACAGCACAAGAAACAAGGATGCCTCAACACATAAACCAGCATCTCCAAGTCTTGAGTAGCTGCAGATGCTCATTGACAAAAGCAGGTATCTGCATTAGTAGCTCCATTTCCTCTAAAGTGAGGGGAACTTACCTGCTTGTGAGATGTACCACATCACAGTCATGACAAAGCTAATATTTAAAAAAGAAAGAAGAAAGATGCAATTTTGCAAAACAAAAAAATACCTCTACCAGTAGGCAGACCGTTTTAATGTACATGTTCACATCACTGTAATTAACCTCATGTTCTATAAGCGTGGACCAGATTGCCAGGGGGGATAAAAGCTAGGTCAGTAAAGGCCTGTATGAAACAAAGCTGCTTCTGCTGCACATGTTCCAAAAGATAAGGTTATATCCATCTGCATTTAAAACAGGTGAGCAGGTGCTAGGTTAAAAAAAAAAAAAGAAAGAAATTTAAAAAATCCAGCTATATTGAATTTATCAAACCAAAAAGGTAATTTTAAATTATCCCGCTGAAACCTGTATTTTTAAAGTTAGTTATATTTGAGTTTTTTTATAGGTTCATGCAAGACTATAGCAGTCATTACTGCAGACATCGTGAAAAATGTTTATGTAAATGACAAATTTGTCACTGACTGTGCCTTGTATAAGGCAAAGGGAGACTGAGAATAAATAACAGGTTGAAGACAACTGGCAAACCACAACACTCCCTGCATACAACTTCAAATTTAAAAGAAGAATAAAAGTGTAAACCAAAAATTATTTCTGCTATGAATCTTCTTACTTCATATACCTACTGGAATTGCAACACTGCCACACTGCAGCATATTCTTGTCACTCTCCAATGCCCTACTGACATGTTATTCTATTGCATTATTAGCACCTTTGGAGGGCTCCCTATTACTCAAAACTGATTTATTCTTGCCAGGTATCTTGCTCACTCTAATATCGCATTTCCTGCAGTCAAAAGCAGCAATCTCCAGGATGACATCTGAGCCTGCTTTCAGGCTTATTGTAACTGATTCATGTCCCAACTTCAGAGGCAAATATATATAGCTGTCAGGTGGAGTACTTATGGTGGCAGCTCTTCGTGATACCAAAATGTTTGTGAGTGCTGAACATTCTGGTTTCTCACTGCGATGGCAGATTAGATCTATCTACTTCTGTTGTCATTCTGTAAAAGATGACTTTTTAAGATCCTATACAGACAGATATAGCTTGTTGACTAACGGTTAACTTGTGATTTGACCTCAGACTGATCCAGAATTAGAGCATATTTTATAATAGGCATTCAAAGATTAATAAACAAGTTTATACCTGCTACTTCTCTAAATACAAACAGCACAATGAAAAGTGAAAGGAAAACCTGGAGAAAAAGGTCTACCTGAAAAGAGTATTTTTCTTAAAGATTTTTCTTTTCTTTACATACACAAAAATAAGCTGTTTTTGAGAGCAAAGGCACTGACCTGCACCAGAATGACTGGAAGTGAAATGCAGCTTTAACCACTCATTCCTCACATGTCCTCTATTCCACCAAAAACATTTATCAGACACCTACACAGTCACATATCCTCAAACTCCAGTCACAAAGTAATTACTAACAGAGGGCTCCTTCCAAGAAGGATGCTGACTGCAAACCTTTTCCTTTTCATGAAGTAGCTATTAAATAGTTCAGCTCAGGATTCATCATCAAACATGAAGGGCTACATCAGTCTTGGGCACATGTAATTTCTTTTGAAATCACACCAAGTTTCCAGTAAAACTTCAGAATCAGTTCCACAAAGATCTAAAATTGCCAGTTCAGAGTTTTCAGCACAGAAAAGAATGGATAAAACATAAATAAAGGATAGATTACCAAGAGCACCACAGCTGGGATTTTGTGTTTTCCCTCACATCAGATATCCTTATTCAGTACTTGTAGCAGGTTACATGGCAGTATTTCATAGAGTGTCATCTGTGATGAGCTGTAACTCTCTTCTTAGGGTTCTCCAAGGACAGCCACAGAATGCCATCTCAGTGTTTCTAGTAAAGATCTGTCTCTTTCAACCTCACCTTGAGAAGCAGTCAGATGGTGAGCCTAAAATTTCCTTCAAGTTCCCATCCTAAGTCAGCCTACAGCATTTTCCCCCAACCCTTCCACCCACAGCCCCGTACTCTCATAGAAGCACAAAGATGAGCTCTCTTCTTAAAATTACAACAAATAGTTAGAAAAAAGTCCAAGCTCAAAAAAAAACGTGTTTTCTTCAGGTTCTGTTTGTTTAGTTGATTTTAGTTGGTTGGTTGTATTTTGTTGGTTGGCTGGTCTTTTTTTGGGAGGGGGCAAAGCTCTGTATTTTAGAGAAGTATATGAAAAATATACAAATTATACAACTTCACAGCATAGAATGTCAATTGGTTTTTGTAGAATTTGTACCTAACTCCAAGATAATCTTTATAAACCACTGAATAGTATCTTATCTGTTCATCGTCACTCAAATTTGCATGCTACATAGTAACCTGTCACAAGTCCAGGATTCCAAACACCAAGTTATGCTGGCCAGCACATTCTGTGATAATTCTGTGGCTTTTTACAACTAGTTTTTCTCATTATAGCGACTCAGCCATAACTACACTCCACTAAAAATATTTTAAGATATAGTCACATCCTTCCTTTTTTCTTTTTATTTTTTTTTTCATAAATCATCCTAGACTTACTGTTCTGCATGGAATATTCCCATCTTCCATCTATCTGACAAAGGTCTAAATTTATTCAAAATAAGATTCCATTTCTCATATATTCATGCAGGACTTGAGAAATGACAGTTCTTCAGTTGTATCCCAATACCAAATCTCGTGTCTTAAGAAATGCTGCTAAATAAATGTCTCTTTTAACAAGTATTTTGCAGTACTAAGGCCAATGTGTGGGCATATGTCCTGATAAATTTAAAGCTACCCCTAAAATTTAACAGCTTAAACTCCACTGATGTTCTACTAACCACCATAAAAAAATAAAGACAGAAATTAAAAGAAAGATTACCTTTTCTTTCTCAGAATACGTTTGAATAAAAGGAATTGGCAACAGACATAATTTGCCAAAGTGTGAGTACCAATTCTATTTCTGTAATCATCATTCATATTGCAATGATGCACTTTAATCAAATCTATATCCTTACTCTTTCATCGGGTTGAGCTATTGCTGATAATTCCAGGAAGCATCCATTTGAGTACATTCATTTAAAAAAAAAAATCAAAACAATTTTCTGATGCATTGTTTCTTACCTGGCATGCTGATTTTAGGTGAGTGGTGAGGAATGGTAGAACAACACTGTAGCAATTCTGATTTATTGGTTAGTTTATAATTTACTCTAAGTAAGTTTTATGCTTACACAAGATGGTATTCTACCTTTGCTGCCAAAACAGTTATGCAAGAGAAAAAAAAAATCAATAGCAGAAGTTACATTGGTTTAGTGGTTCCATTTCTGAGTGCAAATACTTTATTTATCAAGTTCTGAGTGTGAGTTTGTATCTTAGGAAATAAAAGCCACACTATTCAAAACCAAGTGTGCTAAAGTCATTGGAAAGGAAATAATTTGCTGTAGGGAAGGATAAGAGCATGCTTTAAAATGAAATTGTTTGCAAGACTACTTATTAGAGAATATAGACTTTTTCTTCACATCTATTGACTACTCTTTCAACAAAACAATAAAAGATACAAAGTGAGTTTACACAATCTCATGGAAGAGAATCCGTTCAATGGAAATGAACTTTGAGCATTTGCAGGAGGGTTGGGTTTCAGTGGCTGCATTTTCCTTGGCATTTTTGGTGGAGGATAGGGACAGGTAGGAGGAGATGGTGACAGAGGATGGGATGGGAGTGAGACTGTGAACACAGAACTACACTAGAAAGGGGACAGGATCCAGATAATTAAACTGCTATGAAAAGTGGTAAGCACAAGTACACTACAAATCACTTTTAAGCCTCACTGAAAGCACCTCTCAGGACCTGTCCGAAACTTGTTAGAAGACATAAAAGTGTGCAACTGGCAGATGCTGCCCTGGAATCTGGCAGAAACTATGACAACAAGATCTATAGGCTCAAACCCAGAGTATTAGTGTTGGTGATGGGTGCTGCCATTTAGAGAACTGATGAACATTTTGTATTATTTTGTACATTTTTGTTCTCTTGGAAAATCATTGGAAACTAACAAATGAACATGAGCCAGCAGGGTGCCTGGGTGGCCAGGAAGGCCAATGGCATCCTGGCCTGTATCAGGAATAGTGTAGCCAGCAGGACAAGGGAGGTTATTCTTCCCCTGTACTCAGCCCTGGTCAGGCCACACCTTGAGTACTGTGTCCAGTTCTGGGCTCCTCAATTCAAGAGAGATGTTGAAGTACTGGAACGTGTCCAGAAAAGGGCAACGAAGCTGGTGAGGGGCCTGGAACACAAACCCTATGAGGAGAGGCTGAGGGAGCTGGGACTGTTTAGCCTGGAGAAGAGGAGGCTTAGGGGTGACCTCATTGCTGTCTACAACTACCTGAGGGGAGGTTGTAGCCAGGTGGGGATTGGTCTCTTCTCCCAGGCAACCAGCAGCAGAACAAGGGGACACAGTCTCAAGTTGTGCCAGGGGAGGTATAGGCTGGATATTAGGAGGAAGTTCTTCACAGAGAGGGTGATTGCCCATTGGAATGGGCTTCCCAGGGAGGTGGTGGAGTCACCATCACTGGAGATGTTCAAGAAAAGATTGGATGAGGCACTTAGTGCTATGATCTAGTTGATTGCTTAGGCCTGGGTGATCGGTTGGACTGGATGATCTTGGAGGTCTATTCCAACCTGGTTGATTCTATGATTCTATGATTAAATCAAACATGGTGGAGAGGTATTTAAGCCTGGCAGTAAAGAGAGAACTGCTGCAGCAATTTCCTCTAAGTAGTTTTGATAATTCATATGGAAGTTTTTCAAACTGTTTTAGACAGAGTGGCAGCCCTAAAGGTGCAAAAAATTTTGCATCCTCCAGACCCAGGACTTAGAAGAGAACTGAAGATAGCAGTGGTTGAGAGGCTGTTTTCTTCCCACTCCCACAGAAGAAAGGAATTTACAGTCAAGATGCATAAATCTAAGAAAACTAAGAAAATTTCTCCCTTGACGATAAGTCCAGGAGGGTTTTGTTGAAGAACCTAAACTTGTTCTTTCTTTAAGGTAGTTTCTAAAGGCTTTGATCCACCATGATAGAATGATAGCAGACGTCGTTGAAAAGAAAACAAATACAACCACAAAAAAAAAAAGCAAACCTAACAAATATACTGAAACACTGAAGTTATAGCAATGGCCTCTGAATTACTCAGTGGATGTTTGAGAAGGACACAATGGAGGGAAATATGTCTCAGAATTTGTTTGGGAACTGATGGTGAGTCTTTGTCGGTTGCATAAAGAACAACAAATCAAAAGGCAGAAAGGGGCAGTGCTGAGAGGCTGGGCAAACAACACAAAAAGTAAATGAGAAGTTACCAACACTAATGGATCACACCAACAAATCCACAGGAACAGAAATTTAATGAAGGATAAAAAGATCGAGACAGTACTGGTTTACCACTGCAAGCTCAAGAGTGGAGCCTACAACAGGCTGCAAACAAGAGAAGTCACCAGCACTAGGGACAGAAACCTGGACAAATTCCCAACCCTAAACCCACAGGTAAGGAAAATTCGTTGTGACATGTAAACACAGAACATCTCCCAAAATCCCAAAGCCTCCAAAATAGAACTCCAAATCAGATGTGTGCTGTGTGCGATCTTGTTCGTGGTTATTGTGTTCTTCACCTGTCTCCTGGGGGTCTGTGAAGACTCCTGTCTAAGCTGGACAAATTGGTGGAAAACCTCGGAAGCAACTGCTTCACTGTGAAGGAAGGCTCTGCTCCTCACTAACATCACATCATTAAGGTCTCTTGTCCTAGCATGTGTTTTGACTCATAGCAAACTGCCACAGCCATACAATGGGGAGCAGTAGGAAGGATTTTTTTTTTCCCCTCTGTATTTGAAAATCCTTCCTGGCCTCAGTATTTTTTCAGAGCAGTGTAAAAAAGCAAATTTAGGATCTAGTCACCACTGACAAAAGTTTAAATGGGCACATTTTCAACTTCAGTTACTGCAGAGAATTATGAATGTGATTTCATATCCGGCTTTGCTCCTGACTTGCTGTGTGACTTTGGGAGATCACTTGGTGTTATGCTGGTTCTTTTGTAAAAAAACAATCAGTAAAACCAAACAAACCAAGACTACCTTAGGGGGTTTGGAGATTGAGTTATCAGTTGCTTTGAAATTTTCACGGAGGACCTAATTTCTGCAACCTTTTCCTGACAAACTGCAGTGAGACACAGAGTGAAAGCTTCTGCACCGACATCTTTTATCACTCTCCAGGAATTTGGTATGAGAAGTACTTGCCCATCTGAACTTTTGAATTAGTTTACAGACACATTTATAATAGTAAAAACTATTTTCAGGAATCACTTATTGCATTTTTCTAACAGACGATCACTTATTTTTAATTTTCTATGGGAACTGATCAAGTGAAGGTTCTATTTCCTTCACTCTTAATCCACTCTGAAGCAAGACAGCCTCCTTCCTCTGCTGCACATGCTGGGGTGAGTGTATCACTGGATGTAATTACGTGAAATCCCAGGGTCTACCTACAGCATTCTTTACATTATGGGGTGTCTTACGAGCACTGAGAGAAACCACAAAAGTGCAGATAATTTGAAATGCTTTTCTCTTTATCTTTTATTTGCACAGCACATATTACAGGATATGCAGATTTACAATGTGCCACTGTAGCCAAGAAGGCCAAAGGTGTTCTGGGATGCATTCATCAGGTCAAGGGATCTTCTTGTCCCCCTCTACTCTGCTGCCCAGAGTGGTCTCCTTCCCTGGAGACTTCCAAAATCCACTTAGATGTGTTGCTGTGAAACTTGATCTAGGCATACCTGTATTAGCAGGGGGGTGGACTAGATGATCTCCAGAGGTCCCTTCCAACCCCTACCATTCTGTGATTCTAGGATTTACAACTTTACGATACACAGCCATTCATACTAACTAAGTAGTTTTTGCTCTGTTAAGAACTTGAATAAAAAGCCCACTTGAGCAAAGCAAAATTTCTCTTGATGCCAGGGGCAGTAAATTCCTAACTTCCTTATTTGATCCTGAATTTGCCAGAACGGGCAACTCCAGCAAAGGAAAATTCAGGTAGTTAGAAAAAAAGGCATATTTCTCTTTGTGAAGCATTCTGAAGTAATTCAGCAGAGCTGGGAAAGCCTGGAGTAGATTCACTAAAGGAAAGTGCTGAGAAAAATTGCTTTCCTCTATAAAAACACTTTCCTGCAGAGATCTTTCTAGGCATTTTTCAAGCACAGACGAAGCACTTCAGTTGACAGTATAAATACATCTCAGAGCAAAACAAGATACAAAACTGAAGTTGTGAGTACTCACTGAAAGCGGAGGTCAGCAATGCTCTATTTTGCAGTCGTTATAGGTTGTGTCTTTAGCTCATCAGGTGAGAGAGAATTCTTAATACACGGGGCAATGAAAAGGAAGAAGGATCTGTCAGGAAGGAAAAATGTATAACTTTCAGGAAAAAAGTAACTGTAAAATACTAGTACGCAAAGACTTTGAAAGTATTTCAATAACATCATCTACCCAATCTAGGATGAAAAAGCAATCTTCTAGATGCATCTTTCCTTACACCTCTCATTTTCCCTCCTCCGCCATGCATTGAAGTTGAAAACCAAGTAATGAGATTGCTTTGTCACTTAATATTTATGCTACTAAAATTAGCAGACAGGAATGGATCATGTCCTCTCTACTCAGTACCCAAAGAAAGACATAGCATTCCTCAACTTTTTTTGATGAAGACATTTGTTGCTCCAGATGTCTTCATTGTGAAAAGTTTATTTTCGAGTACTCTTAGATATCAGCACTTCACAGACCACCTGTTGCTTCCTCTGTCAATTTTTCTTCTCTTTCTCACTATGCAATACTTTATACTACCTGTTGGTTTCCACATTTTCTTCAGAATTTTCATTATCCTCAAAAGTAGGTTTGGAAAGGAAAAATGACCTTACATGTCCACAGTCTCACCAACTGATTTATTTTTCATCTGGTCAATGAAATGATCTAGATAAAGCCACAACTACTTGTTAAGATGAGTTGGAAAAAAAAAAAAAAAAAAAAAACAAGTTTCACTTTGCATTATGAAACTGAAAAATAAGAAATAGCAGTGAAGAAGTGATTGGTCGTGCTGCCAAAGACATTCACACAGCTGATAGCCACCTACTCAAAAAAAAAAAACAAAAACACCACAGGCTGGAGGTGGGAGCAGACTAGCAAGCCATCAACATGAGAGCCAAATGTTTCATAAACACATATAAAAGCCCTATAAAGACAATCTAATGTCTTCCATTTTTAAACAAAATGAAAAATGCAACTTTTAAGCAATTTGCTTTTAACATTGAAAGTATTTAATTCTGCCAGCTTTATCTATTGCATTTAGTGAGCTTAAATTAATGGTACTTATTTCTGGTTAAAAAAGAAGCTTGATGTACTAGCACTACTTAACTGCTGAGGTCTGTCTCCCTGGAAATGAATAGACATAATTGTATTTCAGGCCAACAACTTTCCATAAAGCATCAATTATTTAAATAAGACAAAGAATTCGATACACACTGTACATTTGCATGATGTAAAATCTTTAAGGCCAGAATCATGGCATAAGATCTTCTAAGCATATGAATCAATGTGAAAAAACCCAGTGTTTATAATTCACAAATATGAAAGCTGAAACACAGATAACCTCACTAATTAGGGGTTGGAATGCAGTCTTTACTTTCATAATCTCCTATTTTCACTATTACACTTACTGTCTTTTGTGCAACCCTATCAACCTATTCATCAATGCAAATTAAACTTCTATTACATACCTCCTGCTTTGGCAATTCAGTGCCATTTACTGTCCTTGCTTAAAATTGCCAATTCTTTTATACCTCCCCTGTTTGTACATCACTATTTTTGGAATTGCTGAATTTGGAACAGAAATATTGGTAAAAGAAGCATCAGGTTACACTGAGATACCAGTGCTGATAATCTCCCAAGAAAAAGAACAGTAAGCAAATTGTGAGAGCCAAAGTCTGCCTCAAGTCAGATTCATGCAGACAGCGGTAACCAGATGTGCAGAATCATCTTTTAATCCTGAAGAAAGATCATCTCGTATAAATTCTTAAAACATGATTATGGGCAGCTGTTGAATAACAAAGACACATGGCCACTCCCAGCTAAAGCTGAAAGTATTTCAACTTCAAAAGGTAAACTGGAACAGACAGCACTGCGGCTCAGCCCCTCACACACCTCACTGCCAAGAAGCTACTGCTAGGAACCCCACCATGCACCCCACCTCTTTTTGACTCTTGTGCTGCTGTTATCAGGTCTTCTCAAGTAACGATTAGTAGGGAAGATACAGAAGATGATGAAAAAATTACTTTAAAAGCCTTAAGTAAACATAGAGTTTTACAAACACAGTGGAGGTTTAAAAGCATTTGATTTTCTTTCTCCTTTGACACTGAAAAATGCTGTAGTGATAAAATTAACTGCTTTCAGTTTCACTTTGGCCTGTTTTACTGTAAGAGGGCCAAGAACAATGAAAGAGTCTAGCTATAATTGAATTAAAAAACAAACAAACAAAACCCCACAAAAACTCAACCTAAATACACGTAACAAGTTAATTACCAAAAATAAAAACAAGATTCATGCTTCATTATAGGGCTTTCCAGTAAGGCACTTGTTACCAAGGCTGGCTCAAAATGCAATCTGACACATTCAAATGTCTTTCTAAATTCTAATGAATAATTTTTTACTTTGATGTGCAGTTCTCCAAGAGCACAGGTGAAAAACTTTTATAGACATCTGCTAGCATAAACGAGTAAGCAAAACGAAGCAAGAAGCAAAACCAGACCAGGTGGAGTTGTTCCTTTCAGACTTCTCTTATAATAATAAGCACCAGATTCTTTAAAAACAACTTCAGCAGATACTACCCAACCAGCAGAAAACCTGAGTAAAATCTTTTTCGGAGAAGTCATATCCCAGCACTGGCCTGTGACTGACTCCTAGCATTTCTGTAGATTCTCACTCTCTCTTCTAATTTATTAACATCTAATGAGGAGAGATGATTATTTCCTAAGCAGCAGGAGGAACGGGGCAATACCAGCCTCGTACCTGGAAAAGCAGCTATTTGCTCCACAGCCATACTGCAAGTTTAAATAAAACTGTCATCAAACAGTCATTTCATTGGGGAAGATTAATGAGAAATAAGTCTGCATTGAAAATAAAGCTTAAAAGTGTTATTTTGCCAGTTTCGTTGTTGCTAATTGCAGCAATGCTAATTAGCATTGTTGCTAATGGCAGAGGCTGCAGGGTGGGCTGTGTGAGGAGAGGCCGAAGCTGCCTGGTGCCGGGCACAGCCAGCTCTAACCGGTTCCAGCCAGATCCACCAGAGACCCACCACCAGAACTTTTCTCAACCTCAGTGAAGATGAGGCACTGTAAAGATCTGTAGCTCCAGTAGGTGCCAGCTGGTACAAACACCCAACACACTCAGGCCACGGTCTACGCTGCTGCTTCACTTTCAGCTCCTACCAGCAGTGCCAGTAACCGCAGTAACAGCGTCCCTAACAAGAGCATAAAGGGAGTTAATTGGGCATAAAGAAAAGTTGTAAATTACTTTGAGAGCCACTGGAGTAACTGATACAAAAATCCATAAATTTACTATATGCTGCCTGACCTGTTCCTCAGAGAGTGCCCTGCCAGTACCGTTGAGATGTTACCTATAAGCAGTCATACGCTTACAAACTTTGAGCGAGGATTTGGCACACTCCATGCTGTTGCATGCCTTGCCCTTGTTAATGATTAATTAATGAGCTGTGTTTCTTAGCTGAAGGTTATAGATTGCACATGCAGTAATGACAGAAATGGAGTATCACAGCTGCAAGCATATAAAAGCCAGGGAACTGCAAAATCTACATAACAGACAATTTGTATTTGGTCTTGGCTGGCACATACTTTACGTTGCAGTCTAGTATTAATTAAGTACTTTTTTTCTTTAGTTACTAGATCATTTAGTGGAAGGCAATCAACCACTGATTTCCTCCTCATTTTTGAAACTGCTGGCCCCCAGCATGGCCACACTGGCATGCCCAGTGACACGCAGCACTAAGCATTCAATGCTCACCGCACCCGAGAGGCCACTATTTCCATTTAATTGTCTGGGATCTTGGCCCTGGAAGATAGGAAAACTAATACTACATGCCCAGTTTTCATAGCACTTCACATTATACAACACTTTTCATGCTTCAGGCTCTGCGTGTCTTCAGCTGTAAACTAAGAATTATAAATATTTTTATAACTTAAGGTAACCAGTAAATAAGGAACAAGTAAGCATTTAAGGACTGAAAACGTGTCAGGTGAAGGGACAAATAGATTCATTTCAATAATCTGGAGAGTGAAGAACAAGCCAGTTGTGAAGAATTCATTCATTTCTTAAAAGGAAGACAAACAAGTTAGAAGGAGAAAGCAAAGTGTCTGAGTAAGATTCAAGGAAGTCACTCTGGTGGTGTGCAGGAGGACAGTGAAAAACACACTGTAGGCTATGCCCACCACAGCCTGTGACTCAGTAAAGTCTCAATTCTCCATGACCAACAAGAAAAGAACTATCTCTTGATATTTAGTTTTGGTTTAGTTTTTTCTGTTTGAAGTAGCTCAACTAAGCAAAACAGTCATCAGTGTCACTGCAGAATACAGACTGCACCATAAACCTAAGCAACTACTAAAATGTGCAGTGCTGGTGTATCTACATGCAGACATAAACTCCACCACAAGCAGCATGACTCAAGTGAGTCCAAGGGATTGAGTGAAATGGTATAAACAAACAGCAAAATAGATAACAACCAGAGAAAATGAATCAGGAGTTTCACTTGTAAGCATGAAAATAAATATAAGACTGTATTTACCATTACTTTGCACTGAGAGTTTCCAATTACAAAGGATAAAAACAAATTAAGAAAATAATTAATCACACAGTGAAAATGCCAGAATATTGTTAACTTTCAGAACTACTGCATAAGTTCAAAGACTGGCATCATGGTAACCAGATTCAAACAGGAGTAGACAGTTATTTAGGTGAAGCCACAAACATCAGGGGAGAGGAAACGGAAGAGATGGATAATCCCATTAGGCCAGACACAGCTCACCTAAGGATGAAAGGAACTGAGGCTACCTGAAAGTGAAGGAAACATCAGCAGGGGAAGGACAAGACCTGTTTCTGTCAGCCTTTTAGTGATGCTAGGAGCAGCAGCTGGCTCACATTTATGGCTGGTCAACACCTGAAAAGGATCTGCAGCCTTGATAACACACCCTGCAAATAAAGACCTCCTCTTTCCTTTACGTTGCACCAGCAGCTAATAGAGGCACTCAAAGCAGCTTCAAGCATTAGGAAACATTTTTGTGGTGGGATAAAGGAAAGTGCAACTATTCACAGCACTATCACCAGGCACTACTGGAAGTACAAGTGTAATTTGCTCTGGATATTTATTGAAAACTTAGCATTCCAATAAATGAAGAACAGTATTTTATGAAAAATCAATAGTAATTGCAATTCCAAAGTGTCTTCAGATAAGAGTTATTATTTACACACCTACTGAGCTACCCGGCATATTGTCTCTTTAAAAGGGATGAATAAAGTAACTCCAGGACAGTCTCTCATTCAGAGACATAAGTGTGTGAATAAATATCTATATCTGTATTTTTTTCCAGAGGGATACTCACATACACCTCTCTATATATGAAGAGCAGCTGAGTTGCTAAAGGCATGTGCACTTGAAAGCCAGGATAAGAATGCCTCTGTTTACCTCATCTTGCACAGGTATACATTCCTAGAAACCGTCTAGACCACAACAAGAATACCACGATTCACAGCTCTTTACGTTAAATGGTCTAAGTGCCTGTGTGCTTTGATCAGATCTGAAGAGAATAAGCACTATGGCAGTGATCATTTTCCCCTCACCTGTCTGGGTGCTCAGGAGGAAAACATTCCCTCCCAAAGCCACAGGGCACATCAGTCTCTTCGTCCCACCCTGTGTACAGCACTGAAAACAGCAATACAGCAAACAGTGGGCCCTGCACTTAACGAATTCCCCTTTGACAAAATCATACCACTCAGAGGAAAGGACACCACAGAGAAAGCTGCCAGGTATGTTATCCCAACCTCTCTGATTCTTTCCATACAAAAACAAGAGGACATCAAATAGAACTAGCAGTAGTCTGTTTCAAAACATTATTTTTTGACTTCTGCCCCCCTCCTTAGAAAAGGTGGCTCTTTACACAGCAAATGCACATTTGCTGGGGAGGCCACAGGTTTACAAGGATCTAAGCAAAGGCAAGAAAGATCCACAGAAGAGAACCCCACTGAGATTTCCCATGCAGCTGAGACCACATCCAGCTCAGGAAGCCCAGGGACCAAAAGGGCTGAAAGCCTGGGAAAGAGTAAGTGGCATTTCAATTATGATTGCCTCTTTTACTGTCCCCAGGTATCCACTTACAGCCATCGATCTAAACCAGTATGGCCTAGATTCTATTTCTTGTTCCTTCTAGCATCTCGTATACTTCTGGGCCAGAGAATAAAAAAATAATTATTTGGATTGATACCCACCCAGCTCATCTTGATAATGATTTTGCACTGGCAAATAAGAAATTGTATTTACACCTTTCTCCAGACTATTAATCCAATCACAGAATACTAAATCAGTGCATCAAACTCTATGTATTAACTTACATATTTTGCACCGCAGGATGGTATGGCTTAGAAACAAAGAATCAAGCAACAGAATTAAACAAAACAGGCATTACGAGATTCTAATCCCCTTCAGCAAACAGAAAAACCCACACAGTTCACAATTGCTTTCTCACCTTTCATGATTTCAGTAGATCCTCTTTTTTTAATTATGGATAGCAGCCACTCTGGTTTACTAAATGGCACAAACACCACACATTGCCAAGAAGGGTTTCACCTGTAAATACCTTCTCTACTGTGTACAGTATTAGTCATCCATGAGCAGCAATGGCTGTCGGAGAGCAATGTAGCACCTTGGTGCTGATACATTGCTGTTAATGAGCGTAAACCGCTTTGCACTGAGCTGTATTGTTAGGAAGTGTGAAAAGCTGGAAGGAATATTTCACTCCTCTATGTTTATCCATATTGAAAATATCTAAAATGGCCAGGAACTGCCTTGATACCCTCCTGAAGGGTGAGTTGCGTTATAGCAAAACTACTGTAATGAAATTTTCCCATCTCTAAGTGTAGCACTGCTCTAATGAAACAGTGACATAAAACCACATGGTTGGTTAATTTGTGACACAAAATAAAAGGACAGCTGAGTGGCAAGCCAGAACTGTCATTTGAAATCAGGGCATATGACAAGAGTAATGTGATTTGAAATTCAGATTTATATTGAGCCTCATTAAGCACTTTTGAGAAATGCATACATCTTTTGATTTGGTCCTTTTTTAAAAACCTAATTACCTTTACAGAATGATGTACATAAATACATAAAAATACAGTATTTCTAAATCATACCCTATTTTAATATTACATTTTTTTCAACTCCTATCATTTCTCAGCTATGAAAGCAAAAAAGCAAAGAGCCATCACATTTCATTTAAAAAAAAAGAAAAAACAAAACAATAATAAAAAAATGTGGCATATGTACTAGATGTTGCTTCCAAAATAATTGCAAAGTATGCAGCACCAAATATTCAGAGAATTCAGAAGCAGGTTGCCAGTTGCCTTTTAGGTAAGAGTTATATTTATCATAGGACCGAAGCCAATTTACATTTAGAAACTGTAATTTAAATACAGATTTGTATTTTTAATGAATGTCCTTTTTATTATTTCTAGCCCTTGCCTCTCTCAATACCTGTCAACTCCTTAGTTTAGGGCATAAGCCAAGACCTTGACATAACACAGCAACATAGCTTGTGTATCTGGAAATGCTTATCACTAGTCCCTCATTAACAGAAATAATTTCATTTGGTCATTAGCTCCTGAAGAGCCATGCATACATTCTTTGCCAGCACAAGATTCAGTGACTGTGGTTTATTTATTTGCAAAAAATGTCTGCTCAGTCTATTTACATGGTAATCATTACAGTCTAAGAATCCCTTTTTTTTAAAATGTATTTACTAATACATTTTTTTTAAATGTATTTACTAATACATTAAAAAAAAACAAAACCAAAACCAAACACAAAACAAAAAACCTGGTTGGTTCATTGGTGTTTGTTAGGTTTTTTTTTTTTTTTTTTTATTTTCAACACACCCTTGGGAAAGCAACGCATAGAGAAAGCAACTTTATA
The DNA here is from genome assembly GCF_027791375.1 of Indicator indicator. Classification (NCBI taxonomy): domain Eukaryota; kingdom Metazoa; phylum Chordata; class Aves; order Piciformes; family Indicatoridae; genus Indicator; species Indicator indicator. The sequence goes on from NC_072027.1 coordinate 15,283,542, forward strand.
CTCACCAGGAGATTTGGCACTGTGAAGCTAAGCAAAAAGCTATCTTGCCAAGCACAGTATAATTATTGTGCTCCCAGATATTTCTATTGCCAGTGCTCTGCACTGAGCAAATGGGCCAATTTCCAAACTTGTAGACATTTTCACTACATACACATCGATAAATATGCTGTACATGCTTTCATTTTTACGAAGCACAGAAAAGACTCAATGCAACAAATGAGCTTAAAGGCCTCAACTGAGAGTACTGGTGTTCAGATTCCAAGTACTGGATAGCACCTAAGTGAGCATAAACACTCAGGATTTTCAGGTATTAAGAGCTAAGGCAGTGTGAAGCTATACATAACCACTGAAAGAAGTAGAACTTAAATGGACACTGATTGCTCCTAGCTTTGCTAATTTAACAGTAATTGGAAAGAAGTTTGAATGATTTCCCCTTTACAATGAAAATGGTAATCTCAAATATCCACATATACACTGGCAGGCCAACTTTTAGGTGGCAAATCTCTGGAAAACATAACTAGTACTTAAATTCCAGAGAACGCAATTTCATATGACCTTCTGAAAACTGTATGTTGCAAAAAAGAACAGTAGGAGTTGCACCTAGGCAGTCAGTAATCCACAACAAATACTGCTGATGTAAAAACCTGTGAAGTACAAAGTACAATGGCTAATCATTTGTAATATGATACCACAAAAAAAAAAAAACAAAAAACCAAAAAACCTGCATGGTACCTTCTGTAGCTATGACTCTCAAATTCTGTCAGAGTACCTGCTGGGTTTAAGTTTCTAAAATATTTTCTACATTATCATGCTGCTTGCAAAGAATCCTGAAGAAACCATCTTGAGGACAGACTGTCACCGAACTTCTATTCTCACACAGTGATGCTGAGCATTCCAGATTTTTTACACCTTTCCCTGGTGTAAAGGAAGGAAATTTTCACATGTAGGCTATTATTCAGAACTTTTCTTACCCAAGTAAGAATCTTTATTCTGTGACATTTACTCCTAAATACTATGATGGCCAAATTGTATTCAGGACACATTTGTGCATCACACACGCTTGTGTGTATTGCAACATGACGGAAGGCTGAGGGCTGGGACTGCTCAGCCTGAAGCAGAGACGGCTCAGGAGAGATCTCACCCATGTGCACATATCGCTGAAGGCAAGGTGTAACTGACAAGAGCCCACTGACAGGACAGGAAGAAAGGGGCACAAACTGAGGCATAGGCCATCTTAGTTAAATGCTGCTTTCCAGAACAGGTGGTCAAACACTGGAATAGGCTGCTCAGAGAGGCTGTGGTGTCTGCTTCAGTGGAGATATTAAAAACTCAGCTGAAGACAATTCTGAGCAACCTGTTCTGTTTGACCTGGCTTAAGCAGGGAGTCCAGAGGGACTGTGAAAGTAGGAGAAACTGGTATGACTCCAGAAGTTCCTTTCGGCCTCATATTATTTATATCTCGGTATCTTTTATATGCTGTAATAACAATCTGTTACTTTTCTTTTTTGAAGTTAGAGTTTTTTTTATTCATCCTCCTCTTTTTGATATGTTAAAGGCAATCATTTCATACTGTTCTCAAGCACAAGATCTAGGAGCATATTAATGAAAGTTGCATATATGCCCTTGAAAATAATAAGGGGCTAAGCACTCCTTTCCTGAGCTGAGCTTGCTTTCTATCTATTTAACAATATTGCAACAAGGGTGGCAACCATTGCATTTGATTTGAGAAACAAGAAAGCAAGATAGGTAAAGAGAAACAGTTTACCAAAACCAAACTGAAATTAGTCTAACAAAAATCAATCACTGGAAAAGGAGGAGGCAATAAAGACTTTTAATATCTGTTGATCCATTTCTATGAAATTTAACAGCGGGCAGTGTTCCTGAAGACATTAAATTCCCTTGAGCACTGAGAAAATCTGTCAGATAGTAAAACAAGAGATTGGAATTAGCATCATCTCTGAGAAGAGAAACCTGAAGCTAATAACTGTTTACTAGCAGACCACCTGCCACTCAGGCACCTGCGTCACCCAGAGCCAGGCAAAAGTACTGCTGATGATTACAGAGGGCAGGAGGAAACTGCTGAAGGTATTGCAGGGAGATTTAAAGGATGGAGGAACACGGTAACTGGCATTATTGCAGGGGAAAAAGGACAAGGGGAAGATCATAGGAAATACAGGCAGACAGAAACTAAAAATTCTTCTGGTGGGACGGTTGCTGAGATGAGGGATGAATGGCAAAAATCTGCAGGCAGTGAAGCTTCATTAGTCCCACTAATCACAGACCAATTTGTTTACAGGAAAGTATTTTAGTTTGTTTGTTGTTTGCCTTACAAGGATGAACAGGTGTCTTAATATATTCTGTATGTGGAGTAACAGAGGAACAGCCAATACTAAGAGCACTCTGTTCAGGTTCAATTTATAAATGGAAAAGTGATTCTGCATTCAACAGGAAGGATAAAAATGGTATCCTGCTGTTCACAGTGGGAGACAGAATTTAAATATCCTGTAATATAATTTGGTACATCACCACATGTCAGGCTTGACTTTCCTAATTTACACCAGTAAGTTCTCACACACGAATAAATCTTTTCAATTCAAGGCGGTAACTTCTGATTTACACCAGGGCAAATGGAAGAGCATGAGGCCCTTCTTATATTAATAAAATTTGTCATCTGCTGTTAAACACATTAATGGCAGATATAATCATACATTAGCATCGTCTTACAAGATAACAATATCAGCACAGGACTGAAAGAGGAAATAGATTACTATTTGCTGTGAAGTCATTTACACCATCATTCACAAAAATCAATTAACAGGTAGCAATGTTCTCCAATTTCAGTTGCTCTTTAATTAAAAGAATAAATCAAACCACAACTAAAAAGAAGTCAGAAGCACTCACTTTGGGGAAACTGTAAAGGATGGCTTTAACTTACGCTATTCCATTCAATTTTAGATGACAAAAGGTCACAACAAAGGTATCATTCCTTTCAGTACATTTACACCTTAAACAGTACAGGGGAACACGTTTTTACCTTCAGTTCCCAAATTCTTCCATGGTACAATGGCGATTTGCCACAGATTTGTAGAAGACAATGCCAACAAATCACCAATCATAATGCAAATACTCCGGACTACATGATTCTCCTGAACATTCCCTTCTCACACAGCACATTTAAACGTATTTGGGGAACAGCTTTCAGCACCCCTCTGACTTCCAAGCTGAAGTGCCCTCTGCTGGCCACGATTGCAGGTGTCTTGGCTCACACATTTCATAGGTAATGGGTTTTAAACACAAAACGTCGTTAGGAGAGGGCACATAGACTGCTGCAAAGGCAAATAATTGAATTGTTGACAATTAGTTTCCTTTTGCACCAGGATAATCTGAACTTGGGAAAATTGGTTTAAAATTCTGCACCAAAAAATGAAACTTTGCTGGCATTGCTCAGATGTTTTACTTCTGCGGCTAGATGACAGGAAGAGAAATAAACAAGAAAAAATGAAGCAGGAGCAATGCTAAGGAACACCAAGAGAGCTAAGAACCACAATTAAAACTTAAAATTGATCTCAGGCTGACCCTATACATCTTTTGTTATCCTTACCATTAACATTAGTTAGACCTCTATCGTAAAACAAGTATCATCCTTCAAAGGGCAGGTGAAGAAATCCACTGTTATGCTTCCTAACTGAAGGAACTGATAAAGGACATCAAGTATTAAGATGCATCTAGATCATTAAGTCTTTGTCTACAAAGATATTTCATCATTACCAGTTACTTTTCTCTGTTAGAAAACATTTATTCCGTTCACATTTAACATAGAACTCAAGCTCTAGAAAAACCTAACTTTCAGTGTTTTGCTAAAAAGCATTTGCCAGAGCAGTTTGAGGATTATTAGGATAAATTTATCTTCTACTGTATCACATTAACTTTAATGTCATCAGTAAAAGTGGGGGAAGGCAGGGGGAGGTGGATAGCCAAGCTTAGCAAAAGTTTAGCCAAAATACAGACCCTGGCTTTCAACCAGATGCCAATAGCTCCAAGCTTTCTGGAGGAACAGAATCAGGCCACACATCTGTGATGCTACCATCCAGTAAATCCATTTTTTTTTTAAAATGTAGCCATAAAGCAAGGTCAAAGTTATGCTTCCACATCACTTAAATGACTTTGAAATAATGACAAGATGAAGAGGTACCCTTCATTTTTCTGTGCAGTTGAGACATATACATACCAAAACCACTGCTTTTAGTTCTGCTGTTGTAGCAATAGGTGGCACTGTCAAATATCACTTTCAGAAGTATCTATTTTGCACCACATTGTCCTATATTCAAGTATAACATCTGCAGGGAAATGTGGTGAACGTTATTTTCCTTCCTGCTTTCCTTAAGCAGAAGAGAAAATACATCTGACAGTTGTTTTGTTTTCGGTTTTAAACTGTAACAATGCTCAAACACAGCTTCACAACAGTTAGAAACTCAATAGAAATCTGTTATCATTTTGAAGAGTATGCTACTTTAGGCAAATGGCAAGCAGATAAACACGCCACATGCTCTGGCAATCTGCACAATAATATAAAAAAAATTAAAATCGCTCTTTTAAAATAGGTATTCTTTCAGCACTTTCAGCTACCTCCTTGTGACTCGTTTTAAAATACATAATCTAATTTTCCCTTCACTTTCCATGTTTTTCCATATTTGTAGATAATATACATGGTTGGCAAGTAACACATCTTAGCTTTCAAAATAAGCACTTTGCTACTCTCCTCCTTCAGCTTTTGACCATCTCTCTTTCTTCTAAACTCACCAGTTTCATTCTCTGGGCAACATTCACCCTTACATGCTGCCCTCTTCCTTTCTCCCACTAGTGGTATGCTGGCTCTGCAGTACTGATTTCAAAAGACACTTAACAGCTGCAACACAGAATCAGAACCCTGAGCCCAGTATTTACAAGGCTGCTCATGTACGTAATAATGTTTTTGAGATTTGCTGCTTCTCCTGTCTGGTTTTTGAAGATCCAACTCCAATATAGCTTGCTTCTCACCTAGAGGATATCCTGCATAGGACAGAACTGTAGAATTGTCTTGGATTTTAACTTCTTTTGTTTCAAAGTAAAATGCACTGAAAGGAGACAAACAACTTGTTTGTCTCAAAGCAAGGAAAGAATCAAACACCAAAGTCTGCTCTTATGTCTTTTGATTATGATGGCAAAAGCATTAATCACAGAATCAGAGAATGCCAGGTTGGAAGGGACCCCAAGGATCATTCAGAACAACCATTCTAGGTGATAATGTAGTTAAAATGAGATGGCCCAGCACCCTGTCAAGCTAGGTCTTAGAACCATCCAATGTATGGGAATCCACTGCTTCCCCTGGGAGATGATTCCGATCTCTAACTGTTCTCATTGTGAAAAATATTGTTTTGGACTTCAATGGGAACTTGTCCCCATTACCCCTTGTCTTTTCTGTAGGACTCCTTGTAAAATGGAAGTCTCCATCCTCGTGGTAGCCACTCTGTATGTACTGGTCCATGGTAATAAGGTCTCCCCCAAGCCTTCTCAAGGATGAACAAACCCAGTTCAGTAAATCAGTCTTAAAATGACTACATGCCATTAGGCAACCTTTAACTCCTTCTCCACAGACCAGCCGCATCCCTGCAACTTCACAGCACTTTCTAATGCAAAGCATGCCCAGACTCCACTGACAGTGCACTGACACGACTTGCTTCACTCTCCATTGTCCACTGTCCTCAGCTGTTCATTATCTTCACTGCTGTTCCTACAGAATAATGACACACTTGGCCTCAGCCTGTGACTAACACGTTTTGCTACAGGGCTTCTTTTAATTGAAACACATAGCATATACTTTCCATTTGGGAGCAACGAGCAAACATTTAGTACAGAACTTACTTGCTTCCCCAACTGGCAGAAGGCAAAAATATGTTTTTAAGCAGGGGGTATGTGGCTGAAATAAAACAGTACCTCCCCTGGCTGCAAACAAACCAGAGAGATTCTCACAGTGATCTGAGACACATTGACTCCAAGTATCTGCTGTGCTGAAAACTGCCTTCTATCAAGAAAATCCTTAAATATAAACAGTTTCAATCATAATTAAACACATAAGAAATTGCTAGGAAGTTTTCTCACCTTTCAAAATAAAAAAAAAACAAAACAAAACAACCAACAAGCAGAAACCAAACAACCACTTTATAACTTGGTACCCATGCAATGATTTCAATTCTAAATAACGAGAACAGTTTAACTATAGAATGATTTAGAGTAGAGCTTAGCCAAAATCCAACAATCAGCTCATCACTACAGCAGATGTTTCCCCAGCTGAAGTCACTCAGTTTAATTCTCTTACCCAGTGACAAGAAATCAGACATCTAAGACTCAGGAACTGTCATATTTAGGTTCTGAGTGATAAGGAATTACTACTAGAAAAGTTATCGGGCATGAAACTGTCACATATTTAAATGAGATAATAGCTTTGAATAATAATAATAATAATAATAAAAAGTTCCCCAAAAGAGGGTAGCTTTGTTTTAAAGGCGTCATTAGAAAAAGTCTGACCTGCAGAAATAATCAGTTCTTTCAACCCCAGCTGAAGAAAGGAAAGCAGAGAGTCCAGCCATCTCCCTGTCTGGCTAACAGAGTAGCAGCATCCAAGGTGTGCAGCAAAGAACCCAAACAACCCCATACAACATCTTGATGCACTGAGCAGAGATGCTTATCTTTAATTAACATAAAATCACTAACTTATGACATTAATCACATCAAATTTTTGATTCAATGAGTTCTCAGTTACATCACCTGTATGTCAGCAATAAATCCCACTAATAAATACATTTACTACTAGAGCTCCAGTTTGTATTTGCACAGTACCTCCCTTTGTATGTTTAATCTGTCTTTGTAGCACAATCCAACACCTTCTGGTTGCCCTGGCCCCAGACATACTCAAGACTTCTTCATTTGGTGCCAAAAGTGAAATAACTTTGGCATAAGTGTATAAACACAGGAAACCTGTTACAGCATTATCCAGTCTGCATCTACTTAAAGGACTCAGATGACTGGCACTCAGTCTGCAAGCTGGTAATGCTCACCTGCACTAGGTGTAACTGACCATGGTCAGGAGGTAACATCAATGAACAGATTGATTCTGACCCATGAAAAGAGAAAGACTGGTCTTGATGTGCAGAAGATGGGTATGCCAAGCAGTGACACCTGCAGTAGAGCAATGACATTCACCTTGGCTCCAGCTCTCTTCAAGGGCTTCCAAGCCTGGACATTTTGAACCCAGCAACCATCATAGCCAACAAGGTCTAATACAGCTCAGGCTTACTTGATTAATATTTGTAACTTCACTGCTACTGGATAGAGTGCCTGGTAGTTGTACATGAACATAGACTTGTTTTAAGTCTGGAAATGTCCTGGTGTCTGAGTCTCTCAGAAACCTCCCACCACAGTGACTCCCCAGTGCCCTAATAACAACAGCTTCAACATCTTCTATGCCACTTACTCATAGTGCTGTGAGTAAACACTGAGAAAGCCATGTCTCAAAGTAGTGTCCTCTCCTTTATTACAAGAAATACAGTAGGTTGAGATTGCAAAGGCAGGTTTGTGATGTGCAAGAGAAGAACTGTTACTGGAGAGATCAACAGGTGCTCTCTGTAATTAATTTTAAATTGTCGTTTTGATTTCTGCACAAGATGAGCACTTACAGCATTACATCTCCTAAATGATTACATTTCTTTACATGTAGATACCAAGCTCTGACTGTTAAGGCCAGAAAATGTCACATTGATCGTTGCTGCTGGCATGAGCCAGCAGTGTGCCCAGGTGGCCAGGAGAGCCAATGGCATCCTGGCCTGTATCAGGAATAGTGTAGCCAGCAGGACAAGGGAGGTTATTCTTCCCCTGTACTCAGCCCTGGTCAGGCCACACCTTGAGTACTGTGTCCAGTTCTGGGCTCCTCAATTCAAGAGAGATGTTGAGGTACTGGAACGTGTCCAGAAAACAATGATGAAGCTGGTGAGAGGCCTGGAGCACAGCCCTATGAGGAGAGGCTGAGGGAGCTGGGGTTGTTTAGCCTGGAGAAGAGCAGGCTCAGGGGTGACCTCATTGCTGTCTACAACTACCTGAAGGGAGGTTGTAGCCAGGTGGGGGTTGGTCTCTTCTCCCAGGCAACCAGCAGCAGAACAAGGGGACACAGTCTCAAGTTGTGCCAGGGGAGGTATAGGCTGGATATTAGGAGGATGTTCTTCACAGAGAGAGTTATTTGCCATTGGGATGGGCTGCCCAGGGAGGTGGTAAAGTCACCATCCCTGGAGATGTTCAAGAAAAGATTGGATGGGGCACTTGGTGCCATGGTCTATTTCATTGGATAGGGCTGGGAGACAGGTTGGACTGGATGATCTTAGAGGTCTATTCCAACCTGATTGATTCTACAATTCTATGATTCTAAAGCCAGCTAATGCGGGTATCTCCTCAAAAAGCCATAAACTAAAAAGACATACATTATCTTCACTGAGCAATTAAAATTAAATTTTATTTATGAAAGTTTGGGCTATTTCAGTATGTTTAAAAAAACAAGGGTAGACTGCATAAGTAATACTCTTTTAGAGGACTTTTGAAAATAAGCTACTAGCAAATCTTCCCTGCATGTGGAACAATATTAAATTTCAGTTCTGCCTCTAGCATAATTAAGTACCCACAACAGCACAAAACCTTCATTAAATTATGGTGTTTGGACTGAAATGTAAATTTGTCTTCAGATATGAGGTTGATATCTCAACCCCTTTGCAGCCTGAATATCATTATGGAATGTGGAAGGGGAAGAAGCCACAGAAGAAGAAAAAAAAGAGTTATTGAGCACTCCTCTGGTACTGCATAATCATGAAAGATAACAATTAAATGTCCATGTCTCTGCCACCCCCCCCCCCCCCCCCATGGGAGAAAACAAAATAAATTAAAAAAAAAAAAGGAACCAAAAAAGGAAGCTAAGGATACTTGCTAAGTGCAACCCTCACTGGAAACTGTAATTACTTTATTATTTCTTATGACATTTACATGGAAGCTATTTTTTTCCCCATCAACAACAACCGTCTTCATGGGCAACCAAAGCAAAAGAAAAAAGCTCTTTCCAAAATAAAATAAAAAAGAACACAAATCCTCAATCATGTACCCACTCAAAATCTATCATACTTGGGTCACTCTTTGCAAAACATGGTCTAGCTACTGACAGATTGAAGCACAACACTGCCTGCATTTCACCAATTGAAACAATTTCTGTCATCTCCTTTGTCCAGTTATCATGGAGGACATCTGCTGTTCCATGAAGATCCTTCTCATCTGCTCATGGTGCCTTCAGACAGCCTCATCTCACAAGCTTCTAGACCCTCAAGCAGAGATCCATCTTACTTAACATTGGATGACCATTGTGGCCAGCGTGTACCCTTGTCTGAAGGTATCACTACTGCATCAGGTCATTCATTCTTAGAGCAAGATGTAATGTGTCAAACCAAAATATTCAACTTTATGTATGCAATACAAACTTCCTGACATGAACATCTTGTGATCACAGTTGGGACCTGCTTAAGTGTTTCTTATGCATGAGAGTGATACCACATAAAGCAACAGGAAACTCAAAACACAGTATCTGGTGAATGACCCAACAAGAATAATTCATTTTGATAATGATCAGTCAAAAATAATCATAACAAATATTAAAATCTTGATCTATACTTTAAATACAGTAATAAAGATGACACCAGATCAAGTTTATACCAGAATTGTCCTTACTCTTGGATTACATTCAAAACCCTTTTCATTTGTGTGTATACCTCCTGACTATGCAGAAAACATCTGACATTAACAAGTGGGGCTTTTGGGAAGGCTAAGTACAGAAAGGAGGCAACGACAGTGACATTTTAACCATATACTTGCAGGGGGGGGGGGGGTGGGCGGGGAGAAAGAGGGAAAGAGGGAGGAGGGAAGAAAAGAACACAACAGAAAAGAGAAAGCCTTGTACAATGTCACTTCCTAATTATTTTCGTCTTTTAAGCACTTCACAAATTATCTGCAGAACTCTGAGATACTAAACTGATTTGTCAATAATCCAATTTTTTCAAAACATTAGGATTGAACGAAGTACCCCTGGAACAGGGAATTCAGTATGTTCTTGACACAACAAAACACTGTCTCTTTAAATATTTCTGTGCCTAGCTATACTTTATAGAAAACACATTTATAAATGTAGTAACAATAGCAGTGAATTCTTTTTAAGAAAAAAAACAACCAAACAAACAAAAAAATACAACAAACACCAAAACCAAACTAAACCAAACAACACAGAAAATCTAGACCTGCCACAAAAGCTGTAAAAAAATTGGAAATTTAGCATGACTTCTGGCACACATCACATTCTACTTTCCTCAAAATATGCAGAATTGTAACTCAAGTCTCAAATTCTCATTCAGTTTTAATGGTCAGAAACTGACTTCATCTGTTTTCCCATTCTATAATTTTTTTCATTGCAATTTCTATTTAGAATTTTCTCCTACAGCATGCTGGCAATTCTGAATACCCAGAGGTGGGGTAATCAAATACCTCACTTCAGAAAGCCTAAAATAAACATTATTGTAAAACAATTACTGTCAGTTTAGGAACTCAATTCCATATATTATAGGAGCTTAGAAAGATAAGACCATCTATGATTCTACTTTATCACTTCAGCTCCTTACAATGTAAGTTAGAACACAATTAAATAGTTTCCTGGTTTGGCTACACATCACACTGTGTGTGAAGCCTTAAAAGATGATTTACAATTTAGAGTATTGATCTTCATCTACTGAAATCAAGAAAGTACATACATTAAAAATAGGCTTGTACTTTTAAGTTGAAATAATAATTACTTGTCTGTATTTATCTCCCAGTGTTCCTGCAGCCAAATCAGAAAAGCAGCAAACCTTCAAGCACTCATTTACAGATATTCTCTTTATAATGAGAACAACAATGAAAGCTATTAGATGGTACATAGCTGAAGGGAAAAGCTTTTCCTTTAGGTCAAATATATCAGTACTAGCTTGTAATAATCTAAACAGAAAGATTATTCCTTTAAAATCCTTTAATTCTTGATATCCACAGTTCTAATCCTCGAGTAATTGTTGAAGTCCACGCTAATGTTTGTGTTATACTGTTTAAATTTTGGTGTCAAGTCTTTTTTTCCCAGTGCTAAACCACTCATGCTTCGCTTTCATAATTTATGTCATTTTAGAAGCCCTTAATTTAATTAAAATCTTGTAAAACTAAGCAGGTTTTCTATATGCAAAGGAAAAGAAGCACATTACTTTGATATTTTGTTTGAACAGCTCATTTGAAAATTTATATAGGTTACTATCAGACCGAGAATAATAAAGATATATTTTTAATTACTTTTGCTCTCAAGAACAGTCTAATACATATTCCATCAATATTATTATCCCCTTGGATGGAGAGAAGCTAAATGCTAACCCACACAGATTTTAAAGCTATAATTACTTGGTAAACAAGGGAATCATACTAAATAATTCTACATTGAGTTCTTATTAAATTAAACTAAAAGAAGTTTTAAAGATCCTCTGTATTGTATTTTTCTCTTTTGCTCCTGTTTGCTGCAGTGTCATTGAGCATATCATTATCTGAGTGACATTGCTCTCCAAACGTATTTTACACAAAGCAGGCAGACTTTGTGCAGAGCTGCACTGCCTTGCTTCTCTCCCTGGTGATGAAGTATAGATAAAGATACAATGCCACTTCACGTACACCATATTAAACAGCAAAACCTTGCTTTGAGGATGCAGTGCCCAAATGAAAAGCAACAAACCAGGAGGTCACCCAAGCAAGGTCATGCAGGAAGATTATTTCTAATCTGCTTTAAAAATATTATTAGGGCTGTTTGCTATGATGTCTGTAGAAAGGCTCTCTGGTTGGCTGAATAATAAATACTGCTATCTGTGACATAAAAACAAACCAAAACCAACAAGCAAGCAAGCAACAAGCTAACAAACAAAAGAAAAAAACATTTTTGCCCAATCAGCCATCAAAAAAACCCTTCTCATTGACAAAGACTGATGACCTCCTCTGAAATTCAGTACTTCAGTATTATCAAGAAAGGATCTCCTTAAAAGACCATGCTAGAAGAGAGCAGTGCATATACAACACAGCCAAGTTTCTCAGACCAGTCTTTCAAAGAAAGATACAGGCTGTAAAGACTAATAATTTCACTAGAACACTGAAGCTTTGCTCCTCTGAACACTTCTCCCCAACCTGAAAGCACATCAATAGTGAGCTTTGCTAAATCTGCAGGTATTACTGTTAAAGGTCTTGGTATGTCATGCTCCTGTTTCACAGTGAAATCACCTGGTAAAGTCATTCTCAGGGGCAGCATTTATCACCCTGCATTGGCAAGAATTTTCTAAGTTTCTAGAAACACAAACGTTCATTTGCTCTGAACACACAGGAACGTGCGCAATTAAGGGTTGCACTTTTCAGACCTGACCCAAAACTTCCCAAGGTGATTAAAACCTTTTCCAACAAGTTCACTGGACTTAAACATAAGACCAATACAGCAACATCACCAGGGAACCTGGCCTGAGAAAAGCATGAGCACTGCTGGCCTTACCATGGGGCAGTACAGGATAATCTTATTCATCCAAACACTTTACTTACAGGGTAAAAACTGGTAATGCTGCTTTTTAAGCTGCTACAAATTTATGCAATTGTAGAATGATGTTACAATTCTGTATTCTGTTACAGATTTTTAATCTTTAATTAGACTGGAGCATAGCAAGGATGAATCACACCTTATTAAAAAAACTAAATTAAAAAAGAGTCAAACCTTGCCATTAAGCTCCTTGTGCATGCGTAGCACACAGAACATTTTGTACCAAAAAAAAAAGAAGAAAAACAAACCAGAAAAACAGCAGTAGACATTGGTTCAACCCTTTAAGTAGTGCTAAAAACACTTGGACTATGTTAAAGAAATTTGAAATCCTGATTTTAACTGAATTTGCTTACCGAACCAAATAACGCCAGCAAAACCTGTCCCATGGTCTCGTACAACCACAGGGCCAAATCCTGACACAGACTCTGGCTCAGGCCATCATTGCAGATGTGGTGAAATTTCTTCTCAAGTCATTGACTGTATTTGACAATTATTCCTGCAGTTACAAAGCCTCTCCTTGGTGCATTAACCCAGCTGAAACACACCTAATCACAGCTGTGCTTCTCTCCACCTTCTTTGACATACCTCCTGCAGAACATGGTATCAACCTCTTAAAGGCCAAATTCCACCAAAATCATCAGGCAGCTCCTGATTTACCTCTAGCAGGCATTTGATAAGGATTTGTGTATTTTCCCAAGCTTAGCTCACTACAGACAGGGACTGTTAGCAACAAATACCACCAATAATACATTTTTTCCAAACCTGGCATTCTGAAGGAATTGTCTTCTCCCAGCTTAGAGGTGGCTGCAGCTAAAACTCCCTTGTGTCTCAAAATAGTAAAACTATGCTCTGAGAGTATGCAACTAACAATAAGGTACTGCTTCAAGGAAAAACCAAATCAATAACCCCCACAACAAACCAGTTAAGGGTTAAACAAAAGCTTCAGGTAGTCCTTGTAAGCATTAAGTAAAGAAGTAGTGAGAAACTAAGGAATTTTTTCTTTTGAAAATCTCCATTTGACCTTCTGTTTGACAACAGAAGGGACAGCCTGACCAAAGTAGCAAAGGCACAGTCTAGCTAGACAAGCAAAGAGTAAAGGGAGAAAGCTATTTTTAGAGTACTCCATCTCAGAATACTCTAAGGGATCACAGTCACGGTGTCGAGATCTGTAGGGATGTGTGCTGAACTAAGTGCAACAAACATCTTGACTGAGAAGCTGCAGCAAGGGGTTGGACCAAACAACATCCCAAAGTCCCTACCAAACTAAATTACTCTATCATTTTCAGACTAAAATCTGGAGTATTTAAATCTAGAAACAACATGAGGATGAGAAAGCAATGTGCTACTGGACAGGTTTCAAATTAAAATTCAGCTTGACATATGGGCAAAATATTTCTGAAAAAAAAAAGAATTCACGACAGTGAGGAAAACGGCAAGATTTTTCTTTTATGCAGAAGTATTCAACTGCACACAAAGAGATGAGACACAAGTAGTTCTGCAGTTAAAAAAAAAATAGTTGCTGGTTGCAGCAGATCACAAGCTGCACATGAATCAACAATATCATTCTGTTCCTCACTCTAAGTATACATCATGTTTATATTTATATAGGGCTATATAAACAAGAAAACAGACTCAAACAATCCTTGCAACTCTGCTTGGTCACAGTTCTGCGCTTACTCTTGAAGCACAGTGCCACAAACTAAGGAAGGTCCAGAAGAGTGACACAAGGATAATCATAGAAAACATAACCTGCTTAAAACCAGACTGAAAGAAACAACTAGATGGTTTAGTCTAAAGAGGAGATGACAGCAGAAGAGGGGAATAGGACAAGACAACATACTTTCCAACTGTATATAACATGAAAGAAAAAGGAAAGGAAGAGACTTCGGTCATTAAGTTCACAACAGTAAGAAATTTAACTGCACTACACAAACTAAAGGTTCAGATTATGAAATACTTTTTAAGGATAAAAACAGAGTATGGCTTGAGCAGGCAGGCCAGATTTGGGTAGGTGGGATAGACTCACTCATCACTGAAGGACTTCAAAAATGGCTCAGCCAAATACCTGATAAGAATGACATTAAGGAGACTGCATCTTGTCCTCAGGCAAGAAACCAACCAGAGTCCCTCTTAAAGCCATCTTCAGTCCTATTTTTATATGATCTTATCATTTCTGCTTGGCTGGAAGTTGCAATGTTATCTAACATTGCATGACTCTCTTATAACTGCAAGCATTATTTGGTTTTGCTTGCAACTCACTGCCCTTAAAATCCTTACCTCCAACAGTGTGTCTCTTGCCTTTGGTGTCACTCAAGCATGACCTGAATCCTAATAAACTAGTGGCAGTCCTCATGCAGAGAGAGGTTAATGGGTAAAGTCCAATCCAAAGCCCACTGACACCACATCGTAAAACTCAGAGAAGTGTGTTGTCTGGTAAAATATACTACTGTGCATTTTGGATCAGCTCTGATATGCAGAATAGCCAAATACTCATGTTCAGCAGGAGGATTTTATACCATCTCCAAGTGTGGTATGGGCATGCACATGGCAGGAGGTTCAAAAGTTCATCACATTTCTCTGTTGTGAAGGGAATCCTGCTGACACTGGATCTTCTATAGTATTTTTGAAAAATCTCCTTGTTTCCTGTAATTCCTGCAATGATTTGTATTAAACTGATGAAGGTTTTGGCAAGATGCATCTCAGATCAAATCAGATCAGTTATAAGCACACCTAGTAAAGAATTTAGTCTACTCCAAAGTATTCAACCACCTCACATGAGGTCTGGTCCACCACACAAATCAGATTATTCCATCAGAAAGTCCTTAGGTTAAATGAAATTACTATAGCAATAAAAACTACATATTGTTTCCCACTGACTGTAAGTATTTAGCTTTAATCAGAGGGAAAATACATTATAACTCTTTTCGAAATCACTATAACTTTAACTCAACAGCAGCAATTCAAAGATGCATGTTCACTTCCTCACACCCTTGATGTAGGAACAGAGGACAGGAAGGCAGTTGTGCACCAGCACACAGCTATATTCTCTTCAATGTTCAACTGCATGCTTTTGCAACAGCAAATACAACAGCACTGGGTGTGAATCACTGACTGGTTTGTTTCTGCTTTATTTCTGATTTTCAAGTAGTCAGGATTGAAATACTGTGCTCAGCTTTTCAAGCATTATGTAATACCTGAAATAAGAGACATGCCACTTGGAACTTGTGCTGAAGCATTACAGCCCTCATATACAAGTTTATTTGCCCTCTTCATCTGTGGTTTCTACATGTGGTCTCATCCTTAGTACTCATGCTGTGTGTTTTATTTTCAGATGCTCAAATGTACTTGACCTTCAAATCTGGGCATGAATTCTACAAATTTCTCAGACTACACTCCAAACACCTCAATGTTACTTTATGCTCTTTACTGGAATACCATTAAAAACACTCTTCTCAAAGACCTAATTCCCAGTGCCCTATTTCCAAGATTTTCTATCTTTTTGCCCCAACTCATACAAAAGAATCAAGAACATTCTTCTGGCCTCTCCCACCCAATTCTACAGCTTGATCCTACAGTTGATGCTTTGCTGTTACCAGCTTCTATGTCCCAAGTCCCCCTTACCTTAAAGAAAAACTCACATTTTTTACCCATCAGGGTGACTACTGACAGGCCTCACATCACAGACTACCCAGTGAGTCAGCAGAATATTCATATGCCTGAACCTGAATCCAGATAGAAGATCTGTAGAGCCCTATTCCATGAGAGCAGAAAATTCCTCCTTGGCTCTGCTTTTTCATGCCCATATTATATCACAATATCACACTCTGCATCTCCAATTTTCCTGAGGGGATTTATTTTTTTGCTGTTCTTCTAAACATAATACTAATCTCATCATGTATTTGTCATGTCACTCTTCGGGCTTCCAACACTTTTTTCTGCATCCATGCTTTCTATAGAAATCAAAGCACCTCTTGTTACTGTACACTTAAAGGCTACTGAGGTGATGACCCCTGCAGTATTCCACCTGTGCTTTCAGTAGTAGGACACCCTCTTTCTGCTAACAGTCTTCCAATACATAAACACCATTTTGTTTTGTATAGCATTTCAATTCATGACATTTAATGGAAAGTTTTCCATACCAAAGATTAAAATGAACTCCCTAGAAAATAGAACACATCTCTCCCCACCCTGCCACTCCCTCCTTCCACAAACACCACTGTCATACACAGATACTCTCTGAAGAGCTGCTTTGTAGCTAAACTCTTTTTTGGAAGGTGATTTGAAAGCACACTGCAATTTAACTTAAAAAGGAAATCGAAATTATGGCAGAGCTGGAAAACAAAAATCCAGGCCATGCTTCAAAAAATCCCACAACAAAACAAAACAAGCAGAAAGGTGACTGCAACAGCTTTTATTTTTGCTTTATTCAATGACTACAAAAAATTTCAAGTTTGAGATGAAATCATTTTATCTCTGTATCTAAAAATATGACTCCTACTTTACCAAAAAACTTTCTCTACTGTATTTAATGGTAACAGAAGCATTAGTAGTTTAAAGAAAGACAAGACAGACACTTAAACTCTCTAAAAATTCTAAAGAATATTTCCCCTTAACCTACATCCAAGTCTGAATCATCCTTGAAATATTTCACCAACTACAGGAAAGAATGCCATCTCCTAGCTAGGGCACTTAAGCTGGCAGCTTCTTGTTAGGGGACATGAATGCCCCCCAGTATTAGGAATTACTGAGCAATAGGGTTTTTTTCCTTTGTCTACGTGAGCGCTCTCCCTGCTTATAGCAGGGAGGTTGAAGTAGATGATCTCTAAGGTCCCTTTCAGCCTAAGCCATTCTGTGATTCTATGATGATAAAATGAGAATCACAAGCTTGAAGGAAAAGTACTTAGGCAAAGTAACTGGGAAAGGAGTGGAAAAGCTACAGACCCTCTCTGTGTGTTCTTCAGAAGGCATTTTTACATTTGCAAAGATGGTGAGCATTGTGGAGGTTGAGCTTCACTTGCCTGGGACTTGTCAGTCCTTCAGCAATGCTACGGAGTCCCAAACTCCATGAAGGCTCCATACAGGGACTGGTACACAGAAATTGCATGGTAGAAATAAAATACTGAAACAGCAAGGACCATGGAGCGTATCGGCCCCTGCAAAACATGTTAGGAAAGAGTCTCCACGCTTCCAGTATTGCCACAACAGAATTTTAATCCCTGTGAACATTAACCACTTCTTTAAGAATATAAACATGACAACACAGCACTGTGTCACCCTACTTATAAGTTCACAGGTGATTAGTATAAGCCTGACAACAGGTGTTCAGGTTTCAACTCTCAATCTGTTCTTAAAATATGTTAAAACAAATATTCCTACTTTCCAAGCATTGAAAGAAGCTCCCTCCCTATGCCAAAAAGAAGCTTCATTCTCAGGCCTAAAGGTCGTCTTATGATAAATCACAAAAGCAGTATGAAAAATGTATCTCATTCTGGGAAGCCTTTAATTTCTATGTGCCTTTTGCCTCAAACTTGAAAGCAAAACCAAAGAAAGAATCCCAAACAATCTATATTGACACATTATTGTGCCAAAAAAATTGACAATTTAATTTGTCTAAATTTAGCATATGAGAAGGAGCACATTTCGGTGGAGCCTAAAAATATGGTTTCAACCTCAAATTAAAGGGACAAGTCATTTCCCATAAGATGCTTTGCCAGAGAAGTCTGTCAATAGATTTTGCAAGTCAACTTAGTACTCCTCACAGATACAGGTCAAGGGGCAACCCTAGTTCATAAGGGCTGACCTCCTGTACACCAGCATGCTGTGGCATTTCATTGGATTACTTCTAGTTTGAGCCAAATAATCTAATGCTGAACTACAACAGAACTTCTAGTCTTGATGTAAAGGTTCAGAGATGGATAATTCACCATTTCCTTTGGTACTTGATCCTAATGTTTACAGATCAGTCCATTACTCACTATTTCTCTGTCTCATAGGTAAGGATTATTTGAGTCCTTTCTGGTATTCACAGAACAGTAGTGCTGACTTGTCAGTTTGAGATCTGAAGTTTGACATTATTCTGTTTCTTATTAACTTCACTTAATATGCTTTTTAACTCTTAAGTGTAAAGCTTAGCATCAGACTGAATCAGAATCCATTAGGTTTGAATGAAGGCAGGATCAGTATAGACAATTCTACATTACTCCCTGCCCTCATTATTTACCATTTTGGTAATCTTTTTGTCATTTACAAATTTTATCACAGTTCCATGTGCTCCAGATCAATGATGAAACTGTTAAATGGTGTCAAGCACAGTGCTGATCCCTATGAAGCTGCACTCTATTATTATGACTCATTTTTTAGGTTTGTCAGTTGGCCAGTTCTTAATCCTTTTCACTTGTGCTTCACTGATACAGGGCAGTGCTATTTCTCAAACTGGAGTGGCATGAAATGCAAGCAACTGTCTTTCTAAATGGGCTGTTACAGCTATACCTTCACCTTTATCAGCCAAACCTTTGAACTTCTTTAAATACTGAAATTAAGCTTGCTCGGATTTATTTCCTGTAAAGCTACACATACTGAAAATTACCTCCCTATCGCTGATTTCTTTATAAATCAGACTTTGGAAAGACTTCAAATATCCTTCCCAGGACTGAGAATGTTCTGTCTGTAGTTATTCCAACTCTCTCCATGTTCATCTCCAGAACAGAAGATTCCTGAACAGAAACAGAGAGACTTGGAATAACTATGAACATCTGATCTTGCCACTAACCATTCTTATCATGTCCTCTCCTGAGCAGAAACAGATATGGCAAGAATAGTTCACGGTGCAAGTGCTGATGCATTAATAAAGTTAATGCCATTATGGTTTTGGTACAGTCTTAGGATATTAGGATACACAAAAATACCTTTCAATGCATGCCCACTGTAAAAAAAATAGGTTTCCCTTCTTCTGATTAAACTTTCTGAACCTTATACAGAGACAGCTATAGGATTTTAGTACCTTTAAAAAGGAGACTGTGGTAACCCAGCGATAAATTCTGTAAGAATCTGAACAATCCTCATTTCCCTGAACTTCTGATGTTTAATAACATCCAAATACTGCCCTTCAGTATAATTTTTCATTCACTCATTTCGCACCACTGTATTACATTCTACACTGCTGTGACAATCCCAGTGAAGAGACTGCCAAGGCAGACACCTTAAATTGTGCAAAAGTCAAAAATAAAACAGAAACATGTTCAGAGAAAGGCCACAGATGAAACACATTGTCTATGGGTATTGGCCATCCAAAGGGTTGTGCACGTGCCAGAACTCCAGCAAAGTGCCTCAAGTAACATTCCACCTAAAAATAAAAACCATAAATAGAAGCACTCTTAGTTCTGTTCCCTATCTTAAACTGTAGGTAGTAGCCAAGGTTAGCAGTAGAAATCCTGATGATAGTATCTGGGTATTCACAGTAGACTGTGACTCAATGTGAGTGAAGGCAGCAGACTGAGTTGTATGTAATTACCTATTTGGTCCTACTGAGGCACCGAACTCTAAGATTACGAGGCTGAGGACTGTGCATTGGTATGCTGCCATATACACGGGTACCTAGGCAACTTCACCCTGTAAAGCTACCCACAGTTAGTAGTTCAGCCCTAAAACAAAGATACCTGTTACTCAGCACATTACAGTAATAGAACTGCTACGCATAATTCATTGCTTTTAACAAGGTTAATGTAGAGAAAAACACAAAGGAAAACTCTAGGAGTGTAAAATATCCACATATAAAATGTATTTTTAATGTCATTAAGGAACACGTTAGCACAGAGGTATTAATTTGATAGAAAGATGTAAAATATATATATGTGAGCTAAAGCTACTTTTGAGGAGTTTCGAGAATTTGATTTTTCGTCGCTGAATATCTGAAATATCCACATAACCATTTAGGATGAAAATTATAACAGCATAACCCATGTTAAAATACTGAAGCTCTGAGAAAAATATTCAGCACTGAAGAAGTGTGCAATACATTGTCAGAGCAGAATTGAGCACATTGTGTTAGCAGCAATAGTAAGATACTTCATTTACAATCCCAGAAACATCTAGTGACTTAACTCATCAGGAAAAAAACTTCATTCTGAAAAATGTACACACATGTTCCCATGGCTTTCAGATAAACAGCTCTACCAATCATTTTATGTTCATTTACATAATTTGCTTCTTTGCTATCTGACACCAACAGTCTTCAGCTATTACCATAAAGTGCAGAATTGTTAATCAATAATCTACACTTAATTTTGAAAGATTCGTTTCTGCTAACTTCAGTATACTTGAGCAAATACAGTATTAGAGACAAGTAGCTCAGAGTCATCTAAGAGCCAGAAATCATTTTACACCAAGTCTCCAAAACCTGACTTAGTTCCATCCTCCTTTCCAAAGGACAGCCAGCTCCCTTACTAAGGGGAAGGGAATTCTGATCTTTATGCAATCTTGATCAAAGGAAAATACAGAGACGAAGGTATTCAGTTGCCACCAGATGAAAGTTTTATTAAGAATTACACCTCCACAGCTAAAGAAACACACAAAGAACAAGCTAGGAGGTGGCTGAGATCCTAACTGTCTCCATTCAAGCCAGAGCTACTCAAACATCTTATTCCTCCAGATAACTTAAATTTTCATGTCTTGGAAGAGTACTCTCCTTTAGTTGCTGCTTGTAATGCAAGTGATGAACAACCAACTGTGGATTTCTTTTATTTTTTTAATTAAAAATCAATCTTTCTTGGCAACTCTGAATAACAAACAACATCCTTAACAACTGTTCCCTCAGAATCCAGTACCACTGCTCTGCTGAGTACCATACAGCAACTAAAGCCTTTTGTGTTGGTCTCTAAGAAATACAGTTCCATGGGGGCAGGTAAGGGATGATGGGAGTCAGTGTTTGAATCATGGGGGTTAAGGGTCAGTCTTGATTCCAACGGTAATTAAACACTGCAACCGCACAAAAGGGAAAAGTAAAAATTCATAGTAGTGTGAAGTGAATCAAATATCAACTTCAAATTACATTTTTGCTTCATTTAGAGATCATCTCATACCTTTCATTATTACCAGGAAAATGGCATCTGAAATCAAAAAGCAAAAAATTGTAATTATGAAATTATTGTTTTCTATTAGCCATAGGAATAATATTAATGATGCCTCTCTTTCTCTGAAAGCACTGTCCAAACTAGTGCACAAGGATATCTGAATGGAGGAAGGAAGAGTGCAAATATACTTTTGCCTTAAAAACTGTCCTTGAGGCCCCTTTCATTTCAGCAGCAAGAATCCAGTTCCATAGGTCTTTGGCATACAGTGGCAAGGGTCTATTTGTAAGGATTTCGTGAATGCTGTTGTCCTTCGTGTATAACTCTTAATTATAAACAAAGACATCAGCAGCACTGAGTGACGCAGAAGCACCAAACTTTAAAGCCATTCACATATCAAGCCCCAAAGCCTTTATCATGAGAGAACCATTCTAGAAAGCTGCAATGACAGCTTACATCAGATGGCAACACACCATCAGATGGCAAACCCACTGCTTGCAGTATTAAGCTAACTTCTAAAGCATACACATTTAGGAAGGATAGAACATCATGTTGGCATGGTAAAGGTCTATTCTTCTCCTAAAGTTAACAAAAACAACTTCTCAGAAAAACAGTAGTTAAGAAAATGTTTAAAAACTTGTTCTACAACTACACTTTCTTCATATGACAGCCATCAACAAGGCTACAGAGATGTACACACACAATTTGATAGCAAACACTTCCTGCTAGTTGACTTCAATTGATTCCAGTATTTCATATTTCCAATGTGTTTAGCCCTACTCATTTCAAGAGGGACTTTGAACTGTGCCATTGAATCTGTGACACTACTGAATACAACCTAATACTACTTGTTTATTAACAGCTTGAAGAAAGTGTTGAAATAGAAAATGAAAACTTGTATTTTCATGGCTTACTGCACTGGGCTAACCTAACTAGCTTTACACTTCTACAGCTTTGTGCTGTTACAGTACTGTTTTAGCAAAGAATGTTTAAAATAAACATTAAAAGATGAAAAGGGTGTAAAATAAACTAACTTTAAGATACAGGTTTCAGTTTAGTTAGTAGAAAGATTAAGAGAGAACATCACCAACATTTAAATAAAAATATGTGAGTATTAGCTAATGTGTATCTCTGCTAACATTTAGTGAAAGAATACCCACATAGTCCAGCATGACACTCTAGTATATATACATGCAGCCTTTGCAAGTCAGGAAGCTAAGGAGGTGAGGAGTACCTTGGTAGAATTTAAATGCTTTGATCTGACAACTAGGTTTAAATTCTGGAAACTGCAACAGGATTTATGACCCATATAAGACTTCAGCTCTCTTTGTACCACGAATAATATTAATTTCTTTATTAGTGAAACAGCAGCACAGTACAACTGACAAGCATAAAATTATGCAGAAAGTATTACTGAGGCTGCTAGAAGAGGGAAGAAACCAAGAAGAAGAAACCAAGAAAAAGAAAGCATTATGTATTACCCCAAACAAGTCCACCATGTAGTACGATACAGCCTGTAAATGACTTCCAGCTCCAGCTTCCCTTGGAATCTATCACTTCTTTATGGTGGACAGGTAGATAGCCACAACAGGAATTTGTCTCACACCAGGAATGCAGGAAATAACTCCAGCAGTGTTTGCCTGTAGTGCAGTGTAGCTAATACTAACTTGGAATCATCTAAATTCAGCATTAGTTGCTCTGAAGCACAGCAGCACAGCATCCTTCTCAAAGCAAAAACAGAAAGTAATCCTGGAGGAGCTCCATACTGTCCAACCACTGCTTCCTCAACTATATCCAGCAGTCACAGTCATCTGCAGCATCCATAGCTGCACCAGCAAGTGGGGTTTAGCTCTGGCTCTCCCAGTCCAGAGCACCTGGAAACAGCCACCTGAGAGCAGCCACAGTCTAAGCCCAAGGAACATGGCACATATACAATGCTAGCAAGACTAAGAAAGTCAAGTGGGATTGATTGGCAAATCCTTGACAATGTTACATCTCAAGCTTGTACTTCCACAGTGCAATTTTCCAAAAAGCTTATTAATACTCATGAAACACAGATGGATTTTAGATGACCAGAAGCATATTCCTGACACTATGTTATTCACTAGATCTGCCAATCACCAAATAAAAAGCCTTTTTCACAGAACAAAACTCCAGCTTTCCAAAGCTAAGCTATTTTGCAGCCTGCCCTTTTAGTCACTGAGCAGTCTGGCTGTTCTACAAAGTGCAAGATCCTTAAAAGCTGGGCCTCCACACAAAGACCAGAACTGTGAGCAGGATTGCTCTCTTGTATCTTGTGTGCCCTTGAAAATTGAGTCAGTTCCCATCTGCCCAGCAGCCCCAAGGTGAGCATAGCGGGAATAAGAACTAAATAAAATGTCACAGGCGAGATAGACATTACAAATAGCAGTACAGCTTCAGCAGGGAAGCACAGTGCATATGGATTTCAGGTGCACTTCAGTGTGATGCAGTGGTCTTACAGGGGTAAATTGAGCATCTAACTGTGGCTTACACAGTCCTCTCTGCTTTAATAAAAATGGAAAAGTGAATGTAGAATTTTAGCCTGACTATGCTGAAGTTCTGTTCTATAAAAATAGCTTTAAAACATCAATGTACTCACACTTTTTCATTATTTCAGACATCTAAACAGAAAATTTAAAACTTGGACATGTTGACTCTGCAGCACCACACACAAACCAGAAGGTGAAAACACGTTCATCCCTATCTTTTACAGACACAATAATAGATAACAGTTCATTTATTGAGACAAATATTATTGAACATTCCAATAATACTGTGCCTTAGTGCTATTCTTCATGTTAAACAGTTTATGACATGTAAGCCAGAAGATCCTAGGATAAAAACTGAGAAATTATTAAAAAGAGAGTAGAAAATAGAGCAACTTCTTACTAATCAATTTTATTTCCTGAGTTTTGTTATGCCTGGTAGATGATGGGTTTATACTTCCTCACACCAGAAAATCCTATTACAGGAATTTCTCCAGTGCTCCCGTAATTTCTTCTCCTTAACATCTCCCACATTGCCTATCTAAAAGTTAAAACTGAGAAAAATAGAAAACGTGGTCTCTGTCCTATAAACCTCCCATCCTGTTGTACAGCAGAAACCAGAAAGAAGACTTGGAGATCAGTGGAGTGGAATGGAATGGAGTGATGCTTTCATTGGCTAGGTGGAAAAGATCAAGATCTGCCTCGTTTTTTTCAAAGATACTTTTCACCATCTGTGCTCATGACAATTTTATTCTGGGCCAACAAATGGCCTTTTTTGAAACATAAAATTAATTTGTGCTGTGCTGATAAAGCAGACTAAAGAACAGACACTTCTTACAAAACCTTCATCTTATAGTATGCATTCTTTTTCGTATGATAAATCAGTATAGATGGGTGTCACAGAAGTGAAACATCAAACACTTTCGAAAGATATGTGGATGACCACACAGGGACACGAGTGCACAGAAAGCATTGTATATTTCCTGCCAGAAAAATATTTTTTTTAAAAGAGCTGATATTTGTAGATACACATACAAAGAGAAATACAGATGTACCAGTTCAGTGGAGAGGAGAAAATCGTGATGTCATTTGCCACATCTCTGAGCTAGAAGGGAATCTTTTTCTCAAAAAAGCAAAGTTAAACTCTACCTACAACTACCCTGAACATTTATCTACTTTGCAGTTGACAGCACTGTTTTTAGCAAATGCATTTTGCTCTATACTTATTGCTTCATTTTGCAGTTTTCTAATAATGGGAATCATAATAATTTCCATTTTCAGGAAGTACCAAATAAACTTCCCATTGCTGTGCCACTCTCCATCACTGGTTTATAGCCCGTATAACCCAAAATAACTTTCGGTTAGTAGAAAAACTGTACTAAATTCTCACACAAGAAAAATTTAAAACAAATCTATTTCCGAACTATGTATATGAAACATTCTTTTTATTTTTACATGCAGACCTAAGCTCAGAGCATTCTGTCTCTAGTAAGAAGAGAGATTACCACTATCACTTAAATCACACCACAAGAAATAGTGTTCCAATTCTACTTAGGTGCTAGTGATTTTATCATCTCCTACAAGAGAAAGAAAATTCAAGGGTAGAGTTTGGCAAGCTTTAAAATAAAGGATTTTATGCTTAAATCTTAGTTAAAGCTTACAGACTTGAGTTAGTGTTGATTAATAGAACCAACAATGCTTCAACTCTAAACCACAGCTAAAAGGCAGCTGAGAAGATAGTTATATCTTACAGAAATTCAAGCATTTTTGTCCAATTAGTAGCTATCAAATATCTTGTTTGAGTTTATTCATTACCTACTGGAAATACTCATGTGCAAGTGAACTAACAATATACAATGGGAAGCAAAACAAGTTGAAGGATAAAATGTTACATTTCTGTAACATGATTGTGTAG
Organism: Indicator indicator; assembly: GCF_027791375.1. NCBI lineage: Eukaryota > Metazoa > Chordata > Aves > Piciformes > Indicatoridae > Indicator > Indicator indicator. The sequence continues at coordinate 15,309,723 of NC_072027.1, forward strand.
CACTATCTCCCAATAGTTTCATGTCATTAACATCACCTCTTTTTCATCAGAGTATGAATTTTCATGATGAAAGTCTTTATGTAACGCTAATCTTTCTACTACGACCTGAGGGAATATCCTATAATAATATTAGAAATCTTCATCTGTTTCTTCATTCACTGATTCAAAGATGATGTCTTGGTTTAAACAGAGTTAAATGAGTAAATAAAAAAATATACTAATGGGCATTATGGCATGCCTTTTTAGCTTTCCCTACAGAGAGCAAGAGCACAATTCTTTTACTGGAGGAAGCGATCACCCTCTGACACAGGTTATGGCAGTATTGTCATCATTCACTGTTATCCTGAAGTCACAGCATCATGGAGCACTAAGTCAGTGGGAGCCCCAGCACTGAGGGCATGCTTCCTTCTAAATGCTGGACAGCTAGTAAAAGGCTCAAGAGGCAACAGAAGAGTTCTTGTACTAGAAACATTAGGTAAAGAATCTGGAATCAGGCTAAAAGATGTTAAATAATAGCAACCATGACAAGGACTTATTTTCAACTCTTTACAATTCAATTCTTGCCATTAAGCATGTTTTTTCTATTGCCTTCAAATGAAAAAGCAGAAAATTCAAAAGCACACAGATCACTTGAAGAGTTAGGGCAGAGAACACGGTTGCTGCTCTAGAACCTTTCATAGAATCATTTGGGTTGGAAAAGACCCTTGAGAACATCAGGTCTAATCATTAACCCTACTCTAACAAGTTCACCACTAAACCATATTGCTAAGCACCACATGTAAAGGACCTTTAAACACATCCAGGAATGACTCAACCACCTCCCTGGGCAACCTGTTCCAATGCTTGACCACTCTTTCAGTGAAAAGTATTCTCCTAACGTCTAGCCTACAGCTACCCTGGTGCAGCTTGAGACTGTCCCCTCTTGTTCTGTCACTAATTACCTATGAGAAGACACCAGCATCTACCTCTCTATATTGTCCTTTCAAGTAATTATAAAGAGTGATAAGGTCTCCCCTCAGCCTCCTCTTCATCAAGCTAAACTATCCTAGTTCCCTTAGCCACTGTTTATCGGACTCATTCTCTAGGTCCTTCACCGGCTTAGCTGCTCTTTGCACCCACTCCAGCTCCTCAAATGTCCTTGTGTACTGAGATGCTCAAAACCGAACACAGTACTCGAGGTGTAGCCTGACCAATGCCGAGTGAAGGGGAACAGTCATTGCCCTACACTATTGCTGAGAGACGGCAGGATGCCATTGGCTTTCTTTGCCACCTGGGCACACTGCTGGCTTATGTTAAAGGGATAAGGAATATGAATGCCCCTCCCAACTCTTGATAAAATGGGGGGAGGGAGCCCGTCACCGCTTCTGAGCGGTCGAGGCGAAGGTGTCGGAAAGCAACAATGGTAGTATTTGGGGGAAAGCTCCAAAGCCAGATCGAGCTAATCTGCGGACTTTCCTGCTAACGACAGGCAGGGGTTCGGGAGCACGACTACATGGAGGACCCGGCAGCGTGAGTGGCTGACGCGGCAGCGAGGGGGAGGCGCTAGGATCCCACGCGTGTTGTTTTGACACCCCCAGATGCGGCGCGACGCTTTGCGCGGCAATGTTGTGCGGGCAGGAAGGGCGAGATCTCAGCTCCCCAGATCAGAGGCACTCCTGACCGACACCTCGGGCTGCGCGGGGAGCACTCGACGGCGAGCGAGGGGGGTGCGCACCGCCCACGCCGCTGAAGACCCATGCCTCCGCCTAGACGGAGCCGCCGAAGGTAGCAGACCTTGAGCTGAGGCAGTGCCTCTCCTGGGGTGGAGATGGGGGGCAAGCTTGCCTGCGAAAGGTGTGCGTGGGTAGAGGACCTCCTGCAGCAGGTGGCCGGGCTGCAGGAGACAATCAAAAGGTTGTGTAGTATAAAGAAAGAAGAAAAGGAGACAGAAAACCAAATTCAAGTGCAATCTATGCTGAACCCACAGCCTGTGGCCAAACAGCCCCAAACTCCCCCACCAGCACAGCCAGGAAGAGGGAAAGCCAGCAAGGGTGAGGAATGGCAAACTGCAAGGACTACCACTAGCAGAAGGAAGAAATTCCATCAGTCCATGGTGACCCTGCAGAACCAACTCATGGCTCTGCATACAGGAGGACAAGGAGCCTGCATTTGGTAGGTTCACAGACACAATCAAGATGGCCAGATCAGCTCCTTGTTGTATAACTACTGCAGCAACAAAGTAAAAGCAACAGGTGATAGCGGCACCCATTTGGTGTCCCAAACAAGAAGCTAGAAAGGTGTGCTGCTTACTGGGGCCTTGCATCCGGGATGCAACGGAGAAGTCACCTGACCTCGTGTGTCCCACTATATCTACTGCTGCTGTTTCATGTGGGCAGCAATGACACAGAGCATCAAGAGGGACTACAAGGCACTGGGAGTGGCAGTGAAGGACTTGGGAGCACATGCTCTCTTCTCATCAGTCCTCCCAGTAAAAGGGAAGGGGTTTGAAAGGGCTGATAGAATAGGGAAAGCCAATAAATGGTTGAGGGCTTTGGCTATCTAAACTGTCCTCCTCACTGAGCATTAACTTGGTCTCCTCAAGGATCTGTTAACCACACCTGCTACCTCTCCTGCACTTTGTAGAGTCTGATATTCTTCAACAGCACCAGAAATTAGCAAGTCAGTTTGGTCCTCAAAAGATCTGTACTTGCAAGGGTTAAAAGAATTCTGAAGATTTTAAGTCATATTTTCCATTGGCTAATCATTACTCAGCTTGAACTCCTCATGGTGAACTCCTTGACACTAATGAGCCTACATCTGTTCCTCTAATTCAAAATTGCTTTGCTCTATGAGCTACTTTTATTAGCAGACCAATGACCATAATGAATTTTTGACAACGGACAGCTATCGAGCACAAATCAACTTAAGCAATTCTTCCATCAAGTTTAACTGTATTGTGTTAGAGGAAGTAATTGATTGCTCCTGTAAACCTGCGCCTCCCAGGCAAGCTGATTTCTTGTCATGAATAATACAAGTAACCAAAAGGCAAGCAAACAGAAACCCCAGATGTTGCTTATGGACAGCCAAGGCTATCTGGTATCAAGTAAGCAGAACAAAATTTCTCTTTTAGTGAAAGTCAGGAGGTTAGGTTATAAAGCACGTAAACAAAATATAAATATTAAAGCAACGCTGAACTACCTAGTCTATATGACCTACAGATGTAAAGATATTAATTCATCCCATGTCCTATGTACTTACTTAATCCTTGCATTAAGTAAAAATGCATACAGAGGTCCAATTGTTGCTTTTTCCCCAGAAATACTGCAATTATTTGGCAGCTGGAAACAGAGGATCCATTTCTCTCCCTATGCACAGCTTTTAACAGCAGCAATACTCCTATGAACAAAATGGAGAGACTGGAGCAAAACATCCTGTGCTTCAATATATTCTGTCAGGAGTTGAGAAAGCTGCTTAACTTTATGATCACTGACAAAGCTCCACAGCTGATACCTTCTCTCTATTCTGTTCAAGTGACCACAAATGAATTAGTAACACCCTGTTTCTATCAGTTTCAAGTAGGTTTTAACCACTGAAGTTTACAGATACACTTCTTATTTTATATACTTAGCAGGAAATGAAGTAACAAATAGGTATAGGGAAAAGCAAGCTGTATGTCTTGTGGTATATGAAATACGGTATTTCCAAAGGTAAGAAAGAAAACACCTGCAGTTTTTTATCTCAAAATAAAACCATCTCCTTCCTCATTTTAATAACTTTGGATTCCCCTTTACACCCCAGCTGTAAAGCACGGGATGGCAATGACACTTCAACTCCAAACACACAAACTCAGAAGGAGAACGCTAGGTGAAATTTATGGGTCAGATATGTCAAAAATACCTTATGAAAAACCATTTCCTCTTTCTAATAGTCTCTGAAAGCTCACAGGCATTGTCAGATCTTTTCTAAATTCAAGTCTCAGTACTGATCTGGATATTTATTTACATATACATACATATATATTGCATGCTATATGTGCAGATGCTGAAATATATTAATGTAAAATGCCACCTCCAAGGCATAGATACTGCAGATGTCTGACACTTGACAAGGTCTAAAACAGATGGAATAAGGGATTCCAGAATTTATTTCAAAGGCATTTCATAAGATGTCCGAATTAAAAAATTCATGCCTAATCCCAAACAGGCAGCTGACAGTTATTTCTTGTGTAATGTATTTCAGAAATAACCTAACACGATCACAGCATCTCCAAACCTAACATTCTCATTAAGAAGTGAGCAGGTGGGTTTCAGAGTACATGAAAGCATAATGCTCCTAGTAGAGGTAACCTTTTTTGTCCTCATTAGGATGAGTGATGACAGCAGTGAAGAAAAAAAAAAATAAAAAGGCATGTTCTCTTTTCTTTTTCCTTCCTTTTCCCAGCATAGTAACAATAACCAGCAGAGAAGTTTATTTGCAGCAGATTAATAGATCCACACTGGTTTTATGGTTTAGTTTATTAGACAAGAAGTATCCCAGGTATTTCTATCTTGTGTTTGACTCAAGATGACATAAAAAGAAAATGCTGCTTGCTATTGCAGCATTTGATCCAAAATTCTCCTTTCATCTTGTTCTTACAACTTTGCATTTTGTTTTTCTTTCTATCGTTCTTTCCAACAGACTGCAGGATACGAATCAAACAGCACACCCTCAGAAGGGCAAGAATAGAATACACCAACAATCTTATGGCAAAAGACAGCAACTAAAGTTAGGAAAGACCATCCTTGTGTAAAACCAGCTGGACAAGTAATTCAAAGTCAAACTGTAAGGAAATCAGAATAAAATAAGGCCAAACCCACCTAGAATTTATGCTAGATAATTTTAACCTTTTCCATGACAACCTATGTTATCAGAAGTAAATGCATTTACTCTGGAGATCCCTTCCAACTTCTAAAGTACTGTGATACACACAAACCTGCCCTTCTAGTATTTCCATCTTTCTCCACCAACCATTACAAATAGCTTCACTAACACTCCTACCTTCCCAGGGAATGTAGAAACTGGAAGGCATGTGCCCCTTGGGCCACTGTCAGGCTTACTGGGTCATCCTACTCTGTTAGAAGACATCCCAGAATATTATCTAAAACACTGCAAAAGGAGAAAGGAAAATAACTCTGTGCTATTTCACAGGTTGAAATAAAACAAAAGTCATACTTCCTAATCTCACTTTAACTTTTTCCTACACAGATCAATTCCCTGTACCGTTCTTCTGCCTGCTCTTCAGTCCTCACACAAGTGACAGAGGAGACAGAATGGGTAGCATCCCAGGTCTTCTCACTAACAACACAGCCACAGACTACTGGCTGCAGCAAATTCTGCTGACTTTCCAGTCATTATCTAATTCGGCTTTCCCTCTATCTGGTTTTCTTCAAGCAGTAGCCAAAAGTTCCTGTAAGAACGTATGTGCTGCTGCAAACCTGCAGAAATAAAGGATAGCCAGAACCCAAAGTGAGTCCCCAAATCAGCAAGCACCCAGCTATCTTTGCAACTGATATGTAAAGTTAAAATTTGGTTTGGTTCAAAGAGTCACAAATAACATTGCACCTTCAAGAGCTCAGACGGTAAGAAAACCAGCTCTCAAATATGACGATAACAAGAGGTCTAAGATATGACCTAAAGAAGGAGGCTGTAGGCTCTGTCATAGTGAAAGAGAACAAAAACGGTTCAAAGACTTGAAAAAAAACACTTGAAATTAAATATTCTCCAGTGCATCATAAGCAAGGGAAAAATTTTCTTAATGCTGAAATACAGTTTCTGTTAAAAAAATCCTCATACAACTTATTTCAGTTTTGAAAAACACACATATTCTGGGTATAAGAAAACAAAATAGGTACTAGCATTAATTCCTACTAATATAGAATGCTAAGTAGGTTGCTTGAAATTAATTTAAAAATATTAATTAATTTCAGTCACAGGACCATAAAATTAAGCAGTCTAATATATCAGCACTTGAAAAAAATACACTTGAACATCCTTCCCTAGTGAGCAGTGGTCTAAACTATCAGCTTCTGTAAAATTCAAACACCAACACCTCTATCCACTGAGTTTCAATGATAGCACTTACTTAGCAGTTCAGGGAGTTAACAGCCACAGCTTTGCTTTCCTCTGTCTGTGGGCAGTGCGAGCAGTTCTGTAGCTGGGGATTCTGATGAATACTAGAATGAACTAACTGGCGAAGACTAGTTTCATAGCTCTTGTTGAGAGACATGCAGGAGGTTTTATGATTTATTTTTTATGCTGCAGCTACAGCTTCAGAAAGTCATAGGGTTGGACTCAAAATTTTCCTTGAGAGAAGCAAAGTATGAGTAACAGAACAGCCTGTCTTTTCTTGCCCTCACCTATAGACAGGAGGCTTTGAAGGAGAGGGTAATAACAGAACAGTAGTTTTGCATCCTCACAGTTTTTGAGATGAAGTAGGAAAGGGCATTGTGCTTTCCTTGAACCATCACATTTCTTGAACACCTGCCTGAAGCAGCTATAAAAGTTGAACTCTTGCTTTACAGATAGTACAAGAGATGTCCAAGGGTGTAGTAGAGTAGAAATACCATGGTGCTCTCTCTTCTGATGGGAGAGTGGGTGAAATTCTTTATAAAGTACTGCTTCTGAACTTACCTGCCATCCACTTTCACCCTTTTTCCTCCCTTTCATCCATTTTTGGGTGGGTATGTCAATTTTCTATTCCAATAAATAAGAGCACTTCATACATTATGCACTTACTGCAATTTAGGGTTTAACTAGTATCATTTCAGGTCCTGAAAACCCAATCAAGCTCTCAGTAACCTTTCCTTTTCTGTTTACCACATTATATGAAGTTCAAAACACTGAAGCTTCAAGTTCAAGGTTGCAGCCCATCTTTAATATTCTATTAATATTAGAGGAGAGCAGTTCTGGAACATTATGGTCCTTTAATTATGAAAAATTAGTAATGATTAGCATAGTCATATTTTACAAGTAAGACTGTGCTCTTCCTTCTGCAAGCATAATCAATAGTGCTTTTGTAAAATTTGGTTTGCTAAATCACTGGAGTGAAGGGACTTGATGATTCCCTTTTAAACCAACTTTGACTGTTTCGCAGCTGTCTGGTTCTCTACATTTATCATGACACACAAAGGTAAATTAAAAATTCTAAACCATCACCCCAGGGCAAAGCTTGATATAAAAGTGTGGAACAAGACTCTCTAAACCCAGTAACAAAATATATCCCAACACTATAAAGAAAACACCCTGTAATTTTTCTGTGTGCATTTATCACCCTAGCCCTTTTCAGTGGATGAAATTCTCATGCAATCTAAGCACAACACACAACTCAAAGGGGTGTCTCACATTATTCTTTTTTTGAATAGTCTAATTCAGTTGATCACAGCAATGGAATCTCATATTCATGACGGCATGTGTTTAGGCACAGAGGTTAGATGTCACATCTGTGATTGATACTGTTTGTTTTGTGCTCTGCTTTTCAATAACTCTTCACTTTAAGCAGCATTTTACTTCTGAACAGGAGTGGGTGTAAGGACACTCAGCATAATGGAATGGGCCAGGTTTAATTCCCTTAATCACTTGGTCAGGGCAGCAGAATTAACTGTCCACATCTGTTCCCTGCGAGCACAAATGCTTAGTTCTCCCTCTTATGCAATAAAGGAGTGTGGGGTCATGATGCCACATCTAGCCTACCTTTCCTCCAAAACTGGATCAACACAGAGAACCCACAGACTGACTGGGCATCAACAGAAACTGATTTTTTCAAACACCAAATACTTGTAATGTGACAAAACCAGGTCAATCTTGAGCCTTAAGAGTCACTTTTTACATAATATGGTATAGGCAGAACCCTCGTGCCACTTGTAAACAGACAAGCAAAAACCCACACTAAAACCCCGACAAAAAATGGTCGCTCACTAAAGGTGCTCTTGCTGACCTCTGAACTCAGGGTGAACTGCTCAAATAGGTTCATAATAACCAATTTAATCACAATGGTAAAATGACATTTGACATTATTAGTTACAGTGACAGAGCACTCTGGATAGCTGCTTAACAAAATCAGGGAGGGTCAGATTCAAATGAAAAATTTTTAAGGCCATTTGAAATGGCAATTAATTCAGACCCATTGGTTTGTGCTTCTGGCTTGCCTCTTAAGCCTTGTGTTTCTGTACTTCTGAAAGCAAGATGATGAAGGCCAATTGCCCCAAGCCACTGGTGTCCACAAAATGGTGATTACCATGGTACTCAGTCTCAGTCTGGAGACAGTAATGAGCCACTTTTGCTCACCTACTTTTGACATTTGGGCCAACTATGCTTGTTTAAGGATGAACAAACACAGAAATATTAAGTTCAGAAAAAACAAACAACAGAGTTCACGCTGGGATGCAAACACTGAATCACCAAAAGGGGAAGGGAGATACCACCAGATAAATACAAGGAACAAAACCGAGTAACAGGGAGCTTCAAGAAAGTGACAAACCCCATTAATCTATAGGAACAGCTGCACTATTTTGTGGTATAAGAAATAAACTAGTTTTGGAAAGAAAGAAAGCAGCTTTCTCCTTTAAAGCCAAGAACAGGATTGGCAATAAAGGCTACATTTCACCAAGAAGCTGTTCTCTGCAACAGACATCTTAAGGCATACTGGATGCAAAAGGAGAGACTGCAAGGTCAGCTGACAGTGAGAAGATAAGGGAAAACTTGCCAAATTTATTTCATTAAAACCTTATTAAGGTATTGGGTTTTTTTCCTGACTTACACCCTTTACAGCATCATTTGTGTTGTTTATTTTCGATGCTGTGACTACTCTCAGCTGGCATTTTGTCCTTTGCCTGACCAGATCTAAGGGTGATTTCAAGATAGCAGGTTAAACACAAAAATAATCCCCTCACAAGAACGTGACAGTCTCTGAAAAGAGGCAGGAGGTAAGACATCTATTAACTCCCTACTATATGATATTCCACAGGGTAGCTGAATGTGTCTGTGCAAGAGCCCTGTGGGCCCCGAAAGGAGCTGACATCTCAGGGAACAAGAGAACAGCCAGAGCAGGAGTGAAGCACCACAGCACTGGGGCATCAAGCAATGTAGCAGGGAGCACACCTGAGCTCCAGAGTGCCACAGGAGTTTGTCACATCGGTGGTGAAAGCTTGGTGTCCTCCTGGTAACCACTACCTGGTAACCACTACATATGCAGAACTCAAGACAACAGCACTTCAAACCTGTCTATAGACTTCTGATTTTATCATTATGATAAATAATAAAGGAGTGTAAATGAGGATGATAGTATCGCTTGCATGCAGAAGGTCAGAAAGCATGAATTACTCTCCTGTGTAGGCCAGGACTCACACTGTAATGGGGAAGAACAGACTACAAAGGACACTATTTCCTCTCCACCAGTTAAGTAGAGACACATGGTGCTGTGATTCTGCCTTGTCTCACCCATGAGCCCAGTAACAGCCAAGGAATGTGTAGAAGAAAATAATCAACTACTGTCTGGAGATAAAAAACATTTTATTTCTCCAGGGAGCAACAGCTGTTTTCAGTCACACTGTTTCTGCTTGGGACTGCTCCCACTGTGTAACACTGCCTTACTATAGCTTGAAAGGAATAGCCCATATTTATAAATAGAGATAAAGAGTTGTTACTGTGTGCATGTGTGCAGCTGGTTGTAATGCAACAGTAAGGAGAAAATATCCTTCCTAGATACATTAATGCAAAAGTAAAGAGAAAATACCCTTCCTACACACATTTATTTTAAAGTGCATGCTAGCATGATTTTATTTCAGAAAACTGGTTACTCCATTATGGGATTGTGTCCTTACTACATTTAACAGTACAGAAACAAAAAGTAACTCACAGGACAAACAAATACTCATTTGAATTTTTAAACAGCCTGGCAATTTCTCTTCTCCATTTCCTACTACAATGTAAAGCATGTTAAATGGAAAAATGTGGTGTGAATGCAAAGCCTCTATATATGAAAGTGTACAGAAAGAGCAGTAAACTACAGAGCAAGGTTTAGAGCTAATTTGCTACCAACCCCAAAAAAGCCACATTACCAATAAGTAAACACACCAGATGTAGATAAGTCAAATTCTCTGTTCTGTGTGTTTCTGTGAATTGATCTAGAATTCATCCAGTGAACACTTAAAAGATAGTGCTTGAAACATTTTTTCATAACTGAAACTTCTAGAACTAGTTGCTACAATAATGTGATGTGCATCTAGAGAATGATTCATTTAATAGCATTCAGTCATCATATAATTACATGCACTGTATACAGGAAATATTTAACAATGCATATAAGCCAATTTAGGACAATATGCTCATCCACTAAGCTATTACAGCTTGGAATGACATTCTTATCCATTTAAGTCCAACTTACTATTAATTGTTTAACACTAATAGTGTTCTGCATAAATGAAGTCAACAAATTGAAATGCTATAGTTAATTGTAATTAATGTGGCTGTGCATAAAATCCTACTATCATAAAGAGTAAGATGGCAAAGAAGATAGCTTTGCGTTTTGCTAATGAAGTTTGAATTCTTCCACTACAAAACAACTACTTACCACTACCATCTTCACCCAAATAAAAAATGGTCAGATAAAAGTTAACAAAGTGGAGCTACATTTCATAGAAAAAATACTCTTACTGTTATTACTGACTTCATAGGAAGGGCATCTGCATTGTATTCCTTTCCACATAGTTATGTACAGATACATACACACATCTATATATATATATATATATATGAAAGGCAACACATCTTCTCAAAAAGCCTGATTTATACAGTTTCTAACTGTGATTTACTATCATCTTTTCCCAAGTCTGTGTTCTACTTCTTTCTCTCACATTTCTATATTCAACTTGAATCTGAAAGGGAAAAACAAATCAAAACAACCCACAACAAAACAAAATCAAAGCCAAATAATACAAAGGATTTTCATCTTTATCTATCTGCCTGTATCTCTTGGTTATATAATCACAGCTGTAATCTCTAGTAAATGCAGACTCAATCAAATAGCACAATAGTGCTGGGGAAGATCTCTCAAAGCTGTGATGTGTTGTACAATCTAAACTGACTGCTGAAGCTTCAAAAAGTTTCCTTCAAATGACCAGATGGAGATGCAATCCCTCAAATCTTCTACAATGACAAGTGTAGCAAGACCCTGAAACATCGGTTTCGCCATCATCTGTCTTGTAAATATTGGGAAGGAAATCTGAAAGAGAGATACCTTATCAAATGTTTCTCCAAAGTTATGCATAAGAGACTGTACCAAACCATATCCTGTATGGACAAATAATAAGTATTTGTTTGTTTTTTCTTTTGTGACTCAGAAAACCTTTATCTTTTCTAAAATTAAACTGCGAAGTTTCTTGTGTATGGTGAGAGCGTTTGTCTTCCTGAACACAATGATATCATCTGTTGACATCTGCAGGTCAAGAAACATTTTAAAAATCAATTTACCCCATATAATATGAAAGCTATGATCAGGATGTGTGATTTTACCCTGTTCTCAAAGCTGTAACTTAATGGACTTGAAGCTGAACTGTTCTTCCCAAATTACACCAGGAGATGGTCTAACCCACAGAACTAAATGACAGAAATCTGCCAGTCCTGAGTGTGCAAGACTACAACACCTAGAACAGAAAGGCAAACCCTGCCATCATCTGCTTTGTTTCTCAGTGCTATTAAAGAGCTGAAGAGAATGAATTGTTAACATTAAAGAGAGAAATAAAATAATATTGTACATAGTAAAATGACTTAAAAACACTGAGGCATTGATACTGTATGAATGCAAGTCACATAAGCAAAGATATCTTCCAGTTAATGGTGAACTCAGTGGATGACGTCAGAAGCAACACATACCACATGGAGTAATGGAGCTCCACAAAGAACAGGCTATAAAAGAAAACACTTTAACATAGTGTTCACAGTTCCTAGCTATCAAAGGGGTACAAGCTGCCAAGAAGCAGTCCAGATGCAGCCTTACTTCTTTTTAATCAACAGACTGGTTAAAGTGCAATAGACTGGTAACACTGCAAAAAAAAAAAAAAAAGTAAGAGAAATGACCGAAAAGAAAAAAACAGAGAATTTACAAGAAGGGAGTAGATCCAGCCTTTACTGTTCATACACAAACAAGGAAGTCCAATCTTGTAGAGTTTTATGTAATACTGCATTTAATCCATTTTCCCTGAGTCTGAGGCAGAGCTATTTGCCATCTATTTAAATGTAACACCAGGTGTTTGAACATTACTTGCTAAGCATTCTGAAGACTCCACATTAGGCTGCTCATTTCTATTCAGCAGGGCAGAAATCAAAGCTGACTTAAAAATCCAATATAGCCATCATAGATTTCTCTCTTTTTTTAAAGTATTATGAAATACAGTATCTTTGAGGATAAATTTTATGTGAACTATGAAAGAAATCCGTAGCACTTGCAGTCTGAATCACACAGAGAATTCTTATGTCTTGTAACTACTTCTTTTTGAACTACTTCACCTTTAACAAAGGTGATAAACCACCCACCTTTGATGACCACACTCCTCTGAAATACTGTGCTTACTATGCAAATTTAAGGTGATACTTGCAAGTGACTAGGATAAAGAAATATCTCATTTTATTCAGATCTATCTGAAGAGTTGGTTGCAGGTGAGATTGGATTTTTAAGACCATTTATGATATTTGTCACATTTTCGACACCCTTTGTGAGAGATAAACCATGGCTGACATGAAATTTGCCTTTTTAGTTGTGGAAGGGTACCAGAGTACACCCATCTAGGCTTCAATATTTCATTTCTGAGAATAAATAAAAAGCCCAGTCCCATAGAATATGGAAGTGAGAATGGGGGAATAAATCTTGCTTCATCATTCCTGACAGCTTAGAAAAGCCCAGAATCTGAAGTGCCAGAAGACTAAGATCAATTATGAAAACTCAAACTCTTCAGAAAAGGCCTGTGACAACATTTTGGTTTAGAAAGTTTGTCCACAATACTTTATACATCTAATTTGGAGATGCACAGGCATATCCATCCGTTCCTAGTCATCACACATTCTTTTTCCTCACTGCTGTCATAGACAAGGTACTCCCACCCAAGGTACTCCCACCCAGACAGATAAATATGTTTGAAGCAGAAAGGCCATCATGTTTTTTCATGTTCTGTCAGCTTGTCACAGATTACAAAATGAAAAATCTTTTCTCAGGTATTAAGCACCCACTCTAATTTCTCATACAGGGTGCCATGCCAATAAAAGGATGATGGACAGTACTACTATATCAAGTGAGAGGCCAAAACAACTCGCCCCAGTAACAAAATCTAAGAATTCCTACCCTTCTGAATCAGTGTAATTCATTCACTTAGTATATCACATCAGAGCTACATTAAAGGGCTAGACCCCAGCTGCAACATGGCAGCCTCTCATGACAGGCACATTCTTACAAAAGGCAACAGATACCAAAATAAAGTGAATCCTGCTGTTGCACAGAACTGACCCAAGCAGCTCTGCCAACACCCATGCCTGGCTCAGGCTGCACCTGCAAAAGGTAAGTATTAGATGATGACATCATGCTATGCAATTGGTTTTGACATGCCTTGGTCATGAGGAAGCTGTGTGAACTGCTCAACAGACAAAACAATTTCTGTGGTTTTCTGCATCACAGAGAAGAAAAATGACAGAGTTCAGGATGACAACCAGTTCAGAGGCAGCAGGACCATTAACTCTGCCCTCTAACCTGCCCCCTGACACTCTGCATGGCCACAAGCTAGCATCAGCTATGAATTTGTATCCTTCAGTGCAGCAGCTGAACAATAAACAAATTTCCTTCACAACATCTTACCTCAGAAAGCTCCATATGCACTGCACTGCACGTATTTACAACACAACAGCTCTTCCTTCTCAAATGAGGTGCTAGATAACTTCATTACATTTTTCCCACAAGATAATCAAGGATTTAACAGTCATTGAACAGAAAGAATTGCTAGGCTGAAGATGTATGAGAAACCTGTTAGGATAAGTTTTGCCCTAGAAATGCATATTGTAGCAGTGTAACAGAGAGGCAAATTAAAGAGACAAATGGTTTGGAACAGGCAAAAATAAATTAATAATGCTTTAAAAGGTTGGGTTTTTTTTAATTCTCTGGCATAATAAATTTAAGACTTACAGACTGCATGTGTTTATTTGCCTAGGTTTTTTTGAGCAATTAAATGCAACCTAATGAGGTACACACAGATATATTTTTTCCACAGCAGTTCTAAACTGCTTTATTTTTTATTTGAAACAACTGAACATTAAAATGATATCATGCATGTGTAGTACAATCAAGTACTATACTGCACTTTGTACTATAATGTGTTTTGAAGTTTCATAACACAACAACTGTCTTCTGAAAAACAAAACTTCTTTTCAGTCTGTCAGAGATCAGTCATTAGAAGCCTTTTAGTATCCGACAAAGATTTAGTATCCATATTTCTTTTCAATTTTCACATACACATCTTATACTGGGAAACAATATTTTGGTATGAGAAAGCTCAACAGATAGGACAGGAATTATTTAATTCAATGGTATTATTGTTAAATGCCACCGCTTAAGAATTTGTTTCAGACAAACGTGGAACTAGTAATCAGAAACTTAACTTCCCACACTTAATTTTTCTGAAGGAAATGCTATGTATACATGCATATCCTCCCACTTTTCTCAACACAGGAACAAACTAGTAGCCTACATGGTGTTGTGCTTTCTCCGATACAGATTCTGAGCAGCTAGAAATTTATGTGAGATTGTTTGCCAAGTCTTAACCTGAACTATACTTTTGTAGTATTACCCTCACTTTAAACTATTGACTCATAGGAAAAGACAGTTGCATTATTTTTCTTTCAATACTAATACATCCAAGACTTCTTTTTTGTTTTTGTTGTTATTTACTTTCTATTACTTAGAAAGATAATCATAGCTATCTAATGCTTCATAGATTAATGTTTTGTAGCTAATCTAACTAGGTCAAAATAAGAATCGTTACGGTGCACAAAGAAACAACAAAAAATAGTACTTTGTGAGTAGCTGATGGAAATTCACTTAGTACAGAAAGTAGTACTTACTACTTACACTGGCTGATGACAAAACAGATGAATGATTCAGAAATACAAATGTGAAAAAAACGTTCTACAAAAAGAATACACATTTGATTTTAGACACAATTTAGAAATGTGTTTACAAGATATTCTAAGACACAACACATTTCTTCCAATGTCCTTGTAAAAGTTCTCTACCTCTGTAACATGGAAAGCCTCATCTGCTAACCCAGTACAACACAGCTACCGCTGTGCCCTGCAGAATACCAGTGCTGCAAGAGCTAAGGACACTGCAAAAAAGACCCTACTAACTTCGAAAAACTAACTTGTAACTAAAACTTAGATAGTTTTGCATCGCTGAGCTACTGATTTAGTCATCTACAGCAAAGACATATAGTGGAAAGCATTTACTGGTTCCAGAGTGACATGTTCGCTTGCATCAGGCCACCAGGTTGGCTGGGATGGTTATTCAAGCACTAAGTAAAACAGCAAATGAGACTTTGCACAGTCCTTTCTGTCAGGCTCAACAACGACATCTCACCTAAAATGTCTGAAAGCTGAACTGGGCTTTGGCATCATGCATCAATTCTCTTCTTCAGAGCCTAGCACACAAGGTCTGTTCTTCCAGCTAATTCACTGAAATATCTGTAAGGATCACAGCTCTGTCACCAGGGGTGAAAAAGCCTTCATAACAAAACCTCAAAAAATTATTGCCAAGTTTGAGGGATTTTTAAAACTAATGATTCAGTAGCTGCTTGCCGTTTGCCCTTCATTAGAATTTTTTTCATTATCGTGTTGCAAAAATCTATTACATTACTGAAGCTATTAGTCACTCAAAAGCCACTACCATGTTCCCCAAACTGGGGAATCATCATTACCATTAATTTCAAAAGATAGCATTAAAAGAGACAATATTCAATATTTTACTTGCTAATTCCACTGTAATTTATATTACTAATGCATGCAGGGAGGTTATGCCAGCCTGGAGGATTGGTCATTTTTTCTGAGCCATTTGTTTCTAGGGAAAGCCTCAATAGTATCTAGGGCATCTGGGGATAGCTCTGTGGAATCCAGAGTTCAAGGAGCCGTTCCGCAGTACTGATACAGCAGTAGTCGCAGAGGGCATCTATTTCTACGTTTTGAAAGATCAGTGCTGATGCAATACAGGGAAACAAGGAGAGAGTCAGGGCATTCCTTCACAAAGCTATAATAGCTTAAATCTTTCACCTCACTCTATTTCATATGTGTTCTAGGGACTACATGAGGACTATTATCCTTTCCTCACAGATTTTCGGTATCATCTAAAGCATGATCTCCGTTTGGGTGCTTTTCTCTGTCATGACAGGTTCATTTACTAAATAAGGACACTTTCATTTTCTTTACACCGTATTTTTTGCACTCATTAGCTATTTCGGTGCTATTCTTAGGATATACAATGCCAAATTAATTGTCTGGAATATACAAATACTTATTAGTGCAAAATTTCAACTATGGAGTAGGAGGTTGCTATGGAGGGGTTTCAGTAGACATCTGTTTAGATTCACCTATTTCTATTCTAAAGTGCAAGTCCAGCACACAGCAGAAAAATACAGCTGGCAGTGATGTCCACTGCAAAGCTGTCTGATTTGTCCCCCAACTGCAAGACACTATCACTGGTAATGCAGTCAGGCAAGATGGATGGTTGTCTGCTCTGTGCTGTCATATCTAACAGTAAGGATTTCATAGCCACTGCAGATACACTGTTCCAATGTTTTCTTATTGTTATCATTTGAAAGAGGATTTGGGCTTTTAGTTTGCTCTGATTTCTAACCTCAATCTCTCTTGGTGAAAACAATGCAACCTTTAGGGAAGTCCTAAGTGAGAGCAGGGCTGTGCAAAGGGTACCTGAAGTGAAGCACAGTCAAGACCATAGAAAAGAACAAATAATCTTTCTAGGCTGGAATTCCTGCCAGGACAGGGAAAACCAGAAAGATGAAAAGGTCTGAGGAGAAGTCAAAACTAGAATAGAAGGCTGAAACTATCCTTGTAGGTATGTCCCAGGACTAAAACCAGCTCAGCCCTTGTATTCCAAAATGTCAGCTTTTAGTCAAGACAGCTCTTCAAAGATGACAAGGAAATGGGAAACAAGATGACAGCTGGATTTCAGTGCTGCCACCCACTTTTCATTCAGAAGTGCAAATGCTTAGTCATGGTCACCAGTGGATACATCTGCCCTGCTTACCAGAAGATTTCAATCTTGTAAAATTTTGAAGAGAGGGCCGTACTGGACACTCAACTCTACTGAACCTGAGCCTCAGTAATTGAAAGAACATAGTCCCATGTTGTGCTAAAAGCAGTCAGTAAATAAGCCACCTAGCTACCACATATTTCCAATAAAACATAGCCATTTTCTTATAGAAGATGGCTTCTATAATAAAGCTGTTTATCTGAAATTAAAAATTGGATTAGTTTTTCTTTCCCTCCTCCATTACTGGAACCTCATGCAACTTCTATCTTCTTCCAAAATACTTTCTAATTGAAACATTTGCAATTAAAAAAATAAAATTGTGACACTGAAAGGTGCACAATTAGCAAACCTAAAGACAGGCATCTTTCCAGGCAGTAAATCCAGCTCCCAAATGAATCTCCTATAGCAGGTCTGGCAAGCAAGTCTAGTTTGTATGAGCGGGTGAAGTGACCAACAGAATTTTGTCTGCTGTTCAGAGGGAACAGATCCATACCCTTATCTGTGGGACTGCAACAGCTCTTTTTCTAACTGGAGAATAAACCTATTTTTCAGTGAATTAGCTTATCCTGCACCACTGCTTCTCTACTAAAGAAAGGATTGTTTTCCAAAATACAAAAAGAATCAGATACCGAATCAAATTCTGTGATTCTGTGAAAATACAAAAAGCTATTACAGATTTACTATGTGAGCAAACCAATATGTTGAATAGCTGCTAAGTAGGGAAGATGAATAATAGCACTATGGACTTCTAAAGTAATCAAAGTGGAAATAAACACTCATTTGTAACATTCAGCATTTAGCTATAATCTACTGGTAATAGACACAAGTAAAGATTTCACATGCAACAGAAGAATTGGTACCAAGTACTTGTATGTTATCTAGGAATAACGTAATCAGTAAACTACAAACACTAAAATTGTATCTGTAAAATCTTCCCCTGTCAAGGTCATCCTTGATGGAAGCAGGGTAGGGAAGGGGAAGGAAGGAAAGTGGAAAGGAGAAAAAGTACTACCATCCCACCACAGAGATTCCTCTAAGGGTTATGGCATAAATGTGAAGAACTCACCACCCACCAACCTGCCACAGAAAACATTATTTTAAAACTCACAATGATATGCATACTGTGACTTCTGACACTGACAGACCTGTTCCTAATAAATCTGGGGAATTATACTCCAAATATTCATGAACTGACTGAACCAAGTCAAATAACCCTTGGTCATGGAGCTTATGTCTTGCAGCTTAAAATACAGCTGTGCAAAGTTAATTTTAGAGCAGATAAGTGAAGTCAGAAGGAAGACAGCAAGAAAGATTTTAATCCACGTTTTTGCCAGTTCACCACCTGGACCCAGGAAGCGGCACACCAGGCATAGTCCTTCCAGCCTGCCATGCCTTTCAATATCATTTTGTGCAAACCAGGTAGGACACTGATGGAGTAACTAGCAGGAGAATGCCTAGTTTTACTTCTCTTTGCACTGCCTAAATGAAGAGCGATCTTAAACCAAGTACAGAGTGTTTTTCTTTAACCTGGCATTATTTGTGTAAAGTGTGGTGCCAGACCTTTCTTTTTTTCCTTGCATATCCAAGGTGTGATAGAAAGCCACCACAATCATGGTGAGGCATCCATTAACTTCAACTGCCACAAATTCAAGCTCATGTATATGCTTGTTGCTGCTTATTTGGAAAACAAAACTTGCTAGCTATAAATTACAGATTCTTCCATCCCAATATTGTGGCTTCCTAAGGACTACACAGCATTTCATTACAAAATTAAAGTGACATCCAAACATCTTTTAAGTGCCCTTCTTCCAACAGCATCAATTAAAATTAATTGCAAATGGACAACATTGGGAAAGCCACTTTCTAGTGGAGTTTGACTGAAGGAAGTGATCCTTTCTCACACGTAGTCCTCTGAACAACAGCAGGACAGCGATAACTATTCACAGGATCAGACTCTAATAGTCAAACATAGCTAATTCAGGATTAACTAATTTATACTTAAGTATTGTTATGTTGCAAATTTCAAGACACTCCTACTCCACAATTCACAGGGATTAATTATTTGATTTTATGGAAGATGTCTAAAGATTTTTGAATACCCAGCAGGTTTCAGCTTTACTAGCACTAAGCCACAGGACCTGTAACACGTCTTTCTAGGGACCAAGTAATTTTCAATAGCCAGAGACTCTTTGGTATCTGGGACTAGATGGAAAACTTTTGGCAAATAGAGGTAGCACAAGGCATCAATCACAGCAGCTTTTCAAAAGATCTAAAACCCACACCTCATACCACTTCTTGTCTGTAAGAGCAAGGGAATGGAAAAGTATTGTGGCTGTCTTCTCTACATGACATCACTAAGGAAGAAGGCAATGGCCACCTATGCTGAAAGTCTCAACAGAATCTGAATTCTGACTTTTCCCAAGTAGGCTTTAGAGACAGAATGACACAGCTCTCTTGTGCAAAGAGGAAAGGCCACCCAGAAGCTGGGATGCAACTAACTGGAGTGCAATTATAAATCTCAGTCTTGCAACACACGCTAAATTCAAGACCTACACAACTGGTAATGTATAAATTCCTATATTTGCAGCTAATGAAAGTTATGGGCAAACAGTGACAGGCACTGAGGAAACTCAAAAGCTGCTCTGTAAAAGAGCAATCTACTAAGGACTTATATTTTGGACGGTTTGAGAAATATGGGGGGGGGGGGGGGGGGAAGGAAATGATTACTGCTCCTTTAAAGGAATGGTGCAGGAAAAATAAAGGCAATTTAAGCCTGGAGGTAGCTGATACAGAATGCCAGCTGAACTATAAGAACCTACAGCGGCCCCTGGGATTGCTGGAGAGGTGGAAGAGAGTTTCCGTTAGGTAATTAGAGCTTCAATAGAAGAATAAATACTCCACAGGCAATCCACAGGTTGTTCTCACCTCTCACCACTTCTCTTCAGCAGTGACAGCTGCTTGTGAAAGGTCTCTCTCATTCAACTCATTAGTTAGTAATCCTCACTGGTAATACAACAAGGCACACAATACCAGAGGAGCTGCCAGCCCTTCCCACTACTGCTCCAAGACAGAACACAGGGCTCGAGGTCTCATAGGCGCTCATCCTAGTAACAGTGATGGAGCCAAAGGCCATGAGTACACTTTTGAAAGAGCAAAGGCACACCCAGGGCAGGTGAGGCAACATTCCAGTTACTTTTCCTGCATTATTCTCCTGCTAGCCCTGCTTCATGTGCCAGAGAGAAAGAGATTGCAGTTTGTAACCAGACTCCTGAAGCAGGAGATATAACCTTAGTAAGGAATGGCTCTAAAGAAGCAGGAGGAAGAGAGCAAACAACAGTGATCCACTGAGGATTCACTATTTCACGGAATTATAGAATTGTTTTGGTTGGAAAAGACCTCTAAGATCATCAAGTCCAACCATTGATCTAATACCACCATAGCCATTAAACCTTATCCCAAAGTCCACACATTTCTTGAACACCTCTATTCTACTACCTCCCTGGCCAGCCTGTTCCAGTGCCTGACTACTCTTGCAGGAAAGAAATTTTTCCTAATATCCAACCTAAGCTTCCCCTGACACAATTTCAGGCCATTTCCTCTCATCCCATCACTTGATAATAGAGAGAAGAGACTGAACCCCACCTCACTCCAACCTTCTTTCAGATAGTTGTAGAGAGCAATGAGGTCTCCCCTCAGCCTTCTCTTCTCCAGACTAAACAATCCCAATCCCCTCAAGTGCTCCTCACCAGACCTGTTCTGTAGACCCTCCATCAGTTTTGTTGCCTTTCTCTGGACACGCTCCAGCATCTCAATATCCTTCTTAAAGTGAGGGGCTCAAAACTGAATCCAGTATTTAAGCTGTGGCCTCAACAGTGCTGAGTACAGGGGCACAATCACTTCCTTACTCCTGCTGGTCACACAATTCCTGATACAGGCAAGGATGCTGTTGGCCTTGGCCACCTGGGCATACTGCTGGCTCATATTCAGGTGGCTGTCAACCAACACGCCCAAGCCCTTTTCCACTAGGCAGCTTTCCAGCCACTCTTCCCCAAGCCTGTAGTGTTGCACGCGGTTGTTGTGACCCAAGTACAGCACCAAGCACTTGGCTTTGTTAACTTTGTACAGCTGACCTCAGCCCATTGATCCAGGCTGTCCAGATCTCTTTGCAGTGCCTTCCTACCCTCAAGCCTCTCTTTGAGCCCAGCCATCCAGCCTGTTCTTAACCCAGCAAATCATCCAGCTGTCCAAGCCACAAGAAGCTAGTTTCTCCAGGAGGATGCTGTGGCAAATGATGTCAAAGGCTTTACTAAAGGCCAGATAAACAACATCCATAGCCTTCCCTTCATCCACTAAGAGGGTCACCTTGTTGTAGAAGATCAGGTTCACTAAGCAGGACCTGACCTTCACAAAGTCATAGTGTCTGGGCTTCATCATCTGGTTGCCCTGCACATGCTGCATAATGGTACTGGAGATGATCTGCTGCATGACCTTTCCCAGCACCAAGATCAGACTGACAAGCTTTCCAAGGTTTCCTGGGTCCTCCTTCCAGCTCTTCTTGTAGATGGGCATCAAGTTTGCCAATCTCCAGTCAGCCGGGACCTTCCCACTTAGCCAGGACTGCTGGTCAATGATGGAGAGTGCCTCAGTATCCTCAGATGTTTGCCATCTGGCCTCTTAGACTTAAGTACATGTATGTGGTGCAGTAGGTCATTAACCGTCTTCTCTTGGACTACGGGGGCTTCATTCTGCTCCCCATCCCTATCTTCCAGCTCAAGGGGCTGAGTATCCAGTGAACAATGGGTCTTACTACTAAAGACTAAGGCAAAGAAGATATTGAGAACTTTGGCCTTTTTCTCATCCTTGACCACTATGTTCCCCCATGAATCCAACAAGGGACAGAGATTTTCCTAAGTCCTCCTTTTGTTGTTAATATATTTGTTCTCTTTAACATACAAAGACAAACTAATTTCCAATTGGGCTTTGGCCTGTCTAATTTTTTCCCTGCATAGTCTCATGACAATCTTGTAGTCTTCCTGAGTGGCCTGCCCCTTCTTCCAACAACCACAGACTCTACTTTTCTCCAGGCCCCTTCTTCCCTGCTGATTCATCTTTAGGCATATGGAGACAGCCTGTTACTGTGCCTTTAAGAGTTCCCTCTTGAGCAGTGTCCAGCCTTCCATGACTTCTTAGCCCCTCAGGACTGCCTCCCTATGGACTCTGTCCACCAGTCTCCAAAACAGGCCAATGTGTGCCTGCCAGAAGTTTCACCTGTTTTCTGTGACAGTAAGATCAGTTACTAATAGAAAGCATGTTGGTTATCCATGTCATGGTCTGAAAGAGACTACTTCTCTCCCTTGCCCTGCAACAATAAAACAAAGTACCATGAAGTTATTTCCACCTTCCAGAAGCCTTGTTTCAGAAAGATTACTGAGATAACTAATTCCCTATGAAAATGCTGCAGCAACAACTTCTGCACAGTGAGTCACTTAGGCATTGGCCCTGCGCACTGGCACTGATTTTCTCAAAAGATTTGCTCTGTGCAACTCCACTCTCATGCCATCTCTCAACCTCAAGTAGGTTCCACAGAAGAAAGAAGGCAACAATGTTCTGGATTTAAGTCAGCATCTCTTGGCAAGTAGGAAAGCTGAAAAGACAGACAGCCATACAACTTATTCTTTATTCCATAGGTGGGGCCATTGGTGTCAGCTAAGATTTGCACTGGAATACCACATACTTCAGTACTGGTTAATAAAGCTGTTACCTCCAAATTCAGCACTGCACTTTTTTTCTCAGACTGCTCTTATGCCCACAAGTAGCTGGAGAGAAAGGGAAAAGGACAAGATTTAGGTTAGTCTATGCAGGGAGACAACTAAAGTCAGCTCACTTCTCAGAAAGGAAAAAAAAAAAAAGAAAAGGGCTAAGTTCCTTTTGTGACCAAGGCTATACACAAATCTCTGTTACCATACCTTGTTTTTCAGACTATTAATTATCAACTTGATGGTTTGCTTCTCATAAATCTTTCGTGAAAAGACTTAAACACCAAATGTACATTTATGTTAGGTGCCTTAACTGAAATACCTCAATGCAGGTTTTGTTCTCAAAAGATTTTCTGCAGTCACAGATGCAGGATAGAGTCAAGAGGGATGTTAAGAACTGAAAAATATTTCCCTATCCTTTTATGGGCTTATGTTTTTGTGGATATTCACTTTGGTATGTTCTCATGCAAAGCCAGCACACCAGCCATAGCTCCCTCTCTCAAAAAACACGAAAAATGATAAAAGCACTTTCTCTGTGTTAAAACTATATAGAAAAAAGGTAAGAAAATGTCTTAAGAGAAAGGTTTGCTACAGACACTATTCTTGCCAGCTTCTGAAGACCATGACTTTCTTAATGTCCCTAGGCACTAAACCAAAACCAAAGGTGCCAAGAACCTGGCACACACCTCCCCCCAAACATGTAATCTATGCAACTACGAACTAAGATGGAAAGTTATTTTCTTTAATTGCCTAAAAGCAGGTAAAAGCAGGTATCTACACAGTGACAGCAGAACTAGCCAAACAGCATTTTTAATGAAATTTGATTTTTTTTTTTATCTTCAAGTGTATTATGGTACATATTACTTGTTTTAATTTGGTTGAGAGAATTCACTTAACGTTTCAAGTATGAAACACGTACCATTACTCCCTAGAGAACGTTTATTTCTATGCTATGATAGGTGAAGTTTTTACCTTTGCTGCTTTATTTCCATTGGTGTCAAGGCAACACCTCATTTCTCCTTCAGAATCTGAGTTGAACACAGTATTTCATATAACATTATCAAGATCATTGTAGCAAGTAAAGTGAACGTTATTTTCAAGATCAGAAATCTTGTCTCTAGTGTCACTGTTCTATCTCAACATCAAGTACTTCACCTTTCTAAATACTCAACTACTTTTTTGTTTGTTTGTTTGTTTGAAATAGGTGCTTACCATTTTTTTTAGTATGCAGTACAATACTGGAGCTGTTGACAGCTGTGTTTCAAAGAGAGATTAGAAAAAACACTAGACAATCTATACTTGCAAAAAGATTTGGAAAAATCTGTTACTTCCATTTAATAGAACTTTCTAGGTTTTATTGGTTTATGTGTATTTACACGTGAGCCCTATACTACCCTGTAATAATGGCTTCAGAACAGAACGTGTACAGTTTCCACTTACACATATTTATCCACATCTCTAAACTTACATCACCCACAATATAGTTTACCTGTAGCACTCTACAGAACCATTCAAAACCATAACAGAAGCAACGTTCCCAGCTTCATTAGCTTAGGAAAAGTGGCTTTCCTAAACATTCCCATTTTTCTCCTCTTACACAAAATAATGAAATATGCTTATGATCAGAGTAAAGAAAACACACATAAAACTCCTCAGGTGGTATCTACATTCTTACATAGCTAACCACAGAAGTACACACATGGAGATCGGCTGTTTGCTCTTGTACATGTGCACACTGAGGTAAAAAGATGGCTTGTAAGGTTTAAGGTGCCATGCTAAATTTTGGCACTAAAAGCTTCTCTGAATCTCTCTGGCTGTGCTTCAAAACATTTACCCTACCCATGCCCACAAAAGCCTTACATGAATAAGGATGAGCAAGAGAAGACCATTTTGTTCCTGTCACTTCCATTGCTTCTCTCAAACAGCCCATCAGCGTGAAACCATAAATTGTTCTTGCTTACTCTGCCTACTCTGCATGTGCAGCCATGTTACAGGGCTTCAGCTGCTGTCTCTTCATATACTTTACACCAAAACTTCCAGAAGGACTTTACATAGAAGTTATTTTCCTACAGTGTTTCACTGATATGTTCATTAATGATTTTGATAGGCTCACATACCCCTCAGAATGGTCTCTGGTGCTTCTCTTGCTTGTGTTAGCTGAAAAACAACAGACAAATCTGGAGAACTGAGAGCAACAAGCTTTACAAGTTCCTACTGAAGACATAAATGGTGTGCCCCAAACTAGCATGAAAATCCTTCAAGAGCAGCTACTTACATATTTTATACCATTTTAACACACATTTGTAGTTCTGGAGGGTTACAGTTAGTGTTCAGCATAAATGTACACAGTTCTAAGCTAAACACGTCCCTTCAGAACAAAACTAGAATGAAGATTCTTATTACCCAAACCCAAAAAGGGTGATACCTTGTTCTTAATTTCCCCACACTACTTGACAAATGAAAAATCCCTAAAGTCAAAGCCAGTTCCCCACCTCACTGCAACTTCACTTTCCATTCATTAAACAATAAAAAATATTTTCTATGAAACCTGTTTCTGGGTTAAAGAAAGGAACATGACTTAAGATCAGTTGTTTCCTTAACTATGACCACAGAACATGTCTGAATGCTGCCACTCGTGTCTGCATCACGTATCCACAGTATCACAGTATATCAGAGGCTGGAAGGGGCCTTAAGAGATCATCAGGTCCAAACCCTTGCCAAAGCAGGATCACTTAGGGTATCAAGAATCAAGACGAATCAAGAAGGTTGGAAGAGACCTCAAGGATCATCGAGTCCAACCTGTCACCCTACACCTCATGCCTATCTAAACCATGGCACCAAGTGCCACGTCCAATGCCCTCTTGAACACCTCCAGGGATGGTGACTCCACCACCTCCCTGGGCAGCACATTCCAATGGCCAACCACTCTCTCTGTGAAGAACTTTCTCCTCACCTCCAGCCTAAACCTCCCCTGGCGCAGCTTGAGACTGTGTCCTCTTGTTCTGGTGCTGGTTGCCTGGGAGAAGAGACCAAACCCCTCCTGGCTACAACCTCACTTCAGGTAGTTGTCCACTTGCAACCTGCTCAGCTAAATATGAGTTTATAATGCACAGTCATGCACCTTCTTGCTAAAAAACTTGTAATTACATCCCTGTTTGGATGACTACTATGTTATTAACATTCAGCAATAAACATACAATTAGAGAATTTATTACTATTTGGTACTGAATGTCGATCAATTCAACCGAAAATAATCTATTAAATAAATAGATAAATTAAGAGTATCTAAGCTTAGTGCGCTTTCTGCTTATATCTGATCATAGTGAGTTAGTCAATGAAGTGGATTTAAAACAATGGTTTTCAACAGAGTTATGAGATCCCAATGCACACCAATAATTGTGAGATAAAACTCAGCTACCAGAGAATGCCCCAAATTACCTTTTAAATCCATATGCGGATTAGGTGAGACTATACTGCTAAAAACACTTTATATGTTGCTGTAGCCACTCAGCTAAGTGACTGAATAAGGATCAGGACAAGGAGCTCTTTGAGGCTACAGAGACAACCAGGACACAGATTTGATCCAATCTGTCACTGGAACAGCCTGATGCAGACAGAGTCATTTCATACTCTACCTCCTACATAAACAAAAAGCAAAGAGCGCTGTTTTGTGAAGTAAGACATTAGAAAGATGAATCACTATCAGTTGGTATGAAGGCTCTGCGATGTGACACTTCAGGTCAGAAAGTATGGACTAGTTCTACATATGTCTATATCAGCAAAAATATCTATCTATTATAGCATAGCAGGTATTATATAAAATTATTCTTCCTGATATTCTCCCTTCCATGTGAAATTTTAAGTAAAGTATAATTAAAAAGAAAAGAAAAATAGCCTGGAGAAAACTTGCCATTTCATAGAAATTCTAACATTCTGAAAAACCAAATCAGGACTGAATCATCTTATCTTAATCACTTCAGCAGAAATTAATTTAATTTCTATTCTAAGATTACATTTCCTGTTGTGGACCCAGGGCAGGGGAGGACAAACACTTTGGAACTATCCATTTATATAAAAGATTAATAATTTTTTTGTCTCATCTTTAAGCATGGACTTCAGTGGTGCTACTTCTACATGCACCTTTTGCTAAACACGTTAGGGACTGAGGGATTAAATTCACACTAAACTGCAAACAAACACAAACCAGCTTTTCAAACATCAGTATATTGACTTGAGTGGTCTAACACTGGCTTGAGCTTTGTCTCCATCTAATTCGACCTTCAGCTTAGTTTGACCTCTCAGACAAGAAAGTCTAGACACTGACCTTGACTGAACTGAACAAACATTTTCCCTTTTCTGTGTTGTTCTAAATAATTTCAAGCACAAGATCACTACTACAGCTTACACCATTATTTATTCTAACAGTAATACTGTTCACAATAAATCTTCCTTGCCTGCAAAATCCAAAATGACAGTATTTGACAGGAAGATGCCAAAGCCATGACCAAAATATATCACAAGGTGATATATATGTATATACACACTGCTGGTTTTCCCAGAAATAAAAACGGTCTTTAAAGGGCAAAGAAATTCAACTATTAGCCCCCTCAAATCCTTGCTCCTGTCAATCTCTGTGACCTAACAAGGAAAAGTCCCTCCTGTATTTTCTTATGCAACTCTATGAATTTTATTACAAAATACTAAAAATGAAAATACAGTCCAATTTAATTAGAGGAAAACATCACTAGTGGTACTTGTGTTAATTTTCCCCAAGCTACATAAAGAGCTAAAATCTGATGACACAGAAACAACATTCTTTTGTTTTTATTATCTACATGAAAAATAAGTATGTAGAAAATTACAAGATTATTGTTTTCATATAAGCACTATCTTAACAGGACATGTTTAAATGGAAGCAGAATAAAAATTCAAACATCTAGATCAAAACTTTTTTTTTTTTTTTAGTAAAAATATGCGCTGAACCTCTGTTAACAATTGGAAAAAAATTGTTTCTGTGAGTTCTTAGACACTGCCAGGACACAAAAACCCACAGCTACAACAGTTTTCCTCTCAAAATGAATTAAAGTTCAGACCTCACAGCTGGCATTCTGAATACCACACAACCTATACCAGTGTAATATATGAAATTAATAGTTTTTATTTATTACTCAGTGACTAGAAACCTCAGCACATGGGTCAAGCTAAATTAATTGTCAGCCTGGTTACTGATTTGCCAGTGCACAGAAAAATGATACCCAAACACGCTTTATACATATTTTAAACCTTGACAATGCCACATATCTTGAGCTTGTCAGCCCCTTGTAAAAATCCACTTTATCTAGCACTTACATAAGCCCCTTAGAAAAGCACCTGTCATCTTTCTGCATGGTGGAGATCCACCAGGTTCTCAAATCAGTATAATTTGAATGATAATACGGATGTCTTGAACAAAGAACCACCGTTCTCTAAATTCTGCTGAAGTTTGAAAGAAAACTTGGAAACTGTGCAACCAATGTTGACTACTAAACATGTACAGAGTAACTGTACTAACAGGTGAAATCACTTTCCCATTAACGCCACACTTAACAAACACAGACTACATTTTAAAATACATCACATTTCAAACAGCATTCTGTACAGTGCTCTGAGAGGACACTAGACAACTAAAAATACTTACTGACAACTTGCATTCAGTACTGTTTCAGTGAAACTTCATTTTCTTAAAATTAGTACAATACTACTACTTCTAGACTTCTTTAGAGAACATATGCATTTTGATTTTCTTTGACCTTATATAATTCTTTAACTATACAAGTAAAGATTATAAACAAAGTCTCCTTAACCCTGTTCTGGCATTTCAACTCTAATGGCTGTTTTCTCAATGTAATAGAATACCTGTACGTTTCAATTACACATCAAAGATTATATATATAAATATTTATGTGCACACATACACACAGAGATGGACAATACTTGCCATTACATTTTGAGCCTTGTAAGAAGACAGAACACTTAAGCATGGAAGTTAAAAAAAAAAAAAAAGACACAAAAAGCACGTTACAAGTATCAAGTCATATGAAATAGCTACAGAAGATAAATGCTTGCACTAGCATTTACAAACATCCTAACAAGAAGCGTTGAAAAAGGAGTCTGGTTCAGAGATAAAGATTTAAGAGCTCAATTCACATCCATTAAGCTACCTTATTTCAATTTCAGTTTGAATGTGCGCAAGAAGCACAATAGTATCTTGTCAAACGGCCACTGCATACAAGGTCTAGCAGGAACTAGCTCTGTTGTTAGTACACGTTGATACATTGTCTCAGCAAGGTATGCGATACATGCCGGCGGTCTCTTCCTCCATAGCTATGAATTTATTATTAAGTGCAATTCTGAAACAGCTCAATCGCAGGGCTGCACCGTGAAACACCAAAGCTCTTCTACATTTTTTATCTTTCCAAACACGATATTACTGTCCCTTACTGCTTCGTGCAAATCTGCAGCAATGATGCAGAGCAACCTTTTTTTTTTTTTAAATTCCCTTCGGAATACAAATGCCTGCCTTCTCTTATCGCTGCCTCTTCCTAACCAAGGCGCACTGTGGACAATAGTTTCTGAATCAGCGATACCTTCCCATGCTGTTTGCAAAAACGGCGGGGGGGGGGGGGGAAGGGGGGGGAAGTCGTACTTCAATCCCAAAA
Organism: Indicator indicator; assembly: GCF_027791375.1. NCBI lineage: Eukaryota > Metazoa > Chordata > Aves > Piciformes > Indicatoridae > Indicator > Indicator indicator. The sequence continues at coordinate 15,339,491 of NC_072027.1, forward strand.
AAAAAAAAAATGGGGAAAAGAAGCGAGAAAAACATAAAATAATGAAGTAGCTTAAAGAACAAAGACAACATTAAAACACCGTGAAAATAAAAGAAATACCAGCGGTTAAGGATGAGAATTAACGGGCAGAAAAGCAGCAGCACTTATTACAGAGGCACAGAGAATCCTTCCTTGTAACTCATGCAACTAATGACCTCTCCAACTGCTGAAACGCACGGCTCCAAAAAAGAAAACACTTACTGCCTGGTTTTAAGGCACACACCAGAAGTTGTCAACTCCGCTAACGCAATTGCGGAAAGGCGGGGGGGGGGGGGGGGGGAGGTAAGGGGGACCATTTGGGGGGAGGTAGAAAGGAAAGGAGCGACAGAGACAGAAACGCTGCAGATTTAGCCACTGTTGCCGAATGGAGAGCAGTAAGGACAGCCCTGAGCATGTAGGCAAATAAGAAGTGAAGAGCATTTACCAGCAGCAGCAGGTTGAGCAGCCCGAGAGCCTCACACCGTCTCTGGGAGATAACTTAGCACCGGTGCGGATTCCTTCACTGAGCAGGGACACCCCTCTCCTCTCCTCTCCTTTCCTTTGCTTTGCTTTGCTCTGCTCTGCTCTCCCTTCCCGTCCCGTCCCTCCCCTGAGGAGATGAGCAGCGGGAACAGGAGCAGCCTCCCACCGCCCCCAGGGAGCGGCGCGGTGCGACGAGCAGCGGAACAGCCGCGGCGGGCGGGAGCCAGGAGACGGAGGGCGGGCTGGAGGGCGGGCGGGAGCGCGGGCCCCGGCAGCCGCCCGCGCCAGCCGCGCTCTGGCCGCAGCCCCGCCGGCACCCGGCTGCACGCGCCGCGGCCGGCCCCGCCAGCCAATCCCGGCGCTCGGCACCCGGCCGCGCGCGCTCGGGGCCCCTGCGCGCTGCCGGGGCCGGCGCGGCTCTGAGGGCGGTAGCGGCAGCGCCTCAGCAGTGCCCCGGAGTTTCCTGGCAGCCCGCGAGCAGCGCCTCTGTGAACCCCGGCAGCTCCCCAGCCGTCGCGCCGCGCGCTGGGGTTCGCGAGCGCCTGCAGCGCTGCCCGGGCGTCCTTTTTGCCTTGACCGTCACTGCGCATAGCGCGCGTCAGTGCTCCGCGCCCGGCCCTCAGCGGAGCTGAGCGGCTACCCCAGCCGCGCGCTGCCGCAGAGGCGCAGGACCAAGGGAGGCCGCCTCACCTCCGCTGAGGGAGCCAGGCTCACGGCACTGACTGTGGATAGGGGCAGGTGCCGGGCAGACGAAGCCGGCATCAGGACGCCTGTCCCGTCGCCCCAGCGTGGAACTGAGGACTAGGACGAAAGGACCGAGGCTACTCCCGTGGAGGGCCGCAGCTTCTGCCGGCCCTTTCCCGCTGGAGCCATGAGGAGGCGGCGGCACAGCAGCCGTGAGCAGGCAGCGACGGGCGCGGGGTGCCTGGTCCCACTGCGAGTCCCGCACCCCCTGCCGCGCCGCCAACCCGGCGTGCGGGCTGCTGCTGAGGGCGGCCGGGCCCTGCGAGGCGAGCCGGTAAAGGCAACCGACAGCAACAAACATCCCCAAAACCTCACCTTGGGAAAAAACTTACAAAATTGCTTCCACCTTCTTGCCACAACTTAGAAAATTTTCCACAAACCGTTTCACACTTTTTCGGAACAAAATCACTTTAGTTTTCATATTCTTCTCCATGACCTGGCTATGGGTCAGCCTCAGACAGCACATTCTCGATAACGTTACTTCCAATTATTGTGCAGAATACACTTACCTCTTTTGCAAAGTATGTTTAAATGTTGACTTTAAGTTTTCCTCTTCCCCTTTGCCTACACATCTGCGGAAGCACCCCAAAAATAAAAGGAGCAAAGTAGGTAAGAAAACGAGAGAATGGTGAACTGCTAGAGACAAGCTGTCAACCCATTAACTATAGATTCCTGGCAAGGCCAGGAGGAAAGGAGCAACTTAAATTCACCAGGATATACACAAAGAACAGTGGTAGTAAGAGCTTTGGACGTGGGTAAGGCACAGTAGCAGGGCTAACAATGCAGTCCAAATGTAACAATCTTCATGTCTATATTCCATAAAATGGGAAATCTGTGTGGATAAATAAACTAAAGCATTCTGGATTACCTTTAGCTGGAAGAAGTGTACTGTAAATGTCTGACTGGAGACAAACTACAGCAGAGTTAATTTTCCAACTGCAACTGTAGTTTTGTAACTGTCAACAAAGAGCAGGAGTTTTAAGGGGCAGCCCAGAAATCAGCAGGGAAGTATCCCTCAGCTTTTCAAGGTTAATTGAGAGCAGGGGAGAGCTGAGCATACTACTAGAGCTTAGTAAATTGAGTGTAATGCTGTAGCTTGAGGACTGCATCTATGCACAGGGGTGAAGAAGATCCATGTAGCCACAACTTCTCCCTGGCCTCATCTTGTTCTATGGCATTTCACAAACTTCAAGATGCGTCCTTGTCTCAAATGCTGTGGTCTAAATTTTAATGTAATATGCACGGTGATGTCTTGATTCTGCAGTGAGACTTCTGTAGAGATACTATGATAGCTGCTTTACTGGAAATAATCTCTCTGCTTGAAAATAAACTAGACTGCAAAAATAGATATTAGAGATGTACGAAAAAGATTGTTGCATTTAAGTAATGACTTGTCCATATCAGGAAGGAAGACTGAGAATTACACTCAGATGGCAAACAAATCTTGTCAAACTGCTTTTGATGCAATGCAAGTTTCAGTGGAAAAGGTCTAAAATAGCAGTCCATAAAGCAGGTGACTTGATGCTTATAATAGTTAAACAGAAATTAGCAAAAAACAGAATATGTTTAGCCTATACAGTCTAAAGATATGTGTAAATCTTCATCTCACTGGAGTATTTCTAGCAGTGACACACAGACTATTACAAAGCTACTTAATATACCAGTGATTTGAGAGAGAACAAGCAAATGGCTGATTAAATACCATGCAACAAAGATTTGTTGATGGTCAGTTATGATGGATATGGGTTAATAGCCCAGACCGACCCAGACACCTTGGTAAGGGAGCCTCATTTGTTCAACAGAACGGGGGAGGTCAAGGTCAGGTATTTAGTGAAAAAGAACATGGGTTACATTTCAGGTTAGGGGATTGTTTCTGGAAGGCAGTTTACAGTAAAGAGTTTGTCCTGGTGAATGACTGAAGATATGCTTCCAGTGGCAGAGGTTAGTAAAGATGACAGGTGTGAGTGGATGGGTAGCAAAGAGACTAACAAAGCCAAAATAAACAGAAGTTAAATGTCTAGGCATTGCTACAAAGACCAGTGTGACAATACTGGCTTTGTGTCCACTCTTGGGATTGATAGCTATATAAAAATTAGAATATCTGAGATACAACTAATGTTTTAGAAAGATAACCATGTCTTCTCCCTAAAGTAAGAGTCCTAACAGAAGACAAGGAACCATGCTTCCCCTTCCTCTTTTTCTCGATTTAAATTGATCTTGGATTCTTTTAGATGTGGTGTTACAGCTTTGACGAAAGAGAGTTTTGTTCCCATCCCTTTGATGGTAAGGGTGTTCTCCTGGAACAGGAAACGTGAGATAGAATATGCATGAAGCTGCAGAGAATAAACCAAATACCTGTTTTTTTGGGTTAGACTTCTTTAACTACTGATTAGTAAGTAAATTGTGACCACAGGAGGCTAATCCTTCCAGCATATTTCAAATCCTTTAGCTCTGTTTATTTCTTTGGAGGAAAGAATGGAAGTGCCTGTCTTCAAGAACAAATTCCAAGCAGTGATGTCCAAGTGAATATAAGTGTATTTCTTCAGATTTTAGTAAAGTGCCCGAGGAAAGGGACTGCAGATGTATCACTGCCCTGTTTCCTGCTGGCTATGTTAGTTAGTGCTCCATGCCTGAGATGCTTTAAAGGTAGGGCTGGGATGCACAGCCTAGAACCTGCATGCTTTATTAGCTTTGGTCCCTAGTATCTTTGGGGTTTCTCTCAGTATCACCTTGTCAATTACAGCACCTGCTGACACAAGAACATCTTGTCCACTTTACAAAGAGCTATGGTTCTTCTTTCCTACATTTATTTGAAAAACTGACCTTCAGTGTGATTTGAAAGGAAAGGAAAAGAGACGACAAAAAAGGTTTGCAGTTTTCTGGAGAAAAATGCTAGATGCTTATCCCTTTGCCTTTTAGGCCTTTGCATTCTATAACCTGGAACTGCTGATTTTCCAGTGTGTTTCATATATCACCATTCCTTTATTAGCATGTTGTTGCTCCACCACACACATTGCTATAGCTTGATCAAAACAGGCATAATTAAAGACAGTTTCTGGAAGCTGATGCTATGTAAATGCATTGTACAATGAAGGTGAAATTTTAATACTGCAACTAATTAATGACTGGAACATTTTACCTATGGAATGTGAATTCTGTGTGGCTTGGAGTCTTTAGATAGAACTGGAAATGTTTCTGAAAGATATGTAGCATCTCAAATGTAAGTTATGGGATTGATGAAGTGGTTACTTGGGTGAAGTTCAGATGATGTTTACTCATGTGTCATGTGACACATGAGGTCACACCACATGATGGGCATAGTTTTTGCAATTTAGTAAGCTGTAAATCATGATATGCAATGATCTACTTTAACTATGTAGGACTCAACTCTTCAGAATACAGAGCTTATCTCACTGAACAATGCCTCTCAAATGCTTTAACACATTCTAAAGAGGATTATTTTAATTAATTGATACAATTTCCCACATTTATTATATGTACTGGAGTATCATTAGTTGTCCATCATTTAGATGTCCTATTTTCATTCTTAATCCTATACTGCAATTGCAGATACACATCCTCCAAACACTAGTTTGGTTTATAAAAGAAAAAAAGTAGGAAAAAAAAAACATGAATGGAAGCATCTGTTCCAAGGAAGTAACCACACAATGGAACAGGAGTATCATGCACTGAGCTACCAACAAAGAGGGAACAGCAAGATCAAGAATTTTAACACTTTGTAATTATCATCTTTGGTAATCCAGTAAACACAGTGAATGTTTGACCTCTTAAATATTGTCTGAAGCTGCCTGTAATTTGTCAAAGAAAAAGAGAAAGGTGTTGAGATTGTATTAGTGTTTTCAGGTAGTTTCCAGTCCCTTTAGCAATGTTTGTTTTTTTTTTTTCCTTCTACAGCCAGCCCTTCTACCTTGTAAGAATTATAGCCTGTCTTTGAAATTGCTCAAATGGAAGTACTGAGCAGGTAGAAAGCTACTTGCTATATGCTTGAACAGCTCAAAACAATTCAAAGTGCTCAACAAGCTTGCAGTTCTGGAAGAAGAAGAGGAAGAAAAAAAAGATGGAAAGTCTTTGTGGGTAATACCTGCTCAGTGGAAAGTAAAGAAAATCTGAAGACTTTTACAGGCAACAAAACACTGTCGTGCTCAAAGAGGGATCATTTTTCTATAGAGAAATTGCCATCTGCCAATGAGCTTGTTTGGTACACACAGCCATCCCCCATGAAACCCCTACCCCATGCACAACTCAGCAGAATACCTGCTGTCTGCTATGGTGCATGTCTACAGTGTGTTCTACATACGCGAACCTCTAGACTAACACACCTAAGCCCCCGTTTCCCTACAAGATCTTTACTCATCACAAATATTCCAAAGGAATTCTGAAGAATCTGGCTGCCAACTTGAAGGGGCATCTCTAAGAAAATGATGAGCCTTTGCTCATCTGGCAGATCAAGAGGAGAATTCACTGAGCTCTGAAAAGAATTTTTTATGTTCAAATTGTCCGGCTCACAGGAAACAGCACTTCGTGGGTTTAAAATTAGGTATCACTGATGAAGAGTTTGTGAGATGCACTGTTTCCCATGTAGTTACTGTGCTAAGAGTGCTGACATGATAATTCTAGCCCCCTAATACAAATGTTAAACTAAATACACAAACATCAGCACAATTCCTACTCATGTGAATCAGGACCCATGTCTCTTACCTTCTTCTGCCCCAGCCAGTTACTAGAGTCACGCCTGTTTCTAATGCATGATTTAGATTCCAGTTCCCGAGCACTCTCATTACTGTTATAACAGAAATGGAAGATACAGTTTTTAACTAGTCTTCAGTTTGGTTTTGCAAGCTACTGACTACTGCTGAGTGCAACTGCAAGTATAGCAGTGTTAATTCTCTTAGCCATTTTAATGACTATGACACCAGAGGATAAACAGTTTCCCTTCTCTTCCTGCAGCAATTACTGAGAGGTTACACTGCATCACATTAAAGAAAAAGTACATGTTTTATGTAGTTGTCTGTATATAGAAACACCTTTGCATTTTTGGTCTGGGAGGAAATGCTACAAGGTGCTGCTTATGTTCAAAACCGTGGAGGTCAGTGACCATTCCAGTTAGTAGCAACAATTTTACTGACCTAAGGAGCTAAGGATAGAAATCAACATTTGTTTCTGCTATCAGGAATACTTCTTCCAGCTCTCTGTGATGTGGTATTGGTGTGGATGAGGTATACCACAGCTACATACTCTGATCAACAGTAAATGAGACTAAGTTTAGACCATGGCAACAAGTCACAGAAAGTTCTAGTATCTAGTCTAGGTAAAAAGTCAGTTTAACTGGTTTAGCCACAAGAAATGGTCGAATAATATATCTAGAATTATACACACAGAAAGAGAAAAAAAAAAAAAGAAAAAAGAAACCTTCAAAGTGTGAAGAATGCAGTAGAAAATTTGCACAATAGTGAAATTAATTCAGTCAGTACAAGATTTAAAGTCTGACTCCAAAGCAATATTAGGTTAGCAGTCTGCTTCAGCAATAGGCGTATAAACAGGTGCAGACAAATCAACTACTGGAAGGTGCATGCAAAAATGCAGCCAGTGATTGGGGAAAGAGTGATGAAGACCAAAAACCAGTCAAAATAAAAGTGTCTAGTGTACAAAATAGGACATGCAATTTGTGATATTTTGCATTCTAGCTGATACACTTCTATCCCTACATAAAACGCCCTTCCTTGCAAACTTCACTAACAGCACTTCTTATAAATAAGGCCACTCTGGGGACTGGGGGAGGAATTAGTTACCTGAATGAATTTGTTACCTACAAATATGATATATCAGTGGATGATTTAACTTTCATAGGTCACTTGGCATTGGAAAATATAGTAGAACAATATTTTGTTTTGAGAAATATGAAATAATAATAGAACAAGATAAATTTCACTCAATTGGAGTAACATTTTTCCAACATCTAGCCTAAATTCTGTGGTTTTGCACAGTATTTTTACCAAAATAATGAAATAATAGAGACTATGTAAATGGTGTTATTTTAAGTAAGCTATTAGTTAAACAATTTTAATCTGCATTTGCTTAATTTCAATTCCATCTTTCATGAGTAATTTTTATATTCTATGCCACCTTCTTCCCCCTTTTAATGCACAATATTTTCCTTGAAATGAAGTTCTACACAATCACACAAAAGCATTCACTTGCTTTATTTATCTTCTAACAAAATCCAACCACTTCATTCAGGGCCCCATTTTTGCTACTGCCTAAACAAGATGGCCCAGTCTTGTGAAGGTCATGGTTTAAGTGCCTATATCCTGAATATTTTATGAAAGAAGGATGATCAGCTTAGCTGTTATCAGTTACTTTGTGTGAGGAAGGGCGCAAGATACAGGGGAAGTTTTCATGCCTGATCTCCTTCCGTTATCTGTTGTGTTAAACTGCAGTGAGCAGCCCATGAGAAGCCAAATATTTAATGGATTGGCTATAACAGCACTGGGCAATAGATTTATAAAGTGATAAGGTATATACAGTTTATTTGCTGTAAATATGTATGATGCAAAGAAACATGTTCATTTATCACTCCTGCCAGTAAGTACTCCTGCAGTGCAAAGAGAAATGAAGACAGCCACAGAAGAATGGGAAGTTAGAGCTGGAATTATATGTGCAGGGATGAATAATCTAGAATGCCTAGAAAAATGACATTCTAGCAGTCTCTAACAAAATACCTATATTCAAAAACATGTTCTTTTAAGCTGTAGATAAATAGGAAAGATGACAACAAAATATCATAACTGTAAGGTTTACTATGTCTGGATGTTTTATAAAGTTGAAATTTAAAGTGGCATAAAGGGTAGGAGAAGGCAAGCAACCCAAGGAACAATGAAAATATATAGTCAACTAACTTAGTTGAATGAATGTTTTCTTTTCTCGTTTTCTTACTTTAAGTACCTCAGTTTAAAAAAAAAAACATGAAGTAATGTTTACTATAAAATTCTACCAAACTAGGGAAATATAATTTCCTTCTAGTTTGAATGTCACTGCATTTTTATTCTTCAGTATTTTCAAACAATTGTTTACTCTGCCATGTTCATTAAAGACATAATTTCTTTGTGCTCAAAGGACCTTGTAATTGCTGGTTAACACACTGCTACACCAGCACTTATTCTAAGCAAATTATTCTGTCATTTCCATTCTCTTCCAAAGACATATAGATATACTTAAGTTATTTAAAATAATTTCTTGCTGTTCTCATATTATTCAGTGTGAAACAGGAGAATGGCAGAACTTTCACACTGAAACTGTGAATGGCAGAACTTTTCACACTGAAACTGACATTTGTGAAACTGTATTTATATGTTCGCTGCATTCTCCTGTCCTATTAGCGTTAGAAAAGTTTGGAGGATGCTTTGTACTTCTCATGTCATAAGCTATTCCCAGGCTAATTTCTGATCTCAAGAAAAAAAGATGTAAGCTGAGACTGTCGAATCCTCAGTGCCAGTGCATAAATGGGATATAAAGGTACTTCAAAAAAAGAACTTAAAATTCTCCCACTGCTATCTTAGGAATGTGAAACTCTGCTTACTAATACTTTCTAGCACTGTTGAAATAGTAAATGGAAATAGAAACATATTCAGTAGACAGATATGTACAAAATAAAACAAAAATACAAAAGATTTATTCCATTACTATAAGATTCTGAAAATGGACTTCACCCATCACTGAGTTCATCATACACATAAGCATGCTGCAGTCTCTCCGGTTTGGTGACCTGCTACACTTACAGAAGGAGTGAAAACTGACTTTTCCAGCATTCCAAATAAAGATGAGTCTCATATAATTAAGAATATATTCCTGTTATGGAAGAAGACAGAATTTTCACTAATTCATTAATTTGTTCATATTCAAATCAACACTTTTCTAACAATGGGCCATAAAAATACTTGGTGTCTGTCCATGGCACCAAGCATTACTACGGGCATAATGAAGCTTTGCTTCTCACAATTAATCACCTTGACTGCTAGCAAATAGTATATTTATCTTTATTGTCTTCCTACGTGTAAGTCTCTCCTTTATACTGTACTGCAGAAGCTGATACGATGTCTGGCTACAGACTGGACAGAAATTCAGCCAAAACATCAGTGGAGGCACAAGCTGTCCATCACATCAGCTCCTCAGAAAGTGAGCCTAAAGAGCAGACCCAAATTGAGACATTTGTCAGTTGTGCATTTGCACAACTGGCAGCAAACCAGCCAACAACAACATAAAAAGTAAGCTAGAGCACACCTCTTTGGTCAAGGAGCTCTCTGTCTTTAACTATAAGTTTATGCTACAGCCATATAAAACATGAGCATCTCTAAGAGTATGGGTTTCTGCTTTCAGCTTTCTCATAGATTTTAATTAAAGACAAACAGAATTATGGACAGCACAAATTATTTTTCTCAAATGAGAAACAAAAGAGAGGATGCCTGGCTAATTTATTTGCTTTTGTTTGCATCTCTTCTTCCATGATTATTTTAACAAATGAGTTTACCAGCAGGAATGCTTGGTAAAATAATGAAGCAAATATTGTTAAATATTGTGATTATTCACAGCAGAACCTATAAGTTACGTTTCTGCAATTCAAAAAGAGAAATGTGTTGTACGACCTACAAACCCATTCAAAAAAAAAAAGCTTGAATATTCAAAAAGCTCTGCTTATGAATGAATTACAGACAAAAATTATGCACAGATATTATTCAGCAAACAGTTTGAACATATACATCAGAAAACTGGTTTGTTTGGAAAACTTGCAAACACAAAATGGAGCAAAGAAATTATTCATTATGAATTATTTGCACAGCATCTGTCTTACTTTCTCATGTTAATTGCCTCTGCTAAACCACATTTTCTCCCCCTCAATATGTAAATTTAAGTGATTTTGCATATTCTCTGAATACCCAGTAAATGCAAGTTTCATTACCTTACTGCTTATATCTTTTTTTGTCAGTCTAATTATACCAGAGTTTATATAATTTTAAAATTTGACCTACCAGCTTTCTGTAGATTGCAGCCTCTTCCACTAGATTTGGAGTGTCACCTAGTATGAAAAAAAAAAAACAACCAAAAATTAAGAACCATTAAAAGCATGCAGATTAACTGCCTTTGTGAAAGATCTTGTAAGCTATACGTTAATTCCCCCTATACTGATATATATTGAAAAGATCAGATTTGTTTTTAATCACAGTTCTTTCGAGGACATGACCCACACTTGATGTGAATTAATACAGAGAATTTTACTGGCCTTTGAAAGCCTGCGCAAGACTTTACTCTATAGTAATCCCTGTATCCCTCTGTGCTCCCTAGGAGGTACCACTCCAGTTGTATATAATTATTCTTTCTACAAATACAAGCTTAATCATCAGGTAGTTTGGTTTCCTCTTAAAATATGCCTTGTTTTCACTGAATTTTCTGACTTTTTGATTCTTTGACCACTAATTCATGTTGTCTCTCCAAGAAACACCATGAGAAGAAAACGTGCACGTTGTATCATGCCTTTTCTTTGCCATAGCCTCATGCCACCAATAGAAATAAGTGTCTTGTCAAAAACTGTGCTGATCTTAGAAACTAAATGCAAGTTTAATCTTTAACTGTGTCCCATTGGGTCACTGGGAATGTCACCTAAGTAAAGCCTCAGGATGTGTTCGTTATCAGCATATATACTTCATTAAACAGACAGATCTGCAGAAAGCACTCTTGTTATAGTGCTATATTTAGAAGCCAAGCACTTTGAGTAGCACAAAGATACACTTTCCTAATGGCATAAAGCCTTCTGTTCAGAATTCTTTCTTCAATGTACCACAAAATACATAACCCTGAAATTATTTGTTGGTTTTTTTTTCCATTTTATACTAAGGTTACAAAACAATGTGTTAACATGGGTAGCACAACTGTGTAAAAGCATATTCATTCATTTATTTCTTTTGTGGGTAGAAACCTGGCTTAATGCTTACAGGGAGTGTTTTGCAATAGCCATTAGTACATTGCCAAGGCACAGTAGGTAGATGTTATTGCCTGTGCATCACTACTAAAAACTCAGATGTTCTAGAATCTTAATGATTACAACAGGGGGAAAGGAATCATGGTGCAGTTTTATGATATTTTGCATCTATACAAAATCTTATTGACTCTGCAGGTATTGGTGTGTCGGAAGGGAGTTTCTGCCTTAAGTTCCCTTGAGTGTCACAAAAATCTCAGTATTTTTGCTTCTGATCCATCCACTCTTCTGTTCTGTAAGGCACCAAGCCTGTGCTGTCAGATGACTTCTGAAACGAATGGCACTGATAAAATTTTGGGTCTTATCTCCAGCAACTAATTTTTTCATGATGTTTTCATAATATACCTCTAGGCTACAAAACACATCTATAGGTTTTTCCTCTCTCCAGGATGCGTTGTCCTGTATGCTTTAGCAGTTCAGTGAGCTGAGCTGATTCAAATAAGCCTTGAAATGTTAAATACAACTTGTAATATCAAAGGTTCTCATATCAAATAATTTTCTTCCTGTGGATTCTATGGAGATTAAGGACTCATGCAGGGACTAAAATGTCCAATACTCACATCAGATATCTCAGAATTGGCTGTATCATTATCTGTTCATTGAAGGCATGGGTCCTGCATTTCTTTATTTGTAAACCAGGTGCAAGGGGCATAGTATTAGATCCACAGGGGAATGAGTGAAAGCTAAATATCGAGCAATTGTGTGACAGAAGTCTTCATGTACAGCCCAGAGGTGATGTTTTCTTTGCAACTGGTGTAGAAATTAATTTTGGGGTCAGAAAAAAACTAAGTGCAGCATGGCTGCACTTCAGTTTTTCCTCCAGTCTGGTTATCTCAAAGCCCAGAGAAAGAAGTTGTCTCTGTTGTTGTTTTTCTGGTTTTGCTTTCCTATCTTGCAGCAGTGCGCTTGCTTACCTTTTCTTACTTCTGAGCTGAATTAAGATGAAGTATGGTTTGACTCGTCCGAAATACCAGTCCCCAAAACACCCTTGTATTTTCTGAATTGAAGAAACAGAACTATCAAGAAATGATCTGCTGCTTTTCCACCCTTAACTTTGCTGATGCAGAAGAGATACTGGGAGAATAGTCCTTTTTGATTTTTACATCTTTTATCTGTGTGTCCCTTGTGTGCTTGTCATCACATACGGGACAACCATACCCATGTTGACAGGCTGAACTGGACCTACAGTCCTAGTTCTGTCACATTTTTCTGTGCTATAATTACTTTAATTTTCATATCATAAAGCAGGAATACAACTTCTATCTATGCGCTTCATGCTACTCTTATAAAAAAATTATTTTGAAAAGTAATTAATAAGCAAATCAGTGTGAAAAAAAGGGAGATTGTGTTTTGCAGGAGTGACATTTTAATTGTAAATGCAGTCACACAGAATCAAATGTTTCGAAAGATGCTATTTGAATAACTCTGAGAATGACAACAGTTAAAAGAATTATATTAGGATACAGACAATAACCCCACATTTATTTCAGAACTGTTGTTTAAGGGGAAAATGCAGTCTTGATGCCACTGTGGAACAACTGTTAGCTGCACAATGAAAATCACTGTGTATAGAAACGAGAAGGGAGTATTTTAATGGAAAGCATATTGTAATTTTCCTTACATTAGAAGTCAAAGGCAATTAAAACATAATTTAATTAGAGAATATCTTATCAGCTGTAAAAAGTAAAATTGATTGATACGCAGTGTAGGGATAACTTGGCTGTTGCTACATGTAAAGTGATGGTGAGGCTGACATATTAGTCACTTGGGGTTTTTTTATTTGATAATTTTATGGGGTTTTTTATATTTTCCTTCACCACTGAAGGCATTTTAATTAGCTAATGTTTGATTGCTCATTGTTTGGAAATGGAAAACTTTCTAAATGTATTGTGATCTGAAGAGTTGTTGGAAATCAGATTAAGCATCTAGCATGATGATATCCTGCTCTTTCATTACTGAAAGTATTTATCTGATACTAGATTTTTTTTTTTTTTATGATTGTTTGTATTACTGGTCAACAAGATGTTTTAGTCTCCAGCTTGAACATCACATGTAGCTGCAAACAGGTCAGCATAGCTGACAGCAGCTACAAATCCATGAGCAATCTCCTCATTTGGAAGAATCCATGTCACTCACCCAAGGGCTGAATTTGGCCATGCAAGAAATACCCAATCAGTAGCGGATGCTGGCAGAACAGCAAACCTGGTTCTATTTTTTAAAAATTCACAAAGAAAAGGATAGCAAAAAAAATTTTTAAACTCACTCTTACATCCATTAAAACAGTCATTACTTCAGTAAAAATCTGAAAGGCAGCCTGATTCCTTATAAATATGAACAAAATATATAGGTATCTGTTCTCTTCTGTTTGTTCTATTCTTTACAAGTGAAAGAGTTGATGACATGGTTTCAGCATTTTTTGTCTATTCCTTTTGTTTTGTACTAGTATTTCTCTTCTAATGACAAAATATCAGCAAACTAATGTCTACATGGATTACAAATTAATACATTACCTCCCTCAGGATGAGCACTTCTACAAGGAAATCCTACAGTGCTCTCTGAGGACTGGTAAATTAATTAATTAATAATTTACATTAAACTGGTTGGCAACTCTTGACTACAAAACAGATGCCAGTGCTTCAGTAGTAGGACACCTGAAATTTGTTTATAATCCCTCTCTTCACAGAACTTCTACAGCACTTGCATAGATTGACTGGATAGAGAAAAAACTTTGTTTGACTAAAACTTCAGGTGTTGTATTAACAAAACCAAAAAAACAATCAAACCCCCAAACCAGCAGTATGTTACAAGAGACTCCTAAGTACACTGTAAAAGTATAATAACTAATAATTAGTCTAATCTAGCTGAAGACCTCCCTGCTCACTGCAGGGGGGTTGGACTAGGTGACCTTTAAAGGTCTCTTCCAACCCAAACCATTCTATGGTTCTATGAACTAATACCAGAGGATAATGTACAAGTTTGTGAACAAAACCACAGAGAAAGCCTCGAGCTGTATCCAAACGAGACGGTTCATGAAAAACAGTGCAGTTATTAGGTCAAAAGCTTAAAGAGATAAAACATCCATTTGTTATTTCACCAATTAAAAGTAATCGGCAAGCAGTAGTTACACAGCCTAATCAAGTGTCTCTCACTTTTGCTGCTCATTATAAAATCTCTGTATTTCAGACACTTTGTACTGTGAATTTTTAATAAAAATATCTGAAAGCACTGGGTGTGCCAAAAAGGATATGATCATCTTTAAATAAGCAACAAACCAAAATCTTGGAAGCAATGGCAGACATGAGAAGTGTTCAGGAACCATTAGCTCCCCTCCAATTAAATTTTACAAGGCAGTTAAACCTCACATACTAATCTATGAAGATGAAACTGTCTGTCTGTGAGGTTACCATTGCTTTCCTTGCTGCTGTTGAAAACATCTGTTGAATGAGGGTAAAAAGAATCTAACAAAAGTTCATGGACTTGGCTTCGTGCTTTCGGTGTATGTCATATAGCTGGGCCTGAGTGCTGTCAGAATGTGGTCAGAAACAGGACTATTCACAGCATTGGACTTGGACTGAAGTATCTGTGGAAATATGAACTATACTGTGAGGAAGAGAATAAGGCTCCTAATTTAAATGACCCAACTGTATTTTTGAGTCTTCGTTATGTTTATAGACAGTCCTCTTAGAGCTCTAAGATAACCAGTGAGACAAAAGCCTCCTCTTTTCAGTTACAAGGAGATCTACAAGAAGAATATCTATTCTTTGCTTTGTTTGTTTGATTTGAGGAAGTTTTATGTTTGTTTGGGGTTTTGTTTACTTCTTTTTTACAAGGAAGATAAGGGATATATGGAGGAACATCCTAAAGTAATCAAGTCATAGAAACCTAAAATGGCTTAGGTTGGAAGGGACCTTAGAGATCATCTATTCCAACCTCCCCACCATGAGCAGGGATACCTTTCAACTCGACTTGGCTGCTCAAGGCCTCATCCAGCCTGGCCTTCAACATCCCCAGGGAGGGGGCATCCACAATTTCCCTGGGCAACCTGTTCCAGTTGTGTTTCACCATTCTTGTACTGAAGAAGTTCTTCCTAAGATCCAGTCTAAACCTAATCTCCCTCAGCTTTACACCATTGCCCCTTGTCCTGGCGCTAGATACCCTTATGAAAAGTCCCTCTCCAACCTTCCTGTAGGATCCTTTCAGGTATTAGAAGGCAGCTCTAAGGTCCTCGTGGAGTCTTTCTTCTCTAGGTGGAAAAACCCCATCTCCCTCAGCCTATCCTTATAACAGAGGTGTTCCAGCCTTTGGAAATGCTACGGAATTCTGCATAACTGCTTTAAAGCAGTTTTATATCTTGATGATTCAAAATAATTTTTGTTTAGCCTTAAAACTCCCATGAAAAAAATGAAGAATAATATATGATGTAAAGCTGTATCTTTAAATAGCTATTAAAAAAATAGCTGACTACAAACAGAAAATAAGTTGTTCGGATGTAAATCTTTAACATCCTAGAGGAGACAGATGATTTAAACACAGTACTGTTATTTCAGCAAGCCAGTTTACATCTGGGAGGCTGAAGAGTGCTAGTAATGTTGGGAGCAACAGCCACACCATTCAAATGTATGTTTTCCTAAATCTCACTTCCCTGCTTAAAAGTACTTCTCTAATCATCTGTGCTACGAAGCTGGCAGGAAGGTATCAGATACTGTTTGTTACGAAACATATAGAATTAAATAAAAATAAAAATGAGAGGAAGGGTCTGGATGGTCTTAGAATGCATTTTTAGTATACAATATTTCTTTCGAAAATGGCAGAAATATTGGGGGGGGGGTTACTAATGTAACCAGTCTCTTAAAAATTTGTCCAAGCTTCCTAATGATAAGCTGTAAATGAGAAACTAGGGCAGACAATAGCGTATTTTTGATGTATATTTCACTCAAAAGAATCCCAAAGCCCCAAACAAACAGTACTAATCATGCAAAACTGTAGACTCTAGGATAATCACTGCCATTAAAACTAACAGCACCACGTTCCCAGTGAAAAGTTTCTAATATAGTAAAAGGAATCCTCAAAAGTTCCTGTAGGTGATAGTAGACCTGATAAAAATGGTAATGGATTTTTGGCCAAGAAACTCAATATAAAGGCAAATACAGAAGAGATGTGTTAGTCAAACATAAGTTATTGGACTTAGTACAGAGTAAATGGATGAGATTATATGACATGCTATTGAGAAGGTCAAGTTACACAATCTAATGATCCCCTTTGGCCTTAAAGCCTGTGATTCTATGAAACCCTCCTCCTGCTGGAAGTCTGTAATTCATGTACTACTACTACTGATTTATTTATAAGAGGCCATACACAGTAATAATACCTGTGCATGATTATCCATGGTATTTGTCCGTGAATTATGTCAGCAAAAATGTGTTTAAGTAGAAGTATGACTTGCATATTTTCCATTTCATGCTGAGATCAAGGCCTAAGGAGGAGAACAGGTATATTAGTCTCCTAAAGGGAAACCATAAAGTGATTTGGTTTTGGGTTTTTTTTGTTGTTTTTTTTTTTTTTTTTGCTTACCACAAAATAAAATCCTAAAAGATACCTGAAGATATTCAACAGTACACAGTTGTTATTCACATAACATTTCCTACTTTTTACTATTATTAATGCCAGTATAATGATATTTGGTAATTAATTCCTTCCTTCCTTCCCAATTTCTTCCTTCCTTCCATCCTCTCTCTCTCCTTCCCTCCCTTCATCACAGCAGGGTAGCAATACTGAATTGTAATATTTATGTTCATTTCTGAAATCCTACCAGATATTTCTGCTTCTCAGAGATAACTTGTAAATGAAAGGATAGAACGCGGTGCTGAACAGCATACCAACTCTAGGAGTAAACTACAAGGAGGTACTGAAATCCTACTGAATCAGATAGAGTATGCAGACCCAGTCCTGCTCTCATGTATGTGTGAACAGTTCAAGGATAGTCGTGTAATGACACTGAGCTCCACCCTTGCAGTATCTCTGCTATAGGTTTCCAAAGGTGCTATCAAGAATCTTGGTCTTGGCTTGGATTACCACTTTCTTCCATCATTTTTAGCTCTGGCTTTATATTTCATAGTGTGAAGATCTGAAAGCACAGGAGACTAACTCAAGGGAAGGGCATAAATGGAAAGAAAGCCTGATACCCTGCGGCATGCTTCTCCAATGGACTGCTCACATCCTGTGACCCTTTGTGGTTTATATATGCTATTTCCTGTTGAAGTCCAGTGCCAAGAGGATTTTCATTCCAGATCTTTCTGGGAATGATATTCCAGAGGCAGTAGATGCTTCACTGAATCTCATACTAATAAGCTATGATGTTAAATAAAGCACCAAAAATCTTAATCAAAGTTACGAGTATCAACAAGAAGCAAAGTAGCTAATAGATTAGCTGCTGAACAGAAGTCTTCTATGAGTAATTATATTATAGCACAGTAATTTAGTTTCTCTCAATCTGTAACTTCAAATATCTATACTAATTAGTTGCCAACCTACAACATAATAAATGAGATAATGAAATAAAGATGTTTTAAATATCCCTTTCTATTACATGTACGTTTTGCAGAATGTTAATAGACAAGATGAATTCTGATATTTTTTCAAGGATTTACTAGCGTATCATTATGTACGTGAATGCCAATTAATACATTTTCCACAAGAATTATGTTCAACTACTAAATCCACAGGAATCTGGAAACAAAACAAAATATTTTATGTTAGATGAAGGCTGGCATGGGTTAAGCTTACAGCAAACACAGAGACATCACACCTTTCTCCATCACATTTGCACCTGATCATGTGGTACACACTTCTGCTTTGATGGAAAATTCCTTTGGGTCTTCTTGTTGTAAAGCTGTTGGTGCTTGCAGCAAAATTTGCAGAGCTAGTAGTGAGCAGAGAACATTTTCATTTGGCTATTAAGCCAAAGAAATACCAACAGCATTTTTCACAGTTCATGAAAGGGACTATCACTTCTGTTAGCTTTGTTCAATTTGGGAACAAGATATACAAGCTTTTTTCTTTTATGAATTTGTTTGGAAAATAATATTTCTTTATCTGATTTTTTTCTCTTTTTTTTTTTTAAAGGAAACTACAGTTTTTAGATTCCAAATTTATACAAAAGAATTCTGCACTATTCCCTTTGTAAGCTAAAGAAACTCTTAAGAAGCACTGCACAAAGCGAGAGAGCATAATTTTTTTTCCTGAAAGCAGTGATGGCAGTCAAAGCATGAGCAGCGTAGCTTGTTGTATATATCAGCCTCGCATGTTTTCCTGTCAGCTTTGCAGTTTGTCATCCACAGCTTAGCCTCCAAATGGCATGAACTTTGAGGACAGCATGCTGAAATGAAAGACTTGCTGCTCTCCTCCTACAGAGCAGAAACAAGGCCACCAAGGAAAAGCTGAATATCTGTTTATTCCACTCTATGTAGCTTAAATTGTGGAAAAATATTCCATTATTAGCAGAAAAATAATACAATTCTGTTAATGGTCATGTAATTTGTTGCTACTACTTGGAGTGAATCTGTGAGGAATCTAGCTAGCATAACAGACAAAATCATAAAAGAAAATACTAAATGCAAAATCTGATATACAAAAGCAAAGACTGAGTTGGAGCAGCTGCAATAGCTTATTATAAATACTTCTCAGAACTGTTCAGCTTGGGCAGTGTTTGCCAGCTGGAGTGCTGTTGTTCTGAGAGGGAGGTGAGATATCCCTCCTCTCCATGTGGAGAAACAATGCAGCAAGTGAGCAGAAATGCACCAAATGGTATGGTATTTTGTTCCTAAAATAATATCCAGAGACAGAAATGTATTAGACCATTTTATGGCAGTGTTGCCACATTTATGACTGACCAGTCTGGAGCACACTGATAAAGTTTAGTCTCTTATCATTGCAACCTTTTTATAAACATTATCAGTTGTTGGGGTGTTTTTTTTCCCCTCTTAAAGTGTGATGACTCTGGGTGATCTCCCTTCAGATGTGTGGCCACTGCACTATCTGGGCAGGACCTGCAGTATTTTCTCCCAGTTCTGCCAGGGGATTGAACAAGTTGGAAACTGTGTCCTGAGCAGCTACATGTATGACAAGAAGCTTCCCATTACATCACATTTACAATTTACCTTGACAAGTTATCATGGAGAACATTAGTGTGCAAGGTGATATAAATTAATATCACAGGAATTAAAAAAGGAGTCCTAAACATCCACTGATAATTAAAATAAATGCAAGAGGGCTTTTTCATTAATTAAAACTGGTATACACTGAGTTTATTAGACTGAAGGCATACAGCACAGTGGTCATTATGTCATAATCAGTTTAAATATGCTAAAAACACAGCATGAGACTAAATTCAGACAGACTTGCTATTATACTGGTCAAACAGCACTTTTCAAACTGTTTTATCTGAGGTTTGATCTAAACCCCATGAGAGTCTGGCTATTGCATTCAGTGGGCACAGAGTTCAACCCTTGATGAAACTGAATGCTTATCCTTTGTATAATTCAATTACTTATGTCACTTGCTGAATATATTACTTCTTAGATAATTCTTTACATGTAACCACCAATACATAGAACAGCCTAAACCCTCAAACCAGTTACCTTTGTTGCTTTCCTTTTCAACTCCTTCAATTCTTATTACTGCCTCCTGCTTCTGCTATCACTAGTGTCAGCAAAAAATTGTTTTCTGTAACAAGAAATATTTATAATACCATTGTGAAAGGCTTTCACATGCTCTTAGTTACAGTACATCACATCTGTTCATTGGAGAAAATTATATGTATGCAGCAGGTATTTTATTAAATTACAGTTGTAGTGTGGCCATATTTTACTGTGAATTGCAGGTACTCAATATAGTCATGCACAGCCATGTGACATCAGCTTTTTTTATTATGTTTGTCTGTGTCTGGTGAATTTGACCAAAATCACATGGCAATCACACAGAATCACAGAATGGCTGAGGTTGGCAGGGATCTCCAGAACTCATCTTTTACAAGTTCCCT
Organism: Indicator indicator; assembly: GCF_027791375.1. NCBI lineage: Eukaryota > Metazoa > Chordata > Aves > Piciformes > Indicatoridae > Indicator > Indicator indicator. Next base: position 15,359,821 of record NC_072027.1, read on the forward strand.
TCCCAAACAAGGCAACCTAGAGCTGCTTGTCCAGGACCATGACCACACAGCTTCTGAATATCTCCAAGGATAGAGACTCCACAACCTGATTAGGCAGCCTGCTTCAGTGGCTCAGTCACTCTCACAGTAAAGCATTTCTTGATGTTAGGACAAAGCAAGCCTTGTGTGCTTTAGTTTGTGTCCATTGGCTCGGGACAACACTGAAAAGAGTCTGACTCCATCTTCTTTCCACTCTCCCTTCAGCAATTTGGACACACTGATGAGATCCCAACCAAGCATTCTCTTTGTTAAGCTGAATAGGCTGAACAGCCCCAGCTCTCTCAGCTTTTCCTTAGGTGTGAGATGCTCCAGTGCCTCATCTTAGTGACCCTTTGCTGTACTCTTTTCTATAGCTGTCTTTCGTACTAGAGAGCCCAGAACCAGACATAGTGCTCCAGATACTGCAAGGATCAAGTCCAGGAAACATTTACTCATATTAATACAGAAACTGAAGCATAATGTAAAAGAATTATGAGAACCTACAGTTTTAAAAGATAAATAAAAGCGAAGTTTCTGCACACAAACATCACTAAATGAAGGGAAGGAGATTTCAGGTTTGTAACTGAGTAGATAATTACAGGGAACTTTTTGCACTCTTCAAATAACAGTATAGTAAGTGTGTCTGCTGTAGAGAGGATGAAAATGGTAAATCATCCATTAATAAGTATCTATTTTCCTTGACAAATGCCTAATTATTCAGCAGAGTAATTTAATGTTCTGTATTAAGCTAAAAGGAACATGGATCAAAATACCCACATCAATGGGCTCTGTTCAGTATTCCCTGCTCACTTCCACCACAACATTCACAAACCTCAGCAGGGAATTTTCCTGAGGAGATCAGCTAATAATGTATTGTACCCTGCAAATGAGCCCTTAAATCTCTACAGCTGATTTTTGCCTGCCAAATCACAAAACTGTCTTTCTCTCCTTCTTCTGTTAAGAATCTTCTCTGCCCACGTGCTAGACCTCTCCATATATGCCAAGACATAGCTACAGTTATTAAATCCAAAGAAAGAAAATATCACAGTTTAAGACAAAGCAAAACTTTAGCCTTTAATAAAGAGACTCAAATAAAGCCAATAAGAAGTGCTTGTATTTCAGAAGAAATAGAAGACTGAAATTTAGAGGCCTGTGGAAACACTTGAAAAGCAATTAGTCACAGCCATAAAACAACCAGTAAGACATGCTTCCAGACTACCAAGCAGCAAGCTTGTGAGGCAGACAATGACTATACTGGGCCAAGAGGAACTGAAAGGAATCACTATATAAGAAAAGTGGCATTGCAGAGTAGCTCAAAGACAGGTCTGTAGAAGTCTGACCCAAAAATATTTGGAAAAAATACATGCTTCCAGAGATAATGGTCCCAACCTTTTGCTTGATGCCAACAGCATGAAACACGATGAAATCAACTAAAGGAACCACGGTAAAATTACAGTATCATTTTCATGAATATAAAGGTGAGGAAGATTTGGCCACACTAGAAGATAACAGTAGAAACCTGATAATTGCAGTACCCTATTAGGAGTTGAATAGTAGTGAACTTATAAGGTAAGCAGTTGAACTATCAAGGTTTACTATTTAGAAGTAGAGGGCAAAAATGTATCTGTCTTTAAAAGTAAGACAAACAAAGCCTGCATCCTTAACAGATAACTGAAGGACAGTATATTCATAGAACACCAAAACAAGTGCCTGGGTTCAAACATTTTTAATCTCCAATTTGCTGTATGAAATGAAGAATCATTCATTTGGAACATGCAGAGATCACATTCCACATACTCTAGCACATTAAATATCAGTGGAATTAGCTATGAATATGACACAGAAAAAAATAGTATATGCTTAAAATTACATAATATCTACATTTACTTTTTTTTAATTAGGTTTTTGGTTTTGTTGGGTTTTTTTGGTGGTGGCAGAGGTTTTCTTGTTGTTGGTTTGGTGGAGTTTTATTGTTTGGGGTTTTTTTTTGCTACCTAATGTTAAATTCTGCTTCAGCACTGGATACTTCAGCACTGTAGATACTGGATCACAGTGACTATAGGATTTTGACCATGACTAGGATTAGTAATCTATGCCACCTGTAACATGGGACAAGGAGAAGGGAGGGCTATTAAGAGCCACACTTTTCTCTTAAGCCTTTTTCTGTTTTCAGCCATATTTTGTGTGTGTCCATATCAATGTTTTTATGCATTTATGCCTATCAGAATACAGCAACACGATCTTTTGAGTTACAAAGTTTCTTGCATGCAGGAATCTGAAAATACTCCACATGCTTTAATTTAGCCTCACATCTACAGAAGTATGTGCAGTAGTGCTTTCTGCCTTAAGGCTAGGTTCAGTAAAGGATTTACACACCTCATTTGTGAGGATTTCACTGGACAGGAGGGTAGAGGTTGCACTTGGGCCAGGCATGGGCTAAGTCTCTCCTGCACACAGCTGAGGTGATAGCACTGGCCAGAGACTGCTCCCACACAGCCTGGTATAAGAAAATCTAGCTGATGGCATGCCAGATTCTGCCCCATTTTCTGTACTGTGCAAACTCCTCATGTAGTTCGTTTTTATCCAGTAACCATTCTACATAAAAAACCATTTAAAATAAACAATGCAGAGATAGGAAAGCTGAAGGGAAGGGTTTCCTGCACTAGGCTCCATGCTACATCAGAATAAAGCTCAAATTCCCTTCTGCATCATAGCAGAACTACAACTGGAGTGTGCGACAAATATGAGAGGGAAATACCCTGTTAAAGTAGAGCATGAACTCAGGCCTTCCATTTCCTGGGAGACAGCCCTCTCAGATAGCAGTTAAAGCAACAGTACTGTTATAGTCATGAGAGTCCATGGGTACAAGCAAAGTTTGAAGGAAAAGTTATTTTTGTAAGGCGAACCAATTCAGTGAGACAAAAGCCCACATTTTGACAAGTCTGGAAGTTTGTTGGTATGCAGAATGAGTATTTGTACTGCTACCACTGCCTTCCACTGGGCTAGGAAAGGATGTGGAAGTCTGCCACATCACCCTTCAAGGACAGGGCTAGGAAGAGGAAGAGGTCAACCCCAAATCATCATTCCTTTTCCCCTTCCAAATGCTTATATGTCATCATCTCTAATCACCTCCAGACCAGTAAGGAGCATGCATTAAGCCCACTTATGCAGACAGTATTAAGTATGATTACACATCACACTGCAAGGTTGTATGAAATATATGGATTGATGTACGGCAAGATTCAAGATTTCACATCACTGCTCAAACATTCTTTTGACAGTTGCAAGTTTTTGTTTTTTGGTGGTTTTTTTTGTTGCTGTGGTTTCGTTGTTGTTGTTGGGATTTTTTTTTGATGTAAGGGTAATTCAAATATAATTGCTAAACATCAGGGCATGCCATCCTAACAAAAGCAGTGGTTTCAAACCTGGGGAAATGTAGTGTTCTCCAAGGCATTCTCTTGAGCCTGTCCAGAGACTCAAGAAAGGGTGACACAATACACTTTCATTTAGCTAAAACTTGTCAGTCTGGGAGCTGGGAAGATGAATGTGCAAGGGGAAAGAGTGTCCCACTGCTCAGTGCTGGCCAGCAGTGTTGCTCAGCAGCTGTCAGCAGGACTGTGGGGAATACACATGAGCTCACAGGCTGCAGGTAGCTTAGCATTCAGGTGCTGCTATACCTTGTGCAGTTTGCTCTCACCACTCAGACCTAAGCAGGTATGCAGATGCAGAACCCACACACCAAAAAGGGAGAGAAGGGTAAAAACAACTGTTACAACCTGCACAATCTGAGCATGGGTTTTCAGGAAAGCATTTTTCAATTTATATTCCTATACTTTAAAGTTCATTACTGCATTTAGGGCTTATGCCCTGTTTTTTGTTACGAACAATAATTTATGACTTAACCAGTCTCTTTTGCAACCAGCAGGTCCCGTTACTGCCAGTAATATCTGTTTTGGGGGAATGACAAAATGCTTACGTGAAACAGCAAAAGAAATGGTACAATGTATGCTGAGCTTTAATAATGGAAAAAGATCTTTAATTAAAATTGCTTTCCATTTGGGGGCTAGAATTTTATTTAACCAGCTGCTCTATGAAAGTTACCACCTAGAGTTTTCATTTTCCCAGTACACAGCTGCAGAAAAGATTTTATTCTGGTGAAGGAAGAGCTGTACAACAGCAAAGACAAAGCTCACTTAAACTAACAATGGAGCCATGGCAAAAGTCACAACCTTCTGCTGTCTTAGGGGAAGCACACTTTCTGAATATAATCTCTCTGATTATGCCTAGTATGCAAAATGCAGTTTTATATCTGCAGCTCAAATAGATTTCAGTATTACCAGTGAATACTAATCACTGATGCAAAAAACGTACAGCTCCCTCAAGGCATTTCAAAAATCTTGATTATTTAATCAGTGCTCTTGATTTATAAGGCGAGCTGGTTGATGACTACCAAAATGTGACACATTGGACACTATCCAGATGGAACGCCAGTTTTCATTTGAGGTTAAAGAGGTAGAACTCTACAATAGAGGTTTTCCAGTATCCTGGACTAGAGCTAGAGTTATAACAGATGATAAATAAAACCTGGCAGTTTGGCTTGCACATAATATTAAAACAGAAACTTCACTGAATTGTCAGTTGTAAAATGAAGTAATCAACTTTCTTTTTGATTAGTCTCTGTTTCCACTGTGGACTTCTTATTTATTTCATGTTTTCCATCTTAATGACCTCTTATCTTTTAAAATAGCACTACTGTACTTTTTTTTTTTTACAAATATGTAAGTGGTGAGTGCTGCCTTTTCATAAGCACTAATTTCTCAGCCAGCTGGACGCAATATTTGAAAAGTTCAGGTTTTTCCCCCATAACTACAGAAATGTATATGTATTTGAAAATAATTTTGCATCTACATCTTTATATATCAACATATGCTTATGGAATTGTCAAAATTTGTTTAAGATGCATGAGTTACATTCATTTTTTTAACAGGTTTTATTGATAATTAATTGCTAAATTGCTCAGGCTTTGACAGTCTCATCGCCATCTTATTTTTCAGCAATGATATTCTATTAAAGGTTTCCATGTAAAATTTTCCAACAGTTTTTCTATGAAGACTTTAAGGCACAGAATGACTTCAAATTGAAATAGTGAAGAATTAAATTCCTGCTTTAGACCCCTAATTTTAGGCCCAGTCCCTAGAAGTTAGCAGTCTGATTGGACTTGATGATCCTAGAGGTCTTTTCCCACCAAACCAGTTTTATGATTCTATATCTACATGGATACAGAGGCCTGACATTGCAAACTCATCTTGAAAGTATGGTCCTTGCTCAAAGCATGACTGGTACTTCATATTCAAAGCAAAGCTACAATGACAGTGAATTATTTTACCAAATCAGCCCTTGGTCCATGTTTATGCTGCAAGTAGGCAGCACAAGCTGAGCACCCAGAGGCACCCAGAGCTAGCACCAGTCCCCCTAAACCAGGGCTCCTTGCTGTGTGCTGGGAGAACCAGCCTGTGCTCTGCAGCAGCCTGTGCTGCTGTGCCTTCAGTATTATTTATAGCCATCATTAATAAAGCTAATATATCAATACAGATAAGCACAGCTCCATGGCAAGTGGTCAGCCTATCATTCCAACAGAAGTGAATGTGTCCCAGCAGATAAGGAGAACCCCTGCAAACATACAAGTGATTTGAAGGTTAAGAGGCACCCTAGAAGGCTGACCTGGAGGCTAAAAGTATCTACTCAAACCTTCTAAACCAAAATGACTAAAACTATGATCAAAATATGGGAACTCACTGGAAAGTTTAATAATAAATAAGCAGCAAAAATATGAAATGCTGTCACACCAACAAACTGCAAAGTTAAATCTACATCAGAAACAATGACTAAGTAAAAGACTTTGCCATCAACTGTCCTGTGCAGTGGGTAAGAAGCTTCCCAGGGAGTTGAGGGTCACAGAGGGGCCCATTATCATGGAAATGGCCCCAGTTGATGGCAATGGAACAGAGAACAGGAACTGACCCCACAGCACTGGGCAGAGGAGCAGGAGTGAAGGCTCCCAGAAGCTCCCCCCTTGGGTTCAGGAAAGTGCAGCTTGGCTGCCGTCAGCAGGCTGGTGCCCATGCAGCATCCAGCCTAGGTCAGTGGTGCCAGGGTCTGTGCAGTCCCTGTGTCCTCGCCCCCTCACCTCTCTACTGCAGGTACTTTTCACAGCATGTTCTCCCACGTCTGTGCAGCCAGTGATCCAGCCTGCACTGGAGTCTGCGGGACTTGGCTCAGGCTCTGAGGGTGCATCAAAGAGCAGGCAGCATGGTTGCAAAGAGAGGAGAAGTTCAACTTTAAACTAGATTGCTTGGGTACAAGCAGCAGCTCTGGCTGAAGCAACACGAAGAGCAGCATGTGCTGATTTACTACATGTGGCAGCCTTGCTGATTGCAGCATGCTCCAACCACCTCCTGTCTGGCTCCTTTGTTATGTTCCCTCCTCAGTACCTGTGTGACTAATACTCATAAAACATTGTTTTCATTCCTCGTTTTAAAAAGTGTGCTAGAAACGTCAGTAGTCTGTACTGCAATGGCACAGCAGAAGGGAGCACAGAGTGTGCACTGACTGGAGCCCCCAGGTGCCCTTGCCCACCGCACCCTGCTGATGCAGGGTGATGCAAATGGAGCCATATCAGCTGGGCACCAGGCAGGCACCCTACATCCCAAACTTCTCCTGAAGCTCTAAGAAGTCACAATATCACCTCCACAGAGCCCTTGTATCTAGGTTTTGGCAAAACTACAGATTTGTACTCTGTTACGAAACCAAAACATATTCATAACTGCAAGAGTTCACTTATGAAATCTGTGTTGTTTGGGCTTCTGCCCTTAAAAATTACATTGCTGTATCGTTCCCTGTACATTTAGATTGATCTCATCTTAAGCTTTTGAAGGAGTATCTTACTTGACGGGACTTGTGGGTAAGGCAATCATGTGCAGTTCAAATAGCTGAATTATTCCCTTTTCTGTCAGGAAGTCAAAAATCTGCTTGAAACACAGATGGCTATTTCCGGGTCATCATCTAGCTCCTCATTTATTCTCACCATTTCAGCTTCATGCTCTCTAACAGTTTTCACACAGCTTTTGCACCTTCCTCTTTAAGAGAGAGCAGACCTACAAACTGCAAAGTGAGGATGTTTTGATTGCATATGAGGATGTCTTAGTGAAGACTGCACCACTGGATAACACGCTGGGTGATTGCCTCAGGCTCTGGTAACAATGTCATGTATATCACAGGTACCACCGGGCCTTCTGCCATGAGTACAGCGTGACAAAAATAGCTTGTAGAGATTATGTCCCGATGTCCCAGTCTTGCAAGGCAAGCAAGCAAAAACACTTGATCAAGAACTTGCCTAGCAAGGAAAAAGAAAGGTCTGCTCCCCTGCAGGTTAGAGACTGCACTGCAGGGGAGAGTGCCAGGGAAACAAACACCCTGGAAAAGGTGTGAACTGGACCTTCTGTTTACACCTTGCAAATGACACCATTGTCCACCTTGTCTTATCCTTTCCCTTGCCCAGCCTCCCTAGAGGTAACCATGTCAAAAAGCAATGTGACTTCATAAAAGGCTCCACCGGTTTTGGACCTAGGAGTCCAGAATAGTCTTCTGCTACCATGCCTTTCTGTTTCTGCTGGTTGCATTGGGGCAGAACTTCTCTGGGTGTAGCCAAGCAAAGTTAAAGCCAGTTCTCTGGATGCATTTGAACCATTAAGGACTTCCTGAAAATTAAAGCCATCAGGACACTGACTCTTGTCACTGTCTCCACATCCTGGCATAGACATATATTGCGCAATCATAATTTTAACCTTATCTGTGGCCTTAGTTCTTCTCCTTTCCACTTCATTCCTGTACATATGTCTCTACCCTCTCAAACTATTTAATTACTTTTTATGAATTGTTTCAATAAAAAGAAACCAAAATTGTCTGGGCAAAGCACCTCATAATGATCATCTTGTGGGAGGGGCTTGTGTTTAACAGAACATTGTGCAACACGAATGAGAAAATTATGTGAATAATTTCACATGCCTGACATGACCAGCAAGATATAGATGGGGTAGGTCAGGACAGAGAGCTAACATGTTTAAGGAAAACATTTGGCCTGCTTTTAATATGTGGGTAACTGTGCATGAAAGCTGAACACGTCATTATTCTTAACTGCCATTTAAAAAGTGACCATGAAAAAAATCTGTCTATATTCAAAGAAGAACTTTTCTGTTTCTTCACTGTAACCCTATACTACTGTACCAAGAACATAATAGATGCAGCCAAGCTTTTCTTTTTCTTTCTTTCTTCTTTCTTTCCTTTTTTATTTCCTCCTCACACAGTTGATGGTGCAACTGCAGGAGGAAAGATCATACAGATGTCTTCAGAGAAGAGGCTTTAAATCAATTTTCTGCATTTCTTTGAAATAAGAAGTAGAAAGCAATGTCCTAAGATTACCTTGAAAAATTCTGCTTCATACAAATTACTAACAGTGACATCAATACAGACAAAAGCTGTACCCAAAACATTACACACCTGTAGAATTAGTAGTGGAAACAATACTAAATTCCTGTTTCCACCAGTTATGTTGATTCTAGTCTGTCCCCTACACATGTGGGGGTATGCTATTTGCATACAAGCAGCAGAAAAACAAATTATTCCCTTCCAGAATTTGTATGTGTACCATACAACATTAAAAATAGAAAGTTGCAATCAATTGACTTCATTACTGGTAAACCTGTAATTTTGTAGGACTACAAAAGGGCACTAACACCTCGATCACTGGGAAATTTGAATGTTTCTGAAAATACACTGCAATATGTGTATTAAATGTAGGGAGAGATGATCTATCTGCTTTCCTACAGATTATTCAGATCTGCAAGGGCAGAGAACTGGGAGATTTTATTCATTCCATGTACGCACACCTTTGTCAGAATAAAATAACCCAATTCAAAAGCAAAAAGTTTCATAATACTTAACTAAGTGGCCTTTTAATATGTCATGCTGATTGAATTCATATGATCTTATATATTTGGATGTCAAAAGCCGTTTATTTGTCTTAATTAGAAACATAGATTCAGTTCAACTTGCCCAGAAAATAAATTCATATACATTACCTCTGAGCAATGAGAAACAGCACTGCTTGAACAGGGCTATTTAAATCTCTGTGGTTGGCAGTGTTCTTCAGTGAATTTGTTTACAAAGTGGAAAGAATGAGATGCTGTCAAAGAATGAAAAATAAAAGCTAGATTTCTTGGGAAGGAGACATCTGTCTTTTTCTATTTGCAAATGCTGACGAGCAGGGTTTAAGGAGGGCTAATGTCATCCATTCGTCTTAATTAAAGAGTTAATTGCTGGTGTATCCTGATTTGGTTAGCTGATCTTGGTAGCATGAAAAGCATTTGCTTGTGTGTATTTTATTGACCACTATAATGACATCATCAGCAAGACTCAGGATTTACTCATGCCTCCTACCTGATAAAACTTTCACAGGGAAGGAGCTCTTTAGCATGGTGCAGAATACTGAGAGGTCTGTTCAGACCATGTTCAGAAACTGTCAAAATGTCTCAGTTCAGCCAGCATGGAAGTATTACTTGAAAGTCTAGATAAGTAAAAAGTACAAAGACTAGTTCTCAGGAAATGCATATATGGAAATAGCATAAAACATGTAAATGACACAAAGCAAATATAACTAAGAGACTTAATACTATTCAGTTTTTTGTATCGTAGTGACCATCAAATAAGCAGTGACCGTCCAATAAGCAGTGACACATAAACAGGGGAGAATGATAGCATGCTCTGTGGATTACAGACCAAATTGGTCATATGTCTTACAACACAGAGGGGAAATTTAGATCTAAAGAAAGACCAGCTGACTAACTAGGAAATCTGTGAGGTTTTTCTGTACAACATCTTTTAACATTTACTGCAGTTCCTGATGTTATTCCTTAAAGATTATTCACAGCAATGAAATCTGATTTTATGTAAAATGGCCGTCAGTAGCGCTTTTTGATTAATCAGCTCTGCAGATCTTCGAAATAAATGAATACATTACAAAACATAATACATGATATTCACTTATCCCAGTAAGGAGTCTTCAGAACTGATCTATTTATGTCATGCTTCTTTCACGGGATCAATTTTGGTTGCTATTAAGACACTTAACTTACGTGAAGTGTTGAACTGGCCTTTAAGAAGCCCTGTGACCAAATGGAATTGAACCTAACAGCCTCACATGCAGTGCTTTATCAAGAATGCACTAAGAATAATGCAATAGGGTGCTACAGTTCACCTAGGTTTATGAACTTCGTGGAAGACTTCACTTTGTGTTCTCTTTATGCAGCTTAAGCTCCTCAGCTGACTGGTTCAGAGGCCAGTACTCACAGCTCTGCTTTTTCTGATGGACAGGACATTTTGGTTTTACCGCTTAGCACATTTCCATGTTTTCCGTGTTTCACATCTGTATGATATGAACACAAAACTACTGAGCCCCTCTCAGAAAAGCAGCAGGCAAGTCCAGGACATAAAAAGGAGTATGATGCAGTGGACCCATGTTATCCCCAGACCAAAGTAGCCAGCCCCAGAACCAATCTGCCTGTTACAGCTTGATGCCTCCCAAGTCATTAGCACTGCTGAGAAGCAGTGTGTGTGACCATGGACACAGGACAATACTACAGCAGTTGCTCTCCTCTTAGGTCTCTAGTATGATGCCATGTGGTTCAGGAACATGCCTTCAGCCAGATCACACATCTCTACAATGATGTAACTGTGAATGTGTAAAGGCGCTGGAAAGCAGGAGAATTGCTGGCTTTCATCAACTCCAGAACCGCCTGGCTGGGTAATGTTTAACAAGTTGCTTCAGCTCAGTCTGTCCCAGTTTCCCTCCCAAATCACCTGTATCTCTCTTGAGAGATACTTTGATTAATGGAAATGTGCTAACTGAGAGTTAAGCAGCATCATTGTTTCTGAGTAGTTCACTACTGGAAAAGGCAGCATGGTCAATGGTTTAAATCAGAGAAGAGGATAACAAAAGAGGTTGGATGGGACCTCAGGAAGTCCTCTGTCCCAACCCTGAGCTCAACACAGTGTTTTTTCCTGATTTGAAAAAGACAAGGATTGAGACTCCACAATCTCTTCGAGCAACCTGCGCCAGTGCTGGATGGTCCTCAGGGCAAGGACTATTTATGCCAAGGAATGTCAATGGCTATGTAGAAGGTGACCACAAGAGCAGAATTTCACAATCCTTTAAAAGGGTGACAAGAAACTCTGTTCCATTTGGGTGTCTGGGCAATAGTGTTAGCTTACAGAATGTCTTCTACACCGAAGTTGAGTGGCAGTGCCACTCAGCTCGGCACACAGGCAGTTGTAGCCCCAGCTGCAATCTCGCCCTGTCTTGTGCTCACCCACACCCATTCGGTTAACTCATCAATCCCTGCACTGCACTCCTCTGACTGACCACATCTGCAGGGTGATGTAGGAACCAAATCATTGTTCAGACCACAGCTGAGCCTTCAAACCACGCTAGTGTTTGCTCTTTCAAGATCTTAAACATACAAGTCAGTAACCCTGGAAATAGTTTTAAGCAACTGCAACTTTGTAACTAATTTTGAATCTGTTCTGTTATCTCCGGTTTCTTTTGTTTTCTCATGCCTCTGCTTAAACTACAAAGTCATTTCTCAAACACTTAAGGGAAAAACTAAAAACGTTCTTGGACATAGAATGTGGGCTAGGAGCAGTGACTGTCACTTTTGAAAGCTACTTTACATATCATTAAACTAGAAAGTGAGTAAAGAGAAAGGAGTAACATTTTGTTGTTCAATGGAAATGCTTTGGAAAACGCTGAAATAAAATCTCTAGTGGCTCGTGAAGTATTTAGTTCAGTTGTTTAGCAACACCTTTTGATTTGTAAAGCTTCCAAGATAGCTTAAAATAACCTAAAAAAAAGGAAAGTTTTCAAAGTTTCCTCTAGCTAAAACCACCTGCTGTAGCTTGAATAGAAAGTAAAAGTTCATAAGCACAAACTTCTTTGGAGATAACGTATTTTGAATTACTTTACAGTAACTTTGGTACACTACATCAGGCAAAGGCTAGTGCAACTTCTCACAACATTATTCGCTTGCTAATAAACATGTGCATGAAGCAGAACGGCACATACAAGGTAGAACTCCCTGCCTATGCCTAGTAACATAAACAGGTCTGGTACTGTCAGCTGAAGAACTGAGGAATTAACTCGACTGATGTAAAGGATTAGACATGCTAAAAAGAGATGGAGAAAAGAGGCTGATAAGAAATGGAATAACATTCAAAAGTGAAGCAATAGACCCACAATGTTTTGTGAATGGAAACAAACATAAATGTGGGAAAATGCTTCATCAACATAAGAGTCACAACAAAGCTGTGAATATCATGATAAGCAAAAATTGGTTTTGAAGAAAAAAACAGCCCACTATGTAGCTCTTCGAAGACTAGAAAGGTCTAATAGATAGAAATTAATTACAAACAAACCAAAACCACAACAAAATCAAAAAAACCCTCAACAAAACAAAACCCAAAACACAGCAGAAGAGAGACCAAAAAACAACAACATACTAAGCCCAAGATCAACTCACACTGTGTCCTGGTATTAACTCTGTTAACCCTTTGGTGCCAACACTGTGGAACAAATTCAGTGATTAAAAAGAATCAGTATTTCAGCAGTCAGCTGTCTCAAGTCAGCTTTACAGTTCCCTTCCTAAACCTGCCTCTTCAACCCTCCATCCTGTGTTTCACCCCACTATATATCTCAAGCAGCACACCTGCAGCTTACTTCTCGGCTGGAAGGCACAACAGCTACCTTCCCCAGCTCTTTATCATGCTGCTCCCATGCCTACACACAGAATGCACAATTGTCTTGTCATAAAGAAGCCACACAAATCATTGTGCCCTGGGTGGGAAGCCCATTTGATATTGTATTTCTAGTCACAGAGAATAGGATTCAAAAAGAGACACAGAATATGTCATTAAATGTCCTACTGGTTCTAGGGTAGAAAATGCTGATATTACAAGAAATAGTTGTTCACTAAATTCAAAAACAGCCACCAAAATGATTTCTGGCTTTAGCAGAACAGAACTAGCCTTTAAAGAACTAAAAATCTAGTGATTTTCTTCCTAGAAATTTCAGAATACATTTGAATCCAGACAAGATATATATAACACCATTCATCTGCAGTAAGATAGGATGGTAGGCAGAAATTCAGTTTAAATGGTGCTGGGGAAGCTGAAAACTAAGTGGCTGCCACACAAGAAACTATGCATAGAAAAAGAGATTTAAGCAAAAAGTCAAAGTCTAACACATGCACAGTGCAAGACAAAAACACAAATAAAACTTCTGTGGAATTTACTTTCTAATATCTTTGCACATGAGTTTCTTCTCTTTGGTTGGCTTTTGGTTTTTCCAAAATCTCATCCTGAAAGCCTACACCACATCCAAGAGCATGAAGAGTTTGCACACCTCCAAACAGCTCTTTCAATCCCCACTTTAAAGTGATTTTTGTAGACAATGGCAGAGATTGTATCATTTTGGTTCAGTCTATAGTATGTCATGAAAACCAAATTTTCTTTACAGCAGGGCCAGATTTTCTAAGATTTTATTTTAGATAGTCATTCCCCCAAAAAGATCCTTTATGCTTAATTTCTAATGACATTACAACCTTGTCTAGTTGCCCTCAACATGGAGCTGATTTGCAGCAGCAAATATTTGACACCTAACATTGCAATCTGAGAAAAGAAATGGGAATAGAAAATGTCCTATCAGGACAAAAAACTTTTGAATCTGCTGTTTCTGTGGTGGTGTAATAAAAATTGATATCTCTGAATCGGGAGTGTTCCTGCTTTGTGATTAATTGTCATGTCAATACCTAGAGGTACCTGCCCTTACAGTTAGCACTCTACTTGGCCAAATGTCTCCCCATTGTAAATACAGAATGGCAATAAACAGAGAGATTGGTCTACTGTGTGTTTGGATTTGCAACACGAAACTTAAAAATGTGAATCCTAACTGAGCCAATTTTTTATGTGCTGCCGATAAGCTATAAGAGACCTCTCTCTCTTTTTTTTCCTAGTACACTGTGATTAGTGCCACCCATCTCTCAACAATGAGAGATCCTTACTAAAAGTCATCGTCATATTGATGAACCCTAACAAAACCGAATGTATGCAAATTTCTGTATTTTTTGCTGTAAATGCTGAGGTTGACTCAGGCAGAATTTTCTTTGCCACTGGAGCCCAGGTTGTTATATTTTATGCCATTTAATTTGAGAATCCTTTTTTTTAGTCCTGTCTTACCTAATTTTATGGTCGTGTGAATGACTGAGAACAGAAACACAACTATAGGCTGAGTTAGGGAGATGACAAACAGGGTGATGTCACTGCTCTACAAGGATGTAGACAACATCAGAATATCTATCAAATCTGACATTTTATAGTTTAACCTCTATAAAACATAAGCAATACATTTGACCACCCATTCCCTTTTGGGGCATTCAATTGTGTTTTTTCAGTTGATTAAAATCTTCTGGAAAGTAACTGAATCTAAGGACTGGGGGGAGGAGTGGGGGGTGGCTTTTCTGTTTCATCACATAGCCAAGATGGGTTTTTTCCCCACTAATTTCTCCTTTTAAGTATAACATATTAGCTGCTGGTAGCCTTTGGAAAGCTAGTGATTCATATGATGCTGGCTCTCCCTCTTTCCATCTGCTAGCCTGCATCATAAGAAAACTAAAACATATATCAAATAATACTTTTTAGGAAACTAATTGGTGCAGATACTGCAAGAATCTCTCATAAAAGGTTTTGTGACAGAACTTCCCTATTAAAGTAAAGCTCATCTAGAAAGCTGGAAATCCTTGTATTGAAGGGTTTCTCATTAGTAGCACACACTAAACAATGATCACTGCTGTACGATGAGAGACAAATTAATGAATCAAACATTACGGATTTCATCACATTAGCTCATTTGCATTTAAGCTGCTATCCAGCTCTGTCATGCATTTGCTTTTAAATGAGCCCCTGTGGATAATGCTGAAATGTTTGATTCATTAATTTGTTTCTCTGTGTACAGCAGTGCTCACTGTTCAGTATATACTTTGAAAATATTTGTTTTAACCACCTATCTTTTATTTTAACAAAGAAATAATAACCCTGAAGAAGAAAATGCTGGCTGGTTTGCAACATGGGCCCTGCCAAATTTCCCAGTTGCTGCCCCAGCCCATCGTTATACCACTGTGATATTATCTGGATTAAGTCTTCACAGCTTGCTTTCACATATTCTACAATTTCATAAAGCTTTGAGCCAGCTCTTTGGGTTAGTATTATGATGCCCAATTCAGCTCCTGGGAAGTTAAAGGTGGCTTTAAGCCTTTACTCTCTGATCCTTGGATCAGTCCCAATGAGTGACTTAGATCAGCCTCCCGGATGCTCGATGACATTCTGCCACTACTGTGCTTAGTGCACCGGTTCCTCCATATTACAACAGAGTGGGTTGCTTGGCACAGCCATCTCTGCAAGAGCTGCAAAACTTTGGAATTGGTTTTTGGTTTGTAACAGCTTGAATTTGGTGACCTTACAGTATGCTGAAAGCACCATCTGTTTTAGAAGAGAAAAGAGGCATGTTCCCTAGCTGGTCAGTGCATGGAGACAAGCATGTTGGTAATTAGCTGGGTAGTTGAGTTCTTGAGTTCCTATTTGAACCTCAAATTTGTAAGCTTAGGTACTCGAATACAAGACTAATTATACACATACTGTTTTGTTGTAGGGATCAGTGATCTTCCTCAATTCCAAAGAAATAAATACATGTACCAAATGCATTGCTATGATATATTGCAAGGTTCTAAAGGCAAGATCATCTGACACAAACCCTGCCTCACTGTCAGACATAACCTATGAAGCTACAGTTTGCCAGATGCAACCACCACAAAGTCTGCCTTACAGCCAGAATAATCTGATACCAGAGGGTCATACATAGGCTGTATATGAGCCCTCTACTGAGCAAACCACACAGAGAAAAGTTTTCTCTCACTTCCATCACATCAAAAAGCCTCCAAAAAAGACTCTTAATTTTTATTGCCTGTGTAAGATAGGGCAGGTGAATTTTCTAAGGGACACCCATAGCTTTGGAAAGGCAGTTTGGCATTTTTCCTAAAATGTATGCCTGGTATTTTCTGCAGGTGAAAACTGCTTGGTCTTTCCTTACAAATACAATAAATATTATAGGTAATCATTATCCTTAGTTCTACCTGCAAGGAATTATATAATGCTCATAAGGTGGGAAATTCTAAAAATTATTTGAAAGCCTCATTGAAAATCACAATTAAAAAAAAAAAAAGTTCCACATTTTTCTTCCTTGAAAGATCATATTTCACAAAGACACATCAAATACTCTCAGAGAACAGGTAGGCTGCCTTTATATGAAGGCAAGAATTTATAAATATCCTTGTAGGAACCAGCTCAATCCAATTACAAGACAATATTATACTGAATGCCCAGTTAGGTCACTTTTGCTCAAGGCAGGAATCACTTGCTCATACCTGCAAGTATACTGAGTCAAATCAATAAGGCAACAAACACTCAGAAAGAGTGGCAGGAAGGTGAAAATATGGAACTCAGTGTTAAGAGCATGTTAACTACACTATTCTTTTCTTCCCAGCTCTCCCACCAGGCTCACATGGACCCAGAGCAGGAATGATGGAGGAGGAAATACTTTTTTTTTTTCATGAACGAATGTGAGTGCTGTCCTCCTACTGTCTTAATCAGAAAAAACTCTTTGGCTGGTTGCTTCTCTAATTCATAAAATACCTCCAGTGCACAGCATGGCTTAAAATAGTCCCTTAAAATAGCTGACTTCAGAACAACGAGTACATTATCAGTTTTCACAGTATTTTGACCTGCTGTCAGAAGTCAACCATTTTTAAACCCCCCAAAATCCCAACCCCCATGAACAGTTCTACATACCTGATGAGAAAAAAACCCAGCCAAACCAAAAAACCAACAAAACCAAAACCAATGAAACAAAGAAACAACCAACCAAAACCCAAGACCCACCCAAAACCCCAACAGTCTTAAACTGCAGTGAGAAAGATGCTTTTTAAATGTTAAGGAATTATTTCTTTTGTCTAATTTCAGGCATTTTGAAGCCAGGCTTTTAGCCACTGAAAGAAGGTGACTCTTTTCATTTTAAGGTGCGTTCAAACAACACTTCTGACCCTCCACTCATTGGAATACAAGTCCAGTTGACACCTGTAATTTTGATGGCAAAGTTAGGTAAAATTAGTCCCAACCTAATGAAATCACATCAAGTTTATTTAAGCACAGCCAGTTTTTGATGCTGCCTATGAATTTCCATCACTCTTGGTTCTTTAATTGATATAGCAGGCTAATCTCTGTCAGCTATAGTTGAGGCAGACTTTTGTGTTAGGAGGTGCTATCAAAATTAGCCATCATTCTGGTTAACTCTTCCTCAGCTCTTTCAAGTTATATTTTCCATTTTATTTAGTCACTAAAGAAAATTGCTTCAACAAAAACATCAATGTGCAAATAAACTAACAGTCTTAATTCTAATTCCATGAGTATGAAAGAGTCTTCCCATACTTCTCACTGATGTCCTTTCCATTTACTGAAAATTCACATATCAATTAAATTCACCTATTAATTAAAAGATTGTCTGGAAAAATCCTTGCTAATTGGAAGCAAAAGAAAGTGTAAAAAGTATCTGAATACTGAAACTTTGAATTTTAATTACTTACTCCCAGGTTTATTCGTGATCCCTCAGGTGTTGGCTGGGCAACAGCAAAGAGCTGGAAAAAAAGAAACAAAATTATTTTGCAATTCCTGCTATGGGGAAAAAATGTGTTGAGAAGGCTTCCAATTTTCTCTTCTTCTCTTGTTTAGATTTATTCTTTATTAATGTACTTTTAAGAGAGTATCCACACACAAAGAAAATAAGATTCCAGAAGATTGCAGACAACTATAGTGAATCATTGGTCTACAAATTCTAGATTTTTGTTTTTTTTTTTTTTTAATAATGTGTGAGTTCCTATTGTGTTCTTCTCACAATGGAGAACAGCAACATAACTATAGAAGTGAGAATAACGTGTAGAAATTTGGCATGAAGACTACAGTTTTCATCAGATCATACACACACACATATATATATATATATGTATTTCGACATGTTTATTTTATCACCATCTAAGTAGAGAAGACATTAACAGATTTAATAGCAAGTCTGGAACTCATGGAGTTTGATCTCTCCTCTCTAACCACCCATGGGGGTTTTGATGATTTTATCTTTCTTACAGTTAATCTAACTTAACAGAGAAGGATACTTCATCTTAAGAAAAGGATTCTATAAATATGGAGACAGTGAAGAGCTTGTCTGCTTTTCCTCATAAAAATAACCTCAAACTCATAATATTTTAGTAACCCAAATTTGTTAGTGTCCTTTTATTAAGGCCAAAGACCTGAGCTTCTGATTTGGACTAGAATTTTTACATGAAGAAAACGTCTTTTGATGTTTTACAGAAAAACTTGAGGATTTCATAAGGTTTCTGATGAATGTGAGAAATAGGACCATCTGAATCAGATTTACACAGCTCCCCCAGAACTTGAATGAGGATTTTCACGTTTTTGATGACATACACACAGCACATGTAATCTGTTAAAAAACTTCAATTATCAGTGAAACTGCTCTTGCAAATTAATGCTACTCTTGCAAATTAACTTGCATGCAAGTAGATGACAATAACATGCACAATGTAGGTAAAGGTGTTCATGTGATGTAAGCTGACTTTCCTCAACATACTGAGTTTCAAATTGTGAAAGAAAACTCCAACCTTCAAAAGGATCATAAATGATAAACAGCCTACTATGTCCTAATTTATTACATACATAGACCCATTCAGATATCCTGAGTGAAAATGCTAAGCAGAAACTGAAGATATGCGAGTGTGGCTGTTCAATTCTGATGCAGGACACAAGACAGTTAAAGCAGCAGATGCTTCTTTAAAGTGCATTTAAGGGATGAGTAATGTTAAATATCTTACATTCCACTTGTATTAAGTTCACAATCAAGATTTCCTTAACAGATGACTAAGACTTTATGACCTGTAACAGCACAAGTCATTTTTGGTTGTTACACTCACCTGACTGCTACTGTTTTAGCAGCGTATATTCAGTTATACATCAAATACAGCCTTTTGCTCTCTGCGTTCAGCCAAAAATTCAGAACATTGTGCTATTCAATATTTCTAGGAGCCTTACATAAATTAAAACAGTACACATAGAGTACACAGAGTACACATAGAATGGATGAATAATAAGGCATAAAATTTTTTGTCAGTTATAAAAAAAAAAGGAAAAAGAAAAGCAAAGTGAGCAGGTCTCTATAATCCATTTTGTTTTGAAGCTGAATGTCGTTCAAATGGGGACAACACCTTGTTTTCTGCAGTTTACTTGGGGACAGGCATTATAAGCAGAATCTTATTTATAATTGAAAGTACATCTCACCAGGAGTAGCCATGATACATTCAAACACCCAGGCTACAATTACCAAGACATTTTATGAATCTGTAATTCATAAAAGAATGCCTCATGAAAATTCAAGACATCAGCAGGTCTTATGTAGGTTACTTGTAAATATGACTTTAAAAATTAATACATATTCTTTTTAGAAGAATGAGAATCTTCTCTGAGGAAACAACAATGCCATATGTAGCTGAACTTTGACATTAAGAGCTGGGGAAGTATTTTGTAGCTAACACAAAGTGTAATATCAAATGTTTTGATTTAAGAATTTATTCAAATGGCAGTTCCATCTTCCACTGCTATTTATAAAAAGCCTTCCCTTTCTAACCCACAACGGACCTACCACATTTGGTCCAAGGTGATGAAAATAACTTTAAAAATATTTTACGTCCAAGCAAAACATCTAATTCAGTGACAGGAGAAATGACTGCAGACAGAACAGCATCACAACTAATCCACAAGTGTGTGAAACAATCAGGGTGGCAGGATAAATCAGATTATCCAAAGCAATAGATAACACTCATCACTCATGAAATCCACCCATTTCATTCATGACAAGTTACATTCAAACCCTGCCATTACAATGTAACAGAGGAAAAGTTTGTGCTATCACTAGAAGCAGAGACCTGGTGTCCCTCAGCATGCCCCAGAGCAAGGTGCAGCAAGAAAAGCCCATCCTGGACTTGGGTTTTTAAGATCTAGTGGCTATTGTAGAGCCAGGTGAAGAATGTTTGCACTCGTGACACAGCTGCAGACTGTATTCCTTCCACAGACAGCAACTGTTGGCTGTGGATGCTAGTCTGAGAAAGAGAGAAATTGTTCTGCATGTGACGCTTGACAGTCACTGATGCAATGAATAAGTTCTGTCATGGAGAATCACGAAAGTCTTTTTATGGCCAATAATAGTAGACACTGGATTCTTGTATTTTCTCTGGAAATGAGGATGTAGGATGGAAATCCTATGACAATTTTCCCAATCATCAATTTTTTATTATAAAGTATGAAGAAATTTTATGCATCCTTTTCTGTTGAAGACAGAACAATGAAATTAAGAGGACCAAAGAGTGGGAAAATACATGGCAAGTTTCCCCAATGTTTTGCATTATGCAAAGCCTTCAATAAAAACACCAGCTGGAAACAACAGTAAGTTCCTAGGAGAAATGGTAAATGCTAAAGATCATTTTCAATCTAATTCTCACAAGTTTTTCTCTCTTCAGCACCAGTTTACTGATTTTAAACTTTTGATACTTTTTTCTGTACATGAATTATTGAATTATTCATCTCTTCACATACACATTCTATCCTTAAAATTCAGACATCTTCAAACAACAACACAGAAATCTTAATAATTTTGACTGCTTCCAGGAACCATTTTTCAGTCCACTGACACAGTTCCAAATTGCTCTGAAAGCATTCTTTAAAGAACAATAAGAAGTTCTTTTTCATGCAGCCACGCTTTTTTTGTTATTCTTACTTGCTGGCATCCAACACAAACTCCAATGTTTTGTGCATATTACTGTTAATTTGTGCTTCATGGGCAGTGGCTGCTCTTTTCTTTTATGGAAGCAATCAATGACTGCTTTTTAATAGTTATGAGACAGAATCCTATATAAAAATGGCAAATCATATTAGGCTTCTATATGATCCTTGATCTTTTGCCAGCATGTCTGATCTATTTCCAGAGTACATGAGTCAGGCTATGTGCCTTAGTTAATAAATAAACAGTTCCTGTAAAACTTCTTTTTCCTCCTATCATCTTAACTCTTCCTGTTGTTTGAAGAAATCTGTGATGGATTTCAAACAGAATCTCTTCTCTTTTCTTAAGAGAACATTAGTAGTGTCTTAGGTCTGAAACTATAGAAATGAAAAGTAAAGCTCTTTTCTAGTGAAACTTTTGGCAAAATATTTCTCTGTGTATTGCACAGTATGTTATCAACATGATCAGCACAGATTTTCTAAGTCTCAACAGCCTGGTCTCTTATGAGTGAGAAATTTCTCTTCTCCAAATGAATTGAAAGGATAACGCATGTGCATTAGGATTGAAACAATTTTTTGTTGAGTGCCTTTATGGTTCTATTCTTGGCCAATACGAAACATTATATCTCATCATGATTAGCAGTGTAGGCCTGTATCAACTGAAACATAGCTATAACTGACTATAGCTCCCGAAACAATTTCAAGTTACCACTAAACATTTAAAGAACTCATGTGATAACATTTTAGCCACTGCCAGCTTGGCCTGCGTTTGACAACTTCTGCAAGCATGCATTGATTAATTATCAATTAAAAACTTATTTTGAATTTACTGTTATATTTAATAGTATAACTATTTTAGACAGACAAACTGCTAGTTTAATTCTTCATGATCTGCTTTCTGTATTTCTGTCTGGTGCAGAAATGAGAAGTGCAGGGACTCTTCCTCAGGACAGACCTGCTGAGCTTAGTGGTAGTACAGCACAGGAGGCTCTTACCAGCTGAACACAGTTAATGTCTACCAGCTTCTCATATTTCACACCCAGAGGTTGTGGGATAGAATCAAAACCCACATTCTCCAGCACTGCACAGGATAGCTCTTTCATAAATTTGGCCACTTTTCCAATGCTGCTAATGAAAGGTGAAACCAAAAATGCAGGATATGAGCCAGTACTGTGTGCTTGTACACAAGGGACTTCTGCTTTTGGATGAATGCTGCTAAGATTGGGGATTGGGACACATTTTTTCCTACTGGCATCATGACCTTTCAGCAATTTATGAATGTCCAATTTATACAAAAACTAATGGTGCTGACTTCTGCTAATTTCTAGGATTTCTAAATTAGTATGGAATACTTTGTAATTAGAAAAGAAAGCACAGATCAGTAGATCCGAGAAGGATCTGAGGAGAGCAACAATCACGCTATGAATGTCAGAACTGAGCAATTTCCACACAACTAAAATAAAGCTGCCATCGGCAAACAGTTCTGGCTCTGAAGTGTCAGACTACCGCTGCGTGACTGTGTTACAATCCCAAGGTCGCTTATGTGGAGAGCAGGTGGCTTGACACTCGGCAAGCCAATATCACAGCTCTGCCTTTACATATAGTTACTCCCCAGGAAGACAAAGCTTCACACTTCAAAGTGACTTCAACGCCCCACGCCCCTTTCACAAACTGAAGAGCCCAAGACAGGAAGGTAACAAGAAAACGCAGAAAAAGAAGAAATAGAGAAGACGCAACATTTGTATCATACAATTTGTTACAGCCTATGACTTCTATCCTCTCACCAGAACATCAGAGAGGTCTGACAACTGACTAGCTTTGCATTCTGATACAGACAACTGATACCCGAGGCTGAAAGCATCAGGTTGGGTCTTGAATAAGATGCTGAAGAGCTAATGTGACTCTCAACCTCTTGTGCCACAAGATGACAGTGATACTATTTTTAAGGCAGGAAAGCCAGCTGTTATTACAATGCTGGCTTCCTGTTTCTCATCCCAAAGTTGCTGCATTTTCATGAACCCAGCTCTTTAGTAATAGACTTCTGCATCTCATCTACAGCTTGAGATTGACATATCAAAGTCCTATTAACCCCAGAGATGTTTGTAGTTTCCTTATCATCTTATTTTCCTAGAGGCTGACTGGTCTAGACTTCTGTCCTACTGTTCAGACTATCCATGCATGCTATGTCAACATAAATAACCCGTTTTAATGAGATCCCAATATTCAGTTACAGTGTCCATCTCTGGAATATATATCATTATTCAGCATTTTTAAAATAGTATAAAATATATTCAATTTTAAAATCTGTGGGGTGCTAACGAATCCCGGTAACAAAAAGGTATACTGAGGGAATTTTTAAGTGTGACATGAGAGTAAACAGGAGATTTTCCAAAGAATTCAGCACTCAAGAGTTCTCCTCCTGCCATTTCTACCCAGACACTTGAGGGCAGTCAGTATCTCACAAGATAGGAATATTTGACAGTGCAGACATTTCTTTCAGCATCTAAGTGATGAACAAAATTTTGAAACCACTGCTCTGCTGGCTCTAACCACAATGTTCTGATGTCTGGGATTAACAATAATTAGATATGAAACTTCAGATGTGATAATGAACAGCTTTCACAAACAGCCTTAAATTCATGAAGACAATAACCTCTTCTCAATGTATTCAGCACTTTCTATGTGAAGTGTTACTATAATTTCAGCTGATCTGTAATCTCTTTCTGAACAATGATGAGCATACAAGTGTTGCAAGTCTCTACTCTTGTACAGGGTAACCAGAGTTTTTTGACATTTAAAATACCTCGTGGCATGACAAGACTTCGTATTTGCATATACATAAATTGTGCCAGGGAAACTAGATGAGTGACAAACCATCAACAAGCTGCAGCATTGCCTGTGGCTTTCACATCAAGCACGGCTGCATATAAAAATGTTACACTGTTAAGAGAGAGTAGCTAGACTGCCACAGTCTCTGTTTTATACACACAAACCTGAAAAAGAAAATGAATCTTATAGAAATTACAGTAAAGAAGAAAACTGTTTATTACATTTATTTGAAACCTTTTTGTATTGGCAATTGGCTGAGGAGGAAAAAGTTTCCTTTCTACTACAATATTTGACATAAGCTTCTAGGTGAGAATTTTCTTTCCTGTCCATCCCTGACTATGAGCAATAGTATCTCCTGAGGTTAAACCAGGCTGTGTGATGCCTGTGAAGGGTTTGTTATAGCTTACTACTGCATCCCACCGGTGCACCTTCCATCTCTCACCTGAAGAAGCAGCTGCACTGTATAAGTAAACTTATGGCTAGTGAGAATTAATGTCACAGAAAAGTAAAACATGATTTTGTTTTCATGTGACTGATAGTGCATATATTCCTCAGAATCACAGCAGAATCCAGAGGGACATTTCATGCAGCTGAAACAAGCAACTCATGCAAACCATCTGCAGCATAACCACATGACAGACCCAGTGGTGATTTCACAGTTGCCAGTGAAACAAACTCTGATTCCTTCCAGAGAGAAAAATGCTGCTGCAAAACAACCCAGAATGTTTTACACCTTGGTGTATGAATCTCGTGAGAGCTGACCAAAGGAAATAGAAAATAAAGAAACACAGAAAGTAGAGCTAAAAAAAGGAAACTAAACTAAAGCTTTAAATCCCCTAAAGCTAGAAACTAATGCACAAAGTAAAAACACTTTTGTTGCATAACACCCTGCTTTGTCTCCAGCTAGTAAGGTTACATATTGGAAGAGACAGCACAGTAAGTGCACAAGTGCCCAATTTAGCATTTCATGCTTTCACCTAAAGCGTTTGTACCACACAAGATAAAAACAGAATGTGGAAATTGGTATGAATTTCCCTTGCTGAAGTTTTCCTATTTTTCTAATGATAGCAAAATTTATTTTTTTTTTTTTTAAGGAATTTCAGATGGGTACAAACTGATATCACAGGGAATAATGGACCTGCAAGGGTCAGATTTGTTAAAGGCTCCCAAATTTCCCTGCTTCTGAAGAGGAGGGAGTAACTGCTTTCTAGAAAGAGCCTGACTCCAGCTGCTGGGATAGGATGGGTCTATCACCGCATCAGATGTCTGACTCCCCAGATTGTGCCTGCTCTGTAGCTGTTGAAGACCCATCATAAGTAGTTCTCTAGAAAAGTAGTTTGCACAAATGCTCACCTCAGTAACACAAACTACCCAGGAGGTCCCAGGGGCACACATCAGCTCAACAGCAGCCACTGATGAACTCAGAGGCAAGAATTCTGTGGCACACCTATCACCAAAATCTGACATTTGTAAATGAAGACTTCAGATGGATTTAGGAGACCAAAGAGTTGTACTCGTTTTCTCTTCCTGACAAGTATATTTGGAAAGGAGGCAGTCACTTTGTGGGACAGGAGAGTTATATTGATGAATGCTTGGTAGGTCACAGTACTTATTTCAGCTGATTCAACAGACATCTGTAACATACCTATTAATCAACCATCTCTAAGTATTTTTTTATGGTTGCAAGTAGCACAGTCACATTCCAAGCAATTTCTGCAACTATGGAAGCAGCTAATAGCCTTATCTTGAATTTTGTTACACAAAAGTGAGTCTGATTCTTTATAAAAGACTTAAAGTATCTCTGTACCACTACTTTTGACAAGAGTAAACAAAAGGCAATTTAAGAAAAGTACTTTGGTTTACACTACTGATGGCCATTTTGTCACATCACCTGTTTGCCTGATGTGACCTGATACTACACAGCACAAGATGACTCACAAGTTTAAAGAAAGAAAGCATCCCTAATGGGTTTTCACTTTCAGAGCCTCATATATTACATAAACTTGCTTCTGCCCCTTCCATAAGGAATTTCTACCTGAAAGAGGTTATAGGCTACACCTTTTCTATCAGTAATTTCCTGTGAGTAATAACTGTCTCAGGTACTTTGCCTTCTGGCTGCTGTGACACACTGATGTCCACCCTGGATATGAAGCTATGGATCTCAAAAAGCACCCCCCCCCAAAAAAAAAATAAAAAAATTGTGCCAAACTCCTAGCTAGTTAAAAATTATTAACTGTTATACCTCTGTCAAATCTTTTCAAATCCCCCATGCTTTGGTTATGTTAAATCTTCAAAAATGCAAACAGACAATAACTTTTAGTGACATTTCTGTATAATACATTTGTTTGTTAAAATGGCAAGGAGGATTGCTTTTATACTGTGTAGTTTGGGCAACACAATTTGGGGACATGAAAAAAAATGTGGCTATCAGGCACCTGACTGAGAGTTTTGCCTACATAATGGTACCTAGAAGGAAAAATATCACCCCTTTACTATAGTTTACAAGTTAAGGGAAAAACTTTCTCTATACCTTGCAATTGTAAATTAAGCTGCATTGTAGCAGCTGACACCTCTGAGGTATGGCCTGTCATCAAACCCAGCAGCCATTTACCAACACAGAAACACAATGATATAATTACACAGAAAATAAACAGGATAATCTGCAATGCTTATTGGCTTTGTTCTGCACTCTGAAAGCTCCTGGAGGTAACAAAAGCTGTAAAGACATGGATTATTACATTAAAGCACCCATGGTCATGAAATCTTTGGTGTTCAAGTATTTTCTTGCAATGAATTTTCTGTCACACAAAGGAACTTGTCTTTCACTAACAAACCTCTAAGGGTCAAAGAAGCTCCAAAAATCATGTTATAATTGTGTTTCATGGCTAAACTGCAACAAAGGGGTGGGGGAGTACTTACACTCCTGAGTCTTACATCCAATAGAAATACCTAAATTACCCATTGGGCCCCCTGTACAGCAATTAAAAGGGTCAAAAATCCTTAGCTTAGAAATCACTTTACTTAGACTTCCTTGAATTGCTTCAAAACTCTTCCTCCTCTCCTGCCCCTGCTGACATAGACAGCCAACCACACACGCTGCCTATCTTGGGAGTATCAACTGAATTCCTAAAATAAGACTCCATGACCACATGCAAAACTTCCATTATATTAACTTTGTTCCATTTTAACAGCAACTCTAAAAAGAGAGCTTAAGACAGTATGGCACTTGTGCAAATGGTGTGACCTATGGAAAACACATTTTAATAGCAAAGAGAGTATATCCAAATGCCTTCATGTTGTCAAGCTCATTTCTTAGCAAAGCCATACAATATTTCCTTCTTTCTTGGAAGTCCCTGTGTTCTGAGTTGCTATTTCAAATTAACCTAGATATGGAGATTAAACAACCATTTGGGAAAATGTGCTAATCAGAGGGAAATAACATTGTCTAGTGTTTCTCAGCCAGTGGCTTTGGTATGGATTAAGTTTATAGCACAGAAAATAGAGATGACTCTTAGAAATAAGAAATGAAACCATCTATTTTCTGTGACCTCCTACCGTAAACAAGCAGCTGTGAATATCTCCTGCATATGCTGGTGGATGGTGATCCAGGGCTGACTTGATTTCAGGCTGCATCCCTTGTGAATGACTGAAATGCTGGCTTATTCCTGTGGCCTTATTCCAGTTGCCAAGCTTTATTTTCCCAGTCTTGCAATCCTTTGTGCCCACAACTCTCTATAGAAACTCCCAAATAAAATTCCCTTCATCAAAATAAAGCGGAGTGCAGAAAGCTGACTTTTGCAACCAGCATCTTTTTCCACCATTTTAAGGTTCACATGAGACAGTGTACTTGAGGTCCAGGTTAGAAGATAGCTGAGTCAGGGTGGCTCATTTCAGGTATATATTTAAATGTGGCACTGAGGTGGAGTCTCCACCTGGGCCATGTGTTCATGAAGACAGCTGAACCAGACTCACAAGTCTGATGACAAGTCTGCACTGTCAAAATGGCCTTTACAGTCAAGGAAAAGAGACTTTGCAGTCAAATCAAAAGAGATGAGGGAAAACAAAGAAGTCATCTGAGGTTCTAGAAGCTGCCACTGCTTCTGGGAAACAACATAAAGATCACAATGTTGTATGAATCTGCCATCTCACACAACTGGGGACAGCAGCAGATCAAGCAACACCTTCTCCAAATCTCAGCCACTGGCAAATGACACAAAGAGTTTTCTCAGCCTCCCTGCAAGGGCTGATGGAGGTTTCCATTGCAGGAAAAGATACCTGCTTCATGTGAATTGCTTAGGAGAGTCCTAAAGTGCCTTACTCAGAGTAATGCCAGTGTTCGTACAAAGCCCACTGTACTTAAAAAAACAATTCTCACATTTAATAAGCCCCATCCCATTCCATGGCTATCTTGACTTCTGCATGACTTAAAAGAAATGTTCATAATAGGATTTTAAGTCAATTTATAGAGCTTTTTAGCTTTTATTTTTTAAAACTATATTTTTCAAAAGCACACATGAATAATCAAAGCAGAAATAATGAATTAAATCAGCAAACGCAGTAATTTCTATGTGTAAAATAGTTTCAAATCAGAAATTGAAGTTATATTTATACTAATGACAACCTTAACATCTTAACAGGCTCCAATTTTTGCATAAAAATGATACATTTTAAGCATCCAAAAGCTTGATGTGAATTTTATACTCTGTTTATGTTAAGCCAAAAAAGTGAACTTAAAGTAATCATGTAAATTGAATGATAATAAGACTTCTTTTATATTTTTAGACTACTTCAAATGAATAATTTAAAAGGCATCAAGCAAAATATTTTATTAACATAAAGTTAATGGTATATTTTTATAGTATCTGATTTTCAGAAATTTGTACTAAGGCATTATCATAATCAGCTCATGTCAGTAGTATACCACTTCACATGCTTTTATTTTTCACTAGTTAATGTACTCCCTGGCACAGACATTAAGTCTAAATCTTATTCCTAAGCTCTCACTACTGCCTTTATTAAGATGCTTGTAACTTGTTAACTTTTACACGAATCTAAAATAAAAAGGACCTACCTCTGTGAATTGAAATTTCTGCTAGGATGCATTTCAAAGACAAAATCAAAGGCTCGACATTGAGAAATTCTAGCACTCTCAGACAAAGAGAAAGAAAATAAAAATGATCAGCCAGTGTATGCATCACAAAGCAGGTATTGTGAAACCAAGACAATTACAGAATATGAAGATATTTCCACTTCATTCCCTACAACCTCTAGAGAAGGAAGAAAACTACCTTTACTCAGTGCCCAGTTGAGGACAGGGAAAATGATCGTAATACCGTAACACTGGATTTCTAATCGAAAGTTTTGTGGGTTTTTTTGGTTGCTGTTTTTTGTTTGTTTTTCAAAGCAGAGATTTATTCTTGTAACCATTTGCAAAGAACACTTGAAAAGTGAATTTTCTCCGCAGTCAGATTCAGTTACAGAAGCTGTCTGTAGGAAGACTACAAGTTTCAGCTTCAACAGTGGAGCTGATGCAAAAGCAAGTATATTCTTTGGGTTGGCATTTTCAGATCCTCTTAGGAAGCAACAGTCCTGATACTTACTATGGTATGGGTTTGTAAAACTCTGCCCAGCCTACATCTAAACTACATTAAAATCCACAAACCACATTTATTTTGTCTTTAAACATTATTTCATATAATCCATTAAAACATATTTTCCCTGAGAAATATGGATACCCTGCTAAATTCTTTTTCTGTCTTCCCAAAGCACACATACAAAACTCCTGTCAACAATCATTGCAAAACTGACATTTACTTCTCTGTGACTGCACTTCCTAATGCCCACAGTTTTATTTTCTATTCCAAACGACTATGCTATAATTACCATTGATGATGAACACACCACCCATTAGAACTGGATGGAGCACTGCTATTGGCCTTGCTGTAAACAGAATCAGCTGCACTAAGTCATGTCACATAACCAGAGACTAAGCAATTGCAGACTTAGGGGTATAGAAACAAACTTGGCATGTTTAATTACCCTTATCAAAGGACCTGAAACTTTGATAATACACTGTTTAAAAATGCTGTAACATTTGAGAATAGTTTGAATTTAAAATTCCAATTGATGATTTGTCAAAATAAAAAAAAAAAAAAAAGGCTATGAGGGTGAATATGTAGCCTCATGAGCCTTCTTCAGTACTTCAGTGGCTTAATCACCCAGTAAACATTTGAAGTCCCCCAAAATATTTAAATGATTAATTTAAAAAAAGAAACAAAGCAAGAAGATTTTCAATGTGGAGTCCTGTGACAGACTTCAAAGATCCCTTGAAAAGAGAACACTTTGTGATGGAAATATTTTTCCTCAGGGGTTTTCTAACAGCATTTGAAATTTTATATGCTTTCCTCTTAATATTTTGCCAGTTATATTACCATCTTCTCTACAGCAGCAAGAAAATTATTAAAAGATGAGAAGATGAAGAAAATCCACAAAATTTCTTGGTCTCATGTGTTGAATTGGGAAAATGCATGATATTTTTTCATTCAAATGAAAAAAAAATAACAGTCTGTAAGGAAAGCATCATAAAATTTAAGGCAGTAAAGTCTTCTGAAACTGTGGATTTTGGGTTTTGGTTTTTGATGTGAGGCGGTTTTGTTTTTTCCAAATTATGAGTGACACAATAAATATTTTTTAATGTTATTTATTAAACACTTCTAGATGTACACCAGAGTTGTAGCTGGAATTTCATATCTCTTGCAATGAAATTTATCCTATGCAAAGATGTAGTTCAAAACCTACGCATTACTTGAAACACCTGACTTAGATTTTGAAATTTCAGAGGACTGTTTCTGCAGAAAAGGAGGTTCCTAAATACACATCTTGTGTTGTTGTATATGTGCATCCTTCCATTGAAAATACAGAAACCCCCCACATATATCACTTAGTTTTCTTATTACACAGAACAGAAATGAAAAAAAAAAACAAACAAACAAAACCCTAAAGCCTAAACCCAGAAATAAAATAAAAAGCTATCCACAGCTGCCTTGTTCTTATGTTGGATAGTAAACAGAATAGTTAGACTTCAGTATTCTTGAAATACTTAAGCTATTCAAAACTACTCAAATTCAGTTTATCAGTGAATTTCCAGAAACTCTTAAATGAAAGGAAAATCAAACACAATGAAACATCTTTCATTTCTGAATCTGAGAATTTTCTTTTTATAGCCATGTCAGAATAATTTTTTTCTTTTTCTAATCCCATGACATGTTACACTAACATCAATTAACCACTGAAAAGAACTACCAAGTGAATTTGTATATCCTCATTTCCTAAGATTGTTAGCACCAGACTGAATGGATTTCCAAAATACACTAATTGTAAAACCAAGTGATTCCCTTTATATGGGTGCAATTAGACAAAGATCTCTCTGAGCAGATCTAGAAATCAGACTATACAACCCATCTGCTATGAATTCACATTTCTAACTCCAATGAGATGAGAACAGAGCATACAGAAAAGTGAAGTCCAGGGAAAGCCTCATTTGGCATCCCCTCTGCATTGTTGTGGCACCTACATAATTTTGTGAAACACAGAGTAGTGAATGTGTTGGGAAAGGATTCTGATAGCTGGAGAAAAGCTGCTGAATTGGTGTGAGGCTGGTGAGAATATGGAAATGCTGCTAAACAGCTGTGGAACAAGGGACATTCTTCAACATGTTCCATCCAAAATGATGCAAGCAGATCTTTACACAAAATTTCTGTATATATTAAGAAATGCAAATGTCACAAATCAAGTTTGCACTCAAAACTGGGCTCCAGTGATGCTTAAGAGCCATACTGAGGGAAAACTTCCATCCACTATTACAAAACTTCTGAAAAATTAAACTCCGCAGAGAAAAACACTGCTTTCATTTTCCTGCTGCATAAGTTTGATATTTTTTTAAAGTTTAAAAGAGATGGGTTTGCTCTCAGGGCTGGCTGGCAAAAGGAAAAAAAAAAGAAAAAAGAAAAAGAAAAGAAAGTATCCCCACTAACCATGTCTTGTCCTTATAAAGACATTAATTATTATAACTACAGCAACATTTTCATGCTGTTTTAGTCTCATTTGTTATATTATCAGCACCTCAGCACCTTCACAATAAGTCTAATTGCATTCAAGTGTACCAGACTTAAAACAGTTCAATCACCTAATTGAAATTAATTGTCACTAGAATTATATCCAACTTTTGACACGTTGTGCTCTTGTTAACGTTTCTTTTATTTTGAGCTACTAACTGCCACTTCCTGGAAATCAAGGACAGAGAATGGTTTCCTTCAGCCCAGGTAAGAGTGTTCCTTCCTGATTCACCAGCTAAAGATCATTCTGGAAATGCTAATTCCTGAAGGAGAAAGGAAAAAAAAAAATCAAATAAATCTGCCCTTTCGGCTATTCAATATTGTATCCAAACATTGTCTCCTTGTCCAAGAATGGAGAGCAACCATTTCCTCTGGAAATTCTGGGGGACTGACCAAATCCAACAGTATTGCTAAATATTCCTAGAATTGGTTTAAGACTGGCTTAAGGTTCCCTACCCATGACTGCAAGAAAAGCCTTGACAATCTAGAAGAGAATGATTTTCAACATGTTTGTGACCATCTTACTCACAAAATCAAGGAATTTAAAGCCAGAAGTGTTTTTTTTGTTTGTTTTGTCTTGTGGTGGTTTGGGTTTTTTTCATTTATTTCCTTTCCTTCTATGAGGACAAATGCCTTCCTGGAAGTGATTGTGAAAAAAACATTCAGCCTGGTTTCACCTAAGTAATTAGACAAAATACTATTCTGGAGAGTGGAGATGACCAGCCTTTGTCCATCAAGTGGAAGGGCTTATCAGAAATAGAAAGCTCAACACCAGGTCTCCAGATGAGATGATACACACACAGATGGATGGAAATGGCTTGGTGGTCTTAGTTCTTTATTGTTTAATGCAATACAAGATCCACAATTTTCCGTGGCCTCCATACCGTGGTTATATTCTGCTGAACAGCACAGAAATAAAAGCTTTCATATGTATTTTTGGAAGTAGAATTCTTACAGTGGTAAAATAACTGTAATCAAGAACAAGCTGAATATGGAGTGTAGGAGGATAAGAAAGGTTTGCAGGGCTAGAGGGCCCAGGAGAAACAAGAAAGTTTGAGGTAAATATAGTATTTTTAATGGTGCTTTACAAAGTACTTCTTGATTTTAATAAATCTCTTTTGGGTTCCATATGAGACCATTCCTTGTAAGATACTTACATGGATATTTTTGGGGGTATTCTCAGCTGCTAGTGGATTTATACAACCTTCTGTGATTACCTCATTTCAATTAGAAAGCCATAAGCAGTCAAGATAATTCTTCATTTCACCTCTACCTACACAGAGGAATAAATTCCATATCACTGAATGCCAAGCTGGAAGAATGTTGATGGACCACATCAAGAATATGTCATATACTTGAGGAAGTGAATAAAGCTGCAAAAAAATCCCATCAGCAAGCCAGTCAGATATCTAGGATATACCTGAATGCTAAAATTCACATCTGTTTCCTAGTCTCATCCAAATGTGATGACCGGATTCAGGATTTTGGCTCAGTGTCATTAAAAAAAACTAATTAAAAAAAATTTAAAAAGCAAAACTATTGACAGAAATGGTGAGTGTAAGGGTTTCCTATCCCATAGTCGGTTTTGTACTATTCATTTACTCCAGCACACTGTAAACAACTCTTGAAAAACTCTTAGCCTGCTTTGGCAATACGATTTCTCTTTCTGCCATGGCTAAGTACACACATATACTCTCACAAATACTCTCTCTACTGTGTACTCACACCCATGCTAGGGAGACATGGCATAACTAAGCTCAAGCTACCTGCTAAAGATTTTGTTCTTTGTGTACACATTGTCCTATAATGACTCAAACAAATTCCTGCCTCTCCATTGTTTATTTAAACAACGGCAATTTTTTCACAGATTGAAATATAATGCTTCAGTCTTATCATAAGAATTAGTGAGGGAATAATAGCAGTGCACATACAAAAGGAGAACAAATTACTCAGGCTTTTCCTTTATGTTTTACTTTCATCCACCCATGCAATACAGGAAAACACACAACTCTATGTACACACACACACACACACACACACAAAGCTTAGATGGGAAAATTAGTATAAAATACAAAATGCACTGCATTGTTGTGTGGCTTCTCAACAGTGTCAACTGCACCTTTTTCTGCTTAGTGCTTAACTTCCCTTAACTCTTAAAGGCAAGAATTTTCATTGGGTGATATCCAGCTGGACATCAATAGTAATTTCTCTGTCTTGCCTTATTATATGATATTATTCAATTCAGCAACTATAATCTATACAGAAATAACGCTTCATCTCTTGATTGTAGTCCCAGGGAGAATAGCAATAACAACAAAAGGAAACAATAATTTTAGAGCAGGAACATTTGAAGATATGAGAGTAACTTTCCATACCAACTGAACTGTATATTCAGTGGATGTAAAGTGCATAGCTTGACAGGTAACTCAAAAGCTTTGTTTTTAATCCTTCCTTAAAACTTTGCCCCCTTTAACAAAAAAAACCCAAACAAACAAACAAAAACCACAAAAAAACAGATAAAAAATTTACAAATAAAACAACAAGTTGCCATTGCTTAGGCTGCTGATTTTGTGGAGATAATACTGATGGATAGTATCTCAGAGTACCTGTGTACCCTTCAGTTTTTATACAGTTTTGGAGTTAACCTGTACAATCTGTGGAACAAGGACAATCTTTCGCTCTTTGTCGGTGTGTACTGCTTGATTTAGGGTCTTGATTAGTGACTGGATTCCCAAGTGCTGTGATGTAATACAAGTAATGAATGACAGCACTTAATTTTTAATTTAAAATAAAATTGTGTAAAAGTGATTACTAATTTTAGACTTATCAACCAGAAACAGCTGGGATCTCATTTTAGGAGATCCCAAGCATCTACACTTTCAGATAATTCAAGTGCAGCTGGAGTGCTCAGATTGAGCACCCAATATCCTCAGCCCTAAAATTAATTGAGGATTTTGAAAGTGCTGGCTCAAATATTACTGCATTCCACTGATTATCCTTTGGAGTGGCCTGTTTTTTTCTGTGTTGGCCATGGCAAGCAAAGAGGCTAACTGTCTCCTCTTCTGTCGGGTTGCATTAATCCCTTTCTTTTTGAAAGGACAGTTTCAAATTAAGTCTCTACTGGAGGACACCCAAAGGGTCAAACCACCTATACCTCAAAACTTAAATGCATTTCAGCCTCTGCCTTATTTTTATCCATGCTGCTGTCTGCCCACATACTGGGCATCTTTCAGTGATTTCCTCCAGCAAGGGGAGCAGGAACAAAGCTGTCTTGGATGCCGCCGGTGTTCTTGGATGGTCAACAAAGGGTGCTAATGGCCATGGCAGCTGGCTTTCTCCCCCTTGAGGCTAAACATTTTCCCTGCACTAACTCCACACTTGACTGATCCAAAAGCTGACAGCTGTGAGTTTGTCCTGAAACCATGCTGCAGTAACTGCTGCCATTTCACAATATAACTCTACTTTCTCATGTGGATTTAGTGCCAAGTACACAGCAGTTTGTGAGCCACGCAGTACAGAAAAAAGCTGAAAGAAACAAACACTTTTCATTTCAGTCTACATTACCAGCACTTTTCCTTCTTTATTCTGTGGCTATGAGCTAAGGAAGAGTGTAAAATGAACCTGAGGCATTTTAAAAGATATGTCAGTAAAATCTGCTTTTGCATGAATGACAAACAGATAGAATTACAGATTCTAATGGAGACTTAACTGGATCAGCTCTTAGCACTCTACTGTATTTTATTAACATTTATGAGTGTACTTCTAGTGATTTTTCATTAGGAATGAGTTGAGAAGAGTTCAGATTTAAAAAAAAAAACATAGGATGCGTGACATGATGCATATATATGCGACAGTTAACTCAAAACTTAGTGCAGTATGTTGCAACTTAGAACTCTGGTTCCCACTATGTAAAGCTCAATGCTTTACTTCCACTTTGCAGACCGATAAACTACAGAAATCAAACTATCTGAAGTCTGTAACTTAAGTCAGGCAAACCATAGACAGTAAACTCAGCATGTGCAATATGAATGTGTATAGTACAGTATAGTGACAGCTGTCACTTAAGAGCACTCCTTTATATTTCTGTTTCCTTTGGATTTTATTCTGACACCCTGAAGTATAACTAAATGCTTAAGAGAAAAAATTAGCAAATCATTAATGATTATATTCCATTAAGCCTTTAGAAAACTGGACAGTCCATCTATTTTTAGCAGGTAAATGACTGCTTTAGAAAGCAAAAAGCTGCTGGAAACTATTTTGGGTTTTGGAGCATTTCAGGAATGCTTGTATGTCTCACAAAATTTGTTAACATTTAGAGGAAGTCAAACAACTAAATGATATGCTATTTTCAACAATTAAATTTAACATAATATATTTTCAAAAGATAAAAATTCAGTGCTAAAATAACCACCAGAACTAAACCAGGTAAAATAATCAGAAATGCTAATGACTCTCAGGAATTCCAGTGTCTCTGCAAGTCAAGCCCCTTCTCACTTCCATGCCTTCATGTAACCCTGTAAGTCCAGGGTAACTACAGGTGTCACACCTGACAATTTTAGCTCCTGATCTCAGCAATCAATTCATTTTGAAAGCTAGAATTATTTTCTCTCTCTGAAGTTCTTATAATAGCTTATAGTAACAGTCTGAATCAATTCCTTGAAGCCAAAATTCAGGGCTGAAGAAAATACGCATGCATTTATCACAACAATATAGCACTGGAAAAAGCAATATTACTATAACGAATCTGGAACAAACAATGAATACAGGGAGAGGTGGAAAACAGACTGCTCCACTGATGCCAGAAAAATTTCACACTGTAATACAGGGCTCTTTTTATTTTTACTGCCTTTTTTCTTTTTCCTCTTTTAAGAGAATCAAAACAAATTTAAATAAGAACTGTCAACATTCTCATGTATTTGACACTTCATATGCCACACTTGTATTCTTCTAATCCTTCACTTAACATTAGGGAAAAGGGTTTTTTTAGGCTACTGAAAGATTCCACAGTTACAGTCCCCAATATCCAGGCTATCAGCAGAAGAGCTAAAGCTCAGACAGCAGCAGTGCTGACTTCTCCACGCTTCTCTCAGCAAAGTGCTTCAGCCTTGAAGATCTCAGCTGCAACAGAAACAGGATTTTTCAACCTTCCCAACTCACATGGTCTTTGTACTACCTTCTGAGACTGTCAAAGAGTGTTAATTATATCTGACTGTAGCCTGAGGCTTGAGATGTGAGCACCTGCCTATTAGGAATGAACTTTCACATTGCTTAAAACCTGTACCAGCTTTAAAACAGTAATGAAGAAGTAGAAATCCTTACATTGCTACCTGTCACAAGTATGAGGAACATTACCATCTACATGAAACATTCTAAGCTTCTCCAGCTGTGACACCCAAAAGGGGTTGAAAAGACAGGACAGCAGAGGATGGTGTCACTCAGCACAGAAACAAGGTCTCCACATTCTCTCATTCTTTGTTCCACAGCAACACCATGAAAACAGCTCTGAATACGGACAAGGGGAAATGAAAGTAGCTTAAAATATTTCAAGCAATTTTTGTGGAAAGAGATACATTTTGATCACCCAGTTTCAGTGCAAGAGTCTGCATCAGCCAAGCACTGATACTCTGAATGACCTCTGGAAGAATCTCTTCGTTCCACCAATGCTTGAGCAATCTCTCTAGAGACTCACCAGCAAGGTCCCTTACAATTACGTGCTGTGAATGATCCCCCCAAACCACTCCCACCTCTCAAAAATCTCCCCATGCCCTGCCAGG
The DNA here is from genome assembly GCF_027791375.1 of Indicator indicator. NCBI lineage: Eukaryota > Metazoa > Chordata > Aves > Piciformes > Indicatoridae > Indicator > Indicator indicator. The sequence goes on from NC_072027.1 coordinate 15,397,610, forward strand.
AAAAGAAAATAGCACAGGGAGAGAGAAAGGAGACGACTTTCAGCCCACGTTCATTCTCCCATGTGAGTATTCAAAAAGCCACATGTGGAAGGCTCTTCGAAGAAAAAACTGGGCCCTCAGCTGTCAGCTTCCTCTTCCTAACATTTCAAAACCCTTCTTTCTTCTCAGTAACTCTTTTATTTCTTTTGTTCTCTCTTTGTTTAGGAAACTGCTCAGGTTCCATTCCTTCACAATGCATCTCTTAAAAGTCATTCATTAAGTAACAATTCTTCCTTACTTGCACTGATTTAGAAGAAAAATATTACTTTCATCCCCTATTAAATTATCAATGTGTCCATTCTATACTCACTTTTGAGTGTAGAATCACAATTCTAAAATAAAAATGAAAACACAACATAATGCAATGGTTATTCATCAACCACAACCACAGTATTTTTGTAAAACTGCCAATTGCTTATTATATAAAATTGTATATTTGAAGGACTTGAAAAGAGCTAAAGAGAACACTGCATCTTTTTTCTCTTTTCTTCCCTTCAATAAGTTAGAGAAAGAGTGCACCATCACAGCAAATATCTAGTCCTTGTGTTACTTACTTCATTTTCATAAAGTACTGTTTTGCTTGTATGCTTAAAAAATAACCAACAGAGAGATTTGCTGCTAAGCTGAATTTAGAAATGAGTTTTATCATTTTAAATCAAAACGAGCTGGAATTGGAATTGAAATGAAAAGTTGTGGCTGAAACTGTTAAAATAGTTGAAAATACTGTTTATTCAGAATGTATTTCTTTTTCTGTTCACCACACATTTATGAGCAGGCTAATTTATGAATCAGATCACAATTAGTGGACCCTGGGTGAGAACGTATCTCAGCATCAGAGTTGCTGATGAGTAATTCATTCTGCTCTGCATTATTCATGATGTGCAATTGGTCAGCTAAAATCATGGTATTACTTTTATTCATGGTGTAGACAACACTTTTAATCAGAATAAGAGAAAATATGCCTACAGATGTGTAAATATCTTTCTTTGTATGTGGTTAGAGCTGTTTTTCTACAAAGAACAGTAATTCCACCACCAAAAATAGCCAATATGGTGAAGAAAAAAAAAGCCCTCACAAATTCAAATACTATTTGTGGTATTTTTTCAGTGTTTGATGAGCCTTGTTCATGATTTTGTATGTAATAATAATGGGTCCTAAAAAAGGGGTAACATCATGTGTGTCATTTGAGGGTTTTTGTTAGCTAATGTCACAACTAAGCATGGAGAGTAAAATTTATATAGCTAACCTATCTTTTTACATTAATTTTGTTCTTTCTTATTAACTCGAGTTTGGTTTTCAAGAACTATGAAACAGAAGTCCCCTTCCACATAAATATTAGCACATGAGGATTAATCATGGCTCCACTGGAGTCAGCAGTGATATCGAAGATACTGATCTAGTGAGGCACTTAAACACATTCTTAATCACTTTGCTGAAAAGGTTATTATGGCTTGAGTAAAATGCTCTTTTTGACATATATTGGAACCTAATAATCTTTGAGTGATGGTTAGGCAAGTTGGAAAGTAACGGAGAGCACCACTGTTCAACAAGCTCCCCACTGTGCTGCGGGCCTCTGCTGCAGAGCAGAGGGCAAGAGTGAGCAGCCTTTCCTGCAGGTTGTAAGGCAAACAGGTATCTGCATAGACTTCATGTAGCACATGCAGTCCCACATAATTTGTGCATAAGTTTTTATACATGCACTTCTTATGCCTTAGCACCTAGAAACTTAGGAAGTGACAAATCTTTTAGCAGAAAGTAGAAGACAGCAGATCAAAACATAATAAACTGAGTACAAAGTATGTGATTAAGGCTTTGTAATCTTCTGTTTCACCTGAGACATGAAAAAATCTCATCAGTTTCAGACTCTCACACATACTAACACTTTTCCTCATGTTTATAGAATGTGTTCCTCAAAAACCATGAGGCATCAGGGCCTACACACATAGATCAGACAGACTAGTATATAGCATAAACCTATGTATCCATAAACATATCCACTGTAAAACGTGAGGAGGGGAAATCACACCTAAAAGTCTCAAATTGAGAATAAAATGCCAGAATTAACACCAAGAGGTGTAAATGTGAGTCTCCTGGCGGTAGGGGATGGTTAAAATGATACAGATTAATAAATGTATTCGATATATCTTACTGTATATTAAGATAATTAATCTTAATTGTTCCTTGCACATATATAGGCAAGCATGTGTGTATACCTCAAAGTTCTGCTGCTATAGTTAATCACTCTTTAGTAGGACCTAAGTATGTACAAAGTAGCCCTCCACATTTTCATGGTACTGATTTGCACCATCACAAAACCTATCTTGTGTTTTGCTTTACTAGTGAAATGTGCCAGTTCATTGCTGACAAACAAACCAACATTTAAGCAGATATATTTCTTCAGTAGTTACTTTCAAATGGAATGTATTTATTTATTTATTTTTACTTCGTATTGTCAAAACAGCCTTGGTCAATCAAACAGAGTTTCTTTGTTGCTGAGTCTTGACTGCTTCCATGACAAGAATGGTATTTTATGGCAAGAATATCCTCATAAATAATTAAGATACAGGATATTAGATGCATTTTTTATATTGAATTTAAAAGATAACTCGAAGAACTCATTAAGATTCTTCAATTGTGGTCTCTGAATAGTACTGTTAAATCATAAATATTAAGAATTAAGGTAACCTAATGTTCTGTTCTTTAATGGGGCTCTTTCATAACTGCTATTAAAGCTCTAGACTCTTCCATTTAAACAGCACTGAATATGACTGATACATTATTTGGAAACTGCAAGTCATGAAAATCTAGTAACAAAAATAATGGGACACACAAGAAAACACGAGCTCATTCAAAAATGGCATCTTTGCCATGGCATGTACCTGGTATTTCCCAAAGCACTGCAGAATAACTTCAAATACACAGACAGAGCCCACATGGGCCTCCAGGAAATACCTGCAGCAAGATGTGAGCATCTGCTGAGGCTTCCTATTGGAGGTTTGCTGTCAGTCCTGACTTTGTTTCTTTTGAGAATTTAATTCGTACTCAGAATTTGTTTTGTACTTCAGTAGGACTGTGTCACAAAAGAACCTGGAGTTCAAAAGTAAAATCATTTAATGAATGCATAGCACATGCCTTATTCATTATGCTGAATCCAGCCCTGGAGTTGGGCAACGTATACGCTAATTCTCTATTAGAAATGTGATTCTACATTCCTCATTTAGAAAATAGCATTAAAAAAAATCAAGATGTTTGGCTAAAAAAAGCCTTCATGCCATTTTGAACTTGCCTAGTATGTTTTTAAAAGCAAGCGATAATCCTTTTTCTCAGCTATTGTGTTTTATTCTGTTGAGGGTTGCTGGCTGTAAAACACTGTACCTCCCTTTAAACTTTTCCATATAACTTGATTAGACAGCAGTAATCTCTAATGCTTTCATGTGCAAATTTAGGAGTGACCCGGAACAAACGAGTTTCCTTCATTGCCATAGCAACCAGGACGATGGAAGAATGCCACTCACCAGGCAATGCAAGGCAAATTTCATCCCTTTGATGTTAATTAACAAATTGCTTTCAGAAAAGTCAATGCATTTTTCTTCTTTAAATGTTTGTGATAAATTTTTAATATGTCTGAAAATGAAAGAGAAATACAGAAGCACCAGCTGCTGACAGGTGAAGTGTGGACAACTACCTTGGCAGATAACTCACACCCCGCTGCTACAGCAGTGATGCACCCATTGAAGGGTTTGTATCAACTGGCTGCTCATAAATCACCTTGGGTGGATTTTGGGACTCAGAGCCAAGGATGTATGCCTCCAGCTAGTTCAAACCATTTCTAATGCACAGTGATGTGAGCCCTGCTATAAGAAAGTGGTCCATCCATTTTGAGTTCCTGGCATGAAAAAATAATAGAATAGCACATAGAAAAAAAATTTAAGGATGAGGCTATAAGCATATCCTAAATATTTCTAATAGATTTAGCATGGAATCCATTTCTGATGTATACATTTTATTTGCATAGTTCTTAGGCTAGTCGTTACTCTAACTCCTCTTTCCCCTCTTGTCCTAATGCTTTAGAACATTTATCAGTTCATAGCACTAATTCCTTTAGGGATTACTGGATTGTTCCTAATTTTGCTGATAAGAGAAGGCTTGAAACTTGTCAGCAAAAACCTCAAGAAAACCCATCAGAGCTCCTGCTGTGAAGAAGTATGTTGATTCACTGGCTAAGATGCCTAATTCGGACTCTTAGAGAATGTGCTTTCCCTCCTGTCCCTGGTTTTCTAGATCATCCAGAGCTGGTAATTTGGACTAGAACTTCACCACAGAGGGAATGCAAATAACTCCAGTAGAGTTAAGTTCAAATGAAGCAACCACACTGTAAACTAACACCCTACAGAAACTGATTCGATTGCTCTATGCTACATTCTTACTGGACTCTATTAATCTGATCTGTACCTTTTATTTCCTGATGCAACTGCTTTCTTAAATAAGGGTTTGTTTGTAGTTAGAGGCAACACTGTAACTTGAGTCAGTTTCAGCAAAGACTCTGCTATTCACCCTTATTCAATAGGAGTAGCAGAACCCCAAAGGATCATAGGATGTTCAGGCATTGCACAGGTGGCTTGGACAAGTTACAGTCCTTGTACTTGGAGATTTTCAAGATCAGACTGAAGAAAGCCCTGAGCAACCTGCATTGACCTGAGAGCTGTCCTTCCTCCAACCAGGAGCCAGGAGGTTTGGACTTGGCAACCTCCCAAGGTCCCCTCCAGACTGAAACATCCTATGATGCTATTATCTGATTTGTGAAGACAGACACAAAAAACCCTGTGAGATGCCAGATATTGTGGTGAAAGATGCAGGTTTAAGAAATCAATGTTTTTGTTAGCACTTACTGCTCCAAATTACTTTTTCCTGCAGCTGAACTGAAAACAAGGCTCGACTGGACACTAAAAAACATTTCTAATCCCCAGCAATGAGACATTTATACCAGAAAAACCTTTCTTTCCCTGACATTTACAGATTCCCCTACTCCAGTGATATTTTGCACCTCCTATTTAGGAATCGTGTCATAAACTCCACGATGTTGTTCTAGAGTGTGTTATAGTGAAAGATTCTCCCCACCCATCAATTAAAAGAATTACAGAATAATTTCTACTTGTCCTGTATTTCTGTATGATCTTATTTAACAAGATTGCTTTTCTAGCACAGCAGGAAAAGTCCATTAGAAGAATAATATGCAGGAATCCCAGCAGAATATAATGGAAAACATCACAGAAGGTAAAAGGTCATCTCCTTACTACTCTTGGCTTTAACTATTGAAAACCAAAACCTAAACACAAATTTGCATAGCTCTAATCAGAGAGAAGCCAAGCTGCTGTGCTGTCGGACGACTTACCTCTTACCCTAATTCACCCACGCACTACCAACACTTAGCAATACAAAATATATAATTTTAGCTGAGTCTACATCTAGTGAACTGCTAGTTACTGGCCCGTAACCCTCTTTCAAGCAGATGATAAGAGTGAATGACAAGATAAATATCCCACCTTGTACAGGATAATAAGCTGAAAAAAACTGGGTCTTTGAAGATGCAGGAGAACCCTTCATGCCCAATCCAATGGAGGGAGAAATGTACAAAGTGATACGCTTAAGCCAAATTCTAAAATAATTTTCTAAATCAGAAATTTTATGATGTGAGAAATGAGCCTAAAAAGATTCAATGTAACTGTATTTTGAAAAGCAAGACCTGTATGACAATTTTAATTCAGTATCTGAAATCCAAATCCTCTTTTTACACAGTGATATGAAAAGCATTTCTTTCAAAATTACTTTATTTCCTAAAGACATCAGGACAGTTTCAGAGACTCTAAATGTGACATCATTTGCTCAGATTTCTCTCTCTTTTTTTTTTTCCTAGTTAACTTGGTAATTTATTTATTTATTTTAATGTACAAATCTGTAACATCAAAATACTATTTTGATAAGATATCCTGGTCAAACAGCTTTAAATGTTTTCCACTAGGCAGGTTTTCAGCATTATCATTTTACACAGAGGGACCTGTTTTCCACAAGCTGCATAGTTTCAGAAAAACATTACTCCAGTATTTAAAAGTTAGGGGTTTTTTAGCCATCTGAGAGATGTCACTCCTATCTGCTAATTAGGGAGTGGGCCAAGGGCTGGGAGGAGAAATCCTACTTTCTTGAAAAAAAGCATAAAAATATGCATATGCAATACGGTAAATAAAATTAAAATAAACATGAGATTTTGAATTTTGTTTACAGGAAGTAGCTGGCTTAACTGTGCAACTGCTCAGCCTTGTATGTGAGTCATACTAATGTATGAATTCATTCAATACAGTAAGATTATTTTGCCAAGCAATATATTAAAAACTCTTACCAGAACTTCCCAGAGCAGCGAGTCATATAAATTCATATCTCAGAATGAAAAGAGGAATCAGTCTGTAGTCTAATATAGAGCTAAAAAAGGATCCTTCCCAGTATTCTAAATATAAACTACCATATATCATCTTTGTATGATTACTTTTTAAATTAGCATACTAAGCTAAAGTTACTATCAGAATTTATTGGGAAAATAACTGGAGTTTGAGGAAAATACAGCGCACTGGATTACTCCCTGAGAGATGATCTGTAAGTTTTTTATGTATTTCCAAGATATTTTTTGTTACAAGTGTTACAAGGAAAATGTTAAGTTTCATATATTTTCTATACAATATATTACATTTGCTACAGACTTGAAAGTACGTCAGTACTTTTACAGGTATTAAGTTATAATGATGTCTAAAGGGTCTGACAGGAATGGATGTGGTGCCTTGCACATTTAAGGAGCTATTGGAGTGGATATTAAGTAAAATCCTGGAATACTGTTGAGGAACAGCACTGCTGGAACATTGTCTTATTTTGTACATCTAAAATTTGCTACCTGTAAGGTATAAATTAACCTCAAAGTGCTAGGAAAAAAATCAGGTGCACCAAAGGACCATATCACATCAAGCTGCAGTCACAATTTAAATCAAAGACAAAGCCTATATATTTACAGCATGCTTCAGCTCAGGTATGCAGGCAGCAAAGTACACACCTACCTCAGAATCACAGAATCAACCAGGTTGGAAAAGACCTCAGAGATCATCAAGTCCAACCTATTATGTAATACCTAACACCTCCTGACCACTAAACCATGGCTCCAAGTGCCACATCCAATCTTTTTTTGAACACCTCCAGGGACAGTGACTCCACCACCTCCCTGGGCAGCACATTCCATGGCCAATTGCTCTTTCTGTGAAGAACTTTCTCCTTACCCTGAGCCTAAACTTCCCCTGGCACAGCTTGAGACTGTGTCCTCTTGTTCTGGTGCTGGTTGCCTGGGAGAAGAGACCAACCCCCTCCTGGCTACAACCTCCCTTCAGGTAGTTGTAGACAGCAATAAGGTCTCCCCTTCTCCAGGCTGCACAACCCCAGCTCCTTCAACCTCTCCTCATAGGGCTTGTGCTCGAGACCTCTCACCAGCCTCGTGGCCCTTCTCTGGACACATTCAAGTATCTCAACGTCCTTCTTAAATTGAGGAGCCCAGAACCAGACACAGTACTCAAGGTGTGGTCTAACCAGTGCTGAGTGAAGGGAAAGAATGACTTCCCTGCTCCTACTGGCCACACTAGTTCTGATGCAGGCCAAGATACCGCTGGCCATCTTGGCCTCCTGGGCACACTGCTGGCTCATGTTCAGGCGCCTGTCAACCAGTACCCCCAGGTCCCTTTCCACCTGGCTGCTCTCCAGCCGCCCCGACCCCAGCCTGTAGCACTGCATGGGGTTGCTGTGGCCACAGTGCAGAACCCGACACTTGGACTTGTTGAATGCCATCCTGTTGGACTCTGCCCATTTGTCCAGCCTGTCAAGGTCTCTCTGCAGAGCCCTCCAACCCTCTAGGGTAGATGACACCTGCCCCCAACTTGGCGTCGTCTGCAAACTCACTAATGGTGGGCCCTATCTGCTCGTCCAGATCATCAGTAAAGATATTAAACAGGATTGGGCCAAACACTGATCTCTGGGGGGCACCACTAGAGAAGGCTGAATGTCTACGAAGGCAAAGAGCACAACATTTCAGAATAATGGGAAGGCTTCACTTATTTCAGTTTTCATCTCTGTTATTATGAACAAAGTAAAAAAAAAAATGTCATGCTGGAATATCAGTATACAAGGAAGATTAAGACAGTAACAGTAGTTTAGTAGTTAGTTTAGTGTTATGTAAAGGAACTGAGCCAAACTCATGCTGGCAGACAGAGTAAATTAATAGACTAAGCAATTAGTAAAGGTATTTCAAGCCTACCAAGGAGGAATTTCCACAGCTATTTTGCACAAGAGTCTGGGTTCTGTCATCTTTGAGGGGAAAATGAAGAAAAAATAAAAACAATCCAGCTTGAACAGATTTTACTGATTTACACTGAGCAAAACCAGTGTGAGTAGTGAGAAGGAGAGCAGGACAGTTCTTGTTCATGTCACTAACATCAAGAAACAAGACCTGAAAGCAAAGAATTTAATTTACATACATACACACACACTATTAACTGGTTATTTCAAAGGCAGCCTTCAAAGTACTCTGCATTTAGGAGGTGCTTTGCAGAGCAGCACCATACACCACCTGAAACAACAGGTGAGGTACAAAGGGGGAAATCTCAGTTGCACTCATACAACTGTCAATAACTTACAGGAGAGTGTTTGGAAAAAGTAGATGTGTCTCAAATATATAAACAGGCCTCTGCAAATAAGGGAAACAATTCCTGCTTACAAAGAAACCCACATACAGCCAAGAGGAGAGGTGTCTTCCTGTGCAACTGGCTACCAAGCAGTGCAATTTTATATTTCCCATTATGATTCCCATTGAGACTCTCAATGTCCTCTCTGTAGTCTACAGTGCAGGCTGAGGAAAGGAGACTGTTGACAAAAGAGCAAAAAGAGAAGAAAAGAAGTTGTAATTTTTCCCACTTGATGGCTAAACATTCACCAGAACACCTTTCCCTTATTAAACAACAAAAGGGAAATGTGAATATGTAATGTTTATTGGTATTTTCTGTGCTTGGCAAGAAGTAGTTTGCTTTTGCAACTGTGATGTGAAAAATCTCTTCATGCTGGATGGCTTTAGTCTACTGGCACCCTGATGAGCACTAAGAAAGAATCACAAAAAGACCTGACATCAAATTGGCTGCCAACAACATCCTCACTTTACTATAGTACAAAAAAGGAGGAAAACAAGGACATGCACAAACAGTATGGGTTTCTTTTTCTGTGCTTCGTATCAAGGAAGTTGCTAATACGATTGTGATATGAAAACATTTCACACATACATGAGTGCTTCCAGGCACCCAGTTGAGACCATAGCAACAACAGACTTCAGTGTCTTATTGCAGGAAAAGACTTTCCTTCTTTGCTTGCTCTGAGTCCTTTGTAAAGCAAAATCAGTGACCACTTGTCTATATAGCAGCATGCCTGTCTTCTCTTCATACACACCATCAGCCCATTTCAGAAAAAAAACATCAGAACTTGTTTGTTTCTGACTACATCACAGAGAACAGGAGGTGTGGTCTCCTTTTCAGTATATTTTGTCTTAATTTCATGCCCTTATGTTTTTTCTTTTTCCCAGCCTATCATAAATCACAGCATTGTGTCTCAGTTACAGCACAGGATAATATAAACATTTGCTTAATGTCTTACTTTCATAAAGCATTTGCTATCAGCTTAGCCAGGAAAGCATAGTATGTGCTGCTTTCACTGCACTAGCTCTAAATGATTCAATAGATAATTACTTATCATAACAGTGCTAGATAGATGGCCTCATGCATCCAGAAACAAAGCACTTGAGAAAAAAACACTTCAGTTATTGATATAAAGGTTGTGAATTCAAAGCTGACTTTGGATGGCTATTTATGTTCTTATTTAAAAGATTTTACTGTGAATATTTTTTATTTCATATTGAATATACAGCACACCATATTCTATTTCAAAAGAATTTTCTATTTAATTAATCAAAAATAGCTTTTTCAAAAAAATCAGTAATCAATAACAAATAGTAATCTAATACACATATTATATAGAAAACATATATATATATAGCAATCTAATTAAAACACCAGTCAGACTATGTCCCTCACTGCATTCAGTCCATCAGAAAACACAATTATGTCCATAAATGCATACTTGAGCTCAAAGATGTACTATCAGTGAGATAAATTTTCATTACACATATTTCTTAAGGGTTAAAACATGTACAAACATTAAAACTATAATAATTCAAAATTTATTGGCTTTTAAAAAACTTTACCTTGGATGTAACTACTTCATTTTTGCTTACAGCTCTCCTCAAATCCTACCAAGAGTAACAGCACAGTGAGCTGCAGACAGTATTGGAACATACTCCAGTTTGCCTTTTTTTTTGTCTTTCCCTTTAATTTTTTCAAACTTATTTTTTTCTTTAAATGAAAATTTTACTCTCAGTCCCAGATTCACAGAATCATAGAATGGCCCAGGCTGGAAAGGACCTCAGAAATCATCTACTCCAACCTCCCTGCCATAGGCTTCTCAACTAGACTCAACTGCTCAAGACCTCATCCAACCCGTCCTTGAACACCCCCAGGGAGGAGGCATCCACAACCACCCTGGGCAACCTGTTCCAGTGTCTCACCACTCCTGTACTGTAGAACTTCTTCCTAAGGTCCAGTCTGACCCTGTTCTCTGTCATATTAAAACTATTCCCCCTTGTCCTGTCTCTAGACACTCTTCTGAAAAGTCCCTCTCCAGCCTTCCTGTAGGATCCCTTCAGATATTGGAAGGCAGTCCTGAGGTCCCCCAGAAGTCTTCTCTTCTCTATCCTGAACAACCCCAACTCCTTCAGCCTATCCGCATACTAGAGGTGTTCCAGCCCTTGGATCATCTTTGTGTCCCTCCTCTGGACTCACTCCAACAGCTCTGCGTCCTTATGATGGCAACACCAGAACAGGACGCAGTATTCGAGGTGGGATCTCACCAGATCAGAGTAAATATTTTGACACTTTCAAAATACAGCACATACTTTGTTTATCAGTGTCACACAGAGGATAAAAATCAATTTTGCATATTAATCTATTGAATAATCACAACAAAATATATTTAAGCGCAGTGGGTCAAATAATTCCGAATATAGCAAAGTGCTCTTGTCCTCAGGCAGGCTAACACAAAACTTCCCTTATGATAAACTTCTAGTGGCTAAGAAATTACAAGCTGTACTGTACAAAGCACTTACCTGTTTTACAAGCAGTTTTCCTAAGTGTGTAACTATATGCCTTCCACAAACTGCATTTCAAACATGTATTTCCCAGCTTCTAAATAACTGGATTTTCCTCTAATGACACTATGATTCTAATAACTTTTTCCCAACTCATACTGAAGGAACTATTTTTCAGTAATAATGCCATTAGCTTACAGAAGTTGAGTTTAGGGTACCATACAACAGGGTTTCTCTTTTTTCTTTCTTTTCATTTTTTTTTTTTGGTGATTATTATAAGTATTTTTTTAAAAAAGAGTTGTATTTTTTTGCCATACCCTAAGGCTTGTGTGCTTTTAGGTTCCAGTGTATTATCAGCATCAAATGCTATTTGTTGCTAAGCTGGTATAATAAATCAATTTCTTATTTTATATTTGAGGGTCCAGCAAGGAAACATCAGAGCACTGAGCATTGTATGTGATGTTCAGCCAGACAATCCTTACATTTTTTAGAAGATTTGATTCTCTTTTCAATGCAAAGTTGGGCTACAGATCCTTTTAACACATTTGCTCACTTATGGGTCGTGTAACTCCTAAGCGTCCTAGGATATCCTCTTTTTACTGTCCTAAATTAACAAAAAAACAAAAACAAACCCCAAAAAAAGATTAAATGAGAGTGATGTCAATGCCTGACAATGTCAAAGTCCTATTTCATGTTGGTCAAGATGGCTCATCTCACTGTCTTTTTTCACTTTGATGTCAGGTAAGTATGATTGTGCTGTAGTCTCTGAAGCCCTTTCCTTTGTCAAGTAATTTGAATTTCATGCTAATAAAATAAGGAGGGGGAACAGTGAGGTTTGAAGACCCAATCAACATACAGGAATGCTGCTATAAAATGAAGTAGCTAACTAGGCATTTTAGGCCGTGAGCTACGCAATAAGGATGCAGATATTTGATTTAATTATAAATGTTCAATGAAAATCCTTCATTTTAGCCCTTGGACTTCTAAACAAGACATCTTAAAATACAAATATACAACTTGAGAAAAAAAAACAACCCATATCTGGCTACTTTACACAATCAGGGTTTATAATAACAAAGGTTTCTTTTTCTGCTTTTTCTTTAAAGCAACTTCCTAAAAACTATCTGCCCTCACTGTCATCGTTTGCTGTCAGACTGCAAAAGTAATGTGAAGTGCAAGCATTGATAGGGTTATTAATTTGCAAAAGGTTTTGTTTTAATGCAATGAAATCCTTTTAATTTGGCTTTCAAGATAAAGTGGGAAAGCAAAACCACATTAAAAGCTTGCTACTAATATTTCATGGCAAGATAGTAGATAGCTCTTATCTTCAGACCACTCTGCCCTCAGTCACCCCTTTTGTCTTCAGAGAAACTGCAATTTGCACTGCAGCATGTAACTCACATATCTAATATCTAATACCATGTACATACTGCAGATATGAGACCTCTTGCTTTTACCTGTTTTAAAACCAGAAAGCATTACTACTGTGACTCCACAAATATTCAATGAAATTAGCCAAAAATGGTATATTGCTGGCAGAAAATTTGACAAATGTTAAACAGACCAAATTCAAACATTTTCTCTTCTGGAACCCAACTCCCCTTCCGCAATAAGCACTCATCCAAGTAGCAGTAAAGAGCGAAATGTCTGCAGCCTGAATTTATGGTACTGGCAAATGTGAATAACAGATGAATCCAGTTGGAGCAACAAATGACTGAGCATTCCCCCGCCCCACTATTTGAGAGACCATTTGCAGGCGATGACAGCTCCTCCGTGCCCAGCTGAGAGAAAAATGCCATACAAGGACAGAGCTCATTGGAAAGAAACATTAGGAGTGGACACCTGGACATCATCTGCTAAAATCCTATTTTAAAAGGAGGACTGAGTTGTCTCATAGTCAACTTCCTTTCCAATAGGAACTGCAGATCCTCCTTGAAGGACCCTCCTCCTTGTCTTTTATCAAGTTGGGCACAACATTTGCTTTTCCCTGCAAAGAAGAACCTTCCCCATTTGTCATGACCTTTCAAGGACGTGGCCTCAAAATGACATGGGCCAACTCCCTCCACATCTTTGACTGCATTTCATCTAGTCCCAGGCTGCTGCAGTACTGCTGAAAATCTATTGTATCACTTACGGAAATATTGAAAAGGATTTGGAACACATATAACTGTGTGTTATGTTAACATAATGCATAATCCCAGCTGGGTTCCCAAACAGAATGACAGGCAGACAGAAAAGATTGCTGAGAAGAGGACACAAGACTGAGAGATCACTAGGGACAGCCTGGAAGGAGTCTTTTTTTCCCCCTCTGCTGTTATTTGTCCAGGGAATATAAACTCTCCCATCTACAAGGAGAATCACAACTATGGGATATGACAGTATTTGGCCCTTGCAGTTGGGTGAGATGAATACAAATAATTTTAGCCAGAAATTTAGAGGGTAGGAAGGAGCAGGAAGCATCACATGTTAGGTAGAGGTGTTTCAATAGCAACTGAAAAGACTGCAAGCATTGCTACTGTGCAAATATATGGTTAATATCTACCCATCTACACCACAGATTGGTCACTGTGTATGTTATGCAGATGCTGTAAAATCAGTATGTTTACATCACACTTTCTTGAAATAGAGTGAAGCAAATTGCACTTCCTACCACTTCTGCTCTGCTGATCATTTGGGGGATTTGCCCTCTGAGGGAGAACCACTCCTGCATAGCAGACTTTGTACAGGGGCATCGGGGTGTGGAGTGCCTGGAGAAAATCATCATTCTCTTGTTTTATTCTAAGGAGGGCCAGCAACATTCCTGAGATGCTGCTATGCTTCTGCCATTGCCTGATACACAGCTTTGATGGAACACTTCAGCAGAGACAATCCAAAGGGTCGTAAGAACCACACACTTGGTGGCATAAGTTTTCCCCAAAGGAGGGACAAGTTCTCCACTTCAGGAAAATGGGAAAGGGTGCATGTAGGTGACTTTACTGTCTAGAGGAATTTTCACAGAACAAAAGATACATGTAATACTCTGAAAGGAAATCCTACCTGCATTCTGCTGGTGTTTGCTTTCCCATTCTAAAATGGGAATCTGAACCTAACTGAGGATGATTTCTTAACAAAGAAAATGTAGAAATAATCTAGATCCAAAAACATCCTGTTTGCAGAGATCACAAAGAAAAAAAGAAGGATAACAACAAGAAGAATGTGGGGTTATGAGAGTCCATTGAAATTTCTGTTTTATCTGCTCTCTTGTTTGAAAAAAATATTGTGTATTCCCTGCCATGTTTTTTTGATGTTTCCCAATAGAAAGGATTATATAATTCTGTACATGTTATCATCGATGACACCACTATGCTATGGAACCACTGACAGTTTAAACTTAATTACAGATGGCAGTTTATGAAATAATTATAAAGAAAAGATCGGGCAGCAACCACAGTGATTTCATGCTTCCTCTTCATGTGTATTTAGCACAATACTGCTGAGTCCCTCAAGTTTAAAAAATAATGTGAGTTATCAATCAGATAGCACTGCTGCAGACTGGGAGGTTGACTTATCATGATAAGGAAATGATATCATACAGTGTTTGCCACCCAAAGTCCATGTCCACACAGCCTGTAACGCTGGCCTTTGACCACTGCCATAAGAAGTATTAATTAGCAAGCCAGATACACAGGCTGTACAGTCAGGGCCATATAGCTTATTGAACAATAGCTTTCGAGACTAACAGATTATTCCCTCAGGCCTAAAGATCTGAATTGAAAAAGCAGAATTTGACTATGAACATCTTACACCTGCTAGATTTCATTCTGTAGCATTCATTTCCAGCACCAGTGAAATTCCCTCCCCTCCATGAATTCACTAATTAAATTGCCAATGGCTTTGCTACTGATGCTACCTCACTACAGGGAGAATTTTGCTTGCCTCTCCAGAGATTATTTTAATGTGTTCCATCTTAAATGCATAGGCACTTTTTAACCTGTTCCTTCCCGATTCCATCTCATCTTCATATTACTACCGTTAGTGCATTAAGCCTGTAACGATTATCTTTTTAGTGAAGGGCTAACATTAAGTAGCTATTAAGCTTTTCAGCTTTCTACATATTCTACACACGTTTTTCTTCCTTTCTTTCATCCTCTTAAGCAGAGGAACACAATTCCTTTTATTATTCTCTGGCTTCTTATGCATTTTAAAAGCATGCTTTTCCTGGCTTTTACATAGTTTGCTAATGGTACCTCATTTGGAGCCTTTACCTTTCTGACTTTTTCTTCAGATTCATCCCTGCCACCCAATCCTCCTTCCTATAATTTTACTCTCTTCTCTTGCAGGTACAGTTTTATTTTTCTAAAGACACTGAAGAATTTTGTTTTCTTTGTTTGGGGTTTTGGTTTTTGTTGGTTGGGGTTTTTTGGTTTGGTTTGGTTGGTTGGTTGATTTCCTTGGGAGGGTTTGGTGAAGAAAAGAATAAGGAAAGCAGGTTAAGTACTGTACACAGGTTCAGTGTAACTCTTATACAATATATAACTTCTTTTCTTTTCCTTTTTTTTTTTTTTTTTACTAGAGCTGTCAAAATGCTTTTGGATGATAATTACGAAATGTATCCCTCTCCACTCATAAACTGCTTGTGATTTTCCAAACTGTAGGATAATTGCTGTTTCAATAGCCAGTCACTTCCCTTACATGACTTTTTTTTTTTTTTTTAAGCATGTGATTAAATAAATAATCTAAGGTCAAAGCTTCTGTACACTTTCAGTTTTGTAACTATGCTAAAATTTAGTGCTTTTAGGATCAGGAGACTCTTTTTCAACAAACACAAGGAGTACTTGGGAACATCTGTACATTAACATCCACACAGCAATATTTTGCAATTTGTATTTCAGAAAGAATTTGTGAATTAATCATTAGGTTTTAATTATGTGCTCAGCTCTTCAGTAGGACATTGCACCTTAATAATTATGTTGCCTGTAGAATTTGGCAACAGAGGCTGATTAACAAGCCTGCATCATATTATCGTATGGAATAATTCGGATTGGAAAAGTCTCTGAAATCATCTGGTCCAGACCCTGACTGAAAGCAAGGCTAGACTCAAGGTTAAATGCAAGTGCAACCTGAACCTTCATGACTTCAAAGTCATGCGTGAATGAAACACCTATGCAAACCCTGCTATGCTACTGAAAAAGGCAAGCTGAATACACTTTCCATGTACTTCCTGTTTCTGAGGCTTTCTGCAATAGCTGAAGTTCACACCCAAAGCTCTGTCATTGCTTTTAGAGTAAACCTCAAGGGGAGTGGCTTGGGGGGTTGTGTCCTGTGTGCAATAGTTATTTACTTACTCATCTACAAACGCAGATTTCATGTTTTCCACCAATTACAGAATCTTAATAAAATTCCATAGAGCTCTCTTTATAATCTTTTTGTTTAGAAATACTTTTGTTTCTGCAAACTGCACTTCTACTTTCATTTAACAGTATTTGTATTACATTCTCCATTATCAAGTCTATTAGACCACACATTTTGAGGGCCCACACTGCTCTCATCAATCAGAATGTCTGATGTGTACTGAGAATGAACTAATTGGCCGAAGGAACGTGAGAAATACACATATGTATTTAAAGTCTCAAGCTTTACAGAAAAGATTAAGACTATCAAACTTTTAAACCATATCATACAGAGGTCTAAAATATCAAGAAGTACCACTACATTATGACAGACAAAACTTTAGTCAGGACTCTACATATAATGCCACTGTGATTTGCAAGATTTGTAGCTTAATATTAAACCCACCACATATACATTCTAGGATGACAAAACACAAGATGAAGCACACAGAGTATAGTTTAAAGGACTGATTTTTCTCTGCATTACAGTGATATAAATGAGAAACTCTGTGAAATCAGTGGAGACAGAGCATGTGAGAAATGATTCTAATCCAGCATTTCTTGCCCCTGTTAGCAGGCTTGCCCTCCTTTGTCCCCAGACAGAAGAGTCAGAGAAGAAAATGATCACCAATTATTGAGAATGTTTTAATGCTATCCTTCATAAGACATTATGTATAATTAACAGATGGGGAGGAAAAAAAATACAGGCAAAATACTGAGCAGAAATACATCTGCAGATTCACTGCTGAACTTGTTTGACACACTCCAACATTTTTTTGGTACAAGAACTAAGTAATTCCAGAAAGACTTGGGAGAGAACTTCTGTGAATCCAGACAAAGTAATCATTCAAGAACGTATCAAAAAGAAGAGGAAAACTATAAAGAGTTAGAGGTTCTTAAAATGAAGCAAGAATGGGTCCAAGAAATGCCTCATGATAAAGTCATGTGCTTTTTTGTCCTATTCTGTGAGCCTTTCTACGTCCTTACCCTAGACGCAGTCTCCTTAGCCAACTAAAGTACAAGTGAACATACAAAATGTGTTGTACATAAATCACTTAGCAGATTAAAAACTGCACCTTTCTTTGCAATAATAAAAATGCAAAATTTATCTCATTTTGTGCTTTCATGTCTGCAACACAACACTGGAATAAAAGATGATAATCACACTTACAGGGATGATGAAGAACTGGAAAATTTGAGGTTAAAATATGGAGACCAAGCATTCAGTCTTCATGCATACCACTAATGAGAGCTGTGCTGGTGCTTTGTGTCAGTCCACTGGTCTGGCTCACTATGCAAATCTGATTTTTCTTGCTCAGTTTTTGATTTAACTGAAATAACAGTTATCAGAAATTGCTACAGAAATTCAGTGAATAGCATATTTCTCTCGGAAATAGCATTGAACTAATGTCCTAACAGAGTATTAGAGATATTTGTCATTAGGCATTACATCTTATGTAGGAGTTGTAAAAAGTAGCAATGTTAACACTGCCATAATTAAAAAATTCAGCCTCATCTCCTTTGTTTTACTGCAGAAAAGCTAACCTGCTACTTATGGCATGCACTTAAATTCTACTGACATATCCTCCACTTTATTTTCCCCTCTAGACAGCCATATTATTGTTGTACCTAGAAAGGTTGGACCAGATGATCCTTGGGGTCCCTTCCAACCTGGCATTCCACGATTCTATGATATAAGTAGCAGCCATCTCACCCTCTGATTTGATTAGAACATTCAACAAATGCCAATGGGAAAAAAAGGTAAAATATTAAACCTACAGGAATTACTTCTAAACCTTTAATCAATTGCTTTCATGATATTACAATGTCTTGTGGTTCAAAGGGTTAAAAATAATATTCCTATTGCTTTCTATAGGTATTAGAAACATTTACAGAAAACTACCAAACACACTTTATCAAATGCTATTTGGTTAAGTCTGTAGGACTATATCACAAAACCGCAATAAACTGAATTTCAGCAGTGCTGAGGCAATTCCTGTGTGTACTGACAGTACCTGATCTTGTCTGGCAGCCAGGGAAGCTGGAGGACATGGGTAACCTTTTCTGTATATACACACATTCAAGTACTTTTTTCAGAGAACAGAAATAATCTCTGTGCACAAGCCTGCATTAGCCTAACACTGATAACAATACTGACTTCTCCAGGCTGGTCTTGCATGTAAAAAAGCACAGGTGTAGTGAGAGCCACACTGCCCACTGCTCCATTCTGAGAGCCACTGTAGATGGCCCAGGCAGCCTGTGCCACAGGAGACCCTTCTGGGCTCAGTAAGCCTCTGCTTAACTCCTCCCAAAGCCATAGGTTGGAGTCACAATGGAGGTCAGAAATTGTAAATGGTCCGTGGCCAAATTTACATTCCATTGCCTCCAAGTAGGAAATGTCTGACATCACTTGAGCTTGTCTTCTGAGCTTTCTTTCTTTAAAAGAGACATCCTCCCACCACACAACATCCAAACCCATCTCCTAAACAACACTTCCAGAGACTGAAAGAATGAGCTCATCTGCTGATATAGCATCCCTTCTGTGGGCCCTTCCAACGACCCCTTAGCTTACCCATGTGCTGCTAACAAAGTACCAGCTTGTCAAGTAAAGCCTCTGGGCTGTTTCCAAAACCACGGCCTTGCACTTGAGGTTGTGATACTTCAATAAACTGGAAAGTAGGGCAAAGGAGTTTGAAGTACCTCACTGTTGACAGCTATACACATTTAGCACACATGCAAAAAGTCCTTTTGTCTTTTGAATTGGTCTGAACTCTGCTCTCAGAAGTGACAGAAGAATTAATCTCTCTCATCTGACTTTGTGCCAGTTTCACTGGCCCATTCTGAAGCAATGAGGTTTGATAGAAACCAATTCACTGTGCTTTTTAAAGGTATATTCCCATTCTCTGTTCATTTTAGTTACTCTGCTTGTGAAAGTGGATTATAAAGCAGGAGAAGGACAAGCAGAAATCAAAAAGAGAAAGAGATCAATGCAGTGCCTTGCCTCTACAGCAGCTCTGCCTTGAAGGTTGCCACATCTCCATTTCTTGATGTACTGTTATAAGATGATTTGACCTAACACACGCCATTATTTATAAATTATATCAAATATGCACTATGATACATTTGAGAAGATGCCATTACAGGGACTTCGCACATGGAGAGGGCATATAGACCTTTTGATCAGAAAAAGAGGAGATTTGCATTGAAAGAAAAATGTCTCAAGTCTTAGCTGAAAATGTAAAAAGATTTAGTTCACTTATTAATCAAGGAAGAATCATTCTTGTAAGATTCTTCTTCCAGTACCAGGAGCAGAATTTTAAAGGGGACCTAGGCCACATATTCATATTTCGGATTAGTTACCCACAATTTTGAGAAAGGCAGCTTTCAATGTGGTCTCTCTGAACCTCTGAATTTTTCACATTAGAAATTCCAATATAAACACAGAAGAACCTTAATTGTATCGGTTTTATTTGCCAGTGATTTTGAAAATAATTTGCATTCACTGAACTGAAATTATTAGAAAGAATAAGATAACAAATGTAAGCTTTAAGAGGTTAACGGCATAATACCAACAGGAAAGGGAATTCAGTGGAAAAACAATGAATGCACTTCTGCAAAAATAATAAAAACACAGAGCGTCCAGGAGTTTTGCAACATACTGGAGAAGTGAGGAGATAAAGCACTGCCAACAAGTCACAGTTATACAGTACAAGAGAAAGTGAAAATGTTGCCAAGAGGGACTGATAATGTTTTTGTATCCATAATTCATTCCTCTCGAGGGATGCAGGATTATGTAATGTAGTGGCGTTGGTGCATCCTGATTAATTAATAAATCCTATGGAGTCTTTTCTGCATTTGTAAGTTGGGATAGGGTATGAAACACTGAGCCACTTTGGAAATTACTGACTCACCTTTTCCTGACAGCGCTAAATGCTCTCAGGATTTGAAGTTCAATTTCTTACCAGTAGTAAGACAGGGTGAAAGTCTGAGTGACAGCTCAATCATCATTGCACAGACCAATCAGGAAGACTAGGATTAATCACACTGGTGTTGAAAGAAGAATAAAGGAGCAGATACACTTCCCACTTGATCATTAGTTTGTGGTAACACAAAAGGTAATGGAAGCTTGAAGGAGACACAGATAAAAGTGGCAGTAATAAAAATTGGCACAGATGAAATGCGGAACCCAGAATAGGAAGGTGAGAATTGGAATAGTTCAGAAGGAACAGCAATTAAACAAGGGGAGACAGAGAGAGTGTTTGTGATCATGAGCATGTTACAGAACATTTGGCATAGACATGGCAAGTGAAGAAAAAAAGGATGGTGAGAAATAAGGTCAATAAAGAAACAGTGTTGCATTGTAATGAAAGAAGAAGAAAGAAAAATGAATTTACAAAATGATAGAGTATTTGAGGGTTATCATAGAATAGAGAATGGATCCTAAAATTTTTAACAGGGAAGTTCAGCATATGAGTGAGAAAGGGAACTGAAGTATGGAGTGGCCAAGAAAAATTACAGTGGTACCTAATCATTCATTTCCACTGAGCACACATTCTTACAAGATTTCTTTCTACATATAATCTCACATTTTCCAATTGGAGAAGTGCAAATGTAATTCATCATAGAAAACACTGTGACTTTCCCTCCCTTTACCCCAGCCATGAGAAAACCTGGGGGATATCCCTGAGCCTTCCAGAACATATCTGCATGGTTTTTATGCAGCAACAACAACGCTGAAATGTGTGATCTCTTCTTTGGCTTTGAGGTGTGGGTTTTGCCAAGACTGTGCAATCAGGAACACTTCTTGGAATGTGGTTTTTAGACTCTGGGGGTGCAACCTCAGGAAGAACATATGTACACTGTCCTTGTTGCTGCCTTTCAGGATAAACCACTTCGGGTCAGAGAATGGATAATGGACACTAGCTCTTCATGAGTCTGGCACCATGACTTTTCACTCAGTCCCCAATTCACCCAAATTTGCAAGTGCAGTCATGAGACCACTCAAGAAGTAGCAGGCCAATTAAGCTGATAGCCTCAGAAAGCCACAAGGCTGGCAGGGAGGTCTGGAGAAGTGCTCAGAGGACAACTGTGCTGGGGTGCAGTGGTGCTGGGGAAGAATGAGACTTTTCATACCAATCTCAATGTTTCACTGTAGTACTTCATAAAACAGTGAGCAGATGGCACACATTTCACAGCAGTGTATTTGGAAATTGCCAAAACTAGGGCAATGCTAACATTTTGACAAGCTAAATGAGTACATGTAGATGCTTGAAAGCCTTTATTTTTATTCATTTAATTTTTGATAGTGCCCCAAAAAGGTGTCTTTCTTTAAGCTCCATGTACTTTCTAATAATAAATGCTACTGAAGTGAGTCTGCACCATGCCAACAAATCAGCAGTTAGTGGCTCTCACCGTGTCTGGGGTAAGAAGAGATGCTCAAGAAAAAAAAAAAAAAAAGTCAGTGCTGTGAAAAACAGCTGGAGTTATTCTGAATACTCTGTTTTTCACATTCAAGTATGGCAAGCTTCGTATATGTACTATATAATCTAGAATTTTGAAAAAATAATAATGCATCAACCAAGCATCTCATGAGATAGAAGATCTGACACCAGGTGATGAACACCTCCACAAAGCATTGAGAGTACAGGCTTAAAAAATGTAAAGCAGGAGCTTGCCTTGCAGAGTGCTAACATCTGATGGCCAGCCAAAGGTCTGTGAAAGCCGACTGCTCCTTTGCCAATCGATCTGAAATTCTGCCTTCAAACTGCTTCTAGCTTTTCTTAATTGCTATCTTCCTGTAACTGCTTGACAGTTTGACAGAGACTGCATTGTCCTTTTTGTTTAGTTAGAATGAGGTTTAGGATGTGGTTAATAAAAAGGAACTGGGAAGGAATATTTCACATTGCAACATGGGCACACAGTGACACAGAAAGGGCTTATTAATTAGCACAAATAACTGGCATGAATGAACTGGCACCTTATGGTTATGGCCAAGGAGATGACATCCTAAAACTTAATCTTGCAGGAAAAAACCCTGGATTTCACAGTGGTATCATCAGGGTAAGCAAGGATGAAAAAGTGATGGGGAGATCCAAAAAGACTGAATGGGAAGTAAAGAATAAAGCACTTGGTTCCCTTTTGTTCTCTTTTATTTTACTATGGGGATCTGGTTGCTTCTTGCTGATCCACTGAAGTGATTGGTATCTTCTACTAACAACATTTCAGCCTGCCACTTTGGTGTACATCTGTGCCTGTCATTGTGTGCCTGCCACAGTCCAGTTGGGTGTCCTAATTGAAAGTCCAGGAGTTTCTTGAAACTCAGGGTTTCTTGTTTTATTCCTTCATCTGATGAATGTGTGCATCTGCATTGAAAAGTCATGCCGAAATATTGTGCTTAAAGTGCAGGAGACTTAGCAGGGATCACCACCAGAAGTGAAAGATTGATAATTGAGCACTTCCCAATAACTTATTGATTCTAATCAAGTCTCTAAAGAAGCATGCAGCAGCCATATTGACAGCTATGTACATGAAGAAACAACAATACGTAATGGAGCAACAGTGCTGGTAGAAATTTTAAAGACCCTGCTTCTCACAGAACCTATCTGAACCCAAATTCATAACAGTATTTGGTCAAGTATATATGTGACAAGAAGATAAATTACAATAAAAAGAATTGGAATTTAAAAAATTGCTATAACTTGAAGCATTTTGTTATGTTAAAAATAAACAAAGCTCAAGGGAAACCCATCAATAAGCATCCATATATTTGGGTCAATAAAAAATTCTCATTAAAAAGCTATCAGTTTTCCTTTAAACAAAGGCTGTTAACATAAGTATGTTTAAAGAGGGTTTTTTTAATCAAATATATCCCCTCTGATAAGGGAAAGCTATACAGAAGCATTATCCTGAATGATATGATAAGACAATACCAAACTGTTCCATTAGGTCCTGTTTCCTACTCGGAAATAAAACACTACAGGAAGTTTTGGCTGTTGTAATGTTGAACTCCCATTAATTTAAAAGAAACCTTTGACAACTCTTGGAGTACTTTGTTGTGTGTATTTCCAGTATGTGACAAACTTGCCATCCTAATTCTGTGCAAAGCAGCACTTCTCATCAACTACTAAATTCCTTTAGCAGCACGCTTTATGTTTGGGAAAGAAACCCATGCTCTGGCACACTGCCCTTCAGAGACTGAAAACCCAACTTTGTTGCAGTATCTGCCAGGGGTTCCTCAGTAAGAAGATGATAGACCTGAATAGCCTATCTCCTCCCTCTCTTATCTGCTGTGAATAGCCAGGAAGGATAGTTGTTCCCTGCCTCTTAAATACTCTGAGAACAAACAATTTCCTCATAAAAATCAAAAACTCTCCACTTAGGTCTTGGGAACCAGAAAGATAGAAGTTTTACATATCAACAATTATGATAACTGGTTAGATGTTATGTTGGTACAAATATATAAGGATGGATACAGAACAGTTGAAACATTTTAGTAAAGCATTACTACTCTTTGTTACTGCACTGGCTCAGCTTTAGTGCTTCAAATTTCATTGTAATACTGAACTACATTTTACAAGCTCTCCATCTGCTAAGAAAATCTGGCATAGGGGGGCAACCCATGACACAGTCTCACCACCTCCTCTCCTTCCCCAAACTCTCAATGTCTCCACATTATCCCAGCCCTTCACTCCTTGCATTTTGTGTCATACCGCAGCAGTGAAGAAGTGCCAGCACACAGGTCAGAATTTAACCATCATTCTCTGAGTTGTCAGCCCTGAAGAACACTTTCTCATATGAAAGCCATGCTGATTTGTGCCATGCAACTCCAGATCCTCATGTCTCATTTCACCACCGCAAAGGCCACATTTACAAAAGCAATGCAAGTTAGTATTAGGGAAGATCAGTATCAAGTAAAGTGTGTGGCTTATCACATCCACTCATGCCAGTCAGCAAAACCAGCACAGCAGCAGCAGCACAGGCTATAATTAATTCATGAGGTTCAGTCTACACAGGAGGAAGGTGTTTCCTAAGCAGACACCAAATGCACCTTTTACAGATGCAGCAAGTATAGACTCAAACTGAATTAGTACTGAAGAAAGGAAAATATTAAATGAGGCTAAAAGCCTCATAGAGAGTTAGGCACGTAATGTAAATGTAAAGAACACCAAAACCCCCATGTTTATGTCGTCTAGACACTAAGTAGATTTTTTTGAGAAAAACTGTTACATTATCTGAGTAAACATGTCAGTCAACAGCGACAACCAGCAATTTACAAAAACGATGCTTGGTTATTTAACTGAAAGAGTAAAGTTCCATGGGGAGAAATGTTTTTATTTACCTACTGTATCTAGAACAGGTTTAAACTGAGATAGAATAACCATAACAAATACTAAGGGTTTATTAGCTCAGCAAAATTCCTCAGACCTCGTACTGCCTTATTAAGTATGTTTGGCTGTAGTTTTGCTAAGTGGCTGATTGGCACATTTAACTCCTCAGTCCGTGCATCTTCTAAGAGATCTTCCAATGAGCAAGAGGTCTTCTAAAGAGAAAAGCAAGATCCCCCCCTTTTTAGAACAATAAAGCAAATGATTAAAGTGAGCTGGGCCCTAGCATTACAGACTCTTGAGAACTGTTTATTTTGCTGTGCTCAGCACATCACCTGAGTAGGCTTCAAATCACTAAATATAACTGTGCACAAAAGGAAATGATGGAATTACACTTTGCTCGCAAGTTATTGAGGTTTTCATTACTGCAGGTTAATTCTCTCATTGTACTTTCATGGGGCTTCTCCTAACTTAGCATTCTTTTAAGGTAGCCTGTGTTGAGGGAATTATCTTGTTTTTCAAAGCAAATTTCAGCTGATTACTAAGTATTTACATACTGTAATTTGAATGTCTAATTATACAATTAGTGTAAATACATGTAATACGGTTTATTTTTCACAAAAGCTGATAAGGTACATTGCTCTTTGCATTCCAGTGTTATGAGATTTTCATTGCTTGTAATACAGAATCCAAAACTTCATATTAAAAGCTTATGGTAAAAGTTGTATATTTATCAGTTAACACTTTCCAAATGATTGGGAATACACTTCACACCATAAACCAAAAAAGACATCTGCCTTTTGCTAAAGACTAGAGCTCCCAACAACACCTTCCACTCCTAAATTCAAGGACTGCTGTAAGGCTCTGTACTTTTTTCCTTGCAGGCCTTTGTGGAAAGTTTTCCTCCACCTTCAACTACCCAGCACTGCATGAAAATTTACCTGTTGTCTCCACTAATACATCACTGCTGGCCTAAGAGACATTTTCATATACCTGTATGGCTATTTTATGATGACACCCTTGGTGAAACAGGAAAAAGAGCACTTGGGTAGATGAACACGTAAGATGCCCCTTAAGTTTTAGAGCTGCTTCCTTTTTATGCAGCTACAGATAACAACTTCCTAATTAAAGGGTGGGAAAGTGCTTCTTTAAACTCAGTTGCTGAAGCAATAAATGCATAGGCACCAAACTCCAGAAAGCTGCCAGCCACTTTTGCTACTCCTCAAAAAATTCTCACTTTTTGAATCAAGCCTGACTAAATCTGAGGTAACCATATTTCTGTAAGTTTTATACTATCTCATTGAGTAGCAGAGAAAATATACATGAATGGCTTTGTGAGAGAATGGCTGCATGGCAAGAGGCATACCCATTGCATGTGGCCAAGCAGGACACATCCAAAGGAGATGCTGTGTGGCCAGTGAGAAACAGTGTGATACACACGGAGACAAATGAGGTGACAGGAATTACTGTGAGGGAGGGCATGGGGACCCAGAGCAGAAGCACAGAAGAAATTCTGTTTCACTGTTTCACTGCTCTGGGGGCAACCTGTTTGAAGCGATCAGGCCTCTTTTTTAAAAATGCTTTATTCTCCAGAGATGCAACTCCTGACAGTGATTAAAATAGTTATTTATATATCAAATATACAGATTAGATTAACATCTAATTCTGTTAGATTACTGCGCAGGCTATGAAAGACTGAAAATCACCAGAGAGGCTTCCACAATTTCTGTAAAGCATGGACTTTCATTTCAGGTAGAATACAGGTTTGTGTCAAAGTGGATTTATAGTTTCAGTTTCAATATGATTTTCTCTCACCCAAGCTAGTGTTCAACTCATATTCCATTTTTTAAATAGTTTTTCTTCAAACTTGACTTAATTTTAATTAAGCATGCGAAAATCTTATTTAAACAATGTGGAAAGATCAATTCTGTAAGGAATATTTCTGAATTATGCATTATAAAAAGATTTCTTGATGTTTATTTCCTTAACTTGGTATTCATCTCACAGTGGAAAATTACTTTAGTTGAATATTGGATTTTAGTGCACCTTGGAAAACTGCATCAACATTTCATGAGTCTAAGACTCATGCTGTCAACACAAACCTTTAACATTAGCAGCTTCTGCCATTCCCTAAATATCTTCTATGGAAATATACTTCACTGAAATTAATTTTAAAAGGGCAGCTATAACAAAAGCAAAACTAAATCCAGGGACCTTGACACTGGCATCCACAGCACCAAGAGCTACAAGCCTTGCCCTGAAATCGTCACTTGGACCAGCCTGTTTCTACAGTACAATAACGGAAATTCTCCAAGCATGTAATATACATCAGATTTTGCTGTTCTTGGTGACACTGAGAAATATTTCACCCTGAAAGTAAGATAAATTTAATATGATGCTATTAAGAGTAGGTCACATTTTGACACGTGAAGATATCAGATTTGGGCCTAAAGAAAGCACTTCTATGCAGTTATTTTCTATCTTATTCTTATGGAAAACCAGGACATTATTAAACCACAGTCAAAAGACTTAGTCATATGAACAAATAAATCAAATCTCTTGAATGAATGGATTTGAGGGGGGGAAAAAAGTGAAAAAAGAAGAAAAAGTATGTTCACTATGCAAATATACTATATCACATCAGAATATATTCAAACATACATTTCTTAAAATTCTGGACCCACATAATACAGTCAAGTCACTAAAGATATTGAACAAAGACTGCATTTATGAGGCTAATAATGCATTTACAGCATATATTTTTCTACTGTAAAATGCAAGTTACAAACCAAATGTGAGGAATATCATGTTTGGCAGCATTCCCTAAGGGAGTCTGGATCTATAGACACATGGATGTAATGCACTTGTTAATGCAATTCTTCTTCCATTCTCTGACAGTTATCATATAAATAACATTTTCTCCTTAGGAAGCAATCCAAATACAATCAAATCAGTATATTAATATCTGCTAAGGTAGTCTTCAACTTTGGAACTGTTTTAGAACTCTATTTTGTGAGTGACTACAAAACTGGACATGAGGTAGAAGCCATCCATCACATCCCACTGTATGGAGCATGCACTGCTAGGACAGCTCTTATGTTAGTTTGCTATGGAAGACAGAGGTATCTCTCTGCCAGCCTATGATACATGTTTAGACATCACTCTTTATCTTCAACCTCTTCTTTATTCTTTCATTTTCTTCTCTAACAGCGTTGGTGTGAGCCCTCCTCAAGAGAGGATTCTCACCTGAACACCTGGGGAGACAGGAAGGCAGGAAGCAGCTCCCGGTCTGTGCTTGAAACCATTTTGCAGGAGAATGTATTTCTGTGGAATTGAGGGAACATGGAACTGTGTCTAGCTCAGATATGAACATTATATCTACTTCCACTTAAAACTACTTTAATTCCATGGAAAATCTAAGTGAGACCATCAGGTTTAGTTAGGTGAAACTGGAAAGATGTGTATCAGCCAGAAAGAATTGATTCAATCTGTATCAGAATGAAATAACTCACAAATAAACACAGTCATACCAGCCACTCATTTCTATGTGCTGGACTAACGAGCAGACATTCAAAAGAGCAGGACAAAAAAGCCAGAAATCAGCCTGGCTACAGATGAACACAAAGAATCTCTAAGATAGCTTTTCGCAAGAACTTGCCAGTTAATCAGGAAATACACAGAAGCACAGAATCAACAGATTGGAAAACTCAGCAAAAGATCCAGAAGTTGGAAGAAATGTGGGTTGCGAATATTTTGTTCAAATTAATATTCTGGCAGCTACATTTTGAACAAGCTGTAATTTGTATAAGGCACCTTCTGTTAAATTTGTGGCACAGAATTACAAGGTCCAATCCAACTTGAAATCAAACCATGGATTTGCACCAGTACATCTATTTACCCTCACTCATCCAGGCCTAAGCTACCAAAAATGAGATATTTAAAATAAGGGAATGCAGATTAACGCTTACAAATAAATTTCCTTCAAAAATAAAAGATGCACTTTATCTGTCCAAGCTAATAAAAAGGGATCAGCATAGGTCTTTGCCCAATACCTGTGCTCTGGAAGCCTTTGTCCTATATATTAATTTTGTACAAAACAAGTTCATAGCTAGCAATGATATTTTCAGAACAGAATTAAGGAAAGGGCTAATCTATCAGCTAGGATGTCAAAACTAGATTTAGAGACATGAAGGCAGAAGTATTAATCTGTCAAAATCAAAGCCATGGACAATGCTCACTTCTGCAGAGTGGCTCAATCAAAATTTTTCTGTTATGCTTTTTTTACTTTGTTTACTAAAAAGGTAAATCACTTTAAGAGGGGTATGTAGCCCCACAGTGACAAAATAATCTGGTAGAGAAATACAGTTGACAAATTACAATTTAATAAAAAATGACTGACTCTTCTTGCTATGATAATATGGAAAGTAGTGGAAAAATAAAACAAGCTGTGTCAATTTTTAAAATAAACAAAAATTCCCCAGAAAAATTACTTTAGCTTTATAGCAACATTCATACATGCTAAAAACATTATTTCTGTTACAAAATTTCACATAGCTCAGTTTTTGGCTCCTGATGTAATTCTAGTAAGATCAGCCACAGTGGGTGTGCACAACACAAATAATCAATACCTAGCATCCTAACCAGGGGATTTTATTTTCCCCTAAGTGATCAAATGTTGGTTTTTCAGCTATATCCGCAACTGCTCTATAGAACACATTGTTTTCTGAACATCCACCCCCCAAATGGTTATGACAATCACTGATTTAGAGAACAATATTTTAATGCCAGTCAAGCTTTAGAAGCCACTCAGCATCAGGTGGATTGCACACATTCCTCAGAACAACACCACTGATTTCATCTGTGCTGCCATGCCATTTTTAGGTTGATCATGTGCACAGTTTCCTTGAAATCATATCTTATGTATTCAGTGAAGCCATACCTTGACAATTGTTTGACACACCTGCTGTATAATCCAAAACAACAAAGCACATTTCAGTTTGATGGAAAGCGTGCTACGTATCTGGGCTTTTTTGCTTGTTTTCATTCAATACAAATGGCATTAATAACCAGTTTCAAATTATCATGATCCAAACAGCTTTCATATTTTAATGCTCAAAGTAATCTGATAATTATAAAGAAATTAAAAAGAAAATACTTCCTGATCACTGCAGGCAGTGGATTTGGATAATCAACAACATCCCCCAAAGATATACCAAAAAAGTGTAGCAGTCTGTGTATTAACCTTGAGAAGAATGTACAAGAGACCTCAGCATCATCTAGGCCCTGGAAGAATAGTATTCATTTTCCTCTGCCACTTAATAGAAATTAAATAATTCTACATGCATTAGGAATTATCCAGTCATGGAATGACTTAGTTTGGAAAAAAAACTAAAGAAGGTCACAAAGTTAGATCCAAGGTGAACTGGACATACCAATCTGCTTCTCAAATGAGGTTGACCAGTCGGCCAAAATCTAATCGGCAACGATTTTATGAACTCAAGTACAAAACCTAGAAGCACTTGCATGTAACACTTGTACATAACACCAGAAATAAATGTAAACACTACAGCCACATTCATCAATGTAATAGAGTGCCAGCAAAACCATCCTAGTCTAAGAACAACTTCTTCAAAGCACAATGAGCACACACACAGAGCTCCTACATTTGCAGCAATTTTTTTCAGTGCATGATATAAACAAGTATCTTGCCTTTTTAAGCTCTAGAATGATGGGGGTGGTTGTCTTTGCAAAGTTCCTTCAGAAGTGAAGCACAGCTCCAGCTAGTAGTTTAGAAATCTCCACACCTCTGGTAAAAGCAAAACATCTTTCCCTAACCCAGGGAGTTCTGAACTTTTCTCTGTGGGCTCCACAGACAGTCTGCCTCAGGGTCCATGATACCAGAAATAAAGAGCTGGATTTCAATTCTGAGAAATGTGATGGAATCCTCAAGAGAAGATCTGCTTGAGTTGTGGGGGGGAAAAAAAAAAGGCAAAACAAAACAAAACAAACAAAAAAAAAAAGGAAAAAAACAAATAGAGCGTGGGTACGTGAAGACTGGAACTGTGGGTTTAAATACCAGGAATCACATGCAGTTTCTTTTTACTTTCTTCTGCAGGCTGAGTATACAAACATGGCAAATTTCTTACAGCTGCAAATTAAACTAAGTCCTACTTACAGTGATGTTGTCTAGGGAAGAATATTTCAATACAAAGAGCAGGGGCTTCACAGGACCTTAAGAGCTGTAATGCCACCCCCATGTCCAGTCTCTGCAGAATTGTGCACTGCATTTGCAAGCTCTGCTGGTGGTTGGCAAGACAAAGTGCTTGTCAGTTCTGAACTTGCAGAGTTCAGTTTACTGGGAAAAAGTCTCAGTGCTCAAAGCAGTTTGCAAATGGAGAAAAAAAGGCTTACATGAGGGTGCAACCAGAACATTTCATAAGCTACCTGACTAGCTGAGCAGCCTCCTGAATCATCAAAGAGCAATTGCTTTTCAGACGTGTCCTAGTCTGAGCTAGAACAGAACTAATTCTGTTCAATGATTTAATTTTCAGCTCAGTCTCTTCTAAGTAACTGCGCTTTCTGAAGTTAACAGCGTGTTATTGCAGACAGACTCTGCTTCTTGTAATGATAATGTTTGGTGTCTATAGAGCTAGTGCCAAGGAGTTGTATGCAGAAAGGCTCTTGCTAATACTTCCTGCTGTGGAGACCAAAATCACTGCTAAAGTTCCCATTGAGAGTGCAGAACCTACAAAGTGGCATCTTCAGGGTGAAGAAGAGAGGACAGGTGATCCTAAACAGACCAACAAGGGATTCCATTCCAAAACAAGGCTGAGGGATCATGAGGGTCAAGTTTCCTTCAAAGGCCAGAGTCTGAGCAAGACTCTGAGTGTTCTGTTTTCAATATTGATTGTGTTCCTTAAGCCAGCTCCAGATATCAGCACCTGAACTGGGTTCTCATCTGGCACTGAGACCAGTCTGGTGCTTCACCAGTGCCTGCCCACAGCATTCCCAGAGATGGTGATTGCTGTCAGGCAGTTGGGTTTGATACTGGTTTTGCGTCTGTTCATATGTTTCACTTTGGTGTTACTATTTTCTTGAAAGATGTTTTATTTTTCCAATCCTAACTTATGTCTCTCCCCTTTATTCTCTTTCTCTTCCCCTGCTGGGAAGGGAGAGGGATTAATAGAGAGCATCTGTCACTCATCCAGTAGTGGCCCCAGCCCAGAACGTTGAGAAGACATCAGAACCAGCCTCTGCAATATCTCCTTGCTGAGGAAAGTTACTGACAGAAAAGGAGCTGTTCTTAGGATGTAGAAAACACCTGACCTCCCGCTAGAGCTTCTTTCCTGTTTTTTTCTCCTTCACCATCACTAATATGATTGTAAAAAGCTTCAAATAGGGAAAAGGAGCTCAGACCAATTTGATTTTAATTAACTTTATCTAAAACACCCGTCAGACTCATTGAACCTATGTTACAGTGAAACAAGATGTTCCAATTTCCAGAGCATGTGATTTCTTTCTGATACACATGAACCCTTCTTCTATCTCATCAATAAGCCTAAAGGAAAAACCACTTATGTAGTGTATTTTGTGAAGAATATGGAGTTGCATAAATCACTTTGGAAAAAAATTGCTTTACACTGTCCTGTTTAACATATAATTCTTTTCCCTCTTCATGAGTAAACTGTAAAAGTATTTCTAAACAAAGTCTTATCATGAACTCATCAGTATGCATATTCTGTGCTCACATTTAGGAACTATTTATAAAATCAATTCTGTTCTGGGCTCTGACAAACAAAACTGAAATGCAGCTGTGTAACATGTTGATAATTTTCATTAGTTCTAAAAAGCCTCAATAGAAATTACAATCTTCTTATAACCAGATAATCCCAGAGAACCCAGAGGAAAGGTGACTTTTCTACATTATCTTAGTTGTTAATGAAAAGAAAGAAGAAGGAAAGAAATGAACAAAAAAATGAAAAAGGTGAAAATTTAAAAATCATAGATGTGCATGCTGGAAGCCAGACTGGCAGAGAAAGTCTTCAGTATCATTGTCAGAGATCAATGTATATTGAATTACCCTTGCATTATTTGCACATCCTTTATTACATTGCAGGAGTATTTGCTCAAATTTTGAATCAGCTTGTTATTTTAAAATATCTGAAAGCCTCATGTTATTCAACAGAAAGAGCCAACCTTCAGCAACTACATCTTTGAATAAACAAACAGGAGCACATTTTGAGTTGAAAAAAAAATACATGAGACTTTACAGTGAGTCCTTTCTGAGAATTAGCTCATGGTAAAGAAAACCACAAATACTTGAAAACAGTAGTGAGTTTCAAAGAAAATGAGATTAATTTAATCTTCAAATTATCTTTAAATAACAGTCCATAAAGTAATGGAGTAAAATGAATGCTCCCACTTCCCTATGTTTAAAGAAGGCATATAAGGCTGTTATATTTTTTTTCTCAAGAAATATTTTGGGAGAGATAATTTTGTTTATTTGGAATACACTGCTTTTAAAATTCTGCTGAATTTCTGTTATTATTTTAGGGATAGTTGTTGGCTAATGGAAAACTATTCTTAAGTATAATTCTGGGGCATCAGAATTATAGAACAGTTGCCAAAAAGAATAATAATAAAAATGTCCTAATTAAACATTCCTTCTAATTTAAATTATTACATTTTCAGTCTTGTAGGGTTTTTTTCTAGGTTTTTATTTCATTAATTCTCCTGGCTACACCTGAGTCCAAGAGCAAGTCTCTTCATGTTAAACAGAAGCAGGAGAAGGGGAAGAAAATGCTTTGACCAAAAGCGCAGTTCATCATCTCAGGCCTGGCACAAAACCAGGCAGGTGTCACACTGGCCTTAACACACACTGTCCCTCTGTTAGAGGATACGGCAACTAGCCTTATCCTCACCTTCTAGTTAGTGTAGAAGTCCCCACTAACGCCCCTCTCAAGGTGTTCAACTCTCCAGGCACTGACTGGCGAACTTCCTAACACATCTTGGGGTTATGAATTCTTCAACAGTTGGGAACGCAGAAGTCAGAAGCTCTACTGCTGGCTACTGATGCTCCCAAACTCCCATCTAGGCTTATACTGTGAAGTTTCTTGTGCAACCTGAATACAGTTTTGGAACAGAGAGTTTCCAAGCTGCTTATTTTTAAGAAGATGACTCAATAAAATAGGGGGGGAAAAAAGTCAGAAGAAAACTATATTGCAGACAAAGATCTGAGGACTGTACATATTGACATGGACAAAGAAATCAAAAGCATTCACTTGACTGAGAAAATAAAAAGTCATCCTCTCCTTCCCCCCAAATGACTTAAGCAGTAATCTTCAAGATAGAACACAGGTGGTTTCACCTGAACTTAAGAAGAAACTTATTTACTTTAAGGGTTCCAGACCAGCAGAATTGGCTGCCCATAGAAGTTGTGGAGTCTCCTTCTCTAGAGAGATTGCAAACCTGGCTGGACATTGTGATCCTGGGCAAGCCTCTGTGGGTGACCCTGTTTCAGCAGGAGTTGCACTAGACGATCTCCAGAGGTCTTTTCTAAGCCCTACCATTTTATGATTCTATGATTCATAGACCAGATCTTTTCAAAGGTAGTTCTGAAGAAGCAGACTACATTTGCCTCAAATGAAGTTAGTATATGAGCACTTCTGAGAATCCACTAATCAACCCTTTACACACTGTAGATTTTTATTTTTATATATACAAGTCACTTTTGAAAAAGAATCATAGTTTCAAAAAAAGGAAATAATTTCTGCTCAATTTTCTTAAGTTTCTGAATATCACAACATGGAAGAAGTTGGTTGGCTTTTCGCTTTTTGACATGTTTAAAATCTGTACGTTTTTGAGCAAACTGCTATTTCTTCATTTCCATAAGAGAGTTAATGAGAACTGTTTCTATTATAATTCCAGTGTGATATTTTTGTGGGTGGTTATCAAAGTACATGGCATATAATTAGGGATACTGCAGACACTTCCTTTGTTTTCTGGTGGATACTCTAATTTATGTTTTTTTAATTTGGAGGCTCTGTGTAAGCCTGGATTTTTGCTCAGTAAATGTTATGTGATCAGACATGGAGAGTGAATTGATGCTCTTATTCACTTGTATTTCAAGTTTAACATGACAATATCTGATTTTAAATTGCATGTCCTGCAGAATATTTAGAGGGAAGGAGGATTTCTCTAGCACAGATGCAGATGATTTAGGAAAGAATGGCATTTATAAAACAGATGACTGCTCAAATCTTCCTGCAGGACAACTCACATTAGCCAGCAAGAGCCACTTGTGAACTGCAAAAAAGCAAAATCTGAGTAAAAAGTGCATTACTGTACAGCAGAATCATTCCACTGCATATGTGGCCATACTTTTAAAGATAATCAAAGTTCAGCATTTTCTTCAGTTTCACTGAATGACTGGTTTGTTCCTAATTATTTGGTATAAAACCTCTATACTGAACAGTGAAGCAGGATGTTATGAAAACAAGAGATCCCAGCACCATGCTCATATGATTTCTCTTTGCACAACAATGCGAGCATCTTGTGAGCAACTCTGTTAAAAGTAAAATCAAATATCATTTTAGTAATGATTTCAGTGAGTTCTTGCAAAACAGCTATAACCCTAAAATGTCTGTATTCAAAAATCAGCAGAAAGCAGAATATATGACATGCGGGATAGTAATATCTTGATTTATAATCATCTTCTATCTAGGGTTGCACTTTGAAGCTCTACTCTGAAGAAAAGTACTAGAAAATTCCAACCACTTTTCAGTTCATTTGTGCAACTGGTTACATGAGCTCCTCACAAGACAAGACTATATATAACTGGTTCCATTACTGTATTAAACTAACATTTAGTCAGTTCTTTGGGATAGATGCCTCAGACCATTCATCATATAAGGACCTACGGTTCCCTCTTTTCACTCCGTTTTTCTCCCTTTGCATCAGTTTATTTTGCAATGCTTTTTTACTGATACATTTTATTTAAACTGAGAAGACTAAAGCTCTGCTATCAATATTCTCCACAGATGTAAACCCCTACTGACAAGTATCCCTTTCCAGTCTTGGAGGCATCAGATTTTAACAGTTAACTGCAAACATACACAAAATAGTGAGCTCTGCAATCCGTAGCGTGGATGATTTTCCCCATGACATTTAGTGAATTTAATTTTGTTTGTTATCAGCAAAAGAAATATCTAAACACCGCTTTCACGGAAGCTTGCACAAACACTGAAATACACCGAGACTCCTGTTGTCCTCAAGGGCAACATAACTTCACCTTGCAATGTAAATAATGTGTAAACAAATTCTGCAACAGTCACCATTAATAAAATAACACAGAGTATATACTATTAACAGATTGTTTCATTCCTTTGTCATAATTAAAAACAATCCATCGCATTGCCTACTCGTTATTTTGGTCTTGAAAGTCAAGAAAAAGCTGGACAT
This sequence comes from Indicator indicator, assembly GCF_027791375.1. NCBI lineage: Eukaryota > Metazoa > Chordata > Aves > Piciformes > Indicatoridae > Indicator > Indicator indicator. Next base: position 15,434,068 of record NC_072027.1, read on the forward strand.
GCTATCTTATGAATATGATTTCAGTGAAAAATTAATTAAATGTAAATGTTAAACTGTCAGATAAATACGTTAACAAATTATTGTGGTCATGTTTCATAACAGCTCCTGAAGATCTTTTAGAGTTGGCCTACTGACTCATCATTTTAAATGAAATGAAATTAAATCAAACTTTCATAATTCATCCAGCATCTAGATTAAAAGTTTCACACCCCCAATATTAAACTGCTGCCAGGGGTCAGGTTACAGGGTAACACATATAATTTTTGGTGCACATTGTTATTTTTCAAAAGTTTGACAAAGTGGGGTTGTTTCTCCACTTTACAGCAGTCCTACATCACTTCAAGTCTTCATCCCTACATTTAGACACCAGTACGGTTTTTATAATTAATAAATCTGCCTGTTTAAAAGCTAACTTCAAGTCAGTGGTTAGCAGCGTACTGTAGGTTAAAAAACCAGCAAGGTTGTCTTCATTATAGACAAGGTAGCTTATTTTTTTTCCAATCAGTTCATGGTACAGATTTCTATTCTATGATCACTCTTATTATATTGACAACACCAAAAAGGACAGGTGTGACAGACATTCAAAGAAAGATGCAGATTCTAGAAAGGCAACAACATAATAAGAAAAGAAGAAACGGAAACAACAAAACCAGATTAAAAAAAAAAAACAAAAAAACACCCACAAACAAACAAAGACTACCAAAACAAACCAAACTAAAAAAAACCCCAAACAACCTCCCAGAAGAAAATAAACAACCTCTTTGCCAAGCAAAACCAAAAAAGCAACCCAAAAAAACCCCCAACAACAAAAAAAGAAGAAAACTACAAAAGCAGAGGCAAAAAGGAAAAGGAGAGGGACAAATCCCCCCAAAAAAATCATAAAATCACAAAAGCTTGTTTTAATGTTGGATGGCCTCCACAAATTCACAGGCCTCTCAGAGGTTTGTGATCTAAAGATATTATACATGCAACAGCCAGAAAATTCACAGGAAAATAAATCATCATACAAGCAGTAAAGGGCGAAAATATGCAGTTGTCTCTACTATGAAGGCAGAGAAGGATTAGCCATTAGCCACGATATTTGGGGTGAAAAAAAAGAGATATGCAGTGAGTCTGAGGAGAGCAATTAGATAAGGCTCCTACAGATATGAGAGTTGTAAACCACTAGGAAAACACTTTGCTAAGATGAAGTGTCATCACCACACACAGCTCCATGGCTGGCTGATTTTGGAGAGGCTGCATCTTGTTGAGCTGCTCTCTCTTCTGAACTATCCATTATACACCCTACAGTGCTGAGGGCTATGAAATTCACACACCTCAGGGAAAACAGAACAGAGCCAATCATCAGAAGATGGAAAATACATAGGTGGTAAGCCAAACTGAAATAATCAATACCAAATGCGAAGTGAATAATTTACACAATAAACTTCTATTCTGTAATAATTCCACTTGTGCTTATTTACTGTCATTAGAACAGTATGAATCAATAACATACATGTAAGTATTTATTCATTATAAAATGAAAAAGAAGAAAGCACCCCAAACTACTTTTGAAGATGCTTAAGATGCACTGGTCCAATTTGCACTTTTTTTATGACTTGGAGAAACATAACCATTGATTTCTTCCCAAATATTTTTTGATTCACAAACTCCAAAGTCATTTATTTATATTTTAAGAGATCAATGGATTCCAATACTATCACTATGAAAACATAGCAAACAGAAAGAGCAAATGGTAAAAAATCTACTGCCTCGAATACAAACTAGATTTAAACAGACCTGTAAAGAGGCTTAATAAGTACGTATAAAGCTAGTGAACAATTTCTGGTCCTGGAAATTACATATACCCTCCAAAAAGATACCATAGATTCCCATTTCTTCACCCTGCCATATAACAACACTACCTAAAAGACCAAAGGAGAAGTTTTGGATGAGATGACAGTCAGATTTCTACATTCCTCTGCTGGCCCTTGGTAAGGCTGTGGTGAGTGGCAGCAGGGCTATCCCACCCTGGTAGCACAGGCTGCCCCAGAGGAGAGTGCCAAACTGATCCACCCAGCTCCTACCGCAAATGCCACAGAACTTAGCTCCAATACTACTCTGCCTGCATACATACAGAGAACTTGCAACCAGGTTAACAGCTTGAGTTTAAACGTTGCTTTGAAAAGGAGCACTCCTGGTGGTGGGAGCCCTCTTCTCAGCCACTTACTTGCTGAATCAACTCCATGAGGCAATCCAGATTTTACAGAAATCAACAGTGTATGGTGTCATCCTGTAACAGTCACTCAAGCACATCTGGGCTCACACAAGAGCATGTTTGAAATTTAAATAAAGTATAATACACTCAACACACAAAGGCAAGTTACTACATTTGGAGAGGCAACAAGAAATTTGCTGGGAAGGCCTCCTGAAATAGTAACAATATTAGAGGTTTCTTCAATATTAAATAACACTTTGCATTAAAAAAAAATAAAAATGAGAGAGATTGGGATTTGGACTACATTCCCAAACTCAGTCAGACCAAGAATTATGTAAGGAGAAAACAAATCTCATGTTTATTTGTCTTCAGGAGATGTCAATATATTGACAGAGATAGAAATAAACAAAACTCACCATCCGGTATCAGAGTTAGAATATTGCTGATGGACTAATTATGTTTTTCCAAGCTATTCAGATAATTAGACACACTAAGTTCAGAGCTATTTTTGCAATGATAATGGACTTGTTTTGTTGTGGTCTATTTAACAAACGGCTGGATGTTTTTTCTAAAGCTTGTTTACATTCCTGTACATCCGAGCTTTATTGATATTCTGTCCTTTGGATTGCCGTGTCATGGCAGCAACACCACTGCAATAGCTCAAGACAATATAAACCTCACTTTTAGGAGTTTCTACATTAAATTAGACTACAGTAACTCTTTAGGTCCTTTCTGAACTGAAATCTGGCATACTGAGAAGATAACTTTGTAAATTTTATATGTACACGCATGTGTGCATGTGAGAACTCTAGACACGATGGTTTCCATTCTTAATAATGTCAAACTGGTTTGGAATTTGCATTAGTTAAAATTGTCCATGATTATTTGTAATGTTAAATCATGTACAGACCACTCAGTAAAGTCACAAAGAAACAGGAAAAAAATAGAGATAATTTTGGTTTCAATGCCTGTAGCACGTTTAAATTTAGGCACAGAGATGCATAAATAACCCTAATCATACTTTTTAGGCAAATTCTTCCCCTTTTCCTGAGTCAGCTTTGTAAGAGACAGTGTATATTGTTCTAAAGTCCCACTGGCCTCAACAGTCTAGAATCCCATCAATCACATTGGTCCTTGCATTTACACCACCAAAGAAGGAGTGTGAGATGCCAGACATTCTCAGCTGCTGGCACAGCCTGAGACAACATTCTGCACATCGTGCAGCCACTTTTTCCAGCAAAAGCAGATAACCAGCACTGGCCATTCAGAAATACAGCTCTAAAGAGAAGCATTTATACAGCTTCACACTTTCTTGTGCTCATCCAAAATCTGATCAAGCAATTCCAAAAGCTATCTGCACTAGCTGTATCAAAAAATCTTACCTGCCATAGAAATCTCATACAGAACAAATACATATATGAATGCAGAGACATAGTCATTGATCTTGTCTGGCTGCAAAAAGGATAATCAAAAATTGCGGAGCATTTTTGAAAGACAAACATTTAAGACTGTTCCTGAAAGGTAAAACTGTCTATTAGCCCAAATACATTTCTAAACATGACTTTGTTGTTAACAGATTACAAATAATGAAATTATGAAAGGTAACAGAAAGAATTGCAGTGTTATATAATTAAAGAGTGCTTCTTTCCTTCTGGGTACCATTACTCACTATGTGTAAATGTATTATGCAAAATAATATTAAAACACAATCTGCATTTTACCCTTGGGTTCCTTCAATAGTAAAGATGAGTTACAGAAAAAGAAGTCAATTTAAAAAATAAAGCATTTAAAATAAGATATTTCATATTGTCCTTCAAAGATCAATCCAGGCACTTGAAAAGAACACTATGTCTGTTTCAGTATAGGTCCATTTAAATCTCTACTTTTCATTCATCAGTCCTGCAAAGACTATTTTGTTTTGTTTTGGTTTCTTTTTAATAAAAGAAGAAAAAAAAAAAAGAGAGAGTATTCCACACTATTCTCAATCAAATGCATTATTGTAACATATATAAGAGCTCAGAATACTAGCATGAATATCTTAGCCTTGTAAGTACGATATTTCCAAAGCTAGGGTGATGCGGTTTGGAAAGGACTGCACATTACTGAATTACCTTATATAAGCAAAATTTTTGATATCTTTCCTTTGTGTATTCCATTTTATAATCCCAAGATATAAAATTGCATCTATGCCTTATCTTTTGGAAGTTGTGCTCTTTGGTTTTGTTTGTTTTTCATTTTAATCCCTCATCCAAATTAGAAATGAGGACTTATTTATTTATTTATAACATTCACCTAAATCAGCTTTGTTGGTTTATTCTTGTAGCTTACAGTTTAGCTAGAGATTCATTCTCTCAGGGGACTCCTCTGTCTCTAACAGTTTCTTTAAAGCAATGCACCGTGTACAGGGCTGGGACTGGAGGAGTTAATTTCTGTGTTTTTATTGTGACGTGTTATTCTGTTTGTGGCAATTAAACACTGTATAGTGTGAAACGATACCTTCTTAATGGGCATTCCTCAGCTCTGCCCTTGCATCACCCTTGAGAACCAAGCTAAAATGGAACTGCTGCACATTACAAGCCTGAGATCACACAGTGAGTTTGGTCACTTCAAGTAAGGATTCCACTGGACAATCCTGCCCTGACGTTTTGTGGCCTTCCCTTGGGCTAGCACTGTGCTTTTAGAAACACATAGTGATCTAGTTCATCTTCACCATCTCCGTTAGTTTTTTTAATTACATCCATTCTCTAAATTCATGCATACCCTATATAGGCACTATAGGTCACTACACAAGAAAGGTGAGAAAAACAGCTTAAGGGCAGAAAGAAGCAAGACAGGACTGCGTTGGGTCTGGTCACCTTAAGAGTCACCTGGCTTTATCTAAGATGGTGTACACTGGTACCATTAGAGAATATTTAAGGTGGTACTCGACTTCTCACAAGGAAGCCAAGCCTTAAGGCTCTCACAGCATGTGACAGTTCTGGAAGTAGCTTGGCTGAAAAAACCACGCACAGCTTCAAAGGCAAATCCCCAACACAGAAAAAGAAAACAGCTAATGGTACTAAAGTAATGCCAGTATAACAGTGATGGGTGCTCAGAAAGTGCCCAGTCATGGACCAGTGATATATCCTATTAAAGACATCTCATGTATCCAGCCTTTTTTTTTTTTTGGTAGTGGCTTGTGTGTCTATGTGAAATCAGTTCCTCCAGTGCTGGGCAACAAAACATGGTTCTACATCAGCTGAGTATTTACACTTTTCCATTTAGAAGAAATTCACCTGCAAAGAGCAATTAAAAATAGTAAATATTCCTAGTGTGTTCTCTCTCTTCTCCTTAAAGGAATTAAACCACTGCTGACTTAAGAGGAAATGAATTGCTGTTGACTGCAGCTAATATTTCATAACCCCTTTGTGGTGATCATGACCCTCAGAATCATGAGATACGATGTCCAGAATGAATGAGCATCTATTACCCCATAAAAAATCCTCCCCAAAAACCCCAAATAAATCTTTATTACTTATTAGAAATCTTCATTACTCCTGGCATCTGCTCTTCTTACATCAAATGACTTCTTAAAACTGAAGACTCCAGTTAAAAATAATTCATATCAAAAAACAGCCTTAACAAATAGCAAGAACTTACACATTTGTTCACAGTTGCTCAACAGCCACTGACGATGAAAAAATCAAGTAATCTTTATGCTCCAAGTCCTAGTATCTCTAGCCAAAATTCACTAAAAGAAAATAAATGAAATAGAGCCAAGTTTATTATCCCTATCTACAACTTATGTGATATTCTCCTTTATAACATTCTGAATCTTCCAATTCCCAAGAACAATGACCTTCACAAAATAATATGAGAGGGAAAATCTCTCTTGTTTTCAAGAATATAATTTCAGAAGTGATTCACTGAAAATAGTGGAGAATGAAAAAGAGTTGGGATAAAAGATGAAAAAAAAAATTCTATTTCCACTGTATTGATTCTGCTTTAATCTCTATGTAAAGACTAGATAATTCCAGTTGTGGGGCACAGCAAGTAAGTGGAATGAATGGGACATCAAAATGACATGACAGTACTTACAGTCCACTGTTCTTTGTTATACAACTGCTCCACGTATATCCGTGAGGTGCTTATCTGCTCTGCACAACTAGTTCCAGGAAAAGACAATAATACTGCTGCTACTTTTTTTCCTTCCAATTTTTGGAAATCATTTTATCAAGGCATACAAATATCTAACAGGGAACAAACCTGATGAACTGAAGTCTTCTCTGGGTTTGAATTGAAGTAGCATGGTACATAACTTGAACTGTTTTTCCATCTTGAGTTTTCCCAATGGCTGAAACGAGACTTGAGAGGTTTTGCCCTCCTTCTGAGAACTAAAACAAAAATCAGATGCTTACCTCTTAACACCAAAATGAAGCATTGACCTGAACATCAATGTTGGGCTGAAGCCCATAGGAGCAGAGAGGCTAAGAAACTGTGCTTCTATGGAGAGGAATCTGGGAGTCCTGGTGGATAACAAGTTATCCATGAGACAGCAATGTGCCCTCGTGGCCAAGAGGGCCAACGGGATCCTGGGGTGCATTAAGAGGAGTGTGGCCAGCAGATCGAGGGAGGTTCTCCTCCCCCTCTACTCCACCCTGGTGAAACCTCATCTGGAATAGTGTCCAGTTTTGGGCTCCCCCATTCAAGAGGGACAGGGATCTGCTCAAGAGAGTCCAACAGCGAGCTATGAGGATGATTACGGGACTGGAACACTTCACCTATGAGGAGAGACTGAGAGACCTGAGGCTTTTTAGTCTGGAGAAGATAAGACTGAGAGGAGATTTAATAAATGTTTATAAACATCTGAAGGCTGGATATCAAGATGGAGGGAACAGGCTCTTCTAGTTGCACCCTGTGATAGGACAAGGAGCAATGGATATAAAATACAGCACAGGAGGGTCCACCTCAACATGAGAATGAATTTCTTCACCGTGAGGGTTACAGAGCACTGAAACAGGCTCCCCAGAGAGATTGTGGAGTCTCCTTCTCTGGAGACTTTCAAGACCTATCTGGATGCATTCCTGTGTGACCTGCACTAGATTCTATGGTCCTGCTCTGGCAGAGGGGTTGAACTCAGTGATCTCCTGAAGTCCCTTCCAACCCCTAACATCCTGTGATCCTGTAATTACTGCACTAAGCCAACATGCCATATCCATAAATTGATTATTAGAAGTCTAATAAATGTTTCTATGAGCCTGTCACATTACTTTTAGGTAAACTGTGTTCCTTGCTATTTCCTCTCTTCTCACCTACACTAATTAATAATGATCTAATTAAAAAAATACTCAAGGATCAAAAAAAAACAAAGGACGTCCTACTTGCCCATAATAAATACCACAAAAATTCAGCAACAAGAAACAAAAGCCAGAGAGTTATTTTAAGGCAGACAAATCATAGGCATCCTAGAAAAGCAGCATGGTAGTGGTCACACTACAGGACACCACAACACATCATATTCTGAATAAAAAGCCTCAATGAGCCAATAGATAAAATCAGCCTACTGGTCATGGTACAGAACTCAGCATGATTCTGTTGCTGCTGTGTCCATGTGTGGACAATGGGACCAATGGTACCACCAACAATCTTGTAACTGAACTCCCTATTTAGGAATTCTCTTAGGGACCTTCTGAACCTCAAGTGTTGGGTTGGTTTGGGGGTTTTTTGCAGTTAGAATTGAGCACTCTGAGTTAGGCCTTTTAATAATGCTAGGTTTATATGGAAACCTGATAAGAAATGATTATAACTACTTAGGAAACAGAAAAATTGTTCTGTAAAAATGTATTGGTATTTTCTTTCAGTTCATAGGATTTATCTAGAGCATTTTCTAATTCTGAAAAAGGTTTTTGCAATACCTTTTATTGCTGTGTAAACCACTGTCAACGTCTTTTAAAAATAACAGACATGATTTTATTGTAACAGAAGAGATTTCCTGGCAAATATTTTGCAGAATATATTCAAGATATGACTGATGGAATTCTATTAAAGTGTAAGAGGAATGGCAAAAAAAGTTCATAGTACTTGCAGCAACATTTTTACCTCAAACAGTGCTTTTGAGAAAATGTAATATATCTTTACTCATAATGAAGTATCTTCTACAAATGCATCCCATAATTTAAACTAAGAAATCGAACTTTAGTGCATGAGTTGCTGGATTTGGAGTAGAACTGTGGGCTTGATCATGTATAGAGGCTGACTGCTATGATTCAGCTCAATGAAACCAACAGGGCCAGAGTCCAGCCCCAGATATTCTGCAGTGCAAGTGCACTCTTCTATTCACACCCTTCTGTTCATGCTACAGAAAGCTTTTCTTCCTACATCCCTCTAGAATTATATAGGTAGGAAGCTGTTCACCTACTTTGTAGGTCACAGGTAAAGCACATTTTTTCCTGGCTAGATGAAGCACTCTGTCTAGTTATGTGCAAAGAAATTTTGACCAATTCACCCTTCATGATTAAGGGTTTTGAGAGCAGTTGAGCAGCAGTTTTTTGCCACAGCCATTTGGCATACATAGGCCTCTGAAGAAGCAGAAGCTGGAGGAAGATGAAGAGATGAGTGCACCAAAGAGGTGCAAAACTCCTGCAACATTTATAGCAGTAACTACTTCTGCTCTCTACTCTCCAGGGAGAAGAATATATCTGAATATTTACCTGGCTTATTTGAACCAGCTTTTTCTTTTAGCAGTGCATCTAGAGAAAAGAGTAGAAATGAGTGCAGAGTGATATGAAAACTTGTTATTTGGTGTGCAAGTTAGTATATTCTGTGCTAAGCATGTACTTTAAAGGATGACAATTTTTGTCTGTTCCAACCTGCGCTTAGTAACACGGACCTGTAGAATTCAGCTACCTGGGCTGAATCAGACAGCAGCCTCTTTTGGGAATGTTCAAACATATGTAATGGTGATGATGACAGACTGTACTCTGTGCTTGAGAAGTCTGTTTAAATTAGGGAAGAAAAAGAATACTAAGTATTACACTCAATAATACACTGAGTTACTTGTTGATAGTGTGAACAGGATGAAAAGTTCAAGAAGGATAGGGATCTCGACTATCTCTCTTAGAAGGATAGGCTGAGACACCTAGGAAAGAGAAGACTGAGGAGAGGATCTCATCAATGCATATAAACATCTAAAGGGTAGAAGCCTTGAGGATGGGCCTGGCCTCTTCTCAGATAGGACAACAGACAATAGGCACAAACCAGAACATGGGAGGTTTCACTAGAACTTAAGGAGAAATTTCTTTACTTTGAGGGTGATGGAGCCCTGGAACAGGCTGTCTTAAGAAGTTGTGGACTCTCTTTCTCTGGAGACTTTCAAAACCCACTTGGACGTCTTCCTGATCTAAGAGAGTACCTGATCTAAGCATGCCTGTGTTATCAGAGGGAGTTGGACTAGATGGTCTCCAGAGGTCCCTTCCAATCCCTACCATTCTGTGACTATATGATTCAAGATGAATAAGCAAAAATATTACCAATTATACAGAGCTAGTTCCAAAACAGCACATTCCTGAAAAATAAAATGTGGTAAGGTAGGGCCCCACTCCTAAATTAACACAAATGTGGCTGCCCAGCAGTACTTGATACTTTGTAAAATCTTCCCACCAAGTCAATTGTTAAGCCTGTCTCTACTAGTGTATGGTCAGCTATATTATGAACTCTAGATATGTACTTGATGGACTGAAACATCCCACAAACTTTAGGGGCTGCTCTTTCACATCACAATTTTCTGAGCTCTGTAATTCCCATTTTCAGTAACTGCAAGAGATTAAATACTTTCAGCTGATGAAATCCAGTAATTCATTTGCAGAAAACTCTCTTACTGCTCTTGTGTTCCACACTTCATGAGCACACAGCTGAGTTCTCATCTTTGCTGGGCTCTGGGTCAGAAATCAGGGATGACAGAGAAAGCTGTGGACTGTGCTCTGCATGAACCCAAGAAGGGCTGAGAACTAGTCCAGTCCACACTACTACACATCTGGAATGCAACTACTGACAGCTGCAAGTGACCATTCTGGCATCAGACATTAAATGGCATAGTACCTTAATCACTCTTCTTCTATTTGAAGAATGTTTTTTGCTCTGGGGCTTGCAGAGATATTTTATAAAGCAAAAATACCTTCAATTGCTCAACATCCAAAGGATCTTTTCTGTGTGCATCAGTGAGGCAGCACACTGTACCCAGACAGCAATGAAAAATTGAACTCTGTGTGTGTTCTTAGAATGCATACATATGAAAAAGATAACCTCTCTTTAGTCAAAGTGTCATCATGTAGGCAGTTGAAGTCACGTTAACTGTTCAAATATTTAAAAAGTCAAACGCATTCATTTGTGGTTTTTAAACTTCAAAGTATTTCAGATAAATCTTATTTTGTGAGAAGAGCTGCCTTCTTCCTACTAAGCAAAATAATGGTTACAAAAAGAGATTTAAATATCAACATCTTTATTTGCTAAAAGTTTGATCCTAAAGACTTCACTCTGGCACACAGTCTTTGAAATTAATACAGAGTTTTACCTGAAAAATGACAAAGATTTAGCATTCACTTCTAGCTTCTTGATTGCTTTTAAAGCATGCAGACAGCTTTTTCTTTGCTCTTCATGAAAAATCTCAAACACACTTTGGACAGTTGCCTCTAAAGCTTCATATGAGTGTTCAAAACAGCCACCATCCACTAAGAACTGAAGAGAAGAGCCAGTTTCTCTTCTGAAGTTGCTATCACAGCACATGACAAATAACCCAGACCGAAAAGAACAGCGATAGTTCTTTCAAACTTTTGTTTTGCTATAAACCACAGGAAGTAAAAACACTATTCAATCTTTACTGGCTTTATAATGCATTTTGGAAAAAGGTAGAACTGAGGCCTGCTTTAGTAGATAAAACACTAATCCTTTTACCTCTCAGCCAGCTGTTTTGTCTAACACAGGTTCCTAAACAAACAGAATTTGGTGCTCTATTTTGCGATAGCAGCTCATATCAGAAAACTGATCACCACAGGATTCAGAACAATCAGCAGTCTTTGGCAGAGAGACACAGCACTAAGCTAGCACAGGCTGTGAATCATCTCTTACCCTAGGAAGGGCGGATGTCAGTAGCAATGCAGTGGAATGATAGCATGTGTTTTGACCAGATGCACACTAGCTGGTTATAGCAGTAAAACATCAGAATGTCCACCATTACTCTGACCTTTGTTGCTCTGCTCATTCCCAGAATGGAAGAAGTAAATGAAAAAAAAAAATTAAAATGTTAAAACAAAGTACCACAAATGCCCTTTAAAAATTTAGATATGAACTACTGAGTGAAGTTGAGTGCTTAGAAGTCTGACGGCTGCAAAGTTAAACATTTCATACACATATCAATACCTAAAGAATTCTTCCAATGCAATCTTAATCATAAGCAGCCCCTGCAAATTTTGAAAAAGTCTGTCAGCAACAAGAAATTCAAAATTTTTGATCAGGTTTTTGAATACATTTACTCTGAAACATTCTCTACTCCATAAGCTATATGCCTTGTTTGTCAATGAGTCAGTTCCTGTTAATAAGTCATGCAAAATGATGCAGATTGAAGTTATGCAAAGAAAATTATCTTTCTTGAAACTACTGTGTTAGCTGATTTGCCTACTTAACATGTTGTGACAGCTTCAAGATCTTGAAACTGTCTAGAGATATACACAAACCATTAAAAACTCCAAGAAAAGCTGCATTTGAAATAATAGCAAGTGTCAAAATATCTTGGAAAACGTTGGGCAATAAAATATTAATAACAAAACAGCTGTTTAACAGCAGCCTAGCAAACACTTACAACATGTTGATGCTATTTATACAAGAAGAGAGGGTATGTCACATTTGGAAAATGATATCCTATGGATGTCTTGATCACACATTAGAAAATAAGCAAGACAAGAAAAAAAAGGAACTATTTAACGATATTTAAATTTAACCAGTGTAGTAACAAAATGACAACTTAGCTGAAAAGCTTTCTTTGTGCACTGATGCCTGACAGCCTTCAACAAAATAAGAACAAATAATGCCTTATTCTGAAGTTAAAATTTATGTTACTTGTCAGTGGTTTTTGTTTGTTGTTTGGTTTGTCTTTAAATACCAGACACACAACAGCAGCCAGAAGACCCCTATTATGCACATAGACTGAATGAGCTTAAGTAGATAAACACGACCTCTAGCTCTAAGAGAGAAAGGGAAAATTAAAACTTCGGATGATACATTAAATTTCTAGATAACTTTGCAGGATTAAGATCATTAGAGTAAGTGAATTTTTTTATTTATTTTTAAAGGAAAATATTGTAAATATGTAAAATCCTCTTTAAAATCTAAATAGTGACAGTCTGAACCTGTAGTAGCAATAGAGCATAGAGTTGCCTTTACAAAAAGGCAACCTCATCCTGGTGTTTACAGTTTGATTTTGGGGACTTTGAAAAGAAAAAAGGGGCGGGGGGGGAAAGACAAACTTTTTTTTTTTTTAAGTGCCATTTTCTTAATGAGAAATTGATGAATGATGACATCTGGCAAGAGAAAAAAAGCATATGGTCTAACTAGCTGTTTCTACAGAGGTTAAAATCAGCTTTGCAATTTTCTCTGGTTGCCATTATGATTGACAGATCATCAAATAAATCACTCTTCTCCCCCTCTGTGCTGGTCCTCTGTACCATCAAAGACACCAGGGGGTAAATTTACACTGTAGTATATGAGGAATTAGATACACAAGTTCCATTAACGTAAATGGGATTTGTGCACCTAATTCCCTGCACACCATGCTGAAAAATGTATCCGTAGGCTACAATATTCATGTTTTCTTTTTTATTCTATTTATAATTTTTAATTACTAATTTCTAGCATAATTGAGTTTCTCTATAGAAAATTAAATGCCTAGTATGCTAACCTAAACTATTGTTTAAGACCAGTTGGGCTTGACATGGAAGATGACAGTAAGTATAAATGTCCAAAACCTCAAAGAAACTGAGGTAAAACAAGATTGTTGGTCACACATTTGAATTGGGTCTGCCTCCTTTAGAGCTGTTACCTAAACTTTACCTGTTTCAGCCCAACTTATCTTCATCTCTCTGAAAAAGTAATCAAAATGGATATAGTATTTGAAAATTAGGAGAAAGTAAAGGGTGTTTAGAACTAACTCACTCACTGAAACATGGGTTTCTTTTCTAAAAAAAATATTATTAGTGTAATTCTTGATCAATGAAATGTGATAAAGGAGTATTGTTCACAAGGGTTTTTTTCCTTTTTGATCCCTCAAACCATTAGATAAAAGCAATTCTTCTGAATGATATTTACACACAATCTGCGTCCACTCCTCTGTTTTAATTTTAAAATTCTGAAATTGATTTATGTGATTTCAATCTGCAGTAATCTCAGGTCTTTCCTTTTGATAAAAGTGCAAACAATCAATTTGGGTTGATGTATTATCTTAATGCTATGCTGAAAAAAATTATGATTCAATGGGACATGATTTGCTATCCTAAAACACTTCCAGTTACAAAATATAGAACCTTTTTATAAGCAGACAACACGATGCTTTGCTTTCCTATCTGAAACTGGCAAAGGCAACAGAACGTTGATGAGCCAGGGCTGTTTGTTAAATCTGTGTGGTACGACCAACATTTTCCAAAGATTCAGAAAAAAAGTGGTCCCTCATACTAGGGACTCACAAAGAAAAGATAACAGTAAAAGTTTTAGGAACAAAAGAGCTAACAAGAAAAAAAAGTGTCAGGAGGGAAGACAGAGTAGCTTGAAAGAAAAATAAATGACCTGAATAGTAACAGAGTTGAGAAGGCTGAGTTTGCTGTCATACAGCTTAAGATCTGCAGAACAGAGATAACATTAACAAATTGCCAGGTTAGACAAAAAAAATAGTTGTACTGCAGGGGACGGGGGGTAAGATTGAAGAGAGGCCAAAGCAAAGAATGCTGTATCAGTAAAGAAGCTGACAATGAGGATGAGGTAACTAAGTTTGATACCAAACATTTTGTTGAGAGAGGGACTGTGAGATTTTTGACAGAATGAGCAAAAAGAAGTCCAAAATAGCTAGCTGGTAGCTTGAAGATCTGAACCAGAACTGTCTTCTGAAAAATGGAGAGGAGGAAGGAGAAGGAGTGCTGGAAGATTTAATGTTGCACTCATTTTGGCAAAGATTAATATTGTAAAAAAAAAAAAAGTCAATGGAACATGACAGAGAGACAAACACCAGGTGAAAGAAGAAAAGTCAGAAGGGGAGTGTTAATTTTACAACCTATGCAGCACAATTTTAAAGATACAGTATAAAACTATAACATACTGTTTAGACCTTTATTCCCAGTGTTCGCTTTTTCTTCTACACTGTCAGAATCAATTTTTTAAAAATCCTGTAAACTCAATGTCTAGACAGAACAAGTTCTCCTAAGAACAGAATGAACACAAAGCTTATTTTCTATCTTGGTCCCTTTCTGATCAAGCCCGACGAACAGTCCCTCTGTTCTTTACAGGTCGATTTTATATAACGAAAGCTTGTTTTGGAGAAGTACTTTAGTAAACAACAGCTACGTCTCAAACTATTTCTATAAAATCTTCTGCTTACTGGTTTACCTAACATCTTTACACATCACTTCAAACAGAAGGGAAACGTGCACCTGTTTGCCTCTTGTATGGCAAGTTTTTGTACACACACTTTTAGTCGTATTGTATACTGGGGGTTTCATACTTTCTTTTTCTTGGTTTTTTTTTTTTTTTATTTTTACTTTTCAGAAGCACTGATTGAGAAAATGCTGCATTCTCTTCAGTTTTTAAACAGAAAAAACACAGAAAACCTGTTTGCTTCTGAAGTTACTTTTTCGAGTTTATACAGATTTCTTTTCCCTCTCTTGGTACAACCAAATACAGTGGGAGAAATAGCTCCTGTAAAGGTCTAGTTCATCTTCAGAACATCTTGTATGTGGTCTCCTCATAATAACCAATGTCCAATTATCCAAACAATCCTAATGTTACCTTCCTTTCTGAAGCATATATACTTTTTCAAGTTAGGAGCACTTCTGGATGGCTGCTGAAATGGATGTGGTTGTAGTCACTATAATTGCGCTCGGTTTTATTAGCCTGCATTTTCCCATGGCAAACAGAACTTGAACTGACAGCTACATTTCTACTGTTTCTAGAGCTTCTCTCTTGTGTTCATTTACCTAACATCTCATGGTACTCCAACTGAGGATGAATCCCCTGTGAGTACCCTGTTTACTATTGCTAGATTACAATGAACATAATTATTAACACAATACTAGGCAACTTCAATACCGTGTGTCTAACATGGGATACAAATTGAGAGTCAAATAGATCCACTTTTATTTCTGTGGAAGAGATGAACTGCCTAGCAAGTTACCAGAAATAGTGCCAAGAGATTAAATCTTCCTGTTAATAGCACAGGAAAATCAATGTTACTTTCGAGAGACAGCTGATAAAAGATTACGGAAATATTTTGTCTCTTACAGGTAACAACTGCCCCTATTGCCCTATCTTTTAAGTTCTTTATTAAAAGATGTAAAATACTCCCAGTGACATACTTATTGTAAAATTGAGGATTTTTATGGATTCAAGTTTAAGAGCTTGTTGTATTTCCATTCCCTTGTTACCTGGCACTTCCAAGACTTTGAATTCCAATAAGGGCAGAAGATAAGTATTGCACATAGAGAGAGTAACGATGAGTTTATTTTGTACATTGTAAAATATATATACATGTGTGGGTTTATAACGTAAGTTGCCTTCATTTGGATTTTCATGTACCGAGTTTTGTTCAGAAGAAAGTGGGCCAGACAGTCAACATCAAATGTATGTTTTGCCCCTTTTAAAACATGAAAGGAAAACATGAAGGTATTGTGCATAAGTGCATTCTGTTTGAGGGCACTGTATGAAAATAGTATAGACTACGTAACTCATCTTACACAACTCTAAGAAACTCAATGTCTCCTAAATACTCAGCGTCTATTAAATAGCACTCTAAAGCTTTCAAAATGTGGCCTTCAGCATCTTCATGCTGAAATAATGAAGCTTGAAGTTTTGTTGCAGTGCAGTTGGGTAGATAAACAATATATCCCTTAAAATGTCAAATGAAACTGTAATTTCCCAAGCATTTCTCAAGCATTAATGCTCTTCAGATCTGACTCTAGTGCCTTTATCTATCTTGCTTATCTCTAAGCAGATTATAATTGATCTTACTTGTGGGTAAGGTGAGTATCCTGAGTTTATTATTTCATGAGCTTTACTGAAAGGGACCCTTCTTCCCCATCCAAAACTGAGATGGCTGTATATATTGCTTCTGCTAGTACAGACCACTTTTGCAGCTTCACTACTGTGCAGATTAACATCTAATTTGTTTTCCCACTATTACCTCAAGGTCTCTCAGAGCTATTTCCCCACAGTCATTTCCACTTAGTTGTATCACTTTTTATTTTCCCCTGATGAACTTTTCTATTTTCATTAGAAAAATTTACTAAGATAATCTGTCAATGAGACAAGGCAATAAATACCCTCTTTTACAAAATTCCTGAACAAAGATCCTAAAAAGGAAGAGTCTAACAGTCACAACATAAATTTCTCTGTAATAATGTTTGGGTTTTTTTTTCTCATTATCAGAAGAGGCACATTTCTGACAAGCTACTTAAGTAGTTTCATAAATATTTGTGTCGTAATTTATATTGGTAGATCACTTGACACATTTCTTAAATGAATTACATCCAGTTGGGTGGTGCAGGTAGAATTTATTTTTTGTTTTCATTACAGTGACATAAAGCAGACTGTCTTTCACTGGCCTACAAAATTCTGTCTCTGTATTTACCTGTATGCTGTAGAATCTTCGTACCTCATAGGCACACTTTAAGACAAATTAATCTATGGAAAATACTTAAAAAAAAAACAGTTAAACTAATTACTAGTAAGGAAAGATTGCTTGTTAGCAGAAAGCCCACAACACACCATAGGCAGAAGGAAAGAAAGAGTGAACTTCAGCAAAAAGGATTCAAAGTCATCAGAACTTGAAGACTAAAGGAATTCCTTTCTGAGTTTGGATATGTACAGACAGGTTAAAAAGTGCTTTGCTGTGACAGAAGCTTTCAGCCTATGACTAGTTATGTGTGTATCCATCCCCCTTCTGCCTTGCATGCTGGCAAGCACAAAGAGGGAAAGCTGTGTAATCTGCACCTGTACTCAGAAGATTTTTTTTTTTTTAAGTAGAAACCTGGAAAACTTAAAAGCAGAGCTGTCATGCAATTAATGTGAAATCAATGGATGCACAATATTTATTAGAGTTGCCAGTGACGCATGAGCCCAGCTGAGCACCAGGCCACCACAAGCCGGGGAAAAGTAGCACCTTGTGATGGAAGACTTCCTCCTATGACAACAAACCAAAACTCTTTGTTCCTTTGGAACATTTCTGAGATCTTCAAGGAATGAAAGATTAGTAACAGGCTTTAAAAGTATGCTATTAGGAAAAGTATTCACAAATTGGTCTCAGAGCTCAGAGGATAAAATTGGCTACTGACAGAAATGGAAATATATCAGACTAAGTATACCAATCATTGTTTGTTCGGTTGTTGTTTTTTTCTGAACTCCTTAGCAAGATAAAAGCTGTACATCTGATACTTTTGCCCTTCTATATTTGTTTTTTCATTTCCCATATCAGACGGAAGAAAGCATACAGACGTACTATCTGCCACTTGCAGCAAAACAATCCATATTCATATCTGATAATGCATTATGCAACCCTTTCTTCAGAGAACATAATTGTTACATGAAGTGATAAATGCTGAATAAATCACTTATACTGATAAGTGTTTCTGTGCAAATGAAAGTCTAACGCACCACAATACTACGGGAAACATTTAAGCTAAAATATCAATGGCAACTGTACAGAGTATTCTCTCAGTCCTCATGACATCCAGCAGGATTGGATAATGTCGAGTAATTGTCCAGAAATAAAAAAAATCCTGCTGCAAAATCCAAGATTCCCCTGTAGCACTGTAGTATTCACCCAGGATTAATCGGGGTGATAATGGATGGTAACATAAACATAATGCCTTCATTATTAAACACTAACTTCAAAGTCATAACACTTGCCATGCCGTAGCAGTACAGTTCAGAAATCGAGGAAGGCATTTAACATTCACTTGTTAAATAATCTCTTTCTAAAATGGAACAATGGGTCAAAATAAGTCAATTACTACTTACACATTTAGCCAGCTGTATGACAGCTGTACTCGTAGGTGAAGCACACACTTGCATAAGGGAAGGCTGTGGGGGTGGAAAACTAAGCTGGTAACCACCTCCATTCCCAGCTTTGCCCTGTGCCACCTTCCACCTTGCCCCCTGCCCAGCATCCTCTGCAGCACAGCTGAGTTCTAGAAGGGTGGCAGATTGTTATAATTGTGCTGAGTGAAACAATGTGTTGCTAAGCTTCCTCTCGCTTAGAGCTAGAGCCACAAGGGCTGAGAAGAACGCTGCCATTTACCAGAGCTGCTTCATGCTGCCCTCAACTGGGGTTAGAGTGAGATTTGCCTCTGGAGAAGGGCAAATGCACAGCTTGAGGCAGGAAATGGGGAACAGAAGAAGGAAGGATGTTGCTCCATTTTATTCCTAGTATTAGTGTCTGTTTTGAAGAGATGACTGTAAAATTACAAAGAAATTGAGAGCTAAAAGCAGAAGATGAAGAGAAGTGGACAGGAGTAAGACAAAACACAGAGACAAGTGGCAAGTGATAGGGGGTAAAAAAATATCCCAGGGAATTAAATAATTGCAGTAGCAAGAAAGCAAACAAGATGAGAAAGTTACTCTTCAGTTACTGTTTTATATGATTCTGTTTACCCAAAGCACAGAGATGAAACATAAAATGATTAACAGCTGATGGAGTAAGGAATATTTATAACCATCTATCATTGCAGGAAGTAAATTCAAGTTCATGTAAAAAGAAATATCAAACTTGCTGGCATTTAAACTAAGACAAGGTTAGAGTATTTTAAATTAAATTTGAAATGCAGGTGAAATTTATAATTCGCTGTACAGCTGCTGACATTTTTGTTTTTCCCCAGACTCCTGAAGCAACCAGAAGACTTTATCTTAAAGAGAGAGAGGAGAGGAACCACATTTCTGCTGAAAAGATGTATAGTAAAAACATTCAACCTGCTGTACCTCATGGTTCTGATTGCAATTGTGGATTTAGATCAGCACAGCTCATTGTTAATGAGAAGATATGGAATGGGAAGACAAATCACATGGGTATGTATGGGGAAGCAGCAAATCAAGCAAAGCAGATTTCTGCATGAAACAACACTTTGATAATATTAAATACAAGGATGCAGCCACCCTACAGTTGATGTTTATCACCAGTTACTCCGTGTAGTCCTTTATAGCAAAACAAAGTTAATTTTAAATACTTGAATGGTCTTTCTTCCTCATTAGTGCTTTATATTCACTTTGCACTGATGCATGATTTAATAGCCGTATCAGGAAAAGGACAGTAAAGTCATTGGGTCTTTGCCTGCAAAGAGGTCTGGTGATTTTAAATAACATTTTAATCTGAATTGTAATAATTAAGAGTAGGATTCTGAAAAGTTCATGATAAGCAACTCCATAGGCCTTCACAGCTATACTCATTTAAACTTAAGGTCAGGGAAATTTTGTTGTAATGGTTCAAATTTTATTTTGTTTTAGTGCCTAAATGTTTCTTTAAGTCAACAAATTATGTTAAACATGTCTCTGCCACCTAGGGCGAGGCTCTGGAAAGTTACCTCCACGTAGCAGCAGACAACACATACAAAAGCCTGAAGTGTTACCTTTGCAATGTATGGAAAGAATCAAAATGACAAATAATCAGAAGCAGAATAAAAATAGGTAAAAATAAAAATGCGGGCAAGTTTGTCACAGAATTTGAAAGCTGCTTGCCCTTCCATCTCATACATAAAGTCAGAGCTTTAACTTCAGTCAAGGCTTTATTCTTTTGCTGACATGTTCTTACTTTTCCCTATCCAAATGAACATCTAACTGCCTCACAAAGATCTTGTTCCAGAGAGACCTTCAGTCTTCAATTTTTGAATCTCTCTAATTCAGTTTTGGGTACCAACTCCATCTCCAGTGCTGGGAATCCCTTTTAATCACTCTAAGTGCATCTCTGATTTGTTTACTAGTGAAACTGCCACTTGTCAAACTGCTCCAAGTGTTGTTGTTTACAAGGTGCAGATGTTAATCATGATACAACCATAGCAAGGTGACAGCAACAAAATGTCCAAGCTCTTCTGAGGAGATGACAGGGAATGGAAGAGACCTGCTCAATTGTTAATTTCCTGACACTGAATACAGGTTGCAAATTTTTGCCATTATTTTTTCAATTCTAAACAAAACATATACCAATGATCTAGAAATATAATCGATGGATATTGCTGAAGGGAACCCACCTCAACTGTGGGTCACACAACAAACCCTGTCAGAGGAAGAATAAAGTAAGAGGGTATTTGCAGATGAAATTTTGTCCTGTTTGGTGATTTGATCCGAGTCTATCATGGCCTTTCACAGGGATAAGATGTACTACTACTGCAACAGGGAGTAGACAAGAAGAAAAAGATATCTTTTATTTCTGTTCAGCTGTCCTTCATGAAGGAAAAGTGAACTTTATTTAACTGACTTGCATGCCATGAACCTGCCAATGTTTCACAAGAACACAGACTTCTACCTGAACCAAGTCATAGGGTTATAGGATCTTAGTAGTTGGAAGGGACCTTCGAAGATCATCAAGTCCAACCCCCCTGCCAGAGCAGAACCTAGAACTGGTTGCACAGGGACTGCATCCAGATGGGTCTTGAAGATCTCCAGAGGAGACTCCACAATCTCTTTGGCAACCCATTCCAGCGCTCTGTGACCATCACAGTGAAGAAGTTCCTCCTCATGTTGAGATGGAACCTTCTGTACTGTGGTTTATATCCATCACCCCTTGTCCTATCACAGGGGTCCACTGCAAAATGTGAAAGTCAAAGAGATAAGTGGAAAAGAACCTAAAACTGGCATAATAATTTTGTCAGGATTACATAAAAAATTGGAAAAAAAAAAAGCAGTAATCAACATTCATCTTCTCACGGTAAAATGACCTTCTGTTACCTCTTAAACAGCTTGTTAGCTCTTATTATGGCAACACTTCAATCCAAATCTCGTGTTGCAAGTCAAAAAATATTAAAATACAAAGTTTCTTTGGGGGCATTGGGGCACAGCTGTTTCCAAAACCCAGCTAAGCTGTAGTGACCCCATTGGGTTCCAACTTGGACTTCATATGAAATGTACAGCTGGGGAAAAGAGAGACTGGGAGATGATGACCTTTTAGTCACTATTATGAACCAGATCTAAAATCTGAAGAGATCACTATAAGTATTCCTGCTATTTTACATTCTCCAACTGTGCTTCAAAACTTTTTTTTTTTTTTTATGAAAAAGGTGTATTTTTTTTTAAAGAAATTGCACACATGTGAAATTGAATATACAAACAAGAACGCTTGGAACACACCTATTGGCTTTTGTCCAATGGCCCCCAGTGTTTCATTACTAATTACAAGTTAGAGTAATTCACCATTCCAGTTTCAATTAAGAAAAATAAATAATGTATATGCTTTAAAAATAGATTACAACCTGCCACTAATGTCTATCCAGAAACCTGATACCCACATCTACAGAAAGAATGATCAGGAAGCCATACGATTAGTTGAATTTCTTTCAGCCCTCTTACATGTGAGGCTATCAGCAGAAGAAGGTTTAACATAGATGCTTAAACTGCAGTGAGCATGGATTGTGGACTGGTGAAATCTTCTCCCCATCTTGAGGAGAGGGTCAGAAAAGCTAGAGGGCTAGAGGCTTGAGAATACATCTGAGGCAGTGAGGGCAAGCCCAAAGTACTGACTTCACTAGACTTTTTGTTGTTTTCCTTGCCCATCACAGGCATTTACTCTATCAAAACTCAGCAAGTTGGTGATTCATTTTGAGCAGGTGTGGAAAGCACAGCTACAGGTGTCTGCACTAAATTAGGAAATCTGAACATTCTGTGTACAGATTCTGCACTGGTTCTGTACAGCGACAGAACATGCAAGGAAACTGGATGACACCTTTGGTTTTCTCTGCTACTTAAGCCAACCACCAACAAGAAGACCACTGATATATTATCAGAGCAGACTCTGATGTGAGCACTGCTGTCTGCAGACTCAGATATTCACTGCTAAAATTGCCTGTCCCAGACCAGTTGAAAGTCAAACAGGAGGACTGCTTCTCACAGCCTTCTGGTACTGTTAAGATCATGAACTAAATTACTGGGAGAAACATTTGAATTGTGAATAGCTATCAAAGAATGCATCGTTTCCTCAGGGAGGAACGGCTGCCTTTGAAATGTTTCCTTCCACAAAAAGCATGAGTAATGCAGAAGGGAGGAAAAACAAAGAACAGACGGCAACCTCAGACTCTCTAAATGGGGGCACTGTGTTGTCATTAATGACTAACACCAGAAAGTGTCTAGAAAAACTGCAACAATAAGCATAAGGGAAACTGAAGCAATAACATCACACTTTCACAGTTATAAAATCTCTCTGGCATGCTTGGCAAGGGAGTTTAGTGTGAAGGGACTAGGATATGCAAGATGTAGTAGCAGCAGAAAAAGAATGAAAAAAAAGCCTCTCCGCTGGTAGATTAATCAACAAGCATGTCTTTGTGTAACTGTCCAACATTTGACCACGATTTTAAATAAAACCAAAACCCAACAAAACAACAAAAAACAAACCACAAGACTATGCAATAAAAAAAGAATGACGCCATCTTCTGACAACTAAAACTGAACAGGGTGTGGTCAAATTTGACAAATCTATAGCAATATACTGTATACTAGACTACATGACTGGATGAAATAAGGAGCTGTCAAAGTCAGCAGCATTTAGAGATCGGTAGAAATTGTAAAGCTAAAGCTATCCTGAGCACTCTTTCTAATACTCTCTTTGTACAAGGATGATTAGGGGACTTGAGCATCTCCTCTATGAAGAGAGACTGAGATCCCTGGGGCTGTTTAGTGTTGAGAAGACTGAGAGGGGATCTCATCGATGTGTATAAATATGGGAGGAGTGGGTGTCAACTGGAGGGGGCCAGGCTCTTTTCAGTGGTTCACAAGGAACAACAGGTTCAAACTTGAACATAGAAGATTTAACCTCAACATGAGGAGAAACTTCTTTACAGTGAGGGTGATGGAGCATTGGAACAGCTGCTCAGGGAGGTTGTGGAGTCTCCTTCTCTGGAGACTTTCAAAACCCATCTGAATGCATTCCTGTGCGGACTACCTTAAGTGATCCTGCTTTGGCAAGGGGGTTGGACCCAATGATTTCTTGAGGTCCCTTCCAGCCTTTGTGATACTGTGATACTCACAAGTTTTCTCCAGCAGTTAGTTGAAACTGGAAATGTAAATGTAAAACAAAGGGAGAACCTCCCATTTGAAGAAGATGGAAGTCTTTGCTAAAAAATTAAGATCTTAAATGAAACATCTGTGTATTTAAAACATGTAACAATTTTGCTACATCTGAATAAATATTGACTTTTTCCATGTCCACTGTGCTCTTCTTTTATAGCACAGCAATCATTTTCCTCTTTGGAATTCTGATTCTCAATGTAAAAAGAAGTCATTCTCCCCATAAAGCCCTATTTGCTAAAGAGGGTATTTAAGGCTCATAAGGTATTCTTTCTTTGCAGCTGCACAATTTTCCATGATAAACGAGATATTTTGGTTAATTGATGACTGTGTTGAAATGAACCCTAGGACAGACACTGACTGTACACTGACAGATTGCTGCAGGAAGGGCAATATCTAGTTACCATTTGCTTTTATCAGGAGGTGATCTAACAAAGAATTCAGGCAAAATTATCAAGAAATGAAGCAATTTTGATGAGATTTTGTTATTATTATTGTTGTTGTTGTTTCTTTTCTGTACCATAGTGTGATTGACAAGGCATTTTCTGAGATATGCCCTAAAATTTCTCTGAGCTATTGGAAAGTAATTTTCTCAACCTAATCTCCTCCACAAGACTATAAAATCTGTAGGATAAAAGGAAACTGTGGCGATTTACCTACTAATTACTTGCTCTTATTAAGAAGAGCGAGATAATTGATTTTAGATGCACTACCCCTTATTAAGACCTAATTTAACTGTATATCAAAGACTAATTAAATGGCATTATTCCATCTCACTGATGAGTTTTGATGCTCAGCGAATAGATTTGGGTGGAAGATGAGCACACAGTAATAGATTTCTAACTCACACAAATAACTGTAAACTAAGAAGCTGAGCAAAGGGAATTTTGGATTATCTAAAACTAACACATTTATTGGTATTCCTTCACACTGATAGTTTGAAGTGAAAAAAAAAAAATTCAAACACCTGCTGAGCATTACAGGGAAAGGGAAAGACGACAAAAAGGCTCTCACTGTAAACTGTTTATTTCAATATTATAGGTGATATTCTTAGAGCGAAGAATTGCATTTGTGAAAAGGATATATGCCTTCAGAGCATATTTCTCTGTTCATTCGTGGAGAGTTGTGTAACTACAACAAATCAAGGGACCACGAATAATAGATACTATTTATTTGTGCTATTTTTCAAAAGTGTTAAAGAAAATAGACAGCATCTCTCTTCATTTTAACTGTTATTTGAATTCCTGATTATTTGGATACCTTGTAACATTCCAAGTTTATTTAGTGCTGAAAAGGAATAAAGAGACAGAATTATATGCCTGCAGTTCTTCCTAATAGTCTTCAAGTTAAAATAAACAAAATAAATAAAGACTATATTGCTTTTCTGCAAAGAAATTGCAGGGACTGAGTTTACTAAAAAATTCCGGGGGTTTGATCGTTTGCTCTTGATTTAAATGGACTCATCTGTCCTAAAATAATTCCTTTAACAATCCAGTGGCTAGTTTAATAAAAAACAATTTATAGTAAATTTGTGTCTATAAAGTAAATCAATTTAAAGCTTTAATCCCATCAATCTGGACCCTAAATAAAATGTTTTGCCCTCTAGACAGAATTGCTCTGACACACAAACTCACTGTTCTATTTAATCTGTTAGATCATGACCCCAGAGATTATGATGAGCTGTCTCTCAAAGACCCACTGCACTGCAATACAATGTCTCTTGGATAATGGATAAATCACAAGATCCTCATCAAAAAAGTGACCATGCTACATCTCTGGGGTGTACTTCCTTGTTTCTAACAGTTTCTTTCATTGGCAGTATAATAACCTGTACACAGGAGCACCACTCATATGTCAGTTCTTCATTCATTTTTAGCCAAGGTGTAACTACTCAGCAGCAATAATTTTTGGTTTTTAGCCATCTAAAAAAAACATCAGCCTGTACTGACTGTAGGGTATTAATCCGAATTTTTGCAAGTATAAAGTTTATTCTGTATCATCTACAGGTTATTTATGCATTAATTATTTTACTAATGCAAATAGAAATTATAGTACTATAAATGGAACAAACATTTATTACATCATTTGCACAAACCATATTTATGAATAGGTAAATGAGTAAACTAGTTTTGTAAACAACCCCTAAAGAATATGAGGTATGACCAACCTTGCAGCTAAGCTATGTATAGGAGATTTTGGAGCAAAGAATTACAAGGTGGAGTTTATTCTACAAAGTGAAGAGGTTTTTACCTATAAACAGAATTATATCCAAATACTTAAATATCACTAGCAAAAACTTCCAGCTTTGTAGAAAGAAGAACTAACATGCAAATAATCTTAAGTATCACATCAGGATGCTTTCCCTGCTTCTCTAATGCACATGTCCTTTCCTGGTATTGGAAAACTGATGGCTGAATTTAGAAACACATATGGCCATGCCCTTCTGTACACGTGCATGCTTGTGAGTGCGCATGCACACCGTACGCACAGTGCTCACGACTGAAGCACCATGGCACCAGAAAACAGTACAGGAAGAGAATTAAATAGTTTGGAGGCTCCACATTTGCATGACAGCATTGTGTCTTGATGGAGTACTTGTTAGAATAACCCGTGCAGACTTTGTCACAGGTATCAGAGAGATTCTATTCCACAACAACTTTTATAAGAAGTCCACTGGCAAAATGGCAAAAGCTATTATTAATGTTAAATCCACAGCTACACTGGCAGCCCCCCCCTTTGAATTTTGTTAAAGATGTTGGCACAAGAATGGGTTTGGCATTAAATACAGGACCTTATACTGGGGAGAAGAACAACTATTTCATTTAGATTTTCACTACGATTATCTGATGAAAAGGTTAATCATATGGGGAAGTTAAAACATCAAGCTGGATTCTTTTTTTATTGTTTACTAACAGAGGAACAGGAACATAAGGCAGCTAAAGAAAAAAAACCAAGTTTCCCCCCTGCCCTTCAATTAACATTTACAAAAGGAGTATCTGACAGCATTCAAGAGCCAAACTGCAGGAATTTTAAAAAAGCACAACACAAACACATAATCAAGTCATATATTACTAAAGAAAGAACCAATTCTAGAGCATGCTAAGTGGTAAAACAAATAGAACAAGAGCTGTCTAATCCCAAAACAGAGATTCAAACATGACTGATAAGCTTCTCCAAAAGAATATTCTATTCTGGTGGCAAGTTACTATCACACAGGCAGTTTGCTTGCTTCTGGTGAGCAGTAACTAGAGTCAGTGAAGATCAATCTTTTCTTCTATGCCTTTCTCTCCTCGGTAATTTGCAATTAACTTACATGTGTGTGCATAATACTAACTCCCTTGTCCACTTTTCACATTGCCATCCTAGGAATGAGGCAAACTGTGTAGAGGAAAGATTTATAGAGGAAAAAATTATCCCTTTTTGTTTGTTCTTTTTTTACCAAAATGGAAATAAGATAATTTTGGGGATCAATTGAATTTGCATAAAATTAGAGCACAGAAGACACTTGTGGGACAAAAAAAACCCACGAAACAAACAAACGAGAAGAAAAGAGAGAAAGAAGGAAAAAAATGTAAAAAGGAAAACAATTAAAAAATAGAAATACCTAAGAAATAGATGGCACTGATCACTTAATTCCTCAATTTCAATTTGTATTTCTTAAGTTTTCAATAAATGTACAGATAAAGATTGAACTGAAATTACTTTAAGAAATTTGTCAGAATAGATACATTACTTTTAATGCATCCAAGGTTTTCTTCAAGATCACAATAGCAAAATATGAGTCTAGAAATTGAGTGGATGAAGGCCTTTTTTATGACAGCTTCACACTGACACACTTTCAAAACCTTCCTCCCTAATTCACTCAGAATTGTTCGATGCATTTAACATGACAGCGCAAGTGAGGTTACAGAGGTCCTAAAACACAACACTGACTCTACATATTCCAAACACTCCTGCTAAGAATCACATTTGAAAATTTCAAGGCATATCATCATCTGAAAAAACAAAAGAAAAAAAACAAAACAAAACAAAAAATAAATACAAAATTGTATCTAACATTCACCATAACGTTAAACACTTATCTTAGGATTAACAGGGCTTTTCTCATTCTCTTGTGTAAGAAAGGAAGAGAGGTTACACATAATTCACAATTTTCTAATAAATAATGCTGTGACTATATCAACCCTTGTGCAATGGTTCATGTAAAATTTCAGGAAATTAATCCAGTAGCTGATAAATTCCATATAAACAAACATTCTGGAAGGCCAGCAACAATGTATAGGAATAAGTTAGCTATAATTACTAATAGAAGCCTCAAAATAACTGCAGCCGCCTGAGTTTGCTGTATTCTGGAAATGATAAAATATTTTTTTCCCAGTAACGGAAATTGAAAGCTGATTTAGGATCAAAGGCAACCTCAAGGTTATAAATATTTGTAGCTCGCTGTGAAGTATTCTCATCAAAATTCTTGAAAGTGGATGCCCTCCTCTAACGGTAGTATGCATGCAGGAGTCAAACAGAACCAAGATATTTTCTCAAAGGCTTATATACATGGTAGGGGGAGGGTGTGTGTGTGAAATAAAAGCAGCAGCTTTGAGAGGACACAAACAACCAGATGCACGGAACTGAAGTGCTGTTAGCTGAACATTATAATAAAGCTGTGACAAACCCCCACAAAACCAAAAAGAAAAAAAAAAAAACAAAGAGCCCCAACACCACTAATGAGTAAATATTGATCGCCACAGGGAAGTCAGAATTACTTTAGTGATTCTTTATTCTTCCCATCCAGGGTTTTCACAGGGCACCAACCATTACAGCAGCTTTGCTTTTGCCTAATGACTAGCAAAATCCTGGTTTACAATCCCTCCAGATACTGACTTCAGTATTTGCATGCGTATTTAAATTTTCTTCTACTGTAGAACCATTTCCAAACAATATACTTTCAATTTTAAAGCAACTCTATAAATATGCAACTTTTGGAAGGGTTCTTTGATGCATTACACAAGGCAGCAAAGCAAGACAGCAGCAGTGGAAACTTTTAGAGACCCATTCCTTTCCTCAATTGTGCTCCAAGGCTACCTGCAGACCAAAACAATAACTCTGGGATTGAAACAAAGTTATCGGTTCCAAACCAAGATGATCAGCTCTGGGGATATTAAAGGTGCAAATAAAGAATCACCATGCAGAAGAAAGGTAAGAAATTTGCATAAACCAGGAGCTCTTCATTTACCTGAATCTCAAGACTACAACCAACCAACCAAAAAAAACAAACAAACAAACAAACAAAAAAAAAAAAACCCACACAACAAAGAATGTAGCTTTGAGTTGCTGGAATTTACCTTATATTTTCCTGAAGTGTAATTACCATCTCACCAGAAGCTGCATTAACACACCTAGTCAATATCCTAGACGCAAACGTACCCTGAGGACCACTACTATATATTCTAATCCACTTATTTGGGGCATACCCTCTCGATTGCATTTAATTCCTTTTTAAACAGTTATTATTTTAAAACTGCTCATAGAACTATTTATTCCAAATTGTTGTCCTCTCAAACAAACTCACTAATTCATTTAAGGACTTGAAGGAATTCACAGAATCACAATCACCGAATCAACAAGGCTGGAAAAGACCTCAAGGATCATCAAAGTCCAACCTGTCACCCAAACTAATATCATCAATACAATTTAAGGCACGACCTACAATACAAAATGGCAAATTTCAAGTTGTTGTTCTCCCCTAGTTATCAGTGTTGAATAATTAATGTATGCATAAAATCTGGGTTCATAGATGAAAAGTGCAGTTGAATATCTGATACCTGCTTAAAGCCCAATGACCTTTCAGGTGTCACTGAGAAGATCAGATGCAACAACTTGCTCAGTGTCCTGGAAAACGAATTTATGACCCAGCTAAACTGTTTGGCCACTGCCCTTTCTCCTCCCTCCCTGTAGCAGCGGTCCAGGTCTGAGGTTGAGGAGCCAATAGGCAGGAGTCGTTGAGGCTGTCCGGGGGGGTGGAAGCTGGACCCCGTGCCTCACGTTTCACACAGACAACTGCACGTGTCAGAGGCTAGTCAAGAGGGCGTGTACAGTTTGCCCGCCATACAGCACTTTGAACTGATTGGTGATATTTGAAACGATAATCTGCCATTGCGCCGTTCAGTTTTCAAAAGGGGAATTTATAGGGCATGATTTGAAAGCCTACCCCCTGTTCGTTAGCGGGATTCGGGACAGTGCCCGTCTTCAAGGTGATTATCTGCTGTTGTCCTCATAGCAGCATGTTGGTTCCGAGCCACCCCATGGCAGTGTACTCTCTTTCTCTCCCTCACTTCCTCCAATTTGGGATCTGTCTATGGATTATCCCTGTCTTTTGGAATACAAGTTGCAGCTCCGTGCATCTCTTCATTTGGCAAAGTTTTAGTGACTAGAAGCTCAGCGGTTCGTGAGTAACTAAAGCTAATTTACTTGGTTATTTCTAAAGTTCACAGACTGTTTCTCTGTAGTTTTAACTCCACAGCAAGGCAGGGAGGGTCTGCCCTACCTCCCGAGGCGGCATAGCTCTTTGTTTTCGCGTTATAAGAGTTCCTAGTTTGTTCCTTTGTATTCCAAGTTTCTGACTTTTTTAGACTATTACTTGATTGTTCATTAATGCCTTATCATGTGTAATCAACCTATCATCAACCGGGCAAATGAACCTGATTCAAATTAGCGTGGAAAAATAATTTTTTATATCTAATAAATCATATTCGTATTTTATCATATTTCCGGCTTATAAATTTGGTCATAAATTACATCACTCAGGAGTTACGCTGTATTAGCATAACAAAATTCCAGAGGCTTTAGGATCGCAGAGTTTGGCAGTCATTAGGGAGAGATGACTGGGGGACAAAAAGAAGTCAGGTGACAGAGGAGGATTATCTTTTTCCATTGCCAATTGGTGCAACTCTGTGTTTCTCCATACCATCTCCCTGACGAGCAGAGTAATTTGCTCTAAGTTGACTACTACTAAGTTTTCTAGAATAATCACTGTCTAGACATTCCAGCCCTCCAACACAGCATTTTCCTGCCTGTACCATGTACAGGCTGCACATTTTTCATCTGGCAGTTCTGCATAATGCTCATGTATGAGGAGGTGCAACTACCAAACTTGTCTCCCCAAACACAAACAAACAGTGAAATCATGGAAGAAGCATTCTTATGTGTTACTATGTTGAATCTCAAAACTCAGAAATAAGTCTTCAAGTTAATGTCTTTCTTTAAAGTGGAAAGAGAAGCTACAACCCCTCACATCACCTATTTATATGTGCCATATCTTCTGCTGACAAGATCTTTTTTTGCTGTGAAAAAGAACCATGTTGTAAAACACACCATTAAACACCTAGAGAATTTTTTTTAAGTGCTCGGGTACCACAGAGGAACAGAGAAAACCCTCCTCAATAATTCCTTCCAACAGTAAACTACAAAACTGTACTACATGGCTAGCAATTTACAATATTGCTGCATCCTATTTTAAACAACACAGTAATAGTAATCAATGTAAGCACTTGAAAAAACTCATGATTATGTCCTACGTCTTTAATTTTCAGCAAGGAGCCAAAGCACTGTGAATAACATACCTAGTTTTATTTTCCCAAATACTTCCTCATAAAAGAAGCTACATAAGGGAGAAGCAGACTGCTGCAAGAATGTCAGCAGGAATCTAAACCCACCGTGACTACTGCTCATGCTATAATACGAAACACAAAAGATGTTGTTTAATCTGTCAACCACAAAACTATCAACATACTCAGAAAGCAAACCAACAGATTATAATGATCTTAAAATCATCACGACGACGTCCTTTCTTCTCAAAAGCAGATCTTACTCATTGATTTAGACATACACATAAGTATATACAGTTTAAGTGTGTTAATGAATGCTGCAGGTGTATATACATGGAATCATAGAATGGTGGTTTGAGTTGGAAGGAACCTCAAAGATCACCTAGTTCCAACCATCCCTGCCATGGGCAGGGTCACTAGACCAGGTCGCTTAAAGCCCCATCCAGCCTAGCCTTCAACACCTCCAGGATAGGGGGATCCACAAGCTCCCTGGGCAACTTGTTCCAGTGCCTCACCACCCTCACTGGAAAGAATTTCTCCAGTCTAAATCTTCCCTTCTAGAGCTCAAAGCCATTGCCCTTCATCCTATCACTACAAGCTCTTGTCAAAAATGTCCCTTCCCAGCTCTCCTGTAGCCCCCTTCAGGTGCTGGAAAGCCACTATAAGGTCTCCCAGGAACCTTCTCTTCTCCAGACTGAACAGACTCAATGCTCTTCATGCCTGTAGGCTGTGCCTCTTTGCTCAGGTGCAGTTTGGAATATATAAATGTATATACAGAGGTATACATGCAGACACAATAGTGAGTATTTGAAAGTACAAACATTCCACCAGAGAACCGAGCAGTAACCATTAGACTGGCAACCCTTTCAAAGTTCAGAGAGACAATGAGCTTCTATACAAACTGCACTGGGACTAGACCGAGTCTTAGTTCAGAACTAAAGTGCACAACCATGACTATACACACAATGAACACCAAAAATGCTCTTAACAAAGAAAGAAATTAAATAGTTGAGTAGATGTGGCAAGAAGAGTAAGAAGAGTTGAAAACACTTGTCAAGTTGACTTCTCAGAGAGGACAGCAAGAAAATTCAAGCAGGATATTGAGATCAGATAACTGCAAAAAAGGGAAAAAATAGCACAAGCAGAGATATGAAAGTACAAAATTTGGACAACAGCATGGAAAGTGGAATTATGATTTTAAAATTTCATCAAAAGTAACCAGAACAAAGACTGGTATGGCTATTTAACCATCAAGACTGACAGATGCTGCTGCTGATGCTGAGAAGAATAATGCAATGTGCAGAATTCCCAAGCTCTTGGATGAGCAAGAAACAGCTTTCAGAAATTTTGTTTACAACATGCCTGCTGTCATTCGTAACTATTACCTTAGAGGAGACTTTCAGCAGGGGATAAACTCCAAAAACACTTCACAGAGATGTATTTGGATTCCTCTGTTGAATCTGAAAAACAGAAAATCACTAGTTAAAGCCATCAGCTTATGACACAGAGGTAGCACTGGCAAAAGTGATAGAAAATATCCATATAAGAAATCTGCCCACTGAACAGAGAATGTGCCAAGGAGAGAGGTGGATTAGGGGGTTTATCTCAGAAGCGACAGATTTCTGCATTTCAAAAATGCCATGCTGGAGTGGGTGATGGAGGGACTTACACGATCAAGAAGAACGTGTGGTTCACCAATAGCCAAGGGTTTTGATTTGATCTAAACTCTGCTGTAAAATCCTGAGATTAACCCCATAAAGCCACTTTTCCCTTTTGAATTTCAGGATGATTTATTTCCGGGAGGTTGAACAAGATTGCAAATATAACCAAATTACACAACTAGAAGAAGACTGGGTAGAAAAGACTGTAACATGGATGTTTTTAATCTTCCTTCTGCACCTCTCCACCTGTCCAAGGAACTAAGAGTAGGTTGAGGTAGCAATAAACTTTGTCATATAAGCAGCTGGGAAATGGCATATTCTTTTTAATTATCATTTAAAGAGAGATATGAGGAAGTCTTTGCATTGCAAAGATGGTATCTGCACAATTGTGGTGTAATTGAAGGCTGCAGTATGCAAATATTGTTGAAAAAACCTCACAAACCAGGAAACAGTTTGCAGTATTGGACCCGTTTGTTTCTGTGTTATGGTGTCAGGTTTAATTCAGTCAGCAAAAACAAAGGAAATAAACCCACAACTCACACTGTAATGGATCAGAACCTATTTTATTAACTGCTGTTAAGCTTTACAATTAGGTGAGTTTGGCCTCTACGATTCTAGCTAGCTTGTGGCTATGACCTCAGCCCCATCTCTATCAGACAGAGGGTTACAAACATAAAAGAGGAGTGCTACCAGAATATAAAGAAGAGGTAGTGAAGATGGAAAAGCAGGCAGTCTGGCTTAACAAACATGTCTCAGTTCTGAGACCAGTAGAGGCTACACTGCTTTCAAGTCTGGACCAATGTTCTAAAAATATTTTTAAGCTGCTGCTTCTTGCAACATCAGCTGCAACATCAGGATCACCATGGATGACAGGCTTGCTGCAGTCTAATTCAAGAATATGCAGAGATCCTGTAATGCTTACAGACTTCAATATGTCATGCCTGTTTTGACAGTGGATAGTATTAGCACTATTGAGATAAGAATACAGTAGTGCTGTTTGAAAATATCTGTATCCTGCCTGCTGGGCTGTGATAAACAGTTGTGTGTTTCACACATTAGGTATGAGTATTAACAGTATGGGTGCAAGCACTTAAAAGCAGGAGAAAAACACATAAATTTGCAAGTTTGATCAAGCTCATGGTATGGTGGTAGTAGGAGTAATCCTGTATAGGTGAGCTTATGTTACTTCTATCTCACTTCATGATCTTAAAAGCTCAACTCAGCTGTTGCTGGGTTCAGGTTCCGATTAGACAATATGATAAAGATATGAAGAGAAGGGGTAGAGAGCAAAAATTCAACAGAAGAACAGAGTCAGGTGAAGACTGCATAGATACATATACTGTGACAAAAGAGGGTCAGACAGAAACAGTCTATAAAAATACGAAACCCACATTTTCATTCTACCAACAGCATCATAGTGACACGATACCACTATTAAAAGATATTTTGGTTTCTAATACACCTCAAAGAATTCTCATCTCCTACAAAAGGCACTTCTGTGACTTCTGGAGGATATTTGGCAACTGCTTAAGATAAAAGAAAACAAACAAAACCAAAATAAAGCAAAAAGAAACAGGAAAAAACCTCTGCAACTAGAATGGTTTTGCCATGCCCAAAAATTCTTGAAGGTTTACAAAACTCCATTCTCCCATATGCTCATTTCCACAATAAATTAATGCTTTTCTTCTCTCCTTACTACACATGCTCACACTGAAATTGTAATTAAACACTTCCTCCAAATTCTAATTCTTTCAGAACAGTGGTAATAGGTTCAAATGGATTTGTAGGAGAGTTGCTCCTATCACTTAACTTCAGCAGAACTTCTTGAGAATTATTGGAAGAAAATGGGAAGACATTCAGAGGACTCTCTGCAAACAAAAAGCCTAACTACCTGAAAGTAATTTCCTTTACCACAGTATGTCTTAATGTTAACATAATCATAAACACTTAAGACAGCATTCCCCTCACATCTCCATTATTAATCTCTTAAAGCTGAGTTATGAACAACATAAAATATTAATGCATCAAGCCCTAATAATTACTGTCTTGTTAGAGCACTTGCCCAATATGGCTTGTTAGGTGGTTTGTGTTCATACAGAAGATAAGTTTCCATTTACCAGAAGATATTAAAATCAACCAACAACCAAACCAAAGCAACACACCCTGTCAATATTATTTCCATCAACAGCATTTTCATAAAATAATGAAAAATTAATGTGGTAGATAAAATGTAGTAATCTGGTTAAATATTTATTTTATACTTGTTAAATTTTTTTAAGACCATGTCTGCTGAACTTTAAGCACCATTTACTGACAGCACCTGAGCCCTACTCCACCCTCCTTCCCAGAGCAGCCTTCTATACTCAACAGAAAAGCAAAGTGATCCACTCCCTCTGGTGGAAACCACCTATAGCCTCAGCCATCACACTTAACAACTAGCAACAGCTAGCTAGAAACAGCTAAAGTCATGGTACCAACAATTACACCACCTGCTCCCCAGTCCCTGTATTTGGCTCCTCAAAAAGGGCTAAATAGGTGTTCTCATGGCAAATGGTTCTTCCAATGGCAAATACTTCCACAGACATCAAATAAATGCAAATCAAGTCGTCATGGGCCTCAGAGATGGTTAAAAAGCACATCCCTTTAGGAGATGGGAGAGTCTTTAACCATACTTGAAACTTTTGTCATCAACACTTGTAAAAGCCTTAAGACTTCAGCCTGGCCATAAACTTGCCACTGTAGTCAGACTATTGGGGTGAGACTTGTTTTTCAGTTTCCTCTTGCCTAAACATCATGTTAATAATAATATTTAGACCACTTTTCAACAACAAATTAATTCAAGTTTTCATTTATTTTCTAATAAAATAAAATCATCAAAATCATTGTCAGTTGTCCTATACTCAGCATCACATTTACTAGCTGTCTTGTCATGTTGTGATCTTCCCCATTTGCCTTAAGTAGCACTAATATCATCACTCAGAAAAATCTGTGAAAAATCACAGAAGAAACCTGCCCTGGTTCTCCTCTATCACTTACAGACCCAAGCTTCATCATAAAAACATTACTTAGATTGTAACCTACCTGTTATATCCACTGGTCCTTTTCTTAAGGTTCCACAAAAATGTAGTTTGAGTACAAAAATTAGCTCTTTGAGAACAGACTTTTCAGCAAAACATTTTTTTTTTCATGGCTGTATCTATTTTACTGGGAGCTCCCCCCCCCCCCCCCTCTATGAATTCAGCAAAAATTTACATTGTCTGAACTGAAAATAATGTCATAGCACTTAGCTACAATCTGGGCACCCCCATTCTCATTGTTCCTCTCATCCTCATAGGGCTTCCATGTAATGGAGTGCAGCCAGGAGCATCTAATGCACTTGAAGCCAGCAAAGGTCAGGCCCAGAACCATGGACATGTCAGCCCACTAAGGAATTTACCCCATAGATAGCTGAATAGAAACAGATCCTAAGTGTTATTTCTCACTCAAATTTTTGTACCTCCAAGAAATGCAAGTTTTATTTTCTGAAGAGTTTAATATTTCCAGTAAATACCTGAAGCATTTTAAAAGTAGCTATAACTATATCTGAAGAAAAATATTTCTGGGACAAACCATTTGTGCTCGTACTCAGGACCATTCAGGAATAAGTTACAGAAGAGAGGTTTAAAAAGATAATTGTCTGACTACAAAGAATTTTCCCATCAAAGCAATTCCTAACAAGATTTCATTCATGTTAGGTCATGTCAAGTCATGGAAACTTGATTCTCAGCCATAGCGAGAGTACTGATATCTATATGTACATTTATCAGGAGAGGAACAGCATGGTGGTTCGAGCAGAGAACCTGTAAGTAGAGGTTTGTGCATTCTAATTCTGTCTCTGTTACCAACTGTCTTGATGAGGTAGTCACAAAGTGTTTACTTCAATTCCTTCATCTGTATAATGGCAATGATATCTAACTCAGAGGGACACAGTGAGCATTAATTAGTTAACCTTGGTAAGTGCTTTGAAGATGAAAAGAGCTACAGAAGAGATAATCGGTTTTTTACAGTCTCTAAAAGCTTTTACCATGTCTGCAGAATTATTTTGGAGTACCACATGAATATTATCTGAGAGAATCTGCCATTTGTCATGTACACCCAGAAAGCTGGGATGCAGGGGTTGGGGAAAGAGAAGAGGGGAAAAAAAGGAGGAGGTACACAAATGTTTCAGTGTTAAATTATGTATCCTTTTCTCAGATCTGTAGAAATGTTATAAATAGTTTCCAAGTTCCTGTAACAAGACAGGACATGCTTGTTTGATTGTTGACTTCATCCAGGGGCAAATCTGGTGGCAGATGCTGAAAGACAGTGAAAAGAGCTCAGACAGAGTCCAGAAACAGAGTCAGGGCCCAGGTTTGAATGGTGCAAAGCTCAAACTTCCCTAGTAGCAGCTACCTGTGCAGTGCTACCACTTTCTTCAGGAAACAAGATCAAATGCCTTTGCTGACCCAACTCTTCTTTTCTCCCTAATTTGAAATTCTGAAATCACAGTGATTTGGGAATTCTTTTCTATGCACCTGGGTGCTCAGGCTTTTTCTCAATGTGTATATATTACAAAGGACTAGCAGACGACAGCCCCTTCTCTGAAGAAATGTCTTCAAGGCAGAACACATATAGCGTTGGCAGATTTCCTTTGAGTTGCCTAGAAAGTCTTCAATATGTATATCCCAGCTGCATTTCCCCCTTTAATTGATTTTCATTGCCAGCAATCAAAATGGGAGTTTTTAATGAAACAGAGTCCTCTTAAACTTTGGTAAGTCAGCCAGGATAAAAGCAGCAGAAATCATTGAAAAAAAAAAAAATCAGATTTTTCAGAAAAAAAAATGTCTGTACTAATTCCACCTTACTCAGATATTTTCATATCCCAGATAAGAACAGCCACATCTCTTTCAGTTCTAAGTAGAACAATTTTCATGAATGATTTGAAGCACAGACTATTAGAATAAAGAATTGGTGTAAAAACAATGGGGCCAGTCTTTTTTCAGTAGTGCCCAGTGACAGGACAGTGAGTAATGGACACAAACTAGAACCATGATGTTGCACCTAAACAGAAGGAAAAAATTCTTTCCTTTGAGTGCAACAGAGCACTGGAACAGGATGCCCAGAGAAGTGGTGGATTCTCCTTCTCTGGAGACTCTCAAAACTCACTTGGACAAAGTCCTGGGCAACTAGCTCTGGGTGACCCTGTTTTTGCAGTGTGTCTGGAAGAGATGATATCCAGAGGTCCCTTCCAACCTCCACCATTCTGTGATTCTTTCTTAAATCTTTTCTGCTTCACATGACAGTTATGATTATTGCCTCTCTCTGCTCCCAGCTAGCACTACCCACTAATCTCCCACCACTACAAGGCTACATTTCTGTCTTGTAAAAGGTGGTGGAATGCCATGATTTAGATCCATCTTTTTAGAGAGAAAAGAAAAGTAATTCTGGATAACTGAGAGAATCCTTTGCTATTACTCCTACTGCTATAGTCTTTATACTTAAAATAAGTCAATTCCATTGTGACCATTAAACTATTCAAAGGTGACTCAAGAAATTCCAGCAGGTAGAACAGAAACCATTTTAATCAGGGTCAGATAGCACCTTTTGGTTCTTTTACCAACATTTTCCTTTAGGTTAAATAGTTGTTTTCCCTTTCCCAATATTCCAATATTAATTCTTAATGCTTTTATAACAAATAGTTATAAATTCAGACCCTTTTACATGCAGGCCCAGTGATTAAAAGCCTTTTAGACTCATATACATGACAAGTTACCCATTATCTTAATTTTCATTGTACAGTAGATGACCTATCCTTTCCCCCTCCTAATTACTTAACATGAAAAACCAGTTTTCAAATGCTGTACTCCACAGCAAGGTCATTTTAACACTTCCCTGTCCATAGAAAATATTTTACCAATTGCACTCTATGGGCAAGTTGCACCTGGTTGCTCTTAGCAAAGCTGTTACTAGGAAGCAAACAGGCAAAATACCTCTTTTTCTGCCTGAATTCTAGGAAGAGTCATAACCCTTTCAAACTCCTGACTTTCTGTTTGTCTATTTTCCTTCTCTGTCAGAGTTCACTATTAACATGCAGCAACCAGTATTTACTAAGGAGCACTCCTTCATGCTCAGACCCATCCAAGAGTGCCCCTCAGCCCATCATTTTTTCTTTTTTATAGACACTGTCGAGAAAGGGGGAGGAAAGAAAGCTGAAGAGAGGGAAAGCTATGCATGATAAAGCATAGCCAAATGTATTGGCACATTGTTCTCACAGCAGATTTTGGAATAGGACAGAATGCATTTTGGATTGATTTCCTCTTCTCATCTGTTTAATAAACATATTTACCAGAATGATATTTACAGTCCTTGCTTTGAGGATGCCCTCAGTGAAAAAGTGTTTACAAGAAATGAACTAAGAACCAACTGAATGAGGTTTCTTGCTTCTTAATTTTGCATTACTTAGGTTTTAAAAAATACCTTTTAAACCCCAGCAAAAAGATTTATTTCTTTTTATTCAACTCTACAGATTAAGAGAAGGCATGTCTGCTTTCCTGTGACATACGTCACTTCTAAGTAGGCAGCTCAAGCACTGCTAAAATTAACACAGTAGCTACATAGAAGCGTGCTTTATCTGGAAGGAAAGGAAAGGGGGAAAGGGAGAGAGGAAAAGGGGAAATGGGAATGGGAAGAGGGAGAAAAGCAATAAGAAAACTCCCATGTCAAATGCTTGGGTAGTTGAGTGTACTGAAGTGCAGAGTGGAAAAAGGGGTTAGGAGCAATGACCTAGCCAGCCTGCATTTTAAGTGTAAGAATCTTCAATGCATCAGTACAGATGTAATTACCTCAGCTTGGCATAACAACAATTACTGCAGTAGAAAAAAAAAAAAAAAGGAAAAAGCAAATAAAAAGGAGTCATTTTTAATTAAGTAAAATTGCTCATTCTATGCATAAATACTGCCTTACCTCATCAGAAAACAGAAACATCAACCTTCTCATTCAGATTTACTAAGGAAACAACCAGGGTCACAACAACTCTCCATTAGCTACATCCAGCTCAGTTGTAGCTAATTTAAAGAATCACAAGCACAGCGGTATGAAATCAGGAGGATCTGCACAACTCCAAGTACTTGAGCTGTGAAGGAGACCAGGTACCCTTAGTTTTAGTTCTGTTGTGTGTTCCAGCTCTGAGATAGAAGTTAGATGTTAAAATGTAGCCCCAAGAAGTTTAATTAGAAACTCCATGTCTTTCCAAAATCTGGGAATTTTTAAATTAGTTTCAAAATAAATGTTATTTCATGTCTAAAAAATTATTTTTGTTCCTTTCAAATCATTCTGTGACACAAGAGAGAAACATTACAACAGGAGTTTTGATCTCCAGAATCATAATCTACCGAACCATGAGAATATCATTTTCAAACCTCATATAACTTTCTTGAAGTAATTTGGTTTTGATAAAATAGATTTGGTAAAACACATTACCAGCCATTAGAAGAGGAATAGAGGGAGTAACTGGGAAATAATGATGGGAATACAGCCAAGTCTAAAGCTGCAATAACTTTAAGCACACTGGCAGGCCTGTACTACACAGAAAGGCACTTCTGCCACTTCAGGTTAAGCTGACCTGGGCTATCGTCTCCTAAAGGCAGGTTTTTGACTTGATGAAGTTGTTACCAACATCAGTAGACTCTGTGCCTGGTTTTTAAAATATCTCCTTAGTGCTGTTCTGTGCGGACCAAATTCTTCTGGCTCACTCCTCCCCTTTACCTACTCTCAAAAGCACAACAGGAACGGTCACTAATCTTTTCTCTCCCAGACTTCATTCCTCCTCAAGTCAGAGCTCCTCTCATGGTGCAAAGATGCAATATTGCAAAAGCTGCAATATTTTATATCATCCAAAATGCACCCATTACCTGCTGAAATGCAACCTGTGGGTGACAAATGTCGGGTTGACAACATAAGCATATAGGAGAGATTTCAAAAGCAGACCCACTAGTTTGCAGAAATTATCTGCTGATCAGGTCAATCTGATTTTTTGTTCTTGGATGCTGGAATTGGAAACAGGGACCAGGGTGTATGTGTGTGTGCATGCAGACTTCTGACATCATTCACGACTGGATCATCACTAATCTCCCATTACACAATTTTCATCAGCTTCCTTCAGGAAAGGAATTTAACCTTGAGTGGATGAGTTCATTCCCAAAATGCTGTCCTATGAAGAGGGGATGTTTCATATATTTCAATCACCACAACATTTTCATTAAATAATTAAGTGTACTTTGAGACTCCTAGCCATGACCTGCCTCATAAGAATGATGAGAGTGGCAAAAAGAATACAGTGAAAAGCTAGTTGTGCTGCAGCCAGTCTGGAGAACTGTACACGCCATTGTATCTTCACATTTGACTGTAGTTAGGAGCTTAACTGAGTTTAGGGATGGATTGTTCACAGTAGGGTCAAAGTGCAACTTTCATCTAGAAGCTGATCCTGGACTGCCAGTGCTTTCACCAATTAGCAGTCATCAAAATGAGCTGAATTTCACCACAAGTATTCCTTTTATCCATTATATCACATGATATTCCTCACGATTTAGAAACTACAGATATGGGGCTTATGTGTCAAAAAATCAAGGGCTGCTTTATCTTAGTATTTAGAGCAAGGCAACTTTTCACAAATAACTTTGTCACAAGCAATCATATCAAAAACCAAGAAAACCAGCTTCAGAAGAATGCCCATCATATGCTGTTGGGAAAGGAGACTGTAGAATCTCCCTGGTAAGACTTTAAAAGATCATTATGAGATACTTGTCTGACTTTGGCATAAAAAAAATGCATGCTATTCCAGTGAGGTAGTAGAGGTTTATTCGATTTCAAATGCCATATTGGTTACTTAGTACCACTACAACAGACTGGAAATGAAAAACCTCTAGCACTATCATCACTAAATATTTTATTCAGACCTTAATGTTGTCTGTATAATACATTACTCCAAACAGACTTCCTATAGCGCCAGCATGTATTGAAATATTCCTAATGGGAACTGATCATATAAATCTGACCTTGGTTTTTACAACAAGTCAACGCAAAGAGAGGAAGGAGAAAAATCTAAACACTGTTTAACACCTTCAGCATCTCTTTGAAAACAAAAATGAAGACTAACGTGTTCCTAGATAACTCATTCCATGTTTATCTTAATGAAGGCAAACCAAGAAAGAGAATAACTGTTAAATGGAATTACAGTAAAATTTTGTTTTATATTTCACACAAAAGGGCACAAAATCAGTTTTCATTTGGCTCAGTGACTATCCTGTATTTGAAAAGAATGTTACATATTCATTTCATCTATCATTTAAAGTCAGATAATCAGGAAGTCATTATGTGGCCTACACTGGGCAGCTATTCGATTAGAGCATAATTGAACACTCTGTAAGGCAGCCAAAACTGACAGGTTGGGAATACATAATATCCTTCCCATGATATTTTGAAGCAGGGCAAAACTGTACAAAAATCATTGTCAATCAAAACCTGACAATGAAATGAGAAAGGCTGGAATCTCTGCTACTTTGAAAACAGAGACAACTTTATCTTGTAAGCTATCGAGATATGTTGTGCTTTCTGTATTTACCAAATGATAAGACATTGCTAATAAAAAAATTATAACTGAAACTAGAAGATTTCATTTGGGCCACTTGTCTGGTGTCATTTATCTGAGGCAAGCCAGTGATCAAACATGAAGATGAGAGGAAAGGTTAGACTCACAACCAGAGTGTTTTAAACGTGACTTTGAAATGTGCTGATTGCCGAGAACAGCTATTAACTATGCCCACACACACACAAAAAACCCAAACACAAAACTTGGAAAAATTTGACTTCCAGTTGTTAAGTATTTAAACTACTGATCAGTATTGTAAGAGGCTTGAGATTAAGTTGATATTTTTGGTAAGAGACTCGAAACTATATTTTCAGTTAGTAGCAATATAAGTTTTCTCATTAGAAACCTGTTTGTTTCCCAACATTGTGAGCACATATTTCAATAGAAACTTACAACTCCTTTGCTAAGTACCTGTGCATTTTTCTGGGTATCTAAAATATGCCCACACATATTGATCAGCAATGTGCACATCACTATTATCTCAAAGACCAGGGAAAGGCCATAAAGTTGTTACTTTTACTTGCATAAATATCCTTGTATGACTAGCAAGCAGAATAACAGGGCTAGCAGATGACCCCTACAAGCATCAAAATAGTGTTCAAACTACTCATGTGAGACTAGAACCACTTAGACCCCAGCACCTCTTGAGCAGCTGAAGTTAGCACCATGGAAAGCAAATGCCTCACACTTTCCAGACTGTCCTTGGAGACTGTACCTCTCAGCCTGTCTGCACAGCATCACATGTCAGATGTTAGAAGATGCTCATGTGGCAATAAATAATATATTTACCGGGTACATGCTTGTGATTAAACAAAAAGGAGGGAAATATCAACTGGCAACTGAAAGGTGAGTCTCATTTCTACTTGGTTGCCACAATGCTGTGTGTGTTTGTTTTTTTCCTTCCCAGAAAGCTAAGTCTATATGCCCTGTTTACAAAAGGTTGAGAAAACTATGTAAGTGGGAAACACAAGCAGGAAGCTCCTCATGTTATCCAGACAACACAATAACCTCTGATAGCCACCATCTTAAATCATTCAGCCTATGCTACTAATAAAGCCTGGAAATATAATGGAATCTTTCAGCATGAGCTGTAAATCACTTGAGGTAATTCAAAACCCAAGGGAAGCTGGTCCCAGACTGGGATAAATCCAGGCATCAGATACATTCCTTTAAAACAAAAGCATGGGCTTGAACTCTTTCGTGGATATAGTGTCAGTACCTGGAGTGCAGAGCAGTATTGCTTCAGGCTTACTCCATTAATTCCTCACTGCTGCCAACCCCCTTGGGCTTTACAGTCAAATCAGCATGTACACTAAATCTCCTAATTTCACTCCGTGGAATTCATCTATCACACGTATCACTGGCTGTACACTGGCACAGAGGATGTGCTTCAGTGGGTTGGTATCCTGGGGGAGCACCTTGTTCCAGGGAGGAAAAGCCCTAATGTGAAAAGGAAAGGAAGAAAGAAAAGAACAGAAAGAAATGTCTTGTAATGAAGGAATTCTCACATACATTCTCTCTAGTTCTCTAACATGAAAAGTACTAACAAATACTAATTACATGTTGTTCAAGAGATTCTCTAGAGTTATTTCACAGTAGATCAGCCCCCGATTTACAGGAGACAGTAAGACAGTAAT
Organism: Indicator indicator; assembly: GCF_027791375.1. Taxonomy (NCBI): domain Eukaryota; kingdom Metazoa; phylum Chordata; class Aves; order Piciformes; family Indicatoridae; genus Indicator; species Indicator indicator. The sequence continues at coordinate 15,478,317 of NC_072027.1, forward strand.
AATCTAATAGGAAATGCACAAAATTACTACAATCTTTCTAAGCATTTACCTTTATTTGACTTTCCTCACTTTTGTTTTTTCCTCCTTGCTGTCTGGCTTTTTGCTTTCTAATGCTAACAAGCCCAAACAGGAGGAAATCTAGTGGAGCAGCACTAAACTGAATTATTCTTCCAGAGGTCATCTCTCTCCTATATGGAAGGGTCAGCTTTGTTACCTGATACTACAAATCTTCAGAGCTGCTGAGGATTACACTCAACAAGGAAAGAAAGGAGAAAATTAAACAAAGGAAAGAAGAATTCCTTGTCAGACATTTCAAGTTTTCATACATTTTGATTAAAAACAAAACAAAACAAAACCCCAAAAAAACCCCATGAAGTGGCATAGAATAGTCCTGTGATGATGATGAAAATAGTGAGAATATGAACAACAGTAACATATTCATAAAAATTATTTCAACAGCAGGTCTCCTCTTGTTTCATGGATAGACAGTTTCCTTTCATGTGGTTGTATGATCCAGTTGGAACCCTGAGACCAGCCCAGAGAGACTTTGCCCCTTGATTTAGATTAATGTATGTGTAAAGCACAGAATGTCTCTCTTTCTACCTTGTGTAATGTTGGCATATTTATCTTTTTTTTTACCAGAAACCTTAGGGTCCAGGGAATACAGAAATTTCCAGAATTCTTAAGTGGCTACAAAGTTTTTCACTGCTTCTGCTTCTAGAAAGGGCTGAGTCAACCCGAAATACATCAGAGCACAAAAAAAAAAAAAAAAAAAATCTTTGGGTAGTTTTTCCTTTAGAGGTGACACTTTCAACTCAGACTTTGACCTAAAATTTAATCAGAAATTTGTCATAAATCAAGAAGCACCAGTAAGATACTCACATTTCTTTCAACTCCTTTCCTCATGCTCCCCAAACAGGAGAACATCTGTAAAATCAAATTAATTTCAGCTGATGTGCATCATAACATTTGGTGACTCTACATTTTTACAAATTCCAGAGGGTTGTCACTGTCTTTCTTCATTTTCATTCAGTATAGATGTCTGTATTGCAATTCTATTCATTATTTACATAATGTATACTTAAAATATGCACACAAAGTTTGCAAGCAACAAAATTCATTTGTCAGGTCAAAATAATTTTGTATTAAAAGCAGTACTAGAATTGAGATAGTAGGATGCTGGTAAAGAAATCTGGGATGTATTCTAAAAATCTAAAAGAAGTTCCACAATGGCATTTTGGCAAAATATTAGCCCTGCATCTGGTCAGAATGTGGTTGAAAAAACAGAGCTACATTTTCAGAAAGGCTGCACACCACTCAAAGGCTTTTAAAATTTCACCTTAAGGGTGTAAAATGGGAAGTTATAATTAAAGCAAGATTCAAAGAACACTCCAACATGTGGTTTTGTGGGATTTTCAATTATAACTAAAATAATATGTATAACTAAAAGAATATGTAAACAGAGACAGAATTGACTGTACCATCAAACATCTGCTTCAGAATTATTTGAACAACAGAATGATTATGAATCTCCCATCTATTTATAATCCTGGCATATACTGGCATCTCTTATTTTGGTTTAATCTACTTAGAAGGATACTGTTCATTTAAAATACCATTCCCCATACTGATGTGCTGTGTTTACTCTAAGAGATAATAGCCTGCTGTTTGAGACTTGGTTACCTGCTGTTTAAAGCTGTCATTTTAAGAAATGGTGTAAGAAACGACATCTGGCAGTGATCTACATCATTCCTTATCCGAGGGTTTACAGATTGGTATTGCACAATATAAACATCTTCTATCTTTTTATATGAATATAAAATGGAGGCCATGACTATTGCTCCCAAGCACCTATTTAACAATAAGCTGTGAAATAGAGTTCCACATAAAAATGTGGTTTAAAGTGAGACCACGTAGGGCATTTGTTTTCTCCATAATTCATAAAATTAGAAAAATAAATTAAGACGGAAGTGAGTTACTATTACAAACAATTTCAGTCTAAAGAAACGTGACACACAAAATGAGCTTACATAAATAAGTTTACCCAACAACAGAAAGAAAAGAAGTAATTTATTGAAAAAAAAAAAACATAGAAACTTAACTCCTTTGAATGAATTATTGGGAGAGTGAAAGACATTGAGGTCCTGGAGTGTGTCCAGAGAAGAGCAATGAGGCTGCTGAGGGAGCTGGGATTGTTTAGTCTGGAGAAGAGAAGCCTGAGGGGAGATCTTACTGCTCTCTACAGCTACCTGATAAGAGATTGAAGTGAAGTAACCAGCAATAGGATGAGAGGAAAAGGGTTTAAATTGTGCCAGGAGTGGTTTAGTCTGGACATGAAGAAAAACTTTACTGAGAGAGAGATGAGGCATTGGAACAGGCTGCCCAGTGAGGTGGTGGAGCCACCATTCCTGGAGGTGTTCAAGAAGCTGTAGATGCAATACTTCGGTATATGGTTTAGTGGTCATGGTAGTCGTGGCTGGACTTGATCTTAAAGGTCTTTTCCAACCTGATCTGGGATGGTTAGAAACTGCAGGGGCACAACACCACAACCTGTGCCTTACTTAAAAGGCAGCATAGTTCCACCAAACAGTATCACTGTGGTTTAAGAAAAGACTTCTACCTTTTTATTTTTGAATGAGGCAAACCCTTACCCTCTAACCTCATTCCTCTTTCCATAAAGTGTTATGTAAAATTTTCATTTAGCATCTTTAGCAATCTTACATTTGGTTTGAATAGTACATTTTCATTTCATTCATCATTTAAAGACAGATAATCAGAAAGTCATTACATCGGCTGACACAGGGCCCTCCGCTCGATTGTATTGTAATTGAGCACTGCAGAGCGTGTGCCAGATCTAATGGATGATGAATACATTATGTCAGCAGAACCGCCTCAGCACAGCTCCTGGGGAATCAGAGGGGGCTACTGCAGTGACATGCAGGGTCACAGATGTTGTGCAGATTTACTGATGGAGTGATTGTGTAATTAGGTAATCAATGGTGGGTAGAGGACTATATGTGGACAGCTTATTTTATAGGTATAAAGACCATACTAGTGGGAGGCTCATGCTCTGCACAACGTAAGACTGTATTTTGGGTTGACTTAATTATTTGTGAATTCTTGATAATATATTCCACAAGTCTGAAGGTAGAAGGCCAGCAGCAGAGGTCTGACTCCAATTCAGACACTGGTGACTTATTTTCACAACATTTTTACAATATTACCCATGTCATTTAGAAAGCTCAAATTTTCTACTTTGATTAAAATAAAATTCACCTTGCTTTATGGTTTGGCTCTACAGCCTTTAACGTTTCATGCAGTCCTTGGGATGAAAATGCAAAATAACTCTATGCATTTTTCTACATTTACGTTGCTCTCACTAAAAGCATTTGTTAACATTTACTTTGTTCTTCTGAATGATGGTATGGTTAAAAAAAAACCCCAAAACTGCCAATCCCCCCCAGAAAAAAAAAAATAGAGAATTCACCTCCTAAATATAAACCTACTGCTATAAACATTCTGTGTGACAGAAGTGGCTGTTCATAGAACAACATGTTACTTTTTTAAAAGACCGGTGATTGAACTCTTTAGTAAAGATGATGAATGATTACTAATTCATATTTCTGTCTTTTTCCTAATGTAGACTGACTGCAAAACAGCAACTTCTTTCTAAACTGCACCTCTCTCATTCCATTTCAGTGGAGGACTGACACTTGGCTTCATGTACGGCGCTCAGCAGAGGTCTGTGTAATCCAAGTGCTCTCTAGTGCAGGAGTACACCTGTCTGGTTCCCAGGCTTGTTAATGACACTGTCTTGGTTGGGTTTTTGGCATCCATAGGTACCTCCCTACAGAATTTGTTACAACAAGTTTTAGTTGGGGTTTTGCATCCGCAAGGATTTCCTCCCAGGAGTCTACAACAAGTTTGCAGTGACGTTGATCTTCAGGGAAATGCATTATTTACTTCAACTCAAAAATGTAAAGTAGGGAGTGGAAAGGTATGAATAGGCAAAGGCCAGCAAACAAGGTTATCACTTATACCAGTTTGTTTCATAAATGGTAAAGAGAAGCAGATGGGTTCTGCTTTGTTTTCTACCTTTCTTGCTCTATAAGCCTTTGCCAACTGTCAGCTTTTCACTGACACCCTGGGCAGTCATTTGCTCAGCTCACTCTTTACTATGGACATGGGATCTTCTTTGATACCAGGGTCTAACCCTGGAGAGAAAAAATCATTCTAGCCATAGGGGACCCAAATAGAGAACATGTCTTAAAAAGGCAACAAATATTTTTTTCCTCTTCCCTCATACAGTCCGCTAAGATTTCTTTTTGGGCCACTCCATAATAGTTAGACAACAATAAAGAAACAAATGGAAAAGCGAGACATGCTCACAACACCTAATGCAGATTTTTCTCAGTTTACCACAATCAGAAATTTCATCCCTGAAACCAACCTGTCAAAGAATGATAGAACTTTGATTCTAACATGCTTTTTCCTATACGGTCTTTGGAGCTATGCAAACCTCCAGACTGTGTTTGGGTTTGTGCACTACCATCAAGTACTTCAATCCTATTTAAGCATGCATATATAGAATATGTTGTGTCTAGATCAACCTAAACTTCACTATCTCATGGTTTTACACTTCATCCAACTCCCCAACCCCTGGTCTAGTGCACCCTTCACTATTCTAGGTTAGTACTTAAAATAAAACCAGGCTATTACTTTTTGTTACATTTTTCCATCTATTTGCCCACTTTCTACACCTTACTATGAGATGAACACTCCTAAGATCCTCATGCTACAGGTCCTTTACTGGTATAATTTCAGTCAAGTACTTAGTATCCTGAAGCTTTTTGCTTAGTTACTGTTTACTTAAGGCTTTACTGGGCTGTGGTGAATTTCTCTTTTTTTCATCTCCTCCTTTAACAGAAAAGCACCATCCTCTCAAATCATCTCTACTTTTCACAAGACCTGAGAAGCAGAACAGGTATACTTGCCAGTTAACAGGAACAGGGAGATTTGCTAAATCAGGCTTCCAGTACAAGACAGCAATTCTTGAGTGCTGTGAAGAGCACGGTCAACACCTATCAAATGTCTATTTGCTTGAATTTTTTTCCAGACTGAATTTCACAGTCCTTGTACTCTAGGGAGCCATCAGTGCCAACATTTTTCTGAAAGGAGGACCATCCTTCTGTTACACAGTAGTAACTAATGTAAACAAGACTTACTCATCAACTTAACTAAGAAACCTAAAATATCCTTGTTATAATTAAGAAATTATTCTAAATAACATAGCACTGACTTTATGTTTTGTTTTTGTTTTAAGAGCATAGCCTAAACTGTCCCTTGCAAGGCCAGAACAAGCACAATGTGTGTTTAAATTTAATGTACTGTAAGATTTAGCCTTTTTGCTGCTGTTAAAGTAAGGATCTCTTGACAGAGATTCTACTGTAATTTCAGAGGAAAAACTAAGGGAAAGCTTAAGTTTCAAAATAAACTTCCTATTTTTATTCACAAATACGACTGGGAGATATCAACCACTTTTAAAACAGAATCCCTTAAATATCTCTATGACTGTCCAAACACTAAGCATGGACAGCCTAAAAAAAAATTCAGAAGTCACTATGCTCAGAGAATTTGCTGGGAAAACACAGACCAAAGCAAAACTTTCCTTAGTATTCCAGTACATTCAGACTTCAAGGAACTCCCCAAGCTATCCAGAAAAATGGAATTAAGGGGAGGTAACGGTTTTTGAATGGTGTTTTGTAATGCCACAGGGTACATATGATAATAATGAGAGAAACCACTAATTTTTAAAAGGTACTAGAGAAAAAGAAAAAACCCAGAGTATTTATTTAAATAATTCATCACCATCAAGCAGACTCTAACTGCCTATCTCAAGTACCTTAGAAGTGGCAAGAGTTATGCTTGAAATCAAAATTTAACTACCTGATCCCTACAGATGTCCCACATGCCTGTGAATCCTGTAGATCCTATGAGTTTTTACAGAATCTCAGGATTACCCTGAAGCCAGACCCCTTATCTTTTCTATCTCTCTGTCATGGTTCCATGATCTTTGTGAGAGCATGAGCAATCATGTGCAAGCAAGAATAATAGAACCATAGAATGGCTTAGGTTAGAAGTGACCTCAAAGATCATCTACTCTGACCCCCCTGCCATGGGCAAGGGTGCCTTCACAGGAAAGCAGCTCTAAGGTCCACCCCTGCAATCTTCTCCCCTCTTGAATCATCCAGAACTGCAGAATAAAAGTAAAATCTATCAGAAGACATTTACCTTGGCACACATGGAACAGTTTTTATCCACGTTTTATGATCTTTTAAGACCAGTTCTTAAAAAAAAAAAAAGGGGGGGTGATTGTGGGAGACGACAAGTGAAAGCATAAATCCAAGAGCTGATGATTAGGCAAACCTCTAGCACAAATCAATATGATGAGTAGGTCTTAAATATTTTTAAAAGTCATACCAAAAATGTCTCATATGGGCAAAGGGACAGAAATTCTAAACCTGGAATTTATCTCATTGTGCTTCAGATTCCTTATGTGGGTTAACAGGGTTTCTTTATCTTTGGAATTAGAATAATTTTAGAATGAAATTTTGAATAATGGTTTTATTGAGCTTTAATGTTTGCACAGTAATTACCCCTTTAAAAAACTATATAAGAGCAAAAGGGTGAAAATTCTTGAAGGTACAAAGAGATGGCTGGAGAAAAGTATGCTTTGATGCTTTACAAAATGTAGAGGAAAAGTGGTGAAAGATGTTCAGACATGCCAGAGAAGGAGGGGGTAAACAGAAGAAATGTATGGATGAAAAAAAGGAATCATTCATAACAGTTCCTCAATTCTCAAACACTAACAGAGAGAACAGTCTTCATACACTAGATCTTTTCAAAGCATAAAGAAGGAAGGAATGAGAGGAAAAAAAGAACAGAAAAAATGAGTAGATAAAACATGAAAATAAAATTGAGGCAGATGTGGAGAGAACGAGTATAAAAAAGTTAACTCAAGGTTAACTTCTACCAGTTTCCACTGTTTTTAAAGTACTTGGAATATACCTTACAAAGCTTTACCTTCAAGGACTCACAATATTCTGGGGCAGATCTTTATTATGTTACTTTCTTATTTGCAACTTCCATATTGCTCACTTTGGATTTTATGACTAAATCACCACCAGCATTTTTGCCAACAGGTTTAAATTAACTTTATCAAAAGATTGAAATGCTGAGCAGAAATAACTTGGAAGTATTATAATATAAAATAGGAAACATAATATTAAATAATTATATTATCAAATAAAATAAGGAGTTTTAACAGTGAAATTAAATAGAATGCAAGTGATTCAGATTAATTGTTCCTTTTCCAAATTTCACAAAATAATTACTCAGTATGAAACACTGACTTTTCATTTACTCTTTTTTTAATACAAGAAGATTCTTTGAGATTTATAATTTTAAAACTTCTTCTTAAATATGTCTGTATGAATACATGGCTCAAACCATCACACTCCTACACTATCATCTCTAATGGTCAATAACAATGAAAAACATTTCTCTTTCTTAATTACAGAACTCTCTTATATGCACAAGAGGAGATGGCATTTTACTTTTGAAAGAAATACACACACCTGCTAGGCTCTGGAGGTACTGACACCTGATGTGTTGAGGCTCACCTTTAGTTTCTGTGGTTTCATGAGGCAGTATTCTCAATACTGTGGTGTGTGCTGCTGTTTACCAGTAATTCTAATGAAGCTGACAGTAGTTAATTTGCAACATCCTTAAATCAGCCCTATGTCACCACATGCTGCCATGCCACCCCAACATTTTCGGACTACCCAGCAACTTTGTCTGGCAGTTCTTTACTCTGTGCTGCAAATTCTGTAACATGCTGACTGCCATAAAGCTAATTTAATCCTACTTTGTTATTTCCTTGATGTCATCTATTGTGTCCCTTTAGTCCTTAAACAACAGGAGAGAACTTGGATAGTGTCAGGGAAAAAAAACCCCACACCTAAGACATGGTATAATTTGTAAACAATAATATTGTTTTTTTTTTTCTCAAGTCAGCCTCTACTGCATCAGAAACAGAAAATGAATTCATCTATCTCCTAATCATGTCTGAACTTCATCTGCAAAAAAAGAGGGCATTCTTAACCCTTAAAGACAGTCTGAGGTGAGGAATGGGCACTCTACATTTCTCCCTCAGTTTTGTATCTCTTCTAAGTCATAGGATGGATGCATTATACATATAAAGCCTTCCCTTCAACTCATATAGTCTGAACAGTTTCGTCCTTGCCAGAGAGGAAGAATATATGGCATGACAAAGTGTGCGATAGAGATGATTTTTAATGGAATTTTTCATTGCTAAGGAAGTAATAATATAGCAACCTCACAGCACAATGTCGTCTTCTAGAGATGAACTGTCATTTCATTCATGTCATTCAAACAGGAAACTTTCCTTCCTTTCTCTATAAAGCCAAACATTCAGCGTTCTCGTCATTTGAGAACTGTAACATTTCCAAAGAGGCCTAAGACAACATTATTGCATGCCACAAATCAGTTTTGCAGGTTCAAATGATGAAATGCAAAATGTCAAACATACACTTTTTCCTGTCAAATTGATATTCTTCTACCATATATTTAATGTACAACGTAGATAACTTCCATCAACTTGCTATATTTCTTGAAGGTAAAAAGGCAGCTACTGTTAGGCATTTTTCAAAGGCAAAAGCAAGGAATTGTAGAACTATTTATTTCTGCAAATCCTCCTGGTTTAGACTTTAAAAAACAAGCCACTATACAACAGTGTCTACCTTCTACAGGGCTTACAATTGTATTGGTTTGGAAATAATTTTTCTACATTTCTGAACATTTTATCTGAGCAATCCTACTTCAGAAGAGCTCTTTTCTTTGCAAATTCAAAATCTCATGACATTCTTGATAGGATAGATAAGTTGTATTTTATAGAGCTGAAGCATTACAGGGATAAATAACTCGTGCCACCTAAGACTCCACCTCAAGGAGCAGCTTCACTGAGAATCTTTGCAATGAGATTTGCACTTAAGAGTGACCACAGAGTTACAACATAATGATTAAAAATAAGTTTATATATTGAAACTACTTATAGTGCTATCTTAAACAAGCCTTTGCTCCTAAATCTCCTTTATTTCATGTTCCACAAAGACCACTTGCTGAAACTCGTCTCTTGGTAGAAAAATATCATTTGTTGTTTTCTTCATTTTTGTCTTGGAGAATGTGGTAAGTACCTAAGAAAATATATTTTCCTTCTTTAACTTCCCTTAGAATACACATGGTAGATTCGTGCTTTATTTCTTTCTTAATTTCTGTTTTACATGGTGGTCTAAAAGCGTTTCACAGGTGTTTGCTGGAACTCATTAGACTATTTGGAACTCCTTCATGCTCTCTAAAAGGCAATTAAAATGTGTCTGCAAATTACCTCATGTGGTCTGAAGCACAGCTGCCTCTCATCCCCCTGTTACTACACCGTGTGTCCAAACAGAATAGAAAAGCTGCTTTGATACCTGCGGTTTACAAAGGCAAATCATGCCTTCGTAAGTTGCAAAAATCCTCTGCATGCTTCTTAAGTCTTCAGTGTAATTGCTTTTGCTGAGCCCTCCCCATTCCCCCCACTCAAAAAAAAAAAAAAAAAGTTGATAACAAGTCAACAGACACAACTAGTTTATTAAGTAGAAAATACAGGCAGTGGGAAGGCTCAAGTGAGTCAAAGGACAATGGCTGCATACTTGGAAACTCTCAGTCCCTGCAAGTAAAGCAGGTATGATTCGAAATGGATGAGATACGTGGGACAGTATGTCTATTTCTTGTTTCTGCTTCAAAAGGATGAGTAAAAAAACCCCACGTTATCCAAGCAGGTGTACTTACAGAGCTTAACATTCAGTTAAGAACTCAGTTTGAGTTTCTACTTCAGCTACTTTTTCAGAGATCATATTTACTAAAATAAAGACTTTTTTACTTCTCTCTATCCTCACTGAACTGCCCACTTAATTGGAAATTCTGCCTCAGTAAAGACTGAATGAAAGCATCTTAAACCTTTTTTCTTTCAGTTGTTTTGTCCAATCTATTTTACTTTTAAAATGAGCTATTTATGACACTGAACATTTATGTTTTCCCACTAGATGCTGATAAATTAAAATCCAACAGAGAGTTTAATCACTTGCATTACTGTGCATTTGTCAGTTCCCAGAGGTGCATGGTGTTAAGTGTAAAACAGAACGTTCAATTCCAACATTTTCTGGCCAGCTGCAGAGAGAAAAGGGCATGTCTGGCCTTTTTTATACTCTGGGGGTGACGCTAAATCCAGGAACAGACTCCAAGCTATAACCCCATCTCATATCTCCCTGCTGTTCCAAAATTACTACTATAAATGGCAGCAAGGTGGCCTTCAAATCCTTTAACCTTGCTTGTATCTTCAGCACCCATCACATCAGCTGCACTTTGAGCCCTAACGATTGCCCTGGCCCTTTCCAGCTATAGGTGGCCTCCCCAGCTCCAATATTTTCCTACTTTTTCTCAGCCACTCAGCTGTGATATCCATTTAAGCCTTTGTAGCCACAACGCTCCATTACATCCAGCTGCAAGACTACTGAACAGCACACCTGGATCCATTCCAAATTTCCATCTCTCTTGTTTCTCAGTTTACCCTCTCTCTTTCCTTTCAGTCTTCTCTTAGTCCTTAATACTCATTCCCTTCCTGTTGCTTTCTTCCAGTAAGTCATAAAAGATAAGTAAGTAATTACCATGCATTTTAAACAAAGCAATGTCTAGTATTTACAAATCAACATACTTTTGTTTAATGGGTATTTTTACATGAAATGTGTTGATTGGGGGCTCAGTTACACTGACTCCTGTGAATGTGGCAGCTGTGGGTCTGAAGGCTGCTCTAAATCTATTCTACTTTTTAAAGTGCAGTCACATACACAGTAACAATAAATGCAGTTCTTAGGTTAAATTGCAGCTCCTAACATGTAGAGAAGACTTGCAGATTACACCAAAGTCTATCTTTAGATAAGAATAAAGCAGAGCCTAGCATGTAACCTGCACTGCAACTACACAAAAGGGCAAAAATCTTTGGGTGTGATCCCACAAACTCTTATGTGATCCCACAATTCTACTAGACTCAGTAGGAATACTTAAACACAAAAAGCTCCCCAAATTTCTTGACCCTGAGCACACTTCCAAACAAATAGCATGTTTCTCAAAGTAGCTGATGGATAACCTTGCCTTTTACATGAATATAAAGTTACTAGTTTTGCCAGCCTTATGTTTAACAAAGTGATTGTTTTGGTTCCTGATCTCAGATCTGTTTCCAGTGATCAGAAAAAGAACTTATTATCATGTAACATTCAACTGTCAGATTTACACAGTGAAATCTTCAGTAAGCTAAATCAGGTACTTGTTTAAAAATTCGTAGAGATACAGTCTCCTAAACTCCTCCATCACCTTGTCTAGTCTATATCCATCTTGGCTCTTTACTAAATGTTCTGTTGTGGCTCTACCAACAGATACAGGATTTGCCTACATGATAATTTAGTATAAAGTGATTCTCAAAGCTTTGGGAGACGACGAGTGAAAGCTCTTTTAAATCATGAGTATCCTGAACCTTCCGCACCTCCCTCTGTGCTCAGCTGGAAGTACAGTCAGGCCCAGGCCTAGGCAGACAGACACACACTGCTAATTACATTAACTGAATGTATTTCTAATTTTGCAAATAAAAGTACACCTATGCTTAAATCAATGGAGGATGACACAGCAATTACACAATTCACAACTGCAGAAATGTTGGGGTATCATGTCATAAACTCTTATGTGACTTTCACCAGTGCTGATGCCAGTGTTAGCTCAGAATTTTCTTGCTTTGAATGCAGTTTAAGGTCCTACAGTTACACTAATTGGAATTTTTTAAATTTAGTGGTAGCACATGCTGTGCCTTACAACATTTAATATGACATACCTAGTGTTGCCAGTACTCAGGAACCTGGTACTTGCTATATCTGTGGCAAAGCCATGCAGAAGTTTTACTGAGTAAATCTTGAAGTTCTCTGCCTGTGACTCATTTAATTATCAACTTCGTTTGCAGAAGGATGATTCATGCAAATGTCTTGCAGGATTTATTTCTCAATAAAGCAAAATTTCCATTTACTTTAGAAATTAAAGATGAAAAAAAAAATGGATGAGATTCAGGAAAACAGTAGATTTCCATTCAAATTTATTTTGCTATGACTTTCAACACTGTCCTGGGCATAATGTTTTAGACTTGAAGGGAAGGTGTATAAGAAAAAAAAGTATTTTCAATTTTCATAACGAGTGAGGAAAAAAAAATCATTACTTCATTATACTCATTCCTGTTTAGTTACTACTTTAACTTTCCCTGCTTGGGGGTTTCAGTTTGCACTAGGCCTCACATCTTAATGGAGGTTTTCGGGAACTGCTCTCCTTTATGTGTTTGTGTAGTACCTGGAATAGTTGGAGGAACTGCAGCTCTTATGTACCACAAACTCCAGAGAGGCTGCTCATCCGCTTTCAATTATGTATTAAGTATGTGCTGAATCATGTTAAAAAGATCTTTTTTCTTCATGTTGAATTAAATAACATTTATTCCTCTTCATCCTACAGCTGTATCATTTTAATTTCACCAGAGACTGTTCCTCATATCTCACAGCTAATGTTACTAGCATGTTTTCTCTCACCTTCTCAAATTGACACCACTTTTCAAACTGATTGACATAACTTAAATAACCTTACTCAAGACAAATTTATAGTGGAAATACTGAAATAGTTACACATCACAATTCCAGGTTAAAAACCTTCAACCTGACTGCGTCTCCTTTGGGCTTCTTTTTTGTAATAAAAAGAGTATATAAAACAAATGTCTGCCACCAATTTTGTACTTCTACAAGCACTAACATTTTAACAGCAGAAATGTTAAATATGAAAGTAATAGATGAGCATTCCACTACAAGGCAATTTCACTAAATACCACAGGTATTAATCTTTCTGAATCTTAATTATATCCTTTTGACATATTGTCCTTATCTGACCTTTCCTTCAGAACTGCATGAATAGATGTGAGATAGGTAGGCAAACTCAGTTATGGTTGCCACCAGACATGCATCAGTTTAATGCAAAGAATAAATGGACATAAAGATGCAGCTCATATGCAGTGCAGGAAAGCCATTAAGCCCCAATTTTCCAAAAGCTATCATTTAAATTCTAGGATTTTCTATCAGCATCCCTTTCCTGGCTTTGGACACGCCACAGAGCATAAAGTTTTAATAAATTACCAGGAGTGTAGAACTATAAGATATTGCTGAAGAACTAAACTTTTTGAACTAGAACCATCCAAGCAACATTTAAAAGCAATTAGTACTGCCAGTCCTTAATCAAAGCAACTGAATTTCAGTTAATGGTAAGGGCTGGCAGTTCCAAGATTAAAAAAGTAACGATTCCACCATTAAGCCACACTTACACCAATCAATACTGGAAAGTACGCAGATTTCATTAGGTCAACCAAATAAGCAAAAGTGGGTAATATGGGCATAGGAGATTTAGGAACTCCTAAGAGTGAGAAATACAGAAATATATGGAACGATGATACGTAAGAGATCCCAGTGCTACTCTGACCTTCAGCTTTGGTGACAGCTGTCACACCCACATAGATGTTTAAGATATTCTTTCTTAGTATCACCCACTTTGATACTCAAATTGTTCTTCATGGCATGTAGAAATCTAGGGCAATATATTTTGTTTTGTTTTGTTTTACCCTGTTATGCAGTTTGAATCTCAAAGTGATGATCTGTATTATAAACTCTTATTTGGAAGAACCTGCTGCACTAAACTATATATATCTTGTATCAGTTTTATAGCAGTCCACATTCTCCACAAGTTCCCACCATGACCTGTACCTCTAGTGGCCTTTAATCAAAACAACGCAGCCTCTAAGATATTGTCTGAAGTACCTGAAAGCAGGATGGCACAATTAAGAAATGAAGAAAATTGTTACAACACTGCCATTAAAGCTGGAAGGTAAATAGGAATAGTTTCTTTAAACTAACCATCATTAGAAGTAAAGCATAGACACATTTTTGAGCCAAAATGCTTGCCAACTCAGTTGAAGGCTTATGGTTCATTTTTAAGAATGTTTTAACTTTGTAATTACCTTCTCAGCAATTTTTTTTAAGTGCATAGTATCAGGTGAACATAGTCATAAGATGAACTTTTAGCAATTTCGTTGCATAATTCTACTTGAGAAATACAGTATCAACTGACTAAAATAAAAATACTCTAGCTGAAAGATAAACATGTGTCCAGGAACACAGACTTCCTGTAGACTGAAGACTTTGTCCTCACTGTTTATTATTTATGTCTTTAGCTGGAAACTAACATAAAAACAAATTAAGAAAATGAATTTATGAAAATGAGCAACAACTTCTGAGGTTTTATTATAGAAATGTGATTACTTTTTTAATAACACCATAAACTGTCATATTTTTTCTTCAACAAAGATAAATATGATTATTTATCTGAGACAAATCCATACATGTCTTTCAGAGCCTTTCAATAATCCCTGTTTCCTGAGTAGCAGCTAATTGAATGAATATTTGGTAAATATTTACCCTGCATAGCTGCACCAACTTTTATTTTCAATTTTCCATTTAAATTTCTATTGCATTAAGAATTACCATTTTTCTGTTATCTTTTTTAATTCAAAAGGTTAAATAACTATCAACCCTGACTAAGTGGCAGGATATGTTTCTCTGAAATTTGTGATAGTTCAACTGGGGCTCTTCCACTTCCTTATATTCTGTATTTCTTTTCATATTTAAAGTGATTTCCATAGTTTTTATTGATGCATACAAGGGAATTAAGGAGAGAATGCCAAAGCTCTGCCTGTTTGCAAATCCTAAATAGCTTTAATAAGAGAAAATAAAATGGTATCCCTACTGTCACTGAACTATTAATTAAAGGGCAGTTTTTTTTCAGAAAGAAAACTGTTGGATTCCATAGAATTAGTGCATATGGAGATCCAGCCTTTTTTTTCTTGGAAAGCGTGTGCTCGGATTCCTAATCATGCACTTCCAAGAATGAGGCTTACTCTCAACATTTCCAGTGTCCAAAACTGAACTTTCAAATCTCTGAGAAAAGTGAGAAATAAAGAGGAATATCTATGGGAATTACAGGGGGAAAGCACATTAAAGGACAGTCTACTTTCTTTAACTTTGATTAAGGTGCTAGCAAAAAGTATGTTTGTGAAAACGTCTGCTGTGCTGTTAGCACCAAATGCATGCATATGTAATTATAAATGTCATTATGTTAATGACTCTAATTAGTTTAATGTGAATTATGCCTGTACAATTTGGGTTTTATTGATTGTGAAGGTAAGAGAAGATTTTCATAACTGATATAGAGCAATAGTTTCTATTGCTCAACGGATTAACTCTCTCATACATTATTTGTGTCTCACCCAGAAGTATTGTACCTAGTAGATTAGGACTTCAAATACTGCTAGGATACAAAAGCTTTTTACAGTAAAACCCAAGTCTCTAGTAATTATTATCCAAGTCTTTCAATGATTTTTTGATGTTTGGGTTCAGTTTTCAGCAAGAAGATTAAAAAAGAGTGAGAAAAAAATGCCAAAAAAAGTATTTTCAGTTGATACAGGAGTCTTCAATGTCTCATCTATTGATTTTCTTCAGATCTTTAAATTCACAGTGTGACTTATATTCCATGAAATAGGGTCACTGACATCTGAAAACGTACTACAAAAAAATATACACTTTATATCCCGTGGACTGAAACGCATAATTGTGTAATGAAAAGGTTATCCAGTGTGTTAAATCCATCACTTACAGAAATTTTTTCTTGATTCTAAGTGAACAGATTTTGTTGCATTTTAAGAGAGGAAAAACTTCATGGTGACTGAAAAAGACTGTGAGTACTGTACTGTTTGACTGTGAGCTTCAAGTGTCTTTCTTCTATTTTTTTTTTTCAAATATAAGGTTTTATATACAGTGATATCTCTGAACTGACCACGACTGAAACACACTCTCTGGCCTGAAAATTCCTGTTCCTTGTACTATTGCCTTTCCCATTTCCAACATTTATCAAAATCTTCTGTAGGAATTGCCAAAGTATCTTACGCAGCACAGATAAATTTAATTGTTTCATGAAAGATGGCAAATTTTGGTACTTCACTGTGAGTATAATGTGATTCCTAAAGGAATAAAATGATGGAATGTGGCGTTTATGCTCCTGTTCACACCTTGAATGAAACTCCCAGGAGAAGACAATAGACACTCCAAAAATAAGAGAAATGTAGATATCCAAATCTCTCACTAACAGCCTTCTGAACATCCTGAGTTTTAAGTCAGTCAGTATGAAAAGACAGAGTTCTAGGGTATGATTTCAATGACATACCTATCACTTCCATCATAGTTTAACACAGATTTTGCTCAGCTTTGGAGGACTATTTAAAATATAATTGGGATGTAAAAGCTTGAAGAGGGAATATCTAGACTGGAGATTAGGAAGAAATTCTTTACAGTGAAGATGATGAGACACTGGCAGAGGTTGCCCAGAAGGTCATGGATTCCCCCTCTGTCAGAGCGATCTTGAGCAACTTGGTTTAGTGGAAGGTGTCCCTGCCCATGGCAGGAATGTAGGAAGTAGGTGAGCTTCAAGGTCCTTTCCAACCCAAACCGTTCTATGAATCTATGAAAAGTCACCATACCTAACAAGAGGATAACCTGGATTTTTCCTTAAAATATTCAGGCTGAGCCAATATTTCCTTCTCACTTCTGGAGGCCTCATGAGGGATGCACTGTCCCTGCATATCTCAGGGGTACCAAACAGTGAAACTACCTGAAATAGTCACCACTATAAAGCATAATGAGGCAAAACACAAATAAACATGGAAAAAAAAAAACAGAACACCACACTCCCCTTCCAAATACCTCTCTACAAGACGCCAACCTTTCTAGACCTCTATGATCATCATGAAGCCCATACATCTAAGAAATCACGTTCTAGATTGCCTGAATCCTGGAATTCATTCTCTACTTACTTCAAAATTCAACTTTCTCCCTTAAGAAGACATACTACTTTAGAAGCTGTTTGGTTTGGTGGGCCGTGGAGATAAAATATAGTAGTAAAGCAGCTAACATGACCATGCAGTACCAGCTTTAACATAGATTGTTGTTACTGATACACAGCTTTTGACTGAGGGATTTTTTCATTTTGTCATATGCTTGTAAAGCTCTGACTTAAGAAAAAGGAATGAGACTGCTTTTCGCAAGGGCAAACCTCATAGGGACCATTCACATTTGAAGGACTTACAGAAGCCACAACAAAGTAAAGTGTAACAAACCTTAATTCAAGAGAACAATTTATACGGGGTTCATAGCAATAATTGTTGTGCTCCCTGTGCACTGCAAGATGGATGCTTCTGTAAATGGATGTGCTGGAAGGAAGTATGCTGGAAGGAAGTATGCCCAGCCAGCTCTGAATACCTCAAAAAGAAACACTCCCCTAATTCTGCTCTTGTTCATAAGCAATTAGATTTTTCTATCTGCAGGCAGGTGAGCTTTAAGTGAAGTTATAAGCAGGTACAAAGAAGTCAAGGAATGACTGTTCTTATTGATAGGACAGTGGGAACTGTCCTCTACTAATTTTGGGTAACAATACATTGCATTATTTATAGTGCTTAGATTATCATGAGTAGAAAAGCACAGCAGGAATTTATTAAAAATGGATTTATCAGTGAATAAGAATTCATGATGTTTAAGGAAAAAGCAATCAGGGCACTTTGAGTAACAGCTTTAAGTGGATGATTAGCTAAGGGGATTCAACACTTAATAGCCAAAATAAATTACTATAATTATTTTATTACCTATGCGAACTGATTTCATTGTTTTTATTGAAATAACAGTTCCCTAAAGAATAGAATATTGCTTCAAAGAATCCCAGCTGCAAGCTTCTGTATTCTCTTGTGGAAATCAAAAACAACAACAAAAATAGATGTCATTAATAATATTCTTAATAGCTATGCTATAGCAACTTAGAAATACTTTCCAGATTTGTCCATACACCTGGATTTGAATATGAAGTTTTCTAGTCACTAGGCAGGGGGGAGGGGGAGTTCGGTGGAATTAAATAAATCTGTAAAGCACTCAATAAACATGAATATTTATGAAGAACAATGGAATGTTTTAAATAGATTGTTAATAAATGTGTGATTGAGGAGCCTGAAATTTTTTTTATGTGACCTTAAAAGAATTAGTGATAACTCTGTATATTTCTGCTTTTGCTTTTACTGTGGAGTGTTAAAATTATATACTTCATGCCAGAATGATTTTTAAAGCAACTTACTGAAACATATAAGGAATTTTTATGGAGTTCATGTACATAGCTTTGAAGATCCTGCCCAGCTCTAACTTAGAGCTAATTTATATTTCTATCAATCTGTATTGCTGTTCAAGACCTGCTGCATCCTCTTTTGTTCCTACTTTTCCCCTTATGCAGGCTCCCATTTCACATCCCACTACAATTCAGAACATACTAGAAAAACTCCAGCTATCTGCTAGGAACTACAGATCGGACTTATTTTCATCATCTCCTTTTGCACCCTCAAAACCCAGTACCAGTATACAAGGAAGAGTAGTGATGGCTTCATTTGCAGAGCATTTTACTGATTTGCACCAAGTCTGCTAGAATTAGACACTCATGAAATGTGCCCCTTGCCTTTCTCTAGCGGTTAACCAGCTAAAGCTGTGACACCGTACAGCTCCGTTATACCAAGGACAAGAGAGCTGAAGTTCGCCATGCTACACCAAACACAGCCAAATAATTCTGGGACTGAATCCAGTAGTAAAAACGCACATTCTAAGGACACTGATCATCAGGAGATTTTGATTGACCAGTCTATGTCCCCTGCTTAACAAATGCCTAATTCTCCTGCACAGCTGGGGAAACTAATTATCATTCTAATTTTGGGGGCTGTTTTTTCTTATTCCGTATAATATAATGTGCTAGTACCATGGACAGAATTGGTTATGGAGATTTTACCATTTGTTACTTTGGAGCTTGAACCAAATTTTGATCATTACAGATGTTATCCCAAACAAAGCAAACAACTACCTGTGGCACAGCTCATCATCACTTTGTCACAAGAGCCAGAACTTCAAATCAAAACTAGAAATTAAGACTCAAAGAGACACAGAATCATAGAATCATTTTGACTGCAAAAGTCCTTTAAGATCATTGAGTCCAAATATTCTCAAAGTTAATATTTGGACATCTAACACTGATAAGAATAATATCCTCATAGGGTCTTGAAAAAATACTATTTGCATTAGTAGCCATGTTGTAAGTGTGCATGGAAGAGCATGAAGAGAAGTGATTAAATGCTGTTTGTTATTTGAAACGATTTTTTCACTGACTTCAGACTACTAAAATCATATTTTGATGCCTCAGTGGTGCGAATGCTGGGGTTTAATTTACTTAATTTTCTGTTATAAACTTTAAAGTATCTCTACTGATTATATAGCATATCTACTTCTACTAGTGGTTCTGGAAACTTCATGGTATCACCATGATGACACACAAGAATGAGGAGCATCAATGTTCAAACTCTGGTGCTTTATTTTCAGTAATCTAACACTTTGAATAGACATGGGGAAAGCTGGCTGGTTTTGAGACCTCCAGTTTTTTCCCAGCAAACAGTTTGAGGTCTCACAGCTGTTCTCTCATGTTACTGTTTCTTACATTTTAATTCTTGGATTTGGAACTGCTCTTCCTCAGGACTGGAATTCAATCTCTTTGATTGTATTTATCAGTCAATAAAATATTCTGTAATCGAGTTAACAGCTAATTCAATGTCGATATAAACACTCTTAACTCCACTTCATCTGTTTAGGACAAAACTAACCTTAGGTTAGTTAGCTTCAAATTATTTGAAGCTGATTTTGTGTGTAAGTTTAAAACTAACCTAGGTTAGTTTTTATCTTTCACACAAAATCAGCTTCAAATAATTTTTTTCAGTCATCAATAATGCTAATAATTCTATTTAATAATATTTATTTTTGTGTTTCCATTACCACTGCTGATTCCCAAGACTGTTCAGTTGCACCTGGACTACAGAAGCAACTTCTGTCCTAATTACAGTGTCCTCCTCTTCCCAGCGAGAGGCACAGGAAAGTAAACAATGATTCTGTGACATCAAACTCACTTATGCAGTAATGGACTGTGATGGTACAAATATTTGATTGTGGTAACCTGTAATGAATCACAGCCAGGGAAGTATAATGAGAACAGAAACGTTTTTTTCTTATGCAAACATCTTTGTAATTAGCTGCAATGGAAAAAGGCATGCTGCAGCAAACATGATGCCTTTTTGGTTTAAAGGAACTTTGTAAATTAAAATCGGTCTGGAACAGCATGTGATCAGTAACACAGTGGACATTTGCCTGGCTGTAACTAAAACCTTTACCAAAAATTAATATCCAAGAGGACAGCGGATTGAAAATATTTGTTATCTAAACCAGTGTGTAATGGTTGTAATATAAATTATTTAGCTTAGACATTTGAAGCCTGGAGGTAAAGACTGTCTCATAATCTGACATAAATCAGTCAAATCCCAAGAACATTAAAGGGAGATTTATGCCAGATGAAGATCTACCTCCGTGTACTAAATCAGCCTTTGTACCGAGTGACCTCAGAGTAGTAACAAACTCACAGAATGAGAGAAACTAGCCCCGGTTAAAAAGAAACAAACCAAGAACAATGCAGGCACATTCAAAAGCTGTTTAACAGCTTTCACAAGAAAGAGGCAGCAGGGAGCGTCTTGTCTCTATTGCCATTCATCTTGCAGTAACTAGCACTCAAACACCGTAAAACACGAAGGCAACCAAGTCCATCTACTTATAGTTACTCTTTAGTGCTCTGGGTGATTGCCTGAAGGACATCTCCCACTGTAAGCTTGGGTCTGCCCTTCCCAGTGGTCTTGCTTTGCTTTAATGTTAGTCACATACTTGTTGTATGAAGAACAGAAGTACACAGGGGAAAGCTTCACATCAAGTTTCTAGCAAACACTGTTTATGATAATCAAACAGTCTCTGGTTCAAGGTCCTGAGAAATTGCAGTCTTGATTTTTACACAGATCTGCAAACTCAGAGGAAATACAGGTATTCTTTATACAAACATTTGCCTAACGTATTTTTAAATCCAGTCAGAAACATCCCTTTCCATTATTTCTATCAGTTTTACATCTACTTATACTCAGCAACTGAAAGGTATGCATAAAGAAAAATTCACACCATGAAGCCAGCTGGGACATAAATTACACCAATTATGAATTGGTCAAAAAAGGAGAGAGGTGAAGTATGAAGAAAGGGAGTAAAATAAAGATTAACTAAATAAACCAAACAAATAGTTAAGAACCTCTCTAACATTTTTCTCTAACTGATTTTACATTCACCAAAGAGCCTGTGTCAAACTATTTACCTTTACATGCTGTTTTCAAAGACATGCTCCCATCCAGGTTTGAGTTGTTTAGATCACTGCTGCCTTTAGATATAGCACACACCTCTGGGAATTACAATAACAATATTGCCATACTTCAAATTTCATGTGATATCAACAGGACTAACATTTGTCTCTAAAAGAAAATATTTTCTACTAGAGAAATAGAGATAAAAAGCAGAATGTTAAATCCAGAAATTGGGAACACTGCTGTCTACAAGCATAACACTAAAGATCCTACAGTAGTAGTGCTTTCTGTATTTCTATAAGTTAATGGTGGTTTAAAAACACAAGAAAGAAAAGCAGAAAGGAAATATGAAGATGCCTAAAGTTTTCTCTGAAATGGAAAAAAAAGTTTCCCACCTAAGAATAAAAATGAATGTACACAGAGAGATGCATGTTACACATATAAAAGTACACGCTGCTTCTCTAAGACAGCTCATGTGCTAACTGGTCCAGAGCTGCCCAGGACCTTCAGAAGGAAAGAAGAAAGGAATTGGGATTTTGGAAGGAGTGCTGAAAGAGGAGTAAAGGGAAAAAAGGGAAAACAGGAAAAAGGAGAGATATTCATATCAGACTCACAACTGTGATTGGAATATCATTTATGGCTGCTGTCTAGTTACAACGCCCTCCCACTTCTTAGCTCAGAAAAACAAATTCAATGAGGGAATACCCTGCATTCATTGTGTAATTATAAACCTCACATACCTTGGAAGTGGAGTACAGCTCCAAAATGTGTGTGACTAAAAACATTACTGTAAGATTATGGTCTGGAACAACAAAACAATTTTCTATTGTAGTTAGGAGACTATTGTAACAGGAAAACATGGCAATATAAACTCCTATCTTTATCTTGACTTTGTATAAAAAAAAAAAGTATCATTGGAAAAATTGTAGGATTTGAGTAATTTATAAAAAAAAAATAAAAGTAAGTCAAAAGCTGGAAGAGGAAGGCCAAGAACTTGCTCATGAATTGGCAGGCTACCAAAAGCACCTCTGTTAGGGAATATGCAACTTTAATCTTTATTATGGAATGGTCACAAATGAACTGTTTCAGAATGCCATCTGTTCTCACTGAAGCACTGGATAAGCAGGCTGCATGCTTCAGTCTGTCCTTCACCTTGCATTTTCAGCAAAGCTCCCATTTTGGAAAGGGAGGGTCTCGTTCAATGGAATGCTGCTGTAGCACCAAATTTATAATTTGTTTTTCTACTATTGTTGCAGTATCTGTATTTTGACTTTCCATATTTCTCTGAGGTAAGCTCCAGATAAAGTACTCATGGAATGAGATAATTTACTTGATTTCTACTTTCCCTTTGCATAAAACTAAATGTTGTCACTGACTGTATTGTCCAGACAAGCTCTTATCATACAGATGTCCCTCCCAGCAATCCTTCTGATATTTCACATTGTTTAGATATCTGCATCTACACAGCATGTGTAAGAGCAGATCTCAATTTACTGTTAATTCCAGATGTTAATGTAGAAAGTGTGATAAGGTACTTATTGGCACAAATGGAATGCAAAAGGATTTGACTTGATTTCAGCACTACCCATTTTTGTGCACAGGGCACTTTACTGCACAGCTGGCTAAACCACTGCAAAGCCACATTAGCCCATAAGCAATTAATTGCTGATCCTGTTTCACATCTGGCTAAAATGCAATACTGCAACTGAACATGCACATGGGGTGTTAGCACTTCCACAAGGGGACCAACAGAAGAAAAAGGAACAAATATTTTTGACTGATACAGAGATTAAGAAAGTCTTTGAGTGATTAAAATACTGGAGAAAGGGGAAAATATTTATCAGCAAAGTCAAACATAACAAAGACACTAAAAAATTAAGAGGATGTAAAGGTGAGCATGCCTTGGCTAATGTGATTTTCTCCCCTGAACACAACTAGTGGATGCATGGTATGGATACACCATGATGGGGTCTGAGTACAGAGGTGGTCTGAACTTCATAAAGACAGAAAGAGGCCTCTTAAAATCAGTCTCTGGATAAATACAGTTTAACTGCTTGTCTTGCAAGTCCTAGTCAACAGCTTTTTCAAGGATTTAGCTTCAAATTTTATAAATAAATACATTTATCTCAGTCTGTAGTAAGAACAGAAAATGAGACCTAATGCTACCCAACCAGTAATCCTTAAATACTGGGTACCTAAACACTTCAAAAAAGTATTTGGGGAAACTCAGCATTACCAAAATATTTAGAGAGGAATAAGATGCTCTTCCCATGTAGCTCCACAAGCTACAATGTAGGTGGGAATACAGGAGATTCGGGAAGAAGCATTTTCTGAGAACCACTGTTAAATCTGCAAGACCCCCAGACATGAGGAGTCACTAACCCAAAGCCCTTTTGTGAGGAGCCTGGGAAGCTCAGTTCATGTTCCATTTTCACTCCTTTCACTGCAAGCACTGTAGTTGAATGTAGTCTTGCCAACTTAGATCCACACAAATGCGAAGAAAGCTATGATTCTGGAGAATGATACCAGTGTGCAAATCCAGTAGTTGATAAATCCTCTTACCTAGCATAAGAAACTAGATCTGGCTATGCAAACTATTAAGCAGCTTCCTGAGAAACTGTCATATTGGAGGGAGGAGAAGGAAGAAAAACCTGAAAATACATGTTTTGGGGCTTAAAGGTACTTTGCATCTAATTTTCAATGTCTGAAGAATGACGAACACAAAATTATTAGTTCTAAAAAGCTTGACCTAAAAAGGTCAAGTATCGTACTAGGGCATTCCTGGCACAGACAGGAAGCACAGCCTTATGGGTAGAAGTTTTATTTAAAAATCATAACCATATGATTTTATTTAAAGTTAGTTTTTATTTAAATTTATTATTAATTTAATAAAGTTAATTCATTAAAGTTTTTATTTAAAAATCATGATCATATGAAGAAATAGAGACTGAGTTTTGCTCCCTTTGAAATGAATGTGTTTGTTTCTTTGAGTAACAAGATTATATTTTGCCATAAAAAAAAATCCTAACAATTTTGCACAAATCATGTACTTGACAAAATGAATAAACATGAACATTCCCTGTTATGTTTCCTGTTTTGCAACTCCACTGAAGATTCAGGGATTGGTACCTATCAGCAGACAGAAATAATTTTTTCCTGTTCTCTCCCCTTCTCCTACTCCTGCCAACTTCCCCCCAAATCAACATCACAGTAAAAGAAATTGGAAATCATTTCAGCAATGGATTATTGATCCAGTTGATAAGCAAAATTACAGCTGTGATGGTTTGAAACCGTCTTTTTAATTTTTCCTTGCAAAGTTCAGAACAGAGAAAGTGAAAGAATGTAAATAAGTCACTATTGGGTGTAAGAAAGCAAAATAACGATTGTTCTAAACACTTCCATTGGATAGATAGAAATGTTTAAGAACTATTACCCAAAACAAAGTGGGCACTCTGCACATTCTGCGTTCAGCAGTGGGGGCAGTTGCTGGGTTGTCTGGTTGCTGTTTCTTCTTCTCTTCTGGCTGAAGATAACACACTGACCTTGGCAGCTAAGTTAACAACTTTCTGCTTAACTAACTCTGCTTCTCTGTCCAGGGGGGTCTGGGGGGGAAGCTCCTGGGAGAGGGAGGCCCCTTTGGGAGGGTCCCCTTGGGGGGAAGCAAAGGGAGATCGATTGTGCTTTTTCTGTTGATTGTATATATTTGTGAATGTTGTGAATTTTGTATATTTGTACATATTCATTGCATTTCATTGTAGATTTTAGACTCTGCTTGTAAATACAGCTTTTCATTTGCTTCCAGACTGGGCTAGCCTGGTTATTGTTGGTGGGGGGAGAATTTCAGCTCACACAGACACACTTTTTATTTTTGGCGCTCCAACTCGGGGCTCGATTGCTTGTTTGATTTATTTCTGCTCAGATTAGGAAGCAAAATGAAGCTGTTTTGGATTCTGAGTCATTCTATTTCATCTATTATCGGTGCAATTGTCTACAGATGGGCCATTTCTTGCATGATAGACAAGATTGTGAGATATGTGGCATATAAGTCATTTCTTTGGGTTAAGAACAAGTTACTGAATGTTGGTGAATTCTGTTGTGGTCTTATTGGGCTAAGAAGCTATGGTAACTCAACTATGGATGCGCTAGCAGACACATATGAGTTTGTTACTCCTCTTACAACTACAGAGAGTCTTTGGAACCAGTGGTACCCTAGATATCTTGTGCTTGCCTTAATTTTTTTGCTTCTTGGAATAATCATATGGCTACTGATAGCACTGTGTCAGGAAAGATATAAGGCTACTTGCTCTTCCAACTCTGCTGTGAATGTGAAAACCAAGCCAGTAAATTTGGTGGCCACTGTAACCAGAAAGCGTAAAGGAGCTGCAGGAGGAGATGCAGATGCTGCAGGAGATGGTGCAGATGGAGATGAGGGTCCTTCTACTCAGGGTCCCTCTGTTAAGAAAGATCCTTCTGATGAGGAAGAGAGGGTTAGCCTTAAAACTCTGGTAGACCTCTTGAGACCCCACATGAATGATGGAGATGTAGGTCAGGATGTAGACCCTAGTAGATTAGCAACTGCTGGTAGTGCCTCTGAACTCAAAGAAATTCAACGGAGGATTAAAATAGGATTATGGGGACAGTGACCTCAGGAGGATGATGATGATGATGAGGATGACATACAGTCAGCTAATGCACCCAGACAGGAAATTAGACATGTGAGGAAGGATTACATCAGAGAAGATAATGAGCCAGTCCTGTCTTGGCTAGCCAGGTGTTTTGATATGGGAGCCCCAGCATTGGTGGTAGGTGACAAGTCAGCCTCTCAGTTGGGGATGCTCTCAAAGGATACAGGCATAGACAGGCATCTAGGCAAGTGCATTGGTAAAGTTTCTCTGTGGGCACGCCTCCTACTGGCAGTCTCGCTGAGGTACCCCAGCAGAGATGATTTACCATGGAACCCTAAGCCTTGGACCACAATAGCTGAGGGAATCAAGCGTCTGAGAGAGTTTGCTGTGAGAGAAGTAATGTATGGAGATCATAAGACCCTGAATCCTGATGAAATTCCTGTTGGAACAGGCCTTGCCAAAAAGCTCATTAAGCTTGCTCCTCCTAATTATGCTACTATTCTGGCAAGCAGGATTGTGGCAAGAAATTATGGTGGAGTGCCTCCTACTGTTGGCCATTTCACTGACCAAATGAGGCAATTGGAGGATAGTCTTGCACGTACTTCTTTGGTTTCAGCCATTGAAACTCTGTCTGGAAAGATGGAGAATTGCATGAAAGAGCTGAAGGAGGAACTTAAAACCTCCATATCCAACTTGATGAAGGGGGATGATTCTAATTCCTCTTCCTCCAGATGGATACAAGTTTCAGCTGTTAGGAACAGACGTGCTCCAAGAAGGCCATTCCAGAATAGGTCAAACCAAAACAGACAGCAGAGGCAATCACGTGGCAGTATCTGGATAACTCTGCGTGATCAGTTTGGTGAGAACATGAACAGATGGGATGGTCAACCAACTTCTGATCTTTTCAAGAGGTTACGGGAGCTGCAGAGGGGCAGATCCCGAGGTAGCAATACCAGGAGGGTAGCTGTCGCTTCCTCAGTTTCCCAGAACAACTCTGATAGCTCCAACAGTGATCCTAATTCTGGTGCTGGACGTTGTGCCAGCTGTACATGTGGAGGTAATCCCCACCATTAGGGGTGCCCTGCCTTCCGCCAGGGGGAGGTAAGGGATAATGGAGATAACAGAATCTATTGGGATGTGTACATCCAGTGGCCTGGCACTTCAAAATTTCAGAAGTACAGGCCTTGGTTGACACAGGAGCTCAGTGCACCATAATACCATCAAATTATCAAGGGGGAGAATCTATAACTATTCAGGGAGTCACTGGTGGATCTCAAGAGTTGTTTAAGATAGAGGTTGACATAAGTTTAACTGAGAAGCAATGGAAGAAACATACTATTGTAACAGGTCCTAATGCACCTTGTATTTTGGGAATTGACTTTCTGAGAGAAGGGCGTTTTAAAGACCCTAAGGGTTACAAATGGGCTTTTGGAATAGCAACTGTAGAAATTGATGGAGGAAAATTGAAGTTGCCCATTAGACCTGAGCTTTCAGATGAATCTGCAGTTGTGGGACAACATGAGATAGAGGATGTAAAGCTGCCAGTTGCTTCTCAAACTGTGCATCACAGACAATACAGAACCAACCGTGACTCTTTGGTGCCCATTCAAAACTTGGTTCGTCAGTTGGAGAGTCAGAAGGTCATCAGCAAAACTCATTCACCTTTCAACAGTCCAATCTGGCCTGTGCGAAAGCAGAATGGAGAGTGGCGTCTGACAGTTGATTTCCGTGCCTTGAATGAAGTAACTCCACCCATGAGTGCAGCTGTACCAGACATGATGGAACTCCAATATGAGCTGGAATCCAAGCAGGCCAAATGGTATGCTACCATAGACATTGCTAATGCTTTCTTCTCTATTCCCATAGCAGAGGAATGCAGGCCTCAGTTTGCTTTCACCTGGAGAGGCATTCAGTACACATTCAATCGTTTGCCCCAGGGGTGGATTCACAGTTCAACCATCTGCCATGCAGTGATCCATGATGCTTTGGAGAAAGGTGGAGCTCCAGAACACATTCAGTTCATCGATGACATCATCGTCTGGGGTGAGACTGCTGAAGAAGTCTTCGAGAAAGGTAATAAAATCATTGACATTCTCTTGCAAGCTGGTTTCGCTATCAAGCGAGACAAGGTGAAAGGACCTGCCAGGGAAATCCAGTTTCTGGGAGTGCGGTGGCAAGATGGTCGCCGTCACATCCCAATGGATGTGATAAACAGAGTCTCCACCATGGCAAATCCCATCAACAAGAAAGAAACTCTGCGTTTCTTAGGCATAGTGGGATTTTGGAGACTGCACATTCCTGGATACAGTCAGATTGTGAAACCTCTCTATGATGTGACTCGAAAGAGAAACAGTTTCCAATGGGGTCCTGAGCAACAAGCAGCCTTTGACCAGATCAAGCGAGAGGTAGTCCAAGCGATGGGTCTGGGACCTGTCCGAACTGGTCCAGACATTAAGAACATTCTGTACACGGCCGCGAGTGACAATGGTCCAACCTGGTGCTTATGGCAAAGAGCTCCAGGGGAGACACGAGGACGTCCTCTTGGTTTCTGGGGTCGTGGCTACAGAGGCTCAGAGGCAAACTACACTCCAACAGAGAAAGAGATTTTAGCTGCTTATGAAGGAGTGAAAGCTGCTTCTGAAGTGATCGGAACTGAGTCACAACTTCTTCTAGCTCCTAGATTGCCAGTTCTGAATTGGATGTTCAAAGGCAAAGGTTCTTCACCACATCATGCAACAGATGCTACCTGGTCTAAGTGGATGGCTCTAATAACACAGAGAGCTCGAATGGGAAATCTCGAAAGGCCTGGTTTGGTGGAGGTGATCACAAACTGGCCAGAAGGCACAAGCTGTGCTAAGCCTCCAGAGGAGAGAGTAGCTCGTGCAGAGGAAGCTCCTCCTTACAGTGATCTGTCTGATGATGAAAAGAGATATGCTTTGTTCACAGACGGTTCCTGTCGTCTTGTTGGGAACAAGCGGAGATGGAAATCTGCAGTGTGGAGTCCAACGCGCAGAGTTGCAGAAGCGAGAGATGGAGAAGGAGAATCCAGTCAATTCGCAGAGGTAAAAGCTGTCCAGCTAGCTCTTAACGTAGCTGAACGTGAGAGATGGCCAAAGCTTTATCTCTACACCGACTCGTGGATGGTAGCCAATGCCTTGTGGGGTTGGCTGAAAGACTGGAAAAAGAATGGCTGGCAGAGGAAAGGAAAGCCAATCTGGGCTGCAGATCTGTGGCAAGACATTGCTGCTCGTATTGAGAGAATCCCAGTGAAAGTGAGACAGATCGATGCTCACATTCCTAAGAGCAAAGCTACTGAGGAACAACAACACAACCATCAGGCAGATCTAGCTGCAAGAGTTTCCCAGGTGGACACAAACTCTGATCCTGATCTTGACTGGAAACACCGAGGTGAGCTGTTCTTAGCTCGGTGGGCCCATGACTCGTCAGGACATCAAGGCAGAGATGCAACCTACCGATGGGCTCGTGACAGATCCATTGACATTTCCATGGATGCTATCACACAAGTCATCCATGACTGTGACATTTGTGCTGCTATTAAGCAGGCAAAGCGGATCAAGCCCTTGTGGTACGGTGACCGATGGTCCAAGTACAAGTATGGTGAAGCCTGGCAGATTGACTACATCACTCTACCTCGTTCTCCATCTGGTAAGCAGTATGTGCTGACTATGGTAGAGGCAAGCACTGGATGGCTGGAAACTTATCCACTTCCTCATGCAACTGCACGTAACACCATTCTTGGCCTGGAAAGACAAATCCTGTGGAGACATGGAACTCCAGAGAGGATTGAGTCAGACAACGGAACTCATTTCAAGAACAATCTTGTAAAAAACTGGGCCAAAGAGCATGGCATCGAGTGGATATTCCACATTCCCTACTATGCATCAGCTGCAGGGAAGATCGAACGCTACAACGGTTTGCTGAAAACCACTCTCAAAGCCATGGGGGGTGGATCTTTGAAAAACTGGGAGAAACATTTAGCACAAGCAACCTGGTTGGTGAATAGTAGAGGTTCAGTGAATCGAGCTGGACCTGCCCAATCAGATTTGTTGCGAAAGGAAGAAGGTGATAGAGTTCCTGTTATCAGAGAAAAGAATCTGTTAGGCAAAACTGTTTGGGTATTTTCTCCTTCAGGAGAGGCCAAACCTGTCCGAGGGGTGGTTTCTGCTGAAGGTCCTGGTCACACCTATTGGGTGATGCAAGAAAATGGTGAATTTCAGTGCATTCCACAAAGAAATCTAACTTTGGCTGAGAGAGGTTAAATTCAGAGTGTTGCGCAGATACAGCATCGCGCCCAAGAGGAGAGTTCATGAGATCTACGGTGCACGAACCCTGAGAGCCCTGAGTCACCTGAGAGTCCCTGTTCCTTCCTTCGCTCCATCTGCGAGGAAACAAGCTGTTTGCTGTTTTTCCTGTGATTTGACTCTTTTGAATCATCTACATCTGAGATAGCCGGAATGGACTATGGTCTTTATTCACCTATTGTTGTAGATATTATTTTAGATTAGATAAATGATAGTAGCAGCCAATGGAATTGTTTAGAAGGGGTGGACTGTGATGGTTTGAAACTGTCTTTTTAATTTTTCCTTGCAAAGTTCAGAACAGAGAAAGTGAAAGAATGTAAATAAGTCACTATTGGGTGTAAGAAAGCAAAATAACGATTGTTCTAAACACTTCCATTGGATAGATAGAAATGTTTAAGAACTATTACCCAAAACAAAGTAGGCATTCTGCACATTCTGCGTTCGGCAGTGGGGGCAGTTGCTGGGCTGTCTGGCTGCTGTTTCTTCTTCTCTTCTGGCTGAAGATAACACACTGACCTTGGCAGCTAAGTTAACAACTTTCTGCTTAACTAACTCTGCTTCTCTGTCCAGGGGGGTCTGGGGGGGAAGCTCCTGGGAGAGGGAGGCCCCTTTGGGAGGGTCCCCTTGGGGGGAAGCAAAGGGAGATCGATTGTGCTTTTTCTGTTGATTGTATATATTTGTGAATGTTGTGAATTTTGTATATTTGTACATATTCATTGCATTTCATTGTAGATTTTAGACTCTGCTTGTAAATACAGCTTTTCATTTGCTTCCAGACTGGGCTAGCCTGGTTATTGTTGGTGGGGGGGGGAATTTCAGCTCACACCGACACAACAGCCTACCTTCATATTTTCTAAATGCAAAAATATTTAGGAAAAAAAATCATTCTGAACAGGATCACTTTTTTTTTTTTTTTTCTCCTTGTGACCTCAATACCCACTGTTTAGCTGCAAAATCCCCTACATTTATTGTCAGCATACATACTTACTGCTCAGTGTAATTACATTCTTCTGACAGCATTTCTACCATTTTCCCGTACTAACTGAGATTGGTTTATTCATTAAGACAAATTTTGGAGAAAATAAAAAGCCTGCTAACAAAATCCTTATTTGCAAAGGCAATAAAAAAATTACTTCGGTCTCTTACTAATGTGATCATGAAGGGTCATGTTCCATGTATATTTTTTCCTCAAAGAGAATTTTAAAGCAGATTCTTGTTTAAACCTGGGAGTATAACTTGTCTGAAATTGTCCTTGTGCAAAGCACACAATGACAAACAAAGTGGCCTAGGAGGGAGATGAAAGTATTAAGTACAGGTAACGAAAAAGGATTTCAATGGTTTAAAAAAAAAAATAAGTTTTTAATTTACAGTAGGCATTAAAGGATACAAATTTAGCAATAAAGCAGATCCAGCTGACTGTTCTTATGAAAAGAAACACATAACTTATTTTTCTTGTTAGCTACACCATTTAGAGTCCATCTTAATTATGTAGGTGGACTGCAAGATTAGAGGAAAAGTGTTGTTTTTCTTGGAGTAAATGGTCATGTTTGCTGTGGCTTTAGTCAGTCAGGGCTATACCTGTATGTAACATTAAACCAAAAATTTTACCTTCACTGTCACAGCAATTCAGGTTCTGCAGTTACAGGTTCTGCAGTGTGGGGAAAGGTGACTATTCAAATGTCCACTCTATTCCCCCAGAGCTAAGTGATAGTGTTCAGTGTTTCTGAAGTACCCATTAGATGAATGGAATGGGGGAATGGAATTAAACTGGAAGTGGGGAGATTCAGGCTGGATGTGAGGAAGAAGTTCTTCTCCATGACAGTGGTGAGAGCCTGGAATGGGTTATCCAAGGAGATGGTTGAGGCCCCATCCCTGGAGGTATTTAAGACCCGGCTGGATGAGGCTCTGGCCAGCCTGATCTAGTGTGAGGTGTCCCTGCCCATGGCAGGGGAGTTGGAACTGGATGATCCTTGTGGTCCCTTCCAACCCTGACTGATTCTATGAACACCAGTCACTTTCTACTAGCAAAAAAAGGCAGTGGCTTTCATCAGATTGTATACATGGAGAGTGAGAGCAGCAATCTGCACGGCAGCAGGTCTGATCCATACAAGGCACAGACATTATCAGGAAGTTTGTACAAAACATGCTTGAATCTAAAGAGTCTTTTTGCAGTGCTACTTTCAACTATTATCTTGTCTCTGTGGCTACAATATTGAGTGGATTCACCTCATGTTACCTTATTTTCTGGGTGAAATTGCTGTAAGGCACATGGATTAAACCCATGCTAATTCTATAGAAAATCTTATGAGATTATCAGATCTCAGACAAAAGGTGAACTACAGCACAATTGCTGTGAAGTGCACATCATGCTGAGCAGCACAGTCTGGCACACTGCACACTTCCTCCTGGAAGGAATCCAGCACCAATGCTGATGGCAGGGCACTGTCACTCTGTGTCAAGGGACACCAAGCTGCCTACTATGAAATGTGATTTGGAGCAGTCTTCAGTTGATATGTGGAAACTTTTAGAAGCTCTGGGAAGAGAAAAAGGCAACTGCTGGCAAAGTAATGGCACAAAGCAAACTAGGATGAGAAGTCAAAGGATGATTTAAGCAACAGGTTTTCTAACAAAATGTCACACAAAAGATCTACAATATAGAAAGGAATCTGCTCGGGAAGAGCATCCTTGCATTTGATAATATCTTTTTAATGTCTTGCTTTCATTAAAGAAGATAAATGAATAAAAGAAAGCTTTCTGAAATTAGATGATGCCAGATTATTTTTTATCTAGATTAACTCCCTTATCCCTTTCATGAAGCAGCTGCACAGATGCTTGTAGTGGCAAAAAGCAAAAGACTGAGACAGAAGGCCACATTGGAAAACAGAAAGGACAGATAATGCTTTTTCAGTAGCAGTGCTAAAACTGTGACCTAAGACATCTTGCTATTGAAAACATCAAGACCTTTTAATCTTATGCAGCATATCTGAAATGAGCCAGAGGTAATGCTGGCTATCCTTGAACTCGTCCTGCATTATGCTTATGGAAGTATAATTAAATTACCTGTTTAGCGTGCCTGTGCTCATTACAATTTTCTATAGTCTGTGTTTAAAAACCAAAGAGTAACTTCCCTTTGGAAATGGTTTGACCAGGTGCACAGGTGATCTTCCAGAAAAAAAGGAACTGTTAGCAGATTACTGACTATGATTGTCCAAATCAAGTGTGCCAGAATTCCAAGAACATTACACTAGTGTCCTTAGATTAACATCACTACTGCATATGTTACAATGAACCTTCCTTTCCTCCTTCCTTCTTTTGCCTCAGTACCTCCATCTGCTGCCATAATATCAAATCCAAATCCAAGATTTGTTACATATACTTAAAAAACTATTCAAATTGTTTGTCACCCCACTTAATCACTGCATTCTTCTTCCAAAGGACTAATATAGCTTCCCATCTTCTGCTAGTCTGGAAATAATACCAGACAAACTTCTAAATAATTAGTTGTGGAATAAACTTTCCATCGGCAATGTTAACCAAAAATAAAAAGAAAAATCCTGCAGTGCTAACCTTTATGTATGTTTCATGCCTTTTTGTTAGCTGGAATCATGGAAAAAGCTGAAGAATTTGTCAGCAAGTGAGTGCATTTTAATTGTAACTGAGAAGAAAAAGCAGATGATGACTTATTATTCCTACTATATGTCTCTGAGGTAGATCTAAGCAAAACAAAATGAGAAGCAGAACCAATATGATATTAAGCCATACAATGAGTTAGCAACTGCCAGGAGTATTTTACATCCCAGTATGCTCACTTGCTTATGGATCCTTCAATTTTCCAGGTCAGTTCCCAGGAGCCAGTAAATTATGCTTATTCCAAGTGTTGTGCATTCCTCGGTGACTCCCCATCTCCAGCCTCTATGTGCTATTTGCTCTCGCTGGTGCTAAATATTCCACTCAAAGGCTGGCAATGAAGGCATATATATCTGTGCAGAAAACTGCAGCTTGCTAAAGCATGTTTGCTGATGACACAAACATCTACTTCCTGAAGCCACTTCAGGAAGCATTCCTTGCTCAATAATTCTATACAATGTAATTTAATAAAAGAGTGCAAACTGATAAAATAGAAGAGTGCTGAATTTCCTGTTCTTTCCTGATGGCTTGCGGGGAGCCTAGCAGAGTACCAAGTGCTGAATACATAACCTGGAAGATGTCAGAGTCACTTTCTGCACGTGAGCTCTGGTCTCTGCCACAGGAATATCAATGGTAAGGCAAATAATTTTAACCATCTGAAATCGTCTAAACTTTAATCAACAGCGCTGAAGGACAGTTACATGTTTTGCTTATCCTCTACATAGTTCCAGGCAGTTTGGAAACAAATGATTAATACTAAATAATTAATTCTTTAAAACTGTCATGCAAGAGATATTCTCAGTCATCTTACTTAACATACTGCAGCATTACTGCTGAGGTAACTGACATTGCTCAGCCTGATCGAGTTACAGAGAAGGACAGCCACTGAAGACTCAGCAAGGGGAAGCTTTGCCTACCCTGTTTTGGATCACAGAAAATATCTGCTGCTGCAAAAGAGCTCTCAAGACATCTTCACTTGTTAGATTAGCTTACTCACCTACTCAGTATATGCTACTGGTTTCCATTAGGATTGGACAGTGACTCCTGTCACTAGACAGCAGTCCCTCTGGTTGATTATAAACAAGTGGTGCTGATGGGCTCTGAAGGGAGTTTCATTAGTCCTGTCCGTATCAAAAGAAAGTTTAATTCCTTCTGAAAAGTGTTTTCTAACATAGCTCAGCTGCATTAGCAAACCAAATTAGCTTGTCCTGGGTACTCCACTAACTGCTTTCAGGGGCACATTCACTTTCCACTGAAGTCAAAAGTAAAACTATTGCATTCAGGGATCAAGACTAATTCTAAGTGTTTCTGACAGTGTTGTGAGGAGAAGCATCTGAGAAACCTGTTTCCCTCCACAATGCCTACTCTGGCATCTAAAAGAGTGAACACACTTCTTGATGTATTTGCTGGGCAGCTGCCACTGTATCAGAGGTGCAGAAACTTGGTCCCAGGCTTCATTCTTCATGAATCAAGATCATTTGTATACAACATATATGTTGTTACATATAACAACAGCTATAAAGTACAAATTCAATCCTCAGAGCAGAGGTGGGGTTTTATTTCTGTCACCAAATCTGGAGGTTGGAGGCACTGAGAAACAAGGGAATTTTCTGAACGTAAGATTTTGAACCATATTGCATAATTAGGCAATCAATTTACTCCTTACAATTCCTTAGCACAATGGGACTATTTCCACTGCAAGCATGTCCCTGAGTGCCTCTGGAATGACACAAAAAGATAACATCCCACAATAACAAACACAAGAAAATCCTCCAGATTTGACTGTATTTGGTGAATGCTTATCTTCAGTGCAGAGTTACCCATTCATTCTGGTTTGACAACATCACTAAGAAGTAAACTAATGAAGGTGAAGCCCTATGAGAATATAGTGTGCAGGTGAATGGAAATAAGTCTGTGTACTACACCATTCAGATTTGCAGTAGTGGCAAATTGTCCTAATAAATCAGCATTTTGGTTTGCAATGTACAAAGCTATACTTATGTTAAGGTAATACTTTTTTTTTAGTTAGGCAGCCAGCTTCAGTAAACTTTTAACGTTCTTCCGCATATCAATAAGAGATGCAGATTACCAGATTTTCATTTGCCACTTTACTGCAAATCAGACATATGATTCAATCTTTAGAGGGTGGCTCACTTTAAAACCTAGTCTCACATTCATACAGCAAGCTCTAATGAGCCCACTAGGAGTAAACAAATTAGTCTTCAGGATGTATTATGCATTAATTAATCAGACTAATAGTATTATGAAATGTGTAATAGATGAAAATTAGTTCCATGTACAGTACTTGCACTGAAGAATGAATATAAAAGAATTAGACCATAATAAAGGTATTCTCAAATTCCTACCACTGTCAGCTAAATCAGCTATACTTAATTAACGACATATATTTCTCTTCCATTTAACTGCATGTTTTGGTAAGACAAATTACAATATTTCATGCTGTTTTATTCTTGACTGCCATGTTAAATTCACTTTCTGAAAAATCACTGTTGGCAATCTCGGCAAGATATCTAACCTTGCACCGACCCAACTATAACAGCTCAGCATGCAGCATATAAAGTCACTTCAATCAAAAAGGGTGGAAACGAGGGAGTACCATCCTTACTCCAGTTCCTTATCAGAAGATCTTATGTGTGCCTGAGCAGAAAATTTCAAAAATTCACTTATTTCTAAACAGAATGTACACAGTACTGAAAGACCTGGAGTTGCTAAAAGAACCTGGAAGCCAGAGAAGTTTGGGTCCTTAATAGGCAGATACATTGTATTTGTTCCTCTCTTTTTGTTTTAAAAAGACATTGTAAGAGATCCCACTAAGGATATAAGATTATTAAACAGATATATTGTGCATACTTGCAGCTAATTCCAGTGACAGGCTGTCACCATTTTTTTTACTCGGTATGGCACTAATGCCTAACCACCCAAGCCTATAAGGGCCACCGTGTGCCAGGGCTGTACTCAGATGCAGTCTGTACTCTGCTGAGCACGGCATCTCTGAGAACAGAACAGTATACAGACACAACCATACAGCAGATTTCATAACGTGAAATTATTGGGGAAAAAGCCAGGAAACTCTAAACTCTGCATACTAAAGAGGCAGGCACATCATGTGAATGTTTCACTAAGTAAACAGGCATATGTGTTAGACAAAATCTCACCCTGAATGAATGGGGTGGGAAAAGAGGATAGAAGCAATGTGTACCTCTCAGATGACAGGTATTACTGTATTCATCAGTTTTGCAATACTTCAGCTGTTTTCAGTCTCTTAAACAAGAGTCTTGTTAACCTGGTTTTTGTTTCTTTCTTCACTAACATGAGCTAATGCCTGTAGGAGACAGGATGAAGAGAAACAATTACTCCTATCACCAATTCTATCCAGAACTCTCTAAATGTAAATAAGTTCACTTAACTACCAGTCAGCCCAAGACTTCTCATTTCAATAGAACTTGCTCATAGCTATGCCTAAATCAGGCTTACCATTTACAGCTCAAAAAAGTAAATGAATAAAAAGGCAGCTCCTGTTTTAGCCATTTCAAAATTACCATTGGCTGCAGAAAGGGATAAATTGAAGTTAGCTGTGGCTTTCTCTTCAGAATAACTCAGATTAATATGAAGACCAGCTTTCATGCCTGAGCTTCCTGAGGTGCTTTCAATAACCAGCTCAGTCAGCATCTTCCCTGCAGGTAGCTGAACTCAGGTTGCCTGCCAGCATCATCTCAGCTGAACCGAATTCAGGTTGGCTACAAGGATTATTTCTCTTCATAGCAGATAAAGTAATAGCCCTTTAGGAAAGACCTGTTTGTCCAACTACAGTCAAATGATACTGCCTTTCCTAAGGACAGGAGAGATGCACAAACCAGTCAAGAGTCTTAGGTCTTTTCTATACACTGTAGATTTTTTCAAATACAGAACGAAATCAGTTTTTCCTCAGGATGTGCTTCCAGACTCAATTTCCCACACTGAAATAGAAGTGAACCACCCTGGTGTAGCAGAGAGAGTGCACCAGTGTCCTTTCCCATTTCCCTCCCATGTCAACACACAACCTCAGTGAGAGACAAAACGAGCATGGTGTGTTCACCTCTAAGAAATGAAGCTGGCCTCAAAGCTGTTATGGCTCCCAGTCTACCTGGCAAGATGTTAACCAAAGCCATCTCCTAGGCACAAGGAAGTGAAAGTTAAGGATCTCAACTTCCATGTGCTTTCAACCACAACTGGATGCTTAACTATCCTTCTTGCCTCTGAAAATCCCCTTTACAGTGATGAAACTTGGCTGAGAATGGCAAATATTTCAGTTCCTATTATTATGATGATTTTCCATCTTACTATTCTCGTCATAAACACTGATTTAAATTCAGTAAGGATGTAGACCTGTAAACATCTGCAGACTAAGAGGATAGCACTTCGTTCACTCAATGATCAATACAATGTACTGTTGAACACTGTCATAATAAACAAAACATTTTTACATACTACTCTAAAATATGAACTATGATTATTTCAAATTCCATGCAATAAAAAGTGATTTAAACCAATTAATATATCACTTTCCCACTTCCTTTGACAGCAGTACTAAATCAGTTCAAAGAGCAAAGAATCATCTGTGATGGGGCAGAGCACAGAAGCAGCACTGACCCAAACCCTAAAAAGATTCACTCTGCAACTGCAGTGCACACAAGAGAAAACCATGGGGCCTGTGGACTACCACTTGTATAACCAAAAGCCAGATACAGTCCTATCTCCCTACACTGACTCCAAAGGAATTTTTATCTTTTTTTTTACAGCAGAGGAAGGACAGAATCAGGCACAGTCACAATCAAAACTGTTTCAACACAGGTGAGAGCAGGCTCATACACTAAGCAATATAGCAGGCCTAACCAACAGAGATCAAAAATCATGAAGAGTCTCAAAACCAGGCAAATGGAATTCATGTTGCTTAATTTCAGAGATAGTCAATACATTGACTTCAGGACCACAGAGCAACAAGGTTTGGAGCAAGAATGAAGCCAGAGCTCAAAGTTCTGGGAACAGCTTTAGTATTCCAGTGTGACATAGTCAACAGAGAAGCTTAACTTAAGCTTCAGGGAACAAAAACCTATCAACTTAAATCCTACCTCCTATTGACTTAGGAGAAACGTATACTGGCAGAAGAGAGGACTTTCAGCATAGACTGAAATAAACAGAATAAGTCTTGCATTAAATCATCCTGTTATTTTAAGAAAAGGTTAATTTGTAAAACAAATTGAGCTTCATTAGGGACTAATTGACTGGAAAATTTTCTTTTAAAATGTCTTCTAATTATACAGGTGAAAAAAATCTTTTCAAAGCACTTTTATAATTACAAATCATCTTTGATCAATTTCTCCTAACATTTAGTCAAGAAAAACATACTACAGGAAGGTTTAGAAGGTTTAGACAAGAGCTGAGCATTGTAGTCCACACCACTGCAATAAATACAACAAGATAAACATATTGGTAAGAAAATGTCTGTGACTGCTGAGAATATCTACAAAGAAATCCGTAACAAAGTTCAAACCATTGACTTTCTAATGCTGGGACTGCAGTGATTCAGGAGAGATTTAATTCTCTTAGCACAACTGTAAAATGAATGCCAAAGGCAAGAAGATTTAACAGGAAACACCCTCCTCCAAAAGCTGCATTAGACTCCTCTTCACCATGTCTCCCAGTGGCACTGAATAGGCCTACCTTGCTTGGGATTTTAGCTTGGCTTACCAGATTCACAGCAGCTGGCCCACAGTTTCTTTTTTTGGAAGCACTTCTAGACTAAAACTTGCACATGAGAACAGAACGCTTTCATTCTCAGAGCTTCAAGCACTACTCCCACAGCCTGAGCGAGGTCTGCTTCTTCACTGCTTGGCACTTCGCTTAGCTTCTCTCAAGAGCAGGCCAAATATAATGCTCTGAATACTCCAGCTCATGAATCCTCCTTTATTTCTTTATCCAGTTAGGACTTTGTTTCCTAGAAAAAATTCACTAGTACTTTCACTTGAAATTGTGTAACAGTATAGTAGGGGTTTATTTTTATTCTACAACTACAGAAATAATATCAGTAGCTAACCCACACTGCAAAAGTATGCTCCACTTATTCCTATTTGTTGCAGCACAGCAACGTTACACAGAGTCCAAAAGATTTTGTCAATATCTACAGATCCTGTTTTATATCTTCAGTTGGACCAAGAATTTTTCTGCCTGAATTTTGAAATTCTTTCTTGCATCATTAGCCTCTTTAGCCAAGTAGATTGTCAAAAGCAGTGAGATTATAATCACACGGAGGTGGCTAGAAAGGCCTTTCACATCTAGTATCGACTGCAGAATGAACTTGTACTGTCTTGATAAGAACTGTGGTTTGCTTTACAGTTAGAAAGGATGGGGCTGGGGTGTGTGTGTGAAGGGTGAACTCAACCAAAATGCACAAAGAAAAAGAAAAGACTGTGTAGTAATTTTCAATAACAGATCTAGGGAATTAATCCTGGAATTAATCCTCTGTCAAGGCCTAGTATTAGATTAAGAGCATTGGCTACGCTCCACACCCCTCCTAAATTAATAACTTTTAAGGCTGAAATATCAACACTCTGCTGTTTTTGTTCCAATAAGAAATACAGGTTGGACTAGCAAACTTTCTCATTTGCAAAGAAATCCTCAAACACTGTGCTAGAAGTGTTACTCAACCTCATTCAGTGAACCACTGCAAAGTGATCTCTTCCCTAAGCAGTGGGAACTTGAATTTGGGCAGCATCCACTCCATTTGTTATAAGAAAAAGGCATAGACACAAACCCAGGAAAGAGCTGCTGAGTACTCACCAGCTCTGAAAAAGAAAAGGCCACAGTTCCAACCTCCAAAAGATCGGAACAACAAGGGGACAAAATATAAACGCTCAGTAAAATAAAGGAGAGAAGAAACAGGGAGCATGCAAGGTTTTATGTGCAGTGATTAGCATTAGGTGTTCTTTGTGTGGAAGGAAGATCTTGTTGGAAGCTCAGGACCTGTCACAAAACAGACATAATTATTTTCAAGTAAGGCAGACAAGAAAAGGCCAGAGATTTATTTTCTTTCGTTTTTCTGCCATTCCTTTCTCAATGTAAACTGTATGTTAGACTGTAAATAACCCCAAGAATAATGTGTTTTCCTTCATTATTAAGAGCCTCAGTTCTCTTTTTGTCTACTAATAAAGTAATAACAATGATGAATAATGGTTCCAAGTTTACCCACATGGGTAGATCTATTTTCAGACTTGAAAAGTGACTGTGTGGATTCAGGCACAACATGCAGTACTTGTCCACAATGAATCCATCTAGTTTATTTTGGAATATGACCACATTCTAGTTTAATTAATTAAATTAAAGCCTGTAAGTCAAAGCAGTATCTGCATGCATTTGATTGTGGAAAAATATCTAGACCTTTGGAGATCCTAGTTTGCTGCTGCTCACATAATGTGTCTAGTACTTACTTGGGCATACTCCATATCTGTTAGATTTTACATAAGTAGCCTTGTCTGCAGCAATTATTTCTGAGATATTTAGCTTTTAATCATGCCACTGAATTCACAATTACTGTCAAATGAAAGCATGTGAAGAGATTCACAGAAAATCTGGATCTAATTCTAAAATTCCTTTTTTTTTTTTTTTTGACTGAACTTAACTGAATGAAAAAGATTAGAAAAAAAAGCATGGAAAAAAATTAAGCATTGGGTACAATATTAGGTAACCACCTTGAAATAAAATAGTGTCACCCTCATGATTCGTGAGAAGAGTATTATACTTGACTTATACAAGCCTGAAATGCAATTTGACTATTAGTCTTTGTTTACTCTCTTTCTGGTACAAAAATTCTAAAGGAAATCTTTTAAGGGCAGGATTCTGATCCCTCTGATGTGCCCCTTTTTTTTTTTTTTTTTTTTTGTGGGTTTGTTTTTTTAATAAGGTTGTTCTTATTTGCACTAGCTCCTTGTCTGGGC
The DNA here is from genome assembly GCF_027791375.1 of Indicator indicator. Taxonomy (NCBI): domain Eukaryota; kingdom Metazoa; phylum Chordata; class Aves; order Piciformes; family Indicatoridae; genus Indicator; species Indicator indicator. The sequence goes on from NC_072027.1 coordinate 15,520,414, forward strand.
TTACCTGCCAGGATGCACCAAAACCACTTACAGGAACAAAGCACAAACCTGACCAGTAGTGAGGGCAAAATTACAGCAGCCTGGAATTAGGTTAGCTTAAGCTGCAATGAATCTTTACCCCAACATCAGGCACAAATCATATAAAATTTATCCCTGCCATAGCAGTGTGAAGCAAGTCCTTGGATAAACAAAGAAAAGTTTCTAGTATCATTTTAGGGTAAGTAAAGTGTTTTTAAGTTGAATGTTTTTAAGTTGAATGATTTATTGCTTTCCTTGGTTTAGGTTTTTGTTTGGTTGGGGGGTTTTGTGGATGGGTTTATTTTTCAATTACACCTTTTACAAACATTTGGGGGATTTTTGGATACTGTGAAAAACTTCTTTTCTTCACACTTGATTTCAACCTACCTTGAGTCAAGGGTGACTTCAAAAGGATTAGGTAAACCTGAGATGTTCCTCACCCTAGGGTGTACAGAACAACAAGCACAAGGACAATCCTACACCAAGAAAGCAAATGGTGGGATTCCTAGCGTGGTTTCCAGAGTATCAAAGTGCTCTTAACAATGCTTGATAGAGAATAGACAATAAAATGTATAGAAGCATCCTAAAGTGCAGGCTAAAAAAAAAGATCAAGAAAGAGGGAATTATCTCCAGCTGTCAAGCTGTGTCAGAATAAAAAGCTTTCTCAAAGCAGGATATTGCAGAGAACACTTGAACATCAAGGGCATCTTGGGGCAAGTAAAACATGATTTTCTGTCTGTAATGCATGTAGTATGAGGAATATTTTACCCACAAGAGCACAAATACAAGGGACATTGTTCTAAAGAACTAGAAGTGTGTGAATTTGCAGAATGAAACTACAGAATAGGAAAGATTGGTGCAGTAAAGGACCATTGCCTAAGTGAAAAGCTAGAATAGTATGAACTGAGAAATCTCTCTCTGTGAAAGACAGCTAAAACAAGTAGTTTGACTTACTTAAAAGATATCTAGAATTCAACCAAGTGGCCTATAACAAACAGGGTGCTCCATAGGGCTAAAAGGCACTTAAAAATTATGCTAGATGAACTGCTTGGAAAGCCTTTGTCCCTGACAGAACAGCCTCAGGTTAGGACAATTGAGAGTTGTATAAATTAGTCCATGATAAAGAAACCTGGAAGTCTTGGAAGTTGACTGACCCAGAGGCAAAGCAGCTCATCCAAGAGACCATGGGATTTTGTAAGACTCTATTCATTGTGTAACAAAGGATTATGTAAGTGAGGAATAAAAAAGGTGTATTTGAAGAACAGATTAACAGGAGATGATCACAGAGGTCTTCCTTTAAATTTGAAAGACAGATTCTGTTTTCATCCTCTCGTGCTTGGAACTACACTAACTTTACCACTTGCTTAAAAAGGATTTATTAAGAGAGGGCTGCACTCCCAGAAACTCCAGATCTTCAAGAAACAAATCAGATTAGTTTCAGTATATCAATTCCCTTCTAAAAATTGGCTAAGGCATAGAATAATGAAAAACCTTATTCAGAATCAGAAAATAAGACACAAAATCATCCTATTATCCCTCTGCTACTTATTCGTCATCTATTTACCTACCCAAGAATTAAAGGCATCCCTTTTCCCAGGGCATTGCAATGCAGCTGAGATTTAGCTCTTTATTCACTGCAATTCCCAAATATGGTACGGTTTGCTACTTAATATAATTATTTATCCTGATGGGAAGGCTAACACTGACTAACATCTTCTCTTCTATAGGCTGAACAAACCCAGCTCCCTCAGCCTATCCTCATAGCAGAGGTGTTCCAGCCACTTTAAAGATAGATTCCCATTTCTGTTCTCTTTGTCACAAACATAATTTCTAAATAATTAAAATAAATCAGCTTGTTGAGCCAAAAGATCAACTGGAATTAAATGAAGGGGCTTGTAAGAAGTGCTTATATTGTGGGAAGCGCTCTGAATTTGCTGCCTTCTGATCTCTACTACAACTTCACACATGACATTTTACACTACACTTGAAATATAGAGGTAGAATTACAGGAAAATGGTAATAAAACACGTTGAACTTTTCTGTTAATCTCTTAGCTTTCACCTTCTTTGACCACAGATTCTCCAAATGACAGGTGGACAACTGCCAGAGGGACATCCTTTTTGTAAAGGTCACAGTTAGCTTCCTTCTCTTAAATGAGTAGAAGGCAGTTACATAGTCTCCAAGATCAAGACAATGCCAAGTGTTCACAACACAAACCAGGCAGAAGATATAAATCTACTGCACAAGGCTTATTTTTAGTAAATAGACAATGATGAAGCTAAATTTGCCTAGACAAATAATGATTATATAGGGTATAAGCCCTTTCTGATGCATGCAAGCAAGCTTCATTAATATTAATGAAGCTGCATATGCCTTCAGAAGACACAATCATTGTTCACTGAACAAGACACTCTACCTAGTCCTCAAACATAAAGATACAAAGACAGTAATCACTTATTAGCTCATTGCATAAAGGCTGGAGGAAATAAAGCACTGATATTTTAGCAGCCTTCTGATGGAATGCCCTGATTGTAATCTCCTGAAACAGTGTCCCTTGCAAACATTTCAAAGCAGTTAAAATCTTATTGGCATATTCAAAGTATCTGCTGCTAGTGGGGCTTGCTGTCCCTAAGAATCCAATGAAGTGGTTTGCATTTGGATTGTGATTGTGAAGCAGCAACATAATACACTGTGATTAGGGGACTGAGTGAACCACTTCTAAAAACAAGAAAGAGCACAGAATTAAAACAAAATTTAGGATTTATTTTAGGTTCCCTTTTTCTACTGCAAAGGCCGTTGCCCCCAAAAGTCTGGGAGTTCACTACTGCATGCCCAGCTCCATTACACAGCTAAACTGATGGGAATGTAGACCCTCTGCTGAACTTGATAGATCTACATTGATTACATCTGACAGTCTGGATTAAGGCTCCTAGCTGCTATGTGTTGTGAGCAAAATGGCATGGAAGCTACTTAACTTCTGTTTGACAGTACAATTCATCTTTAGAAATAATTATTTGGGGTTTTTTTGGTGCTGCTGAGGGCATATTCTTGTGAATGAAGCTGGTTTCACAGAAAAGCCATGGCAAAGACTTGATTTTGTATGTAAAAAAAGTTTAGTTTCACATACCAGCAAAGAATAAATCCATTGCTCAGAAAGGCAAAGGTACAAAATTAAGGAACCAACGCTTTCAACTCTGCTGGCAACTCTAAATTATTCACAGTCTCTGAAGCGAGATGGAGAAGGTTACAAGGTTTTTGCTGTTTTGACACAAAATGCATCACTTCCCCATCTAGGTCGGGGAGTTTCAAGCTCAATTCTCAGTGTGTTTTCCAAATGGCATTTAGTGCTTCAGCAACTTGTCCTGACAGCACAGACCATCTCCTGAAAGACTCTCTTTTCTCTGCCTCTTCCTCCTCCTCCCTTTCCACCAGTGTTTTATGGAAATTATCCTTCAGACTATAAAAGTACATTGACAGCCACACTGACTGCTTTTGTATCCCTTTGTATGATTTACTTTTGCATCCTCATAATCTCTTAAAACCAACCATAGTCTACTATTTTCCATTCATGCTGTACAAGAAATAGTGCCCTACTCTGCTTTGTGCTCACACTGGGTTTGAAACTCCTAGTCATTCAATATAGTGGTATTCTGAGTCAAGATAAGGTTCTCAATCTCTCTGAATGTGGATCCTAAAAAAATTTAAAAAAAAATAGTTGTAGTTGAGATGGCCAACCTGTAAGAGCTTCTTGAATCCCAGTCTACCACAGAAATCACTGCCTTGAAATAGGCTAGAGAGGTGGTTAATTTTTAAGGAGTGATTACAAATATGCTCACAGACTGATGGAGAAACAGATCATTGGGGATTTTTAATTACAAGTCTTTGTTCTTTTAAATTGATAGAGTTCTTGAAAATGTACTAACTGGAAGGAAGTTTCGCTACAAAGAAATATCAGACCAGAGTGTTCTACCCTGGGACCATGGATCGTCCACAACATTTTTTCAGGTCCCCTGCAAGCTTGTACTCTGACTACTGGCATTGTAATCAGAAGAAAATATTTCCATTCTAGTTCATAACTAATGTGATAGTAAATTAGTAACTTAATGCAAATAGAAAATCTCATCATTTGCTTTCATATTCGTGGAACTAGATCACATAATGATTCTAAACAGGCCCCTTAACACCTTTTACTTGTTTTCCCTGTATTAGCATTGTTGACACTGAAATTTGAATTAAGCAATTCTGTGTTTCCAGCAGTGTAGGATTTTTAGCTATTCATTACTCCTAATGCTACAGAGTAGAATTTGATTAATTCTTCTATTTAATTTATTTAAACACACGAGAAGCTTTAAAGATATTGAGAAAAAAAATATTGGCACCAAACTGCTTCAGAGAAAGAATGATAGAAGGTAACTGATTCCTGTGTTTTTTTGGATTAAATATTTTTTTCTACCTTGGAATATTTGAGCATGGAAATGCTACCAGAATATCCCACAGTTATTCTAAAAATGGCTCAAAATGGAAAGAAAATGGCAAGGAAGCAGCACTGGCCTCAGGTGCATTAACACTGGAGTTGTCTGAAACATTTATTATCAAAAATAAAAATATCTAAAATGCATAAAATTAGAAATCTTATAATTTCATTAGAAAGTATCTAGATGGATGCTTCTGAATGTTATTCCTTGGATATACCAGCCACTAAATTCATTCTTCTTCCTGTCTCAATTTTGGACTGAGTATTTTGTCAGTGTTTGCATAGATATCTATAAAAATGTCAATTTGGCAAACTGGATGATGAAATAAGAAATTCCTCTGAACTGGATGATGAAATAAGAAATTCCTCTCACATCAAATGTTCAGAGACCATCAAAATGGGTCACTTTGACACATATGAGTCTTCTTCAAACCATTTGTGCAATATCTTCTAGCCACTGGAATAATTTCCAAATTTAGGTTTGAAACAATCCTTTTCATTTGCTCCTTCCTCCTTCACACTGTCACTTTTGATGAGGAAGTATTTTCCTACAGAAAAGTACACTCCAGAATACACCAGCCTACCTCTGCTTACCCATGATCTTGTAAGGAGGAGCAGAAATCCATATTTGAGCCTGTTTAGCTTAGAATTTTTAAAAAGTTCCAAGCAGGCAGAGCATACCCACTGATCTGAAAACCAGCTCCTATTAGAGTGAAATGCTTTGCAACTTCTAATAGAAATCCTGACTTACAGACAACACATTTGTGAAACTCCTGCAGTTGCATTTGTCCTATCTGAAATCTAGCCGCTTTCTCTAAAGCTTCCTCTAAATGCATTCCCTCCAATTACCTCAGAATGTTAGGGGTTGGAAGGGACCTTGAAAGATCACTTAAATCCAACCCCCCTGCCAGAGCAGCATCATCTAAAGCAGATCACACATGAATGCATCCAGGCAGGTTTTGAATATCTCCAGAGAAGCAGACTCCACAACCCCCCTGGGCAGCCTGTTCCAGTGTTCTGTCACCCTCATAGTGAATTTTTTTTTCCTCATGTTCACATGAAACTTCCTGTGCCTCAAATTCCACCCACTGCCCCTTGTCCCATCATAGGGCATCACTGAGAAGAGCCTGGCTCCATCCTCTTGGCACTCACCCTTTACGTATTTACAAACATTAATGAGGTCACCCCTCAGTCTCCTCCAAGCTGAAGAGCCCCAGCTTCCTCAGTCTCTCATAGGGAAGATGTTCTACTCCCTTAACCATTTCTGTGGCTCTGCACTGGACTCTTTCAAGCAGTTCCCTAAGGTCCTTCTGAAACTAAGGGGCCCAGAACTGGACACAATATTCCAGACATGGCCTCACCAGTGCAGAATAGAGGGGGAGGAGAACCTCTCTCCACCTACTAACCACAGCCCCTCTAATACACCCCAGAACGGTGTTGGCCTTCTTGGCCATAAGAGCATATTGCTGGCTCATGGTCAACCTTCCATCTATTAAGACCTTGAGGTCCCTTTCCCCTTCACTCCTCTCCAACAGGTCAGTCCCCAACCTATACTGATCCACGGGGTTGTTCTTTCCCAGATGCAAGATTCTATGCTTGCCCTTATTGAACTTCATTAAATTTCTCCCTGCCCAACTCTCCAGCCTAAGTCTCACTGAATGGCAACAGAATCTTCAGGTGTGTCAGCCACTCCACCCAGTTCTGTGTTAGCAAAACTGCTGACAGTGATCTGTGTTCCCTCATCCAGTTCGTTTATGAATATATTGAATAGTACTGGTCACAGTATTGACCCCTGAGGGACTCTGCCAGACACAGGCCTCCAACTAGACTCTGTCCCACTGACTGTCGCTTTTCGTGGCGGACTGAGCGCAACACCTACGCACTTATAGTTAGAGACTGAGTAGAGTATCAAGCATAGAGCACCTTTATTATTATTAACAAGACAGATTTATATGTTTTCTATGCTACTGTGGTTACTTCTAATTGGTTAACAAGTTGTTTTTAATACTCATATTGTTTATTGCTATCTCACTATGGTAATAGCTATTCTTGTTAAATTGCACATGGGATGATTCAAACCTCTTATCTTAGGGTTTTCCCAGACACTCTTTGTTCTTGCAAACCACCTGCGTCTCTGAAGCCTCCCATATCCTTGCTGATACACAGTAATCTGCCCAAGGTCAAGTTCTTCTTTCCCAGGCAAGGAATCTGCGGACCCATCACAGTCCCCCACAATTGGCCATAACTCTCTGACTTCTTTTCTTCAACCAGTTCACAATTCACCTTACTACCTGATCATCCAGATCACACTTCCTCAGTTTAGCTGCAAGGATGCTGTGGGAGACAGTGTCAAATGCTTTACTGAAGTCAAGATAAACCACATCTGCTACTCTACCATCATCTATCCATCTAGTTATATCCTCATAAAAGCTATCAGGTTGGTCAAATATGACCTCCCCTTGGTAAAACCATGTTTACTGCTCCTAATGACCCTCTTGTCCTTGATATGCCTAAGGACAGTGCCAGGGATATATTGTTCCATTACCTTTCTAGAGATGGAGGTGAAGCTTACTGGTCTACAGTTAACTGGGTCTTCCTTCTTACCCTTTTTGAACACTGGAGTGATGTTTGCCTACCTCCAGTCCCCAGGCACCTGTCCTGTCCACCATGACTTACCAAAGATGATGGAGAGTGGTGTGGCAATGCCCTCCACCAGCTCCCTCAGCACCCATGGGTGCATCCCATCAGGACCCATGGATTTATGGATGTCTAGATTACTTAACTGTTCCCCAACCCAGTCCTCATCAACCAAGGAAAACTCCCCCATTATTCTGACCTCCTCTGGGGCCCCAGGGGTCTGGGGCTCCTGCAGAGTCTCCAGCAGTATAGATGGAGACAAAGAAGGCATTTAGTAACTCTGCCTTCTTGGTATCCTCTGTCACCAAGGCACTCACCTCATTCAGCAGTGGGCCTACATTGCCCCTAGTGTTAGATATTCCTGCAATCTATTTGAAGAAACCCTTTCTGTTACCCTTGACCTTCCTTGCAAGATTGAATTCCAAGGCGGCCTTAGCTTTCCCAGTTGTCTCCCTACTATGTTTAGCATATGGCAACGATTTTAATTCTAAATATATCTGAACTATTCTTTCTATATAACCTTCTGCAGTTAACTGTATTTAAGAAACATTGCATCAACCAATCGTTTTCCAAGTGTTTAAGATGAAGCAGTCCAATTCCCGTGCAGTTCTAACCACAGAAATATCTTCAGCCTTCTGATCTGATAACTTTCTTCTGCAAGATGCAGGAGAACCTGGCACTGATCCAATGATATACACAAACTCCAACATAACTTCTGATAGATGAGTAACTTTATGAAAGCCAAAGATTATTTATATGCTTATAGTTAGGCAGAGTACAAGCCTTTAAAGGTTTCAAAGGCTCTTAATTGAATAGCTGCACTGCCATACATAATACCCTTGAAACAGGAATATTCATCTTCATGAGGACTCTCCACAGAACTAAAAGTTTACAGAAGGAGGCTGCTTGCTCTCGTGGATTTTATTTGTATACTGTGAATAATGTCTATTAATAATACACTCTGCTTAGTGTGACTCACACAGAAATAAAAACTTCTTGTAGTAATCAAGGACTGCAGAATCAGGTCCTGCCTTTTGTTGTGTTCTATTAGCAGATGAACACTAGAAAAAGAAATATCTTGCTTTCTAAACCAGTAGGGAATGTGATAGCCTTTCTTTTTAACCTTGCATTTATTCATTTTGATGTTGAGTGTATATAAGATTAAGAATTGCTCAATCTCTTGACTATTAAAATCTCTGCCTGCTTGTAGCTGATGATTCATGGTTTATTGTTTCCTCTAATAGTTCACAGTTAATTGGTACAGTGAAGAATTAAAGATTAAATGTCGAAATGTAACACAGTCATGATTTCTTAAGAGAAAGAACAGAAAATATCTGCAGATGGAAACCCACTACCTAAATAACCTTACACAATATCTACACAGCTACAAAATCAGCCTTTATACCATTGCACAAGCAAGAATGCTTTTAAATAAGGCAGTTTCCATTTTATAGCATCCCATAACTTGCAATCAGCAGCTCTTTAATAAAACTGAAATAAGCACCTCACATTCAATGGGTATTTCTTATATTCTTTTGCACAACCAAAAATAAGATTCACATTAAACTGAAAATTGGGTCACGCTTCAGCACACAGTAATTTGACCTAAAGATAACATTTCTATCCCATAGCTATAAGATGTGCTTTTTAGACAATGAAAACATTTAAGAACTACAAATTTGGGTAGTTTGTATAATGTAAAAATGTCTGTCACGCTCCTGGAATCCAAATTATAATTAAACCTTTCAGTCTTGGCTGCATGTGGCACCATGTTCCCACAGAAGAGACAGCAGCATTGTACCATGGCACAATGCTGGAGTAAGAGAGAGCACAACAGGGAAAAATGACATGTCTGATTTCATCTGATGATTTATTTCTTACTAATAATCTGCAGCAAACCTGAACTTACAGTTCATCAGAGGACAGACAAGTATTTATTGGTGTCTGACTGCACCTGGAGAAAAGTCTTCAGTTCTTTGATCATGGCTAGTTTTGTAGCGCCCTGAAGGCATGTTTCACTCAGCTCAGGTATATGAAGGAATACTGGTATCAAGAAATAAAACACAGGTCATTTACTAGGTACCAATTACACTGGGTTGCAAACCACTCACTGACATATGCAGAGAAGAAAAACTTAAGATAAGTGAAAATGAGTAAAAGGAAAAGCACATGAAAAAACCCAAACCACAAAAACCCCCCCAAGCCCCCCAAACATAAATATTACAGAAAAAGACAACGCTAACATTGTTTAGATATCATTTACTGTTACCTTCCATTTACCATTTTCAGCATTTAAATCAAATACCTTGCACCCAGCTTCCAGTTGCAAAGTTTAACAAAGCAGAGAACCCGCTGTCCATAAACATCAACAGACAGCCATATCTTATGAAAATGATGACTTGCTGACAGTCTAGCCTCCCTCTGATGCCTAGCAATGAGTGAGTTGGACACCACCTGACAGTTCAACCTTAAATAAATATTTCAAACATATCATGCAAGAGATTCATAGATCAATCCCCACCTCCAAGAAACCAGTGGTGTGAGACAGAAAGCCATTTTGAAATGGTGCATCAGAGCAGAACACAACCAGCAGTTTTTGTTGGTTTGTTGTTTTGGGTTTTTTTGGGGGAAGGAGAGTTGCGTTTTTTCATTTTAACCTGTGCCAGAGCAGAATGATTAAAGGTAAGACTCTGACCTGTGGACACCTCAACTCTAGAGCACACCTTGGCACACAAATACGTGCAGTAAATTCTGGTTACAATGGTCTGACAGAGTTAACACTTTGCATTGTTTACAAAATCACTGTGAAATGGCTTCATAAAAAATCCTTCATAAAGCAGCATGTCAGACTTCTGAGGCTTTCTGAGATCCTTTTCCTTCCCTACACAGATTGGGAACATACTGAAAAATGGGAGTCACAGGCTAATATACTTCCTATGTTTCTTATTAGGTTTGAAGTCCATGAAATAAGCAAATGAATTGGCTTTTCAACACCTCTTTGAGAAAAGGAACTCATTTACAGATTTGGAAAATGGGTAACTTCACAGTTACATAATGTGAACCAGTCAGTAACAAGTCTGCCAACAGAGAATTAAAGCTATTGGAACATTTTCCAGATATGGTGGAATATGCTTTGCCCAAAATTTACCTTGGACCAATGCCTCTTTAGAGCTCAGTAATCAGAGCAAAACGATGCTCAATAAGGCTGAAAATCAAGCTTTCATCCATGAAGATAGGAAAAAAAAAAAAGGCTGTGCCACACATTTACTCACCTAAACAGATGAATTTGTGTCAGTATTTGGTGGAATACATCATGAAATTTTAGGACAGCCAAGAATCATGGACTAAGATAAGTCTGCAGGCCAAAGCACTCTCATAATGGGTAATCACATACTGAATCTCAGGGCTCATCATAAAATTTTAGACATTCTAAATAATGACATCCAGCTTGTTGGTTATGCCCAGGGTAATGACTCCACCAATCTTCTCCCTATCCCTGCACACAGCACATGACTGTGAACTCTGCCACTAGAACTGAACAGAGCCTTCTGCACATCAACTTCATCCTGCTGAAAAGCTCATGTAAGTGAAGATGCAGCAAATGTGCACCCTGGCAGAAGGTTATGTGGGGACACACCTACTTCTGAACTTGGTTAGGCTGCTCCTGAGCTACTATCCCACCATGATGCTGCTTATGTCATCATGCTTGGAACTAGATTAGGAATCTCTACCCTTCGCACCACTGCACTATATAGAGACATGTCATCTCAGTATCCAAAATAAAAAATAGATGTGTACTTTTATACTGCATAAATTAGGGTACTGCACTGTCAATAAAAGAAGTCATGAAGTTATAACTTAAAAAAAAGAGAGAGAACACTGAGGCTAATTATCTGTATTTAAGCATGTGAAGATCTTACTGAGTCTACAAGGTTGAGATCTTGTTCCCTAACCAAGAGCACCAAAGGCATTCCCCAAGGCTCACAGCAAAACTACAGAACATCCATACAAATCATTTTGATTCAAGAAAGCCCCTGAAGTGCAGTGAGTTTTCCTCTCCCCTTTGTCCTCCTGCTACACAGCACTGTGTTCCTGGAGGCGTACGGTTCTATGTCATCAGGCTGTGTAGATACCCAGTGACATTCCGAATGAATTCTTTATATTTATTCTGCTTTAATTATTAAGAGGGCCAGACTCTGCCCTGATTCACAACCTCTTGAACATCATTGACTTCAGAGTGTAAATTACATCAGATTTTGGCCATCATTGGGCAAGCACTATATAATTTAATGTTCTTTCACCTTCAGAATGATTGAAGGACTTAATTTACTAATAATTAACTGCAGAAAGTCTCTTTAAGGGGTGATGCAAAGTTTAGTTCTAGTTTAAGGGGCTAATATGTAGTATACAAGGAGTTGCATACAAGCCATACACTTTCAACTCCTTGTTCTCACTCCGATTTTAGTTCTCCCCCCCTATTTATTACTGTCTCAAAAGCCACTCTGTGAAATTGTAGCTGCCATAAATTCTTAATATAAGATTTAATTGCACAATGCTGTCAGAATTCTGAGTTTCATACTTTTAAAAACAATATTTTACTTACAATTTTTCTTTACTTGTGTCAAAAAAGAGTATATAATTCAATATCATGATCATAATAAACGCATGGAAACTTGCAGAAAATATCAAGGAATTGTTGTACCCTTCTACTTTTCCCTTTGAAAAAGGAAAGGTGTATAACATTATTCTCAGTACGGGAAAAAATGTCACTGTGAGTAGCAGTCCAGGTTCATGAGAAATTTGATTCAGAATCTTTGACCTCTAGATCAGGCTGGTGTTTTGTTTTGTTTTGTTTTGTTTTTTTTTTAACAGACAGAGCATCAAATAAAAAGATAAATAAGATAACCTCTATTTTCTTTCAGTTATCATTATTTTATAGAATAATCACTTAAACATAGACTGCTCTTCTAACACGCAATAATCAGCTAGCACAATCAGTGCTTGATTTTTAAAATTTTACTCCCTAACTTAATAAACACAATTTTGCTGTGCCCAATTCCAGAAGAATTAATAGCATGCAGCTGGATCTAGCAACCTACAGATCTGGCACTTAAGACAGCAAAGTATTACCAACTCCACACAGAGCTTGAAACTTTCAGAGAACTGCTAAGACAACCGGAGTATATAAAAAATGACATCTAAAAAGTAGTTATCTGAAACGTAGGCTCTACAGAGCTGGATTTAACGTTTCTGCAATTTATTTCTTTACTTTTATTTCTCTACGGAAAAGCTACTTTTACTTCTCAGGAATGAAAAACATGTCTCAGAAGTCTTCCTTAGAGCCTGTGAAGCCTGCTGCCACTAGGTATGCTGGTATTACATCACGCTGGTCTACTAATAAGTAAAAGGAAGTACAGGCTTGGAAGCTGGTCAAACATGCAAGCGTGAGAAGTCGGAGTTACACTGCAGAACAAAACATAGTGAAAACATGAACTTTATTTGAATTATGCTTCACATGGAATAAAACAACAGAAAAAGATGTGTACTGCTTTTGGCTGAGATGAAATTAATTTTCTTCACAACATCTAGTGTGGTGCTGTGTTTTGAACCTGTGACCTAAGCAGTGCTGGTTACACAGGGTGGTTTCAGATGTTTGCTTCACATGCTTCACATGTTGCACAATAGCTCTGCCTGACCCTGCCCCACCAACAAATAGATACGGGGTGGATCAGAAGCTGGGGGGAGACACAAAGGGGACAGCTGGTTCCAGCTGACCAACGGGATGTTCTATACCATATGATGTTGTGCTCAGTAATAAAAGCCAGGGAAAGAAAGAAGGAAGGGAATATTATGACATTTATCTTTCCAAGTTAACTGTTCCACATTATGAAGAGGAAACAGCTAAACATCTGCTGGCTGAGGGAAAGTAGTGAATCAGTTCCTTATTTTTCACTGAATGCAGCTTTGCTTTTACTTATTAAACTGCCTTTACCTCAGCCCACAATTCCCCTTTCTGCTTAGGGGGTTTGAGGCAGCAGCTGTGAGGGACTAAGCTGTCTACCCAGGTTAACCCACTCCAAAATGTCACAAAGCTTTAATTCAGTAACTCTTTAACTACCATGAAAATCTTTTACATCTATGAAGCTATTCATAAGAGTTTGGGGATATAAAGGTACACAACTCTATAGGCAAGCTTCCTAGTTCTTTATTTTCTCATCAGAACTGAAGATTTAAGAAACTGGAAAAAAACCAACACCTTACAGTTGTATCCAAAGCATTGGGAACCTTGCCAAAGTCGTTCTACTGTGGAGAAAATAAAATATGGAGCTTTAAAAAAGCAGATTACACGCTGGATGAAAAGTTCAGGCCCATCAAGTAAATGCATGATTTCTTAATTCCTCTGTGTTTTTGCAGCAAATGGAAAACCCAAATTAACCCATCTAGTGGGCAGATCTCAGACGAAGGAAAGGTGAGCAGCAATTTACACACCTGAGGAAAAAAGAAATTTCCTCCGCTACTCTACAAGCACAGAAAAAGACTTTATAACATCCTGTTTCATAATCTTATTGAGCAAACAGTTAAATATCTTCAACTATAGTGCATAGAAACAGTAACGTCTTTTTAGTATTTTTTAAACTTTATCTTTTCTCTTTTGCACTGCAAAACTGTTTGCATCATCCTGCAAACAACCATCGTTCACACCTCATTTTCATCCTTGCCTCCAGCACTCTCTACAAAAAAAAAAAAAAAAAAGCATCCTGAAAAACTGTGGCAAATATATGACAACTTTTTTCAATGTTTACACTAAGTTTGGAGACTAGTTGAATTCTATTTTGTTTCGGGGTAGATTTCAGGATTGCTACCAGACTGAAGTTTGAGCTTAAGGCAGCAAGAACTGTTGAAGCTCACTATGCAAAAAACCCCCAATAAACCAAAAAACAAACAAAAAAACAACCAGAGGAAAAACACCACCACCCAAACCAAACCAAACAAAAAAACCCTCCCCCCAAAAAAAATCCCTCCAACCAACCAGGCAACAAAAACCCCCAGCAAAACAGCAGAGCTATGAACAGGTGAAAAAGTCCCTCAAATTAATTGTAATCCAAAGGAAGGCTTTGAGAACTAGCTGAAGGTTACACAACCCACCATGGGCAGAGTGAGGATTTAAAATTGCGTTGTCCAAAATCTGTAATTTTTTATGTGGAAGCACAAAAGAAAAACCCTGCACAGTCATTTTGGTTTACTTCATCTCTTCTTACCATGGACACAAACAACAGGAATCCAATACATCACTCTGTTTAGTGCCTTCATCTGAGTCCTGACTTTCCTACCCTTCCACAGAGAAGACTCCCAATCACGGTCATTTCTGTCCCCCATCATAAAGAAACTAATGAAAACAGGCTTTGCAAAACTGTAACTAAACCAATATTCCAGCTGTTTGTGACAGAGTTCTATGCAAGAAACCAAGAAATTATTTAAATTTTTTTTTCATACTTAGATAAGCTTTGTTGTAACAGAGCCAAATAGGGAAGTGATCATGACCTTGCTGAAGCCCTGTAAAAACAGTTAGTATTTGAAGCACAAGAAATACAGAATTAAATCCACTTCGCACATATGGTTGGCCCCATCTTATTTATCTGTGTTCTCTAGTGAGGAAGCAGACAGATACTACGAGTATTCAAGTGCATTGTCTTTTCACTTGAGCAATTTAGCTAAAATATCCCTTGTGTCTTCAAGTAAAATAATATAAATTCACAGAGTTATTCATATGCAAGTGCACATAGTGGTCCTTTCACAATATACCATACTCAATTGAATGAATACTCAGGTGATGCAATAGGGAAAAAAAAAAATCTATTTTCCCTTCATAAACTACTTATAATTGCATTCTTGCAGTATACATTCTTAGCATTTTTATACAGCACACACAGGAGTTTGGTTTTTTTTTTGTTAATTGCGTTATCTAAAAGTGCTTGTTTCCATATGCAAAATCTTAAATGAATTATATAAACATACTGTCTCCCAAGGAGTTCGCCCTATTCTAATAATGCAATGGTATTAGACCTACTGCTAGCCAAACACCACTGTATCCCAGAGGCAGCTCTAGTCCAACCTGCAGCATGGCTTTTGAGAAAAATCAGCCTCTCTAGCTCAGTGTAGTAACGTTTCAGCACTGCACATCAGTTCAGAACTGCCCTAATCTGCTGATGGACCTGTTCAAGAGAATTACTAGATACCAGTATATCAGACAAGTTGCTATGGTTTTAATTAAGTAAAGACAAACTTCCCTGAGGAAGTAAGAAAAAATTAGATCAGCCAGTCTCTCACAACTACATCCAAAAGGCTGAGCATTTTATGGTGTGTGTGCGGGGAGGATTTTTTCCCCCTTCTTAATTTCTAAGTCTTGGAGCTCATTGAGGAAGAAGTGATAGCTGAAGCTTTGCCCACAGCTTGGGAACTTACACTACTACTGCATCTTAAATGAATTCTGCCCTGCCTTAATAAACTAATTAACTTGTTTATATGGTGAAGTAAAAACAAAAACAAACAAAAAAAAAAAAACTGGCATTTGCTGCATTTTACAGTATGCATCAACCTAGAAAACAGCTGGTACTGGAGCTTTACCCTAATTGTAGGATTTCCCAGGCTGCATCAATTGCTGCTGCAATTCCTGAATGCTTTGTCTCAAGGTTTAACAAACACACTTAAACTAAAGATAGCAGGATTCTCGGCTCCAAAGAGATGAAAGAGATCTAGGCCAACATAGTTATCAATTTCTAAGCAGTGTAAATCTACTGATTTTAATGACTCCTTTCCTGAAGTATCTCTACCCACTACCTATATGCCTTCTGTGAAGACCACAGTCAGAAAATAAATATTTGGACCACCAGAATTTGAAACATGGTGATTCTGATGCAGTTGGGATTATTTTTTTATTCATTTACTGCTACTTGACTATGCTTTTATTTATAGGTTTGGGGGGTTTTATAATATTCAAATTATTTTCCAACTGAGACTTGATCTTGGTTGGCAAGCAGGCAGGCAAACTATGGAAGAAGGGATGACTTCTCTCCCTTAAGTCCCTTTCAGATCTGTTACTGTTTATCATGTACTATTTCCCTGGGATCATTTTATGTCAGAAAAGAAAGTGAAAATGTCATTTTAAACATGTGGGGGAAAACAAAAAAATCATTATAGGAATATTAGATACTGTCCTAGTTAAGCACTTTCAAACTGATTTCGACACTTTTGGATTGATTTATGCATAAATATTTAAGTGTAATCAGGGGGATTTCTGGGTTTCTGCAATGTCCAAGGTTCAAAACCTTACAACCTGAACAAGTGAAAGCATTTTCCCCTTCTTTCCATTTCCACTGCCTAATTCTGCATCCCTACTCCTGCAAGAATAAGTGTCCCCAAAGATGTTCAATACATATATGACAGGAGAGATTATAAAACACTAACCTGCAGAATTCTAAAATTCATAGAATGAAAAACACTGAAATATCCTTTACTTCACATCAAAGGCTTGGCTCAGCAGAGGAGGATCAAGTGACTAATGTTAGCTAATCTGTGTAACCAAAGGATAGCATCAACAGTTTTTCTTCATAAGATGGATGTGCTGATCCACAGAATATCCAGAATTAAACTTACAAATGTAAAATGGATGTAATATTTCAATTTCCCAAATAGTAAAAACAACCCCCAAAATAAAAACGCAGTCTAAACATCGCTTTAGTTACAAAGACAAACAGAACAGAACTGTGCTGATATAAAGCTGATGTTTTGGTGAAAATGTAAGCCGTGAAATAACTACGTTTGAAGAAAAAAAAAAAAAAAAAGGAAGGTGCAGGAAAAAGAGATAAAGCTGTTACAGCTGATGTTAGAAATCTTTCATTTATAATAAGGTGTTATTAGTCTCCTAGGCAAAACACTTTGAAAAGAATGATTTTTATTTGGATAATGTCACTTGCTATGTCCACATAGCAAACATTCCCCAACAGTCATTTGCTAAAGCTATGTGATTTAGGCATAAATAAATGCATCATATTGTAAAAGCTGAGATACTGTCTGTCTGTCCACCTGCCATAGAATTCACTTATTGCTTATTCAATATAAAGCCTGCTTCTACGATTTGGCACATCTTTATTCAAAAAGATGGGCTGATTGCTGACAACTTTGATGCAATAAAGACTGCTGCAGCATTACTGGAAGAAAGTCATTTGATAAATGTATATTTTCCATTTTGCTTAAAAGGAATCTATTATAAGTGCAGCTGCTTTCTGAATGAAATTAATGCCGAAGTGAAGCTTCGTATTACAAAGTAAAATGGGACTCTCTCTCTAATATTAGACTGAAAGGCATTGTAATGCAGCAGGAGGATTGAACTTTGACTCCTTCAAGAACACTGATTCATATAATAAAAAGAGGAAAAAAGGCTTTAAAAATGCTAACATCTCTTCAAAGCTTAGCAGAGATGCTGTCCAGAAAACAGAATAGCAAATACAGGTTGTCTGCATCTCAAAAGAAGACAGCCCCTAAGGAATACTGTAAGGAATCCATGTAGTTTTGAAGTTTTTAAAAGATAGTGAAATCCAAAACTGGGAGAAGAATCTCTTGTACTTTTCCCAGCCAGTGGTGATACACATTAGTTATATAAATGGATTTTAACAAACCCATATTCTGTAGGATTACAGCTAAGATTTATCAATCCTTTCTGATTGCAATTTCTTACGTGAAAAGTTCTATCCTTTTCAAGATCTCCAGAACACTCCTGTTCAACACTGGCTATAAATGAGGAAGGTGCCACTTTTTGTTTAAGGTGTGGTTTTGTCTCTGAAGCAGACAGCAAACTAGACTAGAAGGAATGGTGCTACCTGCTGGGATGTGGGCTTTCAAGGAAATTTCTTACCACCCTCTGCACCCACAGCTGGTAGGAGGATGCTGTGGAAGGGTTTCCTTTCTGACCTAATGACTATTTAATTTGTCACAGAAATCAGAGTGACTCTGTGATCAAAGGTCCAGCATAGCTGAGCCAAAGGGGCTGTGATTACAAAAAGGGCTGAACAGAGGACCTGGCGAAGTCCAAGCCTGTCAGCCTGACCTCAGTACTGGGGAAGATTATGGAGCAGCTCAGCATGGGTGCACTCGCATGGCAAGTGCAGGATAACAGTAGGATCCAGCACAGGGTTATGAAAGGTAGGTCCTGCTTGACCAACCTCATCCTCTCCTATGACCATGTGACCCACCTAGTGGATGAGGGAAAGACTGTGGACATTGTCTACCTGGACTTCAGTAAAGCTTTTGACAGTCTCCCACAGCATTCTCCTCAAGAACCTTGTGGCCCATAGCACAGCCAGGTGGACTCTTTGCTGGACTCAAAGCTGGCTGATAGCTGGGCCCAAAGAGTTATGATAAATGGAGTTAAATCCTGCTGGTGGCTGGTCACAAATGGTGTCCCCCAGGACTTGGTATCTGGGATAGACCTGATGAATATCATTATTAATGATTTGGATGAGGGAATCAAGAGCACCCTCAGCAAGCTTGTAGATGACACTAAACTGGATGGAAGTGTTGATCTGCTTGAGGGCAGGAAGAGGACCGCAGAGAGATCTGGACAGGTTAAATCATTGGGTTGAGAACAAGGGAATGAGGTTTAACAAGACTAAGTGCCAGGTCCTGCACTTAGGTCACAACAACCCCAAGCAATGCTACAGGCTTGGTGCAGAGTGGTGGAAAAGGATCTGAGGGTTCTGGTGGACAGCCAGCTGAACATGAGCCAGCAGTGTGCCCAGGTGGCAAAGAAGGCCAATGGCATCTTGGCCTAGATCAAAACCAGTCGGTCCAGCAGGAGTAGGGAAGTGGTTGTGCCCCTGTACTCTTCCCTGGGGAGGCTGCAGCTTGAGTACTGGGTTCAGTTCTGGGTGCCACAGGATAGGAAAGACATGGATGTCCTGGAGTGTGTCCAGAGAATAGCAACAAGGCTGGTGAGGGGTTTGGAGGGTGTCATACAAGGAGCAGCTGAGGGAGCTGGAGAAAAGAAATATAGGGGGAGATCTTATTGCTCTCTACAGCTACCTGAAAGGAGGTTAGAGTGAGGTTGGTGTTGGCCTCTTCCCCCAAATAACCAGCACTAGAATGAGATGGAATGGGTCTAAGTTGTGCCAGGGAAAGTTTAGATTGGACATTAGGAAAAACTTTACTGAGAAAGTGGTGAGCCATTGGAACAGGCTCTCTGGTGGGACAGGCTCCACCAGGAGGTGGCAAAGTTGCCATCCCTGGAGGCATTCGAGAATCTGTAGATGTGATGCTTCAGGATATAGTCTAGTGGTCATGGGAGTTGGGTTATGGTTGGATTTGATGATCTCAAAGGTCTTCTCCAGCCTTAGCGTTTCTATGATTCTATGACCATATCCCCTTTCATACAAGTTTCACTAATGTGATTTTCCCCCAAGTTTTAACTAAAACACTGCTCCCTGAAAGTAATAAAAGCCTTGTAACCACTCTCTCTCCCTTTCTGCTGAAAAGAAGGCAGGAAGAAAAGTTTATAGCCTATTTTAGAGATAGATTTCATACTTCCAAATGCTGTGTGTAGATTTGAGGTTCCCGTTTAGGCTAAAGAAACAAATCTAAATGTCAAACTGATATCTGGATTTGGACTCAGGTTTTAGACCCTCATCACAGGCAGAGATAAGAGGTGTTGTTTCAATGGCGAAATATGAAAAAATGTCTTTTTTTTTTTGCCAGTACTGTTTGCAAGCACTTTCTCCATATCGTGCTTTTTCTTTAGAGACATTAAGGTAAGATAACCTGAACCATTTTATCTGTCTCAATACTAAAATTTACTCCAACTGTTATATTCCTACACTTTCCTCTCTACTGTCCATCCCTCAGCATTTCCTTCTTAAGCCTTCAGAAATAGAAGCAGTACAACTTTTCCTCAGTTTGCTCTATCACAATTTCCTATTTATCAACATTTTTAACGTTTGACCAATCTAGAAAATTTTAGTTCTGTGAATTATTGCTTTTTGTCTCTGTAAAATATTTTGGAAGCAGGATAAAGCCTTTTAAAAAAGAATACTCAATAATTTCTCCTTTTGGAAGAGAAGAGCTGTCTTACATATAATCAAACAGTCCCTCTGCAACAGACTTGTTTGTAAAATCACAACTCCCAGCACAGCCACCTCTTTCTGAATGCTATCCTTTGTTTCCCTGCTTTCTTTGTGTTTGCACTTGCAACAGTCTGTACTTTCCTGCTGGATAGCTGGCTAACTCATTTCTAATATTTAAACGTTTTAGGTTTGCTCTCATCGTGACCCTAATACAGTGCATTTACACTACACTCAAAGGAGATGAATAGCAAGCCTACCAGATAAATGGCCACAGACTCACAGCCTTCAAGAGACTTATTCACTGGAGTAACAGTATTAGCCTGCAAGGGCACTTTCAAAAGCTTTTCATGTCTTTCTACATTCCTGCTTCCAATCTCTGTCATTACTGGGTGATGTTGCTTTCAGATGGTTAGGACTTTTGGTCACTACTGGCTTGGAAAAGATTCATATTTATAACCTTGAACTGAAAAGCTTCGTATTGCACTTCAGCCACTTGCACTGTTATTTCCATCTCACCACTTGCACAATATACAAATTCATTTCCCTTCCTCTTCAGCTTAATCACTCTGTGCTCTTACAGTTTGGTCCTTGCAGCTGCCTAAAAATACAAGGGAGCCACCAGGACTGCAGAAAATAGAAAGCTACTGTTGTAGTTGTTAGTGGCTGTTTGTAATGGCCCCGCATTCTGTGCTGTACAAACTAAAGAGTGCTCTGTCCCACAGACAATTCACCCTGTAATTCATAGACCAGTGACTCACACTTACATGCCTGCCTGACTTTACTCTTGACCTTAGTCCAATTGTATGTACACACCCAGGATAAAACTTGTGTGTTTTATGCTCTTGTGCCCTGCTTTAATCTTTCCCTACTAGAGGCACACATAAAGCTCTCAGTGACATGCAAGAGAAAAAGTAAATAAGGCTCCACAGTCAAATGAATACTGAGTCTGTACCGTTATCCGCCAGGATAATTTCTATCAGAAGTATATGTATGCATTCCTGTCATCTTAGCCAGGATTCACCATACAGTCAGATATATGACTTCCCATTGGGTTTGATTTGTCTGTGAAAGAATAACTGAAATCTGAAATGATAGTATATTGCTGCTGCAGCAACAAGAAAGAAATACCTGTTATGTAAGGATGTCTGGCTTGATATGGTATCTGCTTAAAGGCCATTCAGCATAAAAACAAAGCCAAGACACAGAAAAAGCAACAAATCACACCTAGAAACACAAACAGGAGATAATAAAGACAATACCGAAAATAGAACTCTGGAGTCCCTCTATGGTCATTGAAGGAACCGTCCAAAATCCTGAAGAACTGATAAAAAAGGATGTAAACAAGATTACTCAGTTTTCTAGGAATAGGTGATTTCTACTGCAGGGGGTTGTGGAATCGTGCAAAATTCATGTTATGTTTTAAGTAGTTTAGGGGAACATGCAAAGGAATGCTTAAGATCAAGGTGAACTGGGGAGAAGCAAGCATGAGAAAACGGAGAGGAGGGTTGACATAAAAAGGCAGAAGGAAAAAAAGAAAAAAATCTGTTTGCACACAAACAAGCTGCTGTTCAGTATATTTGTCTGGCCAAACCCTGTGCTGGATAACTGGAGTTTAATGAAATTCCATCCACCTTTTTTCTGTGTAACTTTGGTCTCTGGTATGTTTGTGTGTATGTGATTTGCTATCAAACTTCAGGCTTGACCAGCCAGTAAGTCCTGGAAAGATGCAAGGCTGGAGACAGAGACAGGATAAACAGGACTTGGGTTCTGGGCTTCAATTCTGTGTGCACTTATGGTCCAGTGCAGGGCTTAAGACACCTGATGAAGGGTGAGCTTCAATCAAGCTGCAGCGGCTGGCAAGCAGGAAGAGACTAGAAATGAGAAAAAAGACAGGCTGGAGATGAAGTGGCCAAGAATCAGGGCATCAGTTCTGCATCCTTTTATAGCCAAGGCTTGAAGGCTCTACAAATATAAGTGTGACTATGAATGAAGGCAGAGAGAATTCATAAATATATATTTATATTTATACACACATAGTAACTACTGAACTTCCTAATGACTGTTCATGTAGTGTGGTGGGTGCCACTACAGCCAATGCTCTATGTCGTCTGT
This sequence comes from Indicator indicator, assembly GCF_027791375.1. Lineage (NCBI taxonomy): Eukaryota > Metazoa > Chordata > Aves > Piciformes > Indicatoridae > Indicator > Indicator indicator. The sequence continues at coordinate 15,542,767 of NC_072027.1, forward strand.
GTATCTGAGCATGTAAACGGTCTGTGTGCCTGCACATGTGCACCAATCAGCACACACAGCACTTCCATTGTCACAACCTGCAAATGGGAACAGCAAAAAAACAGTGGAGGAGAAATTCGGGCTGCCCTGAGAGACTCAGCCATTTCGGATCTTCCCTCCACATGTAGATATATCCCATACAACACCCTATCTAAATCTCTGGCACATGCCTAATTGCTTTTACTGCTCCTCAGACCAAAATAATCTTATTACATACTAACAATGTTTAACTCATATGAGTGGGTTTGTCCATATATGTTTGTCCATCCTTGCACACTAATGCAAGCATGGACACCTGGCTAAAAGAGCTGTAGCTAGCCTGCAAAGTACCACAAGAAACTGCGGATGTCTCTGATGAAGAGATGACAAAAACTAATTGGAAGGTGGACTGCAGTACCTACTACAGAAAGAAACATGTGGGCAGTCCTGTAACCTTTGTGGTAGTAGCTCTTCTAATACTGAGATGGAGAGAATTTCCCCTGCTGCTTCTAAGCATGACAATATGAGAGAGCAGAACAATTAAAAAAATGATCCTATGGGTAAGGCGTTTGTTCCTGCTGAAGAGATTTAATGAAAAGGGCCCCACAAATTCACTATGTAAACATCATTACTGTATTTCTATTCCACCTTAGTATGACCAAGTTAACTTGTTCCTTTGTCTATCTTGTCAGAGCACAACAGGTTACAGAAATATAAAGCTTTTTTAAAATGTTGTAATACAAGAGCAAGATGCATGATTAAGCTTCCAAAATCCATTCTTCCAGCTCCTCCTCTATTTTGAGCCAACAGTTATGATGCAAATAAGACATTACTGGTCACAGTTTACAAAATCTATCAAAGATTAATTCCCAAACATTGTGACTCTATTCTGTACAAGACAAATTGGAAAAAAAAAAAAGGTGAAAGAAAGAGCAGCAGCAGTGAAGAAAATGAAAATACCCTGCAGGAGCTGATCTGATACAATCTCAGCTGGACAACTTCTGCTGTTTTCTTCCAGCTCTTTTTGGGGGTAACATCTCTAGGGAATGGATATAAAAAATTATTTGACTCAAAAAAAAAAATTCCTGAATGAATAAATATATTCAGAAATGCCTTTTTCCCTGAGTTTGGAAGACACTTGAAAAAGATGCAAAGTACAGAGCAATATGACAAAAAAATGACAACACAGCAGCTGTATCATTTTTTGGCATGAGGAAAACAGCATCTGTAAGGAAAAAAGCTGTGTGCCCAAATGAGGGGCACACATGTTCACACAGTTTCAGGACTCAGAAAAGTAGTTGGTTTGGCAGCTTTGTAAGTTCAGTAACAACATATGTAATAAGAGTGAAAAGTATCTTTGCAATTCCCCTGTGACAGGCTCATCTTTAAAACTGCCACCAAAACTAATTTTTTGGCTTTTCACTCTGAAACTGGCAAGAAGGAAAAGGAGTTCATGGTGGTGGGAGATCTGCAAAGGTGCATACACACCTGTGGAAGCCAGAGGGGACTCAGAGCTATGCCATGTAAGTTACACAAGCCCCAGCACCTTGTAATCCATTTATGACTGTCCCAGGTCGGACTGAATTTGAATAATCAGCCCTAAGGCAAAGGACTGCTGGTTTCATTCCTGTTACTTTAAGTCTGATTATGTATCTACAGCACTTCAAGTTATTTATGTTTTTTAAAGACTCAGAAAGTGACAGGCCCAAAGTTTCTTAGGTTTTTGTTTGTTTTTAAGATAAACCATGTCTCCCTACAAGGAGTGTAATACTATTTTTATTGCAAACTCTGAGAAAGATGCTTGAAAGAAAATAAAAACCATTCATTAGCTACAAATCTTTGCCTTTCTCGATGCAGTCAAGTTAATGCAATGCCATTCTGTACCTCAGTATCAATAATAAATGTTCACAGTAAACACAGAATTTTATCTTCAGAATTCTACTAAAACGCAAAGAACTGAGATTGCATTCTTAGTACAAAACAACTATTTAGCATGCTATCTCAGAACCGATCTCTAAAGGTATTAATGAGTGCATGATATTGTTCTCAGCCTGCTCCTAGTATATACTTTCCCCTTCTACAAGTGTACCAAAGAAATTTATTATTAATCCAGTAGTCAGATGGATCACCCTCCCCTTCACACTTCAGAAAAACCTTATGAAGAGGAGTGACTAATCTGGCAGTCACCATACATTGGAAGACATAGGGTTTATTACGTTTTTGTTGTTTTGTTTGTTTTTGGTTTTGTTTTTTTTCCTTTGGTAAGGATTAGTTTATTTACTTAACGTAAATTTACAAATTAATTTAGCCACTGTGTTATCAGCACTTCGCATTAATGACTTAAGTTTCAATTTCCAGAATAGCTCCAGAGACCAAATCTAAATGACTGGATTAGTCAAAGGAGAAATCCGCATACATATGGATTTTTAATAGCTTTTATACCTATATAGCCCCTGGCTCCTGAAGAGACTGTGATAGTTTTGGCATCTCTGTGCTGCAGCACTGTCACTGCTGAGCCTCAGCTGACTGTGGGGCAGCTCCATGCTGCAGGGCAGACACCTGCCAATGGCCTCAGGTCACACGATGCGCAGAGAGAGAAATGAGAAGACAGTCCAGAAATGCTTGTGTTTAACCTTACTCCTGTTACTTCTCTTTCCTTTTTCTGATTCTCTTTGGTGATAAGCAGTACACCTCATGAGCTGGCTGCCCACAGGAGAGTTCAAAGAGCAGTGTGAAACCACAAGATGCAACATTAGGGTTAGTGAAGATGATGAGCTCAGTAGCTCTTGCTGGAGATGCTCTTGTGTGTCACCCAGAGCTGTGTGAGTACATTAACAGCAAGAAAGGCATGCTGTAGTGCAGCATTCCGCACTATGCCTTTTCTTCCATATGCCAAAGTCAGTGAACAGCAGCAAAATGAAGAACCAAAATCTGTAGAGTCTTAGCTTACTCCTGTTTCTTGAAAGACATTTTTCATAGCTTATTTCTAAGCTCTTGATGAATATGATTTCATTAATCCCATGTATTTTACACTGAATGAGCTGTAGAGAAACCTAGGACACCAATAGGAGCAGACACAACACTTGAGAGGCCGAAGTTACTTACTAAAATTGTTTTAGACATTTATCTTTCAGAGCCCTTTCCACAAAAGAAATAAACCTTCCACAATCTTTACTGAAATCTAGGGCAAGATGGGAGATGAGTGCTAGCTACTTCTGTGATAATCACTGCATGAATGTGCACAGCGAATTAGCTAACAGAACAAAATCTTTCATGAGTGCCTTAAAAAATGCGATTACAGTGTCAAATATACCTGGCTAGGTAATTATGCTGTTGTGCAGTAAATGCTCTAGCTCTTAGAGACACCGTATCAGCTGCTAACAGTGCATGCACACTTCGTTTTCCTCACTGAAACACTAAGTGGAACCAGATTACAAAAGGCTTTATTGTGTCTGTGGCAAGATGTAACTGAAACTGATGGAGAGTTTCCTCGTACTGGGACAGCATCCTCTGAAGAAGCTGCAAGGCTAGTTTGAGGTGGGTAAGCTACCTATCCTTACTTCTGTTTATTTATTTCATCTGCTAAGCTTCTCAATCTGCATGAGTTCTCAGTAAAAAGATGGAATTCAAATGGAAATAATCTATCTGGCTAACAAGGGTGCACCAACCAGCTAATTGTATAATCTAGTGGAATACAAATGAGCAGGAAATGGCTTTGAGCTACAGCACAATTCAAAGTGCAACAGCGAAGGCAGGAAAAAATAGTTAGAGTTGATCATTTATTGTGGTAATGTCTGGGCAGTAAGAACCAACAGCAGTAGGCAACTCACTAATCCCCCAGAACACCTCCTAGCAGGTTAGCTTCCCTGTAATATTTTGTTAACAAATCAGAATGATGTTAATAATATTGTGCATGTTTAGATAATGCAACGTAGTTAAATCTTCTTTTGACAATGGTAAAGAGTGATACTCCCATTTTCAACAATCACATTCTATTACATCTATTCTGCAATAGTTGTTTCTTTTTTTTTTTTCCTCCTGCAAAATGATTTTCAGCAGTGAAAAAAAATTAAGCAGATTCATGTAGTCTGAAAAGGTCAAAGAAACTGAATTTGAATGCTCTTATTTTTTATACTGTTGACCTACAGGGTTAAGATAAAAGTCAGTCTCCATGATGATATTCACAGATGACTTTTTAAAGGTAACTTTGTTCATAATGACAGAAAGATACAATAGTTTGACTACAAACTCCAGCAGTGAAGAATGAGGACAAATACCTCCCTGAGGAAAGTGGGCCCAGTCCAAGGTCCATTGAATTAATTAGCATCAATATTAGCTTTGCCTAAGTTGCTAAAGCTTTGCGTTTTGTGTTTTTTGTTTTGTTTTTGTTTGCCAAGTTGCATATCACAACTGTGGCAGGTATCCAAAACCACAATTAATCAACTTTTTTAGGTAATCCTATCTAGCTCTCAAAAAGAAAAAACAAACAAACAAAATTTGTAGTGATGGTACATTCTTACATTTGATCTCACTGGCTTCAATTCAGCTCATTGCTTTTAAGGCAAAATAAAATATTTCCTTGCAGCAGTCTGAAACAGGTGAATATCTGGAGATTCTTTTTACTATTAGCAGAAATGTTGTATTTGCAATTTAAAAGTAAAAAACTTAATCCAGGCTTGAACGAGACTGTAGTATCATCCATCGAAATCATGTGCGTTAGCAACTTCAAAAGTATTTAAATGATAAAGATATGAAATAGCAGCTTCTCATACAACATGACAGCTGACCAACACCTCGCTTGTCATTGAGGAAAACACCAATGAATGACCACGTGAAGTGTTTGGCCAATGGAGCAGAGGTCGGTCAGCCAGCAGTGCCACAGTTTTACAGCTGCCACTGTCACATCCTGTAACTCCTTTCTGTGTGATTGTTCTGTTAGCTAATTCGCTGTGCACGTTCATACTGTGATTATCACAGAAGTAGCTAGCAGGCATCTCCCACCTGTATGGGCCTGTAAGTCTCTGCCCTCTTTAAGGAAAGCTGCTCATAAGATGCTTTAACTTCACTCAGCTGCAAAATATACAGTGATTAAAAATCAAGTGTGAGGACCAACCTATTATATATCTAATACCTATTATCTATCAGGTAATATTGGTCCACTATCTCTGCAATGGCCCTAGGAAGCTGTATTCCTCCTTCTGTCAGTCAGCTTGATTTCTGGGGACACAAGAAATTAAATTCTGTGCTCTCAGCGCTACAGTGCCTTTCAGAAATTTTCAAAGATTCTTCAATAAGAGGAAGGTGACCATGAAGCACCATACTTTGTACAAGCAAGACCTGCTAACTGGTGTCTTAGCCAAACCATATGCATCCTTCTTACAGCTTTGAAAAAGGCTGCTTGCATAAGGAGCACTTTTCTTGCTGGACTCCAACATTCTGACTTAACTGTCTCTTGGAGGAAAAGGAAAAGTGAATAAGGAGCACCTTCAAGTGACTGACGACAGTGTTCAGTGCATTTGTAGGACAGCTCATTAGATACTATAAAAACGGCCCCTCACAATGTACATTAAAGAATCTGAGGGGAGCACATTCTTGGTAAGTTTTAGATCCCAACTCAAAGGCACCACACCAGCTTTCTAACAATGGGGTGAGGCCAGTGTGGAACACTTCAGAAGGATTTACACGAATAAGGTGTTCAATTATGTATCAGGAATGATCAATGAGGAAGAAGAGAGAAGCTTCTCTACTGATGTTACAGACCAGAGAGAGGAGACTGCACAATATGATAAAAATAAAATCAACCTTCGAAGTCAGAAGATAACTTCTGTAACAGTCACCCCTGACATCACTGCCTCTTTGTCATGATTTTTCTTTTGATACACAATCTTCTATATCATCTGAAAATTAAGTCTGGGTCTGGTTACTAGATCCAGATTAACAAATGACCTAATTTCTCCAACTGTCATTACCGATGACAAATCATATCTATATATAATTTTTCTTTAATAGCCCACTAATCATAATCAGTTAATCATAAGAATTTGGTTCCTGTCAGCATTTAAATGTACATATACACTTGGGAGGAGGTCCTGTTGAGCATAATTCTTTGTTGAGGATGGAAATGTAACTAATCTTTGTGGCTGTACTCTGTTTTTAACTTCAGCAGTTCCATAGGACTGAAATCAGAATGATAAAAAATCTGAATGGCATCCAGTGTGCAGTTTAAGAAAACATTAAACATGATCAAGACAATTTCTGAAATCTAAATAGACATTTTTCATGATCAGGTAGCCACTTATAACTACACTTTAAGATGCTGAGACTATCTCTTACCTACTGGTTCCCATCTACATATTTTAGTGAAATGAGAGGTACCACAACAACAGTAATCCTGGAGCACTCCCCCTCTGCAGCATAGTTTCCTGTCTGAACACAGAAGACAGTTCCACCTCTAAAGCCTACTCTGTCAAAGTAATTGTTACAGCTTCTATTTCATCCAAGATATTTACATTTCCATCAGCACTCACTTCTCCTTCAGGAACAGTAAACTGTCATATCTGGAGATAGCTCAGTGGAGCTGAAGTAAAGCAGACCTGTGAGTTCTACAAATCAATCTCCATGTATAAGTTGCTCCATGCTTTTAAAAAACCTTTTCCCCAGAATTAATTTCTCCCTAGTCTGATAGTCCTGACCATTCTGAACTATCATTACTTCCTCTAGACAAAAATTTACCAAAACCACCTAAGAAGTACAGGTTGTACACCTTTTAATCCTTTTCCAATTTGGTGATTCCAAGAGTAAGTGCTTTTAAGAGAACTGAAATACAGGGGTTTAGATCTGCTGGATGCATTAGGACAGACAAGGGGTAAGTTATAGTAAGACAGTTACAGCACAGCACTCTTGACCAGTATGACTCCTTTCATTGCACCCATAAGCTGCTGCTTATGAAGTACAAGAATATAAAGCACAGAATTCTGAAATTCTTCTAAGGTTGGATGATGACCAAAGGTAGCTTGCTGACCTAAGGCCTAATCAAGCATCACAAATATTTCATATGCCTCTGAATCATCAGGGGCTGTTCCATAAAAGATAAAATCTATGTTGATGGATTTCAGGGCTTGATTTGTCTCAGAAAATGATATGCTTCAGATATTGCCAAGTTAACTTCCCCTGCTTTGATAGCATGCAATAGTAAAGGAAAAATTACTCTGAAAACCAAAGTCATGGATGCACCTAGAGGAAACTTAAACATTACAAGTATTTACAGGAGCCACAAAGGAGCAGGATCTGAGTGATACAGCAGAATCCCAAATAAGCTTTTCTGGTTTTATTCTTACTGAAGTTGGCATGGGTTTGATCAGCAGATCCAAGAACAGAGTTTGCTCCTGTATCTCAGCTGCACCTGCAACAATCAAGAACAAGACTCTTAAAGAGCTCAAAACTCATAAACCAGCTTCTTGAAAACTGTCAGGTTGTCTCAGCTTCTAAATAATGACAAACAGAGCCATCCTATTTTCTTCTAAATAACTAATCAAAATCTCCTTTTGCCCTAAGTTTTTACCCTCAAGTTATCAGTTGTTGAATTTCCCAGTGTCATGAAAGACAAATTTTGGCCTTAAAAATCTTACAAGAATATTCAGCCACATCCATCTCCCCATATATTCATCTGTCCATCAGTCTCTATCAGCTGTGTCAACTCCAACAACCTTCAGCCCAGTCTTATTCTCCTGGTCTTTTATATCAGTTCTATCCCTGTATATCTTCTCACTTCCAGGAAAAAATACACATTATCCAAGAGATGGGTAGTCAGCAAAAAAAGGAAAGGTTAAAGAAAGAGGAAAACAAGAAGACTTCATGTGAAAATAAAATAAACACGCAATAGGTCAGTTGTCAACAAGGTAATTTCTTGTATTCAGAAAACAAGACCTTTTCAGCTGAAAAATACACATATATTCATTTTGTGAGGACTTGTTTCAGGACTGATAAAATGAAGTGTCATCTGTAGTTCTGAAATTATTTTGTCAGGGAAGTGATTGAAAACTTTGCTCCATAGCATTTGGTCTTCTAAGCTATCCCCCATCTATAGCACACTTTCTCGGAAAGCAGATGAACTAAGCACCAACACAGCACATGTTCTCATTTCCCTTCGATTTGTATACAGATGGCAGTTTTTCAGAGAGAAAATTATCAGCTGCTAATACATTGTCAAAGTTCAAACAATTTGTGTTTAGTACAAACATTTCTAGTAGGGTTACACTGCTGTATTGAAAATAGTTAAGTAGACAATGCTGTATTGAAAATAGTTAAGTAGACAATGGACCATTTCTCATCCATGTAGTAGCTCTGTACAAGTCTTGGGAATGGTATTTCACAGCCTGGGTACTCTATTTTTCTGGTGGTTTTCAATAAGCATCAGTTTCAATGGAACCACTGCTCATTGAGTATGTATCCTCGCTGACAAACTACACCAAAAATAAGATCACATTTCAAACAAAATATCATTCTCATCTCAAATTTACAGCAGGTAATTTATTGTGTGAATACACAAAGCTGCTTTTTCTATGAAGTTTATGGTTTTTAACTGTCAATAACATCCTGATAAAGACAAAGTACTGTTTACCTTACTGTTGTAATCGAGCAATGTGTATTTGTTCTAAAACAGTAGACTTCTGTGAAAGTTTCTGCAGTCTCTGTATAATTCTCCATGTGTTCAGATTTCTTAACAAAGAGCAAGAAATTTGTTCTTAGAAGGCATGCTACAACAGTTTCCAATAATCTGTTCTTTTCTTATGTTGTCAGAACAGTCCCTGCATCTTCTGCATAAAGCAGACAAAGCCTTATGGCAGTTACTGAAACTGCAAAAATAACTTTTCTACTCATCCTGGAAAGCACAAATCTCTGTTCTTAAGAGATTATGATCAATGCTATAATGACTTGTGTACAGATACAGCTGGACTAGCCACAATGCATAATCTAAGAATTCTAGTAGATCATAGTGACTCAATACTGCAGCATTTGTTTATGGAACTTGAGATAAAAGTAGGCAAAATATGTGTACTGAAAATAATTTCCAGAAACTACCTAAATTTTGCCAGTTGGCATTTCTCTAGCAATTTGATTAATGTGAGGTTGTAAGTAATTTAACTCTACGATTTAAAAGGGTCTATCAAAAGGTGAACAACCATTGTTTCAGAACATGGATCTTGAGAAACATTGTTTTGGTTTTGTTGAAATAAAATGATCATCAGTGTCCTTCAGGTATACTGATGGCTTACAGTATTTCTATATTCTTTGTCTCACACTGGTTATGTTCTTCAAATTCTGAGCACTGAGTCTCAACACAAGGTCTAAGAGAGTTAGTTTTAACTCTGATCAGGGGAATCTTTACCGTTCTTGGTTGTCGTCTGAAATTCAGTCATCCTTCCTGAGCTCAAAAGACACTGTTTATCTTCTGACTTTCATAATATGGCTTTGAAGATCCACCCAACATCTTTTTCCATCAGCTCAGCTAAAGAACAAGCTCAGCAAAGCTGTTGATGGCTGGAAAACTTCCTTTACAAACACATCTGCTGCTGCGCCTGGCACTGGCTGAAAATTTCAAAAGAGCTCTGGTGCCTAGACTGATGCCTAGCAGCTTCTAGGAACTTGGTTTATCGTCACATCTCAAAACCACCCTGGCAGAGGATGTTCCCTCTAGCCTTTAACAATTTCCAGTATTTCATTTCAGCCCAAATGAGAACTGAATTTTGTCCTGTTGCTGGACACCCTTATGAAAAGTCCCTCTCTAGTCTTCCTGTAGGATTCCTTGAAGTATTGGAAGGTGGCTCTAAGGTCACCTCAGAGTCTTCTCTTCCCTACCAAATTTATTTAGACATTCTGACCACCACAAACTCAGAAAAATGCATCCCTTTCTGCTAGTCCAAACACTGTCTTGCTTCCCCTCTCTGTGATGCTCAGACAGACAAAACACTAACCTGCATTGAGGTGCTTATAATACAGTACCATGATTAGGATGTGAAACTCCTAATGCTATAACTGTTTTCAAGGAATGCATGAATTTTCACATAAAACTCTATTATTCATCTTGGTAGAACACTATTTCCCTTCTAACAATCTTTTCCAAGCAAATAGAAACATACCTTTGAAAGATATGCTAACTGCGACAAGAGTTTGAATTCACCCTGCTACTGGAGTAAGAGAGATTTTACATAACTAATAGCACAGCCCAGCCATTATTAATTCAGGATTTGCTATAGACATTTGGGTTTAAAATTTAAATTAGAAATGCATATTCATACTGTCTGGTCTTTCAAATGTATACTCACATAACCTTGTTTACAAAAAAGCACGAGTGAGACCATTTATGATGGATTATGAAAACTAAGGAAATGCTTAAATTATCTCAAGTCAAAGGGATATGAAAAGCATATTTAAACACTGAACTGAATATCAAATGGAAATTATAATTCATAGCTGGACTACATATGCAACCCTGTTTCAAACTTATAGGACAAAGATCAGTACAGAGCGTCCCTTTTCCTGCAGTGTCTTCAAGGCAAAAACTCTGCTTTACTGTTTCTGTATAGCCCTTGGTTGTATTTTGACTTCTGTATTATTATTATAAATAATAGCAAAACAGAGAGGAAGTAATAAAGTCTCTTAATAGAACCATTTATTGACTTCATTAATAGCCTAAATGCTTCAAGGTTTTATACTACAAATTGTGCAGCACACAGACATCTCCACACATCCTAATTAACAGCAATCACACACACTAATAGTATAACCTACTGCTTAAGTAAATGAACATCCTTGCCCCCTGCTGCCTTGGAGGGGCTGATAGGCATACGCTTTATTGACAAAGTAAGCTCATTTACAGAGTGATTGTCCAAGAGGGAACTGCTGTTTATTTGTAGAGTTTTTCCCACTGAACTCAGGGACAAACAATGCGCTTAAATTGTTAATTAAAATATCAACAGCTAAATGTAAAAACTATGGTCTCTGTGTCTACAGTGACACATTTATTTATTTAGAAATAAATATTCCTGGCAGTCTTCTGTTTTAAAGAAACGTTGTGAATCAAATAATGCTACTACCAGGGGGAAACAAAGGGAGCCTTCTTTGTTCTTTGCTTTTCCAGTTAACATTGTCAATGGTTGCACACCTTAAAGAAGGCAGAGACTTACAGGCCCATACTGGGTTTAACACCACTTCACAGTTTGAAGATATCTTACTGAGGGGGGGAGGGAAATAGGCAGTCTGCTTCCAGCAGAAGTAAATGAAGGACTGAATCAAAAATGATGGTATAAATTTTTGTGGCGCTGTCAACACACAAACTAAAGACCTACTTGAGTTTCTGAACCTTTTCTCCCTATCTTCGTATTATGAACAAGCAAGATCAAATACTGCTTAAATGGTCAAAGCATCAAACCCCTCCACCTCATCCTGCAAAGTAAATGAGGTTATGCTTTGGGAATCAGGTTGGTTTAGGCAGGAAATCCATTCAGATTATATAACTTTTCGTAACTAATTTCTAAAGGATAAAAGTCAACAAACCACAGCTGTATCTAGATAGGTTTGAGATTGAATGCAAGTTACTGATCTATGAAGTACAGATCAACTTCACAACTTCAATTTGCGTCTGGCAACTGGTTTGTACAGTCTCAGAATACTATTTTTATATGTAGCAAACTCCAGGAAGATAGGTTATGTGCTTCTGAAAAGAGAGCTGCAAGTCAGACATTATTTTTGTTCCCCAACAGGTTAGAAAGTCTTCTGGGGACATGCTAGATTTCCCAGTTCTTTACTACTTAACAGATCAAATGAACTCCATTCTGAAGATGATTGCATGAGTAATGGTGAGTGACATCTGAATTACAGACACATCTGCATTGTAATTGAATCACTCTGCAGACATAAGTGGAGTTCCAAGATTTGCAGACTTAAGGGGAAAAAAAAGTTTTTTTTAAATCACAAACTTTATTAATCACTTGTCACAGGCACAACCATAGCAGCCATTAATCATTCATATACAAGAGCACTCCTGTTGGTTTGTTAGCCCAGGTATAAATTATCATGTCAAAGATTAACCCATTTTGTTTCATTAATACTTCGTTTTATTTCCTTCCACCCCTTATTTTCTCTTGTAGAAAAGGCTTGAATTGTCTTTTGGACAACTGGAGCCTGAATGATTAATCATAGTGACACAGGGTTGACCACAGGGTCAACAAACAATGAATAAAAACATAAGACAAGGGTTTATTCCAGGTTACCCTCATGTTTCATTTCAGAAGTGAGAGAACAGCAGGATCCTTTCTTCAGAAATTACTGCCTAATAGTCAGAAGGCAACCTTAACATGAGGCATGTGCGGTTACTTCCCCACAAAAAAAACCCAAAACAACAGAGCCATTTGTTATTAGAGTTGCTGTGTAGGCCACCCAATCTGGTGGAAGAACACACTTCAGCAATTCGAAAGCACAGCTAAGTGCTGACGTCTCCAGGGCTTTGACTACTGCAAACAAAGACAGCGAGCAAGATACAGAAGCTTTCCCTGAAGTGTGATACAGGATCATAAATACAGTGTGGTGGCTATTAAGCTCATAAGTCGCAGCCAGAAGATCTTATAATCAAAAGTCCTCAGGGTTCAACTACGAACAGAAGAACTGTGACAGAAAAAATGTGTAGAATTGGACATTACTAATTGTACAATTCAGTCTTATGAATACTTCTAGCAATTCTTAGGAAAAAAACCCCAGGATGTAAATTACATTGCAGTTGGGAAAAGAATCTATTTTTACAATATTTCAGCAAACGTCATTTTTTGGTACATTAGCTCTGAGACCTAGTGACAGACAAACTTGGGCCTAGTTCTGGTAAACAAACAAACAAAAAACCCCAACAACAGAGGTAAGAAAGCTGTTCTTTCCTCAGCGCAGTTTTAAAAGAAGTCTTCATTTTGATCATACTGAGAGTGTTTTCTGTTGGACCATGAGTCTAACATTGATATTTTCAGCCCAAAAATGACCCTATCAAATGACTCAAAATCCATAGCAAGTTTTCATGGTCTAATTTGCAAGATTAAAGGTCAAGAGAAAGATCCTTATTCAAAACTCTCCAAGAACTCAAAAATCTCCTGAATAGCCATCACTTTGGTGGTGAAATGCCACTTTCCTTTCCTGTTTTTAAATTAAAATGTTTGCAGAAACTAAATGGGAAAAACTAAAGAAAAGAGAAAGTATCTACTGGATGAAATAGTTACTCTGTGACTTATAATAACCAGATCCTAGTGATAACTAGTGATCCTTTCTCCAAAGTAATTACTTTATTCAACAGACTTAACAAGTCATCTGCATATCTAAGCTTTCAGAACTTTGAAAAACGTGGGGAAATGATTCCTCACAAAGTTTCCACTTTTCTGACTTATGCTGGTCCTTGAAGATAAATTTTTAAGATCTTAAAATTATGTGGATGGAAATTTCAGCACATAATATTTTAACTCCTTTTTTTTTTGTCTGATGTTTGGGTTGGCTAAGAAAAGATGCAATTAGATAAACAATCCACCTCATCAAAATCTTCCCAAAAGTAACACATTGTAAATTTAGAAATCAGCTAATTTTTTTAATGCAATGTTACACAAAGCTGAATACTGATACAAATGTTTTTTGTACTCTGACTTCATTTCTCTAGTGTCACTATCAGTGTCCACCTATGCAGTGGAGACCAAAAGTATATATCTGCCAGTATTTGAACATTACTCACCTCTTGGATAGCATTTTCTAGCTCTACAACTCAGAGCTCATTATGGAAAGAATTGCTTGGATTGGAAAAGACTTCCAAGATCATCAAGTCCAAATGTCAACTCAACACCACCAAGGTCACCAAACCATGTCCCCAGGTACTATGCCCACGTTTCTTGAACACATGCAGGGATGGTGGTGACTCCATCTCCCTGGGCAGCTTGTTCCAATGCCTGACCACTCCGGCAGCAAAGAAATTGCTCTTTTAGTCCAATCTAAACCTCCTCTGAAACAATTTCAGGCCGTTTTCCTGCAGTACTCTCTGAGGGACATGCCCATGTCCTAACATGGCACAGCAGGATGATTTCCTTGTGTCTCTTCTTGTCTCAAGATGGCCCTCACCACACATCTTGTCATCCATGAGGCTTGTAAAATGGAGAGATGCTATCAGAACAGGCTGCCCAGGTCAGTGGTAGAGTCCCCATCCTTGGAGGGGTTTCATAGCCCTGGAGATGTGGTGCTGAGAGACATGGTAGTTGTGACCTGACAGTGCTGGGATAATGGTTGGACTACATGATCTTAAAGGTTCCTTCCAACCAAAAGGATTTCATGATTCTGTGACTCTACAACTCTCTCTTCTACATACACACGGAGATCACAGAATACCAGCTTCAATATTCCTATTTTAGGACATGGAAATTCAAATGAAGAGAAGAGCCCAAGTGACAGAAGTAGGAACCAAATCAAAGCAATCTAAATGCTGAACTGCATTTTATCCAGTATAGCCCCTTTTCCTAACAATGTGAAGCACAGACACCTTTGACCTGCAGTCTGATTCACTCAGAAGTATTCCCAGCAAAGGAGTGTTATAGCTGATACTGTATCCAGTGCTGACATATCAAATAAAACTGCCAGAGTGCTCCACAGACTTAGGCAGTAGCTGGATTTTTTGGAATACATGAGCTTAAGAATGCTCATGCTTTCATACACTGACTGCAAATAGCAACATTTCTTCAAGAGCATGTGGGCCATGACAGTATCTCGATGTTAAAAAAGCAAAACAAACCAGCTCATAACTCCTGACACTACTTCACCAGCAGAAGACAGCAAAAATATAAAATTTCTATTGAACATACCTGAGTAAACGACAATTCAGAACACATAACTAAGCCACTGTGAAGATTTATGAAAGTCATCTTAATTTCAATCACCCTCTCATTCTTAAGAGTTTTGCTAATAATTTCATTTTGCTTTGTTTTATAACTTCTACAATTATCAGGAGTCTTTCCGAGAAGGCAATTTTTGCCAAGGAGTCAAACGCAGGATTCAGGAAAGATCTCTATATACAATCTGCCTGATCTAGCCCACCACCTGAGAGGATAAACAGGATTTACACCCGTCTGTAAGCATTAACTCTGTGAGCTTGAAAATCCAACCTGTTCTCAGCGTGATTGCCTGCCCAGGTCCACTGTATTGCACTGAATTCATCTGAAAGGCTGAGACTTCTGATCACCCTGGCGATGTGCAAAGAAGACTTTTTCAGGGTTCCACAGAAAGTCGGAAATTTTTTTTTTGTTAGTTTGGTTGGGTTTGGTTTTTTTAAAATCAAGTCCTGGATAAAAATGAAATTATTTTTCCCACATTTTTCCTCAGCAAAATTAGCATGAAACTATTTTGGCTTGTAAAGAAGTGGCTAGGTCAATTCCAGAGGAAATGCTTTATTTTTCAAATGTTCTTCTTTTAGGTTAAACCTCAAAATTAATATTAATCTAGAAAATGCTTACCTTGATTCTTTCACTTTTCAGAGACAACAATCCAATACATTATGACTGGTGCATTTTACTTATTTTTAGACATAAACAGAGAGTAAAGACCTCATATCCATTCTGACAGATATGGAAATATCCACTCTTAGCAGCAGTTAGGTATCTGTCTTTTAAAATACCCTTTCAGATTTTTAATGATGTTAATCTGAAATTAAGAATTAGAGATTGCATGAGGCCTCCATCTGGGGAAGAGAAGGATTTCTAATTTGAGAGTTGTCTATGTAAAGTGTGAAGATGCTTTCTCAAATCTGTGCTCAGGTTCATGCTCAGAAACTGCACAAACATTTAGGTAACGCTCACACACATCTCACAATATGCTTGTAAAGTGATTGTACTTGTGTCATCCATCAGCCTGACTCAAGACACCCATGCAGATCAGAGTGCCATTTTCAGCACTGCAAGAATCTATCTTGAAAGCCGTATCATTAGAATATAACCAGCTGCTATTTGAACACAAGTATGTTTACCATTTTGAGGGTAAGGTGAAGAAATGATGCTCAATAGAAAACACAAGCATGGCATTCAAGACAGGTGGTTTGCCAATAGCTCTTGCTAAAGAGGTAGAACACACCTTCTGTACACCAGCAGGGTGGATGGAGCCTGCAAGTTAGAAAATGCTCAGCAGAGGCAATTGATGCCCCTCGTAGCCTTCCTGCAGTTGTTAGTCGCAAATCTCTCCCCGAGACATTGTTCATTTCTTTATCCTGAAGGAGTGCAGAAGTACTGGAGCATATGGTGGATTCAAAGGTGCTCAAATCCAAAAACTACTACAGTATCTGCTACTACTCTTTATATATCCTTAGTGATGTATTGATTGAGCTACATCATTACACCATATATTCATTATGCCTTCCTTAACTATTATGTAGGAAAAAAATGTGCAGACAGATAGATAATCAGAGAAGACAAACTGAATCAGCCAAGAAATACATCTTCAACCCTTAAAAAGCTCTTTTGCAACTCTAACAAAATCATTCATTCTAATGTTTCTACATTCCATTGATCACCATGAAATACTGAACTTCATTCTAGCAACACAGGCAATAGATAACTCTACATCAATCCAGCTGTGAAACGTGGAGCAGTTACACAAACTAAACAAATAAAATGGAACCAATTTTGTCTTGTGCGAGGTTACAAGGTGAAGAGTATCAGCTATAAAACAAAAGCTGCTCCCAGCAGTAGCTGATACCTGCACGTCAAAAAGCCTGTTCAATTAAAAACTACAAGGCCTGGAGGTTTACCTGGAACACTGAAATAATTTTCAAGCGTTTTCTTGAAAATCTATAGTGTCCCATTGGGAGCAGCAGTCTATGGAAGACCTTCTGTCCTATATTAAGCCAGAGGTATAAGCAAAATTGAAGAGGCTGCCTCAAGAGAAGCATAAACATTCTATTCCACAGGACAACATTAGTAATTCAGATGATAGCATGAAATCCTAATTTATTCAGAAAATGACATTTTATTTAGCATGGCTCTGCAATTTGAAAATTTACTGAAGACACATCAATACCAATTTCTTGCTAAGCAAAGGTATAAGCATCTGACATTGCCGTCTGCTGCCAACACACCACTTTTCAGCATTCACACAGGGTTTGCAAGCAGCAATGTGTTTAAAAACAAGAGGGAAGTCCTTGCTAATGAAATGCCCATTCATTTTTCATGTTACACTCCTCTGCCTATTCTTTCTTTCTGTCATATATCATGCTTTTAACAACACAAGTTTTTTTGCCACTGCTCCATTAGCTTGGTATCCTTTTTCAAACTGTTGTCAACTTGTTATTTTTCACCAGCTGACAACCTGCCTATGAGGTGCTGTACCTAGAAGAACATTGCTTGCCAGATTCCTACAGAGATCGCACAGGGATAATTTTGCAGAGTATTATTGAACTATTAGATATTCTGTATGAATAACGATGAAAACAATGGATCACTTTTTAAATTGCTCTCCTGAATAAAGCCTGTCAGAAAACATCAACGCATTTTCAAAGCATGTGTGCTTTCATCAGAGTAAAGACATGCTGTGAGATCATTTTAATTTCATCATGATACACTTGGAAATACTAACAAATCTTCCAAAACCTTAAGCAATGTTGAACTTGTTTTTAAATTATTACTATTTCCAATTCTGGTGCTCCCATGACACGAAAGACATGAAGCTGTTGGAATGAGACCAGAGAGCCACAAAGATGATCCAAGGGCTGGGACTCTTCTGCTGTGAGGATAAGCTGAGGGAGCTGGGGTTCTTCAGCCTAGAGAAGGATCCAGGGTGACCCTAGAGGTGCTTTTGAATACCTGAAGCAATCCCACAGAAAGGCTGGAGAGGGACTTTTCTAGCAATAGAACAAAGGGGAATGGTTTGAACCTGAGGGAGACTAGCTTTAGACTGGATCTTAGGAAGAAGGTCTTCAGTACGCAGGCGCTGAGACACTGTAAGAGGTTGCCCAGGGAGATTGTGGATGCCTCCTTCCTGGGGGTGTTCAAGGCCAGGCTGGATGAGGTCTTGAACAGCTGTCCAGCTAGGAGACACCCCTCTAACAGGTCACTCTGATTCTAAGGGCATAGCATAATAGGCAATCTAACTTCTCCATACCTCAAACAAAACCAAACAAGCAAACAATTCAATTTGCTGCTTATTAAAAATGCATCCACTTGGACTCAGATAAGCAACAGCTAGCATTACACAGACTTGTAAAAAAGTTTCTACGAGTATTTTATGATGCCCTGAATTTTGAAGGAGACTTAAAACTGGTTTTGTATAGAGTAACTTTGCCCAACTGACTTAGCAGAACCTACCCCTTAGTATTTTAGCATTTTGGCTTTCATGGTTTCTTAAGTAATTCTTGACCTAAATGTATGAAAAAAAACTTGGGAAAGTGAAATTAATAGAATGACCTCTGCTGACTTCAACTTGTGGTTAAAGCCCTACTCAAGGCAATTGTCCATAGAAACACATTATTCCCCTTTCCTCCCCATTTGAGCTCTGTTCATTTATAAGAAAGAATCTACCACTTAATTCTCATGCCTGCACACACAATAAAACATGGCCCCAAAGTTCTTACAAGTCAATGAAATCAACTGTTCCTACAATGTAGGAAACTTAGAGACATCTGGCATTCCCACACTGCAAGATGACTGGTGTTATGAGAAACGTAGTAGTTTTCCTACAAATAAATGCTCTATTTGCTCTACAGCAATAAAATAAGGACAAGAAAATATAGAAATCCATGAAGAAACTAGCCACTGAATCTGTCAAAAATAGCTGATGATTTTCTTGGAAAAAAAGGGAAAAAATAATAGTGTGGTTCAAAAATATGTATGCCAGAGGACTCTCTTAGCAGAGGCAAGAACTGACTAGTAGATGGGAATGACAAGTGTTTAAGCATTTCAATACTGCGTTGCCATAGGGGGCGGGGGGGAAGTAGTAAAATATTATGTCACAGTTTTCAGAGGTCTAAATTTAGACAGTTTCTAAAGCTGTCAGTTATCATGCTGGTTTTGATGCAGCATGCTGGGTTCTGGGTTCTTAAATTTATCTCTACCAATTTTACATAAACGCTTTTAAAATCAAAGTTATCAGTGCATGAAGGACACTGAATCTCACTGACTTCCAGTTATTGGTAGTGTAAGGCTGTTTAGGAATAAATTTGGAATTTAGAATTATGGGAAGCAAGGAAGAAAAAAGGAATACAGACGTATTCTCAATGATATCTACTGAGTCCTCAGAAGAAAGGAATTTACCTCTTGTAAATACACCAACAAATACTACTAATAAGTGCACAGTCTCTTTGCTATCACTGTGAATGTAAGCTGAGGATTCAGACAGCCATGCTAACAAGCATATTAAAAAATAATAATTTCCCAGGCCACTCACTGAAATGTGCAAGATGCAGGGAGTAAAAATGATGTAATTTGTAATGCAGACCAGTAATTACAACTCCAGCAGTTTACTGCTCTAATAAATACACAGTGTTAAGCAGTGCTAATCTGGACTGTCACTCCATTTCTCCCATCACCCTGTTCCACTGCAAACAAGTCTGAGATCAATACTAACAAAACTGCCTTTGTGGTATCAGGTTTAGTTCCGCTGACGTACTATTATATCTTAATTTTCCTGTACACAAAATCCAACATAATTAGACATACTCTGAAAAAATTCTTTCATTTATTCCCTTACTGTCATCAGTATTGAGATCGCGAGGGAAGAGAGGAACAGTAACCTGCACAGCAGTGCAGTAAACAATTTAGCATCATTGCCTTCTAGCAATGCCATTTATTATTGCTGAGAAGGCTCAAGCCAGTTCATACCAGTTAACAAAACATTTCAGCCAACATAAAAATGATACTCCTTGAGAGCTTTCACTATCAAAAATTGTTTGATTTTGACAATTATGTGCAGTTTTCATACTGCTGTACAGAATTATGCGTTTTTTTTAATAAAATAAACTGACAAGCATTTATTAGAAAACACTAATCAGTAACCATGTTTTCCATTAATAACTGAAAAATATAATAAAAATTGGCAATAAACCCCCCACCAGTTAATATCAGACTTGTATTTTCTTGTGCTTACCATTTTAAATAACATGACTCCCATGTTCTAAAGATGTTTCGTATTACATCAAGAAAGAGTATTTGAAATAATGCATTTGGAAAGTAGCACCAAAAAAGATTTTGATTTGTACTGAAGTAGATGCCCATTTTTCAGAAGAAAATGATAGAACACTTCTAGTGAATCTAATAAAAGATTACTGTGGATGACTGGTAGACCAAAAAACTTGGTTTTAACTCTACAGTCTAAAAAATGTTTAACCTGATAGTGAAAGACTTTTAGTGCCTAATTTTTCTATTATTTCTGAATCCCAGAAAAAGTGCCCTTTCTGTAGGGGTAGTTGAATAGCTTGAAGAAAAAAACCCCTTCCTTCTACACAGGCCAAAGCAAAGTTTGGCCATCTTCACACCGTAATGCTGAAAACATCATGCAAAGGCCACGACTAAAATATTTTGTCCATTTTGTTTTGCCCCATTCACACACTCATATATATGTATTTTGGCTTTTTTCCCATTCCCTGTTCCTCCAAATGGATGCACAGATGATACCACAAACAAGAATTTAAGCATGGGCAATCCTAGTGTGGTCTATGCACATGCAGTCTGTAACAGATATGCAATTTTTGGCCTGGATGAGTCCATCTTTCGATTTTATGGAAACTACAAGTATCCTAGGTACATGCTCGGTGAGAGAGACAGAGGTTACAGATGTAAACCGCTTGCCTTTCTGAATCACCTTGTGGAATTTCCCTTGGAGCAGTTCACAAGGCTCCCCATGGCCAGTCTTGCACAGTATTTGATGTATTTGAAGGACTGTGGAAACTAAACTCATACGGTTAGCAGCAAAAGAGAATTCAAAGCATATTGCAATCTCTGAGCCATGACACCACTAGCCCTACCATTCTGATCAGATTACAAATAGAAAATTGCACAGGACTGAGGAGAAGGCTTCACTGTATATTCTGCATGGTGACCAGGTGAAGGTAGAATAAAACTAAATACTAAGCACAGCTTCATAGACTAAAAAGGTAAGATCTTCAAAATTCTGGAATGCCCAAATGTCTAAAGGTAAGATATAAGGACTATGTTAGAGGCAAAACCCAAGATGGCCTGTAAATACTTGGCCACAGGGGCTGTCCTCAGCATATCCATACTTAAAACTAATAAGCTTTGGTCTTTGGTTCCTTCAATGCTACACAGCAGAAATAAGGTTTTAGACTTACTGACATCTGGCCAAGTTTAGAAGCATTCCTTGACTAGTGTATCAAGTCAAAGCTAAAAGATTTTTGGAATGACTTAGGACTAGAGGACTGCTCCTTAAATGACTGTAGAGAGATACAAAAGCCCATTGTTCTAATAGCTTCCTTCATTAAGTAAAATCAGTCTTTCGTGACTGGAAAGAATTATGATAATCAAAATCAAGCAACTCTTCCAGGTCTGCATTAGAGCTACTATCATTCTCAACCTTGCCCTTAATATAGAGCCATTACTCTAGATTTGCCTAAACATACTAGTGTTAGACTTTGCAAGCTAAATCATCTGCACAGTCTTCTCAAACAACATTGACAATTTTCAGAGTGAGTATACACATGGGAAAAAAACAATCTATCAATCATTGTTATCTAAAAGCATCAATTAACATAAGAATAACCTTGCAATATTAGGTGCTACAATGCTTTTTCCCCCTGAAAAAAGACTTCTTAGTAGCAACTTGTCTTTTTCTTTTTCTTACTCTATCTAAATAAACAAAGACAGAATGAAGTAAATTCATTATTTGTATGACATAGGACTAGGCAACAAAAAAAGAAGAAAAAAAAAAGATCAATCACTCTCACAGGATTAAGGAGAGCTCAAGTTGACCAAAGCTGCTTACCTTTGAGAGTTAACTATTTTCTCAAAGAGACAAACGCAAAGACTTTGAACAAGCCAGTTGCTTTCAACTCAACAGAAGCAGGGTTTATATTTTATTGGATTTGTGTTTGCTGTCTAATGTGGTAATAATGAAGCATAGCTAAACATTAGAATAAAATTAAATAGAAGGCAACTTTGATTTGCAGAAAGTCAAACCAAGTGCAGTTTTACTTTGACCTATAGGTATAATATGCAGTCGATACTCTCAGGCTCTTAAAAAATTTCATTTTAGGTGTTGGTTAACTAAGTGTGTAGTTATGAGTTTTTGGGTTACTCCCCTTTGAATGTACGCCAAATTAAAATAACTGAGAGTAGAAGCATTCCCCCACGGCCAGAATTCTTCCAAACATTTGGAACACTGGAAGTACTCCTGTAGAAAACAGCAGCCATAACAGCCAAGTGTCAGTGGTACTGCAAAGCATATCATATCCCCACTGCTTTCTTAAATATATGCATAGATATATTTCTCTACTTGCTAATAGGCACCCATGTCAATTAAGAATGTATCTGGGCCAAGAATACCCTAAACCATTAACTTTATACTGGATAAACTTTTTCCGTTTTTTCATCCTTTAGAAGTCATTCAATGCAGGACTTTTTTATTTTCCACTTTAACATTCAGTGAGTATAAACAGAGAATGTTCCACTCAGTTTTCTACACAGCTATCATGCACTGCTTACAAAGGTGCCTGAACATTCTTCACCTCCATTTTATAACAAGGCATAAATATTTCCTTGGAAGATTCAACCAAAACAGCTTGCACACAATACACAGAGTAGCATTTCCTGTCAGTGAAGTACCCTTCTCCTACACAAAATATTTTTTGAGTATATATAACACATCTGATAATTAAGATGTGTAAATTTCTCTCAAAAACTAAGTTGAAAAGATCAGCAGACAAGCTACTTAAGTAAATGCAGTCTATATTAAACAAAGCATAGAAAGGCTTCAGTTAAAAAGGACCTTCAAGCTCATCTGCTAGTTCCAACCACACTACCACAGGCAGGGACATCTTCGACTAGGCCAGGTTGCTCAAAGTCTCATGGAGCCTTGTTTTAAACACTTCCAGGGACGAGGCATCCACAACTTCTCTGGAAAACCTGTTCCAGTGTCACTAGCCTCATAGTAAAGAACTTCTTCCTAATGTTTAATCTAAATCTACCCTGTCTAGTGTAAAAGCAGGGTAGATGTAAAATATTAAATACAGGCATTATATAGACTCATGTTTACAGGCAAGCTTGTACCTTCCTTTCTGTAATAGGAAGGCTTAAGGGTATTTGAGTTCATTAGGATACTGTAGGATGATGACAGCAGGAAACTGATAAGGAGTCTTTAAGTTAAAGGTGAATGACTAGATAACCCAATAATGACTTCAGATTTATTTAACAGTGTCAGTATTTTTACTAGCTAGATACTGTCTTCAGAGGAATCCTTAGAGGGTTGCTAAACTTTCTTCAATTCATCAGTCTTTATAATTCTAACAAAACCATATTTGATTCATCCCTCATGTTAACCAGGCCAAATCTCATTCATTCACAAACAGCTGGTGCTTCCATGCTTTTCCATTTTCTTTCAATGATAGTATGTTCTGGAGGGAATAATGTCTTAGCCACACTTCTGAAATGAGTGCAATCTTTCTTTCTCTGTCATGCATATTTAGATTTTCTATTTCTGTGTGAAAGAGTACTTGGATTCACCCACATGAAATTTCTGAAACTCAGACTTTGAACTGAGCTCTTCTGCAGAATTGATGCTAATGGTCTGAAAATGCTGGCAAAGCTTCACTGCTGTCCAGCAAGTCTCCAGCTTCATGCTAGTGAGAATCAGAACCCCTTACTCTGTCCAGCTGTCATAAGGATACAAGGATGGACTGAGGAATCAGAAAATGAGGACAGAGTCTTCAATCTCTGGGGGAGAACTTTCATCTTCTTTCTTCATCAGATTTTGACCAAGGATGAAGGAATGTCTCTGTATTATAACATAATATAAATAATAAAGCCGATACCATAATTTCTGCTTCCAATGTAGAATTATTGTAATTATTGAATCTTGAAAAGTATCTTTTGTCTGAAGAACTCATGATTTATTTAACAACAGAACAGTGAAAAGCTACTACAAAACAGCCAAAGCCTACCCTCTTTATTGCTGTAGATGCTACTAACATCCTTACCCCAAGTTTGCAAGGCAAACAGCATTTAGCCATCAATATGATTTGAAATGATGGCTTTTTAAATAGTCATGGTCGTGAGCCACTAAGACTTCATACACTCAGCCTTGTATCCTACTACCACCCTTAAATAAACTACTGAGAAGTATACCACAGGCCAGGTCTTTGCCTGATGATTTTTCTTATGGGCTGGGGTACATTTTGTGCACCCATGGAAAAAAGTTTCTAATATTTTTTCCATTGAATGGAATCTACTTTACACTTCTAAATGCTTTATAAATGTGGAGCAGTAAGTGAGGACAATATGGCTCAAGTGAGAGACATCAGGGCATACACTCAAAAGCTGCTGTCGCTCTGAACTAAAACACTAATGAAGGTACAGTCAGAGACAATTACTATCAAAGTGCTCTGCCAAATAAAAGGAGACTAAAACTAAGTAACAAAAATATGTGGAATTGTTGACAGGACAAAAGGTAGAGAAGCTGGCAGAGGAAGTGCAGCCTATGGGACCTAGCCTAGGCAGCACAGATCCAAGGAGATAAAGTAATGTGAAACAGCAGAGCACACCAGAGATTGTAACATTTTGTCATAAAATTGTCTGCTATTGGTTTTACATCTAACTATGTGGAAGCAACTCTAGCTGTAACATGAAAGTTATGGTTGTATGGATTAACTATTATGACAGGAAACTGTAATTCTCAGAAGTACAGTTTTGAAAATACGTTTCCAAGGCATTCTCTCTAAACGGATAAAACGGTTATTGGAAAAAAAAAAAACAAAACAAACCAGGCTTCACAGAATCATAGAATGGTTTTGGTTGGAAGAGACCTCTAAGATCATCAAGTCCAACCTTCAGCCTAAGACCGTTAAATCATGTCCACACATTTCTTGGACACCTCCAGGGATGGTGACTCCACCATGTCCCTGGGCAGCCTGTTCCAATGCCTGAACACTCTTGCAGGAAAGCTGTTCCTACCTCCAAACTAAACCTTTGCTGGCACAATTTCAGACCATTTCCTCTCTCTCTCTGCCACTTGAGAATAGAGAGAAGAGACCAACCCCCACCTCACTCCAGCCTCATGTCATGGAGTTGTAGAGAGCAATGAGGTCTCCCCTCAGCCTCCTCTTCTCCAGACTGAACAACCTCAGTTCCCTCAGCCACTCCTCGTAAGTCCTGTTCTCCAGGACTCTCACCAGCTTTGTTGCAGTATCAACCCAAACCACTGTTCAAATTTAAGTCTGATGTCACAACTTGAAAACTTTTAAAAATCCTTTTAAAAGACTGTTATTCCTACTGCCATACATCTTTATTCATGGTCATGAATACAAGATCAATACTAGAAGAACAGATGTTCATTCAGTTGTTAATACTTCTTTCATCTGTTACAAACAACTGAGCTTCAATAGGCTACTACCATTGTAAATGTTAACCTGTATCTACAAGCAGAGATTTGTCTTGGCTTTTTTTCTTTTTTAACCTGCAAAATCATGTTGATGAATGGCTTTGTAATATGACTAATGATAAATGAACATAAAGGTTCCAAAATCTGTAACAGTGATCCCACAAAACAAATCTTAAGATGGCAGCAAATCTACTGACTCAGTGGAGTTTCTCCAAAAGCAAATCCAAAGCTTTTCAACATGAACACTAGCTGCAAATTCCAACTTCATCAGCATGGTACCCTGCAAATTGCAATTGTAACAATATGAGAGTGCAGTCCTCTGTCTCTATTTTCATGTATTGTAAAGGCAGGTATGTGGATAAGGAAGCTGACTTTGAAATATTACCTGAAGTTTCTGATCAGATACTAGCAATTATTTTAGTAATAAAAGCATCAGAACTAAATTGACTGATCCAAAGAGAAACATTGCAAATACGAAAGTAGGTATGCTACCTCCAAGTGCATGACAGACTCCTGGTTTATTTCTTGCAGAACAGCATGGTGCAGTGTTATGACCCTATAGAACAGTAAGGCAGTGCTTCCTTGAAAGAAATAGTAAACTCACAACAAATGCTAGAGTTGAAGCAGAAAAGTATTGCCACGAATTCTGAATATCATGAAACACGAGAGATATTAAATTCTTGGTTCAGGAAGGGCTACATAGCAGGCATTTAGAAAATTTAGATGTGAGAATGAAACTGTATTCCTTTAAATTTAATTTAAGTCCTTCAAATTTCAAAGTTTCTGAATTGGTTTGGGTGTGGGGTTTTGTTTTGGTGGGTTTTTTTTTTGTTTGTTTTTGGGTTTTGTTTTTTTTTACCTTTTGCAGTTAGTACAGTTGGTGGTAGTCTAAGACTGTGTACATAAGAATAAATTAAAAAATGTAGCAGATCAAGGCATTCAGATGAAAAGCATTTAGCTGTCCTCCAGGAAGAGGTAAACTTAACCCAGAAATGTATTACTACAATTCACATCTGTAAATGCCAACTGTTAAGTCCAGCCTGAGCATTTTCCTATTTTCACATGCTCTGCTCATAAGTAACAGCTGTCAGGAAGCAGTTTGCATTAGGTTAATGCCTGAAGCTTTGCTGCTAAGTTTTTGTGTCCAAGCATTAAGTAAATAAAGCAGCAGATCATTCAGCTTTCCAGGTTGGTAGCCAAACATGACTTGAATCACACCAGCAGTGTTCACTCAGCATAATTGCAGCTCATATGCTTGTATACCAGCTTGTATAAAGTGACCAACTCATCATCCTTCATACTCATCCATCTGGATCTACTTTCAGAGGTCCCATAAGCTGAAACATCATGGAAGGAGTACCTGTTAAGACACAGTCAAGGCATCTTTTCAGGATATGGGTCTGTGATGATTTAAAACATTTTTTTCAGAGACTTCACCAGAATGATGACTACAGTTTACTTGTTGGCAACTGCCTTCTCTGTTATCAGTCAGTTATTAACCTTTTTAATATCAAGTGTTGTCAACATGATTTCCAAATATTTGAACAATAGTGCTTATGCTGCAAGATAATGCTGCATTGCTTGCCATACATTCAAGGGCCCTATACGGGCTGTCCTGGATTCTCAGTATCATTTTATTTGCAGTTTTACACTGTTACTTCATTGAATTTTATATTTTATTTAGGTGAATAGGAGCGCAAAACCTGAAGGACAATTCTGATTTCAGCAAAGAATGGAAATACACCAGACATAAGGTGTATTTTTAGCGTGGTGGTAGTATGCAGTTTTTGCCCAGTTCTCCAACTGCCATCTTGCTGTGCTACGTGTCAGTCTAGAACCAATGTGTACATACCTGGGCATCCTTCCCTTCTGCTCTAAGGTTACACTGGCTGTACATCACTTCTCTCCAGTATATATCTCCTCTCTAACTCAAGAGGTTGTTTTCTCAGTAGTAAAAATTAGAGCACATCACAAATTGAATGTGATGTTTATTTTATTCAAATAAGAATTTGGATGCTGTTGTTCAGAGCAGATGTAAGGTTGCTAGTCCTCTCCTCTCTTTCCCAGCTACCACTTCTGGCCTTGAATCATGGCAACCTGTTCTTTGTTTTGATGTGCTCAAAAAGCAGTCTAGCTGAAAACAGTATCATTGTCATGAAAATTTAATCCTTGCCTACGCTTGAAAGCATACAAAACAAACATGCCTTAGGAGACTGGGTGATCCGTCTGGCACCACATCACAGTAACACCTTTTCCTCTGGTTAGTCAAACAGAGGCTATGTAGAAGCCAGGTTTAATACAAGAATGTCTCGATGACCACATCTGCATTAGTGATTTCATGTGCAAGAGGGCTTCTCTTTGGTGCAAGTTTGTCTTTATTCTCCATTGTTTGAGAGATGAGGTATGACTGGTACATAAACTCTGTCACTCCTCACTGAAGCTGAGCACTTTGACACTGAAGCTCTGCCACTTGCAACATGGGCATGCCCAGGTCCGAAAACAGGAGTAAAATGAGCAGATGGTAACTGAAGTGCTGGAATCATAACAGATCACAGCAAATAAAATCCTGTCTGCCTCTCTTTGCACTGCTGTCAGTTATGCTGATGTATTCAATGAGAATCTGAAGGTTTACATCTCCATGTCCTACTAACTACAATCCTAAGACACCTCTCCTATTAATAAAAACTGAGAGAAATGGGGCTGTTCAGTCTTGAGAGGAGAAGGCTGACACAGGAGCTTATCAGCATCTATAAATATATGAGGGGTAGGTGTCAAGATGAAGGAGCCAGTCCCTTTTGGGTGGTGCCCAGCAATAGGACAAGGAACAACAGGTGCAAGCTACAACACAGGAATTTCCACCTCAACCCAAGGAGACACTTCTTTACAGTGTGGGTCAAAGGGGACTGGAAAAGGTGCCCAAAGATGTTGTGGAGTCTCCTTCTCTGATGACTTTGAAAACCTGCCTGGATGTGTTCCTGTGCAGCCTGCCCAAGTGATCTTGTTCTGGCAAGAAGGATGGGCTTGATCTCTGGCGGTTCCTTCCAATCCCTAACATTGTGTGACACTTTCAGAACTCATACTTCTCCTGTCTTTAGCTTACTAGGTATTAAACACAAATATTCAGCTAACATAGAACGATGTTAATTTTGAGATTTGCTTCAACTTTAATATTAAAGTACAGCTTTCACTATCTGTTACAAAGTATGTATCAAGGATTCACAATACCACACATATAACACAAAGCTTTATAAAGCTGAAAGCAATGTTTTCCTCTAGCACAATAGTATTCATCCAACCACAAGAATTCCCAGAAGTTCTCCTTCCTGACAGGGAATTTGAGAGTAAAACCTTAAAATTTCCTGGAAGATAACGATTTAAAGAGGTGAAACCTGTTTCAACTGTCATATAACACTTCTTCACATCTTAACATTTACTCCACTTCAGCCCTAAGCTTTGCCCTCTGTTTTGCTCAGTTATGAAAAACATGTAACTTCAGAGAGCATTAGATGAAAAAAAAAAAAAAAGTATTTGAAAGATTAAATTTGATCACTTTTTATCAAACCCAGAAAGTAACAGTGATCGAGAAAAATATTTTCAAGATTAAAATAGAAATGGTTTCACCTGTTTTCTATTACATCGTACCAGGATATTCTCAATTTACAAAGCTTGTGTAAGTTTAAAGTTTGGGTTATACAGTACGGCAAATAACACTTCACTGTTCATGGGGGAAATAAGTCTTCTGAGAATGTGGATATATTAATTGCTTAGCCTTAGAGCTCTTTTCTGATCCCTCTTGTTTAGAAAGGTACTACAGTAGGATGCTTAGGAGATACTGCAGGAAGGGAAACCTCTCCAGAATTCCAATTAAAAGAAGAAGCTGTCTAGTCCATGTAACTCAGATCTAATGGACTATTTGTTAAAGAATGTCAGTCTGAAGAACCTGTATTACTGAAAATTCAGTTTGAGATGATTCCTTCATGTCAGTCCCTTCATTTTTTCCCTATGCCACCACTAATAATAGCAAGAGAGAAAAAAAAAAGCATTGTCTGCTACCTGACTTCACATGTGATGAAAGCACATGGAAGTGTACTGTACCAGGGAAATTCATTACCTGCTACCCATTACCAAGACCTGCATGTAGTTCACTCTTTTTGCTTTCTTGTGCTGAGGATATAGGTCACAAGCGAAATTCCTTAGAATAACTTGAGAGGGACATGAATTCTTCTAAAGGTGAAAATCCAAGCCAAATTTGTATAAAGACAGCTGACATCAAATCATGGAGAAGTCGTGGTAAGCTGATAGGCCTTAGATGAAGTTTTTTTATTTCATTTGATTTATTTTCTCTCAAGTTTACACAGACAAAGGGAAAAAAAGGCAAAACAAAACAAACAAAAGGCACAAACAAAAACAAACCCAAAACATTTCATTCACTTCCTACCAATTTATTAATGTCAAGGGTGGCAGACTAGCTGCTGTTCTGACTAGCTACTGATTTTAATTCCGTTAACACTACTGTCTAGGCAAAACAAAAAAATAGGAAAAAAATCTCTGCATGTGACCAAATGTTTTTGTAGTGAGCTAAGCACTGAGCACAGATTAAGACGAATCAAAGACAGAAACTGATTAACTTCAGCAGCTTTAGCCAGCTAACGCAACAATGTTGTCAGCCGTGATAGGCTGCCTTTCCAGTTACAAGTGCCACCTAACATATCCATGTTCTCACTAAAACATGCTAAAAAATATAATTCAACAAGCCGTTGTATTAAGTGTGCCAGTCCTGATATCTGTGGAAATTCATAATACACAATTGTGAAGCTACTAATGCCAATTACTTTCCTCCTCCAGAAAAAAGATTAAAAAAAAAATAAAAAGTAGTAGATTTAGTGCTGGCAAAGATGCCAAAATGACAACCAATCACTCTCCTGGCAGCCAGAGCATAAACAGGTGGATGTAGCTGGAACACACTCACCCAGTGACAGCTCGGAGAGAATCTGGCACTCCACCAGTTATAAGGGCTGGCAAATGACAAAAGCAAAAATCATCTTAAGTCTCCTGACTCCGACCAAGTAATCCAATGGTATAAGAAAGGTTAACGAAGTAAAATATGTTGCAATCCTTCAGAATGATGCCAGAGCTAAAATACTCACTTACTCTTCCTAAGAAAAAGTCAGCAAGGTGGCAGTCACCCTCTCTGCCATATACATACCAGCCACAGAACACTTCTGTTAACTAAAATAACCTGAAAGCATCTTCTCTCTTGATTGCCTCAGGAAATCTAAGAGCAATACAAACAAATCCACAGAGATTTTATCAAACTGAGACTCAAGACTTGTTGGGCATCTTCCTAGTTCATTAGTTATGAATGCCAGCTGTCTGTGCTTGATATGTACAGAACTGACCCAAGATGAAACTCCTCCTTCAATTCTAAGCTAGACATGGTGCTCTCAAAAGATGTTTCCATAAATCACATGCTGTGCAAAGAATGCAAATTTACATTAAATAAAACAATTACTAACTGGATAGTTACTGAAATGCCTCAGGGAGGAAGAAGAGGAGTCAAAGTAGTTTTACAATGTTTGAAAATGTTCAAAATTTTCATTATCTTTTTACCTTCAAGGTATGTTGCAAGGTATGATCTGTTTGGTGCAGCTGCTGCACAGGTTGCTTCGAGGCCATGGGCTTGTAAAGGATGTTTATTGTCTGATAGATATTTATTTAAATACATACCTGGAGACTGGCTCTTGAACAAGCACCTAACTGTAAAGTTTCATGCAGCTAAACTTCTGGTATTTTTTTATGCAAGTTAACTATGCATAAACAGTACATATAATCTTCATACCATACTTCCCTCTCAGACCCTCTTTTTAAAGCAGATGTACGATTTATTACATATGCACAGATGAAGAGCACAGTCATGTTGAGAGAATACAGAAGTAAGACTGAGTCTCAGCAGATGAGAACTGCTAAGCAGTACAAAGAGTGGTGAAATCCAGAGAAATGTGGAGACAGCAAATCAGTGTTTCACTCCTTTTGCTTCTCCCTCTGTTTCCTGGTTAGCCTATTTCCTGTATGAATAGCAGCTTTCAGGAATTCCTGCTCCTCATGCAGCTACCTGATGAGCTCTTAAAAGCTTGGCTATCAACCTGGGTATCTCTTGCCTCATGCAGTCTACAAAATTAACAACAGAGAGAATGATCATTCAGCATTGAATCCAGAAAAACAAAGCTGTAGCTCCGTGACAGCTAATCTAAAGGCATGGGACATCTATTTATTACCAGAAAGATATAGAGACAACACAAGGAAATACAGGAATGAACAAAATAGATGCAAAATACTCCTTTTTTTTTTTTTTTTTTTTTGAGTAATAGTAACATAATCATCATTGGTAAGGTCAGCTGCTATCACATACTCAAGGTTTTCAGTAAAGGAGCAGCCTGCTCTTGTACAGGATTCCCAGACATGGGATTGGTTTAAAAATATTACAGCTGCTTTGCCTTTTCTAACATACAACTTGGTAAGAGATGAGCTCTTATCTCCCTCTGCATGTGTGTGCATATACAAAATTTTCTTTGTATGTAAATGCCTGAAAATTTTGGAGCTAAAACCAGTGACACGTGGAACTGATGAAAACATAGTTGCTTCTGAAAAGTGGGTTTTGATGAATTTTGTATGATCTCTTTAAAGATTCTCTAATGCATATTTCAGAAGATGTTTCAATACTGTAAGTTTTAGATCAGCTCATAACTGATAATTTAGATTTTTCCAGGACTATTCTCCTGTGGTATCTAGCTTCCAAACTGAAATTTAAGTGTGTAGCAGTTCTGAATGAAATCACAGGCAGAATATTAGATTATAGCATATAAAACATCACAAAATCCTTTGTTAATGCTAAATTAAAACCTCAGCTAAGGCAAACTTACTAAAAGTATCTGGGAATACCAGAAATAGAGGCCTTTTGTACTTGGCAGTTTTCTCGTATGACTTATTTCTACTGTCTCTTTATAAAGAATGATCAAACCTTACCAATTACTAGATCCTAAAATGTCCACAAAATGCAAAGAAAAATCTTATTTTTAAATAAGGTTATTCCTTATTAAAGTAATTCTAAGCAATAAATAACCACAAAATTTCATCATTGTATGAGTGTGCAGGCTTGAAGTTTGAAATAGTTACTGGATATTTTACATAATTCAATATTGTCAGGTGAGCCCAAGGCATTTTACTGATGTTAAACTCTCTGGGCTTTTGACTCTAGCATTCCCGGCCTGCCTTCCCCAGCCCCAGCACTGTGTCTCCCCTGTTGTTCCCAAAGCTGAAGTCGACTCACTTCACCCCAGTACCAAACAAGCAATTTCCTACTCCTTCTGCTAAACCTGGCACAAGAGAGCAGGGGATAGAAGAAGGGTGGGAACATGAGATCCACAGTAGGCAGCAGTGATTAATTAGATTGGCTCAGCTGCCTGCACAATTACAGTTTCTCCCTCCTGCCCCCCTCTGCCCCCAGATCAAAGCTCTGACCTCTTCTGTAAAGTACTATGAGGACTTCAGAAGGAAAGCACTGACTGAGGGCTATGCCTGAGTCTAAGTCCCACACTAGCATGCAATCATAGTGCAACTGCAACTGAAGAACCTAAGTAATAACAAAAGAAAAAAAATGAAGGATATAATTAACATTGTACACAAAAGTTAAGGCTCACATTTTCAAAAGTCCTTAGTTCTCATTCATGCACCAAAACAAATGGTCAGGAAATCCTGTCACACATGTAGCAGGGCTATCAGCAACTGAAAAATCATTCTTAATGTTAAAATCTATTGCATCGCATGAGTAACTGAAAGGCAAGTTAATGGTACCATTGCTCTTCAGCTAATTCTTGTCTTGCCATCTTCCAGTATGACAACAACCTCAAATACTAGCTCACATCAAAAAGGTAAGTTGGCTTTATACTCTCCTAACCCCAAGGTTTATTCATATCACAATTAATTTTGTTGTGTTTAAAGCCTGTACTCTCCAAAAGATTGAAACATGAGCAGCAAAAATGACATAGAGCTGAGAACACAAGCCCTTTGAAAGCATCACAATAAACCTTTCTGAATGTCTGCGCCACAGAGCAAACGTATACAGCAGTGCTCTTAGCTACTGCATAAACACCCACTGCTTGGGCTTATCCATATTATATCCAGTGGCTCCATTTGCTGTGCTCACAGGATGAGCACAGAACAGGCAACAGAGAGCTGCACTGCAGACAAGAAATTTTGCAAGGGTAAGTCTACTCTAGATCAGAGTCTCTCAGCTTCCTAACTGTCATATCATTCACTATAATCATGTATTTTAAAAACAAAAGTGATAGGTTCTGTTTGCTCTCTCCATTAACAAATGGATGCTCAGAGTATTTGTCAACTATTTTAATTCATGCTGTAATACACATAAAATCAATCAAGATTGCAAGTCAATCATAAATGAATGTAGAAATATGTTTGTAAACTTCATTTCCCCTGCCATAATAATTGCTTAATATCTGGCATTAATGATGTTTCTTCTAATGCCAGATAACTGACATTTCAACACATTTAAAGATTAACATGCAGCCATTCATGCAGGAAGAGAGGATTACTTAAACAGGAAGGAATACACTTCTAAAGACAATCAAATACAACATTTTGTGTCCCCCTGCAAAGGACAATCTGACTTAAGGTTACATGTGGAAGATATTTTCAAGCTAGGCTTTATGGCTACAGTAAATATATGCGTAATCATATGTATAAGGGTGGATAATTCCAAAGATAATTTTGCAAAGGTATTTTGCCACCTTTCACACATTTATGTGATATCTAACACAGCTAACTCTAAATTGCACGTGTTTAGCTTGCCCTTCTTAGTTTGTAGCACATGAGCTGGAAAACACTTGCTTTTTCAAGGTACAGCTGTGTAAAATTCTCAGAGTACTCAAAAGGTTGTCCAGAGAGGTTGTGGAATCTCCTCCTCTAGAGACTTAAACCTGTCTGGATGCATTCCCATGTGGCCTGCCCTAGGTGATCCTGATTTGGCAGGGGGGTTGGTTTTTTACTCACTGGATGCACAAACTACTCACTGAAAACCAATACATTTAAATTTATGTTTGAAGAGTTGTAATTTCTCCTGCACACTGTTGTATAGAAAGGGCACAAAAGGTAAGTCACTCTAAAGTACTTAAACAGAAAATAAAACTGGTAAATCTAACGTCTTTAATCTTTCCTCTTCCATCAGATTTTCTAAATGTAGTTCTTCAGATACTGAGCAAAAAACAACGTTTCATGGTCAGTAGTAGAGACAGCTTTCAAGTAACTAAAAAAAAGAAATCTAAACTTGACGTGGAATTTGGTTTACAGAAAGCAGAATTAAAAACATTTATATGTCTCTGTATGACCACCCTGATAAATGCAAAGGTCCTGACAACAAAGGGCTGAGGCTTGCTAAGAGCTGATAAACATCACCTTGATGCCTCCAGACATGAACTTGTGCCTCTGGGCCCAAAAGGTCTCGTGTTACTTGGAGGACTCAGCCCTCCAACTAAAGAAATTGACCACAGTTTACCCTCAACAGGGTGTAAAAGGAGTCCTGAAATAGAGATATGGTTGTTGGTTCTCCACACAGCAAGCAGCTGGGCAGTTGGATCCTTTCCCCTTAGACTGGGACCTCATCTAAGAAGTCCTCATCCCCACATTTGGTGAGTATTTATATTTTGGGTACCTGTGGGGAAATTTTTCCCTTTCTGAGTGTGTGCACATTTGGGTTTCTCTCTCTTGATAGTTTAACTGGTTGTGCAGCAGTATATTGACAACCAACGTCTGAACCTGTAATTTTATTGTGTTGGAAGGAATGCAGACTAATTGCAATAAATCCACATTTTCAGGTGGCTGTTGCTGTCTGCTTTGTGGGTGCCTCCACAACAATATCTTTCACCATCCCACCAGTTCTCTGAGAAAGCAGAGGTTTCTCAAGATTGATGTGTACTTACCTGCTTTTTTTTCCCTCTTAACTAGATACTCAACCCAGCTGAGAGAGCTGATCAGCATCTCTGACCTAAGCTTAGCACTTAACCAGAGTTCTGGAATAGCATGCCTACTGAGGGATAGCTGGCACCTCTGAAAACTCTGGGTCCAGCCAACAATTCTACACCCATCTGTGCCTGCATGACCCACTTCAGACTTGTTGAAACGTATTTGTTTCTGAATAGGATACATAGGCTACTTAATCTTTTCTAGCAAAGGGTATGCTTTGCACAGTACACATTTTGCAAATACACCTATGTATTTACTAAGCATGTTACAAGTATCAAAAGCTCTTCCTTTTGAAGAGAAAATCAGTAGATTTTGACTAGTCTTAAAAAAAAAAAAAAAAAATCTCTGATTGCCAAGACAGTGAATTTGTATTCCTCTGTCACAAAAAATAAAAACCTTCTGCTTTGGAAAGTTTAATATACTAAGGGTAGACTTGACAGACTGTCATAAATTTGCTCCAGACATGATGGAAGCATGCCATAACTATGTCATTATGTTTCAGAAAGCATAATCAGAAAAGTACATACACGTAACAGGGAAGTAAAAAGCCTCTCGAGGAAAAACTCAGCTATTTTGTCTACCCTTGCAGCAAGCTGAAACCGTAAGCAGCACAGGCACACATATGATATAATACAATATATGCACACACTTATATGAGTATTTAATTACAGGTGTATTAAATCCTTGGATAGATGCATAGCTAATATACACCTATGAGATATATTTATATCTATACACACAGGCACATGGGGACACACACACATATCAATAAATACTGGAATAGCAATGAGATCAGACCTGCAGAAATTCTAGGTTCTTACCAAAATAACTCTTACAAAGAACTAGTTCACAAGATGTAAAAGAAATTAAAGACCATTGTGTGAGTAAGAATATAAATAGGATGTTCCTTGATTTCAATACATTCAGAAATCCTAACAGTACCATATTGCAGCTGTAAGAAACCTGCTCTTAAAGATCACACTTGAACTGGTTACAACAGTTTAACAAGCATCATTGAATTTCTGTTGCTGCTCATCATTCAATGCCGTTCTTGATGACCCTGTTCCAAATACTTCCTTCTTGTGATAATTCTTCAGATAATTACACCTGATTCCTGGTGTGGTATAACCCCATAATACCCAAACTAGAATATAATCTGAATTATAATGACATAAAACTGCTGTATCCAAACCATTCCATAATCTCACCTCTGCAGTAGAGTGGAAACAAACAGTAAAAATAAATAAGTCACAGACTAAAAAGTTAATTAATCACTTCTAGTTCCTTCTGGATGGAATGCAAATGCCCATTAGCAGCAGTTTTGTCAAAAAGGAAATTATAGGTTCCTATCTCTTGCAAAACAAACAGGTCCAAACAGTCACAAAAGAACATGAAAAACTATTGCTTGAAATGATGCCATCATGAGAATGGTCATTATGGTTAACCTCATCAGAAATTCTGATTAATATTAACTGTATGTATGTACCTGTGCACTCAGGCAACAACACCAAGACTGCCCAACAAAAACTGTCAGCACTATAAAAAAGTTTTTATCAAGACTGCAAGCTGCTCTCCGTTGTTTCATAAATGGCACCACAGCTAGGTGAATGGCTTGGTAATTCCAACTATAAGTTTCCTGGACCCCCAACTGAGAAATGATCTCTGGGGGAAAAAAACCAAACAATTCTTCATTGCCAAAACACCGAAATCTGGTAGCAACTTAAATATAACACCGAAGACCTTCCATGATTAAAGACCTGTTTACTACTGTAACTCAGCCATGAAAATTATCACCTTGTTTGTAGTCTGACTCATTGCTCTGGCAAGCAGATTGCAAGGTTTCAGTTCAGGCCATGTACATTCTGCACAGGAAACGTTAATGCCTAATGATTAAATTTCTTGTCTCTTCATTGCCACAGAAGGACGAGGAGCAAAGGCTAAAGATCCATTTCTCTGTTAAAGTGACTTCCAAATATTTCTATTCCTATGGAACCTCATTTAAAAGCAACCTTCTGCATCTGATGGTACCTTATGAAAAAAACTGCAAATGCATGAATAATTATTTTATGTAATGATATTTACTAGACTCTGACTTTCTTATTTGTGTAGGGTTTAGATCTGATAGACAAAAATAAATCTAGCCTGTAGATGGTTAAATAACGAAATTTATGAAGCCGACTGAGAAAATTGGCTCTATTTAGGTTTTCATTTTTAAATCTTGTTACTGCTCATCGGTAAGGATTTGCAAACAGTATGCCTGTCAAGTTTCCTGATCAGCGATAGCTTTGAAACTGAGCTAAAGCAGCATGGAGAAGAAGTCAAAACTGGATTTAGTCTCATTTCAATAACCATTTTAAACCTGTTCTCGCTCAAAGAAATAGACGTTATGAAATTTCTATGCCTTCAGTTTACTTTGTATTTTTAGTAATAAACTTTGCCTGAAAACATAAAATTCCCCAAAACAAGAACAGAAGGGAATAGCCATGATTTTGTTTTCATTGTTAATTTCTGGGGATTGTTTTCCAACTGGATTTTCACTGGCAACCAAGAAAGATGAATCAGGTACCTAAATCCAGGGAATCGTTACATAGATGATTTTTCTATAGCACGGCCAACCTTAGAATTTGCTGTTTTCACAGCAAACTTCAGACAAGAGTTGCAGGTTGATTTACCTCTCTTGCTCTGCTCACATCGACAGAGAACTGAACATGTCTGTGACACAATGTTAATGCAAAATGACTTTACAGAATTAAATCTAATAATATTGATTCCAAAATAAGAAGTACACAAGAATGAGTGAGCAAAAGTACTTTTTCAAATGTGTATAAACAACACATTTTGTAAAAGTGCTAATTAGGATGAAGAGTATTACTTAGCCTCAGAAAACACTGTCTTATCCTTAGATTTCAGAGATAAACAAAGGAAAATTTTTGAGTGAACAGCAGACTATGACAGGTACTTGCCTATCTTAATAAAAGAAGAGGATTTTTTAGTGCAGGAAATGTTCTGTTATGTAGCCATTACAGTGAAAGAAATAGTTCTAAGCTGCTTTTTTCTGCACAAAATTTTACTTATATTTTTCCCTGCTCTCTCTCAAAGAAGTGATGGAGATTTATCTTCAACCATAGGCTCATCCTCCTTTGGGGGTACTGGAGGAAGGGTGAGCATTTTGCTTTTCTTTGAAGTGCAAGCACACATTGGAGATGAAAGCAACTGCATTATTGTCTTTGATGTTTTTGATACTGAATTTCTCGTTTGATTTTTCTTTGTAGACATTCAGAAAGTAGATTTGCTTCCTCAATCAACCTTAGTCTAAATCCTTGCTAGGTACTTATCCCCTTAAATATCTGAAATTGATAGCACTACTTCTAAAAGTTTAAGTTTTGAATATTTCAGTAAATTAAAAAATACTAAGTCATGCCAAAATCTCTTTATTTGTGCTGAGTCCTTAACTATATGATGTGCTAATAAGTGAAAAAGGGAATCCTTGTAACTTAGGTGACACACCACAAAGACAACAGACTTGAAGAAAAAAAAAAATTGCTTTTTTTCTTATTCACTCTTAAAGCATAGCTTTTGATATTTGGAAAAGGGTTCCCAAACCCATACTCAAAAATAAAACCCCAAAAGCTG
This sequence comes from Indicator indicator, assembly GCF_027791375.1. Taxonomy (NCBI): domain Eukaryota; kingdom Metazoa; phylum Chordata; class Aves; order Piciformes; family Indicatoridae; genus Indicator; species Indicator indicator. The sequence goes on from NC_072027.1 coordinate 15,582,052, forward strand.
TTCTTCCCAGGAGTCAGGTTGTAAAAGCTAAATCCTTCAAAATTTTATTTATGCCTCCAAATGTCAGGTGAGTAAGGACTACCTGAATGGTGGGTTCCAAGACTCCTTGGTACAAATAGCAAGAAATGAAAAGACAGCTGCAAAAAAATGGAAAGCAGAGGGGATATAGATTCATATGAGATGAGAATTACATAGAGATTGCCTGTCTTGAATGTATAGCTGGTTAATTCCTTTAAAAATCAACATTTTATGCTTTAGGATGTGTGTGTAATAATCATGCCTACTAGCTTCAGATTTGTTCCCCCGTAGATATATTCCCTTTTACATATATTTGGAAAGGCAGCTGAATCTTTAAACCAGAGTAATTCCTGTTTCTTTAAAAAAGTATTTTATTTTCCTCTTCCACAAAAATGTATCAAAATGGAAGTGACTGAAGTTTTCCATATGATTGAGGACCTCCTACTTCAATTTAATATTGGCCAGACACATTCCTCCAGAAAGTAAAGAAAATTTCAATCCATGTGTAATCACACCTGGCTGAGAAAAGCCTGCCAAGACAGTTAGCATCAACACTTTTGCTCTCTGATCAGAGCACAGTAAATCCAGCAAGCACAGCAGAACATTTAAAAATCTAATGTACTTTTTACCTTACTGGGTTTAATTTGAGGGTGCAGCAGAGAAGCAGAAGCACATTACTTAAAGTCCAGTGGGAGAAAGAAAAAAATAAATTATAAACATTGAAAATATTAACAGCTGTGGCAGGATTTGGCACACAGAAAATTTTTGTTCCAAAATAGCCTACCGGACTGTCTAGTTATCTTATGGTATTTCCAAGTAGCAATGCCAGTGCTACACAATTTTTTCAAGCTCTTACAGTAACTGACAGAAAACTGACAGAAAAAAGTCATAGCTGAGGATGATTTCATCTTTATAAAAGGGTGTCTCTAAACTACAGATTTCTCAAATAAAACTCTGTCTCTAGCATGATATATAGGAGCTTTGCTGTTGATGAAGAAGCTGGGTTTTCTTTAGCATAGAAAACATGACAACACAGAACTGCCAAAGAACCTATGAAATATTTAATTGAAAATCCTGGTCCTTCCTTCCAAACCTCTACAACCTCCTCATGAGTGCTTAAGCCTCAGTAAGAGCTATATTAGCTACAGAAAGCTAATTGTATGTAAAAGTATTTACAGGCAGTAACTACATCTGTGTTGTACTTACTTTGCTTATGCTACATAAAGCTGGGATAACTTCTCTTTATCTCTGTATGTCTTGCACTATCAACACAAGATAGTGAGACAGAAGAATACTGAAGAGGTGATTTGGTACAATCAGCACGGGTTCACCAAGGGCAAATCCTGCCTGACAAACCTGGTGGCCTTCTATGACAAGGTCACAACATTAACAGATGAAGGCCAAGCAACTGATGTCATTTACCTGGACCTGAGCAAAGCCTTCGACACTATCCCGCACCATATCCTGGTCTCCAAGCTGGTGCAGTCTGGGTTTGATGGATGGATCATTCAGTGGATAAAGAACTGGCTTGATGGCCGCACCCAAAGAGTGGCTGTCAATGGGTTCATCTCCAGGTGAAGGCCAGTGACAAGCGGAGTCCCTCAGGGATCAGTGCTGGGACCAGTCTTGTTCAACATCTTTGGTGGCAACATGGACAGTGGCATTGAGTGCACCCTCAGCAAGTTTGCTGATGACACCAAGCTGTGTGGTGCAGCAGACATGCTGGAGGGAAGGGATGCCATCCAGAGGGACCTTGACAGGCTGGAGAGGTGGGCACAAGCCAACCTCATGAGGTTCAACAATACCAAATGCAAGGTCCTACATCTGGGTCGGGGCAATCGCAAGCACTGATATAGGCTGGGCAGTGACTGGCTTGAGAACAGCCCTGAAGAAAGGGGCTTTGGGGTGCTGGTGAATGAGAAGATCAACATGAGTCACCAGTATGCACTTGCAGCCTGGAAAGCCAATCACATCCTGGGCTGCATCAAGAGAAACATGGCCAACAGGTCGAGGGGTGTGATTCTCCCCCTCTACTCTGCTTATGTGAGACCCCACCTGGAATACTGTTCTGGAGTCCTGCAGCCCCTATTACAAGAAGGATCTGGAGGTGCTGGAACGTGTCCAAGAGAAGGGCCACAAGGATGATCAGAGGAATGGAGCTCCTCTCCTATGAGGACAGACTGAAAGAGTTGGGGCTATTCAGTCTGGAGAAGAGAAGGCTCTGAGGTGACCTTATTGTAGCCTCCCAGTATCTTAAGAGGGTCTACAAGAAAGCTGGGGAGGGAATTTTTAGGATGTCAGATAGTGATAGGACTAGGGGGAATGGAGCAAAACTAGAAGTGGGTAGATTCAGATTGGATGTTAGGAGGGTGGTGAGACACTGGAACAGGGTGCCCAGGGAGGTGGTAGAAGCCCCATCCCTAGAAGTTTTTAAGGCCAGGCTGGATGTGGCTTTGAGCAACCTGATCTAGTGCAGGGTGTCCCTGTCCATGGCAAGGGGGCTGGAACTAGATGATCCTTGAGGTCCTTTCCAATCCTAACAATTCTATGATTCTATGATGGATGCTGAAAGAGTAACTCAATATTCAAATTTCTCTACAGTAATTCTTCTCTAACTGGCTCTATAGATTTAAGTCAGCAATGGCCTCAGTCTAACTGGGTCAGGCACATTTGAAGTTCACCATCAAGAAGGAAGACAGTTACCACTGTCTTAAAAATTTCCACCACCTGTGATAGATGACTCACTAACACCAGAACTCTCTTCCATGGCAGGGCAACAGGCAACAAACAGCCTCTGTAAGGGAGCTGCAGCCTCTTTCTGTAGCAGTACCTTCTCCCACTGGGCAATCTCTTCACATAGTTTTGGACATAGTGGAGAAATTGATGGTGATCCTAGAGTATTTGCATACAGAAAACTGTAATTCCGTCCACAGTGTGAGAATCCTGTGCCAGAGTACATATGAGGAACTGGCAGAAACCTCTCTGTACCAACAGCAGCTTATCCAGTGAATTAATAGTTTGTCATCTTGGGCTAAATGGAGATAAAGAAGCAACTAGTTCTTAAACACAACTAAACAGATGTGTGGAGAGGAAAACACTGCCGAAAGAGGAGAAGCAACACATGTGCTCTCCTGTAATTTTTCAAGTGACTTCCAGTAAAACCAAAAGTCACCGAAAATCTTGAAAAGCACCAAGAGTAGTGTCACGGGAAAAGATCCAAAGCCAGACCGAGGCATGAATGGGATTTTCGCGTCAGCAGCAGGCAGAAGCTGGCAAGCACAGCCCCAGGCAGGACCCGGCAGCCTAAGTGGCTGATGCGGCTGTTTGGATACCCCCAGGGAGTGCCGGAGGCCCAAAGCTCCCAGAACAGGGCCGGGGAATAGAGCGCAGAGCGATGCTTTATGAGACAAAGATGTGAAGGGAGGAAGGGCAGGGCGTGGTCTGAACTCTGCAGGGCAGACAGTCGACATGGGCAGTACTCGACCGCCATTAAGGGTTGCAGTCCTGGCAGCAGGGTGCGCACTGCCCACCCCGGGGAGAAGTGCCTCCACCCAGACGGAGCTGCCGACGGTAAAGGCAGCTACGCAGACCTTGAGCCGTGGGCAGTGCCTCGACCCTTCTCTCCTGGGGTGGAGATGGGGGGCAAATTGGCTGCAAAAGGTGTGCTCAGGTGGAGGACCTCCTGCAGCAGGTGGCTGTGCTGCAGGAGACAATCAAGAAATGGAGATAGAAATGGAGACAGACAACTGGATTCAAATTCAAGTACAATCTACACTGAGCCCACAGTCTGTGGCCAAACAGCCCCAAACTTCCCTGCCAGCACAGCCAGAAACTGAGAAAGCCAGCAAGGGTGGAGAATGGCAAATTGCAAGCGCTACAACTAGCAGGAGAAAGTAACCTCCATCAGTCCAAGGTGACCCTGCAGAACTGACTCATGGCTCTGCAGATGGAGGAGGACAAGGAGCCTGCATCTAGAAGGTCCAGAAGCAGGTCCCAGAGAAGGACTGTTTATAAGGCTGCACATTACCCCTTGTGTTGAGACAAGGAGCAATGTTTTAAGTAGAGCACGGTTGATTTAGATTGGACATAGGGAGAAGATGTTTACTATGAGAGTGGCAAGACACTGGAATGGATTGCCCAGAGAAGTTGTTGATGCCTCAATGCCTCGAAGGCCAGGCTGGATAAGGCTTTGAATAACCTGAAAATTAGAAGCAAACAAAAATGTTCATTTTGAACAAATGACAAACTTTCCTGCATTAATATACTACAGCTACTCTGAAATAAATTATGAAACTTAACATTTAAGAATTGTCTCTGCAGTAAGGCACTTATTTTTAATCCATTAAACCAGACTATTTTTCAGTATTTGTTTCTTTTATCATTACTTACGTACGCATTCTGCACAAACTTTATAGCATAACTCTATTGAATTACTTCTGCTACTGGACAATTACACCTAAGATCTGTTTTTTCATAACACTCTCTGCTTTCTAAATAAACATCCTTTCCCCTCAGTAACTACTGGATAATTGCCAGCAGAGGTGCTAACAGATGAGCAGCCTTGCAAGCAGTTTTTCCAGTGGGACAGACACTTGCCTTGCCACTCCAGATCAGAGTAACTCTGCCTCATATTTGCCAGAGCACTGTTCATCTGTGTGTTCCATAACCTCTTAATCTGTAACACACAGGTTACTTTAAGCAGTTTAAAAGAGCTCACTTTCTCTAAACCAGATCTTAGCACTCAAATAGATTAAAGAGAACAAACATAAAAAGCTCTGCTGTCAACTGTCGGAGAACGATAATGTGGCACATGGGAAAGGTTGCTTCAACATGCTCTGGTAAAGGAGACCAGACCTGTCCACAGTTTGAAGTGTTCAGAAAGGAACCCAGTTCCTTTCATTTTCTGGAAAACTGATGGGTGTGTTGGAAGACACTTGAAGAGTTAATACAAGTAGCCCTCACTTCACCTGGCAGTTGCTTGAAGAGTAGGTAATCCACTGGGTTTTTAAGAAATGCATTTCTTTTAAACAGCTGAATTTTTAGCACTTAAACCCTGTTTCCTATTTTTATCTTTTCCAAAAGGTAAATATAAATTTATCTAAGAAAATCTTTCTTTAAAAGAAACCCACAACAATTTCTGGATCAATTATTGCTCAAATATTTTTCTGCCTTTCACTATGTTGCAGTGTGACAGTATCAGAACTAGCATAATCTCAGCTCCATGGACAAGAAGCAAAGTTAGAAGCAAATGTAATGTCTAGCTGTGCCAGAGGAGGGCTGGCCTGCTCATGTTTGTCATAAAAATATTTTTTTTCTTGGACTAAAGGACAGATAGCAAAGAGAAAGGCAGAAAAATTCAACTCCATTAAGAGGGATGTACTGGAATGCTGGGCTTGGAGCCAAAACCACTGCATCCTTCAGCATGAAAGACCAGCTCACCTGTGACCAGCGAGAATAGGAATAATCTCTACAGAAGCAGTGACTGGAAAGAGAGCAGACTTCTTTCTGAAGAAACATTGCCATCAACATACAGAATAGCATTGGGATAAAATCTCAAATCATAGGTCAGAAAGAAGTTCTTTCCAAGAGAATGAAGGTCTTTTCAAGAGAAATGACTGGATGATTTTCCATCCACTTTACAAGACTGCAGCTTCTACTGAATAAGCTGTTGTCACCAAACACTGGTTTTTAAGTTGCGGTTTCATACGATTTTGAAAATTAATTTTTAACATTTATGGAAGCCCTGAGTCTCCACAAACATTGAAGAGAGTGAAAAACATATTGTAGATATCACGTTCCTTTTTTCTGCCTAACTGGCAACTTGCTAGGGACAAGACAGGTGTTTCCCTGCTCTGTCAGTCCCCCACACCCAGTCTCTGACCACTGAGATGCTTTTGCCTAACGAGGATCACTTGACCTCAGAACAGAGAAGAACAGGTACCCCCAGTCATGTACAACTTCTGTTTCCCCACTGCACAGAGATGTATGGAGTATTAAGCTGTCCTCACACAATCCCACTCTTTTAGTGCTGGAGCACCTTACCATTTCTGCATGTTCAAGTTCCCATCAAAGCCATATGATATGAAAATACTATTATGAGCAGAAAGTACTAAAACATAGGGAGACCAGGTCTTGGATTTTAGTCTCAGAAAAGTAACTCAGCCTATCGGTCAGATGACCAACCTTCAACATGAGCATTTCAACTTTTCATGTATGAAGTAAGAGTAAATATATTTTTTCTGTCACACCACTGATTTCATTATTAGAAGATCATTTCCCAGTAATATGACATTTCCATGACTCGTTACACCATTCTACAACTCATAGTTCAGGAATCCCTTTATCGAGTGATATGAAAGAAAGCAAACTTTACTTTAGCAGAGTTTTCTTCTATAAGCCCAAACCACTAAAAATCAAAATTGTGTTCAGGGGCCTTAAGAGGAGTTTTCCAACTGTGAAGCCCAGTATTGTTGATTAAAATGGTATCTGGAGCAAAGCTAAATAATACTGCTGGGGTTAAATGCTGCAGTTACTAAGCAGAGAGACCAGGAAGAAAGCCAAATTAGCTGATTTCCCCAAATGCATCACTCTGACCATCTGTGAGAGAAGTAATGTTCTCTTAAGAGAAGAAACAATTATTAAAAAAAATGGGTTGTGGGATCGTCCTGATACGTATTTTTTGTCGTTCAATTAACTCTTCATTTATAGTCTTCCTCAAAAAAACTGAAAGAACTAAACACTATTGGCTCTAGTAATGTGTGAAGTTGTTTTTAAGAGTATGCACACAGTGCTATAGGTTAACCTCCCATAACTCACAACTGTTAGATATTGCAAACCTTTTAACTTCACAATGGTTTATCAGCTTTATAAACAAACCACTGGGTACAGATTTTAGGAGCAGAGAAAAAGGGCTCACCTATCCATATTATGTATGCAGATGTGTATAACCATGCATGCCTGCATGCTGCCTAAGTTACAGCAAATGAAAAATTAAAATCTTCTTTAGAAAAACCAAAAATCAAGTAACTAATGGTTGTCCATGTGTAAATCTAATCTTACATATCCTGGAAGGTGTTGCAGATGTCAGACGCACACATACTAACATTAAGCAAAGTGACCATCTTATTATTATGATGATATCTAAAAAGGCAGAATTCATTTATCCTTCATGTTATTTCTAAGGTTGTAAGTCACTGACCATGAATGGCAGAGGCTTATTACTTCCTAACTGCTCTCATCTACTGGGGTGATCACTGGGACAGGTTGCCTCCCTAAAGCAGTCCTAATTTGCAGGGATTATTGAATGGACTGCTTGGAGGCTGAGGTTCTGATTCTTTCTCTAAAACATTATTCAGTCATCAGCATACACAAAAAAAGTCAAAACATTTTTTAGCAAATCATACTATCTTTTCGCTTTTCAACTCAGATTTGAGCTTCCTGCTGCATGTGATCTTATTAACACAGCATTTGCAGGAGCAGACTAGAAATAATTGTCTAATATTAAAAAAAATAAGAGCCCAAAACGCAGTGGCTTTAAAAACTCACAGGCTGCACAAGCTTATCTGCCTCCACTCAGGCACACCTCTGTTGCCCTTTAGCACCAGATACAACAACCTGATTAATTTATCTCTCTACACATACTAAAGTATAGTTACTCAAAAATATAAAAATACAACCCTCCCCCCCCCAATTTATTCAAATATATTTTTGCTATGATGCAGAATGTTACAATGAGAGCAAGGACTACAGAATTAGCCACATCAATCTAAACATTATTTGTAATGCAGACAGCAGAAGATATGATTACCTGGCCTGAGGCTCAAGTACTATTATCCATTGAGATATGGACATTAAAAGTAATTGTGAGGAAAAGCGTTCTTCATCAGTTACTTAAAATACATTGGGGTTGTATGCTCCTTGATATTTCTTCTAAGGAAGGTACATAAAGAAATATATTTTTCAAGTATGTTAGCTTTTCCCTATTCTTGTTAAGTGTCTGTGGTTTGTTGTGTTGGTTTCCTTTTTTTTTTTTTTTTTTTTGTTTTGGTGTGTTTTTTTTTTTTTCTTCCAGATACTCATTGGAAAAGTACATCATAAACACAGCCAGTTTGTTAGATGAAAATATTTTAAAATATGTTCATTTTTTCCCTTATCTGTATTTCTTTGTTGCAATATAACTTATCCAAAGTAATTGAACCTACTCATTGATGAGATGTAAAAACATAATTGAAAAGATAAATCCATAATTGCAGGGAATTACTATGTGTTGAAGTTTTGACATCCACTGTATTTGAATTATACAGGGTGAATTCTGAGCCATGAATTCCCAAAATTTACACTACTGAGTATGGAAAGATGTGGCAGCTATAATGTAGTCAAGACTACTTGCTCAACCCATTGAAAAAGTTGACTATAATGACTGTGAGAAAAATGGATTAACTTGTTTGGTGCATGTAAGACTATACAAAAAGCTCTATTTAAATATATTCTTTATGATATAGTCCCTGCATGAAATGAGAACAACTGTCATTCCCATTACTCATGACAATCTTTTCCTTTTATTGTCAATTATTTACACATGTCCTTGACTGCCAAAAAACCTGAGAAAATCATTGGGACATTGAGAACCAATAGACATCTTGGGACAGGTTAATTTGTTTTGAGGAGGGGAAAAAAAAATCCCACTGAAACTTGAAACTGAATCATATAATGTCCTGGACTAAAAGTTTAAATTAAGTTAGGCAAAAAGAAAAAATAAAGAAAAAAATAATAGTTCTCATTCATATTAAAAAGACCCATTTTTCCCCTTTTTTGGACACAGTTGAACTGCAGTCTCTTGGGATGCTTGCCTGACCCAAAGCAGTACAACTGCCAAGATAGTGACACAGAAGAGCGTGGATAAAAGGGATAGAACATAAAAAGAGTGACTGAAAACAACCATGAAATGGAAGCATTTTTGCTTTTCCTGTCATTAAATAACTCATTCCATAAAGCACCTCAAGATACGGTGACAGCAAAGGGTAGCAAGGCAGCAGGCTTACATGCATTTGTGCCCCCACCTTCCCGGCAGTGAAGACAAGGAGAGAGACTCTGGCAGTGCCTGATACAGTAGTGATTTGAGTTATACATGTTTGAAGCCAAGACTTCAGCAACAGCAAAGTGAAACCAACTAAGCAAAAGTTGCAAACAAAAAAAGTATTTTAAAAATCCTGAAGAATTAAGGAAAGAGTTGTGGTGGGGGTTTTGTGCTTCCCCCCCCCTCCTTGGGAATTTAGAGTAGTCCACAGGTACAAAATTAAGATTCATTACAGTTTTATTTTACTGTGATATAAAATCAGATATAAAGTTAGAACAACATCTTCTAGCTTAAAATACACTGTCCAACGAAGTTTTTCTCACATCTACAGGTGCATGTATTTCCTGTTTGTGCCACCTCTGATTTTGCCTACCGTATCTAAATTTCTCTTTCAACTCGAGTATATTATCTTCCATACATTACATGCATAATGACACTGTGTGTGATTGTATACTGCTATCTTTTGTTGAGGACTGGTTTATAAATTATATAACAGGTTGCTTGATCTTCTCACACTTTAAACCCATTTCTTTATTTGCCTATTTTTACACAGTACATTTCAGCTATTATCAACATTTTCACTATGAACAGTTCACTATGAACTTATTTGAAAAGTCTCTTAGCCTGCATAAACATAGTTTGCAATACTTTCTTTTATTTTTCCTGCAAATTCATAGGCTGTATGTTTTCCTCTTCACTGGCACAAAGCTGGCATTTTTAACCAGTGGGATTAAAATTTCTGTGTCACCATGAAGCATTAATGCTTTACCACACAAGACAGCCCCCTGTGACCTCAGCTATAGAAATGGGATAAGTTCAATCGTGTTCTTCCTAAGAATCCTCCCCCACCTTCCACCCCAGATTCCATTCATTTTCCTCCTCTGTTGTATGTGTTAATTCTGTCAGCTACGTTATATCTTTCTAGATCGTTATTTGGTTCTGGTCCAAAATCAGCTGTCTGCCATTCTCTTAACAAAATTCCTATACAGGTCTACTTTAGATAAAACAGAAATAGATGAGATTGCACATCACAGCTTTGATACACTGTACACATACAGGCATCAGTTCCACTAAACCCACAGCTGAGCAGCATGGAGGGTAACTTCTCTGTGAAACACTATCAACATTCAGTTCTTACAAGTGAAGGGGAGGAGGGAAGGATGTGAAATACAATTGGACGTTCCTGTAGTTTTTTGCCAACACTGAATGACTGTCCATGGAAACTTGCATAAGTATTAACAACTTACTCAAAACATCAAATATTCTCAAGACAGCACATTTTGATGATATACAAAACTTAAAGGAAAATATCTAATGACCTCACCACATGATTTCTTCCATGCAGAATTTGTGATGGTCAGAGAGTGTGTACAATGAGAAAGTGACACTTGAAATTATCTGCACTGTTTCTAGTGTCCAAAGTGTGCTCTGGTAGGTAGGTCCAGAACATCCTAGCAGTATTCTCTTGTAAGCAGCAGAGTCCAACTCATCCAGCCACAATGTCAGCTGATGCATCTACACAGCTCCTTGTACATGAACTATTGTCTGTATTCACTTTCACATTATAACTGCGTAATCAGGCACAGACTAAGTAAAAGAATAAGCTAAGTTACAATTCGGAGAAGAGCTACTGCAAGACATTTGATATTTCTTTTATTGTCTCAATCCCACAGTATCATGTTATTTTTTATATATGTATAAAGCAGCCTTCTGCCCTCTGAACAGCTCCATTATTAGAGATTAGTATCTGTCAACTAATTTTTTGTTGTATGTAGTTACAGAACAGACATTGTAGCTAATAAACCTTGTTTAAAGATTAATACAATATGATTACTACAGTTTTGAAAAGACTAGGTAACAATGATGGAAAACTCCAAGGCTTTAAGAAACCTTTTACCAGAGACAAAAAGATCTCACAGCAACACATTCAACATTTCTAACAGTAAGACAACAGATAAGAACATTTGGTCTGGATTATTTTTTTGTTGTTGTTGTTTTAGTTGTCACTTTAATGCAAATAGTCCACAGATGAGCCAAGATACTGAATTGTGTGTGAGATAATATATTCAAACATTTGACATTTACATTAATTGGAGATAATGAAGAAAATATTCTTGTTTGTTGGATGAGACTAAATGGGCTGGAAATTCAAATGAATAAAACATCATTACGGCATACACTGTACACCTGTTTATAGCTCTATTGACAACTTGATATGTGTATTGGGTGCATGAACAGCAACAGAAGAACAAATGACCATTTTTACACTCACAAGAGAGAAGCAAGCAACCAGAGCTCAGTGTGTGGGGTCACTTAAACCATAAAGCTTTGACAAGTGCTTAACTAGCCCCAAATGCCTCCACTTAGTCATGACTTCTAATTTTATAAGTTATTTACAGTTTAGTAGGTTCAAAGCTGGTGGAAAATGCCTTCTCTGGCGGCTTGATTGACAATGTAATTACACTGTGGTTTTGTTTTTAGCAGTGTTATGCAGAATCATAATGCCATATAACCAAAATATAAATGTTACAAGCTTTTAACTTTGACAAGGTCATTCTGAAGCCTACCAAAGAGATGTCATGAAAAGCCATAGCCGTCATTAGCCATGTGCTATAAGTACAGCTGTCCCTCTAGCTGTATTTTAGTAAGACAAAATATTTCTATATCAATTTGAAGACGGTACTTTTAAAAGCCAAAACACTCAGAAGAAACAATACAGATGTTTATCCATTTTAATTAATATTATTTATTTTAAGGAAGTGCCTAGAACCGCTAGTGCCAAGTTCGATCCCTCTGTGTGACTCTGTAGACCTAACTTCAGCTAATGCCTTGCAGAAATTTCTGTAACTTTTAGCTGCAGAACAGCACAATTCAATAGAAGACAGCCCTATAGAATTTACCTTTTAAAATGCCTTTGATCTATGTTTTTTTGAAGGTTCATGATTATTAGGTGTTTCAGTAAAAGAAATGAGTACTCAGATCTTCTGAAGAGGATATTTTAATTCTCCCAAATGAGAAAAGAATTAATTTCAAAATACAAAAGAATTGCAGTCTATAAAAATCTAAGGATTGGCTTTAAATTCCATAGAAAGCTCACACATGTCTGGTTAGGATGTGTAGGACTTCCCATGAAGAAACAAATTTTCCAATTTGCAAGGAAAATCTTTCATCCCCTATTGAGCTGTCCAGATTTCCCCTGCCTGCCTTGGTCTTCAGCTGATACAAGAAATCCCCCTTCAAGCTGTACTGAAAAAGTGCTGATTTCATAGCTTTAGTTGAAGATTTCGATTTCCTTTGGATTTAACCCACATGAGGGTTATTAATCAAAGGCAAAGCCGCCTTGGCTACTCCTTCAAACTCAAGGCAGTTAATAGTGCCAAACAAGGAAAGGGACCCATAAAAATTCCAAGGAACAATAAACAAAAATCCTTTAGAGGCTGTCTCATCTATCTACCTATTACAAATTGTCCCAAGGGGCTCCAGTTCTCATCATGCATCTCTTAAAGAACAACAGAACTTCATCTTTTTTCTTAACTTCCTTTTGTCTGCACCTTTTAGCAACACACAGTATCAGTCTTCCATTTGCCAAAGAGAAGGAAAAGCAGTTGGGAGAAAGTAAGTGCAGCTGAATGAGCTTATCACTCATAAAACTGTTGCATGCTAGTCAAGGCACCCTAGGGAAGAAGCTTAATTGCTACAGAGCTACATGACATGCCTTACTGTGAAACAATGGCATGTAAGGACTTGAATTCCACAATCGCTGTTGTCTGAAATAGTTAATAACATGCATTCCATTACATAGAAGATGGTCAGAAAGGCTTGCAGACACATCACTTTATTTGCAGGATCTGTAACTGAGTGTATATCAGCTCTAACAGGATTGTTACTTTGGGAGAGGAGGGAGGGAGGGAAGCAGGGGGAGATAAGGGGGGGAAAGGCTTCAAAAACCATTAACCTCCAATTGGTCTGGCACCTTCAGTGGATGCTCATCATCAGCCCCTTCATCTAGTATTGATATTACTGACATCGGTTGTAGCGTTAGGGCTGATATATGTATGGCTTTACTGTCACATAGCATCAAAATGGAGGTTAGAAAATTTGTTTTAGGACACTCAGCTGATCCCTCACCCTACTTTGGGCAGGGGTAGACCAATATGGGGGCCCACCCTGGAAAGCAGACCAGACTACAATATTCTTCCTCTTGTATGCTTGTTGCAACACACTGGTTCTTCTGAACAGTGGTGAGGCTTGCATAGGGATTTAGGCATCTTAACCTCAATCACTATGCTAAGGATCAGACATTTGAAATATCTCAATCATAGAAGCATACTGTTGCTGACAGCTCTTAAAGCTTGTATCTAGTTCTTGTGTTTTTCCAAAGCTTGCATGGCAGTATTGTGCTTGCTGTTCTCATACTATTATTTTAATGGTGTTACTGTTACACCCTTGCACTTACAAACCCAGTACTGTTAGTGATGTTTTATTGCTCTTGTGGGAAACAGCAGCCATGATGCAAGAATAGCTCCTTCTCTCTTTACCTTAGCCTTAACTTCATAGGATTTAGTTTGGAGAAAGAGCAGGAGACTTGTGAAGATAAAATACCAAAGCGTATGAAGCAACCAGGGTCACGTTTTATTTGTTTCTAAGTACTCTTGTTCAGGTCTTACTTCCTAGTTAGGGAATAGTCTCATTTCCTATCCCAGTTGATGCTTTCACAGAAGCTTGGTATCTGCTCCACAGCTGTTAGTTTCCCTTTCTTTCCCTTTTGCTCCTTTACATACCTGCCCACATGAATCATACATAAAACCTTGCTCATAATAAAGCCTCCAAAAGAGTATCATGGCAGGAGTGTCAGTGAAAAAGAGAAACAAAAGCATTCTACTTTGAGATATCTTATTTCTTGTTACAGCCAAGCGTTTTAAAAAAATGTTCTTCCTACCCACTCCTTCTCATCAACATAAGCAGTACTTTATCTTTCAGAAACACTGCAGGCAAAGCGTGTGAAGAAATGAATACACAAGTGATATCAGTAGGACTCAGCTATCAGTTTGTGCTTCCCTGTTGTCTTGTTATAGACAAAGAACTGTCTCTAACAGGCTCAAATGAATGATGGCTCATTAGTGCTTCTCTTAAGCCATTTACTATAAGGTAAGCTGTTGTAAAAAATGACCTCTTCTATTACCAGGTACATAGAAAAGCACTACTTCAACTTTGCTGTGACAGGAGATCCCAGATTTCAGCCTGGTACTACAGTCCATTAAAGGTAAATGTGACAACTAACATGGAGGCTTCCACAACTGTTCTACAAATACATGGCTTCACCTGCTTTGACAGGTTTGCCAAGAAGCCAGCTCCAGCAGTAACACAAAATCTTCTAACAGCAGATACACTGTGCAAATGTGTGACATCTTCAGGTAGAAACAAATTGTAAATAGTTATGACTGAGTATTTTCTAATACAGGCAGAATTACTACTTCTCATGTTAAAAGCAAATATAGAAGACAAATGTGCGAAATACTAATATCTTAAAACGTTTAATTGCAGCAGCAAACATTGTATGGCCCTTCCTTCTTCATGGATATCATTAGGATTCTTGCATTTTTTAAGATAGACTAGGAAAAAAAAAGAAATCTGCTAGGCACTATGTCTTGTCTAATTCTCAAGAACAGATAAAAGTAAGGCAGCCATCTTTACTTGGGAAAGTATAAAATGTCTTTCATTAGGAATGCGCTGTGTACTGATTAATTCAGCATGGCCACCAAGGGACAGATCTTCTCCCAACATAACGTATGCTTTAGGTCTGTGAAGCAAATGCCAAAAAAGCCAGAACTGGAGTTTTAGTACTGACCCTGATTTTTACCTCAAACACAAACGGTGTAAGCTGCTCCAGGTTTTTCGGTACAGCATCACACTGCCAGGAGGATACTCATGAACTACACCTGGCTAAGTGTAAAGGATCCTTTTGGTCACTTGTATATGCAGATACATGACAGAAAGAAGGTGTGGCCTACAGGTGTTACAAAGGAAAGTTTAGATTCATGCAATTCAGATTATTTGGTCTGTCTACCATGGTCTATGACATCATTCCATCTGTGAAATAAGGGGTGGAGAAGTGCTCTCAAACCGGCTTTGTATATGCCCCTAAGATAAGCATCAGCTCCTACGGGAGCATTCTGTATCCCGAGTGCTATCTCTTGCTAAAACCAGGGAAGCATACAGACACAACTTATCTCTTGGTATTAACAGCCCTGCTAACTTAATTGCAGTTACAATGATAAACTGATGATTTAAGAAATCAATAAATCCTCATTTATGTCTATTACAACCTTCATGTTCCTAACAGTGATGGTTATTATGGACTTTTTTTTCCCCTGAGTGATTAGATCATACCTCATCTGAAAACAGAGCAGCTCTGCCAAAGCATGTTCAAACTAACAAACTTTTCTGAAGCCGAAAGGATTTTTACCAAACGGTTTTGGCTTATGCAACAAAAAAACAGATCCAATGCAAATTAGGCTTTGCATTAAGATGAAAAAGTAGTACTCATAGATAGAGAAAACAACCCCTACCTACCATTGCTATTATGACTGTTGGATGCTCAAACTGTTTTATATATTACTTAAATTTGAAAGAATAAACTGAGGACAAATTTTCAGTGTCATACATGTTACTCTGGCTATCCTTGCATAGACCACAATGCCGATAGATGCTTTAAGCATAATGGGGATATTGCAACTACACCTGCAGAAACAGAATTTTTTAATTTTTTTTTTTCATTTTATCCTTTATTATTCCTCTCAACAATCTAAACTTTTTTTTTCTGTGCAAGATCTAAGTGAATGTAAGTACAACAACAACTAACTTTTACATTTGCCATATTTTATACTTTTTATTTTACTGAGAAGCAGGCCTTATGCTTTTAGCTTAGAGAAAATGAAACCTGTGTGTCTGAGTAGAACTGAAGGTCAAGAGGTTTTTCAGCTTGCTGTGGCAAGTAAATCACAACTACCTGATCATCCCTACTCACACAACAAGAAGAAGTGGAAGGGAGGTTGCATAAAGCCAGAAACAGGTTACTTCTGTGTCTTTGAAATTATTTTCTTACCCCTACAGCTTTGTTTCCTTTATAATGTTAATATACTGAACTGCCAAGAGAGAAAAATGAAACAAAAGATAAAGAAAGTCAAGAAATGGCTTAGGTGATTTTCATGGAGGACATTATCTCATTCCAAATAATAATCTACTTGCAAATGGCCTCCTGCGACATTTAAATTTTCTGGGTAGTATAACATCTTAGTCCAGGAAGTTTGTCCTGGCAAGCACTGTTAGGGAGAGAACTGACTCTGTTCTTCTCCTCTCCTGAAGACACTTGGTTCTGTTTCTCCCTTGCAGTGGAACTGCTCTTGCAGTCACATAATGAGATAGTCACAGCAGCAGAAAGCAGTTGTGTTTGGGCTGGATCAGTTTACAGACTAGAGTTGTCAGGTGGCTGAGAATTTCTGCAGCACAAACATGGGGTGGGAACAATGCCTAGTGACATATGGGACTGCAGTGGTTCCTGATGAATTGAACTGATACTGGAATTATGGTGTAAAGTGCCTCCATCAGGACAAGCCATAAGTTAGAAACTAAGCATCTTTTCACTAGTTCTGAGCAAAGGCATTGATGGAACAGCAACAGAATCACTCATTTAGTTAACTCATTTGAATAAAACAAACACCCCTACCTGCTCCCCAAAACTTCAAACAAGTAAGTATGACTATGCTCAATAGAGAGCAGTCTTCACCACTCTTATTATTTGAAACATGAACGACCTTGCAGGGAAACCTGCCTTTAGAGTCAGCAGTGTCCCTAATGCAGGCACATGCCAAAGGCAAGTCCCCTAACATATCATGGCAATCAAGTAGGTAAGGATTTGGGGTTTTACAACATGTTTGCTATTAACTCTTCTCCTGAAGTCTCAGCTCTGAGCTGAGACAGTTTAATTTACATCCATAGAAGCAGACAAATCCAGAGATAGCTGTGTGCAGCATTTCACATGGCAAGAGTAAAATAATTTTCAATGAACTATGGCTTAAATTGAGGAAGGAGGAGGAAAGGTCAATAAACAGAATGAAAATCTCCTAATTTGATCCATTTGCTAACAACAAACACAGATTGGGCAAACTACCAGGCAACTCCAACAGAACTAGCAAGGTTAATGGAGCTGCTGCTATAACATATTGTAGATCTAGTAGTGTCAGTGGCGATAGTGGTAATGTTGTAAACACAGTTTGTTTTCCATCTGGTGCGTGGTATATGCCCTTGATGAAAGAGTGCTGCATTATGCATTTCTTTACTCCTAAATTTATTTACACCTAAAAGTGTATAATGATTTTTGCAGCCATATACAGAGTCAAAAGTGCTGCTTTTAAAGAATCCTTATCAAAGATTTCCTTAATGAGGTTAAGGACAAAGTTAATATAAGAATATTCTCTTAAGAAGCATGGGATGTCTTAAAAACAACAACAACAAAAAAAACCCCCAAACAGCTACTTCTGCAGTTGAACATCTTTGGAGTAATTGATATGAATGCTCCCTAAGTCTGGAACAGAAAATAATAGTATTTTACATTTATAAGCATCCTGAGCACTTGACAAATCACAGAAAACACAATTCTGAAATTATTAACTAAACATATAAAAGATTAAATCAATTAAATTAAAATCAATGGAAAATGTTACCTTCATTGCTCCTGACTTTAGATCAGGCCTCAAAGATCACTAATACAAAAATAAAGTACCTTTCAACAGCACTTCATGCTGACATGCAACTGTCTCAGATTCAACTTCATCCTATACTTTTAAGGTTTCACACTGCTAAGCATGTAGTTTTAATTCTCTTAATGTTTTTAAATAATATTCTGTTGAAGCCTTGAGCTAAAATATAATCACCCTTATCATCCAAATATTTACAAGAGAAAATGCAGGGCCTTGAAGATTCATGTTTGAATTGTGCATGGTATCTATGGTTACAATGTATTATAATAGATGGGAAGAACAGTAAGGCACTGTGTGGCACAGAAAGAACTGCAATCGGATTGAATGGGAGGTAGGCTAAAGGAGACATACACTGCCTCCAGGAAGGGTGTGGGTATTGGAGCAAGGGGATTAGAAGGAAGAAAGCAAAGGGGCAGGGAAACTGCATGCAAATAGTTATGTTGAAATAGAGCCTCTGGGATTTGAGAAGTGGCCCAAAGTTGATAAGCTATTTAGGAAGGCAGAGCAAGGTGGCTTCTCATTACTCCATGATTCAGACTGCTACTTTTTGTCTGAGATGATGTGTGTCTTCTCCCTTTGTTTCCAATGCTAGCACAGGCACTGGTTAGGTATTATTGAAGGGTAATTCTCTTTGTCACAGAGAACATCTTAGTGAATTTGTCTTGTCTGCTGTAAATCTTGTTACCCAGATACAAAATCACCAATGGTCTGTTGGAAGCATTCGGTGTCCAACTGTATTTGAATGTCTGTTAAGTCACTAAGCTGATCTTGAATTTTCAGAGCCAATACTTACTTCTGCTAACAACAATTTTGAATAAACTGCCCTAAAGGAGAGTTCACTAAACATCTGCATTTCATAGATAATGCCCAGTAGTGTAAGTGAATACCTGTGCAGGAGTACAGTAGTTGTCTGGATTATTCACAGGCAAGAGAGAGGGACTTGTATTAGAAATTGCCATAAAATTTTGTACTTCAAGGTTACATAATTCCATGTGATACTTGTATGATTCAACTGGTACAGTACTCCAAAGAACTTGCAGAGGTTCTACAATCCATTGTCTCAAAAACCAATCCTAAAAGAAGATAGATGTACGAACTACAACCAAGAACTTCTGTCATTGATCCAGGGCCTAATGAGTAAGCAGCAGACTGCCACACATGTGCTGCTTGGTAACGTCACTCTGGTCCCTGTTCTAACCCTAAAAGAGCTTGACAAAAAACTTCCTTGCTTTACTTTCCTCTGCTTTTTTTGATTTGGAAATCAAAATCTCCACTGGCTAGTTCACTCAAAAACAACAGAGAAATTATACAAAGAACTGAGGAAATGTCAAGAGCTAAGAGGATCAAGCATGAAAAGTAGGCACAAGGAGTGATACTTAGCATGCACAGTGTGTTTAGTAAGACCTCTGATGGACTAGGGAAGATTTCACATAAAGGGCAAAGGATATAACAGCACATCTTGTATTTTATATGCTTTCTCCTTAATCTGAAAAACTATTTCTTCTTGAACTTGAGAACTCAGAAAGATAATTTCTTAGTGATAGCAATTACTCTGCATGTATATACCAATAGATTTGAAAAACTGGACTCTGGCTTAAGTTTTAGCATTTATATTGCCAAATTTCTTCAATATGAGTGACAGACAAATGAGCAGCAAGGTAAGAAAATATCAACATTAAAAAAAAAATTCAGCTTAATATGAGCTGCTTAGCTGTAGCCTATGATTGAAACACAGAAGTATAAATTTAAAGAGCTGAGTTTTCACTCCATAATAATCAAAACATGATTCCAATCATCTCTTACACACTGGGATCACTGACAAGGTTGTTAAATGTTATCTTCTAAAAAAAAAAATATTTTTTTAAATAGAGATTTGGAGACAGCTTTCTTTGTTCAGAAAAATGTAATCTGGATTTCCCCACAGCCCATCCATGCCAAGCATTTTGTTGCATTGCAATAGTAAAATACTAACTTTTTCAGTTCTGCATTCTGCATTTCTCTTCCTTTACCCCTAATAAGGAAACAGAACAGAAAGAAAAGCAAGTTTCAGAAAGCAAACATCAGTATTGCTAGCCTGTTTTTCCTGCTGAAAGATATGAGTGTGAAGTACAGTTGGAAAGGGGCAATGAAAGTGGAAAAAAAAGCTGACTTCAAAAAAATCTCAAATATCCATATTGAACTGGTGAAAAAGGGAAAAGAGTTTCAATGAAACTGCAAATGAGGCATGTTTGCATTCCCAAAAATTCTGAACATGCATGGAAAGGTCAAAAAATTCCATTTCATTTGACTAGACTTGCTTTGTTTTGTTCAGTTTTAGAAGAGAAAAATTCAAATGTGGCTTGGTTTTTCTTTATATATCTTGCCAGAACTAAAGTGTTAAAACTGTTCTGAAGAAGCTTTTGAGAGATGATTTTTTTTTTTTTTTTTTTTGGCTCTTGTACTCATACTCCAAACTTTAAAGTAACCTTTAAGTTTTTAAGGAATATGCTACACAGGCTTGTTTAGCTGACAGGCTGTGTTTCCCAGTATTTAATCCATATTTTGAAGATAATTTTTGAAAATACTCCATTTTCACTGTTAGACCTAATGCAAAAGGGATTTTCTAATGAGAGGTTAGAAGATAAAGAGAATTTCTCAACACTGTTACTCAGTGTTGTTGACAACAGCACCCTCCCCTCTTCTTGTTACCCATTTAAAAAGGTCTTTAGATTAAAGCAAAATAGGAACAACAACCACTGTGTTCACATGATAGTATAGTTTAGCAAAATTGTATTTACAAGAAAAGCACACTATTCATCTCAGATAGATATCAGCTATACAGAAGACATTTAAATTATATATATACCAAATTCTATGGCTGTTGTTATGTCATGGTTATGCTACAAGTGCCAAAAGTCACCAGCAATGATTAGGAGGATATGGCACTGCAGCTATTTAAGCAGCTAAGAGAAATACACTTCTTGTGATAGGTTATTGTTCGCACACACAATATGCATTAGCTTTTGACCTGATGAATGTGTAGTTTAAAATAGTTAAGACTGAAAACAAAAAGGAGATGATGTAGTATTGGTATTATTATTACATAGCAAAATGAGTCTTACTCCGTTACAGGACCCTACCAAGAACAGAATACAAACCCTTATCACCTGAATTCATTAGTCCTTTTACTTATTATGTTTCTCTAAACATATGATTACACTAAATTACTAAATTACTCCACTTTTCTCTTTGTCATCATGTACTATCATTCCCTTGTCATGCATGATGCAGTTGACTAGGATTCTATCCTTCTTTAAAAACCATTTCCCTTTCCATCCTTGATATTCAAACTCCTTTTACAGGAAAAAAGAAAACACAAACCCAAAACAAAACAAACAAACAAAAAATCCCAAACCAACCAAGACCCACAAACCAACACCCTACCAACTTCTAGTAATGACCTGTGTGAAAATAGCTACTGGAAAACACTTACTAATATCACAGAATTATTATTATATTTTTTAATCCAGTGGGTATAGTAAGATGTATCAATTACATGAGTAATATAAAATATTCCTGTGTATTTAAAGTCTCTGAATCTGAAATATACAAACTTGCTCATTACTTAAGGACTGAAAAACCAAAAGAGTAAAATAATTTCATAATGTACTTCAAAAACCATGCAACTCCACAAACTTCCATGGTATTAAACATGGTAAAAGTAAAATCTGCAGATGAAATTCTTCTGGAGGGAAAAAATTTATTCTGCTTATATATAGCAGAATAAGGTTTTCTTATAAAATTGTAATTTCTGCTGCAACAGGAGTGAAAAACTTCTCCACGCTGAAAACCAAAAGGGAATAGCACAGTGATTAAGCTAGGTTGTCTTTCTCACCTCTTACCTAACGCTATATATTTCACACACACACAAACTATTCCAGGTTCATAAGACTCAGACATATCTATCTGTTTAAAGTTTGAAGTTTAGAACTGGAACAAAAATCTAGGGATATTCAGGAAAGAAGACTTTCACCTTGTAGTATATTCACAGCACTCGGTATTGCGATTTGGCATCTTAAATATGCCCAAATTTAAGTGCACCTGAAATATTATTTCCAGCATTCCTAGTTATAAAGCTAGAGTGCAGTAATTGCACTATAAAATGTGCCTAAACTACAGCTGCCTGTCATTGCTGGATCATTATATAGTTCCAATACAGCTAACTATAATTTATAAGCTACACATTATTGCACAGTACTGTGACTTCCAATAGGCAGTCAATTTCACCTTTTCATTTGAACAGCCTTTTCACTTTGTGTGGAGGAACTATACAAAAGTAAGTCCCAAGATATGTTCAGAAAGCAAATACAAAGCAAGCATTTCATTAAATAACTTCAGTTGTATTACTTTAGGAAGCAAGTAGCAGTCCTTGCCCTGCTGCCAAATCAGTGCCATTGCAACAGGAAGAATTCTGTATTTACAGGTTATCTTAGGATTTGCCACTCAAATATTTCCTAGAGTAAGGAATAAAGCAAACAAACAACAAGAGCAACCCCCCCAAAAAAAACTCAAAAACCGAAAACCAAACAAGCCACACAGCCAAAAAACCAAACCCAACCCTGAAGTATTTTCTCAGTTTCATCCTCCTTTTACCAATGTATTATTTGTTCTGTTTGGTACATACTGATTTCTCTTCCACATGCATTTTCATTTGCCTTCCAACAGCTGCCCAACTTAAGCTAAACGAGAGCAACATCTCCAAACTATGTTTATGGAGATCGAACTGCACCTCATGCAAGTACACACCATCTTCCCCATCAAACTGTAATTCAGTTTCCCGCTCCAGGGCAACTTCTTCAGTGGAACAATGATGCAACATTTTTGTTGGATATTTAATATTCTGTAATACTACCGTAAACTAATAGTAATCCTCTTCTCCGAAGTTTAATGAGGAAGATATTCCTGTACAGCAGGTGATTTGCAGACAGCATCCTGTTAATTTTTTAATGTATATCTTATTTTGATTTACAATTGAGTGAAATATTTTTCTAATTACTTTTTGCTTTTGTCCTCTGTTATAAGCAAAACCAGCCCTAGCTCTTTAAAAAAAACTATTATCCATGCTTGTGTTACTGTGATACAGAACACTAAATTATAAGACTGTTCTACCTACATTAATCACAAATGTTACCTCTGATGTGGGAAGCATTTATTTTACACATGTAGGTTATTCTCATACATTATTTAAGACGAAATATTCTTTAAGCTGAAATATTATTTTGTTTCACTCTAAAAATCTCACCACCAGTATATTATTGAAACTTGACCAATACTTACCATAAATGATTCAGTTGTAAACAACTGTGGATTTGTATTTACAAAGTCTTGACAAGAGAACCCCTCATTAAAATGGGTAAATCATAGATTACTAATATAAGCATTTAGCCACTGCCTATACTAGTCAAAAGACCACAGCACGCGATGTGTGTTCACGATGTAAGATTTTTCTTTTAAAATTATTGTATTTCTTTCTTTCTTTAATTTTGGATAAAGTCTTTTAAACTACAGTCCTTTGTAAGACAGGTACTTCCAGAATGCTTCTTTTAGAATTCCCAGAAAGTTTCTTTTTTTTACTTCCTAGATTTTTACTTTTCATGGAGCCAAGCAACAGGGGGATTCTGTAATATACATGCATATATTTTTATTTCTCAGTTTATCTTTGATTCATGGATGAACAGAATAGTTATTTAATGAAAAACTATCTTAAATAAGAAATGTCACAAACCTGCCTAGGTGCACATTTAACCATATTTTATTCCTTTTGTAGATAATGTCAGGACTGGAGTTTCCAACAGTACTAATAATCTTAAAGATAACTCCAAAATATACTTGCTATCTTTACTGTGATAACCTTGAACAACATAAAGAGCAATGCACATCTTTTGGATTTCAAAATTCTGCCTGCTAGGCACCAAGAGGGAGCCTTAGACACTGTGTAAGTTGTAATCATCACCTCGATTAGTTTTAAATATGCAGTTCTTGGAGTTTTGTGCTGCTCCTGGACTTTTTCAGAAAAAGCATTTGTATTAACGTCATAATGACAACACTAAATTTCCTCATACTTAAATGTATTTAAACCTGTCAGACAAACAAATGTCCAATGTGCGAGTCAAATCTGAAATGTTAATAAAGGTACCTTAACTGTGCCTTCTTAATTCTGCTTATAAAACGTTAAATATGAGGGTTATTAAAAACCTCAAGCTACCTTTATGACTCTAACTCATTAAGTGATTCTGTGAAATTTCACCTAATCATAACTGCAGTACTTCGGAAGTGCTACTCAAAGAAGGATCACCACTAATACCAGTTCTACTTAATGGTGGACTCTGATTAAAGAGAAAACTAAAATTGTATCTCATGGAAAGCTAAATGATAGAGGCATATAAACGCACATTTATATGTAATTCAAAACTGACTGTAACTCATGGAGAAGTTCTAGGGATTTTGTTGACTTGAGAGCATTTTCAGGAGCAGTTCCACAACAGGATCACAGGCTGGTCTAGGAGTACCCATATCTGGTGTTCCTATGTGCTACTGCATGCCCACCTCTCCTTGCTTTGCGCTATCAATACTGACTACACAATTGCACAGTAATAGCAAACCTATTCCTAAAGAAGGAAATTATTCCTACAGTTTCTGAATGACAGTTGTCTTGGAGCAGTGGCTTGGGTTTCTTGGTAGTGGTGTTTTTTCCTTCATCTAATTGGGTTACTGCACCCTTGTAAGTAGGGAGAAGGAATAAGGGGCGAGAGGTGAGGAAACTGAAGCTTCCTTTCTGGCTGCAGCACAGGCTCAGCATTGTCTATGCTGGTCTTGAAACCACTTCTTAAGCTATCTTTACCAAGATACTAATGTGTTCTTGTCTATACAATATTTGTGTTGCTGTTCCTTTTAATAATGTTTTGGGCAATGTAAATCATACTTTCAACAGCTAGCATACAACCATACTAAATTTTAGAACCATTAGAAAAAGGAAAAAGAGTAATAATATGAACTTCAAGGGTTAGATGTGGAATAATAAAAGTAGGAAATGAAATTCTTGTTTCTTGGTGTTTCAAACATGCTGCTTTCCTAAGGCAAATATGTGAAAAAGGTTATGATGTTCTGACCTCAATGGTTTTTCATCTATTTTCTCACATTCCAGAACTTGGTGTCCTAACTATCAGAGTGTGGAATGTCACAGATATTTTCCTATTATTAGCAAATATTAAGGTTTTGGTTTTTTGGTTTTTTTTTTTTTTTTTTTTTTTTTTTTTTTTTTTTTTTTTTTTTTAGAAATAGCAACCATTCCAACACTAGGGTACACTCATTTCACCTTGTAACACTAAAGGACAAAAAGCCACTTTTACATGATTGGAAAACTAATTATTACATTTCTCTCTGCCCTGAAAGTAGGGCTTTAAAACCAAATCTGCCATCACTCAACTACTCCAGAATATTCTGCAGAATAGCTTTTTATTCCATCTGTTGTGGGAATTCAGAAGGCTGCATCTGGTCTACTTTGTACAAAGCTCTTCGTTTGGAATAGCAACAAGCATTACTCCTCAAATCTGTGTGCTGACTTTAAAGCAACTAGATCACACCTGAAGGGAGGTGCAAGGGGTAGGGATCACCCCTGGGGTCCTAGGTCTTCACGAAATCTCATTACTAGGAAATATTCTTAATGGATAACATCTACAAACAAGAAGCTGCTGGATCGCTTGACTGGCAAGGATGTGTTCTGTGCCAGAAAAACATTCATAGTCTCAGCCAGTAAATTTAAAATGAGTGTCCTTAAATTCTGTGTCTCATTTTCACCCATTAATTTAGGAAACATCAGTAGTGCTACATCTTTGTACTTGATCCCATTATAAACTGATGTGGCCAAGACTGTTATTACCAAGTCTAAGTGCCTCTTTTCTGCAAAAGCTGAACCTTACAATGTATTTTGCACTTAAACCCTATTTCCTGGCAAAACTCACCAAGAATCCTTACAGCTACATGTACACTGAGTGCTTTGCAATGGCCCTATGCTAAGAAGCAGAAGTAATTTTTTGCTGAACCATTTTGACCATCTAATCAAGCAAGTGCAATTCCAGATATTGCTTCCTTCACAATATACTTTCTGCACTCCAGACAAAAGAAGCAAGTGTGTTAATACTTACTGGACTTTTCTTTTGCTCTCTTCAAGACTGGTGACTATGCATTCATTGAGTAATTCTATAAAAAAAAAAAAAAAAAAAAAAGGGAGCCCTTATTTCAGGTGTCAAGTTGAAGTTGATATACACATCCTAAGTTCAGTATTTGTCACATACATTTAAAGATGATCTAATATAAAAAGCATTGAATAGTGTCCTGTAAATTGCTACAAGTTTTCCCACAAACAAATTCACTGCAATAGATTTGAACACATCTATAAGGAAGTATCTGTTTCCTCCATCATCTTTATTAAGTCTCTGCAGTCCTTAAGCACAGATTCATATATGCCTTTTCCTTATTGTCTCAAGGCAAGTATGTCTCACAAATTACAACTAACTACAGCTTTATATTTTCTAATAATGGAAATAAGAGTTCAGGGAATTTAAAACACAACAGATCATGACTGCACATATTCGAAACGCTCTTATGGCAGTTATGCTCCTCTGGTGCTTTTTTGACAAATGTACAAGACACAGATCCCGCCCAGCTCAAGAGTCCCTGACAGTTACAGCCAAAAGAAGGTCATCTGAATGTTAAATGAAGTATCTCAGAACACATCCCACCAGAAAAAAATCCAACAAACATCGCCACCCTCAAACTATCCACATAGCTATATAGAAAACACCAAAATTTTTTTCCACAGCTTGTGCCAAAATGTCAAATGCAAATACACAAATATACTGTCCTTACATATTGGCTTGGTTTTAGAGCAGACAGAAGCTATTTTACCCCTCCCCAAAGAAGTAAAATAAAAGCGCTCCACACAGAGTTGTTACGAATTGGAACTTTAAATGGAAGTACTGTTCACAGCTATATAGGACGGTACAAAAACATACAAAATGCACAAAACCATATTCAGCCTCGGGCCAGTTCTCTCCAACCTGGGGCTTACCAAAACCTCTCTAGGCCAGAACCTTCCCAAAACCTTCCCCCCATCAGACCAAAACCCCAGGTCTCAGTGTGCCTCCCCATACCTCCCTGCTTCCCCAGCCCGAATGACCCAGTAAAAATTAGCTACGCCGCTGAGGAAGAGCCTCTGCAATAGCCTGTGCTGTCCGTTTATATAGGGGAAACGATGGGACGGAATAACCGAAGATTGCACTTTCTGGTGTCCACATCCCTGGACTATTTGGTCCTTGGAAACCTTTCAACTCCATGCTTAAGACATCCAGTCTTAAACCCACAACACATTTATTTTACAAATTAGTTCTTACTTTTCTCCTATTTTCTTTCATTGTACAATTTCATTACAGAATGTCAAGCATAAGTTCATTAATGAAAGCTTTACACACGGTTTAATTTAGCTTGGATTTAGCTTGCGCTGAGAGCTATCTATTCTAGTTATCATGAGGGCTTCAGGGAATGTTTTGAGTTGCTTTTTAACCTTAGTGCTCCCACAAATGGAGAGCTGATAGGAATTGCTTTCAGTGACAAGGAGGCTGGCAAAGCTACTTCTATTTCCAACAAAAATGTAAAATAGCAACAACAAAGAACAGCACTTAAAGAATAAAATGAATTTGTATACAATACTGTTCTGAGGCAATTAAGAGTTTCATTTACAGCAGCTTGTTACCAAAGTAGTGCCAGCAGTGTTTATTAATTAAAAGGTGTTTTTTCATCCTTAGCTCCTTTGTAAAGAAAGTGAGAATTTGCCTACTGTTTCTGGGGAATTGCAGTTTTTTAGTCATTTAAAAAATGAGGGTGACTAGTTCTGCCACCTATTTGCCCTGCAAACATTCTGACTCTTGCACATGCCAGAAATTCTGACAGCTCTCTTTCAGGCTGCCTATATGTTACTTTAAATATTTCTGTACAGATTTTGAATTATTTTCTACATCAACCAAAATCTGTGCTGGTGTTCTTTTAAAGCAACTCTGCTCTTTGCTTTCAAAAGAACATGTTGTTTCATTCCCCTAAAGAAGCTCAGAACATCAAGGAAAACAACATCAAGTGATAGTGGGTTCAAACGTACTTCTAATCTTTACAACCCTTCAGTAGTTGCATTAAAAAAGTGAGGCATAATTTATTTCTGATGAAACAGAGTTGCTCAGCTTTCTGCTAATAGGATCCTCAGGGCAAAAGGGGTAGGGAAAGCACTGATAAAAGAAGAAAGCTTCATTTTACTGTTTTTTTCCTAGTCTGGAAACAATAAATTAATAATAGTGTTTACCCTGATTATCGTTGATTTAGGATAAATTGTTCTCATTTATCAAACAGGGAAATGAAATTCAATGCCCAAGGGACTACGAATATAAATCTATGCCAAAAGCTACAACTAAAGACACATTTACAGACCCATTCTGAATTTCTGGATTATTTCAGTTATTGCTGATAGTAGAGAGGCTGATGTTCTAGTGCCATTTACCAGTTTAAAGATGCAAGTTGGCACTCCTTTCCCTCCCTCTCTCATTGTTTCCCCTTCTGCTCTCCTCATGACTGTCACAAAATTTTGTTTAATCCTTTAAGGGTCACTAGTTTTCTAGTTTCTCCTCCCTTCTCCAGTTAAAAGACAGTACAGTTCTTCCTCAGCAGTATACATCTATGTTTTGATACTGCATTTCTTCCTATGATCTTTCACCATTTATTACCAGTCATGAAAATTTTGTTTTGTAGAGCATATTTAAGTGGTCATTTTTTAAAATGGGAGTATGGAAGCCAAAATTACTTACTAGTTAACCACTTAGAGAAGAGAAATCTTCACAGTTTTGTTGCTTTGATTTATTAAAGATAAAATGATTGATTCAGCTTTTTTAAAAAAAAATATTAGGTTATTGTTTTCCTATTTCACAGAATCTCCTGATAAATACCTTGATCTTTAAAATTAAATTGTTACTCCTATGATATTAGACTCTCTTCATTCCTTCACATTGTATGTACTACGTTCTGAGATGGCATGCACCTGCAGGTTTTAGTCATGGTTTGCATAGGTACTACAGTTACCATTTAAATACAATGTATGAAGGTGTTCAGCTGTATCTGCCAAAATCAAACAAAAAACTAGTTTAGAAAACAAAAAATAGCTAACTAACCTTCAAAGCGGCCAGTAGGCATATTCCAACAACATAAATCATTAGTGGAATATTCTGGGCTTGGAGCCTCCAAAATTCCTGGGCAATCTGTTCCAGTGGTTCACCATCCTCATGAGCAATAATTTCTTCCTAATGTCTCATCTAAACATAGCTTCTTCCTGTTTAAAGCCATTAGCCCTTGTCCTGTCACTACTTGTCTTTGGGAAAAGTCCCCCTCCAGATATCCTGGAGACCCCCCTTCAGGTACTGGAAGGCTGCCCTAAAGTTTACCTGGAACCTTCTCATCTTCAGATTGAACAACCCTAACTCTTTCAGCCTGTCTTAATAGGAGAGGCGCTTGAGCTCTGTGATCACCTTCATAGCACTCATATCATGTAGATTGAGGATAACTCTCTAAGAACGTAAGTAAATTGCTTCAGATGTGTCTCCATCACCTTCTTAGCCTCATCACCGTTTACATTTCAGAAGGAAAGAACAATATTACAGACTAAAAGAAAAATAAATAAAACTGAAAACAGACAATCCCTACTATCAAATAGAGGGTTTATTCCTGGGATACTCAAGTGAGGGATTTAGAATAGAATGTATTAATAATTATCACACATGGAAACTAAAGAACATCAAGACGGCAAGGTGTTCTCTTTAATATGATTAACATATTTACAACACACTGTTCAAAGACCTTGCAAAGCAGAGTGACATCTGTAACAGATGTATGTTCCTAACTTTCATCTACTAGTCCTGAAAATACCTGCTTAGCGCTACACTCTAAGCATCTTTTATTTTCAAGTCTTCCCAAGGTTTTAAGCGCATACTTCTGTGTCAGTACTTCAAGGTTTGAGCAGGATTGGAGAATTTTAAGTCTTGTAGAGGTCTAAACTGAGCAGAAATTAAGGATTCCTCTATCCAAGTCCTTCCAGAAGATGAATCCCAATAGTTACTTTCAGCAAAAGCTCAGTCAGAGTTCCATACAAAATGTTTTAGCAGTCAACATTTTTCTTTCCAAGTGCAGCCATAGAATACCCTGAGAACAACATAGCCTAGGGAGCAGCTGGTACAGACACGGAGGGTGTGGGATGCCTGGATTTAGTTATTTGTTTAGACTGACTGGATTCTTACTCCAGATACCCAACTATTCCCAGCAGAATGAACCAATAAGAACGCGAGCTAATCTGCTGATGCACACCTTCAACCTTGAAACTGACGATATTCTAGAATGCGACAAGTAACATAAGAATCAGAAGTATAAGCGATTTGACTTCTTGCAGACTATGCCAACATTTTATATTGAAGTTACAATGAATTTGTTAGGAAGTGAATGCTTGAGGCAGGTATATTAAAGACAGCCACATCCCACTGTTAAATGGCAACTGTAGATGCAAAGTTCGCCTACTGTGATTTTCATACATTAAGTAAAGACTGAAGTTCAAAACAGAGAAAACCTGCTCTAATGTGAACTCCAGTTCAACAGATACATCAGAGCACATCAAAACCAAATTATTGTGTGTGTTTAACACCATTTTGAGACTACAGACTATGGCTAAACTGCAGAGAAACATTGAAGCAACTGTACATTGAGATATCCAATTATCATTCTGATCTGAATCACAGAGTAAACGGAAAAAAAAATAAATAACAGCATGTTATTACACAAACATTTTCCAATGTAGTCAGTTGAATTTTGACATTTTGGTAACAAGCAATGGTAACAGACTTCACATAACACACCACCAAACTAGAACTACTCCTAAAATTTAGAGCAGAAAGAGATGTAAACATTACTCCAGAGAATCTAAGATATAATGCTTTCCCAGAAGTGTTCTAATTTCTATTCTCTCATTCTAAAGAAAAATAAGGAATACAGTAGATCAGAGCCAGACTTCTCAAAATTCCCTCCAAAGCAAGACCTACATTCACACATCAAGATGATGAATGGATTTGACTTGAAGTTCATGTCCTCCACAAAGCCTCCCTAATTCTTTCAAGGTACCTGCTTTCTACAGGTGGTAGTTCCTTGACAGTATCATAATCATTGTAAGACATGCCCCGCAAAAGCTCAGAAAAATCAGTTTCCGCAACAGTCTCCCTACACAGACAGTAGCAAAGTTGCCTGTACACTGACATCCCTAGAGCTTTTGCTCACACCATTTACTGATAACCTTCCCTATTATTTTCATAAATTCTTTTACATATCTATTTTAAAATGTCTTTTTTAACTAAGGCAGGTGGTTATCAAGAATACGGGAAGCAAGAATTCATATCAGGAAACAAAATGTCCTTTCAGATACAGTTTTCAGACTCATCCTTGTTTGCTCTCTATTGACTCTTTTTTTTTTAAATAACACACAAATTATCTCCAGTACCACGGAAATAATCAACAATCAAAACCTGGAGCTTCTACTAGAGCACAAATGAAAAGCTGTTGGAATCCAACAGCTGGAGCCTGTCTCATTATTTCACCATGCTTTGATGTGCTTTTCAGCCAAGTATCTTAGAGAATTGCGGTATGTCTATCTACAAATTCTACATGGCTTACACATTAGAGTTTCCAGCAAAGATAAATACTGTAGAAATCTCATTTTTTTGAGGAATTTTTTTTTATCTTCTATTAAGCACAAAATCCTATAACTAGAGGAATTGAAAAATCAGCTGCATCTAATAAAATAATCAAGTTTGTTATCAACTTTGAGCTGGTAGTTCCCATTACATTTTTCATCATACTTTTCTTATCAACTGCCTAATTAATTTTGTACTCATGCATTTAGGCAGAATACTGTATGTTTCAATGGGCTTTACTATAATCCTGCACCTGTAGACTCAGAGATTTAGGCAGCTCTCTATCATAAGTTTATATTGTGCCTATAATCCTGTCAGCTGGAGTATGGTTTCTACTCTTCATTCTGTTGAAATATAACAGTACTTAATTTCTGAGGCACTAGAATATTTGCATCTGTGGTTATGTGTCTTTGGACTTTAATCAGATCGAAGTCACTGGGAGATATTAACAGAGTTAGATACAATATTTTGCTCAGACAGTTTTAGTGGATACATCAGACACTGTTTCGATTTTCCCTGCTTATCTAGTAATATGAACAGATGCAATCATGCTATTGTGTAATGAATGTTGATTGCCAACAGGATTTGATTTTGCAAACATTCTGTTGTGATAATTAAAGATAACTTGATATCCTTCCTATACTGTGATAGCTAAAGATGACTTTGTATGCACTACTATATAAATAAATGCCATAGAGAATGAATGTATTCTCTATAACTTTCTATCTGGCGTACTTTTCAGGGTAGAAAACATGTGTCTTAACAAAAATACTCAGATGCAAATGAAAGTCTTCATTCCAAAATTTGTATTATTCATGCTTTCTTTCCTTCTGTTTTGTGCCATTTACATTAAGCAAAAGTTTAATACTTTATGATGCATTAGCTGGACAAGAAATGAAATACCATGGAAGCTATGCTGTTATCCACTGATCATACCAGGCCTGCTATAAAGCCAGCGGTAGACTGTTCAGTGATTATAACTTTTAGATAAGGCCCACATGCAGTAAGATATATGTATGGAACCTTTGGAAAGGGGGGGAAAGAAAAAGAAAAAGAAATAAAGAAATCTAAATTTACTTTTTCCATGAATAAACTTTTCACAAATTCAGAATTTCATGCC
Organism: Indicator indicator; assembly: GCF_027791375.1. Lineage (NCBI taxonomy): Eukaryota > Metazoa > Chordata > Aves > Piciformes > Indicatoridae > Indicator > Indicator indicator. The sequence goes on from NC_072027.1 coordinate 15,614,827, forward strand.
ATTAGATTTTCAATCAAAACTTGATGTTCAAACTAAATCATATGCAATATATGAGACAGAAGCTGGGCTGGTTATCCCTGTCTCCACAGTCACCTGGGAAAAACATGGATAGGCTCAGACTGTAGAAATTCAATTATTTTAATTTGTTTTTCACTAGGTGTAATGACCCTACAATTCTCCTGCACAGTGAAAGAAATCTACCACATTGCTGCAACTAGTGATTTGCTCGTACGTAGCACATTCACTGGGTAGAATTATATGCGAGATGACACAGAAATGCATCTTTATTCACTCAGGCACGTAAAGCACTGGCACTGCATCCTCTCCACTCCCTGTACGCTCAAGAAGACAGAGAAGCCAAAACACCTTCCCCTTTGTGCTCCCATAATCAAGTCCTTTTCTGACTCCTTCAAATGTGGACAGCCTTTTACAAAAGCCTCCTTCAGAAGCAGACTTGGCCTTAGCCCAACAGCCATTAATATTGCACCCCCAACCTTGCTAAGTGCCATGCACCAATTTGAATAAGTTGGCTTGGAACAATAAGAGTCATCTGTGTATATAAGCATTAGCAGGATCATGATCATGGTGCAGTGCATCACCTAACATTTAATGACTTCCACTTCACTATTTTAGTCCCCAGACATGCAAATATTTTATGTACTACTTTAGTAACTGCTTCAGACAGCACAGTTTGAGTGTCATGGTTGCTATATGCAGCACTAGATAACTCATTGGACATTAATCTCCAATGCCAGTAGTGTATGTTGCTTTTTATCTCCGCAATTTTGTTTCACTTTTCATCATAATTTAACAAACAATAAGATTCTTAGCCCACTGGTCAATACAGTTAGCAGGTGAACTCCTTAAAAATGACAAAAGCACTTTTATTGCAGCAGTTCTTCCTGTTTCAGAAAGATTGTCAGGTGTTGAAATTTGCCAATTAAATTGTCTTTGTTCTTGCTGGGAATTTTAGTCATTGAGTATGTTTGTGAGTTGTATTCTACCCCCCTTCCCCACTCTGTAAGAACTGCAAGACTAACTCCTATACAGTCTCTTCTAGACCACTGAATGTGAAGCTGGTAATTTCTGTTTTTCACTAAGAAACAGAAAGGTGCCTTTGCCTCTGATGTATTTACACTGAGTCATTGTGTATGTCAGAAAGATATGAGTTTCCTGTGATCTAAGCAAGCATTTCTGCTGACACTCTTCTTAGGACTTTTCATTCCAATTTATAAAGTTACCTGTTGAGGAATTTTTATGATGCCATCTACTTCCTATAGAGGCTACCACCCACACCTTGATTAGTTCACAGGAGATCAAACTCCCTAACAAGTTACTGTCAGTCACTGTTTTAAGAGTAGAACTAGGTCACGTTTATTACCTACATCAGTTCTTTTATGCAGCAAACCAAAGGGAAAAAAAAAAAAAAAGGAATTTAGGGGGAAAAAAATGCAAGGAAAACAGGACTGAAAGCCTAACTAACAGATCTAAAAACGCTTCTCGTCTCAAAACTGAAATGCCACAAATGATTTTTAAATTACTAAAGCCATATAGTCTTCAGCTTTCTCTAAGAGACTTCATAGTATTAGAGCAGATTTCTGTTGCAGAGATGGCAGATGAGCAGAGTCATTTGTAATTCGGAATCCCGTTGGTATTCATTCAGCAAAGGCTGTGGAAACGATTCATGTTCTGATGAGGACACAAAGAGCTTCTACACAATATTGATCTCCTACAAGTGTTGGGATTGTTTGGGGTAGTTTTGGAAGGGCTGCGTATCATTTTATATCATATTTAATAATTTTTTGCTTTGTTTTTGACCTCTCATGATAATACATCACTGTATGGAACCCTTGATGCCTTTCAACAATTAATGACCCTACAGTATTATGCCTTTATTGCAGCGTTTTGGTATTTCTGCTTCTGCTAATCTTCAGATCCAGGAAATGCAAATGCATTGGAAGGGAAAGCATCTTTTTCATAAGAAAGTACCTTTTCAAAAAGTTAAGGCTTGTGATTAAGTCCCAAGGAGTTTGTTTTATTTAGACTGAAGTGTCAATGACCACTATGTGCACAGCTAGGGATAGAAGCAATCATAAGCACACAGAACCATACATCTATTACCACTATTTTAAAACAGCTTCTCCATTAGGTGCAGCATCAGTGATGCTCATGTTTTGAGATCATCAGATACTGCTTAAGTGGGTAGAGTAAATCTGCTTTTCCACTGAGAGGAAAAAAAAAAAATGATGTTTATTGCTACGGCATTCATGGTTGTAAGGAGGAACTCTAATGAAACAAAAATATCTCAATATATAAAGTTTAAAACAACAAATACAGAAAGGTAAAGTAAAAGCTGTTAAGTAACCAGAAATTTCTACTGGTGAAATAATAATTATCAATCCCTCCACTTGAAGCCACGGAGTTTGGGGATAAGCCACAGCATCAGACACAGATGTTATTAAGATATACTTCGCCAAAAGAGACATCTCAGGAGAGAACATGACTTAAACACATTCTTGGGTCATGGCTCCTCTCCTGTATCCTCTTTATTTCTGCCAGTACTGATTAATGTACAACCTTACACAAATATTGCCAGTGAGTGTGACAAGCAGCCTAAATGGGAAGCTTTTCTTTCACTAATGGAATACATGGGAAGTCGAATGAGGTGTAGACAAAGTACCATTATACTGATTTTGTCATATATATATAATGTCAAGTGCAAAACCTCTAAAAATCAAGGAAGAAGCTACATCCTTAGTTTACTGAAACTGCAACTTACAAAAAAGTTTCAACATTCTAAAGAATGTTTTCCCAGTTTACAAATAATAAAATTTAAAGGAAAAAAAAAAAAAAGAAAGTGTTTTCATGTCAAAGCCTTTGGAGTCTGTCAGAACGCTCAGAGCAAACACAGAAGGCATGTGCAAACCCAGTTTACAACATTACAGGACTAAATCTCTGTGTCAGTGTCCAACTCCACAGATCCCATCAAACCCAGAATATACCCGAAGGTATATTCTGGCCACAGGTTGTTTTCTTCAACTCCAGGCCTACTATTGACCATCATCTCCCTCCTCTTCTGAAACAGAGCAATACATAAAGGACTAAAGCTCACCAGCTGCTTTACTTGGCAACATTTGAGGACAGAATTGAGATCTTTCACTTTCTAATATCTCTTATTGAATAAGTTACCTACTGTGCTGGTTTGGGGCCAGACAGATCCTCTCTTGCCCCGAAAGGGACAAAAGAATGAGACTCACACAAACGGATTGGAGAGTGACGGAAAGTTTAAATGGAAAAGGAATTGGTGAAGCTACAGAAGACTACAAAGCATAGTGGCAAAGAGTATCCCAAAGCGTACAGAACCCCTCACAGAATTCCCAAAGCTTCCCAATCCTCCCTTCCTCCCACCTGAGGGTCTACCCAAACCCCCAGGGCTCTTTCTTCCCCCTCCCACTGCTAGGCAAATCTCAGGCTGGCCAGGTCTGAGACTGCCCCCCCTCCGTTCTCCTCCTGGCATTAGGCCTAGTCAGGCCTAAGAGGCCTTGAGGATACTCCCCCGGCATTACCCGGTAAGAGAGGACATCTCCCATGGGAGCAGAGAGGGAAGAAAGAGGAAGAGAATGACTTTGCAGATGGCTTTATAGGGCGCAGGATTTATGGGTAGAAATACGTTGTTTCCTGTGTCCACCCCTGTGGGTGGGCACCCAGGACACCAGAGGTGTATCTCATGCAGCAGTGGCAAGGGGCACCCAGCCTAAACTGCCACACCTACCAACATTTAAACTCTTGCTAATTTCTTCTAGAAGTTCAGAGTTTCAAGATGGTGGGCAACAAGACCCCTGAGCTGTCAGTGGAACTTCTCTGAGGTTACACACCCTGTGTCCCTTACCACAATGAGAACATCCTTGAGGTAAGATCTACCTGAGGTGATATCTACCTTGTCAAAGACAGAACAATCTCTTTGCCTTTTAGAACAAAAAAGAAAATCGAAATGCAGAAATCCAAAGTGCAGGAGACACTGGAGTGATGAAAATGCTAGGTGTGTACTCCGAGGAGGACATCCACGCTTTGAAATCTAAGAAAGGAAATGAGGTTCTCTGACCAAAGAAGCATAGTGCCAGATGAGGGGGAGTTCCCCTAAGAGTCCTAGATGTATGGTGGATTAAGACCGATTTTCACAAATGTGGGTGTTGCCTACTTTAGTCCACAGCAACATTAATTGAACAGATGCTTTACCTTCTTTCTTTGTAAGATAAAACATCTCATACTTCCAATTTACCAACTTGAAGCCGAAGGAAAAAAATAAAATACCAATCACTACTCTTAAGCATGACAAGCCTAAAGCTAACAGCAGAAAGAAGCTGTTGAAAAACCACAAAACATCAGCAGCCATCTTGCTCCTATCCCAAAGGGGAAAACAACAAAAACAGCCCTCTAAAAGCCTAGAGATATTTCTAAATCTATAGTCCTTTGCTCTCAAATGCTCTCTTGCTTGTGTAAGGCATCTCTCCTATACCTCATCTATACTACATCTGTATTTATAGAGATGCATTGTTGCACAAAAATCACTCCCAGGTCCCCTCCTCCTCCTCTTTTTCATTGAAAGCTTGGAATCCAGCCTCATATCAGGCTGCAGCACTCCAGATGGGTCAGAGAGGCTTGCCAGCAGCCTTGCTCAATACCACAAGATAATTTTACAGTCTTCTGTTTAAACATTGTGCAGTGAATATGATTTCTGATTCAAAATAATAATGGCATATGGTACTACTTTAATAGCACTGCCATTTGGAGTGGAGAGCAAGGGGACTTTTATAACACAACAGTAGGTACTACAAATAGCAGTGAGCAATGAGGATCATCTACTCAAAATGGAAGTTTTGTGGTAAGGCTTTCTGTGCAAGTTGGTTAAATGATGTCATGTCAGCCACAGAAGCGTAAAGGCCTGATGAGATGAAAAAACCTTCTTACCACTGTATCCCTTGAAACATACAAAGCCTGGCCACAGGGGTCATCTGACTCACCTTCTTTCTCTTCTTTTCTGGCTATCACAATGCCGAATTGGGAATTTATCTCTGACAACCTTTTAAGCCATTAAAATATTTTGATAAAATTCAAGTACAAAAGGATTGCCAACTAAGTGTCATTTACAACTGCAACAAAAGAGAAAAAGGAGCCTTTGAGAAGTTAAAATAATAATTACAGTCCAATAATTTTCCAGTAATACTTAGATTGTCAAATAAAAATGAAACTACTGAAATTTCCATGCTTATCTAAGGGGAGAAAGAGAAAGGGCACTAGAATGTCTTCAAACCATTTTGCCACTTCTGGAAGAATATGGGAGAAATCATGCAGTATTCAACTTTTAGCATTACTGACAATCCAACTTTTCATTTTGACAATCTCTTCATTTCAGCAGTATGTTGTGGTCCTATATTGGAAAACAAAGCAATATGATGCAAGGGATTAATTTACACCACTTACAAGCTTTTTTTGTTTTTCATAGGTAAGAAAATACCTTTACAAGGTCACCTGTTGATTCCTTTTTGAAGTGCCCCACTCGTGAAATGTGGATAGTTCCAAGTCCTGACAAAGTTGCTCGGGATCAATGCTATCCTCCAAAATGCATTTTCTGTTTGCAAATGTTTTGGACCAAGAAGAGCGATCACCTTATTTAATGCTTGTCAAGGACATAAGCTGTCCCTTCACTCTACTGTGTGCTTTTTCGGTGCACTCCATGTGTCTACCAGAGACCAGCATTCTGCAATCTCCCCACTTTATTGAAGCAAACACTATGTACCAATAATGTTTCCTCAGGTCTAACTAGATGAAGCCTTGTAGCTTTCCAAGACCATGGTGAATGGTAAGCTGTGACACCACATTATAGATTCAAAGCACTACCTCTTTCAAGCCCACTCGATCACCTAACCCATTAGAACATGAAAGTAAGAACATGAAACTACAACATATGCCTTCCAGTCTGCGTGAACGTGTCTCACCTGAAAGGCTTCATTCCTTAATAAGAAGATTCTTGGATTTAAACATCCTACACACTCAACCTCCATACCTCTTTGAAAACGTCTCTCCAAGACTGGATTCTTTTCAAATCGGTGGTGTCCCTCCCTTCTTGTTTCCTCTCTCTCAAACTCTGAACAGTTGTAGAAAAGCAGCTTCTCATAAATCTGCTGTCCAGTACTGCATCAGTAATCTTCAACAAAGCAGCTTACTGAACAGCATCCATAAAATGTGGGAAAAGTCTCAATTTGTGCACAGTGCTACGAGTGATCTTAAAGTAAAAAGAGATGGTGACCTGTGAAGTAGAAACCTTTCAGAAACCATGTTTTCCTGGTTTTCTTCCCTGCAGCTTACACTTGAATAGATTGCTCATTTAGAAGTGCAACTACAGAGTAGGGTTGAATATTTTAAAACCTTGTTCTTCAAAACTGGCTTAATATATATTCTGGAAGGTAGCTGTTAGTATGTGACTAGTATGTGCAGAATACTGTTCACAGAGCAACATTTAACTAAAAAAGGAAACCCTTAAAAACTATTTTCCTTTGTTTCCAAACTACATCATGCCTCACTGTGGAATTCTTCAGGGGGTTGAGAGTAAAGGTACATGATCTAGTGTTTTTCTTCATAAGTATTAAACCATATAATTACCACTTACTGTGAGTTGTAAGACAAATTAAATACGAGATAAAACAGACCTTAATCTAAAAAAGGCTTTCTACTTTTAGTATAACTACCTCTTTAAAGAAGCTATATTCCAGTTTGTGATCATTTAGGGAAAGAATTAAACAGAACAGTTGGCATCTACTTCAAATGGCTATAATAAATAGAAAAAACAAGTGTTACTCTTACATGCTTTTAAAATATGTTGTTAAATTACTGGAATCATTCCAGTGTCAAGAAGATAGTTTCAACTATGTATTTGCAGACATAGAAATTAATCAAGTTTCTTACTGCTCTGCTTACTTTAAAGGAAGAATGGGAGAATATACAAACAGAAACAGTTTCTGTAAGGAAAGGCTGCTGTTCCTCAGCACTTCACCTGGCACAGAAACTGTTTTTGGAATACAAAGCAAGTTAGCAAGAAAGCATCCATTATACTACCTGCTAGTAATACACACTGATAATGGAGATTTAAAAATGGGCTTGTATTTATAATGCATTTTCACCAGTACCTAACACTATGGTTATAGAAACAGAAATCTCCATTTTAACCAGGAAGCGACCTAATTTTCATAAAAAGGCAAATTTTCTGTCTCCTTTTTGGGAAAACTCAAGCTGTTCTGTGAAACAAGCCTAGTGTCTGCTTATCCTTTAATATCTTTTGTACTTCCCACAATGAGAAGCACTTAATGAATAGGCTCAGCTCTCTTTGTGGCACAGTCTAAATGCCACCAGGTAAATGCACAGCCAGCCACATCTGACATTGTCACAGATCATGAGGACTAGAAAAATAAAGGAGAAAGTTTAAACGTGCAAGCACCAAAAGGAGTTTAAAGGTGTCTTTGCAATCTTAACCTGGTAATACTGGAAAAACAATAGCAATACAGTCTATCCCATTCATCCAGTGAAAGAGGATAATGACAAAAAACTGTTAAATAAGAAGTGTTTTGTAATGCATAGGTATAAGGAAGAATCTTCTGGATACCTGATCTTAATGAGCTGCACTTTCTTTTAAATCAGTGCTTTTTTTTTTTTTAAATTTCCCACCACAGACTGGCAATTCATACAAGCACATCTCCAAATAAAAGTAATTGTCTGCAGAACACTACTGATAGTTCCTTGATTTAAATCAGCAGAGACTGAACAACCAGACTAAGAAACAAGATTTCAGCTGTCTGCTTTTTTCCCCTCTTGGTCTGAAATAAGGGTGAAAATGCAATACAAAATGCACTGCTCAGCTGAAACAAAATGGGTTTGGAAACATGAAAACATTCCTAATAAACGAGCTGCTCTTGTAAGAAGCCAAAAGCCACAAAAGTGAGTCAGCCTGTCCTTTTCTACATCTGTTCACCTTTTCTGATTTCTTTGCATTCCTGTTCCTGAACTCTGTCTCCCTGTTCCCTCAAAATATACCCCATTCAATCTTCTGCTCTTCTCAACTGCACTCATTATCTGCATTTGAATTAAACTGTTCCACCAGTTTTCTATTCTGCTGAAATACCAAGTGGACAACTTAAGAGCTAAAGGAGACATTTTCATTAGTTCTAGTGCCCAGCACACAGATGATTTCAATTGCCAGGTGGAGTAATGCCAGTCACTACTGTGTTAAGGTTTAATCACAAGACAAATTAAACACCACACGCTGAGGAAATCCTCCACTTTCTCTATGTTTAGGTGCTCTGAATTATCAGATTCAGGGTCCTATTTAAATCATATCTTAGAGATAAACTGGAATCTGTAATGCTTGTGACCATGCTGAATACAGTTACAAGTCATACTAAGTATTTATGTGTTTTCTGTATAACTGGAGATAAATCAGTTAGGGACCCATGTCCCCAGTGATATATTCCTAGATGGGTAAAACAAAGTGGTTCATAGGCTTTGTACATATCTTCAAAGCAACAAAGAGATAGTTCCTTTACAGTAGGGCAAATTGGTTCCATACACATTTCCAATCTTAAGATACAGTAGATGCTATGCATATTCACTCCCACTTTTCCACTTCTTACGAAGGTAACAACTCCATGTTACATGGAGAGCAGAGATTAACTTTTCATTCCAAATAAATTTTCATTTATTTATTTCAAGAGCATTCCATCTATGTTGAAATTCATCTACATAAGCAAAAAGCTTCAGGAAAATCTGCTGTGTTCTTGTCCTAAATGAGAATTGTCCAATTTAAAGCATTTAATCTGCCATTTTTACCTACTGCGTAAAGAAGGTAAAAACTTTACACCCTTGTGGTTTACTATGCACTGAAAGGTTAGTGACAATTTTAGCATTCACCCTCTTACTCGTTTCTCAAAGTCTGAAAGACTTCTCTACACATTTGCAGTACATAACGCACCCAGGTTCTGGCAAGTCACATCAGTGCAGAGAGCAGCTGGACATGAAAACCATGTTTCCTTTCCAGCTATTCCAAGACATATTTGCCTTTTCTTATGACTAAACAGCATGAGAAGAATGAAATCTGCACAAAATGCATACCATGCACGCCATATTCAACCAGCAGCAGACTTCATGTCATACCAAGTCCAGGTAGATGACATTAGTTGCTCCTCCCTTATCCACTGGTGCTATAACTCCATCACAAAAAACTACCTTTACATCCCTAGCCAAGTTTAACTCTCTCTGCGCTTTTGCTTTCTTAACCTGATCCTTGGCTGCTTGGACAACTTCTCTGTAGTTCTCCCACATGGCCTGTTCCTGTTTCCACATCAATGTTCAGCCACCAGACAAGTATGCTTTATTTTCATGGGGAAACAGCAAAGTGCATTTTTTCTCAGGAAAAAAACCCAGATCTTTCAAGTATCAAAATATTTGCCTTGCTTTTTCTTACTTCAGCTGCTAGAACTCACTCATTTTGGAAATATCTACCAAAAATACAAGGTATATTAAAAAATTTCAGAAGACCTAGACCTTCCCATAACACTACATTTTCTAGGCTGCATCAGCAGTTTCATTACAAATACTATGTCTGAGTGCCTTCTGACATGCCACCAGGCATCTCTTCCTGTTGACGATTCTGACCTTTATTAATTCAAGTCTGTACAATCTTCACCACTGATCTGTCAAAACTGACACCTTGTCACACTAAGATTTTGCAGGGAGCATTCTGAAGTAGTTCACAGGGCATCACACTGAATCTACCTGATACTCAGAGGAAATTTATGGCTTCTGGCTTTTCCTTTCATACATCTGTTGCAGGATGGCCATATATGTTGAAATAAATAATTCAATACTTCAAAAGGCAAAACCCAGTCCTACTCAAATGCACAGCTGAATTATATTAATTTGTTTTTATAAAATAGCTTTGAAAAGCAAGTGTTGTTTTCCTGCTTAAAATTTATCCCTAATGGCAGTAAAAATAAATAAACAATGTTTCTTAAAACTTAGAAGTTGAAACAGGAACAGTTTGGGGCCAGTATTTGTAGGTTCAGCATACAAAAATGCTTACAGAACAAAATACCAGAAAAATAGTATGACACTGGCAGGTACATCTGCTATTAGCATTAGCACTAGGAAAAGATTAGAGATGTGGGGAAACCACTACCTCAAATATTACGTCCCTTTGAACTATTTTACAGGCAACAGTAAGAATAATCAGCTGTGAATATATTCGGGAGCCTCAAGAACTGGAAATTTCATAGGCTCTTTGCACTGATTCCTGTAATAGAGCAAACAGTCACTATTAAAATACTTTTGTACCAATAAAAGAACACAGGTGTGAGATTTTCAAAAACCACCTGAGGCCAGCTTAACTCAAAGGCCAAGAACCATGAAAATTTCTTCTGTGCATAATTGAAGCTAGTACATTATATGAACGGAACGAAAACTTTAGTTTTGTCTGAAATTTACTGCAACTTTCTATTTCAGTGAACTTTCAGATCAGGTGCGGTCAGCATGGGTTTATGAAAGGCAAGCTATGCTTGGTGAAATTGATGTCCTTCTATGGAAAGTGACCTGCTTAGTGAATGAAGGAAAGGCTGTAGATGTTGTATACCTAGACTTTAGTAAATGATTTGACATGGTTTTCTATAGCATCCTCTTGGACCAACTGCCTGCCGGTCGTCTGGACAGGCACACTCTTTGCTGGGTCAAAAACTGTCTGGATGGCCACACTCAGAGTACTGGTGAATGGAATTAAATCCAGTTAGCAGCCAGGCAAAAGTGGTGTTCCCCAGGGCTCATATTTGGGCCAGTTGCATTTAACTTCTTTATCAATAACCTTGATGAAGGGATAGAGTGTATCCTCAATATGTTTGCAGATGACACCAAGATGGGTGCTAGTGTCCATCTGCTGGAGATAGATGAAATAGAAGGCTGCCCAAATGAATCAGAAAGAGGTATTTAGTGATATGGATGTCAGTGCAAAGACAAACTTGGTTAATTTGTCTTAGCATTTCCATCACTACAAATTCAGCAACTTTTCATCTCACTGGCTAATTGCAACTTTTCAAATAAAAGCTATATTTTTAGGGTTTTGCTGTATTTTTTTTTTATGGCCTTCTTTCCTCTATTAATTTCAGTCTCTCTGGTGCAGTTTTTACATCAGCTTTAAATGTGATTTAATGCATAGAATCCAAGAACATTGTCAAGGGAACTTGAGGTCATCTGCACTAGACGGTAGAGATCACAGAAGTTTAATGCGCAGGAAGAAATCAAGTACACATCATCACCTACAGTGTGTGGAGAAACATACCAAGTAATTTCTTATATAACATCCAATCTGCTTAAAATAACCATGGAACATGATCAGTTGAGACAGAAGACACCTTTAAATTAAGCACAGCATGAAATTTTCCTTCCACAACTAACTTCAAAAGAAATGAGACCTCTCTAAAACTATGCGTAACATAGTCACACAGTATAATGTTTTTCTCCCTCAAAGAAGTGAGGTTTCTAAACCTCTGATGTGAAGTTTTAGCCCCAACTCAAGTTACAGGTGAAGACCAACAGACTCACAAAAGGACAGAATTTTATGCATACTGGTTTCAACCCAAGTCTTTAGCAAGTGATAATCCTACAAACTTTTCAGTTCGCCTGTAGAAAAGTGACTTGCAGTGCAGTGGAACAGAACAAATGCCTCCATCTCTTCAACAGTGGGACCCGGAATGTAATGAGCGACCAGAAGGTAACTAATTTTAGGGACCAAAAAAATAGAGGAAGTGCAGAGATTGTTGTGCCTCCTTGCTGTTTTTGAAATTATTGAGCTGACCTGATTCTCCTGTCATGTACCAAAAACCATTCAAAAGATTATCAGTGCTCTCCTGAATTTCAACATATAACTTAATTCTCCATTCTTCTGTTTTCCGGAAAATCAATGAAGTATAACACAAATGGCAAACATTTTTGACTGCACAGTATAGACTGAGGCATGGAGAGGGACTGAATTTTTTTCATTATTTTTTCACCTTCCTCCTGTTGAACTGAAGCACACTTTGAAATCTCAGAACATGTACTGAGCACAATCTGCCCATACTTGCTAGTAATTTCTGCTAGTTTCCTGTTCTTTCATACACACGTTAGTCTGAAAACCCGCTGACCATCAGAAACAATACAAGTACATACCTCCCTCTGTCTGGATGGTACTGCTGAACATGAACTAGACAAGAAATTGTTTAGAACACTATCATTTATTGCATTCAAGTCTCTTCTGGTGCTTGCTTTTAATATTGTAAGTCTTGTAGAGTGGAATAACCTCTGAACTATGAAAGCATATGAACACATCACCAAACTAGAGCAGATCGACATCTTATCTGCTCCAATGTCACTGAAACTAAGCCAAGGAGTATTTAGTCTGCTTGAGCTAAGCCATCATAAGAACCTGTAGCCCTTTATTGACAAGTCAATTCTCTGCCTGGAACATTGGAGTTGTACATAGCAATTTTTCTCAGTATGGGTATACTCCCAGTAATAAGAACATTTAGGGAGTCACACAGTGGCTGCAGAAACTTGCAGGTTGGACCTTCTTCACTGACCTTCTAGACCTTGTATGCAGCATTCTACACTCTTTAACATCTTGCAGAAAACACACCTTTTATTAAATGTACGCAGAACCTTTCTCTTCTAATATATCAATATTTCCAAACTGGCAAATGCAACTCATGCTGCTGGACATTTGTTTGGCAAGAGAACATGCCCTCATTTATTACTCCTGACAGAAATCACATGGCTAACATGCTTAGGGACTTTCCCTTAAAGAAAGAAAAAAATAATTTGTAACCGTCTTGAAAGAGATTCAAGTGAATCCAAGAAGGCTGAGAAAGCAAACACCCGTCAGAATTCAAAACCAGTTGGTTTCACTTTGTCCCTGGGCAAACTTGTGAACATAAAGCCTAAAATATTGAACTGACAATTTATAAGCACTTGCAGAATAATCATGAGATGAATAATCCCCAACATGGGTTTGTCAAGAGCAAATCAACTGTTTGACAGATCAGCCTAACATCCTTCAGTCTAAATCTGGTAGCTAAGAGGAAAGTGGGAAATGTTGTACCTTGACTTTATTAAACCTATAACCACTATCTAGGCAAGATGGTCTTGCACTAACTGGAGAATCAGGGGCTATATGAAAGTACCATAAGAGTGGTGAGAAACCCATTGGAATACCATGAGGCACATTTCTTCATGCCCTGATAATTATGGCCTGTCTTAAATAAATTACAGCAAAAACATGCCAGTAAGATGTTTCAAATCAAAAGGACAATGAAACAATACTGAACTGCATAGCAAAAGCACGGGGAAATGCCATTAACACCAAATGTATCAAAGAACAGAAGGACAGAGTATTTGTCTTTCAGGATCTTTTTTTTTTTTTTTTACATGATTGTCAAAACAGCCAATTTAAGAGATATGGTGAATTCACTTCCTGAGTGACATGTTTATGTTATAGAAGTTCACATGCACAAATACAGCAACTTCATCCTTTCCTCTAGAAATTGATTCGGTATTTCTTCTTCACATCAGTCTCTTTTGTGCTCTCTCCTAATCCAACTTCTTCATACTATTTTTCAATTCTTTTTCATATCTGCAGAAAAAAATGTGGAAATCTGAAAAAAATTAAATCAAGATCTAAGATGAATGCTGTAAGCAGTTACAAATTGCAAGCCCCTTTTAAATTTATTGCAAATTAGATGATAAAGTGACAAAACACACAAAGCACCACTTTCTTAAAACTACATTCTTCTAATGAGAAAAGCCTTTGCTACTTGCAAGGTATAATCATCAAATAAGGGAACACAGTTCTTCTACAAATAACAGAAAAGCCAGATAAAAATAAATATAACATTGTTATTTGAGCCACTAGGTAAATATTGTGCCAAATCCGCTAGAAGAAAAACCACATCTGTAATTCTCAGTGTTGTAGTATTGTACTGCATGATGTAGATAAAACATACGAACTACTACACTATGTGACTACTCCTTGTCATGAGTAATGAAAGACAGATTTAAGGGTACCTCAATCAGATGTTTCAGCATCTTCATGAAAATATAGTATGCCTTATACACAATTTACTTTGTGGGTAATTTGTCAATCCTTTGGGATAGTGACTTAACCAAGACCCAGCCACAGGAAGCATGTCTCCTGGGCTCATTTCTGTCAGCGAGACAATGGCAGCTAAAATAATGAGAGTCAATTCTTTTCAACTAGGCATAAAACCACACACAGTTCTATCAACTGCAGCTCATGGATTGTGAAGGAAAGTCTGAAGTTAAACAGCCATTTAAACACCTACTGTAGTTTCTTGGAAGAAACATTTTCCTTGATAATGCTTTGTTTCTGGACAAAGAATTTGCCTAGAGAACTGATCAAAGAAATGATCTGTCGTACAAGAAGATGAAACTGCATATCTTCTTTTCTGATGCATTATTAAAAAATATCACTGTACCACACACTTCATGATTCTCCTAAAAAAAAAAAAAAAATCTAACTACTCGACCAGAGATTGTTGTTGGGCTTTTTCCTCCCCTTTTAGAGCTGAAAAAGGTGTTGGAGGATCTTCACTACCTGCCTTTTTGTTACATGTGGCTAGCTTTGAAGCAAATATCTCTGAAATGAAGCAGATGGTGTATGCTTTGAAGTACCAGCTTATTCAAAGCAGAAGAGCAGACAAAAAAAAAAAAAAAAAAAAAAAAAAACTGCTCTATTGCAGTAACTTTATTATGCAATGTCCTTTTAAACATATAGGGATGACCACAGATAATCAGAAGAAGAAATCATGGTTCCACTTGCCATATCTTTGCAAAAAAACAGAAAGAGAACTATGAGGAATTAATTCAAGCTTCTCAATATGCAGTATGGAAGAAAAGCTTAGTTGTAATGATCCTGTCTCCCAGTGACAGACTATGAATGCGATTATGATTCTTAAATCTTCAGCAACTATGCAAGTTCCTGCTTTATCAAAGGTGGAATGATGGGAACTATCCAAGGGATGATCTAAAGAGACTGGACTCCGTGTTACATCATAAAGACAGTGGACCAGCACTATCTGACTGGTCAGCATAGCTGGATCTCAAAGTTCATGGTTATAAATAAAGAAATAACCAGTTACTGCATTAAATGTACTGCTGAGTGCATGTCAATTACTTCTTGCTCTTACATGATCTAGCCATAGGAATATAACATCAAGAAAATTCTCCTTTTTAATGGGAAAGTTTGACAATCTTCAAATAATTGTACTCTATCTGAATTCTCAGTGACATGTTCAGACAGGGTCTAGATGCTCATTACTTAATGGACTTAATACCCAGACTTTCATTACTTAACACATTTGATTAAAAAATTGTTCAGAGCACTGGTAGTTTCCCCCCCAAAGTGACACTTAAGTTTAAATTTGAGTTAATTGCTTTTCAATCAGTAACTTACTTGTTCCAGAAACATGGCTATTCAAGTAACCCATAATTCTGCATTGGTGGGAACAGCAAATTGTCCAGCTAGTGCTCTTTCATCTGTTACTCTCAGGGTTTTTAAGGTAACAGTGCTACCAGAGGCTATTAACCGTAGCACTAAGTCTAGAAAAAGTATTTTCATGGAAATGTGTTCCTGTTTCAAGTCACCGGGAGAGTAGCTGAAGGAGATTTATCACCTGCTAAAGTCTCAGCAAAGACTGTTACAACTTCACAAATACAGTGCTCCTTGCTAAAGCATTTCTCTTGAATTAAACCAGATGAAAGTAGCTTCTGTGGCTTGTAAGACTCTCTGCAATGCTGTCCTTTGCAGAAATAGCTTCTTTCTGGGAAGGGCAGAGATGCTCCAAAACAGAGAATCCAGAACATTGGGAAGGAGAAGCATAAAAATAAGATAAGCTTCAGTTAAACGGGTTTACAACCCAGTGGTCTGTCACAATAGGTTCAAAATGAATGGGAGGTGGCAGGGGAAGAAAAGGTGATTTAATAGTGAAATTTTTGAAACTGTTGTTTGAGAAAAGTCAGGTAATGAACTAGATGCTACTTGAAAGTGCCTTTTTACAGAAGGACGAAGATTCTACTGACTTCAGAAAAAACTGCTGCCCAATGTGAGTTTACAATATTAGGACCATTTCACAAATCCTCATGGTGGAAGAAGTCTTCAAAAAGTGTGGGTTACATCTAAGCTGGAAGCAAAATTACTCAGAGTTTAAGAACATGTCCTTGACAGACAGTGTCCTGCTAAACTTTAACTCCAATTTATAATTACTAAACAAAGCAAACTTACATTTCTCATCATAATGAAAAGCTGCTCAGCACATAGGTAAATTTAATTTTCATTTTAGAAAGCTAGAATCTCCATGCTACAAGAAAAGTACTTTTATATTTAATTCACAAAATATTTTGACATCATTCTGAGAGAGTGAAGTTCATTAACCCTGGGTTTTCTGATCAACAGATCTGAAAAATGGTTTTTGTCAAAAGCAAACCTGAAACTACAACAGCTACTACACCTCCAAGCTGAATTCTGCAGAATGCTGGACTGCTTGCATACTAGCCCAAACAAGTTCAAGCACCAATATACTATGTAGAAGTAATACTGTAGAAGACCTAAACTTAAAAGGAAATAAACCAAAAACTTCTGCTTCAAACATACTGATCTTGCTACTCGACTAGCAAAACCTTGCTGTTCTCATTTGAAATGCCAGGGGAGTTAGAAAAGCAGGAGGGTACACACGCACACAAGCAAACCAAAAGGATGAACCACATAATGAGAACCGCATATATTGACCCAGCAACAGAGTAGCAGACTCTACATTAACTCCCACATTCTGGAAAAAAGATGTATGACACTGTCCTGAAATAAGCCTCAGACTGCACACCACTGACCAAGGGAAAAAGCTGTCTTGGTGTTTAGAGGAAATTTCAAGGAGCAAATTTGTTACTCCTTAATGAAGTTTGCAGAAGATCGTAATGTTACGAAGATCTTGGTATTCCTGGAACTTGCAGAAATATATTTAGAATGCAGTATTTTCTGACTCCATAGAAGGCAAAGATAAATTTAAATGAAAGCAAAAGGTGGTCTGGGGTAAAAAAAAAAAAAACAAACAAAAAAAAAGTAGAATATTCCACTTCCAAGTTTCACCAAGTTATTCTGCCCAAGTCAAATTAGTCCTGCATAAAGTATTTGCAAGATCTTTCTCTGATCTTCTGAAAGAATTCAATTAATGGTGCTTTCGTTGCTTTTCTTGAGAAAATATCATGTGTAAAACCATGCTGTCATTGTTACTATCTTTCTGGGACAATAAAGACTAAATTAAGAGATGTATGATAACAGTGGTAATGATGATGTGAAATAACACCTTCTCCTCATTTTCTCTTCATGCACTTAGTGTAACTGAGGCATATATTGTCGTGCAGTTTCTAACCTTTTATAAAAAAAAAAAAAAGCTAAAAAGCCAGGCAAGCATTCCAAAACCAAGATAATTTGGGTAGCAGAAAAGCAATTGCATTTTCTGACAGTTTTTAGGATAATCAAAACCCCAGGAGAAACTAGGAATTTTGTTTTGTTCGTGGTCAATTTGCCACAGCACTTCATCTTTTCCCTCCCACCTCCCAAACTCTCTACAGTCTCAACTTTTTGCTCAACAAGGAAGTCTGTGTCACTAAGTAGCAGCTCAACCAGTTTAGTGAAACAGGCAAAGATCCTAACTTCTGCAAACAAGCTCACTCAGATACTCTGCCCACTGCCCATAACTTCTGTAATCAGATCTTGGACTGCCACACAGCCACCCAAATATATTGTGTGTTGATAGTCTAGACAGACATGTTGTTCATCCTCTAAGACAGACTCTGTGAATTGATACTGAGCTGATGATTCACTGTTTCCTGAATGGAGGAGGAGAGCTGATAGTGAAGGACTGGAAGAGGCCAGTCCAGACAAAAGGTACACAGTGCATAGCAGACTCCTTTGCAGAAAGGCAAAAAGTGAGGTTTCTCCTAGGGCTCATATAAAAGGGAGACTGCAATAAAAAGGAAAGGTACACAAGGGAAAAAAAATCTCTTTTGGAGACAGCAGGATCCCAGGAGCTGAAAGTGGTGCCTGATGGCAAAAAATGTTAGCTTGGGATCCCAGCAGGAAACATTCAATAGTTTGCAGTGGCTAAAAGCTTCTGTTTTTGTAAACAAAAATATATTTTGCCAGCCAGATGGGGTTTTGCAAATGCTTTCAGCTCTAATATAAAGAAATAATCTAAAAAGAGTAAGCAGTGGGTAGATGTAAATACCAAAAACTCATCTTATTTTTGTCACTTAAATAATTAAACCATATCTTACTGACTAATGAAGTTATTTAAAGACATCAGAGTAACATTCCAGCCAGCACAAGCAACTGTTTTGCCTGAAGTGACATGTTCACAGCAGTAGATCTTTCTATTTCTTCATAAAATTTGTTCTGTCATTTCTGCAAGAGAGCTATTCTTAGCTGACAGATAACATAGCAAAAAAAAAAAAAAAAAAAGGCATGCAAAGCTTCAAATGAAATGAATAGTGACTCATCAATCTGAGACTGCTCGTGTAAGAAGAGTTGAAAAATGGATTGTCCAATAGTGCTTTTCCTCAGCAATAAAAGTATTTAATTAACACTGTTCAAGTTACATGCAAAATTGGTTTCGCTGTTCCCACCAGAAGATCCAAAAACCAGCCACAGATCACAAATACCTACAACACTGTTTCTGAGGTAAATCCAACAGCGTTCCTGATTTCTATAAACCACCTACTCTAGTTGTCTACCTAAACAGGCTGACACCTACATTCCTCCTCATGTTCTGAAACATCCAGTTAATGCTACAAACAGGTAAACTATATTGTCTGATGCAGGTGTGAGTTAAATCTCCTATGTTACTGAGAAGTAAAATTCTTCCTAAATATCAAGGATTTTTAGTTGACTGAGAGTTGGTTGTATTTGCATGGAAATTTACAAAGTTTAGATTAACACAGACACACATCCCTACCCCTACCAGGTTAGAAAATGTAGCAAATCTACATGTTTATTTTGGTTCCTTATTTTATAAAATAAAATTGTTTTTTTCCAGCTAACATAAAATATTCTAAGCTTTCCCTTCTATCACAAATGTGAAATTCCAGAGGAGCCATCCAATACAGAAATATGTTTTATAATAAGTGTATTTCCAGGCCTGTGTAAGTCTTCCCTTGCTTCGGATTTGTGCCATGTAGGAACATTTTACATCTTCCTAGGGTACATCTCTTGGTTTGTTTTAAGGTACATAGAATTCATTCTTGCAGCTTTTGTGTTTGCATGAATCTCAACTGTTGCTTTAATCAACCTGTTTATGTTATTAGACAGTCAAGATTCCCCACTTCTAGCTCTAAATACATAAACAAACCCCATCAAGACACTCCAGTCTGGTAGGGGTCACTCATCGGTATAGCTCTGACTATTTAAAAAGCAAAGCAATTCGCAGAAATGAAGCACCTGAAAGAAATGCATATTCTACAAAATCTTTTTACCATATAGTAAGCACAAAGAGATATGATATGTTATCGTAGCAGTACAGCATGTTTTAAGAGTCTTCTTTCCCATCTGTAAGGGGAAAAAAAAAAGTACTCTAGTTTGAAAAGATTGAAACCAGTTTTTTAATAGAAATACTTTTCTGTATTCAAAATCTTTATCCTTGAGGCTGATAATTTAGACTTTATTCTGGGTTTTTTTGAGGAGGTGGTGGTATGTGATCGGGTATAGGTGAACCTGCTCTGGAAGGGGGGGTTGGACTAGATGATCCTTCAAGGTCCCTTCTATCCCCTAATGTTCTGAGATTCTGTGTTTTCAGGACTTCTTTTTCTTACAGTTTTTGGTTGGTTAGTTGTTGTTTTTAATTTGGGGTTTTGTGAGGCATTTTGAACATAGGGACTCCCCTCACCCCTATATATCAATAGACCCAGTGCTCAGCCTCTCAAAAAAGTGATGTGCTCCAGTCCCAAATCGATTAGCTCCCAGGCTCTCTGCTGGACTTAACTCTACCAGGTCCATATATTTCTTGTATGGAGGAAGCCTAAAATGGACACAGGCAGGGCCACAGATCTATTTCCCTGCCCTGCTGTCTGTGCTCCATGCTCTGCAGCCTTTGCCACAAATGCAAACTATTGACTTGCATTCAAGTTCTTGCTCAACCGGAGACCCCTGCATATACTTTTCTGCAAAGCTGCTTTCTAGCCTCTTTCTAGGCTCAGAAGCTGCATGGGGTTATTCTGTGACAAATGCAAGACTGAGCACTTGGTGTTGATGACTTACATTAGGTTTCTACCACATTATGTTTCCAGCTTGTGAATAGTACCACTCTTCTGTAGCATAACCACTATGCTGGTTTTGACATCACTCCTGAACTTGCAGAGTATCCCATCCATTCTCATCATCCAAATTGTTTTAGTAAAAGATTTTTAATAACCTTGGCCTGGCAAGATGCTGCTGTTAACAACCAACTTCTAACTTTGCATCCAGAAGCTTAGCCCATTTCTCATGCACCTTGCAGTCACTAATCCCCATTTTGTCAAAAGTCTTGAAGTCAAGAACAACATGAGAGCAAACGATGTCTTAAGAGAAAGCTATCGGATTCATGGGGGCCCATTTGCCCTTGCTAGGCTGGCTTCTTGTCCCTTCTGTGGATGGCCTGTATATCCCCCAGATCCTTCTCCTGGTTTTTCTGAAAAGGGGCATGTCCTCTGTTCTTTTTGCAGTTATCAGGAACCTACCCCAATCGTCACAAGCTTTTCACTTTCAGTAATTAAAACAATCATACATGTAAAATAACCTGAATTCATATTCTATGTAACTTGACACCCTGCAATCTCAGAAACCAGTGAGTACTCAGAAGACATAGTTTTCTCCAGTTTTTCTTAACTCAGTTTGTCCTTGCTAACTCTCGGTGAAGCTTTTTACCACACGCTCTCTCTTTTTTCACTATTTCTCTGGAAAGCTGTAAGCAGACAGCAATGCCATTTAAAGTATTTCAGTACTAGGTCCAGAGCAAATCCCTGTGTATGCAATGACATTTCTCCAGGGCTTTGTTTTAACAACTGCTTCACAGAACCAAAACCAAACACCTCACATTGGAGACGTTATCAGAGAGGAGAAAACATAGTCTGCAGAAAAAGTGCACAAAGTATTTTTCAGACCATCAGAGTTTCTCATTTAGTAACTTCCTTGCATTCTGTGATACCTTGAACTGGCTTTGGTCAGACACTAAAAATTAACCTAATGAGCTAAAACACTTGGCTGATACTTGTTACCCTGATAGCGAACAGTATTGATTTTCATGTATGCTTATTATAGACCATTCTACCAATTCTCAATCACATTTTGCAATCCATTGTACGCCAGGTGACTGAAAGTGACTCAGTCCCCTAGTGCCACACCTTTTTTACGAACAGGAAGAGAAGCAGTCTACCAGATACCCATCTACGACTTTCTGAATCAAACCACGTGTGACTTCATGAATCAAAGCTGACACCTAAAACTGTACCTGGAAATACAGAGAAAGATGGTACAGTTGTCAGACAAATGATTTTATACATTAGCTATAGCTCTCACCACTCAATAAAGCAGGCAAACAGCAATTGTACATACTAAATGGTAAGTTCTGAATACCCTCTTCAGTAGATGATTACCTACAGTACATTACAGTACACCTACAGTCAGAAAAAGTCTGAAACCCACACTGTCATAATAGGCTAAGCAAATGTGGCTTGGTTATAGTATTCTGTATCTTCAATGACTACCCTAAACATGCAAAATATTTAACATGATTTAAAAATTATGTGAAAGGCTGGGTGAATTCAGTTAAAGTTATATCCAGCTGATTTCAGATGCAGGAGTAAGTAGTAACCTGATTAAGCCAATACAGTAGGAGCACACATACAATACGTACCCCTCCATAAATTACTATATTGTGTTCTGTGTTTGAGATCTCAATGGGAGTGAAAACAAGGATATCAACCTTAGCAAGCACAGCATATTTAAAAGCCCCCATACATTACTCATTGCCCCTCTGTGCTCTGGAGATACTTAAGCAAAATATCAGCAGGCAAATCACATAGCAGAGTGGTTTAGCTGTATTAATATGGCAAGATCACAGCTGACTTAAGTAAATATCCAGAAGGATTGTGTTGCCTTTCTACTCTTGTGCACTATAATCTAACAAGGATGTGAAGAGTTGAGATGTGGAAACACAAAACCTTTCACCTCCTTTTCATTGAAAAGCAGCTTCTTGAAAGACAATGAACAACATCTTCCTCATTTCTTATTAATGACACGTTTGTAATATGAATTTAGGAAGTTGTGTTATCTGTGACCTCCCACAGGTCATTTGTAACTACGTCTCCTTTGAGTTATGAGCTCTTGCCATCCATGGACTAACTTTAATCTGATGACAGTAATGAGACAAATATGTATTAGCTTCATGCCTCTGAAATTGTAATGCCCCAAGTGAATCCTTGACATTTACTGTTTGCAATTTCCCTTCATGTAAAATGCAGTGTAAAAAACAACTGAAACGCATGAATGTGTTGGCAAGTTATTTCAACCTTATACTGACTCATTAAAGTTACAACACAGTCTTCTCCAATTCGTTCAATGAATAAAATCACCAGGTCTAAAGGGGATGCCACGTCTGCTAATAGCACGTTCCATGACATGGTCAGCAATCTTTCATGAGTTATTCCTAATTTGCTACAAACTCTTGAAATATTTTTTTGGATTGTCATTTATTTTGATCATCATCAGTCCACTTCTACTGATTGAAGGGCGACATACTCTGCTCTTCACTTCAGGAATTTCAGCATAAAGAAAATTTGCCTCAGGACAGAGGCACTTGCACAGGGTCTCTCCTGCCATACAAACCTCTGCAGGATTCTTTTCCAGTACCTGTCCCCATTTCACTGGGGAAGGAAATGAAACAAACCACCACGGTTCAATCTCAGTATGGTAGCAGACAGCACAGTCCTGAGAGATTTTAAATACACGATATTGGAATATAATGACAAGGATGATGCATCACCATTTCTGCTCTGGAAGTGAAGGATGTTGAGTGTCTTTCAGACACAAGTTACTCTTTTCTTAACAGAAAGACATCCAATAAAGTATTAGAAGTGCAAAGCAGGTATTTTCAGACTCAGAGGAAAAACTTCTATGTAGTGATAAAAGATCAAAATCTTCTGAGTCACAGTCCCTGGTATCTAGGTAACAACAGATTCTGGCATTTTTATTTATTCGCATGATTAACAGATATCCGAGTGCCTTAATCCCCAAAACATCTACCCACCTACCACTACTAATTGACTGGTTTTCTGCAGCCCACACAGGATATGAATTTGAGGATAAACAGTGATCATAAATAACCCATTCAGAAAATCTTCAATACATAACGCAACCTGGAATATGAACTAGAAACTCATTGGGTTATCGCAACGTCTACATTCAGAGACTTCTGTACAATATTTATGCTTTTATTCTTTTCCTTACAATCATACTTCACTGCTGTTCTAAAGCTAGCATTTTTCTTCTCTGAAGGACATCTACTACTCCAGGTCAGAAAATTCCTAATTTCACAGTACTCTGAAATACTTATCTACTCATCCCTAACAAATTTTCTATCATTATTTTCAATTCCCTTTAGGCTTCAAATTCTGAATACTACCAGTATCTAAAGCAGCTTCTCAGGTGCTTTGAATGCATAAACCTGCAAACCAAAACAGTCCATGTATTGTCTTAGATGTGCAGTTTTCCAAGCACATGGCATTATGCTGTTACCTCTATTGTACCATTAGCACTAAATATATATACAGACTAAGGCTGTGTTTTTTCTCCTCCTTTTCTAATAACAGTTTTAGTAAGTAATTTCCTATTGTATGTTGCTGAATTGGCCTCAGGTTCCAGCCCATTCTCTCTTATATGAAATTGTTTTAGGCCTATCCTAAACTAACCCTTAGTTCTCTTATTCACATCAGATGAAAAAAAATTAAAAAGCCACCACATGACAGTCTTTTTAGCAGTTTTCATTTATTTGTTTCACCTCTGAGTGAAACAACCAATGCAATACTTGTACTATTTACCAATGAGGCTCCACCAAACAGCTCTAGCTATTTCATGGGAAATTCCTTTTCCTTCAAAAACCTGGGAATATGAAACTATTTTACTAGTGTGGAGTGTCCAATGTAAAGGGCTGTTTGCCTTTGCCACAAGAAGGAAAATCACATTAGAAACATTTCAGATGCAAAAATGAGTCCTACAGATGCAGCTAGAGATATCAGGTCCCCTGTTTTATCACCTACTGCCAATAACGAGTAACGACTTTATTTACTCCATTTTACAGGAACAACTGGAGTCTGCTAAGCTTGGTGTCTATTTAAGGGAGGCAGTACCCATCCAGACTTATGAACTTCTGACAAAATATTGCTCTGTGTTCTTGTCCCAGAACATATCTTACTCTATGAACATAACAAGTCATCAGCACACTTCTCTTTGTTGTTGCTTTTATGTTTTCAAATCTGAAACTCAAAAGACTTGAATCTACCACTCAACAGACAACCCTTTTGTGCTTTTATCACCATATACTTCAACCTTTCCAGAGCAACAGCAGACAGAAGACTTGACCTTCTGTATTCTAGATGTCTCTTTTGAAAGCAGAAGGGTGGACAACTTTCCTTTGCTATGCTTTCTCTCACAGAAAGAGTATTACAGCTTACCTGGACCTCACTTGAGAACAAGAAATCATGTCACTTTAAGAAAACTGCAGGAAATGTCACATACACTCAGGTCTAATCTTAAAAACCTCACAAGCAAAACCAAAACCCAGAATCACCCCCCACCACCTCCCAGACCAAACTGAAACACAGATTTTTCAAACAATTTTATATATGGAGAGAGGCAGAGTGGAGATTTTCAGGACAGCTCAGAATACTCAGTGCACAGTGACAGGTAACCCTAAAGGTTATGTGTTAGGGTAAACACTAAGGTAAATTTCAAGAACAAAACCCGGATTTCTTTCAAACCCAGCCTACAGCACTACCAGACATCTCACAAAAGCACTCAGTACCAGCAAACTGAGCTGCTCTACATCTTTTATAAAACTTCTTCCAGCTTCAGTAAGTGTAGTTAGGTTGCCAATCCATCATTAAGTGTGGCCTTGTGTATTGCACAGACTGTCAATACTGTGAAAGAGCAAATCTGGACTGCAGGAGCAAATCTACAGTTTCATTTCATTTCTATTATAACACTTTTATGTGACATCTATTTCAGAAAGTAATTTATTACTTTGCGTCTTGCACTTTCATTCACAAATTCTGATGGATTTTATGCTTGTTCTCATGTCACCATCTAACTACACAGAGGCTTCAATACATGAGATGGCTTCCATTGATCTTGCTGAACTTTCAGAGTGGGTCCAATATAGAAATAATCCTAAATAAATCCATGTGAATCTGCAGCAACACCAATGAAACCTAAAAAGTGCATCAAGAGAAACTGATGTGATTTACTGCCACTCAGAGACTGGAAGGGATTAGTTATGACTACATGTTTTATTAGGCTAAAGGTATTTTCTCCTTTCTGTGAACTGCACCTGATAATACATTATCGTTGTACCTCAGGCTACACTAGACTTGATTTTATTATGTACTGATTTAGGTAGTTACTTTATTTCTGATATACAAGTTGCCAGCTGAATCATAGAGCTTAGAGAGCTCAAACAGGCCTTGGAAAATAAAAGACATCAAGAGAGTACTTCAGGATATACTCTAGTACACTTTCAGAGATGTATTAATTTGAAAAGGGTGCTCCATGACTCAACAGATCTGACAGAATATTCTACATAACTATTAATTCAGTCCCATTGCATCTGCTCACATTCCCTTCTTCCGCTATCACAAAGGAAGCTTCCCATTTCTTGCTTTTAAAATGCTTTTGCTATTAATATTTATTTCCATTACATAATGATCTCTTCTATTAACTGGACAGTGTCCCTCCAAGCAATGTTCTCTTCTTTGCTAGTTAAAAAACCCCAACTGATAAGCTCCTATGTAATTTCATAAATTAGTGTAAATTCTGGTGACTGTCTTGATTAGGAGATCCTGAAAGACAAGACAGGAAATTACAAGTTCTAATGCAGAGGAGAGCATGGGGAGAAAAGGATCCACTATGAAACCCAAAGATCTTCTACATGAAGCTCTGAATCAAAAATTCTTCATTTTCTGTTGGTACCACAATGCTGCCCAATATAAACACCTCAGACAGATTCCTGAGCACTGTCATCTTTCTCCTATATGTGGTTACATTATATCCAACTCTAACCAAAACAAAACCCCAATAGTTCTTGACTTTTACCAGTCCTGAATGTTCACAGACCAATTCCAGTAAATCATTGTCAAATGACTAGTGAATTAATAATTACTTGATGAAACATGAATGCTAAGTTCTGGCTTTTATGTAGCATAAGCACGTGACTGAGCATGAGACACCCTTCAGTAACCTCAGAGGAATCAGAAATCAACATCATCCATTTCAAGGTTTTGACAGTAAGCATGGCTCCATTTTGATTTCTAACATGAATGAATTTAACAGCACACCACAGTGTACATATTATCCCCTAAGTGTACATCTACATTCAGCCCCTAGCTGGGGCTAAGCTACAGCTCTATCACCTGATAACCTCCCCCCCCCAACCCCCGCAGAGGAGAATAGGGAAAAAGAGACCCATACGTTGAAGTGAAAACAGCCAAACTGATATCAATGCACACATAAAGCAAATAGTTGTACTCAGCCCTGCAGAGGTACAGCACTCAAACTCACCAGGAAAGCAGCCCACAGAAGAAAGAGGAGCACAGCCAGGAGGAACTCTAGGAGGAGGCTCCCCTCTCCTTAGAAACTTCCCTTCTTACTGAGCCTGACCTTTATGGCATGAGATACACCTGTAACCAATT
The DNA here is from genome assembly GCF_027791375.1 of Indicator indicator. Classification (NCBI taxonomy): domain Eukaryota; kingdom Metazoa; phylum Chordata; class Aves; order Piciformes; family Indicatoridae; genus Indicator; species Indicator indicator. The sequence continues at coordinate 15,641,899 of NC_072027.1, forward strand.
CAAGTCAGCCGTCCTGGCTGACTCAGAACTGCTAATGACCTGCAGCCCATGGCTGACCTGGGATTCTGTCCCAACAAAGCCAGGACGATGTACTGTATGAAATGTCCTTTCACTCATGTTTGCTTTATAGCAGAAATTCTTGTTCACACTTAAGTAAGCAGTTGGAAATATCAGACCTCATTGTAAGCCAGTTGAGCACTTCCAAAAGTTGTTCTATTGTAAAAAAAAAAAAAAAAATAATAAAAATCAAGAAACCCTGTTCATACAAAGTGAGTGAAAAACGATGGACAGCAGTTCAGATTTTTCCTCCACTGTTTACCAAAATCACTGTCCCCGGTACACAATGCAGATTTCATCTTTTGTGCTTTGGACCCTTGTGATTTAGTATAAGTCAAAGGATTCATACCCAATTATGAATACTGTCTTACTACTGTCAGTCCTTGATTAAATATCTAAGCTTTGCTAGTCCAAAACTTCCACAGTAGGATGCAAACTTCTTGGAAACACATAATAACAATAATTCAAAACCACAACACCACTGCCCACCACGCCCCCCTTCCCAGCAACCCCAAACTTGCACTATCACATTCCTTCCTGGATTTTAAGTGAGGCTGAACACAAATTCAACAGGAAGTAAAATACAGTCAACCTCAGCAAGCTGTATTTAAAGCTACTGAAAACAGGTTTCCATTTAAACATCCTTTGGTACTAAAAGAGTACATAGTCACTGGATATGTCATTATTTTTATGCCTTCTGGACTCAAATTTTTTAAAACAATTAGTTATATTCCTGAAAATAACCAATATTAGCAAGACATGACTTGAATTTATTCTAGTACTGGCAAACAGAAAAGCTAATTAGTGGCAACAATATACTTCAGAACAGGATTTTTATGATTTGCTGGGTTATGACCTATAATTAAATGTATTTTGTGTGTTTCTTCCACCGAGATAATTGATATAATGCATAATGCAAGATGCTTTAGGGCCACTTCTTTAAAATGCAATTAAAATTAAACCGCACTGTCAAAGGCAGAATGCATTGGACATTTTGAGGCTCCAAATCTTTCTGTCAGTGTTACATGGTTAATGAAAACAAAAGGAGAGAAGAATGAATAAGCTAATTTCTTTCAAGTGGCATAGATGAAATCACACACTTTCCTCAGAAACCCACATAATTTTACACAATCTAAGTGAGCCTAAGACATCAATAATAATCAACTTGCACAACAGCACTTTCAAAACCCACTAGTCAACTAACTTATGGTTTTAAAGAAAAAAAAAAAAAAAAACAACTAAGCACATCACCTGAAAGAATTACACCATTCTCCCAGATTTTCATTCTGTCTTACAGAATGTTGTGTTTCAAAAGCAGATGTCTTGGGAACAGGCAGAAACAATACAGATGATTGAATCGCAAAAATTCATTACAATTATTTCATCTGAAGAGTTAACTACATAATTGAGAGCAACAAAATATTAAGTTGGTTTTAAAGTTGTGTGCTGACAGCATACAAAGTTTTTTTTTTAATCAATAGAGGAAGTTTTTATGGTTTATATGACAGTCTCTAAAATGTGTGATTCTTGCCTTTTGAAAATCAGTATGTGTTCTCTGCAATCTGGCATACATGTCTAAAATACCAGGCCATGCTTGGTTATAATTTACCACACTACCAGTTAATGTTTCACTGATATCAAGAACAAGTAGATACAGAATCATATCTCCCAAGTTCCAGTTTTCAAATCACCCATTATTTGCTTAGAATCGACTAGTGTTTAGAAGCTTAGTATTAACTCAGCCAAAACTGGTTTTAGAAAACAACACAAAAGAAAAACCTGTCTTAATTCCCACCAAAACCACTCCCCTGCCTATTTGATATAGGTGTCTTAAGATCTGCAGCATGAAAATCAAAGCTGCAAAACACCATGAAGGCTGATAACACCAAAACTTTTTTAAAAACTAGGTGCCTGTGAACAACTATAGCAACCAAGTCACAGCCAGGAAAAAAATCAGTGTTGTCAGGCCTTGTTGTAAGCACACATACAGATTTATCGCCAAAGAGCTTTCATTTTGAATACACAAATATTGTAAAACTGCTGTGCTGCACAGGCTAAAAACGTACAGGCTTTGTTGAGAAATGTCTTCATGAGAAGTGAAAAGACTATATATAATATACTACATATAATATGGTTCACCAACAACTGTGGGTGAAGAGTCCTTTTAACTTCTCCCTGTCTCTGTAAACGTTACTCCGTTAGTTACTACTGGAACAGGGATGATCACTGCCATGTGGCTGGACCAACACAAAAGGTACCTATACCAAAATTATTTGATGAAAGGCACATTACCAAATGTACCACTACATACAGACAGTATTTGAGAAGTATTCTTCAGTCAACTGATGCTGTAGTCTCCCAAACATCTAAGATCTTGCATTTTGGCAGAAAGAGAGGGATGAATGGAAGGGACAAATACAAATGAAATATTGAAGCGATGGAATCCACTTGCACAGATGAATTGGTAGAGAAATTGTCACAAATGTCCAAGAACATCCAGAAACGGAATATCCAGCAATCAACCACAGCCACACATAATAACCTACCTCCCTTTGATAACATAAACCACTCATCTTTTGATTCTTTGAACAGTTATTCATGATGGGCAATTAACTTTCAATTGAATAACCTCAGCAAGAGATCTATTTGGTTTTTTATAGTTCGGTTGGTTTGGTTCCCCCTCTTCCCCTTAACACAGCAAGTTATTATTGCCAGTTAATATTATAACCCATGTGCTGCATTAGTGTAGGCATCCTTTTGCCTACTGCTTACCCAGTTGCTTAGAATGCCTTAAATGTATTTCAGAAATTCTAACTAATCAACACATTTTTTTCTAGTGGGAATGGGTTCAAAGCATAAAATCAAAGTAGCAAATTACTTGAGATACTGTAAAACACTGACAGGTCTCAAACTCATCCTCATTTTAACTTTAAAAAAATTCAAACTCATACAAAAAGCCCCTAAATACACATATATTCTAATAATAATTACTTCTTTGGAAAAAAATATCAGACAGAATGGTTCTTAAGAGGGTCCTGCAGCATTCTCTACATGCAAATATACTCTTTTTACGTCAAACAACCCATCACCTTACTGGAAGGAAAACTATTTGTTAGTTTACAGGGTCATGAGGACTTCGATAGTAAGCTAAGTGATAAAATCTATAAGTAATACATGAATAAAATGTTTTAACGTGTAGCTATCACAGCTCACATTTACTTCATTATGCAGGAAGAATGAACTAAATGAATGCTTTTATTTTGACAGAGAACCTTCTCATCTCTCAGCTTTCTTCTCACTTGTAAAGATGTCTTAGCCCCCCACTGTCAACTTGGAAGCTCTTACTGTCATCCACCAGAAAAAAAAAAAACATCTCACTGTGTATGAGGACTGTCGTATGCCAATAGATTTGGCTGACAATAACTGAAAAGAACTGCCACTCATTGTCAGGGGACTAACAAAGCAATTATCAAATCCTCCACATTTACGAAGCCGAAGACATGCAGATTAAAATGAGAGTCAGACAAATCTAGTTAGAAATAGCTTTAGCTTTCTAAAAGGTATGACCTTTTCCTCAAAGATTACACAGTTTTCCCTTCCTCACCCTGAAGATAGAGCCCCAAAAATAGAACCCCAAAGACTCCAAAGTTCATTATTTAGGACTTGGTAAACATTTGAAACGCTACCAAATCACCCACTATGAAAACATGATTTTCCTATTGCCAGTTAACTCCTAGTAAATAAACCAATCACTTTGATGGCTAGCCAGTATGAAAAAATTGGTCTCAAGAAGCCAAATACATGAAGGTGAATTTTCAAGAGATGGAGTCTGGTACTCAAAGAACTCCTGAAAGCTAAAGCGGTTGTGTCAAACTCAGAAACCAAGTTATACAGTGTTGGTGAAAGATAATTTTAACCTGTTGCAAATGGTTATGAACTCATAAACGAACCTCATTATGCAGTTTGTTAAGCAGCATAAGAACGCCAAAGGACATCTCAATTTATCCCAAAGCAACCTTAGGCCCGTGAGACTGAACAATTCAAAAGTTCCTTTCAAATTCTCTTTAATTAATACAGTCATATTACAGAAATTATTCATGACAGATTCTGTCAAATGTCACACCTCACATAATGTGTCTATGTATCAGAATGCTTACCAGTTTTAACAGCCACTATAACCATTGAAACTTAAATGATTCCTAAATAAAGATTTCCAAGGATTATTCTACAGTGCCTGGTGAAGCATTTGATTCCATTCATCCATCCTCACAATTCAGATGCAATAACCAACTATCTAATCTCTGAAACAAAGACTTCATTTCAGAGACTGTTGAATGACTAAGCTTACTTAATCTAGTAGTTGCATAGTAAAATGACTAAATAGTTGCCTTATTTACAGAAGAAAAAACAACATACTGTAATCAATTATATATATTGCATTGGATTGTTGATTTCATTTGGCACATCCTACAACTCTCAAAATACCACTGGCAGGCAAACATGATTTTTTTTTTTTTTTTATGCTCCCTTCCAGGCTACTTTTTCCACAGAAGATCATAACAGCATTAACTAATAAATGGGTGAGGAGTGGCTCGAGAGTCATCTTGAGGAGGACTTGGGGGCGTCAGTTGAAGCAAAACTCACCATGAGCTGGCAATGGTTGCCGGCAGCCCAGAAGGCAGCTGTGTGCTGGGCTGCATCAAGAGAAGTGACTAGGAGAAAAAGTGAGGTGATTCTACTCCTTTGACAGCCTGCCAGCAGCACTGTGTCCAGCTTTGGTGCCTCCAGCATAAGAGGGACAGGGAACTGAGGGAGCAGGTCCAGAGGAGGCCATGAAGATGATCAGAGGCCTGGAGCACCTCCCCTGTGGGGTCAGGCTGAGAGAGTCAGGGTTGTTCAGCCTGGAGAAAAGATGGCTGTGGGGAGACCTTAGAGCAGACTTCCAGCACCTGAAGGGGACCTACAAGAAAGTCAGGAAGGGACTTTTTGCAAGGGTTTGTAGTGATAGGATGAGGGGCAATAACTTTGAGCTTGAGGAGGGAAGATGTAGACTGGATGTTAAGAAAAAATTCTTTACAGTGAGGGTGGTGAGATACTGAACAGGTTGCCCAGGGAGGTTGGGGATGGCCCCTCCCTGGAAGTGTTCAAGGTTGGATGAGGCCTTGAGTGACCTGATCTGGTGGGAGGTGTCCTTGCCCATGGTAGCGGGGTTAGAACTAGATGATATTTAAGGTCCCTTCCAACCCAAACCATATCCTGCATATCTTTGGCTTGGCCTGCGCTCCCCCTCTCCTCCGCTTGTGACCTGCCAGTTTGGCTTGGTCTGCACAGGTGCACCACATGGCCCAGCTTGGTTTGGCACAGGTGCATGAATGGGCTGTGGGGTTGGGTTCCATGTTCCAGACAGTCCCCTTGCCCATTGCTTCTGACTGAGCTGTTAGCCCAGCTAGCTTCACTTACTGGGAGCCAAACAGTGCCAGGGCCACCTGCGGAGATCATAGAGGGACAGATTTATTTAGACATCAGAATTGGGAGGTTATGAAGGGCAGAAAATTGCTGGAGAGGGGACAGGATATGATTAGGGGACTAGAACATATCTCTTTGAGGAAAGAATGAGAGAATGGTGTGGTTTTAGTCAGGAAAAGAAAAGGCTGAGGAGGATCTCAAATGTTTATCAATACTCAAATGGTGGGTGTCAGGAAGAATGGGGCCAGTGTTTTTTCAGTGGTGCCCAGTGACAGAACGAGGGATAATGGACACAAACTTGAACTTATAAAGTTCCATCTAAATTTCAGGAAGAACTTTAATGTAAGGGTGATAGGGCACTGAAACAGGCTGCCCAAAAGGTGATAGAGTCCCCATTTTTAGAGACATTCAAAACCCACCTGCATGTGTTCCCATGTGACCCTCTTCAGTACGTTCTAGTTGCTCTCTCACAAAAAGAGCAACTCCACCACCTCACTTTGTTGACATGTCTTTCCTAAAAAGCACATAGCCCTCCATGACCACATTCCAGTATGAGCTGTCCCACTGTGTCTCTGTAATTGCCACAAGATCATAACTCCTTCACTGCACACAGATTTCAAACTCCTCCTGTTTATTCCCCATGCTGTGTGCACATAAACATAAGGTTATGCCAAATACCTACTAAAGAATTAGGACATAATGACCTGTGCATGGAAAGCAGCTAATAGGGGTGTGTGTGTGTTTTGGGTTTTTATTAGGGTGGAGTAAAACACCAACTCTAGACAGGTTTCAACTGATGAATTTCTCTTTCTGCTTACAGATTAAACACTAACATGAAAAGAGAAACCTCATCTCTCTTTCTGCTGACCTTGTTCCATGTGTCACAATCTATATGCAAATCCAAAACAGAAATACATTGAAAGCTGAAGATGCAGAAGATACAATTCTGGAACCAATTTTTATCTTAGGAAAATTGATATCCCTGACATTAGCGGGTCAGATCTGCAGAGCAGACGATTCACCTTGGTTCCTTAAAATACGACAAGCAATTAAAAATGGGGACTAAAATAAAATCAGCAGTGATTGTCTGTCTTCCATGAAAATATTTCTATGGAATATAATCAAATTCCACTTCTGTGATAACATCAGCTGGCTATAGGGATCAAAAGTCCTGGTGTTAAATGCTTTTTTCAGCTGGCTTACCTTACCACTTTTAGATAAAACCATTCCCCTTCAGACACAGATGTGCTTGTATGTAGGAAACCTAAGCACCTTAGAAATTTTCATGAGCTACGGGCAACCTTAAACTAAAGCTTTATACAGTATTAATCAGAACTTTTGAAAAGAACATCAAGAAGCCAGTTAAGGGAGATGTGTTTGGCAAAGCCTCAACATCTGGATGTTTACCATCATCCTGCACCAAATGGAGCATTTCACAATGTTGCATTAATCTTCTGCTCAGAACAAAACCATCAGTCATAAATCATGAGATCATACAATGTTAGGGGTTGGAAGGGACCTCTGGAGATCAACTAGTCCAATTCCCTGACAGAGCAGGATCACCTAGGGCAGGTCACACAGGAACACATCGAGGTGGGTTTGAAATCTCTTCAGAGAAGGAGACTCTGCAACTTCTCTGGGCAACCTGTTCCAGTGCTCCATCATGCTCACAGCAAAGAAGTGTCTCCTTGTGTTGAGGGGAACTTTGTGTTCCAGCTTGTGTTTATTGCCCCTTTTCATATCACAGGGCACCACTGAAAAGAGCCTGGCCCTTTCTTCTTGACACCCACCATTCAGATATTTTTAAACATTCACAAGATCCCCTCTCAGTCTTCTCTTTTCCAGACTCAGGTCTCTCAGTCTTTCCTCATGAGAGATGTTTTGTTTCATTAATCATCCCCATAGCCCTCTCAAACTCTCTCAAGCAGTTCCCTGTTCTTTTTGAACTGGGGAGCCCAAAACTGGACACACTACTCCAGATGAGGTCTCACCATGGCAGAGTAGAGGGGGAGAAGAATCTCCCTTGACCCACTCCACACACTTTTCTTAATGCACCCAGGATACCATTTGGCCTTCTTCATCACAAGGGCATATTGCTGTCCCATGGATAACTTATTGTCCACCAGGACTCCAAGGTCCTTCTCTACAAGCTGCCTTGGAGCAGATCAACCCCTGATCTTCACTGGTACATAGCGTTATTCCTCCCCAGGTGTAGAACTTTATCCTTGTCGAACTTGCCCATCTCTCCAGTCTGTCCAGATCCCACTGAATGGCCACTGTCTGCAACACAGACGTGGGGCCTTAGCTCCCTTTTACTGAGACAACTCTTGTTACGGTATGAGAGGATACATGATCTAAGGCAATGCAAGACAAAAACACTAACAGCAAACAAAAAAGTGCAGCTAGTGAGAACAACAGGTTTAGTTGTTCAGGAAAAGTTTTCACAAGAAAGAGTATAAAACTCATAGGAAAGAAAAGCAGAGAAGTAGAAAAGAGCAACAGAACAACATTAACATTCATCTGTTCTAAGGAGGAGTGGAGGCCAATCCTTTCACACACATGACCACTGCGCCTTTGCCAGTACAAAGCTGTTTACTGCGTCTCTCAGACTAAATAACTACTGTACACTAACTTCTTGGTTAGACTAAAAAAAACCCTTCCAATCAATTTTTTACTACTTCTATATTTAATGAAAAAACTCTGGCAAATTTTACCATATTTTTAGTTTTAAAAAGTTACTCTGAAATAAAGCACAAATATTTGCACAACTACGAGTAGTTTGTACATTCAAAATCTATATTGCTATTCCAAGGTGAAAGCAGCAGAAGTGAGTTTTATGGATGCTGGATTTGAAACAACTGAGAGCTGGGAGGATAACTGTTCTGCTGAGTTCATGAAGATAACTCAGGAACTGCAGTCATCCTTTTTCAAAGTAGTTTTTTTCCCCCTTGCCTGTATTGCATCCTAGATATAGTAAGATTCCACAGATTTTTGAAATGCATTTAGGATTTTCTGCTCCCACTTGCTTATCACTATTTCATTGAAAACTCTTGTTATCATTTTTGAATTGTTTGAAAGTCATCAGATATATATCCAATACATTTGAAAGAGACATCTAAAGCGTAAGTTGCTGTCAGGTGCTCAGTAAGGAAAAAAGTTTTAAAATTTCACAAATTCCAGCATGACATGTCAGTCTTTTACATTAACCTTTAAAGCTGTAGTGCACCATGACTGAGTAAGCAAGTATCAGCGTCTGAAAACTGTGCCGTCTCCGTTATGCCAAACCTTTGCTTGTATTAGCATTAAAATACTTGAAATACGTAAGTGGAAAAAATTATTTAAAACATATTGGGAGTTGGATTTTGATAAACAAGACATTGCACTATCACTGGAACAACTGCAAATAATTGGCCTACAGATACAGTCAGGTGAGTATCCCTAGGACTTATGGAACAGTGTAAAAATTCTTAAGACATCCTCCAGAGCAAGACATTTTGTTAGAAAATGAGCATTCCAACAACTCTCTCTCTAAGCACACCTGTCTCTCAATACAAATTACAATATGTCAACAAGGGTGTTATTCAGGATAAACCCAACTGCTAATATAATTTATTTTAGGTTATACAAACTACAGACATATCCCTTCTGGTTTTGCTGTTGTGTCATCTGATCAGAGACACCACAATCACAGGGACATCCTAAACAATATAAAAGTAGGTTCTTGGGGTTTTTTTTTTGTTGTTTGTTAGTTTTTTAATTTTACTGTACTGAATAAAAACATCACCGGTACTTGAAAACTAACTTCCTTCTTCTAAGATATTCCTAGTTACATTATTAGACTCAAAATTATATATAAAAGATCAAATCTCTGTATTCTTCCTCTTGCAAGGTATGCTATGCTAGTGACATTTACTAGCTGAAGGGTTGCAGAAGGAGAATTGGTGGATGTGAATATACCATGATTAAGCAACCATCTTCCAAAGTATTGTATTCTTCAGTCTCTATCTCCTTTTCTATCTATAAAATAAGTTATAACTTATTTCTAAGTTATAGTGGTTCAGTTTCAGGAAAAAAACCCCACAAGTATCCATGACACTTCTGCCCAGTGTGTCTCAAATACAGGCACAGACATTAAGAAAGGTAAAAGTGGTCAGGGAAAGTGAAGAGGGAAATGTAATTTAAGAAAATTTGATTTCGAGAGGTAAAAAAGACTTTTAGCTGAACTCGGTCACAAGCAAGCACAGTCCAGAACTGCAATGCTTTTCCTAAGCTCAGCTGGATTCCTGGCCAAGCTGAGGTTTGTCCATCTTAGATAATTTCCCAGCAGGCTACATTTCAAAGTTATGTGACCATCCAGGTTTTCTCTGTCAACAAATGCTTCCATAAATGCTAACAGACTTGAGTGCTACTTCTTGTTTTGCCTTTGTGTGCAAAAAGATAACATACATGCATGCAAGTGATTGCTACCAAGGCCTTCTGGTGGATCAAGGATCATCTGTGGTAGGCAAGGCAGTACAATTACTATACAATAGCACTTTTAAAGGAAATCTTCCTACTACAACCACCAAACATTCATCAGATGCTAGATAATATTAGATTTAAGAGAGGAAAACCAAACAAACAAAAGTTACAATCTTACCCATTCAGATATGACTTTTTCTTTAGTACATTGTTAATGCTATTTACTTCATGCCATGTAAACCCTGGAGTTTTCATCCACTAAGCAGAATATTTCAGGAACTGTAATGTTGTTTCAAGAAATGCAGACTTGCAGCTTGACAAGAGTAGTTTAGGGGTAGCAAAGGGAACAAAAAAAATAATATCTAACATATGTAAAAGTAACTGATACACACAAGGAAACAACAATAAAAAGCACTCTTCAAGCAGCTTGTTATGCACTGGTTTGGATTTGCCACCAAGAGTACCCACTGTTCTTTAAGCAACTGTGTTGGACACCTGTTCCATCAGCTCTGGCATGCCAGATCACAACATAACAAAGAGCCAATGGCTTGGAGCACAATGGTGTAGCAGCTGTACAGATTTCAAGAGCAGGTAGTGGCAACTTTCAGTAGCACAGCTTAATGCAATAAGCACAAAAATCTTTCTAGTTATATAATACCAATTTACCACAGCTGAACTCCACTGCCAAGGTATAATGCCAAGTATGTTTTGGAATTCAGTGGTAATGGAACATTTACCAGGTGACACTTTAACAAACAGCAAACAATATAGGCTGCATGTTTCATTTCCCAAAGAGATGGCTAATCTCCAAATAAATACCAGCTATTCACAGGCTGCAGGTTATTTCTGAAGCACTTTTTCTTGTGTATTACTCCAGGCTTACTTATATAGCAAATACTGGTTTATACTATTACAAGCATGTTTTCATACTGTGTGCATGACACTGCCTAAAAAAGTTACTTCTACCTTCTGGAAGTTTTGCATCTGATAGTTCTACACAGTGTCTACAACTACCCAAACCAAATCAAAGGGAGAAAAAAAATACACCACCCAATTCTATGGCCTTGCACAGACCTCATGACACGTGACTTATGTGTATTCTATCAAGGAACATAAAAAGCTAATCTCAACTTGAGCTAATATCAAAATTATATATTGTAAGTTCTGTTAACTGCTCTACATATTTATCTTCTATTCATCTTGATAGTGAACATCACTGTTTGATTATGTAATTATATCTAAACTAGGAGGTGCTTAAAGAAAGTATCATGATACACTGACAGTAGTTTTTTGCTGCATGACACAGAGACCCCTGGATCCAAGAACCTTGTTTTACATTAATAAGCATGGTCAAGCTTTGCAATGCAAGTAGCATCCCTCATACAAATACCAGGTATCAGCAGTGAATAAAACACTATTTACATCTTACTGAACACTCAGAAAACTATTGTAACAGCTAAGCAAAGTTTGTAGCTATTAGCTGATGATCTCCTCAAAAGCTATAGAAGACAAATCTGCACTTTTTTTCAAGAGTGAACATCTGCATGATGAATGCCTCAAAGATACAGACAGTGTTTTAATAAAATACATGTAGTGTTATTGATTTAAACAGGAAACAACAAGATTTTTAATTTTTCTTCAGAAACATTCCAAAGTTACAATTTATTTGTTTCGGAAAGCTCCTACATGTGCCATTTCTTTTGAAAAAAGGGGAAGTTTTACAATATTGAAAGAGAAAGAAGATGAAAACCCCCACAAATATAATTTACAGAAGCTCCAAAGAAGAATAGTCTGCAAAACAGACAAATAGGCCACAGAGATGGATTTCACTAAAATTAAACTAAGTGACAGATACTCATATTAATGCTGAATTGGTCTGATCATGTTTAAAAAGACTGTCTCTATTCCTAATTTAAGAGATATGCAGCATCACCTAGCTACACCTTAGCTACAACCAGGAGAAGCAAGGTGCAGCTGTGACTGTGGGTACCTTCCTCACCAATCTCTGCCCAAAATAAAACTAATAGTAAAAGTAATAGCATCAAGGCACTAGAAGATATTGAGAGGGGACAAGTAACACTGTCCAGGACAAACTTCTTGGTATCAGTTTTTCAGTTGCTGTCAGCTCTCATGCTAATCACTTGAAAACTTTTGGTCTTTCTGCAGTGACCACAATAAAACACTATCCCACTCTCAGCATCACTTAAAAAAAAACACCCTAGGAGTGGAAATGTTCATTACAAAATCTCAATTACATCAATTTGGCAAATTCAATTAAAGAGAAAAGCTGTTACTAGAGGATGGCTTACGCTCACCAGATAAGAATTTTTGACAGTGTTACAGAATGATAATCAGTCTAATGGCTTTTATGGATTTCAATCTTTCACAGACTGGCTTAAAATAATAAATCTGCTTTTAAATACATGGGCCTGCAAGGGCCTTGTTACACAGACATGCAGAACACTAAAATTCTCACTCACAATTGTAGTATGAGTAATATGTATAAATAATACATAGGCAACACAGCCTATAATGTATCTGTGTGTTAATTTGAGTAACTACATGGTGGTCTCTTCCATGAATCTTATTCAAAGTTTTCTGATTCACCCCAAACATTTGAACTACACAGTGTTTTAGTTTCAGAATCTCTAATTCATCCATCTCCGAGTATTTTCTTTGGCATTTGTCTCACTGGACAAGTGTAACAATCCCCTTCTCCTGGTTTTCTTGTTTTCATCTCAGCTTGCTGTCAGTTTGAGCTAGCTGGCTGAAACCAGTTTGATTGTTTGGGGCCCACTCTTCCTAAGCATTTGGAAACTGAAGATAGATACTCCTCTATCAGATTATATACAGATGTCATCTGCTAATACTTGAATGTATCAAGGATGCATTACACAAATTTTGAAAAGAATGAGCTTTTGCTCTGCTCCATCACTACCAACATTTTCCAAAGCACTATGAATTCTTTCTGCAATTCCTCAGGTATCCCAGTTTCTGCAGTAAGCAGCAAAGTTTCCCATCACATGGCCTTGAATCCAGTGTTTGGGGTGTGCACAGCTCAGAGAAGCAGAATTGAAATTGCCAATTCACATTCTACTCTGCTGATCGCTTCACAATCTTAGCCCTTTGGCATTTTTTATTGACCCTACCACTTGTGAAATCTTCAATGGCAGAAGTACCTGCAACATTTATAAAGAGAAAGAAAAGCCATAGTTCAATTCAGATTTTATGCTCAGGGGATATTGTAGCAGCTGCACAAGTATAATTGCTAGTCAATGACAGGGCACAAGCAGGAGGCCAAAGATGTTCTGATTCAAACACACCCTTTAACCAGTCCTTCCTATTACAAGGTATGTCTGAAAGTTGTTGGAAGTGGGAAAACACAGTTCAGATCAAATAATGAAATACTAATAAAATGTCAGGAGGTGAATGTGACTAACTACATAGCACAAGGGAATGCTTACCACAGAAACACTAAAAAACAGTCAACCCTACAACTACCTAAGAAACAATGCATAGAAGCAGGAATTAAAGCAAACCAAACTCCACTAATTACAGAAATCACAGGTCAGGGTCCAGTCCAAGCCTATCTGTTTACAGTTATTTATTTTTGGGTACAGTGACACTTTCTGCCCTAATGGGCAGACATAGGCCACAATGACAAATGACAATTGCCTTTTCCACAGGCTAGACTCAGACAACCTTTTCTGAAGATCAATGTTTTCACATGAGATGCAAAGCTGCTTTACAATATAGTTCAGCTGGATTCATACACAGCACCTGATCTATATTTTTAGGAAGCACACATTTTCTTCAGCTAAAATTGATTACACCACAGAACTAGTTTTATGTCTTTTCTCCACCCCCCCACCCCCACCCCAAACCCCCCCCCCCCCCCCCCAGCAGTGCTTTTAGTCTGTTTTGAAAGTCTGGGATTATCAATTTTTTATGTTTGGCCTCATTGCTACAGGCTTGCAGCCTTAGAACTAGGAATGTTGTACAGAATATCGTGTTTGGGTACCTGGCGTAAAAGGGGATGCAAGCTTCTGCATACTGCATGTATAGCAAGTCACAACTTCAACATTGTAGCCTCAGCAACAGGTCACAGGAGTATCAACATAATGCAAGGCACATTTAAGAAATAATTTCAAATATCTTTAACAGTTGTTTGAAATTATTAAATCATGCTAAAAGTACCACATCAGACTAATGGTGCAATCCCCCAAAAAAGCAAAACTAAGTTCTACTGTGCATGAAATAACTCTGGCACTACCAAAATCAAGCACTAAAAACTCCAAGCAATATACAGGAAGATCCAAGATTTAACCAGAACTTGTGAAAATAAAATCAGTCCTCAGCACTCTTCCACTGCAATGGCCTTCTTTTAAATGTGAGATTTGCACTCTCTCCTGAGTACCATAAAAAAATCCATGTTCAGTCATTGAATTGTTGAAATCCCAAGCAACATGATCACCTGAATATTTTACTTCAACAAAGCTAGGATGAGAAAATAAGCAAATACAGTGCCATAGTATAAATCCCAGAGAAGACTGAAAGTAGTTATAAGGAAGAAGCTTTATGCATTTTGACAAACAGAAGAGGTGGCAGGGTACTCATGACACACAACGTACGATTTTATTTTTTAATTTCCTTTCTTTTTTTCCCCCCACCCCCTTGATTGATTGTTATAACAAATGTAGAAACTTACTTTCTCCTTGCTATATCATTTCTGGACAACATTAACAACAGAGAGGTGACAGTTTCTTCCAGTAGACTTAATTCTGTGCTATTTAAAATCAAAATAATAAGAGAAAGCAGTTTCTCGGATGTTTTCTCCACATTTTACAAGTAAAGTTGAATCAAATAGTTTTTCTGCGGTTCTATGTAAGATTGCAGCTCTACTTAACACTCTCCAATGGAACATCAACCGAGACAATTTTTTGAGTAAAGTTCAGTCACTAAATCAATTTACAAGCAGAGGCTTTATAAAACCACTGAAACATAAATCTTCAGTTTTGCAGTGTTTTAGCATATCTGCAGTAAAACAAACATTATGTAAAGAAGAACACAACATATAGTCTTTTTCATAGCAAAACAGTGATACTGCACAGAAAATCCAAGATGCAATATACCAATCCAATGTCCACTCAACAGCACCTAGTCTCTCTCATTGAATGAGGAGCTAATATGGGCTATATGCTGCATAACTGCTTCAAAAGCTGCACAAGGCAACACATCCACTAAGTCTGATTGCCTATTCCAGTTGCACCCAACCAAATCCCCTAAAATGATGAAGAACAGGGCCCAATCCCCTCAACATGATAGCCTGAAACAAAGACTAGCCATGTAGACTTAAATGAAAGCACTCCCACGTTCTGACAGTATATTGATAATCCGTCTCATGTGCAAGAATTCCCTAGACACTCACTTGACCCCTGAAACACAGGCAGGAAACACAGATTTCATAATGCATTCCCCAGCTGCTATTTGTTTCTATCTCCTGGACTGTACAAGAATGTTAACTATCTTTTAGTTTATTAAGAAATGTAAAATATGCCATAATTGAGTTTTGTTTGTTGGTAGTTTTCTTGGGTTTTTTTTTGTTTGTTGATGCTATTGTTATTGATTTTTCTTTCAGTACCTGGATGTGATAGTGCAAGCAGTCTTACTTGCTTTACTTAGTCCATAAATAAATCAAAGTTGCTTCTGTCTCAATAAGCAATAAAAACTGAAAATTGTTTACAAGTAAAAGGCTAAAACCAGCAATTTTTACCATCTAATTTCACTCTGACATTTCAGCCAGAAGTACCAGTTCTCTTCAAGGGAGAGAACAGTCAGTAAAACAGGACAGCAGCTAATGTTATCCAAGCTTTTATCCATCTGTGACCAGCTGACTGGAAACACCAGGGTCACTCAAAGAATCTGATACTGTTTTTAGGAGAGAGAAAAATTAATTTCCTGAGTATGTGCATTTTCTGCAAGTGCAACAGCATCTGAGCAGTGAATAACTAATGGGAACCTAAGCACACTTTTAGCAAAGTAATATCTCAAAAGCAGCAGAAAAAAAGAGACCTGTATATATTAGTAATAATTTTGGCTTTATCATCAGAACTCAAGAAGCAAAAGCAGAACAGAACTCTAGATCTCATTCAATTAATGCAACATTCAGTTAAAGTCTAGTCCACTTACCAAGTTTTTTTTTTTTTTTCTTTTTTCCAAGTATAAACTTGACACCATATAAAAAAAACAAACGAACAATCCCCACAACAACAGTATCCCTCAATTTCAAGCTTGTTTCCCATACTGTGACTGGGGGGAGGGAACCTATAATTTTAAAAAAAAAAAGTAGTTTATTGTTTACTAGGTGTAACACCACATTTTGACAAATTTGCAAACAAAAACTTCTTTTGGAGGCTCTCTCTCTCCCTTTTGGAAAATACTTCACACATGATTGTTCAGAAAAGAGGACCTCAGTTGTGGAAGTGCTACTTGTTATTCACAGATTCAGTATTTTTTGAACTGGGATAATCTATTGCCAAATTCTCCAAACCTAATCCCAATCTCCATTTTGCTCCATTTTCCAGATGTCACAGAATCAATAAGGTTGGAAAAGACCTCAAGGATCATCAAGTCCAACCTGTCACCCAAGACCTTATGACTACTAAACCACATCACAGAAGTGCCAAAAATACTTTATCAAGAAGAGGTGAAACAAAGAAATAAAAACTAACCTCAAATTGTGCACTTTCAAGCATTATGAATCTAAAGACATCAATTAGAGGTTTTTTAATGTTACATTTGACTGGCCTTGTGACTGGAAAAAGAAAAATTAATACTAGAAGAAAAGACACAGTGACTGGAAGGCAATAAGAAAACTTTTGTAAACTGACAAACTGACATATAGCCACATCTGAGTACAATGTCCAAATTATCAGTCAACCAGGGGACAGACTGAAAGATTCCCTTTTTTGGTGACACAAGAAATAGTCTTCTGAAAGAAGAAACCATCAGGAGGGAAAGTACATGCAAAGTTTAGTATTCTACAGCACAACAATTAAGTTATGTGGTGGATAGATGAGACAAGTGACTAAGCAACTCAACTGAGTTTCATAAGAGTGTTAACATCAGAAAATACCTATAGGAGATTTAAAAAACCCCACCCCACAGCACAACCCAACAAGCAGCATTTGATAAACTGGGAATATTAGGGCGTTCTACCTTTTTCTGTCTCCCAAGCACTAAGTCATCTTTTGGCAAATGATTTTAACATTCAGTTTTCACTTGATAGATCTTCTTGCTTGTACAATCCATTTCAGAGGAATAACTTGTTTTCTTTGCAAAGATTTCATTTCCTTCCATCTCAGAACTTGATGAAATCTATTTCTTAGTCCCTCATCTCCCAGTGAAAGCTGACAACAAGTATCAGACAAAATGTAGCTGTCCCATACGAAGTAATTCATTTCTGTCAAAGATTAGACATTTTTTTCCTTTAACATAAGATGACTGATATTGTTCTGCAAGATCCAAAAGGGACAATTTAACCACTTAAATACTGAGAGAGCTTGAAGATCTGCTTTTCTTCTTAAAGCACACAGTCCACTGAGTGAGAGCAGGCAGCTGAGATGGAAGCCACTGGGAGGCTTCATTTCATTTGGGGCTTTGACTGGCTATATTTAGTCCCAGCCAAGTATTCTTTACTACACAGTATTCTACAAAACAGCAATATTAAGAAATTATATATCTGAACAATTCTAACTAGCTGAAACTTATTTTCTGCTCTCTCCAGCACAGACAGAAGTTCTTGTGGCACATGAAGCTCCCTTATATCTTCAGCTATTTGTGACCTTAAACGTAGTGATTTTTTTTTTTTTATTTTAAATGGAAATACGGTTCTCATACAACTTTCTGCTGAGGGCTACTGTTTAGAGCTGAAAACTGTTCATGTTTGACTGAAAACCCAAGAGACTGAAGGGATCCTAGAGGAAGGCTAGAGAGGGACTTCTCATAAGGGTGTGTAGCAATAGGACAACAGGGAATTATTTGAATTTGAGGGAGAGTAGGTTTAGACTGGATCTTAGAAAGAAGTTCTTCAGTACAAGGGTGGTAAGATGCTGCAATAAACTGCTCAGGGAGGTTGTGGATCCCTCCTCCCTGGTGGTGTTCAAGGTGAGGTTGGATGAAGCCTTGAGCCACCTCTAGCTGAGAGGCATCCCTTCCCGTGGTAGGGAAGATGGAGTAGATGATCTCTAAGGTTCTTCAAACCTAAGCCATTCTATGAGGACTCGATGATGATGATGATGACAACGTCGACTTGGGGTGCATGGGGTGACAAGAGTCAGGGTGCTTCGTGTGGGCTGACTTGGGTGCTGTGATGGCCTCTCCTCAGATCTGTGGATGGGAAGAGCTGTGGAGTAGCCCTGGCCAGCTGGCACTTACCTCATAAAAGTGAAAACCCCAGTATTTATGTGGGGAAGGTGGTGAACATGGATTAATTAACACGTCCACAGAATCATGCCCCTAAAGAAGACCTGAGCTCAGGGCAAATTTCTTAAATAGTTTACTGATTCTCCAAGGAATAGGAAACAACAGGCTAACTTGCAGATAAAGGAAAAAACTCTCTCATTTAAATGACTAAGCTCCCTTGGGACTCTTTGACAAAGGGAAGGGCTGGTGATGAAATCTGCTGAGCATGCCACAAAAGCAAGCATAGCATATTATTTAATTAATAACACTTAATTGAATTGTATTTTACAGATGGACACTGAGAATAACAAAATAGATGTGAGGAAAAGTTGACCTTAAAAAGTTTTCCCAGAGAGATAGATGAAATAGAGAACAAGACATTTTGGTGCTGGCATCTGATGTTTTCCTCAAGAAACAGAGCTTGATGCCAGAAATACTCAGGAATCAGTATTTGAAAGGTTAATTAGATTCTCCAGAAGCATTTCAATTACAGGAATGAGACTTTATCCCATTTAATATGTATCCCAGCACACCCTATTTGTTTCAGATTTTCTCTGCCACAAGCTTTTTCTTTTATAGATAAGTGTTATTAATCATAAGGTCCTCTGACAACTTCATTTTCACAACTTGAATCACCTCTGGAGGCAAAAGGCTACCCTAATCAAAATCTTTAGTTAAAGTTCTTTACCTCCTCATCAGCAACAGGAAATCCTCTATTCAAGGAACCACAGTAGCCCAGAAGTGAACTGTGTGTTGCATTTTTCACAACAAGCCTGAAATCTGAATTCTGCAAGATGAAGCTGAAGTTGAAGACCCAAGATACCCTCTGAGTAGCCGTGAATTATACACAGAGCTGCCCAACCTTGTTAACTGCACAGAATTAGTCACGCAGAAATTTTGATACATAGTGCACCCTCTGGATTTCCTTCTAGATTCAAATTACATTGAATTAGATGTAGTTAAGCAGGCAGTTTTGAGATCAGAACTGATTCATGTTTTGAAAGAACAGTTTGTTTTCTGAAAATGCAATTTTATCAGGATCAGAATATTTTGCAACAGTATTCTAATTTTTCCTTATTCTGAATTAGTAGGTATAATGAACAGTGCCTCAGGAAGGTAAAACTATTTAGTTTGCATTTCATTACTTCAATTTCAGCTGAATTTCTGTAACAGAAAATAAGAAGAGTAGTTAGAGTTGTTCTAGTAAGTCCCACTTCAAGTCAAATCAACAATTCTGAAACATTAAAAATCCATGACAGAGGACTAAAAGGGAACGGAAATAGTTTTGAGAATGAATTGTGCACCAATCTTTTTGACAAAGATAACATGTCAGCAACCAGGCTGTGCTAGGATTTGTGTTTTGCTTTTTTTTTTTCTATATCCATTAGATTAATTTATAATTTTGCTGCTGAACTTAATGAGAGCAGTTTCCCAGCCAATGTCTACCGTTACTATGGAATATTGTTTGTGAGGAGATGAACTGATACATAAAAATGCACCAGGCTTTATACAATGTCTGTATTCTTGCTGTATGCCTTTTGGGGCTTTATTGTATGTGTCATTCTGATAACATTTGCAGGGTGAGTTTTCCTCAGACTGTTCAAATCCAAACAAAATTTGACAAAATTGAGCAGACTGATGTGATGACACTGTGTTTTACAGAACTATACCAGTGAGCCTAAATTAGTACTTATTCATACAAATAGTGACAGTTCTGTTGTTTTCAACAGAAGTAGGATTAGATCTGGTAACAGATTCCAATAAATCATGATTTTGAAAAAAAAAAAAAAAGGAAAAGAAAAGAAATTGTGTGTTGGGGTTTTTTTGTTTGTTCCCCCCCCCCCCCCCCCCCCCCCTTGGTGATATTTGCAGTGTTTTCCAAACTGACTGGAAACTGAGACAAGCTTGGTGTAAAACAAATAAAAATTACAAAAAACTCTTTCTTTGCTTCCCCGTAACTAAGAGTTTAGTCCACTTACATATAGTCTTAGTACATGAATGAGCAATAGACATAGTAAGTACATCAGCAAGTAGAAAAAAGGTACTTAAATTAGAACCTAAAAGATCTGCTAGAAGACCTGAATTTTCACTAACTCATTGTTCAAAAATTATCAAAGTATTTCTAGGAAACTGCAGTCTTTGAAAAGTTCTGTTTACTTTCTAAGGCAGGTCATATCATAATTTTAATACAATCTAAAATTCCCTCTGTTCTCTTCACTCACCTCATCTCCTAGTGTTAATCCTAATCAACGCCACAAGGCCCATCCCTGTGGGCATTAAAAGGAAATGTTTCCCAGTTTTCAGGATTTTTAACTTCAATTATTTTTTGCAATTATCCGCTAATTTTCGTTTCTGATGTGGTTCTATAATCCCAGTTATAGTTTCTGATCAATTATTTGATGCAACTTCAAAACAATAAATCTTAATTTGCACCTCATGCAACATTATGTTCTATGAGTGATCTAAGGGGTGGCTATTTATAGGAATAGCTCAGAAACGAAAAACAGCAAGTGTTCCCACAGGCTTTAAATCACTTGACAATTTTTGTAGAACAATTTAATTACCAAAATTGACAAGGGAATATTTCATACTATGGCAATATTTTGCTAGTTTTCAGTTTCCTACCAGTAATGTTTCCCACTTTAGTTCTGAAAGATACATCTGATGAAGTTATTAAGAAGAACAATGGAGCCTCCTTTAACACCACACCTGAGAAATCTCACAACCACTCTGTAGGGTAATGGCTCACATCCAAACAGGTCTGAGAACAGGAAAGACAACTGCACAATGAGGCGTCTTTGTTTCTTGACTTACTCCCCTTGTTCTAAAGGAGACCTTTACTGGGAATTCTGAATGAGTAGCAGCAACCTGATAGAAACACCAACCAGGAGTCAACGATAAAGGTGCAAGCTAATATAAAGGCATACAGCTTTCATGATCAAATCCATGTTAGTACCTCACATTCACAAAGAGCTTGACTGGAATTGCCACCTGCAAAAGCATGTTTTGGAAAAGGGATTGCAAAGAGAAGATTAATGGAATTTTCCTAAAAGCATCTCCTCCAGGATCCTCTGTTAAAGGAATCACTTTCCACTTTGGATCTCAGTTTATTTCAGTTATAGCCCTTACAAACTTAAGCAGGCTTTGACCAATATCAAATCTATAAATAATATGCATCTTTCCTTGAAATCTTAGAAATTAGCCAGCAGACTAAAATTAACTCAGACTCAAATGGAAAGACCTCAAAACAGCATCATCCAAACAGCAGAACTATTTCTTCCTACAAGGAAATTTAAAAGCAATTAGGAGTGTGTTAACTTGCTTATATGAAAGTCAGAGCAGATGCTTTCCCATTGACTTTCCCATTTCATTCAACTTGAGAACTCTTCTGAGAAGGAAGGTACAAGCAAGAGAGCCATAGACTGTAGAGCTAACAATAAATACATAGAACGAACAAATACTATGGAGTCCAATGAGATTACAGTGACATTGGCTTCAACTGTATTAACTTCTACCAATCTAATGATAAAAGAAATTAATGACTCAAGTCATTCAGATGCTTGTGGATAAGACATTTACTGAGTGTTGTTCCTATGATTTAATACAGGGCTTATAGAGGGGAAAAATGAAAATAACTACATTTCTCAAAAAAAAAAAAAACCACAACCAAAAACCAACAAAAAACCAAAATCCCTCCATGGAGAAGTGTGTTGAAAAGTCCCTTTATTATAATGCTCAAGGGAAATGACATTTTCTAATTTTAAAGCATAAAACAGAAAACATGGTGTAGTGGAACATGATGAGAAGGTTGTGTTGAAGCTGTATAGTCAGAAATGCAATAACATTTTAAAAGGGATAATTTTAGACCTGTGCACTTACTGCAAAGGCTTTTTGTACCAAGCAGTCCATGTTGTTTCTTATCCAGATAACAGAACAGAAGCCATTGATTCTGGATTGTTCTCATCATCTCATGCTCCTGTAAGTCTTTCAGCTTTATCTGTATGTCTGCAGACCTTAGATACAACCCTTATTTTTATCTGTAAGTTAAATGGGTTCATTGTGCACAGAAATAAGGCACACATATTCACCTGCAAGTCAGATATAAACCACAAAGCTCCTTTTCAGCCATACCAGACACAGGCTAATGTAGGTCCTCTTCCTATCAGCCTGTAATGCAACAGAATTTTGCCTTCAAAGTATTTCTTGGAAGTAGTTGCACACATTACATGGATAGTGGATTCTTGTCTGAGTTGTTGGGGAATATTAAAATAACAGTGCTTATTTATCTGTTACTTCTCCTGAAAAAGGTCAGTGCTTGGCTGGCATCACATATGTGGAAAAGATCATGAATGTGTTAGGACTGACACATGAGTTTCAGCAAGGCTGAAGAAAGTTGAGAGTGAATAAAGTTTATGAAAAGCAAGTCATCCACAAATTTTTGTTTATGATGGCTGCTCATAATACTGAATTTGGCTTTTACATAAAATGACCTATAGCATATCTTCTGTATGGTTGGATCCTGTTTAATTGGTGTTATGCCAGGAGGTATGTGTTAACAGAGTTATAAATGGCTTGGCCCTCTATATTTGGTGTATCTGTAGCCACACAGACAGAGTGCTATAGAATAGATGCACTGTGAAAAACAACACCCTTATTTCTATTTATTGAAGAAGGACTCTGATCTATTAATTTAGCAGTATAAGATACAATTGATGATCTGGAGCTTTCTGCTGTTCCCCCTGTGAGTTACACACCTTGCCTTTCTTCTAAGCTACTGAACAAGAAGACAAAAAATGATCATTTCATCCATAATTCTATCTGTATGGGTATGTGAAATATATAAAGAAATCCCAGTTCAGATTACATTCTGAATTTAAGGTTGCGTGTGCTGTTTTGCAACAAGGGATATAGGACTTTTTTCTGGCCCGTCTGTGATAGTTTTTTAGAACTTGAAGGAAAGCTCCATATGAACAGAACTGTAATGTTAGCCAACCTGCCAATCAAGACACTAATCCTCTACACATCTCTACTGTCAGGAGACAGATACCTGGAAGCTGGTATGCAGGAGATAAAGAGAAAAATTGGACAAGAACCAGAAAATGTTCAAAATAAAAACTAGACACATGTCCAGATACATTCTCCTAAAAAAAAAAAAAACCCAACAAACCCAAAAAGAAACAAAAACCCCCAAAACAACAAACCACACCTACAAAACCCAAACATCTAAAATGAATGATACAAAAGAATTTTTACTTCCACAGATTAAACATGTACATACTCATTGCTGTTGGCTTGTTCTAAGCAACTCTTTGGGTTCAAAGTACACTATTTTGTCTTGACTGCATTTCCATTCAATAAAGGCACAGTATTCATGGAAGGGGAAATGACTGTATTGGTTAATTTTGCATTACGTCAGTGACCATGGAAAACAAATCTATCTATCTAAAGAAGTGTGTGCCACTTTTATATCCAGCTCTCATATTTGGATACCATGAAAACACAAAAAATTGGATAAGCAGAAAAAAACCCTGTAGTACAGTATCTAAAGCTCAATAGTCATTGAATACTTCTATGGTCTGAGACAGAAAGAAATGTAAGGATCACTACAACTCCTCTCTCCAGTTCTACTGTCCTCTGACACATTAGCTTTAGGCAGATAACTTGAAATAATTTTCTTAGTAAATTTTTCCTCATCAGAAGTTCCTTTCAGACACCAGTTTTATTAATGTCATTTTTGCAGGAAGTCTTGATCAATAGCATATAGACATGCTGTTCATGAAGTAATTTGACATGCAAAGTTTACTTGTTTTGACCAAACCCATCAGTTATAAAAGATGTTTGTGCTCGGTGACTCACTGATTACCTTTTAAAGAATAGATTTATCTTTAAACCGTGTGTGAATACTTGTAGTTATGAATGAGAATTTTGCCTTTTTTTTTTTTTTTAGGACATTCTTTCAATACTTACTTAAAATTGGCTGGTTCACTAAATGTTCCTGCCAGTGAAGTAATTTGCTGGCATACTGTTGGAAAGCAAATACAGAAGGGGTGTGAATACTATTGAGGAGAATTCATTTACAAACCAAATGGATAGTGGAGGAGGGGTTACACTCAATGAATTCAACGAAGACACTATCACAATAAATACAAAAGCATGTGGCAAGAACAACCTTTTCACCACTTGCAACCTCTGTTCTGCAAATGTATTCATATAAGTAAAGCTCCTACCTCCATGCAGAGTTTTATCTATACCAACAGATGTAGAACTGGCCTATTGAACAGCTTGCAGAGCCAGATCACTAGACTAATACTAACATTTGAAGCTGGAACTGAAATGGATTTTCTGAAGTGAAGCCATTTTATTAAAAAATAGCCATTGTATAGAACATGAGGTAAAGTTACATAATGTGTTATTGTTATTTTATCCTTCAGTAAAAAACACACCAAGTACTATCATTGTTGTCATCAAAGCATGGGAAACAAATCTCAAAATGATTGTGGTTATCCCATACTTCTGGTTAGTAGGAAAGTCCACTGTCCTACTGACACTTTACAAGGTATTGTCTTGTAGGCCTTCAACACCAAACACTCTGTCAAAGTACAAAAATAGGCTGATTTGACAGTTTCAGCATGTAAATATTTATTTAAATTACATCATATTTCCTTTCAAACAAACAATGTAAATTTTTCTTTAAATGAAGTTAGCTTTGCTCTCACTTATATTTCCAGTATTTTCATTTCATTAGATTTCAAAATTAAAAAAAAAAAAATTTTAGAAACCATAAAAGTTTTGCAAGTCTTAACTTCTGATAAAGTACAACTGGTATGTACCGAGGCACAGAAAGAGCAAATGTGTTTGTAAAGTTTGCCTGATATCTTTTCATTGATAAAAACAACCAACCAACCAAGTTGTATGTCTGTGTTAGGCAATCACACTTGTATGGAAGCCAGCTTCCAGCTGAGTGACAGAAGATAGTCTAGTCTATCCTCACTTTCTCAATGAGAATGCCCAAAGGAGGAGTATGGCAGATGTGGTCAGTCATGAATTAGAACTAGATTTCAGAGAAGACAGCCTATGAATAGTCTGTTGAGTTACGAAGTCAGCCACTGCGCTGGTTCATAGAAATCCTATTAGCAATGTGACTGAGGGGTCAAAAGATATCAGACAGCTGAAAATGCTGGATCAGACAAATATTTCAGAGAGAAAAGATATTTCCCAGCCAATGTTGTGCTTAACCATGTATTACACATCTAGAAGCATCACGACTAAAGGGTAACAGATTCATCTTGTATTGTTCTCAAACATTTGGGGTTTGTAAAATTTTAAAGTGCACCTATGCTACCTACTGGGTGATGTTCTGTCATAATGACAGAATCAGAGGGAGCCACCTAAGTTACTCCAATAAATCCCATTTGATCACAGTAAAGACAAGAAGTCCCACAGACTGTATACCTTGTGTTCAGTAACACTTGGCAGCTACGCATCTTTTTTCATACCTTTTCATCAAGTTCAAATTGAATTAGAAATTAACAACTGAAACTCTTATATGGCACAGAAGAAAAAAAAATTATCAAAAGCATCCCTGAAGTGAGGCAAAATCCCAGACAATCCTAGAAAACATAATAACCACTTAGACAGGAAGACAACATTCCTTCCATTTCCCCTTCCAATCTCTCTACAGTCCAACCTGGATAAATTTTTCTGTGTGATTTCAAACGCCTAAATCAGCATAACTGGACATTTGAGTTTTAGACACACCAACCAGAAATTAGATAATGTATCTAGATGCAAGATGTGCACGGACATACTGGCATATAGTACCACTGGAGATCTAGACATTAGTACAAGAACTGTGACATTAATAAGTTGTTGGAAAAAGAAATAGCTACATTAGACATTGAAGATGGACAAAAGGAGCCCCAAAGGTGGAGGTCCTGAAAGACTGAGCTTGGGGGAGCTAAGCAGAAGAGTATAAAATTAGTTTGTCCATGAAATTCAGAGTATTCAGAGTTGTCAGTATTACCAGTACTAAGGTATCTTAGTGTCTATCCTGTAACTCACTGTACTCCCAGTGTCACTTTGAGGGCTTGATCTCCCAGTTGCCTGCAAGAACGTGCATTAGTTTGCTTCTGGGCTTCTTTCCCAGAACAAGTTACTAATCTAGTCTGTGGTAGGTTTGACTCTAGATGTGCAGCTTGGATGCACACCAAATTTGGCCACAGTAAGAGCACAGAAGGTCTGTGTCTTTCACTAGATGAGCTTTCTCAAAGCTCTGTCCAACCTGACTTTGAATGCATCTGGTGATGCAGCACCCATGACCTCTCTTCAAGTTCTGTTCCAGCATCTCACCAATTTCTTCATAAAAAATGTCACCCCCATATTCAGTCTAAATGTAATGTGTCCTTTGGAATATTAGATAAACAGAAAATGTTCCATTAAGTAATGAAATACTCCTTTTTTATGTGACCTGCTAAGGATTTTTCAGACAACCTAAAGCAATAAAAAAAGAGAATTTTTAGTGTCAGATGTTATCTGCTTCCATTTTATATTCTTGTCTGGTAATAGTGTCATGGAAAACACAACTCCTTTTGGTGCTCATAAAGATTGAAAAGATCAGATAAACTCTGCATACTTTAAATATAACTTAATTATTTTTATTTGCAGTAAGTGACAAACCATGTTATTGATGCTGGAATCACTGAAGGATTTCCCTTAGGAAATTAAACTTTATCCCATCGCACACAAATACACTATTTTCTTGAACCATTAATTTAATATCCCTCCTTAAAGTGCTTTTAAAGAATTGTAGTGCTATACCACACTGAGTCACTTGCCTGGAAAATGCTTTCAGAGCAGAGAACCTAGTATAATTTCTATCTTTTAATGTCTATTTTGCCATTAAATGTGGAGTAACACTTAGTTCTTTCTGTAAAAGGCTATCACTTTGTGTGATACACTCTGTGTGTTATACCTAGTCCTCTAGACAGGTAAGAATAATAGAACAAACAGTAAAATCAACAAGACTATCTTTGCAGCAGAAAATTATTCATTCCTGTATTGTAACATACTCAGCCACTACAACTACACACTTCTGTTTCTTTACATTATGCTCTGTATCCCTAGATGAAATTGCAGAAACATTTTCTATTGCTCATTAAATGTTTCCCAGTATGAAGATGTTCTTGCTATTTGTGTTTTGTTCTCACAAGCCATCCTAGGTGCCACCTCCTCTCTCAACTCAGTGTGGCTTAAAAAAAACATATATAAAACTGAGTATCTAGTTAAGACAGGTAATAGCTAGTCCCATGGTTCACTTCATGTTGACAACATCCCTGGGACAATTTGTAACTGTTTCTAAACAAGAACAGACTTCACAAATTAGTATTAACACAAATGTGGTGTCTGTACCTCAGTCATAATTTTCTCTTAGGCTGTGACTGCAGGGTGCCCTCTTTAGAAAATTGCCTACAGAACAGTGGATGCTGATTCTGTTTAAAAGGGGCACAACAAACTCATTTGTCACCTGAAATACTTGTTTTGGAAACTTCCAACAGCAGTGAAATCTTGAAATGTAGTGATACAAAACCAGATTTTCTTTTTTTCTTTAAATTACAAGTTTCAGTGAGTTTAAAGGTCTGAATAGCATGGCTAGCTTATCAGATGGATAGCGTAGCCAGCATCTTTTTTATGTAACGTGGTAGGCTTGATTCTATATTGATGAATTCAGCTTATACTGCACTTAAGATAGTGGTGGTAGAAACCCTTTCCTCACAGTTGCTTGCTGTAAATCAGTATAAACTCTATTACTTACATTACATCGTTGTGCTCTGGTAACTGGAAACTAGGCTTTACATCTGCACAGACAGAAAGCTATTAAAAAGAGCTCCTTTCCCCCAAACAGTCACCAGTTAGGAGTTGTAAACCTGAGAGAGGCATGTTCAAAACTCTAGGAAAAGTCAGCTTACTGATCAGAGTAATAGTCAAATATTAGGAATATAAACAGTTGGAGCTACTAATTTTTTTACAAGATACAGATGCCATGTAGGTATAGAAGACTCAAGTAAAATGGTTAATCAGTCCTAATCTCTCTTGTGGTATTCATGTGATGTACACTGCTGTTTCATGAAGATTATGAACATATGCACATTGCTAAGAAAAGATATATATATATAAAAATATACACATATTCTGACATGTGCACACATACATCTCTCCACTTTCATCTTCTTTCATCCATCTCACTCAGAGATGCACACACACCTCAACCAAATGAAATAATTCTTACTGCTCGAGTTGGCTACAGTCTTGACTTCAAACTAGTGATTTCTTTTTTCTTCTGTATTCACATCTATTTTTTTCTCTACAGGATTTAAAGCTTGAGAAGCATGAAAGACAGAATGAAAATAAATTTGAATTCTATATTACAATAAATGTGAATATCAAAAGATTCTTTCACAGCTGTGTGACTGCTGGCATTTGTAAAGAGTCAAAGAATCTTGGAATATAAAAAGGCAGTTGGTTTTTCAATCAAGTGTATGGAGAAAAGGAAAAAGAAAAAATCTATAGGAACAGCAATAAGGTCTAGAGGTGGGTGACAGGTAAAACCTATTTCCTTAATTCAAACAGTCATTTCTAGAACCACTTGAGCAGGGGGTTTAGATAAAAGATTGACACATTCAGTTCTACTCTTTAAACTGTGGTTTGCATTTTACCAGCAGTATAAGGAGGAAGATGAAAGATATCCTTCCTTATGCCTTATTTAATTGAAGTGTCTATTTAGGCTGATATTTAATTAAAAAAAGATACAGTTTTTGTGTAGTTGTTTTTCATATTTCCAGAGCACCCGGGTTTTCTAGTCATAAACCAGAACCTTGCTGTGATAGTGACTCAGATGCTGGGAAACGGCTTTGTGTGACATAGTCTGCAATGCTATATAGGCAGAATGGGAAAGACTTCTTGAATAACCCCAGTAAATTCCTGTTTGCTGTCCAAAAACTATAGCCAAAAAAAAAAAAAATCTGATGCATTGCTAGAAAATTTCTAGCTTAGGAACGAAAACTGGACACAAAGGGAGATGCTACTGTTTAGTTTGCCCTGTCAACAGCCTAATAATATCTAGTACTTTCAAGGGAACAAATGTCACTGTTAATATCAAATATAATTTTGGGTGCAAAAGGAAATAAACTTTATTTTAAAATATTTCAGGAGAAAATCAAAGTTCTTTGTGAAGTGTCAGGGAAGCTACTCGCAAACAGGCACCACCTACACTCTGTTTTATAATATCCCCTTACTTTCCTTTCCATTTTCCTACCTCATGTCTCTTTCCATGCATTCACCAGCATCCAGGTCAACACTAATTACAACACCTTGTTGCATGCATTGTTATATTCCTAAGCAAATCTATGCTCATCATAGGCTCTCATCTGTAACTAAATTCCTACTCTGAAGTTTTCAAAAGGACTTGTTCTTGCGTGGATATAGATTTACCATTATTTGCAAGCACTTTGGATACATCCACTTTTAGAGCCCAATCATATCCATTAGAAAAACTGTTTCCTTTTGATTAAGTTTATTCATTGTAAAAGAATTGTGCAGATCTCAGAATGCATCCATTTTGGTTCAGTCTCCTCCTCACTCAGTCAAAGTGCTTCTAAGCCAGCAGAATGTCAGTGGCTCAAAACCCCGTATTTTTATTGCAGGGCAGAAATGATGCTTTCTTGTGGGCATGTCATATAAAAATGTATCATATGGAAATAATACAGTTGCTAAAATATAAAGGTAAATGTCAATTGGAAAAGAGAGTATTTGATCTGAATCTTCGGTGGACAGTTTGCCCTTTGGATAAGCAGCTACCGTTATGAAAAGCTGGAGAATGCTTTGCATATTCTTTGCTTTTTCCACATTACCAGTATGTTTTCCAGCACAGTAAAGCTGTGTTTGTCCCTAAAGCTACAGAGGATAAATGCAGCTGAGCTATGGGATGATAGTGTCATCTGTGTTTGAGATATAATGAAAGTGTCATTTAGGCAGTTACCTGAGCTTTTTCAATAACCCATCCAAAATATTAGATAAGTGTAATTAGAAGAGTTGTTTTGTGGAAAAGATTTGAAAGATTTTTTTTCATCATACCTATAACAATTGCACCAGTGAAAAAATTAATATATGCATTATCATTACATCCCATGGGACTTCAGTAATGACCCCTTAAAGTGGAATGGCCAGCAACAAGAGTGGTGATATGTACTAAGAAGTTTTTGTTTTACTTCATAGAATCACAGAACAGTTTGGCTTGGAAGAGACCTTAAAGATCATCTAGTTGCAACTCCCCTGCTGTGGACAGAGACACCTCCCACTAGACCAGGTTGCTCAAGGCCCTGTCACTGATATACCTGGAGAAATTATTCTCATTCCCCTTTATATCTCTAGCCAAATTTAAGAAGCTCTGTGCAGCAGAGCTTGACAAGATATAACCCCCAAAGCTAATCTAGGCAATCTACAATAAATGAATGTATACCTCTAATGCTCTGAAAAGTAAAATATCTGAGACAGAGCTTTTGGACAGCCTGAGGAACACATTTAGTTACTGGAATCCCAACCACTGACATCACAAAATCAGCTGATTTTGTATTCATTAAGTAATACTTTCAGAAGAATTGTAGGTGCTTTTGATATGAGAACTAAAGTAAGACCACAAAGAAAAGTAAAATTGCAGTAAACCCTCAGAATTATTCCTTAAAAAAAAAAATATTATTTTACATTAACGTTTCAAAGACTTACTTGAAATCCAAATCCTGAATCAGCTTTTATGGAACTGGCTACATCAAACTAAGCTGCTCTCAGTGGGCACATCATTTGAAGCTAGTAATGTCAGAAGGGAAGCTGCCCTTTTAGAATGGTTGCATTTTAGCTAACTGCCTTTTTTCCCTTGATTAAGTGGTAATCTCTAAACTTGCATTCATCTCTAGAGAAAAAAATATTCTTTTGATTGCAAAAACCTTACAAATTCTATAAAACAGCACACTATTAGAACGCGTTGCCCTCAGTAATGCCTAAAAAAAAAAAAAATGAACTACAAAAAGACACCTGAAATTAATTTCTATCCAATACCTAGATATCAGCTCAGGGCAGGGAATGTAAAGATATTTTACTCTTACCCTCCTATATGAAGTACCCTCTTCAGTGGTTGGCTAGGTGCCTTGGCAATTCAATGTCCAAGCTTTGTGTGCAGTCCAGGCATGCCTTACATTCACACCAAAGTTGCTATGAACAAGAGAGGCACAAATAACCTATAGATTAGACTCTCCAGTGCCACATGGATAACGGACAGAACATCCAGGGAATGTTTCCAATTTTATTTTATATTATATGAAGATCATCTTATATTTTTACTTTTGTGAGCAACTGCAAAAATGACAAAAATTGCTTTAACATAATGCTTACAAAAAAAACCCCAAACAAAACCAAACAAACAAACAACAAAAACCCACCAAAAACAAACTCTAAAAAAAGAAAAATAGTCCAGGGAGAATATTTGGCTGCATGCTTCAGTGTCAGCTATGTTTTACAACCCAACATATTTACGGTGAAAGTGCAGTGATATTCCTAATGCTTTTTATGCCAATTTAAGCCACACTATATTGCATTTGCAAGAAGCAGCAGTATTTTTGCCTCTGCAAGGCTGATAAAGCTGCCTAGTAACCATGGTATTCTAAGAGTGAATAGCTGATCTTTAGGTTTATTCCTTTAACTAAGGGGACACATTTCATAACGCAACTCTGGGGATAGCAATGGACTTCTAATAGCAGATGAATTAGCCTTCTGTAGTTTTTCCTGTTGTCATTTTCATTCTATTGATTAGAAACAAACAAAAATACATTACAAGGCATAAAACAAGAGCAGAGTGCCTGTGTAGCAACTGTTTATGTAAGCTGTAAAATAAATATACTAAAGTCTTATCATTCTTCATTTTGATGTAATTTACAGTTTGCTATTTCTCTGTTTTAGGAAAGTAATAATCAAAATGTCACACTAAGTTGAGTTTTCTTTCTTTTTTCCCCACTTTAAAATTACTTTAGTTTCCTGATATTTTCAGGAAGCTAGTCTGACAGTTTGTCTTTAAAATTATCTTATGTTACTGTTATGTCTCTCAGCTAACCATGAATTACAAATATTACTAATATGGCATTTCAAAGTGAGATTCTAACTAATGGCTTTGCAAACTCTCTAACTACTGCCCTGCTACATCAAACGATTGTTAAACTTTCCATCAAAATGCAACTGTTTCCTGATGAAAGAGAGGAACAATAAACAAGAGAGAATACAGAAAATCAGAACATTTCTTAGGCAAAAGTGCAAGAAAGATTTCTTTAAGCAACGCATCCTTAAAGACAGGATCCTAACAGATTAACCTAACTAATGGGAAAGAAATTTTGATGTGGTAGTGCTTTCTCGTTCGTAGCCTGGGAAAACCACTTAAGAGTGATGGTGGTGAAAAGTCAAACAGATGGAGATCACCGCAAAAAAAGCGTCATAAAGCTTAAAATTTCACATTTTTCTTACCAAATGAATACTTACACAAACTTCATGAATTTAGGGACATGACATATTTATAGAGTTTACACCTATAGCTGCAAAGTTGAGACATGCATTTAAGCTTTTATTGATACACTTAATTAACTTAAATCAAATGCATATCTCTTCAGGGATGAATAGGGGTGAACATGAAACAAAACTGACCTGCACAACATTGATGGTTGGTTTTCCAATGACCGACATGCCATTGGACTATTTCAATGGCATAAATATTCCTCTATAACCAGTAATGCTTCTTAATAGGTGAAGTTTAGAACTGCGTGAGTAATGCTGCCATCAGCTAGACTTAAGATTCCTGATTATTTGGGGGCTATATACAAACTGCTTGGTAGCAGTTCAGTTGCAATACTAATGCAGTGAATGATCATTGAAATGCACAACAACAGCAAAATGCAAACACAGCCATTTGTTTTCCAGCCAATCTAAGTGTAATTCATATTACTGTAATGAGGTCTGCTTACTTCCTGTCCTTTTTGAAGTCTCTAAACCTTCTCAAGGGCAAAATTGTTTTTTAAATAAAGTCTGCCTGCATTCAGTCTTTTCTGTTTAAGTACTCCATAAGGGTGAATTATAGCTCTTATTTACACATAGACCCCATCCTCATAATATTCTCATGTTATATAGGAGACATGAGCCTTCTAAATCCAAAAACATCTCACAAAGTCACGCACTAATTTCTTAAGGGTCATGATGCTTCTTAAAGTTTGAAAAATAAAAAACTACAATTACAAACCAAGAATAAATAATTAAGGTACTGTATGAGAATAAATATGTGATGGAATAACATTATGCTCCTATTTTAGCTTACCTAGCCACATCAGCACTGATACACACAAGAAGTTGCACCAAGCAACTGGAGTGCTTGCTGGTTAAAAAAAATAACCAACCAAACAGCAGAAATCCCTATCCCCACTCCCCCCATCAGAAAAAGGACAAGCGTTCCAGCTTGTCAAGCCAGCATCTTTAATGAGTGCCAATCTCATTTTATGAAATAAATCTATGAAAGGAAATAATAAGAAGAAATTTCTAATGTTCTAAGTCTCTTATTTGTAACATCTCCCATTCTAATATTGCTTTTACTGCCAAGTGTTACTTAAGCTCTTTTAGGGCCAGCTAGTAACATTCAGGTACTGCCTCTAGGAAAAGTGCTTAGGAAACTAAGTATATGACTCCACAGTACTGAAAAGATGAATATCCTCTTTAATGTGTTGTAGCTTTATCTGCTGCTTTCAGAGCTACCTGCTGGCTCCTTCTTTGTGCTAGGAAACAGATAACAGATGAAGATGGCCTATGAAGACACCACAGACACACTCATGCTTACTAAAAGTGGAGTGATTTCAGCCTGAATTAGGCAAAACCCTTTTTTTCATCCTTATCCTGCAGCTTACCAATTCATCACTGACCAGTGGCCTTTGATTTTCATAGTTCTACTTAGAGATACAGGAGTCTCAAAGCTTCTGTACGATGTTGGAATTGTTCATTGCAAGAATGAATGCATTGATGGTCCTTCAAAGTAGTCAAAAAGAACTTTCAATACCAGAGTAAAGCTATTTTTAGGAATAAATCTACAGTCTAAATGCAGTACTTCCCTCAAATTTCTGACACATGAATGGTCATGTATTTTCAACAGCTGAAAGAAGTCCTACTCCTCCTTCTTATAGCGTCAAGTAGTATGATTTTTAAATATATCAGCAGGTTTATCACAAAAATCTGCAAAAATATTCACATATTCCAATGTATCCTTACATGCCTATTCAAACAACAGTAAACCATAGGTTTTCTGCTTCTGTAACATGCTTTTATGTTATAATCAGTGATGGTTGGCTATTATTAAATAAACTTAGCTTTATCTATCATAGAACTAGGATCGTCGTATTACGTGTACATAACTCAACTAGTTCATTTTTCTCCCCTCTATTAAAATAAGTATCACACAAACTATGATGAGCAAAAAATATTAGAAATCAACATCAGCAATAATGGTGCAGGTTCAAACAAATGCTCTCATTTCCCTGATCATTCCTACATCAACACTCACCTCTTTTCATAAAAAAGGAAATCTTTTTCATCAAAGCTTAGAAAAGGAACCCTTCAGGCACCCCTCTGTCTCCACATTTATTTTACCTTCTCAAATGCATTCTATTCTCTTCTGTCTGATTCTCACCTCCCTTTTTAATCTAGTAAACACTTCCTTACATTTTACATAAGTGCCGTAGAAGCCAGAGCAATAAAATTAGCTATACATGAAGAATATTTGGAAAACTAAGTTTTGCTGTTGAATTTTAAAATGGTACTAAGCAGTAAATGGCAAATACTGTTTCGCCCACATATATGTATGGGGACACATACACATACATCTAGGCTATTCTGATGAGTCACACAATTTGGACTCTTGAAGGAGAGAGTTCCTTACAAAGCCTTCATGTCCATATGTCTGTTTTCACTCTATATTTACCAGATGTCACAACTTCACTTTTATTCATGAATCACAAACTGGATTCAGTGCTGTTCTTTTCTATAATCCTAAAACAGATTTAAGGATGACAGCCGGAAAAAGTAATTTTAGTAATCCCTTCATTACCTGCACTCTTGTCATATTAGAAAGAGGTAGAAAAATGTTTGAAGTTCTGTCCCAGCTAAAGAACCCTTTGGAAAACTTTTGTCCCTGCTGCTAATACATTGGTTTAATCAGTTCTATTCTGATAAAGTTAAATTAAGCCTCCATGTCTTGAAGTGGAGTAACACTGCAACAGGTGCCTTAATTTCATTTTGCTGTCCAAGAGCAGCAGAAAGGCCTGTGGAAGCCATTCAGAAGACACTGATTCACTTGTTACAGCAGAATGGGACTAAAAACAGGAGAAGCCCTTCCACAACTCAGAATTTACCCTCCAAATTCAATGTGTTCTAGATGCGCCAGGAACTCACAATAAAAGCAATGCTGGGCTTATTTTTTCCCCCCTAAACAAAGGTATGCATTATATTAAACGTGACCATGGCATTTCAGATTAAAGGTGAAATGTAAATGTATTGTCAACCCACCTGCCTCATTACAGCAGCAAGTGATTCTCTTTGGAAATTACCTAGTCTGATGAACCATCTTCCAATCCTCAGACAAGCACCCCTATTTCTCCATGACTCATCAGAAGTAATGCATTTGTTTAGTTCAGGAGTCACTTGCTTTGACTAGTATTTTATTTTCTTTGCATACCAAAAAGTTCATTCTCTCACAATTATTAACAGGAAGACTAATAAAGAATTTCCTTAATGTAATCATCAGAAAATTAGATCAAAGGTTGCCATATCCAGCTGCAGGTATCCATTCCCTGACCTTTCTTTTTTCTTAATTTGAAGAAATTTGGGGAGTATTTCCTTTTCTCTCTTCTCTTGCTCACCTTGCTCTTTGCATTGCAAATAGCATTTTCTGACAAGATCAGAGCAAAGTGCTCCTTCATCCAGGTTTTCCCTTTTGTCCCCAGAAACAAAAACTATTTACTGCTGTCCTGTGCTTTGTGGATTTCCTTGCAGTGATGTACAGTTAGTTCAGAACACTTTCAAGCCTACTTCACGGTAGTATAAATAATTCCACAGCAGAGAGGCAAAACTGAACTTTGCCCTGATAATGCAGCCCCTTCTTCAGGTCTCCATCTACTCGCTGTAATAAAGCTACTATGTAGTTAGAAGTATGGAGCTTGCTTTTAACAGAAATTGCCCTAAATATGAAACCTAGTTTTACCTTTTTTTCTTTTTTTAATAGTAGGTTATTTGTTTACTCCCTATTAAATCCTGTAATGCATTTTTCTAAGACAACTAACCAGGGTAGTAATAGACAAAGCAAGTGCAAATAAACAGAACAAGACTATTATAAGGTATTATATTCACTTGCTTTAAGAATGACTACTTTTTGAGTAGATGGAAGAAAATTTACAGGAAGACAGGCTCAGTATATAAATAGCCCTAGCTGCGGATGTAACAATTACTTTGCCTCTCCCAGCACAGAGCAGAGGCAGTAACTACAACTGAGCCAACTACAGAACTGGAATATTTTGCAGCTTAGGTTTCTTCAGTAAGGCTAAGCCAGCTCAAAAGATTTCACTGCTGCTCCAACACACAAGCCTTTGATGTTCCCTCATCTTTACATCATAGAAGGAGCTCAAAGGGTTAATTAAAATTTAATGATATCGGCAGTACTTTGAAAAAGTTATGAACTTGGGTGAGATCAATCACTTTCTTGGACTGCCTGACTTCAAAGCAGACATTATGCAAAGGAAAAAAAAAAATCTCATTCTGCATTGAATTCATAAGCAAGGATTTCCTCATTAGTGGTCTGTGCACGGAGGAGATTCCAAGTTCAAACTGGAGAGAGGTGAGGTGCCAAAAAAATGGTTAATCAGAATTTCATGCCTTTGATGCTGTTCACATGGTGAGGAAATGCATCACTGCAAACCAGGGGATACTTGAACAGTCCCCAAAATAGGAAGTCATGGATTAAGGGCTGAGCAATTTGTTTTTTCAGATTCACAACTTGTTTGCAGAGATTTAGCTAAAACCTCATTAGTTTGTTTATTCACTCTCAGTGACATTCAGTAAAATGTCAACTGAAATAACAAAAGTAAACTTCCCCAAAATATGCACATTCTTAGTTGCATCTGTATTTTTATTTGTTTACCAT
This sequence comes from Indicator indicator, assembly GCF_027791375.1. Taxonomy (NCBI): domain Eukaryota; kingdom Metazoa; phylum Chordata; class Aves; order Piciformes; family Indicatoridae; genus Indicator; species Indicator indicator. Next base: position 15,679,607 of record NC_072027.1, read on the forward strand.
CCACATTTTAGTTGAGCTGACAGCTTTTACTTTCTGTGGTTTGTCTTATTCTGAGATGAAGGTTTTACTACACTTTCAAAGACAAATACACTTCAGATGTCAAAATTATTAAAATCCTCTATAAGAGATCAAAGTTTACCAGGGACTAGTTAGATTTATCATGAAGATAAAGCAAAAATTATTTTTTAATGCACTCAATATTGACTGTCAGTTATCATCTCTGCTCAAAAAGGCTGTGTTAGGAGCCTGATTCAGCACAAACCTCATGTTTTCCTCTAACTGCAACAAAAACCTATCATGCAAATGTGGAAATAAGCTCCTGGAGAATGGTTTCAAGCCATCCCATGAGCACAACTAGAGCTCTCTTCCCTGATGAAGGGTTTGAGAAGTGCCCTATGGAAATCAGATTGAGAAGGAAGGCCATTAGATTGTGTTTTCTGGTTTATTTCTTATTTAAGCTAAAGATACAGTGTGAATACATTTGCCTGGACTAGCTTTCTGCTATTGATTAAAATACCACATTTTCTGTTTTCACTTCATCCAAAACCATGCACACCCAAAGCAGACCATATGAGTTCCTTCTCACATATATGCTTTTAGGAAGACCTACTGCAGTACCGTTTTTAATTCTCCATATAGCTTCAGTATTTTCCTAACTACAAAGTCGTATAATTCATTAATACCTCTTTATCACACCAGCAAGCATGCAACAGTCCTCAAACCTAAACTTATTCATTCCAGACGATTCTCCATATTCCCATTACTACATACATACTAAACGTACCATGTACAAAATCTTAATTTCTTAGATATTAGGCACAAAGTTTTGAACAGGGATAGTTCAGTTCTAGAGATTCAAGTACAGGACTTCCCTACTCCACAGGCTGTTGCAATAATAAATGTATTAATTATAGTGCAGAACTGGCATGCTGCAGTGACGGGTGCCATATGACTGCTTTCACTTCAATCATGTTTACTGAACACCCTACAGAAATACTGTTTGAGGCAACAGTGCTTAGCAAACCATTAATGCCAGCTGGTTGGTAATCTCTACTTCTTGGTCAAGATGTTGTGTTGTGCCTTTTGTTTTCTGTTTGGGTTCTTTTGGTTTGGAGTGCTTGGGATTTTTTTTTAAACTTCAGGAGTACATGAATAACAGCAAAGATTTCCTCACAAGGAAATAACTGATGCTTGTTTAAAAACTAAACAACTACATAAACAAAACCCTAAACCTTTTCTATGTGAAAACCCACATTAAAAAGTAAATAACATCTGTTAATTTTTGCTTGGTTGTTTTTTTTTCTTGGGAGAGGAGGGAGGGCTGGGAGTATGTTCTTGTTACATGGGTAGTGGTTAAGAATGTTTAGCATTTCAAATTGTTTTTAACAGTGTGTAGAGGTTCGCCCCTTTTTTTTTTATAAGATACATTCATTTTCAATTAGGTTGCAAGAAGCACAGGCTGCAGCTCACCAGTGGCTGCACAAAAATTCTCATCTTTCATATATTAAAAATGCACTGGTGATACGTAGATTTTAGAAAATCCACATTACTGTCTAATATTTGTAATAAGAATGTATGTGTTGTTAGCATGAAAATAATAATGCAGTAATAGTGTCTCTGAGCTTTTCTTTCTGCCTCCATCTTATTTTAATATATTTTTCCTCTGAGGTCCATCTATCCTCACAGAAGAATACATATACCTGATCAGAATCTTCTCTAGTTTCTGAGGAACTTTTACATCTAGCATTCAGTATACTAAATCTGACACAAAAGCCCAGGTCTAAATGCCTTCTGGGTTTATTTAAGTGGCTTTCCATACTAGCCTATTTTGACTAGAGCAAACAATTTAACAATATTCATGTTGTTTTCTCCTCACTTTAGAAATGCCAGATCTAGTTAAAAGTATGGATCCTTCTCAGGCTGAATATGAATTTGGAATCTTCTATGCTATTGCTGTTTTTGCATCACCAAGATTCATGGTTCTGAAAAAAAATCATCTTACACAGCATTCAAAAGGACAATTCATCAGTTAGACAGTAATCCATAAACTTCTCACAGCTCCTCCACAGAAATCACATCTGAAAGGATCTTTATCAGATCTGTCAAATCCTGCCACTCTTAGAAGAGCACACTGCTCATGTCCTACTTACATATTAGACACCAACAGACAACAATAAATTATTTGTTTTCTTTTGAAGCCTTGGTCTTTTGAAGGCTTAATGTTGGTTCCATCTTGCTGTTCTTTGCAACAAAACACTTGATCTTATGATGCCTAGTTACCATGTTCCTGGTTTAGACCATTATGCCCTCCCAGTCTTCATCTCTTGTACTTTAGGAAAAGAGTTTAGATTCATCTGTTGCAATTTAACTCATAATGTTGAAGGCTTCGTGATATATGAAACGCATCACATCAAATTATTGATTGTAAGCAGCACGACATTTGTAAGAGTCATACAATGGAGAGTGTGGGAGGAGAATTAACAGCTGACACAATTCTTGAAACTAATAGCTGTAAGGCAGATGTGCCATAAATACACATATAAGTAATAATCTGTTAGAAGGTAGAAGGGCTCTGCAGAGGGACCTTGACAGGCTGGACAGATGGGCAGAGTCCAACAGGATGGCATTCAACAAGTCCAAGTGCCGGGTGCTGCACTTCGGCCACAACAACCCCATGCAGAGCTACAGGCTGGGGTCAGAGTGGCTGGAGAGCAGCCAGGTGGAAAGGGACCTGGGGGTACTGGTTGACAGCCACCTGAACATGAGCCAGCAGTGTGCCCAGGTGGCCAAGAGAGCCAATGGCATCCTGGCCTGCATCAGGCATAGTGTGGCCAGCAGGAGCAGGGAGGTCATTGTACCCCTGTACACAGCACTGGTTAGGCCACACCTTGAGTACTGTGTCCAGTTCTGGGCCCCTCAGTTTAGGAAAGATGTTGAATTGCTGGAGCATGTCCAGAGAAGGGCAACGAGGCTGGGGAGAGGCCTTGAGCACAAGCCCTATGAGGAGAGGCTGAGGGAGCTGGGACTGTTTAGCCTGGAGAAGAGAAGGCTCAGGGGAGACCTCATTGCTGTCTACAACTACCTGAAGGGAGGTTGTAGCCAGGAGGGGGTTGGTCTCTTCTCCCAGGCAACCAGCACCAGAACAAGAGGACAGTCTCAAGCTGCACCAGGGGAGGTTTAGGCTGGAGGTGAGGAGAAAGTTCTTCACAGAGAGAGTGGTTGGCCATTGGAATGGGCTGCCCAGGGAGGTGGTGGAGTCACCATCCCTGGAGGTGTTCAAGAGGGGATTGGACGTGGCACTTGGTGCCATGATTTAGATAGTCATGAGGTTTAGGGTGACAGGTTGGACTCGATGATCCTTGAGGTCTCTTCCAACCTTCTTGATTCTTGATCTTTTAGATTTTCTGATTTGAAGTCTACTTTACCCTTGTCTTGAATACGCACCTTGAAACCAAAAGAGTGTATCCAAATAGCTTTGAACTCTGATAATCCCACTAGTCATAAATCAACATGAACTTCTGTTGTCATTCAAACGCCCCTTTTCTTCATAAGAAAAGCGTAATAACGAGCATCTCAACACATCCATGGTGGTGTACAATTACCTAGAGGTGGGGGTAGAGCTGATGTCAAAACCAGAAAGATGCAACAATACCAATGAGAAAAGGAACAAGACAGCAGCTCATATTTTCATGCCTGGCGCTCAGTTCCTGACAAACTGGTGGGGAAAGACAGGCAGACATCTAGGACTTGTCAGCTCCCTGAAAATGGCAAATACATACTATGTCAGGACCGTTTGTGATATGGTTGATACACTTCTCTGTGGTCAAAGGGGACGATGAAAACAAGCAGTTCTGACCAGTTAAATCAGACTTCTAAAACAAAGGTTACTAGGAAAGCAGATGCATGAGACAGGACAGGAGGAGGAAGTGTAGAGGAAGGATGACTGAAGCATCACATTCTCAGTGATGCCTGGGGTTTATCTCAAGTTGATGAAGGAGTGTTATTATCTCCTGGAAAATGCCTGAGCTTCTCTTGTAATCAAGGCAATGTTAATCCTGAGGTGTATCAGAACGTTTCTCTACGTACTGGAGATAAAAGTTATGGAAACCGAGGCCACCTATCCTTTTCTGGCCCTTGTTGAAACAGAACTAAAAGAGTGGGACAGCCCACTTGGTTTATCTAGCCCAGATTTGACCTTACTGTTGTCAACTTTGTGATTCACAATTTAAACACAATCTAAGAACGGTATATTTATGAGACTATTTAGAATGGATATTCAAGTCTTTACCAATTATTCCAATCCTTTTAGCACGATATTTTAAACACATATATACAACTATTCTAATGTCTATATTGGACTACTGATGCCAAAGTTCCCAGCAGGGATAAGTCTACCTGTTTTGAAAATTTGATGCCTGTGTAGCATCAGAAAAATAAGAAGTTCTGATTTAGTAGAAAGACAAAGAACTGTCATGGTTTTCAGACATCACAGTGCATTTAAAATGTATAATATTTTAGTCTACCTAAACATTGTCTCTAACTTCTGGAAGCATCCAGATTTCGAATCCTATTTGAAGTAACTGTCTTATGATTTATCCACCAAATGCCTTTTGGATTAAAATTTCTCAAGCCTCATTTTGATTACATGTAAGAAACTATATGAGTGATTCTTTTCCTGTTTATTAATAAAGTTAAAGCAGCAATGCAGAGAGTTGAAGAACAAAAATATCTGAGTAATTTCTGAATAAAATCTTAATCCTTAATTAAAAAGTTAGGATTCAATCTCATTTGTCTCCAAATGCACACATCTAATTATATTTCTGTGTTTCAGAAAATTGGGCTTTGATTTGACTAAGAAGTATGAAATTGAGAACTACCTTTTAAACCCAACATCAATGAAAACTATGTGTGCTTTGCATTTTGGGACAAAAAAAAAAAAGTACATTTATAAATAATGTCTTAGCTTAAGTATCCAGAGTTATAACTACAGTAATCCCATCTTCCCTTTAACTTTTTATCTACCTCTCTGTCTTCTCTAGTGTTTTGTTTTAGTATGATTGCTAAGACTGACTAGTCACATTAAAACTAGAAACTCAGTCCAGGTTTCCCAAATTGAAATTTGAAATTTTTATTCCTTGATATTGGCCCTCTTCTTGCAATTCGTTATACATTTCCAGAAATCCTGCCTTTTTTTTTTAATGAAGTAAATAATATTAATAAACCCAGCACTTTTAGTAAACAGTTCAGGAAAGCCACAGTAGGTAAATATATTGAATTCTGAAACTACTAAATGAGGTAATTCAAGGGCAGATCCTGAAAATACTGCTATGACTTTTGGAGTCACTGTGTTTCAAGTTATTGATATTTCTTCCAATTAAACTTTCATGCTATACCTCAGGCTCTTCTGTTATTTCGTATCATATTTGTTCATCTGAATTATTTTTGAATTCTATTTTACAAGACAATTACCCTAGCCTAAAAATCACAGCTAACACTGCTGATGCTATCAAATTCTCTCAGCAGTTCTGAGTGGATGGGTACTATGATTTCCTTTAAGAAATAAAAATATTTTAGCCTGTTAATTGCACTCATAATAAAAATTTTTAAAACCTGAAGGATCTATTACAACACAAAAGTCTAATAGCCCCTGCAATCAATAAACTATTTGCATGATTGTGTACAAGCAAATGAGGTGTCCAAGCAAATGAGGAGTCCAAAGAATTCAAAATGGATACCATGACAATCAAATTATTTCCACAGGAACTACTCCCTACAATCATTTTTATTACTTATAATTATCCTTGACCAATATCAGAGAAACAAACAATTCCTATGGATTTCCCTGACAAAGGGAGACAGAATATGTTGAAAGGAGCGAATATGCAGATTTGGATGACTGAATATATACACTTGAAGTGCTGAATACAGTGACAAGAGTAATGATTCATCAGGCACATGGTTTCACTTTTTGCTGAACAGTTTGAGAGAACAGCCAGAGGATGCTAGCAGTGACTGAGAGAGACTGTCAGAGAGAATCCAGTACCAGAAAGCTCTATTATATAAGAAAAGGCCTTAACAGGTTAGTGAAAATAGCTATGGCATTTGGGAATCAAAAAGGAATTTATGTCAGGAACAAAGCGCTCATTTCAAGTTCTCAGACTACTGGTCTTCTCAAAGACCCTCTGGAGCTGCAACAGACTACTTGTTTTACCATTATGAAAAAAATCAAATATCTGGGAAGGTCCTGAGGAAGGTGTCAGGCACAGAAACAACTTTTTTCATGACAGAAAGATCACCTGACTTAATTAAAGCTTTTACTATTCACTCCATAAAGATTTTCAGGTAGTTTTGTTTTTAAGTATACACTCTTGCTAAATGCAACACAAAATGCCTTTGGCTATTGTTATTGCATCTCCTGTGCTTCATTTCCCTCATATAAACTCTATGCAGTAAAAGGAGAAAACAGGTTTTTGATTAAAAAATTTAAAAGTCTCTTTTTTCCCCTCCCTCCTTCACAAAAAGACATTGTAGGAAGAGAAATGGATGAATGAAAAAGGGGGAAGCATATACTGTACCCTTTCCAAAGCGTATTTATTTTGCCCTAGCATGTTTCCTTACCTCTCAAGGGTGTAGTTTATCTGCTTTTGTACTTCCAAGTAGATGCAGTGCCTTTATACTCCCTGAACATCTCCTATTACATCAGTGTCATGTTTAATACCAAAAGGATGACGCGGATCCAAAATGTTCAAATGCTGCTGTTCTGTTACATACTTACTGAGCCACAATATTTTAATATGCTATTTTAAAGATTCCCTATATTCTTTAAACTTGCCCTAAGAAATAACACAATGACATTTTAGTGAGCTACTATTTGTACTGGTAATGTTGATCATATGAAGCTTTAACACTGGGGCTATTTTTGTGGTTGCTATTCTCCATTCAAGCCATTCTCCCACTTAATGTGTGATAAAACTGTGAGCATCAAGTGACTTTTGATACGACTTCATAATTGTGGGAAATAAAGCTACACTCTGCATCCCATTGTAACAGCAGTCTTCATGCAAAGTAATTGAATGTATTTAGACTAACGTGTGAGCTTAATACTTGGTTGCTGAACTATTTCCTGGTTATTATGACATTCCTAGAAGAGAACATAGCTCTGTTTTATATAGCTTTAAAAAAGGCACAATGCATTAGCAAGTTACTTTTGTAGCTTGTACTTCAAAGTGCAGGAAAGCATGAAATGCTTCAAGCGCTGTGGGAGCTTGTCCGTTAATATAAGAAGAATAGGTAGTTAAAATTCAGTTCCTTTGATACAGCATTGCTTTCCTCACCCTTAATTTTATGAGCAATATGAATATAACTATTTCTGGGTTGGTCTGAAGCAGAAAAGAAGATTAAGATGCTTATATTTTCTAAATGTAAGGCAGACTTTCAATTAAGCATGTGACTACATCCTTGCAGTAATCATAGTTGCTGTGTCAGTGTAACTATGATGGTTTTAAGTGCAGAAATGGTTGTAAAACAAACCACAAAATTTTTGTCTGATTTCCCTGGAAAACAGACACACTTTTATATACCTATTCTTCAGATCCCAAAGAGAAGTAAAACGTGTGTTCTAGAAATTCAATACTGACTGGGAACAACAGATAGAATAAATAACCTAGGTATGTAAGAAAAAAAGGTGGTGAACTCTTTGGAGTGAAGAGGGATGACAATGCCAGTATACTTCCTGTGAGGAATAAAACGGTAACTTTTCTTTCAGCAGTTATTTCTAAGATGAAGGTTACCCTCCCCTACAATTAGCTGCAACCATTATGCTTAAGTATAATCACACAGTGGAGCTAGCCACAACTTCTTTTGGTTACAAAAATGGCATCCTCTATTGCAACTCCAATTTTCAGCTGCTTGCAGCTTAATAGAAACTTTGAAGCTTAAGCTTCAGTTCATAGTCTTAGAAGGGGAAAATTCATCAAGAGTAAAGAGATTGTACATCAGTTCCTGTAATATGAGTGTCAAGAACAAGCAGTGCGTGATGTTTTGAAAAGATCATTGCGCAGGTAGATGAAATTCCTTCTTTACAGATCACCAGAAGGAGATCAAAGCATCAATGAATCCCATTTTTGAAGCCTTCAGTGGGACCGAAGCAGTGGAAAGACCACAGCTGAAATGTTTGGTAATGTAACAATAAGAGTACAGCATTCTGCTCAGACACTCCTGGCCAAAATTATTATTATTTTCAAATTGCCACAGTCAGTATCAGAAAGTGAAAATATCCCTTCTGAAAGAAATAAGCCCTTGTGGGTAAAGCTCAGTTTTGCTTGTGGAACCATGTACTCTGTGGTTCTTTTGCCAGCATGGCCAGTATAAACATTTTCACTATACTGGTGAAAACTATAAACCTTTTCACTAAATTTTCACTGTACCTTTACATCTTAGGAGAAATTAGTAGTTTTGACCTGGCCTAGGATTCTGCTATCACACAGCATTATACGTACATTCATTTGTGAAATCAGGATTAAAATTAATAGAACATACCTGCAATGCCTACTACTATTAAAAGGACATGAAAGCATTCTCAAGTGTTATAATGAACTATTTTTTTTTTTTTAATAACAGCTAGAATTGTTCTTGTCTGAAAGGGACATTAAAATCTCTTTCCATCTTCCTACTTAAATATTTCCTTTAATGTTAACATTTCGTCAAACTGGAAAAGAAACCCTCACAACTCACCCTGTATTGCTGGAGTGTTTTGACAATCAAAACCTCAACAATATAAGTAAATATTTTTTGCTTTTGGCTTCTCAATTAGTAAACCGAGGATCACAATGCTGAATAACTGTCACAGCTCTGTAATGAAACAGCTTGCATTCACCTGGCCTGAAGTCTACCAGCATTCTAGATCTAATGTTGCCTGTTGGCAGGTACAGACTTCCAGGATTTCAGTGGCATTCAGACTGATTAAACCTGGTCTCTAAATCCAAATTTATCTAGCCATCTAAACCAAGTTTTAACGCTCCACTGAAGCAATATGTGGACCCAAAATTCTAATGAATTCTCTAGCTGCATGTTAAAGACTAACACCTTGATACATCAATAGCTTTCTGGACTAAACAATAAAATAAATTGGGAGAGAAATCCCTGTTAGTTTCCCATGAATTATTTAAGCAGAACTCACACTAGTGTAGAATGCCAGCAGGGGTATATGAGGGTAGTGCATTCTCACAGTCCTGCTCTCTGCCATCTGCCAAAAGCAGTTCTGTGTTGGAGCTAGGAGAAGACTGACAGGGTGAGGTTAGCTAGGGCAGTCAGTAAGGCATAGCCAAAGCTTGCAATTCAAACACATCCAAGTAATACTAATAACTTGTGTGAACAGGAGTGCATTCCTGCTGTTCTTCTGAACAGCCAGGAGAAAAGGACAATGAACCCTAGTTTCCCAGTTGCAGTCACGTGGCCATATGAAATTGAGTATCACACACAGAGCATGATGAGGAAAAACATTTGTAAAAGCAAGGAACTTTAAGAATTATCTTTCTAGGTAGATTTCTTCTTACAACCAAACCAAGAGAAATCTCCATTTCTGTACTGAATACTGGGAGTCCAGTGGAATGTCTTGTCACCTTCTGTACCACTAAGGTGCAGACATAGCTCTGTGATAAAACCAGTAGATAGAGAACAAAGATTCAACAATAACAGAAGACAGATTTTTTTTCTTTTGATACACACAGCCCCTGTTTTGTAAATGCCAAGAATGTGCAAATCAGTCTCTTCCTAATCTCACAAACTTCACCATAATTTCTCTCTATCTCAACGTGTAAGATTATCCCCTGAAATATGCCTGGCCACAAAACACCTGTGTTGTGTTGTGCTAATGCCAGAACTTGAACATGCTAATGCGAATGGAAAGGTTGTAAAGCTATGAAGGTTAGTGAGATTGTTGGTTTATGTCAGACATGCGACCTGGTAATGAATGACTGACAGGCTCTCTGAAGGGGAATGAATAACACAAGCAAGAACCTGCCCCTCAGCCTGAAACTTGATGGCTGGTAAAAGACTTGTTAAGATTCACATCAGAATCAAGAATATCACTGCAATTGCTTCCATGACAACAAAATATAATGTCATAATGCATATTATGATTTTATGACAGGAGGAAGCCTGTTTATCCAGGCAGCCCCTTCAGCAATGAACAGGATTGGAGAAGAAGAGTTCATTTTGGGGAACTGGTATACTAGTGTACTACTAACAGTTTAAAAAATTGAGATTTTTCTTCACTATAGAGACAGAAAAATTGGTTCATTAGGTCTAGTTTATTCCCATCTCAGACAAAATTGATACCTACAGCAACAGTCACTATCTACAACTTGCTTTTGCAAGCTATAAATACACAATGAAATGACATGATTTTTCTTGGGAAAGTCTAAATCAAAACAGCTTTTATGGGGACACATTTAGAAACACAGAACTTGATCACCAAGCGCAAGTGTTAAAGAATCCTGTTTGTAAACATACAAAGCTCCAAAACAGCTAGGTTCCTCCCTTCCATCAGTGTTTTTGGATTGTGGGGTATATATTTATCTTAGAAATACCCTGTCTCTCTTTTCATGTATGCTTTGGCAGTGTGTAAGCTTGATAAATCCTTGATGCTTGCATCTCCCCTTTTCTTTCTATCTTTGCTGAGGAGCACATCCTGTTACCTGTATTCCAGCACTTAGTGTTAAATTCTAGACCATTCACCCATACAGTATACTGCTTTCCTGTTCTGGATACATTCCATATATTAATAAACAAACATCTCATTTTCTTTGACTTTGCCTCTCTAGCCTGGATAGTTATGGTTTCTGTATTGAAGATACTGCTTATATATATATATATATATAGATCACATCAGTACTACACAGAAACGTCGTTAAACTCCTATGATAACAATTGATCCTTGAGAATGTCTTCTCAGTAACCCACATCCTCAGCCTGTAGAGATGGAAAGAGGTCTCATCTCTTATGTACTGATGCAGACAATGAGGGAGAGAGACTAATAACCTACACAAAGTCTGACTCAACTGAAGTATCTGAGTAATAAGCCATAGGCCCTATGCAAGTATACACAACACAATTTTACCATCAATCGTAATGGAAATACAATGAGGCTGGCAGTTAATGACTTGAAATGTTCCATATACCATTCACATTTCTGCACCTGCCTGGTACAATACGTAGTGGTCTGCTTCAATGTCATCTTCACGCTGGCTTTTAGCAGCAGTCTTAGCTGCATGAGTGGGTGGTTATTATAGGCTTAAAATGACTGCTAATGCTGGTATCCAAGCATGTCAGCAGTGACAGCCATGAATGTTGTTTCTGCTTAAAACCAGTTTAGCTGTCCTTTCTGTCCTCCAGTTATTAACATAATCTTACAATAACAAAAGCAAAATAAGTAATGAGCAAAAATATTGTAAAATGGAATTCCTCATTCCTGGCCGGAATAACCTTTTTCTGTTGTTTGTGCATCATCCTGGATGCGAACAAAAGTACTGAGAGAAATAAACATCTGAGTGACTGTACATCAACGATACTGGGACAATGCCAGTCACCCCAGTTTTATTTTATATGGGTTTCCAATGTCAGGAGCATTACGGATTCTTTGTGAAAGAAACATAGAAAGCCTTAAGTCTTCTATTTTTCATATTTAGTTTAAGGATTTGACTTCAATCAGCTTTCTCTACTTCCTTTTTAGAAATATCTTTGGCTGAGTGGCTAAGACTGCCAGTGAATACATAACAGTCGTTAAGCAATAATTTCCCCCTAGGAGAAAATTACTTTTTGCACAGAATAAAAAGGAATTAAATTATTTGAGGCTTGAGAAATAAATTTTTCTCTACACAATGAATCTATTTCTTTAATTTATTATTTTTAGTGCAGAGAAATGCTTTTTTCCAAATTATGTGTGTAATATAATAAAGACTGCATGCATAATGTTTAACCTTTCGGAAATAACCATGTAAAAATTATAAAAGCAGTCACAAGAACAATGTTCATATTATACATGGCCTAATTACATGCTGAGAACATTTGTTCTGATTTTTTTTTTTTTTTGCAGCCAGAAATTCACCTTTTTTTTTTGTTTTCAGAAGCCATTGAAATAGCACAGCACACTTTTCAGAATAATGCAGCTGTCATAATAGGAGTATGCAAATCATTATTATTTAAGATGAACTTTATCTTTTTCTCAAAGAGAATTTTATCAAATGTGAGTCATATAGAAAGAGGTGCTATTAGAAAAGGAGAAATATTATTCCATCCTTTGATACGCAACTCTCAAAATAATGCTACTTGATCAGACAACAATTAACTTGCTTGTATCCAGAAGCAGTTTATTTCTTCTAGTACTATACTGACCCACAATTGCTTTCATATTTGCCAAAGGAAAATGTTAAAATATTAATAATCCAGTAGGTATTCCATGATAGCGAGTCAGTGGTTTGAACTTTCGTTTCAGTCATACATATACAGAGAGCTAAACTAAATACAAGTACGGAAATGGAAGTAGACATATTAAAAATGTTGTAATATTAGGACTTAACATTTCCTACTACCAGTCACAACAGACGGTTGCATGTTCCATTTGTGAAAGAGAAGCTAATGACTGAGAAAATCCTTCCTTGCACACAGAAAAGCATCAGTCCTAGTGTAGTTTTTTGGTATTTTTATACATGAGTTCCTTTTCCTCTCATATAGCTGAAGAAATATTTGCCAGTGTCATCACTGAAAATGTATATGCTGTTCATTGCATGAAAGTAACTTGTGTCAGCTGGTTAGGACAGCCACCTCAGTGATGAAACTGCCCATACTACAGAAGATCTAGATAAAATGCCATGAACTAGGACAAAAAATATTTTAAAGGCCTTACATAGTTGTGTTCTATCATCCCCGACTGCAGATTAAGTTTACTGTACAAGGGTCCAACATGTAAACAAGAGCTGAGTTTTCACAGGAGTATAAGGAAGACAAAACTAATAATTTTCTGTATTTCTGAATTTGAGGACTTAAACTCCATCACTCTGAGCACCATTTCAATCTTAAAATTGCATATTACCATTTAGTAATGGTAACATTGCATGTTACCATTTAGTTCCTGGGTAATTAAACCAAAACAAACCTAACCCAAATTTTAAGACAAGAACAAAAGTAAAAACCACAGTAATGAAAATGCATCAAGATTCATCATGACTCATTTGCTGAGATCTAATGAGAACCAGCAGTTATAATACTAAATATTACATCATATTAATGTTACCTTCTAAGTACTTTCCTGTCAATGTTACAAGAAGTAATTTCCACATCCAAAACACTATTTAAAAAATAAAAGGATAATTGTTTTACAAAATATTTAGAGACTATTAAAAAAAAAACCACAAACTGTGGAAGAGCTATAATTCACAGGAAATTGTACGGCAGTTTGCACTACTGGAGGTTTCACTGCATCCTTTCACACTAGAGGGTGCTATCATTTTGAGCAGAATAATTAGCTTGGCTTACAACCAGTCTTCAAACTGGCAAAGATATTTAACAACGCACCCTCCATGGAAACTATGCATCAGTTTAAGTGCATTTAAACATATCACATGTCTAAATTAAGACTTGATTTGCCTTTTGCTATTCATATGTTTTTCATTTTGGTTTGGGTTTTTTTGGTGTTGGTTTTCCCACATCTGATCATGGAATCAGTGTAGTCATTTTATGTAATTAAACCTCTCTGCACCAGGATCATAGGTATAAAAATACTGAAAGTCAGGTTATTATGAGCTAAGTGGCCTCAAATCGATTATCATATATATATATTCATATTTTTAAGCATGAACATACAAAAACATGACAATGACAAAATATTATTAACGCAAGAATAATTTGTCAGGCACTTGAAGATAAGCTCTTGAAAATTCTCTTGTTTTTTGAAATTTACTACATAACACTAAAACTGAGTAAAATGCCCTACACAAGTTCCAGAAAATATTTGCTCAAATATAAACTCCAAATTTGCTCTGCTGTTCTTTCAAAACTATTTCTCTTTCTTTCACACACTGCCTTTTTTTTTCCCAATACAAGAATCTTATTATAAGGAAAACACTCATGAAAATTATCCAAAATATGTTTTGACTTAAAAGTTTGAGTATGAACAGGTAAAGAGCCACCTTGATACTGACAGCCAATCATTCCACTTTATAATCACCCACTCAGAGTGCAAAATGTAGCAGACATAAGGAGACAGCAAGGGACAAGTATGGAATACTGAAAGAAGCAATTTGACTGAACTTAATTTTGAAATCGATTGAAATCAATTTGCATATGAAATATGTTTTGCAATTTATTTGGTTCAGATTCTTTGCAGGCTTCAGTTTTCATCTTATACTGCCGAAGCTGTTGATGACTTATTGGGCAAGGTGGGAGCCAGGGCAAGGATCCTGACAGGAGGTACCACAGCAGCCTGGCCCTACATACCTGCTGCTAACAGTTCGTTCCAACACTCCCATTACCTCATGAGGACAACTGTTCTGCTAGTGAGCTCCTCCTCCAACTTGTGGAGCAGTTGAAATAGCCACAAAGTTGAGAAACGCTCAGCTGCAAAAACCCAGAAGATGTCCTGTCAAGCAAGACTCCTGTAATCCTCAGATCTTTTGGTAGCTTAAATAGAGTGTCACCTTAAATGTGAAGAAGCAATAAAACAGTCACCATTTCTTCCTGTCCTACTTATCTTAACCACTATTGCCTTCTCCAACATAAGTGACAATCTAACCCAAAACAGTAAAGAAATAGAGTTTGGGTGGGAAGGGCAAGTGCATTCAGTCTGTGCTTTTGTACTGGGCTATGTTCCCTGAGTATTGATCTTAGATTTACATCAGCATCATGAAAAGGTCACAATATGGCATGACCTGAAAGAAGTTTTATTACCTTTTCTAAAGGAAACCTAACCTAGGCTAACCAGCTAATGCCTGCCTTTAAAATTCTACGATTCCATTCACTCATTCTCAAGCCACTTATTAATTTAGCTGATTATTTCCTGTGGCTAATCTTACAGACCTAAGTCTGGTTCTGTCTTCATCCTTCAAAGAAGAATTTAAACATCTCTAATGTAATTCAGAAGTTCAAAGTCACTTTCACATATCCCTGTATCTTTTCTGCTTTGAGTCCATGTCCTGCATTTAAATGAACAATGATACAAAGAACTAATATTTTCTTGTATAATTTAAATTGTAAAACTGAAGACTTAGAAAAAGACAAGGTAGTGTTATTTAACTGTTTTCTTAGGCAATAGCAGATATCTATTGTAAGTAGAAGAGTCTTGTTATTAAATCTCTTGCCATTTTCTGGGGGGAAGTTCCGTGTCCACAATATTTCCTTTGTGCCTCACTGACATGGAAAAATACACAAATGCCAAGCTGCACATATTCCGACACAAAGTTATCTTAATTCAAGTTTTCTTAAATTGAGAATTGCTTTCTCTAAGCATGAGAAATCTTAAATGCTATAAAGAGCCGTACTATACCACCAGACATGAACTTCCTTGACGTAAATTAAATCCACTTCACCAAGATTCATTTAAGAGCTAAATTCTGTAAATTGCACAATTTCAATATCAATGAATTGGTTTTTTCTCTCACAGTAAAAGAGAGCCAAGGAAGAAATATGGCATAAACTCATTTATCTTTGCAAGAATTATGATAATAAATTCATCTTGGCAGATAGGATGACTTTTTCCAGAGGATAAATGTCCCTTCTTGCTTGCCCAGATGCAGAGATTTTCACCCAGCATATTTTGGAAACTGAGAGAATTAGAATTTTTACAGGCACTTTAAGGTGGTCAAAGGGAAAAGGTGAGTAGCAAAACAAAACCAGTTTTCTTGAAGACGTAACAGAACTTAGACCAGCCAGGAAGTATCATGTAGTCTCCTGTAAATTTGGCTTATTGAATCCATAGGATTCATATAACTTCTAATAGAAGAGCAAAAAACCATTTTTTAAAATTATTTTTCCCCCTGCTTTGTTTTAGTTCATGTTCATTAACTTAGTGATAGGCCTCAAACCAAACCAGCATTTAGGTGCTCAGCTGTTATGTAGGTTGTATATAAATATCTCAGCAATTCCATAATCCTTTCACCAGATAATTCAGTGATTTTCCATTTTTCAATAATGTCAATAGAATCAAAGATGTTTACCTCCAAAATTCCAAGCATTTTCTAGTGGGAGGACACAAGTCAGTTACCAATGAGGACCCTTCTTAAGAGACAAAGGACTCAACAAAATCCTTAAATTCAAAACCTTTGCAATACAGAAGACTGGTGAAGAAATACTTTAAATACTTCAGCAAACTCCACATCTGGCAACTCAGAATAAGGATCATGTAGCAAAAGTAGTAATAACTGCATTAATTTACCACATCTCACTGGAAACTCTCCAGCAATATCTAAGCCTTCTCTTCATTAAAGCAATAAGGCTAGATTTTAGCATGCAGTACTGATAAAGTGATTGTTCTGCTGGATTATAGCACCACTGGGAGACCATGCTGAGGCAGAAACACAGAGGGTATCAGGAAAAGAAGGTGGAATATCCTCTTCATACACTAGGACTATCTATCTTCTATTAACTCTCATTTATATTTCATTTTATCAAGCAAACGATTTCCAGCCTAAACAGTTACTCTGACATCTGCAAAATGCAACGTATGAACACTTAAAAAGAGTAATTTCTGGCTACCTAATCCACTTTTCCTAATCCACTTAGAGTTCTAGGAGGGCAAGAATTTGATCAATTTGCTGTGACTTTCAGAGGTACACGGTTCTATGTACTATGCCTCTGCACTCAAAAGTAACAAAATGATGAGACTAGATGGTACTGAGAATGAGATAACCCTGGGAATAAGTGTAGCAGAAATTTTCAGTGGAATAGTTTTCCACAAAAACTTCATCATTATAATAAAGTTGGGGGTTTATTTTGGAATATAGTGCTGATGACCAAAACTGTGAAAATGAAAAGCAATAAAATCCTTTTACTACATTACATTAAATCAATACTTCAAAATATAGAATAGCAGTAGTGGTATATGCTGTATTGCTTGGTTTTGATGTTACCTAAATAGTTCAGAATTCTCCAGTCCTGAAAATATGTCCTTTTATCTTAATTTTCAAATAATTAACTTTTTAAAAGGACTGACCTGTCAAACTGCCATGGTAAAATTGCAACTGCCAATTTCTGGAATCAGGTTAGAAGCAATAATCTCAAAATATGAACTGAGAAAACCTTAACTGGTTGTTCTGTTACCTACCACCTTTATGCTAAAAGATGATCTCAGTAAACAGGTGCCAAACACTATACAGTTCTCAGTGACAACTGAAGAATTGTTAACCTTTTCATATGTGCACTTCAATGTATTTTGTTTTGAGCTATTTATGTGCAAATCAGAAACCAACATTCATATTTTGCTTCTTGAATGTTTGGCAAGAATTCTTCTTCAGGATTGGAAAGCAGAAGAAGAATTTTCCATTTGGCACTGACCAACTACATGTAAAGAGGATGATATGTATGAACATAACAACGAATGCCAAAGTTAGATTTGCAGGTATTTCCAGCAAGCACTCAGTTCTCCAACCCCAATGCTATTTTCTGAGAAACTCTATCAGAAAGTATTCATCATTTGATAGGAAAGAAACTGCCAGGAGTAATGAATAGAAAAATAAGAAACTGGGCACAGAAGCAGAAAAAGACAGATGAGTTTCAAAATGGGCAGGTGAAGCAAATAAAAAACCAGAAAAAATGGTCACAACTGTCTGGAAATCCATTCCTGTCAATAATCAATGTTTCCCACATCCCTGCTGTGCATCCATATTGGGTAGGTCATGAGAGGGAGAAAGCCTGCTAGGTGTTATGTTACACAGACGTACCTCAACAATCAGCACTTCATTTTTAGAAAATAGGGGCTTGTAGTTTTTTTAAAGGTAAAGATTACTAGATTTCTTTGTACTAAAGCATAATTTAACATGCTTGTTCTGCAACAACAAACACTACCTGAATATCACGAGTGTGCACTGTGGCTTTTTTAAAATGCCAACAAGGTCTTGTCTGAGTTTAAGATTGAAATCAAGTATCATTTAAGTTCTCAAGTGTGAAATAACATAGCAATATCTGAAATTTAAGTAGGTTTTTAAACTGATATTAGTGTTCTAATACCACTGTCTTTGTCATACATCTTACAGACTACAAAATATTATACAGAAGTCAGGGGCATTCATCACAGATGACTCAACTTCTCTTTGACCATTCATGTGGCATATTAACCAACTCTTGTACAGCATAAATCCCTGAGAAAGGAAAAAGCTAAATACTTGCAATCTTGTTGCTTTTTAGAAAGATTTTTATGATGTGTATCTTCTTACCTTTGATGTTCAGTCTTCTGTAGGGTCTAATCTGTAGATGAGCTTTTACAAACCCCCTACTATGAAAGTCAAATCAAGTGTCCTTATGAATATGCATGAGCAAAACAACTAATACAGTCATTTACTGTGGTTACTTACTGTGCTGGGTGGCCCTGGAAGCCAGTCCAAATGGTTTTGATTTTGTGATTGAGATTCTTAATGGTAGTAATTATCTGTTGCAGCCATGCAGTACCAGACATGATAGGTGATGGAGATAATATATATATATTTAAAAAAAAGAAATAACTCACCCCAAATCAGCAACTCTCAAGATTCTAATGCTCACACTTTAGTTCCTACAGGGCAATTAACCCCTACTAATGATGTTTATATTTATATGCAAATGTATAAAAAAGAATCCTAACAGATACTTCATACTTCTGCTCCTGGGATATCTGACTATCCCATCTGTCTGCAGAAAATATTTTCCATTAGCTGTGTGTGTGCTGATTTGGCAATAAAGCTATTTAATCTCTAGTAATTTCTTTATGATTTTGTGTTTTTCCATTTTCTTCAGCTCTGTCATAAAAATCTCTACTTAAGAATATGTGAGTTGCTTAATGCATCAGAAGAGAGTTTAGGTGAGCTTTCAACAAATAAACAAGTCATGCATTTTGGGTTGAGTTTTATTCGTTGGGTTTTTTCCTCATTTACCACAGCCAGTACTGTATAATTCAATGCCTTTTTAAACAAGATAACATTTATTTTTTCATTGAGAGGTGGCCTTCCAAGACCAGCCTTCTGTAATGTAAACCCATTATATCACAGCAACGATTTAATCTAACTTTGCACTAGCCCGTCATCCAAATCTCTCAGAAAACAAAGAAACACATACTTACAAAATACTGATCTTACTGGTTTACACTATAATTATTAAAGATACTAAAAATCATAGAGGTGGATATGTATGAACTAGTGAGAAAAGTCTTCAGAAATAAAAAAAATCTGAACTAAGAGCCTTAATCCAACATAAAAAGTTGGTTGATAAATGTTTCAAAAACTTCTGATGAGACTAGCCCAAGCTAATAATCATAGGATCATAATTTGAAGTATTCTGAGAATACTAATATGTAAAATAATCAACTAGTTAATTTTTTTGGGAGGAGATCTGCCATTTCCAGTACATGTCCTATACAGCACAGGTTCCATGATTTGTTTGTGCTACTAAATCAGCATTAGTTCATGTTTTGTACCTGTTAGCACTTCGATTACTTTGTGTGTATGCCAGCCTAGCAGACATCTTTGAAGCATGCAAAACTAAGTCTGAGTGGCCCTCCATAGAGTCCTAGAATGGTTTGGGTTGGAAAGGGCCTCCAAATGTCATCTAGTTCAACCCCCTGCAGTCAACAGTGACATCCTCCACTTGATCATGTTGCTCAATGTCAAGCTGGACCTTCAATATCTCCAGGGAAGGGGCCTCAACGACCTTCCCTGGGCAACCTGCTCCTCTACTGTCATGGTAAAGAACTTGTTCCTAGCATCCAATCTAAATCTCCTCTTCTCTAATTTCAAACCACTGCCCCTCATCCTAACACTGCAAGCCTTTGTAAACAGCCCTTCTGCAGCTTTCTTGTAGCCCCCTTCAGGTACTAGAAGGCCACTATTAGGTCTCCCCAGAGCCTTCTCCTCTCCAGGCTGAACAACCCCAGCTGCCTCAGCCCATCCTTACAGCAGAGGTGCTCCAGCTTCCCCGTCACCTTCATGGCCCTCCTCTGGAACCACTCTCCACCAGGTCCACGTCCTCCCTGTGTTGAAGGCTCACAGTACTGCAGGTGAGGTCTTATCAGAGCAGAGCAGAGTGGCAGAATCACCTCTCTCGATCTGCTGGCCAGGTGGTTTTGGATGCAGCCCAAGATGCTGCTGTCATCTTGAGCTGCAAGCATACACCATTGGCAACGTGCACTTCCTGTACTAGCCTCCACCAACTGTACTTTCTTACCCACAACACAGTGTAACCCCCACAAAGTCATTGTTGAGCTGGTTTTCTTCTGTATTCATTCATCTTTTAGGGAAACATTAACAACCAGCTCCCAGTATTCCTAAATAATAATAACAGCAATAATGATATTAAATAGAGAAGTGGGTGCCTCAGCTATGGCTTTGTTACACTGCAACATAACTGTCTGGGTTTTCTGTTATGAATTCTCTATATACATATCTACTGATGATTTGTTTCTATTTATTATCCAGACTTTAGGAGCTTAGGAAAAGTACTTGCCTCACAGGTCCCTCATCCAATATCGGAACAATCAGAATGCATGACTAATTCTCATTAAGCTCAATGGCTTAGGCTGCAATTCCCCCACCTGTTCCCAAGTTTAAAACTGAGATCTTTATTAACTCTTCCAGCACAAGAAACATGAGCAGTTATCTGTTTTTTAGTTACTGAATTGTAATGTCAGACTGTTCAAATATCATCAATTCTGTCTCTCTTTCCCTCCCCATTGCCTATTGTTCTCCCTGCATATTAGAAGAAGAAAAAAAATTATTCAAGCAGAAAAATCTTGCATATGGATGTGTCCTCTGATAATGTTTTTATTCACAGAAGCTGTGTCTAATTTTCATGATCAGACTTCGCAAAGATTTCACCTTCACTCAAAATATAGCTGTGACAAGTATGTCAAGGTCCAGTAATTCTAATTAGAGAAGGTAAAGCATATTGCATTTCTTTACAATACCACGTTACAGCAAAATGGTTGTGAAAGGGTTTATCTTTAAAGAGGGCAGTGGTAACCACAATCCTCTTATTCAGTGACTTAAAATTGTGATATAAAGCAACAGATAGCACAAAATACCCATCAAACACAGTCTTTTTCTCCTATCACTGTTCAACAAAGCAGAACAATTACTTCCATGCATTTTTCACTCTTAAAAAAAGAAGTGGCAAATGGTGACACATTTTCAGCAACAATTATAATAATAGTTTCCAATATTGTTTGCATTTCTATATCAAGCTTCACCTTTTTTAAGATAAAAGGCCAAATATCATTTAATACTGATAAAAATGTTAATAGATATAATACAGACTGTACATGTCTGTAAAACTGGAAAGGAAGATTAAAATAGGATTATATTTCATAATTAGAATGGAAGGATTAAGGAAACAGAGTAAGTAGCAGATAATGTCTATACAATCATGCTCAGCATTCAGTTTCTTTGCAGTACCATCTGCATGCACAGGATAATTCTCAAATGACAGGCTTGTTTAAAGATGCATCAACTTTAAGTTACAGAGCTCAGTTTACACTGTAACAAGTCATATGAATATGTGATTCTTCAGAAGTGGGGGTGGTAGGCAGAAAAGCAATCCATTCTAAGCCAGTTACATCTTAAAGAGGGAGAGATTCCTGCCACTTGGGTGAAAGCCAAGTAGGCATTTTCTTTAGGATGAAATATACCAAGTCCCGGATCAATTCTTGGATATAAAGACTACATCATTGTCATATAAACCCCATCCTTAAGGGACCACAATCCCTGGGTTATTTAACCAATCAGGTTTTCATTTATTGATTTTATTTTTCTCTAAAACAGTGTACTGATCTCACACTCATCCTTTAAAGCAAGTATCATGCACCTGCCTTATATTTTGTTGAGAATCCAAGAGACATTTCCTTAGGCATGCTAATAAGAAAACTAATGGAAAATGTGAGCAAGAAAAAGGATATGGTCAAGCCATGACAGTAAGAGAAGTATCAAGAACAAAAAATTTTCGGAGTGGATTTTGTTGAGTCATGAACATGGGAACATGAAACCCAAGTTCTCAGGAATAACTAACAGAATTTATAAACTAAACAGTTAATGGATATTGGCCCACAAGGGGAGAAAATCTTGCTTTTTTTATTTATTCAAGGACTAAAAGTTTCCTGCTGAACACTAGGGAGAGTTTGCCAGTGGTATAAGGTGCTGAAAAACAAAAACCCTGAAAAAATGGAAACTAAGATAAGTTGAAGGAATAAAGCTGTTCAGTGGAGGGAACACTCCACTTCATAACAGAACCATTTAGACAACTGTGCCAATGTCCCCTTCTGAATAATTCATGAAATCAATAATGCTGCCATCTTTGGAATAATTTTCCTCATTATTTCATGAGCACTACTCTTCTCCAAGTAACTTTCCATATAGGCTAAAGCCACGCTAGCTGGAAATGTAACTTAACATTTCCCAAACAGCTACCTAAATATGTAGTGCAACTTCTTTGTCCAATAGGCCTTTTAGCCACCTATGCATACAGAGGTACCCACAACAAAATTACATGGGCATTTTTTGGTAATGCTTGCTTGGCCAGAACATATCTTTGGCAGAAAAAAAAAAAACATAGGAATCAATCCTTTCTCTAAGGTTGCCTAAATCTCTCTTATCTAATGAAAGACAAGCGCTGATTCTTTCAAAATTATTCTGAATGTCACATGTTACTGAAAGCTTAGCACAGCTTTAAAAGGTTATATTGCTGCACTCTGGTTACAGAAATTTTACTGAATTCACTGCTATGATTTTTTGCTGATATTTAATTTAGAAGTAGATCAAATTTTTCAATTAGATCCGTGTATGGGTATCTGCATAAGCAGATATGCATATTACGAACTGTGTTCTCTATTGCAAAGGAGGCAAAAAATGTTATTCTCTGGAGCTTTTAGTTGCTGAAATTTCCATACAAACCCTTACTTTATGCAAGCTCAAGAGAGTTAGAAATAAGGAGACAAAAACATATCACTAACACTTACAAATTGTAACTAAAAAACCAAAATCCAGAAAACTCCTGTTGTCTGTTTTTACAGAGACTACAAGTGGCACATCTTACATTCTTCAAAGTTCACCAACCATTTATCCTCGATTTCCAGTGGTCTTCTAGATAATTTGCTTATGCATTTGTAAAAAGAAATGAATGACATAACACCTTTTAAAAAAAAAAAATATTCTACCATTCACTGCTTGCTTTAAGCAGGATGCTGAGAGCTGAAAGTGGTGTTCTGATGCACACGGATCAGAAATTAAACCTTTTCATTAATGTGAAACAAGTATATTGTCAAATTTGAGGTAAGAGCTTACCTGAAGATTACTTAGATCTTCAGTATTTGTTTTGGGGATGAATTTTTTTATCTTTTTATTCTGAATAACATTCCATTTAGCACAAATCATTACTTTACACCTGATCTAAAAAGCAAGAGCATTCTACCAGGTCACTTTCCCATGTATGATGAATATGTAATAATTGTAATTTAATAAGAGTAACTCATTGTGTGCCTGATGTACAGTTTCTGGATATGCTAACTGCTCATTTCCTTGTCTAAAGTGCTCAGATGTTCATGAGTTGACAGGTGAGGAAATGCCCTTCCTTGTAGGCAGCAATTTTTTTTTTTAATGCTTTCTGATAAAGTGAAGCTTCCGCCTTTAAAACTTGGCTGTATTTCAATTTCTCTTGTGTATGAAATGAAGGAAAAACTTTGTAAATCTATAATCATGGATATTAGAGTCCAGAAGGAATGAATAATGCTGGCCAAACTCATAATCATAGCTGTAGAGCTGCTATTCTGTTCATTCACAACTGAAAAGGCCACACAGCTTCATCACTTAAACTATCCATATATGCAGTCAGGACAGCTCTCCTCCCAGTACAAAACACTCAGAAGCCTCAGACTCAAAATGAAAACCTGTGTCTTCCTGCTTCATATTCAATAACTACTCCTTGGGTCACAGCATTTCTCAAATATATCACTCAGATCTTCCTCCCTACTTACCCTTCAAGGGAAGGAAAAAAAGCTGGCTTTCTTTGCATTCACATATTACTTTTTCATATATAGACCTCAAACTACTTTATAAGGGTGGTTAAACTTTATTAGCTGGATTTTACACTTGGTCTAGCTAAATAAAGAGATTTTAGGTACTTTGCACAAGGCAATGTAGCCTGATGGATTATACATGTGTCATGTATCTCAGCCTTCAAAGTCCTGTCGCCAGCTTGGTATCATACTTGCTATACAACCTCTTGTAAATTAATTTTGCTTCCTTTCATTTACCTTGAAAATGGACTCATCCATGTTTCTTCTAGGGAAACACAGAGATCGGTAAGAGGGATTTGACAGTTTTATGTCTTTTTGGGGGGGAAAAAAAAAAAAAAAAAAGGTTGACACAGGATGATAGTAGCACTATTTTCTCACTGTCATTTCTGCACCTCAGATTTACTGAGAAAACAGTTTAGGACCTAATTAAAAACTATTATTCCCTCTTCCATAAACCAATATTAAAAACTGGACACACTTCAAATCTTGCAATATGGGATGTGATCCAAAAATTCATGAGATGCAAAGATATAAAACCTTCTAGCTGACTCTGCGTCAGGCCCCTCCAAAAACCAAGATTACACAGACTAAAATTTATCACAAATTGTTCACTTCTCATACTAGCAAACCACTCTAGGAGCTTTGAACTTGAGTTTAGATGCTTTAGAGGATTAAATAGCCAAATATCTTGGCAAATACTTCTGTAAGAAATCACATATTTCTGCTTACTGTTCAGTTGCAAAACAATAAGTTTCATTTTCTTATTAAAAATGCTGTAAAGTTATTGACTGCCTGTGGGTCAGTATAGGAACAGTACGTTTTAGTGACTGCCTAGAGAATGATACAGGATCTCCCAAAGCTATTGGTAACAAAATAACATTTTTAGGAATTCCATGGAGAAGAGCTCTTGTGGCTTTGTGCAGAGGAA